>NW_026575159.1:4662500-7440000 GCF_905146905.1 Nyctereutes procyonoides | reverse complement strand
TCAGAATTTCATAAGTGATGAGGGCAATGAAAATGTCTTTTGTTATATTAATGACTTAACTCAGGATGGGGGCTGGCTACCAGTAGAGTCAACCCTTTGATTAAAGGATTAGGACTTCCAGTCCTGCTCCAGAATATTTGAGGAGCAAAGAGGGGCTGAGAGTTTAATCAACCACTAATGGCCAATGAGTTAATGAATCATGACTATTGTCAACCAAGAAAGAGACTAAGCTAAAAGAAAAACAAAAGCATGTGGGGTCTCATAATTGCCATGAGGGGAACACAGATTTGGTCAGCAACCCCAATAGTGCCCACACCCCCCAACACACAGACACCCAGGAAACGAAAGTCAAAGGTTTTTAAAGACAAAACAATGTTTGTATATATTGTTTACAAAGAATTTTGATTGCCATTGGTGGCATAAAATTAATCTTGGCTGAATATAATTGGCTACTAAGCCAATCACTACGCAAAGTGTCTTACAGTAGCAAGTTTTAGGTTTTCAGGCTGAGTCCTTGGAATATTTGTGGTTTGGCCTAGATCAAAAATTTATGGTTCTACCTGTTGAGGGCATGCATAGGGCTATCTTCATAAGGACTTTCCAGCTTCATTTTAAAATCCCCAACACAAGTGACCTCATTTCACTTCACCTTCCACACTATGTAATAAAGCCTCCATAAAAACCCCAAAGGAGAGAGTTCAGATTGCTTCCAGCTTAATGAGCATTTGGAAGGTGGGATGCTGGGAGAGTGTCACACCTGGGGGGGCATGGAAGCTTTGCACCCATTCCCCATTCTTTATCCTATGCATCTTTTTCATCTGGCTGTTCCTAGTTACATCGTTTTATAATAAACTGGCAATCTAGTAAGTAAGATGTTTCTCTGAGCTCTGTGAGCCACTCGAGCAAATCAGTCAAACCCAGGGATGGGGGTATGGGACCTTTGGTTTATAGCCAATCAGAAGTACAGATAACAACCTGTTCTTGTGATTGGTACCTGAAGTAGAGGAAAGTCTGGTGGGACTAAGCCCTTTATTTGTGGGATCTGATACTTTATATCTAGGTTGATAGTGTTAGAACAGAGTTGAATTATGCACTCTGGCATCTGAGAATTGCTTGGTGTTCTGTGGTTAAGTATCCCACCACACACACACATGTACATGTGCACACGCGCATGTACACACACACACACACAGGAATTAGGTCTGGGAACTCAAACACCACGTGAAAATAATTAAATGAAATCTTTGCCTCTCTCCATTCACAAAATGAATTCTCAATGGATTAAAAACTTAAATGTGAAAACTAAGTTTTAGTATTTCAAACATATGTAGGGTAGCTTTTGCAAAGCACATACACACAGAAAAATCCCCACAAACCATAAGAAACATAATTTTAAAAAAATTTTTATTTATTTATTCATGAGAGACACACACACACACACACAGAGAGAGAGAGAGAGAGAGAGAAAGAGAGAGAGGCAGAGACATAGGCAGAGGGAGAAGCAGGCTCCCTGAGGGGAACCCAATGTGGGACTCCATCCCAGGACTCCATATCATACCCTGAGCAGAAGGCAGACACTCAACCACAGAGCCACCCAGATGTCCCAAGAAACATAAATTAAAAATTTCTTTAAAAAAAGGAATTCATGTGTGAGAAAAGATCAGATAAAAACTAAATATCAGCAACAGATTGGTAGAACAAATTTTAAATATAAAACCAAATAAAATGTTACTTGTAATACAAAAACAATTGTTAGTAATATAATACCTCACCTCAACATGCATACAAAGGTCCAAAAAATATTTATTGAAAAATTTAAAAATCCAAAGTATGGGAAATCAGATCTATAAAGATTTGATATCACTTGTAATCAGGGAAATGAAAATATTTCTAAACTATGAAATACCATTTCACACTTAACAGATTGAGGAGAAACTTATAGTACCAACTGCTATTTAGAATATAGGAAATAGAAACAATCATGTGCTCATAATATATAACAGTAAAATAATTTTGTATAGCATTTTGTCAGTAGCTAATAGAGCTGTTTTGTGCTTTCCCAACATTCCAGCAAAACAACTTCTATGAATTCTTGCTGGAAGAAATCTCAAATAATGTACAAGAAAACCTGCTCAGAGATGTTAATTGCAGTATTTGCAATTAAAACAAATTAGAAACCACATACATACTCATCAAAAGAAAATAGATAAATAGCTTTTTGGTCATATCATACAAAATGGTCTTGCATTTAAAGTGAGTGAACCAGAACTACAGGCATTTAGATGGGAAAATTTTTGAAACATAATATTTAGTGAACATATTGCTGAATGACATAAATGATGTAGCATTATTTATGTAAAAGTTAACATTTGCTTAAACCTTAATACAATATTATATGTTGGTTAGGGTTGCATAAATGTGCAGTAGAATATGAAAACCTGCATGGAAAGGATTCAAACCTCCTTCAGGATGGAGGTTATCCCTGGGGAGTTTTGTCTGTGTGGGAGAAGAGTACTGTATCTCTATTGTTTCATGTCTTTAAAAAAATCCTGAAGCACACTCAATAAATACTGATATTTGTTACACTAGGAGTGGATAGGTATCACGTTACTGTTTTTATTTTCTTTATGTTTGAAATATTGTATGTATTATCTTCCTGTGGGTGTTGTTCCAAATTACCCCAAATAAGTAGTTTAAAACCATAGATATTTATTCTGGAGGCCAGAATTCCAAAAGGTTCACTGGGATAAAATCCAAGTGTTAAGAGGAACATACTTCCTCAGAAGGTTCTAGGGGAGAATCCATCCCTTGGTTCTTCAGCTTCTGTTGGCTGCTGACATTTTTTGCTATTAGTCCATTACTTCAATCTCTGCCTCAGAGATTTTGATATCACCTTCTTTGTGTGTCCCATCTTCCTTCATATCTCTTATGAGGACCCTTGTAATGGTATGTAGCACCCACATAGATAATCCAGGATAATTCTGCAAAAAAATTACCATATAAGATAACATACACAAGTTTCAGAGACTAGAACCTGAAATCTTTTGGGGCCACTATTTTGCCCTCTACATTTTATAACAAATAAAAGGAAAGAAATTAGACGAAGAACAGTATTTCTTTCCTTTCTTCATTGTTTCTGTGTGTATGTGTGTATGTGTGTGGGGGGTGTTTTTTTTTTTTTTTCGGTTTTCAACAAGTATTTGCAGAGGAGCTATTATATAGCAGGTACATTTTAGGCTTTGAAGATATAATAGTGAGTAAGAGAAACAAGAAACCTGACTGAAGGAAGCTTACACTGGAGTGTGAGGGAGGCAAAGTTAGTAATTATGTAAATAAAACCACTATAAAGTATAATAAATACTATAAAGGAAATATATAATGGTGATTAAAAATATAAGGGAATGCAAAAGAGCTGTTTTGTGTTATTTTTCTAGAGAAGGCCTTTTTGTTTGGCACTATTTGACTTATGACTAGCAGGTTAAGAGTGGGTAATAGAAAAAAAAACAAGAAAATAGCTGATGAAGTTGCAATATTTATAAAAACTGTGATGTCATATATGTACAGTTTTCTTTGTCTAAATTGTTTCTAATAAGTTTAGCTGACTTGCTTTGTTGTCTTTGAAAACAACAACAATCAAAACACATGATTCAAACTAGATATTTTACATAATGAATTTTTTTTATTCATATGCAATGGAAAACACTTTCTTCCTTTGGCTAAATTGAGTCAATAATATGTTTATTTAACTGCTATGTGGTAGCATTTGGCCTAAATGCATAAGTACAATAAGATGAGATGCATTTATTTGTATGCTAAAAGGAGTCCTATTATTTACTGCTAATGAAAGAAGAAAAAATTTTCACTGCAAAACATTAACAACTTAGAGGAATAAACATACTTGAGAGTCCTACCCTTTCATATATTTCACATATGTATGCATATATAATTTATATTATATATATCTCCATGGAGATGATGAAAATCTTCATGCCTGTTGGAATGCCTGGGTTGCTCAGCAGCTGAGCATCTGCCTTTGGCTCAGGGTGTGATCCCGCAGTCCCAGGATCGAGTCCCACATCGGGCTCTCTGCTTGGAGCCTGCTTCTCCCTCTGCCTCTGTCTCTGCCTTTCTCTCTGTGTTTCTCATGAATAAATAGATAAAATCTTTTTTTTTTTATTTTTTTTTTTTTTTATTTATGATAGTCACAGAGAGAGAGAGAGGCAGAGAGGCAGAGACACAGGCAGAGGGAGAAGCAGGCTCCATGCACCGGGAGCCCGACGTGGGATTCGATCCCGGGTCTCCAGGATCGCGCCCTGGGCCAAAGGCAGGCGCCAAACCGCTGCGCCACCCAGAGATCCCGATAAAATCTTTTTAAAAAAGAAAATCTTCATGCCTGCAAGAAATAATGGCAAGACAACTTATTGAACAAAAATAATTTGGGTGTGAGGGAAGGTGAATTTTACTAGAACATAGTGAAAAGAAAAAACAAATTTAGGAAACACAATCAATAGATAAAGGGCCGGGGTAAGTCATTAACCAATGGCAATGCTAATTTTTTTGTGAATATTAAAATGAAGACTATGTAAAGATGCTTTTTAAAAATGTAGCCTTCTAAGTTCAGTGTCATGGCAGTTAAAATGTTATAAGAAACTATTCAGAAATTGTGAGGGTCCAATTTGCCTAGAATCCTTTTGACTAGAAATATTTCAAAAATTTACTCTGAAGGTCAGAATTTAAGAGTTTTGATGGTCTTGTTCAGGCTTTTGAAGGTATGGCAGCAGCAATAGAATTCATTTTCAAAAAAGAAGAAACTAAAGAAGCCACTCCAGTGGCCTCAACTCTCAGTGTTCATACTTGTATTTGATCCACAAACAACACGGTAGCATGTGACTCATGGAAGCAAATGGTCTGTCATTCTGTCCTCCACTGATAGTACACCTAAAAAGATTTTAGCATTTGACCTGGAAAGATATTGTTTTATACCAGGCAAAATATATTTTATGGAGTTTGAATGTACAAAGTGTTGTGTATGTATAACTAACTGAAACCAAAAAGAGATGCATATAATTTCTCAGTTGGAAAACACATTTTTAAATTAAGAGATTTTTCTTTTGTAGAGTAGTTTTAGGATCACAGGATCCCCATTTACCTCCTACTCACCAATATGCATAGCCTTCCCCATTTTCAACATCCCCCATCAGAGTAGCATGTTTGTTACACATGATGAATCTGTACTGACACATATCACCTAAAATCCATAGGTTACATTATAGTTTACTCTTGGTGTTGTATATTCAGGGATTTGGACGAATGTATGATGACACATATCCACCATTATAGAATCTTTCACTGCCCTAAAATCCATGCTCTGTCTATTCATCCCTCCCTCTTTTCAACTCTTGGTAACCACTAATTTTCCACTGTCTCCATACGTCAGCCTTTTCCAGAATGTGTATAGATGGAATCATATAGTATGTAGTCTTTTCAGACTGGCTTTTTTATTCCGTAACATATATTTAAGTTTCCTCCATGTTTTTTCATAGCTTGATAGCTCATTTCTTTTTAGTTAAGTGTAATTTCCTCATGTCTAGATGTACCACAGTTCATTTATGAATTCATCCACCGAAGGGCATCTTGCTTACTTCCAGGCATTGGCAATTGTAAGGAAAGCTACTTTGAATATCTGTGTGCAGGTTTTTGTGTAGACATGAGTTTTCATCTCCTTTGGGTAAATACTAAGGAGCATGACTGATATATCATATGTTAAGAGTATGATTAGTTTTGTAAGAAACCTCCAACTGTCTTCTAAAGTTTCTGTACCATTTTGCATTCACACCAACAGTGAATGCGAGTTTCTATTGCTGCATATCCTTGCTAGCATTTGGTGTTGTCAGTGTTCTGGATTTTGTCCATCCTAAAAGTTGTCTTTTGATATCTTATTGTCGTGTTGATTTGCATTTCCCTGCTGACAAATTATGTGGAGCATCTATTTATGCACTTATTTGCTACCTGTATATATTATTTGGTGAAATGTCTATTAAAGTCTCTGACCCATTTTTCAATCAGGTTGTTTCCTTATTTTTCAAAGCTCTTTTGTATATTTTAGGAAACAACTCTTTATAAGATATGTCTTTTGCAAATATTTTCTCCCAGTTTGTTTCTCATTTTATTCTTTTGATGGTAGATTTCAAAGAGCATAAATATTTGATTTCAATGAAATCCAGATTATCAATTATTTCTTTCATTGACTTTTGGTCTTTTACCTAAAAATCATCTTTATACTTATGATCAGTTAGATTTTTTTCCTAAGTTCTATGAGTTTTATGGTTTTGTATTTTATATGTACATTTAAATCTGTGATCATTCTTTTTTTTAATCTGTGATCATTCTGAATTAATTTTTGTTGCATGTAGATGTTCAATTGTTCCAGCTTCATTTGTCGAAAAGACAAATTGCATTGCATTTGCTCCTTAATTAAAGATCAGTTGACCCTATTTCTGGGCTTTCTGTTCTCTGCCATTGATCTATTTGTCTATTTTTTCATCAGTACCACAGTGTCACTTCAATATGATGTTCATTGATTTCACTGTAGCTTTTATAGTAAGTCCTGAAGTTGAAAAGTGACAGTCTTCAAATTTTTGTTCTTCTTCAATATTATACAGGCTATCCTGAGTCATGTATCTTTCCATATAAGCTTTAAAATCAGTTTGTTGATATGCAAATAACTTGCTGGAATTTTGACTGGGATTGTGTTGAATCTGTAGATCAAGTTGTGAAAAATTCATTTAACAATTTTGAATAGGCCTATTCAAACAGTTTATTTCTTCTTGGGTGAATTTTGATAGATTGTGGCTTTCAAGGAATTGATCCATTTCAACCACGTTATCATATTGTGGATATACAGTTGTTCACATTATTCCTTTATTATTCTTTAAATGTCTACAGTATCTGTAGTGCTACCTTACTTTCATTTTTGATATTAGTAATTTGTGTCCTCTTTTTACATTAGTCTGGCTAGAGGATTTTGAGTGTGTTGATATTTTCAAAGAACGAGCTTTTTTCTTTGTTTTTTAATTTTCTCTGATGATGCCCTGTTTTCAATTTTATTGATTTCTGCTTTTTTGTTATTTTTTTCTTCTGCTCACTTTGGATTAAATTTTCTCTACTTTTTCTAGTTTCCTAAGATGGAAGCTTACATTATTGATTTTAGATTTTCTCCTTTCTCTAATTAATGTACACTTTAACAACTATGAATTTTCCTCTAAGCACTGCTTCTGTTGCATCACATAAATTTTGATAAGAGTATGAACACTACCTTTTGAATATATTGCATAAAAAGGTAAGCATATTTCAAATGCAATAGTCATTTTTTTTTACTCTTAAAGATGTGTGCTTAGTGTTTTTGGATTATAACTACTTTTATTTTGTGGGTAAATTCATTTTTATAATATAGAATAGTAAATTCATGGGTAACAGTGAACTCAGGAATTCACTTCACATGTTAACCTTGATATTTTCTTCTTCTGGAATCAGAATCCTACCTCTTTTGAGATTGAGATTTACTGTCATTTGACTGCTGTTTCATCTAATTTTCTGTTCTATAGCAAAGGAAAAATAAAAGGTTCACTGATGAAGCATAGATATATATAAAAACTACCGATGGAATGTCCTATGAACTGGATCTTCCAGCACCAGCAGCATGATATTTTCTCTTTTTATTCAAAGTATACTAGTACATGCTAGAAAATACATTTTAAAATATTAAGTATTTTTATTTTTTCCCCCATAATACAAATTATCACAGTACTTATTATACTTTACCAACAAACCTTATCCTTCTGTCTAGGCTTGATCAGGGTCAGGTAGGGGAGCTCTCATTGTGAAGAATAGACATTTCTTTATCATCTGCTTCTGACTTATCAACCAGCTCTTTTTTTAAATGTCATAACTTGAATGTTATGTCAGAATTGTATCTTGACAGTCATCTTTTGGGAAACTGTGTCTGTGAAGGGTAAAGTTCTTCAAAATCCTGCTACTTATTTTAAAGATTTATGTTAATTTTGTAAGCAAATTTACCTCTTCTACTGGAAACATTAAAAAAAAAAACTTCCTTGATTGTGCAAACATCAGCAACTATTGTGAAAATTGTGTAGAGAATATGCTAGTAACTCAACTATAGTATGCCTTAGATTATGTGATGTTATACAGCTATATATTTGTTTTGTTGCACTTCAATTTTTTGAGCTTCACAGATATTGTGATTTTTACCAATTGAAGGTTTGTAGTAATGCTGAATTGGGCAAGTGCATCAACACCATTTTTTTCCAATAGCATTAGCTCCCTCTCTTCTCTATGTGATGTTTTGGTAATTTTCACAATATTTCAAGCTTTGTCATTGTCATTATTTGAAATGCCACAATCTCATGATAAAACTTTAACAGATGAGGTGTTGCTTCTTATATATGAGCAAAGAAAATGGTTTCTTGAGTTGGTATCTACTCTTGGTGAAGATACTGTGAAGATTGTTGGAATGATAACAAAGGATTTAGAATATTATACAAATTTAGTTGATAAAGCAGTAGCAGGGTTTGAGAAGAATATAGCATGTATAAAATGCTATAACATTTCATGCTACAGAGAAATCTTTCATTAAAGGAAGAGTCAATCCACGTGGCAAACTTTACTGTTGTATTAAGAAATTGCCATGGCCATCCCGGCCTTCAGCAACCACCACCTGATTAGTATGCCACCATCCACATCAAGGCAAGACCCTCCACTAGCAAAATGATTACAACTTGCTGACAGCCAAATGATGGTAAACACGTTTTTTTTTGGAAATAATGTATTCTTAAATTAAGGCATGTACTTTTTTTTTTAAGACATGTGTTACTATACATTTAATAGACTGCAGTATAGTGTAAACATAACTTTTATATGCATTGGGAAAAATTCATTTGACTCACTTTATTGCACTATCTACTTTATTGCAATAGTCTAGAACCAAACCTTCAATATTGCCATGATATGCCTATACAGCAGTTTTCAATCCTTGTTAAAACATTTATTAACTGGGTTGTTTTTTCCTAATGAATTATTTATGTGTAGATAGAACCTAAATCAGACTTTGTGACTAAGTTTTAATACATCATGTATTCCTTGTTTCCTGGATTATTAATTTCTTGTAAACATAGTATCTTATACAAATTGATATGTTAATGTATTAAATTTTATATATTCATGACTCATCTATTCACAATGAATAAATGTATATATAGTATATCACTGATACAAAAAAGTTCATATTTATTCCTTCATTAATAGATATAAGAACAGCTTAACATTATTTGAAATTTTGCATCTTTCTTTCTCTTTCTTTCTTTCTTTCTTTCTTTCTTTCTTCCTTTCTTTTTTCTTTCTTTCCATCTTTCTTTTTAGCGTTATATTGAAACAAATATCTGTTACTCCTTAACAGACAAAAGTACTAATGTGAATCCAGGGTAGGTTAATGTCTAGATATGAATATCATTTTTAGGATAGCACTTGCTTTGAACTTCATATAAACATTTTGCCAATTAGAGATTTTATTTATTTATTTGAGAGAGAGAAAGAGAGTGAGAGTAGGAGAGAGAGTGAGCTGATGGGAAGAGTAAAAGGAGAGGGAAAAGCAGGCTCCATGCTGAGCAAGGAGTCTACCAAGGAGCTTGATCCCAGGATACTGGGATCATGACCTGAGCCAAAGGCAGATGCTTAACCTGAGCCACCTGGGATCCCCAACATTTTGCCATTTATATAGCCAAATGGAATTTAATAGTTAAATCTCTGTGCTATGTAATACATAGGGAAAATAATATTTTTTGAAGAGAATATCTAAGTTTAAGTTGGAGAGTTTGAATAGCATCTTTACTTCTGACTACCAAAGTTCATTTCTCACAAGAAAGCTAAAAATCACAGAGGTGTCCTTGTTCCTGCTCCCTTTATCATAGAACATAAATATGAGTTTAGATCATAGCCAGTGGGACTCAAAAGTCAGTACACATTGGAGCTACTAGAGGAAACTCATTAAACTCATAGAAGAATGAGATAATCTCTTCTTCCATTTTCTATAAATTGGCACATATACATAACATGAATGGGACTATATCAGCTATCTGTGATCGTGAGGGAACAAACCAAAAACCAAGCAAATAATTTTGACAACTAAAGATACAAAAAGACAGAACAACCCTGGTTCCTTGACTATAGTATTAATTCTAAAGAACTTTCCTGCCATATATATTATTATATGAGAGATTCTTTAAACCTCTTTAAATAGATACCATTTTCCCAGCATTTCAAAATATCTTAATTAAAAAAACAAAACAAAGTATTTTAATTGATACATCTCATCCAATCCATCTATACTTTCTTTCAAATCTCCTGGGAAAACATATTTTGAATTGATTTCTCTTCATTTTTTAATTCCCTAGGCTATGTTACCATCATCTTTGATTTGGAATACCACAAGTCTCCTAAACGTTTTCCCTTCTTTTACTTTTGCTGCCATTTAGATCACCAAACAACTAGAATTGTCTTTTTTTTTTTAATATACATTATTACTTTACCTTCTTGCTTAAAATTCCTCAGCACTTTCCCATTGCATTTAGGGGGGAAAAAAGTCTAAACTTCATGTTCTATATGTATGGCCTTATGTCATCTGCTCTTGCCTACTCTTTCTTCATACCATTCTCCGACTCATTCACTATGCCTCAGCCACATTGGAAATTTTTGATTTCACAGATATGTCAGGATGTTTCTATCTTAAGATTTTTCCATAAACATCTCTGTGGACTATAATGCTTGTCCTGTTGACTTTGTAACAACAGAATCCTTTTTGACATTCATACCTCAACTTAAAATGGCACCTCTGAAGAAAACTTTCCATGACAACCTCATTTGAATTAGCCGTCTGATGACTTCCTTTTGTAACACTCACTTTAGTTATTCAAATAGTATTTATTGCAATTTTTTTCTTTTGTCTTATATTAATTAAACATGTTTTTTATTTGACTTCCTTTAGTAAAAGTAAAGCTTCCTGGAATACCTGGGTGGCTCAGTAGTTGAGTGGTTGGGCCCAGGGCTGATCCCAGGATCCAGGACAGAGTCCCGTATCGGGCTCCCTGCATGAAGCTTGCTTCTCCCTCTGCTTATGTCTCTGCTTCTCTCTCTCTGTGTGTCTCTCATGGATAAATAAATAAAATCTTAAAAAAAAAAAGCTTTCTGTAAGGAGAAACCTTGAGTATTTGATTTCATGTTGTACACATCTAGAACACTACTGCATTCGGAATACGTCTTCAATTTACATTTGTTAATTATGAAAAAGTGCTCAATCCCTTGTCATTTCCAATCTTAGTTGTTTTGATGTTGTTTTTGTTTTGTTGTTATTCTTGTTGTTGTTTTATGCTGGCATTTTCATGTATTTCCTTCCTGCCTTTCTTTCTTTCATTTTTTTTAATAAATTTATTTTTTATTGGTGTTCAATTTACCAACATACAGAATAACACCCAGTGCTCATCCCGTCAAGTGCCCCCCTCAGTGTCCGTCACCCATTCACCCCCACCCCCCGCCCTCCTCCCCTTCCACCACACATAGCTCGTTTCCCAGAGTTAGGAGTCTTTATGTTCTGTCTCCCTTTCTGATATTTCTATTCTTAGTTAGTGTAAGTCCAAACCAGAAGACTCCATCACATTTGTATATATTGGCAAAATTTAATTTCCAAGTGTAGAAAATGAAATATAGAATTTCTAGAATATAGCAAAAAGCATCTTATTGTTTTTATAGTATTCTAAGTATTCAGCTCATTTTTTTCAAGGAATACCATATATGTTTGTTCTGAAGATCCTTAAATAGCATCTCAGAGTTTTTTCCTATATACATTCATTGCTCCACAATTTCTTTCAATTAAAGTAGTGCAAAAATCCCTATATTGTACCTCTGAAACTAATATTACACTGTATGTTAACTAACTGGAATTTAAGTATAAATTTAAAAAAATAGGAACAAAAAACAAGGAAAAAAGAATTCTCAACAGTTCCAAATTATTGCCTATAATATTATTTTTCCCTTTTCTGTTTTTTTGGGGGAATTATTAAATTTGAATTAAAGTAATTTAAAAAAGATTTTACACTGTTTCTTGTTCACATTTTAAATCTTCAATTTAATAAAGACACTAAATCACAATGAACATATTGCAATAATGTGCTTAATTTATTTGTAGATGGAATATGGTTTTAATAAGGTACTGTAGACTTTAATGAAAAAAAGCCTCTAAAATTATAATTTGACTTCAATATTACTAATAAAACATTAGTGTAGGTTCTTAAAAATTGGAACATGATTTCAGTGTGTTACCACTTAATTCATTACATCTTCAGAGTACAGTCCATTTTTATAACTTCAGTGCTTGGCAAAGTGTCTAACACCTAAGAAGTATGCAAAGATTTTGATTAAACTGGTCTATAGGACTCATGATCTTTTCAGTGGTAAATTTAAAAATAAAGACAAATAAGCAAATCTTTCATGCTATTGTTGAAGGAAAAACAAAACAAAACAAAACAAAAACCAAGCTTTTATGTAGTTCCATAAACTTTGAAACAAATATTTTTAATATAGATCTTTATCCTATTAAACACAGCTAATGCTGCATAATTCATATAAATCATGTATATCATCCCATTCTCATCCCTACTTCTTTTCATACCAAACATCCTATGCTTGCATTTCCATGTTCCCTTGTCTTTTACTTTTTTTTCTTGGCCTTAAACTTTATTTTCCCATTTTTCAATGTGATGAATATCTACTCAACTGAGACTGACCCTGTGCTTTGGCTATTTCAACCCCAACTACAGTTAATTATTTTCCTTATGGACTTTCACTGCAGAGATTAGAAAATCTAGACATTCTCCTTTCAAATACCTTTTCAGCTCAAGATGGGCATGTGGTAAAATTCTCACAACTAGGACACAAAAATTATAGTGGGGATATATTGCTTTCCTTACCAAAGAAGCAGAATTTATTATATTGGAGCTTTCTAAGTTTCTCTTGAATTTGGACATGTTATCTGGAACTTCAGTGCCCATTTTTTAAAGCATAAAAAAGGTCAGTTGAATCAAAGAAATGCTACGCTTGATTTTGCTAAACAACTATGGCTACCTAACAATGCTGGCAGGCTTCTACCTCCACATTTTTCATCATTAAGAGAAACAAATTTCTATTTATGTATTCTAATGTAGGTCAAGTATTGTATGACCAAATAATAGACGTCATCTGTTCAGACCCAGACAAAATATTATCTCCTCTAAGATGAATACAGCAAGCCTTCTGTGCAGAATCAAGGGTGCCCTTACCTGACATCCCACTATTCTTTGTTTATAGTGCTTCTTAACCTCAGTGTCCCTATTATTTAATGGTCTCCCTGCTATGGTATTTTTCTTACTTGCTAGACTGTGATCTTCTTGAGGGCATGAGTTATACTTTGTTTTTGAAGCCACAAAATCTAGACTGTCTTGGAGAGTGTAGCCCTTACAGCAAATGCACATTAGATTGAAAATATTTTAATTGGGGCTGGTATGAGAGTAAAGCAATTACATATATTAGATTTTTTAAAAAAGATTTTACCTATATATTAGAAAGAGAGTAAGAGAAAGACCACAAACAGGAGGGACAGAGGTAGAGAGAGAAGCAAAATCCCCACTGAGCAGGGACCCAACGGGAGGCTCAGTTCCATGATCCCAGGACCATGATCTGAGCCAAAGGCGGACGCTTAACCAACTGAGCCACACAGGTACCCCTACACTATATTAGGTATTAAGAGATCATTGTTAATTTAGTTAAGGGCAAAAATGGTATTATGGTTATATAAGGAAATGTCAGGTTTTAGGAGTTATATTTTGAAGTATTTAAGTACGTACTGTTAAAAAAACAATATTCAAATGAGTAAGCTTGAAAATCTAATTGGCTTTATAAAATGATTCATGAATTAGCAAGTAGAAAGCTCCACGGAGCTGTATAAAATGGAAGGTTTCTAAGATAGACAGGGGGTGGATAAAAGTAATTTATTAGCAAAGAATGTATTGTTTTAAGGAAGGTCGCTCTCCTAAGGGGAATGGAAAAAGTCTATAAGGGAAAAACCTGCCGGTATTGACCAGGAAACTCCAGTTTGTCTGTTTAAAGTTTATATTTCTGGTGGGTGTGAAACTGCAGTTAGATTAGGTATTGAGTTGATTTACTGACTTGGGGCTTTAACATAAGTGACACCATTTTGGGTCTGTGGTTTTCTTCTAAACAGTACAAATTACATTATGTCTTAAAATACTTTATAAAACAAAATGAGATCGGGACTGATAAAAATAAATGTGCAAAATGTAGATAATTCTTGATAGGTACATAGACATTTGTTTTACTCTACATTTGTGCATGTTTGGAAATTTTCATAGCAAATTTCATAGCATGAGGCCAACTTCTATAATTTAGTTCCAATCAAATGTTCTTTCTGTATTCAATTGAAATTATAATTATAACTTTAATCTTAAGAATATCTTCTTAACAAATAACTTATATGTGGAAAAAAAAACAAGCACTTCTAAGTACCTATTATGATTCACTTCTTTCTAACATAGTTCTTATTTAAAAAGTAAATGGAATTCATATAAGATTCCACTATTGAACTTTTTTATTTTGCAATCAAGCTGTTATTTTTATATTAGAACACAAAAAGATTTTTTATAAGGAAATATGAAAATGAATTAAAACAATATTGACTTCTAACCCTTATTAACATAGGATTAACTTTCCAAGAATAGGATTGATTTAGCAAACATCTATTCATTTTAACTCAGGACAAAATTACCCTGTAAAATAATGAATCAACTGCTAAAAAAAAAATGCATACTGAAAATTGGCATTTGTCCATTCAATGCGTTTGAAATACGTAAAATTAAAATCAAGAAAAAGAGTAATTTAAATGTAATCAAAGGAGAGTTTGAGTGGCTCAGATAGAAAAAGTGCTTTCAGTCTGGTCTTCTATTTATTTTCATGTACTTATAAAAATATAACTTTCTCCCAGTTTCCTTAATATAAATCTTTATATTTTTAATTTTCAGAAAACAGAAGCTTTAAATGCTAGAAAATGTTGGCATTCCTCAACCTTAAATAACACAGAGGTCCCTGAGGTATTTTTCTTCCTTAAACACTTATGCTAATTGAACCAGAAGTTAACTCTGATAGTCTAGGGGTGTTCAAAGTCTCCTGTGATTTCTGCTCTTTACTTCTTCACGTCCTGAAATAGTTCAGGCTTCTACACAACTAATATTCCCAACTCACTTCATCAAACCGGGTGACCTGTTCATATTTATCAATATATTTTTCAGTGGTATACCATATTGTATCCATGGTTGTACTGAAAGTGAGTGGGAGAGGGTAGAAAAATAATTTACACACCTGAAGATTTATGCTTTCTGTAGGAATCATTCTCGTTTTTACTATTTAGGCCTGCCTGACTTCCATTCTAAACACCTAGGTAGGGGAGAAAAAACAAATTTCCCTTTATTTTTCTGAATTCTTAGCTGAGACTCACTATAATAAAGACTAACAAGAAAAAAAAAAACAAAGACAAATTTATTAACATATCTATCATATATATATATATATATATATATATATATATATATATATATGATAATCAGGAACAAATAAGTAACTCCCCAGAGGTGGATTCAAATTCAGGATTAAATACCATCTTAATAGGGGAAAAAGGAAGAGAGAGATAGGCCACTTAGGTGGAGAGTAAATTATATTTAGGAAAGATGAACAGGTTCTTGGGAAAATAATGGGAGGTAAGACAGTTCGTGACAAGTTGGGTGTGGTTTTGACTTTTTGTCTCCTTTATTGTGATGAGTTAATTTTCCCTGGTTGACAAAGTCCTAAGGAGAAAATTTATGACAATTAAGTTCTGTTTTTGAGTATCTGTCTTTAGGCAGATGTGGGGAGTTCAGAGAAAGCATCTTTTGCCTTTGCTCTTTTTTAAGTGCCTGCAGCTCAAAATAATCAACATATCAAAGTGGCAAATTTGGCGGTGGCTTGTCTTAATCTCCTGTGGTCATATTTTGGGGTGGCATACTCTATTACCTCTTACTTACAAAATCTATCATCTCAATATTTGCCTTCCTTTATTGTGCATAACTTCTCGGAAGTATAGCTCTCTTTTGCTCTTGCTGCTTTTCTTTCAGAATGTGATATTCTATAGTCCTGATAAATACATACATGTATTTATGTGTGTGTACATTTTGTATTAGACTGCAAGAGCAGACAAGAGAATAATTCATTTTACTCTTCACATCTTAGGACACTATTATCATCAGCATGTTTAAGACTCTCTCGTAGTGAACTTTAACTGTACTGTGATTGATGTTCTTACTTTGTTTTGTTTGGTCTGTCAAACTGTTCTTTTGCTTTTGCAACCAATTTTCCCTTCTTTTCCTCCCCTTTCATAGGAACCTACTCTAACATGTTCAGATTGTGCCCTTGGATGTGAAGTATCTTTGAAGAAATATATTAAATATTGTGAATCTATGTATCTTATTTATTTTTTTAATGTATCTTATTTAAATTACTTGTATTGTGGTGTAAACATTCTGTTTCCTGTAAAAAAAAGGATTCAATTCTGGTAAGAGATTCTATTTTTCTTTTTGGATTTTTGTTTCCAGTAGTTTTTGATAATCAGAGTTTACTCATTTGAGATATATATATATTTACTCTGGTTTAACTATGCCATATACTTAGGAGACTAAGAAACTTATTTAGTTCAAACTGATAAACATGAGATAGCGTTGTGCCTAGTAAATGCACATATTGAAAAATTCTAATGAAGTTTAGAATTTCTTGCAATGATAGAGTAATGAAGTATTCACACATATGCCACATAAACAACAATTTTGTAATTAAATAAAATAAGTGCAGAACTATTTAAAGGTAGAAACTTAAGGGATATTTTACTTCAAAAATTATAAGAGGAAAAAGTAAAAATGACAAATTCATTAGTTACTGAACCAATATGACAACCCAGCTCCCTTTGGATTTGGCTACAAATAGACACAAGTAAATGAGATATCAGGAGAATTATCACTTACAGGTGTCAGAGATGATAGAATTGATCTGGAAAAAAAGATAGAAATTTGAAGGGAAAAATCAGAATCGTGAAAACCATTAGAGTGACTTCTAAATATAGAATATAGATTGCACAAACATGATTGACAGGTATGTCTGTGTGTATGAGAGAGAGAGATCCTGTGGGCACAGCAAAAATACAGGCAGAGAGAAGAAAAACAATCTATCCAAAAAGATACATCAATGAACTTAGAGGCAAATCAATAAAATTACCCAATCTGAAGAATAGAAATAGATTTTAAAAAAATAATTGATAGTAAACAGAACCTCAGAGACCCGTGGTGCAATGTAAGCCATTCTGACATATAGTCTAAAGATTTATAGTAAATTAGAAGAGAAAGAAAGAGGGAGAAAAAATATTTGAAGAAATAATGGCTCAAAACTTACCAAATTTGTGGAAAACATTAATTTACAGATCCAAGAAGCTCAACAAACCCCTGTTAAGATGAATGAAAGATGAATACAAAGAGGGGATCCCTGGGTGGCGCAGTGGTTTGGCGCCTGCCTTTGGCCCAGGGCGTGATCCTGGAAACCCAGGATCAAATCCCACGTCGGGCTCCTAGTGCATGGAGCCTGCTTCTCCCTCTGCCTATGTCTCTGCCTCTCTCTCTCTCTCTGTGACTATCATTAAAAAAAAAAAAGATGAATACAAAGAACATACTTCTACATATTTCAGGGTCAAATTTCTGAAAGGCAAATGGAAGGAGGAAATTTTGAAAGCAAGCAAAGAAGAATGGCATAAAACAAACAGGAACAAAAGAAATAAATGGATGACTTTTCATCAGAAACTATTAAAGGTAGAAACATTGGAATGATTTATTCCAAAGGATAAAAGAACACAACCCTGTATTTAAGAATTCTATATACCACCAAGTTATCCTTCAAAAAAGAAGGTGAATAAATCCTGTTTAGAAAAAAAAAAGTGAGAAAATTTTGTTTTGTCTCTAGATTGTCACTATAAGAAATGCTAAAGAAAATCCTTCAGTCTGAAAGGAAATGTCACTTGATGAAAATTCAGATCCACAAGTTCTAGAAGGGAGTTTTTGGAGAAGAAATATTTTTACAGTAATAAATACAGCCTGTATTCACATTGTGGCAATTAAATAAATGCATTATTTTGTCAAAACTCATCAAATAGCATACTTAATATGTTATTGTCTATAAATTATATTCCAATAAAATAGCGTTCCAGTGGAAGGGCTCTCAGATTGGTGTGGTAGGGCAAAGTTCCTTTTTCGGTTCTTACTAAGAAGAAAATAATTTCACATCACTATCTACATCATTACACTTCTAATAGCTACTGACAGAACTTGGAAGAAAATTTGTATTGGAGCTTGGATCATAGCAAAAAATGCCAATAATGAGAGTTCAGCATAATTGTAAACAAGTTATAAGTACTTGGATAATTGACATTTCTTTATGGTAAGTTACTTCTGATTTAAAATGTTTTTAATTGGATAGTTTGACTTAGATAAAATAGTTAATCTTTTAAAGGTTGTGGAAGTACAATTTGTCAGGTTTTTTTTTATAACTGAACTAATTCAAAACACAAAGTATAATGGAGAGAGCTCTCCTTTTAAATAGAAAGCTAAAACTTTCAGCTTTAAAACTTATTTAGAAAATGAGTAAGAATTATAATAAGGCAAGATAAATCAAATAAATTAAATTCTAATGCTTATATGTAGAATAGAGTGGGAAAGTAAACAATTAATGAACCAAATTTTCTCAATAGGTGAAAAATATTATAAAGGAATGTATGGAAAAAATGAGAAATTTAAAAGTTGATATTAACATTTTTGTAGCCTGTTTTGTTTGTTGCCTATATTTGAAAATTGCAAAAGCACTTAAAAGAATCTTATATATTAGACACTAAAAAGTTCAAAACATTTATTTTGTAATCAATATTTATGTATCGAAAAAATAATTTGCTGAAATTATACTTTTTATTTATTAGCTCTATTCTTGTATTAATTTAGTAAAAAGTGGGAATTCCTGGGTGGCTCAGAGGTTTAGCACCTGCCTTTGCCCCAGGGCATGATCCTGGAGTCCCGGGATTGAGTCCTGCATCAGGATCCCTGCATGGAGCCTGCTTCTCCCTCTGCCTGTGTCTCTGCCTCTCTCTCTCTCTCTCTCTCTCTCTCTCTCTCTCTCTCTCTGTCTTTCATGAATAAATAAATAAAATCCTTTTAAAAAATTAGAAAAAAAATATTTTTGGAGTATCAATAAATTTAGTCAGAAATAATAATAATGATAGAAGAGTGATAGTGAAAGAAATAATAATAGCTACTCTTTATGCACTTAAATCTTTTGGGGGAAAATATCAAAATATAAAACAGAGAAAGAGATATCTTTCCTTGCAAAAAGCAGTCACCTTGGCAGCTTTCTTTCTTTAGTTCTCCTGGATTATTATGCCATTTTTTTCGTTTGTTTGTTTATCATATTTCAGGAAATAGAGGCATCTGCCAAAAGGGAATGATAGTCTACAAGTGTGATAATATTAACCCAGCATGATAAATTTGGCTCCTTATGAAACTTATTCTTAACTCTATGACCCTTCTTCTTCTTCTTCTTCTTCTTCTTCTTCTTCTTCTTCTTCTTCTTCTTCTTCTTCTTTCTTCTTCTTCTTCTTCCTTTCTTCTTCTTCTTTCTTCTTTCTTTTTTAAGATTTTATTTATTTATTCATGAGGGACACAGAGAAGCAGAAGGAAAACCAGGAAGCCTGATGTGAGACTCAATCCCAGGACCCCTGGATCACAACCTGATCCAAAGGCAGACACTCCATCACTGAGCCACCTAGGTGCCCCAACTCTATGACCTTTCTATGACCCTTTCTAAACCCCTATCATAAACTCACATCCTTTTTTTCTTTTTCTTTTCTTTTTTTTTAAACTAGTATCTTTCCCTGGCAGAGAAGAAGGGGAACCATCTGATTAAAACTTTTAAAATTCACCCCTGGCTTTTATCGGATGGTAAGGGCAAAACTACATTGTCTGTAATATTTACTCCTTTTTTAAAAGCAGCAAGCTGGTAATAGAGGAGCCAGCAGGGAAAGAAGTGTATAAATAAACAATATACGGGCAGCCCTGGTGGTGCAGCAGTTTAGCACCACCTTCAGCCCAGGGTGTGATTCTAGAGACTCGGGATGGATTCCCATGTCAGGCTCCCTGCATGGAGCCTGCTTCTCCCTCTGCCTGTCTCTCTCTCTCTCTCTCTCTCTCTCTCTCTCTCTCTCTCTCTGTGTGTGTGTGTGTCTGTCATAAATAAATAAAATCTTAAAAAAAAACCCACACTCAAATGCAAGGGCTGAAATAATAAGCATAAATTTATAAATAAGTAGTTGTGGGACACTTGTATGACTCAGTGGTTAAGCATCTGCCTTCAGCTAAGTGCCTGTTTCTGGGATTTGAGATCAAGTCCCACAACTGGCTCCCTGGGAAGAGCCTGCTTATACCTTTGCCTGTGTCTCTGCCTCCTTCTCTGCATCTCTCAGGAATAAATAAAACCTTTTTAAAAAATATATAAAAAAATAAGTAGTTCTAACATAAAAACTTAAAAAGAAAAATCCATACACTCATTTCAAAAATAGAGGAAACATGTGGGCTCTCCCAATATTAATAATGGCAATAGTTAATAATGGTAACAGTTGGGTTTTTGTTTTTTTGTGTGTGTGTGTGTTTTTGTTTGTTTGTTTGTTTGTTTTCTTTTTTTTTCCTTTTGTATCAAGCAGTGTTCAATGTTGTCTGCACATATTAAATTCTTTAGTCTTTCGGTCTGGCCTGTGACTATTTTTGCAAATGTAGAACCAGGGCACACAGAGGTTAGGTGGCACACTCCAGTGACATAGCCATTTCATTAGACCAAACTGTATCAGAGTAAAGGTTGAGATAAATGGCCCAAGGATCATAGCTTATTAATTTAAAAAGACATTTAAATACTACTACCACTACTAATAGATTTGTCCTATGCACCAACAATGTTGCTAAAACAATTAATAAAATAATTCAGTATCTCTACATTAAAATGTTAAAGAAATAAAGCATAATTTTGATATGAAGATGCTAAAAGAAGGGCAATTATGAGAAAAATTACAATTTAATGACCACATTAGTTCCTTTTTCTCACATTTACTGTAGGATGCTATTTTAGAGTATGTTCTAAATCTTTCTCCTTTATTGAGCTCTGGCCATGAAAATCTGTGTTCAAAGAAGAAAATAATTGGATTCAAAGGAAAAAAAATGTTTAGAGACAGAAAGTAAAAATGATTATTTACTTGGACTGGATGGCCTCCAAGTTGAAAATCAAAAGTACTTGATTAAGACTTGAAACTTCTGTTGATATTGTGTAAAAAAGCAATTTCTCTTGTTTTAAGATAAATATGTTTCCAGTCCTGGCAACAAAATAAGCACAGGTGAATGTTTTGATTACACATATAAAAAAACTTATCAACTCAAGACTAAAATATACAGAAGCATGCAATTCAAATGTTTAATAAATAATTTTTTTAATTAATTTTTATTGGTGTTCAATTTACCAACATACAGAATAACACCCAGTGCTCATCCCGTCAAGTGTCCCCCTCAGTGCCCGTCACCCATTCACCCCCACCCCCTGCCCTCCTCCCCCTCCACCACCCCTAGTTCATTTCCCAGAGTTAGAAGTCTTTATGTTTTGTCTCCCTTTCTGATATTTCTCACACATTTCTTCTCCCTTCCCTTATATTCCCTTTCACTATTATTCATATTCCCCAAATGAATGAGAACATACACTGTTTGTCCTTCTCCGATTGACTTACTTCACTCAGCACAATACCCTCCAGTTCCATCCACGTTGAAGCAAATGGTGGGTATTTGTCGTTTCTAATGGCTGAGGAATATTCCATTGTATACATAGACCACATCTTTATCCATTCATCCTTCGATGGACACCGAGGCTCCCTCCACAGTTTGGCTATTGTGGACATGGCTGCTAGAAACATCGGGGTGCAGGTGTCCCGGCGTTTCATTGCATCTGAATCGTTGGGGTAAATCCCTAACAGTGCAATTGCTGGGTCGTAGGGCAGGTCCATTTCTAATTCTTTGAGGAACCTCCACACAGTTTTCCAGAGTGGCTGCACCAGTTCACATTCCCACCAACAGTGTAAGAGGGTTCCCTTTTCTCCGCATCCTCTCCAACATTTGTTGTTTCCTGCCTTGTTAATGTTCCCCATTCTCACTGGTGTGAGGTGGTATCTCATTGTGGTTTTGATCTGTATTTCCCTGATGGCAAGTGATGCAGAGCATTTTCTCATGTGCATGTTGGCCATGTCTGTGTCTTCCTCTGTGAGATTTCTCTTCACGTCTTTTGCCCATTTCATGATTGGATTGTTTGTTTCTTTGGTGTTGAGTTTAAGAAGTTCTTTATAGATTTTGGAAACTAGCCCTTTATCTGATATATTATTTGCAAATATCTTCTCCCATTCTGTAGGTTGTCTTTGAGTTTTGTTGACTGTATCCTTTGCTGTGCAAAAGCTTCTTATCTTGATGAAGTCCCAATAGTTCATTTTTGCTTTTGTTTCTTTTGCTTTCGTGGATGTATCTTCCAAGAAGTTACTGTGGCCAAGTTCAAAAAGGGTGTTGCCTGAGTTCTCCTCTAGGATTTTGATGGAATCTTGTCTCACATTTAGATCTTTCATCCATTTTGAGTTTATCTTTGTGTATGGTGCAAGAGAGTGGTCTAGTTTCATTCTTCTGCATGTGGATGTCCAATTTTCCCAGCACCATTTATTGAAGAGACTGTCTTTCTTCCAGTGGATCGTCTTTCCTCCTTTATCGAATATTAGTTGACCATAAAGTTCAGGGTCCACTTCTGGGTTCTCTATTCTGTTCCATTGATCTATGTGTCTGTTTTTGTGCCAGTACCACACTGTCTTGATGACCACAGCTTTGTAGTACAACCTGAAATCTGGCATTGTGATGCCCCCAGATATGGTTTTCTTTTTCAAAATTCCCCTGGCTGTTCGGGGTCTTTTCTGATTCCACACAAATCTTAAAATAATTTGTTCTAAGTCTCTGAAGAAAGTCCATGGTATTTTGATAGGGATTGCATTGAACGTGTAAATTGCCCTGGGTAACATTGACATTTTCACAATATTAATTCTGCCAATCCATGAGCATGGAATATTTTTCCATCTCTTTGTGTCTTCCTCAATTTCTTTCAGAAGTGTTCTATAGTTTTTAGGGTATATTTTGAGAACCATTTGAATGGTAAATGGTTCTCCAACCTTTTATTTTCAGGTTGTAGGTGTCCTTCTGTCTAAAATGAGTCTCTTGTAGATAGCAAATAGATGGGTCCTGCTTTTTTATCCAGTCTGAAACCCTGCGCCTTTTGATGGGGTCATTAAGCCCGTTCACGTTCAGAGTTACTATTGACAGATATGAGTTTAGTGCATCATGATATCTATTTAGTCCTTGTTTTTGTGGATTGTTCCACTGAACTTCTTCTTAAAGGGGAGTTTTAAGAGTCCCCCTTAAAATTTCTTGCAGAGCTGGTTTGGAGGTCACATATTCTTTCAGTTCCTGCCTGTCTTGGAAGCTCTTTATCTCTCCTTCCATTTTGAATGAGAGCCTTGCTGGATAAAGTATTCTTGGTTGCATGTTCTTCTCATTTAGGACCCTGAATATATCCTGCCAGCCCTTTCTGGCCTGCCACGTCTCTGTGGAGAGGTCTGCTGTTACCCTAATATTCCTCCCCATGAAAGTCAGGGACTTCTTGTCTCTTGCTGCTTTAAGGATCTTCTCTTTATCTTTGGAATTTGCAAGCTTCACTATTAGATGTCGAGGTGTTGAACGGTTTTTATTGATTTTAGGGGGGGATCTCTCTATTTCCTGGATCTGAATGCCTGTTTCCCTTCCCAGATTGGGAAAGTTTTCAGCTAGGATTTGTTCAAATACATATTCTGGCCCTCTGTCCCTCTCGGCGCCCTCGGGAACCCCAATTAAACGTAGGTTTTTCTTCCTTAGGGTGTCATTTAATTCCCTTAATCTGTCTTCATGGTCCCCTAATTGTTTGTCTCTTTTTTCCTCAGTTTCCCTCTTTGCCATCAACTTGTCTTCTATGTCACTCACTCGTTCTTCCACCTCGTTAACCCTCGTCGTTAGGACTTCTAGTTTGGATTGCATCTCATTCAATTGATTTTTAATTTCTGCCTGATTGGATCTAAATTCTGCAGTCATGAAGTCTCGTGAGTCCTTAATGCTCTTTTCTAGAGCCACCAGTAGCTGTAGAATAGTGCTTCTGAATTGGCTTTCTGACATTGAATTGTAATCCAGATTTTGTAACTCTGTGGGAGAGAGGGCTGTTTCTTTCTTTTGAGGTGAGGTTTTCCTTCTAGTCATTTTGCTCAGTGCAGAGTGGCCAAAAACAAGTTGTATTGGAACACGGGGGAGTATCACTGGTCCCTCCAGCTGGTCTTCTGGGGGAGGGGCCTGCTGTGCTGATTCTCAGGTGTTAGCACTTGGGGGAGCTGCTCTGCCCCTGCCTGCTGCCGGGCTCAGCGGGGGTTGTTTACCCCGTGGGGCCCCAGGAGGAACAGCCGCAGTTGCTATGGCAACTCTGGAAGCCTGGATTCAGCCTCCGCAGGAACTACGGGGCTCGGGGCTCTCGGCTCTCCGTCCGCAGGGCCTGGAGGCTCCGGGGCGGGGCCGCTGATCTGCTCATCTCGGGGCAGGAGCGTCCTCGCTGTCCTGGGCCCTCCCGGCCTCTGCCTGTCCCGGGGGAGGCCGGATCCTGGGCTGTGTCCCGGCGCCCTGTGCTCCGGGGCCTGCGCTGTTGGATTCGCGCTCCCGCCCCGCAGCCCCCTCCGCGGAGCCGCCGCCCGAGCCCCTCCGAGCTGCTCCGGCCCCGCCGTGCGCGCTGCAGCCCTTAGGGAGCTCGGAGCACTCTCCGCGGGCGCAGGTGTCTGTTAGTGTCCCCGGGAGCCCGAGGGCATCCCCGCCCTCCTGGGTCCTGCTCCAACTCCCTGCGGGCCCCTTTCCGCCCGGGAAGGTTGGTGCAGCTCCTGCTCCTCCGGGACGGGGCTCTCCTGTCCTGGGGACCCTCGCCCCGGCCTCAGCCCGGCTCCTCGCGGGGCCCCTCCCCCTCGGAGGCCTTTTGTTACTTTATTTCTCTTTCCCCGTCTTCCTACCTGGATAGAAGCGCGAACTCTTCTCACTGTAGCATTCCAGCTGGTCTCTCTTTACATCTCAGGCCGAATTCGTAGATTTTCAGGATGATTTGAAGGTTATCTAGGTAATTTTTGGGGGACAGTGATTTGGGGACCCTGCTCTTCTGCCATCTTGCCCCTCCTCCAACTACTTTTTTTTTTAACAACTGAAGGTGTTTTGGCATGGGTCTTCCCAAGCTGTGATATAAAGAAAATGTGTGTTCTAGGGCCTTGATCACTTAGCAAGTCATAGAACGGGGGGGGGGGGGGGGAAGTAATTTATGTGGGGAAAGTAGGTAGGTTGGTCAAATTCCCTTTCTTTAGTGAAAGGTATATTTGTGTATGGGAAGGATGGAAGCAGAGAGAGACTTTTAATGGGCTGTTTTAAACAATGAAAAAGTCTATTATTAAGGTCAGTTAATAAAGTAGCAAAATGTTGTGCATCAGGAATCTAGTAAAGACATAGGTGTCTGTTGCATGCACAGGCTAGTTTCTGGTGGGAAGAAAAAGTAATTTGCTTAAACCTCCAATAAGCTAATGTCCTGTAGCATCCCTGTGTAAAGCTTGCACTTAGCCAAGGTAAAATAGAATGAGTGATAGGTTTAAAGTCAGATCTGGTGAAGTAAAAGTTGAACTTCCCTGCTTTTTGTTGAATAAAGGAAAATAAGAGGGGAGAGGGGCTCATATGAGAAACTGGGTGAAATGAAGAACCTTAGAAAGAAGCAATTAGTTCTTCCCAGAGGCATCATGAAGTTAGAGGCCAGGTATCTTTGTGTCTTCCCTTGAAGAAACAAGTGACCTTTCCCAAACATAGTAGTAGAAGGGCCCAGGGATGGGACTATGAAAATATAGGTGGAGGTGCCTCAAATCTCTGACTGAATACATGTACTAATTGGACATGAACAATTAAAACATTTTTATCATCAACAATTTAAATTAGTTAAATCTCTGAGGATTTCCTGGGCAAAGACCATCCTTATAAAATCTAGTCTGTTAGAAATAGATTACTGGATCCTCTCAAGGTAAATGTCAAACCAAAGCAAAATGTTAGCCAATAAATAAATAATAACTTCATTAACTTAAATTCCTTTTAAGTTTTTGGTGTTCAGTGTATCACATTAAATTAGAGTTAAGTAAGAATTCTAAGCAAAATTTCAAAGGTGTCAGTCCTTTTATTGCTATTTTCTATTAATTGTATGAGGTTCTGGTTTTTATATAAAATCTTTGGGAAAATATAAAAAATTCTTCTCTTTTTAAGATGATATACTACATTGATATTCCATTAGAAGACCACTTCTAGATTTGTAAACTATAAACATTTCTTGAGATAATTTAACAATATTTTTAAAGAAAATTACTGATAAGTTCTTAAAAAAATCTGTGGATGATTCTGATTCTCCTTTTATTCTCCTTTTGGATATTTTTTTTAAATTAGAACTTACTATACTATTTCCAAAACTCTCCCTACAAGATGTGAAATATTTTTTGAGATCACATCCTAAAATTCAAATGAAAATGGTACTTGTTGTGATGTGTTATATGTAAGTGATGAATCACTAAGTTCTATTCCTGAAACCAATATTACACTATATGTTAACTAACTAGAATTTAAATTACAACCTGAAACTATAATTTAAACAAAAATGATAATTAAAAAAGAAAATTTAATTTCACACACTGAATATTTGCAATAAAGTCTGGATGGTTGGTAGTTGCTCAGATTATTTTCCCCTTTTATGCTTACATGTCCCATGGGTAAAAGAGAGAATATGACAGATTTGATTTTTTTTACTGTGTATTAAGAGGAAATTTATATGAATGCCGTCTATAAATTGTATGCTTATTTTTACAGTAATAAAATCTATCAAAAAATGGATTCAATTACATCATAATGAAAAATTTAAAGAATTCCATTCCTCATTGTGGATTGCCTTTTTAACTGCCAATGACTGACAAACCTGTTTCACAGGCAAGGTACTTAAACTGATCAGTAAAATTCAATAGACAGCAAGTCCTACACTTCTAATCTATTTCTAAGTATAGAATACAAGCAAATTTTGAATAGGAGATTAACTAAACTATGGCAGTGTATATTTAAAAACAGTCTAAAGCCTTAATCATAAGCTCTTACAAGTATAAAGTCTATGTCATATGCAGAACTAGGAGTTACCTTAATAAAATTACTACAGGAAAGCTTATACAGATGCTTACATCTGTACCATGACTATATCCAACTTGTAGTCATAGACATCTAACTAAAAATAACCTCATACTATTGGGATCATTGTTTTCTTTTTTTTTTTTTTTAAGATTTTATTCATTTATTCATGAGAGACACAGAGACAGAGAAAGAAAGAGAGGCAGAGACACAGGCAGAGGGAGAAGCAGGCTCCATGCAGGGAACCGGATGCGAGACCCGATCCTGGGACTCCAGAATCACGCCCTGAGCCAAAGGCAGGCGCCAAACTGCTGAGCCACCCAGGGATCCCCTAGGGATCATTGTCTTCAAAAGTGAAGGCCAGCGTCTTGTATCTTCTTAACTATAGTCTAATCAAATTCTGGCCATGAAAAACCACATTGGTATTAAATAAACAATGTCAGACATTCTCAACAGTTCACGATGTCATTAAGAGCCAGTAATGGCGGGGATCCCTGGGTGGTCGCAGCGGTTTGGCGCCTGCCTTTGGCCCAGGGCGCGATCCTGGAGACCCGGGATCGAATCGCACTTCGGGCTCCCGGTGCATGGAGCCTGCTTCTCCCTCTGCCTGTGTCTCTGCCTCTCTCTCTCTCTCTCTCTTTCTCTCTCTCTCTCTCTGACTATCGTAAATAAATAAAGAAAATTTAAAAAAAAAAGAGCCAGTAATGGATAATTTAGATTCCTGTATCCTATTGCAAGTTAGCACTTTCTCCAGTGGGATATTAATCTTTACTGATTATCAAATACTATAATAACACCTCTTCTAAAGCATGGTACTTTTGGCTTTCCCCTCTACCTGAATAACTTAAGACTACACCATGAAAGTTTACTTTTCTAGACATGGATTCCAACTCTTTTGGAGAAATAAGTATCTGAAAAATATACTCCATAATATCTGCTCCTGGTAGGTAATAAATATATTTTGAGACTGAAGTAGATTTTGAGGTCTATGCTTCAAATTAAGTAAAGAATTGATGATGGACTTATGAAAAACTGCATTAGGAAACCATCCAAACATAGGCTTTTGGGGATAGCATGTGAGATCGTTGAGGCAATCTTATTTTTAGAACTTCTAATCTTCTTCATTATGTTTATTCTCTGCCAGCTTACATAGTCTTTGGTTTCCTGACTCATTCTCCTGCCCTAGAAACTCCCTATGAGACTCCAGATAAGGGGTATACGCCTGACTTTAGGGAGCCTTATTTTTTAGGTAGCACTTGTCTAGGCTTTAGCTGTCCAGAGTAAGTACTTTTATATTCATAATTTTACAGAACTGATTATTCTGGAGCATTTTCCTGCTCATTCTTTACTAGAAACCTTAGTAGTTTTTGTGATTTCTTACTTGAGAGATTCTCCAAAATTCACATGAATATATCTTTAATAAAGCAAGCAGTTTTAAGGCCACACTTCTTCCCTTCCTGGGTAAATATCTTACCACTCTAACGTGTTAATTTAATCCCACAATGGTCAATCTGCCAGAGGGGTGAGGGAATGGAGAGTTGAGAGGGGAGAAACAAGGTTAAACAAAAAATTTAAAACAGGAAGTCTCTAGGAGTTTACATGTTTTCCTTTCCTTTAAAATATAAGGAACATAACATAATCTGTTTTTAACCTTAGCATAAACCATTTCAGCTTTAGGAAACTAATCCAGTTGTTGAGTTTGTGTTCTTCCCTTATAGATCATAATTTGATCCATTATCATCCCCATTAGACTATCCTTTTAAGACAAAAATCATTTTAGTAGTACCTAAATATATTGTTTCCAACTAACTACATCAGCCACATAAATAGCACAATGTGACTATCAACTGATGGAGAATTTGTCATTGCATTGATGTCCCATAGTCGTTCATAAAGACAGTGGAGATTGCGGATTTCAAATCCACTGTTACCATAGGTATCTTGCATTACTCAAATATAAATGTCTAGACCAGTTATTTTGGATAAAGTGCTCTTTGAATTCCTGAGTTCTTAATTTTCTTTACTCATTTGTTTCACTAATTAAGCACCTACCAATATAGATGCTGTCCTAGGTGATAAACTTTACTAGTTTACAAAAATGATTATCTTTCTATTATCTTGAAGTTTGTGATCTAGTGGAAGGAAGACAGTATGCGGAAGAGTATAATGAAAAACAAAGAGCAAAAAGAGAAAAAAAAGTGATGGGAATATTATTTTACATAGAGAAATCAGTGATGAGGTGAAAGATAACATTCAACTTTTAGTAATGAGATTTTTGGAGTGTAACAACAGGTATTTTTCAGAACTACTGATTGAGCTAACCATTTGACAGCTTTTTAGTGACAACAAAATCACAGGTTTTTCAGCAAGCATTTTTTTCTTTCTCTTTCCCTAAATATGACGTATTCTTATTTAGTTGTTCAGAATGAAACTCACCATAATGTTTTTAAAAAGCTAACTACTTGATAACGAAATAATGATTAAAATATGCATGTACAGAATATTTTTTTTCTATTGTAAATGGAATGAAAGGAAAGAAACCATGGTGGTACATCAAGTGAATTATAATCACTTATATATATATGATTCTTTTATTGTAGACTTTTGAATTCAGGCTCTTATTAATGTGCACAATTCCCCATCTATAATATCTGTCACTGGCACTGTGAATGTTTGCACAAACTTTTGACCCACACAGGTGCCTCTGCTTGCAGACCACATCTCTTCCTACATGCTTTTGCTTATTAAGTGGTATAGGTTTTTAGACTCTGCTCAAAGTACAGGGCATTTTCTGACCATTTAAATAAGCACCAAGTGGCATGAACTAATCTGAATGCACCCTACCTGGACATGTGAAAGCACTTTAAAACTGGCAAACTCTGCTATGGATGTTTTCAATCTTGTGCTTATTTCAATTGGTAGCAAATATTAACTTGCCTAGACCTACTCTGTGAGAATATATGAAACATTTTAATGTAATTATTTTAGAGGAAGAAATCTGCTTAATTTACCACAGTATCTTGAAATTTCATAACTGCCTACCTCAAGAACTTGATTTTGCCCTGAGTATTTATTTCTTTAGCTTCTTTGGACATGACTTTGAAATATTAGGAATTGTATAGGTTATATGCTAATGCTACATCAAATCCTTAATTCTATAGCATTCTTTATCTCAAATAATCATTTGGCACTTAGAGCAACTGTGATGTTAATTTACATTTTTATTAAGGACAGTCAATTAATATGGTATGTTGCTGACTCCTTCCTCTGAATATAATATTGAAGATATCACAGAAATATGACTGAATTTAGCAGATCCTGGAACCTAACATGAAGACTGAATAGAGATAAATTTGTAGAGGCCAAAGACATTTGATTGCAGTAGAAAAAGGAAATGAAAAGAGCTGGATTCCCAAGGAAAAGCAAAAAGCTAGGGAAGAATACTTTGCTTTTGCTCTTTTTGCTCGCTTCTAAAATACAAGCTCCATGACAGTCCCAGTTTTGTAGGTAAACATCAAAACTTAGTATCTGCCAGAAGGGTCAGTGGCTGAGTATCTTTCCTTCTCTCTATTTCACTCCAAAGATTATATGATTAAAACCCAGAAAGGCAACTTTTGGAAGAGACCTAGGGGAAAAAAAAAAAAAGAAGAAGAAGAGTTTGAGGTCAATTATGAACAAGAATGTCACCTGGCAGAAGAGGATGAAAATAGGAAGGTCAGCCTATAAGTAACACCAGAGACTCTGCCCTTAAGCTTACCTTTTCCTCCACAAATGTATATGAAATGAAGCAAAATTAGTGGGTCTTAGAAAATAAGAATTTTAAATAAGCATAATAAATATCTTTGAAGACATAAGAAGTGTAATGGAAAGATAAAACAGGAACAAGTAGTTATTAAAATAACCAACTTCAGATATTGCATACAAAATTTTGAAATAAGCCAACAGATGGGTATAGATCAACAGAAAAGTGAATTAGTGAGTCAAAAATCAGATTGCAGAGGGCATGAGGAGGAGATAACCAAATAAAAAATGTAAAATAAATAAAATAAAATTTAAACAAATTAGAAGTAAAGATATGAGAGTTAACAAACTAAATGGGAAAATACATAGAAGGGAGGAAATATTAGATGATACAGTTATTTAAAATTCCTTCAAGTTAATGAAATATATGAGAGAATTTTAAATAAAAATTACATACACAAATCAAAATAGTCACACCTAAATCTATCATTTATGACTTCAAAGCTTGAAAATTATAATTAAGGTCTCAAGGAAGTTCCCATTCACACACATACATACACATCACATTGACTTAGATTTCCCAATAGTATCGCTGAATGCAGGAAGAAAACAGAATAATCTTTTCAAAGATTTAAAAGAAAAATTTCAAACTTGCAATTTTATATGTATTTCTAGAATATCAATGTAAGACTGAAATAAAATCCTCATTTATAAAAAGTACAGTTGACCCTTGAACAACACAGGCTTCAACCGCATGAGTCTACTTATATATGGATTTTTTTCAATAAACCTACATACTGTACTCTAAATGTGTTTTCTCTTCCTTAAAATCATAAGAAAATCATCTTTTTTTAAAGAGAATTTTATTTATCTACTCATGAGAGACACACAGAGAGAGGCAGAGACACAGGCAGAGGGAGATGCAGACTCCCTGCGAGGAACCTGATGCAAGACTCAATCCCAGGACCCTGGGATCATGACCTGAGCCAAAGACAGATGCTCAACAACTGGGTCACTCAGGTGCCCCTTCTTTAGGATTTTCTTATTAACATTTTCTTTTCCATAACTTATTCATTGTAAGAATACAGTATGTAATATATATATATAATATACAAAATAGTTGTTAATTGACTAGTTAGGTTATCAGTAAGGCTTCCAATCAACAGAAGGTTGTTAGTGTTAAGTTTTGGGGGACTCAAAAGTTACATGTGGATTTTCAGCTGCATAGGGCTTTGTGCCCCTAACCCCACATTGTTCAAGGATAAACCATAGATGTATTATCACACACATATACACACACACACACATACCCTAAAACTTTGAAATATTTGTGAAAGAAACACTCAAAACAATAAATAAATGCAGGAGAACATATTAGTTATGGCAAGAAAAAGCAAGTTTGTAACAGCGAATCTTACTCTTTTCACCTATGAAAGGACTGTCTCTCCTCTCCTGATTCATTCCCCAAACCACATAAATGTAAAAACCCAGAATGAAAACTCTAGAATGATTGCAATATCTCTGTGTGTGTATCAGTAGGGAATGGGGGGTGTGGGGTAGAGGTGGGAAGTAGAAAACCAGAGGGAGGTGATAGTTTGTTGTGATTCCTATGGTCTGGTGAACAAATTAGGTAAAAGTAAGAGTAAAAATTTAGCAGGAAAAATTAATAAATATTGGTCTTAAATAGCTAGATGTAACCACTAGAGAAACAAACATTTGTATGTGTACTTCCAGTTAAACATTTTTGGTTGATTATAATGTTTGCCTTTCATTCCCTCCTAAATGTATATTAAAATAGTCCTTAATGAATGACAATGCCATGCATGGATAGCAACAAAGAGAACTGAGTGAAAAGAATACAGTGGATGAAAGGTGTCACCATAATTTTAGAAGATAAAAGTAAATAGAAAACTACTGACTGAAAGTCGAGAAAGCTAAAATCTAAATGTGGCAAAGAAGGAAACCAACAAAGAGAAAGATTCATTACTTTTCCCATCTACATTGATCAGGATTCTAGGCCCTGTATGCTTCTGGGAAGTGGGTTCTAGTAAGAAGTAGGACGTGAAATATTGAAGGAGTTGCTGAAATTCTAAATTGCTTCCTCTATTGCATATAGCCAAACGACTACTATTTTCTCACAATGAGAAGATAAGGAAGGTTTAAATTTTGGAGAGATTAAAAAGGAGATTCCTTGATCAAAAACTTCAGGCATAGGGCAGCCCGGGTGGCTCAGCGGTTCAGCGCTGCTTTCGGCCCAGGGCCTGATCCTGGAGACCCAGGATCTAGTCCCACGTCGGGCTCCCTGCATGGGCCTGCTTCTCCCTCTGCCTGTGTCTCTGCCTCTCTCTCTCTCTGTCCCTCATGGATAAATAAATAAAATCTTAAAAAAAAAAAAAAACCTTCAGGCATAACCAATGGCAATTGGATGAGGGACCTTATTGAAAATAGAGGAATTAAATAAATGTCTATATCCATGGAAAATAACAAGACTGTGGACCCCCTTCTCCTATTTATCATCCAGAATCTGTCAACTAGACTTACCGTCTGAGCAAGAGAGTGAATTAATCCTCTGTGGAAAACTAAACAGTTCAAATAATTCAAGTAATAGAATTAGTTGTTTCCCCAAGAAACCTGGCAAGGCACATTGTTCTGTCATTCTGTGTTGAAGCATACCCATTACCACTCCAAGTTAGCAAAACCAAACCATTCAGTCAAGATTTTCACTTTTATTTTTAAATTTTTATGGGGGGGAAAGGGGCAGAGGGGGAGAGAGAGAATCTTAAGCAGGATCCATGTCCCGTATGGAGGCTGACACAGGGCTCTATCTCATGATTCTGAGATCATGACCTAAGATAAAATCAAGAGTTGGACAATTAACCAACTGAGCCACCCAGGCACCCCCAGGATTTTCACTTTTAAATATAAATGAATAGCTATGGATCTGAAAGATATTTCAGATTGTTTTTTTTTATATCAACAGAAAAGAACAAAGCAAGTTAGAAAAATTAAGAAACTGACACTTCCAAAAATTATAACTTCAGAGATATAAGAGAAGATACTGTTTTTATGAGTAAAAATAGAATGATATAGAAGGGAACACTCAGAAAAACAAGAAAGTTCTTGGAATGAAAAATATGAGAACAGAAGAAAAAAGTAGAAAATTAGGAAAAATGATGAAGAAATCCAAAAAGTAGCCTTAAAAACAAACAAACAAAAAAAATGAAAAAAGAGTAATGAAAAGACAAGAATTTTGAGGACCAATCTAAGCAGTTTATATCTGGCAAATCTATACTAAAAAAAACAAATTAAAAAAGGAAGAGAGAAAATGGGTAAAAGAAAATAATCAACAAATGCTAAAGTTTCCCATTTCCAATGATATGTAGGACTGAATATCTTACAAGTGTTCCTGTTACAAAACAATTTAAAATTCTAGATGATATGTAAATTATATCTCAATAAAGCTGTTACACTTTTAAAAATCCTAGATGAAATGTTTGAAAACATCTTTTTAAAATACAGAGCTGAGTTAAGAAAGTAAGCAAGCTCCTCAGAGGATGAGAGTGAGTTAGAAGCATGAATCCAGTTTAGTAAAAAGTTGTTGAATTCATAGCTGCCCTAAGGGCACCTGCCTCAAGAACTTTTAACGGTTGCAGTGTGGGAAAGAACTAAGACCTAGTGCTGTGCGAGGCAGAGAATCAGGATAATAACCCCACACAAAGATGTGTGAGGGTCTACAATCTCAGTGTCACAGAAACTAAAAATAATCTATTCTGTAAAGAGAGATGTTCAGCAAATTTGCCACAGCTTTGGCACTTGTTTTTAGGATGAAAGTCACTCCTGAGAATTCTTAACTAGAAGTTGTCCTTGTGAAGACTGGAGTTTAAATTCCCAGTACATAAGTGGTATCAAAAACATTCAACCTGGGAAATTAATTTGAAGAGATCCCATGTTAGAGGAGCACCTTGAACAATCGCAAATCCTCTGTGGAGTCTTGTGTCTTTTACACCTAGGATCATAAAATGTTCTCAGATAAACCACCGCAAAGGCACTCACAATTTTTAAAAATCACAAAATACTAGAGTAAAACTGGTTATCCTCAGAGATAATCATTTAGTTTCTTTGTTATTTACTTTCATCTTTATGAAGAATATAAATTAGTATATTTATGTATTTATTTATTCTGCACTTCATTTTTTGTAGCTCAGACTTTATCTCATTGTTATGTAAGAAGAGTCTTTTAGTTTCGTGTCTGCCTTCCTCCCCATGGGCATTTGTTCATGTACAGAAAAATATATATATATTGTTTCTAGCCTCAGCCTCCTAATGGTGTAAAAACATAATATTTTAGTGTTCTAGGGTTTTCATTAATTTGAGTCTGTGGTATTAACATTTGAGCTGTGTTTTTTTTTAAGATTTTATTTATTTATTTATTTATTTATTTATTTATTTATTTATTATTTATTTATGATAGTCAGAGAGAGAGAGAGAGAGAGAGAGGCAGAGACACAGGCAGAGGGAGAAGCAGGCTCCATGCACCGGGAGCCCGACGTGGGATTCGATCCTGGGTCTCCAGGATCGCGCCCTGGGCCAAAGGCAGGCGCCAAACCGCTGCGCCACCCAGGGATCCCTTTTTTAAGATTTTATTTATTTATTTATTCATGAGACACACACACACACACACACACACACACACAGAGAGAGAGAGAAAGAGAGAGGCAGAGGGAGAAGCAGGCTCCATGCAGGGAGCCCGATGTGGGTGGGACTCGATCCCAGGTCTCCAGGATCAGGACCTGAGCTGAAGGCGGCGCCAAACCTCTGAGCCACTGGGGTTTCCAGCTGCGTTGCTTTTCTTTGTAATCAGAGTATAGCTTTTTTGCCACTGAAGCAAATCCATTCATTCATTCAGGGTATAATTGATATGATGTTCGTTTCGGGTGTAAAACATAATGATTCAATATCTGTATAATTGCAAAGCGATCACCATAATAATTCTGGTTAACATCTCTCACCATCCATAGTTACAGATTTTTTTTGTGTGTGGTAAATGCTTTTAAGAACTTTTACGATTTGTTCTTCAAGCAACTTTCAAATACGTGATGCAGTAATATTAACTATATTAACTACAGTTGCAATGCTGTATATATACATCCCCAATGCTGTATATCACATCCCCATGATTTATTTATTTTATAACTGGAAGTTCGTACCTTTTGACTCCCTTCACCCATTTTTTCCACCTCCCACCCCCCACTTCTGGCAAACAGCAACCTGTTTTTGGTATCTATGAGCTTTGTTTTGTTTTGTTTTTAAGATTCCACATTAGAGTGAGAATATACAGTTTTTGTCTTCCTCTGCTTATTTCACTTATCACAAAATCCACCCATATTGTCACAAATGACATTTCATTTTTTGAATATTTTATTGTGTATATGTATGTACCATGATTTCTTTATTCATTCATCCAGTGATGGGCATTTAGATTGTTATCATAACTTGACTATTGTAAATGATACTAAAATAAACATGGGGGTGCGTATATCTTTTTAAATTAGTGTTTTCATTTTATTCAGTTAAATACCCAGAAGTGCAATTGCTTTATTATATGGTAGTAATACTTTTTAGTTTTTTGAGGAGCCTTCATACTGTTTTCCATAGTTGTCGCACCACTTTATATTCCCACTAACAGTGCACAAGTTTCCTGTTCTCCACGTCCTTGCCAGCCCGTATTATACCTTTTTGATCACTGCCATCCTAATATAACTGAGATGATATCTCAGTGTGGTTTTGATTTGTATTTCCCTAATGATTAGTAATGAGAATCTTTTCATGTACCTGTTTGTCATCTGTATGCCTTTTTCCAGAAAAATGTCTATTCGGATCTTTTGCTCATTATTTAATCAGATTATTTGGGTTTCTTGACCATTGAGTTATATGAGTTCTTTATATATTTTGAATGTTAACACCTTATCAGATATATGATTTTTAAATATTTTCTTCTACTCAGTACGTTGCCTTTTTACTGTATTGATAGTTTCCTTTTCTGTGCAGGTTTTTAGTTTGATACAGTCTCACTTGTATATTTTTGTTTTTGTTGCCTTTGCTTTTAGTGTTAGATACAAAAAATCATTGCCAAGGCTGATATCAGGAAACTTACTGTTTATGTTTTCTTTTAGGAGCTTTATGTCTTTAATCCATTTTGAGTTCATATATATATATATATATATATATATACACACATATATGTATATATTTTATAAGATAGTGGTCCAATTACATTCTTTTGCACGTGAGTGTCCAGTTTTCCAAACACCATTTATTGAAGAGACTGTCCTTTCACCATTGTATAATCTAGACTCCTTTGTTGTAAATTCATTGACCATGTATCTGTGGGTTTATTTCTTTGCTCTTTATTCTTTTCTATTGATCACTGTGTCTGTTTTTATATTCATGCCATACTATTTTGATTACTATAGCTTCGTAATATAGCTTTCAAATCAGTAAGTAAATGCTTCCAGCTTTGTTTTCCTTTCTCAAGATTGCTTTGGTTAACTTGGTTTGTTTTGTGGTTCCACATATTTTAGGACTGTTGTTCTATTTTTGTGAACAATGCCATTGGAATTTTGATAGGAATTACACTGAACCTGTAGATTTTTTGGATAATGTGGACACTTACACAATACTGATTCTGTGGTCCCTGGCTGGTTCACTCAGTAAAGCATGCATCTCTTGATCTCAGGATTGTGAGATTGAGCCCCAAATTGGGTGTAGATATTACTAAAAATAAATAAATAAACAAACAATATTGATTCTTCTAATCCATGAGCATGGCATATCTTTTCATTTATTTATGTCTTCTTCAAGTCTAAAATAAACTGTGTTTTCATTAGCTCTTTGTCCTCTCTATGAATCTATCATTAATTTACTCCCAGAGGTACAAAACTCTTCTTAGTATTAAAGTACATCAGGTCACATATCCACCTGTGTTTCTTTCAGTCTCCCTCTCCAGATCTCTTTCTAGCTCTGCTGCCCACTTACTAATTTGTCTCTTTAGCAATATGCTGAGCACCTGCTTTGCCACCCTCATAAGATCCCACACCATGATTTTATTTATTTATTCATTCATCTTTTGGTTAGCCAATCCTCCAGTAGCATACTAAGATGATGTACATTAGATTTAACTTTTATAATGCACCTGACAATGTCTTTATTCTAAGTAATTAATCAAAAGGACAAATGAAATGACTATTATGAATAAGATGTTTTCAGACTCATCAGCAATTCAAAGAATCCTGTTGTAGGCACAAATGTGATAAATATTGTGACCTAGGAACAAGGATATTTTAAGATTATAGGAGGTTTGGGGTATGCCAAGAATGTACATCAGCGATTTATTTTGCATCGATACTCAGTTCTAATATGTGTTGATGCTATGTACAATTAATTACACTTTTAAAATACTTTAAGCATGGGCAAGAAGAGTGTTACATTACACATTTACATGTGATTTCCCACATGTTAAGTAAAGAGTGGTACTCTTTCTCCTCACTACCACTCCCAGGATGAGAAAGTTAGACTCTTTATATTAGTGAAAGCAATGCAACTAGTTTTATAAAATAGAATTTCAATTAGGGAAAAATACAAATAAAAAACTCAGATTAGATCTATTTTTGTAAATAAGGGTCAGGGTGGTATGCCAATTAAAACAATACATTTGAAGTGTTTAATATATTAAAAAACTATGGAGAGTTAATATATTTTATAGTGTAAAGATGCAATATGAAATATCACAACTTCAAGGATTTAAAGAATTATGAGGGGGAAAAAGATTTATTCACAAATAGTTACAATAGAGGGCCAAAGGTGATGAGAATCATAGAAAAGAAACATTGGTATTTGCTATTTGGGGTATCACTTTTACCTGAATGGTTTCATGGTTAGGACCTTGACAAATGAGTAAGATACTAACATGCCCAGATTAAGGTATAGATTAAGGTACTTAAGAGTTTACAAAAATTTACAGTGTTTTGAAACCATAGAGAACATTTGACATCTTGAAATAGCTGAAATATAAAAAGCAGGATCATGCTTGTACCACATGTTAGTTATGTATGGTTTCTGATACTGGCTTTGCTGATCACCATCTGAATAAATAACATAAGATTCATCTCTTTATATATCTGTCATGTTCAGGGTAAGTTAACTGACATAGTTCAATATAATCATAGCAAATTTTATTTTAATTATACTTGTGTAGAATTATACAATAATAAGCTATAAATAAGTTATAAAGTATAACTTCAGCCACATTTTTATTTTATTTCAAAAATGAAATTATTTTTATATCAGAAATATACATGCTATATGTAAATATGTTTGATATAAAGTGCATTTACAAAAGTGAATAACTTATTTTTTAATTCCCTACCAGTATTTTATTTTTATGGAATCAATTTTGTTTAATACCACAATGTAAGTGATTATACAAATGAATTAGGGGTGATTTTGGAACTATTTTTTAAGGCTAAATTGTGTTATTCTTTACAGTTTTTTCTTTTTTGTCATCTTGAAAAATTTGTAAATCAAAGAGTAATAGTAATTCTTGAAATGAAACTTGCCTTTCAAAGACCACAGTCATGTGTGTGAGAAATCTGTGAAGAAGCCACTGGAGTTTTTGAGCTGATTACATTCTAAATGAGGAAAGGAGGAGGATTATAAGGGTACTTCTTGATGCTTGGGCTTTCTAACACATAACTTTCATTTTCAAATGATATTTTACAGGTCTTTGAGCTCTCATTTAGAATAATTTTAGAATGGGAATTTTAAAGGTCTGATTATGAAGAAAAAACATGCTTACTGCATCCATACAAATACTCTCTCTGATCCAATGACAAGCTTGCAGTGATGTTGTACATTTTCTATGCATTAAGAGTCTTTTTTTCCTTTCCTGCTTTTTTTTTTATTTTCTTTGTATCACCGGGCACTGGATTTCTCTATGTGATTTTATTTTATTCTTATTGAATTGATTTGGATTTAGTCTAGAAATGAAAAAAAAAATAACAAGGGTTCTGAATTCAGTGACATGTGGGTTCAAATCCCAGAACTGCTGTTTATCAGCTGTGTCTCTAAGCAATTTATCATGTGTGCTTCACTTTTCTTTTCTGAAAAGTCAGGACAAGATATCACCAGGTTTATTAACAGTCAGATGCCTCAAAGTGTTCAGCACAGAGTCAGGCTAAGAGGTGTTTAATATTCTCTTCCTCTTCTTTGAAGGAAGATACCCTTTCAACATTTCAGCAGCATATGTGCTAAGTACTTCATACTAAACTGCATTACTTTTGGTGACTTACTAAATCCTTTTTAACTAGTCAAGTCCTTTTTTTTTAATGTGTGAGGTTACATTTGATTAGATATGAGTAATGAAATTTCTGTAGTTTTTGCATTTACTATACACATTCAACCTCTCCTTTTTTTTAAAAAAAAAGTTTATTCATGAGAGACACAAAGAGAGAAGCAAATACATAGGCAGAAGGAGAAGCAGGCTTCCTGTGGGAAGGGAGCCTGCTGTGGGACTTGATCCCAGGACCCTGGGATCATGACCTGAGCCAAGGGCAGATGCTCAACCACTGAGCCACCCAGGAGCCCCTCAAACTCCCCTTTCCTTGTCATTTTCTACCTTTGCTTGATACTTAAATAATTGAGAGCATTCATTTAGCTCACCACTGCATTTTCCATGGATTAAACTACATTGGTTCTTAATTACATCATATAATTCCAATCCTAAAGTGAGCATAAACTATTAAGTTGAACCATAAGAAATTTCCACAAGAAGTTTCCATTATTACTCTGTATTTGGTCTACAAAAGTGGCAACTTAATATAGTTCAAAAAATTATTCAAAGTAATAGTAACATTTGAAAAATACTAATAAGTACTGATTTTCTCTTGTGATGAGCTTTACATTAATTGTTTATTCCTATGCACAGCATTTATATATATATGAAGCCAAGAGGTGATAGATGAACAGGATTCCTTAAGAGAAAATGAATACTGCAGTAAGGGACTATATAAATAAAACTGGGAGGGGGGGTGAAATATTCAAATTAAGAGGTAACTTTTGATTTGTAACTAGTTTCTTTAATTTAAGTAATTGACTTGAATAAATGCCATATACTAATAGATTTTTAAGGCAGCTTTTATGAAATAAAGATAAGCTTTAATAATATGCTTGCTTCCTTAACAGTCGCAGCATTAACAGAGAAGTTGAAATTCTAATATAATTCCGACAAACCTGAACAATTTGCAGGTCCATAAATAGAGGCATTGAGGGAGTTCATCAGTGCATTGTGCATCTTTGCTTCAGCTAAGAAAATCATCATTCCAGATAAAAATAATTCTCTTCTTAAAATGTCTCCACACATTTTCAATAGTCACTCAGCAAATTATCATTTCAGTTCTTTATATTAGATGATAATGCCACTGGCTAAGATAATGACAGTCAATTTCCCACTTAAATTTTTTTAATTGTATTCATTTTTCTTATAATGTCTAATCCTACTTGGTGTAAAATATGCAAGAAAATCCCTGGATTAATGTCTTAATTACAGTGTTGGTTAATGTTGCTAGGTAGATGATTCTTCAATTTTGAATATTTTAAAAAGTAGGCCCTTTTTTTTAACTGTCTGAGAACTTAGGCAATCATTAGAGTGATCTAGTTTTTTTTGCCCCTAATTCTGGCAGATGAGCCATTTAGGTGGAAAGATGGTCAGAAGTTATGCATGAGCTCAACAATTTAGACTCCTCACCAAGGTTATCACAGGGCTAAACTGCATTGATTTACCCTCCTGCCAACAATAAAGGCCAATGCTGAGACCCTCATGTAGGATCAGTTCCTGGGGCTCACATTGATTCCATTTGACCTCTTCCATTAAGAAAGGGACACTGGACTACACCTGTATTTTGCCTGTGGGTTTGCCTTATGCTCACAAGTTTGTATTAATGAACTTTCAGAATAACTTTATCAGTGTTGTGCTGGTAAATAACAACTGATTTTCTGGAAAAACAAAAAATAAAACACAAGGCACAAAAAACAAAACCAAAAAAGTATGCATATTTATACATATTATATATTATATTGGTACAAAGGGTATATAAGATACATTATACAAATAATATATATTCTATGGAACTGATTGACTCTCACAGAATGAGCTTGATAATTTATGTCAAACTCTTCTATTCATAACCAATATATAGATGCAGGTAATGAATGAATGATACTCAAACATGAATGGCAATTACCATTTTCCTTCACATTGGTAAGACAAAAGTGAAATAACAAAGATATATGTAGGAATTTCACTCATTGGTTCTGATATAGCTGACATTGATTCTGATAGCATCCATGAAATTTCCTCTTTGTTAAATTGGAAAGTAGTTTTTAAATTCTTGAAGGACTTCTTTTCTGTTTTTTTTTTCACTATTCACAATGTAACAGTTACAAACATGACATACTTTCAAGTTTGATATCAATTATTACAGCTTTCCCAAGTCTAGACAATCAACAAAACAATAAATAAAGTTATGATTTGTACTGTTTGCCAATAAATACTTCCATTAAGGCCAATATGACATCCATTAAACTTGGATTTGGAAAAATACTCAGTAGTACAGTTATATTGTACTTCTACTATATATGTATATACTAGATTATATCATTCAAGTCCATAGAAAATTGTAAAATGTATAACAATAATTAGGAAGCAGTGAGATTTGTGTATATGTTGCCTTTTTTAGTATATCTTATTTAATTGTCAGTATTGGATTTTTGATGCTCATCTTTATTAATTTTACCTTGAATGCTCACACACAAAATGTTCTAGATCAGAGACAGATATCTTATTATATTAGAGTAAATTTGCCTCAGATTTTACCCCTTGGGTGACATAATGAAAACCCAGGAACAATTTTCTCCATTTTCTTATAGGAGAAAGACAGTCATGTCTTGTTCCCCAAGGAAGAGACAGAGAATGGAAAAAAAGCAAAACAAAACAAGTTTTTGTTGTTGTTCCTTTGAGACAGATGGAAAGGATCCTGTATTCTCATACTTTAGGTTCTTATTCTAACCTTTTGGAATGTAAGTACATCTTTCCAAGGGCCAGATAAATCTGAGGTGGTTGTCTTTTATGTCCTACAGATTTCTCCAAAGTTTTCTTTTCAATCTTAGGGAGGAAAAACCCTAGTATTCCTGGCACTTTGGGAGCTTAACCTAGGGACTTTGTTTGGGCTGTGTTGACTATCTTAGAAAAGTTTCATAACCTTTCTGGATTAGAGAAATTAACTAAATAGATGACTACAAATACAATTCTCAAGGTATGAGAATGGTTTTAGGAAGCTAGGATTTTTACAGTAAGCACTAAAAAACAGGAAATTTTATATTCCTACAGTAAATTTAAATAATTTAATTTTTAATAATGGCTATGCTTAATTAATTCACAGAATTCCTGAAAAAAAATTTTTTTAAGATTTTATTTATTTATTCATAGAGACGCAGAGAGAGACAGAGAGAGGCAGAGACTGAAACAGGCACCATGCAGAGAGCCTGACGTGGGACTCAATCCAGGGTCTCCAGGATCACGCCCTGGGCTGCAGGCGGCGCTAAACCGCTGCGCCACCGGAGCTGCTCGAATTCCTGAAAATTTAACAATTGTTTTCACGCATCAGTATGATCAGTCTAGGACACCACTGCACTATTCGTCAACATGTTACACATGTTATATAGGTAGTATTTCTGCTAGACAAAGAACTCAATTTAAAGAAAAAGATGCACAGCAATGGGCTTTCATCCTTGGAATTTCCTCACGTTATCGCAGACCTACTCATGCTGAAACAGCTTCCAATAGATTCAATCAGTAAGTGGAGAGGACTTCATTAATACTATTTTCAATAATTCACTTGTGGAATATTTTCTTTCCTTGCCTCTTGAGTTCTGGGCTTAATAAAAGAGGTTTGCTCTACTGTCTGAGATGTTTAATTCAAATTGAAAAAAAAAGAAAAGAAAAGAATTGCTGCTACACAATGAAGAAAAGGAGGATTGTGGTAGCATAAATAATGGTGCCCCAAAGATCTTCCTATTCTCTGGAATGTGTGAACTATGTTCTGTTATATGGCAAAAGGGAGTTTATAGATTTGTTTAAATTAAGGATATTGAGGCGGGAAGATTATCTTAAATTATCTAATTGGTCCAAATGGCGTAATCACAAGGATTTTCAAAGACAGAAGGCAGAAATGGGGACAAAAATGAAAGATTTGAGGGTATTACATTCCTGGCTTTGAAAGGAAAGAAAAGGGAGATGAGCCAAATAATGTAATAGCTTCTGGAAGCTGAAAAGGCTAAGAAAACAGATTGTCCCTTGGAGCATTCCTTACAGAAGGAATGCAATCCTGTGAACCCATTTTTAGGCTTCTGACCTCCAGAACTATAATAAATATGTGTTGTCTTATGTCATTGAGTTTCTGATAATTGGTTACACTTTCACCAGTAGGACACTAATATAAAGGCTCTGTCTAGAAATCCAAAGATTCACTGAGGAAGCTTTTAGTATCCCATGACCAATAACGGAAGTCAGTAGGAAACTGTGAGAACCAATAAACACAGGATAACTTGTAACTTGTGACTATTATATTTGTGGTTCCCACCATGACTTAAAATCTCTTAGCTGTCTGACTCCAGCAATTGGTCATGAAAAGAGACCTATAGGATAAGGAATAGAAGCAAGAAACCATATGATTTTCAACAAAAATGGAGATTAAAGTTACTATATATAGTATATAGGGTACATATGGTATTATGAGGCCAATTAGTCATAATACTGGCATGTTCTCAGTGTTTTGAACAATGAATGACATTCAGGAGGAAAGAGGGAGAGAATGTAAATTTCCTGGTGCACAGGATAAATAGAAATTGATTGATTGATTCACTCATTTTAATGAGTATCAGACAAATATTTATTGTATCAGGAGATATGTTTCCATTCCTTAGTTTTAAATTCTGTTTTGGTTCCAAATCTTTTAGATGCCAGGAAAAAAAATATTCATTTCCTCTGCCAAACTATGACCTTTTAAAGTAGAATATCCCATGAGGATGCCTATTTTCATAATGTTCACTTTGGCTTCTTTACAATGGAGCTATAAAATAGAAATGCTGAAATCTGCCCCTGAATCTGTGCATACATGCATACGCCAAGTTAGTGTCTTAGATATTTAAAGTTCCTTCTAGTAGGACAAGTAAATTAGATTTCTCTCATTTATCAAGTATGACATGTTTTATTAGTATCTAACTGGTTAGGGGAATAGAAGGAGTTTCCACCTTAGAAGAAATGAGGTGTAATTATGGGTTATTGTGGAATAAGTCATCTTCTGAGTGACTATAATCAAGCCAATAATAATACAGTCCGATTTTCTTGGGGCTGTTAAGCCAAAAATATTCCTTGTGATAAACTCTTGCCCTAATTGTAAAACACTGAGTCTATCACTTTACTTAACTGCTTTAGGTATACAGTTCACATATTAGTTTATATAAGTGGAACTCCTGGAAATGTGCATTACAACTCAACCCCTTGATTACTGGCTTTCTTTGAGTTGAGCTTCAGTTCCTATATTTCCAGCCTCTTAATGGTATTAAGTCCCACGGACTTAATTCTTCATGAATTGGAAAAGTTCATTTTAATCTATTCCAAAAATGAGCAAAATTAACTATTAGAAATATCTGAGATTTTGAACATCAAACTTGTTTGGGGATTTTATAAACAGGATAACATGATATAAATTCCCATTATTTTCTTACCACTTGCTTCAATGGTAGAACATATCTTTTATAGAAAACTGGGGTTCTGTGGACCAAAAATGGAAATAGCGTATGTGATTGTAGGTATGGTTTTCCAAATTAATCCTGTAGAGCTTTTTATTAGCAGTTTCCTGGTCACTCAAGAAAAGTGAAAAGAACATTGTCAGATTGGTTTTGCTATTATTGCTCAGGAAAGGAAGTAATGCCTAATACAACTTTGCTAGCTGAACTGGCAGAGAGAGTTTGTACATTTGAGAGTCAGTTTCTCAAAATCAGAGATGAAAGAAATTCATTGAGATTTTCCTTTCCATTTCTGGGCATTTTCTTGAGCTAATTCCATAGATTTTTCTTGTTACATTCATTTATTGATTAGCAATCATATTTCCTGGTATTAGAAACACTAGACCAGTGAAATACCAAAATACTTCAATATCATGCAATTAAAACATTTCCTTCCATAGCTCAGGCCTGACTCAGAATTTTAAGACTATAGCAGAAAAGAGAAGCATGCTTTATGTCTTCTTTTTTCCTCTGTCAACTCCGTGTCTCAATAGTTTCTATTCTTTGCTCTTCCAGAATCTGATATAGAAGAAAGGAGGATTTAGAAGAAATGCAGTCTTATGTGACTCATGGTATTCTATCTGCTATCATATCCTTCTGTGGAACAGAATCCTAAAATCATCTTTGTGTGTTTGTTTTTTTGGAATCCATCACTCTATTGAGAACTCCCACTAGTATTTTTCTTAAATGGACCATAACCCAGGCTTTGGCCACTTACATAATTCACGTCTCAGCTCTTTTCCCTTGACACTATATGCCATGTGGATCCACTCTGATTACATCACATTACCATGATAGCCACACCTCTTTGGTGAGGTCCAGCACCCACCTTTCCTACCATGTTGAAGCCAAAAGACATGGTAGAGGAAGTGGGTGAATGAATGCAGGAAAACAGACACTGATAAATTATCAGTCATTAATCAATGAATTCTTCTACAGCTTTGACATGCTTTAGAGACTGGTGATGAAGTGAGAGTTACAAAATAGGTTTAGACCCACTCCCTTAGTAACATTCCTGTTGTTGAAGCCATCATTTGAGATCTCATGTTACTTGTCTCCTGTTTTCCCATTGTTCTTATTAGGTAACAGATGAAACAAGGACAAAACAAAGCAAAACAAATCATCTCTTTAAATGGTAACTATGTGTATTGTGAATCTACTCTCTTTATATTGTTTATAGAGCCTCTCAGTATTTAGCTTTTGCCTAATTCTCCTACTACATTATAGAGCACCCTCTCCCTCCCACCCATGCCTGAAGAGCCCTGGCTTTATTTCAGAGCCTTAACCAGAAGCTTGTTCTTGCCTTAAAGGGTTTTGTTTGCTATTCCTTCTTCCTTGAATAATCTTTCTCCTGGTATTCACATGGCTGACTCCTTTTTGTTTAGTGCTTTGGTTAAATGCTTCTTTCTCAAAGAAGCCTTCCTATCTGTAGTAGCAATGAAGTCACTGTTAGCACAAATCTACCACACATTTCTGTAGAAAATTCCCTCCCCACTCTGCTATTTCATTCTTTATCTTTTCTCCACAAACACCCAACACTTCCTTCTTCTTCCCTTATTTTATGGCTCTACTTCTTATTTCTTTGAAAAACCAGAAGGAAATAAGGAAACTGCATCATCTTCCTATAAAAAAATCTTTTATAGTATTTGTTTCTGTATTTAAACTCTTTTTCCTACTATGAGTGGACTCTCTTTACTCATATCCAAGCCCAACCCTGCCAGTTGTGAGATGGGTCTCATCCTTCAAAGACACTGTTTAATTATCTTTTATGCCTTACCTTCACTCAGTTATTCCATCCTAATCAGCAAACAAGCATGCTGCACTATCCTGTATCATAAATAAAATACTCTTGTAGTTCCTCATTGCTTGTTAGATACCATTCTACTTCTCTTTCATTTATGGCAAGAATCCTTGAGAAATTTATTTAATCTGAATGTCTCTATTTTTTAAATCATGAAATACTTTTTTTAAACTCCAAGTTTTATCCCTATCTTCCAATTGAAGCAATTCTTATAAATGTTACCAATGATTTTAACTATGGCAAAAGCAATAATTCATTCTCATCCCACTTTATTGTGTTTAGTGTTCAGTGTTTTTCAGTACCATTTACAAGCTGAAGACTGCAAAATGTTACCAATTCATGGTTATATCCCAGAAGTTACTCATTCCAGTCTTTATCAATCTTTTGTATTTTGTGTTTCACCTATGAGTACTTGCCAATCTTCATATCCTAGGGCTGCTGTAACTAATCAATCAGAATTTTCATGCATTATTGCATACATACATACACACACATAATTAATAACCAAATGCAGTTTTCATCTAGTTTTCTCCATATATTCACTGATTATGTTAGTGAGTCTTATTGGGCTTTATTTAAATATATCATAAATCTCCTTTTTCCCATTTCCAATACCACCACTCAAATCTATTGCATTTACTACTAATTATCTGATAATCCTCCTTTCATTCCTTCATTCTTTCTTTCTTATTTCCCTACCTGTCTCTTATTAATAATGTATAAGCCCCATGGCGCACAGACCTCGCCTAACTTCTTCATTATTAAATCCCCAATTTTTATAATATTGCTTGTCATGCAGAAGATGCTTAATAATTGTATATTGAATAAGTAATTGATCATTTCCATGCTCAGAATAGCTGTAGAAAATACAGTAGTTATTGCCATCGATGAGTTGCATTGTCAAATCTGATTAAAACTCATTGGCTTTTTAGGAAACACTTGGTTTTTCATATGGGTTTAGTAAATCTCCTTATTATTCTTCATGCTTATCCTCAAGATAGCTTTTTCACACAAGACTTTGTCAACCTATAATTTTGTTGAGCACACAATCTTTATAATGTCTCTTTCTTTGTATACTATTCACCTGATAAAGATCCCTGAGCTTTTATTATATTTGTCTAGCATAAGACCTTTAAATATATTGCACTGACAAAAGTCATTCCATGGAGTGAAAATACATTAAATAATATTTTATAATACTATTCAGTTCACTCTTATTTTTGAAACAAAGTAATAATTATGGTTAATAAAAAGACATTAAAAAAGAATAAAAATAATATGTCTGGGAAACGAATTTTATGACTAACTTATCCATGAGTCATCTTGCCTATTTAAACTAATGATTTATATTTCATATGCTCCCAGTCACTTGAATGCTCATATCCAGAGCTTTATAAATAACTCTAAATGCTCCAAAAACAATTATAAAAATAATGAGTATATTAAGGTTCATTATTTTTTGAGAATTCGAATTATTTTACATGTGATCATGATTATACTTACTCATTTTAAAGTCCCCTTTGAGGAAAGATGGATGACCCATAAATATCCCTTTTCAAGTGGGCATCTAACCATATTACACAGGAATAGGAAATTGAAAACTCCTAAGGACCACACTTAGGACAGGAAATATAAGTAGCATGTCATGAGATTGAGTAACAGTTGCAAAGGTCTTAATAAGAGTATTGCAAATTGCAAATATGAAGGGATAGTGACAGTAAATTATTTTTTATATCTGTTCCAAACTGGAGTCTGCTATCTAAAGAGATACATCCCTTTTGCTGACTCTCTATTTTTGTAATCAAATATAAAATTGGGTCTATATTTTCCACTTTTCTCTTCTATCCATCTGAAAAGGGATTCCTCCCTTGACGGTCCTCTGTTATGCTAATTTTTATTTAATCTGATCACAGATACTACATACTCTAAATTATGCTCCCGCGAGGCAAAGGCCTATGTGCTGTTGTGCTAATTATCAATTTCTTCTTAGCTCCAAATTTGCTCTTGAATATATACTATCCAATAATAAACAGAATCCCTTTAAGTATTTCTACTTTAATATGAGCAAGTTAGATTTTCTCAGTAGAGAGAGCACTGGAGGGACATAACAGATGGAAGGATCTTTTCTGCAGTTTTTGGCTGCTGTGACTGGCTCAGCACAATGGAATAAAGAAATCTAATGAAACTCTACCTGCATCATGCTCCTAGGATGTATGGTCCCTCTATGACATTGTCGCCTCACCTCTGGTACCACTCACTTGTAGGAAAGATCCTGGTGCATTTAACCCATGCTGCTGCTGATCTCTTACCCATCTACAATCTAGAGGTTGCTTCCTGCGGGCCCAATAACCATGGTACAGTCTTGTCCTGGGTAAACTAATCAACTTTTTTTTTTTTTGCTGTTCAGTAGGCTGAACTATACCTTCTTCAAGGAGGTTTGAACTTCAGCCTTGGGGAGGGACTCCTTTTAAAAATTGATCATTCCTTAGATACTCTCTATTAGAGAGAGTCTAGAATATGACATAGAGTTTTCCTCTATCTTATAACCACATTCTTGTCATATTTGGATAATTCTCTTTTTAAACTTTATCTATTAATTTTAGACAGTGTGTGTTGTGTGTGTGTGTGTGTGTGTGTGTGTGTTTGAGGGTGGGAAATGGAGAGGGAGAGGGAGAGAAAGAATCCCTAGAGTCCTTGCTGAGCATGGAGGCCCACACGGGTCTCGGTCCCTGGAACCTGAGATCATGACCTGGGCTGAAATCAAGAGTTCACCATTTAACCCACTGAGCCACCCAGGTGCCCCAAATAATTCTTTATATTAAACTATTAAACTGGGGCATCTGAGTGGTTCAGTAAGTTAATGGTCGGACTTCATCTCAGGTCATGATGTCAGGGTCCTGGGATCCAGCCTTGCTTCAAGCTCTGTATATTCAGCCAGAAGTCTGCTTCTCCCTCTCCCTCTGCCCTTACCCCCACTGGTGTGCATGTTCCAGTGTGCTTTCTCTCTCTCTCAAATAAATAAAATATATCTTTTAAAGATTTTATTTATTCATGAGAGACACAGAGAGAGGGAGAGAGAGGCAGAGACCCAGGCAGAGATAGAAGCAGGTTTCATGCAGGGAGCCCGATGTGGGACTTGATCCCGGGACTCCAGGATCACGCCCTGGGCCAAACGCGGGTGCTAAACCAGTGAGCCACCCAGGGATCCCTTCAAATAAATAAAATCTTAAAAAAAAAAAACAACTATTAAACTATCTGGTCTAATTCCTGACTACACCCTAACACCTACCACACTTAATAGAACTTAATGTGCCAAATTTATTCATTAAATGAACAATCAATTACATGTTCTATATTCCAACTCAGTTTTCTTATCATTCAGTACTGGGTTACTCTCATGAACTCATTTCTGATGAGTAGGAATATTTGCTTTCTGGGTCTCTATAGCATTTTTTATCTGTTTCCTGATTAATCAAATTTATGTTTCTACTAAGCCTCTTTAATAACCCATTTCTCTCTCATATTTAAATCAATGAAATTTAGGAAAATCTTGCTTTTTTGATGCTTAATAGCTATTTTATCACAGTGTTTCTTTACTTCGCATGAATATTAAGACATAAAGCCCTGTTCTGATTTCTATCAAACCGAACACACACTTACTAGATTATGGATTTTACCCTTTGGCAATAAAACGATTTATAAAGGAAATTTTAAGATTATTAAACAGAAATCAGTTCTGTTGATACCCAAATGATTTTTCACATATGGCCAAATGTATAAAAGTGCTTGGCAAACAAAAATGTTTAACATCTATTATTTTTAATTAAGTAAGTGATCCAGTTTTATATATTGGTTGAGATTGCACAATATAGAAATTTTGAGGTCACTCTATGAGGGTGGAGAGTTTTATTGGAAACTAGAAGTGGTTTTTATCCTCATGTTTCAAGAAATACTTTAAAAATATTTTAAGTTCTAGGCAATTTGAGTAGAAGAATGTTGCTTTGCAACTTTTAACAAATAAAATTATCTACATTATCTGAAATCAGGAAAATTTTTATAATGAGGTTATAATCTCCAATGCTATTAGTACATTTATTTTCACACATTTTAGAAAGGCCCTCTTCCACCCAAAGTACTATCCTAGGTGTTCTAAGCACAAGAAGGGAATTAGATAAAGTGCTGCCTTCAACAGAAGTACAATATAGTGAAAGAGAGAAACTGATACAAAAATATTAAAAATTAGTAGATCATAAGGGAGTAGGAAATGTTTGGTATGAGCTAAGTATAAAAATAAGGCAAAAAACGAATAGTGATTATAACAAGGTTGCAGGAAAAGAGAAAGAAGGAAGAAAGAAGGAAAGAAAGAAAGAAAGAAGAAAGAAAGAAGGAAGAAGGAAAGAAAGAAAGAAAGAAAGAAGAAAGAAAGAAAGAAAGAAAGAAAGAAGAAAGAAAGAAAGAAAGAAAGAAAGAAGAAAGAAAGAAAGAAAAGAAAGAAAGAAGAAAGAAGAAAGAAAGAAAGAAAGAAGAAAGAAAGAAAGAAAGAAAGAAAGAAAGAAAGAAAGAAGAAAGAAAGAAAGAAAGAAGAAACAAGGTTGCATGAGATAAGGTTAATATACAAAAGCAGTTGAAAAGTTATGTACTCACAAAAACCTGCAAATGGATGCTAATAGCAGCTTTCTTCATAATTACTACTACCTGGAAGCAACCAAGATGTCCTTCTGTAAGGGAATGGACAATTAAACTGTGGTATATCTAGACAGTGGGACATTATTCAGGACTAAAAACAAATGAGCTATCAAGCCATGAAAAGACACAGAGTAAACTTAAACACATATTACTAAGTGAAAGTAGCTTGAAAAGGCTACACAATGTATAATTACTATATACATTCTAGAAAAGACAAAACTATGGGTAAAGTAGAAAAACAGTGTTTGCCAATGTTGGGGGTGAGAGAGACGAATTGAGGGGCACAAAGGATTTTTAGAGTGTGAAATTTCTATGATACCATATGTTGGATACATGTCATTATATGTTTGTTCAAACTCATAGAAAGTACACCACCAAGAGTGAATTCTAATATAAACTATGAACTTTGGGTGCTAATGTGTCAATATAGGTTTATCAGTTGTAACAAAGGTAACACTTTGTGAGGGATGTTGATAATGAGGGAGGCTATACATACAAGGGGGCAGAAATTACATGGGAAATTTCTGTACCTTCTGCTCAATTTTGCTATAAACCTAAAACTGCTCTTCAAAAAAATGTCTATTTAAAAACAAAACAAAAACTTGTTTAACTTCCAAATTGAAATTCTTATGACATGAGATAATTTAGGAAACTTTGGGAGGAATGAAATTGTATGGGCTAGCTAAAGTTTTCAAGTAAAACTTTTAATTCTTTCTTTTCAATACAAAATGAATGTATGCTGATTGTTAGCAAATGTAAACATTTTATTCAAAAATATAAAGGACAAACTATAAAATCTCTTCTTACCTTTTTCTTCAATGACCCATTCTAGTCTTGGACTAAGTATGCATTGTTTAAGACTGGTGTGCCGGGGGATCCCTGGGTGGCGCAGCGGTTTGGTGCCTGCCTTTGGCCCAGGGCGCGATCCTGGAGACCCGGGATCGAATCCCACATCGGGCTCCTGGTGCATGGAGCCTGCTTCTCCCTCTGCCTATGTCTCTGCCTCTCTCTCTCTGTGTGACTATCATAAATAAATAATAAAAAAAAGTAGAGTCTCTTCCATTAAAAAAAGAAAAAAAGACTGGTGTGCCTGTTTCCACAGCATCTCATATTCACTTATAAATATTGCATTATTTTCCATTATAATGTGTAATAAAAACCAAAGGACCTTGTTTATTTTAAACTTTTATTTTTGAGACAGGAGGAGGAAGAGAGATAGAGGTGAGAGAGAGAGAGACGGAGAGAGAGAGAGAGAGAGAGAGAGAGAATCTTAAGGAGGCTCTCTGCCCAGTGAAGTGCCTGATGTGGGGCTTGATCCCAGGACCCTGGCATGACCTGAGCCAAAATCAGAGCTGGATGCTTAACCAACTGAGCCACACAGATGTCCCAGGACCTTGTTTATTTCATTTGCCATTTGATATTCCCTGCACAGAGCACTTCTTAGCACGTAATGATGCTTCAAGAAATGTTTATTGAATTATAAATGAATATATATAGAGACATGGATGGGTATGTGAGCATACACAGAAAAATACAGTCACCGTTTATAAATTGTTTTATAATGTCCTTGCTATCATCAAACAATACATTTGGAATCTTTTTTTTAATATCAGTAGTGTTAAAATATCTTCACTATTTAAATAGCTCATGGTATCTAATTGTACCATAATGTGGTAAGCCAATATCCAAATTGGGGCTTGGGGTTGTCTATAATTATTCACTAATATATACCATTGAATATTCTCTTATGTATATTTTTGCATGGTGTTGGAATTGCTAGGTCAAAACGTATGTGGGTTCTACATTTGGTGTGTATGGACAACTTCTTTGCCAAAAGTGTGAAGCAATTTATATTCCTACAAATGCTGTGGAAGAATTAGTGGCTACATTAAACATAGATTTATAAAGCTGGGTCTTTGTCAGATAATTGAGACGATTTATAAAACTTGGCATTTGAATTCCTTTTTTTTTTAACCCAGTGTAAAGTTCATTTTCCTTAGTGATGATTTAGTAAGCAGGAAAATGAATTCTGAATTTCTATTCATTGCAGGGCATAGCATCTGCTTGCTGTGTGTAAATATCACAGTATATTATATTTTTTATCTGAAAAGCTAAGAACACATGCATTCAATTCCAGTGTCTTTTCTATTCATAAGTTTCCTTATTAATTCATCCACTTGATAAGATAACAATGGTTATTGAGACCTCTTATTTGCTGATCACTTATTTAGGCCAAGGTAATCAGGATAGACAGTCTCTTAGGGAATTCATGGTTTTGTGGAAAGACAATATAAATAGTACTGAAAATTGTGACAATTGCTGTAGTTTGATTACATAAGTGAAGGGTACAATGAGAACACAGACTGCCCACCTAATTACGTTTCAGGTGGCAAGGTGACAATCAGAACATAGGCTTGAAGAAAAAGTGACATGCAAGCTGATATCCAAAAGAAAAGTGGGACCTGGCCAGGTAGAGATTAGAGAGAATAGTGATTCAAGCAAAACAAGGACAGTATATAAAGTTCTTGGAGAATTTACCCAACATCTAAAAAACACTTAAGGTATCTATAGCATTGAACAAAATGGTGTCATTTCCTCCATTTCTTTTTCTAAAGCATGTTGCAAGTTTAAGCTTATGCTTTTTTTTGTTTAAAGAACATTCTCTTGCTATGTTCTTAGTATATTCCAGGTTTACTGTAAAGTAAATTATTTTTAGTCATTTTTTCCAGTATAGGTTTTTATGAAAAATTTTCTGAGTGATACTTGAATTTCAAAGGAAATTTCAAAGCTACATATATTTAAATCTTCTCTAGCAACTGTAGCTTAATAACATTTTGTCCAGCTGCATTGCTAGGTATGAAGTCATTAACATTTGTTTATAATTTATAAGTTATGACTATATAACTTTACTTTTTAGTGACATCCACATGATTATGAAATAGCTGATAAAAATGTAAGAAACATAATAATTATTATCTAAGCATATATAATGTCAAACTTATAGGGCTCTCAAAAATGGCATTAACTCTCATAAATTATACTTGAAGTAAAATGTCATTGTCCATTTGAAAACTCTCCATTTAATAAATCATTATATTCCAGAGATGAATTCATAGTGTACGAATATCAAGTATTAATGTGATAGAATTTAAATTTCTCTCTTATTCCAAGTGGATTCTTTTTGTGAGACATCTGAATTAGCCAATAAAGAATACACAAAGGAATTTACATTTCTTTCCTTAGTGTCAAACAGAATTAGATTCTCTGAAATTTGCAACCAGACTCTTCAATCTTCTAACACATAATCCTGGCAGCTTTCTGTAATTCTCATTTTAGTTAGACTTCCAAAAGTGATTTCTATTTGGCACACATACAAGTTTGGTCCTAAGTTAGTGATCTTCCCATAGAACACATAGAATTTGTAGTTTGAAAATCTTTTATAATTAAACTTCCAAGCTTCAATGAGTAAACCAGTATCTGACCATGCCAATTATATCAGCTAAAAATAGGATTTGATGTAACATGATGGGTATTGGTAGACTCTCATAATTCCTCAAAAGATGCATACAGGCAAAAAAAAAATGAAATCATAAATAAGAACAAAATCTGTAAGCAGTCTTTACTGCTTTTTAAAAGCCTGAATGTGGGCATCCCTGGGTGGGCTCAGCGGTTTAATGCCTGCCTTCAACCCAGGGCATGATCCTGGAGTCCTGGAATTGAGTCCCATGTTGGGCTCCCTGCATGGAGCCTGCTTTTCCCTCTACCTGTGTCTCTGCCTCTCTCTCTCTCTGTGTCTCTCATGAATAAATAAATAATACCTTTAAAGAAAAGCCTGAATGTGGTGGAATAACCAGAAAAAATAAATTTGTACCAAGTATACAGTTATTTGTACTTATGTGGAATTTTCAGGTATAGTTTTCATATGCTGTCTGTATATATTCTATAATTTTTCTCCAGTTTTGCTTTTATATAATTTAGGTTGAAGCCTTGTGATTTATTTTCTGCAGTCGTTTCTATGCAGAAATGTAGTTGTACTATCTCAAGACTAAGAAATACTTCATTTTGTTTTTAAGGATTTTTCCCCCCTGGTAATCATCCAATTAATTAAAATCACAGTGTAACAACAAGCTTTGTGTTTAAATAATCTAAAGGAGATTTTCCTTTAAGAGTTAAACTTTCTGAGGTAGTTATTCTGTCAAAAAAATATCCATGATCATGAAAAGAAAAAAATATAAAATTAATGCAACATTTTGATATAATATGAAAATAATTTCAAATTCACAAATAACTGAAAGTCTTTTAAATGCCTCAGAATTGGAACTAAGAAGGTCATATACAAATCTCAGCCTAATCCCTGATCTTTATGCAGATAAACCTTTCTTTTTACAATGAACAGGGTTTCTCTCAATGAGGATTTATAGGTTTATGCTCCCTAAATTGAAGTAATCCTTATCTCTCCTGTCAATCACAATTGAAATAAAAGTTGTAAACAGTTAGGTCATTGTCAGTATAAACCTACTTCCATGTGGATGGCATGTGCATATTTACAATCTCCCTGATATAACATTAATGTTCTTTAAAGGCAAAAGAATTTGTACAGACACAAAAATCACAATAGAAAAAAGTAGTCCTATGAATTAAATTGTATATGAAGGGTAAGATAATTATAGTGAGAGCAACCCTGGAAACAGCATCAGATTTATAATTTAATCCACTCTATCTGGCCAAAGCCTATAGTTTCCAAATTTAGAATACCTGAAGAATGATTTACACAGATAGCTCCTTTTTAAAAATAGTTGCTACCTTAGTGGAGTATAGCAGACCTCCTTATTCACATATTTAATTTTTGTATTTCAGTTACCCATGGTCACCTGTGGGCCAGAAGCAGATGATTCTCCTTTGACAAGCTGTATTCAAGTCAATAGTAGCCTAACACTGTGTGTCACAAATCTGGTGTCATTCACTTCATTTCATCGCATCACATAGACATTTTATCATCTCACACCATCACAAGGGTAAGTACAGTACAAGATATTTTGAGAGAGGGAGAGACTACATTTCTATAACTTTTTATTACAGTAATTGTTAAAATATTCTACTTTATTATGTTATCTTTAATCTCCTTACATGCCTGATCTATGAATTAAACTTTATCATCAATATATATGTATAGGAAAAACATAATATAGAGAGAGTTTGATACTGTCTGTAGTCTCAGGCATCCACTGGGAGTCTTGGAATATATCCTCCATGGATAGGGTGGGACCGCTATATATTAATTTGTAAGGAATCCAAAGTATATTTCTTTATGGCAGTTATTTTATTAATTTCTTGTGGCTCCTATAACAAATCACTACAGACTTGGTAGCTTAAAACAACAAAAATTAATTTCCTCACAATTCTGGAAGGCAGGAGTCCAATATCAGTATCACTTTGGCCATAATCAAAATATCAATAGGGCTATGCTGTCTCTGGAAGCACTAGGGGACAATCCCTTCCTTGTCTCTAGCTCTGGTGGCTGCTGGCATACCTTGGTTTGGGGCCATGTCATTCTAATCTCTGCCTCTGTGATCATATTGCCTTCTGTCTGTGACAAATCTCTCTCCACTTCTTCTTATAAAGATATGCTTATTATCAAGGCCTATCCAGAATAGCCTCCCAGTTTCAAGATCCTTAACTTAATATCTACAGAGACTCCTTTTCTTTTAAGGTAACATTTACAGGAGCAGATAGCTTAGGGTGGCAGTTATTCAACCAACTCCAGTCATGGATAATGAAAAGATTCTTATGATGGCTTTGAAATGTTCATTGAACTAGTTTTTCACAGATTTGTTTTGTTTTGTTTTCACAGATTTTAAAATGTGCTATTTATTCATCCTTTGATTTCTTGAAGAGGCCTTGACATCTTTGCCATTATCATAGAATGGGGAGATTTAGAATGAGAAGGTGGCCCAAATATTTTGTTGATCCCCAGCTATTTCATAGAGACAACCAGGAAAGTGAGCCCTATACCTTTCCAGGAGAGAATTACTTCAAGAAGTAATACCAGCCAGCAGAATAGAAGAGTCAGAGTGAAGCCTGTGAAACAAAGATTATTTCTATTGACTTTAGGAAGAATCTGGGAGAAGAGCAGGACTCCAAGATGCCATCATGCAGACTCAAAACTGTTTTTCTTATTTACAAGACAAATTCTTTAGTTTCTCTGCTAATATTTTTCCCCAAAATTTTCACTCTCCTTATTAAAGGAATATAATAAATATTTAATATTATAAAACAAACTTTTGATAGGAAACAAAAAAATTAACAAAACAAAGGGAAATTATTAGACTGATCCAGTAAATAGAAAGTAATTGAATCCTGCTCTCAAAATTTTATTGGTAACATTTAAAAATAAAGGGAGATTTTTTGCAATGAACTGAAGGCAATTGTTTAAATTATAGCAGGAAAAAATGATAAGTTTACTTGGTGAAAACATTTAGTTAAATAATTTTGTTACCATCCTTTCATCTTACTTCCAACCAGTTCAAAAGAAATAAACAGCAAGACAAAACAACCCTCATCATCATATTGATTGTTTGCAAAACCCTCTCACTATAAATATACAAAAGCTTTATTTAGAAGTGATAAGAGGGGAAATAAAAGAAAGGATGCTATGATCGTTTTGCCTGGGAGCAAGTTTAAAAATTTATAACAGAAGCTTCACTGAAACATTTGTAAATTTCTAAAAGCAAAATGAATTTTCAATGTTAACCTTTTTTTACAAATAAAGTCTACTTCCTGAGAATAAAAATACTAAAAACCAATTAATTTCTTTGTTTTAATACTTAATGCTAATGCTAAAAACATTGTTTGGTATTTGAGACATTGCGTACCCTTGCAGCAAACCAAAAATTTCACATAGGAAAACTTTTTTTTTTTTTTTTGTGGTAGTTAGAATCGCAATCCAGACTCAATGTATTCTACTTTTGTTTGCATTAAGAATCATTCCATATAGATTAAAATACAAACGTTGCCACCTGCTTTTAAATAGTTAGAGAAAGGGACGCCTGGGTGACTCAGCGGTTGGGCATCTGCCTTTGGCCCAGGACGTGATCCTGGGTCCAGGGATCCAGTCCCACATCGGGCTCCCTGCAAGGAACCTGCTTCTCCTTCTGCCTGTGTCTCTGCCTCTCTCTCTGTGTCTCTCATGAATAAATGAAATCTATATAAATAAACAAATAAATAAATAAAGACATTATTCAATGTATGTCCATTTTCTTGGAATTGAACTTCCCAGGATGTTAGGGGGCAGGGAAGGGTTGTTGAATTTTCTATATACTTAAATAACTTCCATTATGAACATAAGTTAGCTAATTTCCATGGTGTAATGAAATGAGGGTTGGCTTTAGATGTAGAAATATTAGGTTTGTAACTTGGCTATATCTTGAATAACTGGGGGCATTTTACTTAGTTTCTCATTCCTTATGGTTCATTGCTTCCTCATTTCTTCAGTAAAGGGAGTGAATTAGCATACATTTGCAGCTAGTGGAAAATAAACTCAAAGTGATTTAAGCAATAACAAAATTTATAATCTCATACTAAAAAAAAAAAAAAAATCCCAAGGTATGATGACTCCAGGATTGGTAAATTCAGTGGCTCAAAGACAATTACCCACATTCTTTAAATCTTCCTTCTTTGCTGCTCTGAAGTTTTAACTTTATTCTTAGAACCATTCTTTGTTCAAGTTGGCTTCAGATATTTCTGGTCATATTACCAGATAATATCTAAAGGTAAAAGAGACTTGTCACTTTCAATATCGATCTATCTTTCTCACTGTCTATCCATCTATGTGTCTATCATCTATCTATCTATCTATCATCTATCATCAATCATCTATCTATATCATATATCTACCTATCACCTATCAACATTTCCTCTTATTCTATTTCAAAAAGCATTCTGGCAGACTCTAATTTGCCTAACATTTGCCCAGAATTTGGTAATTTGGTAACATTACTTTTTCTAAGTTGATCTCTATTACAATGAATAAAATGAGCACAGTTGTTTTAAATTAGTCACCTATAATGGTTTGAATATTAAGAATAAACAAAACTCTTTCAAAAAACTGGCCATTGTATTGAATGCTAGTTATTATTAAATTTTCATGTATACAGAAAAACTGCAAAGAAATTTGAATGATTCATTAACAATTTTCATAGCAAATGTAAAATTAACCCATGGCTTGTTGAAGAACTGGCTCCATACTATTTTAGTCCATATTCCTCCCCAATATGAAACTCTTATCAGCAACATTATTACAGAGTAGGAAGGTGGAATGAAATCTATTTTATATCTCTTGTTCACAGTGTTTTTATGGCCTATCAAGTAGAAAACCAATGTAACTAGCTGTGTAATTTTATAGAACTTTTGGTTTGGAACATGATATCATAAATTGCACATAAAATTCTATTGCATTATGCCAAGTCATATCCAGTTTTACACTTGTGGTTACCAGAATAAAATAATTGAGAAATATTTATCAGATTTTGAGAATAAAGTATTAATTTCTTAGTTTATGTTCTTCAGAATACATGACTGCTATGCATATTTATAAACATTTATATTGTTTAGCTTACATGAAAAATTAGCTTATTGCTAAAATTCTAATTAGGCAGAGAATCCCAATGGGCAAGAAAGTGCCAATCCTACCTTAGAACTAGAGACTAAAGATGTTCCTTATTAATTGCTCAATGAGTAATTTTTGAATTAATGTCCCTGGACATCCTAAAATTTGGTAATGTGTCCTTATAGCCTATGTCAATAATGTTTTTCTTTTTTTTTAAGATTTAATTTATTCATTCATCAGAGACACACACACACAGAGAGAGAGAGAGAGAGAGAGGCAGAGACACAGGTAGAGGGAGAAGCAGGCTCCATGCAAGGAGCCCAATGCAGGACTCGATCCCAGGACTCTGGGATCACGCCCTGGGCCAACAGAAGGTGCCAAAATGCTGAGCCACCCAGGGATCCCTCAATATTATTTTCTTTTAAACACAGTGTATTTTAGGACATTTATATTAGAGTAGGTTTTTGGTTTTTTTTTTTTTTCTTTTTCTGATGTACTTTGCTGAAAAGTATCCTGATATAAATGAAAATGATCTGGTGATTAGAACCAAGTTCTAAAAAATTATAGCTGATATTATTTTATATGTCTCACTTTTATACTTTGGTAAAACTGATTCTTAAAATGAATAGAAATGAAAAGAAGGAAATCTTTAATACAAGTTTAGGAAAATGAAAAGCTTACTCTCTAGCATTGCTGTTTTCTCAACAGATTAAAGCATTATCATGCTTATTCTCCATTTATATGAATAAACTCATAAAATGTATAAAAATACTCTTCTTATAAAATAGAAATAAATTAGTTTTAGTGTATAATAACAGCTCTAATATTGGTTCATGTTTTACTTGACCAGTAGAGCAGTGGAAAAGCCTAATAGGGAGAAATATATGTTTTGGACTACTTTCCACATAAAAGATGTGCAGTTTATAAAATCTCTTGCTTTACAGAAAACTTCTCTTCCTATATAATCTGAAATAAAGTAATCTGTGAGCCTAGTTTTCTCAGGTTGATCCCAGAGTGGAACCTTAAAAATTATTTATGTTTCGAGAATCATATTTATTGGTATATTTTCACATTTACTTACTTCAAAGGAACAAAAGGTAGACTGACAACATGCCTTTCAATATTAACAAAAGAAACCAGAAAACAGTGGAATGCTATGTTTGCTGTGCAGAAAGAAAATTACTACAAATAAAGAATCTCATCCTTTTTGAAAGAACTTTTCAAAAATTAGGGTTAAGGAAAAATTATATTCAGAATAAAATTATTTGCCACAAGCAAAATTTCCCTAAATAAATTCTAAAGAACACGCTTATGACATAAAGAGATATCCATTAAGGTTGTAAGATGCAAGAAGGAATGAATAACAAAGAAAATTCTACATAGATGATACATATAAATAAAAACTGATTGTATGAAAGATTAATTGTAATAATGATTCATATAGTTGGGTTAAAATAAATGAGGCAGCATTAAAATTACAATAACATATAAGCTTGATGATTCATAAATGTGTACATAATGTTAAAATGTTTTCAATCATTTGCATTATCTAGGAGGAAGAATAATACTATTTTATAACTTTAAACTCATAAATTAAACATGTGAATTATAAGTTATTGGATGATTATAAAAATAATTTTTAAGACAGCATGGAGAATGACTTCTCTTCTGGTATTGTTTCACCTCAAATTTCTTTCTTTCCCATAGCTAGTTCTGCTGAGTATTGCAGAGGAGATAACATCTATAGATTCCATTTCCACTCTCAGATTCCCTTATCCACCAGCTTGATGCTGGATTCAGCCAATGAAAGTTACTAACAGTTTAAGAACAGTAGGAAGAGGAGAACCTGGGAGTTTCTCTTCCTTTCTCTCTGACCTAAGCGATATATTTGGAAACCATTGAGTCTCCTTCATGGGTTCTAAACCTTGTCAGAGTGGCCCAGCACAGTCCCAGCTTCTCCTGGATAACCCTAGTCCTGGCTCCAGTAGTACTACTTCCTACATTTGCATCTCTAGCTTAAGTGTGAAAAATTCTGGTTTGCCATTCTTTCTGCTCTTTAGCCTCAGATATTTGATCATTTGGGTATTCTGAATTGATTTTTCCTTTAAAAAAGTACAAGGAGAATTATTTTCTATATTCAAGTTGAATTTAAACTTATAAGAAGATACACAGAATAATATAAAATAATTGGCATTTCAGTCCAATATTTGAGGCTAGTACTATCCAATAATATTTGTAATATTTGTAAGATCTAGATAAAATATTTAACAGAAATACACAATGGCATGACAGAATGCCAAAAAATAGACAAACTGAAGGGCATTTTACCGTTGAAAGAAAGTGCACTAGATAAGTTTCAGTTCTGTATGGCTTTTTCCTGAGGGCAGTCCTGAAACTGAACATGGGTCAGCCAATCCTCAAAGAGAGAGCCACAGCCCTTTGGCTCAAAGTGTTAGAGTCTGAGGCTCCCAAATCAGCTGGAAATTAAGGGAGGAAATCTGGGAAGAACTTCCATCAGGGAAACCTCCAAATCTTTGTTTAAACTCTCAAATCCCTGACTGAACTCTGAATTGTACATGTATCAGGGAGACACCAGTGAATACAGAAGAAATGGACTTGATGGAAGACTGAAATGATTGAGTGAGAATTTTAGCTGTTGAACATGCAGTGAAATATAGCTTGATGTTTAGGTCCAAATAAGTTGTAGGGATTTAATACACACCGACCATCACACAAATGCACTCTAATAACCAAATCACCACAATGTCTAGTAGACCAACCAGCAATTTTACTATTTTCTCAGATGAGTCAACTCTAATAAATGAACAATATCAGACCCCATAGTACACTCTATAATGTACAATCCATAATCAGTATATGATAAAAAATTACTTAGTCTACAGGCAACAGTTTTACATTTTATTTAATGGGACATTTTCTGTAACCCCTGGTGGGAGGGTTTCTCCTTGGGAGAATAGGATATCAAACTCTGCAGAGCCCAGATTTGTGAGGCCACTTTTGAGTTCTACCTCTTAGTTCCAACACACTGTATTTTTCCTACCAAAATACAGTACCATAGAAAGTTCTTTGGTTCATTGTGTAAATTGCTTCCTGGGGGATGATATCCCATCTGAGCTAGTACTTCCACTTTATCTCCAACAGGCTATTCCAATGCTCTATTAGGCCACCAAGTTCTAGGTAAAGTGACCAAAGTGTCCTATGCTTATTGGCTCACTTCATATTTCCTTTACCGTATGAGGGGTCCCCTGGTTGGATGTGATGTATGTAATATGTGAGATCCATCCCAATAAACAAACACTTTTTAAACTTGCAGAGAGTGGCACTGGCTAAGTCTGTGAGAACAAATTACTAGTCTTTCCTTATGTGCAATCTTATGTCTTTACTCCAAATCTCTTCCCTTTGATTTTCTGATCTTTTGTTCCTAGGCTAAGCCATTCACTACTGCATATGATTCCGTATAAAATCTACACTCAAGCCACTTCCTTTTCTAAGTTTCTCTACACCAAGTAAGTAGCCATTGGGAGCCAAGTAGGTAGCCAAAAGCCATTGACTCTTGTCAATTTGTGTAGTTGATTGTTTAGAATCATACAATTAATGTATTGATAGATTTATCTGTTTTCACTTTTATCCTAAGTATTATGAATTTGCAGACACTTTAGTAATTAAGTTAACAGAAAGAAAAATGCCAAAAGATAAACTTGGTAATATCTTTTGCCCTGTGGTTAAAGATTATGAGTTTCCTTCACAAGGGAAGAATGAATTTGATCATTATTAGTACATATAAATCATGTAAATTATACTCCTTTTTAGTTTGAGAAGAGGTAGTGGGAAAACACCTTTTCCATGTCGAGATTTAAATAGGCACTCTTACCTCTCAAAGAATTAAGATATAAAGTAATATAGATTTTATTTTGTCCATGAATGGCCTTTCATGTATTTAAGAAGTAAATGATGATTGCCTAAAAATAAATTAGCAAAATTAACAAAATCTGTGGAAACATAGCAGTTAAGGGGACAAGTTAAGCAGAAGGACACAAGAGCTCCAAGCAGCTATCAGCAGCATAATGACAGGTGAGACCCACTGATGATGCCAGTGCAGACACTTAATGAAGCTGCCAAGGAACCAGCTGTTGCTGTGGGGAACTGTGGTTCATAGCTTGGCATCTGGGTCAGTGTTAGCCATATGAACAGTTAAATAACTGAGAGTCTTAATGTGGTAGGGCAAATGGGACCTTTCCATCACTGCAGTCACCTTTAAAAGGCTGCTTACCATCCCTGCTGAATGATGTCAGTGTTTCAAGTATTTTTTTATAGATGACAACTCAGAATGAATTAAAGTGTTTTTACTAAAGATTTTTTTAAAACCCTCAATATTTTTCCTGTAAAACTATATAAAAATGGACATAAGTTAAAATCCTTTCATAATATTAAAGGAACTTTTTAAACATTGTAAAATTTAGCTATCATGCTCACTATCAAATATAACCTAATTGTAATGTTTGTAGTACTCAGTAAAGGGGGCAGTCATACTTCCTGCTTTTTTAATGCAGGAAATACAAAATAAAGTAGAAATCAGAAATCCTGGGGCCTTGTTCTGATTCAGTGTCTTATGTGAATCATTCAACCCCCTTGAGTCTTTCTTATTTCTCAAAAGTTGAATTCTTCCTAGGCTGATCAGGTGTTTAGGAAAGTGCTTGAACAATATTTACCTAATAAAAAAGACATTATTTTTATGTAATCATCACACTTAGCTTAGAATGTAGGCAGACCAATGCGTTCACCATTTTATAGGCCTCAGTCTTAGAAAGCTTATTTGTCTTGCTCAGTATTACACAGATTTTTTTTATTTATTTGTTTTGCTTAATATATACAGTTTTGTATTTGTTTGTCTTGCTTAATGTTACACAGATTTTTTTGCTTAATATTGCACAATTTTTATGACATGGATGACAGAATGGAATGTGGGATTCAGTACTCTGTTGAGTATTTTTCCACTGGTCCATGGGTGTCTCTAAAAACTTAGAAATTACTAAATAATAGAAGATATTATCTTTTTTGTTAATTATACAAAATGTTAATATTCTGTATCCATTCTACAAAATAATTTTGTTTGTTTTTAAACAAATTCAATGAAGATTTTAAAAAAAAATTTTTAAAGATTTTATTTATTTATCCATGAAAGACACCGAGAGATGCAGAGAGAGATGCAGAGACACAAGCAGAGGGAGAAGCAGGTTCCACACAGGGAGCCCAACATGGGATTCCATCCTCAGTCTCCAGGATCACGGCCTGGGCTGAAGGTGGCACTGAACCGCTGAGCCACCCGGGATATCCAAATTCAACTAAGATTAATGATGTTAGGATCAATCATATCACTCTACAGGGGATGGAATAGACAAGATTCTCAACTAGAGAATTGACCAGATAGAAGGACTTCTGATTCTGAAAGGAAGGTGTATTATCAAGTTTAGAGAGGTTACCTAAAGTAAGGGAAATGAGCATGCAAGGTATAGGTGAACAGTCAAGGCGACACACTTATGCATCAAGCATTTGGAATCAGGATCCCAAACTGAATGATTCATATAACATTTATGAGCATTCCAGGCAGGACAGCTGGACAAAAGGAGTGTTAAGCTGTACACATATTTAAATAAAGATCTCCATTCAAAACTAGAACAATTTCAGCAAGATCTCTGTCAATATATTTGAATAAGAAGTGTTTGTTTTTTTTCTTTATATGAAAACCAACAACAAAAAAATGACTATTCTTTTGTGAAACACTTTTGTGAAATCTGCAGGAGGAGCTCTATCATGTTTTTTACTTCTGAGGAGCCACCTGCATATTTCTGTAGTTAGATGTAGAAATAGCGCCATAATGCATGAGTCACTCATTTGAGTGCTAAACAAGTCATATTCAATATGTGTTTCCTGGAAACAAAAATCCAAACTGTTTTCATTTGAAATGTGTTAAAAAATTCTGAAATACCACAATGCAGAACTTGTATATTTTATGTAGTAAAAATAGATCAAGGAATTTTGTCAGAGCTTATATTCCAAATCAGAAAATGAATTTGTTGTATCCATTTCTGAATAAGTTGAAGAAAAATATTAAATAAGAAGCACACATGTTAGAAAGGAAAAGTAAATTGGATTAAGCTATCTTTCACATTCAGCAGTTCCATAGTTCCATTTCTGGAAATCAGCTATACAGATATAGCAACTCTGAAAAACAGTATGGAGGTTTCCCCAAAAATGAAAAATAGAACTACCCTATGATCCAGCAATCACACCACTAGGTATTCACCCAAAGGATATAAAAATATTCATTCCAGGGGGTACATGTACCCCAATGTTTATAACAGCATTATCAACAATAGTCAAATTATGGAGAGAGCCCAAATGTCCATCAACTGATGAATGGGCAAAAGTAAGTAAATAATAATGGAATATTACTCAGCCATCAAAAAGAATAAAATCTTGTAATTTGCAAGGATGTATGTGGGGCTAGAGTGTATGTGTGCTAAGGAATAAGTCAGAGAAAGACAAATACCACATGATTTCACTTTTATGTGGAATTTAATAAACAAAACATGAACACAGAGGAAGGGGCAAAAAGAGGATAGCAAATTATACGAGACTCTAAGCTACTGAGAACAAACAGGATTGATGGAGGGGAGGTAGGTGGGAGATGAACTAAATGGGTGATGGGTATTAAAAAGGGCATTTGTTAGGTTGAGTGCTGAGTGTTATGCATAAGTAATGAACCACTGAATTCTACTGAAACCAATATGACACTATATCTTAACTAACTATAATTTAATAAAAATTTGAAAAAAACAACAGTTTATTACTATAATAATACAAGTAATATGAAATGGCAGAAAGCAATGCAGTATTTAAAATGCAATACAAAAAAATAAATAAAATAAAATGCAATACATATATATTTATAGTAATATATATTCAAAATAAATATATGTAACATTATATATAATTAAATATATTAACATATTTTATACATACATATATGTAATATATATTTATATGAGTATATATAACATGTAAGTATATAAGTAAAGTATAAATTTATAAATAATTTAAAAATTAAAATATAAATACATATATATTTCTGCCATGGCCCATATATCTCACTGTTACACTTCATAAAGTTTGCTCATAAACACTGCTATTATAGAGAAGTAGCCGATGTGATAAAGGGACCAAACTAGACTGTTTTCTGACTCAGTCACATATTAACCCCAAAGAGTATAGATTCACAACTGTTTAGGACCCAATAATGAGCTCAGTAGATTTTAAGTGTTTTCCTCTTGCTCGCTGATCTCAATCATGATCATTCTGGACATTATAATAAATGTTCTAAGAACTGTAGAAAAGGCATTATAAATCTCAATCCAATTCTCTCTCAGGTATCTACTTAACTCCAAATTTTGTACTTTAAAATTATCCTTCATGGCAAAAAGTATATATATAGACCAGCCATAGTTTGGCCAAAATCTTGCTTTGTCGTGGAAATATAAAGTGAAACATTATTGGCAAATATATTGATTGGCATCCTGTAATATTTTATATTATTGATCCCAAAACTTATTAGGAACATCCATTTTTCTTCTTGTTGAGCTTGAAGAATAATAATCCATCATATATGTGAGAGATGTGGGGAAAAAAAGTGTCCCACTTTTTTTTTATAGCCAGTTCCAAATAAGCACATGAATCTCAAGTTTTACAGAAACTACAGTTTATATTATTAAAACTCTGATCAAGCAAGTCAGTATTATTCAATTTTTCTTCCAAGTGAAATTGGTAGTGATGCTTCATAACAATGATGTTATCCATCAGTATTGGATAAAGGTATTTGGAAAAGAGAAAACTGAACTATAATGGATATTCCACAAATATAAAGAAAGTTAATATTTAACCTCTGCTTAACTATATGGTTTAATTAATTAAACATTTTTATATTCACTCTGCATTTATTATGTTATTGAGCCATTTAAAGTGTTCATGGACTCTGAAATGGAAGAGATATCATTTAGAACCAATTACCCGATATATGGTTAAACATATTATTTCCAAATGACATAATGTCACTTAAAAGGGAAAAAAAATCCATTTTTATTAGATCAACATTTAATATTAGTTTTGTATCACTGATAGGACAAAATGAATGTCACCAAACTTTAAATATCAGAATGCATAACATCAATGAAACATGAAGAAAAATAGATTCATTTTGTAAAACGTTATCGCCTATTAATGAGCCACACAAGTATTGGAGAAAAAAAATCTATTCATTGATATAGTCACGTTATTAGAATTTAATTTGGTGTCTTTTTAGAAATTTCTTATCAAGCAGCATGTTTACAATTACACCAGATGAAAAAAAATTCATTCATTAAAAGTAACAATGATAAATATCCTCATTTGCTCATTGGAAGTGCATAATCAGATTGATTAGTGCTATGAATTAATTAGTCTATAAAATTAGAAGTTTGTGGTAATGTCAAGTAGATTAAGTAAATAAATGAACGAATGGATAGAACTAATCAATTTCAATGTGAGATGCTGTCTGAGATGTAGAACAATTTTAGTTCTACAGAGAGTACCTCAATGTGGTGCTGAAAAATATATTCTGTCTTAGATTATATTATGTGTAAAAGATGATAGCATATATTTGACTTTTGGAATCATAAATTTTTCAGGTAAATTAACTAAAGTTGTTTATTTCCCTCACAAAGTTATGGCTTTAATATAGAGAGCCAAAAAGTAAAAGAAAAAAGAAAGAAAACATGAGATATAATTCCCACATTTTAAAATGCACAATTAAGCTAAAAGGAGATGAAGACAAATTCTCACAAATTAGAAACAATGGAAAAGCATATCCAGAGAGCTAGGATACCTCTGGATGTGATCAGAAGACATCTGTAAATTCCTCCCTAGTAGCTTGGAATCTGTCATTTTTTTAAAAAATATACTTTGCAAGAGGCCATTTCATGAAGCTGGAATTTATGAAAGGTACTTTGTTTATTGGAAAAATTCTAGAATAAAACACACTTAGACATTATTTTAAAAAATAACTTATTTTGGTCAGATTCTTGTCTACTATAGCCGTGAGACAGAGGGTGTTGTTGTGGGGAGAGATATGAAAAACTCTTACTGAGAATTCTTACCACAATCCTGCCTTCCATTGAGGAAAGGCTGAATTACCATATATGTAGTTCAAAGAGACTCAATTTAAAAATTTCAAGTGTTTCAAGATTTTTACCACTCCTCTAGTACCTGGCAAAAGGACAGGGAAAAGTTCTTGGATAAATTATTTTAAAATATGACCTCAAATAATTTCCATAATATAGTTACAAGGGATATAAACTCACTTTTAGATAATAGAGACACAGATCAATATGAATAAGAATTTTTTAAAAAGCAACAGCAGAGTGCTAAATTTATATGCATTACATAAAGCATATTAAATGCATGTGTTTAATAAATTTATACAAATAAAGAACTGAAAATTTGGATAAGAGGCAAGGTGCTAAAAAAAACAACTGGATATAATTAATAAATTATAAAAATAGTAAAGGAAAAATAAACGCAAAAATTTAATAAATTGACAGAATGGAACAGAGAGATGAATAAATAAAACATTGTATAAAAGGTTAAGTGATAAAGAAGAGTGCATTTTAAAAAATTAAAATTCCTCAAATTAAGTACTAAAAGGAGATTATTGAGAGAAGAAAGAAAGACGAGATAAAAGTAGATAATGATTAATAACATTGCAGAACTGAGGCATCTGATTGGCTTAGTTCGTTAAGTTTCCAACTCTTGATTTTGGCTCAAGTCATGATCTCAGAGTGGTGAGATCAAGCTCTATGTTGCACTCCCTGCTCAGCAGGCAATCTGCTTGAGATTCTCTTTCAAAAAGAGAGAGAGAAAGAGAGAGAGAGAGTTTGACATTATTAATCACATGATGGAGGATGACACCACTATGCAATAGTCTTGCCAAAAATATTTAATATGTATCTGATCCAATTTCCAATATTTTTGGATCTAAGTAACAACAGATAATTATAAATCCTCCTAGCAAATGACTGGGGATAGTACATGTCAGGCAGAGAGCTAAAAACATGTTCAAGGTACAAAAAGTGAAACACCAGAACTTATTGGAGATCTGTTTGGTGAGTGGTATTACATTAATAGAGTAAACATTCAGGAGAACATGCAGGTAGTGAAATATAAAGAGATATATTTAGATATTTCTAGACTGTCCGGGGTTTGGAATAACTGGTTATTTCAACTTGTTACCAATAATGCAAAACTAGATTCACCTCTGAGTTTGCTAGTCTTTTCTTGTATAAATTCCTGGAATTGAAAGCTATTTCTGACCCGAGACTTAGAGTGAGCAACTCTCCACATTAAGTAAGCAAGATGTCTCACTTCTGCTAATAAGACTAGAACCCCTGGAGGCTCTTTCAGGACCTCAGGGGCATAAGAACAGGGATTCTAACTCATCAGTTTCTCTTTTCCTTAATTCTAGGGCTTCTCCTGATTTATTTATTTAGTTTTTTAAAAATATTTTATTTATTTATTCATGAGAGACACAGAGAAACTGAGACATAGGCAGAGGGAGAAGCAGGTTCCCTTCAGGGAGCCTGATGCAGAACTCGATTCCAGGACCCCGGGATCATGACCTGAGTCAAAGGCAGACGCTCAACCACTGAGCCACCGAGGTGTCCCTAGGGCTTCTCCTAATTTAAAAGTTTGCAGCTTGGGATCTCCGGGTGGCGCAGTGGTTTAGCGCCTGCCTTTGGCCCCGGGGCGTGATCCTGGAGACCCGGGATCGAATCCCACATCGGGCTCCCGGTGCATGGAGCCTGCTTCTCCCTCGGCCTGTGTCTCTGCCCCTCTGTCTCTCTCTCTCTCTCTCTCTGTGTGTGACTATCATGAATAAATAAAAATTAAAAAAAAAAGTTTGCAGCTTTGCTGCAGTAGCCAGTGCTTCTGCATGACCCTAAAAATATCACGTAGTGTTGAGAGATACCTCCTACCTGCTCACGCAATTGCTTTCTGGTTATTTCTGTTTGAACTCCCTTACTCTTTATCTTAGTCCACAGACCACTGAAAATTGTATCTCCTTCACGGTCAGATCTGTTAATTCCTTTTTTTCCTTATTGAACTCTCAAAATAGGCCAAAGTTTTAGTCAATTGGTATTAAACATAACCAAATATATCCAACAGATTTCAAATATTTATGTAGTCTTTTCCTTTTCCTGTGACCTTCGTTCCATTGTTTTTGTCTGGTTTTATTAGTATATTAATTTTAGTGACTTGGTTTTTAGTAGAGTAAAGGGATCTACAAACTTTTTCATATTCCATTCCCAACATCTAATTTGCTGCAGTCTCTAGAAGGTAGAAAAGCATTCCCACCTTTTGTAGTATCAAAAACTAGAGCACCATTGATTACTTTTATCAGTTATTCAATTAAATTAAACCACTTCATTTCCTATTTACCTTACAAAAGAAAATAGCTTTTCAGCAGAACAATATCAGATGTGGAAATATGGAACACTGTCATCAACATGTCAATTTAACATAATTTGATAACATTGAAATTTGATCAAAGTTCAAAGTTGCATTGTGTTTTTCACATTACTGTTACCCATATTTCACTTTTGACTTGTGGGCAGAGCAAGTGACTGGTAGAAGAACGGAGTGTGCATTATAACAGCTGTTATCAGATATAAGTGCTCAAACATTGTCAGCTTAGAAATTAAAATTCCTGGCAGATTGCAAAGCTTTCATTTTGAAACATTAGAATTACCTTTCCATTTCAAATAAGGAAAATGACTTTGACCCCATTCTAACACTTATTACCAAGAAGATTTCAGAAAGCAGATTAGTCAAAATATGCTTTGTCTTCATTAGTATTCCCTGCACCATGTAATAACTAATGATTTCTATTAATAATTATCATTACTAAACAGGTCTTATTTGGAAGCTTCATGACAATTTTTATGCCTTCTTTTGCTTTAATTACTGTGAAGAAAAGAAAATTTTATTATATAATGATATCTTCTTTCAGTTAGTTAGCAAAATAAATTGGTTACCCACTGTGTGGATAATACTGTGGCAAACACACTTGGGAGGATTCAGAGGGGGGAAATGGCATATTCCTTCTCTCTCCTGAAGTTCATAAGATAGTTGGAAAGGTAGAGGATAGTCAAGAGAAAAAGATTTCCAGGTCCCTGAGGAGATCTCAAAGAATTACTCTCTACTATATATAGTCTCCTGTTGAAATAGATTCCTGGTGAATTATAAAAATCAGTAGTTTTATTTAAATGATGCAATTATTGAATTAAAAAACTTTAATAAATCATAATCCTAATTCAATTTTCCTTGAAATACATATAGCCCTGGGTATGTGTCCAAAGATTCCAATGTTTGTGATCAAATTTTAGAGAAATGGATTTTAATAAAGGAACCGAGCTGAAATTGCCAAATGAGAAAATTGGAAGAAAATTGATTTTGGAATGAGATATGGTAGGATTTGAGGATGAGCTGCAGCACTCACTAGCCCTATGCTCTTAGTATTTGTCTATTCCAACTTTGTGTTTCATAATCTGAAAGGTGAAGCTGATAGCATAGAACTTCCAAGATTTTAATGAGGTTTACAGGTGATATTTATATTAAAATCATGGCACAATGCAGACGTTAACTAAATCGTGGCTATTTATTTATTTATTTGCTGAAATACAGGGAAATGCTGAAATGTTAACTGATAGTGGAAGATAACTGGATACTTGAAATCATCGAGGTCATTGTTTTTAAATGGTTGTGATTACATCCTTTGCTTCTTGCTTTGGTCCTTATCTTTTCATCAGCGGATCATTTTTATTTCTAGATCCAGGTTCAGCCCTATTGCCAAAAGTAAAGTGTCTTCTGTCCTCAAGGAGAGTTGTAGGAGATACCATAAAATCACACTTTCTGCTTTCTTCCAAATGTGTACTCCAGTTCTCAGAACCTGCCTCTTACCTTTCTCCTTTGGGCAATGTAACCTAGTTGTTAAGAGCAGGATCTTTGAAGGTGATGCAGTTCCCACACAAAAGCCTCGTGAAGTAGAGGAAACAATGCAGAGAAGTTGAGAATAGACCTGGAGAGACAGTGAGAGAATAATTAACATAATTCTGTATTCTACCCTCATTTCTTAATAAAGATATAAGACTTATAAATCTGAAACATAATATAGACACGAGGTACCCATATTTCAATATAGATTTTCAAAATATTTCTCATTAGCAGGATAGTCTGACAGAAGTGATATCAGAGAGACTTTATAAGAGGTTTCCTAAACTTGTTATTATTTATTCTCTAAGCTGAATATATTTTTGTGCAGAGAGAAGAAAATGATACAATATCTTCTATTTAGATTGAGTTTAATACATAAACTAAGCCAGTCAATCACTTTAGGATGCCTGAAGTATAATAATAGAATAGAATTTTGCTTGTCTCTCTACCTTTGATACATTTACCGAGCTTGAACAAGAAAGTAGGTGAGAGCTTCAGACATTTTTGGGGCACATTAACCTTAAAAGAGTGTACTTATTGACAAAATTGACGTTACAAGAACCCCACAAAACCCAAAAACAAAAAGCACAACATTGTGAAAGTAAATATTTGAAATATTACACAGCTAAGTTTGACAAAGTGTGGTTACTTTCTATGTATTGGATTATTTCTTTCCTTGGAAATTTCTAAATTTCTTTAATGTACTGCCCATTAGCATACTTTTGTCTTCACACTATTCATATGAAGTCAGATAAAATTAACTTTTGGTTATGCTGGAGAAAACTGACACATACTAAGATTAAGTGACTTGTCCAAGGTCACAGCTATTGAATACAGAAATGTGACTAGAATTAATTTTTCTACAATCACCCTGGGAACTTCTATATCACACTGCCTAGCATCTTGTTTCCAGATGTTACTATGGCTTTTATTCTTGCCTAGCATAGAGTGGAAAGTTTCTGCATACATTTTATAACAACTTCTAGTTTACAGAATAGATCCCATGTCAAAAACAAATTCAAAAAAGCAGACCGTGTAAGAGATCATTTTAATCTTGCTCTTGATATGTAGTCTTTTAAGGGAGCTATTTTAATATGTTATCTTAATATGTAGTCTTTTAAGGGAGCTATTATATGTAGAAGCTAAAATATGTACTACATATTTTAGATTAGCTTAATCTACACTTTTGGGTAAATATTCTTAAATTTCACATTTAAATAATTTTTAATTTCACAAAGTGATAAAAAAGTTGATAATGTAAATTAAACTTTGGTGTTATAAACCAATGAAATGTTATGATTGCACCATCTGCCAAGCAAATATCCTTTTTCTTTGATTTTATGACAGAATGATGGTCATAAACATTTTATTAACAAGCATATGTTGCATTCAGAAATAGAAGCCTTGTCAAGAAAATTGTATGAATTTATAAAGAAAAGGTAATAAGTCACATGGTTCTACCTAGATTATAATATCTAGGTCTAGTCATTTCTCAACAACATATTTATCATTCATATTATGCACAGTTTTTAAATCCAGTGTGACATATTTATTAGTGAAATTAAAACAACCTACCATACTTGATTTCACACTGCACATAGGAAAGATCAAATATTGCACTGTCTTAGCATCTTAATCCGAGTAAATTTTGTTTACAGGCATACAATATTTGTCACACAATTTGCACTTATTAACTATGACTCACTTGTAAAGATAATACAAGAAAATAGAGTATAAGGTTTAAAATATCAAAGGCCACTCACAGAAAGAAGATATTTTGGAAAAGTTGTATTAGTCATCTGCTGATATTTGCCTTATCCCCAAGTTTTTGGAGAGTTTTGTCATCTCCATCCATATGATTAGCATCAAAAGAATAATTCTGTTAAATAGATCTTCCTTTTATATAGTTCACTGGTAAAATGACAGTAATCTGATCTATGTTCTGTAGATTTTAGATTTTAGAACATGAAACTGATCAATCTTTGGGCATTTGGTTATAACACTATGGTGTCCATGTTAAGTTTGATTATTAATATAATAATGACTATGGTAACTTAAGTGAGTAGAAGCTTATTGATCTATCAAAGAAGTCTGGAGGCAAATATTCCTCTGTTGGTTTGATGACTTCATAATTACCAGAGAACTGGGTTCCTTCTGTGTTTCTAGCCTGTTATCCTTAACTCTAATTTCCATTTTCTTGTTGATGCCATCACCCAAGATGGCTGCATTTGTATTTCAGCCAATGGGGTGGAGAAATGAAGGAATATCTCAAATACTTACTTAAGGTTTCTTTCCTAACAAATTTTGCATATATTTCTTATCTACTACCATAGGAAAGGAGGCTAGGGAATGTGGCCTTTATTCTTTGAGTCAGGGTAATCATCTATAACTCATGCTTCTATTATCAATAAAGTTGCAAAAAATAGCATTATATCAGTAGGTAGGAATCTCTGTCATAGAAATAAGACTTATTTTTTAAAATTTTTTATTTAAATTCAATTTGCCAATATATATATATAACACCCAGTTCTCATCCCATCAAGTGCCCTCTTTTGTCCCCATCACGCAGTTACCCCATTCCCCCTTTCTGCAACCCTTTGTTTCCCAGAGTTAGCAGTCTCTCATGGTTTGTCCTCCTCTGTAATTTTTCCCCACTGTTTCCCTCTAAAAGTCAGGTTTTGAAGCTGGTGGTAGTTGTGTTCTATCATTAAAACAAGGAACAGAAAAGGTTGTTTTGAAAGAAAAGGAGAGGCCAAAATTCAAGGAACAACAGACAAAAGTGAGAAAAGATGACCAGCCTGCCCTGCTATAGATCCTGTCTGTGTTTCTTTTCCTGACACCCAGCTTCATCCCTGCTCAGTGTCACAACCTAGTGAAAGAGTGTTATATCTGGAATTTAAGCCTGCAATTGAGTCCCCATTCTGTAAGTTATCAGCAATTATTTTTGTCTTCTTCAGACTCTTATATGTTAAAGGCAGATAAAATGCCTATGTTATAGAATTTTTAAAAAAATAAAAAAATACTGATAAGAATATTTATGAATTATAATGTACTGTAAAAAGGAAATTTGTAACTATTTTTATTATAATGTTAACTTACCCCCAGAATATCACATACTTTGAGAATTAATATAGCAATACTGGTGGCAAATTAAGAAAAAAAAGTGATAAGCACCATGATTGGATTAAAATTGAAGCAGGAGATGGCAAAAATTTAAGAAGAAGATAAAGAATAAAGTTCTTGACTTGGCAGTATTACAAGATTCTGGTTAAGAAAGGATTGTACAATGTGTTCTGATTTTATGTAAGAATATTTGCTTCATCTTACATTGGCAGTCTCTGATAACTGTCATCTCCAGATCCCCAGGACATTTTAGTTGGCCAGCCTCCCTAAACAATATTTTGGACCTAAAGCTCTAAAGGGCAAGGCAATCTTCTTTGACAACTCACATTTATTTTAATAAGTTGAAAAGATTTGTTTATTCAGTAACACAAAATAATGATGCTACCATATTTATTTATCCACTTCTCACTTATTCATCTGTTGTTTGCTTCTTGAACAGATATTTGAGAAATATTAACTATGTGTTAGATACTGTTAGGTAGCTAACGGTATATAAGTTATCATGTCCACTTTCAAGAAATTGGCAATCTAAGATTTAAGACAGCATAGCTATGTGATACATATTGACATCATAGAGTACAACAAATCGCTTATGAATTTGCCTGATTAGAAGGATTGCAAAAAAATAATAATAGCTATAATATTTGATGTTGACTTATGCAAATATGTGTACATATTCATGATATAAAGGATTACTTTTCACTGTTACTATTTACCTGTGAGGTAGTGATCACTGTGAGAGGTATTACAACCTTCAAAGTGGTCCAAAATTCACTTCTTCATTTGTGGTTCCAAATTTTCAATGTTTATTGTTCATTTTCTTCTGATCTCCTGTTGTCCTTTAACATTCTTGAAAATGTTCAATCTGAATATGTCATATTGGGATGCCTGGGTGGCTCAGCAACTGAGCTTCTGCCTTCGGCTCGGGGCGTGATCCCAGGATCCAGGAGGGATCGAGTCTCACATTGGGCTCCCTGCAGGGAGACTGGTTGTCCCTCTCCCTCTGTCTCTGCTTCTCTCCTTTGTGTCTCTCATGAATAAATAAATAAATCTTCAAACAAAGTGAATATATTATCCTCCACAGCAGACACTCCCTCTTAACTTCTGTCTATTATTAGGATAGTGCCAAACCCAGAATCACCGGTAACAAACATTCCCTTTCTTTAGTTCATCATACCTAACTAACTAACTAACTAACTAACTAACTAACTAACTAACTAACCATCAATCCTGCATTTTTCCCATTGCTATTTTAAAAGTGCTCTTTTCTTTCCTTTTTCATGTCTACCATCCTTGTCAGTATATGGAACATATTAGCTTATAATTCAGGTTTGGCATCAATGCTAAATAAGCTGTACAAAATGATTTAGGTAGCTGATATAGGAATGATGGCTTACCCAAATGTGTGAGGAGCCATAAAGGGCTGAAAAGCTATGCTGGATGATTAGAAGAACTGCCATAATTTTCCAAAAAGTGATTTCTGCTTTACTTCTACCTGCTAATGCATATATAAGTTCATCTCATTTACAATTCTATCCCAAGACCATACTGTGAAAGAGATGCTTTCCCAGACTGCTGGTGAGAGTGAATATTTAAGCCATCATTTTTTGGGGAAAATGTTGGCATTATATACTAAAAAATAGAATAAACTCAAACTTGAAATGTCATACAGCTCTGGAAATGAACACATTATATCTATGTTCAATGTTCAATGATTCTAATAAAATAATATTGAACAAAAAAGCTATGAACCAACAATGAATCCTGTGTGATTTCATCTATATATGTTCCCCCCAAAATAAAGATGGATGGAACATAACTATATATCTAGTGAAACAAGTTTAGGGAGTAGAATTTAAAAGGAAAAGGAGGAATGGTCAGTCCACAAATCACAATAACTCCAATATTTTAGTAAGGGAGAGAGGAAATAACAAGTGGAAGGAGGAATAAAGGATTTGGGGGAATATTGAAAATATTCTATTTCTTACCTTCAGGGGAAGTAATATGGGTATTCATTCTGAGATAAATCATTCTGTATATTTCTTTTTAGGTATATTATAATTTTTAGTATAGAAACACTTAAAACTATAATAGCTAGAGGAAAATTCTGTATTAAATTTTCCTACCAAAGTGTAAAAATAAAGAAGCATAGTGCAAAAAAGCACAGCTCATCAAGGCAATAAAATGTTAAGGAAATTCAGATAACAGGAGCAGTAGATGATGTACTATTCAATCTATTGTGTTGCTCTGGTTATGCTTACAAGAATACATGCTGGACTCATATTAAAGTAAAATAATATGAAAAATGCTTATCTAAATGCCAAAGTTGAAACTTTCCTATCTTCTTGTGAGCAAGGGATCTTCCTAATAAAAATTGCTAGAGACCACAATCAGAAAGTCTCATATTTTCAAACTACACTAGTTTTAAGTTATTGAGACTTATTTACTATTAAAGAAAAAGGCTAAAACAGTTACCATTTTTATTTTTTTTTTATTTTTATTTTTTTTAACAGTTACCATTTTTAAAGTAGAAATCATATGAGAAGAAGAAAGAAGAAAGAAGAAAACTTTGGAGAGAAATTACAAAATTGCTAGATAATAGATTGAATACCAAGTCTAAAAGAAGAAGGAATTGCAGGAAGTATACTTCAGACTTTCTATTCCATTAATCTTTTATTCTACAGCTATATAAATCTCTAGTCCTGAAGCAGTTCCTGAAATTTTCTTTATTAAGATTAGATTTCATGGCTTTATATCCATAAAATTTAACTTTAGATTCCAATTTTATGGGAAGTCTATGTAGAATGAAATCTATCTAATGGAAACCTATATGTAGTAAGAAGACTGCTTTTCCTGTAAAAATGATTTCAAATTCTAAACCATACAACTCACAGTAAACATCTCTAAGGTCATTGCCTATGCTGGTTTACTTCAAGGATATAATCAATAGGGGATCCCTGGGTGGCGCAGCGATTTAGCGCCTGCCTTTGGCCCAGGGTGCGATCCTGGAGACCCGGGATCGAATCCCACGTCGGGCTCCTGGTACATGGAGCCTGCTTCTCCCTCTGCCTATGTCTCTGCCTCTCTCTCTCTCTCTCTCTCCGTGTGACTATCATAAATAAATAAAAATTTAAAAAAAGGATATAATCCATATAATCTACAGGTCATGGTTCACATTTTCTTGAGTATGGTAGCCACAATAGTGAACATTCTGTCAATTGATGACCAACACTATTGAAAGTTAGATCATGTATTTATTTTATAAAATATGCATAACAAAGGCTTATAGTAAATTAATTAGTTCATGATTCTTTCATTTTTTTTCACATTATACTGCCTCTCCTCTGGCCCATAAATAATGTATATATTTTCTTTCCTCCTCTTTAATATGTAATTATGGTATCCTTTCCCCCTTCCTGATGGACAACCTATACCTAATTACTTCCAAACACTTTTTGCTTAAAAATATTGTATTTTTTATGACTTTTTGTTATCTCTTGTATGATCCAGAATTCTGGGAGGAAACAGATGGCATACTCAAAAATGGAGTAATTAAGAAGAGTTTGATAAAGCAGCTAATTATAAAGTTGTGGGTGAAGTTAAGAGAACCATTAGAAGTGTAGTACCCCAGGACTAGAGAACCTGAAAGTAGAGCTTCCTACAAATCAAAGAGAACTATGTACCGCAGTTGTGAGGTTCTCTAGAAGCAGTGAAGAAACCTAGGTAGTAGACACCTTGACCATAATCTAGCCCACCATGTATCCTAATTCCTCCCAATAGCTGAAACTATAACCAGAGGGCAAAGGGGTTTGTTTGTCTAGCTCATAAGGATGAGCCTCCCAGAAACACATTGCAAGGCAGAGAAAACGTAAACAAAATATCTGTCCCATGTTCACAAGGCAACACAGGTAAGACCTTAAACTTTTTTATGGTACATTATAATAAAATATAGGCCCGTTATATTTTCTTTTGAAGTTTTTTCTCATGAATTGACCTGTATTATTAATTTTTGCACAATATAAACTTTGTATCCTATCCATTTTACTTTTTATTTCAAAGATTTATTTATTCATTCATGAGAGACACAGACAGAGAGGCAGAGACATAGACAGAGAGAGAAGCAGGCTCCTCGCAGAGAGCCCGATGCGGGACTCGATCCACAGACCCAGGATCACTCCCTGAGCGGAAGGCAGATGCTCAACTGCTGAGCCACCCAGGCATCCCTCCATTTTACTTTTTAATTTAATTTTTAACTTAAAAAGCATCATGAGTTCAGAGTCCTATTACTTTACCAGTTTAGGCCTTTCTACTCTATAGAGAGAACATGGATTTGAAGTTAGACAAAAATGACTTCAACTCTGACTCTTTTACCCTTGCAAGATATGCTAATTACCTGAGCCTCATTTCCTTCTTTTGAAAAATGGAGGTTGTATTAATACTTAATAGTGAGTTTCCAAAGGAACAAACTTAAAGTATTTTAAAATCTTTAATACAGCTCTACACTTGAGCTCCCTTGCAGGGCAGAAACTGAGATGAACTCTTGCATGAATGAAGCAGAAATACAAGAGGGGTGTGAAGTAAGGGAGATAGACAAATCAAGAGAGCATTTCTGAGTTCACTACTGCTATGGATCACTGGTGTTTGATTGCATCAGTACATTCTGAAAAGCCTTATTAAATGAATTTTAGAACTTATTACCCAGAGGCCAAAAAGATGAAACCCATATCCACCAGTTCTAATCCCTTACTGATCATGGACTGCCTCCAGTGTTCACTACCTCACCTCACCTTGTACATGCATGAATGCAGATAATTTCCTAAGGATACCCCATGCAAAACCAGTACCTACCTGGAACTGGCTGCTGCAGCTGTGGTTGGAGTAAGAGTCTGGGATGAAAGGATGATGAAATGGTGAGGAATGTTCAATAAAATTCCCAACACATGATGGATAGGCTGTGAACTATACAACATAAATATAATTATATTATTATTAATTAACCACCAAACACTGAAATAATACAGTAAACCAGAGTGTGAAATTATCTATGTGTGAGATAAAATGTTCTAAGAATTTGAACACAGTACTATGCAAGTAAAACAAAACTCTGACAATCAGTGTCAATCAACTGAGAACTTTCTATTTGATTTCTCAGAATTTTCATATCCACCTCTCTTTTCTTTAAGTTCATTCTTATTAATAAAATGTTCCCTCTGAGCAAAAATATTTAAAATTCAGCTACTTCATTCACTCATGTTTCTTAAACATTTACTATGTGTCAGGTATTGTACTATGTGCTGAGGATAACAATGAACAAAAGAGTTTCAAATCCCTATGTTCAGTCTAGTGGTGGAGACAAATAATTGAGGGGGAGAAGGCTACATATTATTTGAAATGGTGGTAAGTATAATGGAAGACTATGACAAGTTCTAGAAACAGGTGGAGATAGCTGTTATTTTATATAATGTGGTCAAAGGAGCCCAACTGGAGATGAAGTAGGTAAGGACACAAGGTACTGATGGAGGAGCTTTTTATTTAAGGGTAAGAGCCCAAAACAAAAGCCTTGATCGTGACCTATTATTCGAGAAAAAGATGGAATATCCAAGACTCACATATTTGAGAAAAGGTAGCCACTGTGGCTAAAATGGAATAATTGATAGGGAGAATAGTAAAAGAAATTGAAGAGGTAGCAGGTCCAGATCATATATCCTTCCATGTAGTAGTATGATTTGGTATTTACTATGTGAGAGAAAGCCACTGGACCATTTCGAACTGAAGAGTGCCAAGATTTGTCTTACAATGATCACTCTGATGGCTCTGATGAGAAAATATTTTACAAATGCAATAGTAGAAGCAGAAAAATTATTGATATAATGCAGTTTTTTAGTACAGTGTGGTATTAGTACAGTGTGGTAGCAGTAAATGGTAAAAAAAAATATGAGATGTCAGAAGTATTTTAAAAGTATGCTCATGGAGTCTTTTCTGGTGGATTTTACAAAGAGTGTGAAGGAAAGAGGAGTCAGGAATGAATGACTGAAACTTGAGCACCTGGAAGAATGCAATCTAGTTGGCTAAATGCGGAAGACTGAGATAAAAAGACTTTGGAAGCAGGAGTAGGCTTTTGATGTTTGGTATGAGTAGTTTGAAGTGTATTTGTTGTCTACATGGAAGTATAGGATAGGCTTTTGGATATGAGACTGGAGTTGAAATAAGAAGCCTAAATTAAGATGCAGATAAAAGTTGGGGAGTGCTCAATAAGTTGATGTTCTTTGAGGTTCCATACAAATTTTAGGATTGTGTGTTCTCTGTGAAAAGTGTTGGTGATATTTTGACAGGGATTGCATTAAATGTATAGATTGCTGTGGGTTAGTATTGACATTTTAGCAATACTTGTTCTTCCAACCCATGAGCATGGACTGTTTTTCCATTTGTTTGTGTCTGCTTCAATTTGTTTTATAAGTGTTCTATAGTTCTCAGAATACAGATATTTTACCTCTTAGATTAGATTTCTTCATAGATATCTTATGCTTTTTTTGGTGCAATTGTAAAGGGGATCGATTCCTTGATTTCTTTCTGCTGTTTCATTATTGGTGTATAGAAGTGCAACAGCTTTCTGGATGTTGATTGTGCATCTTGTGACTTTATTGAATTCATGTATCAATTCCAGCAATTTTTTAGTGGAGTCTTTCAGATTTTCTACATAGAGTATCACGTCACCTGCAAATAGTGAAAGATTGACTTCTTCCTTGTGGATTTGGATGCTTTTTGTTTTTGTTGTCTTATTGTTGAGGCCAGGACTTCCAGTATTATGATAAGTAATAGTGGTGAGGTGAGAGGACAGTACTCTCTTGTTCCTGACTGTGAGGGAAAAAGTTTGGTTTCCTCGTTGAAATTTTACATATATCACCTTTATGATATTGAAGTGTGTTCCCTCTATTCTTCTTTGTTGAAGTTTTTATCAAAAGTGGATGCTGTACTTTGGTAGACACTTTTCCTGCATCTATTGAGAGGATCATATGGTTCCTATCCTTTCTTTTATTTTTTTATTTTTTTTAGGTTTTATTTATTTATTCATAGAGATGCAGAGAGAGAGAGAGAGAGAGAGAGAGAGAGAGAGAGAGGCAGAGACACAGGCAGAGGGAGAAGCAGGCTCCATGCAGAGAGCCCGACATGGGACTCGATCCAGGGTCTCCAGATCATGCCGTGGGCTGCAGGCGGCACTAAACCGCTGCGCCACCGGGGCTGCCCCCTTTCTTTTATTAATGTGATGTATCATATTGATTGATTTGCAAGTATTGAACCACCCCTATAGCCCAGGAATAAATCCCACTGGATCATGGTGAATAATTCTTTTAATATACTATTGGATTCAATTTGCTAGTATCTTGTTGAGAATTTTTGCATTCATGTTCATCAGAAATATTGCCCTGTAATTTGCTTCTTTAGTGGGGTCTTTGGTTTTAGAATCAAGGTAATGCTGGCCTCCTAGAATGAGTTTGGAAGTTTTTCTTCTATTTTTATTTTTTTGAACAATTTCCAAAGAATACATATTAACTCTTCTTTAAATGTTTAGTAGAATGCCCCTGGGAAGCCATCTGTCCCTGGACTTTTGTTTATTGGGATATTTTTTTATTGATTCAATTGCTTTGCTGGTTAAGGGTCAGTTTAAGTTTTCTATTTCTTCCTGTTTCAGTTTTGGTAGTTTGTATGTTTCTAGGAATCTTTGCATTTCTTCCAGATTGCCCAATTTGTTGGCATATAATTTTTCATAATATTCTCTTATAATTTCTTATATTTCTGTGTAGTTGTTTTATCACCTTTCCTCTCTGATTTGTGTTTTTACTTAGGTCCTTTCTCTTCTTTTTGATAAGTCAGGCTAGAGGTTTATCAATTTTATTAATTCTTTCCAAGAACCAGCACCTAGTTTCATTCATCTATTCTGCTGGGTTTTTTGTTTGTTTGCTTGTTTTTCTATCATTTATTTCAGTTATGATCTTCATTATTTCCCATCTTCTGCTGGCTTTAGGCTTTATATAACGTTGTTCTAGATCCATTAGGTGTAAGGTTAGGTTGTTCGTTTAAGATTTTTCTTGCTTCTTGAGGTAGGCCTGCATTGCTGTATACTTCTTTCTTAGGACCACTTTTGCTGGTTTTGGACCATTATGTTTTCATTTTCATTTGCTTCCATGTATTTTTAAAATTTATTTTAATCCCTGATTAGCCCATTCATTCTTTATTAGGATGTTCTTTAACCTCCAAGTATGTGTGATCTTTCCAAATTTTGTTCTTGTTGTTGACTTCAAGTTTCCTAGTGCTGTGGTCTGAAAATATGCCTGGTATGATCTCAATATTTTTGTATTTGTTGAGACCTGATTTATGCCCCAGTATGTGATCTATTCTGGAGAATGTTCCATGTGCACTCTAAAAGAATTTGTATTCTTCCACTTTAGGATGAAATGTTCTGACTATATTTGTTAAGTCCATCTGGTTCCAGATGTCATTCAAGGCCACACTTTCCTTGTTGATTTTCTGTTTAGATGATCTATCTGTTGTTCTAAGTGTGGACTCAAAGTCCCCTACTATTATTACATTATTATCAATGAGTTTTTAAAATCTTGTTACTAATTGATTTATATATTTGGGTGCTTCCAAGTTGAGATCATAAATATTTACAATTGTTAGATCTTCTTGTTAGATAGCCCCCTTTATCATCATTAATGTCCTTCTTCTTTTATTGCAGTCTTTGGTTTAAAATCTAGTTTGTCTGATATAAGGATGGCTATATTAGAGTCCCCTTTAATATTTCTTTCAAGGCTGGATTAATAGTCAATGAAATTTGACTTTAGTTTTTGTCTAGGAAACTCTTTCTCTCCCCTATTCTGAATGATAGCCCTGGTGGATAATATATATATGTATATATATATATAATATATTATATATAATTATATATAATATATTATATATAACTATATAATTTATATATTTATTTATATGATTTATAGAATCATTTATATATTTATAAATTATATATATATATATATATATATATATATATATATATATATGTCGTGACACTTTCTTCTGGCCTTCCAAGTTTCTGTGGAGAAATCTGCTGCTAAAATTATTTGTCTTCCCCTGTAAGCTAGGGACATCTTTCCTCTTGGTGCTTTTAGGATGCTTCCCTTATCTCTATATTTAGCAAATGTTACTATTGGTATTAGCCTGCTTTTGGTGATTTTGATGGGAGTTATCTGTGTCTCCTGGATTTGGATATCTTTTTCCTTCCTCAGATTAGGGAAATTGTCAGCTATACTTTCCTCAAATAAGCCTTCTGTCCATTCATCCCTCTCTTCTTCTTTTGGAACTCCTATGATACAAATGTTATTACACTTTATGAAGTTGCTGAGTTCCCTAAGACTCATGATCCAATATTTTTCTTTCTCTCTTATTTTCAGCTTCACTATTTTCAATAATTTAATCTTCTATACCATTTATTCATTCCTTTACTTCCTCCATCCTTGCAGTCATTACATCCAGTTGGTTATGCATCTCAGTTGTAGCATTTTTTATTTCAGCCTGACTACTTTTTAGGTCTTTTATTTCTGCAGTAAGGTATCTTTTGTGTCTTCCATCCCTGGTGTCTTCCATGCTTTTCTCAAGCCCAATAGTATCCTTATGATTGTTGTTTTAAATCCTGGTTCAGGTACTTATTACTTCTGGTTCTTATATCTGTTTTGATTAGATTTCTGGCTGTGATGTTTCCTTGTTTTTCTTTTGGGATAAATTCCTCTGTCTCAGTGTTTTGTCTAGGTCTCTTCTTCTTTGTGTTAGGAAAGCCTGTTTTATTTCCTGCTCCTGAGAGTAATGGCTTTATTAAGAAGAGGTCATATACAGTCCAAGGCCTGGCGCTTCAGGAAGTGTTTCTTGTGTACGCTGTGTGCATTCTGCTGCTATGTTTTAGCTGCTCTTTCCTTCAGGTCAGTCCTCTGCAGAGTTTCTCCTTACTTGTGGTGGGGAGTGTTTGGACCTTGGCAAGAATATGGTGAGTTTAAACTAGGTGTGCACCCATCTGCTCTTTAAAAGAGACCTGATGCTATTTCTTAGTGAAGAAGCACCTGCAGATCACTAGGTGGGGGGAAGGCTTAAAGTGGCTTATGCTGCCACTGTTGGCACTGTGCTGAGGAGGAAGAAAATGGCACCAGCTCTCTCCCTAATCCCGAAGAGGGGAGTTCCCACCTGCTGCAGTCTGGGAAATCTTCAGAGAAGAGTAAACAATATCTCCTTATGTGTCCCAGGCATCTCTCAGATCCTTGACTTCACCCTGTGTCTGGCCTGTCTTCCCACCTGGCAATGCAGTGTACCTGTGTTTTATCCTTGGCAGGTTGGCTGAGTTTTAAAACTCCAAACTGTAGAGACCTGATGTGATGCAGATTTGCATTGGTCCTCTGGGGGAGAATCTTGCCATGCTGGGGCTGGTGCAGGTTTGTTCCAGGGGGACAGTTGCCCCAATGTGCAGGAACTTGGAATTTGGAGTAAAGTGTAGCAAAAAGCCAGTGCCCAGATTAGCCACCCTCAGCAGGTGTCTCTGCAACTATGCTAAAGGGTAGAAGAACATAATGGTACCCACCAGCTCATTGGTGGCAATGCCACCACTCCCAGATGTGTTCTAAGAAAGGAGAACTGCTTCTACCAGTGCAGATCACACTGTCTGCCTCCAGATCTCTGTCCTCCTTCTCCACAGGAGCACTGCAGTGCCCACCAGCTCCACACCCGCCACTGCATGGACCTCAAAAACTCCTGACTTTGAGCTATCTTCTGTGTGCTCCTCTCTCTCTCTCTCTCCACCCCAGACCTCTTTTGTGATCAGGGCTCCCTTCTATCTACCACATCCATGGTCCTTTTGTCCCCCAAACCGTATCTCTACACATCCTTCCTTCAACGTTGTGACCTCTTCTCTTCCTTTAGTTGTGCAGTTCGTTCTGTCAGTACTCAGATCAATTTTTGGGGTGTTCAGAATGATTTGATATTTATCTAGCTGTTGCAAGGGATAAAACAAGTCTAGAGTCCTCATACTACTCCACCATCTAAGCTCCCTCCACCTTCATCATATACTAACTATTATTTCTCCAGAAGCCACATATTTCATTAAGGAAGCTATCATGATTACCTGCCTAAAAGAATCAGCGAGTCTCCTTTCATTCTAAGTATACATAGAATGTATATTTTATTGTTATATATATTATTAGAGATGCATATCTGGTCAAAAACTGTACCTGTTTTTTTTATTTAGATATATAATTTAGCTGTTAGGCATTTAAGTGTCATTTCTATCATATTTCAAAAGTCTTTCAATAATAAAATTAAACAGATTTTCAGTTTCCACCATTTTTAAAGAGAAAGACCAATCTGAGCAGTATTAAAATTTCATAAAATCTGGGTGGCTTTCACTAAAGATGCTTTAGGGGGATGGGTAGATATGATTTTGAAGGAAAATGTTGCATGTGGATAAAATAAACCATTTGGATTTAGTAAACCTTACAAATAAGACCTATTCATTCCCCTTTTATAGCCATATGACTACTTAGTTTTCTACATTGACTATTATGTTCAATAAATGACAGTTAAGAATTCACTTTCTTCCTCTTTTTCCCTTTCATTTTGCTCCTGCTTATGCTCAGTATGGCAAATGTAGCTACTGTGTTATTACGTCAGTCATCTTCCCTGTCCTGAATCATCATTCTTGTTTTAAATGACACATTCCTTATATCTGTTAATCATTTATTATATTTTCATAAAATATCACAAAGCTGCTGTTAGTTTATACATGGTAGATTGCTTTGTTAAAGCAAACAAGTAGGATCAGTAGCTATTTTTACAATCCTCTAGACTCTAGGAACAGGATCAAACTTTGACCAATATATTCACAAATGGGAAATATTTTTTAAAAAACCTAATAAATTTTCTGGATTTTCATTTCAAATTGTATGTATTTTTACTATCTTAAGGTCTGTGTGATATACTTCACAATTTCCTAGTGAATTTATAAAATTATGATGTCACCCCACAAAACCTCTGCTGTAGAGGTTTATATTTTCAACAATACCATATGTCATCCTCTAGATCCCACTGGCAGTGATCTTCAGCATTTATTTATCCTTGACTTCTGAAAGTAGATGTACTCAGCTACATGGAAAGGTATTGGAATGATTATTCAGTTTCTTATGTTTAGAACCTATTTCTTTGAGACAGTTGCTGGTGAAGATAAATCGTATGGAAGTTCTCATCTTTAAACTGAATATTTTTTCTTTCTACTAGCATGTCTACCAACCACACATAGCCTTGGAATCTAACTAAAAGTCTATAAAATCCTTCATGGAGAACACCATACATGTTGTAGGAGTTCAATTCAGTAATATAAGTTGGAAAGACTCTACCTTAAGGATGATATTTTACTTGCCTTGATTTATAAGAAAGGTTGATCCTACTGCTTAGTCATATGCAGTAAGCCATAAATAAATATAATAAAAAAACAGGCCCATTTGCACAAAGATGTAATACAGAATCCAAAAACAGACTGCTATGGAGAAACTTACGTAACATATTAGAACTTTTTGGAAATAACTGTCATTACCCTAGAGAAAAATTACAGAGCATCAGAAAAGCATTTGAAACTCTCAAAAAAAATCATTGAAAACATTCTGAAAATATGATTTTAACACCCTGATTTCCACATTTCCTAGTTAACATAATGACTAATTAGAAGAAAGATATTCATTCCTCTCCAACAACAACTCCCTTAGCTCCTTATTTGTTTGATTATTCATATAGTCTTAATATCTCTCTTATGGTTATCTTGGTTCTTATACTTGTAGAAGATAGGGATCATACCGAACCTATTACTTTAACTGACTAATGTGCATGTGCAAATTGGCAGCCCATGGAGGAGCTTAATGCTTTATTATTAATGCTTTATTTCACTATAGCAACAGATATTCATGACCCTTGTATTTTACATAAGCCATATTGACAGATTTTTAAATTTTCATTTAATCCAAACCTCATGCCCTCAAAATGAGTTGGAAAAGTTGGGGTTTTCAAAAAATAAGAGAAAGAAAAATGAGAGTAAGCACTTTTGTTTATCAAAAGTATCAGTGAACAACTTTAGTTCTGTTTCTCTTTTGCTGTGGATAACCGAGGCTAATCATTAGCACACCTGTCAAGAGGAAGTAGCAAAAGACATAGTTTCACCAGAAATATACATCAACTCAGAGATTCTATGGATACTCAGGGAGCTTGAGGTCCTATAGGACTTCAGAGAAGCATAAAATATATGTCAAACTCAAGGATTTTTTTTGAATAACCAGTATTTTATTTCATGATATATTACACATGTGTAAGAGTCAGTGCAGCTCTCAGATTTGAGAGCCACAAAAGTTAATATTAAGAGTCTCATGCTCTACCGACTGAGCTAGCCGGGCGAAAAGTTAATATTAAAGTGAATTTTAGCTGTTGATCTGATAAAAATTACTGAACAAATCAAATTTAGCTAAATGAAGAAGAACTGAACCTATGTCAGAATACTGATGAAATGACTAGACTGAATCCAAGAAATTAATATTATTTTCAACTTTGAACTATTTTTATACAGAAAAAAATTCATTATCTGGGACAGTATTAGTATTTAATCAACAAATAATATATCACATCACACTTCCATCATATGGTCTGTTGATTTAGTTACAAAAAGTAGTTGAAAGAGGAAGAATAAATAAAGTTAAATCATGTTTAAATTACTGTTTGTTCTACCAAAACTGGAGCAGGAAGAAATAGAAAACCTGAACAGGCCAATAACCAGGGAGGAAATTGAAGCAGTCATCAAAAACCTCCCAAGACACAAGAGTCCAGGGCCAGATGGCTTCCCAGGGGAATTCTATCAAACGTTTAAAGAAGAAATCATACCTATTCTACTAAAGCTGTTTGGAAAGATAGAAAGAGATGGAGTACTTCCAAACTCATTCTATGAGGCCAGCATCACCTTAATTCCAAAACCAGACAAAGACCCCACCAAAAAGGAGAATTACAGACCAATATCCCTTATGAACATGGATGCAAAAATTCTCAACAAGATACTAGCCAATAGGATCCAACAACACATTAAGAAAATTATTCACCATGACCAAGTAGGATTTATCCCCGGGATGCAAGGCTGGTTCAACACTCGTAAAACAATCAATGTGATTCATCATATCAGCAAGAGAAAAACCAAGAACCATATGATCCTCTCATTAGATGCAGAGAAAGCATTTGACAAAATACAACATCCATTCCTGATTAAAACTCTTCAGAGTGTAGGGATAGAGGGAACTTTCCTCGATATCTTAAAAGCCATCTACGAAAAGCCCACAGCAAATATCATTCTCAATGGGGAAGCACTGGGAGCCTTTCCCCTAAGATCAGGAACCAGACAGGGATGTCCACTCTCACCACTGCTATTCAACATAGTATTGGAAGTCCTAGCCTCAGCAATCAGACAACAAAAAGACATTAAAGGCATTCAAATTGGCAAAGAAGAAGTCAAACTCTCCCTCTTCGCCGATGACATGATACTCTACATAGAAAACCCAAAAGCCTCCACCCCAAGATTGCTAGAACTCATACAGCAATTTGGTAGCGTGGCAGGATACAAAATCAATGCCCAGAAATCAATGGCATTCCTATACACTAACAATGAGACTGAAGAAAGAGAAATTAAGGAGTCAATCCCATTTACAATTGCACCCAAAAGCATAAGATACCTAGGAATAAACCTAACCAAAGAGGTAAAGGATCTATACCCTAAAAACTATAGAACACTTCTGAAAGAAATTGAGGAAGACACAAAGAGATGGAAAAATATTCCATGCTCATGGATTGGCAGAATTAATATTGTGAAAATGTCAATGCTACCCAGGGCAATTTACACGTTCAATGCAATCCCTATCAAAATACCATGGACTTTTTTCAGAGACTTAGAACAAATTATTTTAAGATTTGTGTGGAATCAGAAAAGACCCCGAATAGCCAGGGGAATTTTAAAAAAGAAAACCATAGCTGGGGGCATCACAATGCCAGATTTCAGGTTGTACTACAAAGCTGTGGTCATCAAGACAGTGTGGTACTGGCACAAAAACAGACACATAGACCAATGGAACAGAATAGAGAATCCAGAAATGGACCCTGAACTTTATGGTCAACTAATATTCGACAAAGGAGGAAAGACGATCCACTGGAAGAAAGACAGTCTCTTCAATAAATGGTGCTGGGAAAATTGGTCATCCACATGCAGAAGAATGAAACTAGACCACTCTCTTGCACCATACACAAAGATAAACTCAAAATGGATGAAAGATTTAAATGTGAGACAAGACTCCATCAAAATCCTAGAGGAGAACACAGGCAACACCCTTTTTGAACTTGGCCACAGTAACTTCTTGCAAGATACATCCACGAAAACAAAAGAAACAAAAGCAAAAATGAACTATTGGGACTTCATCAAGATAAGAAGCTTTTGCACAGCAAAGGATACAGTCAACAAAACTCAAAGACAACCTACAGAATGGGAGAAGATATTTGCAAATAACATATCAGATAAAGGGCTAGTTTCCAAAATCTATAAAGAACTTCTTAAACTCAACACCAAAGAAACAAACAATCCAATCATGAAATGGGCAAAAGACATGAAGAGAAATCTCACAGAGGAAGACATAGACATGGCCAACATGCACATGAGAAAATGCTCTGCATCACTTGCCATCAGGGAAATACAAATCAAAACCACAATGAGATACCACCTCACACCAGTGAGAATGGGGAAAATTAACAAGGCAGGAAACAACAAATGTTGGAGAGGATGCGGAGAAAAGGGAACCCTCTTACACTGTTGGTGGGAATGTGAACTGGTGCAGCCACTCTGGAAAACTGTGTGGAGGTTCCTCAAAGAATTAAAAATAGACCTGCCCTACGACCCAGCAATTGCACTGTTAGGGATTTACCCCGAAGATTCAGATGCAATGAAATGCCGGGGCACCTGCACCCCGATGTTTCTAGCAGCCATGTCCACAATAGCCAAACTGTGGAAGGAGCCTCGGTGCCCATCGAAAGATGAATGGATAAAGAAGATGTGGTTTATGTATACAATGGAATATTACTCAGCCATTAGAAACAACAAATACCCACCATTTGCTTCAACGTGGATGGAACTGGAGGGTATTATGCTGAGTGAAGTAAGTCAATCGGAGAAGGACAAACAGTGTATGTTCTCACTCATTTGGGGAATATGAATAATAGTGAAGGGGAATATAAGGGAAGGGAGAAGAAATGTGTGGGAGATATCAGAAAGGGACACAGAACATAAAGACTTCTAACTCTGGGAAATGAACTAGGGGTGGTGGAAGGGGAGGAGGGCGGGGGGTGGGGGTGAATGGGTGACGGGCACGGAGGGGGACACTTGACGGGATGAGCACTGGGTGTTATTCTGTATGTTGGTAAATTGAACACCAATAAAAATTAATTCATAAAAAAAAAAAAAAATTACTGTTTGTTGGGGATCCCTGGGTGGCTCAGTGGTTTGGCACCTGCCTTTGGCCCAGGGTGCCATCCTGGAGTCCTGGGATCGAGTCCCGCGTTGGGCTCCCGGCATGGAGGCTACTTCTCCCTCTGCCTGTGTCTCTGCCTCTCTCTCTCTCTCTCTCTCTCTCTCTCTCTGTCTATCATAAATAAATAAATAAATAAATAAATAAATAAATAAATAAATAAATAATATATATATTTTAAAATTACTATCTGTTATTTTCCTCCAAACAAGCTTTTCATTTTGTTTCTGTCATTGAAAACATCATGCTTAACAAAATTATTATACAGTTTAAAAATATATTTAAAACAGTTATGTAAGTACAGTGAATCCTCTTATAACTCAAATTTTCAAGATTTTTTTTGTATGTGAGTTATGTATACCTTTCTTTGCTCTAAAGTATTTAAACAAATTTAAACATCATTTTACAACTGAATCTCTGAAAAAAAGTTTATATTCTTATAAAAAAGTAAAACCAATATTAATTTCAAACAGAAGTATCAAGTGTTTCCTTGATATGAAGTACTAATGCATCAATAATCAAATTTTTCTGATGTCATAAAAAATATACCATTTGTTTATGTGAATCAGGATCCATTAAAGTCCACATATATTTGTATTAGGTTATGTCTCTTAAGCTTCTTCTATTTTAGTTCAACTTTGAATATTTGAATGAACAAAAAAATAAAGTAACTATAGAACTGTCAACTGGTTCATATATTTTCTATAATAAGGTCACAATAAATATTAATTATTAAAATATAAAATCACTATTCATGACTGTTGGAAGGTACAGATAATTAGGGAGCAAAGAAAAGTCAAAATGTGGAAAGACAGAGATATCAGTAGAGTTGGAGAAGAAATAGAAAAGGTATTTTTCTAGTGGTTACAGGGAAAGGTTATTCAATGAAGATTTTTCCAGAGAGATCCAAGGTTGAAGGGAAGGAATTTTGTGTGATTGTAGGTGAATGAATTTATGAGCAAATGTGTGAGTAAAATCATAGAGTTCATTCAGTTCCATAAATTTTTATTGTGTTAGGCTCTGTGATGCGTAGCAGAAAGACAATAATAAATGCATTATTACTAGAGTTAAAATCAATTTTATTTATCATTATAATATATAAATGTTTAATAGTATAAAAGTTAAATATTTTAAGGTACAAGTCAAAATATATAAAATTAAAATTATTTTAAAATATAAATGTATATATTAATTTGAAATATTTGGAAGCCAAAGGGTTCCAAGCCTGGCTAATACAGTAGGTCAGTGGCATTAGAATTAGAACTTTGGGTTGTTTTGGGACATCTGGGTGGCTCAGTGGTTGAGCATCTGCCTTTGGCCCAGGGCGTGATCCCAGGAGACTGGATCCAGTCCCACATCGTGCTTTTTGTGGGGAGCCTGCTTCTCCATCTGCCTATGTCTCTGCCTTCTCTCTGTGTCTCTCATGAATAAATAAATAAAATCTTGAAAAAAAAAGAATTCTGGGTTGTCTTCTGTGGGATATTTTTGTCTTTCTCTACAGATGCCTGTCACTATACAAAATATCACATTACATGGTAAGATACAAGATAATAAAAGGTTGAGGAGTATTATGGCTGGATTGTGTCTCCCCACCCCCAAATTTATATGTCAAAGCCCTTTAGTATTTTAGATTGTGACTATATTTGGAGATGAGTCATTAAAGAGATAATTAAGTTAGCATGAGATTGTTAGATTTGGCTGTAATTTAACCTTACTGGTATCCTTAGAAAAAGATGGAATTTGGACACACCGGCATCAGGGTACATATGCAAGGATGGATAATTATGTAAAATGACAGCAAGAGGGTAGCCATCTATAAGCCTATGTGAGAAGTCTCAGAGGAAATTAATCCTGCTGGCACCTTGATCTTTAACTTCCTGCTTCCCAGAACAGTAAGAAAATAAATTTCTATTGTTTAAGCTCCCTAGTCTCTAGTATATTGTTATTGTTTTTGTATATTGTTATGTATATTGTTATTGTATATTGTTATAGCAGCTCTAGCAAACTAATACAGGGAGTATTTGGAGAAAGTGGGCTTCCTCATGTTTCTCTTTTTTTATTAAGAAGTAAAATCTTTTTCAGTTACTCTCAGCAGACATTCCCTCAGGTCCTTACAGCTAATACTGAGTCACAAGCCTATTGTAGATGTAGCAAGAAACCCAACTGCATATCTACACGTTGATATTATAGCCCATAAAAAGTGACATGGGGTCTTGCGGTCTTTCTGTCAGAAGGAAAGACTTTGCATTGGGTTGGCAACTAATCACTTATGTGAGTTAGAGGACTTACATAATTTGGGACATTTACCCAAATTTTAAAGTTTAAGTAGGCAAATTTGTAAGATTTTGTACAAATTAAGGGAAAAGTAATGTTTCTTAATTAAACATAATTATACTTTATGACCATCTGCTAACAGTTTGTTGCAAAAACAAATCTATTCTAACTACAAGTGAATGGTACCTTTTGGAGTTATGGTGGCTTTGGTTTCAGGAAACCATAGTGAAGTGTAGAAAGCTTGAAAAGAGTCATAAGAGATATGTGAGAATTAGATAAAAAGAGAGTAAAGTGTGTGTATTGTAGCAAAGGATACAAAATGAGCAAGGTTACAGAGAAATTAAAATACCATACAATACTGAGGACACACAAGCTGTTTCACATTATTACAGCTTGGAGCACAGGTTAGGGGGCAGTGGGAGCTGAAATGGAGGAGATTGACAAAAAGCCTGGTCATTATAAATCTGGAAGAATGGCAAATTCTATGGCTTAAGTAGATGCAAGTGTATTAATTTATTTAATATACACAGGAAGAGATAATGCAGGAATAGAAAGTAGAAGTGGTTTGCAGTGATGAGTATGACATACTTGCAGAAGCAATTATTGCATGGAGTCTAGAACACTAACATTGTTATACATATATGAATTCTCATCCTTTTCTTTGTTCTTTGTTGGCTATAAGACCATAGGCACATTATTTAACCTCTGTAGGCCTTAGTATCCTCATGTATGAGATTTAATAAAATTATATTTGTGCTTGAATCAAGGGTTTTGTGAAAACCAAATATGGTAATGCATGATAGACTAAACATTAAATAAAACTTTATTTTTATTTAATTTTTTATTAAAGATTTTATCCATTTACTCATGAGAGACACACAGAGAGAGAGAGAGAGGCAGAGACATAGGCAGAGGTAGAAGTAGCCTCCATGCAGGGACCCCAATGTGGGACTTGATCCCTGGACTTCAGGATCACTCCCTGAGCCAAAGGCAGATGCTTGACAGCTGAGACACCCAGGCATCCCAAAGTTTATATGTTAATAAGGTTCAGCTACTTTTGTCTACTCTTGCTTCTATTCATCCTTCTTCTCACATTTCTCTTTATTGTAATAAAGATGACTGCTGGGTTTTTTTTGTCGAAAGCCCATGAAGTAAGCCAATTTTAGACATAAATAAGGGTGACATCATAATAAAATGACTGCTAAACTTTTGAAAGTGGATGAGATTATCTGAGAGCATATCTGAAAAGTCAGAAGAGCAATGACATTTTACAAGGCCATACGGAATTCTAATTTTTAAGGGATGAGAGAAGAAATAAATTTTTGCTAACAGGTTTGAGAGTGCTCAAAAAGATAGTAGGAAATCCAAGGAAAATTTTTTTTTTGAGATCCAAGGATGTTAGGAATTTCATGAAGAAGTGAATAGTTTTAAACACAATAGTTAGATTCATATAACACTATATGTAGCAGAAAATTATATGCTACTCAAAATATTTAGAGGGCAAGAAAAAGAAGAGGAAAATTTTTCCATTGACTGTAGCATCATGGAGTTTATTGCCAGAGAATTTTACCTGATAACTGGGGCAGAAGGGAGGTGGAAAAAGAGAATGTCAACTCTTATACTAAAAAATAGACTACCAGCAAATATGGTAGTCATGAAAAAGTGATACTGTACCAGATTTTAAAATATTTTTTTATCTTTTCTGAGGGAGTTTGAACATATTTACAGGGTGAGCAGAAGATTATATAAAAGGAACAGGAAAAGATCAAAGAACAATGGAGAATCACTGACAGAGTTACGTTTCAGTGTTAACAGGATGATAGAATGAAAAGCAGAGTACTTGACTTTTTACAGAAAAACAGTTCTTCAGAATCAACCTAAAAGTATGTCAAGAAGGATTTATATGCTTTTAGATGAGATAAAATAGGTAAAGGATTATTTTTGTGGATTTCTGAGGAAACCAAATGCTTCTTGTTACTGGCATTGAGAATGGGCAGTAAAAAGTAGTTCACATCCAATCCAACACATCTACCCCACTGCAGTGTAGCAATGAATGGAGCATGCTGAGGGGTTAGGGTGCACATGCAGTGCTAAATCTTCGCTTTCGTGAAAATGAGGCCTTCAACTGGTAGACTCTAAGGCAAATAAATAGTAGTATCTCACCATGTTGTCTTCATTTGTCACCTTCTGGAAAACCTCCAGTCATAGTAGAGATGGTAAAATTTACCATGAAAAGTTTAAATCAGAGCTCAAAGTTAACCTTAGAGCCTCTTTATTGTCATTGAAAAAGATACTTAGAAGTTAGAAGTTGTAGCATTTTATTAGTACCTTGGGATTCATGTTTGAAGTAAACTATATCTTCTAGAGGCCAGCAGTAGTGTGTATTAACTCAGCAAAATGGATGGCTCTTCTCCATCTCAGGTCATAACATGGGCTTTATTTGAGGACAACATTTATGTTTATTGCCAAGAGAATAAATTTCTCTGAGTGTCTGCATATTATATATATAATATACACTATATATTTGTATATATACTACAATATATTATATATATAATATACATGCATAATGTGTATATATATATATATATACACTCATGTAAGTTTGTTATATGCCATCGAGTTCATGATAAAATAATGAACTTAATGATGGTCTCAGCTTCAAGTCATTTCCTATCTTCTACATTCTGCTCATTTTCCTTCTCAGTTCTCTGACATAAGAACATTACTTTGGGGCTAATTTTAATTAATGCTTATTAATATTCAGGAAGAATAAAGTTTTTGAAGAAAATAAATGTTGGGAGTGAATACAGACTGGCACCCTTCTGGGAACCAATCTGAAAGATTTTGGATGAGATTCATCAACCCAACTTGTGCCTTTGCTCTGTGAACTTAGAGAACATTCTTTCTGAAAGGTCAGCCTGTGAAACTCTATCCATTCTCGGGCTTCATTACATTTATTTATAAGAGATAGAGTCTACAGCGGCTTTCAAGCTCTATAAGATCTGACACCTTCTGTCTTTCTGCCTTCACTTCTTACCACTCTTCCCTACTAACTTCACTTCTATCCCTGGCTTTCTTGAAGGTTCTGTACCCATAAAACTCACTTCTGATCCAGGTAATTTGCATTTGCAGTTTTCTCTGCCTCTGGTGTTCCTTCTCCAGATATCCTCATGCCTGATTTCTTCACTCCCTTTAGTGCCTGCCCATATGTCACCTTATGGGCAAGGCATTACCACAGGTATTCTGTATCTCTCCACATGCTGAGCACAACTTGTCATACAGTGCTCCCCCCTCTCTGAGGTTTCACCATCCATGGTTTTAGGTACCCATAGTCAACCAGGATCTGAAAGAGATGATCCTCCTTCCGAAATATCATCAAATGGTCAGTAGTAGCCTAACCGTATATCACAATGCCTATGTCTTTCACTTCACTTCATCTCATCACATGGGAATTTTATCATCTCACATTATCACTAGAAGAAGAAGGGTCACTACAATGATTTGTTCTGAAAGAAAGAAAGAGACCACATTCATATAACTAACTGTGGTATACTGTTATAATTATTCTATTTAATTATTAATTATTGGTGTTAATTTCTCACTGTGCCTAATTTATAAATTAAACTTAATCATAGGTATTTACATATGAGAAAAAAATTTGGCATATATAGGAATATATTGTATATATAGTACTATCTGTGGTTTCAGGCATCCGTTAGGAGTCTTTCAACATATTCTTCATGGAAAAAGGGTGGAGAGGTGTTGTATTTGCCTTGATTCATTTTTTTCCATAGCACTTATTACTATTTGTTATACAGTAATGTAGAGAGGGAAAGGTCTTTTCTGTTTTGTTTAGCATTATATGCTTAGAACTTAGTACAGACACTGAAATGGTAAATTTTTGTTGAATGAGTGCATGAAAGTAATATCTGATAAATAAAATTATTAATTATCATTTAAATATAAAACAGTATATATGTAAATAATAATAATAATAATTATTATTATTATTATTATATATTTATGCTTTTGTAACATGAAAAAGAAGCAATGGCAATATTATTCTACCAAATCACAGATTAGAAATATCCCACCATCCTTCCAAAACAAATTTCGTGGATATTTGTTTGGCTAAAACACTGTTTCCTCAAAACAAATTACTGTCATCTGTAGAGTGATTACCGTGCTAACTATACAAATCTGTGATAGCTGCATTAAGAAAGGTGTATATTGCATTTGGGCAAAGCATCATTACATATGTGTGGGGAGGAGGGGCTCTGGTGGAAAACTTCCAGCCAGTTCTAAGCCAGGTAATGAAAGGGTAACATATATTGTCACTTCCATATTTAAGATTCTTGAGTTTTAAAACAAGTTTTGACAGGCAAATCATGATTACTAGAAACACTCTTTTTAAAATTTTAGTTTTGGTGTGTGTGTGCGTTTGTAGGGGGGATATTTTTAAAATAATAATCAATATTCTGAAAGGTGATACATTTCTTTCTTTGAGAGTAAAGAATATATTTTTTCCAAAATACAAAATTAAATGTATGCCAAAAATAATAGTTATATATACTTAATGCATGCATTAAAGTATTATATTAAATAGTGAAGTATTCTAAGCCATTAAGCCCATACAAGTCTCAAAATTCTTAATATGAGTTAAATTATGGTTATCATAGAATTTATTCTGGCTTACCATTATATAAAATTTCTACATGTTCTACAATATGACACATGATCTTCTTATAAAATTTCATACTAACTTCTTTCAGGAAGAAATAAATACATATATTTTCAGGCAGAATAGTGGCATGGTAGGGCAGGTCCAAAAGTAATGAATAAGGGATTTTAAAACTTGCCTCTATTTCTCACATATTGAGAGTGACAAAGTCCTAAATTTGACAGAGGTCTCTAGAGACACACATATTCTACACAGTATCGTGAACTGAGAGTCTCTTAGATCAGAGGAAATTGAAATATCATTAATAGAGAAAAACATCTTCCAGGAGTATGCATCAATTCAACACTTCAGTTCCCAATCCTGCAATAAAAGCAGATTGTTCCATTTATCACTGATCTTATTATTTAGAGTCTTTCAATCCAAGGGAATGCATGTACTTCTTCTATATTTGTTACTAAAGTAGTTGTTAAAGAATTGTTTTGTAAGTTCCAAAATCTCATTTAAACTAAGCAATGGTGTGCAAGGTGTGTAAGTGGTTAGATAAGGAGATGTTAGAGGTTCCCAGTGCCGTATTAAATTCTGAAATGGGATATGACTCTTGCCACCTAAGTGAGAGGAAAAAAATCATCCAAACTTCCCCCTAGCTTTCCAGGGTAAAAGAGATTAAATAAGATATAGAACATTAGAATACCCAGGAGATGATATTAATTTCCTATAAAAATTGTTGTAACATGAGCCATTTATAATGTAATTATTATAGCTCTTGATGAATAATAAAATCCAGTCTCTCTAATATTTCATGTCTTAATTTTTACTTTATGTAGAATTGCATAGCAGATGTAGAGTTAGAGGACTATGAATTGAAAGATATTTCTAGAAAGTATAAACTTAAGTATGACTCTGTGGACAACAAAATGAAAAGCAAAACATAAACTGGATTACATTTTGGAAAATAGGGCAACTAATACATTTTGGAAAATAGGACAAGTAATTATATATATATATGTAAATAAATATATATGTAAAATTATGAGTGTAAGAGAGTGTTTTTTTCAATTTTTGGCATCAAAATAATTCAACGTTAGGTAAGTCATAATTAATTTGACATTAATATTATTAAGTATTGAAATGTATAAATGATTTATTTTTAACTAATAAAATTTATGTATATATATTTATAATTACATCAATTTTACTCATTTTGTTTTATATCATGCTTTATTTATTGGGAGAGAAAATATTGAGTTACTACTGATATACTAAGATAATTAAATAATAGATATCCATAGATAGGGTTTGTTGCTCTTAGCTGGTCTCACTTATTTGTTCCCTGTGTCTGCTGTCTTTTTTCTCCTCCTGGGATCAGTGGACCAATGTAAACATATCCTTCTTACTGAAATGTCAGAGGCCAACCAAGCAAGTAAGTACCTTGAGATTCAGGCTCTGAAGTGGCCCATTGTTACTTCTGCCTCATTCTACTGATAAGAGCAAGTAACAAGGCTGCATTCATATTTAACAGCCTTTTTAATTAGAAGAAATTGCAAGTCATAGAGTAAAAGACATGATAGTTGGTGAAGAATAAAAAAGAATTGGAGAAATATTCAAATGAGAAATGAAAGTATACAATTGAATTGAAGAATTGATGCCACCAATAGAATCAATCATGTTTTCTAAATTACTTCTACAGACATGCAGAGTCCAAAATGAATATCAATTGTCTTATAGATGAATCAGGAATAATTTATTCAGTTGAGAGTTATCTGAATTACTTATAAACATGGCTTTAACAATAAAAATACTAACTTATTTCACCTAGTAAATGCCATATTAGGAGTGCAGCTAACAATGTTATTGAAGACCTATGCTCTTCCTTTCTTTCTGCTCCAATATTTGAACAGTTTTGGCAATGCCATCTCTATAAAGTGACCAATAGAGTTCTGTATTAATCATTGTTCTCCAAAGAAACAGAACCGATAAGATATATAACAGGGATTTATTACAGGAATTGACTTACACAGGGAGAGAGGCCAATAAGTTTCATGATCAAACCGGAGAACATACTAGTAATATAATTCAGACCAAAGCCAAAGGCCTGAGAATTGGTACAGAGCAAAGATGGCCAATGGTGTTATGTCTCTGTCTGAGCACACATGTCTAAATGCAGGAGAAGATGGATATCTCAGCTCAAGCAAAGAGAGTGAATTTATTCTTCCTTTGGCTTTTTGTTCTGTTTAGGTCCTAGTGGACTGGATGTTGCCCACCTATATTGGTGAGGAAGATCCTCTTTACTCAATGTGTGACTCAAGTGCTAATATCTTCCAGTAACAGCTCCCCCCACACACATGATCAAGAAATGTCTTACCAGCTATATGGGTAACCTTAGTCCAGTAGAAAGTAACACATAAAATTAACCATCACAATTTCCAAGTGCTTTGTCCTTACACAGAAGTATGCCAAGAAAGAAAGAAGTGAGGGGCCAATCTGTTATCAAGCAAAAAAAATTTTCTAAGACTACTTATTTAACTTAGCATAATGCTCTCTGGCTCCATCCATATCATTGCAAATGGCAAGATTTCATTCTTTTTTATGATTGAGTAATATTCCATTGTATGTATGTGTCACATCTTCTTTACTGTTCATTAGTTGATGGACACTTGGGCAGTTTCCATAATTTGGTTACTGTAGATAATGCTGCTATAAGCATTAGGGTGCATGTATCCCTTTGAATTAGTATTTTTGTTTTCTTTGGGTAAATACCTAATTATTCAATTGCTGGATCATGGGGCAGTTCTATTTTTAACTTTTTGAAGAACCTCCATATTGTTTCTAGAGCAGCTGCACCAATATCATGATTTCATTCATATATGGAATTTAAGAAACAAGAGAGAGAGAGAGAGAGAGAGAGAGAGAAACAGACTGTTAATTATAGAGAACAAACTAATGGTTATGGTATCCACGGTCTAAGGGGATGATGATGAACATACACACACACACACACATATCTATAATTCTAACGGTATCTTTTCATTTAGGTTGATGAATTGAGAGTTATGCATCAGAATGTAGATCTTTACTTACATGATAAGGAAAATTTTTCTAGAAGTGATAAAAGCATGCTAGTCTTAACATATAGACAATGTACTTGAATAATATTTTCCCATTATACTCCTCAAAATATCTTCAGATTTTGCAAAAATTATATGGAAATATTTGAAATGTTTTACTGTTTTTTCCATCAATAATGTCAGCAGAAAGTCATTATGATAATAAGATAGCTATACAATATCCTTTTTAAAAAAAGAAGAAGAAGGGAAGATTTACTGATGGATTGTAACAAGTATTCTCATTCTTACCTGTTTTCTTTAGGGTTCTCTAACCCAAATATTATTGACTGTATGTGTGATGAAATACATTAAGTAGATATCATAAGGATGTGTTTAGTAAACTTTCCAATCAAAGTAGACTAGATCATAGTCTGCCACTCTGCACATAATATTTGTCAGCAAGTTTATAAAAATCTATATGTCTTCAAATTTTAACTGAGCCTCTGTTTTCACAGAAGATAACATTTTAAGTGGAATTTACAGTATGCCCTCATAAGAGTTGCTATTTTAAAATTATAATTCTCATATAAAATTATAATCCTCATATAAAATTATAAGCTTTTATATGAACTTATAATTTTATATGAATTTACTTTGCTTAGATGTAAGCAGTTTTTGCAAGTTTCATAAATATAAAAGTGATAAGGGCACATAAAATATTTAATAACAATGATATTTGGGCAAGTTGCAAAAGGGGTTTCTATTTATGCAACACTTTGCTGCAACTGTTAAAGATACTATGACTTATTTATATATTTAATATTTATATATTAATTTGTTTATTGAACATTTATTGCTAGGGATCAGTGATGCTGAAGTTGAGGTATGACAATTAAAAAAAACATAAAAAAGTTATTCTACAGAGTTTTTGTTCTGATGGGGGAAGAGAAGAAAATAAATATATGAATGTGAAATATGTGAGTTTTTTTTAAATTTTTTTTAGTATGTGAGTTGTTAATAAAGAATGTGGGCTAAGAAGTTATTTTACCTTTATCTTTCCTTTTTCCTGTTGTCATTTTATTTTGAATAATGCCATTCCTGAAACATAATTTTGGAAATATATATGTATAGTACAGAAAGCAATAGTAAAACAACTTCATATACCTGTTACATCTAGGCCAAAGGCTAATTCACAGTATCTCAGGATCTCCAAACGTACCTCTTCCTAAATAGATTCGCCTCTTCCCTCTAAAGGGGAAACCATAATCCTGAATTCCCTAAAGAGAAAAAAATATATTACTTAAAATTCTTTTTCTATAAATGGAATCATACTGCTTGTGATTTTCTATGAATGACCCTCACATTTTATTCAATATTATATTTTGAGATTCAATCATGTTAATGTATATAGCAGTAGTGCATTCACTCTCCTAACTATTGTATTCCATTACATGACTATTCAGTAATTCATTCCTAATGAATCCAACAGTTTCTAAGGGTTTTTTTTTCTTGTATCATTAACAAGACTTCTAATATTCTTTTAGCACTGCTACTTGTTCATTCATAAATGAAATTCTAAAGAGAATTTACATATTTATACAATGGTAGTTCTAGGTTCAATGTGTTCAATATTTGTAAATATTTTGTTTTCCCAAGGAGTTGTACCAATTTACTCTGCTTTTGGTAATGAGGAACATCTCCATATACTTTTTTCACAGATTCTTAGTATTTTTCACTTTTTAAATTTTTTGTGTGTGAAATGCTACTTCATGATGGATATATTTTAAATTTTACTAAATTAGAAAGAATGAATTTTATTTTCATATGTTCAAGTATATGGTTATCATATTATTTATCACTCACACTAGGACACATTTAAAAATAAGAGGAAATGATAAAATAATATAAACAAAAGTTACCAAGTATTTACTTATAATCACATTGATTTATAAAATCGTTCTATTCAAAAACTATTTTCAAAATATTTTTCTAAAAAATATAAATAAAATTAAAAAATTTTAAATAACAACATAAAATCAAACTTTTATATGAATGATGTCATGTTACAAAAGTAGCATAAACAAAATAAATATTTTTGATGCATACATCCTTGAATATCAGATTTTAACCATGCAGGGCCTTTGCTTATAAAAATAGCATGCAAGGGCAGTAGAACTGAGAAAACATTTTATTGCCATTTCTGTAATAAATGGTTTCCATGTTAGACTGAATATTTATGGGTTCTCTATTTTACAGGTCAATATATCCTTCTGTAAGACAAAAATTGTACATTGATAATGTTAGCTTTTTGGTATTTCTTGATCATTTGTCAAGTAAGTCAGGGTATGGTATTTTATATATCACAGTCAAGAAAGGTTTAAAATGATAAATGGTATTTTAAACAAGGTCTGGATTTCTGCTTCTGACATTTCCAACAGTTTCTGTTAGACCAACCCTCAAAGAAAACTAGATGATTTATAAAATATCTATGGCATAAAAGCATTGGAGAGATGGGAGATCCTTGGGTGACTCAGCGGTTTGGCGCCTGCCTTCAGCCCAGGGGATGATCCTGGAGTCCTGGGATCGAGTCCCACATCGGGCTCCTTGCATGGAATCTGCTTCTCCCTCTGCCTGTGTCCCTCCCCCCCGCCTCCCCTTTCTCTGTGTCTCTCATGAATAAATGAATAAAATCTTAAAAAAAAACATTGGAGAGCAAAAACAAGAAAAAATTATTCAGTTAGTGGAGGGGGGTGGACACTTGGAATAAAGAAATGGCACTGCGTGTATTTCTTGTTTTTGCACCCTTCATTTTGAGTGCTGACCCAGGAAGGGCTATGGTGGATAGATAAAACTATAATAGAAAATTCTCAACCTTTCTGGTCTAAGATTCAGACAACAGAATTTGGGACAACCAAGGACAATGACAAAGTGACATGGGGATAGGGAATCCTGAATAAGGAAAATCTGGAAAGAGGAACTCAAAATTCCTGTGAATACTCTGTGCCTAAATCTCTAACAGATCCCTGAACCATATATGCATGAAATAGAACCCATGGAGAACATTTATATTAAAATAAGTGAATGGAAATTGAGCTGCCATATACTACAGAGGACAGTTTGTAGTTTGAGTCAGTTATATCCCTGCTAAATTGAAACAAACAAAAAAGAACATATATTCTTCAGAGGGGTATAACAAAAGTCAAAGTTTCTAATACATGTCACTTACAATGTCCAGGACTCAATTCAAAATTACTTATTATATGAAGAAACAGGAAAACTACTACTTAAGAGAAAATAGAATCAACAGATTTCTGAGGGGCACATGGTTGGCTCAGGCTGTTAAGCAACCAACTCTTGATTTCAGCTCAGGCTATGATTTCAGGGTTGTGAGACTGAGCCCCAGGGCTCTGCACTGGATATGGAACCTGCTTAAGGTTCTCTCTCCTAACTCTTAAATATAGAAAACAAACTGGGGGTTGCTGGAGGGGAGATGGGTGAGGGGATTGAGTATTTGGGTGATCAGCATTAAAGAGGGCAGGTGATGTGATGAGTGTTATATGCAACTGATGAATTATTGAACTATATATCTGAAACTAATGATATACTATATGTTGGATAATTGAATAATTAAAAAAAAAGGTTCTCTATCTTCCTCTCTCTCTGACCCTCCCCCCTCCTTCTAAAAAAAAATCAACCAAAATCTGTGATGAATGACCCCCAAGGTTGGGATTAGTATATCAAGATAAAAGAGACATAAATGGAAAGAAGAAATACTTGTAATGAATTATCAAATAGAAACATTTCAGCTGAGAAATAAAAAAACTATAAAATGAATCATTAAAATTTCTAGAATTGTAAAGCAATAATTGACATACAAAATTCACTTGATAAGCTTAAAAAGGAGAATGGTAACAAAAGATCAATGGAAAAATGAGTGAGATTATAAATAACCCATTTTGACAAAACAAATTTAAATGAAGAGTTTTGGGTATCTGTGTAACATTAATAAAAAGTTTTAACATGTGAGATGCCTGGGTGGCTCAGTCAGTTGAGCATGTGTCTCTCGATTTTGGATCAGGTCATGATTTCAGTGTTGTGAGACCAAGCCCTGAATCAGGCTCTGTGATCAGTGCAGTCTGCTTTTCCCTCTCCCTCTGCTTCTACCCCTGCTTTCTCTCTCTCCCATTCTCAAATACATAAATAAATAAAATACTTTTTAATAGTTCTAACTTGCAAGTATTTGGAATAACATAAGATTCGAATAACCGCTTCACAAATTAGGATATATAAACAATTGATACAGACACAAAAAAGAGATTAATTAGTCATCATGATGGAAATACAAGTTATCACCTGAATGAGTTACCACTTCTCTCTCTCTCTCTCTCTCTCTCTCTCTCTCTCACACACACACACACAAGACTAAAATTAGCAAGAGTAATTACACCAAGTATTTTGAGAATATGAAGCACCTAGAGCTCCTAATTTGATTTTCATGTAAAAGTGTACAATCCAAATGGTAAACTGATGAGAATTGATAATGTTTATTCCCATAAAGAAAATTCATAGTAGCTTTCTTTACTACAGCTAAAACTAAAAATATTTAAGATGTTTATCAACAGAATAATGGGAAAAAAAACAAGAGTATAAAAGAAATAAGCCACTGATATATGCAACCATATAGATTGGTCTCAAAAATATTTTGCTGAGTGAAAAAATACAACAGTAAATGAAGAAAATATGTTATAACACAAATTATATGATAGTTTAGGGAAAGAAAACAAATCTGGTGAAAGAACTCAGTTTGCTGTTTGATTTAGAGGGAATTGTACAGGCAGTATTGACTCAAGTTTTATGTGGGGACTTTCTGGGGTGATGGAATATACTGTATCTTGTTAGATATTTGGTTTCCACGGAAGTGGTAGGTGATTATCAGACTCTTGTAATGATCTACCTAACATTTGAACATTTCATCCTCTGAAAACATTTTTCTCCAAGGAAAAAAAAAACATAAAATAATATTGAATTCTAGTTGATTTTAATGCCTATGAAAATATTTAGAAAAAGTACACTGGTATATACAACTGAATTCAAGATGCATGTAAAAGAAAATGGATTGATGACTGGGTAGATGCATGGAGAAATGGTCAGATATATGTTAAAACAAGTTAAATAAAATATGAATTTTAGATTCAAGGTAATATGGTACATGGGTTTTTACTCTACAATTCAATCATCTTGTGGTTTGAAACTTTTCAGAATAAGATGTTGGAGATAAAAAGGACTGAGTCAATGGAGAGAGTGATACTATGTGGCTATTTGTGGGAAGAAAAACCAAAACCCAAAAAACATTAAGTTAGAGGAAAGAGAAATCAAAGTCCTAAAGCTGAAGTGTCCATATGCTCATATGAGAGCAAACTGACATTTTTGAAGCCACCGATGGATGTTGGAGAGTAATTTATATTTAATATGCTTAATATGGAGGGGCACCTAGATGGCTCAGTTGGTTAAATCACTGCCTTTGGTTCAGGTCATAATCCCAGGGACCTGGGATCAAGCACCCTGTCAGGCTCCCTGCTCAGAGGGGAGCCTGCTTCTCCCTCTCCCCCTGTATGTGCTTTCTCTTGCTATCTCTGTTGCTATCTCTGTCACTATCTCTATCTCTTTCTCTCAGATAAATAAAATCTTTTAAAAATATGCTTAATATGGAAAAATGCAGAATTAATTTATGTGAAACAAAATTAACCATTTACACCTTAAATTATGCATACCATATATTCATTTATTATATAAATGGTGAAGGTCACACTATTTGCCAGATGCCTAGATGCCCAGGATAAAATAATGAGATATATTTTTCTTAGCTATGACTTTATGAGATTTGTAGTCTCAAGCTCTATTATATTTGGCTCAGTTTCAAGGGAAATAACAAAAACATAAATCACACAGCATACTTATTGATAGTCACATGGTGTAATACAACACCTCTCAAAAATGTGGTTCAATTCTTAATGAAAATTAATATTTATGTCCCCCACTCAGACTATAAGTTAGAACCTTTGAGTGATCAAGGTAATCTCCATTTTAACAAGCTTTTGGGTGATTTTTCTGCACATAGATGTTTGAGAACTACTATGTTATAAACAACATTTGTAGACAGGAATTTGTGTTAAAAGGCTAATGGCTTTATTACTCACTATGTAACCTTAGGTAAAAATTTAATGGTGTTACATCTTAATTTAACATCTAAAAAGTGAGGAATAAAATAATTTACCTAATTATCTCACAAGGTCATTGTGAATACAGCGTCGTTGGAAATATAAATTATAGACAGTGTTCATCAAAGTGTTCATAAAGTTAAAGGAAGTCTAAAAATTATGGCATTATTTGCCTACAAGACAAATTGACTAGTTTTTGTTTATGGCTGGATGAATCTGCAAGTATATACTCCAGATAATATAAAAAAGCCTACACTTACAAGCATATAATTAGAGAAGGTCTTTGAACAACAGGTGCAGTTAACATTTGGGTCTTAATCTAGTATAAATTTATCATTGAAATTTAAACTCTTAAAATTGTTTTGAAATGGGATTATTCCCTCATTTGGCTCATATCATATTCCCAGGAATAAGTGAGTGGGTTTAAACTTCCTACTCAGTACATTAAAAGAGGAGAAAGACACACCTGGATTTTATAAACATGTCATCTAGGACAGCCTTTAGGGAAATATGCTCAGCAATGAGTGCATTTTGTTACAGAAAAGCACTTGAGGAGTTTTGGAATAGGCAGATGAGAACTATAATAATAAGCCATTTTGAAATCTGCCAAAATCAAAAATGCCACTTTTCCTTGGACTAGGTCTTGCTTTGATTTTTTTCAATGTAATGAATTTTTTTTTTGTAATGAAAATTTTAGGACGATAATTTCCTAATCATTTTGCTTTCTTCTTTCTTGCATTCATTACTTAATTCAACAAATATTCATTGAGTTTCTAATATGTATTGGGCACTATTGAGAATATTCAGGAGAAGAAAGCAAGCTAGAAAAACAAATGTGTTTTCTTATTTTTTTTTAGTTTCTGTAGATCAACAGCAGAAGAACCCTGGACATTACTAAATGACTTTGCCCTCTACCTAATGATGGGAATCATTGATTATCTTAGTGATGCTGAGGTCAGCAATAGCTCAGGTCACTCAGACTTTGCAAGGGATGGGGGATGTTGATTTTTACCTGCAGTAAAAGAGCATAAATGTTCTGGCTACTTTCGTTTCTTTCTCACAGTGAACATTGTCAGCCACAAATCTCTTTTCTTTTGGAGGACAGCATAGAACATGTATATTTTCCCTCTCTGTTCTTTTTAAATTTTTTTCATTCAAATTCAATTTAGTTAACATATAGTGTATTATTATTTTCAGGAGTACAATTTAGTGATTCATCATTTGCATATAACACCCAGTGCTCATTACATCATATGTCCTCTTTAATACCCATCACTCAATTACCCCATCATCACATCATCTCCCCTCCCGTAACCCTGTTTGCTTCCTATAGTTAAGTCTCTTTTATGCTTTGCCTCTGTTTTATCCCCGCTATGCTTATCTGTTTGATTTCTTAAATTCCACATATGAGTGAAATCATATGGTATTTGTCTTTCTCTGGCTTACTTTGCTTATCACAACACCCTCTAGTTCCATCCATGTCATTGCAAATAGCAAGATTTCATTCTTTTTTATCGCAAAGTTATATATATTTACATACATATAACACATTTTCTCTATCCATTTAGCTGTTGAAAGACACCTGGGCTCGTTCCATAGCTTGGTTATTGTGGACGTTGCTGCTATAAATATTAAGGTGCATGTACCACTTAAAATCACTATTTTTGTATCCTTTGGATAAATATCTAGTGCTGCAATTGCTGAATCATAGGGTAGTTCTACTTTTAACTCTTTGAAGAACCTCCATACTGTTTTCCAGAGTGGCTGTACCAGTTTGCATTCTCACCAACAGTGTAAGAAGGTCCCCTTTTCCTTTCATCCTTGCCAACATCTGTTGTATTTTGAGTTAATTTTAGCCATTCTGACCTCTGCGAGAGGTCACAAATCTCACTGTAGTTTTGACTTGTATTTCCCTGATGCCGAGTGGTGGTATTGAGCATTTTTTGATGTATCTGTTAACTGTTTGTATGTCTTATTTGGAGAAATATCTGTTCATGTCTTCTGCACATTTCTTGACTGGATTTGTTTGTTTGTTTTTGGTGTGGAGTTTGATAAATTCTTTTTTTTAATTTTTTTTAATTTTTAATTTTATTTATGATAGAGAGAGAGAGAGAAGAGAGAGAGAGAAGCAGAGACACAGGCAGAGGGAGAAGCAGGCTCCATGCACCGGGAGCCCGACATGGGATTCGATCCTGGGTCGCCAGGATTGCGCCCTGGGCCAAAGGCAGGCGCTAAGCTGCTGCGCCACCCAGGGATCCCCAAATTCTTTATCAATTTTGTATACTACCCCTTTATCTGATATGTCATTTTGTGAATATCTTCTCCCTTTCTGTAGATTACCTTTTAGTTTTGCTGATTATTTTTTTTTCTCTTGTGAAAAAGCTTTTTATCCAAATGAAGTCCCAATAGTTCATTTTTGCTTTTGTCCCCCCTGCCTTTGGACACGTGTCTAGCAAGACTTGCTGTGGCTGAAGTTAACGAGGTTGATGCTTATGTTCTCCTCTAGGATTTTGATGGATTCCTGTCTCACATTTAGGTCTTTTATCCATTTTGCACTTATTTTTGTGTATGGTGTGAAAAAGTGGTCCAGTTTCATTCTACCACACATTGCTGTCCAGTTTTTCCAGCACCATTTGTTGTAGAGACTGTGTTTTTTCCCATTGGATGTTCTTTCCAGCTTTGTTGAAGATTAGTTGACAATATAGTTGTGGATTCGTTTCTGAGTTTTCTATTCTGTGTCTTTGACATATGTGTCTGTTTTGTGCTAGTCCTATACTGTCTTGAGTAAAGCTTTGTAATATAGCATAAAGTCCAGAATAGTGATGCCTCCAAGTTTGCTTTTCTTTTTCAAGATTGCTTTAGCTATTTGGGGTCTTTTATGGTTCCACATAAATTTTAGGATTATGTGTTCTAGCTCTGCAAAAAATGCTGTTGGTATTTTGATAGGGATTGAAATAATGTGTAAATTGCTTTAGGTACTATGGACATTTTAACAATATTTATTCTTCCATTCCATGAGCATCAATGTTTTCCATTTCTTTGTGTCATCTTTAATTTCTTCCATTAGTTTTCTATAGTTTTCAGAGTACAGGTCTTTCACCTGTTTGGTTAGGTTTTTCTTAGATATCTTATGGGTTTTGGTGCAATTGTAATGGTATCAATTCCTTGATTTCTTTTTCTGCTGCTTCATCATTGGTGTATAGAAATGCAGTAGATTTTTGATTGCTGATTCAATTACCTTCCTGGTTATGGGACTGTTGAAGTTTTCTGTTTCTTCCTGTTTCAGTTTTGGTAGATTATATGTTTCTAGGAATTTATACATTTCTTCCAGATTGGCTAATTTGCTGGCATATAATTGTTCATAATATTCTGTTATAATTTTTTGTATTTCTTCAGTTTTGTTTGTGATCTCCCCTCTTTCATTCATGATTTTATTTATGTGAGTCCTTCCTCTTTTCCCTTTGCTAAGTTTGACAAGTTTATCAATCTTGTTAATTCTTTCAAAGAACCAGCTCCTAGTTTTGTGGGTATGTTCTACTGTTTTCTCTTCTTTTTTTTATTGCTAAATCATTGATTTCCACTCTAATCTTTATTATTTCTCTTTTCCTGCTGGATTTAGGCTTTATTTGCTCTTTTTTTCCCCATTCCTTTTGGTGTAAGTTTAGGTTGTGTATTTGAAACCTTTCTGGCTTTTTGAGGAAGGTCTTTACTGCTATATACTTCCCTCTTGGGACAGCCTTTGCTGTATCTCAAAGGTTTTGTACTGTCATGTTTTCATTTTAATTTGCTTTCCTGTATTTTAAAAAAAATCTTTTCTAATTTCTTGGTTGACTCATTCAATCTTTAGTAGGATGTTCTTTAACCTCTATGTATTTGTGGTTCTTCCAAATTTTTTTTTGTTGTTGACTTCAATTTTCATACCCCAGTGATCTGGTGATCTGAAAATATGCATGGCATGATCTTAATCGTTTTGTATTTGTTGAGACCTAATTTGTGGCCCAGTATGTGATCTATTCTGGAGAATGTCCATGTGCCTTCAAGAAGAATGGGCATTCTGCTGCTTTAGGATAAAATGCTCTGAATATATCTGTTAAGTCCATCTGGTCCAGTGTGTCATTCAAGGCCTTTGTTTCCTTGTTGATCTTCTGCTTAGATGATCTGTGAATTGCTGGGAATGGGGGTTTAAAGTCCTCTATTATTGCATTGTTATCTATAAGTTCTTTTAAACTTTGTTATTGCTTTATATATATCTGGGTGTTCCAAGTTAGGGGCATAAATATTTACAAGTTAGATATTCTTGATGGATAGCCCCCTTTATTATGATATAGTGTCTTTCTTCATCTCTTTGCTTTATTTTATTTTATTTTTTTAAGATTTTCTTTATTTATTCATGAGACACACAAGGAGAGAGAGAGAAAGTCAGAGACACAGGCAGAGGGAGAAGCAGGCTCCATGCAGGGAGCCTGATGTGGGACTCGATCCTGGGACTTCAGGATTACGCTCTGGGCCGAAGGCAGGCACTAAACCACTGAGCCACCCAGGGATCCCCAAAAGTCTCAGGTATAAGGATGGCTATGCCAGCTTTCTTTTGATGTCCTTTAGCAGTGATAAATGGTTTGCCACCCTCTCACCTCTACCTCTATGTGGAGGTGACTTTGGGTTTCAAATGAGTCTCTTGTAAGCAGCATATTAATGGGTCTAATTTTTTTCTTCATTCTCATACCCTAGGTCTTTTGATTGTAGCATTTAGTCCATTTATATTCAGAGCTATTATTGAAAGATATGAATTTAGTGCCATAGTATTACTTGTAAGGTCACTGTTCTCATAGATTGTCTCTGTTCCTTTCTGGTCTTTGTTATTTTTGGTCTTTCTTTCTGCTCAAAGGGTCCCCTTTAATATTTCTTGCAGAGCTGGCTTGGTGTTTACAAATTCCTTTAGTTTCTGTTTTGGAAACTTTTTATCTCTCCTTCTATTCGGTTAATTATTTTTTTAAAGATGTTATTTCTATAAGAGAGAAAGCAAGGAGAATGAGCACAAGCAGGGGGAGGGGCAGAGGGAGACGCAGACTCTCCACTGAGCAGGGAAGCCCAAAGTGGGGCTTGATTCCAGGACCCTAGGATCATGACCTGAGCCTAAGGCAGACACTTAACCGACTGAGTCACCCTGGCACCCCTCTCCTTTTATTCTGAATGAAGCATTGCTATATAAAGTATTCTTAGCTGCATATTTAATTCATTTAGCACATTGAATATATCATGCCAGTCTGTTCTGGCCTGCTAGGTCTCTGTGTTCAGGTGTGATGCCAGCTCATGTATCTACTCTTACAGGTTAAGGAACACTTGTCTCAAGCTGCTTTCAGGATTTTCTCTTTATCTTTGTAATTTGCAAGTTTCACTATAATATGTCAAGGTGTTGACCTATTTTTTAATTTATTTTTTATTTTTTTAAGATTTTATTTATATATTCACGAGAGGTACAGAGAGAGCGAGAGTGAGAACAAGAGTGAGAGTGAGAGAGAGAGAGAGATGCAGGCAGAAGAAGCAGGCTCCATGCAAGGAGGCTGATGTGGGACTCGATCCAGAATTCCAGGATCACACGCTGGGCCGAAAGCAGGCACTAAACCACTGAGCCACCCAGGTGTCCCTATTTTTGTTGATTCTGAGGGTAATTCTGTCCCTCTTGGACTTGAATGCCTGTTTCCTTCCCCAGAATAGGGAAGTTCTCAGCTATAATTTGTTCAAATAAACCTTCTGCCATTTTTTCCTGCTCTTCGTATTCTGAGGCTCCTATAACACAGATATTGTTTCACTTTGTGGAATTGCTGAATTCTCTAAATCTACCTTTATAATGTAATATTTTTCTTTCTGCTTTTCAGCTTCTTTATTTTCCATAATTTTATCATCTATATCACTGATTCGCTCTTCCGCTTCGTTTAGCCTCATTTTTATGGCCTCCATTGGGACTGTATCTTAGTAATAGCATTTTTAATTTCAGCCTGACTAGATTTTTTTTTTTAGTTATTTTATCTCTACAGTAAGGGATTCTCTAGTGTCTTCTATGCTTTTTCAACTCTAGCTATTATCTTTATAATCATCGTTTTAAATTCTAATTCAGACTTGTTACTTATATCCATATTGATTAAATCCCTGGATGTGAATACTACCTCCTATTCTTTCTTTTGGGGTAAATATCTCCATCTCATCATTTGTCAAGGAAGAAAAGAAGAAAGAAAGAAAAACAAAAAACAACAACAAGAACAATAGTAACAACAGAAAATACAAACCTAGATACTTGGTGTGTTTTGGTCTGCTTGTTAAAAGGAACTAGATCCCAAAATAAGAAGGAGGAAATATATATATATATATATATATATATATATATATATATACACACATATATGAATATATATATAATTTTATATATATTACTATGCAATAAAACAAAAACAATAAAATATATATAAATTTAAAGTTAAAAATAATTGGAAAAATAAGAAAATAGCTTAAAAAATACTAAAAGACAAAAGAACAAAAATACAAAAATGCTATATTCTGTTTTCCCCAAAAACTAAAGCTTTACAGCTCTCTGTGATAAGTAAGGCTGGTAAGAGTCAGTTATTTGTGTGGGTCTTGTGGGGGCGGCAGCTGTTGAACTGATTCTCAGGTGGGCATGCTCCGATTGCAAATGTGCCTCTAGTGTGTAGGGAGGTTGGGCTTGGTGTAAATGGCTGTAGACTCCACTAGGTGGTGCTGTTTTGCTCCCTGGAGGTTTACAACACTGATGGGTGGGATGAATATGGCTGTGCTCTGCTCTCTAACCCCAGAGCTGAAAATTCTTGATTCACACTCTTCAGTGAGCCATCACAGAAAAGCAGTCAATCACTCCTGTCTCCTCAGTTTCTGTCAGAACTCTGTGTTTACTGGCCTGTGACTGAACATTTTTATCTCAGGCACATGACTGACTCAAAACTCCAAATTTTAGGGACTCCCACAGCATAGATCAATGCTGTTCTGGGGCAGGGTGTGGGGGTGGGGGCAAAGCTGTTCTTGACACACTTCTGCTTTTTGCTGGACTCATTCCAGGAAAGCGATAGAATGACCGTGCAGTGATTTGCAGTTTATGGCAACAAAGGACAGAAAGCTGGCACCTAGACTTGCTGTTCTCAGCTGGCTTCCCTGCTCCTATGCCTGGGAACTCTGTTGCACTTAGGCATCACTTCTTCGTATTGTGATCCCAGGGATCCTCAACCACACCTGGGATTCTGTTCCACTTCACCACCTGAGCATCTTTAAGCCAGGCATGTCCCCCACTGTAGCAGACTTCTAAAAGTTCCCATTTTGTGCTCTGCTGCTTATAATACTTTGCAGTAGCCTTCTTAAACAGGCTCCATCCCCTCTGTGGTATCCTCAGCTATGTCACATGGGATTCAAGTCTCCACATCTCCTACCTTACAAATGATGGTCACTTTTCTACTTGTAGATTTGCAGCATTCATTTTCTCAGATAATCAATTATTTCTTGGGTGTTCAGAATGCTTTGATAACAATCTAATTGTATTCTAGGGACAAGACAAACTTAGGGTCCCCCTATGTCTCCACCATCTTAATTCCTTCCTCTTCTCTATTCTTTAATACATACACTTTTTTATGCATGAATAATCTTTAGATAAAGAAATTTTAACAGATAATTAGCAATCATTATATGATTTCTTTACCTTGTTCAAGATGTGTCTTCTGGGAAGGGACAAAAAACTTCATATTAAATTAGGTGAAAAATATGAAATAATTACTTGAGAAATAAAAAATTTGTCACTCATGGCTATTAGAATGAATCAAAGATGTATAACTAGGCTTCTACTGGACTTCAACAAAATAAAGCTCAACCAGTACCATAGACTTTAAGAAGTAAAAGGTTAGATTAACATGATCTCAATATAAGTACAAAAGGATAGGCAAAATGGATGATCTAGGCAGGCACCCACAGCCATTCCCAATACAATCTTATACTGTTTAATCAAAATACTAATTCATACTGAGTTATGCTATTGAATTTGCTAATTGGTATGATTCTTAGAAAATGAAGTAAAATCATTGCTAGTTTTACAACTAGCAAGGTATTCTATACTTATGTTAGTGAAAACTTTCTGTGATTTGAAAAAGATTAAGTGTGGTTCAAGGATTGAATAATACATATGATGTCAGTCTCTCTATATTTTTCGTATTCTAAAAAGATTGGTATCAGTGAAGGTTGAGCAGAACCATATTAGCTCTATAAAGTGACTTCATCCAAAGAATATGACAAGATTTTTTTTTTGTTTTTTTTTTAGAGGGAGAACCTCATCTAAAGCATCTGAGAAAAATACTACAAAAAGGCAGATTGCCAGTCTGGACTATTCACCCATAGAAGATGGGAATTTGTCTTAGATGCAAATCCTATTTCTAAGGGATGGAGATTACTAGGAACCTGTTTATTAATGATAATTGCTTAGTATTATTAATAACAGCACAGTAACCACTGATGAAATTCACATTTTTTCAAATTAACAATTTAGCTCCTAAACTAGGAGATTAGTAATTGTAGGATTCCCATGTTTATTACAGCACTACTTACAATAACCAAGATACAGAAACAACCTAAGTGCCCATTAACAGATGAATAGATAAAGGAGATGTGGAATATATTATATATAATATATTATAATGTAATATATATAATGCAATATTATTCAGCCATAAGAAAAAAGGACATCTTGCCATCTGTGAAACATGGATGGACCTTGAGGACATTATGCAAAGTGAGATAATTCAGACCGAGAAAGACAAAGCCATTCTAACAGAATTTGCTGATAATTTGAGTAAGTGTTGCAAAATAAACATAATTTAAGGACTTCACAAGATTTTTGGCCTAAGAAATTAGATAAACAGATACCCTAAGAGGATGAACACTAATAATGAGAAAGTTAGAGGGAAATGCAAGAAATTAGTTGTGGTCACATTTACATTTAGGTAAACGTCCATGAAAGCTGGACACCTTCTTAAGTATTAAATATACTCCTACACAGGCTGCTTATGAAACAGAGTTTGTTGGTTAACAAAACATGTAAAAAATGTTTTGCCAGTGATGGTCAAAAATTATTTATTATATAAAACACGAATACTATCACTATTTTTTGGTATTGTGACAGAAATGAGGGAAAGAAAATCATGGTTGGGGATGATTGAAATTATGATATAGTGCATCTTTCTGGGAAAATAAACAGGCTATTCATCCTCTCACTTTGCAAAACAATAAAAAAACGTTATAGTTTAAAAACTATAGAAAATACAAAGAATTAAAAGTTTATCAATTTGCTCTTACATTAAGGAATACATTACCTATACATATCCATCTCAGGATGATCTCTTGAGTAGGAGAATGAGGTAAGGGATAATTACATTCGACTATGCCAAAAATAAAATAAAATGGCAATTTTATTCTACTACGTGTGTCTTGCTTTCCAGGGAAAGATATCCAGAATTTATCTATTAATGAAATTTTAAAGTTCAAATACATCAAACCACCTGTGGAAAAAGATCTTAAAAGATATTTTTTAAATGCAGTCTTTCTCGAATGCAACTTAAAGAATGAGAATTAAAAACCCTCTGGAATTATCCATAAACATTTTTTTCTGGAATTTATCTTAAAGAATTTGTGATTGGTAGCTACATGGATTTTTGCAATAGCACCCTATTGGGAAATTTTTGAAAGTACTGTGGAACTTTGAGAATGTTTTATCCATGCTACATATTGATATATACATAATAAAATTAATTTTGTAGAAATGTTTCTAATGTATGGAAAGACCATGTTCAACATATATATGATGAAATATTAAAAGGCAAGCTATCTTATATTAGAGTTTTATTTTTTTTAACATTACACAAAGGATTCTCCAAGAATATACATCAAAATGTTTTGCATATAGTGTCTAAGCATGTGGATTCAAAGCAAATTGGATTTTTGTGGGGTTTTCTGTACATTCAAATATTTCTATGTTATAAATCAATTTTTAAAAAATGAGTTCTCATGAGATATATTATCATAGTGATAAGTAGAAAAGAAACTAAACTTAAGGTCAAAGAGCTGGGCTTTATCCAGGTCCACAACTATAATCAGGCTATTTAAACTTCAGTTCCCTCATTGTAAATAATGTGTCATATAAATCTACACCAAATAAAAGATACATATGGAACACTCTATTAAAAATATCATTTTTCTTTTTAGCCTTTCAACAATGTTTGAGGTAGATATTTATATCCTCCTTTCTGGATGAGGAAGCTAAATTTCATCAAGGTTAAAGACCTTGTTCGCTTCTATATGACTCCTAAAGTACAGAAACAGAATTTAAATTCAAGTTAATGTGACTTTAGAGTCTTTGGGCTTTACTCTGTACTTGGAAGAGATAAAATGGTATAAAACAATAGCTATCCTCATTATAGATGAACAGAATTAAAAGAGCAATTAGAAGAATAGGCAGAGGGGAAGAGATTTAAAACAAGTTTATTCTTGAGAAGCAAAGGCAAAATAAGAGACTAAGTGTTAGTCAAAAAAATAATGGGAAGATTTTTGAATCATTGTTATTCAAGAGAATCTAACATAGTCTTTCCATTGAAAGACTAGGATAATCTAATAGTGAGCTATTAAAGAACGAATTAAAATATACAGGTATGAAAATAAAGAAGTTTTATAGGTTTTGGTTGCACATATCACTTAGTATTTAATTTAGTTAGATTTCAAATGAATATAGTGTAAATGGCATAATCCAGAGGAAGACAAAAAGTTCTTCTCTAAATCTTTACTTTATCTCCACCCCTACTTCTTAGACTTGGTACTAATTGTCACTTTAGCCTGGACTCTCTTTATCCAAGAAAGTTCCCTCATTGTTTGTATTTTCCAAATAATGAAATACTTTTCTTAAACTAAAATAAGCACCAAGGATATTTTGGAAATACACCTCTCTTGAGGTATGCAACTTGAATGAATGAATCACTTGCATGAAAACAACCTTCTTACAGGAATAACAATAAAATATACATTTAGGATTTGCAAAGAGTTACATTAACCAATAAAAATGATTGTAAGATGAATTTGGGACAATGCATTGTAATGAATAGTTAACCTTCTAACAAATATGAGGACTCATGAATCTGAAAATTATATATTCTTTTTCTCTGCACTCACTTCTGACCTCTTGGGAGGGCCTCACCTCACATTCACTGATTAAAAGACATGCAGTAAAACATCTCCTTGGTGTAGCCTATAAAACAGAATGAGTAATGCTGTTTTAAATTAGTGATAGGTGAATCACAAAGCTTTGGGAGGTTGAGTTTCTTTTCCTCTTCTGAACTTTCTTTGATGAAGAAATAAGGCTAGGAAACATGTGAGAATGCATTATCTCATGAGAGATCTGGCACTTCTGTCTCAGCCTCTAGCTTTGAAATGTTTAAAGATGTGAAAGATTTTCACTCATGTAGCTCTAATCACTGATTTTTTTCTTAAAAATGAATTGGAAAAATAGAAACAAACAAGAAAAAAACCCACCAAAATATTTTGTTTTCTCCTTTCACAAAGGTACCTATTCTTCATAACTTTTAGGGTGACAGGGAAAAGATTATCTTATATTCTGACACTAAATAGGACAAGAATAACATCCGATTTTCTGTTAAATGAACACTGGATATAGGAATAAAGAATAAAATTAATTAGTTATTTAAAGAGTAAAATTAATAGGCAAAAGGTATACGAAGGGAGGAAGGATGGAGGGAGGGAGAGAGAAATAGGGAAGAAGAAAGGAAGGACAGAAGGAAGGAAGGAAGGAAGGAAGGAAGGAAGGAAGGAAGGGAGAAAGGCAGGCTCATTTGCTGTTACTTGTCTGAGTTATGAGTCTCTTAAATTTTCTGTCCCTACCTTGGAGAAGTATGTCTTTCTGAGCCCAATTTCTAAACACATAGGGAAGGAAATAAACTATCTTGGTATAATAGAATTTCTTTTATAACTTTTATTAATCCATCAATTAATGTGCAAAATATTCTGCTAGTAATCCTGAGAGAACTTTTCTTAAACACTTGGTGTTAGTCTGTAAAATTTGTAAATCATATGGCAAGGAAAACCACCATAAATTAAAAAAAAATCTTAACTTACAAAGCAACAGATCATTTTAGTACATTGGGCATAAATTTTGAAAGAATGTCAGTAGAAGAGAAGAAGTTTTATGAGATTAAAGACACTTTTTCATCTTTGTGATATCATGGAAAGAAGAATGGCATATTAATTATAACATCAACTCTATATCCAATTCTCTCTTCTTTTAATTAATTAAAATTAATTAATTTAATTTTAATTTAAAATTAAAGATTTTATTTATCCACTCATGAGAGACACACAGAGAGAGGCAGAGACATAGGCAGAGAGAAAAATAGCCCCCTGTGGGAAGTTAGATTCAGGACTCCATCCCAGGACCCTGGGATCACAACCTGAGACAAAGGCAGATGCTCAACCACTGAGCCACGCAGGTGCCCCTCTTCTTTTATTTATTAGATATTTATTATCTGTATAATAATAGACTAAGCCAAACCCTATTTAACTTAAATCCTCTTATTCTTATAACCTGAAATGTATTAGGCCTTCTAAGAAGTCCCAATAACTCGGTAGTTATGGGTATGGAACAAAAAGCAGTCAGTTCTCAATCTTTTACAATCAGACCACCATTTTGATTATGATAAAAAAAAAACCTGATGTAAGATTTCTTTTGTGGATACTTTAATATTTAAATCCTTTCAGTATCAAATAGAATAACATAAATCACGAAAATTGGAGGCTGGCATTTCTATAACACATTCTGATTTATTCCTTTTTGTGTGCAAAAAACACAAACAGGGTCCTAAAATGACAATATATCTTATTATCAGTTAAATATTCTATCTCCTATACTGATTTTTAATAATTTTGTAAGCGATCTCAGCCTGTTCACAAAATAGTTATAGCTATACCAGTATGGTAGAATAAGAAAAAAAAAGAAAATAAATACCAAGTGAAATTATAACAGAGTGGTACTGAAACAAAATGTCCTATTTTTTTTTAATAATGCATTTAAGCTTAGAGGGAAAAGAAAGTAATCATGAAATTTAGTATATGATGAACACCTAAAATTTATACTATTTTAATTGATTTCAGGGAAAAAATAGAGCTACAATGCTTTATTTGATATTTATTGCACGTTTGCCCCTAGATTTCATGCATTCAACAGATTCTTTTCCCTCTCATTTTAGGACCTATGCATATAAAATTGTCAGTCTTTTAGGTGATTTTATATGTTCCCTAATAAGAAACCTTTTGTAAAATTCTATCCTACACCATCTTCAAAGGTAGCTTCAAAGTTACCTCTTCATGGACACCATGCCTAAATTCTCTAAATAGGGTTCTTTGGTTATATGCCCTCATAATTTCCAATATCTGCTTTTCACATCACTTAACATAATTTTAATTAAATTACTAAGTTTATAATTAATTGCATAATGTCTCCTTCCCTAAAAAATTAAATCCTCAAGAACACTGCTATATCTCCCACACCTAGTAGCTTGTCAATAAATGATTGATATTGAGTCTCAGAGAACTTAAATCATTTTTCAACAGAATATGATTAGTGTGTGACAGAGTCAGGATGTAGTGCTCATTTTCATGTATTTTTTTTTTCCTTCTCAGTCATTACTGCTTTTTTATTACCTGGAGAAAGGAAAAGTGATAATTGATGTTAAGTTCTAAACTTCCATGTAGTTAAATAAAACCTTTCAACAAATAAACAAGCCTCCATATATGGCATGTGTTCCATCTCCTCTATGTATTTATTTTTTATTAAAAAATTATTTTCCTCTTCACAGAGACCAGGAAAGGTCAGTAACTCGTCTAAGTACTTAATCTAAGTATAAAGTATAAAATATCTAAATCTAAGTACAATTATTTCAAAATCATAGATAAATCTGACTATTCAAAAGCACCTATGACTACTAATATAAAGGAATAACTCTAATGTAAGAGAACTAACTTTGATAATCATGGGGTCAGAATATATCCCTGGTGAAAAATATGCTTACTCTTCTCCTTGTGGTTTAGACTGTACTACCTTAGAGAAATAATGGTTTTTCTCAAGGAGTATGGTTTGAAAAATATATATTCTTAGATATGAGTGAAACTATGAATAGGCAAATAAATTTTATTTTTAAAAAGGTTGAGGGCAAAAAAATAAATAAATAAAAATAAAAAGGTTGAGGGCATTGACAAAAGGGATCCCCCCTGAAAGGTCTTCATTTAAGGCTTTCTTCAAGAACTTGGAAGCAAGGAGGGCGGGGGGTGGGGGTGAATGGGTGACGGGCACGGAGGGGGACACTTGACGGGATGAGCACTGGGTGTTATTCTGTATGTTGGTAAATTGAACACCAATAAAAATTAATTTATAAAAAAAAAAGAACTTGGAAGCAGTCATATTTACATATAATCTCATTTTCCTTTTCTGTATAATTAGACCCTTAATTATTCAAATCTATCAATAAGGACCACCATCTATAATATTACTATGTCTGAATATCTAGAGGATGTCTGTCACCTATCCTTTTATATCTAGGTTTTACTTTCTCTACCTTCTTCTCCATGCTCTGAGCCCCCATGGGTCTGGCCTATGGTACTTACATTAAGAAATTCCCTTGTTCTCTGCCTTCAGATTTGTTATGGCTGATGGAGAAGCCCAGAAACAGAATGGATAACAGAGAAGAGCAAGGTTGGATTGTTTATTCATCCAGTTCCTTCCCTGTGAGGCTGCCTCCTGTTGGCTAAATCCATCAATCTAAACTTCTGTCTAGGTTGCCTTTTGCATGTAACTATCTTCAGGGTTCTGAGAATTGCTCTTTTCCCTTGCTTCTATGGACCTAAGGTGCTTATTCTTGTAACTACCAGCTTCTGGAATGAGAACCACAGTATAATACCCTACCTATAGTTTAGTAAATAATCTGTTATTAAACTTCCTGTTACCCAAAATATGCTACTTACTGCCAGGACTCTGATTGATACAGACAGTAAAGGAAAATATGACCTTGCTGTGGCCCATGAAATGGTAACAACATTGTATTGAAAAGACTGAATCCCAGAGTTCCTTTCAATCACACATATTAACGTGGGAAGGGGTTTTTAGTGGAATGGGATGAAGCATGTAAGAAGAGACAGATTGGGAAAAAAAAATTGCAAGTGGCAAATGAAAAAGTAGTATGTTGAATGCCATCCTTTAAAAATAAATACAATAAATACTATGGGTATCCCTGGGTGGCTCAGTGGTTTAGCGCCTGCCTTTGGCCCAGGGTGGAGACACGGGATCTAGTCCGGCCTCGGGCTCCCGGCATGGAGCCTGCTTCTCTCTCCTCCTGTGTCTCTGCCTCTCTCTCTCTCTCTCTCTCTCTCTCTCTCTCTTTCTCTCTCTCTCTCTCTCTCTCTCTCTCTCTGTCTATAATAAATAAATAACTGAATAAATAAATAAATAAATCTTTAAAAAATAAACATATAAAAATAAATACTAAAAGAAGTTGTTTCTTGACAGTTGAGGTTAGTGGTGATATATATATTTTTATTATGTATTTCTATTTATTTTATTTTTTAATAAATTTATTTTTTATTGGTGTTCAATTTGTCAACATACAGAATAACACCCAGTGCTCATCCCGTCAAGTGCCCACCTCAGTACCCGCCACCCAGTCACCCTCACCCCAGGCCCACCTCTCCTTCCACCACCCCTAGTTCGTTTCCCAGAGTTAGGAGTCTTTCATGTTCTGTCTCCGTTTCTGATATTTCCCATTTATTTTTTCTCCTTTCCCCTTTATTCCCTTTCACTACTTTTTATATTCCCCAAATGAATTAGACCATATAATTTTTGTCCTTCTCTGATTGACTTATTTCACTCAGCATAATACCCTCCAGTTCCATCCACGTCGAAGCAAATGGTGGGTATTTGTCGTTTCTAATGGCTGAGGAATTTTCCATTGTATACATAGACCACAGCTTCTTTATCCATTCATCTTTCGATGGACACTGAGGCTCCTTCCACAGTTTGGCTATTGTGGACATTGCTATTTGAATTATAATTTGGGATCTTGAATCATGGCTCTTGGTGTCCCAGGAGTATTAGTATTAGTATTAGTATTAGTATTAGTATTAGTATTATTAGTATTATGACTTTTCAAAATATGACAATACCCATTGTCGCTCTTTATTCTTTCATATCCTTTCTCTCTGTATCTTTAAGAGTTCTTTTCTTTCCTGGTTCTCTGAATAGGATACATATGGACTTTGGGATCTCTATTCTGAGGAGTAGATGCTTCCCTGCTTAATGTGCTGAATATTTGTTGTATGTTTACTTTGGAGGTGGTTGTACCCTTAATATCCCAATTCAATTTGAGAGTAAGAGCCAATGCAAGTTTCCTTTGTTTAGTGTTATTTACCACAAGTTATGCCACATTCATGTGATATATTCATTTGGAAAAGACTCCAGGCAACATTTTTCTTCCTGGATAAATTTTATCTTTCTTTATAAATTGTCAACAGAGCACTCTGGCAGCTGGCCATTACTTTTTAATCAAATAAGTGTTCTTCACTACTATTGAAAATCAAGAGGAAATCCATAACATTGTAAGAATCTCCATACTTTTCTTGAAATAATAAAAGTAAAATTTGGCTTTGAGCTAGAGATAATAAGCCCTTAGTTATAACTTTAACTGAATAAACATGAGCAGAACTTGACCAACTTTTACTCTCCTGTGAAATTAGGGAATATGATTTAAATATCAATGTAACCAAATCTTTGAATATCCATCATTTATAATAGGATTTTTCTCTACCTCGTTTTTCTACAGTGGAAAAAATCTGTGTATTGTTTACATTGCATCATGTATTCATACGATGTTAGAATTGAAAAAAGAAATCTTTATAATTGGAAGGAGTCATCTTAGTTTAACCTCTCAGCTGTTGCAGGATGTCTCATTATTATTTGCATGTCATTATCCTCCATTGCCTGCTGGAAATTTTCCATTGATAGAATGATCCATGTATTTTTAGTCAGGTACAAAGTTATTCTTTATGTTGAGTAAAAATTTAGCTCATCATTGAGTTAAATTCTACCCTCAGGGATATTGCAATACTTTATAAATCTATGATTTCTCTTCCAAATCCTCTTTTCTTTATATCAAGCATTTGTTATTTTCTGTTTATATGTTATTCACGCTTCTGCTTTCCATGAACGAATCTGTCATCTTTCTATTGTTTCTCTTCCAAATAGCATTCATATGAGGTTTTTGAATGTGTGTGTGTATCTCAAAGTACTACAGTAAAATTACCTACTTAAGTCATGTTAATATTTTTTGTTGCTTTTCCAAAATATAATGTTATGTTATAAATAAGTTTTATATTTTCTTTAGCGTATTGACTTAATATTCAAGAAAAAACATTCTTGAAGGTCTTATCAGATTATTCAATTGCTGGATTATTAAAATTAGATTTTCAGATTGAAAACAAATGAAAAAATTATTGAAATATGTACTGAATTTTTTAACATAAGACTCAACAATATACAATTCTTGACAACATTTTAAATAAACTTCAATTCTTCCTTATAACTTCATCTATTCACACAAAGAGGACAAAATAAATTTCTAAATCTCATTGAAACTTTCAAGTCTATATGTTCTAATTTTAATTTATCATTTTTCATGGCTGCAAAAATATGTACTTACATCACATTTTTATATGAATCAAGGTAATATAATTATGTTAATTAACTTTGAGAATGTTGAGTGATACCAGACTGCTCTGTCATCATTAAAAGAGTGCTCTGATTTTTAATTTGTAAACAGATTGGTGAATGAGTTGTCAAGTTTTACACTTCATGGTCACTCTACATAGCTTTCATAGTAGGCATCAGAAAATACTTTTGTGCATATTAATGTGATTATATTGTTTAGATTGTATTGGCTTGATATTTTAGGTAAATCTTTATTGAATGTAAGTTAAACACATGTTTTTTTCTTTGTTGGAATCAGATTCATTGAGTTATAATTTACATATAGTGAAATTCACCAATTTATGTATATAGTTCCAAGAGTTTGGCAAGTGCATATAGTCATGTATACATTAAAAAGGATAAAGTATTTATATCATGCCCCCAAATTTTTAGTACCCCTTTGGGTGCAATCTCTTTCTCTACCCTACTTCTTGGCAACCACTGATCTGATTTCTGTTGTTGTGGCTTGTCTTTCCTTTGAACATTAGGTGAATGAAATAATAGAGTAGGTAGCCTTTGGTGTCTGGCTTCTTTCATTAAAGCCAATGCTTATATGGAACTCCTGGGTGGCTCAGCGGATGAACATCTGCCTTTGGCTCAGGCCTGGGATCCAGTTTGCATCGGGCTCCCTGCATGGAGCCTACTTCTCCCTCTGCCTGTGTCTCTGCCGCGCTCTCTCTCTCTCTCTGTCTCTGAATCAACCAATTAATCTTAAAAAAAAAAGCCAATGCTTGTAAAATTCACACATAGTTTTGCATTTATGAGTAGTTTGTTCCTTTTTGTTGCCGTATCTTATTGTATGGTTATACCATAATTTGTTTACTTATTCACCAGTTAGTGTTAGTGGACTTTTGGGATCTTTATAGTTCCAGGGGACTGTGAATAAGGCTGCTATAAATATTCGTGTACCACCCCTAGTTCTTTATCTGAATAGTTCTCTTGAATGAATATTTAGAAATGGGATTGCTAGGTTATTTGGTAAATTTATGTTTAACTTATGTAAACATCGACCAAAAGGTTTTCCAAAGTGTCCTTACTATTTTGCATTATTCTCACCAGAATCTTTTAGAGTTTCATATGCTCTATATCTTGATATGTAATATGCAGTCTTTTATATGAAGACATGTACATTCCATATACGTCCTCCATAAATTGACCAGGAAAGTAACCCATAGTATGGGAGAAAATATTTGTAAGCTGTATCTGATAAAGGGTCAATATCCAAAGTATATAAAAAATTCATATAACTCAATAGCAAAACAACAATAACAATGACGAGTAGCCAGATTTTTAAAAGGGCAAAGTTTTTGCATTGGCATTTCTCAAAAAAAAAAAAAAAACCCACACAAATAAAAACATACAAATAGCAAATAGGTACATTAAAAAGTGCTCAATATCACTAATCAGGGAGATGTAAATCAAAACCACAATAAAATATCCCTTGACACATGTTAGGATGACTATTACCCAAAGACAAGAAATTACAAATGCTGGCAAGTGTATGGAGAAAAGGAACTCTTCTATATTATTTGTGGGAATGAAAACTGCCTCAGCCGCTATGTAAAAGAGTATTGCATTTCCATAAGAAAGTAAAAAAGAACTACTGTATGATCCAGCAATCCTACTTCTGGTTATACATCCAAAGGAAATAAAATCCGGATCTCAGAGAGATATCTGCATTTCTATGCACATTTCATCATATTCACAGCAGTCAAATATAGAAACAACTTAGGTATTCCTTGATGGATTAAAGAACATGTGGTGAACCAACAAATAAATATTATTCAGCTCTAAAAAAAGAAGGAAAAATAAATTAAAAAAATAAAAAAGAAAGAAATTCTGCCATTTGCAACCACATGAATAAACCTGGAGCACATAATGCTAACTAAATAAGCCAGACACAGAAAGGCAAATGCTCTATGATCTCAGGTTATGTGGAATCTAACATAATCAAACTAATAGGGGAAGAGAATAGAATGGTGGTTGACATGGGCATGGGGAGAGGGAAATTGAGAGATTTTGCTCAAATGATTCAAAGATTCAGTTATGTGAGATAAATGAGTTCTGGAGATCTAACGTCCAGTATGGAGACAAGAGTTAATAATGCCGAATTCTACAGCTGAAATTTGCTAAGAAAATAAATTGTGAATTAAATCTTTCAGCATATACATAAACACACAATGGTAGGTATGTAGAGGTGATGTATAAGTTATCTAGCTTGATTGTGGTCATCTTTTCACAATGTGTACATATATCAAAGCATCAGGTTGTATACCTTAAACATACATAATTTTTAGATGTCAGTGATATCTCAAAGGTATTTTATAAAAGCAGGCTCAAGACAGTGTGTAGTGATTATAAAACTTATTAAGGTTTATATGTATAAGGAAAACAGTTATTATTATACATATAAATAAAATAAGAACTGAAAAGATACTTAAAATTATCAACATTTTAGAAAGTATCAATATACCTACATATAGGGTTCTACCCAATATCTCTAGGATTATCAGATAAGCAATAAACAGTAAATGGAAAGTGGTAATGTAATAATAAAGTACTAATAATTAGAAAATTGGGAATAGCTTATATGTCCAAAAATGAGAGAATTATTAAGATATTGGTATATGTGATGGATGAGAATCTAGTAGAAAAGTAAAAAAATGATCTGAAAGCTTTGATACATGGTATAATTATAGTAATTTAATAAGTATAACATCACAGTGTGTTGGAAAGAATAGACTGTAATGTTAAAAACCATTATCAGTATCTAGTGTAATGCATGCAAGTTAAAGGAAAGATTAGGCAGGCACTCCATCTTGTACTACTTCTAAAGGGCAGTCTTAGGGAAAGTGAAGTGAAGAGACAGTCTAAGTCCTTGAGGGAATTATGATGTTACTAAGCCAATCTTGGGTCTGTCTTCTGTTAAACAATTTGTTATATGAAGTAAACTCTCCTTATATAGAAAACTCTTATTTGGATTTTATATCACTTGCTCCAATGCAGAATAGACTACAAACAAAAGACAAGGGTTCAAAATGAATATGAAACTATTTTTTTCAAATGTTATTTTGCTTACTTGACAACTGTATTCCCTTTCCCATCACCCTCATTCTCTCAATCCTCCGAACAGTAGAATCATAAGAATTCCTTCTGGCATGATTGAAATGATCACTGATATGGATGCCTGGGTGGCTCAAATGGTTGAATCTGACTCTTGATCTCAGATCAGGTCTTGATCTCAAGGTGTGAGTTCAAGCCCCATGCTGGCTCCACAGTGGGCATGGAACTACTGAAAAAAAGAAGGAAAGAAAAAGAAAGAGAAAGAAAGAAAGAAAGAAAGAAAGAAAGAAAGAAAGAAAGAAAGAAAGAAGAAAGAAAGAAGAAGAAGAAGAAAAAGAAAGAAAGAAAGAAAGAAAGAAAAGAAAGGAAGAAGAAAAGAAAGAAGAAGAAAGAAAGAAAGAAAGAAGAAAGAAAGAAAGAAAGAAGAAAGAAAGAAAGAAAGAAAGAAAGAAAGAAAGAAAGAAAGAAAGAAAGAAAGATTGATAAAGCAGTTTTCTTGAATAGGTATTCCAGACATATGCTCAGTGATCTCTCTATGCACTCCATTTGTTGTTGTGGAGAATAATTTGTGCAACACAACTTGGGAAAAAATCATGCCAAACTAATTTCTTAAAAGTTTTGATGGAAGTTTTTAGATCTAAGTAATACCTTAGAAATACACATTCATCCAGCAAAGTATTTGGCGATATTTGTCATGTTGCACTACAAAAGAGATAGCAAAACTTGTTTTCCACTTGTGGTACAAGAGCATGAAGTATTATGATTCCTTGTCCACAGAGAGGGAAGTTTCTAAGGGCTTAATATCATCCTGTTTTCTCAACTATTTCTTCCAAAACCCTTTAACATTATTTTTAAAGAAGAAATTGAACTTAACTGTATGCAATTCACAACTGCCCAAATAAACAAACATAGAAATAGTAAAACAACAATAACAACAAATATGTAAGCCTTGAGGAAATACTGAAGTCTGTTATAACTAATACAATATTTTAGAGATAGCATACAAACTAAAAACACACACAGAAGAGATTTTTATAAGAAAATAATGAAATTTCTATGTAGTTCCCAAATACCAATTACTCAAATATAAACATAAAAACCTAGCTTGAGGAAATTTCCAGGAAAGGAATTAAAGACTTCAGTTTTTCCTAAGCCTGTGTTATGATATAACTTCTAAAATAATGTAAAATTTGCTCTCTATATAGAAATAGTTTCTATATTGTCATATGAGATTAACCACAAAGGTGAAGAGATTTTATAGATATAATTAGGATTCCTAATAATTTGTCTTTAAGTTAATCAAAAGGGAAATTGGATGAGTCTAACTTAATAAGTTGAACACTTGTTATGAATTTGTCAAATTAACAGTTATTCAGTGGAGCACAAGGTGCTGGATGGTGAGCCTTGGTTCAAAAACAGACCAAAGGAGGGCTTGAAATAGAGGAGTTTATTACTCACAGGTCTTGGATGAATTGCCCAATATGCTTCAAGAGGATACATGAGGAGGTAAAGACAGATTGCAGATAAAGATAAAGAGTACCTGGGTCACATTCCTTTGTTAGGGTCCATGGATGGAATGCTTTGGGATTCCTAAACTAAGGTTGGTTTGGTTAATTCAAATCAAAAAGTTACATTTTGGTAAGTCACACAAAAGTCTTATCTAGGGGCACATAAAGGAAAAGCACTGAGAGGCAGGGGGTACTGTCATTCACAAGGGCTCTTGGGGAAGTTATACCAGGAACTTTCCTGTTGGTCTTGAAAATGCTAAATGCTGTGCAGTAGAAAGGGGTCATATGGTGGAGAATGGTGGGCAGCCTTTAGAATCTAGAAACTACAAGGAACTAGATTCTGTCAAATATCAATGACTCGAAAGATGACACCAAGATTTACATGAGATTGGAGACCTTGCTTGCAGCCAAGTTCCAAAATGATTGTACCTAGCTAAGTCATGCCCAGATTCCTGATCCATGGAAACTGTGAAATAAGTATATAGTGTTCAAGCCTCTTATTTTGCAGTAATTTGTTTTGCAGCAATAAATCAGTAATATAGTTGGAGCACCTGAGTAGTTCAGTTGGTTAAGAGACTGACTTGATTTCAGCTCAGGTCATGATCCCAGTGTTGTGAAATTGAACGCTTTTTGGGCTCCATGCTGGGCATAGAGCCTGCAAAAGCTTCTTATTTTTTTCCCCCTCCCTCTGCCTCTTCCTCACCTCTCTCTCTTAAAAAAATATTAAATCAGTAATATAGTTATAATGTGGTGAAAAAGTAGGACTGTTACTAAGCAAAAAAAAAAAAAAAATACAATCCAGTCTCTAATCTCATGAGGTTTAGAGTGTAACAGAGGAGAGAGAGGAGTTATATAGTTACAACACTGAGATATAGGCTCTAAAATAATAGCTAGTGATTTTTCCACTGCACATGACAAAGGACTGCTCCTAGGTTCAAGGGTCATGCAGTGATCGTTAATGAGAGATCGGAAGGATTAATTGGAAAGAACCACAAAGAAAATAAGGTGTGGTTACACAACTACCTCATTAGAACAAGATTCTATTCTAGCCTTTTCCCACTAGACAATAAATAAATTGCTTTCAAGGCAGATTGTACCTTGTTTTGTTTTATTCATCGAGTCCAGGGCATAATATGATACTCATTATGCACTGGATAAGTAAATGAATGAATCATTGGTATCATAAGGAAGTAGGCTTTGGCTATATGTAAGAAGAACATTCCTCATCTCAGAACTGCCCTTAATGGAGTAGATGGCTTCCTATTACTGGAAGTCTAAGCAGACACAGCATGATCACCACTCCAGAGTATTGCAAATATAATGAGGAGTCTGTTGAAGCAATTCTAATTTTCAATCTCTGCTCAGTCCTCGGAGTGATAAACTGAAATCATGATAGATGTGGTGGGGTATCTTTATGCAAATCAGTAATAACACCTGGGGAAAGGAACCATCCGAAGATGAGAGACTCAGGCCCAAATAAGATGCATTACCAATAAGGATATGGTGGAATTATAGAACGGTGCTTTTGACATAGAAAAAAACAATCAGGCTATTTGATCTGAGAGCTCAAATAAAATAATGCCTATTAATAAATGAAGAGTCTTACAAGGAATGCTGTTTCAAAGGATTATCAGACTTTCTGAGCCCTTTTCCCAGCCAGGAAATACATAAGAAAAAAGGCTTTCAAGATTTGTAGATAAATGTATATGTGCATACCCCATTAAGGTGAGGGAATAGTCTTTAGAATGCAAAGAATCTTCGGTGTCTCAGAAAACACGCCATTCTACCTGTTTAAATTGGAATCTAAAACTGGAAGTGGAGAAGTTGGGTGTTTAAGTCTGCAAACATAAGGATGGTGGTTTAGCTTTTGAGGCCAAAACTCTAACAGATTTTTTTTTATTTTTAATTTATTTTTTGCTTCATCTCCAGTGCAGATAGTTATATGTGGATATTTAAAAAACTCAGCCTTAAACTGTGGAAGGAGCCTCAGTGTCCATCGAAAGATGAATGGATAAAAAAGATGTGGTCTATATATATTATAGAATATTCCTCAGCCTTTACCCACCATTTGCTTCAACGTGGTTAGAACTGGAGGATATTATGCTGAGTGAAGAAAGTCAATCAGAAAAGCACAATAATCATAGAGTTTCACAGTTTCACTCATACGGGGAATATAAAAAATAGTTAAAGGGATTATAGGGGAAAGGAGAGAAAATGAGTGGGAAAAATCAGAGAGGTTGACAAAACATGAGAGACTCCTAACTCTGGGAAATGAACAAGGGATAGTGGAAGGAGAGGTGGGCAGGGGGATGGGGTGACTGTGTGATGGGCACTAAGCGGAGCATGTGACGGGATGAGCACTAGGTGTTATACTATATGTTGGCAAATTGAACTCCAATAAAAAATATACAAAAAAATAAAAGAAATTTAAAAACTCTAAAAAATTTAAAAAATAAAACTAAAAAAATAAAAAACTTAGCCAGGCCAATATAATTTGTTTGGCTAAAATGTATGATAAAAATCAGTTATTGCTCATTATTTCACAATCTTATTTTGGATTTGTTTGAAAGTTTAGTTATGTCAATCGACACCAAGAAACTAAACACATGTTTTGACTGTTATTTATATTTTATTGTAGAGAATCATATTAAATTTGGGTTGAAAATTATATAAATATAAAAGATACCATGAATGTCAAAATAGAAAAAAAATTGATTTACATGACATCTAATCAATAACTTCTCTGATAAAAAATATCTTTGATGATAAAAAGAATTGTTAGCTCTTTGAAGGAGAGGATTTGGCTTTTAGTCACTTTTACTCTACCAGACAATAGCATAATACCTGACAAATAGAATTTAAGATATTGTTGAATATATAGGGACAACATGAATGGTTGTTTGTAATTAAATTAATCAAAATGGCCATGTTTCTTTAGAATTTTGTATTTTAGAATATTTAGCTAAATTATTTTTATTATTAAAAATGTTTTGATTGCAATTCCTACAACACTGTTATAAATAAAAATTATGTTTATTCTATTCTTTTAATGTATCCTTTCATATTTTTTTGGAAAAATGCTGCCATGTTAAAACTGTGAGTACTAATAGTTATCCTGACAACTAGTGTCAAAGAAATAGAGGAGCAAAATGACCAATTACTTTGTTAAATGATTCCTAATCCTATAAATGTTAACATGACTTAATTAGCTTCATTTTATATAAGTAAAGAATCTGAGAAAAATAAGAATTATTTAAATGAGCTTTCAGTATAGAAACACTGAATACAAAATGGTAATTAATGTAAATGTTGTGATGATACTGTCCAGAAAAATGATTATATTCTCACAAATTTTAAGTTACATGAAATGAATGTCATAAACTATTTTTAAAATCTTTATTACTAACAATTATAGAATTTAATCCCCAGGCAGAATAATGTGAAGATAAAATAATCTGTGAATGAATTCCTATAAAACTGAATAGATGGTCAACATATGTTGTTGATTAAAATAATTAGTTTAATTATTACTTAGAGTGAATTGAAGCCTGAAAATTATATTTTATAAGCATCAAATATGCCAAATTATTTATCATGAAATTGATAATTATCAATAATTATTGTTAGATGATTACAAGTATTCTATATATATTTTATTGGTATAGTCATATAAAACATCCTGAGAAATTAGCATGGTGTCACACTGATAAACATATTCAAAGATAGATCTTTAAAATAATATTTATAGTAGTTAAAAGAAAATTAGACCTTAATTATAATAGAAAACTTTCAAATGGTATTTCAAGAATATGATTCTTATTTTTTTATGCAGCTTACTCCATTGCTATTTTAGATAAATATCTGACTTGTTTTTACTTTTTTCTTAATTAAAAACAAAATAAAAATTAAAGAAAAAAAAGCATAAGAGTGAAATGTTTGCTTAAAATATTTGCTTCAATTGGCTATAGAAAATCATTGTGTAGGGGGAATCCCTGGGTGGCTCGGTGGTTTAGCGCCTGACTTTGGCCCAGGGCATGATCCTGGAGTCCTGGGATCGAATCCTGCATCGGGCTCTCTCCATGGAGCCTGCTTCTCCCTCTGCCTGTGTCTCTGTCTCTCTCTCTCTCTGTGTGTCTCTCATGAATAAATAAGTAAAATCTTAAAAAAAAAAAAGAAAATCATTGTGTAACAAAACATACCACACACAATGTAACACCACAAAGGGTAGATATAACTCCATGTGATCACTCTAAGTTCCTCAAGGATAATATACTGGTTTGGTGTAAGATTAATTTCTGTAAGTTCCTATACTTATTTATTTATTTTTTTAGTATACTTTGTATTGAGTAGTTAGGGAAGATTTAAGAGATACTAAGCAAAAGAACAAATGATTGCAAATACATTTGCATGGAATTAAAACTATAAATAGAACTTAGGAATTAGATATTTATATTTGCTGTTTGTTTCCTCTTTCTTTATAGCAATGCAAGCATGAAAAACCAAGTAAAATAAAATTGTTAATACTAACCTTATAGCAGTTTCCTTTTTTTTTTTTTAAGTGCCAGATACACGCGCTTAGCTGCATGCCTGGAAGGACAAGTAAGGTGACATGATCTTTACATCAAGCTTGTCAGTTAAATATCAATGCCCACATTTTATGAATAAGGAATCTGGCTAAGAGGAATTAAATATATTTCTAATAAGGCTAGCAGGTAGGATTTGAACTCAAGGCTGTGTATCTCCAAAGGCCAACATACTTTCACAAAAGTCCTTGGCATTTTCAGATAGGTTGAAATAAAATACATAGTGTGGAATAAATCTATGTACAGGAAAATAGACATTTCCTTAAAGAAGTCACAAACCCTCCAGAGTAAGAGTTTTGAAAACTCACACAACTAATTCACAACACTGTTATACTTACTAGAAATATCTGCATTCAGAATTTTCTCCAAGAACTATTAAGTTTTCTTGAATGATATTTGTTTTACAAATATAGTATAGTTGGAAGTTTCCCTAACAAACTGCAAGGATATGTTTTTATGAAGAATAAAACAACTAGCAACTTTAAACATTTTAAATATATCCTAAAATATAATGGCTACTGTTAGTTTGGGTCACTTTTTACATAGAATACACTGTTTTGTTTTGTTTTGTTTTCTTTAAAGTAGTCTTTAGGTGTGAAACAGGAAAAAAATTTATTTCTGACTTGCTGGGAATGAGATTCCTGAGAGGATCCTATGTAAATATTAGCAAGAAGGAATTGGATATAATAATTAAGGTTTAGCAAAGAAGTTTGAATAGAAGACCCTGAATTGGGAATCATTAGAGCGATGGTGACAACTGAAGCCACCTCTGTGATGCATTCATACTGCAAGCATGGTCAACTGAGGAGAGGACATGCCTGCAGTAGGAAACTAACATTTAAAGGATTGGTAGGAGACAGTAAGTCTGACACTGAGAAGGAATCACTAGGGGAGAGGTCAATAAGGAGAAAGGGGTAAGAGATACAAAGAAAATAGTAGTTTTAAGGTTTAAAGGGGGTGCCTGAGTGACTCAGTTGGTTAAGCACCTGCCCTAAGCTCATGATCATGATCCCAAGGTTCCTGGAGGAAGCCCCTGCTTCTCCTTCTTCCTCTCCCTCTGCTGCTGCCCTTGCTTATGCTCTCTGTCAAATAAATAAATAAAACCTGTTAAATAAATAAAAATATTTTTTTAAGATTTTATTTATTTATTCATGAGAGACACAGAGAGAAAGGGGGAGAGAGAGAGAGAGAGAGAGAGAGAGAGAGAGAGAGAGAGAAACAGGCTCCATGCAGGTAGACTGATGTGGGACTGGATCCTGGGTCTCCAGGATCATACCGAGTCAATGTCAGGTGCCAAACCCTGAGCCACCCAGGGATCCCCTAAAAAGAGACTTAGAGCTACGGAGATGTCTTCTGATTTTATAACATGGAGATCAATATTGACCTGGAGAAGAATGTTTTGGTACATGACGGGGTCATAAGCTCAATTTCAGTGTCATAAACAGTAAATAATCAGTAAGCAAAGCAGACTGGAAAGTTCAAGCAACTTTGTCAATGATTTTGGCTATAAATGTAAGAAATAGAAAAAATAATGGTGAGAGAGGTGCAGTATGGGAAGATTGTCCATGATTCATTCTCTCTCTCTCTCTCTCTCTCTCTCTCTCTCTCTCTAAGATTTATTTATTTGAGAGAGAGAGAGAGAGAGAGAATTCTCACTTATGCACACTAGGTAGGGGGAGGAGCAGACGGAGAAAAGCCCAATCCTTGATGAGCATCCAGCTTCTAAGGGCTGGATCTCTTATGACCCTGAGATCATGATCTGAGCAGAAATCAAGAGTCCAGTGCTCAACTGGCTGAGCCACCCATGTGCCCCTATGATTCTCTTCATTTTCTTTAATTATTTTTATATAAAAATACCGAGCAAACTTAGATGCCAGTGGAAAATTCAGTGAGGATGTTAAAATTATGAGTGAAAAATGCCTTCAACAATTGAAGATCCCTAAGTATTTGCAGAATAATGGGATGTAAATTAGGCAGAAAAATTAGATTCTAAAGTATATGTGGAAAATGTGACTGTCTTTCTTCCTTATTGTCCTCGACATCCAAAGGAAAACTGAGTATAATAACATATTTTCCTCCTATCTTATTATGAGAATGAAAATAGCAGGGACCTGTCCTGTGGTAACCAAGGAGAAACCTAATAAGAGGTAATCTATTACATTTGCTACTCTGATAAGAGACTTCACAGGGATGAAAACAAACCAAACAATAGTTTACACAGAAATGTGAATTGCTGTCTTCATAGGAAATGGTAGACAACTTCCCAAACTATGTACATTTTCATTCTTCCATATGCATTTAGATCGAACCTTATCTCCTTCCACCTGAGTTTCTATCCTTGTTATATAGATGTGTGCTTGAGCTAAGAGGTGCACTAGTTAATGAAATATATCTTAAGCTCTTACAGATGAGACTAACAATGAAGATGGATTCATGACTATTTCAATGATAGAGTCCCAGAATTTATTCCACGACTACCACCACCGTCTCCTCCACTACCACCCCAAGCTCCATTCTCTACCTGACATTAATTGACAGGACTTTAGTAACTTAGGGCATCACTAATTGGGAAGCTAAGTCAAAGATATTCACAAATTGTGTAAATGAATGTGAAAGGAGGTAATGAGTTTAGGCAACAAGACCCACTCATGTGTATGTGAGTGGTTTTCCCTTGGAGGTGCTAGAGATTTCTAAGGCAAGATTTATGAAAGATTCACTTAGGAAATAGGAAACCAGCCTCAAGACAAAGAACAAGTTAGGTCCTGAGGGGAGTAGTGGTGGCACTCACCATGGAAATAGCTGGAGAAAACTGACTTCAAAGATATTTTCCTTGAACTGTGATGGAAACATTTTGTCAAGAGTTTATCATTTTCTCTCCTTTGCTGAATCTACCTTTTCAAAAATGCCAATAGATAATTGAATAAATTCTTTCCTGACTGTTCTATTGGGGAATCAGAAGGGAGTTAATAATAATTGGAAAAATTCTAAGTCTTTCTGCTTACTGGTGCTCATAACCATGAAACTCATTACTCTCTCTTTAATGCAGGTATAAAGCAAAAGTAAAGAGGAAAGAAGGAAAAATAACCAATCAACATGTTGGTAGCCCAACTGAAATAGACATGCAAGGTTGAGGATGAGGCCATGGGAATAAATAAAAAGGAGAGAAAAACTTTATTGTGGATGAGTAAGCCTAATAACTGGTAGAGAAAATTACAAAGTAAGATAGAAATTTTATATCTGGATGTTAAGAAATTTATAATAGGCACTTTATTTTTTTTTTAGAGAGCATGAGAGAGGGGCAGAGGGAGAAAGAGAGACTCTTGAGTTAGCTCCATGGCCAGCATGGAGCCCGAGGTGGGGCTCAGTCTCAGGACCCTGAGATCATGATCTGAGCCAAAACCAAGAGGCAGATGCTTAACAGACTTACCCACCCAGGTGCCCCAAGAATAGGTACTTTAAAATAATGGTTGGGAATTAGCATGGAACTAAGATGACATATGTCCAACTTCTGGTTTTTTTTTGTTTTTTTTTTGTTTTTTGTTTTTTTTTTTTTTTTTTTTTTTTTTTTTTTTTTTTTTTAGAGCATGAGAAAGCTTTTACTTGTGAAGATAGTATAAAAGTAATGCCTTCAGAAAAAAGTTTCAATTTAGCTAGAGCCTACCAGAATGGTCCCTGAAAAATTGTTGATACAGGTGTGGCAGGCAGAATAATGGCCCCAAATGATGTCCATAAGTTAAACCTCAGAACCTGGAAATATGTTGCTTTACACAGCCAAAGGGACTTTGAAGACGTAGTTAGGTAAAAAGGCCTGCAGATGGGGGACGAGCAGCCTGGACTATTCAGGTGGGCCCAATCTAATCATGAATCTTTCAAAGGAGAAAACTTTTCTGGCTTGTGGTCAGGGGGAGATGTGGCTACTGAAAACTGGTCAGAGAGAAAACATAAAGATATAGATTCTTCTCTAGAGTTTGCAAGAATGTGTGAAACCAGCCAACACCTTAGTCTTGGGATCTCTGACCTTCAGAAACTGTAAGATAATGAATTGGAGTTCTTTTAAGCTGGTAGGTTTGTGATACTTTGTCAGGATAGCTTTAAAAAGCTAATACAAAGAACATATTTATCATGGAATGAAGGATCACATGCAGTAGAAGGTAACATGGGAGTAATGGTCCCCATTTTACAAAGCTGTTGTAAGAATTAATGAGATTGAATATATAAACTGCTTAACATGCTTTCTGGAACATAAGCTTTCAGGATGGGTAATTATTTATTTTCAGTGTTATTAATTAAGAAACATGGTGGACACTGCTGATAAAATGCTGAAAATTTTATTTATGGAGCTACTTCCATGTAGCTCATACTTAGATATCGGAAAAATGAGTCATTATTTCTCAGTAATTAAGTAGTTTTGTGTTGAAATTAAAGCTGACACCGCCCCCAAAGAAAAAATATATTTACTCTTTAATCCTTAGTTTTCTATCTTTATATAAAATGAAATTTCTCATCTACCTTCCAAACGGCTTAGGGGGATCAAATCCTTCATGTCGAAGTGATTGAACAAGAACAAAACTTTTTAAAAGTATGGGTTTAATATTTTAATGTGTGTGTATTTATAGAGGATTGATGTACTTTGTGGTGAAAAATATAGCAACTATTCTTGTCTTTATCACTATTTTTGGCTACCTCCAAAGTGGTAATAGAGATGTTGGAAGCAGCATTAGGTAATGTGAGCTTTTCACATTATTAGCTGTGGAGTCTGTTAAGCCACCCATTTATTTGTGGAGCTGCCGTGGCTTCACAATTAAGGGGAAACACTAAAATCAAGGAAGTGTTTCTTAGTAATTTGTTGAGGATCAATTTAATTGTCCTTTGGCACTCAGTGCTGCTAAAACTCAATAAATAGTTCACTTGGAGGAAATGGGATGATGAGTAAAACTGATAGGAAAACAAGGTCTCACTGTTAGTCACTATTCAGCTTTTACCCAAAGATAATGCTATCATGTGCCTAAATTAAATGTTGCAACTTGGAAAATTTTAAATATAAAAATAAGAATCCCAATCACCTATTTAAGTACATTCAATATATATTTATCGAGCAAAAAACCATGTTGTACGCACTGCTAGTGTCATACAAAGATGGATTAGGAAAAAATGCTACATTAAAGGACAATAAATAATGGTAACTAATTTTTATAATGTTCTGTAGTTTAGAAAACATCTCTTGGATTTTATTTAAAACATCTAACATCTAGTGAGATATGGGAATACATATGCAAAACTGACTTTCTGATGAGCGTAAGGAAACCAGGAGTTACAAGTGTAGGATCGGTGATATGGGCTGGACCGTTACTAAGTGTCTTACCATTTCATTTTTAGATGACAAATCTGAGTTATGCTATAAATTAGGACTAGAAATTAAATAGTAAATCTGGTATTCTGTAAAGGAATTGAGTGTGTTCTTTGCCAAAAACCAAGTTGTGGTGGGCTTTATTATTTTTTTAATCGGCAGTTTCAATGTATAATGTGCATGTAAAAAAATAAGCTTTTTTTAAAGTGTACAACAAGCATGATAGAAAATATTTCCACTACTGAATAATGTTCCATTATGCCCTTTTGTAGCCAAAGCATTTTATTGCCCATCACTGGCTCCTGGCAGCCATTGCTCTGCTTTCTGATTGCTGTAATTTTACATTTTCCAGAATATCACATAAATTAACCATAGAGTAGATAGCCTTGTGTCTGACTGCTTTCACTAAGCATGATCCTTTTAAATTTCATCCATGTTGTTAGGTGTATCAATAGTTAATCAGGTTACTTTTATTTCTGTGTAGATTTGTATTATAAGGATCGACCATAATTTCTTCATCAGTTCATAAATTGGTGGACATGAGGTTTGTTTCAAGCATCTGGATATCACACATAAGCTTAGGAATATTTAGAAACAAATCTTTGTGAGGAAAAAACCCACATTTTTTTCATTTACCTTTAGTAGTTTTTAGGAAAGGATTTTCAAGGATCTTACAAGAAATTGCTATGAAATGTTCTGCAAAGTGTCTAAGTCATTTTGTATTGTCACTAGCAAAATGTGAATTTCACTTTATTAGAGCATCACCAGGATTTGATGTTGGTGTTAGCCATCCTCCTTGATATTTAGTAGTATATCATTGTGTTTTTACTTCGCATTTCTCTAATGACTAATGAACGTCCTTTAATGTACTTCTTTCTAAATCTTAGATCTTTGTGGAAGTGTCCATTCAAATTTTTGCACGTTTCTTTTTATTAAGGTTTTGCTTGTCTTCTTGTTGAGTGGAAAATCATTCTACACCCTGGATAGGAGTCCTTTATCAGATATGTTTATGAACTTGTTCTGCAAGTCTGGCTTGTATTTTTTTAATGGAATTTGATATTTCTTAAATGCTCTCTTAATCCGGTTTCAAGGCCCTGGTTTAAGGCAGGTCAGTTCCCCTATTTGAACAGCTGATTAGGTTCCATGGCAACCACTTTCCTTATCAGTCTCTCACACCCTAGTGTAAGATATACTACTCACGTCTTCTAATTACCCCAAGACCAGGTGTCAAACAACTAGGGACAGCCCCTAAACCCTGAGCCTATGAAATTATTCCAATTAAACAATACACAAGATTGTTTCCTAAAGACTGCAAGCCTGCCTGCAAAACCTAGCTAATCCCACCCTGTTCGGCATACATTAACTGTCCTCTGGAACTGGAACTCCAGGCTGCTGTTAGCTTGTCCCAGGGTGCAAACACTGTGTGGGCCTCCATGGTAGCATACTCTTTTTTGGAGCTGTTAAGATCTGTCCTTTTCAGGTATTCAACTGCCAAGTGTGTTGTGTCCCACCATCCAAAGAATCTTAAAAAACACCCTTTTGGACTGTTAACAGCGTTTGACAAGTAATAGACCTAGTTTTTATTTATTATTTTTACAATAGGACAATTTCTATTTTTTTAAAGATTTTATTTATTCATGAGAGACACAGAGAGAGAGGGAGAGGCAGAGACCTAGGCAGAGGGAGAAGCAGGCTCCATGCAGGGAGCCCAACGTGGGACTTGATCCTGGGATTCCAGGATCACGCCCTGAGCTGAAGGCAGACGCTCAACCACTGAGCCACCCAGGCGTAATAGGTTAATTTTTAAAATAAGTTTTAAGTCGACAACAGTTTTGAGACAAAGGAATAGAGACTTCTTATAATCTCCATTCACCTTCACATGAAGAATCTCTCCCATTATCAGTATCTCCTACCAGAGTGGTAGATTTGTTATAGTACATAATATTGACACATCATAATCACCAAAAATTGATACTTTTCTATCAACTCCAGGTTTGGACAAATATGTAATGATGTGCACCCGTTATTATGGTATCACACAGAGTATTTTCACTTCCCTAAAAACCATCTATGTTCTAGCTATTCATCCCCCATCTCCTCAACCCTTTGCAACTACTTATTTTTTTTTCTACATAGTTTTCTTTTCCAGAATTTCACACAGTTAGAATACAGTTTGTAGCCTTTTCAGACTAGCTTCTTTCACTTAGTGATACTCATTTAAGTTTTCTCCACGTTTTCCACAGTTTGATAGTTCATTTCTTTTTAGCTCTGAATAATATTCCATTGTCTGAATGTACCACAATTTATCCACTTACTGGAGGACATTTTGGTTGATTCCAAGTTCTGGCAATTATAAATCTGCTATAGACCTCTAGGTGAAGGCTTTGGTGTGAACATAAATTTTCAATTCCCTTGGGTAAATACTAAGAAGTATGATTGATGGATTGTATGGTAACAATATAGTTTTGTAAGTAACTACTACGCTGTCTTCCAGAATGGTTGTACCATTTTGTATTCTCAACAGCAGTGAATGAGATCAACTAGCCCCTAGCCTATTGCTCTATATCCTTGACAGAATTTGGGGTCAGTGTTTTGGATTTTGGCCATTCTAATAGGTGTATAGTGATACCTCATTGTTGTTTTGGTTATATATATATATATATATATATTATATATATATATATATATATTTATTTATAATATAAATATATACATACAATGTTTTATATATACATACACATAGGTATATATTTATGTTGAATACATATAATCTTTTTTATCAAGATAATTGACATAAAACATTAATTTTAGGTGTATAATGATTCACTATGTATGTGTTGCAAAAAGATTACCACAAAAAATTAGTTAGCATCCATCATCACAAATAAATTTTGTTTTCTTGTCATGAGAATTTAAGAACTACTCTTAACAACTTTAAAAAATATAATGCGGTATTATTAGCAATAGTCACCATGTTGTACATTACATCTCTAGGACATGTTTATCTTAAAAGTTTGTATGTTTGACGACCTTCACACAAATTTTGCTCACCCACCAGACCCCACCTCTTGCAAACACCAATCTATTCTATGTATTTGAGTTCTTTTGTTTAGATTTTACATATAAGTAACATCCTAAAGTATATATCTTTCCCTGTGTGACTTATTTCACTTAGCATAATGCCCTCAAGATCCTTCCATATTGTGACAAATAACAGGATTTCTTTCTTCTTTTTATTACTGTGTAATATTCCTTTATATATATTACATTAATACAGTATATTATAATATAATTTTAATAGATTATATTTTATGTGGAAGATCATTGAGTATATGAGGGTCTATTTCTTGGCTCTATATTCTGTTCAATTGATATATTTATCTATTGTTTTGCCAGTGCTATATTATTGTTAATACCATAACTTTATACTAAATCTTGAAGTTTGGTATCGTCAGTCTTCCTACTTTCTTTTTCTTCATTATTATGTTGTCTATTCTGCATCTTTTTCCTCTCCATATAAACTTTACAATCAGGGTATGTGTGTGTGTGTGTGTGTGTGTGTGTGTGTGTGTTTAATCTACACAATTATTTATTGGGATTTTATTTTGGATTTCATTAAATATATAGACTGGGTTGATAAGATTGACATCTTGGTAATATTGAGTCTTCATGGACATGAAAACAACCCTGATTTTTATTTCGCTTTCTAACAACATGAACTTCTTTTGGGAAGGTACACTCTCCATTTCCTTTATGCATTTTTGGTCAGCATTAAAAAAATGGGGGCAGGGATATGTTCTGATTGGGTACGCACATCTTAATACTCTATATCTCCAAGTGGAATTCAGAAATGGGAAAGTAATACTATTAGAACCCCAGAAATGAAATAATATGTTTTAGGAATTTGATCAAAAGAAATACTGGCTTTCTACTTAGAAGGAGATATTAAATGAGATTTCATGTCTTTTCATGTTCTTTCATTCTATATCTCAAATTCTTCCATATTTACAAGTATATTTTTATATTGCATATATGTGTGACTTATTGACTCTATTGTTCTACTATTTTCTAACTTGCAGTGTTAGCATTTTAAGGTTTCATGTAACTCTGATTCTTTTTCCTTTGTAGCTAAGTAGTTATTTATTCTTGAAGCATACAAGATTTTTTTCTTTACTCCTAGAGTTAAATAATTATATCCCAATATACCTAACTGTTTTCCTTTTATTCGTTTATCCTTTTTGGAAGTCAGTGAAGGCTTTTAATCTATAGAATCTGATCTTACTCCAGCCCAAGGATGTTTTCTCCTATTTATCTAATTCTTGTCTCTTCTCACTGTTGTTTTTTTTGCTCTTCCTGTAATTCTATTTGCTGTGTGCTTTGAAATTTCTCTTTGAGTGAATTCCTAATTCTGCTTCATTTAGTAATCTAATTCAGTGACCATTTTTCTGCTTTAATTCAAATAAAATATAGCACATATACTTAGCTAATACCACTATCTACCTACCTATATATTCTAGAAAACATGTGTACTATAATTGAATCATCCTAAGTTCTCTTATTTATTTTGCTTCATGTTATTTTCTCTCTTATAGCAGTCCAGCTCACTATACTATGAGTGCTCTTTTTTTTCCTCCTCCGTTGTCATTGTCTTTTTCTTCTTCCTCTTCCTCCTCCTCTCCCTCCTTATATTTGCTGGGCTCTCTTAGGTTATATTCTATTGCCTACTAATATACCACTCCTGATATGTAACAATTTGCAGATCCTTAATAGGTGACAGTCTCATTATGAGTAATGAGAGGGCCAAAACTGGGTCCTGTGAGTTAGCAGAATCCATTCATGAATTTTTTTGTATCCCTTTCCTGCTCCTGGTTACAGTCTTTCTATTTTCTGGAGTTCTCATCTGCAAAGTCTGGTGCTATTTCTGCCACAGCAGTAGGAAGAATTCAGACTACCATTTCTTCCCAGTAGCTGTCTTAGAGATCCAGGGCACCAGAAAATCCTTTCATAGATATGCTTAGAGATGAGTACTGGTCTTTCTCATCCAAGCTTTGTCTACAGAAGTATTTGACCCTCATCTTATGGTTTTTCCTGTCTGGCCTTTACTTTAAAGGGGGAGGTTTTTATTTTGTTTTGTTTTATTTTGTCAATTCTCTCTTTCTAGGATCCTGCAGAGCTTGTTGTTGTTTTTGTATGTTTCCAGATATTATTTTCTTACCAATCTCACAGCCACAAGCTCAGGAAAGCTGGTTGCTGGTTGGATTGAAATCAAGAGTAGAAGGTAGGAGGGATCTCCTTAGATGTGAACTCATTTTAGTATCCAGATAGAATTCCTAATGTTGATAGTCTTCCTCCTATCCACATAGACAGTCACTTCAGTGAAGAGAATGGCATGGGTAAGATTGAAAGTGGTATGACATGTGCAGAAGTCACAGAATAGATGTCTTTTATTATCATTTGGCCCAGTTTGCAAAGTAGAAACGGAATATGGAGATTTTTATAAATTTGGATATGGAGTTTAGTGTCAACCTAGTTCATAGTAATAGGTTATTAATGAAGGCACTTTTGAGAAATGAGAATTTTAAGGGAAATACGTGGATTAGAAATGGAGGAGAAAATTGTCATGAAGATTAAAGCAATGCTATTTTAGTTAGGTAGCAATGTGTAAAGGTGGAATGGAAAAAACTGTTAGTGAAATTATTGTCCATGTGCCTCTCTATAGTTCTCCACCTATATAGGAATTATGTCTGCCATGTGATTAGTATAGGTAAAAGCAAGTGAGTAGAAGGAAAGAGTGTCCCTTCTAGGAGGGGTAACATGGTATCTGCTCTATCACTCCCCTAGTCTCCTTTCCCAGTTTTCCAGATGGTTGATGTTACAGTGGTCTAGAGCTGTGTCCCTGATTTGTGGCTTAGAAGAAAGATGATCTACCCCCATGGCATGAGGGGAAAATGTTTGTTTATATTCAGCCCCTAAATTGCAGTTCTTATTTCAGCAAAATATATCCTCTTCTGAGTAATACAGAAGAGCCTGTTACCAAGGGTAACAAGTGGAAATGGAAAAGAGAATAATCCAAAAAGAACATTTCTGAAGAATCATATAGGACAAGCTGACTGGCTGAATATAAAATATGAAGGGAACTTTTCTGTTCCCTTCTGATTTCACCCTCAGAGTCCAGACAGTTTTTCCTTCTATACTCAACTTCCATTCTTATGTTGAACTTTTGGTTATCATTGGTCTATTTTAATTCTTTATATGTATCCAGGTAATGAGTATAGCTCTTCATGTGTTATTCTTGTTATAATCTCTCTCCGTCCTGTTCACTGACAAGCCTCAGAGACTAAATTTTCTTCAGCTCTGGCCTTCTTGACAAAATAAATTACTCTCAGTCCATGATAAAAATTTATATTGTATTTTGATAGATTTGCACTTTATTTTCTCCAAAAATATGCTTTACATATTTTATAATTTTTATAATTTAAGTTAAAATATAAAAATGTTAATTTATATTTTAAGAACTTTTAATTTTTTTTTTACTTAAGGTCATACTACTGATAATTGTCAGTATGGTAAAAATATTTTTCATGGATATCAAATTAAAGAAAAAAGAAACTAATATTTTTAAGGCTTACTAAATACCAGAACTTTATAACATGTCACTTATAGTCATCTCATATCTCAACAGTTTAATGTAGATGTTATTATCACACTCTACTTTTTCAGGTGAAAAATGTGAAGCATAAGAAATAGAATTTTGACTTGGGTCAAAATTTCATGGAAGTTCCTGAACCCACCATTTGGTTATTTCCTTACTTCTAGAACATATACTTTGAATAAACATATTCAGAAACTTATAAAATCCTCACATTTGTCCCCTGACCCATGGAATACAGATTATAACAACAAGAAAAACCAAGTGGAAGCTACCAGGACTACCTCTATCAAAACAATAAAGCAAATTCCATACTGCATCCAAAAGGCATTATAGAGATTAATGTTAACAAAAATGATGAATGTTGACACCCACTATATCTTTCATCTCACTTATTTGATCAATGATGAAGAAAGATGGTTCTTGGAGAATGACCATGATCATCATAAACTTAGTAAGGTATTGATACAATTTCATTTTTGTTTCAAATGTGATTTCATTGCTGGAGCCAATCAGCACACCCTTCAATACCTGATATGCAGTTATGCAGTTATTGACCTCATGAACAGTTTTTTTCTCTATCTCATGAACAGTTTTTTCTTTCAGAATACCATTTGTGGTCTCATGGTGAGTTTTGGATTTTATAAGTTTCTGAATATGTTTATTCAAACTATATGTTCTAGAAGTAAGGAAATAACCACATGGTGGGTTCAGGAACTTCCATGAAATTTTGACCCAAGTCAAAATTCTATTTCTTATACTTCACATTTTTCACCTGAAAAAAGTAGAATAGTTTCTTTTCAGCAGGACAACAACCCACATCCACTCTATTATTTTAACACTGTTCAATGCACCAATTCTAAATCATAATGAGGCACACAGAGATCTTGACCATCTCTCTATAGACTATCATGCTAGCCCATTACCTGATGATAACATATGAGTTGTATCTGAAGAGTAGAAAGTTGGGGGGACTTTAAATGAAATAATAAGAAAAAAACATAATCAGAAAGTAGAAAATCCCAAAAATCAAAGGATCTAAAATGTCAGTGAAATTTGTAGGTGTCCAGTTATCTCAGGAAGGGTGAATTATCTATTTCAGGGGAAGGATAATTTGCTGCATCTGCTTCTTGACCATGAAGAAAGCAGTAACATTGTTAATAGATCTCTTTGGATTTGGGAAGCAACATATTTCCTCATTTGAGTGTGCTGCTCCAAACCAATTACCAAATATTATAAAAGGTTTCCTGTTTTGAGTAAAACCTGGATAAGGAAAGATTGAACAGTTTGTATGGGAGTTTGTATTTGTTGCAGTCATTGGATCAAAAGATCAGCAAATCTGGTGGTATTTGGGGTGGCAATTAGGAATGCTATAGGGAATTTCTGGCAAGCTTCTAAAGATGAATCATGTCACAGTCCTTTGAGATTTTGACGTAAGGCCATGCCATCCTCTGCAGATAACAATTTTCCTTTTGAGATGCAATAGACTTCTAATTTGCTACCAGGGCTACTAGAGACTAAACCTAGACTATAATAAATTGAGTATTTTCTGTCACACCAAGACATAGGATTGAGTGTGCACAACAGCACTCCAATGTCAAACGGGATGGTAAATTTGCTATTAGGCTCAAACAAGCCCTGATAACACAAATAAGTTACATAAGTAAGCGCCTAAATGCCTATTCCGGTCAAATCTTTTTTCTCTCAGAATACCATTTGTGGCCTTATGGTGAGTTTCCTATGACCAATTGACTTAGGAAAAAAGAAAAAAAGATAGGTGTGTTTTTAGAGATAGTTCTGCACATTATGCTTGCAATTCCCTAAAGTGAATTAAGACAGTATTACTATAGCTGCACTGTACGGTGGTTTTGATAGGACAGAAGTAAAAGGGGAAACTCCTCCCTGAAGAGAGCTTTAAGTAGAGTAACTGTTACACATTTCCCCTGGAAGTGTTATAGCCAGAGATAGGATCTACACTAATCCAGTAATAGTAGTCAGTGGTTTGGCATAATGAGCTAGGACTTGGAACAAACATAGTATTGAGAAACTGAATATATACATGAAGCATGGTCAGACCATGAGTAAAAATAGAACTCAGATGTACAGTCTGAAGAAATCTGCCTAGGAAACTAGCCTTGTTATCTACAATAAACAGCTCAGGAAACCAGCCTGCTATAAATCAGATTTATAGAAAGCCAGATTGTTATCTTGGTAACCATCCAAGCAGTTTTAAACAATAATTTCTGTAACAATTGAACCAACCTGGTTTGTTCCGGCTTCCAACTTAGTATCAACCAAAGCAAACCAAATATATACTCCTAATCAATCCCATAGGGTGCCCCCACCACCTACTAGTTAGGCCATCTACAGCTTCTCTATACCAACAACTTCCAGTCAGTGCATACCTGGAGCTTTCCCTTGTTTCCACTATACAGCTTTCCCATTCTTATGTCTTCCTTTGAGACAATGACAAAATGCCAGTCAGTCATGGTGGCTGACTCCTTTGCAATAGCAAGGTCAAGAAAAGCCTGTGCTCCTCTCCTTCGGTTGGTCTTTATTTTCACATTTCAAAATTTGAGAACAGGAGGTCTGAGGAAGAGGTATGTAGATAGACTTCTCTGAATGGAGGCAATGTGTGAAGATAGTATTTCATGTGAATGCTCACCAAAGAGCAACTTCAGCAAAGTAGAACTTTAATAATCAAAGGGACAAGATGACCTACTCTGTGTATATGAGTCATTCTTTTTTCCCTAGAATCCCCGATGGTGAAACCCTTTTGTCTGAACACTGAGACTTTTTCCTTAAGCTATTTTCAATTTAATCTGGCTAGTGCTTCTTTTCAGATAGTTCTTTCATCATTAGGAACCAACTAACCTGCCTAAAAATTATGTTTTTCATATCTATTTATTTTCTGTTATATTTATTACTTTTCATTTTCAATGTGGGAGAACTTTTCATATTCTAAAAATTTATACTTTATCATTTCTAGTCTTGTTTCCTATATGTCTCAATTCTGTTATTACATTTTCTTTTATTTGTGCATATTGACTTGTTGGGTTTTTCTTTTTCTTTCTTTTTATTTGTTGGATTTTGTATATTTGTTGAATTACCCTTTAAATAATTTGGCTTATGGTCTTTATGGCATTTTAGACCTATAAATTTTCAAATATTATATACAAATATATTTATGTTATAGCTTTTAGATTTTACATCTTGCCCAGGAATAAATCCTCACCCCTAGATTATTTTTGTATAATATCATATCTTACTTCTAGTGTTTTCATAGTTTTGTTCTTTATTTGTAAATCTTTCATCAGTTAGGAACTTACTTGGTGCAGCTATATTATGAATTTAACTTAATTTCCCCATTCTCCTTATTATGTAATTATGTGAATATTTATGGAATTGTATATAACTTACTGAAAAAATAGTAAGTATTAACATTAATTACTTATTAAAATAATAAGCAATCCTATAACTTCACAGAAATGGAGTTAATTTAGCTTCAGTTGAAAGAATAACTTTGTCACACAAGAAAATGATTCTGCAAATAAATGGTTTTCAAAATTCAAAACATGAAAATAAAGCAATTTGCAATATAGACTAAAATGTTTGACAATTCTCTATACCTACTGCTCAATATTGCTGTCAACCTAAAACTGCTATAAAAAATTATCTATTAAGAAAAGTTTGACAATAATTTTAAGTGAATTTCTAAAATGAATTGATCATTAGTACCTAGGATGACTTTTCTAGAACAAATTATACCAAACTAACTCCATTTCTCTTTTCAGTTGTACTTACTGAGTTTAATATTGGTCTCAAGATATTATTCTAAGGTCTTATTGTAATTATTTTCATTTTCAATATTTAGTATAGTATCTGAGGTGGAATGACCATTCAGTAGCTATTAAACTGCTGAATTTATGAATCGTAGTTTAATTGAACTACATTTACTACCTCTTAAGTAACTAATGACAAATCTAAACATCATTATGTTAACTAATTAGAAATCAAGAAAATCAGCAATTTTTTCACAATAGCTATAACTTCCAGTACCATGTTTATTTCTGGTATAAGTATGTAAATATTAACCATAAGTAAGATTATAGTTAATGTCCTATCACAAAAGATGTTTCTTATTAAGCTGTGAGTTCTGTGTGCATATGTTATGCGCCTCAATGTTATTCCAATTACATGGTACTTGTATTGTTTCCTTTCAATTGACATCTGTTTGAAGGCAGTGGAAATCACTTTCCCAAACTCTATTAATCTCTTCTTCATCTAATTCAAAGCTATAACTTCAATCAAAATGTTTTAAATGCCTCTGATTTTAGTAGTGGATGGTAATAGTAAAATTCATGCATAAACAAATATTTAGCAACTAGATAATTGGTTCACTAAGTTACTTTAAGTTTATTAAAGTATTTTATGTTGTTCTAAGTTGTACTGTTGAATCTTAAAAATATTTAATGTTTCATTTTTACTTATATTTATGAGACTCCAAAGAACAAGGTGAATTTTCTTCAAATAGGAGTCAGTAATCAAGATCTATTTAAATTGTCCTGCCCTGGTGGCCGAGCGGTTTAGCGCCACCTTCACACACCTTGTGTGATCCTGGAGACCCTGGATGGAGTCCCACGTCAGGCTCCCTGCATGCAGCCTGCTTCTCCCTCTGCCTGTGTCTCTGCCTCTCTCTCTCTCTCTCTGTGTCTGTCATGAATAAAATAAATAAAATCTTTAAAAAGATCTATTTAAATAAAAGGCAAATATGCAAGCATATCTTGTCATTGATGTGCTTGCATCCAGAACTATACGATTTAGGATAAATTGTGATTATTATAATGAAATCAGAATAGTAAAAATTTTAAATATGATCCCACATTCAGCCAATTGCCAACCACTATATGAATTTTACAAGGAGTAATATAGTTTCTCCTGAAGCCCAGAAGAAACAAATATGAACCATAGGAAAATGAAATTAACTCTGTAGATTGCTATAAAAAGTCATTATTTCAATTTATCTTCTGTTATAACATTACAGAATTTCACTTTATATTGTCCTTGCTGTTCACTTTAAACAGAAAGTAGAAGCAGTTTGTTCTAGTGGAAAGAATACAGGTTTGACAAATAATTATTTGGTTTTAATAAGATTTGGTTTTATAGGTTTTGATTTAAGTTATGGTAAGAACAGATAACATGAAATCTACCCTCTTAAATTTTTAAAGTACAAGTTTAAGCACAATGTTGTATAGTAGATCTCTAGAACTTATTCATCTTGCATAATTAAAATTTTATAGGTTTTAATTTTTTAATATGCCTTTGGTGTGTCACAATCACTATGAATTTTAGTTTTTTCATCTATTAAATGAGGCTAATATATTCATTCTTATTTCATAGAATTAATCCAAGGATTAGATAAAAGAATGTTAAAATGATAAAAACATATTTTGTAAATAGTAAAATACAGATAGAAATTATTGTGGCATATAATTATATATAAAGCTATAACTTGTTGCATATAATTATCTTTTAGTGAATACTTACTATGTACAAATATAAAATAATTTTCATAACCCTTTGAAGTATTATTACTACCATTTTATAGGTGAGAATACTGAAGCAGATCTTAGATAAATTGTCCAATGTTATATAGCTTGTGAATAGTAAAACTGGGAGGCAAATGTAGAAAGTTTTGATTCTAGAGACTCTGCTTTCACCACTATGTTATACTGCCTCAAATCTACTCACATGTTCGGTTAAAATGGATGTTACCTTGTACATAAAAATTACCAATTTTCTCTCCTTATATGTAGATACACCTTTCCTTTGTAGTAGTTCAGAATTGTTCAGGCTGTCACACTAAAAATCAAATGTTGAGGTCTTTTGATATAAAGTACAGAATTCTCAGCATAAAAGAACTGTGTTTCATTTTTAAAATTTCCACTGAAAGTATAAATCTAACATTGCTAAACTATGACAGATGCAAATCAATTAATCAAAAAATGTCTTTTTACCCATAAATAGTTTTGTTCAGTATATTCTTTGTTTTGATACATTAAGATTTCTTTCTGGCTCCCAGTAATGGAACATAATACTTCATATTCCTCTAATAGATAAATTTAAAAAGACTTATATTTTTTAAGGAAAAGCCATTTACTAGCTTCAACAAGCAGATGTATAAATACACTGTCGATACTACGTGAGGTAATCTACAAATAGAAGGTGATCTTTTTTTTTTTTTAGAAGGTGATCTTTATCAAAATTCCAACAGCCTTGTTTACAGAAATGGAAAAGATGATCCTCAAATTCATATGGAATTATCAGTGGCCCCTAGTAGGCAAAATAATCTTTAAAAAAAAAAGTTGGAAGACTCACACTTTCAAAACTTACTACAAAGCTATAGTAATCAATACAAGATGGTACTGGCATAAGGATCAATGTATAAACCAATGAAACAGAATTAGGAATCCAGAAATAAACTATACATCTATAGGCAGTTGATTTATGAGAGGGATGCCCAGTTCATTCAATAGGGAAATAAGTTTTTTCAACAAATGGTGCTGGCTGGGATGGACAACTAGATTTCCACATACTAAATGAGGTTGGACCTCTACATCATATCACCATATAAAAAATTAAAATGGAAAAACAAATATGAAAGCTAAAATCATAAAATGCTTAGAAGAGTAGTTAGGGCTAAATTTTCATGATTTTGGATTTGGTAATGGATTCTTAGGACACCAAAAACACAATCTTGTTGCTTGTGAAGATAAAACAGATAAATTCAACTTTATCAAAGTTAAGAACCTGTTTGCATTAAAGGACATTATCAAGAAAATGAAAAGAAAACTGATAGAATGAGAAAAAATATATTATCTCTTATGAGTGTATCCAGAATATAAAAAGAACTTCTAAACTCAATATCAATGGGACACTTGGATGACTCAGTGATTGTCTGTCTTTGGCTCAGGACGTGATCCTGGAATCTCGGGATCGAGTCCCACATCACCCTTCTTCCATGGAGCCTGCTTCTTCCTCTGCCTATGTCTCTGCCTCTCTCTCTCTCTCTCTCTCTCTCTCTCTCTCTCTCTCTCTGTGTGTGTGTGTATGTGTGTGTCTCTCTTGAATAAATAAGTATAATATAAAAAATAGATAAACAAACTCAATAACAAAAGACTAATCACTCAATTAAAAAATGGGCAAAGGTCCTGAAAAATATCTGTTCAAAGATCTACAAATGATCAGTAAGTATATAAAAAGATGCTCAATACTATTAGTCATTAAGGAAATGCCAATCAAAACCATAAGGAGATGCCGTATCATACCTGCTAGGATGGCTTTCATTAAAAAAAAATTGGATAGGTAGATGAATTGGAACACTTCTACATGGATAATGGGAATATAAAATGATGCAGCTGCTGTGGAAAATAGTATGGTGACTCTTTAAAAAGTTAAACATAGAATTATAATATGACCCAAAAGTATTACTCTTAGGTACATACCTAAAAGAATTTATAAGAAGGACTCAGATACTTGTATACCACTGTTTATTGCAGTATTATTTATAATAGCTATAAGTGGAAACAACTCCAGTTCCATCAACAAATGACTAGAATGAACAAAATATGGTATCTATATACAATAGAATATTATTTAGCTCTAAAAAGAGATGAAGTTTTGATACTTGCTACAACATGAATGAACTTTGGAAGCATTATGCTAAGTGAAATGAACCAGGTACAAAATGACAAAGTTGAATGATGTCACTGGCATGAAATATCTGGAAATTGCAAATTCATGGAGATAGAGTAGATTCAAGATTATAAGGAAATGAAGGGAGGAGACAGTGAGGAGTAACCATTTAATGGTTATTGAATTTGTTTAGGATGATGAAAAGGTTTTACAATTAGTTATGATGGTTGTCATATTGGTTGTCCAATATTGTAAATTAAAGCCACTTTTACACTTAAATTGTTAAAACACAAATTTATCATATACTCTTATTAAAGTTCTAAAAATTAAGAAATAGTCTCTCTAGTTGTTCAAATCAACCACACTTCAAAAATCATACTTGATTTATCTCCTATTTCACCTTCAGTATCTGAACTGATCCATAGGCCAAGTATGGTAAATGCCTTACTATTACAGTTTTATTTTTCAACACAACTTAATTCCTTGAGGTTTCAAATTCACTTGGATATATATTGGCATTTTCACATAGCCTGCAAACTTGGCTAGGTTGCTATTAATTTCTAAGTGATGTAAGGAATATTTTGCATATTAAAAAGGGTGTTCTAAGCTTCTAACCATACCTGACTTTACAAAGGCAAGATAACCCCATATACTGCCTGATTTAAAAACCTTATAAAATTTAACTTATGTTGAATCATTATGTTATATGCTTGAAACTGTTTCAGTGTACATTCAATAAAAACACGTTAGTTTTATTAATCAATATTAAAAAATATTGGTGAAAGGGCAAATATAAATTAATGAAACATAACAAAAGTCCAGAACTAAACTGATTTTGAAGAAGGTATCTAGCAAGTCAGTGAGGAAAACATAGTGTTTTCAACAAATGATGCTGGATACTTAATATTCCTATATAGAAAAAAAATTAAACTCTCACAAAATTATTACATGCAAAATTATCTTAAAATGAATTATAGACCTGCAGTATAAAAACTAAAATTATATACCTCTAGAAGAGGTAAATACTTAAGACTTAAGGTTTGCTAAAGATTTATTAGATAATATATATTAAAAAAACATGAACCATAAAAACAAATTTAAAAGCTGGATTTTCTTAAAATAAAAAATGCTTTTTGAAAGTCCTCTAAAATAACATTAGGCCACACAATGAAAGTCATCATGATTCATGTGTCTGAAAAGTATCTTGTATCCAGAATATAAATATTTCCATCTTATAAGACAAATAGATAAAAATGGGCAGGTAATTTATACAGGTACTTCATCAACAAAGATATATTAACAGCTAATAAAAAATACCAAATGTTACCCATCAGAAAAATATAAATTAAACCAATATTGCATTCACTGGAATAATTCAGTGATACTGATAATATCGAGCACTGGCATGAAGTGGAATACTCACTGCTGGTGAAAATATAAAATGGCAAAAGCTTTTTGGAATAGTAGCCATTTCTTAAAAAGTTAAATATATACCCTTAAGATGATCCAGCCGTTCCACATCTAAGTACTTACTCTGGAAAAATAAAAACATACTGAAGATTCAGAATCTGACTTAATTTTAAGATCCCAAACTTTCATATCCTCTAGTAAAAATCCTGCAAAATAACTTCCTCCTACCACTCATTCACCTCCTTTTCTACTCTTCTAAACAGAAAAATTGCTTAATAGCTTTATTCATTCAACCCTTTGATTTGCCTTTTTCTCCTCAATCAGGTCTATTTCCCTTAACATTCAAGAGAAACTTTGTTAACCAAAGATTTTAGGTCCCTTCATTCTCCCAAAGACCATGACCACTTCTTCCTACCTTATACAAAGTATCAGCAATATTTATCAAAATTAAGCATTTTGTCTGCCTTGAAGCATTTTCCTCTTTTTTGGGGGAGGAGTTTGTTTTTGTTTTGGTTTTGCTTTACTCTTATAGGAATCCTATTTTCCCCCTGAATTACCACTCTTCACACAGTTTTGTTTGCTGGCTGCTTATTCAAGAGATCTCTGATTGTGGGCTTCAAGGATTTATCATTGCGTGTTTTGTTTTTGTTTTTGTTTTTGTTTGTTTGTTTTTGTTTTTGTTAACTGTACTGCACTCTTCATGTCATAGCTTGTAATTTAGAAATTAGCTCCAACATGGACTTCCACTTAGTGCCATACTGTATGCCCCAGTGCCAACTCATAAACTTCATTTGAATGTCCAAAATAGATCTCCAACTGAAGATGGTTGAAACATAATTACTCTGTTAATCCCCAGTCTTTTAGCCAAGATTTATCTCTGTAACCAGTGGCATACCAAGGGTGGAGTGATGAGAGCAGCCTTTCCTAACATAACCATGTTAGCACGTTAGCCTGTCTGCTTTCAAAGACTTCACATATTGAGCTCCCAGTTTAAGTAAATAGAACAACCAAATATTAAATGCAAAAATTATTTTTAAAAATAAAAGTATAAAGACCACTCTGACAAGCCCATAAAAGATTTTTTTTTCTTATTCACTACCGTGACTGTCAAGTTTTTAGTGATCTGCCTGTCTTTTAGAGGATAACTTATAAATTGCTGAATACAGTGCATGTTTTACAGTCTTCAGTTTTCTTGCTGTCCCTATTTATTACAACATACTGGTATTTCTTCGAGCCCTTTATTCTCTCTTGTCTTCTGAATCATTCTTCTCCTGATTTCCTTCCTAGTAACCTTGACTATTCTTTAGCCTAAACTATGCCCCATTTTTCTTCTTTTGTCCTTTGAGTTTGATTTGTACACTATCTCCTGCCCTATCCATATTTTTTTTTCTCTCCCTATAAGTCTTCCACCTGGACAGTTTTGCCTTTAGTCATGCAAGTGAGAAATTTGAGAGTAATCTACCATTTTTCATCTTTATCAGCACCACATTTGATAATTCAGTAATATGTCTGTTTTATCACATAAATATTTTTCTTGTCTAACCTTTTGTTTCACTAATGCCAGGGTTTGGATCCTTATTATTTATTACTTCAGTGATTGCAACCTACTATAGTGCAACTAATTTCTTGTCCTGTTGTAGTGTGATCCCCATGACCCTGACCTTAAGTCAGGTATTTTCTACACATCCCAGAATGGTCTATTTTAAATGAAAATATTATTCCTGTCCTTTAAATTTTTTCATTGCTTTTAAATAATTTAGAACATAAGCTTACTTTTTACTTATCGTATGTGACCTGATACTTCTCTAATCTTCTCCCTCCTTTTTTTAATTCCCAGGTGTCCTTGTCTTTTTTTTTTAATTTTGAGCTAGACAAAATTGCCATTTTTTATCATTCAAAATGGTTAAACATCAGGATTTTCATGGCATTTGATCAACTTTCTACTCTAGTAATACTGAGGAGCCTGAAGTTTTTAGAATAATGTTATTTCTCAACTCTATGATTCTGTCAGTCTTGTTAAGAAAAATTAAATTCCTGATTTCAGAACCATAAGCTATCCTGGTAGCTTTTGTTTATGCTCCTTTTTTAGATTGCTGAATGATTTTTGCCTCCTTAACTGTCTTTATAATTATACTTAACTGCACTATGTCAAATAACCACGGATTATCTAACAGATTTTGTACTACCCTGCAGATACAATAATTACATATAACGGGACTAAGAGCATGTTTGTCGACTCTTTTCCCCCTTTGGTCTTATGATACTGAGTAAGTGATATGAGTCTCTGAAGTTAGTTTTCTCTATTAGAAAACTGAAAATTTAATAAAACATAAATCTACTCTAACTCCTTTATAATCATAATGATATATAATAAAAGTATTATAAGCTTTAAAATTTATATTGATATTAATCATTCTTAGGAGATTTCCAAAATAAACCAGGACCAGATAATTATCATCTATGTATTAAAAGTCAGTTTTATAAAATATTAGAAATAAATTATTAAAGCTTAATTTGGAATGAAAACTTAAGAAAGACATGTTGCCATGAATGATAGTAATAAACTATTAGGTCTCATGAAAAAGCTATTATGTCCCTAAAAATAACATAAGCACATTTCCTAAAAGTAACAAACACAAAAATATAATTTTGTGTATATCTCAGCCAATCTTATAATATTATTTAAATTGTTGTGGGTGCTTAAAAATCTCAGAGGAATGAACTTCCTAATAATTATTGTAGTTTTCCTTTTCTCTCATCTTAATTTTAAGAAGCTATTTGAAAAGAAGTTATTGTGCTGTTTCTTGAATTCTTCAGATACCTTACAGATTATTGTAATATAACAAGGGATGTTTTATGTAATGTCAGTACAATTAGAATAAACCATCATATTTTTCGTTGGAACAGAATTTATAAGAAATTAAGATTACTAAAATGAGCAGGTAATGCTATGATTTTCCTCTAAGTGATTGGAACTTTAATAATGTTTAAACAATGAGGTCACACAGTAATTTGTGTGAAAGTTACCTGTGCAATAGATACCATCTATCCAGGATCCAGATTCCTCCCATCTATTGCCTCTACAACTCTCAACATGTTTGGTCCCTTAGGATTATAACATGGCATTAGCAGGTATAGGCATTGTTTCTTCATAGAACAATATCAAAAGGCAGAATAGGCTATTTCTTTGCTTTTATGCACTTAACATGGAAAAAAAATTCATATAAGTGAAGCAGATTTCCTTATGCCTAACTAATGATACATAAACCAGTCATTGGAACCAGTAAAATATTCCTCATCTTGATTATTTGGAGTAATTAATATTTACTACCTATGTTTGGAGAGAAGCAGGCTATGCTCCCAGATCTGGACAAATTTTTTTTTTTTTTTTTTTTTTTTTTTTTTTTTTTTTAGCCAGGAAAAGGGAAAATGGATGTTGCTTAGGAATGAGACTTCAGAGGCTTGCTATAAATTGAGTTCTGTTCTAAACCAAAGAGTAAGACTGCAGTGTTCAAAATGTAAGTCTACATAACCATCATAGAGATGATGAGATAGAGAGATGCTAACATGACAAACATTAAAATACAAGGGAAAGAGGAGGAGGAAGAGAAGTAAAAGAAAGTGAGAGAAGAGAAAGAGCTAGAATAATATTACAATGCAATAAATGGAAAAAATTTCAAATAAGGTTTTCCTAGTGAGAGGTTTTCAACTTGTGGTTTTCAGGCTACGACAGGCATAAAATTTACTACAGGGAAATCCTCAAATTCCTGAGTTTCACACATTATCTTTTGAGTGAATAAAATATTTATCTCACATTTTAATGTGATAATAGGTGCTGCTGAAATTAACAAAATTTAAATTATTTTAAATGTATTACTGGTATCATAGCTTTTATTTTTAAACTAATGGGATCTGTGAACAGTTTTATTATTTTAACAAAAAAGTGAGACCACTGATGTTTAATAAAGATATAGTGGGAGTTTCAAGATTAAAACCTAAACGTTGTACCCACTGCACCTTCATTTGTACCTTCATGCCTAGAGTTTTCTCAAGCTAAGTCCTGTGGGATCCAGGTTTTTCATTAGACACATCATAGAGTTAATGATTTAGTCTCATAGAGTTAATGATTTATTCTCCTGAAATACTATATGGAGAGTTATAAATCATAATGTGGGTCACCTCTAAGTCTCCTAAATGCAGTGCATGTGACAAAGGGGATCTCACCCAGTGGATGGAAAGTACCTCAAAGCATAGGATTATTTCTGGGAAATAAATGTATATTGAAACAGAGAGGATTTTGGAGTTTAGTCACCTGTGGGTTTAAGATATCCTCAGATTGAATTCTCAAGATTCTTGTACCAGGATCAAAAAAGGAACTACTTTGCACCTGAGAGATCTGACTAAAACATTACAAAGTATGAAGAATTTGAGTGGGATGCAGAATGATCACTATGATCTTGGTATGTTCTTAACCAAAGCAGTGCATTTAGATGAGTTAAGCAATAATTCAAAGGTAGGCAAGTTTGAGATTCCATAAATAGCTAAAAAGGAAGTGATGGAAAACTGTAAAGTGGAAAAATAGTTTGAAACCAAACTTTTGCATATGTGGTAAAGTCTCCACATCCCCCTGGAGGAAATAAGCAACTCAACTAGTGATGGAGCTGTGGAAATAAAAAGAGAGAGGGAGTTCTTTTTTTTTTTTTTAAGATTTTATTTATTCACGAGACACACACACACACACAGAGGCAGAGACATAGGTAGAGGGAGGAGAAGCAGGTTCCATGCAAGGAGCCTGATGCCGAACTCAACCCCAGGACTCCAGGATCATGCCCCAACCCAAAGGCAGATGCTCAGTCACTGAGGCATACAGGCATCCCAGGAAAGGAAGCTCTGATATGAGTTCAGGCCATAGGCTCTTGGGAATTAGCCTGCCTAGGTTTAAATCCTGAATCCCCCACTGGATGCCCTTTGGCCCTTTATTTTTGTCTTTTTTTTTTCTATAAAAGCAGAAAAATGCTTATCTATCTTATCAGTTTGTGAGGGTTACTTGAGGTATTAAATATCAAGTACTTATAAAAATGTCCACAAGTTAATAAATGTTCAATAAATGTTAACTAATAGTGTTTCCAGCTCCCTGAAGTTTAATTATGAGTAAGGAGAAAGAAATGCATGATCAAACATTTGAAACCATTTACCTTCTAAATATACAGTTTAATATTTGGACAGTACATTATCATGTAGCCTAACTTATTATCATTGTTTATTTAATTCAGAATATTTTTCAATGTCAGGGTTGAACAGCTCTTTTATTCAAAAGCCATATAAATACATTATATCAATGTACATTTTTTTCAAAGTGATCACTTTGCAAAGAAAAGATAATTGTTGAGAAGGTTCAGGGTATTTTATACACATCACATATTTTTCTTCAGATAATAGGATACCAGCAAGAAGGATTATGTAAATGCAGGACTATAAAAGCAGCTTAGTTCAATGGACTCACTGAGGGTCATGCATTAACAATTTTATGAGCAACCCTATGACAAGAAAAGGATTTAAAATATTAGATGACAACATTCAATTGAATTATTTTCTTCAGGAGGGAGTTCTGAAGTTCCTGTTTGAGAGCTCTTTGTGAGTAAAGGCATGTTGTATATTTTTCTTGACAACTTACATTTGTGCCGAACAAGGCAGACATACCTTGTGGCAATGTAATCTCCTAAACGTAGTTTTAAAAAAAGGCACAAACAAGGCTCTAAGTAATTATCAATAGATAAAATGACATTGCATTGCATGTAAGTATGTGATTAACAGGAACTGCATAATATAAATGGCAAGGAAAAATTAAATCACAAGAGCATAATAAAAATATGTCTCACTATCATCATCATTTACTTCCTTGAATAATCTTGTCAGAATATTCACACTAGACATAATTGGGGAAAGGAATATAATGTACACTATTTATAGACTTGTTACCATGTGCCAGGCATTATTTACATTTTGGCTGTATTCTTTTTTTTTAAGATTTTATTTATTCATGAGAGACACAGAGAGAGAGGCAGAGACATAGGCAGATGGAAAAGCAGGCTCCCCACAAGGAGCATGATGTGGGACTCGATCCAGCATCCTGGGATCGTGTCCTTGGGCCAAAGGCAGATGCTCAACCGCTGAGCCACCCAGGTGCCCAGCTGCATTAATTCTTCTAACTACTTGTGTTAGGTATTACTGCTCCATTTTATTGATTAAAAACTGAGGCTTGCATTTCAGGTCTGTCTCAATTTAGGGCTATGTTCTTATCTATTACACTCTTGAAATTATAGTACAAGAACTTTTGCATCAGAACTACCAGAGACACTTGATGGAATGCACATTTCTAGGATGCGTAGCACAATTAGATTGGGCTATCTGAGATAGGGTTTAGGATGTTAATTTTAACATGTTTCTGGATGATTCCTATTTTATAGCAAAAATCTGACAAGTATTGCTTTAATGACTAGCAAAGTCAATTGTTCCTAATTTGCTTCTTAAATCACATCACATTAGAACCATTTTTACAGATTAAGAAATCAAATTTTAAAGATTTCATTAATTTGAAAGTATAATAAGTTACATATATTGCACTAAATAATGGTCAACTTAGTATGGATATTTATAAATAATGTACTAATATAGCTAACAAATAAATGAGTCTCCAAAGACTTATGTACGTATGATGATGAGGATAGTGATGGCTGTTTTATAGGTGCTAGGAAAAAAGTTTAAAACATGATTTCCACCTTCAAGTTTCCTACAAATTGTGGTGTACATTGCTGGCTCTAAAGGAAGTCTTCTGTCTACAGATTAAAAACAGGGGAGAAACATGTTGTGTTTAATATATTCTGCTTTAAGGATCCACTCATTAGACTGAACTTTTATTTTTGTGTTTTTATCTGAAAATAGCAAATTTGCCCCATGCATGATAAACACTGTAATGTATACAAATATCAAAACTTATAAAATATATTAGAAGTTCATCAAAAATATTTTGGTAGTCTTCAGATAATTTCTATGCTAAAACATCCTAGTATATGATGGCATGATTTTAGGACTATGTTATAATTTCATGATGTATTATATGTAGAACACTACTGGGAAAGAGAACTGGTGAATGAATATATTTTAGTGAAAATAGAACTGAGCTGTGTTGTATAGGTTTAAGGCTAACAATTTTAGAGGTACATGGATCATATAGAATTCAATATAAATAAAAGCAAATTATCACAGGCTAAGTGTAAGATACTGTTTCAGATATTTGTGTCATTTCCTCAGGATATTATTATACTAGCTCTATCTAGTGGTCACATACAAATATTACACATTGCTAATAAATATAAATTAAGAAACATGCTCTAATTTGCAATTATTACTGTTCATTTTTTGTAAGCTGTATTTCAAATGATTTAAAGGTACAGAATTGTTACCCCACTGTATTCATTAATATTAAGCTTGCTTTGCAATTTTCTTTTTTTGTGTGTGTGCATAGTAAAAGCACTTAACATGCAATTTGCCTTCAACAAATTTTTGAGTACATAATACAGTATTAATAATAATAGACATAATATTATAGTATAGCTTATATCTAGAACATGATCATCTTTTTAAAAAAGATTTTATTTATTTATTCATGAGAGACACAGAGAAGCAGACACATAGGCAGAGGGAAAAGCAAGCTCCCTGCCGGGAGCTGGATACAGGACTTGATCCCAGAACGCCGGGATCATGACCTGAGCCAAAGTCAGAGAGGCTCAACCACTGAGCCACCCAGGTGTGCCTAAAACATAATCATCCTGTATGATTGAAGCTTTATACCTGTTTCATAGCAACTCCTTATTTCTCCTTCCCCCCAGCCCCTGGCAGCCACCATTCGACTGTGTTTTTATATATTTGACTATGACAGAAGTCATTTTTAAAACCACATTTTGTTCTTAAAATAGAGAATTTTTATTTGTACTTTTGTCATTGATTTTTATGCATAAAATAATTTAAATAATGAAATAAAATATTGTGTTTAATCAATGTATTTAGTTTGAGAGAGAGGGCAACCAGGGGGAGAAGGGGCAGAAGCAGAGGGAGATAATCTTAAACCAATTCCCCGCTGAGCATGGAGCTAGATCTCATAACCCTGAGATCATGACCTGAGCTGAAATCAAGTATCAGTAGCTTAAACAACTGAGCCACCCAGGTATCCCTATAACTTAAAATATTTTAAAAGCTCAAAATAAACTTACAAATTAGATGGGATTATAAAATGCAATCTTAAAAGCATTTAGGTATTAGTAGGTAATTTTAACCATAACAGGGTATAAGATTTTTGAAAAATTGATCAAATATTTTAACTTGGTAATTGAGCTCAGATTTATACCTTCCAGTGAAATGATATTTTGTTATGCATTTTATTGAAGAATCAAATATTACTTGTTATCAAGGATTTTTACATATAAGTAACACAATCTAATTTTCTGTGCCTTCATGTAAACAATGACTTATCCATTAAAGAATTATCATTTAGCTATTGTCTTAAAAATACTAATAAGAATATTATTCAAAGATAAATGACTTCAAACAACCATCCTTTATTCATTGCATGAGTCTGTGTATCCTTGGAATGGTTCTGTTGATCTGGGCCAAATATAGTTACCCTCAGTTAAGCTCACACATGCGTCTGTGGTCACTTGCCAGATTGCCTTCGGGGTCAGCTGGGGGCTGCCTTAGCTGGGTGATTCCTCTCTCAAATTCCTCAATCAGCAGAAACGTTTGTGAGGAAATTTTTAAAAATAAATACTCTGTAGTATATTCATAGCTTACAAATTTTTACGATGAATTAGTGGGATTTATATACATTGATATAGATCTCAAGACATATAGCAAGACATATAGTTTTGGAAGGCAAATTACAGAATGATTTAATTAAATTTAAATTTTAATTCAAACGCTAAAAATATTACATATTTTCTCTGTATGCAGATATATGCAGAAAAATTGTAAAATCATAAGCAGAGTATGCCGAATTTATAATAACAGTGTAATATCATAGGGGAGAACAGCATAAGGCAATTCAATTTAATCTGTAAAATTTTGTTTCCTTAAAGCCTGAAGCAAATTTGTAAACAAAACAAAATCATTTTGCTTCAAAAATATCTGTTGTGCATCGTAAACTAATATAGTGTTACATGCCAATTATATCAGTGAAGCTGGAAAAAAAAATGCCTGTTGTAAAACTGTCAAAGTGAATTCCCATTTGTTCTAATTTTCACATCTTTATTCTGTGTTTTGTCTAAATTTCTGCATTGGAGTACATTTGGAATATCCTTTAACAGCAACTGTTTTGCTCTGTCTGTATTTTCTCTCAAATCCAAAGTCTCCTCTCCATCCTCATTACTCTCATTCCAATTTTAATGATATCCAGTAATCCTCTCACAAGCCTACTGCTTGTTGCCTTTTACTTAATTGGTCTTCCTGTCTCTGGCTCATCCACAGTCTGACTCACCTTATGGCTGATCAATGTTCCTCAAGTGCAACACCAATTTAATCCTTATTCTGCTCAACCACCTTAATGACGTCCAAGTATCAATTAAATTAAACACAAATCCATCTGCCTGATTTTTCAAATAATTCCATAAAATGGCTTCAATAGAACTTTCCAGCCCATTACCCAATTATGCACACTTACATAATATTGCAGTTGTTCAACAGCACAACTAATTGTTCCTCAACAAGTTTCATGCTTTGCCACCCTCATTCCTTTGCACCTGTTAGTTCTTTGACTTAGAATAACTTCTCCAAACAAGTTGTCTCCTGAAATCCCATCCAGTCTTCAAGGGAAAAAAAAAAAAAAAACCTTTAATCATAATTTTTGTGATATTTTCCTGATATTAATTGATCCTATCCTCCCCAAAATGTGACTTTTTTTTTCTTTTAATGACTCATTAGTATAGATAACATCTATACTTGTTTTAAACCTTTGCAGGGTTGCCTGAGTGGCTCAGTTGGTTAAGCATCTACCTTCAGCCCAGGTCATAATCTCAGCATCCTGGGATCAAGCTCCACGTCGGGCTCCCTGCTCTTTAGGGAGCCTGCTTCTCCCTCTCCCTCTGCCTGCTGCTCCCCCTGCTTGTGCTTGCTCTTTCTGTCAAATAAATAAAATCTTTCAAAAAAATTAAAAATAAACCTTGTAAACAGTTAACCTTGAGAAGTTAGGATTTATATTTATCACATCTGTTGATTTAGTTTAAGAAATCAGTTTATCTTAATATAGATATATTTAGATCTATAATTTATGGACTTCAAAAAATGTGTTGAAAAATTATTTAGCATTAACATCTTTAAGGTAGAAAAATCAAAGTATGACACTTACTGACAAGTAACTCAATATCTGAGTTAACCACCTTAGGTATCTGTTGAAGGAAACAGGTAAAAACCCCAAGTCAGCCCTTCACAAAGAAAAAATACCTTCTTTGTTTATTAATGAATTTTAGTAAAAGGCTGTTGCCCTGAATGAAAAAGAATTGTTCAGGAAAGTAGTGTTTTAAGGAATACTTATAATCACAACAATAATTTAGTAGATTAATTCTAATTATTTTTATATGTGATATCATGGCTTTCACTATATTCTCTTGACAATAACAGAAAATAGAATCTAGCCTTTGTTCTTGATTAAAATAATCTACTTATTTTAGTGAACCAGCTGTCATTCTTTACTCTTTTTTTGGCCATATTAAAATAAAGGATTATTAAATTTTGGAAATTTCAAGAGGTCAAACATTGAATAACAAAGCTGTTATAGCTAATTTAATGACAAAGTTTTATTTATAATGAATCATAGTAAAAAATAAATTACCCTCTCTGATTTAGTGGTAGAATAAAAATGTATTTTGTCTGAGTAGGACATCTAGGCCAGCTTTTCCAGAAATGTTCTGAAAAACAGCTTGAAATATGACTAGATGCTAAGTGAAAAGGAAGTTTTGAAGTTTGGAGGCAAATTTGCTACATACAGTAGCCATCTCTTGGAGAGCTACAATGCGAAGTGGCATATATGGGACTCTTAAAATTTTTGTTATAAATATATTGTTTAAATGTATTTAGCCTGGCATTTCCCAAATTTACAATACAGAGTCATTTTTATGGATAATGCTATATAAGGTTCCCATCAAATGTCATTTGTATATCAAATATTTACTGAGTACCTGCTACAATCCAGAATTCATTAGGTGCTGAGTACATAGAAATAAAAGGCATATTCCTTGCAGTCAATCAAGGCCTTCACAGTATAACAGGGAAGATGACATTATAACACTTCATCATGTGATGTCAGTGGATAGAAATAAGTGCAGAAGGCCCTGTTGTGGACACAGAATGTTTCCCTGGCCCTAATTGCTAACTACTCATGAATCACTGCTAGGTGTTGGGCCAAGACAGTTTTATTGGAATAAATATCTAAGCTGAGTTCTAAAGAATGGGAAGTTATAGACACAGATAGGCAGAGTTGTAGCCTGTAAAAACAAAAGAGAGCTCAAAACTAAGGTGGCTCATTTCAAGAACAGTAAGTGATTTGACATACGATTTTTAATTTGGGAAGAATGACTGGAAAGAAGACACCAGAGAGGTGGGCATGAGGTAGATCCTTCCTTTGTGGCAAACTGAGACTTGTGAGCATCAGGGTCTATGGGAACGCTTTAACAAACTTGACATAAGCTGACTTAGGTTTTAGAGTGCTGTGAAGGGTAAGTGTAGGGACAGTCTGGAGATCCCTGCAGACTGAAATACACACGATGAAATTATCACTGTTTAGAGTACATTCCTTTATTTTTTTCATATAGTTCATACTTATTTATATCTGGTCAAATATTAATCCCTTGTATTTTTTATGACTTTAGACATCTCCATGATTCTGTTTGATGTTATTTTCCATCTGCCTTAAAAACTGCTTTGGTATGTGCTTTACATCAATTGCAGATCTTAGTGTTTATCTTCCAAATTTTTATTTAAATCCCAGTTAACATATACTGTAATATTAGTTTCAGCTGTAGAATTTAGTGATTCATCACTTACATATAACATCTAGTGCTCATCACAAATACCCTCCTTAAGGCCCTTCACCTAATTACCCCATCCCCCAGCCCAACTCCCCTCCAGTAACCCTCAGTTTGTTCTCTATAGTTAAGAGTCTCTTTTATGCTTTGCCTCTCTTTTTATCCTCCTATGTTCATCTGTTTGATTTCTTAAATTCCACATATAAGTGAAATCCTGTGAAATCAAAGTCTTTGACTTATTTGACTTAGCATAATATACTCTATCCACATTCTTGCAAATGGCAAGATTTCATTCTTTTTGATGGCTAATACTCCATTGTGTGTATATATATTTATATTTATATATAATCCATTGTGTGTGTATATATATACATATATATCTGTGTGCTTTGATATATATATGTATGTATATATATATATATTTATATATATATATATGTATATCACGTCTTTATTCATCATCAGTAAATGGACATTTAGGCTCTTTCCATAATTTGACTAGTGCTGATAGTGCTACCATAAACATTGGGGTGCATGTGTCCCTTTGAATCAGTATTTTTGTACCCTTTGGGTAAATATCTAGTAGTGCAATTGCTGGATTGTAGGGTAGTTCTATTTTTAACTTTTTAAGGAATCTCCAAGCTGTTTTTTAGAGTGGCTGTACCAGTTTGCATTCCCACCAACAGTGCAAGAGAGTTCCCCTTTCTCCACATCCTTACCAATATCTATTGTTTCCTGTGTTAATTTTAGCCATTATGACAAGTGTGAGGTGGTATCTCATCATGTTTATGATTTATATTTCCTTGATGATGAGTGATGTTGAGCATCTTTTCATGTGTCTTTTAGCCATCTGTATGTCTTTTTTGAAAAAAGTCTATTTAGGTCTTCTGCCCATTTCTTTTTTTTTTTTCTTCTGCCCATTTCTTAACTGGATTATTTGTTTTTGGGCACTGAGTTTGATAAATTCTTTATTGATTTTGTCAGATATATATGTCATTGGCAAATATTTTATCTCATACCATACGCTGCCCTTTAGGTTTGTTGATTGTTTCCATATTTTCTTTATCCATTCATGCATTATTTACATTTGGGTTGTTTCCATATCTTGGCAGTTGTGAATAATGCTGCAGTGAACATGAGTGTGCAGATATCCTTTAGATACACCAACTTTTTCAGATACATACCCAGGAATGGGATTGCTGGATCATATGATAGTTCTATTTTTATTTTTTAAACACCATATTGTTTTCCATAATGATTTCCCTTTTTCAATTCATACCAAAAGTGTAAGGGTACCTGGGTGGCTCAGTCAATTAAGTGTCTGATTCTTGATTTTGGCTCGGGTCATGATCTCAGAGTTGTGAGACTGAGCCCTGTGCCTATGCCCAGCGTGGTGCCTGCTTAAGATTCTCCCTCTCCCTAGCACCCTCCCTGCCCCACTTGTGCATATGCTCTCTCTAAAAAAAAGTGTTTAAGAGTTCCCTTTTTTTCACATACTCATCATTTGTTATCTTTTGTCTTTTGTGAGCATTGGCATCCTAACAGGTGTAAAGTGATATCTCATTATGGTTTTGATTTGTAATTTATGATTAGTGATGATGAACACCTTTTCATATAACTACTGGCCATTTGTATATCTTCTTAGGGAAAAAAAGTCTATTTAGGTCTTTTGTCCATTTTTAAATTAATTACTTTTTTTTCCTATTGTGTATGAGTTATCAGTTTTAGATATTAAACCCTTACCTAACTCATAGTTTGTAAATATTTTTCCCATTCTTTAGGTTGCATTTTCAGTTTCCTGATGTCTTTGCAGAAACTCTTTAGTTTGATGTAGCCCCCCTTTAGTTTTTGTTGCCTGTTTTTGAAGTCTTACCCAAGAAATTATTACTAAAACCAATTCAAGAATCTTTCTCTAGGTTTTCTTTTGTTTTTTTTTCAGAACTTACATTTAAGTCTTTGATACATTTTTAATTATTTTTTTGTGAGTGCTGTTAAGATAGGGGTCTAGTTCCATTCTTTTGCATGTGCATATCTGATTTTCCCAGTACCATTTATTGAAGACACTGTCCTTTTCCCATTGTATGTTCTTGGAACCATGTTGTAAAAATTAATTGACTGTATATATTTGGGTTTGTGATTGGGCTATTATACTGGTCTTGTGCCTGTGTTTATGACAGTGTACCATTTTGATACCTTATAGCTTTTTAATCAGTAGGGTGAAGGATGGGGTGTTTACTCCAGCTTTGTTCTTTTTTCTCGGGATTGCTTTGACTATTAGGAGTTTTTTGGTTCCAAACAAATTTTGGGATCGGTCTTTTTTTTTTTTTTTTTCTATTTCTGTGAATAACGCCACTGGAATTTTGATTAGCTATTGCATTAAATCTCTGGCTTGCTTTGCATAGTAAATACATTTTCACAATATTAATTCTTCTAATCCAAAAACTCGTTATCTTTTCATTTATTTGTATATTCTTCAATCTTTGTGATCAGTATCTTATAGTTTTCAGTGTATATCCCATCCTTAGTTGAATTTATTCCAAAATATTTTATGTTTTCAATGCTATTCTAAGTGTGATTGCTTTCTTAATTTTGCTTTCAGATAGTTTGCTACTAGTGTATACAAATGGAAGTGATTTTTGTACTTAGATGTATCCTGCAACTTTACTGAATTTGTTCTGTTGTTTTTTTTTTTTTTTGTAGAATCTTTAGGATTTCTGTAAAGATCATATCAACTGTAGACAAACATAGTTTTACTTCTTCCCCAATGGATGCCTTTTATTTTTTTCTACCTAATTGCTGTTGTTAGGTAAGACATGTTGAAAAGAAATGGTAGGAGTTAGCATTCTTATCTTGTTCCTCATCTTAAAGGAAACACTTTGAACATTTCACTATTAAGTATGATGTTAGCTATGGGCTTGTTGTATATGGTCTTTATTATGCTGAGAACAATCCTTTTTTAAAGATTTTATTTATTTGTTTATTTATTTATTTATTTATTATTTATTTATTTATTTATTCATTCAGAGAGAGAGAGAGAGAGAGAGGCAGGCAGAGAAACAGGCAGAGGGAGAAGCAGGCTCCACACAGGAAGTCCTATGTGGGACTCTATCCTGGGTCTCCAGGATCAGGTCCTGGGCTGCAGGCGGCGCCAAACCGCGGCACCACCAGGGCTACCCGAGAACAATCCTTTTATACCCACGTGTTGAGGATTTTCATCATAGAAGGATATTCTATTTTGTCAACTTTCTCTGAATCTGTTGAGATGGTCATATGATTTTTATCTTTCTATTACTGTGATCTATTACACTTATTTATTTGCATATATTTAACCACGCTTTCATCCCAAGAATGTCACTTGATCATTGTGAATGACCTTTTAATCTGTCACTGAATTTAGTTACCTAATATTTTGTTGAGAATTTTTACATATTAATGTATCGGAGATATTGGCCTGTAATTTTCTTATAAGTTCTCACGTGGCTTTGGTATCATGGTAATGCTGATCTTATAAAATGAGTTTAGGAGAATTCTCTCCTTTTCAGTTTTTTGGAGAGTTTGAAAAGGACCAGCATTAATTATTCTTTAAATGTTTGGTAGAATTCATTTTTGAAACCATATGGTCATGGGTTTTTCTGTGTTGAGTTTTGAATACCGATTCAATAGCCTTACTCATTATTGGTCTGAGATTTCATATTACTTGCCAATTCAGTCCTGGTGACTTGCATTTTTTTTTTTTTGGAAATTTATCCATTTTGTTTAGGTCATCTAGTTTGTTCTCATGTCATTGCTCATGATTTTCTCTATTTCTGTGATAACAGTTGTAATGTCATTATGTAATGGCATTCTTTTTAGGGTTTTGTTGTTGTTGATATTGTTTTACTTTAAGTCTATTCTTTGTGAACACATTTTGCTACCCCTGCTATCTTTTGGTTTCTATCAACATGGATATATTTTCCATTCCTTCATTTTTAGCTTCTGAGTATACTAAAAGTCTAAATAATTTGCTTGTAGATAGAATCTACTTGATTTTTATCCATTCAGCCATTCTGTATTTTAATTGGATGGTTTATTCATATTTGGAAGAATTTTGGAAAGGTGGGACTTACTATCATCATTTTAAAAATTGCTTTCTGATTGTTTTGTAGTTCCTTTTCTTCTCTTTCTTTAGTTTGCTGACCCTGAGGTCCTGATGTCGACAATGTGGGACACTTGAGGGTTTTAAGTAAAATAAAATCTGAGTTTTAGTATTGATTAATTCATTGATTTGATCGGTCATTCAACTAGCCTGTATTAAACCCCTAATATGTGTCAAATGTTATGCTAAGCACTGGGGATCAGAGATGAAGACATAGGTCCCTCCTTCCAGAAGCCCACAGTTCACTGGTACAGTGGTGGGGCTGATTCACAAAGGACCAGCTGAACTGTTGGCTCCAGGGGGGTAGGATATATGTCTGTTTTGGTCAATATTTTATCTTTAGAACATAGCACATAGTATGTATTCAATAAATATTTGTTGAATGAATGAATAAATGAGTGAGCCAAACCAGGTTGGCTCTGACAAACGCTCTGATAGAAATGCAAGTGAAGTATTGGAAAGGCACTTAGATCAGTGAGAGCTTCATTGTCATTGTGTGTGTGTGTTTAGAGGGAGGGAGAAAGGGAGAGATGGGGCGGAATCTTACTTGGACTCTGAAGGATGGATGGAATTTTCATTTTTGAAACTGGTGAATCTAGGGGAAGAGTGGATGGAGGAAAAGGGATAGGCCAATTTCATTTTTCTATCTTATCTCCTCAATTTATTTTAGATTCTTCTGTTAGGATTCTTACTATAAAGGCAGGAGGATTCCTAAATGCTGGAGTAATGGAAACTCTCAGGAAGTTTTATGATGTATAGAAAAAGTACTCCCCCAAGTATACTATTAATTGGGAGCCCCTCCCCTCCGCCCATGCCATTTTGAATCACCTTGGCCAGCCTATCCCCTTCTGCAGCTTTTTTTTCAGTATTCTTTATTGATGTATAATTAACATACAATGTTATATGAGTTTCAGGTGTACAATATAATAATTCAACAAATCTATACATTATTCAGAGCTCAATATGATAAGTGTACTCACCATCTGTCATCATAGTTTTTACAATATTGAACTGTGCTTTTCCATTCTGTGGCATATTTATTTTATAATTGAAAGTTTGTACGTCTTAATCCCCTTTATCTATTTCATCTATTCCCTCACCCACCTCTCTTCTGGCAACTGCCAGCTTGTTCACTGTATTTAAGAGTATGCTTGTTTTTCTGTTTCTTTGTTCATTTTTTTTTGTTTTCTAGAGTCCACATATAAGTGAAATCATGTGATATTTGTCTTTCTCTGACTTATTTCACTTACATAATATCCTCAAGGTTCATTCATGTTGTTGAAAATGGCAAGACTTCAGTCTTTTTTATGGCTGAAAAATATTCCATTATGTGTGTATTTGTACACCATATCGTCTTTACCCATTCATCTATCTATAGACACTTCAGTTGCTTCCATATCTTGGCTTTTGTAAATAATGGTGAAATAAACATAGGAGTGCATATAAATTTTCAGGTGTGTGTGTGTGTGTGTGTGTGTGTGTGTGTGTGTGTGTGTGTGTTTTGAGAGGGGGCTTGGAGAGGGAAAGAGAGAATCTTTAGCAGCCTCCATGCCCAGTGTGGATCTGGACATGAGGCTTGATCTCACAACCCAGGATCATGACCTGAGCCAAAATCAAGTCAGACACAACCAACTGAGCCAGCCAGGTGCCCCTCAAATTATTGTTTTCATGTACCTTGAGTAAATGTCCAGTAATGAATTACTGAATCATATGGTAAATATCTATTTTAATTTTTTGAGGAGCCTCCATATTGTTTTCCACAGTGGCTGCACCTGTTTATATTCCCACCAATAGTGCATAAGGTTCCTTTTTTCTCCATATCCTAGGCATCACTTTTTATTTGTTTTTGATTCTAGCCATTCTAGCAGGTGTAAGGTGCTCTCACTGCGGTTTTGATTTGCATTTCTCTGATGATTACTGATGACCTTTCATATGTCTGTTGGCCATCTGCATGTCTTCTTTGGGTAAATGTTTATACAGATCCTCTGCTCATGTTTTAATCAGATTGCTTTTTGGTATTGAGTTGTATAAGTTTTATTTATATATTTTAGATATTAACCTCTTAACAGACATATCATTTGCAAATATCTTCTTCTGTTAAGTAGGCTGTCCTTATGTACTGTTGATGGTTTCCTTTGCTGGGCAAAAGCTTTTTATTTTGGTGTAGTTCCAAAAGTTTAGTTTTGCTTTTTTTTCTTGCTGGAGATATATCTAGAAAAATGTTGCTAAGGCCTATTAAAAAATACTGCCCATTTTCTTCTAGGATTTTTATGGTTTCAGGTCTCACATTTAGGTATTTAATCCATTTGAGTTTATTTTTGTGTATGCTGGTCCAGTTTCATTTTTTGCATGTAGCTCTCCAGTTTTTTCTTCACCATTTATTGAAGAGACTTTTTCTTCTTGTATATTCTTGTCCACTCACCATAGATTAATTGATCATATAAGTACAGGTTTTTTTCTGAGCTCTCTATTCTAGTCTATTGATTTTTGTGTCTGTTTTTTTGTGCCAGTTGTGTAGTATTTTGATTACTAGAATCTGAAGTATATCTTGGAATTGGAGATTGTGATACCTCCCGCTTTTTTCTTTTTTCTTAAGATTATTTTGAGTATTCAGAGTCTTTTGTGGTTCTATAAAAAATAGTTTTATTTGTTCTAGCACTATAAAAAAGTGCTATTGGTATTTTGCATAGGGATTGCATTAAATCTGTAGGTTGTTTTGAGTCATATTAATTACCCCCTTCACTCATTTTCCCCAATCTCTATCCCCTTCTCCTCTGGCAACCATCAGTCTGTTGCCTGTATTAATAATTCTGATTCTACTTTTTGTTTCTCATTTTTCTTTAGATTCCATTTATGAATCATATGGTATTTATCTTTCTCAGACTTATTTATTTCACTTAGTATAATACCCTCTATATCCATACATGTTGTCTCAAATGGCACACTCTCATCCTTTTTTATGGCTGTGAAATATTCCATTGTGTGTGTATATATATATATGTATGTGTATGTGAGTCTATCTCTCTTTACATATATTTATATATAAAACCACATTTTCCTTATCCATTCATCTGATGGACACTTAGGCTTCTTCCCTGTCTATGCTATTGTGCATAAAGCTACACTGGACAATGCAGTGCATGTATCTTTTTGAGTTAGTTTCTTTTTTTTTTTTTTTGTTTTAACTAGGTAATACTCAGTAGTGGGATTATTGGATCATGAAGTATATCTAATTTAATTTTTTAAGGAAACTCCATACTGTCTTCCAAGGTCGTTACACCAATTTACATTTTCACCAATAGTACACAAGATTTCCTTTTTCACATCCTCACCAATATTTGTTATTTCTTGTTATTGTAATATTACCCATTCTAACAGGCATAAGGTAGTATGTCATTGTGGTTTTGATTTGAATTTCCCTGATAATCAGTAATATTGAGCATCTTCTCATATGTCTGTTGGCCACCTGCGTGTCGTCTTTGGAAAAGTGTCTATTTTTGGAAAAGGTCATCTGCCCATTTTTAATTGGATTATCTGTGGGGTTTTCTGGTCTTTAGCTGTATAAATTATTCATATATTTTGGATATTAACCTCTTATCAGATATATCATTTGCAAATGTCTTCTTCCATTTAATAGATCATCTTTTTCTTTCATTGATGGTTCCCTTTGCTGTAAAAAAGCTTTTGATTTGATATAGTCCCAATAGTTTTGCTTTTTTTCCCCTTGCCTGAGAAGACATATCTAGAAAAATGTTGCTATAGCTGATGTCAGAAATGTTACTGTGTTTTCTTCTAAGATTTTATGGTTTCAGGTCTCATTTAGGTCTTTAATTTTGAGTTTATTATGATGATGATGATGATTTTTTAATGATTTTATTTATTTATTCATGAGAGAGAGAAGGCAGAGACAGAGACAGAGACAGAGACAGACACAGAGCAGAGGGAGAAGCAGGTTCCATTCAGGGAGCCTGATGTGGGACTCAGTCCCAGAACTCCAGGCTCACGCCCTGAGCCAAAGGCAGATGCCCAACCACTGAGCCACCCGAGCATCCCAAGTTTATTATTTGTGTGTATGATGTTATAAATAATTCAGCTTCTTTCTTTTGCATGTAGCTATCCACTTTTCCAACACCAACACCATTTATTAAAAAGACTGCCTCCTTTTTAATATTTCCCCATTGTATATTTTTGCCTCCTTTGTCATTAATTAACCATATATATATATATATGGTTCACTTCACAGAAGGTCTATCCTATTCTAGTGATCTATGTGTCTGTTTTTGTACCAGAACTATACTGTTTTGATTACTAAAACTTTGTAGTAGATCTTGAAATCTGGGATTGTGATAATCCAGCTTTACTCTTCTTTTTCAAGTTTGCTTTGCTATTCTAGGTCTTCTATGGTTTCATACAAATTTTTGTATTTGTTCTAGTTTTGTGAAAAATGCTTTTGGTATTTTGGTGGGAATTGCATTGAATATGTAGATTGCTTTGAGGAATATTGGTATTTTCACAATATTCTTCTACTCCATGAGCATGAATATCTTTCTATTGGGGTTATTTTCATTTTTTAAAAATTTATTTATTCATGAGAGACACACAAGGGGGGGGGGCACGCAGAGTCACAGGCAGAAGGAGAAGCAGACTCTATACAGGTAACCTGACACAGGATTGATCCTGGGTCTCTAGGATCACGCCCTGGGCTGAAGGCAGCACTAAACTGCTGAGCCACCAGGCTGCCCTCAATTTCTTTCATCATTGTTTTAGATTAGTTTTCAGATTACAGGCCTTTTAGTTCTTTGATTAACTTTATTTCTAGGGTTTTTCTCTAATTTTTTGGTGCAGTTGTAAATGGTGTTTTTTGTTTGTTTGAATTTACAGACAGTAAAAAACAGTGTATATAAATGCTACCAATTTCAGAATATTAATTTTGTATCCTGCCTCCTTACTGAATTCATTTATCATTTCTAGTAGTTTTTAGTGGTAACTTTAGGATGTTCTTCTATGTGTATTTCAAGTCATCTGCTATTAGTGACAGTTTAACTTCTTTACCAATTGGATCCCTCTTATTTATTTTTTCTTACCTGATTACTATGGCTTGGATTGCTAGTACTATCTTGAAAAAAAGAGTGATAAGTTGATAGCCTTAAAGAATGAAATCTTAACATTTGCAACATGAATGGAGCTAAAGAGTATAAAGTTAATAAAATAAGTCAGAGAAAAGAGTATAAAGCTAAAAATAAGTCAGAGAAAGACAAATAGTATATACTATTTTTACTCATGTGGAATTTAAGAAACAAAACAAATGAGGAAAAAAATAGATAAGAGAAAGGGTGACAGACCAAGAAATATACTCTTATCTATAGAGAACAAATTGATGTTTACCAGAAGGGAGTTTGGTGGGTGGAGTGGGGGAGAATGAGTGAAGCAGGTAATGGGAATTAAGGAGTGCACTTGTGATGATATATGAGCACCGGGTGATATATGGAATTTTTGAATTACTATATTGTATACCTGAAACAAATATAACACTGTATGCTAACTATATTGGAATTAAAAAGAAAAAAGTGGACATCCTTATCTTGTTCCTAACCTTAAAAGGAACTTATTTTTTCATCATTGAGTATAATATTAGCTGTGGATTTTTCTTTTTTAAAAATTTATTTATGATAGTCACACACACACACCACACACACACACACACACACAGGCGCAGAGACACAGGCAGAGGGAGAAGCAGGCTTCATGCACCGGGAGCCCGACATGGGATTCGATCCCGGGTGTCCAGGATCACGCCCTGGGCCAAAGGCAGGTGCCAAACCGCTGCGCCACCCAGGGATCCCAGCTGTGGGTTTTTCATTTATGACCTTTATTATGTCAAGATATGTTCCCATAACCCTGGGTGGTGCAGCGGTTTAGCGCCTGCTTTTGGCCCAGGGCACGATCCTGGAGACCCGGGATCGAATCCCACGTCGGGCTCCCGGTGCATGGAGCCTGCTTCTCCCTCTGCCTGTGTCTCTGCCTCTCTTTCTCTCTGTGTGACTATCATAAATAAATAAAAATTAAAAAAAAAAAGATATGTTCCCTCTAATCCCATTTTATTGAGAATAATTTCACAAATTCATGTTGAATCTTGTCAAATGCTTTCTCTGCATCTATTGTGATTATCATATTTTTATCCTTTTTGTTTTGTTGAAATGGTGTATGACATTGCTTGATTTGCAAATATAGAACCACCCTTGCATTCCAGAAATAAATAACCTGATCATGGTGAATAATCTTTTTAGTATACTGCTATGGTTTGCCAATAGGTTTTGAGGATTTTTGCATCTATGTTTGTTAGGGACATTAACCTGCAATTTGTTTTCTTTCTTTTCTTCTTTCTTTCTTTCTTTCTTTCTTTCTTTCTTTCTTTCTTTCGTCCTTTCCTTTGATGTCTTTGGTTGTGGTTTCAGGGTAATACTAACCTCTTAGAATGTATTTGGAAGCTTTCCTTCCTCTTCTATTTTTTGGAATAAGCTTGAGAATAAGTATTAATTCTTAAAAAGTCTGATAGAATTCACTTGTAAATCCATCTGGTCCTGAATTTTTATTTTTTTTGTATTTAAAAAAAGATTTATTTATTCTAGAGAGAGGAAGAGAGAAAGAAAGTGCACAAGTGGAAGGGACAGAGAGAGGGAGAGAGAGAATCTCAAGCAGACTCTAGGCTGATCCTGGGGTCCAATGTGGGACTCAATCTTATGACCCTGAGATCATGACTTGAACCAAAACCAACAGTTGGATGCTTAACTGACTGCATCACCCAGGTGTCCCTGTTTGTAGTCTTTTTATTACTGATTCCAATTCATTCCTTAGAGTTTATTCAGGTTTTCAATTTCTTTCTGGCTCAGTTTTGGAAGATTGTATATTTTTAGGAATTTATCCATTTCTTCTTGGTTATATAGCCTGTTGGCATATAATTTTTCACAGTATTTCTTTATATTTTTGTGGTATCCATTGTTACTTCTGTCTCATTTCTTATTTTACTTATTTAGGTCTTCTTTTTCTTGATGAGTCTTTTTAAGGGTTAGTAAATTACTTTTTTTTTCCTATTGTATTTTTAGTCTCTCGGTCATTTATCTCTGCCCAATATTCATTATTTCATTCATTCTACTCACCTTGCTCTGTTCTTTTTATTCTAGTTCCTTTAAGCATAAGGTTAGATTGTTTGTTTTAGTTTTTTCTTGTTTCTGGAGGCAGGCCTGTACTGCTCTCTACTTCCTTCTTAGAACTGTTTGCACTGTGTCCCAGAGTTTTTGGACAATTGTGCTTTCATTTTCATTGGTCTCTATGTATTTTTTATTTCTTCTTTGATTGTTTTGCTGGTGGTTTAGTCTCCCTGTGTTTGTGTTTTTTCTAGTTTTCTTTTTATGATTTAGTTCTAGTTAAATACTATTGTGGTCAGAAAAGATGCACAGTATAATTTCAATCTTCTTAAATTTATTTAGGCTTGTTTTATGGCCTAATCTGTGATCTATTCTCAGAATGTTCTATGTGCATTTGAAAAGAATTGTATTCTATTGTTTTTGGTTGAAATATTCTGTGTGTGTGTGTGTGTGTGTGTGTGTGCATAATGTCCATCTAGTCATTCAAATGGGTAATTCAAAGGCATTGTTTCCTGATTAATTTTCTGTCTAGATGATCTATCCATTGATGTAAGTGGAGTATTAAAGTCCCCTACTATTATTGCATTACCATCAATTCCTCCTTATGTCCATTACACTTTCTGTATTAGGTGCTCCAGTGTTGGGTACATGGGTATTTCCAATTGTTACAGCCTCCTATTGGACTGATCTTCTTATCATTATGTAATGCCCTTCTTTGTCTCTTGTTATAAACTTTGTTTTTAAAGTCTGTTTGATCTGATATAGGTTTCTTTGTTATTGTTGTTGTGTTCTTCCATTTGCATGTTGAATGTTTCTCTTTCTCATCATTTCCAGTCTATATGCAACTTCAGGTCTGAAGTGAGTCTCTTGTAGGTAGCATATAGATGGGTCCTGTTTTTTGTGCATTCTATCTCTCTTGTTTTTTTTTATCAGAGCATTTAAGCCATTTACATTTAAAGTAATTATTTCTCTTAAAGATTTTATTTATTTATTTTAAAGAGAGAGGTGGGGCAGAGGAGGGACTAGGGAGAGGAAGAAAGTGAATCTCAAGCAGATTCTCTGCTGAGCATGGAGCTCAATGCAGTACTCAATCTCATGACCCTGAGATCATGACTAAGGTAATTATTGATAGGTATGTGCTTATTATAACTTTTAAATTTTGTTTTCTGGTTGCTTTTGTAGTTCTTTTTTTTTTTCTTTCTTGTCTTCCTCTCTTTGTGATCAATGAGTATCTATAGTAGTTTATTTGGCATTATTTCTCTTTATTTTTTGTGTATCATAAGTTTTGGGTCTGTGGTTACAATGAGGTTCATATATATCATCTTAAGTAAATAAAAATAATATTTAATTTGGTCATTTAAGTGCAAATACATTCTAAAAAGAGAAAAAAAACAGAAAAAATATTTTTCTTTTTCCTTCTATCTTCTCCATATTGTACAGAGATAGATATTTTATATCTTTTTATTCATAGTTTTCTTATGTCTGTGGCCATTTCTTTTCCACTTAAAGGAATTCTTTTAACATTTTTTGTAAAGCTGGTTTTTTGTAAAACTCCTTTATATCTTTTTTTTTCTGGAAAACTATTGCTTCTTCATATATGAATGATAATCTTGGTAGATGGGGAGTATTCTTGGTTGTAAGTTTTCTATCTTTCAGACTTTAAATATCAATAGACTTCTGACTTGCAAAGTTTCTGCTGAAACATCAGCTGATAGTCTCATAAGTGTTCTGTTGTAGGTAGCCTTTTGTTTTTCTCTTGCTGCTTTTAAGATTCTCCCTTTATCTCTAAGCTTTGACATTTTATTTATTATGTACTGTGATGTGGACCTCCTTGGGTTCTTGTTGGGAACTCTCTATGCTTCTTGGACTTGGATGTCTATTTTCTTTCTTAGGTCAGGGAAGTTTTCAATTACTATTTTTTTTTTCAAATGAGTTTTCTACATCTTTCTGTCTCTCTTCTTTTGGGACTCTTATAATGTGAATGTTTGTTTGATGTTGTCCAAGAGACCTCTTACTCTTTCCTCATTTTAAAATTTTTTTCTCCTTTTGCTATTCACTTGACTTCTTTCCATTACCCTGTCTTTCGGATCATTGAATGTTCTACTGTGTCCTCTAATATGTTGATTCCCTGCAATGTGTTTATTTCAGTTTTTGTATTCGTCAGCTCTGACTGGTTCTTTTTCATATTTTTTACCCCTTTATTGAAGATCTCACTGAGTACTTCTTTTCTGCAGCCCATTGAATATTTTTACAATCATTGCTACAAATTCTTTATCAGTGTATTGCTTATCTCATTTTTTTTTCATTTGCTGAAGCCTTTTTTTGTGTGTATGTGGGCTTTTATTTGGAATATACTCCTCTGTCTCCCCCATTTTGCTTGACTTTTTGTATTTGTTTCTATGGTTTACGCAAAATGGCTACTTCTAAAGTTGAAGGTGTGGCTTGTGAATGATGATCCCTTTGCAGACTGTGTATGCCTGGTGACTTGCTGGCTGACCATGTGGAACTATGGCTGTATATGCTAGTTACTCTTTTAAAGATTTTTTTTTTTATTCATGAGAGAGAGAGAGAGGTAGAGACACAGAGGGAGAAGCAGGCCCCATACAGAAAGCCCGACGCAAGACCCAATCCGGGGTCTCCAGGATCATGCCCTGGGCGGAAGGCTCAGGCACCTGAGCCATCCAGGGATCCCCGCTAGTTACTCTTTTAAATATGGCTTTTTACAGAGAGAATAAGGAAAATAATAACAAAGTACAAAATGAAATAATAAGAAAAATTATAAAATAAAAAAAGAGGAGGAGGGGCAAGATGGCGGAAGAGCAGGGTCCCCAAATCGCCTGTCCCCACCAAATTACCTAGATAACCTTCAAACAATCCTGAAAATTTACGAATTCGGCCTGAGATGTAAAGAGAGACCAGCTGGAATGCTACAGTGAGAAGAGTTCGCGCTTCTATCAAGGTAGGAAGACGGGGAAAAAGAAATAAAGACACAAAAGGCCTCCGAGGGGGAGGGGCCCCGCGAGGAGCCGGGCTGAGGCCGGAGCGAGTGTCCCCAGGACAGGAGAGCCCCGTCCCGGAGGAGCAGGAGCTGCACCAACCTTCCCGGGCGGGCGGAAAGGGGCTCGCAGGGAGTTGGAGCAGGACCCAGGAGGGCGGGGATGCCCTCGGGCTCCCGGGGACACTAACAGACACCTGCGCCCCGGGGGAGTGCGCCGAGCTCCCTAAGGGCTGCAGCACGCACGGCGGGACCGGAGCAGCTCGGAGGGGCTCGGGCGCGGCTCCGCGGAGGGGGCTGCGGGGCGGGAGCGCGAATCCAACAGCGCAGGCCCCGGAGCACAGGGCGCCGGGACACAGCCCAGGATCCGGCCTCCCCCGGGACAGGCAGAGGCCGGGAGGGCCCAGGACAGCGAGGACGCTCCTGCCCCGAGCTGAGCAGATCAGCGGCCCCGCCCCGGAGCCTCCAGGCTCTGCAGACGGAGAACCGAGAGCCCCGGGCCCCGTAGTTCCTGCGGAGGCTGAATCCAGGCTTCCAGAGCTGCCATAGCAACTGCGGCTGTTCCTCCTGGGGCCCCACGGGGTAAACAACCCCCGCTGAGCCCGGCAGCAGGCAGGGGCAGAGCAGCTCCCCCAAGTGCTAACACCTGAAAATCAGCACAGCAGGCCCCTCCCCCAGAAGACCAGCTGGACGGACCAGTTCCAGGGGAAGTCAAGGGACTTAAAGTCTACGGAAATACTCCCCCGTGTTTTTTTTTTCTTTTTTCTTTTCTTTTTGATTTCTGATTGCTTCCCCCACCCCCCCTTTTTTTCACCTTTCTTTCTTTTTCTTTCCCTTTTTCTTCTCTTCTTTCCTTTTTCTTTTTTTTTTCTATTTTCTTTTTCTCTTTTCTTTCCTTCTCTCTCTTTCTCTCCTTTTCCCAATACAACTTGTTTTTGGCCACTCCGCACTGAGCAAAATGACTAGAAGGAAAACCTCACCTCAAAAGAAAGAATCAGAAACAGCCCTCTCTCCCACAGAGTTACAAAATCTGGATTACAATTCAATGTCAGAAAGCCAACTCAGAAGCACCATTACACAGCTACTGGTGGCTCTAGAAAAAAGCATTAAGGCCTCACGAGACTTCATGACTGCAGAATTTAGATCCAATCAGGCAGAAATTAAAAATCAATTGAATGAGATGCAATCCAAACTAGAAGTCCTAACGACGAGGGTTAACGAGGTGGAAGAACGAGTGAGTGACATAGAAGACAAGTTAATGGCAAAGAGGGAAACTGAGGAAAAAAGAGACAATCAATTAAGGGACCATGAAGACAGATTAAGGGAAATAAATGACAGTCTAAGGAAGAAAAACCTACGTTTAATTGGGGTTCCCGAGGGCGCCGAAAGGGCCAGAGAGCCAGAATATGTATTTGAACAAATCCTAGCTGAAAACTTTCCCAATCTGGGAAGGGAAACAGACATTCAGATCCAGGAAATAGAGAGATCCCCCCCTAAAATCAATAAAAACCGTTCAACACCTCGACATTTAATAGTGAAGCTTGCAAATTCCAAAGATAAAGAGAAGATCCTTAAAGCAGCAAGAGACAAGAAGTCCCTGACTTTCATGGGGAGGAATATTAGGGTAACAGCAGACCTCTCCACAGAGACGTGGCAGGCCAGAAAGGGCTGGCAGGATATATTCAGGGTCCTAAATGAGAAGAACATGCAACCAAGAATACTGTATCCAGCAAGGCTCTCATTCAAAATGGAAGGAGAGATAAAGAGCTTCCAAGACAGGCAGGAACTGAAAGAATATGTGACCTCCAAACCAGCTCTGCAAGAAATTTTAAGGGGGACTCTTAAAATTCCCCTTTAAGAAGAAATTCAGTGGAACAATCCACAAAAACAAGGACTAAATAGATATCATGATGACACTAAACTCATATCTGTCAATAGTAACTCTGAACGTGAATGGACTTAGTGACCCCATCAAAAGGCACAGGGTTTCAGACTGGATAAAAAAGCAGGACCCATCTATTTGCTGTCTACAAGAGACTCATTTTAGACAGAAGGACACCTACAACCTGAAAATAAAAGGTTGGAGAACCATTTACCATTCAAATGGTTCTCAAAATATACCCTAAAAACTATAGAACACTTCTGAAAGAAATTGAGGAAGACACAAAGAGATGGAAAAATATTCCATGCTCATGGATTGGCAGAATTAATATTGTGAAAATGTCAATGTTACCCAGGGCAATTTACACGTATAATGCAATCCCTATCAAAATACCATGGACTTTCTTCAGAGAGTTAGAACAAATTATTTTAAGATTTGTGTGGAATCAGAAAAGATCCCGAACAGCCAGGGGAATTTTAAAAAAGAAAACCATATCTGGGGGCATCACAATGCCAGATTTCAGGTTGTACTACAAAGCTGTGGTCATCAAGACAGTGTGGTACTGGCACAAAAACAGACATATAGATCAATGGAACAGAACAGAGAACCCAGAAGTGGACCCTGAACTTTATGGTCAACTAATATACGATAAAGGAGGAAAGACGATCCACTGGAAGAAAGACAGTCTCTTCAATAAATGGTGCTGGGAAAATTGGACATCCACATGCAGAAGAATGAAACTGGACCACTCTCTTGCACCATACACAAAGATAAACTCAAAATAGATGAAAGATCTAAATGTGAGACAAGATTCCATCAAAATCCCAGAGGAGAACTCAGGCAACACCCTTTTTGAACTTGGCCACAGTAACCGGAGAAGGACAACAGTGTATGTTCTCATTCATTTGGGGAATATGAATAATAGTGAAAGGGAATATAAGGGAAGGGAGAAGAAATGTGTGAGAAATATCAGAAAGGGAGACAGAACATAAAGACTTCTAACTCTGGGAAATGAACTAGGGGTGGTGGAGGGGGAGGAGGGTGGGGGTGGGGGTGAATGGGTGACGGGCACTGAGGAGTACACTTGACGGGATGAGCACTGGGTGTTATTCTGTATGTTGGTAAATTGAACACCAATAAAAATTAATTTATAAAAAAAATAAAATAAAAATAAAAAAAGAGAGGGATGCCTGCGTGACCCAGCAGTTGAGCATCTGCCTTTGGCTCAGGGTGTGATCCCTGGTCCAGCAATCAAGTCCTGCATCAGGCTCCCTGCGGGCAACCTATTTCTCCTTCTGCCTTTGTCTCTCTCTGTGTCTCTCATGAATAAATAAATAAAATCCTTTAAAAAAAGGGAAAAAAGAGAGAAAGAAGAAAAAAGAAAAAGAACAGAACAAAACCAAAAAAAATTAAAAAACAAAAGAAATTTTTACAAAACACAATAGTAAAACTTTAAAACACACACACACACACACACACACACACACACACAAGGCTAGTTTTCTGAGCGGCAGCTCCAGTGTGGCTAATTCAGGCTTGTAAACCCTGGGCTCCTTGAAGTCATAAGCTCACCATAAGCCAGACCCTGCCACAGTCTGGGCTTTTAAGGTGAAGGAAGAGAGCATAGTTCCTTGGCCCTTTTAAACTGTGGCTTTTTTTTTTTTTTCTATGCCTTATGTACTGGGGTTGGTGTGGGCATTATGACCCTTAGCTTGCTGAGGTCTCAAGCTCCATGAGGTGACCAAACCCACAGTTATGACCCACAGGAGTCAGGATCTGACCATTATGACCCTCTAAAGGTTCATCAATTTTATCTCTTCAAAGAACCAGCTCTGGTTTCCTTGATATTTTCTATTAGCTTCTACTTTCTATTAAAGTCTATTTCATTTTTTTTTCTAATGTTTATTTCCTTCTACTAGGTTTGTGCTTTTTCTTTTTTAAGTTCTTTTAGCTGTAAGGTTAGGTCATATATTCTTGAGGTAGGCCTGTGTTGATATAAGTTTCCCTCTTTGAACTGCTTTTGCTAAGCCCCAAAGATATCAGACCATCATTTTGGTTTTTAAAATTTTTCACTTGTCTCTATGTATTTTTTGTTTTAATTGTGATATCTTGGTTGACCCATTCATTGTTTAGTAGCATATTGTTTAGTCTGCATGTATTTGTCTTCTTTCCAGATTTTTCTTGTAGTTAATATCTAGTTTTATATTGTTGTGGCTGGAAAAGGTGCTTGATATAATTTCAATTTCTTAAACTATTGATACTTGTTTTGCTTCCTAACAACATCCTAGAGAATGTTCCATGTGCACTTGAAAAGACAGTGTATTCTGGGCTTTTTTTTGGGGGGGATGCAATATTGTGTATATATGTGAGGTCCATCTTATATTATGTGTCATTCAAAGCACTGTTTCCTTGATCCTTTTCTGTCTAAATGATCTATCTACTGATGTAAGCAGGTTTAAATTTCCCTATTATTATTGTATTGACTGTCAATTTCTTCCTTTATGTGTATTCATATATGGTCTATGTATTTAGGTGTTCTTATGTTGGGTTCCTTGATATTTACAATTATTATATCCTCTTTTGGATTGATCCTTTTATCATTAAGTAGTACCCTTTTTAAAATATTTATTTATTTATTCATGAGAGAAACCGGGTGGGGGGTGCAGAGACACAGGCAGAGGGATAAGCAGGTTCCATGCCTGGAGCCCAATTGGGACTCAATCCCTGAACTCTGGGATCACGCCCTGAACCAAAGGCAGATGCTCAACCACTGAGCCACCCACGTGCCCCAGGTAGTACCCTTTCTTGTGTCCTGCTACTTTCTTTGTTTTAAAGTGCATTTTGCCCTTTTTTCTTCTGTTTGCATGGAATATCTTTTTCCAGCACTTCATTTTCAGTCTGGGTATGTCTTTAGGTCTGAAATGAACTTCTTCAAGGTAGCCATTTAGATAGGCATTGTTTAATACATTCAATCTATATATATTTTGTTTTTTACTCCATTCAAATTTAAAGTAATTATTGATAGGTATGCACTTACTGCTATTTTGTTAATTATTTTCCTAATTATTTTTGTAGTTCTTCTTGGTTCCTTTTTTCTCTTCTAATGTGGTTTTATAATACTCTTTAGCTTTACACTTAAATTCCTTTCTCTATATTTTTTGTGAATCTATAATAGGTTTTGGTGTGTGATTATCATTAAGTTCATATATAATATAATATTCATATTACATATGTAATATAGACTATATATTTATAATACAATAAATATACTTAATAAATATATTTAATAATGTAATTTATAATATAGACTGTATAACAGTCCATATTAAGTTGATGGTCATTTAAGTTCCAACACTTTCTAAAATCACTAAATGTGCTCGCTTCGGCAGCACATATACTAAAATGGGAACGATACAGAGAAGATTAGCATGGCCCCTGCACAAGGATGACACGCAAATTCGTGAAGCGTTCCATATTTTTGAAGGAAAACCTCACCTCAAAAGAAAGAATCAGAAACAGCCCTCTCTCCCACAGAGTTACAAAATCTGGATTACAATTCAATGTCAGAAAGCCAATTCAGAAGCACTATTCTACAGCTACTGGTGGCTCTAGAAAAAAGCATTAAGGACTCACGAGACTTCATGACTGCAGAATTTAGATCCAATCAGGCAGAAATTAAAAATCAGTTGAATGAGATGCAATCCAAACTAGAAGTCCTAACGACGAGGGTTAACGAGGTGGAAGAACGAGTGAGTGACATAGAAGACAAGTTAACGGCAAAGAGGGAAACTGAGGAAAAAAGAGACAGACAATTAAAAGACCATGAAGACAGATTAAGGGAAATAAATGACAGCCTGAGGAAGAAAAACCTACGTTTAATTGGGGTTCCCGAGGGCGCCGAAAGGGCCAGAGAGCCAGAATATGTATTTGAACAAATCCTAGCTGAAAACTTTCCCAATCTGGGAAGGGAAACAGACATTCAGATCCAGGAAATAGAGAGATCCCCCCCTAAAATCAATAAAAACCGTTCAACACCTCGACATCTAATAGTGAAGCTTGCAAATTCCAAAGATAAAGAGAAGATCCTTAAAGCAGCAAGAGACAAGAAGTCCCTGACTTTCATGGGGAGGAATATTAGGGTAACAGCAGACCTCTCCACAGAGACGTGGCAGGCCAGAAAGGGCTGGCAGGACATATTCAGGGTCCTAAATGAGAAGAACATGCAACCAAGAATACTTTATCCAGCAAGGCTCTCATTCAAAATGGAAGGAGAGATAAAGAGCTTCCAAGACAGGCAGGAACTGAAAGAATATGTGACCTCCAAACCAGCTCTGCAAGAAATTTTAAGGGGGACTCTTAAAATTCCCCTTTAAGAAGAATTCAGTGGAACAATCCACAAAAACAAGGACTAAATAGATATCATGATGACACTAAACTCATATCTGTCAATAGTAACTCTGAACGTGAATGGACTTAGTGACCCCATCAAAAGGCACAGGGTTTCAGACTGGATAAAAAAGCAGGACCCATCTATTTGCTGTCTACAAGAGACTCATTTTAGACAGAAGGACACCTACAACCTGAAAATAAAAGGTTGGAGAACCATTTACCATTCAAATGGTTCTCAAAATATACCCTAAAAACTATAGAACACTTCTGAAAGAAATTGAGGAAGACACAAAGAGATGGAAAAATATTCCATGCTCATGGATTGGCAGAATTAATATTGTGAAAATGTCAATGTTACCCAGGGCAATTTACACGTATAATGCAATCCCTATCAAAATACCATGGACTTTCTTCAGAGAGTTAGAACAAATTATTTTAAGATTTGTGTGGAATCAGAAAAGATCCCGAACAGCCAGGGGAATTTTAAAAAAGAAAACCATATCTGGGGGCATCACAATGCCAGATTTCAGGTTGTACTACAAAGCTGTGGTCATCAAGACAGTGTGGTACTGGCACAAAAACAGACATATAGATCAATGGAACAGAACAGAGAACCCAGAAGTGGACCCTGAACTTTATGGTCAACTAATATACGATAAAGGAGGAAAGACGATCCACTGGAAGAAAGACAGTCTCTTCAATAAATGGTGCTGGGAAAATTGGACATCCACATGCAGAAGAATGAAACTGGACCACTCTCTTGCACCATACACAAAGATAAACTCAAAATAGATGAAAGATCTAAATGTGAGACAAGATTCCATCAAAATCCCAGAGGAGAACTCAGGCAACACCCTTTTTGAACTTGGCCACAGTAACCGGAGAAGGACAAACAGTGTATGTTCTCATTCATTTGGGGAATATGAATAATAGTGAAAGGGAATATAAGGGAAGGGAGAAGAAATGTGTGAGAAATATCAGAAAGGGAGACAGAACATAAAGACTTCTAACTCTGGGAAATGAACTAGGGGTGGTGGAGGGGGAGGAGGGTGGGGGTGGGGGTGAATGGGTGACGGGCACTGAGGAGTACACTTGACGGGATGAGCACTGGGTGTTATTCTGTATGTTGGTAAATTGAACACCAATAAAAATTAATTTATAAAAAAAAATAAAATAAAAATAAAAAAAGAGAGGGATGCCTGCGTGACCCAGCAGTTGAGCATCTGCCTTTGGCTCAGGGTGTGATCCCTGGTCCAGCAATCAAGTCCTGCATCAGGCTCCCTGCGGGCAACCTATTTCTCCTTCTGCCTTTGTCTCTCTCTGTGTCTCTCATGAATAAATAAATAAAATCCTTTAAAAAAAGGGAAAAAAGAGAGAAAGAAGAAAAAAGAAAAAGAACAGAACAAAACCAAAAAAAATTAAAAAACAAAAGAAATTTTTACAAAACACAATAGTAAAACTTTAAAACACACACACACACACACACACACACACACACACACACACAAAGGCTAGTTTTCTGAGCGGCAGCTCCAGTGTGGCTAATTCAGGCTTGTAAACCCTGGGCTCCTTGAAGTCATAAGCTCACCATAAGCCAGACCCTGCCACAGTCTGGGCTTTTAAGGTGAAGGAAGAGAGCATAGTTCCTTGGCCCTTTTAAACTGTGGCTTTTTTTTTTTTTTTTCCTATGCCTTAACTGGGGTTGGTGTGGGCATTATGACCCTTAGCTTGCTGAGGTCTCAAGCTCCATGAGGTGACCAAACCCACAGTTATGACCCACAGGAGTCAGGATCTGACCATTATGACCCTCTAAAGGTTCATCAATTTTATCTCTTCAAAGAACCAGCTCTGGTTTCCTTGATATTTTCTATTAGCTTCTACTTTCTATTAAAGTCTATTTCATTTTTTTTTCTAATGTTTATTTCCTTCTACTAGGTTTGTGCTTTTTCTTTTTTAAGTTCTTTTAGCTGTAAGGTTAGGTCATATATTCTTGAGGTAGGCCTGTGTTGATATAAGTTTCCCTCTTTGAACTGCTTTTGCTAAGCCCCAAAGATATCAGACCATCATTTTGGTTTTTAAAATTTTTCACTTGTCTCTATGTATTTTTTGTTTTAATTGTGATATCTTGGTTGACCCATTCATTGTTTAGTAGCATATTGTTTAGTCTGCATGTATTTGTCTTCTTTCCAGATTTTTCTTGTAGTTAATATCTAGTTTTATATTGTTGTGGCTGGAAAAGGTGCTTGATATAATTTCAATTTCTTAAACTATTGATACTTGTTTTGCTTCCTAACAACATCCTAGAGAATGTTCCATGTGCACTTGAAAAGACAGTGTATTCTGGGCTTTTTTTTGGGGGGGATGCAATATTGTGTATATATGTGAGGTCCATCTTATATTATGTGTCATTCAAAGCACTGTTTCCTTGATCCTTTTCTGTCTAAATGATCTATCTACTGATGTAAGCAGGTTTAAATTTCCCTATTATTATTGTATTGACTGTCAATTTCTTCCTTTATGTGTATTCATATATGGTCTATGTATTTAGGTGTTCTTATGTTGGGTTCCTTGATATTTACAATTATTATATCCTCTTTTGGATTGATCCTTTTATCATTAAGTAGTACCCTTTTTAAAATATTTATTTATTTATTCATGAGAGAAACCGGGTGGGGGGTGCAGAGACACAGGCAGAGGGATAAGCAGGTTCCATGCCTGGAGCCCAATTGGGACTCAATCCCTGAACTCTGGGATCACGCCCTGAACCAAAGGCAGATGCTCAACCACTGAGCCACCCACGTGCCCCAGGTAGTACCCTTTCTTGTGTCCTGCTACTTTCTTTGTTTTAAAGTGCATTTTGCCCTTTTTTCTTCTGTTTGCATGGAATATCTTTTTCCAGCACTTCATTTTCAGTCTGGGTATGTCTTTAGGTCTGAAATGAACTTCTTCAAGGTAGCCATTTAGATAGGCATTGTTTAATACATTCAATCTATATATATTTTGTTTTTTACTCCATTCAAATTTAAAGTAATTATTGATAGGTATGCACTTACTGCTATTTTGTTAATTATTTTCCTAATTATTTTTGTAGTTCTTCTTGGTTCCTTTTTTCTCTTCTAATGTGGTTTTATAATACTCTTTAGCTTTACACTTAAATTCCTTTCTCTATATTTTTTGTGAATCTATAATAGGTTTTGGTGTGTGATTATCATTAAGTTCATATATAATATAATATTCATATTACATATGTAATATAGACTATATATTTATAATACAATAAATATACTTAATAAATATATTTAATAATGTAATTTATAATATAGACTGTATAACAGTCCATATTAAGTTGATGGTCATTTAAGTTCCAACACTTTCTAAAATCACTAAATGTGCTCGCTTCGGCAGCACATATACTAAAATGGGAACGATACAGAGAAGATTAGCATGGCCCCTGCACAAGGATGACACGCAAATTCGTGAAGCGTTCCATATTTTTGAAGGAAAACCTCACCTCAAAAGAAAGAATCAGAAACAGCCCTCTCTCCCACAGAGTTACAAAATCTGGATTACAATTCAATCTCAGAAAGCCAATTCAGAAGCACTATTCTACAGCTACTGGTGGCTCTAGAAAAAAGCATTAAGGACTCACGAGACTTCATGACTGCAGAATTTAGATCCAATCAGGCAGAAATTAAAAATCAGTTGAATGAGATGCAATCCAAACTAGAAGTCCTAACGACGAGGGTTAACGAGGTGGAAGAACGAGTGAGTGACATAGAAGACAAGTTAACGGCAAAGAGGGAAACTGAGGAAAAAAGAGACAGACAATTAAAAGACCATGAAGACAGATTAAGGGAAATAAATGACAGCCTGAGGAAGAAAAACCTACGTTTAATTGGGGTTCCCGAGGGCGCCGAAAGGGCCAGAGGGCCAGAATATGTATTTGAACAAATCCTAGCTGAAAACTTTCCCAATCTGGGAAGGGAAACAGGCATTCAGATCCAGGAAATAGAGAGATTCCCCCCCCTAAAATCAATAAAAACCGTTCAACACCTCGACATCTAATAGTGAAGCTTGCAAATTCCAAAGATAAAGAGAAGATCCTTAAAGCAGCAAGAAACAAGAAGTCCCTGACTTTCATGGGAGGAATATTAGGGTAACAGCAGACCTCTCCACAGAGACGTGGCAGGCCAGAAAGGGCTGGCAGGATATATTCAGGGTCCTAAATGAGAAGAACATGCAACCAAGAATACTTTATCCAGCAAGGCTCTCATTCAAAATGGAAGGAGAGATAAAGAGCTTCCAAGACAGGCAGGAACTGAAAGAATATGTGACCTCCAAACCAGCTCTGCAAGAAATTTTAAGGGGGACTCTTAAAATTCCCCTTTAAGAAGAAGTTCAGTGGAACAATCCACAAAAACAAGGACTGAATAGATATCATGATGACACTAAACTCATATCTGTCAATAGTAACTCTGAACGTGAACGGGCTTAATGACCCCATCAAAAGGCGCAGGGTTTCAGACTGGATAAAAAAGCAGGACCCATCTATTTGCTGTCTACAAGAGACTCATTTTAGACAGAAGGACACCTACAACCTGAAAATAAAAGGTTGGAGAACCATTTACCATTCAAATGGTTCTCAAAATATACCCTAAAAACTATAGAACACTTCTGAAAGAAATTGAGGAAGACACAAAGAGATGGAAAAATATTCCATGCTCATGGATTGGCAGAATTAATATTGTGAAAACGTCAATGCTACCCAGGACAATTTACACGTTTAATGCAATCCCTATCAAAATACCATGGACTTTCTTCAGAGAGTTAGAACAAATTATTTTAAGATTTGTGTGGAATCAGAAAAGACCCCGAATAGCCAGGGGAATTTTAAAAAAGAAAACCATATCTGAGAGCATCACAATGCCAGATTTCAGGTTGTACTACAAAGCTGTGGTCATCAAGACAGTGTGTTACTGGCACAAAAACAGACACATAGATCAATGGAACAGAATAGAGAACCCAGAAGTGGCGCCTGAACTTTATGGTCAACTAATATTCGATAAAGGAGGAAAGACTATCCGCTGGAAGAAAGACAGTCTCTTCAATAAATGGTGCTGGGAAAATTGGACATCCACATGCAGAAGAATGAAACTAGACCACTCTCTTGCACCATACACAAAGATAAACTCAAAATGGATGAAAGATCTAAATGTGAGACAAGACTCCATCAAAATCCTAGAGGAGAACACAGGCAACACCCTTTTTGAACTTGGCCACAGTAACTTCTTGCAAGATACATCCATGAAAGCAAAAGAAACAAAAGCAAAAATGAACTATTGGGACTTCATCAAGATAAGAAGCTTTTGCACAGCAAAGGATACAGTCAACAAAACTCAAAGACAACCTCCAGAGTGGGAGAAGATATTTGCAAATAACATATCAGATAAAGGGCTAGTTTCCAAAATCTATAAAGAACTTTTTAAACTCAACAGCAAAGAAACAACAATCCAATCATGAGATGGGCAAAGGACATGAAGAGAAATCTCACAGAGGAAGACATAGACATGGCCAACATGCGCATGAGAAAATGCTCTGCATCACTTGCCATCAGGGAAATACAAATCAAAACCACAATGAGATACCACCTCACACCAGTGAGAATGGGGAAAATTAACAAGGCAGGAAACCACAAATGTTGGAGAGGATGCGGAGAAAAGGGAACCCTCTTGCACTGTTGGTGGGAATGTGAACTGGTGCAGCCACTCTGGAAAACTGTGTGGACGTTCCTCAAAGAGTTAAAAATAAATCTGCCCTATGACCCAGCAATTGCACTGTTAGGGATTTACCCCAAAGATTCAGATGCAATGAAACGTCGGGACACCTGCACCCCGATGTTTCTAGCAGCCATGTCCACAATAGCCAAACTGTAGAAGGAGCCCCGGTGCCCATCGAAAGATGAATGGATAAAGAAGATGTGGTTTATGTATACAATGGAATATTCCTCAGCCATTAGAAACGACAAATACCCACCATTTGCTTCAACGTGGATGGAACTGGAGGGTATTATGCTGAGTGAAGTAAGTCAATTGGAGAAGGACAAACAGTGTATGTTCTCATTCATTTGGGGAATATGAATAATAGTGAAAGGGAATATAAGGGAAGGGAGAAGAAATGTGTGGGAAATATCAGAAAGGGACACAGAACATAAAGACTCCTAACTCTGGGAAACGAACTAGGGGTGGTGGAAGGGGAGGAGGGCGGGGGGTGGGGGTGAATGGGTGACGGGCACTGAGGGGGACACTTGACGGGATGAGCACTGGGTGTTATTCTGTATGTCGGTAAATTGAACACCAATAAAAATTAATTTATTAAAAAATAAAATGAATAAAATCACTAAATTTTTACTTTTCCTTCCATTTTTTATGTATGATTTCATATTGTACATCTTTTTAAATTTTTTGTATCCCTTGACTGATTTTTATAGATATAATTGATTGTACTATTTTGCTTGTAACCTTTATACTTGCTTGTAGATGATTGATTAATCTCCTACCTTACTATATTTTTTTGCTTTTAATTTTTTTTATTTTTTATTTTTATTTTATGATAGTCACACACACACAGAGAGAGAGAGAGAGGCAGAGACACAGGCAGAGGGAGAAGCAGGCTCCATGCACCAGGAGCCCGACGTGGGATTCGATCTGGGGTCTCCAGAATCGTGCCCTGGGCCAAAGGCAGGCGCCAAACTGCTGCGCCACCCAGGGATCTCTATTTTTTTGCTTTTACCTGTGATTTTTTTTCCTTTCATAATTTCTTCTAGTTATGGCTTTTTGTTTCCACTCTAATAATTCCCTTTAACATTTTTTGTAAGCTGGTTTAATGGTGGTGAACTTCTTTAACATTTGTCTGGAAAACTCTTTCTCTCTCCTATTTTGCATGATATGTCATGCTACTGCCTCCTGGCATGCAAGTTTTCTACTGACAATTTAGCTGATACCTTTATGTGTTTTAACCTGTAATTTTTCTTTTTTTTTTTTTTCAAAATGCTCTGTCATTACTTTTTGCCATTTTAATTACTGTTTGTCTTAGAATAAATCTCCTTAGGTTAATCTTATGAGGAGCTCTCTGTGAATCTTGAATCTGGAGCTTCTTCAATATAAATTTTCTACCCCCTTTTGTCTCTCTTCTCCCTCTGGGATTCCTATAATGTGGATGTTATTATATTTGATGATGTCACCAAGTTCCATTAACATATTTTTATTTTTTATTATTCCTTTTTGGTTTTGCGGTTCACCTTGGTGCTTTCTTTTACCTGTCTTCTAGATTGCTGATTCATTCTTCTGTATCCTCTAATCAGCTATTGACGTTCTCGTGTGTGTGTGTGTGTGTGTGTGTGTGTGTGTCTTCTATTGGTTATTGAATACCTCATCTCACTAGTTTTGTTTTATATTTTCTATCTTCCTTGAAGTTCTGACTGAATTCATCCATTTTCTCAAATCCAGTGAGGATCTTTACAAACATTACTTTGAATTTTTTTATCAGGCATATTGCTTATCTCAGTTTCATTTAGCGTTTCAATTGTGTTTTTTTCTTAAAGATTTTATTTATTTATTCATGAGAGACACATAGAGAGGCAGAGACACAGGCAGAGAGAGAAGCAGGCTCCACACAAGGAGCCCGACGTGGGACTCGATCCCGGGTCTCCAGGATCACACCCTGGGCTGAAGGTAGTGCTAAACTACTAAGCCATGGGGACTGCCCATTCAACTGTGATTTTATCTTGTTTTTTTTTTGGGGGGGGGGGACATATTCCTCTGTCTCTTCACTTTGTCTCTTTGTTTCTATGTGTTAGAGAGGTCAGCTACATTTCTTGGTCTTGATGGGATACCTCCTTAAAAAAGACTGTAAACACTCACAGTGGTAAGCCTTGCTGTTCTTTTTTTTTTTCTCTTTCTCTTTTCCATTATAAAGCAAAAATTCCTCTGAGGTGATATCACCTGATGTCAAGCTGCTCTTGACTACAAATTGGGGGTAATGCAGGTGATATATTCTCTGTACTTTCCTATGTGACCACCCTTAACTCATGAGCTCTGCAGGGGTTTTACTGCTTTTTTCTTTGTATTCCAATTTTTTAAAAGATTTTATTTATTTATTTGAAAGAAAGTGGGTATGAGCAGTGGGAGAGGGGGGCAGAAGGAGAAGCAGACTCCCCACCGAGCAGTGAACCTGATGTGGAGCTCAAGCCCAGGATCCATTGTGATGTGAGTCAAATGTGTTAAGCAGACACTTAACTGAGTCACCCACACACCCCATATTCCAAAGCTTTCCAATTTAGTTTATAGTTTATTTTGGGGGAGAGAGAAGTGTCAGGAACTTCTAGTCCTCCATTTTACTGATATTACCTGTTTAGAATACATATCTTTACAAATTTTCATTCCTTTCTCAAAGCTTTATTCAGTGATAAATTATTATACCTAGTTGTCTCTGAAGCAATAATTTTTAACACTGATTTTAGTAGTTGAAGACTGCATTTAAATATCCTCTTCCAGGGATCCCTGGGTGGCTCAGTAGTATAGCAACGCCTTCAGCCTAGGGTGTGATCCTGGAGACCCGGGATCAAGTCCCGCGTCAGGCTCCCTGCATGGAGCCTGCTTCTCCCTCTGCCTCTCTCTCTCTCATTGAAAGATAAATAAATTTTTAAAAAAAATAAATATCCTCTTCCATCCTCACACACATGTTTCAAGAACTAAAAAACAGTAGGAATGAAAGTGCTTTCTAATTATGACCCTATAAAATAAATACAAAACATCTGAATTTAAATATGCATAAGTATCATAGGGAATGAAAAATAGTTTCAACCAATAAAAGTGACCAAAATGACCAAAAAATTTAAAGTTTCATGTAGTAAGATGGGGGTGGAGGAGATGTTGTTTTACCACAAAGAACATACCACAATAAGTACAGATTCTGATTTTGGCAAAGGTGCTCCAAGAAATGTTCTAGATGAAGCTGTCATAGCTACTGGATTCACATATGGTCATCCTATTAGTGTGGCTGTCCTAAAGAAGAGATGGATGAAGAAAGGAGTTATGCTTAATAGATTTTAATGAATTTTATGAATATCTGAACATATAGTTGCATAATTTTATTTGTTACATTTTTAGCCTGAAAGTATACAGTATTTGATTTGGGTCCACCTACTAGGCCTGGTGAATTCTGACTTTTTTTCTATTTCTTTTGGCAGAGAATATGTACATCCAACCCTACTATTATTTAGTACTTGTCACTTGATTTTGTCATAAGAGCATCTCAGACTTTTCCTGTCCACATTTGAAACAATCATTTCCCTAATCTCTTTTATCGTAAATACTGTTTCCAACTTCTACCTAGGCACTTATACAGATACCACTTACACAGAGTCATTTTGACTCCTCTTTTTAACTTTAAATCTACTTGTATAATCAAATGAAAAATCCTGCCAATTTTACCTTCTGGACATTTTTTTTAAAACATCACTACTTTCATACATAATATTGCAACAGCTTTGTAATTGACAGTTTGAAACTCTATCACTTTCCGATCCAGTCTGTTTCCTGAGATCTCCAAAATTAATATTTTATTAATTTTTCTAAATCTGCAATTATCTCTTCATCATTACAAAAAGTTAAGGTCTTTCTTGTAATTATCTTTTTACCTCTTCCCCCAACCACCTTTCAAAATAACAGTAACATGGAAAGCTTCATTGTGTGGATTTCAAATACAATGCCACCCAAACGCAGATTATCTGATTTAACTGTGTCCAACTTTTACTGTGGCTAATGTACATATAGACACACCAACAATTACATATGAGATTTATTGACTAAATTGACTATAAAGTTTTATTGACTATAAAACTATAAATCAGGATGAAAATAGTAGTACTAATTCAAAAGATTGTTAGAAGAATCAAATGAGGTACTACATTAAAATTCTATGAAGCATTCAGTAAATAAACTATAATCATACTTACTGATCAATTTGTATGTCCCAATCACTGAAATGAGGGTAATGTTATATTTTGTGAGTTGATTCACATGTTATATTCTAAGGTACTGAAACAGTTCTACAAGAACTCATTGTGTATAGGTTAAAGAATAGATATTTTTTAAGGGACAACAAATGCACACAGGCCAAGATTCCACAAGACAAAACAAGAATAAGTGCCCAGATTTTCTCACTATCCACCATCCCTCCATCACCACCCCAACCATGAGGTATTCTGATTATGGGGTTTTCTGAACCCTTAATATGAAAATGTTCTCCTTTTATGGGACTCCTCTTTTCTGTTACTTTCCTTTCTCATTGGACAATTGAGGTGAGCACTCCCTTATATCAGGGATATTAATGCTGGTTGGTGCCAAGTAGCTTTAAATGGCATTTGCCAGCTGTTCATAGAAATTTTGTTGGAATGCCAGCCTCCAATCACTACAAAACCTTGGTAGCTCATACATAGATTTTGAGCAAAGGAGTGGCATGATGTGAGTTCAGCAGGATTATGTAGTCGACTATTTTAATAGCTAAAAGAGCAAGGGGAATGTTGACATTTTGCATAACACAGGTGCACAATACCTTTTATTCCTGTGACTTATTTGGTCCATAATTAGAAGCCTGTACCTCCCATTCCTCTCCACCCATTTGTCTAACCCCTACCCACCTCCCCTCTGGCAATACCAGTTTGTTCTCCTCTATTTATAGATCTGCTTCTTTGTTTATTTGTTTTGCTTTTCTAGATTCTACATATAAGTAAAATCATATGGTATTTGCCTTTCTGACTTATTTTACTTAATATAAGACCTTCTAAGTCTGTCCATGTTGTTGTAAACTGCAAAATTTGATGTTTCTAATATTTGAGGAATATTCCATTGTATGAGTGAATATATCTTCTTTATCCATTCTTCAATCAATGCACACTTAGACTCTGTCCATATGTTGGCTATTGTGAATAATTCTGCAATAAACATAGGGGTGCACATACCTTTTTAAATTAATATTTTTGTTTTCTTTGGCTATAATGGAATTACTGAATGCTACGTTCAGTAGACGTTCTTGTCTTGTTCCTGATCATAAAGGAAAAGCTGTTTTTTAATATTATGGTATCAGCTGTGGGTTTGTCAGATATAGTCTTTATTATGTTGAGATATAATCCCTCAAAACCAATTTGATAAATTTGATAATTTTTTATTATGAACAGATGTTAAATTTTTCAAATGCTTTTTCTGCCTCCATTGAAATCATCATACTCTTATTCTTCACTTTGTTAATGTAATGTATCATGGTGATTGATTTGTGGATTTTGGACCATTCTTGTATCCTTGGAATAAGTCCCATTTGATTGTGGTGAATGATCCTTTTAGTGTATCGTTGAATGCAATTCACCAATATTTTTTTGAGGATTTTTGCATCTATGTTCATCAGGGATATTGACTGGTGGTTTATTTTTTCAAAGTATCTGTCTAGTTTTGGTATCAGGATAATGTTGGCTTCATAGAATGCATTTAGAATCTTTTTTTTCTTCTTTTTTTAATTGATGAGTCTGCTAAAGGTTTGACAATGTTTACATTCATTACAAAGAACCACTTCTTGGTTTCATTGATTTCTTCTATTATTTTCTTTTAGTCTCTGTCACTTACTTTTGCTCTGATCTTTATTATTTCCTTTCTTCTCCTGCAGGCTTTGTTTGTTCTTTTTATAGTTCCTTTAAGTTTAAGGTTAGATTTTTTGTTTCTTGAGTTGGGCCTGTGTTGATATAAATGTCTCTTTTAGAACTGCTTTCACTGTATATGCCAAAGATTTTGACATTTGCATTTTCATTTTCAGTTTCCATGTTGTTGTTGTTGTTTTTTTAATTTCCTCTGTGATTTCTTTGTTGACTCATTGGTTCTTTAGTAGCATGTTGTTTCACTTCCATGTATTTGTGTTCTTCCTTTTTTTTTTTTTTTTTTTTTTGGGAGTGAACATCTGTTTTTTATTTTTTTTTTATTTTTTTTTTATAAATTAATTTTTATTGGTGTTCAATTTACCAACATACAGAATAACACCCAGTGCTCATCCCGTCAAGTGTACCCCTCAGTGCCCGTCACCCATTCACCCCCACCCCCCACCCTCCTCCCCCTCCACCACCCCTAGTTCGTTTCCCAGAGTTAGAAGTCTTTATGTTCTGTCTCCCTTTCTGATATTTCTCACACATTTCTTCTCCCTTCCCTTATATTCCCTTTCGCTATTATTCATATTCCCCAAATGAATGAGAACATACACTGTTTGTCCTTCTCCGGTTACTATGGCCAAGTTCAAAAAGGGTGTTGCCTGAGTTCTTCTCTGGGATTTTGATGGAGTCTTGTCTCACATTTAGATCTTTCATCTATTTTGAGTTTATCTTTGTGTATGGTGCAAGAGAGTGGTCCAGTTTCATTCTTCTGCATGTGGATGTCCAATTTTCCCAGCACCATTTATTGAAGAGACTGTCTTTCTTCCAGTGGATCGTCTTTCCTCCTTTATCGTATATTAGTTGAGCATAAAGTTCAGGGTCCACTTCTGGGTTCTCTGTTCTGTTCCATTGATCTATATGTCTGTTTTTGTGCCAGTACCACACTGTCTTGATGAACACAGGTTTGTAGTACTCTGAAGAAACTCCATGGTATTTTGATAGGGATTGCATTATACGTGTAAATTGCCCTGGGTAACATTGACATTTTCACAATATTAATTCTGCCAATCCATGAGCATGGAATATTTTTCCATCTCTTTGTGTCTTCCTCAATTTCTTTCAGAAGTGTTCTGTAGTTTTTAGGGTATATTTTGAGAACCATTTGAATGGTAAATGGTTCTCCAACCTTTTATTTTCAGGTTGTAGGTGTCCTTCTGTCTAAAATGAGTCTCTTGTAGACAGGAAATAGATGGGTCCTGCTTTTTTATCCAGTCTGAAACCCTGCGCCTTTTGATGGGGTCATTAAGCCCATTCACGTTCAGAGTTACTATTGACAGATATGAGTTTAGTGTCATCATGATATCTATTTAGTCCTTGTTTTTGTGGATTGTTCCACTGAACTTCTTCTTAAAGGGGAGTTTTAAGAGTCCCCCTTAAAATTTCTTGCAGAGCTGGTTTGGAGGTCACATATTCTTTCAGTTCCTGCCTGTCTTGGAAGCTCTTTATCTCTCCTTCCATTTTGAATGAGAGCCTTGCTGGATAAAGTATTCTTGGTTGCATGTTCTTCTCATTGGTGGTCTAGTGGTTAGGATTCGGCGCTCTCCTTTTTTTTTTCTAGTAATTAATTTCTAGTTCATACCTTTGTGGTTGGAAAAGGTGCTTGATATGATTTCAGTCTTCTTAAATATATTGAGACTTGTTTTGTGGCCTAGTGTGTAATGAATCCTGGAGAGTATTCCACGTGTACTTAAAAAATGAATATTCTGGGTTTTGTGGATGAGATAATCATATATATAGATGATTATTATAAGCCCACCTGATCTAATGTATCATTCAAATCCACTGATTCCTTGTTGACTTTCTGCCTAGAAGATCTATCCATTAATGTAGGTGGAGTGTTAAAGCCCCCACTATTAATGTATGTTCTGTGAAAGGGAGGTATATGCAAAATGACTGCCAAAGAATGAAGGAGCTGTAACACCAAAAATAAGGGCAAGTCCAGCTTGACAAGAAATTGTTTATTTAAGGGACTTTCACCAAAAGTGTGTCTTGGATGTCTTTGAGACAAAGATCTCTGCAACCCCACCTCCCAAAAGATCTGCTTTTATACCCTAGAGACTGGGGAGCAGATAATGGGAGGCCATTTAGGACTAGAATGTTTGAGGATAGTCGTATGTCTTAGTCCTATCATGGATCAGATCAAGGACAATATGCCCTCTGGGTGTACCTAATGTCACAGTCAAGAAAAGGAAATATTATGGAGGGGTATGCTCAAGAGAGCTTTAGGTCACAAAGCAATTATCATGGCAGATTTGCTAAGATGGTATTAGTCTGGTTCACAAATAGTATTGCTGTCAATTTCTCCTTTTATGTCTGTTAATATTTGCTTTATGTACTTAGATGTTACAGTGTTAGGTACGTAGATATTTATAATTGCTATCTCCTTTTGTTGGATTAATCCCTCTATTATGTAATCCCATCCTTTGTCCTTTATTACAATTTTTGTTTTAAAATGTATTTTATCTGATATACATATCATCACACTTTTTTTTTTTTTTTGCTTACATTTACACAGAATATCTTTTTCCATCTCTTCACTTCAGGCTGTATGTGTCCTTAGGTCTTAGATGAGTGTCCTGTAGGCAGCAGATGGCGGGGGGCGGGAGGGGGGGGTGTCCTATTTTTTTAAAGATTTTTTTTAATTTATTTATGAGAGACACAGAGACAGAGAGAGAGAGAGGCAGAGACACAGGAGAGGGATAAGCAAGCTCCATGCAGGGAGCCTGAGGTAGGACTGGATCCCTGGTCTCCAGGATCATGCCCTGGGCTGAAGGCAGCGAAACTACTAAGCTACCGGGGCTGCCCGTTTACAAGAACTGTTAAAGGGACTTCTTTATCTCTCCTTCTATTCTGAATGATAAACTTGCTGGGAAGAGTATTCTTTTTTGGTTGTAGGCTTTTTACTTTTAGCACCTTGAATGTATCCTGCCACTCCATATTGGTCTGTTGAAAAATCTGCTGATTTTGTACTTTATTGGTTGCTTCTCTTTATCTTTAATTTCTGACATTTTAATTATTATAGATCATTGATGGACCTCCTTTGACTTACCTTGTTCGGAACTCTGTGCTTCCTGAACCTAGATAATTGTGTCTTTCCCTAGGCTAGTAAGTTTTTAGCTATTATTTCTTCAACTAAGTTCTCTGCTCTCTTCTCTCTCTTCTTCTGGGAACCCTATAATGCAAATGTTTGTTCACTTGATGTTACCAAAAAAACCTCTTAACCTACCCAATATTTTTATTTTTTTCTCTTTTTATTGTTCAGATAGGGCACTTTCCATTATCCTTTCAGATCACTGAGCCATTTTTTTCTACATTTTCTAATGTATTAATTCATTCTAGTGGATTTTTAAAAAAATATTTATTTATTTTAGAGAGAGATAGTACAAGCAGGGTGAGGATCAGAAGGAGAGAGAGAGGAGAGAGAGAATACAAAGCAGATTCCATGCTGTGCATAAAGCCCAATGCAGGGATTGATCTCATGACCCTGGTATCATGACCCAGGCAGAAACCAAGAGTTTGATGCCTATCTGATTGAGCTCCCCACTGTAACCGCCCCACCCCCACAACACACACACAAACCCTCTATGACATTTTTTTATGTCAGTTATTGTATTCTTCATTTCTGGTTGAAGGGCACCCTGGCAGGATGGCTGAAGTGGGTGCAAGCTGAATTTCCTGTTCAGGGAGCACTCTGGTGGGGTTCATGGAAAAATGTCTTGGGGTGCTTCACATAGGGGGTGCTCTGATTGAGTTTGGGAGCCAAAATGTTGAAAACCTTTTCATTTAACTGTTGACCACTTGTATATTTTCTTTGTGGAAGAACCTTGACTATTTTTATTTATTTATTTATTTATTTATTTATTTAGCTATAGAATTTTAACTTTCTCATATATTTTGGATATTAACTATCAGATATATGGATTGCAAGTATTTTCATCTTGTTTCCTTTGATATGCAAAAGGTTTTTAGTTTGACATAAGTACTTGTCTATTTTTGCTTTTTCTGTCATATTCAAAAAATTATTGCCCAGACCAATGTCCACAGTCACATTTTTTTTGTTTTTCTTCTCTGAGTAATTTCAGGTGACCTGTCTTTGAATTCATTGATTGCTTTGTCTATTTAATCAAGTCTGTTGCTTATGCTCTCTGCTGTCTTTTTAGTCCAGTCATATTATTCTCTTTCAGAGTTTGTTTGGGTCTTCTTCATTTATGATTGTTGAGATTTTCATTCCATTCTTGTATTGACTTCCTTACTTTGAAAAAATGATCTGCATTTCTTGAAGTTTGCTGAACTTCTTCGTAATTACTTTTGAATTTTTTGACAAATTGTGGATTATAATTTATTTGTGGTAGTTAGTGAAAGGTTTTTTTTTTTTGTTTTTTTTTTCTTTACTTGCATAATTTTCCCTGATTTTTATGTTCTATCCTTTGATTGGTCTCTGTTCATTTGAAGAAGCAGTCACCACTTCCAGACTTTATAGAAGGGTATCAGCAAGGAAAGACCCTAATATGGGACCACAGTGGTACTGACTAAGGGTAAGAACACAAAGGCACACAGCAGTACTGGGTCAAGTGGTATAAGGTGTGTCAGGTGTGTGGATGTGTATTGACTCCAGATCCAGAGATATGTGTTGGTAGGGCAACTCAGGCAAGTGGTGTCTGCAAGGTAGACAACAGCACAGTCCTTGGCAGAGAAATATGTGAGAGTTCAGCAATGGCCACAAAGCTGTTACAGTCCTTATGGATTATGTGTTTTTAGAGCCAGTGGTGAATGTGCTTATGTAGCAGGGATCAAGTCTGACTGCAGGCATATGTGCAGCATTGAAAACCAGGGGCCTCACCCAGAGAGCCACCAAGACTTGCATTCATAAGTCCTGCAGGACTATAGTTGTCAATTTTGCAATTCTAAATGGCATAGGAGCACCCCCTTGCATCCATTTGTATCCCCAGGCACAGCACAGAGAAGAAAGGAAAAATATCAATCTTTCAGTTTCTTTCTAGATGGGGCTAATTATATAGTTCTCTAGGTGCTACATAAAGATCCAATTAGACTGCATCAGTGTGCTGACTACAAACCTCCTTTTTGGGACACTGACATGTCTTGGCACTCCCTATTTACTGCTGGGATTCACTAATAACAGAGAATCTAGGAAGCATCTTGGGTACTCACAAAAGTTTATGAGAAAACCATGAACTCAATCTAAGCTGATTGATGAGATTCATCTTCTACAAGAGATTAATCTGTGAAGATTGAAAGCAAAGGCTGATTTTTCTGATACACACATAGAATCAAGGAAAATAAAGACTCAGAGGAATATGTTTAAAAAACAGGTCTTCAAAAGTAGATCTTAAAGAGAGATAGAGTTCAAAATAATGGTAAAGATGTTCACTGAGGGAGGAGAGAGCAATATATAAAAAAGTGAGAATTTTAACAAAAATCTAGGACATATAATTAAGTACCAAACAAATCACAGAGCTGAGGGACACAATAACTGAATTGAAATAAAATCAGTCTAGATCTAGAGGAAAAGCTTAAACTTGAAGACATGGTACTGAGGTCATCCAATCAGAGGAGCAAAAAAGAGTAAAGAATAAAAAAGAGTGAAGATAGCTTAAGGGACTTATACCACCAAGTGCACAAATGTAAGCATTATAGGGGTTCAAGAAGAAGATGAGAGAGAAAATGAACAGAAAACTTATTCAAAGAAATAATGCCTAAAAACATTCCTAATGGAGTAATCAACATCAACATTTAAGAAGCTCAAAGCAAATGAAATAAGATGAATTCAAAGAGACTTTCACTGAAACAACTTATATGTAAAAATTTCAAAAGTTTACTGAATTCTTCTCTGAAACTAAAAATACACTATATGTTAATTAATTGAATTTAAAACAACAACCACAAAAAATACAAGGGATCATTTACAGAAAGAGAAAAAAATCAAAAGTTTAAGAGAAGCAAAGGATCTTAAAGTACTCAGACAAGAGGAACTTATTATATACAAGGTAACCTTTTTATCTAATTGGCAGCTTTTCCAACAGAAGCATTGTAGGCCAGGAGTGGAATGAGTTATTCTACAGGCTGGGAGAAAAAAATCCAATCTATAATACTCTACCTGGCAAGATTATTCCTCAAAAATTAATGGATAGTTAAAACAGTTTTCAGATGAAAGATATAGGAGTTCATCATTACTAGACCAGCTTGTAGTCTGGTACTACAGAGTTCTTAAAGCTCAAACAGGAGATGTAATAAGCAAATGAGTAACAAGAAAACATAAAATTATAAAATCACTGGTAAATCTAAATATATAGTTAAATTCAGCCTTCACTAATGTAATGATGGTAGGTGAATAATTTACAACTTTTGTATGAAGGATATTAGGTGAAAAATACTAAAAATAACTACACATATAATTTGTTAATGGGAATACAATGTGAAAAGGTATATAAATCTAAGCAGATAATTACTAGTAAGGAGTTTGAATCAATAATCAAAATCCTCCCAACAAAGAGAAGTCCAGCATTAGATGGTTTAAATAATGAATTCTACCACACTTTTAAATAACTGAAGCCAATTCTTGTAAAACGCCTCCAAAAAAATAGACAAGTGATCAGTTCAAAGTTCACTGTATGAAGCCAGAATTAACTTGATCCAAGGACACTACAAGAAAAAAACGTAGAGAGACTAATAAACCTGATGAACATTAAGTTAAAAAATCCTCAAATATTAGCAATTAAATTGAATATGTTATAGAGATCATACATCATGATCCGGTGGGATTTATTCCAAGAAGGATGGTTCAGCCTTCACAAATCAATAAAAATGATTTATCTACAAAATAATAAAATATACATGACCATCTCAATAGATATAGAAAAAGAGTTTGACAAAATTTAACAGCATATCATGATAACATACAACAAACTGATTACATACCTCAACATAAATAAGGAAATTTATGAGAAGCCCACAACTAAAATAACACTCAAAGTTGCTACACAAAAATTTTTCCCTCTAAAATAAGGAACAAGATAAGGATGCCCACACTCCCTAGTTTTGTTCAACATATTAATGGCAATCCTAGCCAAAGCAATTAGGCAGGAAATACACCAAAATTCAAGACAGAATAAAAGCTCTCTCTACAAATGACCTATATAAAAAAAACTTAAAGACTGTTATTTGTTCCAAAAATAATTTTGTATAAAATCAATTTGTATATATATTTTTGTATAAAATCACTTGTCTATATATATAATTATCAGATACATTAAAAAAATACCGTTTAAAATAGCATCAAGGGGCACCTGCTTCTCCCTCTCCTTTTGCCTCTCCTCCCTCTGTTCATGCTCTAATGAATAAATAAAATCTTTAAGATAGCATCAAAATAATAGAATAGATAGGAAAAAATTAATCAAGTAGGTGAAAAATCTGTATCCTGAAAATAAGACACACATAAATGGAGAGATATCCTATGTTTATAGATTGGAAGTAGAACTTAAATATTCTCACCAAAAAAGGGAAGAAGGATGAGATGATGGATGTGTTACTTAACTCAATTGGAGGAATCCTTCTTCAGAATGTATTCATGTATATATGAAATCATCATGCTGTATACTTCCATGTTACAGCTTTATCAATTATACCTGAATAAAGCTGGATAAAATTTCATTCTGAATCTTTTCAGACAATTCATGTATCTTTATTTCTTAGGGTTCATTACTAGAAATATACTGTGTTCCTTTGGTGATGTCATGTTTCCCTGCTTTTTGGGTTCTTATGTTTTTGTGTTTGTGTATATGCTTTCAAAGGAGCATTCACCTTTTCCATTTTTCAGGGAGTGACTGTGGTGGAGTAATATCCTCACCTGCAGGTAGGCACAAATACCTTGCCTTGGGGAGTTCGTGGAGTAAGTCTGGGGCCCAGACATGTGCATAGTGGCTCCAGTTTTTGCAAAGAGGCTTGGAGGAAAAGGAGTACCAGTATGGGCTTCAGAGAACTATGTCAGTGGAGGTCACCAATGGTGAAGATTGGGGATCCTTGGTGACAAAGTCTACTATAGCTCTGCTTTCCTTTTGATCCATGGGGTGGAGTGAAGTAGTAGCCAAGGGGATTCCCCTTGTCACCGAAAAGCACAAGCCTGGAGTGTAAAATGAGGCAGGTAAAATGCTTTCTACACTTTCTATGCAATGATCTTGAATCAATACCTTGAGAATTTACCCTGGTTACCTGGTAATTAGGTAGTAAAGTTGATCTTGAAAGGATATAAACACAAACTACTGACTGTAATAGCTTTAGGGCTTTTGCTTTTGTTCTGAACTATAGGTAAAATGAGAATCAAAGGGTTTGTGCTTTAAAGACTATGAGTATCCTATGCAAGTCACCTCTCCACAGATTTCTTTAAAAAGGAAAAAATGAGGGATCCCTGGGTGGCGCAGCGGTTTGGCACCTGCCCTTGGTCCAGGGCGCGATCCTGAAGACCCGGGATCGAATCCCACTCGGGCTCCCTGCATGGAGCCTGCTTCTCCCTCTGCCTGTGTCTCTGCCTCTCTCTCTCTCTCTCTCTCTCTCTCTCTCTCTCTCTCTCTCTGTGTGTGACTATCATAAATAAATAAAGAAAAAAATATTAAAAAAAGGGAAAAATGAGTTCTGAAATGGATTTAATTAAAACTCAGCTAGCTATTAAAAAAGTGATAAAGCACCCTCCCAAAAAGAAAGGTCTCAGAAAGTTTATTTTTTTAAAATACTTTAATATAAATCACTATAAATCATTTTTATATAGAAATGTTTCAACAGTAATTACAAATATCCTTCCAAAAAATTAAAAGTAGTCTCTTCAGAGGATCAGAAGGTCTTGGCAAAGATTGAAGATAATAAAGAACCAAATGGAAATGTTAGAAATGAAAAATGCAATACCTAAACAAAAATTTCAATGAATGGGCTCAAAAGCAGCATGAACAGGACAGAGGAAAGAATTAATGAACTATAAGACAGAACAATAGAAATGAACTAAACCCCAAGAAAATCATTTTTAAAAAGCTTCAGAGATCTGAAAGACTATTTAAAATTCTAACATTCATATCATTAGCATCCCAGGACACAACACAGATGACAGGGCTAAAAAAAAAATGAATTCAAATATATAATAAGCTGGCAATTTCTGTGTTTGTCAAACTACAGAAATCTAGAGAATCAAAAGCTAGAGCAAACTCCAAGCAAAATCAACCCCCCAAAATTCATAGTAAGACACATCATAATCAAACTTCTGAAAATTACAAAGGGAAAAATCTTGAAAGTAGTATGAGAGAAATTTCCCCTAAACTAATGGGAGAAACAATTTTAATGATGTCAGATTTCTCATCACAAACTATGGAGGCCAGGGGCACCTGGCTGATTCAGTGACCTTTGGCTCAGATCATGATCCTGGGGTCCTGGGATCGAGTCCCACATAGGCTTCTCCCTCTGTCTCTCATTAATAAATAAATAAAATCTTTAAAAAAAGAAAAGAAGAGAAACCATGGAGGCCAGAAAATGGTGACAGAATATTTTTCAAGTGCTGAAAAAAAAAAAAAAGATCTGTTGTTATATCCTTCAGAAATGAAGATGAAAAACATTTACAGATGAAGGAAAACTAAGAGTCAGGTCTTTACTTGACTTACCCTGAAAGAATAACTAAGGGAATATCTGTAAGAAGAAAGGAAACCATTAAAAAAAATGAATTAGAACACCAGGAAGTACAAAAGTGGGAAAGTTGAAAGTTGTTTTCTTTCTTTCACTGAAATAAATATAAGACAGAAAAAAGAGAAATGTGGGATCCCTGGGTGGCGCAGCGGTTTGGCGCCTGCCTTTGGCCCAGGGTGCGATCCTGGAGACCCGGGATTGAATCCCACATCGGGCTCCCGGTGCATGGAGCCTGCAAAAAAAAAAAAAAAAAATGTAGCTCTCCTAAAGGTTATCTTTTAAAATTATAACATTTTTTTCCTCTGGATATTATATTTGCATGATTCTTTTTTTTTTTTCACTTTAAATCTTATTTTCAAGGGTGCCTGCGTGGCTCAGTTGGTTAAGTGTCTGCCTTAGGTACAGGTTATGATTCCTGGGATCAAGCCTCACAGTGGGCTCCCTGTTCAGCAAAGGGCCTGCTTCTCCCTCTTCCTCTCCCTGCTGCTCCCCCTGCTTATTCTACCTGTCAAATAAATAAAATGTTTAAAAAATAAATTTTATTTTAAATTTTCTTGTAGATGTTTTATTTGGGAATATATTTTTAAAATCAGGCAAAATAGTAGATAAAGCTCTTTTTAAATTTTTTTAAATAAAGCTCTTTCTTTTTTTTAATAATAAATTTATTTTTTATTGGTGTTCAGTTTGCCAACATACAAAATACAAAACCCAGTGCTCATCCCGTCAGGTGCCCCACTCAGTGCCCGTCACCCATTCACCCCCCACTCCCCGCCCTCCTCCCCTTCCACCACCCCTAGTTCGTTTCCCAGAGTTAGGAGTCTTTATGTTCTGTCTCCCTTTCTGATATTTCCTACCCATTTCTTCTCCTTTCCCTTCTATTCCCTTTCACTGTTATTTATATTCCCCAAATGAATGAGAACATATAATGTTTGTCCTTCTCCAATTGACTTACTTCACTCAGCATAATACCCTCCAGTTCCATCCATGTTGAAGCAAATGGTGGATATTTGTCATTTCTAATGGCTGAGTAATATTCCATTGTATACATAAACCACATCTTCTTTATCCATTCATCTTTCGATGGGCACCGAGGCTCCTTCCACAGTTTGGCTATTGTGGACATTGCTGCTAGAAACATCGGGGTACAGGTGTCCCGGCATTTCATTGCATCTGTATCTTTGGGGTAAATCCCTAACAGTGCAATTGCTGGGTCGTAGGGCAGGTCTATTTTTAACTCTTTGAGGAACCTCCACACAGTTTTCCAGAGTGGCTGCACCAGTTCACATTCCCAACAACAATAAAGCTCTTTCATTTTGAAAAACAAAAGGAAAGTCCTATATAATGGTGAACAGCATTATTACATCTGATTCAGATGCTGACACCTTTGTGAATATTTTACACTATTCCATCATAGTATTGATTTCTGAGAAGCAAAGGAAGCAGAGAGCAAATAAAAAAGGAAAATTAAAACATAATTACACTGCAAACAACATATATTGGATCCTTGTGCTATAAAACAATTCATGTACAGGATGTCCTAAAAGAGGCACATGCATTTGTTATAAAAATAATTTTGCCTTCAGCGACAAGTATATATATACTCAAAATTGTTTTGGGATTTAGGTGCAAAAATCTAAAAACTTTTTTTTTTTTTGTATAATGACACCATAAATGGGCAGAATCAATGAAATAAGACATAATACAAAAAATAGTTAGATTTATAGAACAAGAGATTTATATTTTACCTATCTACATAGTAAATATTTATGCTGATTTGCTCAATTAATTTGCAGATTAAGGAGTATATATTTTTGTTGTTGTTATGCTATGTTTCACAGTAGAAAACCTAACCATTAGCAATAAAAGATCCTCCATTTAAAACCAAATTTTGCTATTATACCATCTATAGGCTTTTGGAAAATGTATTACATCTTAAACCTTAAGTTTCTGTAAGTCAATAACTCAATATCATAAGACCTAATTTTCAGGATTGAGGTGAACATCAGAATATACCTATGTACTAAAATACTCAGCTTTTTAAAAAATATTATCTATTTTCTTGGCTTTTTTAAAAAATTGCTCTCCTGTTCATGCTAAGAAGAAATATAAATTCCTGTTCATGCTAAGAAGAATTATAAATTCCCTAAATGTAATACTAGTGAACTTGGAATGACATTTTTTTAAGAGATTGCAACAATAAACATAGAAACTAGACTTGCCAAAGTCAGGGATAAAATCATATTTGTAATCTTATTATAAGCACACCAAAGATACTTGGCAAAAGTTTTCACAATCATTGAGTAAATATATATTAAAAAAACAACAAAAGTGACTTAGCACAATTCAAATTATAGAATATGTCTTTCTACTTAAGACAAACACTATAAAAAAATCCAGACAAAATATTATGAGCAGAGCCACTAATGGTTAAGGAAAAACAACACATTTGCTTTGTGGTAAGTTTAGCTAACATGAGTTTCTATGAAAATACTCTTTGTCATCATTGTAAACATACAACACTTTATATCATTACAATTTATTAAAGTGTATATGAAAACAAAATTTCAAAGAGCTGTTATTTATGAACATTATCTCCCATTGCTACTTACAGAGTTGAATCCAAATAATAAAGCCAAAATTCAAGCCATATTGTAAATGCAACTGAGAATGAGAATTTTATGCTGTTTAGCTTAGTTATTTTAGACTAAAACAGACAATCTTGGTTACTTACTAGTTGTGTTACCTTGCTCAACATGTCTAAGATTCTGTTTTTTTCATTTATCTAATGCGATTGCTAATATTAGCTATTTCTAAGTATTGCCTGAGTACTGAATGAGCTACCTGGGCACTTAGCCTTCAGTAAGTGTATTTATTTATTTGTATTATCATCAATATCATTTTAATTATATTTAGGCATAATTTTCAATCAGATAGGTAAAACTACTCTAACTTGGCAACTTCTCTTTGAGATATCACTGGTCTGCTTCTTTAATAATAAGTATAATTGTTCCTTCAGTAATATCACAGACTATGTTACTTCTCAGTTCTTGTTATTACTGATATTTTATACTTCTTTACAGATCTAAAATCTATGTTAGGCCATCTGTAATCACAAAAGTTTTACAAAGAAAATTTTATGGCTTGTTGATTTTGTTTTTATTGTACTTATTTGGAAATAAAACTTGACCACAACTGGTGTCAGGCTATGGAAAGTTTTTATTTATCCCACATATGGAGGCAAAGGGCTTGGTAATGGGATTATTTCTATGTAATTTCATTGAACTCTTCTAAACCTTATTTCCTTTTCTATAAATGGTGAATATTAAAATCCAAATGGGTTCTTTTTCATCTGTTGGCACTGTGTTTGTGTGTTCATGTTCATACATTTAAGAAAATGTATTAATAGCACTGATATTATAATATTCACTCCACAATGCTTTAAATGAATGTTACACTTTCAGTTTCTCACCAGGAATAGAGGGTGGAAATTATTATAAAAATTTGAGGGATGCCTGGTGGCCCAGTCAGTTGAGCACCTGACTCTTAGTTTCAGCTCAGGTCATGATCTCAGGGTCTGTGCTCAGTGTGAAGTCTGCTTGAGATTCCTCCTGCACCCCCCCCCCCGCCGCCACTTATGTGCTCATCCTTTCTCTCTCTCTAAACTAAATAAGTAAACTTATTTTTTTAAATTTGATAACTTGAATAAACATCTAGTTTATACATTTTTTGGATAAGAAATTGTTATATCACTTACACTTTATATTAAATAAGAACTTTGTGTTCTCAGAATTTGGTGTAGTTTCTATATATACAATTTGTGATAAGCTTCTACATATTATAATGAACAGAGCCACTCAAACTTTAAAATGTATATCTATTGACAAGGATCTATTGCCAGAGAAAGTTTGTCTATAAGTACATGAAAATATAAGAATTTATAGTACATAATGAAATGAGGAGAAATGTATTTGAAATAGGGAGAAGAAAAATGAAAGAAATAAACACTGAAGTTAAACTAGAAGAATGTACTGAGGAAATAAAAGCTGATACCTCATGGGGAGGAGGTCTGGTTTTGTGTTTCTTTCAGAAGCTATTCTAGATCTTTCATTCTAATGAGTATTTCTAGAACAGATTCAGTAGAGTACTTTAGCTGATATTCTAATTGTTGAATTGGGTCAATTTCTCTCTATTACATTAATATGCATACATCTGACTTCTGTTTTTCTCTTGGAAAATTTTATGTTCTTTTAGCTTATTTTCTCTTTTTCCTCTTTCCATAGTTATGGTCTTCTCCTCCAGAAACCTCAGTCCAGATCTTTTTTTTTGGCAAAATGGTGTTATAGTTAATTCAACCCTATAATTTAAGTAAGTAGTTTATACTGTTTCATGCCTAGATTGCATTCAAGGAGAAATGATCTCTTCCTTAAACATAGACTGTATTTTAAAGATACATTGTATTTTTTTCATCTATTGTATTCTAATTTCTATAATAAATTCTGACAATGATCCACATTTTATTTTGGGAAAATCATCATGCAAGTAGGTATTTTTTATCATCTTTGACACTGATTTTTTAACCTACATGTTCCTATACTTATATCCAGCAATTTTTTCATATGAACTTTCATCACTCTATTGCATTTAACAGCTAAACTACAGCACTTTTTCCCTTGATAGACACTTTATACCCTACCAATTTTTTTTTAGTTTATCTCAAAGGAGGAGTATATTTTATCATTTTAAGGATGTATGTCTGTATATATAATGGCAAACTATAACTCTTAAGATCACAAATTAACCAAACTCAAAGGAGTTCAAGTTTGTTTTGTTTTGTTTTGAAGGGGGGAGTTCAATAATTTTTTTTTCCTTAGCTCAACAAAAATAGTGAGTTTTTTCTGAATTAATAAAATGAAGCAATACAAAAGAAGGATTAGAAAGAAAAATCACCCACTTTCACTACCTAGAATAAGAAATTGCATTCAGCAGGTTTTTAAAGCACTTTTTATATAAATCATATTCACATATCCTTGAAACGCCTACTCCTACTTTTCACCTACATTTTTCTGTAGTTATTAATACTAGTTATGAATGGTGGTGAAGAATTACATTTCATAGTCTTACTGAATAATATGTTGGAATAAATTGTGTGTTCTGTGAAGCATAAAAGCTACTTGTTTTTATAGCACACTGACTAGAAAAGAGAATTTTAGTCTTATCAGTTCAAGACTACAGAGATGTAAGGTTTATCAAAATTAAAAATCTATTAAATCTGCTTCCTGACAAGATGCAATGGAGGTGGATAAAGTAATTATATCTATATTAGTTCTAGATCCTAAGTGAAGACTGTGTGTGAGACAAATTTATGAAAGGTCCTGGGAATTTGTAAAATTAAAATATGTTGAAACTACCATTAACACAGCTTTGTGTTCGCTGGGTCCCCCAGGAAACAGGTAGTGAGATGGAGTTAGGGGTGTAAAATATCTATTGAGGCAAATATCATGATGCAGACATGACAATAATGGGAGTGTCAGGGTAAAGACTGCCTATTGGAGAAGTCCTGCATTAGGCAAAATTTCCAGACTCTATTACATGTAACAGGCTAAGTAGTTGGCTGATCTGTCCAGCAACTGGTGATACCTGAGCAGCACACTTCCATGTTTAGCAAAATCCTTCCCTTGTAACCTGTTTTGACAGTAGTTACTCCAAATTTCTGAGGGGAAACTTAGGAGGGTAGGTAGTGGGATAAACTCTAACACTCACCACTGCAGGGAAGCCTGGACTGTAGATGGTACTTCCAACCACACCCACCCCTCCACTAACCATTCTAACTTTCCTTTTCTCTTAGGGCGTCATTCATGCTGGTGCCATGGGCTCACCTGGTGATGTAACTAAATCCTCATTCCCAAGGAGTCTGGGCTCCTGGAAATTATTCTCTTGTCACACTGGAGTTTCTACATTTATACATGGTATTCACATTTGGGGAAGAAAAATATCAAAGTTCCCAAGGGGATTGCTTGAGTGCCACATGTAATCTTTCTTACCTCAATTTTTTTAACAGCAGTTCCACCTCCTTCTGCTGACCAGGGTTAGTCATTCCTACTTATATGGTGACTCTTCTTGTCTCTTGGTATTTAGAAAAAAAAGTCAAAATTGCTCAAGTGACATCCATATCTCATAACACAACAGATCTTTTTATGCTGCTTGGCTAGAGAAGGTTCTGTTTTGGGAGGGGGATCACTAACCTTGAAATCTCAGAGGTGGAAGATGGGAAGCCTAAATCTTCCAGTGGGTCATGAACAATAACTGGGGTATTCATTCTTCCATATCTTGGTCTCAGACATATGCATCTACCTACTGAGGACACAAGGCCTTATAGCATTCTATATTCAGCCTGTATAGCTCACTGTGGAGGTTACTGCCTCCCAGAAGGTACTTCAGCAACTGCACAGGTAGTAAGCCATCCAGGACTTTCTCAGGTCAGTTGCTTCTGGATGGTACAATATGTGGTAATACCATTGGATTCCATGGTCATGGACCAACTACTATGATTCCTTTGCTGTAACATGGGCTTCCTGCCCAGATGATGTTTTGTTGAATTCTGTGCCTTTGGATCAGGTTGTGTAAATTCCGGATATTATTACCAGGTAGGCTCTGCAAGTCAATCCCTTTTGGCTGCCATTTTGATATGAAGAGCTCTTGGCTTCTGGTATTTGTTTCCAACTAACAAAGGGACCCCATCATCCTCACTGATATCAATGAGCCAAACTCAACAGCCTTTACTGTCATCAGCCCTGTCCTACAGGGGAAAGCTACTATGGAACTTCTTAGTGCTCCTCTCATCAGTATCTGTCTGGTAGCCTCTGTGAACAGTATATTATCTGCATTTTATGTAACATGATCCTCTGCTGACTCTTTTGGCCTTACAAAATCTATCCAGCCCAGCATGTCCAATTCCCTGAGCCTTGTAATCTCTTTCTCTACCAAGTGTGATAGCATTTATGGCATTTCAACTTTACTCAAATTAAGCCACACTTACCCTAGGTTTGTAGAAGCCACACTACTAGAGATTTTGAGTCATGACCTAAGATATTTTGTCAGGAATTTGAATTATTTTTCTCTGCTATGTAAGCTCATGTTAATAATCTCTCCCTTATCTAGTCCTATGTTCCAGTTCTTTCTTTATTTTTTTTAAGATTTTATTTATTCATTCATTTATTTATTATTTATTTATGAGAGAGGTAGAGACATAGGCACAGGGAGAAGTAGGCTCCTCATGGGGAGCCCTATGCAGGACTGGATCGGACCCAGGGATCATGCCCTGAGCTGAAGGCAGATGCTCAACCACTGAGCCACCCAGATGTCCCATCTTCCAGTGTTCTCAATTAAGCACCCTCAATAACTAGTCCCACACGCACTCCCTTCAATTCCTGTTGATGTGAGCTAATTCTTAAAGCTCCTCTGAGGTGCAGAGCTACTTTCTTAATCAGATCCAAGTATTGCTGCTTGAATTATACTGGCACTCAACTTTGTTACATATCCAGCAGCCTGAGAACTAGCAAGGCAAATTCTTATGGTCCTCATACTGACTTTTGAGGGAGAGGATTCTGGAGTATCCCCTGAACTTTGATATTTTTCTTAGGTTCAGGAGAGTGCTATCTTAACAAGGAAGTCAGCTTTTCAGACTTTGAGGTTTCTAATGGGTCTGGGGAGTGCAAATCCTGAAGGGCATGCACTAGATTCCTGATTCTATGCTTTAGATTCAAAGTTTTTCCAAAAAATCTTGATATAGTAGACTTGCTTCAGTTGAACCTTTGTCTTTGTAGCCCTGTAACTTTGACTATTAAATCCTGAGATTGAAAAAAAATAAATAAAATAATAAAATAAAAATAAATCCTTAGATTGGATTAATGTTTGTCTGCTCTTCTATGAGAATCAATAATGGCTACTTTGTAAACTACCAATGAGTCTTCACTGCTAGTTTTCCATTTTTTAAATATTTCCTTCTGCTTTTCATTATCATTCCATCAGGCACCCACACTATTGGTAAGTAGTCAATTTCAGTCTTAGCATGCATGATTTCCCTTGAATTTTTCAAAATCCTAAAACACTGCAATGACCAGGCCATTATCCTTTACCAAAGCATTCTCTCAAGTTCTAATTCACTATCAGTGAGAATTCTAGCAATTGAGGCACCATTTTGTGCTAAGGATTACCCATGTCTCACAAACTCCCTGTACTGTGGTCTTTGCTGTCAGTAAAGTGATATGTGATGCAGTCCCCAAATCCCAATTCTGGGACTGCTGTGTTATATCCTTCAAAAAGTAAATGCTAACACAAGATTATGAATGGAAGAGGTCTATTGCAGGATTATGCCTCTGAAAGACAAAAGGAGGATAAACCAGGATTGGTTAGGGAGAACCTAAGATTGTGATACAAATGAGTTCTGGCCAGCCCAATAGGAGAGCTTTAACCCAAAGATTAACTAGTAAAGAAGCTGTATGTATTCCTGATCTCCTTAATCATTGCCTGGGATTGCCAGGGAAGAGCATTTCAGATAGAAAGCTATGCAAAAAGAGTGGGTATATGTTAAGTCTTTTGATAAATTGGAAATTCTAAGTTTCTTGGTTTTGTTGTTGAAGCAATCAGAAAGAAGGCCAACAAGGACATTAGGGGGTGGCCCTTGAAATCAATAGTTGGAGGCTGTCAACTAACTGTAGTTGTTTAAGCTAACTAGCATGCATTTCCTTGATAGAATGTCTGAGAGGAGCACATCTCCTCAGCTGACACATCTATGTTCATGGTCATGAACAAATTGGATGAAGCTAGTTTAATTGCATTGCATATACAAAACAACTAAATTATTTGTTATACATTTTACATTTTTGTTGATTGCTATGGCATCTGCAATCCAGGTTAGCAAAATCCATTAGAAAGTATAACTTTTTTTATAAATAAATCACAAAACACAAGAATAATTACCATTTTTGTGTGTTAAACAATTCACACACAACAAGGAAAAACACCTGTGGTTATTGATTACATAAGGCAAAAACAGCAAAACTGGTCCTGTATATTTCAACATGCTTTTTCTAGTATCCTCGAAGCATTTTTGTATGTTTAATCATTCTATTTAAAATTTTTCCCATATCTTCTATCAGCTTGAGACTGATTATAAACTTGAAATAAATAACTTGTGTTATATTTAGTATCATTTGCAAGTTATAACTGAAAGCAAACATTGACCTTAATAATTTTAATTCATTTTACCAAGCAATTTTCCAGCTTTTAGCAATAGAGTATTAGGGTTGAATAGTTAAATGAAATTACTGTCTTCAATGTACCTTTATTCTAAGTTCTATAAGAAAGGTACTGACAGCTATGGGGCTTCATCCGGAGACCTTAGGTCTTAGACCTCTGGAGAGGTGAGAAAAGTTTGACAGAAGAGGTGAGATTTGGGAAAAAGATAGAATATATTATATTTCAATAGAAATACAGGCAAACCTCACTTCATTGAGCTTTGCAGATACTGTAGTTTTTTACAAATTGAAGGTCTGTGGCAACCTCATATCAAGCAGTCTATTGACACCATTTTTCTTTTCTTTTTAAATTGATCAATACCTTTATTTTCCTTTTTAAAAAATTTTTATTGGAGTTCAATTTGCCAACATATAGCATAACACCCAGTGCTCATCCCAACAAGTGCCCCCCTCATTGCCCATCACCCAGTCACTCCGACCCCCCACCCACTTCCCCTTTCACTGCCCTTTGTTCATTTCCCAGAGTTAGGTGTCTCTCATATTTTGTCACCCTCACTGATATTTTCACTCATTTTCTCTCCTTTCTTTTTATTCCCTTTCACTAATTTTTATATTCCCCAAATGAATGAGACCATATAATGTTTGTCCTTCTCCAATTGACTTATTTCACTCAGCATAATACCCTACAGTTCTATCCACATCAAAGCAAATGGTGGGTATTTGTCATTTCTAATGGCTGAGTAATATTCCATTGTATACATAGACCACAGCTTCTTTATCCATTCATCTTTCGATGGACACCAAGGCTCCCTCCACAGTTTGGCTATTGTGGACATGGCTGCTAGAAACATTGGGGTGCAGGTGCCCCGGCATTTCACTGCATCTGTATCTTTGGGGTAAATCCCCAGCAATGCAATTGCTGGGTCACAGGGCACATTTATTTTTAACCCTTTCAGGAACCTCCGCACAGTTTTCCAGAGTGGCTGCACCAGTTCATATTCCCACCAACAGTGCAAGAGGGTTCCCCTTTCTCCACATCCTCTCCAACATTTGTTGTTTCCTGCCTTGTTAATTTTCCCCATTCTCACTGGTGTGAGGTGGTATCTCATTGTGGTTTTGATTTGTATTTCTCTGATGGCCAGTGATGCAGAACATTTTCTCATGTGCTTGTTGGCCATGTCTATGTCTTCCTCTGTGAAATTTCTGTTCATATCTTTTGCTCATTTCATGATCAGATTGTTTGTTTCTTTGCTGTTGAGTTTCATAAGTTCTTTGTAGATCTTGGATACTAGCCCTTTATCTGATAGGTCATTTGCAAATATGTTCTCCCATTTTGTAGATTGTCTTGTAGTTCTGTTGACTGTTTCTTTTGCTGTGCAGAAGCTTCTTATCTTGATGAAGTCCCAATAATTCATTTTTGCGTTTGTTTCTCTTGCCTTCATGGATGTATCTTGCAAGAAGTTGCTGTGGCCAAGTTCAAAGAGGGTGTTGCCTGTGTTCTCTTCTAGGATTTTGATGGATTCTTGTCTCACATTTAGATCTTTCATCCATTTTGAGTTTATCTTTGTGTATGGTATAAGAGAGTGGTCTAGTTTCATTCTTCTGCATGTGGATGTCCAATTTTCCCAGCACCATTTATTGAATAGACTGTCTTTTTTTCCAGTGGATAGCCTTTCCTCCTTTGTTGAATATTAGTTGACCATAAAGTTGAGGGTCCACTTCTGGATTCTCTATTCTGTTCCATTGATCTATGTGTCTGTTTTTGTGCCAGTACCACACTGTCTTGATGACCACAGCTTTGTAGTACAACCTGAAATCTGGCATTGTGATGCCCCAGCTATGGTTTTCTTTTTCAAAATTCCCCTGGCTGTTCGGAGTCTTTTCTGATTCCACACAAATTTAAAGACACCATTTTTCTAATAGCATTTGTTCACCTCGTGTCCATCACATTTTGGTAATTCTTGTAATATTTCAAACTGTATCATTATTCTCTTTGTTGTGATAGTCTGTGATCAGTGATCTTTGATGTTACTGTTGCAATTATTTTAGGCTATTACCAACCATTTCCATATAAGATGGTAAACTTAATAAATGTGTATATGCTGATTGACTCCTCCACTGATGGCCATTTCCCTGTCTGTCTCTCTCTCTCTTCATCTCTTCCTCCTCGGGCCTTTCTATTCCTTGAGATACAAAAATATTGAAATTAAGCCAATTAATAACCCTATAATGGGCTCTAAGTTTTCAAGTAAAAGGAAGTATCACACATCTCTCATTTTAAATCAAAAGGTAGAATGATTAGGTTTGGTGGGGAAGAAATGTCAAAAGCTTAGATAGGCTGAAAGTCCTCTTTTATCAGTCTGAAAAGTTGTAAATGCAAAGAAAAAGTTCTTGAAGGAAATTAAAAGTGCTACTCCAGTGAACACACAAATGATGGGAAAGCAAAACAACCTTATTGCTAGTACAGAGAAAGTTATAGTGCTCTGAATAGAAGATCAAACTAGTCACAACATTCCCTTAAGCCAAAACCTAATCCAGAGGAAGGCCTTAACTCTCTTTAGTTCTATGAAGGCTGAGAGAGGTAAGGAAGCTGCAGAAGTAATGTTTGTTTCATGAGGCTTAAGGGAAGAAGCTGTCTCTGCAACATAAAAGCACAAGTGCTGCAGCAAGTTATCCAGAAGATCTAGCTAAGATAATTAATGAAGGTGGCTATGCTAAACAACAGACTTTCAAGGTAAATGAACAACCTTATATTGAAAGATGACGTCATCTAGGACATTAGCTAGAGAGAAGCCAATGCCTGGCTTCAAAGGATGGGGTGACTCTCTTATTAGGGCCTAAATAGCTGGTGACTCTCAGTTGAAGCTAATGGTCATTTACCACTCTGAAAATCCTAGAGCCCTTAAAACTTATGTTAAATCCCTCTGTATTCTACAAATGGAAAAACAAAGCCTGGATGGCAGTACATGTGTTTACAACATGGTTGACTGAATATTTTAAGCCCACTGTTGAGACCTACTGCTCAGGAAAGAAAGGTTTCTTGTAAAATACTAGTGCTCACTGACAATTCACATAGTCACTCAAGAACTCTGATTGAGGTGCACAATAAGATTAATAATGTTTTCATGTCTGCTAACGGAACATGCATGCCACAGTCCATGGATCAAAGAGAAATTTTGGTTCTTAAGTCTAATTATTAAGGAGTATTGTTCATAAAGCTATAGCTGTCACATGGTGATTCCTATGATGGATCTGGGGAAAAAAATTGAAAACCTTCTGGAAAAGATTCACTATCCTGGATGTCATTGAGTGCATTCATGATTCATGAAAAGTAGTCAAAATATGAATACAAACAGGAGTTTGGAGGAAGTTGATTTTAAGCCTCATGGATGACTTTAAAGCATTCAAGACACTAGTGAAGAAAGCAAGTACAGATATGGAAATAGCAAGAGAACTAGAATTAGAAGTCAATCCTAAAGATGTGACTGAATTCCTGCAATCTCAGGATAAAACTTTAACAGATGAGGAGTTACTTCTTACAGATGAACAAAGTAGGGTTTTTTTTTTTTTTTTTGAGAGGGAATCTATTCATGATAATGATGCTTTGAAGATTGTTGAATATTACCTAAACTTAGTTGATAAAGCAGCAACAGGGTTTAAGAGGATTGACTCCAGTTTTGGAAGAAGTTCTAATGCGAGTAAAAATACTATCAAGTAACATCACACACTGCAAAGAAATCCTTCATGAAAAAAAAGAATCAATTGATGTGGCTAACTTAATTGCTGTTTAATTTTCTCAAGTTCTTTTTTTTAATTTTTATTTATTTATGATAGTCACACACACAGAGAGGGGGGGGCAGAGACACAGGCAGAGGGAGAAGCAGGCTCCATGCACCAGGAGCCCGATGTGGGATTCGATCCCGGGTCTTCAGGATTGCGCCCTGGGCCAAAGGCAGGCCCCAAACCGCGCGCCACCCAGGAATCCCAATTGCTGTTTAATTTTAAGAATATAAACAGCCACCCCAGACTTCAGCAACTACCACCCTGATCAGTTAGCAGCCATCCACATGGAGGCAAAACCCTCTACTAGCAAAAAAAAAAAAAAAAAAAAAAAAATTGAAAGTTCAGATGATTAACAGTTTTGAGGTAAACAAACATCCTTCCACAGGGTGCATTTGAAATCATGCTTCTTTATTACAAGTGTATAATGCAAGGCAGAGCTTCTTAAAAAATATTTTGATGGCACCTGTGTGGCTCAGCGGTTGAGCGTCTGCCTTTGGCTCAGGACGTGATCCCGGGGTCCTGGGATCCAGTCCTGCATTGGGCTCCCTTCAGGGAACCTGCTTCTCCCTTTACCTGTGTCTCTGACTCTCTCTCTGTCTTTCATGAGTGAATGAATGAATGAATGAATGATCTTAAACAATGTTTTGAAAGAGACAGGATTTCAGTGCTTTTAAACCCAAGTTGTAACATGATATATCTGAGTACAGAGTTTAGCCCTATAGAAATAGCATAACAGATACAATTCTGGACACATAAAGAACTATTATGTTCCCTCACATGGGTATTTTAGTCATTTAGCAGAACAAATGCTAGATATTGGAATTAAATCAGAGGAGAGATCTAGGAGTAGATAATAAAGCTAAGAGACTAATATTCATTTAAAGTTGGAGTGCAATGTGAAAACAGGGAAACATATTTTTTTATTCCAGAGTAAAAAAGCACCCAACTCAGAGTCAGTAGGAAGAAGTAAATAATGAGAATTCAAAACAGTTACTAATAAAAAAATTACCACTTTTCTTATATAGGGTTAAAGTCTATTTTTACTTAATGGTTTTAAAATATGATTTCTGTAGAAACTTCAAATTTCTACTATATTGGAACTAGAAGTAATAAAAGGTTTTGTACAGTCTTAAGATGGAAAGAGGATAGCACAAAGTCTAGAGAAGGATGTGTTTATAAGTTCTTAATTCTGTTATTGATAAGTAAAACCTTATTTTAAAATTTTGAAGTACTTCACCACTTCTCCAAAGAAAATATTTCTTTATAGTGTTGTTATTATTTTGTTCCTTTATTCATGATTAAAATAAGATTTATCAATTTGCTTCTGCCACTCAAGTTACCATTGATCATACCTTTACATTTTCCAGAAATAGACTATCTTAAAGGAATTTTTAAAAATATTCACTATAATTGCCCTGAAATATCAACTATGTTAGGATAAGTAGAAACTTTAAACAGGTTAGTCAATCTTAGTTCTATGTAGAAAATAGATCAAAACAAAAACAATGGTGCTATGACAGCTATATTACTGAAGATAGTTTTAATTTCCACTATTTAATGTTTAATATAGTGCCATTGTAGGCATCTCAAAATTAAGGCCCATTCTTTGTTCTTCAGATAAAAAAGTCATGTATCAGGGTGCCTGGGTGGCTTAGTTGGTTGGGCATCTGCCTTCAGCTCAGGTCATGATCCTAGAGTCTTGGGAACAAGTCCTGTGTCAGGAACCCAGCTCAGTAGGGAGTCTGCTTATCCTTCCCCTCACTCATGTTCTCTCTCATTCTCTCAAATGAATAAATAAAATCTTTTTTGAAATAAATAAATCATGTATCCTAAAACTTTACTTGGCCACAAAAATCACACAATTAGATAACAGTATGAGAATAGGACTTTGCTGCACCTTACCCACTGGGCCCAAGCTACTGCTTCACTCTGTCATTCTGGGCTCATCTTAATATGGCATTTCTGCCCGTAAATAGATAAAGCAGACCTCCAGGTCCTCCAGGGCCTAAGTCACAGCAGTGGACCTTAACGGCATATACCCTGTTTCCATGGGCTATCTGCTCATGCCCACACCTCAGACACTGGCATCACTGCCTTAGCAACTATGCCTGTGCTCCAGGTCCCTTAGAAGTTCTGCATAGTCCTGATTAGAGATCCCTGTTTCTGCTGCTGCTATGACATCTAGACATCCAGACATCTAGAGGAATCTTCTGAGCAAGAAAGTCCCTCCACAAGCAAAATGGAGAACAGAGAGACCCAAGCGGCCTTTATCAACAATGACCCCGAAAGGCCAAGCCGTCACTACTACTGCAAACACCTACATCCTTAGTCACCAGGAACACCAACAGTGACCACAAATGGAGGAACTAGATGACTACACCACTCCAGAATCAGACACACTGCAACCCATCCAGATAGTACCTTTGCAGACACAAGTAGGTAAAAATCAGTCCACACTAAAACAAGTTCAAAAAGGATAGAAGAGAGGCAGTCTGGGTGGCTTAGTGGTTTAGGGCCGCCTTCAGCCCAGGGCCTGATCCTGGAGACCTAGGATCGAGTCCCATGTTGGGCTCCCTGCATGGAGCCTGCTTCTCCCTCTGCCTGTGTCTCTGCCTCTCTCTCTGTGTCTCCCATGAATAAATAAATAAAATCTTTTTTTAAAAAAAAGGTAGAAGATGAGACTGTTCCTCAATATCAGCCATATCAACTCAAAGCCACTCAAAACATGGAAGAGAGAATATGAGACCACCAAAGAAAGATAATCATTTTAATAACTGACCTCAAAGAATGTAAAGGTATAAATTTACCTGAAAAAGAATTCAAAATAATTTTAAGGAAGCTCAGAGGGATTCAAGAGAACACAGACAACTCAATGAACTCAGTAAAACAGAGGAGAACAAAATGAGAAGTTCAACAAAGAGATGGGAATCATAAAATAGAATTAAAAGGAAATTCTAGAGCAGAATAATGCAACAAATGAAATGAAAAATGTAATAAAGAGCTTCAAAAAATAAATGATGAAGCAGAAACAAGAATCTGCAAATTTGAAAACAAATCTCTTGAAATAAACCGGAAGATCAAAATAAAATAATAAAAAATAATGAGCACTTAGGAGATCTATGGAACACTATCAAGAGTGCAAATACATACATTATGGGAGTCTATAAAGAGAAGAAAAAAAAGGGGAAGAAAGCTAGTTCAAAGAAATAATGGCTAAAACTTAAGTCTGGAGAGAGTTATGGACATCCAAGTCCATAAAGCTCAAAAATGCCCAACTGAACCAAAGAGATTTTCGCCAAAATATCTTACAATCAAACCTCAAACATCAAAGCTCAAGAAACGATTCTGAAAGCAAAAAAGAGCAAAAATAAATCACACACTAAGAAGTACCAATAAGGCTACCAGAGGATTTCTCAGCAGAAACCTTGAGCATACAGGAGATAACAGGGTAACGTATTAAAGGGGTGAAGGAAAATAAACCTGCCAACTAAGAATGTTTTATTTAGCAAATTGTTCTTTAGAAATGAAGTAGAGATAAAGAATTTCCCAGACGAAAGCTGACAGAGCTCCTCAAAACTAGACTGGACTTGAAAGAAATATTAGAGTGTTGTGTTTTGTTTAAGGTTTTATTTATTTGAGAGATAGAGAGCACAAGCAAGAGTGAGGGTTGAGGCAAAAGGAAAGAAAGAATCTCAAGCAGATTCCAGGCTGAACACAGAGCCTGATGTGGTGAGGCTCAATCCCATGACCCTGAGATCATGACCTGAGCCAAAGGCAGATGTCCAACTGAGTGAGCCACCCAGGTGCCCCTGGGCAATGACTTTTTTGGATATGATGCCAAAATACAGGCAACAAAGACAAAAATAAACAAATAAGACTCAAACTAAAGTTTCTGCATAGCAAAGAAAACCATTAACAAATAAAAAGCTAACCTTTGGAATGGGAGAAAATATTTGCAAACAATATATATAATAAAGGGTTCATAACCAAAATCTCTAAGAAACTGATAAAATTCAATAGAAAAAAATTAGAAATGGGCAAAGGACATGGTACAAATTTTTTAAAAAAAGATATACAAATGGCCAACAAAAAAAGATGGTATATGAGTGGATGCTCAACACCTCTATCAAGGAGATGCAAATCAAAACCATGAGAAAATACCATTTTACAGGAGATAGCTGTTATCAAGTTGAAAGATAACAAATGTTGGTGAGGATGTTGATAAAAAGGAAATTTCATACACAGTTTAAAATGTAAATTGGTATAGCCATTAAAAACAATACAGAGATCCTTAAAAAACAACAACAACAACAACAACAACAACAACAACAACAAAACCTACCATATGATCCAGTAGCACTTCTGGTTATGTATCCAAATGAAATAAAATTAGTATCTCAAATAGATATCTGTACTTCCATAGTTACTTCACTATTATTCACAATAGCCAAAATATGGAAACAATCTGAGTGTCCATTGACAGATGAATGGATAAAGAAAATGTGGTAAATATATATAACAGAATATTATGCAGCCATGAAAACAAGAAAATCTTGCCATTTATGACAACATGGATGAACCTGGAGGGGATTATAGTAAATGAAATAAGTCAGACAGAATAAGACAAATACTGTATGATCTCACTTAAATGTAGAATCTAAAAAAGCTGGTGGTTACTAGGGACTGGGGTGGGTGGGGGGTAAAATGAGATCTTCAAATGGTATAAACTACCAATTATAAGAGGAATAACTTCTGGAGATGTAATGGAGACTACAGTTAACAATAGTGTATTGTATACTTCGAAGTTCCCTAGTAAGGCTTAAATGGTTTCATGATAGCAACAACAAAAATGGTAATTATGTGAGGTTAAGGATCTATTAACTAACCTTATTGTCCCAGACATTTCTCAATATATCCTTGTACCAAATCACTTTGTGTAACCTTATATTTACACAATACTACATGATTATATAATTGCATATATAATTAAAATGTAATGTATACAATGTAATATATCTCAATAAAGTTGGAAAAGAAGCATTGATGCAAGGGAAAAATCCTATGAGGGTGAACAATTTTTATCTCTCTCTTCAGCGTTTAAAATTTTTCTTCTATTGATTTCTCTGTCCTAAAATTCACATACTAAAATTCTTAATGGCCTGTTAATTGTGGCCATTGTCAGAACACCTAACTAGTTTTTAGACTTACATTGAGACATGAGTAGGAGGAAGAACTCAGAGAACAGTCTTTCACAAGTGTCTATTCTAAAAATAATTATTAACAGGTACTGAATGGTACTTGCAATGAGCCGGGGACCCTTGAGTAGACAATTTTATTTAATATTCACAATGGTTTTATCCTTTTGCTATTGGTAAATCTGAGACTTTGAAAATTAAGTAATTTACCAAAGTTGACTTTGGATTAGAGACTAGTCAAACTAAATTTAAATTCACACTTGGATGCCCATTTTTTAAAAACATATTCGATATATCTACATTATGTGCCAGGCATCTTCACATACATTAAATTAACCCCTACAATAAACCTGTATAATAGGTACTTTTGAAAAATTATTTTTACAGATGAGGAAGTAGATATTCAGATGGATTATGCATCCAGGAACCAATGGAGTTGAAATTCACAGCTGTATTTTTTATTGTGATATACTATAATTCAAATTCTTTTTCAAAAATAGAGGAAAAACTCATCTTACAAAATCATCACATTAGTCCACATTTGATTATGTGATTTTTTCCCTTTCTTAATTATATCTATGCTATTAAGGTATTATACACCAAAAGAAAAACTCATTTATTTAAAATTCAATAATTTTGAATCACCTCCCATACTGTAGGCATCATAGTGGTTTATAGGATTCATACATAATATCTAGCTTTAATGATGTTCAAAATATTAATAGAAGGTTTTATTTATTTATTTATTTATTTATTTATTTATTTATTTTTAAGATTTTATTTATTCATTCATGAGAATCACAGAGAGGAGAGAGAGAGGCAGAGACACAGGCAGAGGGAGAAGTAGGCTCCATGCAGGAAGCCCGACGTGGGACTCAATCCGGGTCTCCAGGATCACACCCTGGGCTGAAGGCAGGTGCTAAACCACTGAGCCACCAGGGCTGCCCTAATTTTTTATTTAAATCAATTTTTTATTTTTTATTTTAAATCAATTGATCTGTCAGGCTAACAAAAACACAACTAACACATAGAAGAGAGCTATATAACAAAGACTAAGTGTTAAAATCAAAAGATTTCTAAAGAGATGGGTCAGAAAGGATTTTGAAGGATAGAGAACATGCTAGATAAAGTAAAAGAACATTTCAGGTAGATGTAACATGGACAAAAGAATGCATCAGGCAAATGAGGCTGAGAAGGGCAAGATGACCCATAGTTTTTTATATCATGCTAAGAACCTTAGACTATGTACTGTAACAAATATTCACCCATACAAAGTTTTGCAGCATAGAGTTACATAATCAAATGTGTTTTAAATAGATCACTTTCATGGCAATGTAGAGAACAGATTGGAACAAACAGTCTGGGTCAATAATTCATGCAACAATGAGGTCCTAGGCACATAATTGCAGGGAGGATGGAGAAAATGGGATAGATTGATGGATTACTTTGTGATGGAGATTTCACCTAATTTGCAATTAGGGTGGAAAGATCAAAATGATTCATTTTTCATGGAAAAAAGAGAGGAAGCTTTCACTAACAAATATATTCCATTTCATGAATGTCATTCTTTATGGAATTACATGTAAAAAAGAAAGCATGATTCATTTAACTATTTTGAAGATCACTCTTTTTTCTGAATGAACTGCATGATCAAAAATCACATTTTTATAGAGGCATTACCAATAGGTATAAAACATGGCCTTGCTGTCAGAGTCCTTATAATTTGTCTTTAGTCTGAGCCTAGTATGATAATATTTATGCTATGAACATGTCTTAATTTGTCTTGGCAATATTCATTAAATTTTGACTGGGGTACCTAAGGACCATTAACCCCAAACTAAATCTGAAAATCCTATACCAGAGAATGGACTATAATTTCTATAATCTCAACTCCATTGGTTCCTAGGTACATGACCTCTTTGGAGTCTTAGAAATATATCTGCAATGTTTATCTAGGCAATACTCATTAAGATCATTTCATAGCATAAAGATTATGATACTAAGCATGGACAAAAACAAAATTATAATACCTCTGATAGCACCATTATCTTGAGCTCTAGTGAGATGAATAAAAATCTGATTTAAATAATGGATAATACCCATATGGAAATCTTCTGAACTACTGCCATCTGGAGAAATTTTCTATGTAAAAGAATACATTTTTAATTGCATTTAGAATCCTACATAGCTATGTTGTCTAATGTTTATTTTTATGTCATTAAATATTTAATTTTCATATAAAACACATTTTCTTCATAAGCTCCATAGTACCATACTCAATAAGAATTCTTTTTTTGAGATATAAATTTCCCATACATGCCTATCATAAATTTTCTGTTTTGAGGACAGGTTTTGAAACGCTATTTGCCATTGTAATTTCTTATGTAAAATACTTATTACAAAATTATTTTGGGTTCTGTTATTGAATTCTGCTATTTGTTGTGTTTACTTCCTTGGCAAAGAGATCTTAATAAGCATTATTTTTCAAGTAGAAAAAAATGAATGAAAAAACTGGGATCCCAGATTTTTTTTAAAGGTTTTATTTATTTATTTATTCATGAAAGACAGAGAGAGAGAGAGAGAGATAGAGAGACAGAGACAGGGGCAGGGACAGAGACACAGGCAGAGAGAGGGAGAAGCAGGCTCCATGCAGGGAGGCTGATATGGGACTCGATTCCTGGGACTCCAGGATCAGAGCCCTGGCCCAAAGGCAGGCGCGAAACCACCCACCTAGGGATCCCCAGGATCCCAGATTTTTTAGTTCACTGATTTTTTTTGAGGGATGTGGGTTTTTTAAAAGATATATGTATCATACAGTTCTATATTCCTAGTGATAAATTTAGAAAAGATAACTCATAGGATCATTAAGCTATATTTGCATTAAAATACACTTGAGTATTCGTTAAACATATTCTTGCTCATATACACTCTAAATATATAATGTTTTTACTTAGAACAGAGGGTTACATTTAAATGTAGAAGAGCAGAACAGTTGACATAAATGAAGAAAAGAGGTACATGATAATGTGTGAGAGAGAAGTCATTGTGTAGACCCATACAAAATTGGTCTGTCAATAAAATTAAGTCAGAAATTTTTCTTTTAGATATTACATATAAAGGTTTAGAATAACAGATTCATAGAATTCCAGTTTTAAGAGTGATTTTTTTTCTTCTAAAAAGTGTTTTATCTATGAATTTCTTGAAGCTTTTAGAGCAATTTTCTCCTAACATTAGTATCAGAGAAGGAATAAAAGTATGAAAGTTACTTATTGGAATGAGTTATTCATAAAGCTCTTTTCAAAACTGTATTTTTTTTCTATACTTACCAAAGTTGCTTTAAAATAAGGGTTAAAAGCCATAAAAAGTATGCAACTATGATCATGTGCTATACAAAGCATATAACTGGAAAAACAGGATAGTTATTTTAGAGAAGAAAAATCATAATCACAATCAAATCATACTTCTCATGCTCTTTTAATATAATGTGCTGTTTTCACTTACTGCTTGAGCAAATCTCTTGACTCCCAGATAAAAATGGAAGCCATGTGATAAGGATTTATAACCTCTAGGAAATTGATTTTATCAATAAAAGAAATAACCCTAGATATTTTACAGCCTGGAAATCCAGTTTTCAGGAAGAGGGGGCAAGAAGGTGGAAGAGTAGGGTCCCAAATCACCTGGCCCCACCAACTTACCTGAAAAATTTTCAAATTATCCTGAAAACCTACGAATTCGGGATGAGATTTAAAGAGAGAACAGCTGGAACGCTACAGAGAGAAGAGTTTGCACTTCAAAGAAGTAAAACTCATTTTTAGCACTCTGCACTGAGCAAAATGACTAGAAAGAAGTACTCACCACAAAAGAAAGAATCAGAAACAGTACTCCCACAGAGTTACAGAATTTGGATTACAATTCGATGTCAGAAAGCCAATTCAGAAGCACAATTATAAAGCTACTGGTGGCTCAAGAAAAAAAGCATAAAGGATTCAAGAGACTTCAGGACTGCAGAATTTAGATCTAATCAGGCTGAAATTAAAAATCAATTAAATGAGATGCAATCCAAACTGAAAGTCCTAACGATGAGGGTTAATGTAGAAAAAAGAGTGAGTGACATAGAAGACAAATTGATGTCAAGAAAGGAAGCTGGGGAAAAAGGAGAAAAACAGTGAAAAGGCCTTGAGGAAAGGTTAAGGGGAATAAATGACAGCCTCAGAAGGATGTTTAATTGGGGTTCCAGATGGTGCTGAAAGGGACAGAGGTCCAGAAAGTGTATTTGAACAAATCTTAGCTGAGAACTTCCCTAATTTGGGGAGGGAAACAGGCATTCAGATCCAGGAGATAGAGAGGTCCCCCCCTAAAATAAAACTGTTAATAAATAACAGTTTCAATAAAAACTGTTCAACACTTGGAAATCTAATAGTGAAACTTCCAAATTCCAAAGATAAAGAGAAAATCCTCAAATCAGCAAGAGACGAGATCCCTAATTTATGGGGAGAATCATTAGATTAACAGCAGACCTCTCCACAGAGACGTGGCAGGCCAGAAAGGGCTGGCAGGATATATTCAGGGTCCTAAATGAGAAGAACCTGCAGCCAAGAATACTTTATCCATCCAGGCTCTCATTCAGAATAGAAGGAGAGATAAAGAGCTTCCAAGATAGGCCGAAACTGAAAGAATATGTGACCACCAAATCAGTTCTGCAAGAAATACTAAGGTGGACTCTGTAATAGAAAGAGGAAGTCTAAGGAAACAATCCACAAAAACAGGGACTGAATAAGTATCATGATGACACTAAATTCATATTTTTCAATAGTAACTCTGAACACGAATGGGCTTAATCACCCCATCAAAAGGCGTAGGGTTTCAGACTGGATAAGAAAGACCCATCTATTTGCTGTCTACAAGAGACTAATTTTAGAACTAGGACACCTAGAGCCTGGAAATGAAAGGTTGGAGAACCATGTATCATTCAAAAGGTCCTCAAAAGAAAGCAGAGGTAGCCATCCTTATACCAGATAAATTAAAGTTTATCCCAAAGACTGCAGTAAGAGATGAAGAGGGACATTATATCATACTAAAAGGATCTATCCAACAAGAGGACCTAACAATCATTAATATTTATGCCCCTAGAATATGAATAATAGTGAAGGGGAATATAAGGGAAGGGAGAAGAAATGTGTGGGAGATATCAGAAAGGGACACAGAACATAAAGACTTCTAACTCTGGGAAATGAACTAGGGGTGGTGGAAGGGGAGGAGGGCGGGGGGTGGGGGTGAATGGGTGACGGGCACGGAGGGGGACACTTGACGGGATGAGCACTGGGTGATTATTCTGTATGTTGGTAAATTGAACACCAATAAAAATTAATTTATTAAAAAAATATATCTTAATGGTTGCCTTTGCTTCTAAATTCATTATATTAAATAGAAATCTTTCCTTTTGTAAATCCCTATACCCCTCATTTCTTTAGAAGTGCTTAACCAAACTCATCACAATTTCTCAAAAATTTTACCATGATATTTTTCTACATATTCTCTCTTCTCATTAATTAACGCTGTTCCAGTAACACTGCCTAAAAGCTATATCCTTAGAATCTCTATTCACTGCAGCCAAGAAAAATTAATAAGAATCTATTGGATGCTTCATATTATGCTAATCGTTATATGTTACTTTGCATCTCCCTTAAGATGAAAATATCATGAGTGCATAAAAGTGCTAGAGCTCAATTCTTATAGAATTTTAAGAGGTGGTAGTATAAATGACAGTATCTTATTTTAAAATTTAATGTTTATGTAACACTTCTGTATTTCCATTACTGGCAAAGAATTTAATTTGCAGTATCTCATTTAATACTGCTGATAACAGTCTTATAAACCAAGTACAACTGTTATCCCAAATTTGTACTAAGAATTGTATTTAGAAATGTAATTTGTCCAGGGTATGAGGTTATAAAGCTGGTCTTTGAAATGCACACCCTGGGTTTGGAGTTTGAAAGTTTATTATACCTACATGCCTCCAAGCTGAGATAAATATGATATAGGAGATCAGAAAAAGCCCAGGACACAGCAGATTGATTATAAACATCTTGAATGCTCTGAAATAATGTTTTCAAAATCCTGGCAATCAGCACATTATCTAGCATACTTTTTATTATTACTATCCCAAAATGTAGGTGGTCAGCAAAGACTTTTAAGCTGAAATAAAATAATTTACACACCAAATAGTTTGAAAAAACTAACATGGAAAATATGGGCCTCAAACTTTGGAAAAGAAAAAACGAACAAATCTGTTGGTTCAAAAATGTATTCACACATTTCAATGTGAGAAGAAAGAACAACTCTAGAATAACCTGGAAAGTGGCACAGTAGCCAAGTCTCCAAGTTTCTCATCTTTTTTGTCCCTCTCTTTATCTTTTTCTTGAAGAACTGTCAAAATACTAAGGTTTTGCCCTTGAAAATCCAAACATATAGAGTTAAATGGAAAAACCCTGTAGATTGTATCCTTGATAAGGGATAAGAATCTAGAATTTGAAAACTAACAGGAAAAAATAACTATGAAAAGAAGAAATATATGGCTCCCACTTAGGGTGCAGAGAGCTGGAAGGAGTGTCAAACCGACTTTATTTATTTACTTTTTTAAAGATTTTATCTATTCATGAGAGACAGAAAGAGAGGCAGAGACATAGGCAGAGGGAGAAGCAAGCTCCTTGTGGGAGCAGAGGGAGAAGCAAGCTCCTTGTGGGAGCCTGATGTGAGACTCAATCCCAGGACCCCGGGATCATGACCTGAGCCAAAGGCAGATGCTCAACCACTGAGCCACCCAGGCATTCCCAAACCCACTTTAATAACAAGGTGGATAATCTACATAGAGCATACATTTTATTGAGCCCATCAAAGAGTTGAAGTCACAGGGCAAACTTCTAAACTGATATAGAAGGAAAGACAAATGTCACCAAAGAGACACAGGATACCAAACACTGGCCCAGCAGAGGAAGAGCATTGGGGGGAAAAAACAAATAACATTAAGAAAAATTTAAAGAAAATATTTAATGAAATACTAAAGGCTGAGTGGAAATGTATAACCCTAATAATGCTAGTACAAGACAAGTTCAACATAAGCACAGGCTTTTAGCTATGAACCTCCAAAAAGAAGAGCTCACAAGAAAGTTTGGGACAGAATAGGAGATCAAAAAAAAAAAAGACTGTAGGTGAGGCTATCTTGGAGGAGAAAAGAGGAACAAAGTCTCACTTGTATACTTCTCTAAGGAATGAAAGTATTCAGCTACTAGAGGAAGGGTAACAAACCCTATCATCCTCCACGACACAGGTGAAGACCAACTGAAGCTAAGAGAAAGAAAAAGAAAAGCCTTCAACTCCAGAGAAGGAATTAAAGAAATGGTTCTGGGTTCAGATCCTGTTTCACTATTATTACAGGTCTCTCAGCAATGGACAAGGGAAAGTGCCACTGAGAAAACCCAATTCCTTAGACAAGTGAAGGAACTTCATAAGAAAAAAAGAACAAAAGGGAACTTTTCCCCTCTTCCCAACAGAAAAGGCTAGAAAGCACTGAATAACATGTAAAAAAAAAAAAAAACTGTTTCTAACTGGAGAAGGGGCAAAAATATGGAGAGGGACTCCCTGGGTAAAGAACAAACAGGTTAGGCTTAAAGCTGAAGACAGAGCAGGAACATGGAGAAAAACCCTTCAGCAAGCTCACTCCATTATGAAGGCAAATGTAATTCTAGAAGAATTTAAAGCTGGTGGTATGAAGAAGATAACCACAGAGACAATAACCCAAACCTAGCTCAACTACCCCTTAATACTTTAAAGACTTAGCAGAGTAAGAGGCATGCCTATTTACATACTAATTTACCTTAGTCACTACTATCCTAAACATGATGTCTAGCATTCAGTGAAAAATTAAGAGGCACCAAGAAACCAACTGCTTTTTAAGTTTTATTTATTTATTTGAGGTGGGGAGGGATAGAAGGGAGAGGAGGAGAAGGAGAGAGAGAGAGAGAGAGAGAGAGAGAGAGAGAGAGAATCTCCAGCTGACTCCCGATGAGCACAGAGGCTGATGTGGGGCTTGATCCCACGACCCTGAGATCATGACCTGAGCTGAAGTCAAGAGCTTAATGGACTGAGCCACCAGGCACCCCTCAAGTGCTTTTCAATATAAAATGTAATTAATAGAACCAGACTCAGATGACTCAGGTGTTGGAACTCTCAGGCAGAGAATTTATTCATTCATCCATCCATCCATCCATCCATCCATTCATCCATCCATCCAGAGAATTTTAAATGACTATACTTGCTATGTTAAGGACTCTTGAACATCTGCCTTCAGCTCAGGACATGATCCCGGAGTTTTGAGATCGAGTCCCAGATCGGGCTCCCTGCATGGTGCCTGCTTCTCCTCCCTCTGCCTATGTCTCTGTCTCTCCTAGTTTCTCTCATGAATAAATAAATAAATCTTAAAGAAACCCCTTAACCCACTATGCTAAAGGCTCTAGTAGAAAAGGGGACCCCTTGCATATGCAGAAGAAAGATGAAAACTATAAGAATCACAGAAATGCAAAAATTAAAAAGGGCTGCAACAGAAATGAATGCCTTTTTCAAGTTCAACAGTAAACTTAACAGAGCCAAGAAAAAAAGCAATGAACTTGGAATTGATAGAAATTACCCAAATTGAAAAACAGAAGGAGAAAAAAAGAAGAGCACTGTGGAGTTGTACACCATACTAAACACTATAATATATGGACTCTTAGAAGCTCAGAATCAGAATAGAAAACTGCACAGAAAAAGTATTTGAAGAGGTAATAGTCAAGAATATTCTAAAAATTATGAAAGACATCAAACCATATATTCAGGTCCATGAAGCTCAATGAAAAAAAAAACAGTTAAAACCATAGCATGGTTGTATTACACACCTATAGAAGGCAAAGACAACTGGCTGGGTCAAGTGTCAGTAGGTACACACAGCAGTGCTTGTACCCTCAAACACTGAAGTCACAATATAAAATAACAGCAACAACTTCAGAAAACTGTTTTGATAGTTTGTTATAATGTTAAACCTACACTTGCTATAGAGTATATTAATCTCATTCTAATGAATTTGCCCAAGGGGATTTTTTTAAACTTCTGTTTCTTAAAAATATGTAGGCAAATATTCATAGCAGCTATATTCACAGCTGTCCCTACCTGGAAACAAACAAAACATCATCCAACTGGTGAAAAAAATGAATAAATAATGTGAAAAATCATGCAATAAACTACTATGCAACAATTAAAGAGAAGAAATTGATCATTCTCAGGTCCATTATACAAAGTTATAGAGGTCAGAATGAAAAGATTAGATACTGCATGGTTCTATTTATGTGACATTCTGAAAAAGGAAAAAAAAAGACTATATGACAGAAAACAGGTTGGCAATTGCCAAGGGTCATATATAAGGAGAGGGTTTGACTATAAAGAAGTATGAGATAATTTGGGGGGATAATGGGTATCTTCTATATTTTCACTATGGCAGAAGTTACAAAACTGTGTATTTGTCAGAATGCTTAGAACTGTATGTTAGAAAGGTGAATTTTACTGAGTGTCAATTATGCCTCAGTAAATAGGACTTCAAAGACAGAAAATCATGTGGCTCATGGCATTTGTGGATCTTTGTCTGGGAATCCTGGGTGGGTGCTGTCCAGTTCAGAAAGTTTACTACCTGATGTGATTTTCTTTCCTTTATGATGATGTCTCCTTTAAAAATCCTGAGAAAACTTCAATTTTAGAATCCTAAGCAGTAAGAATGTTTTCAGGTTATAGAAAGATGATGAAGATGAAGATGATCTAGGGATCTATGCCTTGCTACTTAATGCTTCATTAGTACTTAATAGTACCCAATGTACTCCTTTCCACCAAGATTCAAACCAGTTGGTATTATCTTCAGTAAACCAGGTCTCTGGACTGAAACTTATGCCGAGATTTCTGTGGCTTATTTATGGGAAAAACCACTTTTACTTATTGGCTATTGGGGTTGCTACATTTAACCTTTATGGTAATTAGTCACATCAACCTGTAAAAGAACAGACTCTAGACAGGGATGTGATCCCAGACACATAGGCCATCTGATGACCAACTCATATGGAAATAGTATGTAAATTTCTTTTGGAGTTCACCTAGTGACGTTAAACATTATTAACAGAGGTGCCTGGCTAGCTTAGCTGGTTAAGTGTATGCCTTCAGCCCAGATCATGATCCCATGGTCTGGGGATTGAACCCCTCATTGGGTTACCCTGCTCATCAGGGAGCCTGCTCCTCTCTCTCTCTGCTCATGCTTTCTTGCTTCTCTGTCACTATCTTTCATTCTCTCTCTCTCTCTCTCTCTCTCTCTAATAAAATCTTAAGAAAAAGAATTATTAACAAAGCTTTTTATTATGGCAATTTACATTTCTTAGTTTTTGCAAATTTCAGTTTTAATATGCCATACATTCATTCTATTTCTCTGAGGACTAGAATGGTAAGAACATAGAAGCTTCTAGGGGATAAACAGAACTTTCCATTAATCACTTTTGTATTTAATGGGCAAGGGCTTGGTTTGTTTGTTTTTAGCTACAATAAAAACAGCTGCCTTTTGACAGAGTATATTTGCTAGCCAACCAAAAAAAAAAAAAAAAAGCAGAACATATCAACAACCAATAAAAGGAAGCAACTGTATAAAAATTGCAAACGAACACTGAGACATTGATTATTGGGTATTGCTAGTGTTTCACTTTAGTCAATGTTATAAGGAAGGCAGGCAAGACATGTGCTAGAAAAATTCTCAGCTATTTTTAGGGAAAAGTAGCATAAGCAAAGAGACACAGAGGGAAATAAAACTTGAATATTAAGAATAAAAGCCCAGGCTTTTGCACACTGAAGGAAACCATCAATAAAATGAAAAGGCAACTTACTGAATGGGAGAAGATATTCCTAAATAATATATCTGATAAGAGGTTAATATCCAAAATATATAAAGAACTTATACAATTCAACACTAAAACAAACAAAACACAACCAATTAAAAAATGGGCAGAGGACCTGAATTGACAATTTTCCAAAGATATACAGATGGCTAACAGACACATGGAGAGATGTTCAATATCACTGATCATCAGGAAAATGTAAATCAATGGGATGCCTCAGTGGCTCAGCGGTTGGGCATCTACCTTCAGCCAAGGGCATGATCCTGGAGTCCCCGGATTGAGTCCCACATCGGCCTCTCTGCGTGGAGCCTGCTTCTAACTCTGCCTGTGTCTCTGCGCCTCTCTCTCTCTCTCTCTCTCTCTCTGGGTGTGTGTGTCTCATGAATAAATAAATAAAATCTTTTAAAAAAAGGAAAATGTAAATCAAAACCACAATGATATCTCACCATACAATTGTCAAATTGACTAAAATCAGAAAGGCAAGACATAACAAGTGTTGGCAAAGATGTAGAGAAAAGGGAACTCCATGCACTATTGGTGGGAATGTAAACTGATGTAGTCACTGTGGAAAAAATGGACGTTCCTCAAAAAATTAAAAATAGAAATATCCATATGATCCAGGAACTCCACTACTGGGTATTTACCCAAAGAAAACAATACCACTAATTCAAAAAGATATATGCATCCTTACATTTATTGCAGCATTATTCACAATTAACAGATATGGAAGCAGCCCAAGTGTCCACTGATAGATGAAGGGATAAAGAAGATGTGGTCCATAAATACAATGGAGTATTACTCAGCCATAAAATGGATAAGATCTTGCCATTTGCATCAACATGAATAGATCTAGAAGGTTTTATGGTAAATAAAATAATTCAGACAAAGACAAATGCCATATTATTTCACTTATATATGAAATCCAGAGAACAATGTATAAAACAAAAAGCAGAAGCAGACCCATTAATTCAGAGAACAAACTAATGGTTGACAGAGGGGAATAAATAAGGGTATGGACAAATTAGGTAAAGGGGAGATACAAGCTTTCAGTTATGGAATAAATAAGTCATGGGCTAAAACATACAGCAAAGAGAATGTAGTCAGTAGGATTTTAATAGTGTTGTATGATGACAGATTATAGTTACACTTGTGGTGAGCATGTATCGCATAATGCATGGACTTGTCAAATCACTATGTTCTATGCCTGAAATTAATGTAACACTGTGTGTCAACTGTACTTCAGTAGCAAACAAAAATCCCACTCCTATTATCTGTTATTGCACACTAACTAGTATGTGATAAAGGAATTTGAACTAAAACAGTAATTAGTTAAGTATATTACTGAATTTTCACTTCAGCATTGATTCTCAACTAAAGTGGTAGGGGCAAGTGTATGAAAAATTTTGAAATAAGTAAAACAATGTTTTTGACTGTTATCATGAGGGGAAGAGATCAATTGGCATTTACTGATTTGAAGCCAGTGATGTTGAATGTTTAGCAGTGTACAGGACAGAGTTACACAATAAAAAATTAGCCAAGATTCCAATATCGACCCTTTTCTTTGATAAATATTAAAGGAATGAACGAATACCTTGTATATCATCCTAGGAAACTTAGAAGGGATACTCGAGAAGATATGGTCGAAGAAGGGAACTTTCCTCCAGATCTACAAATCACAAATTATATTTTCCTTACTTGAAATGTCTCTCCTGATTGCTTGAGAAGCAAAACTCATTTAACATTGTGAAGTAAATAGGCTCTGGCTTCATTGGTAGAATAACACTGAATATGCTTAAAAGTAACATTATTTTTTTCTTTAGAAAGTAATTTTTTTAAAAGATTTTATTTATTCATGAGAAGAGAGAGAGAAAGAGGCAGAGACATAGGCAGAGGGAGAAGCAGGCTCCATGCAGGGAGCCGATCGGGACTCGATCCCGGGACTCCAGGATCAGGCCCTGGGCTGAAGGAGGTGCTAAACCACTGAGCCACCCGGACTGCCCAAGAGTAATAGTTTTAATTGATGCAATGACTTTTAGGAAAATCAGAGCCAGTGTGTGTGTGTGCGCGCGTGTGCGTGTGCGTGTGTGTGGAGGGGGTGTTGAGTGCTTTGGGAGAAGATTTATATTTGTAATTATATTTTCCTTTTCCTAACCTTAAAACTATTTTGCATAAACTGGCACACACAGACTAATAAAAAGGCATACTCCAGGAATATTTAGGAGTTAATAGAAATGAGCACAGTATTACACATTCTCCATGAATAAAGCCTTGGGAAATCCATAAATACTGGATATTTTATATATAATCTTATTCAGTATCTTAGTTTCTTGCTATACTTAACAGCAGGTCACAATATCTTTTTTTGTAAATAAAAAATATCAATATTTTATAAAGGCTTAAATATATATGTTTAAACCCTACCATTTAATAATACAAGTTTATAGAATCTTTGAATTTATGGTCACTGGTCACCATACGCATATAATACAACTAAAAAATAAGAGTGTATAAAAAGCATTCATATGAAATTCCAGAACAGGCAAGTCTACAGCAACAAAAAATAGGTCAGTTTTGTATGGGGCTGGGAGTTGGATTGGCAGAGGATGGGGAGAATGAATGTTTATGGGTTCCTTTTGGGATGAAAATGTTCTAAAACTGAGGTAATGGCTGTGAATATACTAAAAAACACTGAATTTATATTTTAACATGCTGAAATTTATGTTGTATAAATTATATCTCAGTAATGTTTTAAAAAGTACATAAAGAAAATAGATTAAATGCTGATACTTCGACATCTATCCAGGTGATGGGGCTATGGCCCAGGTACAACACAGCTGGAATGTCGTTTCTATCCCTGCTGTTTCATGAAGATCCTTCCTGCCTTCCAGATGATTTCTATTAAATATGTGAATCTGGTTTCATAAGAAAGTTTCTAGAAGAGATCATGAATATTCATATCTTCCACTGACAAGAACTGACAACCCTTTGAGAACATGAACCAATGCTTATTCTCACAGCCACTGGACTCCAGACAATTTGCTTTTACAGCTTTCTGAGCAGCTTTCAGAACCCCCAGTTCAAATGGTGGGCAGCTCAGGGTGGCAGCATTCCTCAGTGGGAGCTAGACCTCCTTAGATTCCCTCCCTCAAACCTAGGGATACCATCCTGGTTGGCCACTGTGCCCTGAAATGACTCCAACAGGACCCAACCACCTTCAAGGTCCCTTTTCTTTCTGTTCCTGGCCTATCCTGGCTTGGTCCATTTATCACCTCTGAGAGGGTTCATGGTGGTCCCAGCCTCAGAGGTGGGGACAGGAAGGGACAATCAGTGGTCAGGTGGCTTGGTCTCACCCTGCTTCCTTTCCATCCTGTAGGCCTCTAACCTAGATCTCTAAAGGATCAATAGCAGAAAGGTTTTTATAATTTCAAATTTTTGCAGCTTTAAAACAAATGTATGTTTTAGCTCAATTTTTTATAAAGTGTTCATTTGTAGAGTGGAGTTGCACAATAAGATACTACAAACAAAATTTTCATATTTTCGTATTAAACTTTTACAATGATATTATATGTACTTAAATTCTAAGTTTATATAAAAATCATTTTAAATATATCAATGTGAAATCTGTGAAGGGCTTAATTTTCATGTGAAAAAGGGAAAGTTTTTATTTTGTTACAAACTAGACAAAATAATCCTAAAGATTGTTGTGTACAAAAGGCTTTAAAAAAAAAGATTATTTGATATATGGATCTATTTGAAAAATCTACGTGAATTAAAAGAGTCTGGTATATAATCAATCTTTGATAAAGGAGGCCAGATTATCTTTTCATTGAGCAGTCCTGGGAAAACTGGACGGCTAATGTAAAAGAATGAAATTGGACCACTTTTTAACAACATACACAAGCATAAATCCAAAATGGATTAAAGACCTAAATGTGAGACATGAAACCTTGAAATCCTAGAAGGAAGCACAGGCAGTTTCCCTGACATTGGTCATAGCAACATTTTTCTAAATATGCCTCTTACAGCAAGGGAAATAAAAATAAAAAAGAAATTTGGACTACATCAAAATAAAAAAGGTTTTGCACAACAAAGGAAACAATCAACAAAACAAAAAGACAACCTACTGAATGGGAGAAGATATTTACAAATGATATATCCGATAAAAGATAAATATCCAAAATATGTAAAGAACTTACACAACTCAACACCAAAAAAAAAAAAAAAAACAATCCAATTTAAAAATGGGTACAGGACCCTGAGTAGACATTTTTCCAAGATACGTACAGATGGCAAACAGACCCATGAGAAGATGCTCAACATCAGTAATCATCAGGGAAATTCAAATCAAAACTACAATCAGGTATCACCCCACACCTGTTAGAATGACTAAAATAAAAAAGACAAGAAATAACAAGTATTGGGGAAGATGTGGAGAAAAAGAAATCCTCGTGCACTGTTGATGGGACTATAAACAGGTATGGCCACTGTAGGAAACAGTTTGGAAGTCCTCAAAAAATTAAAAAATAGAAATATCATATGTTTCAATAATTCCACTATTGGGTATTTACTGAGGGAAAATGAAAACACTAACTTAAAAAGATATATACACTCCTATGTTCATTGCCACATTATTTACAATAGCCAAGATATGGAAACAAACCAAGTGTCCACTGATGGATGAATGGATAGAGATGCACACACACACACACACACACACACACACACACACATACCCACTGGAGTATTAGGCAGCCATAAAAAGATGAGATAGTACCATCTGGAACAATATGGATGGACCTAGACAAAAGAAAAATAAGTCAGAAAGAGAAAGACAAATACCATATGATTCCACTCATAAATGGAATCTAATAATAAAAAAAAACAGAATCAGGACTATAAAACAGAGAATCAATGTTTGCCAGAAGGAAAGGGGCCGGGATTTAGATAAAATGGGTAAAGAGGAGAGGGAGATAGAGACCTCCACTTTATTCCTATGTGTAAGTCATGGGAATAAAAAGCAGAACATAAGGAACACAGTCAATGACATTGTATTAGCAATGTAATGGGATAAAAGCTGTAGCTACATTTGTGGTAAACATAGAATAAACTTGTCAAATCACTAAGTTGTACATGTGAAGCTAATGAAATATTGTGTGTCTATATGCAAACTTAGAAAATAAAAAAAAATGTCTGGTAATGAAACAAGGGAAAAAATACAGAGTCCAGAAAGTACATAAAAAAGAGAAAGAAATCTTGTTACAGATTGGTTAAAGAATTTAATTATATAAAGGAATAACTGAACTAGAAGAGTATAAAAGACTATATACACTCAGAATAAGAACAAGACAAAATATTAAATATCTATAATTATGAAGGGTATAAATATATGAAATGGACAAAATTTACTAAGATCAAAGTTCTTAAGTCAGTGAATCAAAAAGACTCAAGTTTCAGTATATTAAACAATTATAATTTGGAAAAACTATTACTAACATATTACAAAAATCGGGGGGGTAAAGGAGGGATAGCTGCATAAATTCACTAAGTATTTTCATTTCTTTCAAAGGCATGTTTATTCACTTTTACTTGGTTTCTGTGTGTATAAATAGATTCTTAGTAAGTTGTAGTTTTGAGTTTTTTAAATGTCTGCAATGTACAAAATTAGCCCCAGGGCAGACAGAAATTATATGTAACACTTTTAAATCCTCATTTTCTTGAGAAGGATAATTTGATAAATAATTGAGATGGGAAGGAGTCATAAGCCAAAAAATGAAAATACACAAATGTACATATAAAATGTTGAACTGCAAAAATAAATAGGCTAGTTCAATATAAAACAATGGGATGCAACACTGTTTATTATTTTAGTATATCTTAAAATTTATAATACCCATTATGCATGAGGATGTCAGGAAACTTCTATTCTTATACCTTGTTAGAGTATAATTTGGAAGATGCTATTTGGAAAATAATGTCAGACTTTGTCAGAATTAAAAGCTGTACTTATTTTCTTCCAGCTCTCCTACCCTTGGAAATGTGTCAATATAAAAAGTTGTTGCTAAAGAGAAAAAAAAAAAGAAAAAAAGAAACATTTGTTGCTTATGCTAATTGAAAAAAAAATATGCCCAATATAAACATACTTTCAGGAGGAATTAGTTAATATACATTAATTTCTACCAATCATTAACTATATAAATTTAAGCAAGCACTTGACCTGTTTTTATTCCAGTTTTCTTTTCTGAAGGATTAGTTAATATAAATATTAATAAGGGGAAACTCATATATTGATATTAATATTCAATGAATTAATATATGTAAAATATTTCATACTTAGTGTCTTGCAAGGACTATGTGGAGCTGAGCCAGCTTTACTTGTAAACATATGGACAATATGGAGGAAATGATAGAGCAACATGACTATCAGGAAAGAGCTAATGTCATCAGATGGTGACCATACACCTCTCAGTATAGCTTGGGATCTCCTCATTACAGCACTGTAACTTTTCCTTTAATAAAATTGCTATTCTATTTTTATTTTTATGTTATTATTTTATTTATATGTTTTTATGTTGTTATTTTATTTATATGTTTTGTCAGTGGTTAAAATCTTAAAAGTCAAACTTTTAATTGTAATTTCTTCGCAGCAGGAAAACAGGTATGGGTCTCTCAAAAAGCTAATTCCTCAGACATGCTATTGCAGGTAGTGCTGACAGATGGAACTGAGTTATTAACACCCAGTGACAACAATGTCTGATCTTATTTTAAATATTTAGTTTATCTCTAATATTTTTGTGTGTCTATCATTCATATTTCCTCAGTAGAGGTAATAAAAAAATATGTCTAATGAAGTAAATACCACAGATAATTCTTTAAAACTGCTGAGAAGACTTGGACAGGAGAGGTCTTTGTAAAAATTAATTTCTATGTGGGTTTTTTTTAACTTTTTTTAATGTTACACTTCTGTGAGTATATGTGAAAACAGATGATAGAAATTGATTCTTAGAAATATATGTTAATTTGTTTAGTGCTTGCTATGTACAAAATGCCTTATGAGATGTTCATTCCTGGAGGTGAGAAAGAAAATACTTTTCTCTTTCATAGGGCCTTAGAACTGGGAGAGAAAATTATGTATCCTCAAATTATACAAAAGAAGAGAAAGTAGAGAACAAAAAAAGTGGTATGTGTTAACCAGAAATTGTTTTGCTTTTTCTGATTTTCATTTAATTCATTCCATATCAGTCATTATTGTAAAATTAAGTATTGGCTCATTACATTTGGAACTGTTAAGAAAGTTATTAACATTCCATGACACAACATGGGGAAGTATATTTGAAGCTTTTTAAAATTTTGCAGCTTGGGGCAGCATCAGAAGAGTTTACACTTCTCATACTCATCTAAAAATCTAAAGAAGCTTGTATGCTTCCATGAGGATCATATTATTAACAGGAAATGATTTCTCCTCATAGTCACAGCAGTACAATTAGATGAAAATGCATAGGAACTCATTCTGAGACCTCTCAGCCTCACCAGTAATCCAATCACTGAATGGTATATGCAAATGATCTAACAGGAATACAATCAGAACTACAAAAGCAACTAATTTCCATTTCTATTACTGCTTAATGAAATTGTGCTGTAATTTTAAGGCAGTGGAAACCTCCAGGAAGGAGTTTTTTTTTTTTCTTCTTTTTCTTCATTTCTTTTGCTTTATTGCAACTACTTCCTCCAATTAGACTGAGTGAGAAATTATGGCCTTCATCTGATTCCAGGACTACAAAGTATTTCTAAAATAAGTTTTTCTCCTTATGAGTGTGTGCTGAAGTTTGCTAACTTAAGAAAGTAAATGTAGCCATAACAATCTTGATTTTCTTCACTGTACTTACAAGTGTGATATTTAACAACTAGGTTCTCTAAAACATTCTCTTTTTATATCCTATCACTTAGCCCATCAGCTCTTTTAAGATTAAAATACCTTCCAGAGAAAGTCATTTCTCAGGCATTGAAACTCACTGTGTAGAAAAGTTGTTTCCAGGTTGTTGAAGGCTAGTACAGGGCACAATTATGAAAATCACTGAACATTTGAAATGAAAGGACACTTGGAAATTATTATCCACTCATTGTATTTCTCCTTCATATAAATGAGACATAAAGAGCTTAGAATTATCTATCCACTGGTTGAGAGAGCTGCTGATGGAGCTACCTGCCATGCCTTCAGGTTTGGAGTTAATTAGGTTTACATTTCTGTTTTCTTCTCTAACTTTACATTCTTTCCTTCCTTGCATGATGACCTCACAGCATTAATAGTTACTATTGATAAGTATTTAATCTACATGGATTTATGCTATATGAATTGTGCCTAGTGCTTTTTTTTTCTATTTTTAATCCTTCAATCAGCCAGTGGAATATGTATAATTATTTACTCCTTTTAATAGACAAAACAGTCTGTTAAGTGACTTTCTGCAATGATGTTAATGATGTTATCAAGAAAATAAACACATATCTGTATGACCCAAGCCCAAAGCTTTTAAGCACAACTAGAAATTACTCTAGTAATATCCTGTGTGCTTTATATTGCTCTATCTTCTGGATCCGATCATTTTGCTTCCCTGTAAGGGTCATCCAAAACTAACTTTTAAAAGTACTCCTATTAACTAATTCACTCTAAAGAATGATGAATGATGGTAACAATGTATTATCTTTCTGGGGATATTTGATTTTTATCAAAGGGACATTTTTATAAGCCAAAAATTTAAAATTTTAGTATTAGAAATTCACCCTTCAGTTACTGGTTGTCAACGAAAAAGACTTAGGGTCAAGAGAAGTTTTGTTAGTGTCCTTGATTTATTCCTTTGGTGGCATTATGATGAAATGAGACCAGGTATAAGAAGTATTATTTCTAACTCAGACTCCAAACTCATTGGATGGAGGATCTGGGGAAGCTTACTTCATATTTTTGAGACTCAATTTTCTTTGGAAATAAAAATGAAGACAATGTATAGAATTATTAAATTATATTTTACAACCCTTTCATCCATTGAGTGGGGAGATTAGGTGTACTGTGAATAACTAATTTTCTAAATTTAAAGGGCTTGTTTATTACTGTCATAGACTTTTAGATTTGGAGAAAACTAGACAATCTCTATGGTCTAGTGATGTTGAAATTTTTCCTTTAAGATCATCTGATGATGCAATGAGAATGAAAAGTGGATAGTGGGTCTCGAATGGCTTTCCCATCTCCATCCACACATTACTCAATCTCTCTGTCTCACTATCTCTCTCTCTCTCTCTCTTTCTCTCTCTCTCTCTCTCTGCATATATATATATATATATATATATATATATATATATATATATTTCATTCTTACATTAGACTTCACTTTGAGAACAAATCCCATGGCTAAAAATAAGCTGAAATTCATTGATTTTGTACAAGTCCTTTACTTTATAGGTAAGCAAAACACATTAATGATTTTCTGCACTCTATATTGTACAAAATACATGTTTCAACAAAACTGTTCAAATCAGTCTATGTTATCAGTTTTGTAACCAAGTTTTTGTATATTTTATAGAAATCTATTCCTTCAATATTGTTTAAAGTGTGTTAAGCTCAGTATGTGGTTTTGTTAATTCCAAAAAATATATGCCTTTTTTGAGGCAATAATATATTTTTTTCTCTATTAAAAAACACTCAAAAATATCTAATAGCTATTCATGGTTTAGTTACACAGCCATTTTAACCTTCCTACTTGAATCATTTACTGTATCTTAATCATTGTTTATTTGAAAACAGTAAACTTTTTCCTTGTAAGCTTTTTATAGTTCTAATTCTAAATACTGTATTCGCACTCATGATTTAGACTGTGTTTTGTCCAAATATACTAATAGAACGATTTACATTAAATCCACAGAATCTAAGTAACTTTGAGTTGTTATTGAACAACTTCAGTTTTAACTGAGCATTACACAGTATTATTTTGGCTTTTAATAATATAAGGAGAACATTATGAAAACTTTAAATCAACTATAGGTCATTCTAAAACTATATAAAATATTATAAATTTGTTATTAAAACCTTTAGGTGAAACAATGAACAACTAATTTCATTGTATGACAGAGAATCCATGCTTAGAATTTTTTTATTAGAAAAAGTTCAAAAAAATTCTGATTGTGTGTTTATTGCTTCTATTCTTTTGGTGATGCTTTTATGAAATATGTAATATCCTTAGATAATATATTAAGTTTCTTATTTCTTACATTTTACCACATGTAATTTTCTGTGCCTCATAATTTATGTTCAATAGTTATTCTAATATGCATCTGTGCTTATAAAGATAACTGTAGGATTCCACACTGTATTTGTATATTCATTTTTGTTAGTGTATACTGGGATTCTGCTCAGTGTTTTACTGTAAAAAAAAAGGTAAAATGTTAAAAGCTCATCTGTATATACTTATACATGTTTGCAAGCATGCATGTGCAAAATTTGCTGACTGTATACCTAAAAATGGAAGTGATGGTTTAGAGGATAGACAAATCTCAAACAAAAAAGGCAAACTGTCTTCCAAAGTTTTTGAATCAATTTCAATTAATACCAGCAGTGCCCAAAAGTTTCTTATGTACTGTGTTCTCCAAATTTTTCTATTTTGTCAGATGTTTTCATTTTATTCATCTTGCAAATTGTAAAATAATATCTCACTATGGCTTTCTACTCTGATTATTATGAGATGGAACATCCTTTCTAATGTTTTGGGGCTATATTTATTTCATCTATTCAATGCATCTTCATATCTCTTTATATTAATTCAAACTTTAAAAATTTTTACAGAAATTATATGTTCTGGATATTTTATTCCTTTGGCAATTAGATGTGTTATAATTTCTTTGTCCTAGTTTATACATTTCCCTCCTACTTATACTTTTAATTGTATCATTTAAGGGATACAAGTTAACTTCTATTTCTAATACACAAAGACATTTTATAATTAATAGATCCTGACTTTTATCACATATTTATCCTTATCGAGATGGTTTACAACTTTTCCCCTTTTATCTGTTATGCCTTCCATATTAGGGTTCTCTTGAGAAGCAGAAGGAGAGAGAAAAAGGTAAATATTTAGATATGTAACATCTATCTACCTGTCTAGAGAGCTTTTTAAGGAATTAGCTTATCTGGCTATGTGGAGACTGGCAAGCCAAAGAACCAGTGAAGAGCTGATGTTGCAGCTTCAATCCAAAGGCAGTCTGCTGGCAAATTCCCTCTTCCTTGAAAGAGTATTATGGACTCTGATTGGATTAGGTCATATCCAGTTAGGACTTCAACATATGAATTTTGAAGGGGTACATTTCAGCCCATAACACTTTCCATATATATCTGGAGTGAATGAAACTTAGTCATATTTATATGAATATGTATATATATATATATCACATAGTTTATAAAATGTGTGTGAATATATGTATATGTATGTGAATACAGGGTAAAATAAAACATTATAGCACTGTAATTAAGAACAAAGAGCCTAATTTACCTGGTTTTGCATGTAAGACTCAACACTTTCACATATGATTTATAGCTTGATAAAGTTTTTAGAGATTTAGTATATGATAAATACTCAGAGTATTTTCTAGAAAGTTGATAAAGGTGATTATATATTTATTTATTTGTATTATTTTTTGAGATTTTTTGCATTATTTTGTCCACAGTATTGGCCTGAATGGTGGATAGAATAATGGCACCCCAAAATGCTCACATCCTAATTCCTGTAACCTATAAATATGTTCCATTATATGGCAAAGGAGAATTAAAGTAGCGGATTCAATTAAGGCTGTTAAGCAGCTGATGTTAAATTAGGGAGAGTATACTGAATTAACCACATGGGCCCAGTGTAATTGCAATGGTCCTTAGATGTGGATGGGGGAGGCAGAAGATCCAGAGTGGTGTGTTGTAAGAACTCAACCATCTAGTGCTGGCTTTGAAAATGGGAGAGGTCCATAAGCTGGGAATGTTGTAACTACTAGAAGCTGAAAAAAAAAATGAAGAAAATGGAATTTCCTGGAGAACTTCCAGAAGAGAATGCAGCTCTTGATTTAAGCTCAGTGAGACCCATTTTGGACTTGTGACCTAAAAGCTGTAAAATAATCAGCGTTCTCCTAAGCCTAAATTTTTGGAACTTATTACAGCAGCCATAGGAAACTACTGCAGATTTCAGAACTTCAAAGTGGGGTGCTGCTATATACCAAATACCTGAAAATGTGGAAGTGACTTTGAAGTTGGGCAATGGGCAGAGGCTATGAATATTAAGCAGTAAGGTGTAAATAGCCATAAACAGATTTGTAGAAATAAGAATGTTAACCATTCTGCTGGTGAAGACTCAGCAGAAGTAAGAAACATGGTAGAGAAAACATAATTGGCATGTTTCACATCAGGATTCATAAATTATATACCACATAATCTGTCACACCATAGAAATGCCATTTAGTTAAAGAAATATATGTTCACAGAACTTTTAGAGAGTGGAATATGTGATGTATAGTGTTTACAGGGTAAAAAATAAATATATATAAATGTATATTAGGCCATGTTATATCACTAATTAGCATAATAAGGTGTCATTCTAGGTAGTGCAACAAGAGCTGCATATCAGTCCATATCTTGCAGAATGTTATCCATGCCCCAAAGTCCCTTTCTTTAGCTTCTCCAGTTATTTTCCTGCTACTCCTTTAACCTTAACTACAATCTGTATCTTTACATCCTTCAGCATGTTACAATAGCTCCTTTAAAATTCTAATCTGCTAATTCTAAGTGGTTATCTCAAGGTTGGATTCACATCCCTTCCACTCATAATATCAAGTACAAGTCATAATATATGACTATATTCCTTCTGTCCTTCTATTTGCCTAAGACATTAGGACATTAGGTCTGTACCAAGACCACCTGTGGAACACCTTAATGTCTCTCATGTCCCCCTCAAATTTCCACTGAGCCTTTTTAAGGCTACTTTTATATTTATTTACTTATTTTTAAAAGATTTTATTTGAAAGAAAGAGAAAGAGCATGAGCAGAGGGAGGAGCAGAGGGAGAGGGGGAGCAGACTCCCTTCTCAGCAGGGGGTCCAACTCATGGGTTTGATCCCATTACTCCAGGATCTTGACCTGAGGGGAAGGCAGATGCTTAAGGGACTGAGCTACTCAGGTGCCCCAAGATTACTTTTGAAATATGGAAATTTAAACATAATTAAATAATTTTGAACTAATTATAATTAACCATTGTTTTTTCTTTGGTAGCATAGATGTCTTTTTTCCCCATATGAACTGTACACAGGTGTGCCATGACTAATACTGGTGTGGACAGTGTCAGAGCACCCGTATGTGATAATAGAAATTTCATAAAACTTATAATTTATAATTTTAGCATGTTATAATTTGGGTCATATATTTCACAATTTACTTAGCTATTCTCATGTTCTTTTGGCAGATCTACCCTACTTCCTCAATTAAAAAAAAATTCTGCCCTCTCCTGGGAGGGCAGGGAGGAAAAAAATGAATTTTGCTCATATTTCTGTTTGACCTCACCCTCTCCTTTAACTAAATAAACTGTTTCCAAAGGGTCTTATTTTGTTCTCTGTGGTTTTTAAAGATGATAAACTAAAATTACAAGGAAGGTGGCCAACCGACAGCTAGCCTTGATAAAAACAAAACAAGCAAACCCCAAATCCAGAAGCAGCAATAAACTCAGTGGAAATAAAGCTATTCAGATACCTGTAATCAAATAACGAATAACAGTTTTCTATGTTTCCTGAATATTTCCATACCATTCTTTTTAGGATTTGATACTTTCAGATTCTACTTTTTTTTTCTAGCAAATTTTACCTATTACTTTCTAGAAGATGATCAAAAAGGTAGGTTTTCTTTAAAAATTTGGCAATTGAGAAACAATAAAAGGGGGGACATTAGAGATACTGATGAAAATGTCTGGGAAAGTACTGAGGCTTTTTCCAGAAGCATACCTGTATTCTACACAAATTAAGCCCCCATTTTGAAATATTTAAAAATGATCTTTTGAAAACAGTTAACATTCTCTGTACATAAACATCTTAAAATCTCTCCAGCTCTGACTGAGATAATGAGATAAGCATAGCTGGAATCCTAATATGATTGTGCTTTATGCTTTCATTTTTGTCCACAGTTCATAAATAGCTATATTATCTGTCAATGTTCTGATTACACTTGTGAAAGAAATAATAAGAAGTTTTTGGAGTGAAAAAGAAGAATGCATCATCAGTTCTTTAAACATATGATATTTGATATGGTTAATAGCATTATAATATAACAATGTAGTCTTCTCTCTATAACAGTGACACTGCTAAAATATGCTCAGTAGAGTGGAGACTATAAATTGCTTTTCTGCAATTGCACAATGTATGACATTATTCACCTCTACTCTTTGGTCAGTCCTCTTAAAACAAGCTCGACACACTTGCTATATTTTTTATTTTATTTTAGCTGTACCATTTGTGATTTACTTATACCTCTAAAGATGATATCTTAGAGCAGCATTAGGTTACAAAAATAGTTGTGGAATTCTGTTTCCAATTGAAATCTTTGAGGCACACTATGTAAAGCTCATAAAAGTTGAGCTAGAATTATCTCCCTCTTCTGCACCTTTCTAGGTTTTCCCAGAGAACATTCAGCCCAGAACCCCATAAATCACTATTTCAAACCTCCCAGAAATTAATGCCTCATTACAAAAATATTCAAGCATCAAAGGACCAGATTGATATGCTTAAGATTAAGAATTGTATTTCTGTCATAGCCAGTATTTGGGGTGATTATTATTTGTGAGCTGCTATGCTGAGCATTTTAGGTGCATTATCCTAGAATTTCCTTATGCTCATCATTTGAAGGTAAGTATTGTTTCTGAGTACCACTTTTAACATGAAAAGAAAACTGATAAAAAAAAAGAAAAGAAAGAAGAAAAGAAAAAAAGAAAAGAAAAGAAAAGAAAAGAAAGAAAGAAAAGAAAAGAAAAGAAAAGAAAACTGAGGCACAGTGGACCTAAGCAAAGTTTTCCATATATAATGGCTAAAGGCCTAATTTAGATTAAGGTAATTTTACTCAAAAGACTACTTACAGAGTGGATATACAGTATTTTCTGTCTGAACTCAATTTCGTCATTTCTAGAACTATACACCTTTCTCTATTTAAATCTATGTGATTGAAATCAATCAGTCTATCTATCTATGTGATTCTAATGGGGATGAAAGTGGATATCTACTACTACTCTACTACTACTACTACTACTACTACTACTACTACTACCAGTACTACACACACACACACACACACACACACACAGAACAGGCATTTTACCTAAAGTATCCATTCAAAACAATTATGCCTTGTGAAAAATGATTGGTCCTAGGTGAGATTTATAAGTAGGACAGTTTCTTTTTCTGAGATTGTTATATATGCAAGAAAGTATCTTTTTCACAAATTTCAAGTATCTGTAGACTTGGATCTGGTTGGAAGGGGTAGGATTGGCAGGTGTCTCTCTCATCATGTGGATATAGTGTGTCATAAGCCAAATCTAAGAAGAGAATGGTGTTAAGTATTTAATTGAATTTTTCAGTCATGAGATGAAAAAAATACATTAAAAGAATGTATTTTTCCTATGGAGTTAATTGAGGTTGACTTTTTTTTTTTTTAAGATCTTATTGTTTCTTTGACAGAAAGAGCATACAAGCATAGGAAGCAGCAGGCAGAGGCAGAGGGAGAAGCAAGCTTCTTGCTGAGCAGAAAGCCCCATACATGGGTCTCAATCCCAGAACTCTGAGATCACAACCTGAGCCACAGGAAGATGCTTAATTGACTGAGCCACCCAGATACCCTTCAGGTTGGCTTTTCGCCTCTTCTATTTGGTCCTAATTGCTACAAAATGGCTCTCTTGTTTATCTTATATTTCTCATTTACTTTTTAGATGGAATTAACCTCAAACACAATAATAAAGGAATTTATCTTTCTCAAACATAATACAACTGGGGATACAGAAATGCATAAGACCCAACTTCATTTAAATAAATGGTTGAAACAGACATATAAATACATTGCAATACAGAGGGATGCAATATAAGTGACTTGTGCTTAAACTGTCATTTTTTCCACTGGACAAGGAGATTCATGAACAGAATATTAGGGATAGGGAGTCATGAATATGAGGGAAAGGGAGCTTTTCAGGCTGAGAGAATTTGATATGCAAAGTTCAGAGTCAGAAGAAAACACCATAGTCCTGGAAGAACTGTCCCATTCTTTGAAAGACTCCATATTTACAAAGGAATGAAGAAATACAATCAATGCTAATGTAAAACTCAGACCATGGCATTTTAGGTAACTTAAGTGCACAGTGTAATGATCGGTATTATTTTACATCTTTGATTCATTTTAATATATATTCCTGAGTTCATGGGGTAAAGGCAGTCAATAGCTGTTATGGATGAGTAATATCTCCTCTAGTAAAATGTAAGCTTATGTACGCGAAATACATATTCTTTGTAACTAGTATGTAGAAATCCATCTTGGTTGATGGAGCCTCGAGTTCATAACCTCTTTTGTTATGTATTTTCTACATAGATATTCTATTCTTTTTTCCCTCAGAGTCAAGATTTAGTAGTATAACTTCACTAACTATACATGGGCATTGATAATTGCTTATTTTCTCCAGTCTGATAAAAGATAGAGGCAAAATGAGGGGGGGGGGTAATATTCCTAGGACATATTTTTGACTCTGAGTAAATAGTAAGTATAGGCAGGTAGTAATACAAAGAGCAGATGTTTCATGCCGGTTGATCAATCACTAGTAATTAAGATCCAACAATTAAAAGAAATTGGATTTCTACTTCTCTAATTGAGAATGTTTTTTGATTCCACATACACTCACACGAATTAATAAAGCCTGATTACTTTAGCACTATGCCACGATCCTGACAAACTAAACAGTTTATGTTACCAATCTCATTTCTTTCTGTTTTACTGTCTCAATTTTCCGATTATGCCCAAACTCTCCCTGTTTCACATAGTACCACATATATTATTCTCTCTTTCATGCTACTTGAACTTCTTCACTCATCCTTTCCAAACTGAGGAAACTCTTCATTTTTTTTAAAGACTTATTTATTTGAGAGAGAGAGAGAGAGAGAGAGAGAGAGAGAGAGAGAGCACACTCTTAAGAGCTGGGGAAGGGCCAAAGGGAAAGAATCTCAAGCATACTGCCAATGAGAATGGAGCATGACTTGGAGATCATGATCTGAATCAAAATCAAGTGTTAGATACTTAACTGACTGAGCCACCCAGGCACCCTGAAAACTCTTCATTCTTAGTGGTACAGTCCAAAAGCCATTTATTTAAATACTTTATTTTTAGATTTATAGTGAACACCTTATTGGGTACCACCACCAAGTGTTTTAGCTAAAGGCCTGGCAGAAGGAACTTAGTTGCTCACTGAATAGAGAAAATAAGAAAAATGAAAAATGAGAGAGTGTGTTTTTGAGAGAGAGAGAGAGAGAGAGAGAGAGAACCAACCACAAAATAGTCAATCTAATTACAAAGTAGACAAATGGCCCGCATTTTCATATAATTACCTCACTGTAGTAGGGTATTTGGGGTATCACTACTTCCTTTTCTAACTAGTTCTCATTTGTTCATTCCAAAGTTAGGTAGCAGGCTTTGTACAATAATTAAAAATACATATATATAGTTTTCTCCCCTTCAAGCACTATAGTTTTATTAGGAAAACCATTTATTTAATTAAATATTTTCAACCAAATGTGATAATTGCTATAATAGAATAACTTACAGAGGGTTATGGAAATAGCAAGGAACATTTATTTAGTTTTCAATAAGAAAGACTATTTAAAATTGTTTAATTTTCCTCACAGTTTCACAGTTATTTTAGTAATGTTCTGTTTTTAAAAAATCAGAAATAAAGTATCTTATAATTCACAATGAAATTTCTCATGCATCTTTTTAACTGAAATCACTAGAATTCCTTGAACGTACTAGTTAAAATATTAAAGTATTTTATACTACTTCATATAATGCCCCTCTATGTGATCACTTACAAATGGATCAAGCAAAATCACAAACAACCAAACCAACTGTATGCCCAAGTGGACACATACCTTATAAGACCTTCACCTTCATATTCTGCTACACATAAACGGTTCCTCAGTTACTTATGCAAGGAAGCTCATATATATAGTCTATCAATGTCAGAGCTGTATTTTAATTCACATAAATACTTTACTATTAATCATTTTTCCTAATTTTTTATTAAAATAGTCATGCTCATTAATCATAACTGCAATCTATAGGTTTCTTAAAATATTTATCTATCTTCATATAAAAAACTACCTTTCTTATTACCCACAATTATACTAAGGGAAATCTATGAGACAAACTTAAAACAACCAACTTCTTTAAATTTTGTCTCCGTATTAACAATATCCTTGGGTCTATCCATCATTATAATAGATTTTGTCATAATGTGATTAAGTGAAGAGGTAATTTGCACTGCTGTAAAAATGGCTTTGGTTATGAAGGTAACATGTTTCCATCTGGTTCCTTTAGCCAGGGTTTTGCTATTATAGAGCACACTAATATTCATAATGCTAAAAGGTATAGAAGTCCAGGTTGTCACAAAGCACCATTAAAATAGTAAATGCTTACTGTCCAGTTTCTATTGGTTATTTTAGACACCCTTTGCAATTTGGAAAATATTTATCTATATTGCTTCTTGAGGAGACAGTTTTGTTTTTGTTGTTTTTCTTTTTTAAAAAGACTTTATTTATTCATAAGAGACACGGAGAGAGAGGCAGAGACAGGCAGAGGTAGAGGCAGGCTCCCTGCAGGAAGCCTGATGTGGGACTCAATCCCAGGACCCCAGGATCATGACCTGAGCCAAAGACAGACACTCAACCACTGAGCCACCCAGGTGCCCCTGTTGTTTTTCTTCTTATAGAAGAAATGTAACCTGATATCGACATTAACATTCCAATTATGGTTCTGCAGTTTAGATTTATATATAAAGAGAGACTTGGATATTATCAATTCTTTTATTCACATATTGGGTACCCACTAAATGTCAGGAATTGTATTAGTGCTGAACAAAGTGCACATGGATAGAGCCTAGAACATAATGGGGAAGCTGTTTTAAGGTATCCCTGCAAAATCTCAACCAATGAATACAAATGCAATTACACCTCCTCAAAGAAAGAACTGAATGAACAAAGAGGCAGGAACTACTTTAGATGCATGACCGCTTCAGCCATGACTTCTATAAGGCACCATCTTTACTGAGGTTTGGAAAGCCACAATGAGGCAATAAGACTAGAAGAAAGAGACTCTTGGGAGTGAAGAAATATCACTTGAAAAGGGCATGGTTTGGGGAAAAAAATTTGTGTTCAAGAAATCTAAACTAGGAAAAGTATTAGATTATATATTCTATCTTTTAAAAAAGAATAAAATGATACTTCAGCATTATTATATATATTATGTGGAAAGTGTTCTGTAAAATGAGTATTGACTCACCTGTTTTGTGCAACTGATACAACAGCAATATGAGGCAGTGATCCACTACAACCCAGATTCAGGGAAAATGTCAAGACAGTTATTCACAAGTCCAAAGGTTATATTTTCAAGTTATGGACAATAAAAGTCCTCTTTCTATGAATACCATTTAATCATTAATCATTACGTTGATGGGGGTATTGCTTCAAATGTAGAAATGTCTATACAAGTGTTGTGTATCTCTTTGAAGATTTGCTTTCTTTTCACATCCCCAAAAATGAAGTCAGGCTTTGAAAATGACTTCAAACACAAGGACATTCATGTGGAGAGGGAAACAATACTGAGAGTTCACTCAGTAGCATATGTCATTCTTATGCTGTCTGCATATGTTATCTTGCCTGCAATATTGTTTATTAAATCATTAAAATACTTTTAATAGTGATGTTTTTGAGAAATAATTCCTGCTTTCTTTTCTCAGGAGAATGTAGATGTTTTCATTTTATGGATTGTAATAATAATTGAAGGCTTTTCAGTTAGAATACAAAATGGAAAATATATAATAAATCTGTGAGCAAATTTATGTTGCAGAGTTTATAGTAATAACATTTATTTTCCTTCCAGCAACCAGACTGGACCTCTGGCTGACACATCTTTGCTCATTGGGAAGGCTTCCCAAAGTCCTTACAAAGAAGTATGGTGCCCCTTGGGCTCCTCACTCCCTCTTACCTTTCTCATCTTGTTTTCTACCGATTCCTACTTGCTGTGCTCTGCATAGGCTGATCCCCTGGCTATATTTGGACTCTAGCTGTGTTCCCACCTAAAGGCACTTACCCTGTTACCTCGGTGTACATAGTTCATGCCCCACATTTCCACACAGCTCATTCTCTCAACTTCAATGTTTACTCTTAAATTTCATCTGCTCACAGAAGCACTCCTAGATCAGTGTAGGTAAACTAGCATCCTTCACTCCCAAACTATTGCATCCTTGACACATTGTATTTTCCTTATCCTACTTTATTTTTCCCTACAAGACTTTTCACCTGGCATATATGTATATTACTTTATTGTCTTTACTGTGCTTCATGAGAATAGGAATTGAGTGTATTTCCCTGTTTCATCCCCAGTATCTAGAAAAATTTCATAAATCTAAAGATACCGAAAAAGTAATTACATATATCTTAAATCAATTAAATTTGGGACTTTATTCGGTGTTTCAACTAAAATTGTTGGAAACATTTGAGCTTATGATATTCACACACACAAAAAAACACAGATTAAAGGAAATTGTGCAGTTTTTTTAATTGTGTAATATTATTATTAGAGATTTCTTTTGAAATATAGACACAAATATATTGTCAGTTTTAATTCATAAGTTTTTGATTACTCTTTGAATTTATTTCATAGGAAATTAATCAGAAAACAGAATTTATTTCATAAAAATAAAAAAAAATCAGAGGATTGAATTTGTTAATGAAGAGGAGTTGGAGAAGAATTGTTGGTTTAATCGGCTACTATCTGAGCAATGTAATGAGAGAAGAGACACCACTCTTTACCCCTCTTTTCCAGGCTTATTGGCTGTCATCTGATCTAGCATTTGCTCCCTCAGTAAAACAAGAAATGGAGGGTGCTTTATAATCAGGGTCAGGAGCAAAGAATCTCTTCCCATCAACACTGGAGTCCCACATGAAACTGGAGATAGACAGCCCTCTTTTTCTTCTTCATGTTTCGTGTTGCTTGCCTTATGCTGTGTGTGTGTGTGTGTGTGTGTGTGTGTGTGTGTGTGGTATAATTCAGGTACCTTATCTCCTAAATTTCATGTTTATTCTACATATTAATCTCATAATTCTTTTTTTATTTTTTATCTCATAATTCTAAAGATCAAATAATATTCATTTGCCATATGGACCAACAATTGGATGAGCAGTCCACTGCACAGCAGAGGGATAGATAACAGTGAGAGAAAGCTCTTGGGCAGCAAGCTCTAGGGGTGTAATTAAAGAGGGTATCTCCCACAGGGGTGTGAGAGATTATTATTCTAAACCATGTCTTATGGAAAAAGACTCAGAAGGAGTAAATAAGGCAAGCTGAACCTTCTTATTTACCACTGAACAACAGACACAGTAAAACTAGAACAATAACTAAGGCCTTACAAAAAGGCAGAGACTGAGTTATTGGGACCACGTTTTCTGTTTCCAATAATATTCCAGACATCAGCTGCGCCATCATAATTTTGACTAGTAAGATGGACAAAATGTAAGAATTTTGAGGGCTGTAGTGGAGGTGAAATCGGATGAAATAAGATTAAATGCTACGTAATAAGTAGATACTTCCTGTTTCTTATCCTTCTTTTGTATCTAAACACATAATAGGATCTTAGCAACTACTTCAGATATATTCACTGAACCTCACTGTGTCAACTTTTGAGGTTTGTGTGTAGATTATAGAAGGTATATACATTTGCTGGCTTAATACATTTTATAAATGTGATTGCCACCACTCCACCTACCACTACCACCACCGGGTTCCTTGGTGTTATTATCATCTTGTTAATAAGAGAATACAGTGGAAGAGCAAGAGGGAGTTTAAAACGGCTTTTTTTTTTTCAAATGAGGAGAGGCTGGAGGAAGCAGATTTAAATAAAATTGAGTCATATGCATGCCCTTGCTTTTTGTTTAATAATCCTTGACATATGACTTACATGAAACAAAATTACTCATGCTGTACTAAAATGTGTTTACATCTATGAAGAGAGCAAATGTATCTGCATCTAGTGTAACATTTTTAGAAGTGAAGGTCGTTAATGACTAAAGAACATGTTTGGTTTTCATTTGTATCATAAAGAAACTTTAGGGTCATTAGAAAATGTGACTGATCATTTGGGCCATTTAAAATGGCATAACTTTTAGATTAAAAAAATATAGAAGGATAAGATATATCAGGGCAAACTTTTTTTTATTTAATAAATTAATTTTTACTGGTGTTCAGCATACAGAATAACACCCAGTGCTCATCCTGTCAAGTGTCCCCCTCAGTGCCGGTCACCCATTCACCCCCACCCCCCGCCCTCCTCCCCTTCCACCACCCCTGGTTCGTTTCCCAGAGTTAGGAGTCTTTATGTTCTGTCTCCCTTTCTGATATTTCCACCCATTTCTTCTCCCTTCCCTTCTATTCCCTTTCACTATTATTTATATTCCCCAAATGAATGAGAATATACACTGTTTGCCCTTCTCCGATTGACTTACTTCACTCAGCATAATACCCTCCAGTTCCATCCACGTTGAAGCAAATGGTGGGTATTTGTCGTTTCTAATGGCTGAGGAATATTCCATTGTATATATAAACCACATCTTCTTTATCCATTCATCTTTCGATGGACACCTGAGGCTCCTTCCACAGTTTGGCTATCGTGGACATTGCTGCTAGAAACATTGGGGTGCAGGTGTCCCGGCGTTTCACTGCATCTGAATCTTTGGGGTAAATCCGCAGCAGTGCAATTGCTGGGTCGTAGGGCAGGTCTATTTTTAACTCTTGAGGAACCTCCACACAGTTTTCCAGAGTGGCTGCACCAGTTCACATTCCCACCAACAGTGTAAAAGGGTTCCCTTTTCTCCGCATCCTCTCCAACATTTGTGGTTTCCTGCCTTGTTAATTTTCCCCATTCTCACTGGTGTGAGGTGGTATCTCATTGTGGTTTTGATTTGTATTTCAGGGCAAACTTTTAATGGTTACTTTCTATTATAATAATACACTAAGCATAATTTAAAAATAAGCATTTTCACTCTGTGACCATAGTTCTTTAACTTCAGTGCAGATATAGGCAGTTATGGGGTAGTTATCTTTAGTAAAACTAGTCCCTGATGTAAAATTTGCACATACATGATAATATTGAAAAACTACTGAATAACATTTGATGTAAAGCAACTCTAGTTTTCCAGGTGTGAACTCAAAGGGAAAAATAAATGTTGGTACAAGAGAAAGATATATCATGATGCTTACATAAGAATATTAACTTTTCTAGCACACACATCTGTAACTATATGCCATCTCATGTGTTGGAAGCCTGTGATGCTGGCTTGCTTTAGTTTAATGTCTCCTTTGCCCCAACCTATGTATAAAAAGAAAAATGTATAATTTTATTTTTTTTAAATTTAGCTTATAGTTCTAGCAATAAGGACATCTAATGGAATATTTTCTCAGTGATACAAAATCAGTAGTCTTAATTTCTGAAACATATGTTTGAACAAATATATGCTGGATTTGAAGAAATTGCATCCAGAATTTACAGAACGAGATTTCCCAGTTTTACTACTTTCTGTGAAGTGAGAGGTAATGGACACTCTGCAACTCAAGTTTATAATTTCATTCCCTTCTTGGGAACTAGAGATGAGTGAATCTCACAAGATAACTCTAAGTTTTAACTTAAATTTCCTTTCAATTTTATTTTTCTCACTCTAATTTATAAAAGCAAGTCAATAGGATACTCTACATAGAAAACATGAAAGACTCCACCAAAAACATTGTTAGAACTGTTACACAAATTCAGTAACATTACAGGATACAAAATCAATATACAGAAATCTGTTGCATTTTTATACATGAATAATGAAGCAGCAGAAAGAAAAATCAAAGAATCAATCCCATTTATAAATTCACCAAAAACCATGACACCTAGGAATAAACATAGCCAAAGAGGTAAAAGATCTCTACCCTGAAAACTACAGAACACTTATGAAAAAAATTGAAGATGACACAAAGAAATGGAAAAATATTCCATGCTTATAACATTGGGAGAACAGGTATTGTTAAAATGTCTATGCTACCCAAAGCAATCTACAGATTTAATGCAATCTCTATCAAAATAACACAAGCATTTCTCACAGAGCTAGAACAAGCAATTCTAAAATTTGTATGGAACCATAAAAGACTCCCGAATATCCAAAGCAAACTAGAAAAATAAAAGCAGAGTGGAAGACATCACAATTCCAGACTTCAAGCTGTAGTCATCAAGACAATATGGTACTGGCACAAAATCAGACACATGGAACAGAATAGATGGAACAGAATAGAAACAGACACATGGAACAGAATAGAAAACCCAGAAATGGACCCTTATTTACATGGTGAACTAATCTTCAACAAAGCAGGAAAGAAAATCCAATGGAAAATAGATGGTCTTTTCAACAAATGGTGCTGGAAAAACTGGACAGATGCAGAAGAATGAAACTGAGCCACTTTTTATACTATACACTAAACTAAACACAAAATGAATGGAAGACCTAAATATGAGACAGGAAACCTCCAAAATCCTAGAGGAGAGCACAGGCAGCAACCTCTCTGACAGTGGCTGTAGCAACTGTCAGTAGCTGTAGCAACTGTAGCAAAAATGAACTATTGAGACTTCATTAAGATAAATAGCTTCTGAACAGTGAAGGAAACAATCAACAAAACTAAAAGACAACCTTTGTAATGTGAGAAGATATTTGCAAATGACATATCTGATAAAGGGTTAGTATCTAAAATGTATAAAGAACTTATCAAACTCAACACCCAAAAAACAAGTAATCCAGTTAAGAAATGGGCAGAAGACCTGAATTCAGAGACATTTTTCCAAAGAAGACATACAGTTGGCTAACAGACACAGATGCTCAATATCACTCATCATTAGAGAAATACAAATCAAAACTACAATGATGTCACCTCACACATGTCATAATGGCTAAAATTAACAACTCAGGAAAAAAACAGATGTTGGTGAGGATGCCAAGATAGGGGAATTCTCTTAAACTATCAGTGGGAATGCAAAGTTTGGTGTAGCTATTCTGGAAAACAAGATGGAGGTTCCTCAAAAAGTTAAAAATAGAACCACCATGATTCACCAATTACATAACTAGGTATTTACACAAAAGATACAAAAATACTGATTTGAAGGAACATATACACCTTGATGTTTATAGCAGCATTATCAACAATAGCCAAATTATGGAAAGAGCCCAAACGTCCATCAATTGATGAATGGATAAATAAGAAGTGGTACACACACACACACACACACACACACACAATGGAATATTACTCAGCCATAAGAAATGAAATCCTATCATCTGCAATGATGTGGATACATCTAGAGTATATTATGCTAAGTGAAATAAGTCAGAGAAAGACAAATACCATGAGTTCATCCATACGTGAACTTTAAGAAACAAAACAGATTAATATAGGGAGAACAAAAGAGAGGTAAACCATAAAGTAGACTCTTAACTATAGAGAAGAAAATGAGGGTTGCTGGAGGGATGGTTCGGAGGGATGAATTAAATGGGTGGTGGTTATTAAGGAGGGTGCTGGTTGTGATGAGCACTGGGTGTTGTATGTAAGTGTTGAATCACTAAATTCTACACCTGAAAGTAATATTATATCATATATTAACTGGAATTTAAATAAAAACTTGCAATGAAAAATAAGATAAAATGCTGCTTTTCACACACACACAAAGCAAGTCAATAATCCTCCAATTACTTAAAAACAAAATGACTAATATTAATGCCTGAACAAAATAACTTGAATTAACATCTGCATATAATTGACAAATACAGTTCTTCAAATTTTTCAGATAGCCTTATGTAGACAATTTTTTTCTATTGAATAGTGGTTACAATGACAGGGTTATCATATTTCATATGATCGATGTAAAACTTAAGGGTTACTCCTTCTAAACATTCTTTATATAAATGGTAAACCTTCTGTAAATGGTATCTCTATCTAATTGGTATCTCTACCCAATTGCTCAAAGAAACAAACATAAACAAGAAAGTGGACATCTTTAAATCCTCAAATTTTCTCCTCTTCCACAGTTGACACCGTTAGTTTGCCCTACTTTTCTCTATCTCATCAATCTACCAGTCCAAGCCAGCACCAGTAATTCTCTGCTCTAAATATGTACTATCTTTCATACCAGACTTCCTACTTTTATACTTTTTCTCCATATAGAAAATAACATGATCTATGCAGAAATAAAGAGTTCATTTGGGACCTCTAGACATTGTTGTCAATGCAGCAATGTTTTGATCAAGAAGTCAACAAGTATATCAAAGCCACCAACAAGCCAATTATGGCAACATGGAGAAATGGAAATAGTTTGGGTTCTTGAGATGATTAAGTCCTAGAATAAAACAACTCCAGAATTACTATATGCTTCTGCTTTTATGGGAGGAGTACATATTTTATGTGTGTGTGTTTAAGGCATTTACTGGCAACAACATTCTTGCTGTTCTAAGCATTACAGAAACCAATTCTGATAGCTCCTTACGAGAATATATCTTATAGTTTTAAGTCACTCAATAATTATTTATTAAGCTCCTACTGTGCACCGAGAACTTTTAATTGCTGAGGATATAGTGGGCAACAAAGCGAAACAGATAAACTCATTCTCATGGAGTTTACTTTCTTCTGGTATGTATAGGCAAACACAATATATAATTAAAATATATTGCATAGGGACAAGTAACAAAGAAGAAAAAACAATTGAGTAAGGACATAGGAAATGCTGAATGGTTACTCTATCCAGAACCAAGAAAAAAAATAGAGCACCAAGAAAAAAAACTCACTAAGAATGTGATTTTGTAAAATAAATACCTAAAATAAATGGGAGTTAGTAGATGTAGATTAAAAGCAGGAGAACAGCAACTTTGAACATTTAAATGAGGAACATGCCTGACAAAGTTCCAGGTCTTGCAGGGGGGCCATTAATGGAACTGAGGAGAAAAAGAGTAAAGCCATAAGTAAGGAGAAGACAGATTCATATATAGCACTATAAAGCATACTAAGGACTTTGGCCTTTACTTTTGAGTGTACTGGGAAACCAATGAAAGTTTTTCATTAGAATAGTGATATGATCTCACTTGTATTTTAATGGGAACACCAGATGCACTTTTATGAATGGCTAGGGGAAAATGACCAGGAGATAGTGAGAAAGAAGGGGGCTAGTTAAGAGCTACTGCAATACTCTGAGAGAAACACACATCGTGATAAGGATATTGCAATAAAGGAGGCAAAAAGTGATCAAATTCTGAATAAAATTTGAAAGTGTAGCCAACAAGTATTAACATTCTATTAAAGTTTATATGTAGTTTCTGGATGACACACCTCCTAGGCAGGGAGACTAATTATGAATCCACTTGTTTTGCTTTAAAAGATTTTATTTATTTATTCATGATAGACAGATAGAGAGGTAGAGACACAGGCAGAGGGAGGAGAAGCAGGCTCCATGCAAGGAGCCTGATGCAGGGGTCAATCCTGGGAATCTGGGATCACACTCTGAGCCAAAGGTAGATAGATACTCAACTGCTGAGCCACCCAGGAGTCCTATCACCTGTTTTGTTTTTATCTCTTTTCTCTTTATTATATCACTCTAAACTATAGACCTATATTGAGGCTTCCTGAGAGGTATGATCCTACCTTTCACCTCCCCTCTTTAACAGATCTGATCAAATGAAAAGAGAAGACAACAACCAAAGGGTAAAGGACTTTCTTACCAGTTTATGCCTACAGTGTCCTAAACTCTTGCAAGAATCCCACAGAATCCCGTTCACCAATACATTCCCTTGCTAACAATCAAGCTCTCCTCTCATTTATTATGTTTTAACCCATTCTATACTAAAATATTTTTTCTGGTCACTTCCAGTCTTCCATTGCAAGGGAAGTCTCATTATTAAATATATAAATCTTAGAGTATTGGTTGCATTTCCTAAGAGTTCTAAGTTAAAAAATTCAAAAACATCATTCAATAGTTGTAAATTTTTACTTTTAATTTAAGGGAAAAAGGTTCCCACCTCTTTTATGAAAGATTAATATGACTCCACCCATGCAATTCCTCAGTTAGAATAAATCGTTATCTTGCACTTTGCAAGAGTGTTTTTTAAGTGCAAAAAAATATGTGAGAAGATTTAAAATATATGATATGATTATTTAAAATGCAGATTCTCCAGAGCCTCAATATCAGATATTCTAATTAACAAGTATTAAAATTTAACTGGAACTCCAGTTAAATTTAATTTATTTATTTACCTTTAGAAGATTAAAAATATTTTTGCCCTCATATATCTTCAAAGACTGAGTACTTACTATATCCTCAAAGGAAATAGTAGCCTCCCAAGATACAGATCACAAAGTGAAAGTTGTCTTTAACCCTGAATCAGTGGTTTTCCTTGGTCTCTATTCCCTTGAGTAAATGAGACTTTATCTGCAAAAATAAAGTTAAAACAGAAAGGACAAAACCTGGTACCTATAGGATACTCTCCCAGAGTTGATTTTTTGAAAAGTTCAAGAAAACCAATGAACTCTTGGCTAGACTAAATAAGAGAGAAGGTTAAAATATTTAAAATTAGAAATGAAAGTAGAAACATTACAACTGATATCACAAAAACAAAAAGAATTTTTAGACTACTATGAACAATTACACATGAACAATTGGAAAACCTAAAAGAAATGGATAAACTCCTATAAACATACACCCCCAAAAGCTGAATCATAAAGAAATCTGAAAAATATGAATAAATATATAACTAGGGAGGGTATTGAAGCAGTAATTAATTTTTTTTCAATAAAAACTCAGGACCAGGGATCCCTGGGTGGCGCAGCGGTTTGGAGCCTGCCTTTGGCCCAGGGCGCGATCCTGGAGACCCGGGATCGAATCCCACGTCGGGCTCCCAGTGCATGGACCCTGCTTCTCCCTCTGCCTCTATCTCTGCCTCTCTCTCTCTCTCTCTGTGACTATCATAAAAAAAAAAAAAAACCCTCAGGACCACATGGCTACACTGAAGAATTCTACCAAACACTTTAGAAGAATTAACAGAAATCCTTCTCAAGTTTCCAAAAACTGGAGAGGAAGTGATACTTCCAAATTTATTCTATGAGGCCATCATTCCCTTTACCAAATCAGATAATGACCCAACAAGAAAACTGCAAACCAGTATTCCTGATGAATACTGAATAAAATTCTCAACAAAATTCTAGTAAACTGAGTTCAGCAACAAACTTAAAGAATTGCAGACCATTATTAGGTGGGATTTATACTTTGATTGCAAAGATGTTTCAGCATATGAAAATAAATATACACCACAATAATGAAACAAAGGACAAAAACCACATAACCATCTCGATAGATTTAGAAAAAGCAATTTACAAAGTTCAACATTCTTTGTTTATAAAACTATCCACAAACTAGAAATTATAGGAAACTACCTAATATAATAAAAATCAGGTATATAAAATCCACAGCAAATATATTCTTTGGAGAAAGACTGAAAGTTTTCCCTTTAATATCAGGAATAAGAGGAGGAGGCATATTCTTGTTGCTACTATTGATGAGTACTAGAAGATCTAGCCATAGTAATCAAACAGAAAAAAATAAAATAAAATGCATACAACTTACAAATGAATTTAAATCCTCTGTTCACAGAGAACATGATCATATATTAGAAAACATTAAAGGTTCCACAAAAACATTCTTAAAACCAATAGATTCAGCAAAGCTGCATCAACACTCAGAAATCAGTTTCATTCCTATACATTTATAATACTAATCTAAATAGGAAGTTAAGAAAACAATCTCATTTACTAGAGCAGTAAAAAAGAAAGGACTTAGGAATAAACTTAACCAAGGAGGTACACTTCTTGTACACTAGAAGCTGGAAACAATGCTAAAAGAATTCAAAGAAGATACAAATAAACAGAAAGATATCTTATGCTCACAGATTGGAAGACAATATTGTTAAAATATTCATACTACCCAAAACAATCTGTAGATTCAATGCAAATCCTATCAAAATTCCAATGGCATTTTTTGCAGAAATAATAAAAAATAATCCTAAAGTTTTTATGGACTCTCAAAGGATTTTTAAATAACAAAGAAATCCTGAGCTACAACAAAGTTGGAGGCCTCATATTCCCAGACTCAAAAACACACAACAAAGCAACAGTATTTAAGATAATGTGGTGCTGGAATAAGGATAGATTTATTAAGCAATGGAAAATATAGAGAACTCAGAAGTAAATTATATATGTTCAAGTGATTTCCAGGAAGGGCAAGAGGACTACACAACGAAGAAAAGACAATCTTGTCAACAAATGGTGCTAGTAAAACTGTATATCCACATGAAAAAGAATAAATTTGGACCCTTACACCTCTTAAAAAAAGTACTTCAGGTTGGATTAAATATTTAAATATAAGACAATCATTAAACTCCTAGAAGAAAACGGGGGAACACATCATATCTTTGGTCTTGGTGATGATTTCTGGGACATGACACCAAAAGCACAGACTACACAATAAAAGAATAGACAAATGAGATTACATAAAATTTAAAAAATTCTGTACATATAAGGAAGCAATTAACAGAGTGAAAACATCACCTACAGAATAGGAGAAAATAATTTCAAAAAATATATACACAAAAAGGTTAATTTCAGACTATATAAAATACTCCTAAAATTCAACAACAAAACAACCTGTTTTTAAAAATAGATAAATCTTTCAGGTTTTCTACATAGAATATCATGTTGTCTGTGAATAGTGAAAGTTAGACTTCTTCCTTGCTGATTTTGTTGCCTTTTATTCCTTTTTGTCATCTGATTGTTGAGGCTAAGCTTTCCAGTACTGTATCAAGTGACAATGGTAAGAGTGGACATCCTATCTTATTACTGACTATAGAGAAAAAGCTCTCAGTTTTTCCACACTGCAGATGATATTAGCTGTGGGTCTTTTGTATATGGCCTTTAAGATGTTGAGATATGCTCCCTCTATCACTACTTATCAAGAATTGATACTGTATTTTGTCAAATGCTTTTTCTGTATCTATTGAGAGGATCATATGGTTCTTGGTTTTCTCTTGCTGATATGATCAATCACATTGATTGTTTTATGAGTGTTGAACCAGCCTTGTGTCCCGGGGATAAATCCTCCTTGGTCATGGTGAATAATTTTCTTTCTTAATGTATTGTTGTATCCTATTGGCTAGTATCTTGTTGAGAATTTTGGCATCCATGTTCATCAGGGATATTGGTCTATAATTCTCCTTTTTGGTGGGGTCTCTTTGTCTGGTTTTGGAATTAAGGTGATGCTGGCCTCATAGAACGAGTTTGGAAGTATTCCATCTCTTTCTATCTTTCCGAACAGCTTTAGTAGAATAGGTATGGTTTCTTCTTTAAACGTTTGATAGAATTCCCTTGGGAAGCCATCTGGCCCTGGACTTTTGTGTCTTGGGAGGTTTTTGATCACTGCTTCAATTTCCTCCCTGGTTACTGGCCTGTTCAGGCTTTCTATTTCTTCCTGTTCCAGTTTTGGTAGTTTGTGGTTTTCCAGAAATGCATCTATTTCTTCTAGATTGCCTAATTTATTGGCGTATAACTGCTCATAATATGTTTTTAAGATCGTTTGTATTTCCTTGGTGTTGGTAGTGATCTCTCCTTTCTCATTCATGATTTTATTAATTTGAGTCTTCTCTCTCTCCTTTTTAATCAGGCTGGCTAATGGTTTTTCTATCTTATTAATTCTATCAAAGAACCAACTCCTGGTTTTGTTGATCTGTTCCACAGTTCTTCTGGTCTCGATTTCATTGAGTTCTGCTCGAATCTTTATTAACTCTCTTCTTCTGCTGGGTGTAGGATCTATTTGCTGTTTTTTCTCTAGCTCCTTTAGGTGCAAGGTTAGTTTTTGTATTTGAGTTCTTTCCAGTTTCTGGATGGATGCTTGTATTGTGATGTATTTCCCCATCACAACTGCTTTTGCTGTATCCCATAGATTTTGAACGGTTGTATCTTTATTCTCATTAGTTTCCATGAATCTTTTTAATTCCTCTCTAATTTCCTGGTTGACCCTTTCATCTTTTAGCAGGATGGTCCTTAACCTCCACGTGTTTGAAATCCTTCCAAACTTCTTCTTGTGATTTAGTTCTAATTTCAAAGCATTATGGTCTGAGAATATGCAGGGGACAATCCCAATCTTTTGGTATTGTTGAAGATCTGATTTGTGACCCAGTATGTGGTCTATTTTGGAGAAAGTTGCATGTGCACTTGAGAAGAATGTGTATTCATTTGCATTTGGATGTAAAGTTCTGTAAATATCTGTGAGATCCATCTGGTCCAGTGTATCATTTAAAGCTCTTGTTTCTTTGGAGATGTTATGCTTAGAAAACCTGTCAATTACAGAAAGTGCTACATTCAAGTCACCAAGTATAAGTGTATTATTATCATCTAAGTATGTCTTAACTTTGGTTATTAATTAATTGATATACTTGGCAGCTCCCACATTTGGGGCATAAATATTCATAATTGTTAGGTCCTCTTGTTGGATAGATCCTTTAAGTATGATATAGTGTCCCTCTTCATCTCTCACTATAGTCTTCGGGATAAACTTTAGTTTATCTGATATAAGGATGGCTACCCCTGCTTTCTTTTGAGGACCATTTGAATGGTAAATGGTCAATAATTTGTTTTTCCCCTGTGGGTCTAGCTGGTCTTCTGGGGGAGGGGCCTCTGTGCTGGGTTCTCAGGTTTCAGCATTGGGAGAGCTGCTCAGCCCGCTGCCTGGTGCTGGGCTCAGGGAAAGTTGTTTATCCTGTTTATCCCGCGAGGCCACTGTGAGGCTCAGCGGGGGTTGTTTACCCCATGAGGCCCCAGCAGGAACAACCCCAGCAGGGGCAGCAGCTCTGGAGCCCTGGAGTCAGCTCCCGCAGTAGCTCCAGAGCTCTCTGTCTGCAGGGCCTGGAGGCTCCGGGGCGGGGCCGCTGATGTGCTCAGCTCGGGGCAGGAGCGTCCTTGCTGTCCTGGGCCCTCCCGGCCTCTGCCTGTCCCGGGGGAGGCCGGATCTTGGGCTGTGTCCCGGCGCCCTGTGCTCCGGGGCCTGCGCTGTTGGATTCGCGCTCCCGCCCAGCAGCCCCCTCCGCGGAGCCGCGGCCCGAGCCCCTCCGAGCTGCCCCGGCCCCGCCGTGCGCGCTGCAGCCCTTAGGGAGCTCGGAGCACTCTCCTGCGCTCGCAGGTGTCTGTTAGTGTCCCCGGGAGCCCGAGGGCATCCCCGCCCTCCTGGGTCCTGCTCCAACTCCCTGCGAGCCCCTTTCCGCCCGCCCGGGAAGGTTGGTGCAGCTCCTGCTCCTCCGGGACGGGGCTCTCCTGTCCTGGGGACACTCGCCCCGGCCTCAGCCCGGCTCCTCCGGGGCCCCTCCCCCTCGGAGGCCTTTTGTTCCTTTATTTCTTTTTCCCCGTCTTCCTACCTTGATAGAAGCGCGGACTCTTCTCACTGTAGCATTCCAGCTGGTCTCTCTTTACATCTCAGGCCAAATTCGTAGTTTTTCAGGATGGTTTGAAAGTTATCGAGGTAATTTGGTGGGGACAGGTGACTTGGGGACCCTACTCTTCTGCCATCTTGCCCCACCTCCCCACAGCTGTGTTTTAAACATTTACTTGAAAGTTAAACTTTATATGCCTACTCTAAATTTTGCATTTCTATTAAGTTGAATGTTTGAATGGCAGATCGAGATAGCACTATATTTTACAGAGCTCATTAACTTTCTAAACTAAATATTGAGTGAACATAATTGTTCCCTTTGGGGAGACAATATATAAAGTTCATGAGATTCTTAAACAGATTAGTGATGAAGGGGAAAATATTCTCACAAACCACTAATTTGAAGTTTTATTTTTTCAAAACTAATAAATTCCTTTTATCTAAACTATTCAACTGATAGACAATGTAATCAGTTTTGGAAGTTTACAGTACTATAAATAACATAAACTGATACTTCTAGTTGATAGTGTCTATGTAACTTCTTAAAGTCAAACTTACATGTCCTTTACATTGTTTCAAATTAATGGAAATATGATGTTACTGTAACACTCAATCTCTTTATTCCACTAATTTTCATATTTTTCTCAAATTTGCAAACACAAATATTTGCAATCTCTTATAAAATATGTATGCTAACAGAGAAGTGGAAGTAGTTAGGAAGATTGCAAAAACCATCCTTGGATGGATAAAGATTATTAAAAGCTCATTTAAAGAGCAAAAAGAAGAGTTGAAAAAAGAATGAAAATAGTCTCTATGTTCTCAAAGAAGAGAGGGGATGGCACAAATCTGTTTTTTTTTTTTTCTGCACTGTTGATTCTGCTTTTATATCTCCTACTGTCATTTGCATAGTATCTGCCCCTGAAATAGGAAATCCATGATGGATGATGTTGATAGCTCTGAACACACAAGTGGATTTTTAACCTACGATGAGTATTCAAATAAAAAACAGATGGCAACATCTTAGAAACTAAGTACATTCCTCTGGAGGTAAAGTGGAATGTTGAAGCATTTTAACATTGCACTGGAGCAGATAATTAGGGTAATTATGACTCTTCAAAGATACAAGGAATAAGGTCTAAGCCAACTTCCTTCTTCAAATTGTAAAGATTATAAAATTCTAAGGGGGACTTGGGCAAAGTAATCATTTTATAAGATGCAGTAATATTTATAATAGTGGCATATGAGAATGAATAGTTTGTCTACTTCAATATTATGTTCAAATATGAATTATATAATTAAGAAAGTAAAATCAGGTTGCCCATACTTCACATCAAAACTGGTTAAGTTGCGGAAAGAAATATGAAACATTGTCAGGCTAGTTTAGAGAACAAAGGAACAAGTATGTATATATACACTCCACATATACACGCCCCACACATACGTACACCAAATAAGAGAAATATTAAGTGATTTGATTTGATTTTAGAATAATTCAGCCATACCAGGGTGTCTCAGCTGCACAAATAATCTCAGCAACATTACTATATTCTGAGTTACTTCTATTTTTACCTATTTTTATTATGTCTCCAAATAAACAATTTGTTTTCTTCTAAAGTACCATATTGTAAAGCAATGATAATGGCTTAATTAAAGTAATATATATATATATATATATATATATATATATATATATATATATATAGCTTGTATAAAACACTCTTGAAACACAATAGAGATATAAATATACATATACAAATATACAGATACATGAATTATCCTATACTTTCTAACTTCTACGTATTTTTCAACCCTTCTCATCCCATTATTACAGATTATACTCATAATTTGGGTCCTACTAGTTCCTTGGACCTTTTCAAAAGTATCAATATTGATTCTATGTATCTACTCTCTGTCTTTTCAGGGCCACTTTCATTGTATATTTCTAGAATCTTCAATAGCCTTTGGAACCTAAGCACCATATTGTGCTGCTCTACCTAGTATAAAATGAAGGAAGAAGGAAGAAGAAGAAGGAGGAGGAGGAAGAGGAGAAGGAGGAGGAGGAAAAGGAAGAAAAGGAAAAGAAAGAAGAAGAAGAAAAAATAAAAATTGAGATCACTGCCAACTAACGATTTACTTAATAAGTCGCTACATTTTATATCAATACATAAGCATACATGATGTTTGAAGATAAGAGTTCATTAAAAGGCACAGGAGGTATTTATGGCAAAATAACCAGAGTACTTTATTTGATTTGGAAATGTATACGTATTCTTTTTTGTTGTTGTTGTTAAAGATTTTATTCATGAGAGACACACAGAGAGAAGCAGAGACATAGGCAGAGGGAGAAGCAGGCTCCATGCAGGGAGCCCAACATGGGACTCAGTCCCAGATCCCGGGATCGCATCCTGAGCCAAAGGCAGACACTCAACCACTGAGCCACCCAGGCGTCCCAGAAATGTATATATATTTTTAACAGGCATATTATATGCTTGCTGAATCTAGGAGAATTTCTTGAGTATTTCCTTTATTTTCTATAGATCTTGAAGCTTGCTCATTGACTTGCCATAAAAGCCCAATTTTGAGAATATGGCTAACACCAATTTAATTGATCTTCACATATGTCCCTACACTATATCACAACTAGGTCTTAGAGCAATACCTTGATTGTGACATAATCACTCACTTTTTGACTAGGTACACTGGATTTATTATATTTAGTTGTCTTTTAGACCCCTGTAACAATCTAGTGAAGGACAGACGTAACAGCACTTTCATTCTCATCCCCATTAGCCACAAATCAAATCACTATTTCCTGTTGCTTCTATAACAGATTACCACATATTTAGTAACACAACACATGTTTATTCCCTGATAGTTTTGATTTCAGAAGTCTGAAATTAGTTCTGCAGGTTTAAGATTACGGTTTAAGATTAAGGTGTTAGAAGGGCTGGTTACTTATAAGGGCCCCAGAAAAGAACCTATTCCTTCTGCCTCCAGACTCTAGAAGCTACAGACCTTCCTTGGCTTTGAGACCACACTCCTCCAATCCCTTCTTTCATTATCACATTATGTCGTCCTCACTCTGACCTGTCTCTTATGATTATATGTGATCCTTGTGATTACATGAGGTCCACTGAGATAATATAGTGTAATTTCCCCAACTCAAATACTTGACCTTTTATCATTTTGAGTATATTTTTGTGTATGGTGTAAGAAAATGGCCCAGTTTCATTCTTCTGTAGGTGGCTGTCCAATGTTCCCAACACCATTTGTTGAAGAGACTATTGTTTTTCTATTGGATATTCTTTCATGTTTTGTTGAAGATTAGTTGACCATAGAGTTCAGGACAGATTTCTGGAATCTCTATTTTGTTCCATTGATATATGTGTATGTTCTTGTGCCAGTACCATACTGTCTTGACAATTACAGCTTTGCAATAGAGCTTGAGTCTGGAATTGTGATGCCACCAGATTTAGCTTTCTTTTCTTTTTTTAAAGATTTATTTATTTATTCAAGAGAGACACAGAAAGAGAGAGGCAGAGACACAGGAAGAGGGAGAAGCAGGCTCCCTACAACAAGCCCAATGTGGGACTCAATCCCAGGTCCTGGGATCTCACCCTGAGTTGAAGGCAGATGCTCAACTGCTTAGCCAGCCAGGAATCCCTGGCTTTTTTTTTTCAACATTCCTTTGGCTATTCATGGTCTTTTGTGGTTCCATACAAATTTTAGTATTTTTTGCTCTAGCTCTGTGGAAAAAAGTTGATGGTACTTTCATAAGGATTGCATTGAATGTGTAGATTTTTCTGGGTAGCATAGACATTTTAACAATATTTGTTCTTCTAATCCATGAGCATGGATCGTTTGTCCATCTCTTTGTGTCTTCCTGTATTTCTTTCATGAGTGTTCTAAAGTTTTCTCAGTACAGGAATCCATCAGAATCCTAGAGGAGAACACAGGCAGCAAACTCTGTGACTGCGGCTTCAGCAACTTCTTGTTAGACACATCTCCAAAGGCAAGGGAAACAAGAGCAAAAATGAACTATTGAGACTTCATCAAAATAAAAAGCTTTTGCACAACAAAGGAAATAGTCAACAAAACCAAAAGATAGTTGACAGAATCGGAGAAAATATTTGCAAATGTCTAATCAGAGAAAGGACTAGTATCAGAAGACAATGTTTATCCTCATTTACTTAATGAATGTATTTTGAGAATTTCTTTGTTCCATGTATTATACTAGGTATAGAGGAAGGAAACATCAATAAAAACAATAATCTTATCCTAACAAAATTAATTTCTAATGGAAGAGCAGATATTTAAACACAAATTTAAAATGCAATGTCAGGTTTAAGGACTATATACTTATTTTTTTCACTTAAGTAAATCTCTCTTCATAAAATTATTAAAAACAATGAAATGCTGATGAAAGAAATTGAAAATGACACCAAAAATGGTACAATATTCTATACTCATGGATTCAAAACAATATTGGTAAAATGTCCATATTACTCAAAAGCAATGTTCAAAACATATTTAATGCAATCCCTGTCAAAACACCACCAGCATTTTTCACAAAACTAGAATAGTCCTAAAGTTTGAATGGAACCATGGAAAACCTTGAATAACCAAAGCAATCCTGAGAAAGAAGAACGAATCTGGAGGAATCATAAGCCCAGATTTCAAGATATTCTACAAAACTGTAATAATCAAAACAGTATATAACTGGCACAAAAACAGACACATTAGCAGAACAGAGATCCAAGGCACTAACCTAAAACTATATGGTATATTGGTCTATGTCAAAGGAGGCAAGTACATGCAAAGGAAAAAACATAGCCTTTTCAATAAATGGTATTGGGAAAATTGGACAGCTACACGTAAAAGAATGACCATGCACAAAAATAATCTCAAAAGTCGTTAAAGACCTAAAGATGATACCTGAAACCATAAAATTCCAAGGAAAGAACACAGATGGTAATTTCTCTGACATTGGCTGTAGAGATGTTTTCCTAGATATGTTCTATGGCAAGGGAAACAAAAGCAAAAATAAACTATTGGGACTACACCAAAGTAAAAATTGCTTACACAGCAATGGAATCCACCAACAAAACACAACCTACTGAATAGGAGAAGACATTTGCAAATAATATATTTGATAAGGAGTTAATAACCAAATATATATATATATATCAACTTATACAACTCAACACCAAAAAACACCAATCTGATTACAAACGGGCAGAGGGGGCAGCCCAGGTGGCTCAGCAGTTTAGCGCCTGCCTTCAGCCCAGGGTGTGATCCTAGAGACCAGGGATCGGGTCCCACATTGAACTCCCTGCACGGAGCCTGCTTCTCCCCCCTGCCTGTGTCTCTGCCTCTTTCTCTGTATCTCATGAATAAATAAATAAAATCTTTTAAAAAATGGGCAGATGACTTGAGTCAACATTTTTTCAGAGAAAACATGCAGATGGCCAAGAGAAACATAAAAAGATGCTCAACATCATTAATCATCAGGGAAATGCAAATCAAAACCACAATGAGATATCACTTCACACCTGTTAGAATAGCTAACATCAAAGTGACAAGAAATACATGTTGGTGGAGATGTGGAGAAAAAGGAAATCTTGTGTGTTTTTTATGAGAATGTAAATTGGTGCAACCACTTTAGAAAACAGTATGGAGATTCCTCAAAAAATTAAAAATAAAAATACCATTAGATCCAGTAGTTCCACTACTGGATATTTACCCAAAGAAAATAAAAATACTAACTCAAAAAGATATATGCATCCTATGTTTATTGCAGCATTATTTATAATAGTAAAGATATGGAAGCAGCATAAGTGTCCATTGACAGATGAAGATATGTGTGCACACATTAGAATTATTGGAATTATATGGAATTATTACATAGCCATAAAAAAGGATCAGATCATGCCTTTTGCAACAACATGAATGAACCTAGAGAGTATAATGAAATATAAGACTGAGAAAGACAAAGACTATATGATTTCACTTAAAAGTAGAATAAAGAAACAAATTAAAAAAAAAAACAGAATCACACCTATAAATATAAATAACTGATAGTTTGCAGAAGGGAGTAAGTTAGGGGATTAGGCAAAATGGGTGAAGGAAAGAGGGAGATGCAGGCTTTCAGTTACAGAACAACTAAGTCATGGGAAGAAAAGGTACAGCATTAAGAATAAATAGTCAATGATACTGTAGTAGCAGTGTAATGGAACCGATCATAGCTATACTTGTGATGAGCATAGCATAATATACGAACATGTCAAATCACTGAGTTGTAAACCTCAAATGTAACATTGTTTATCAACTGTACTCAAATTAAAAATATATAGCAAATTAAAAATATATATCAAATGAAACAGTAGTTTTTATATTTGTCTTGCAATTTAAAATAACTTCAAACTATTTTATCTGATCCTCACCATAGCCATGTAATATATCTACCATAGTTATTATTCCTTTAATTGTATAGATTAAATAAATCAAGTTCAGAGAAAGTGGTGTTTTGTTAAAAGTTGGTAGGATAGCAAAGTAAAATTCTATTAGTCTGGTATTCTTCCCATACAAAGGTGTGGAGATAAATAGCCTGTTAAGTTTCTACAGCTTCCAGATAAACTCTAGAACTTTTTATTTTTGTGCTTATGGTTGTTTCAGGGAAGGGGGAAGGGGGAGATGATGACTGTAGGGGATGTTTTTTTTTTTTTTATATTACACGGAACCAGAATATCATTGAAATAATCCTTTAATAATTATTATATTCTAAGGAAAACCTAGTATCTAAATATATAATAAAGGGCAGAATATAATACTCTTGTATTTGAGAGAAATGCACGTGATGTAAATGAAATAGTTTTATACATAAATATTTAAGTTCAGAGCTATTGAGTTAAAATTTTTTAAAAATCCAAAGAAGTCTTGTATTGTTTTACTTCATTACCAAATTGGTACACATAGCACATGAAACGGAAACAAAGAGCACCATTTAGGTGGATACACAAAACAATTTAATTAAGGAAATGAAGTATGATAATGGGGAGAAATATAAATTAAAAATTGTAATAAGCCTGAAACTAGAAGTCAATTTAAATATCATTGGCAGCTTGATAAAATTTTTAATATGTCAAAAAGCCTATGTCATAATAAAAAGAACTTGGTTTTGTCTCTTATCCCCTCTAACAACTAGAAGATGTGTATGTGTATAATTGTTTTTTTGTTTGCTGTTTTGAAAACACACTTCAATGAATACTCACAATTTTATTTTATGGCTAATTTAAATGTGATTTAAGAAAATTTCAGTGAAGCTCTCTATATTTCTTTCTATCCTCATCCAAAGAAATAAAAATTTCTAGGAAGGGATCCCTGAGTGGCGCAGCGGTTTGGCGCCTGCCTTTGGCCCAGGGCGTGATCCTGGACACCCGGGATCGAATCCCACGTCGGGCTCCCGATGTATGGAGCCTGCTTCTCCCTCTGCCTATGTCTCTGCCTCTCTCTGTGTGTGTGTGACTATCATAAAAAAAAAAATTCTAGGAAGTCCTAGATCTTTATAAGTCATTATCATAAGGAGTCACTGGTACAGACAAAGTGTGACTTTTGCCAATATTAGTGTGGGAGAAGAATTTTACAAGTATTAACCTAATTGACAGACATCTCTCCTCATTATTCCAAGAATCTGTATTTGCTAATTTGCCTACCACTAACATTTATTTATAACTCCAAAATTGATACTTCTAATGTTTTTGAGGTCATCCTGGATATGCCAGAGTGGCAAAGAATTTGAGTCACCAGACATGCATGTTCACAGCTGAGGTCAAACAAAGGGTAGCTCTGCTTGCTTGTTTCATTTCTCATAAAAGGTAACCAGTGAATGGTAAGGGTAGTGCAGTGTACTGCAAGAAGTTCCAGCTATGCTAGTGGGCCAGGGTTTGAATCTCTACTTGGATATTTTGTTCAACGTAATGCTATAATAAATAATTTTTTTCTTTTCAAACAAAAGGTGTCACATATTTATTACTAAACCGACCTACTGGTGAAGAAGTGTTGTAACAGAAACATCATTTTCCCAATAAAAATGTCTACTGTTCAGGTAGTAGTGATGTCTACAGAGGGATAGGATACAAGCACATGACCTTCATGCAGCATGTATGCCACATGTGTGCCACATCATGTGTGATCTCTTATAGATAGACCAAGCCTGGTTCTTCTCCAATGCCTCCTCTTGGAATTGTAGCTAATTTTATTCAGTTTTCATCTGAATCTAGTGGGGAATGGGATGATTCTGCCTTTGTTTTGGGCAGGAATCACTTGACCCTGAAAGTCTTGTGAGAAGACATGGCAAGGGACAGTCAACTCACACACTCAATGGCAGAAAAAAGGAGAGAACTAAGCAATTGTTGATGTTGGCTTTTTTAACACTTAATTTGTTCTTGGTATGTTGTGTATGTGTGTGTGTGTTCATGTGTGTTCTTATGCTTATTTTCAGAACCAATAGAGATTAATTCAGAGAGCAAGAAAATTTATTTTGGTGCTAAAGCATAAACTACTACTTAATATGCTGCAGAACTTTTCTAAAAGATATACCTAGTATTAGATTATTCTACTTTATACAATTAAATTTACCTCATTTATTAAAACTAATCTCTTTTCATTAATAATATCAAATACTATGAACATTGAACACAAACCTCTGGGTCTCTCCTACTTCATATAAGCTTTATACTGATAGACCTATAAAAAAAGAAAGAAAAAAAAAACAAAGACCTTTCTTATGTGGATATTGTCTTTCTTATAGAGAACTGTTCAGAAAACTCCATCATACATAAAGGATGAATTACAGTTTATTAATTAAAATATAAAAATTCCCAACATATCCCCCTGAGTTCATTTTTTCCAGTGATACCAAAGTAGGAATCATTACTGATGAAATCAAACGGATATTTTGAAACCTTTCCAAAAGATGCAGATGATTTTTCTTTGCTGTTGCAATAATTTGGTCTAAGTTTTAAATGGTTTTTTTTGTTGTTGTTGTTTACTAGATGACTAATGCCAATTCCGATGTTGTAGAGATGAAAATGAACAGTGATAAAACTGTAAACTCTAGATTTATACTCCATGTTCAGATTGTGGCACCAGAACTTACTATGTGTCTTTGAACAAAATATTTTACTTTTTGTACCACTTTCCTTACCTATAATATTATGGTAATTAGACTTCCTACTTCTTAGAAGTGTGTTATAATTTAATGGGTTGGTACATGTAAAGTGCTTAGACAGCATGCCATGTAATCCGATAATTCACTAACACATGCAAGTTCCAGAATGTGGGAAGAAAGAAGTATTATGTTTTGCTCTCTTATTCCATTGGCCACCTAACTGATTAGCTATAAAGGAGGCAAAAATCAGTACCATTTATTCCTGGATTTATGACCCTAGACAAGATTCATTAGTTTTATTACCAGCAAGAAAAGGAATATTTGAGGAAAACCCATAAATTTTGGAACCTTAAGTTTTCAATATATTTTACCTATTACGTACAACAGACTCTAAGTTGGTGTTACTACTTTACCTTCTCCTGCTATTCATGCCTATCTCTAATCCCCTGTTCTCCATATGGGCAGAACAGGTGACTTATTTCTAACCAACAGAATATAGCAAGGATTGAATGGCACACTCACAACTGAATTTCATAATATTGTAACTTGTCTTTTCTGGCAGACTCTTCCTTGCTGGCTTTGATGAAACAAATTGTTAAATTGTGAACTGGCCAGTAGGAGGCAAGGGACTGAGAAGGGTCTCTGAACAAAAGCTCAGAAGGAACTGTGGGCTCTGGGACAACACCCACCAAAAAAGGAGTATCTGTGATAACTGTGGGTGAGCTTAAATCAGATTCTTCCCACAGCTGAGTCTTCAGGTGACACAGCTGTGGCTAACATCTCTGTGAGACATCTGAGAAGAGAACGCAAATATTGTGCTAATTTGGTATCCAGTAACAGAGAACTAAGAGAGATATACATTTTCAGTAGCATTAAGCAAAAAACATTTATAAGTCTTTTCATTTAGTGAAAGAAATAAGGAAGGGAATGAAAGCAGAAAAAAAAGGGAGAGAAAGGATACATCCATATGTATTAATTTTAATGATATTTAAAATTATTTCCAAAGTGCTCTACTCTAATTCAAAGTTTGCTCTTACTTTGAAAAATTACAAGTCTTTAAATTTTGCTTTTGGACTTTTGTTTTAGAGAAAGACATGACATTGCTGCTATAAACATTGGGGTGCAGGTGTCTTGGCTTTTCATTGCATCTGTATCTTTGGGGCAAATCCCCAGTAACTGGAAAAGGACAATCATTATATGGTTTCATTCATATGGAGAATATAAAGAATAGTGAAAGGATTATAGGGGAAAGGAGAGAAAATGAGTGGGAAAAATCAGACAGAGTGACAAAACATAAGAGACTCCTAACTCTGGGAAATGAACAAGGGGTAGTGGAAGAGGATGTGGGCAGGGGGATGGGGTGACTGGGTGATGGGCATTGAGGGAGGCACTTGACAGGATGAGCACTGGGTGTTATACTATATGTCAGCAAATAGAACTCCAATAAAAAATATACATATATATATATATATATATATATATATATATATATAAAGAGAAAGACATGAGAGCAAGCTAGCTTAAATTTCCATTAATGCATCTTTTAACTTAAGGATACCAAGAAATATTTTTCCCTAAGTTATTGCCAGGGAAGCCCTGAGATATTTTCCTTCTCTTCTTTTTAAAAATCAACCTCCCCTTTTTCTGTTTCAGATTTTTTTATTCTGAATATAGAAGGCATAAAATCTTGAAGTATATATCAAAGGATTTTTCTTGTTTCATCCATTATGAATTGGAAGTCTCCCTTATAATGAGGATTTCTATTTATTTATTCAGAATAGGACTTTAAGTGGTTTGCAAATAGCAGTGAATCCTGGAAATGGCAAATACAAAGAAAAATTTGTCTGAAAGGAAAGGAGACTATTTAGACTTTGTTCAAGTATAATCAAAGTGAAGATGCTTCTTCTGTCTGGTACCAAGATAGTAGGAAAAAAAGTCTATTATTTGGTGAATAAGAGCTAGAGCTTTTGATACAATACAATCATAGGAAAATTGTTTCAGAGATGGTGTTGGAGGAGTAATGGATTTTGAAACAATATAATCACAGCAAAGGGAATTTCAGGTCCTTGGGCATAAAGTAATTTTTATGAATAGTCTTACCTACTTTGATAAAATTATAAGTTTTAAGCAGAAGTGAAGAATGTTATATAAGTAGTTGAGAATTTTAAGTATTCGCCATAGATGACTGTAAAGTAGTTATTGTTATCTGAAATCCATACCTTTATCACCAAACCATGGACATATAACTTTTTAATTGTAAAATAACGAGATAAAGATCTTCCTTAACTTACGATGGACTTATGTCTTGATATACCCATTGTAAGTTGAAAATACTATAAGTCAAAAATGCATTTAATATACACCTAAGCTACCAAACATCCTGGCTTAGCCATGCCTAAGAATGTGCTCAAAAAATGGATTAGCCTACAATTAGGTAAAAGCATCTAACACAAAGACTATTTTATAACAAAGTGTTGAGTATTGCATGTCATTCACTGAATAGTGAACTGAAAGTGAAAAAGCAGAATTAATGGATGGGCAGAGAACAGTTGTCAGTGTAAGGATTGTTCACCCTCTTGTTGGTGTGGCTGGCTAGGAGCTGTAACTCACTGTTAAGGCCCAGCGTAATGAGAAAGGACTGTGCCCCTCAGCACTAGCCCAAGGAAAAGATCAAATTTCAAAGTACATTGCTACTGAATGGTATTGGTTTCACACCATTGTGAATCCAAAAAATCCTAAGTCAAAACATCATAAGTCAGGAATCATCTCTATATAATCCCATTTTGTTACTGATAATGAATTTTGCATTTTGTGTATACATTTGGGAAAATAAAACCAATACCTAATTGATTTTATTTTTTTATTTCTTTTTAAAAATTTTATTTATTCCTTCATGAGAGACAGAGGAGAGAGAGAGAGAGAGAGAGAGAGAGGCAGAGGGAGAAGCAGGCTCCATTCAAGAAGCCCGAGGCAGGACTCCATCCCAGGACTCCAGGATCATGCCCTGGGCCAAAGGCAGGCGCCAAACCGCTGAGCCACCCAGGGATCCTCCCCCTAATTGATTTTAAATAACTTTGTCTCTAAGTAACAGATTTTGATAAATACATGTTTTGATTAAAAAAAACTCTGTTCTCATAGAACATAAATCTTAATTATATAAAATATAGCTTAACCTCCCAGAGAATGCTTTAAGGAAGGGTTCATGTTCAATTTTTTAAAACATATGTTTTAAGTTTTAGGTCTTTAAAGTATTTAATTTTCTGTACCAAAGATTTGCCATCTTTTATTATTTCCAACTACCAGAGGAGATGTTAACTATGATTTAATTTGTGCATATGTTTGTTTAGAAACATGAAACACTGTTCTTGTCAGATTTAGTCTGCTAAACTGGGGATAACCCCTACACTTTGTTGATATGTTGTTCTTTTTGTGATACTAAATCATTTCACAATAAACTGTCAAGATAGAAGACTTTAGGGATAGCTTTTGCCTCTGTTCTACAGATGTTACTTTATCATCTTGTCAGCTTCGGGTATTTTATGTCAGGTCATTCAATAATGCAAGAAAATTGTTAAGTTTCACACAGGTTAGAATAATGATCTATTCATACTTTATAATTTCTAAGTTTCAGTGAAAAACAATATCAACTTTAATTTCAACCTAGGATCTATAGGTCAGTACCCATATCAGACATCCCAGTGTGGAAGAAAAGTTGAATTGCACTAATTACTGTCACAAATTAACTATAACTCATCAAGTTTCTTAAACTAGGCACTATTAATATTTGAATTGGATAATTCTTTATTGTGGAGACTGTTCTGTTCATGCAGGATGTTTAGCAGCATCCTTGGCCTCTACCTACTAGATTCTGGTAGCACCTTCTCCCCTCCAGTGGTGATAGCCAAAATGCTCCAGGCATTGCCACACACCCCTTAGGGGTGGGGATTATCTCCAGTTGAGAACCACCGCTAAATAGAAAATGATTCCTATGCTGTTATTTATAAAAATTAATTTTTCATTGTTTAAGAATTTAGTTAGGAATTCACACTTAAATTTACATATAGATTCAAATAAGTCTGGAATTATAATGCTGCTGATTTTTATATCATGACTTAAAAAACACTCTCAGTATATTATTTGCTTCTATTCTGATTGAATTACGGATGACTTCTGTTGGTTAGACAAAATGAATATGGTTTATATTGATACTTGATTAGTCATAGTACCATATAGTCTAATATCTATAAGAACCCATAAATATATTAGCTACTTGAATTTTTTTATCTCTATGAAATACTTGATGCGGAATTAAAATTTTGTTGTACCTGAAATTCTGAACCATTTATCAGCAATAGCTGTGAAAATAACTTCATGCTTAATTTCACTTAATTACTTTAGATAACTTTGGCCTGGGACATATATCCTTTCTCTGCTACTGTGTTTTTTTATATTTTAAATATTTTTTGTAATGTTTCTTAAATAAGTTGCAATAGTGAAATTGATGCGTTTTAATTTTAGTTTTATTATTTATTCATGAAAGACACAGAGAGAGAGAGGCAGAGACATAGGCAGAGGGAGAAGCAGGATCCAGGTAGGGAGCCCAATGTGGGACTCGATCCTGGGACTCCAGTATCATGCCCTGGGCCGAAGGCAGGTGCTAGACCGCTGAGCCACTCAGGTGTCCCAAGAGTTGGTAGTTTTAAGTAATAATAGGGCACATTTGCCAAACGCAAAACAGATTAATAAATAATTGAAAGGTGTAAGGGTAAATACACATTTAAAAATAGGCTTAAATCTCCTTCCTTATCAAAAATAAGAGAAAAGACTTCTCTCTCTAAGACCATTTATTTTTGGAAAATGTGTAACTGTAAGTACATTCTCCTTTCAAAAACATATATATGTGCATATATATAATATGTATAAATTATATCTACATATATAATGTATAGATATCCTTTTGAAAACTACATAGGTCTTTTGTCTGCTTCAAGAGCCAGAAAGATCTTTCTTAAGGATGTGGGAGCCAACTCTGAAATGTAAATATCAAGGGACATAGCACGTCCATCTTTCAGTTTCTATGGGAGGGTAGGAGACTTTGCTGAGAGGCTTGTTTGTTTTTTCTCTGGAGTAAGCCACTAACTGCATACATGGTCACTACAATTACCAGGTGGATCTAGGATGAACTAACTGTGTGTGACCAATAGTTCGTATGGGTATTCAATCCATGTTTTATTAGTCTTCTTGTTAGGAAATACTGTATACACACTTATTTCCCTGCTCTTTCCACACTATTGATGTCTGGCTATAGCAAGGTTTTGGGAGGCCAGAATTTATGTTGTTAAAGATATGTGAGTTTTAGTTTCACCTGTGCTTTCATTCCTTTTACCGAAAAGCTGCGAAGAAAGAAGTTGGGCTTCTCGCATTACTGCTGTAGAGTTACCTGGCCTCAGTTATTATACAGTGGTGTTGCAGTGAACACCGTGGCAGAGAAACACTGGAAGAATCTCCTCTTTGCTGAATAGGGCTTCAATTCTTACTTCTGCTATAGGTTAAGTAAGATGTATTGAGAAAAGAAAATCCTGGCAGATATGCCCTAGAGAGTAACCGTCTTACCTGAATCCTCTGCCATCTCTGGTTTTCTGCTGAGTAAGTCCAGAAATAAAGCTATAAAAATAGTGCAATTGCTTTGGAAACAGTAAGTTAAAAAGTGGAGCTTTGCTGATGTCAAAGGCCTTTAGGCAAAATACCTTAAGAAGGTTTCCCTCTCTCATCTTTCCCCTCCCCTCCTCATCTCCCTCCTTTCTTTCTCTTTCCCTCTCCCTTTATGTGTGTCTTTGTGTTTACTAAAAGGCCGATCATAAGTTAAAGGTTTATTAACTTGAAGCATGTGGCACTTGAACATCTAGACAGTTTTCCTTGAGACTATCTCCTATGGGCAAGTAACAAAGAGTTGCTAAACTGAGGGCAGTCAAGGCAGAGAACCCTCACTCATACAATTCTGATAACAACCTACCTAACAGAAACTCAGCTGCCTGGGCTTTTAGTGTTTCTTCCTCACCATTTCACTCTGTCTTCAGCATCTGCTGATACATTATTTTAATGATTCCCAGACATGTTTCCAAAATATTTTTAAGACCTGAGGACTAGGACAGCCCGGGTGGCTCAGCGGTTTAGCGCCACCTTCAGCCCAGGGCGTGATCCTGGAGACCCGGGATCAAGTCCCACGTCAGGCTCCCTGCATGGAGCCGGCTTCTCCCTCTGCCTGTGTCTCTGCCTCTCTGTCTATCTGTCTGTCTGTCTGTCTCTCTGTCTCTCATGAATAAATAGAATCGTTAAAAAACCGCAAAACCTGAGGACTATTCATAAAACTCTGATACCATCTTATAAAACCACAATCATTACAATGCAATGATCTATTCCCATATTCTTCAGCAATGCAGTCTCTATCGTTTCTATTCATCCAGGGAGCCTCCAAAACTTTTTTTCTCCTACAAGTATGTAAACAGTAATGGTGCATCCTGGTTGCAATAAAAATAAATAGCCCTTAAGGTGTTAAAAGAAAATGTAAATTTTGTCAAACTTCTATTGATGATCCCTAAGTTACAATGGTTCAACTTAGATTTTTTTCAACTTATGATGATGCTAGAATGATATACTTTCAATAGAAAGGTACTTCAAATTTTGAATTTGTATTTTTTTTCCTAGGCTAGCAACACATGGTACAATCCTCTCTCATGATGCTGGGCAGCGAGCCACAGCTCCCAGTCAGCCACATAATCATGGATGCACTTAAACAGCAGATGCACTTAAACCATTCTGTACCCATACAATCATTGTGTTTTTCACTTTTCAGCATTCAGTAAATTACATGAGATACCAAACTCTTTATTATAAAACAGGATTTGTGTTGATTTTTAAAAATATTTTTTTTATTTATTCATGAGAGACACACAGAGAGAAGCAGAGACATAGGCAGAAGGAGAAGCAGGCTTCCGGTGGGGGGAGCCTGAGGCAGGACTCTATCCCAGGACACTGGGATCATGACCTGAGCCCAAGGCAGATGCTCAACCACTGAGCCACTCAGGCATCTCATGTGTTGGATTATTTTGCCCTACTAGAGGCTAATGTAGATGTTTTGAATATGCTTAAAGTAGGCTAACCTAAACTATGGTATCAGTCGGTTAGGTGCATTAAATGTATTTTGGACCTATGATATTTTCAATTTGTGATGGGTTTATTGAGATGTAATCTCATCATAAATTGAGGAAAATCTGTAGTTGGCATTCCTTTCAATTATAGGAAAAATATTCATTCATTTTGTAAACTAACTATAGTTTACAAACTATAGTTTACAAAATCACCATTTTGATTTAAACTAACTATAGTTTACAAAATCACCATATTACATCAGTTTCTATGGATCATTTTAATACCATCTTGTACTAAGATTTATTTCACTAAGTTTGACAAAAATAAAGTTATCTTGGTTATGTATGTGGTAGTTCTACAACTATACATATTTTCCCAAATTAATCTAACAGTATACTCAAAATTAGTAAATTTTGCTGTATACAAATTTACCTCAGGAAAGCCCATTTAAAATAGAGAAAGAACAAACTGTCTTATCCATGTAACAATATAGATGAATTTTTAAAAAATGTACACATTGAGCAAAAAGTCAGTTATTAAAAAGCAAATTCTAAATGAAATTGAAGAATGGGCAAGGATATTTTAGAGTTATAACAGTTTCTGAAAAAGGGTAAGGATTGACTGAAATGGAACATGAGTAAACTTATCTGAGATAGAGGAAATACCTTATATCTTGATTGTTACGTTGATTACACTGCTACACATTTATCAAAATTCAATGAATTGTACATTTAATGTCTGTGTGTTTTACCTTAATAAGCTAAATTTAAGGAAAAGGAATAATAATAAATTTAACTTTATCATGCAGGTACCAATAGAACATTGCCAATTCCTTCTAAGTCCCTTTGGTGTCTCTGCCTAATCATATTTCCCATTTCCATTCCCATATATATTCCCTAGAGTTTGATGCCCACGCAGAATTGATGAGGAGACAATATTGTTGCACATAGTCTGCACTTCCCGGGCAATTCCCACATAAGTGTGAAAGCAGCAACCTGGCACCCATGATATTCTAAACAATACTTTCTTGGTATTGTAGTGGAATCATCCTATGACTTTTACAATGACAGTATAAAATTCTGGATTCAGGGATCCCTGGGTGGCGCAGTGGTTTGGCGCCTGCCTTTGGCCCAGGGCGCGATCCTGGAGACCCGGGATCTAGTCCCACGTCGGGCTCCCGGTGCATGGAGCCTGCTTCTCCCTCTGCCTGTGTCTCTGCCTCTCTCTCTCTCTCTCTCTCTGTGTATGACTAGCATAAATAATAAATAAAAAAATTATAAAAAAATAAAACAAAAATAAAAATAAAGTCTTTAAAAATAAAATAAAATAAAATTCTGGCTTCAAAATATGGATGTCAGAAATCTAGTTTCTGACAGTTAATGCCATACTCACAAAGGCAAATGGGAACTACAAAATGCATGCTAGTCCCGAAACACATTTCCTCTTGAGAGATGTATACAAGCTGCTAGATTTAAAATGGTGGACATTTAAACTCACAGTCAGAGGTTCCAGTTTTAAATACCACTTGAACAGTGCCATTAGACTTCTACAATTGGTGGTGATACTACCAAAAGTATTTTCCTGATTATAAAGACCCCAATAACAGAATTATGACTGATATTTAAGGTTAAATTAAGGAATAATTCATATAAGCGTGGGAAAACTTGAACAATATACTGTGCTTTTTGGGCTCATTATAAGAGGCCTCTGTTTGTATTCCATTGGATTCTCTACATGACTCTATATTCCTGTGCTTGAAATAAATGTACCATTGAAGACCCTCTAAAAGTCTTAAATAAGTGTCATTGTACCAATTTGTCAACTGAATTCTTAAAACATTATGAAATGAAGCAAACAAACAAAAAACATAAAGAATGAAATACCACCTATCGTGTTCATGAAACAAAGCTGGAAGACAGTTTAGTATGGATCAGTTGGGTCATGCACTTGATGCCCAGAATGGATCAGGCTCAATCATCAGGCACCAACAACATAGGACCAAGGCAAGGCAATCTCTATAGGCAAGAGTCTGGAAGGAAAAGAAGAACACATGCTCTTTGTAAGCAGCTTGCTTCCAAGAAAAACAAAATAGGCAAGAGCTGAGTGTACCTGCCAGACATGCTTCCCAAATTTATCAATTCTACCTTCCTAGCATAGAAAGAAACCTGAGTATACCAACTGGAGTTACATTTTCCCTTGTTGGAAGGAAACATCAAAAGGGATGAGAAGTATTCTGTAATAACAACTACTGGGTTCTAATATTATAACTGGAATGTAGTAGCTCCTCAGGGGTTATGAACAACACATCTTGCCAAATTTGGTGTATTGGGCTTGGTTTCTTCCAATTAGGTATGATTGACAATGTTGAAAGTTATAAAAATGTCTTTCTTTTCTTAATTATTCGAATCTCTTTATAATTACCTTTATTATAATTATCAATTTCACCATTCAGGCCAACTCTTCAGAGTCTGGGAGAAAAGACAATGAAATTTGTTTAGATCAGGAAAGTAGCAAATCATTTCTGGTGTCCTTAAAGCAACATCACTTTTGCTATAATTCCATCTGTTCCATCTGCTTATATGAAAAACTTGAGGTCTTTAAAAACTGTATAAATACCAAGCCATATTTCTTCAAATATGTTCCTACATGTGTACCTGTTCCATATTTCTTCATCCATTTTCATACCAGGTCTATACCTTAGGTATACTATTATTATATAGTATAGCATACTTAGATATAGTATAGGTATGGTCATATTGGGGCAGCTAAATATGTTGTCACAGTTCTGAATATCTCTTGACATTATAGTAATCTCCTTATTCAGAGGAAATCAACTGGACTCATGGACCATTTATGAAAGCTGTCTTCCAACTCCAAAATTTCTCTAGAATATTTCTTTCATTGAATGAACCAGAAAATATCCAATTTGTGCCTAGGACAAGCTTGTTAAGGATTATAGGATTTTTTAGCTTTTTGAACTGCTTGCACAAAGTGACGGAGAATATTCATCTAATTTTGAGTAGTTGTACACCTGATGGTACATGCTCATCAGCATATTGGGGCATGGAGAATCTCCAGGTAATGCTGCACTGCTTTTACACAGATAGAGATGAAAAGTGATTTTCTGCAGTGTTTCAGTGGAATGATCACGTGTTTTGAGATTAAACAGGCTTGGATTTAAACCCTAAATTCAAAGTGTACTAGATACGACTAGAAAAATTGTTTGTCTTCTGAACTTCAATTTTCTCAGCTGAAAAATAAAAATAATAACTGCCCTAGTGTTGTACATATTTAACAGCAATGTATATATAAAGAAGCTATCTAGTAGATACTAGATATCCAGTAAGATTTGTGCCATTTATTCACAGCATTTGCATCTTGTGTAAAATTCCACAAGTCTGTAAGACTGCTGTTATTTTATTTATATTATACTTATAAAATATATTTTTATTACTTGATCACCATGCAGTGATAATAATATTTTATCATTGGTGATAAAACATGATGGGGTGTATTAATGTAGCAAAGTTTAAGCACATATCTACATAGAATATATCAATATATACACAAAAGAATGCATATAGTCATGCTTTATTATAAGCTTGAAGATCATTTTCTAGAAATGCAGGATATGTGTATATTTTAAACTGCTAATCATGATTAGGCTTTACTCTTCTAGTGGTTTGGGATTATTTTAAAAAGTCAAAAGGCAATAGAGGTACTTTCTCAATTTTGTTCTCATTTTAGTACAAGTAATCCCCCAGGTATCTGTTTTAGAAAAAAAGTATTAATATTTCTGCTGGAAGAGCCACTCTAACATTCTCTACATTATTACAACTCTCTAGGGCACAGGTGGAAAGTAAATGATGACATGATCAAAAGAAAGACTTGAAGGATGTTGATAATACAAGGCCGTTGTGCAGAAAACATTATGATTTAGGATAATGATAAAAGATAACTGCAATATTTACCTTTCATTACTTAGACTCTGTTTTATTTTCTCCAACAATTCTCACTGCATTTTGTTTGTGATCCTTCCCCATTAAAATAACCTCTGGAAATAATGCCACTTTATCAATTTCAGATTATAACATATAAGCACAGAATTTTGGGGTTAGGGGGTGGAAGTGTTTTGTAATAGAATATTAAACTGTCTTTAGGATCTGATTTTTGATTACTTATCCTTATTAACTCCAAGTATTTTTATTACAAGGACTGCATTTTGAAATCCAATGGATGCTTTTGATAGAATTTTGAGTGTAAAGCATTATTATTAGCAAGCACAGAAATGAGTAATAAATCTGAATTTATGGTTTCTCCTTCTCTAAAGAGCGTTATTGGTTTTACAACATAAATTTCAACTGTCCATTTGCTACATTTGTCAGCCTGATTATTTTGGTCACCTGCAGGCAAAATTTTCTGTAACAGAGGCTTTGAAGTAGCTCATTTTGCTTTTAGCTTCTTAAAATAATAGAATAGTCTGCTTTGAGATGGCTTCACTCACAGGTTTTTTTTTGTTGTTGTTGTTTTTCGAGGTTTTTTGGGGGCTTTCATGAGCAAATGTGTGAATCCAAGTAAAGCTTGTGGGGGTTCTCTTTCCATCCATAATGGAAGTAACAAGCTGAAAAGACAAGCCAGGATACATATGATGCCCAAATACTCTCAAAAGCTAGTCCAGTGCTCTGCATTTCTATAGCAGTCATTTTTAGGATTACATTATTTTTTTTTCCTGTTCAATTTCAGTTCTTCTCAGAAACTATCATGAGAGTCCTGAGATGAAAGTAAAAATAGCAATGTTATATTCCAAACTCAGCAATAAGCCTTCTTTTTCTTTCTGACTCAAAACTTGAGGCACAAGCATGAGAGTATAATGAGTTTAAGAAGTCTGAAAGGAACTTGAACTTGCTTTAGAATTTAACTGAATGAAAACAGAAGAGTAATTTCTGTATTCACTGGGCAGAAGACTAAAGAAGAAGGAATACCTAAGTGCTGTGCTACATTTACCTTTTAGGCCTAAATCAATGACATTTTTTTTTAACCTTCAGATTATCAGAACTTTTTTTTTCCCATAAGCCACATGTTAATGAAACTTAAACCTGTATTACAGGTTTTGATTTAAAAAATCTCTTCAATTAATTTAATAAATATAAATTTAACTCCACATGTGTTTGCATCCATATTTACAATAGAACAAAAGGAAGCAACATGATGAATATCATTCCTCTCTTTTAGCTAATTTTATGGGTCTCATAATTAAAAAAAATGATAGCAACACAAAACTGCTAAGTGTATTACAGCCATAGATATCAATATGGGAAGTCTCTGTGTTTAAAATACTTTGAAACCCATACCATTTAAGTGCTAACATTTTACACTACAAAGAAATATTAATGCAGTAATTTTACTTCAGTTGTTGGTATGATTGTGACATTGTTTTATTAAAGTACAAATATTTAATACCTTTAAATTTGTTGATTATAACATTGCAATATTAAGAATAGCTGCTTTGCTGAGTAGTGCCAGTACTATGGTATTTGTTAGGGAACAGTTAAAAGAAAAAAAGGTCTCTGCTCTGCTTTTTACATCATACAAGTGGTCAAAACTCCAGATCTCAAGGACCATACTACCCAAACCAATCTATAGATTCAACGTAATCTTCATCAAAAAACCAATGGCAATCTTTACATTATTAGAATACAGAATCTTAAATTTGTATGGAATTACAAAACAACAACGACAACAATAACAAACCCTGCATAGCCAAAACAACCTTGAGAAAGAATAACAAACCTGAGGGTAGCACAATCTCTGATTTCAAACTATAGTATAAATCTGTAGTAATCAAAACAGTATGGTACTGATATGAAAACAGAAACATAGATCAATGGAAAAGAACAGAGAGCCCAGAAATAAACCCATGCATACATGGTCAATTAATTTATGACAAAGGAGGTAAGAATATACAATGGAGAAAGGACTATTTCTTCAATAAATAAGGTTGGGAAAACTGAACAACCAACCATATGCAAAAGAATGAAACTGGACCCCTATGTTACCCTGCATTCAAAAATAAATTCAAACTGGATTAAAAACTTGAATGTAAGGCCTGAGACCATAAGACTCCTAGAAGAAAACATAGCCAGTATGCTCTTTGCCATCAGTCTTAGCAATATTTTTTTGGACCAGTCTCATCAGACAAAGGTAACAGAAGCTAAAACAAACAAATGGGATTACACCAAACTAAAAAGTTTCTGCACAGTGAAGGAAACAATCAATAAAACAAAAAATCAACCTACAAAATGTGAGAAGATATTTCCAAATCATATATCCAAAATAGGGTTAATATTCAAAATATATAAAGAACTTATGCAACTTAATATCAGAAAAACAACCTAATTAAAAAATGGATAGAGAATTTGAATACGTTCCAAAGAAACATACAGAGGGCCAGCAGGGCCCATATTTACTAATAATTGGGGAAATGCAAATTAAAGCCAAAATCTGAGATCATTTGAGACCTGTCAGATTGGCTCTTGTGAAAAACCAAAACCAAAACCAAAAAATAACAAGTGTTGATGAGGATGTAGAAAGAAGGGAACCCTTGTACCCTATTAGTGGGAATGTAAAATGGTATAGCTGTTAAGAAAGTAGGATGGAATTTCCACAAATAAAACAAGAATAGATCTATTATATGATCCAGCTATTCCACTTCTGGACTTCTGGGTATTTATCTGATGAAAACGGAAACATTAATTTGAAGATATATATATATATATATATATATATATATATATAATTTGAATAGGATATATGATATCCTATTCATTTCAACGTTATTTACAATACCAAGATAGGGAAGCAATGTAAGCATCCATCACTTGATGAATGAATAAAGAATACACACACACACACACACACACACACATATACATACACACACAGTAGAATATTACTCAGCCATTTAAAGACTGAAATCTTGCCATCTATAATAAAGTGTTTGGATCTAGAAGGTTTTATGCTAAGTGAAATAAATCACACAGAGAAAGACAGATATAGTATGATTTGATTTATATATGGAATTTAAAACAAATGAAACAAAGCAGATATCGATTTTTAGATACAGGAAACAAACTGTTGGTTATTAGAGCAGGGAGGTATTGTGAAAGTGAGGGATATAATAGGTCCAAACTTCAAGTTTAAAATAATTAATCATGGGAATATAATTTATAGCATAGGGAATATAGTCAGTAATATTTTAAAAACTTCCTATGGTGATAGATGGCAACTAGGCTTATCATGGAAATCATTTTGTAATGTATAAAATATCAAATCACAGTGATGTACACCTGTAACCAATAGGATATTTTAAGTCACTTATGCTGCAATAAAATGTATTACAAAGTTGTCTTATAGTGGAAAAGTTTAAACATTATCATTTCTAGCTTCTACCCTTCAATCTGACTCTTCCAAATTTTCAAGTATATTTGAATCTTCTCTCTGAATTTCTCAAATAATAGGAAATATAGTGTATCAGATGGTAGTTGCTTCATAACAAATCATCCCCAAACTGGTTTTAAACAATGATTTATTATTAACCACAACTCTAGGTCAGTTGGGTGGTACCTCCAATGATTTTAGCCCAGTTCATTAGGGTTCATTCAGTTTAAGAATCATCTGGCCAGGAAGATCCAAATGTCCTTACTCACATATCCAGCAACTAATGTGATGCCAGCTGAGACTCCTCAGTTTTTCTCCATATGACAGAATTCCTGTAGTTTAGACTAAGCGTCTTTATGTGACAGTCTCAGGATAGCATTCCAAAAGAACAAGAGCAGTAGCTTTAAGTTATCTCAGGACGCATGCTCCAGGAACCTCAAAAAAATTTCTTCCTCAACATTTGGTTGGTCCATGCAGGTCACAAGGCTGCCACAGGTTGAAGGTAGAGAGAAATGTACTCTATGTACCTCTTGATGGAAGCTCTGAAATATTGTGACCACATTTTCAAACTGTTTTCTCACACACATCTTGTTTACATTGACAGCTATCCTCTTTCTTTATGGCTTTCCAGCTTTATTGAGGTATATCTGACATGTAGCATTTTAGGGTGTACAGCCTGCTGTTGTGACATACTTATATATTGCAAAAGGACTATTAACCCCATAACTTCAGCTAATATCTCCATTGTGTCACATATTGTGTGTGTGTGTTTGTGTGTGTTGAGAACATTTAAAAACTACTCTCTCAGCAACTTTCAGGTATTATAATCTATAACTACCATGCTGTACATTAGATTCCCCAGACTTATTCCAGGCATATATCTAAAGGACATGAAAACAGGATCTGGAAGATTTATCTGCATTTCCATACTTATTGTGGCATTATTCATGATAGGCAAGATGAGAAAATAACCTAAGTGTCAATCAACGGATGAATGCACTAAGAAGATATGGTGTGTGTATACATACACACACACACTGAAATGTTATTCAGTCATGAGTAAGAAGGAATTTTTTTCTGTTTTTTTTATAAGCAAATATTTGAGTCATTAGCATTTGTCACATGTAGAGAGGGGAGGACTTTGGAAAAACAATACATTTTTTTCCTTTATCTGGGAATATGAGCAGTGTACCAGACTTTTTATTACTCACATATCATTGTACTAAAACTCCTTTAAAATACAGAGACTTATTCACTAAAACTGAGTCAATTCCAATCAAAACAGAAGACTATCAATAGCCTCAAACCCAACTGTACATGAGTGCTGAGTATTATTTCTACCACATGTTCAGCATGTGATAACACTGTATATTGCTCTGAGTACCTATATGCCACAGTTTCTGTCTTAGTTCTTAGTTATCCTTAACAGCTCTTTGTGGGAATAAAAATTTTACCATAAGCCCAGTCATTTGACTTTGGTACATATTGAGGAAATGCCTACCTAAGTCCTTTTACTATTCTTAAGGGCTATCTGTATACACAAAACAGCATTATATTTTCACCATTGACTTTGTGTCAATTCCATCTACCTACATTAAAGTTTGAAAACCTGTAGATTTCAAGAGAAATTTGGTGTGCAATTGCATTGTTTGACCAAAACTGTTTAGAAATAACTGTATGTTAGTAATGAAAATGTGCAAACTGAAATTAAAAGTACAATACTGTTCACAATTGCTTCAGATTAAATATTTACTATCAACCTAACAAAAAATGTACAGGATCTGTATGCTGAATATTAGAAAATGCAAATGAAAGAAATCAAAGAAGACCTAAAACTGACATATCATCTGTATAAAGTTGAAGATTCAACATAGTACAGATGTCAAATTTCTTCAAATTCAGTTGTAGGCTTTGTAAAATTCCTATCAAATTCCAGAGAGATTTTGTAGATATAGACATGCTTATTCTGAAATTTATATGAAGAGGTATACACTCTAGAATACAGGGGGAAAAAGACTTGAAAAATGAGAATAAAGTGAGAGAAATTACTATACCCGATATCAACACCAAGTATAGAGCTACAATAATCCAGACATTGAGGTATGGTAGGAGAAGAGTCACACAGATCAGTGGAACAGAATAGAGAACCCAGATACAGACTCACATAGATATCCTCAGCTGATTTTTCACAATGCTGCCAGCACAATTCAGGGAAGGAATGATGGCCCTTTCAAACAATGGAGATGGAAATTAGATAATGATGAACAAAAAATTTTTTGTGCTTTATACAAAAATTAACTCAAAATGGATTAAAGATTTAAATATAAAAAGTAAAACAACACTTAGAAAAGAAAAAAAAACATGGCAGGAAATCTTCAAGACATAGGATTAGTTTATTTGTATCTGAAAATTTCATATTTAAAATACCAATTTTTAGTGTAAACTCAATACCATCTTTAAACACAAATGCTATGCTGCATGAAAAACAGTAACCATATGGAAAGCAAAAACATTGTGTTACACATCTACAAGTTGATTTACTCATGTTAAATAATTGATAAATATGCATTTATAAGTGTCTTGTTTGTGCTACTGCAGAAAAGGTATACACTTTGATAATGTGAGTGGACTATAAAAGCCTGGAAAATCTTCAATAGGTTAAGATGGTGAAGATGGATGGGTATCTAAGTCTAGAAACTAGACCTGGGCATGTGAGAGGCTGCTGGTGGATTTCTCCTGATGTTGTTCCTACATAGTTTGGGACTTATGTTTTCATTTATACTTGAGAAAGGGTTAAAATCTTCACTTAGCACATACCAGAAGTTTCTAGATGAAAAAAAAATCTTTTTAATGCGGCTAATTTAAAAAGTGTATTCTCCAAGAAACCATTGGTGAATTCTGCAAATGCCTACAGAGTAATAGCTATTTTTTTTTTTTTTTTTTTGGCTAGGACTTCTTTGATTCTGTGAACTTATTATTTAGGCCTATTATTTAGGCTTAAATTTCTAACTTGCTTTTATTACCAATTTGTAGGCAATGCAAAAAATAGTTGACATTAATCTTCAGAGCCTCAGAAATTAAAATTCTAGAATATTAGCTTCACATAAGTTCATATACCACCTTATATTTGCATGGAACTATGCCTAGTACAAATATTTTTATACAATATTTAATTGTCTTGCTGAAGGGACTTCTATGAAGGCAGGAACCAAAGTTTTAAAGGTTTACATGACAGTCTAAGATTAGAAGGCTAAAAATTCTTAGCTAATATAAGAATTGTGTTTAAATTTTGTGTGAGAAGATTTTTGATCAGGGATAGAGTTACTATACATTGCCTAAATTGAGACTTTTATTTCAGAGGCAAATCCTGAACGTATGGGCTGGAGCAAAAGAAGTAAACTGGGACTATTTTGTGCAAACTGGAATGTATATTTACTGGAGATACCAAAAAATATTAAAACCTAGATAACTAGGTAGGGTTTTTATTTTTATTTTTAAATTTTATTTATTTATGAGAGACACACACAGAGAGAGGCAGAAATACAGGCAGAGAGAGAAGCTGGCTCCATACAGGGAGCCTGATGTGGGACTCGATCCTGGTCTCCGGGATCATGCCCTGGGCTGAAGGCAGACGCCTAACGGCTGAGCCACCCTGGTGTCCCAATAGGTAAGATTTTTAAAACAGAAAAAAATCTTTAGCAAAACTGCTATATTTTTGATATAGTAACTATATATGTTGCAATTTAAAACAAAGAGGATTCATGTAAGTTGCATAGTTGTCTATGCCAACCCATGATTATGTATCAACTTTTTTTTAGTAAGAAGAATCTTCCGGGCTAAAACTGTAGGGAAAATGGTCTTTCTGACATCCCCCTCTTTAATTATGACATTCTTCTTTTTATATCCATACACAAGATAATAACACTCATTGTACAACATGGTGGTAATGAAGTGAAATGAGGAAATTATATATGGGAATAAGTAACAAAAGATTTTATTCTGAGACATAAAGATCCCTCTTGTGGACAGAAATTTTGAGTTATGCATTAAGGCTTTTACACAAAGCACAAAGCATGTAAAGAAAAGAATACTACACTTTACACAAAGCATGTAAACAAAGAATACTACAAACACTGTGAGTATCTAAACTTTTTTTCCTCTTCTTTCTGAGTAGAGAACCACAGAGCGGGGGCATATGCAAATCTCACCTACTAGTATCTTAGATAAAAAACTACCAGAAGGCAGGAATTGGGTACAGCGGTTCGCAATCTCTAACTTTAGGTCAGAAATAAGGCCACTGAAAAGGTTTAAGAGTACGTTAGCTTTCTTGACAAGCCTAATTCCTATGGTTATACAATGCTTGATATGGGGAGATCAGTCAACTAACCAAAATGAATGAATGGATGAAAGAATGAGTCACAGTGAAAATGATGAAACCACTCAAGGGAAGCATTACCTGAAATAATCATAAGGAAGAGTATTTCTGGAAGTAGTTAGTAATCAAGAGAATGTATGTTAAATTTTTGTTTTCTGAAGAAGGCTTAAAAATAGACTTTATTGAGGCAGACTATATTGATTATATTTTCTCCAGTTCTGTACTCTTGATTAGGCTCTAGGTCATGCTGCTGCCTTGTGCCCCCCTGCATCCTGAGCAACCCTGGTCCTTCTCCATAGGGCCCTGCAAGGCATGGCATGACTCCCATTTCAAGGGATCTCTGAATAGTAACTTCTACCTTTGCGACAATCATGTAATGTCTGTATGTCTTACTATACCTGGTTAAAACAAATTCCAAGTGTATTTTAACAAACCAGACACAAAGAAATCTAAGTAAATTAAATAACAAACAGGGGGAAAATGACTGCAAATAAAAAGATAAAATTGAAATATGCATTGGAAGCTATGTCAAACAAAATTAATACCACAGAAATGGAATTTGAGAATTACCTTGGAAGGTACAATCCTTAATATCATATGGTGTTTTATCAAAGACTAGATCTACTCTTAATACTTGTATCAACTTCCCATAGTTTCATCTCTCTAGCCTCTTCTATGAAATGCTGACCTTAAAAGAATTTTATGTAAGTAAATTTGGCTTATGTGAGTAGGTAACTTAGCTAGATGCTTGGCATATAGCACTTACTCAATAAATTGTAGCTCTATTAATAAATCAAAACAATAAAAACTATGACAGAAATGGAAAATCCACCTATGAATAGAATTTGGGTTCCTATAGAAGAATTTAGAAACAACATCCAAGAGTGTAACACAAAAGTGTTCCAAAATTTAAAATATCTGAGTCTGAAAATTTAAAAGACTTCTCTATATTTCACAGAAGTGTTTTTGAAGAGACTCAAATACTTGGATTTGTGAATTTAGTTTTTATATCAAAATACAAAAGTTTCCAAATGGTCCAAAGGAATGAAATTTTATAATTTTAATGTACATTAAATTGTAATTAGTTAAAACTTTATCTGTTTTAAAATTTCATCTAACACCAAATGCCAGAAGACAATGAAGTATTGCTTTTAGACTTCATTTTAAAAGTAAAAGCAAAAAACAAACAAACAAAAAACACATTGTGACCTCTCAAATAATATATAACTGAATCATCTTGTAAACATGTTGAAAGTTATTGTTAGATATACACTGGCTCAGAAAATATATTGCTTGGCTGTGTTCTTGAGGAATTACTTAATGTTCCAGGAAACAAGAAAAGAATTAGAACTATAGACATCTCAGGATATCTAGAAAGTTGTAATCAAGATAGAATAGGCTCAATGAAATGACTGCTATAGAATGGTGCAGAGATAGGTAGATATGTAGCTGGCTTTCTTAATTATTGATCCCGAGGGACATGAGAACTTACACTAAAATCTCTACTTTGATATCAAAGTCTCATTTGGCATGTTGGGTTGAACAGAATTAATATTTAGGCAAAAGACTGTAAATAAGTGAAAGGTCCAAGTGTAAGAAACATCAGGAATAGCTGTTACCCTAGCAACCTGGAGAGCATGTATCTTACATAAAAGGGCAGTTGTAATTTAAATCTACCAGCATTTGTGAGAAAAGATTGTAGGTGAAGTGTTTCCAGATTTTCAAATTTTATGAAAAACAAAAAATTCATATTTTATGTAAAATCTAATTTGTGTAATTATTTTGCTTTTATTTTTAATAAACTTCTTAAATTTTGAGGTAAGTATATATTCACATGCAGTTATAAGAAATAACACAGAAAGATCCCTTTACCTAGTTTCTCTCAATGACAACATCTTGCAAAATACAGCACATCACCACAACCAGGATATTGACACTGCTACAGTCAAGAGGTAGAACAATTCTATATCCTCAGGGATCCCTCTTGTTGACATTTTATAGCCATATGTACCTCTCTCTGAGCCCACCCTCCCAGTGCCCCTAACAACTTCTAATCTGTCGTCCATTTCTATAATTTTCCATTTCAAGAATGTTCTATAATAATACAGGATCCTTGGGATTTGCTTTTTGACTTATGATTCTTTAAAGATTCATCTAATTCCTACATGTATCTATGGTTTGGTGTCATTGTTGAGTAGTGTCCTATGTTTAAATATAGTGTAGTTTTTTTTACCATTCACTGGCTGAAGGACATTTGAACTGTTTTCAGTTTGAGGCTATTTCGAATAAGGCTGCTAAGAACATTCATGTATAGGTATTTATGTGTAAGTTTGCAATTCTCTGGGTTAAATGTGTCAGCAATCTAGTTTGTCCACATCCACACTTGCATTTATAGTGTTTTATTTCAGTAATTTTGATAGGTGTGCAGTGAGATCTTACTGTGAGTTTAGTTTTAATTTCTTTTCTTTTTTAAGATTTTATTTACTTATTTATGAGAGACACACACAGAGAGAGAGACAGACGTAGGCAGAGGGAGAAGCAGTCTCCTCAAAGGGAGCCCAGTGTGGGACTCCATCTCAGGACCCCAGGATCATGCCCTGAGCCAAAGGCAGATGCTCAACCACTGAGCTACCCAGGCATCCCTAGTTTGAATTTTGTTATTGAAATTGAGCATCTTTTCATGTGCTTAATGTTAGTATATTCTCCTTAGTGAAAGTGTGTTAATAACCTCTGTCTATTCTGTAATTGATTTATATTGCTAATTTTTGAGAGTTCTTTATATATACTAGATACAAATCCTTTAATTTGATTATATAATTTACAAATATTTTTTGAGTATTAGCTTTTTAATATGGTCAATAACAATTCATCTAGAGTTTAAGTATTCATTGGTGAATACATCTATATAGTAAAATCACAACAGTTGTATATTTCCATATTCATGTAAAACTAGATAGTTTTCAATATTTCATTCTTACATAAAAAGTCCTTTTCTATGTCCTTTGTGCATATGTTAGAAATTCTAGAATTCTCTTTTACATCTTCAAATACTGTTGATTGATATTATCAAATTGTTCTCCTTACTATTGGTACCAAGTCACAGTATCCTCATAACAGTACTCAAAGGCTCCTATATTCTGTGCAAGCTCAGAATATACTCATTCCACATATACATTTAAGGATCCAATAAGTGACCTCCAGATGGAACCTTAGACTCAGTAAACTCATAATAGCCAAGCCTAGTATAAGATGCTATGTCCTGACTTGCATGTGCTCCCCTTCTAATAGGAAGACTACCATGAAACTCCAGGGCCTTTGGTATCAAGTCAGTTTGAAACCTGTACCCATAAGTCCTCAGAAATATTTGAATATTCCTTTCTCCTATGCACAGTTAATGCAAATAAATTTCCATATGTGCCCATGGGGAAAAACTGGACGGATCATTAATGTATATACTTGACATTGGGGTTGCAAGATTCTACCTTCTGAAAGCTTGGACACTCTCAGTTGGGTTACAGATCACGAAACTGATTCAGTTTAAGAAATTTAGAAGTCATGCATGCTTGATTTCTTTTGGATTTGTAGACTGAGCATGAACCATGTTATCTTCTCACCTAACTTGCTTCTGGAGACACGTGTCTATTAGCTATCTTCAAAGTTCCCTGTAGTGGTCAGCAGCCACTGCAGTCTTACCATTCCTAAGATTATTGTATCTCATTGCTGCTGATGACTGAGCACTAGTCAGTCTCTAGAATTGTGGAATCTTATCCCATTGCTGCAATGTTTCAGTTCCTAAAAGTATCCCTTACCATGAGCAACAAAGGAAAGCCTCACCAAGATTCTAAGTGATCTGCCACCACTCTTACTAGCAAGTTGCTTTCACTTTTCATTACCAGTTTTTCATTGTTGTTAGTTTTTTGTTTTGTTTTATTTTCATTTTGCTTGGTAGCAGCAGGGAGGATATCTTATAGTATTTCCGTAGATCAAATCATCTGGTGGTTTTCTGGACCTACATAGCATATTGATTCTAGCCAAATTTTCTGGAATTTCATTTAATGAACCATTGCTATCTTTAAGTTTCTAGGAAACCAACTTGTGGTGTCTTTGCACTCCCATGGGGTCTTTGTCAGTGTATTAGATCCTATATCCTGAGAGAATTTTGCCATATCTATAAAATCTCCTCCCCACACAACTTTATATTATTTGAAATACACTCAGAAAACAGTTCTAGATGCATTAACCTGGCTCTTTCTGGGGTATGTTGATTAGGTTCTATGGTTTCTTTGGGGGTTATGAGTATCCTATACCTTCCATAGGCCAAGCACTTTCTCCACTAGTTACTATGGTTAAATTCTATCACTAATAGACTAGCCAGAAAGGAAGGTGAGAGCAGATTTTAGTAGGATGGGAGTAGGCAGTCATGCATAATGAAGGCAACTGCATCATATTAAAGTCCTTTGGAAGGAAGAACAAATCCTTCTGCAAGTTGGAGGATATAGGGGCATATAGGAATTCAAGATTTTTAAGCACACCAACACAGTTATCTGCATCACATTCTGATAGTCTAATGTTTCCCAATCAGACCCTGATCTTGGTGTAAGAGACCATTTAGAGTAAGAATTTAATGTTCCCTGGCACTCAGCTACTCTTTATAATTAGTTTTGGTCCTGATCCTGGTCCTTCTCAGCTCTCTATCAACAGGGGATTGGTATCTTTATATACTGCCAAAAAGTCTCTCTGGCTTTCACACATAGCTTTTAACTGATTAGAGCTGTACATTATCTCTCTCAAGCATCAATTAACCCCAATAACTGCTATTCAATTTTAGTATCCTTAGAATTATTATTTCCATCATATCTTTCAAATGCCTGCTACATTTCACTCACTAGTGCAGGATTCAACAAAGTTTTCTGTACAGGGTCAAATAATAAACAGTTTAGGCTTTGTGATCAATACAGTTTTTGTACACCTAGTGCAATCTACCACCGTGGGATAAAATCAGTCATAGATAAAACATCCCTGGTCTCAATAAAAGTTTTTACTAAACAACAGATGGCGGGCTATAGTTTTCTGACCCCCATGCTAGTGCATGAACTTCTCTTGCATTATAGCAGTTCATGGTGTATGAAAGTTTAAACAAATTCCATACACAGCATGCTAGCATGTTCTCTGTTTACTGCCACTCATACTCACGGATTTCTATCAATAGGTCAAGAGATGATCCAGCTCCAACATCTCATTTAGCACTAATTCATCAGATCCTTCTTCTGGTACCAATTCAGACCCCAGGAAGTAGATTCTAGGATGGAAGTTAATATGCAGGGAATGAAGCAAGATTATGCAAAAGGAGAAGGTGGGCTGTGATACACTGTCAAAATGCCCAGCCAAACCCCTTGGGGATGTAGAACGTAGTCTTCTCAAAAATTTCTGCATTGTAGTGACAAAGTCAGATATTTATATCTTAGTAGAGATAGATCATGAAATGAAGGTTGTCCCTGGAATCATAGCATGACCTTAGGCAAAGTGGTTCTCTTCAGCTTAGGGAGAATCCCAGGGAAAGCTAATAGGTGAGGGCTGTCAGTTAACAGTAGTCCCTATAATTTGAGGAATATGTCTTGATGGAGGATCTCAGTAGCACATTGTGGCTTCCACTAAAGATGGAGCCTCAGACATAATGCAGAGATACTGAGTTCCAATTTGTCCTCAATTTGCTTGATTTCACATCCATGTTTTGCTCTCTGCAGAGTTGCAGAGAGGTAATAGTTTCCCATAGACCACTCTGCATAACCACCCACTCATTGTTCTTCCTTTGGCAACTGGAAAGTTTGCTTTCTCCAGATGAGCCTGAAGATTTCTTTTTTGATCCTGTATTTTCCATTTCTAGACCCTTCACCAGCTATTCCAACAATTGTGAAAGTTAAAATTTGTAGGATATATTGCTATCCCATATTCCCCTGACTGAACCTAAACTGACAGTTGTAGCAGCTTTGAGTAAATTTTCAGTGCTTCCATATAAACATACATGGATTTTCCCCCTATTCTCCCCCATTTCCCTACTCTCTTACATAGATTTTCTGATTTTGGTTAATTTTACACATCTATATTTCAGTATATATATATATATGCACACACACACTATAGTGTTCTCACTAAACATTATTCTCAGATGGATTAAGGACAGCTTTGGACTTTGTTTAGGGGGCCTACTAGAATTTCTAGTGGTACAAGTTGTATCATGTTAGGTGGAAGTGTATTTTTATTTTACATTGAAGATAAATCTGGTTAAAAGAGATATATATAGATACCACGTGGAAATGGACTCTGGAGTACAATACAGTGGATAACTTGAGTAAAATGGAAAAAACTATTTTTCAGTATAATTTCACTTGTATGCCTCTGTATTAGAGGGGAAATGTGCACAAGATCTAGAATGCAAAAGTGAAGAAACTCATCTTTTCACACTCAGATGAAGTGGCAATAAACAGAGTGACATCACTCTCTGCCGCTGTGCAACTACCTTGCCATAACTGTTGGTCCTACTGAGGCCCTGAGGCCAACTACTAGATGACAGCTACAGTGACGGCAGTAGTGCAGAAACGGCTTCCCACAAACCTCTCTGTATCATCTTTCATTCTGAAACATGCTAGACCAGATTTCATCACATGGTGGCAGCAGAGTTCTAACAGGGCAGGCCCTATTGCAAAAGGACTTAACTAAGTCTCTGCTCACACTATTTGCTGATGTTCCATTGGCCAAAGCAACCACCACCAAGCTTAGAGTCAACGTGAAAGGGACACAAAAACGCCTGGATGTTGAGGGGCATGATTCAGTTCTACCTCAGCTGAATTTTACAATTGTTATAATTACATATATGTTCAGCTTTCAGTGTACTATCATATACTGATGATTTATAGTTTTTTAATGTACATGCTGATTTTAGAATGTATTAATTACAGGTCTCCTTAGCAGAGATATCTTCTTGTCTTAAGTTTGTTAGCCCTTAGCACAGTATATTAGACTTCATGGAATTCTTTAGAGAATGTTAAAAAATGAACATTTCATAAAAGTTATAATAGACTCAACATATACATTTTCCTATCATTCTGTGAAACCAATTAATCTATAAGCTACTTTGCTTATTAGGTATTTCAATATGTGCATAATGAAGGTAATGTTACTTCTGATACACAGAAGGAAAACTCTTTTTTTGATAAGCACTTGAGAAATTATCCAGAACTCGACTGATTCTCACATTTTAACCTAAGGGTTTTGAGATCATTTCTGGAATAGAATTGAGTGCAATCTACAGCTAAAAAATGCAGGTTAAATAGCAGAAACGACAATTTTTTAAATGTACCCCTAAATGCTCTATAATGAACCACTACAACTAAGTTAAATCTAAGGGGACTATTCAGGACTATTTTACATTGCCATCTACAGTGCTAACCATGAGGGGTTTTTTTTTAGATTGCACTAAATGTTCAGATTCAAAAGACAGACAGAGACTATACTTGACATCAGTCTAATGAGAAAGAATTAGGAGAGGGAACACCCCTTGCCAGCAGGACAATGTCAGACTTTCTTCTTTTGCCACAGTTCTTGCAGTAGACCAACACAGCGTCTCATATGCATCGATTTGTAAAATCTATGGACATAGGTTTCATGGTCCTCATAAGAGTCATGGACAGTTACAATAGGCACTGCAATCAAGGATGAATAAAATAGTTTGTATCTATCACAGTTTGGTAGTTTTCCCAGGCCAGGCACAGCACACAAACCAGGAGTCATTTTTTAATCAGAAGCAATGTTGCCTAGCAATTTACTTTTCATTTTTATGTATATTAGGTCTTCTGGGGACCAGGAACAAAGTTCTTTTTTTCCCATGCAGCATGAGAAAGGGTTACCCCTTTGCCCACACCGTCAAATGTTCCAAATATATATATATATATATATATATATATATATATATATATATATACATATATATATATAATTTATGATAGTCACAGAGAGAGAGAGAGAGACAGAGACATAGGCAGAGAGAGAAGCAGGCTCCATGCACCGGGAGCCCGACATGGGACTCGATCCCGGGTCCTCAGGATCGCGCCCTGGGCAAAGGCAGGCGCCAAACCGCTGCGCCACCCAGGGATCCCCTCCAAGCATATTTTGTATGCAAATATCATAATTAATGAATGACCTTTAATTCCATGTAGACTTTTTTTTATTTATTCATGAGACACAGAGAAAGAGAGAGAGAGAGAGAGAGAGAGAGGCAGAGACACAGGCAGAGGGAGAAGCAGGCTGCATGCAGGGAGCCCGACGTGGGACTTGGTCCTGGGTCTCCAGGATCAGGCCCTGGGCTGAAGGCGGGCACCAAATCGCTGAGCCATCCAGGGATCCCCTCCATGTAGATTTTCTTAAATGCAACTTATTTTCCTGAACAACACAGGTAGTCCCTGTGAGATAATAGTGACGGTCTTCTATTTTCTATTGGTCAAAATGATGGGGAAAAGATGTGCCTTTAGAAAAAATATCATGTGCTGGTTGTTAACCAGGTAACAGGCCTGTGCTCGCTGTTCAATGTGTACTTCATTATCTATTGATGACAGTAATCCTGCAAGAGAGGAATTATGTATGAGCAGTACTTACAGATGAGGAAACCACAACTAAGAACATCAGCCAGCTGATCTCTAGATTATTTACCAAGCACACTTTAAGAACATTCATGAAATAATTTTTCATTGGTTTTGCTCTATCATTTTAAAAGTAGCTATCTAAATGATACAGTAAAGCAAACAATGTTACTGTTCCACTTTGCCTTTGCTCTAAGACATGATCTGTGTTGACTCCTGACTGGAAATCATTTACAGCAAGAGGAAACAACTTTCTTGAAGAGGCACAAAATGTAAAATGAAATTATTTCATTAAGAAGTTAATTGTTTGAATAATATTTTGAAATTTTTGGTTGAGTATCTGTCAGAGAACATAAAGATCCAATGAGAATCTTCAGTTAAAATAACAGATGTCACTTATTACATCCATATGACCAGACTGGACAGGAGAAATTCAAGAATAGTGAGTAATCTTAATTGAGGCAGAGTGCCTTACTAGACACATCTTTTTTTTATCCTTTATTTATAATATACTGTGACTAATGTTTTTAAGAGTTATATCCCAGAGTCTCCTGTCTTAATTTTCTTCTAACCAATGAAACTTCTTTCTTCTTTCTCATTTGTGTTCATTTGTATTTATTTCCTTTTGCCTTTTAAAAGTTAAAGTGAATTTTATTATATATTCAGATTAAGTCCTTCATTAATAGTCCTATAATTATTGATGAGCTGCCTTAAGTTATAAATATACCATTGTTACTTTTTGTATCCTATCTTAGTTTATTAAAAATGTTAAAAATAAATTTTATGTCAATTGTAACTCTTGGGTCTCCAGGATCCTGCCCGGTGCTAAACCTCTGAGCCACCCAGGCTGCCCAGGAATTAACATTATATTGAAAATGAAACAGTTTGCTTCCCCCATTGCTTTGTTCACTAGCCAGAAAGTAAACATGCAGAGAAAAACTTGGCGTGAAAAGAAATATATAGTTTATCTTCTAATTTTTATTTCCACTTCTTATCTTTTATTTTGGGTATATTCCCATGATTTAGGGGAAAAATAATGTCCTAGAGGCAAGAATTCTTAGCAGCTAATGCCCAGATGAATAAATGCCATAGGCCAACTAAACTGTCATAAATAAAGCAAAGCTAGAGAATGAAATGGACTACTTTTCCCCAGTGATTAGACAGTTATTGATTCACAGTTGTGTAATAGGCAAAGAAAAAAAAGAACTAACACTCTCCAAGGTCAAGTAACACTGAAATTACTGCCATTTAAGTTCTAAAGAATAGTCTATTGATTAATTAATTCTTCTATGTACATTTATATTAATGTTCAGATGTCACATAAAGATAGAAAATCAACATTAAAGAAAATAAGAGAATTATGCAATAAAATAGGCTGGGTTTTTTTCAAATTTTTAGGAACAGTATACATTTAAGAAAATTTTTGCATGACATTTTTACCAAAATTGTTTTGTTTTGAGATATAAGATTTAAAATGCTTTAACTTTTCATTTTCTATTAGTGAATTTGGTACCATATAATGAAATTATTGTGATTCGAGCTGTTAAAAATCACTCATAGAACCAGGCAATAAGTATTCCTTAGTCTGTCTATGCAAAAGCTAAATGGCATTACATTAATTTTTTCATGTGAGATACGAGGTTTTCTTCAGACTTAAAATTACAATACTCTATCCTGTAACCGTGAACAACAATACCCTTTATGTTCATTGTGTCAACAGGAGTTGTAGCCATCAATTTCAACTTTGTACTTGTAATGGCTGCGTTTATCACCTCAGGCCTTCTTTGACTTTCTTTTCTCCTTTGCCCCATACAATAAAAATGTTTTCAGAGACTGCCATTCTTCTTATATATAATAGGCTTTTATTGCACTTTTTATTTAGTTTTTCTAAAATTTTTATTCATTTTTCTATAATTGACCTGTATGGTCTTTATAACATATGGGAATACATTCATTTCTTGATTTCTCCAGCTAAAAGAGATAGGAGGAATATTATCTGGATTTCAATACTGTATACCAAATACCTAAAACTGTGTTCTACATACAGTGGAGACAAACTAAACAATAGTTGTAATAATGAATTTCTAATATATTCTCTCCATGAACTCATGAATAATTATTTTGGTATGATATGTGAAGAATTAAACAATTAACCAAACTGAACAATCTTGCATAGCAGTTTTTGTTTATTTGTTTAATGCCCTGAGTCCTTGTTTTCTATAGTTCTACTTACAGTGAAGCAAATATGGCTTATAATTTTATAATGTGGTTGATACCAATGGTGATAGTAATTTTATGTCAACTTGACTTGCTTTCAGGATGCCCAGATATTTGGTTGAGCATCATTCTGGGTGTTTCTGTGGGGATGTTTCTTAATTAGTAGAGTAAGGCAGACTGCCCTCCATAATGCAGGTGGGCCTCATCTAATCAGTTGAAGGCATAAGTAAAACAAAAAGAGCAGTTCTCTGAATAAGCAAATGGATTCTATAGCAGAATTCCTTTGAGTTTCATCTACACCTTTTTTTCTCCTCGGTATCTAGGCTGCTGGCCCACACTGTAGAATTGGTCTTATAAGCCTTCATAATCATGTGAGACACTTTTTTATAATAAATCTTTCATACACATACACACACATCCTATTGCTTCTATTTATCTGAAAAACTATAACTAACACTCCATACATCCTGTTGTAAAAACAAAAAGATTTCCTCTAAGAATATTTCCCTGATCAAACAAACCAACCTGTATTTGTTATTAATTATTGAGTGACCTCTCAATACCACAAAGGTGGCTGTATCAGGAACATTATCTATTGTGGTTTGCTGCAACACCGTAAGAAAGTTTCTTCTCCTTTATAATGAAGAGTATGCATATTATGAAGTAAATTGCCTTTTAAAAACAAAATGCTGGTAAGTAAAATAACCAGGAATTAAGCCAAGATCTATCTCACCCCAAACTTTTCTTTTTCTTAATGATGTCAGTCAACTGCTGATGGCTCTAACATTTTTTAAAAATAAACTATTATATTGGTTAAGATTTTAAGGAGATTTTAGTCCCACAATTTGTTAATTTACTTTGCAAGACTGATTGACTTTATAGTATGTTCAGTGAAAATAAATTTAGGCATGGCAAAGCAAACTCTTAGAAGTTCTGTTGTTAATGAAGGGATGGTATTTAAAGTCTGATTTTTAAAATGGGAGATACTTCTAAAATGTGATTATTTTGCTTCTTATTTTTCAGTCCATTATTTGTCTGTACTTTTGGACTCAAAGAGAGAAAATTAAACAACTATTTTATGGGAATATCACTTATTTGCATATCTCATTTTAAGCTTTGCTAATTGCCACTGAAAATGCCCAGATTGTTTGTTAGGCATTTATTTTTTTGAAGAACTTTATTTGCTTAGACATTCTTAATAATAAAACCATTCTCTTAACATTACCCAAAGTATATAAGAAGATCAACAAGATTCATTTTCCACAATGAATTTTCTGTTTTAAAAGTCTTAGAATTCTGGAAAAAAAAATATATTTTTTTCTGCATTATTTTCCAAGTATTATAAACAGTGATTAAATGTCCTTTTAGCAGTCTTGATAACAGAAATACTTTCAAAAGGAAATAGTTTCTCTTCCATCAATGCCTTATTGTTTTTCTATTAAATAGTACAATGAACACACTATGAATAGCCACGAAATAATAACTATTTATTGAGTTATATAGTATATGGTAATTTGATTAATATAAGGTTTTTATAGGAATAATGACCTATCAGTAACTCCTAATCTATTGAAAATGCATTTTAAAGACTCAGGCTCATAATTTACATATATTAGCAATGTTGACTGGTAACTTATTTTGAGAGTTGGTATCTTGAGTCACATCTGAACATTGCCTTATTTTATAAGAATAAAAAAATAAGATAAAACTTCACTTGTTACTGGGACATAAATCTTATCATTTCATTATTAAGTTATATTAATAAGAGGACTTTTCACCCTTTCCAAAAAGGGAATCATATGTTGGAATGAACATTTCCGTTCCTCTTTCATCTGTTATTGCTCTCAGACAGTTAAGTTTTTGCCATATGTGTGAGAGAGCTTGAAGTTTATTGAGCAACAACTATGTACAGGAAGGAAATTAAAGGTCACACCTAAGGCTAATTCCATTATGCCTACATCTCTATATTTTTTAGTCTTCAGAAGAAGTTCCAAATCCCCATCACTTAAAATCTTACCTCTACTCAGCTCTGAATATTCCCTTACCTTATGTAATCTTCCTCTCATCCATGACCCTCCCATTCCTCCAAAACATCCACTGTCCTATAGCATTGGGGAGCAGGCAGTCATCAGCAAGATTTCTATTATTTATAGCTCTGAACTTTCCCTTCAACTTCTGTTCTATGTGAAAGAAATCTGGCTATGTGATGAAGATGATGCTTCTACAGTAATATCTACAATGGTTCTCGTCCTCTTACAATCCATATACTACGGGATTTTGAAGGGATTTAGATTGTGTCGTTTCATGTCTACTGCCAGACCATTATTCTTTCTCTTTTTCCAAAACCTCAGCTGCTTTTTGGGGCATCTAGGTGGCTCAGTCAATTAAGTGCCCAACTCTTGACCTCAGCTCAGGTCATCATCTCAGAACTGTGAGGTCAAGCCTTGAGTTGGGCTCTGTGCTCCGCATGGAGCCTGTTTAACACACTCTCTCTCTCTCTTTTTTCCCCTCTGTGCCTACACCCTGCTCTTTCTTCCTCTCTAAACAAGCAAACAAATAACCCAGATGCTTTGAAGCACAGCTCTTAAATTTATATGATCAACTACCTTTCCTTGGCACTTATTAATAAACCTTGTCACTTTCTTCTATTCATTAAAGAGTTTTATCATTCAACTCCCTGCTGTGTTTTTCTTTTTTTCCTATCCCTCATGATCAATTATTCTTGCTTCCTTTTTACAACTAATAATCTTGTTCTCTCTGTTCCTGTGTTCCCAACCTCCTTGGTTATACCTTACACCTTGTCACCCCCAGTAACTGCAGCCTCTCGAAAATTTCATTTTTAAGCCTCCACTTTGATTAGCATTTCCTATCTTTGACACTTTTTTATCTAGTATTCTCAGGGCAACAATTATTTGACCTCAATGGTTTTGACAATATATTAATTATATACTTAGACATTTAGGCAAAAAAAAAATCATTTTCTTATCTTCAATTCCCTGATTACTTAGCTTACATTACATAGGCTATCATAATTTTTCCTTTGCACAGGCCCTCATATTCTCTCTCCCTGTAAAGTACTGATCTGGAAAACCTGATGTTTCCCTGCACTACATCAGAAGAGCTGGGGATAAATTAAGAAAAATACATAACCACACTTATTTTAAATTCATGATCAGAATCCTTATTTATACCTTAAGCATTTCTCAGAAACATGAGTATATTTTCTTAAGTCAGTTCACTCTTACAAGATATTTGTTTTTTGACATTATGGAAAACAGGATAGTTTTATTCCTTTTTCAGTAGTTCCATTATAGTCTATAGACTATATTTTATAATCTGCAACTTTTTTAATTCTTTGAGCAGTTCCAACAGTTTTTGGTCAAATATTTGGGATTTTCCATATATGAAATCATATTATCTACAAATAATGACTATTTTTTTCTTCCTGTCTGATTTAAATGCCTTTTAGTTCTTTGTGTTGTTTAATTCTCTAGCTAGGATTTCTAGTACCATATTGAACAGGAGTAGTGACAGTAGGCATCATTGTCTTTTTTCTGACCTTAGAAAAATAAATACCCAGGAATAAATTTAACAAAAAAGTGAAAGAATTATAGAATAAAAACTACATGATTTTGTTAAAAAAAAAAAAGAAAGACAACAAATAAAAAGACACCCCATATTCACGGATCAGAAGAACACTGTTAAAATGTCCATATTATCCAAACTCATCTATAGATTCAATATAACCCTATACAAATTATTTCTATTTATTCACAGAAATAGAAAAAGCAGTTTGAAAAACTGTATGGAACCATAAAGACCCTGAATAGACAAAGCAATTCTGATAAACAAGAACAAAGCTCAACATCATACTTTCTGATTTCAAACTATACTATAAATCTATAGTATTTAAAACTGTATGTTACTGGCATAAAAGTAAACAGACAGATGGAACAAAATAGTCCAGAATTAAATTTCTGCATATATTGTTTCATAATATTCGACAGGGATTTAAAAATGTCCAATGTAGATAGGACAGTTTCTTCAACAGTGTTGGGAAAACTGGATAAACAGGCATAACAATAAAATTGGACTTCTATCTTATTCTACTTCCAAAAAACTAATTTGAAGACTTAAACATAAGACCTGATTCTACAAAACTCTTAGAATTAAACAGAGAAGAATCTCTTTGGCATTGGTCTTAGCAATGATATTTGGAGGTGACACCAAAAATATAAGTGACAGAAGCAAAAGTCAACAAGAGGGACTATATAAAATTTAATGCTTTCTGCACAACAAAAGAAAAAAAAAGAAAAAATGGAGAAAATTTTTGCAAAACATATATTGAATAATAAATTAATACCTAATATATATGAAGAAGTCATACAACTCAATAACAACAACAAAAATCTGATTTAAAAATGAGCAGAGGAAAAAAAAAATGAGCAGAGGAACTAAATAGGCATTTTTCCAAGAAGATATCCAAATGGTCAACAGGTACATGAAAAAATCACTAATCATCAGGGAAATGGATAAGAAAACCACAATGAGCTATTACCCACACCTGTTAGGACAGCAATCATCAAAAATTAAAAGGTAAGTATTAGTGAGCATGTTTAGAGAAAGGGACATTTATACACTGTTAGTGAAATGTGAATTATTTCAGCGACTATGAAAACAATATAAAGTTTCCTCAAAAATTAAAAATAGATCTACTGGGTATATACTCATAGGAAATGAAAACAGGATTATTATAGAGATATATGTACTTCTACCTTTATTACAACATTATTTTTTTTTTTGAGAGAGAGAGAATCTCTAGCAGACTCCTCTCTTTTTTTTTAAGATTTATTTATTTATTTATTCAGAGAGAGAGGGAGAGGCAGAAGGAGACGAGGCTCCATGCAGGAAGCCCGACGTGGGACTCGATCCTGGGTCTACAGGATCACACCCCAGGCTCCAGGCAGCGCTAAACCACTGCACCACCAGGGCTGCCCTACAACATTATTCTTAATAACCAAAATATGAAAACATAACTGAAGGTCCATCAGTGAATGAATGGATAAAGAACGTGTGGTGCACATGTACAATGGAATATTATTCAACCATGAGAAGGGATATCCTGCCATTTACAATAACACGGTTGGAACTTAAGGACATAAGTCACACATAGGAAGGCAAATTTTGTATGGTATCACTTAAAAGAGCCAAGCTCATAAAAAAAAAAAAAAAAAAAAAAAAAAAAAAAAAAAACCAGAGAAAATGGTGGTTAGCAGGGGCTGGGAGATAGGGAATAGGAGAGATAAATACTTACTACAAATAGTAAATAAGTCCTAGATATCTAATGCACAGTATATTGAATACGGACAGCAATATTATATTATAAACATCAAACTTACTAAAAGACTAGAGATTATTTTAACCACAAAAATGATAAATAAATGATTTGTAGCTAACTATTGCTACAATGATGATAATATTACAATATATAGATGTATCAAATCAACAAGTTGTATACCTTGAGTTTACACAGTGTTATATGTCAAATAGATTTCAACAGAAAAATAAAATTTAAACATTCACTCTTTCATTTCAGGTTAATATTCTATGCTTTCTGCTTTCTTCAAATAACACTTTTCTCCCTCGCTCTTGGCTTCTTGTTTCACCAAGAAAATAGAGACCTTCAGAAAACAATTTTTACATATGCCTATCAACTAACCTACAAAGCCAACTTTCAGCAATCAAAACCCATAAGCTCTGTCTTCCATTCTGTTACAATGGACAAATTGTTCATGTTCTTTCCGAAGACTACCCTTTCTATTTCTCTCTATTGTATGATAGATACTGTATCAATTGGCTTTTGTTATGTAATAAGTCATCTAAAATTAAGTGGCTAAAGACAACAGTTTTATTATTTTCTCTCATGAATCTATGATATGCTGTAGTTTTACTGATCTAAAGTTGCTTGAAGCAAATCCATTGGTACTTGGTTCTTTGTTGAGGTTTGAGCTCAGATCTGCTTCACGTGCATTGATTCCAAGGCCCAGGCTGAGGCTGCAGCATCTCCCCCGGGGCATATCTCCTTTAGGTGATGGCAGAGGTTCAGAAGAGCAAGTAAAAACATAGAAGGTCTTTTGAGCTACTAATCATTCTGTCACTTCTATCTCATTTTAAGGATCAAAGTAAGCCACATGGCCCAACACAAATTCAAGAGACAGGGAAAATTTCTTGGACCTTATAGGAAGGGGAATTAAAACACAAAAAGGTATGGTGAAGGACAGTTGAATAATTGGGCCTATGATGAATTTAATTACATTTCTCTTCAACTCTTAGAGATTTAAGTAATCTCCACATATATTCTATTTCAGTTTTTCTTTCTGCAACTGCATCATTCACATTAGCAAACATTATGAAATATTTTTCACATCACAGAGAAACAAAAACAAACAAAAACCATTCCCTTGGTTCCAATCCAACTGCCACTTTATTTTTATGCTCCCTATAGAACAAAATTCTAAAAAGAAATGTCTGTCTCCCATCAGTACTTCCCGTCTCCCTCTATGATTGGAACCCACGTGCTTCAGACTTTCATTCCTAAAACCATAATTGCCAAGGTAATCAATAACTTCTAATTGCCAAACCCAATGGCATATTTTTATATGCCAGCACTTGACAGGTTTCAGGTTTCTGTTTTATCATCAGCACTTGACATAGTCGATCATTCTTTTTTACTTGAACTCCTTTAGTTTTTTTAATATCTTTTGTTTCACTTTTTCTTCTACTTTATAGCTTCTCTGGGTCTTTGGTGGAGCCTCTTTAACTCTTCAAATGTTGGTGTTAAGGCTCAATCCTTGGACTTCTTACCTACATTGTTACTCTCCATGTGATCTAATTTTGCTTACAGTCTGAAAAGTTATCTAATTTTGCTTACAGTCTGAAAAGTTATGCCCTAATGATGACTTTCTATTAACATCTCCAGACTAATCTTTAGAAATTATACAGTCAAGTGCCTATAGGGAAATCTTTCACATAGATGCATACTTCTCAAAAGCGACATACAATGTCAAATGATTTCCTTCCTTCAACCCTCTTCTAATGCCAGTGTTTTCATCTCAGTACACATCTCCATCACTACTACATTAGCTCAAGCCAAATACGATAATTCACCTGAAATATTAACATAGTTTCCTAAGGATCTTTCCTCTTCTATTTTACCTACCTAGCATCTGTTTTTCTTTCATATCACAGTCAGAGTGATTCTTATAAAATGTAGATCTAATGATATCACTTCTCTTCTCAAAGCCCTTCATTGGCTTCCCTTAAAATAGAGTAAAATGAAACTTCTCTGTATGGCATACCTCCTTTCTACTGTCATTGTACTCTAGTAGCACTGGTCTCATTGTTTGTAGAACATTTCACATATGACATCTCTTAAAGATATTTGTTTTTACTGTCTCCTTTTCCTGGAACATTCTAGATCCAGATTCTGCAGGGATCACTTTCTCACTTTGAGATTTTTCGCTCAAATTTTATTACTGTTCAATCCAATCTAAGATCAATTCCATTTCACCCCATCCACCTTTATCCTTATTTTTTCATTGTAATAGTTACTACTACCTAGCATTACATCTTATATCATATTTATGTCAATGTATACACATACGTGTATATATATATTTACAGATATACATAGAAATATGTAAACATATGCATCTCTCTCACAGATACACATATCAATGTAGATACATATGTATATCTTCATACATCCATACATCTTGAGGAGAGATGCATATAAACATGTATCTATGTATATATGTGTATATAAGGTAGTGTATGTATATGTAAATATGTATTTACATACATATTTATAGTCTATGTATTCCTATTAGAATATATATTTCTTTATTTTTTTTAAGATACAGATGCACTGAAATGCGGGACACATGCACCCCGATGTTTATAGCAGCAATGTCCACAATAGCTAAACTGTGGAAGGAGGCTCAGTGTCCATTGAAAGATGATGGATAAAGAAGATTTGGTCTATGTATACAATGGAATAATACTCAGCCATTAGAAACGACAAATACCCACCATTTGCTTCGACATGGAGGGACCTGGAGGGTATTATGCTGAGTGAAATACGTCAATCGGAAAAGGACAAACATTATATGGTCTCATTCATTTGGGGAATATAAAAATTAGTGAAAATGAATAAGGGAAAGGAGAAAAAAGGAGTGAAAATATCAGTGAGAGTGGTAAAACATGAGAGACAGCTAACTCTGGAAAATGAACAAGGGGTAATGGAAGGGAAAGTGGGCAGGGGGGTGGGGTGACTGGGTGATGGGCACTGAGGGGGGCACTTGGAGGGATGAGCACTGGGTGTTATGCTATAACAAACTGAACTCCAATAAAAAATAAAATAAAAAAAGAAGAAAGAAGAAAGAAAGAAAGAAAGAAAGAAAGAAGAAAGAAAGAAAGAAAGAAGAAAGGAAAGAAAAAGAAAAAGAAAAAGAAAAAGAAAAAGAAAAAGAAAAAGAAAAAGAAAAAAAAAGAATATATTTTTGAAGGTGGAAATTTTTCCTGCTTCCTTACCCATGAAAGGTTTTAAGAACAAATCTTTGCAAAGTTGCCATGAAGCATTAATATGCAGTGTGTGAGGTACTGAGTAGGAAGATCTTTTTCACATTAAAATAAATATTTCCAACATGCTTTTCCAGAAGCCCTATTTTGGGGGTATTAAGGGAGAGGATTATTGGCCATCCGCCAGTTACTAATGTAGCTGCAGTTTTGATCCAATTTATCTGTCTGTAATAGAGTCTAGTCTCTCTCTTGAATAGAGATCAGAGAGATAAAAACTCACTAAATCTAATTTTAGTGTTTAATTTTTTCTTGGGGTTTAAATATATTTGTATATATTTACTAAAAACTATATATTGTGTCATGGCCCCTTGCTTCTTACTCACAAGGAAATCACACTCTAATCTAGAGTTCTATAGATACATATATGAATAAAGAAATGCTTATCAAGATTAGATATTGGTGGGAGTCTATGGAAACATTTTTGCCATTCTAGTGGGAATAATACTAATACAGCCCTTCTGTAAATTAATTGAACCATTCTTCTTGACAATGGTATCTGCATAACCTATGATCAGCATTTATTTTCTTAAAAATATATTCCCCAAAAAGTCGTAAACAGCTTACACAGACTATTCTGTGTAGCGTGTTTTTTGTAATTGAAAATTATGAGTAACCTGGGCATGCATCACTGAGAGAATGGATGATGGTATGTAGCAAGTATACAATTCAATCTGGAAACAATGTGTTGTATTTGCACATAGAAATAAGGATAGATCTTAACAACATGGATTGTTGTTATGTAATCTTTGGAAAAAACAATAAAGTTCAAAATATGTGAAATATTATTATGTAAAATAAAAATACACACAAAGAAGATATTCATTTTCCAAGAAAACAGAAAAATAATATTAAACAATTTTGAATGGCCATTTATGAGAAGAGTAGGGAATGAAAGTGGAGTATGTGGATAAAAGAAAATGAAAAATATGAAAAAACATTTTAAAGGGCAATATGATAATATGATGTGATCTGAAGTGTATGACTAAATCAACCATAAGAACTTCAGATTAAAAGCTAAGAAATACTCATTCTTTTGTATATTGAATTGTGACCTTCAATTTAAGAAAAGCCTTAAATTTAGACTCCAAGGACCTAGGCTTTGAAATTGCCTATCACTCTTTTATTTTACTATAGTAAGAATACTTAACATGAGGTCTACTCTCAAATTGTTTTAGTTGCCTATTATAGTGATTACTGTAGGTGCAATGTTATACAACAGATCCAAAGAACTTATCCATCGTGTACAATGAAGACTTCATATATCCTGAAGAGCAACGCTGCATTTCCCTCTTTCCCAAGCTCCTGACAACTGTTGTTCTACTCTCTTGGGGAAAGGATAGTTTCTTCAAGAAATGGTGCTATAAAGTCTGAATATCCACATGGAAAATAATGAAATTGTACTATATTCTACACTATACACACCAATCAGTTCAATGGATTAAAGATTTAAATGTAAGATCTAAGGCTACTAAACTATGGAAGGAAACAGGAGAAAATTTTCAGGACACCTGTCTAAATAGTAGTTTCCTAGACATAACAACACCAACACAGGCAACAAAAGCACAAAAGCAAAGATAGGCAGTAGGACTAGGACTACATCAAATTGAAAAAAAATTTCTGCATAGACAAAAAGAACTTAACAGAGTAAAAAGAGAACTTACAAAATGGGAGAATATATTTCCAAACAATTTATTTGATGATGGATTAATATATTCAAAATACACAAAGACTCCTACAGTTTGATAGTTAGAAAACAACCTGATCAACAGGTAACAAATTTGAATAAACATTTCTCCAAATATGACATACAAATGGTCAACAAGTACATCAAAATGTTTACAAACTAATCATCAGAGAGATGCAGATCAACCACTTTTTAATCATGAAACTTGGAAAATAATTTTAGTTTGAAACTTTAATCTGCCCATTCATAAAATGATACTTTTTTATAGCAATCTTAAAATAGGATAACCAAATGCAAGAATATGACATTTTTTAAACTATCATGTTTTAATGATATAAAGTATTGAATTGCTACTCTAGCTTTATCCTATGATGATTTCTATTTGCATATTTGAATATTTCAATAATTTTCTCACTTGGAATTAGATCACTTTATTTATGTTTAAATATCTGATCATGACAACAGTAAAAAGCCCCAGGAAAGAGTTCTTGCCATTTAATTATTCTTAATAGTCTAATTATTTTTGAATAGTTGGCATTAGTCTTTACCAAACAATTATCAAATCTAAACCACATATATAATTAGCTCAGAATGGGCAAAAATATGAAACATATTATATGTTTTCAAGGGGAAGTTGTTTTACCTTGCAAAGATTGCAAGCCAAATTACTTGCTGGATACTCATTCAAAGCCCTTTGGAAAATTTCAAGATGAATTTTTTTCTAAGGAATCAGAGTATTTAGTTCCAATAATTCGTATAAGAATTATTATTTCTATCTCATAAAGATAACAATTTAAAAGCTATTTAATATTATTGCATTGTCTAATGGCATTTAAGAGCAAAGGAAATAATTTTTGGCAAACTTGACTTTAGCCAGATTTTAAATATACTAAAAGGAGATTATTTTTTTTAATTTTTATTTATTTATGATAGTCACAGAGAGAGAGAGAGAGAGGCAGAGACACAGGCAGAGGGAGAAGCAGGCTCCATGCACCGGGAGCCCGACGTGGGATTCGATCCCGGGTCTCCAGGATCGCACCCTGGGCCAAAGGCAGGCACCAAACTGCTGCGCCACCCAGGGATCCCTAAAAGGAGATTATTATATGAGTGTAAACAAGTTGATGAAAAGAAATTCCTGCTAATGGTAGTTTTGATAGACTACACTGTATATTGAAGTGAATGAGTAGAGATTACAGTAAATGTAGATAGTAAAAAGCAACCAACATAGAAGTACTTGAGAAGTGTGGGTAAGAGGGAATCAGTGAGCTAGATAAATAACTAGAGAAAGATACAAAGGAAGAAATATGTGAAATATATGAATGTGTTCTTAACCATAGATCAAGAAATTAATTGAGAGGCAGGGTTAAAGAAAGAATGGGAATGACTGATGAATTGGGTTCTAGAAAAATGGAGAGGGAAGGCAATCTTTGTTCATTAAAAGTTACTGTGATAGAATTTTCATTTGAGGTCGAACTCCTAACTCCTAGTTTAAAGGAAGCAGAAACTTTACTAAGAGAAAACATTCTTATTATGGGCTGTGGTGCATGACTTGCTGAAAGACTTTCCAGTAAAACACCAGGGAATGTACACTTGAACCAAATCCAATGTTTTCACCTAGTCTGTCTGCAAATCACTCTCTGGACAGAGAGCAAGCCATTTCAAGTCTAGCAGAAATGAATTCATAAAGAAAAGAAAGAAGAAAGAAAGAAAAATGAAAGAAAGAAAAGAATAGAAAAGAAGAGAATCAACTAAGCAACAAAACCAAACAATGAACCTAAAGAAATTTCAGAGTTTGAATTGTTCAGTAGGTAGTAGTACAGACCTATTCGTGGCTGTGAGATGCTGCCAAGTTGATTCTAAAAAACTTATGAACTGAAGTTGAAAATAGTTAAAAGACTCTGAAGTTATGGCAAACTATAAATTAAGATAAAACCTTAGATGACTAGTTATGAATTTGAAAGACTAAAGAAGGATGGTTCTCAATTGGCTTGTGTGCATATAAGCATGGAATTGATTTTGAAGTAAGGTGTTAGATTTTGGGTGTAACTATGAAATAGAACACTTTTCAAGGTTTTTGAGTTAGTAGGAGAAAAACGCATTTTAAGATTCTCAGGAAGTACATAAGGCAGGAAATTGGAGGTAGAAAGAAACTGAAAATGTGGGATACCAATAATAATACAATTGAAATAGTTAAGATGATAAAGTCCTGAATTAGGAAAACTATAAGACAAAGGAGTGTCTAGTTTAGAGATATTTTTAATGATGTTTCTGAGTATAGGGTGACCTACCCCTCAAAGAGAAATTGAATATCAAAACACTAAACTGTAGTTCTTTCAAAAGCAAGAATAAGTTTTCCTGTTTTTTGACTTTATGTCATGATATGCTATCACCCTGTAGTCATGAAAATAATGCAGTTAATGATGCAATTTAGTAGTAACAATTGGTTTAGTTGATAACTTTGACCAATTTGATTTCATTTTTCTTGCACTTTGTAATGTTTTCTTGTTCAGAACCTCATCATCTGGAATTCCCAATCCTGAAACCTCCTATCCTTTTTAAATACTGAATCCTAACAGCTCATATCTGACTCAATTAAACATGGATAAACCTCCCCTCATTCATCTCCCATGGAATTTGGAGGAATATATAGTATTTACATTGTTTGAGGGCTCTGTCTCAACAGATTAAATCTCCTTAGGAATTCCCATAGTTTAGAATTAATCCAAATGCTAAGGTTCTGGTTTCAAGATACTTTATAAAACAATAACAGCTAACTGCTATAACCATCTACCCTAACTCCCTTTCTTTCCTTTTGCCAAGTTGTATCTTTCATAGAATTTAAACTTCTCAGGTTTTGGATCCTCAAAGAAGATACACATACAAAGACAGATGTAGCTCTCATATGGTCAATTCTATTACAATGTGTATCATATATGAAAGTTATTTTCTTGTCCCACCTAACTGCTGAAAAGAAAGAGGGGAGAGAGAGAGAGAGAGAGAGAGAGAGAGAGAGAGAGAAGAGAGAGCGCGCGAGAGGAAGCCAGGGCTCTGTATCTTTTATCTTTCCATTACCTCCCACTTCACTATTGCCTGATGAGTGATTTGTGCTCCAATTTGACCGGCAATCACCCCTCAGCTACCCTTTCATACAGTTTCTTGTAGCTGGGTTTATATTTCATACCAGACAACTTTCTTGGCTAGAGTACCCAAAGGAAAGAAGAGCAAACCTAGCTACTCCTCAAAATAATGACTTAGACCATATAGTGAAAGGGTTTGCAGTGCCTCCTTGTCCCATGTCTTCCTTCTGCCATTTCTATCTACTTCAGTAAGTTCCTGGCCAAAATTTGCACAAGGGATAGCCTAAGTCCCTTAAAAATCTATTAAGTAAGACAATATCTATTTCTTCCACCTTCTAGGCACTCTAACTCATCAGGGATGATTACTTTGAAGCTACTTTCTTGCTTACTTCTACAGCAGTGGGGGCAGGCAATGCCCTGCATGCCCAGCCTCGGGAAAGAAAAAGAAAAATTCAGTCTCCCACTAAGAAGATAAATACTTATGTCTAGGACTGCTCCTTAAACTCTTACTTTTGTGTGTTTGCGTGTGTGTGTGTGTGTGTGTGTGTGTGTGTGTGTATGAAAAGCAAAGGTAGCTGTGTGTGAAAAATTAGTAAGTACTGATATGATGGATCAATGTATCTGCTGGGTTCATTTTCTTAGTATTTGTCTTTGGTATATTGAGATGTTGAGTGTCTGCTATTTTCAGCCACAAGGCTTTCATTACAATTCTGAAAGAACATGAAAACTATTATTCATTATCCCATTAGATATTTCAGTTTATAATTCCAGTTTAAAATGTTTAAAAAGTTTAATCAAATATCTAGTCAAAGTTTAAATGCCCAAGAAAAACTGGCTTTCAAAATTTGTTCAATAAGACATATGAATTTAATAAATTGTACATTAAACAATGGAAAATAGCTGTGGGTCTTCTTTTCCATGCATGAACATCTCCTTAAATTTTTCAAGAATGTTTATAAACATACCTGCACTCTAGAGCATACCAGAAATCATGCCATGCTTACCAGTGGTCTCTTGCTCTAGTATCTGAGTTCTACCTATTTCCTAATAAGGCCTATCTTCTTACTGGTGTATAAATCCCAATTAATAGATGCCTTTGCTTCATAAGCTTTGTAGCTCGACCTTTCTTATCTATTTCTTAATATCTCACAGATTCTGCCTTGAATTTCAAACTTTCAGAAGTCTAAAGTTTCTTAAAATAATTAAGTTATATATTGAGCCATGAAATACTTGCTTTCATGGAATGGGTGATCCCTTATCTGAAACATAGTGATCTGTTTTTACAACTTTGGACACACTAGCATCTTATTTTTTTTTTTAATTTATTTTTTTTAATTTTTTTTTTTTTATGATAGTCACAGAGAGAGAGGCAGAGACATAGGCAGAGGGAGAAGCAGGCTCCATGCACCGGGAGCCCGACGTGGGATTCGATCCCGGGTCTCCAGGATCGCGCCCTGGGCCAAAGGCAGGCGCTAAACCGCTGCGCCACCCAGGGATCCCACACTAGCATCTTAAACTGTTGTTATAGCCACTTTCTTTATTTAAAGATTTTATTTATTTATTCATGAGAGACACAGAGAGAGAGAGAGGCAGAGAAACAGGCAGTAGGAGAGGCAGGCTCCACTCACGGAGCCAGATGTGGGACTCGATGCCCATTCCGGGTCTCCAGGATCACACCCTGGGCTGAAGGCGGTGCTAAACTGCTGAGCCACCCAGGGATCCCCTATAGCCACTTCTTTTTTTTCTTTAATTCTTTTTTTACAAATAACTTTATTTTTATTGGAGTTTAATTTGCCAACATATAGCATAACACCCAGTGCTCATCCCATCAAGTGCCCCCCTCAGTGCCCATCACCCAGTCACCTCAACCCCCTACCCACCTCCCTTTCCACCACCCCTTTCCGTTTCCCAGAGTTAGGTGTCTCTCATGTTTTGTCCCCCTCACTGATATTTTCACTCATTTTATCTCCATTCCCCTTTATTCCCTTTCACTAATTTTTATATTCCCCAAATGAATGAGACCATATGATGTTTGTCCTTCTCCGATTGACTTACTTCACTCAGCCTAATACCCTCCAGTTCCAACCACATTGAATCAAATGGTGGCTATTTGTTGTTTCTAATGGCTAAGTAATATTCCATTGTATACATATACCACAACTTCTTCTTTTTTTTAAAGGAATATAAAACTATTTATTGACCACTGTTTACCAGTATTTACAATAAAGTAAACAATATACAGTTGGATAACATTCTGACTACAAAGTTATCATTTTTCCTGGTTTCTGCTGAACCAGTAGTTCAAATACTGAGAAGATTGAGCCTACATGTTAGGAATGATTTGGGATGAAGAAAAAACATGCAGGTCAAGAATTTGGATTATAGAAGTCTGTCCACCCATTTATTCCAGCAGGTGCTAAATTGCAAACATTTCTAACCACCTGGTTATGATCAGGTTCCCATGAATGAAGTCTTAGACACTCCATGAATCATGACCTTTTAGTCAATACAACACAAGGGTTTTCAACTTCTTGAAAAGGAATGGTTCACTAGAAGGAACTTTTAAATATCCATTTAACTAAGTTTTGCTTACCTAATTAAAGTACACCAAAACTTGTCTACTTTTGCCCTTTGGGTGGGGAGGTTGTTAGCGGTGATTAAAATTTTCCTTTCAAGGATCTTGTAAATAAACTTGCATTTATGTGACTGTAACTAGGGATATGGATTCTGATATGGCTGCTTTTAAATTGTCCAATTTAAACTCTTTACATTATATTTAAATTGTCCAATTAATTACAAAATTTGAAAGGTTAAGGCTTCAGGAAAAAGCCTTTCAATGTAACTTTAAGTGATTTATTTCTTAAGTTGCTGAAAATGATAGCATCCCAGAAACATGGCCTTATCCATGGTTATAAAATGCTGTTTTTGTTTTGGTGAATGTTTCAAAAATAACAAAAAGAAAAGAAAAGCACTTATGTATGTACTTTTAAGTATACACACAAAAAGCCCTAAGTAAACAAAAAACCCAGAATGGTCCTTAGGCATATAGGAGGTAAACACAAATTCTGACTGAGTAACAACTCTGAAGATTTCCTCCAACATTTAGAAAAGGTGTTCTCTGATGCAGGGGGATAATATGCCATGGTCTCAAATATTCTTTTCTGATAAAGGAAACAATACAGAAAGCTTTTATTTGTTCAAAGTAACCAGTGCTATAGATGCAAAAAACCCCAACAACTGCCCCAAAACTATTTCAAAACAAACATATCAAACTTGATTTTCATTAGAATGTTATTTCTTCACACTAATAAACCAAAAAACAAAGACCCAGATTATATATATATATATATAAAGCAACACAAAAAATTATTGAGCTTCATCTTCTGGACAAGAATGCCAAGTTAGTCTCTCTTCATAAAATGCAATTACGATCTGAGGACACTTCATATTTGCCTCTTTTGCCAGCACCAAGTCTGCCTCATCTGAATCTTTCCATTTCATGAGAAACACTAATTCTCCACTGCTGTCTGTGGCACCAATTATTCGTTCAGGATCAAGACCTCTGGCAAAACCTCTTGAATTATCATCCTTTTCGCTTTGGCTGCTAAAGCATCCAGAACCAAATTTGTAGTCAACCTCTCTGCTTCTCATAGCATCTCTTTTCTTCTTTAATTTGCTATCATCAGATTCGCTGTCAGATAAAGATTTTCTTTTTGTACCATCTTTTTCTTTACCAGCTTTTTGAGAATTAAGAAATGCGTCAATTAACTCTGGACAATCTAAATTTTCTTCAGGTTCCCAAGTATTGTCAGCATCTGTAAATCCCTTCCACTTCAGGAAATACTGCACCTTCCCATTCACTACACGGCAGTCCAGTACTTTTTCCACCACAAATTCTTCAGGGTCCGCCTCTTCTACTTATTTACTCTTTCCATTTTGTTTCTTTCCCATTTTTTTGCAATGTAGTTTTATTGGAGGCCATTTTTTATTGCAGACTTGAAGAGCTATTATTCACAGCCTCCGAGCTGCTCCGGGTGGGGTCTGCGGCGTCTCCGGCCCTGCGTGCCTCAAGCTCCAGCCACATCCGAGGGGGCTACCACATCTTCTTCATCCATTCATTTTTCGATGGACACCGAGGCTCCCTCCACAGTTTGGCTATTGTGGACACTGCTGCTAGAAACATTGGGGTGCAGGAGTTCTGGCATTTCACTGCATCTGTAACTTTGGGGTAAATCCCCAGCAGTGCAATTGCTGGGTCGTAGGACAGATCTATTTTTAACTCTTTGAGGAACCTCCACACAGTTTTCCAGAGTGGCTGTACCAGTTCACATTCTCACCAACAGTGCAAGAGGAGGCCCCTCCCCCAGAAGACCAGCGGGAAGGAAAGGGGAAGAGCAAGTTCTTAGCCACTTCTTTTTAAAGTGAGACCCACTATTCATGCTTGGTTGTTTTTGATTTTCTTAATTTTTAACTTTTTATCTTCATAATTTTGTTTTACAACTCTCAGAACACCCATCCCAAATAGTGTTTTGGTTCCCCAAAGATCACATCTTAGAAACTTGATTTAGTCATCTAGATGATGACACTCAATACTATGCTGTACTTGGAGAACAAGTACAGGCCTTGGAGAAGTTGCAGGTTCATTTCCAGACCACTACAATAAAGTAAATATCACAATAAAGCAAATCAAGTGAATTTATTTTGTTTTCCCAATGGATATTTACAGTATATGAAGTCAATTAAGTATGTGATAGCATTCCCTCTACAAGTACAATGTATATACCTTAATCAAAAAAATATATTGTTAAAAAATGCTATCATCTGAGTTTTCAGCAAGTCAAAATCTGATCATAGATCACCATAACAAATATAATAATACTGCAAAAGTTTAAAATATTGTGAGAATTACCACAATGGGAGACAGAGACACAAAGTGAACAAATGCTATTGGAAAACTGTTGCCAACATATTTTCTTCCTACAGAGTTGTCACAAACCTTAAATTTGTGAAAGAGAGAGAGAGAGAGAGAGAGAGAGAGAGATGTAATATCTACAAAATGAAATAAAGTGAAGCACAATAAAACAAGACATGTATATGCCTGTACTGGCCAAAAAAACAAAACAAAACAAAACAACACACAAACAACAACAACAACAAAAACAAAACCTCCAGAGTCACAGACATACTTATGTAAGTCCTAGGGAGGAGTCCAGAGCAACCCTCTCCCACCAGACCTGCCCCAGGGAAGCCCTAATAGACTCATGGTTACACCTGAACCAGCCCTTCTGGTCCAGGTCTGCCTTGTTTTGGCTTCCTGGAATGTTTTGGGAAAACCATGGAGCTTGGGTTCCTATGAGGAGAAGTGACCGTGTCCTATCTTCTGACCTTAGCTCACATACAAGGAAGCAGAGGATAGGCATGACATAGCTTTGCAAAACTGAGCAGCTGGCAGAGGATTTGGGGTTTAGAATCTATTTTACCACCAGGCCCAGTTCTAAAATATTCTCAGACGTATAAGGCACTCACCTCAAAGTTTCCAGAGAAGAACCATGTCCTTAATAAACAAACAAGAAGATAGCAACTATCATAGAATCCTTAGTTTGGAATCCACATGAATTATGCATACTTACAACATCCACTGTGAGCAGATATTATGAGGTGAGAAACAAAAATGTATTTTGTAAGTAAATCTGGTGATCATGTATAGGAGGATTTGGTTCAGGGAAAACTGAGCTCTGCTATTTTATTATTTTGAAACTTTATGTAATACTAAAAGCACAAGATTTTTTTTATAGTAATAAAAAGATCATAACTTAAGGCAAGGCTGAGAAACTTTCTGGTAAAGGGATATATAGACTGTTCTGTTTCTTCTGTTTTTTAGTCAGTTATGTGCTAGAGAATTGGGAGTCTAGAGAGATATTCAAAGGTAATAAATATTATGATAATTGCTTAAATACCATTCCACGGGAATGCCTGGAAAAAGAAATGAATCTAAAGTTCCAGAAAGATGGGTAAAGGACAATTTGAGGCCTAGGATAATAGGTAGAAGTTTAATAGGACCACATGGATAAATGTTTGCATATCTGTTATCACAAATTATCAATGAGCTGCTCAAAGGCAAGTATTCTCTTTCATTCAACAACAACAAAGAGACATTAAGTGCTTTATTGGGATTCTAAAGCTGGGAGTGCCTTCAAGGAGTCACAGTTTAATAGAGAATGAATGAAGAAAAAAAATAATTTGTACCCATGAAATGACTAAAAGCAAGAAGAGACATAAATGACAGAAGTAACATGGCCACAATAGATCAGGGAAATCCAAGGTAAGCTTTTCAGAAGATTTAAAACTTGAGGTCATTTTTGAGGTTTGGGAGTTTATTAGAGTACAGGAGGTTTTGAGGATAATGTTAGAGATAAATTTGAAAATAGTTTTAAGAAATATGAACAGATACGTGTTTCGAAAGAAAATATTCTTAAATATTTTGGTGCCTTAAGGTCACACAAAACAAATACATAAATTATGATGCCATAGAATATCGAGGTTAAGTGGAGGAAAGAACCTCCTTTACAGGAGAATAAATAACCTTGGGCAAATTACTTATTCTCTCTCTCCCTCAGTAATCCCTCTATAAAATGGATAATAATGTTCTGCCATTACCTCTTAGGGTTATTTTAAAGATTAAATACAATGTCCTTAGATAATGACTCTAACTTATTATTTATTAATATGTAATTGATGTGTTAGATTGCACAAATGGCTACAGATTCTTTCTATCCCTCATATGCATATGCATTTGCAATGTGAATATGCAGCTTCTTTTATCAAAAGGTGGAGCCTGTGAGTTTTCAGCCTCCTTCATTAAAACGTGGAGTGTATAATTCCCTCTACTGAATCTGGAATAGACTGTGATTTGCTTATTTGATGGGATGGTAACAAACATGAATGACACAAGCAGAGACTTGAAAAATACTTTATGCACTGGAGCCTTCTAGAGAAACTGCCCAGTTGAGCTTGGTTCAAATCACCAACTTATTAAACTATGATCAAAATAAATGGTTGCATTAAGCCATCACATTTTGGAGTGACTTATTAAAGAATAAATGTTAACTGAGAGATAGATAGATAGATAGATAGATAGATGATAGATAGATAGATAGATAGATAGATAGATAGATAGATGATAGATAGCATTGGTAGGAGTGTTGAAAAACAAATATTCCCATACTATAAATGGAAGCACATAAGGTGCTAAAATTTTCTTTGTAAAATTGATTACATATATCAAAATTTCAATGCAGTTTTCCAGTAATTCTGTTTCCAGAAAAGTATCCTACAGATAAACTCAGTTCATAATACAAATGTTTACAATGATGTCTACATGAAAATTACTTGTAATACCTGAAAAGGAAGAGACAAATTGTTTATCTAAGAAGCTAATAAATAGGCTATGGTTATCTATACAACAGAATATATCTCTTTTTTTCTTTTTTAAGTAGACTCCACACCCAGCATGGAGTCCAACATGGGGCTTGAACTCAAAACCCTAAGATCAAGACCTGAGCCGAGATTAAGAGTCAGTCACTAAACCAACTGAGCCACCCAGGTGCTACATATATCCTATTTTTTAAAATATGTTTTTAAAATTTATTTATTCATGAGAGACACAGAGAGAAAGGCAGAGACATAGGCAGAGGGAGAAGCAGGCTTCCTGCAAGGAGCCCAACGTGGCACTCGATCCTGGGACCCTGGGAGCACACCCTGAGCCAAAGGCAGATGTTCAATCACTGAGTCACCCAGGAGTCCCTATATCATATTTTTAATTGGTTAATTAAAGCTTAGGGGAAATGACAAGATGGCAACATAAGAGCCTCCACCCTTTGGCCACTGATACACTAAATGTACAACTATATGCTGAGCAATACCCTCTGGAAGAGACATGGAAACTATATGAATGACTCCTATATATTGGATGAATGAGAATATACCTACTGAAACAGAGAAGGAAGGCTGCGATACATTCCTGCCATAAACCACAATCCTGGCATGGTGCCATATAATCAGACAGAAACCCTTAACTGTTAGCTTCTTTCTGAGAAGTAAAATATTTAGATCCCATATCTAGCATCCAAAACTTTAAGATTCTCACTTGAGGGACAGGTCCCTCAATACCTATTTTTGAAAGTCAGTGGAGCTTGCATCCACGACCCACGAGACCCACAAGAATATGGTAAACAAAACATTAGTTGTCAATGAACTCATGAGCACTCACCATGACTATTACCCTAGGGCTTTATGCAGAAGGAGCAGGCAAAAACAACTCATCTCCCAGTCTTTCCCTGTAAGAGATTAACCTCCATCCTTTTAAAAGCTGCTGTCTGTGGGCCAGGATTCTAATTTAGCAGGCATCTGGGGCCTGGATTTGAACCTCCTTAGAGACTGGGGAAGCCTGCTAGACCACTCACCCTCTTTCTCTTTCCAGCCTATTCCAAGTTTCCCTCCCTGGAAAGAGCTTGTGCACACATTGTGCCTCTATTGTGGCAGCCACCCAAGGGATATGATCCCTGAATTGCCTGGCTCTCACAGCCAAGGTTCTTCTATTCATGAGTCACACAAAACTGTAACAAACAAAGAAGCTGTTCTTAGCCAGCTATTCCCCAGGGCTCAGCTCAGAGGGAGCAGGCAAAAAATGCCCATCTCTGTTTCTTCTTGGAAAGGGCTTAATTACATACTTTCCAAGCTGCTGTCTGAAGGTGCAGATTCTAATTAGCCTGCATTTATGTGCTGACTGAAACCTTCCTCTTTGGGACATTGACAGGTTTTGGCACACTCTCCACTGCTGGGAGCCAGAGAGAGAGAGAGAGGAAGAAGAAAAGAAAAAAGAAAAGAAAGAAAAGAACAAAAAAGAAAAGAAAAAAAAGGCATGGATGAAAGCAAGCAAGCAAGCAAGTGGCTTGGACAATTACAAAGTTTGATAGACAAGTAGGAGCCTAGTCCAGACTGAGTGAGGACCTCCTCACTGGTACATCAATCCACTCTGTCAACATTGGGAAAGGTGACTATTTTATGTAACGTGCAAAGACCAACACAATCATGGAAAAAGAGGAATGTGTTCCAAACAAAATAACATAACTATCCAGAAACACTTAGTGAAAGAAAGATAAGTGGTTTACCTGATAGAGAGTTCAAAATAATGGGCACCAAGGTAGTCACCAAGATCATGAGAACAATACCAGAACAAACTGAGAATTTCAACAGAAAATGGAAAAAAAGATAACAAACAGAATTCACAGAGCAGAAGAATACAGTAATTGAACTGGAAAAAAAATCAATAGAGAGATTCAATAGCAGGCTAGATGAAGTGAAGAAAGGATCAGAAACTCAAATACAAGACAGTGGAATGCATTCAATCAAAGAATGAAAAAGAGTGAAAATAGTTTACAGGACATAAGAGATACCATCAATTCGGCCAATAAATGTATTATAGGGGGCTCCAAAGGGAAGAGAGAACAAGGGGAAGAATCTTATTCACAGATACGCCCAACCTGGGAGAGCTAGACATCTAGATCTGGGAAGCTCAGGGAATACCAAATTAAATAAATAAAATGATTCCAAAGAGACCACACTGAGACACATTATAATTAACTTATTAAATGCTAAAACATGGAGAGAAACTTAAAAAAGAGAAAATCAAATTGATATGTGCAGAGGAAACCTCAAAAGTATAACCTCAAATTTTTCAGCAGAAACTTTGAGACCAAATAGGAATGGTATGATATATTCAAAGTGAATAAAGAAAAATGCTGCCAGTCAAGAATACTCTACCTGGCAAAACTGTCCTTCAGAATTGAAGGAAAGAAAAGGAATTTCCACACACAAAAAAGCTAAAGAAGTCAATTATCACTAGAAAGGAAGTAAAAGAAATATTAAGGGGAGTTCTTTAAGCTGAAACAAAAGGATGCTAATTACTAACAGGAAAACATATGGAAATATATGACTCACTGGTAATGGTAAACATATAGTTAAATTCAGAATACTCAAATATTGCAAAAGTCTTAGGTAAATCACTTGTAATTCTAGTATGAAGGTTAAAAAAGTATTAAAATAACTACAATAATTGGTTAAGGATATTCAGTATAAAAAGATGTAACTTGTGACATCAAAAACAAAGTGTGAGGTGGGAGTATAATACCGAAGAGTTTTATTGTGTGTTTGAAGTTAACTTGCTATTAGCTTAAAAGAGACTGCCAAAATTATATGATATTTTATGTATTGCAAAGCTAACACCTATAGTAGATACACAAAAGACAAAAAGAAAGAAAATACACCACTGGGTGGGAGTGGGGTAAGGGCAGGGGGAATAGGCATCATCAAATCACAAAGAGACCAAAAAGAAACAAAGGAATTAAAAACTTACCAAAAAAAAAAAAAAACATTAAAATAGTAGCCTGCTCCTATCAATAATTACTTTGAATTTAAATGGACTGAATTATACAAATGACACAGAGTGTCTAAATGGATAAAAAATAACAAGACCCAATTATGTGTTGCCTATAAGAGACTTACTTCAGTTTTAAGGCTATACATGTACTGAAAGTGAAGAGATAGAAAAGATATTCCATTCAAATGTAAACCAAAGAAAGCAGAGGTAGCTATACTTGTATCAGTCAAGATACACCTTAAGCCAAAAGACAAAAAAGTAACCATCATGAAGAGGTGAATTCATCAAGAGAATATAACTTTTATGAATAGCTATGTACCCAACATAAAAGCATCTAAAAATGTAGAGCAACTATTAACAGATCTGTAGGGAGAAATAGACAACAATGCAATACTAGTAAGATATTTCAATTCCCAATTTTGAACAATGGATAAATCATTCAGATTTTAAAGTTAATAAGGAAACATTAAACTTAAATGATATAAAAAAAAACTTAAATGATATATTAGACCGGACGGACCTAACATTTTTTATATTTACAGAACCTTCCATTCAAAAACAGCAAAATGGACATTTTTCTGAAGAATGGAACATTCTCCAAGACAGCTCATACATTAGGTCAAAAAACATTTAAAATTAAAAAAAAGAATTAAAAAAAAACACTTAAAATAATGTAAGAAGACTGAAATCATATCAAATACCTTTTTCAACCATTTTAGGTTTGAAGTTAAAAATGAATTACAAAAAGAAATATGGAAATTTCACAAATATGTGAAGCTTAAACATGTGCCTGAATAACCAATAGGCTAAAGAAATCAAAAGAGAAATTTAAAAAAAATATCGCAAGACAAATGAAAATGGAAAAATGGCATAACCAAACTTGTGGGATGCAGCAAAAGATGAGGAAGAGTTATAATGAAAAATTGCTATAATAAGAAAAGAGAGATCCCAAGTAAACAATCTAATCTTACAACTCAAGGGACTAGGGAAAAAAAATGCACCTAAAGTTAGCAGAAGGGAGGGAATAACAAATAGAGGAAATAAATGAAATAGAGACTAAAGATTAAAAAATAAATAAAACTAATGAAACTAAGAGCTGATTTTTTTAAAGATAGACTATTTTTATCTAGATTTATTATGAAAAAGAGAGACAGGACTTCAATAAATGAAATTATAAATGAGAGGATACATTACAAATGACACTACAGAAATGCAAAGGATCATGAAACTACTACGAACAATTATAGATCAGCAAACTGGACAACCTAGAAGAAATGGATAAATCCCTAGAAACATAAAACCTAGCAAGCCTGGATTATTCTATGGGAACTTCAGGTGAAAATGGTGAGGTAGGAGGATCCTAAGCTCACCTGTCCCATGAATACACTTGGCTAAACCCACATCAGTGCAAATAGCTCAGAAAATGACCTGAAAACTGGTAGAACAGACTCTCCACAGCTAAATGTAGAGAAGAGGCCATATCAAAAAGGGAAGGAAGGGCAGATATGTGGTCAGAAAATCAAAATGACCAACCAGACCATTCATGGCAGGGAGGGAAACCGCAGGCACTGAGAAGGGAGAGGAGCAGACTATATACCCCAGGAAATAGGGAGGAAGACAAAGCCCTTGATATTCCGCTTTGAAAACCAGGGGGGCCTAACTTTGAGATTCTTATAATAAGTGGTGCTTAACACGTAAACTTTAAAAATCAATGGGCTCTGATGAGGGAACAGAGGACTAGCAGAGGACAAAGCATATTGACAAGTTCTTAAAACAGGGAGAGTGACATTGTTCTACAGACTCAATTACCTTGATGTTAATACTTTGCTAAGGGCAAAAGGCAATCTTAGCCCGAACTCCAGGAGCCTGTAAGCCTACTTCAACTTACAAAAATTCCTTTAGAAATTTCCTTTATCTCTAAACCCCCAAGATACGTGTTAGCAGTCATCCCCCAAGCACATGGCCCACCGATACACATCTGAAGGGTCTCGTGACTCAGGTTTTATTAGACGGTAGTAAGTGACCTTTTCCCAACAATAGCTAGGCCCCTCAGGGTCCTGGAAACCTTGCTTCCAAAATTCCTTAGACAGTGCACCATCCTCAAACCCCTCCCAACTCCCAGGTATATAATCAGCCACCCCTCACGGGCCGGGGCAGCAGCTCTTCCTGCCCACAGGTCCTGTCCCTGTGCTTTAATAAAACCACCATTTTGCACCAAAGACGTCTCATGAATTCTTTCTTGGTCCTCAGCTCTAGACCTCACCTATATTCCAAAACTTCATCAGGCTTAGCTCTGGGAAGACCCAGAGAGCAATAGGAAAGGGGTTCTTGTCCTTAAAGGGATAGTATAACAAATAATCCTGCTGAGAAACAGCATAAAAGCAGTACTTTGAAAAAAACCTGGGGTATAGGAAGAGGAAGGAGATTTATTTACTAATCTTAGAACAATGCTAGAGGGGCAGGGATCTTTAGCAGAGTTTTCCAAAAACAAAAGAGCTAGCCAGTGCCATTTACCTCCCTTGTGCTTCCCCCTCTCCAACTAGTAAATTCTTGTTTATCCTTAAATCATAAAGAAATAGGAAATCTGGATGGACTCATTATTACAAAGGAGACTGAATGAATAAACAAAAACCTCTCAACAGAGAAAAGCCCAAGTCCAGATGGCTCTACTGGTGAATTCTACATACATTTAAAGAGGGAATACCAATTCTTTTTAAACTCTGCCAAAAAACAAAAGAGAAAGGAATACTTTTAGATTAATTTTACAAGGCCAACATTATCCTATTCTGAAAGTCAGACAAGGACAGCACAAGAAAAAAATCCCAGGCCAACATGCCTGATGAACACCCCCGGGGCAAAAATCCTCCATATTTTCTGTCTCAGTGGAGAGAACTCTGAGCACTCTCTCATAGGAATTAGAAAATTGCGTGATGAGGTGGGATTTGTTAAAATGAATCCCAAGATGATTAGGATTTTAAATTATCTGTGAAAAGCCTGATAAATTATCACTTCTTATAAACAGAGTGTGTTTCTTTTTAGAGACTAATTTGCCAAAATAAGTAATCATCATATATAAAAATATTGTCTTTTCTAAAAATTATGAAGACTGTCTTTTTCCATTAAAACATATTTTTCAAAAGGCATAGTTGTACTTGTTAAAATCTCACTTATGCCAGATATATTGATGCTTTCTGATTCATGCCTATTTGCTTCATTCATTGTATGAAGTTCTCATAACACTCTTTCTAAAAAAATTTTAACTAGCAAATACTTATTTATCTTTAAAAGCTATGGGTATTTACATTTAAGTAAATCTGGGGAATTATTATCTTGGGCCACTATTAAATAGGTAGTTGTATGTATAAATGCTTAAAGTTTCTTAGTGGATTTCCAGAATCTAAAATGACAAAGTCAAAATTCTTAAGCTTAGCCTTTATATAGATAGATTCATCCCTCTCTTTAGGCTTTAGCTCTATTACACTCTTTCAAGCTTTTATTTCCTGGATAAATCTGTTCATAATTGAAGACTTTGTAGCTTAAATCTTCCAGAAAGTCTTATCTCACATTCATAGCTCAATTTAATGTATTTCTGCCACAGCCTATGTCACAATTTCTTGCTTTTGATTTTCCCCATATAAATAGTAAGCTCCACAAGAGCAAGCTCTGAGCTCTGTATTTAGTCATTTAATACATATATTTATCACATTACCTACCTGGTAATGCTAGGTATCAGAGAAGGAGTTCAGAGAAGTTAGATATGGATTTAAACCTTCCAGAGCTTATACTTTAGAAGAAAAGAAATAAATTAAATAATATATTTAGTTACAATTCCAATCACAATTGGAATTAGAAAGGAGTAATGTCAACATTTATATATAAATTACATTCTTAAGAGAGAACAGCTTTGGCAGTAGGACTATGTATTTTAATGAAGAAAGAAACTCACCACTGCCTTACTATGAACTAGGCTAAGCTCTGGGATAACGGAAACAAAGGACATATTTTGTCTAATCCTCAAAACTATCTTTTAAGTAAAGTAATAGTAACTCACTCTTAACCTAAGATTAAACACTGTGTTCCAGGTCATAAAGGAAAAAAAAAAGTGGTATGGTAGGATTTGAATCCAGGCCTTGTGAATTAGAGACATGGTCCTTTGCCTCCTGAAAGTTTACTATGCAGGTACAATAGGGAAGATTATATAGAATCAACTTTCTCTTGGAGCTGCATTCTCTATCTCTGTGCCTGTTCCCCAGATATTTGTTTTCTTGATTGTACCTTCTGGCTCCAGTCTTCAGATCCAGATAAATATTGACTTTCCAGTGTCTTTTCTTATATATTATAAAAAGCAGATTTTATTCGTAAAATATTAGTTTAATATTGACATTTTTAATAAAATTATATTAGTAACATTTTCAATGGATTCCTCATTTATTAGACTAAAACTTTCTTTGAAAGAGGCACTTTTTAAAAAAACATCTGAACCATTTTAAGTGTTCAGTTAAACATTATTCATATTCTTTGAGGGGGAAGAGGGAGAGGGAGAATGAGAATCTTAAGCAAGCCCCACTCTCAACACTGAGCCTAATGTGGGGCTTGATCTCCCAATCCTGATCATGATCTGAAGCCAAATATCAAGAGTCGGATGCTTAACTGACTGAGCCACCCAGGTGCCTCCATTATTCACATTTGTGAGCAACAGATCTCCAAAACTTTTTAATTTTGAAAACAAACTCTAAACCCAGTGAAAAACTCCTCATTCCTACATGCCCCCAGCCTCTGAAAACCATCATCCTACTTTCAGTTTCTATGAATATGACTAGTTTAGATACCTCACTTTCCAGAATGTTTCGAGGTCCAAATTTTATTCAACAAGATGATGGAGGGGGGCGGGGAAAGATGGTGGAGGAGTGGGTCCCCAAGTCACCTGTCCCCACCAACTTACCTAGATAACCTTCAAATCATCCTGAAAACCTACGAATTCAGCCTGAGATTTAAAGAGAGAACAACTGGAATGCTACAGAGAGAAGAGTTTGTACTTCTAACAAAGTAGGAAGACGTGGGGATGGGAGTGGGGGGAATAAATAAATAAAAAAGAATCAAGTGGAGGAGGGGCCCTGCGAGGAGGCGGGCTAAGGAGAGCAGCGAAAATCTCCAGGACAGGAGAGCCCAGTCCCAGAGAAGCGGGACCTCGAACGATCCCCGGAGTCTTCCCGCCGGGAGGGCGCTCGCAGGGAGCTCGGGCAGGACCGCAGGAGGGCAGCGGAGCCCCCAGGTCCCCGGGGTCACTAGCAGGAGGGCGCCGGGGGAGAGCGGGCCGAGCTCGGGGAAGGGCAGGAGCCGCGCCGGGGGGCCTCGGGGAGAAGCCGGGGGGCGGGCGGGGGCTCCGGGCGGAGGGGGCTGCACCTGCTGCCTTCGGGAGCCGCGGCCCCGGGAGCGCGATTCCAGCGGCGCAGGCCCCGGAGCCCAGGGCGGGGGGACACAGCCCGGGACCCTGCCTCCCCCGGGACAGGCGGGGGCGGGGAGGGCCCGAGACAGACGCTCCTGCCCCGGGGCCCCCGCGCTGTGCAGGTCAGCGCCCCCCCCCCACGCCAGAGCATCCAGGCCCCTGCAACTGGGAGCTGCGGTGGTTACTGAGGAGCTAACTCCAGGGCTGGGGGGTGGTCGCCGCCAGTGGTGGTGTCCCTCCTGGTGTCACCCTGTGCCTGGGAGGGGCGGGCCGCCAGGGAACAGGGGCCTCACGGGTAAACAGCTACCTGGAGTGTGTGGGGGGGCATCCCCCAGGTGCACACACCTGAGAGTCAGCACAGAAGGCCCCTCCCCCAGAAGACCAGCTGGAAGGACTGGGAAGAGCAAGGCCTGGACCAAGCAGCGCTGGAAAGCTGCAGGGGAAGTCATGGGATTAACAGTATATAGAACCAGAGGATACCCCTCCTTGTTTTTGTTTTTGTCTTTTGTTTTTTGTTCTTTATTTTGTCCCCCCCCTTTTTTTTCTTCCTTTTTCCAGTACAGCTTGTTTTTAGCCACTCTGCACTGAGAAAAATGACTAGAAAGAAGAACTCACCACAAAAGAAAGAATCAGAAACAGCACTCTCTGCCACAGAGTTACAGAATTTGTATTACAATTTGATGTCAGAAAGCCAATTCAGAAGCACAATTATAAGGCTACTGGTGGCTCTGGACAAAAGCATAAAGGATTCAAGAAACTTCATGACTGCAGAATTTAGATCTAATCAGGCCAAAATTAAAAATCACTTAAATGAGATGCAATCCAAACTGGAGGTCCTAACAATGAGGTTTAATGAGGTAGAAGAATGAATGAGTGACATAGAAGACAAGTTGATGGCAAGGAGAGAAGCTGAGGAAAAAAAAAAAAGAGAGAAAAACAATTAAAAGACCATAAGGAAAGGTTAAGGGAAATACATGACAGCCTCACAAGGAAAAATCTACATTTAATTGGGGTTCCCGAGGGTGCCAAGAGGGACAGAGGACCAGAAAGTGTATTTGAAAAAATAGCTGAGAAATTCCCTATATCATACTGTATACTAGATCATATTTAAAGAATCTATCCAACAAGAGGACCTAACAATCATGAATATTTATGCCCCTAATGTGGGAGCTGCCAAGTATATCAATCAATTAATAACCAAAGTTAAGACATACTTAGATAATAATACACTTATACTGGGAGACATCAACATTGCACTTTCTACAAATGACAGATCTTCTAAGCACAACATCTCCAAAGAAACAAGAGCTTTAAAATATACACTGGACCAGATGGATTACAGAGATATTTACAGAACTTTACATCCTAACACAACTGAATACACATTCTTCTCAAGGGCACATGAACTTTTTCCAGAAGAGACCATATACTGGGTCATAAATCAGGTCTTAACTGATACCAAAAGATTGGGATTGTCCCTGCATATTTTCAGATCATAATGCTTTGAAACTTGAACTCAATCACAAGAAGAAATTTGGAAGAAATTCAAACATGTGGAGGTTAAAGACCATCCTGCTAAAAGATGAAAGGGTCAACCAGGAAATTAGAGAAGAATTAAAAAGATTCATGGAAACTAATGAGAACGAAGATACAACCATTCAAAATCTTTGGGATACAGCAAAAGCAGTCCTCAGAGGGAAATACATTGCAAGACAAGCATCCCTCAAAAAACTGGAAAAACCTCAAAAACACAAGCTAACCATGCACCTGAAGGAACTGAAGAAAGAACAGCAAAAAAACTATACCCAGCAGAAGAAGAGAGTTAATAAAGTTTGGAGCAGAACTTAATGAAATAGAGACTAGAACTGTAGAACAGGTCAACAAAACCAGGAGTTTGTTCTTTGAAAGAATTAATAAAATAGATAAACCATTAGCCAGCCTTATTAAAAACAAAAAAAGACTCAAATTATAAAATAATGAATGAAAAAGGAGAGATCACAACCAATATCAAGGAAATACAAACAAGTTTAAAAACATATTATGAACAGCTCTACGCCAATAAATTAGGCAATCTAGAAGAAATGGATACATTCTTGGAAAACCACAACTACCAACATTGGAACAGGAAGAAATAGAAAACCTGAACAGGCCAATAACCAGGGAGGAAATTGAAGCACTCATCAAAAACCTCCCAAGACATAAAAGTCCAGGGCCAGATGGCTTCCCAGGGGATTTCTATCAAATGTTTAAAGAAGAAACAATATCTATTCTACCAAAGTTGTTCCAAAAGATAGAAAGGGATGGAATACTTCCAAACTCTATGAGGCCAGCATCACCTTAATTCCAAAACCAGAAAAAGACCCCACCAAAAAGGAGAATTATTGATCAATATCCTTGCTGAACACAGAAGCAAAAATTCTCAACAAGATACTAGCCAAAAGGATCCAACAATACATTAAGAAGATTATTCACTATGACCAACTGGGATTTATCCCTGGGATGCAAGGCTGGTTCAACACTCATAACAATCAATGTGATAGATCATATCAACAAGATATAAAACAAGAACCATATGATCCTCTCAATAGATGCAGAGAAAACATTTGACAAAATACAGCATCCATTCCTGATCAAAACTCTTCAGAGTGTAGTGATAGAAGGGAACATTCCTTAGCATCTTAAAAGCCACCTATGAAAAACCCACAGCAAATATCATTCTCAGTGAGGAAACACTGAGAGTCTTTCCCCTAACATCAGGAATACCACAGGGATGTCCACCCTCACCACTGCTATTCAAAATAGTACTAGAAGTCCTAGCCTCAGCAATTAGGTAACAAAAAGAAATAAAAGGCATTCAAATTGACAAAGAAGAAGTCAAACTCTACCCCTTTGCAGATGACATGATACTGTACATAGAAAACCCAAAAGACTCCACCCCAAGATTGCTAGAACTCATACAGCAAAATCTGGCAATGTGGCAAGATACAAAATCAATGCCCAGAAATCAGGGGCATTTCTATACACTAACAATGAGACTGAAGAGAGAGAAATTAAGGAGTCAATCCCATTTACAATTGCATGCAAAACCATAAGATACCTAGGAATAAACCTAACCAAAGAGGTAAAGGATCTGTGCCTTAACAACTACAGAACACATCTGAAAGAAATTGAAGAAGACACAAAGAGATGGAAAAATATTCCATGATCATGGATTGGAAGAATTATTACTGTGAAAATGTCAATGCTGCCCAGGGCAATTTACACATTTAATGAAATCCCTATCAAAATACCATGGACTTTCTTCAGAGAGTTGGAACAAATCATCTTAAGATTTGTGTGGAATCGAAAAAGACCCCAAATAGCCAGAGGAATATTAAAAAAGAAAACCATAGCTGGGGGCATCACAATGCCAGATTTCAGGTTGTACTAGAAAGCTGTGCTCATCAAGACTGTGTAGTACTGGCACAAAAACAGACACCTAGATCAACAGAATCCAGAATCCAGAAATGGGCCCTCAACTCTATGGTCAACTAATATACCACAAAGCAGGAAAGACTATACACTGGAAAAAGGACAGTTTCTTCAATAAATGGTGCTGGGAAATTTGGACAGCTATGTTCAGAAGAATGAAACTAGACCATTCTCTTACACCATACATAAAGATAAACTCAAAGTGGATGAAAGATCTAAATGTGAGACAAGAATCCATCAAAATCTTAGAGGAGAACACAGGCAACACCCATTTTGAACTTGGCCACAGCGACTTCTTGTAATATACAAGGGAAACAAAAGCAAAAAATGAATTATTGGGACGTAATCAAGATAAAAAGCTTCTGCACAGCAAAAGAAACAGTCAACAAAACTAAAAGACAACCTATAGAATGGGAGAAGTATCAGATAAAAGGATAGTATCCAAGGTCTTTTTTTTTAATTAATTAATTAATTAATTTATGATAGTCACAGAGAGAGAGAGAGAGAGAGGCAGAGACACAGGCAGAGGGAGAAGCAGGCTCCATCCACCGGGAGCCCGACGTGGGATTCGATCCCGGGTCTCCAGGATCACGCCCTGGGCCAAAGGCAGGCGCCAAACCGCTGTGCCACCCAGGGATCCCAGTATCCAAGATCTATAAAAAACTTAATAAACTCAACAGCCAAGAAACATACAATCCAATCTTGAAATGGGCAAAAGACATTAACAGAAATTTCACAGAGGAAGACATAGACATGGCCAACAAGCATATGAAAAAATGCTCCGCATCACTTGCCATCAGGGAAATACAAATCAAAACCACAATGAGATACCACCTCACACCAGTGAGAATGGGGAAAATTAACAAGACAGGAAACAACAAATGTTGGAGAGGACTGGAGAAAGGGGAACCCTCTTGCACTGTTGGTGAGAATGTGAACTGGTGCAGCCATTCTGGAAAAATGTGTAGAGATTCCAAAGAGTTAAAAATAGATCTGTCCTACGACCCAGCAATTGCACTGCCTGGGATTTACCCCAACGATACAGATGCAGTGAAACGCCGGGACACCTGCACCCCAATGTTTATAGCAGCAATGTCCACAATAGCCAAACTGTGGAAGGAGCCTCGGTGCCCATGGAAAGATGAATGGATAAAGAAGATGTGGTTTATGTATACAATGGAATATTCCTCAGCCATTAGAAACGACAAATACCCACCATTTGCTTCAACGTGGATGGAACTGGAGGGTATTATGCTGAGTGAAGTAAGTCAATCGGAGAAGGACAAACATCATATGTTCTCATTCATTTGGGGAATATAAAAATTAGTGAAAGGGAATAAAGGAGAAAGGAGAGAAAATGAGTGAAAATATCAGTGAGGGGAACAAAATATGAGAGACACCTAACTCTGGGAAATGGAAAGGGGTGGTGGAAAGGGAAGTGGGTATGGGGTTGAGGTGACTGGGTGATGGGCACTGAGGGGGGCACTTGATGGGATAAGCACTGGGTGTTATGCTATATGTTGGCAGATTGAACTCCAATAAAAAAAAGAACCCCCCCTCACAAAAAGATGATTGATTGTTGCACAATAGCAAAAAAAAAAATGTACAAAGCTTTCTTACATTATAATGAATTTTTCATTGTAAAATATGTAAAATTGAAACAAAATTAAGATATATAAATATATTTTCAAATAGAAAATATAGAAATATAGAAATATATTTTCAAATAGAAAATATATTTTCAAATAGAGCAAAATTTACAAAGCATAAGTGTTTCAACTTGAGTTTTTGCTTCCTTGTCTGTTTCCTACACTTACAGAGGAGTCCCTTCAAGGTTAACAAGGTGAACAGTCAAAAAGTGGAATAGATTTGAAACTCTGAGGTCAGATAAAGTAGAAATAATTTAGCGTTTCCATCTCTTTGTTGCTTCATCTGATTTACTCTGATCCCCTATTGGACATTTTGTTCCCTGGCTTAAACATAGTAAGTACCTTCAAGGACTTAAAGTAAGTTTGTAATACTCCCTTAGTTCATCACCTAGTTCCTCAAGGCTTAATTAATCATTAAAAAAATCGGATTCATGATGTTTGGGTCTGAATATTTCTGCGCTTCAATTTCACCACTATGTAAATCATAATGACTTATGATGTCATTTCTATTACCGATGTCAAGAAAGGTGAATTGGAGGATCCCTGGGTGGCGCAGCGGTTTAGCGCCTGCCTTTGGCCCAGGGCGCGATCCTGGAGACCTGGAGATCGAATTCCACGTCGGGCTCCCGGTGCATGGAGCCTGCTTCTCCCTCTGCCTGTGTCTCTGCCTCTCTCTCTCTCTCTCTCTCTGTGACTATCACAAATAAATAAAAATTAAAAAAAAAAAGAAAGGTGAATTGGGGTGGGATACCTGGGTGGCTCAGTGGTTTAGTTCCACCTTCCGCCCATGGCCTGATCCCGGAGACTGGGGATTGAATCCCACATCAGGCTCCCTGCGTTGAGCCTGCTTCTCCCTCTGCCTGTGTCTCTGCCTCTCTCTCTCTCTGTGTCTCTCATGAATAAATAAATAAAAATCTTAAAAAAAAAAAACAAATAAAGGTGAATGGGTCCACTAGAGTCCATTAAGTTTGGTAAACCTAGATATTCTAATGAACTTTGGTGAGCACTGAATCAATGTAGGGTTAACGACAGCAGAAAAATTATACAGTTGGCTGATGATAACTGGGCAGTTTTGAAATGAAGACAGAGAGCATAGATAATTTTATCCTGGTAGTTGAAAGGGAAACAAGAAAGAAAGTAGTACCTAGTAAGTAATATAAGGTAACAGAAAAGTTTTATTTTGGGGGAAGAATAATCTAATTTCATTAACTGAGTATAAAGGCAATTTCAGCTCGAAAAAAAATGTCTTGCACAAGTTAAAAGAGAATTTTTAAAAATTAATGATAACCTAAAAATAGCACAGAAAAGAAAACAGACTATTAATGCACCTGAGGAAACCTTATTTTAAATGTCTATTGATACCCTCAAAAGATATAGGTAGGTTAGAAATGTCCCAGGTTCTACATGGAGAGATGAGATTCACATTTCATTGAGAGAGCTGACTTGAGTCCCATTCTATAGTGAAGGATGTAAAGACGGGTTTGGTTTAATTTCAAGAGCAGTGAAAAGGCAATGCCTCTTTTATCTAAGCTGTCCCAAGTCCTAATAAGGAGCTATTTATGGATTTGTTCATTTGGCCAAGTAAAACTAGAGAAAAATCTGATACTAGATACATTTGGGTATTTATATATTAAAATTCCAAAGCCTTTATTCTGACAGAAGTGTTAGGTAATCACCTCATGGTTCTTAAATCACAAATTACTTTCCTTTGGATCCTGCCCCATCCCTTATCACTGTAGTTTTATTACTTCTTTTCAAAATGTTTTCTCTAAAAGTAGTTTTATATTAGTTTTTTTTTTTTATCTTTAAGATACAGAATGTGCTAAATGAAAGGTTACTTTGAAATGTTATTTACTGACCAGCACAGATATTTTGACATTCTTTCTGTGTTTGGGTATTACAATAGGTGTAATTACCACTTGGGCAACTGCATCAGTGAGTACCTAAGTTAGTATCATCATGCTGTCCATAGGGCTACTTCTGCCCTCTTCAACCCCCAGAGCCCAATTTGGTCCTTAGGTACAAAGAGATAAGAGAATCGCTTCCATCCTCAATGTAGCATTTATGCCTAAGTAGCTACCTCCCTTTGGCATGATGGGTTTGCAAATTGCTAACAAACGAATGGCTTAAGTATAAAAAGGGACTCCTCCCAGGTAAATCAGTTCTATTGGTAGAATTTCTTGAGGTTCTACATAAGTCTTGTGTTAACATCTTAGATCAGCACTTAGTTACACAGGCAAATACATTTACAAAGAAATGCTGTATTCAACGTTGAATGGCGATGTGCTCAGGTAAAACTAAGGGCTCTCTCAGTGAGGGGGACTTTTAGAATAGACATTAGGAAATGCACATTATAGTCTTAATTACAATCCCTCTGTCGACATTATGTTGTTTTATAATTTCCTTCATGCTCTCATTCCCATTCCTGAAAACATACAGTAATTTGTGTATTTATTTTTTTTATTTTTCATGTGTCAATATATTATTATCTCATTCATTTTCTAATAAACACATTTTTGGTGAGATCTATCATTGTCTCTAAATACATATCTAAGTATTGGCTATAACTGAACCATAGTATTTTATTTTGTTTGTGTACTACATTTTACTCACCTTTCTTCTTAAGGGTAGACAACTAATTTTTCCTCAGCAAAAATTATGTAATTTCTATCCTCTATACACATTAATTATATATGTAATTTTTATCCTATGTAGACACACACACACACACCACACACACACGTACCCTAAAATAAAAAATAAATAACAAGACTAAGAATGGTTAGAAAATTGTTGCAGAGTTTGAAACTAGAAATTAGCTGAAGATCAGGTAGACTATAAAACATGAAAAGATTGTCAACTACCACAGAGACACAGATTATGCAACTTAAAATGAGAAAACTGCATTGCATACTCATTATACCAGAAAATATTAGAGATTCTAACAATAATCAGCCTTGGTAATTATACATTTTACTTAAATACATTCCATGCTAGTGAGATGCATATTAATCATAAATATTTATAGGGTTATTTGACAATATTAAAATTTTCATAATTACCATGGGAATCCTATTTCTAGGTAAGTACACTGGATAATTTCTCAGACACATGCAAAAGGAAACAAAAACAAGCACGGAGATTGAACCATTCTTTGCAATAACAAAAACACTAAAAGAAACACATTTCATTAGGTGGAAAACAGACAAATAAGCTGTGGTACCTTTACACCATAAAATACCACATGCATGATAAATAAATGAGCTACCTGTTCCAACATCAATAAACCTTAAAATCTTCACATTATGATGAAATAGCAAAATAGACAAATATAATATTTCTATAATGTTTTAAACTACAAAACAGTTTAAATTCAAGAGTAATATATATATTTATTTTATTTATATATTTATATTTTACTTATATATATTTATTTTATTTATATATATATATATTTGACATAAATATGTATTAATGGGGGAAAACACAAAATGTATATTATTACTTCTAGAAAGGAGGGAAATTAAGTTTACAGAGGGTTCTTAAAGTGATTTGTTATATACAGTTTTAACTTCTTTTAAAAAAATGATGTAAACATGAGAAAAATCTTGATACTTATTAGAACCAAATTATTGTCTGGTACTTTGTTCTATTATTACCATTTTGCCTTAAGCAATAAACACCAACAGTGAAGAAATGACTTGTTAAATTTGGGTAAGAACAAAATGACAAAGAAAATACATCTGCCCTGCATTGGATACAGTATCAGAACAATTTTATTTTTAGATTTATTTTTATTTCTTTTACTGAGGTAAAAACAAATAAAAAAACTATTTGAGATGTAAAATGTGAGGATTTGATATATACTGTGAAATGATTACCACAATTAAGCAAATTAACATTTCCATCATCTCACTTTTTTTGCTGTTGCTAACACTTAAGAATCTACTCACTTAGCAAAATTTAAGCATACAACACAGTATTGTTAACTATAGTCACCATGTTCTACAATAGGTCTCCATAACATGGTTATCCTGCATAACTAAAACTTTGTATCCTTTCACCAACATCTTACTTCTCCTACTCCCCAGCATCCTGCAATCACCATTCTACTGTTTCTATGAGTTTCATCTTTTTACATCCCTTTCAGATCACATATAAATGATATCACGCAATATTTGTCTTTCTGTGTCTCATTTTACTTAGTCTAATGTCCTTCCTATTCAACTATATTGTTGAAAATGTCAGGATTTCTTTTTTAAGTCTAAGGCTTAGATAAAATATCTAATAGTCACAACAGTCTATTTTAAGCTAATAACTTCAATTGCATTAAAAATTATTTTTACTCCTCTACATCATTTCTTTGCTATTGATTTCACACTTTTATATAGTGATATTATAGCTTAACAATTTATTGTAGTGATAGTAATTTTAATCCATTTGTCTTAACTTTTAAACTAGAATTAAATGACTTATGCTTCACCATTCCAGTATTAGAGCATTTCAATTTTGACTATATATTTACCTTTACCTTTAGTGACTCGAATACTTTCATATGTTTTCATGTTTTTTCACTTAGCATTATTTCAACTTAAACTTCTTAAGCATTTATTATAAGGCAAGTCTAGAGGGGATGAACTCCCTTAACTTTGGGAATATCCTTATCTCTCCTTTATTTCTGAATAACAGCTTTTCTAGGTATAGTAATATTGGTTGGCAGATTTTTTTTCTTTTTTTTTCAGCACTTCGAATAGATCATCCCACTCCCTCCTGACTTGTAAGGGTTCTGTATAGATATCCACTCATGGCCTTATGCCCATTCCCTTAAATGTGGTCATTTCCAGCCATTCCCTTGTTATCAAATTCTGTCTTTCAGTTACAGGTTGTTTATAATGTGTCTTCAAATTATTTTCTTTATGCTGATTTTGTTTGGGGTCCTTTGATCATTATGAATCTGTATGTCCATATCCCCTCCAAGATTTGGGAGGTTTTCATCCATAACTTTTATAAGTTTTTGTTTGTTTGTTTGTTTGCCTTTTTCTCTCCTCTTTCTTGGAGTCCATACATTTATCTTCTTAATAGAGTTGTATTAGGTCTCGTATTTCCTTCACTCTTAATTGTTTTGTTTGTTTTATTTTTTAATTCTTGTTTCTCTAACTGGATAATTTCAGATGACTCCTCTTCAAGTTTGATTCTTCTGCATGAAGAAGTGTCACTACTAACCAGGTTACTGAAGTAATACGAGTATTATAGAAATCTCCATCATACTGATTCCAATTATTATCCCTTCTCTCATCCTCAAACTAGTAATTGATAACCATATATTTTTGCTTCTTTTTTGTTAAATAAGTTGAATCTTTACTGTGTATCTTTTTTGTGTGTGTCCAGCTTCTCTTAAACAGCTTTATTTGTGAGTCAATCCAAATTGCTATTCAGAGCTATATTTTTTATGGCTTATTGCTGGGTTACACTACATTCCATGAGGAGCTCTCAAATTATCAATCTACTTTATAGTTCATGAGCATTTGGATTGTTTTTAGGTTTTGGATTTTAGAAATACACTGCTGTAATACATATCTAGAAGTGAAATTGTTGGGTCATATTGTGTACATATTGTTTAACCATTAAAAATGGTACCAAAGTTTTTTTCAAAGTATGTTGCATATAAAAATTTATACACACATCAGCATTGCAAGAGAGTCCCCTCTGTTCCACTTCCTATTGTCATTTGGTGTTTGTTGCTTTTCAATTTTTGACATTCTGGTTTGCAGTTTGAGATATCCAATTGCTATTTTAATGTCCATTTCTCTGATGACTGAGAAAGCTGGGGACTTTTTTCACAAATTAATGACTTTTGGATATAATTCTATGTGAAACTGCTATTCAATTCCCATGCCAATTTTTCTTTGGAGTTGTTGGTCTTTCATTATTTGTACAAACATGTCAGTTATATGTATTGCAAATATATTTTTCCTATGCATGCATTTCTAATAAAACTTTTGTTTTTATTTCTTCAGATATTAAGTATAATTACTTTAAAATTCATGCCTAAAAACACCATTATCTGAATCCTGATCTCTGTTTCTATTGCTTAATGAGCTACATTTAGGGGAAAGTGGGAAAAGAGTCAAAGGTTAAGCTGACTCAGGCTGCTGAGAGGAATTTCACGCACACACACACACAAAATAGAATCAAGGGACAAAACAGAACAACTTTCATTGTTTAAACCACAGATTTTGAATGAAAATAAAGCATACCAAAAATATGACCAAGTAGAATTTAAGGTCTGAGTGAGGTTTTTACTGGGACTCCCCCATTTTGAATTATCCTGTCAACAGCACAAATCTTTCATCCCCTGCCCACCTCATGAAAATGAAATTGTTATGGTGGGGTTGGGGTGGGAATTATACTTAGATATATAAAAAGCACAATTATGGTGTAGTTTGCTCCATTTGGTCAAAGATCAGGGAGAAAATTAGTAAAGCCTTTTGTTAGAGACAAAAGAATAATATTATATATTTTTAACCCTTTTTGATTCTAAGAGTTTCTGGATTTTGTTGGTCTACTGCATTTCCCACTAATCTGATGAAGACAGTGTGGTTTACAAACAATGAAGATATATATCTTTTCACCTACTAGATCTATAATAACAATTTTGTTGGAGAAAGTCATACCAGAATTTATTGACTTTCTGCACAGTATCATTTTTACTGGATTAAGATTTATTTAAGAAGCCTAATTACAGGTAGCTCTTCCTGCCCTCATTATTCCTTTTGCTGATATGGCCTGTCCAATATAGAAATTACCAAGAGGCATTTGGTAGGCAGACTTAACATTTGAACCATCTTATAATATCTACTGTTAACAGTTATTTAACATTTCCAAAAAGTGTTCATTTGTGAAATTATAATTGTGGAATTGAGAATAGTTGTTTCCCAGGAAGAATATGAATGTTAGTTTCTTGCAGAAATGTTTTTATAGATGTGAAGGACAGATAGAGATGGAATTTTCTTTGGAGATTTTATAGTCTATACACAGTGTATGTGTGTTTGTGTGCGTGTATGTATATATGTCTCTATATATATTTATATATATATTTATATTTCTCTCTCCTCTCTCTCTCTCTCTCTATATATATATATATACACACACACACACATATATATATATATATATATATGTTTTTTTTGGAGAAATTTTAGAATCATAGAAAAGTTATGAAGATAATACAGAAAATTGACCTATATCCATACCAGTTCTCCCTCTTAATATCTAACGTTAGAATGGTACATTCATTAGAATTAATGGATCAACATTTATCCACACTATTAATCTCCATATATGATTCAAATTTCTTCAGTTTTTTAAGATTTTATTTATTTATTCATGGGAGACACACAGAGAGACAGGCAGAGACAGAGGCAGAGAAGAAGCAGATTCCATGCAGAGAGCCCGACATGGGACTCTATCCTGTCTCCAGGATCATGCCCTTGACTGAAGGCAGCACTAGACTGCTGAGCCACCAGGGCTGTCCTTCAATTTTTATCTAATGTTATTTTTCTCTTCAGAATCCCATTTAGGATATCACATGGCATGTAGTAGTCATTGTCTTTAGGTTCCTCTTGATTATAACAGTTGCTGATTTTTTCTTATTTCTAGTGACCTTGATAGTTTGGTAAGGTAGTTTGGACTAGTAGTCAGGTATTTTGCAGAATGTCCCTCATTTAGGATGTGTCTGATATTTAGATTGGAGTTCTATTTTCTTGACCAGAGATACAGTTCCATTCCTCTTCACTATCAATGTTATACAGTAAAAACCTAATTTCCACTGTTGATGTTAACTTTGGTCACAACTGAAGGGCCTGATGACACGTTTCTCAGAGTTCTCCACTGTAAAGTAATTCTTCCCTCTTTGCATAACATACTCATTGGAAGAATGTCACTATGTGCAGTCTACACTTAATGAAGAATTATGCTCTACCACCTTGAAGATGGAATAGTTACATGACTAATTTTGAATTCTTCTGCATGAAAGATTTGTTTCTTTTACTTTATTTATTCAATTAATTTCCCTGAAATCAACTCATGGGTATTTATTTTAGAGTTAAAATTTAGTGCTATTTTTTTTTATCAAATTGCTCTATATTTGAATAGTAGGACTTTTTTTAGTTGTCTCCTGTATCCTTTGACATGTTCATGATTGTGGGAGAGAGGGGGTTTTTATGTTTCTAAATTTTTCTTTTTTCCTTTTGAATACTTCACTATTTCTTGTTGCTGTAACATGCTTCAGGTTCATATTATACATTTCCTGCCTTATTTCTACATTAAGTTATTCCTCCTAAAAGTTGTGGTTCATTTTATTGGCACATGGTATTAGAAACCAAAATCTGAGTTCTAAGTGCTAGGTGTCATCTTTGCTGCTGGGGTATCATTGCTCTTAGGCTCTCTCAGCTGATACAGCAAGGAAATTTAAGTGTGTATACTAGACCTTGTATACATAATTTATATATGTAAAATGTATAATATTTGTAAATATACATCCAAGTGTACATAGGTAAAGTCTGTATTTAAGTTGATTATGAGTTCATACTCCTACCCTAAACTCTAATCTACTGCCACATGGGTCATTCTACTTCTCTTTCCCTTGCATGTGAATTCCCACTCTGATGGGAATGACTTCTATCATTCACCTTCCATTTACTTGCTCAATTCTAATATGCATATATAGCAGAATCAAAATTTTTAACCTAGTCCTCTATGGGAAATAATTTTACCAACTAAAGTGTTTCTTACATATAATTTATTTTATGTTTCATCTTATAGGATCCACTTGTTTTCAAAATTGCTTAGATCAGCATACACCGTCATTCCCTTCAAGGAAGTTGTTTCACACATTTGTGATACAGTTAGATCATTTTGTTCCATTCTGCATTCTCTCCTGGAATACTGACCTTCTAACCCAATTTAAAATGTATGTCATGAATGCTTACTCTTTGTGCTGTAAAGGATATGGGTTTTGACAAATGTATAACATATCAATCATTAAAGTATGTAGAAGAGTTTCACCAGCCAAAAAAAGAAAAAAAATCCCCTGTGCCTCAATTGTTTAACTCTCCCTCCCACAACCTATAAACCACTGATCTTTTTTTTTAAATCATCTCTACAGTTTTACTTTTTTCTAGGATATCATATAATTGGAATTATATAGTCCTAGCCTCTACAGACTGGCTTCTTTCACAATATGCATTAGAGATACTTCAATGCCCACACTACAAATTTTGTTAGCCTTTCCATTATGCATTAATACCCTTATCCCTTATTCATTGTCAAGGTAAATTCATGATCCAGGACAGTTGCTAAAACTCTAGCCACAGTGTCATATTTTCATATTGCAAAAAGAAGAAATGGGTAAAGGGCCAACTGAAGCACTCCAAAGTGAATTGCTTCCCTTTAAACATCCTTAAAGGAAGTGGCACCAACACTTACTGCTAAATCTTATGTTAGAGTTTTGTTACATGGCTTCATATAGTTCCAAAGTGAGGCTGGCAAATTTGATAATTTATTCTGGGTGGCAACAAAATAAGCTAAAAATCAAGCTTCAGTAACCAAAGAGAAGGGAGAGATCTCTCAATGTATTTAATTTTCCCATTCAAATTTATGTATAGATATATAGATATACAACAGCGATCTTGAAAGCAAAACAAATGGCATTTCACAAAACCTATTTGTAAAATTTACAGATGGAATAAAGTATATAGGGTATTGCAAATATCCTCTCTCAAGGGAAGTATTTATATTCTGAGTTTACCAAAATCCCTTAAAATCCATGAGAAAAATATGAAAAAGCTGACAGAAAGAGTGAGACTATGAATGCACAAAAGATAGATGACCAACATACGAAGAGATGTTCAACATCACTAGTAATCAGAGAATGCAAATTAAAACAATTATAGTTACATAGCTAAAATAATATTTTTCTCTTTTAAAAAAACATTTTATTTATTTATTTATTCATGAGAGACACAGAGGGAGAGGCAGAGACACAGGCAGAGGGAGAAGTAGGCTTCCTGCAAGGAGCCCAATATGGGACTTGATCCTGGATCCGGGATCACACCCTGAGCCAGAGGCAGACTCTCAACTGCTGAGCCACCCAGGTGTCCCTGTTTTGTTATTTAAGTAATATTGTCCTAAGTATCTCACTTTATCAACAATTAAAGGCTTTATTCCTTTTAATACAGTTAATGTATAATTCATTGGTGTTAATTATTCCATTGTCTCTTAGGTTGCATCTGGATTAATTCTAAATAATGTTGAAATGGACACAGTTACACATTTGAATAACCCCTGATAGTTTTACACATGGTTGAGTGTTTGTTGTAGCCATGTAACAAAACTCTAACATAAAATTTAGCAGTAAGTGTTGGTGCCACTTCCTTTAAGGATGTTTAAAGGGAAGCAATTCACTTTGGAGTGCTTCAGTTGGCCCTTTACCCATTTCTTCTTTTTGCAAACACTCTTTTTGAGTGTTTGTTGTATTTGTTTATGAATTTTACTTAAGTATATCTAGGTTGCTTTTACACTCCCACCATTAATTCACAAACATTCATTTTTCACCTGCATCTTTATCGCTAGACATGATTTCACTTTGTGTGAACAGTATTCATAATTGTGTTTTTTCTCCCATATTAGCCTACCTAGTAAAATATAATACCTCAGATAAGATAAAGATTAATTTTTAATGGTTATATTAAAGATTGATTTAAATCTTCTTGGATGGAGTATACTTAGCAGAAACTAGAAAGCAAAGGTAAACATAGGTTTCTTAGCATTTGATGATAAAAAATTTAAGTCTCATAATTACACCTAAAAAGGCAGGGTCACAGAATATGATTATTAGGTGTTATCTTAAAATTATAATTTATCTAAAAATCAACAACTTACTGAAGAAAGAAGGGGATATTCAGTAATAATATTTCTTTCAGATTTGCTTTTTAACTGGACTCAGAAATCTGCTAGTCATACATATTGGTGACCTCGGGCATATGCAAACAAACCATGAATACAGGATAGAAATAATCCAATACCTAATTATAAAACAAAATAAAAACCTATAACATTGCAGGGAAGGAGAGCTTTAAATGCCATCTGAATTAGACATAAATTATTTGCCCAAATGCAAACTGGACATGTGAGTAACACAGAAAGGAAATATTTTTTGAAACATTGATATTGTTTTTTCTTCCCCATTCTCCAATTCTACCCTCAGCCAATTTCATGCTTCACTTTCTGTCATCTTTCCTATCTTAATAATCTAGAACTATCTCTGTTCCTTGCTCTAGAAAAGCTGATTTCAGAAAAAAAATGACAAATTAATCTTTTTGCATTTTTAAAATTATTTTTAAGTATATTTAGGTCCTAGAGAAAATATGAAGGAATTTTATCTAGGCAAACATATGAGAAGCCAGTTAAAGATTATCTACCCCTCTGGGATAGATAGAGCTTTTGAAGTGGAGGGATCAAGAGTTGGATGGGAGAAATGCATGTGAGTGACAAGTAGATTCCTCTTCTTCTTCTTCTTCTTTTTTTTTTTTAAGTAGACTTCACACCCAACATGGGGCTTAAACTCAAGATCCTGAGATCAAGAGTCACATGTTCTACCAATTGAGCCAGCCAGGCACCCCAGTGACAAGTAGATTCCTAATATATTGATGTGATAGCCTTCCCCAGTCCCAGACCTAGGGTTGGATAATAGTCAAAAATTCAGAAAAGGATCCATGAACAGAAATATTTTTAGCTAACATTCCACAAAAAAAAAGACCACAACCAAAGAGATTTAAAAGTGGGCACTGGCACAATGTACCTGGGTAAAATGAGTCATAGATGGCCTCATAGTTTTACTACCTATTCAAAGTAATGTAAAGAATAAGGCCTATGCTTAATGAAAGATATGTACTATTACTAGGAAACTTTCCTAGATACTCACTATTTTAAACATTTAATATCTTTAATAAATGTGGTAGATAAAGGCTAGATGTGAAGAAAAAAATAACCCTTCTCCTGGAAATATGAATGTAATAACTTTTATAGCTTTTCTTATAAATATGTATTGGTGGGTATTTAGTTCTAGCTAGTGGAATATGTATATAAATAATAAATGACACATAAGACCTACCAATACAAAAACTCTTATATCCTATTCTCCATTTACTTTTCAATTACACATGATAATAAATAAGATCTCACCCAATAAAATTACAGCACACACTGAACAACGCATGTTAAAGATGGAAAAGTTGTAAGATGGAAGGAGCCCAGATATTGATATAATAATTGCTTTAAAAGAGAGTCACTTACCAATTAGCAACTCCCTTTGAATAAGGATGGAAGTGAATATATATCACTTCAGTGCTCAGCACATAATACCCTCTGTGTTAGAATTCTGTATGCCTCCCTTTGCCAGTGTGTTAGAGACAGCATGATGGAATCGAACCTATGCTTTTTTTAAAAAATCTTTTATTTATTCATTCATGAGAGACACAGAGAGATAGAGAGAGAGGCAGAGACACAGGCAGAGGGAGAAGCAGGCATCATACGGAGAGCCTGACGTGGGACTTGATCCAGAGTCTCCAGGATCACGCCCTGGGCTGCAGGCGGCGCCAAACCGCTGCGCCACCAGGGCTGCCCGAACCTATGGTTTGATGACAGTGAGGCTCAGAGATAAACAGCCAAGTCTTTGAATCTTTGGAGAAATCCGCAAATCAATCACACCAACTTTAAGTTAATGTAAAGGAAATAAAAACTTTATATTTTAGCCATTTTACATTTTGGAGTATGTTTGTTAGAAAAGTAATGATGCTTTAACCATATAAATGTATTTTCCTTTACATTTAAGGGAATTCATGCAAGATTCAGGAAATTTCATATTATGAGAAAACTAGGACATGGTCATGTATCTTCTCCTTTCTGCCTTCTGCTGAATATCCTGTAACTATCCAGGAAATGTAAGCCTTTCTGCCATTAAGTCAAAAACATAAGAAATTTACTCTGAACTGGAAAGAATCCTTGATGTATAGTGTACTCTTTGATCCTTCCTCCACATAAAACTTCTTCAACAAGAACACCACTGCTATCTCAAAAACGGACAATCCAAAAGAAACAATTGGTGCTATATAAGATTATTATGACCAGAAAGGGATGAAACAAAACAATAAATGTCACACGAGAACATCCATCAGAAAGCAATGCTGCAAAAAAATCAAATTTTGACTAAAACTTTAAAACACATGGTCCTATATTCATAAATGTACAAAAATTTAAAAAATAACCAGAAGCCTCAAAGCAGATATACACTGGCTCAGTAGATACATGAGATAAAGATGAAAAACTGTGGACAGGGATAAAATGAGAAATACAAAGTAAATGCTTCAGAAAAATGAAAACCAAAGAAAAAATAACACAAAAATGTATGAACATTGCTCAAAGGGGGAAAATTGTGACATGGGAGATACATTGATAAAAGCCAATTGAGAGAGAAACAAAGACAATAGTTATGGAAGATCAACAAAAGAAGAGAGGAATGAAATGACACTCATATTCTAGTGAAATAAAAAAAATATGATAAGGTACAATATCTATCCTTATAAAAGAATAGGAATCTAAAACAAAAAAGGCAGTTTGGGGTATTATCAAAAGAGAATATAATATTTATAATGATAAAATAATAAACTTCATAATAAATGTTAATCATTAATCCAGCATTATACTTTCTACATCAGTCAAAGAAAATTTTTCAAGAAAGACAATTGTGGCTAAAGAATTGACTACCCAGGCAAACTTTACTTCAATACAAACTACTGCATTATCAGTACATAATTTTAATCATGAAATAATTCAGCAAATATAGTTTTTATAAACTCTTCTTTAAGAAGCTGAATTCCATGCATTTTAGAGTTGGAGAAAGTATTGAACTCTGTAGTGTAGATTAAAATGATTTGGGCAATTATTATTATAAAATATAATGGTAGTATCATAAACCTGTCAATATGAAAACTATATCACTAACCAAAGTTATCAGGAAAAATGAAATAGAATATGGAATTCAAATAAATATTCCAATTTCATCATCCTTTAAAGACATAAATAAAAATCACATTAATTAATAAGTAATATATTTATAAAAAATCAAGGTATTGAAGTAAATTCTAGATCAATTTTATACTGATGCATGTTATCTGGCTAGAACTAGCCCTTCTTTTTTCCTTCCCTCAAACCTGTCTTGATTTTTCTTAGTTCTTTTCCCTACCCAAAGAATTTTAGGTTTGATATTTTAAGTTGTATAAAATATTTTAGGGATTTTATTCCAATTATATTTAATGTATCAGTGAAATTTATAAGAGTAAATATTTCTATGATATTGACCAAAAATCAATCCATAATCATGTTCCATTTTGATAAGTATAGTACAGGGTATGTCTAGTATATGTGAATATAAGTATAGAGATCATCAAGAGCAACCTAGAAATATCTATTACATTTGAATATGTTATGTCCCGTAAAACAGGTAAAAGCATCTTAGATGCAGTATGGTTTGTAAGAAAGAAAGATAGAAGCAATCTAACAATATCTCACTGAGTAAAATATTTATTTTATCAATGCGTAAAAATAAAAATGTAGCAATCAAGTGAATTTATTCCTATGTTTTTGATAGTATTAAGTACTTAAAAATAATGAGTGAAAAGAGTAAGTTTATGGAATTCATGGAATAAAAACCATTTAAAACAAGAGAATAGAGAGGCATCTAGGGGGCTCAGTTGGTTAAGCTTCTGGCTTTGGCTCAGGTCATGATCTCAATGTCCTGGGATTGAGCCTCACATTGGGCACCCTGCTGAGCAGGAAACTTGCTTCTCCCACTCCCTTTGCCCCTTCCTCCGTGTGTGTGCTTGCTCTCTTTGGCTCTTTAAATAAATAAACAAAATCTTAAAAAAAAAAAGGAAAACGTAGATTCTTCAATAATTCAGGAAAAATATACATGAACAAAATGAAATTCAATGAAGAAAAATCCTAAGAAAACACCAAGGAGTTGAAAGAGTCAATGAATGAAATTTTTAAAAACATATAATACAGAGCATTGGCAGTGGAGTAAAGCAAATGAAAAAAAAATAAAGAATGGAGAGGACAGAAACTCTGAAATAAGCCAATCAGAAGAGAACAAAGGAAAAAATGAAAAAGAGCAAAGAAAGCCTATGACATCTATGGGATTTAATCAAGTGTAAATATATTAGAATAATAAAGATTCCAGAAAGAGAAAAAACAAGACAGGGCAGAAAGTTTATTTAAAGAAATAGCTGAGAATGTCTCAAACCTGGGAAGAGACCTGAACATCCAAGTCTACAAAGCTAAGAGATGATCCTGCAATCTCAATGCCAAAAGACCTCCTTTAAGACACACTATAATGAAAGTGTAACAAATCAAAGATGAAGAAAGAATCTTAAAGACAGAGGACATGGGATGGTGGTGGTGAGGGGAAGAGTACCTGTAGTGGAACCTCCATTAGGCTATCGGCATATTTCTCAGCAGACACCCTATATGGCAGGAGAGAATGAAGTGGCACATTCAAAGTATTAGAAGATAAAAATTGACAGCCAACAATATTCTATATGGCAGTTATCCTTCAAATATGAAGGAGCTATAAAGACTCCCAAACAAAGCCTGTGGAGTTCATCTCCACTACATCTCTTTTGCAAGAAATGCTGAAAGGAGTTCTTCAAGCTGAAATGAAAAGATACTAATCAGTGATATGAAAACATATGAAAACATGCAACACAATGGTTAAGGTAAATACACACTCAGATTTAGAAAATCAGTTCTGTAAAAGGATGATTTGTTAACCGTTTTAGTATAAAGTTTAAAGGAAAAGAGCATTCAAAATAACTGCAGCAAGTATAATTTTTTTTCTGGAATACATAGTGTAAAACAGGTAAATTGGGACATCAAAAATATAAAAGGGGGACAAATGGGTAGAGCTCTTTAGGCAATTAAAATTTAATTATTTTCAGCTTAAAATGAATTATTTTGTCTATATCATATATAATCCTCATGGTAACCACAAAGCAAAAACCTAGAGTAGATTCACAAAAGAAAGGGAGAAATAGAGAACACTACCAATTTACAAAGGTAGGGAGGAACAGAGGGACAAGGAAATAATGTAAGTACAAAATAAACAGAAAGTAATTAATAAGATGGCATTAGTAACATCTTACATTTAATAATAACTCTAAATTTAAATAGATTGAACTCAACAATCAAAAGGCACAGACCACCTTGATAGGTGAAAAAAGAAGACCCAGCTATATGCTGCTTACAAGAGATTCACTTTAGATTTAAGGACACACATTGTTTAAAGTGAAGGGATGGGAAAAGGTACTCCGTGATAGTAGAAACCAAAGGAAAGAAGGTATACTTACACCAGACAAATGGACTTTAATCTAAATCAGTAACAAGAAACAAAGAAGTTTGCTATATAATGATAAAACAGTTTATCAAGAAATATGTAATAATTATATAGATGCATATAACATCAGCACACCTAAATACATGAAGCAAATATTAACAAATACGAAAGGAGAAAGACAAGAATTAAACAAAATTAACAAGGAAACATTGTACTTGGAACATACTTTAGACCAAATGGATCTAACATAAACAGAATATTACATCCAGTAGCACCAGAATTGCATTCTTTGGAAATATTCTCCAGAATAGATCACATGATAGGACACAAAATAAGTCTTAGCAAATACAAAAAGACTGACATCACATCAAGCTCTTTCCTGACTACAATGGTATGAAACTAGAAATTAACAACAAGAGAAAAACTAATAAAGCTGCAAATATGTGGAAATTAAACAATACACTCTCGAACAACCATGAGTCAAAGAAAATAAAAGCAAAATCAAAAATATTTTGAGCAAACAAAAATAAAAACAGAAATTATCAAAACCTATGGGATGCTACAAAAGCTATTTTGAAAAAGAAGTTTATAGCAGTAAGTGCATATATTAAGAAAATAAAAAAAAAATCTCAAATAACCTAACTCTAGACCTCAAAGAACTAGAAAAAAGAACAAACAAAACTCAAAGTTAGTAGAAGAAAGAAATAACAAAGATCAGAGTGAAAATAAAGGAAATAGAGACTAAAAGAACATAGAAAAGATCAACTAAACTAAGAGCTGGCTATTCCAAAACAATCTCCCTTTATAATTTCCCAGGAGAAGTTACAATGATTCTACTTTCTAGCTAATCATTAATGGGCTTTCTTCATTTTTTTTTTTTTTTTTTGCCTTTCAAATTGTCCAGACAGAAATTATCATTACTCTGGTCAGCTATAATAGCATTCTAATAGAAAAAATTGCTTGTGTTTCTTTCAGTACAAAGAAATGCACATGAGTTTGAGAAATAGTCATCATCTATCAGATTTTAACAAATATTCTTCCCAATATTCATGTTTCAACCATTTTGTTTCCTGAGCATATTCAACACATTCATTGCTTCTTTTTCTGCCTGATACTCTCTTCTCCCATTTCCTATATTCCATTTCATGTGGATAATTCTCATTTATTGTTCAGATCTCATTCAAAATTACCCTTCTTAAGAGAGATCTTCCTGCCAAAGACTCTCATATAGGTTTCATTGTATTCTAGCCTTTACTTTAATCATCCTTATTAGAATTAAAAATAAGTTAGGAATTTCTAGCATTTTCATGATCTTTGTCAGTCACACTAAGAATTTATTTTGCAGTATAAATATAACCTTTAAATTAACAAAGCCCACCTGAATTGAAGTGTTTCCTAAATCATTTCCTTACTATGAATGGCTTAAGGGAGAAAATAGCTTTGCTAACTTTAAAGTAACCAAAATTCCTGGTAGACACTGTATTTTGAGAACCTGACAGAAGCATACAAGAAGCCATGGTGCCTGAAGCCAATTATTAATTCACAAAGAGGATTTAGTTCCAATTCACTGTTAATACCATTAGACAGACTGCCTCAGAGATACTGCAAATAACTTAAACTAGTGCTTCGTAAACTTTAATGTGCTTATAAATCACCAGGAGGGCTTGCTAAACTGTAGACATACTCTAGATCAGGGTGGAACCTGATTTTGCATTTCTAAAAAGCTCTCAAGTTAGGCTAAAGCTGCTAGATTCCTACTACTCTGAGGTTTGAGTAGCAGAATCTTATACTGAATTTCTTGGGGAGGAGGGAACATTATACAATCTGTTTTTGAGAAAGTGTAGATTAAAAGGAAAGTCACTTTTATACTGATTATGGCTGCTTTTATTACCAAGGAAGGATATGTGGGAAAACTTGTATGCTAGTATGTTTTTAGAAATTCTCCAAGTATATAGAATTTTCCCTAGGATGAATATAGAACTTCATTCATTCATGAAAATGTACACACTGAATGTGTATACAAAGAACATAAAAAAGAGATGAAAAATATTTAAGATGTAGCAGGGATAAAAGAAAAGTAGGATACCTGTATGGAAAAGGGGGACAAGAGAAAGATTAGCCACTGGGCAGTATGGCTTCAATGATGTCTCAGTCATAAGTTTCTGATAAGTATTAGAAACAAGACAAAAGTTTGTTTTTTGTTTTTTTAATTTAAGTTGGCAACAGAAAGTCATTGCAGCCTCTTTGTTGTCCTAAGTGAATTCTTACTGTAGGAGATGTTATCTTCAATAAACACAGTTTGGAAAAGGGATAGACTAATGGAGGGGAATAACACATACCAATTTTAGCCTGAGAACAGAAACATGTACTTGCCTTTTCCTAACAGTTTGGACTTCAAGAACTGAAACTACATGCTCTCCAACCCATCTTGCAAACTACATTCATATGACCTCATTAGTTTGTCTTCTTTAGCAAAACTTCCACATTCTAGGAGACTCTTGCCTGGGAAAATAACTTGATCATCTACTATAGAGACTTCCTAAAAGTTGCATCAACTTCTCCGTAGAAAGCATCAGCAAACAGTATCTGGCCTTTGTGAAATGCCTCAAAATCTTCATCTTGCTATGACCACTAATGGTAAACCATTATATCATGAATCTTGTTCATTCTAATCAATTATAAGACTAGTCTTTGGGGGCACCTGGGTGGCTCAGTAGTTGAGCATCTCTCTTCAGCTCAGGTTGTCATCCTGGGGCCTGGATGGAGTCCTGCATCAGGCTCCCTGCAGGGAGCCTGTATCTCCTCTGCATATGACTCTGCCTCTCTGTGTGAGAGATTTTAAATCTTTAAAAATAATAAAATAAAAGTTTTATTTTACAAAGTTCCAGTTTACAAGTTTAGCTAATAGACACTGGCAAGTAGATAGTTACGTCTACAGGTCTTTTTACTTAATAAAAGATCAGTCTTAAAATAAATTTCAAATTCCCAATAAATTCTGACTTGTGCTTTCCTTTATGATACACTACCAAAATTCTGTTGAATCATCAAGGTAAGCAGCAAACAGATTTTTCTCATCAGCATGTTGTGCTGGTGATATTTGGGGAGCAATTGTTCAACAAGTCAAACCCATGTATAAAGAGCAAATATGTAAGCAAAGAATGATTAGAGAGGAAAAGAGATTATAAACATATTTTATTTTTTATTTTATTTTATTTTTTTATCAACATGTTTTTAGACAGTTTTAGCACTGGTTCAGCAGGGAACATAGGGTCTAATTGGAGGAACCCTCTAACAGACTTATTTATGGGAAACCAAAACTCAGTTGGGCTCTGTATCATGAGATGTTAACTAAGCATTCAAAAGAAATTCTTTCCTGGAATCCTTTGCTAATTTATTCAAAGGACAGGACTTCAATTCTTTAAGTTTTATTGAGCTTTATTAAGATTTTCATTTTTAGGGATGAAACAATGGGTGGCGCAGCGGTTTGGCGCCTGCCTTTGGCCCAGGGCACGATCCTGGAGACCCGGGATCGAATCCCACATCGGGCTCCCGGTGCATGGAGCCTGCTTCTCCCTCTGCCTGTGTCTCTGCCTCTCTTTCTCTCTCTGTGTGACTATCATAAATAAATAAAAAAAAATTAAAAAAAAAAGATTTTCATTTTTAAATGCATAGTCTGATGAGTTTTGGTAAATGATTGTAGATGGGCAACTACAGATGCCTTCAAGCCAAAAGTACCAGAAATACAACTGAAGTTGAAAAAAACATGGTTTCATACACCTGGGGAACAACGGGGTGTCTCAAGAAGAGGGTATAAGAGCTTGTGCCAATTGACTTTGTGTGGGCTTTAAGGGAATAAGGCTTTGTTCTGGATCGGAGGCTGTCAAGAAGCAGAGGTAAGCCCATGCTTGGGTATCTTCAATCTACAAGAGAAGTGAAAGCTAGACTGAATGAGGATGTAATGGAGAAGTCACATCTTTGGATAGAGGAATGTTTGGTGATTTGTCTCTCAAATAATGTTCATATTTCAAACATTTCAGATAAGGATTACAGAGTGGTTTTATTTTCATCTTGGTCCTTCATGGTCACAAAGAAGTCTTTTTAAATTTAATGTTGATTGTCTGTGAAGCTGTTTAACAGAAGCACAACAATAGCTAAGTTGTACGTGGTATGCCAGCTCCTGGTAACGCCAATTCCTGGCTGACTGCACCAGGCTAGCAGCATCTGGGTGTCAGGAGCTGCTTTCTCCTTTCTCACAACAGCAACCACACAGAGACTTCAGAATATTTCCATCATATCAAGGTATCCCTGTCTTTTTGCAGTTAGTTCCCACTCTGCCCACAACCAGGGAAACTACTGATCTGCTCTCTATTGCTATAATTTGCCTTTTCTAGAATTTCAAAGAAATAGAATCTGATATAGTCTTTGTCTGGCTCCTTTCACCTAGCATGATATGTCTGGGATTCATCTCTACTGTTGAGTGTGTTACTGATTTCTTCCTTTTTTACTATTTAACTTTGCATGCATACACTATATTTTGTTTATTCCCCAGCTGATACACAGTTGGGTTCCTTCTACTTTTTGACTATTATGAGTAATGTTGATATGTATATTAATTTAAAAAAACTGGGTACATACTTTTTTCCTGCATAATTAAACAGGAATTAGATTACTTGGTTATAAGGTAACTGTTTGTGTTACTTAGAGAAATTGCCAAATTGTTTCCAAAGAGGCTGCATCATTTTTAAATTATTTCCAAAGAGGTAGCGAGAGAGTTCTAGATGTTCCATATCTTCAACAACAGCTAGTATCATTAAGTATTCTATTTAGTATATGGTGGTAACACAATGTGATTTTAATTTACATTTCTCAAATGACCAAAAATGTTCAGTAACTTTATGAGCTTGTTGACTATTTATATATAATCTTAGTAAGATGACTGCTAAAATTACTTGTCCATCTTTGTATGCAATTGTCTTCCAGTTTTAAAAGTATCCTATTAACAGGATATAGCTCCTTTGTTAAATACAAACTTCAAAAATACTTTCTAATAATCTGTGGTGTGGCTTTTAATATTTTAACAATGTGTATTTAGCAAGCAAGAATTGTTAATTTTGATAAAATTTATTTTCCTTTTTGAATTTTGAGCCTTATATAAAGAATAAAAAAAAAAATCTTTGCCTAACAAAAATGTCACAAAATTTTCTTCTAAAAGTTTCAGGTTTTAGATCAAAGACCTAAACACAAGACCTATTTTTGTTAGAAGTCACGCTGTGTTTAATGTTTACTGTAGCTGTAGGTGCCAGAGGCTACAAGTGTCCTTGTTTTTGCCTCTCCTTTAAATTTTGAGTTATGCTAAGTACTTCTCCTCAGAGAGTTTGCATCTTGCAGTTCTTTCAACTATAATTCACAATTATTATACTGGAACCCTGTTGGTGTTGTAGTAGGTATGGACAGAGGAAACGTTCTATAATCATACCATTAAATCGCAGTCTTTTAGAGGGTCTGTTCCTGGGCAGTGACCTTCACAAGTGTTTCTTCAGTGTTATAGAGCTTTATTTTTTTTCTAGTTAGGTGAGAAAAAAAAAAGTTTTTCTGTCAAGAATAGGGCTTTGTTACGGAGAATGCTCTGCACATACTTTAACCATAATTATTCTGCTTCTTCCCTTGCTGACGTTTCATGAGTTGATCTTTCCTAGATTCTCACCATGAGAACTTGGTGGATATACTAAAGGTAAAACACATTAAAGTATTGCCCCTTCCCCAAGGTCTATGTCCCCCAAAGTCCATTTATGTTTCTACTGATTTATGGCTTCAGAGCTTCTTAGTTGTGACTTTTTGAATTAAACTCCTTCACCAAATTTCAGAGTAGAGATTTGCCCTGAAAATTCAGTTCTGAGGAGTCCAAATTTTTTTTCTTGATTTAGTTTGTTCTGGTTTTTCTTGACCTAAAGATGAGCCTGGTGACTGCCATACTCTAATGTTAGTACTGAAACCAGAAGTTGGTATTTTTTAATATATGCTGCTTGAACTGTACACTGAAGATCTAAGAAAATAAATAAAAAGAACGTCCTGGAAAATATATACTATTCTCAAACTTATGAGCCAGAATTTTTCCAGTGCATCTCCAATGCAAAGAATTGATTTTTTTCCATGATACAGGTTGTATTGTAGGAATATTAATATACCTATATAGGAATGTTGTCATCCCTAAGCAATTATTAAGCTCTACTCTGGTTTCTTCCTGCAGTGGTCCTTTGTGAACTGTAAACGGTTACTAGTATTCACAATAAAATTTAAGTCACTACTATATGTCATATATTGCTTAAGATTTATCACTGTTATTTCTAGAATAATGTGCCTATTACATGAGAAAATTTCAAGATGCAACATGTAAATGTATCTCTATGTGTTCTACTGCTCCTAAAAAAAGTAAATACATAAAACAAAACTTACATTTAAAAAAAAAGTGGGAGGATCCCTACCTCAAAACAACTGGACAGCCAATATCATACTCTAGATTTATGAAAATTTTTATAAAAATTACTGCTAGTATGAGTTAACATTATACTTGACAACTGACAAACAATAGTATCAAGAGTACTTAATTTAACACCTTTTGGAAAAAGCAGTAATTATATGGCTTCAAAGAAATGAAACTATTTTAAGAATGGAGAAAATTATAGACTTAGAAAATGTCAGAACATGAAAATTCTGAGAAAATTCTGAGAAAATAAGAGCTTAATAATTCTTCTGCTTATAAGCTAAATATACAAATTAATTGTATTTGTGATACAAGTGAGGAAGGTAAAGAAAAAGAAGGGATAGGAGTCAAAATAATATTTTCTTAATTATCTTTGTCAAAACTAAAATGTTTCCAAAGAAGCTAACTTTTACAAGAAGGTTTGACAACCATAAAATAATTTTTTAAATTAAATTCTAATAAACAAGCTTTGCTGCTGTAGGATTCTTTCAGTAGTAAGCATGCTGATGTACATTCAGGATCCCTACCTTGGTGTTTAGAGAAGTAAAGTTTTTCAAATATAATTAGATCTTTGAAAAACATGTTGACTCCTAAACAAAGTCTAGTGTTGCCTGAAGTACCATTCAAAAAATAATTATTTGCAAGATACAATGTTTAAAAGTTGAATATTGTTTTATAGAATATCATCTTAAAATAGTATGACCCTTTCAAATAATGTATAACCCTATAACCTTATCAAATCTCTTCAAGTTTCATTGAATTTCTTTACCTATCTTCAAATATTAAGTCATCTCTCCCCTTACTTTCCACTGAATATAGACAGAGGCATCTAAATAGAAGTTTTGTATCAGTTTAAAGGAAGAGAGTCATATGAGAACTGAAGAACAATAAGTGTCTAATTCTTTACCTCTGATGTAAGCTAACACCAGTATGATCTCTATCATCATGGAACTTAAAGTCTGACAGGAAAAGATGCATTGGTAAAATAATTTAAATATTTATTTAAAGTTGGCTTCAAATACTACATGCTTAATCATATCATGGATGTGAGGTGATAACTTATGGAAGTTTTGATTTGCATTTTCATGATGATCAGTGATGTTGATCATCTTTTCATATGCCTATTGGCCATCTATATGTTTTTTTTTTGAAAAATGTCTATTTATGTCTTTGGCCCATTTTTAAATGGGATTATTCATTTTTTGGGTGAGTTTTATAAGTTCTTTATATATTTTGGATGCTAATCCTTTATTAGATATGTCATTTGCAAATATCTTCTCCCATTCTGTAGGTTGCCTTTTAGTTTTATTGATTGTTTCCCAAATATCCATCAACTGATGAATGGATAAGGAAGATGTGGTATATTTATACAATGGAATATTACTCACCCATAAAGAATGAAATATTGCCATTTGTAATCACATGGATGGAGCTAAAGAGTATTATGCTAAGCAAAATAAGTCAGAAAAGCAAATACCACATGATTTCACTCATATGTGAAATGAGTTTAAGAAACAGAACAAATGAGAAAAAGGGTAAAAAAAAGAGGCAAACCAAGAAATGGACTCTTAACTACAGAGAACAAACTGATGGTCACAAGATGAGGTGGTAGTTAAATAGGTAATGGGGATTAAGGAGCACACTTGTTATGATGACTACCATGGAAGTATCACATCACAATATTATACACCTGAAACTAATATTACACTGTAAACTGAAATTAAATAAATATTTAAGAAAAATATTTTTTAAAAAAGAATGCATTTGTCTAATCCATCAAAAACCAAAGAAAAGCCAGTGAAACTACAGTTGATGGAATATACATAAGATGGTATGTTATACAGCTGATTGAGTAATAATTCCATCCCCTTAAGAAAATAGTGAACCAGGATGCCTGGTTGCCTCAGTGACTGAGTGTCTGTCTTTGGCTCAGGGCATGATCCTGGAGTTCCAGGATTAAATCTCGCATCAAGCTCCCTGTGAGGAGTCTGCTTCTCCCTTTGCCTATGTCTCTGCCTCTCTCTCTGTCTCTCATTAAAGGTAAAATCTTTAAAAAATAGTGAACCATGTTTTAATGAAAAAGAAAATCATAGTGACCATCTAAATGGAGATATCAAAAAGGGGACAATCCTACGTTTGATAATGTGAGCTTCTATAAGCTTTCAGAGACAGAACTCAAAAGCCCAATATCTTAAACTTTACACAAAACAGATTCAATTTTGGCCCAACTATTCTTAATTCTTTACGTTGGTCTCTAACCTTCTCTGGGAGATTGCTCATTAATCTTTTTCTTTGTGTATAAAACTTTCAAAAGGTTTTATCCAATTGTCATTTTACATTCTTACTTTAAGACATGTGTGATAAATCTGACTTCTAATTATTATCAAATTATCCTTCCTTTTTGATGAACATGAATCAAACTCTTCCCTTTTTGTGTTCTAGATATTTAGTTCTAGTTAACTATACTAACTGCACACTTATAAGTGGCTGCTGAGTTCCAGGACTTCAAATTATAGTAGCATTCTCTAAATCATCTTTCTTTTAGGCTTACTGTGGTGTTTGGTTTGACTCCATTTCTTAAAATCCTTTTCTCCTTTTTTACAACACTATTATATCACTCTATTTATTAAGTTAATATCTCTGGTTAATCTTTCTTTTCTTCTCATACCCCCATCCCCACACCCAACCTTTTGACTTTTAACATATATGAAGACTCATTCTTGGGCCATGTATTGATTAGGATCAGACTCCTCTTAGTGAAGAGTGACCTCCAAGAAAGATATTAAGAAAGAAATTAGTGTCTCCCTCATATAAATAAAGTCTCCAGAAGTTAATATATCCAGGATAATCACAGTGATTCTATAATCAGAGACCAGGATCCTTGTATGATTTTTCTCTTCCATTTGTGGCTCTCATTGCCAAGTCTCATCATTTAAGAACATGGCTGATTCTCTGGCAATTCTGTCCACATTACAGCCATGCACAAAGAAGAGTCTGAGCAAAAAAGGGCATTCATAACTTTAAATTACTTTGCTTTGATGTGCTATACTCACTTTCTATATATATTCCATTGATCTAAATTAGGAATATGGATACTTAACCTGAAACAGGATTCACCATAAGAATAATAAACTACTAAGACAATAGGGAAAATGAAAACAAAAGACAGACTTTGGAAAAAAAGAATTAATAGATCTTTACTAGACTAAGATGACAGATGACTTAAATTAATAAAATTCTACATAAAAGAGGAGACATTACCTTATACCCAAGAAATACAAAGTATCATCAAAGACTATGTACTAATTAGATAATTCAGAGAGATTTAGAAAGAGTCCTAGAAACATAAACCTTATCAAAACTGAATTATGAAATAGAAAATCTGAACACATCAGTAAAATGCAAGGAGATTCAATCAGTAATAATTAAAAATCTCCCAACAAATGAAAGTCCAGGTAAATTCTACCAAATATTTAAAAAAGGATTAACACTGATACTTTTCAAACTCTTCAAAAAAATAAAGAGAAAGGAACACCTCCAAACTAACTTTCAGAAGCCAGTACTACCCTACACCAAAGCTAGACAATGATACAAGAAAATAATATGGTATGCCAATATCTCTGATGAACATATGTGCAAAAGTCCTCAACAAAATATTAGCAAATTAAAAACACATTAAAAGGATCATACACCATTGTCAAGTGAATTCATTCCAGAGATGCAAGGATGTCTCAACATATGCAAGTCAATAAAAGTGCTATACCAGGATAACAGGATGGAAGATAAAAATCATATGATCATCCCAATAGATGCAGAAAAAGCATTTGACAAAATTCAACATCATTTCATGATTAGAACTTACAAATTGGGTATAGAAATAATTCTCCTAGCACAATAAAATCCATGTATGACAAGCCCATAGCCAACATCATACTCAATGATGATACTTTAAAAGCTTTTCCTCTCAAATCAGGAGTAAGACAAGAATTCTCACCATTTCTATTCACCTTAGTACTGAAAGTTCTAACCATACTAATGAGGCAATAAATAAGTAAAGACATCCAAATCAGAAAGGAAAATATAAAATTATCTCTTTGCAAATGCCAGGATCTTACACATAGAAAAGTCTAAGGACTCCACCTAAAAACTGTCAGAACTGATATATGAACTCAGTGAAGTTGCAAGATGCAAAGTAAACATGCAGAAATAAGTTAGTTACATTTCTAAACACAATTTGAAAAAAATAAATTAAAGCAACTCCATGTACAGTCACCAAAACAATAAAATACCAGAAATAAATTTGACCAAGATCCATATACTGAAATCTATGACTATTTTGATGAAATATCTTATGTTCTTGGATTGAAAAAAAATTAATGTGAAAATGTCCATACTATCCAAAGTGAGCTACAGATTCAGTGCAATCTTGATCAGCATTCTAATGAAATTTTTCACCAAAATAAAACAAAAGAAACTATTCTAAAGTTTTGTATGGAACAAAAAACCTCAAATAGCCAAAGCAATACTGAGAAAGGGAATAAAGTTGGAGGTATACAACTTCTTAATATCAAGGTATATTACAAATCTATATTAATCAAGACATTATAGTATAGAAATAAAAATAGGCATATAGACCAGTTGAACAGAATAGGGAATACAGACATAAACTCACCCATATATTGTCCAATATTTTAGATGAACATTTCAAGAATAGAAAATGGAGAAAGGAAGTCTCTTCAATAAATGGTGTTGGGAAAACTGGATATCCATATACAAAAGAATGAAACTGGACCCCTACCTTATACAACTTAACAAAAAATTAACTCACAAAGTCTTTAACTTATAAAGACTTATATTTAAGTTAAGTCTTTGAAACCATAAAACATCTAGGAGAAAATATACAGAAAAAGATCCTTGACAGTGATCTTGGCAAGGATTTTTCCAATGACACCAAAAGCACAGACAGTAAAAGGTAAAGTAAACAAGGGGGACTACATCAAATGAAAAAGCTACTGCACAGCAAGGAAATCAGTTTGGAAATGCAACCTACATACATAATGAGAGAAAATATTTGCAAATCATGTATCTAATAAGGGGCCAATACCCCAAATATATAAAGAACCCATACAACTCAATAGCAGAAAAGCAAATAATCCAATTAAAAATTGGAAAAGGACTGGAATAAACATGTTTCCAAAGAAAACATACAAATAGCAGTAGATACTTGAAAAGGTGCTCAACATTGCTAATCACCAGGGAAACGAAAATCAAAACCATAGTGAGGTGACACTTCACATGGCTGGGATGGCTATTATCAAAAAGAGATAACAAGTATTGTTAAGGATGTAGACAAAGTGCTCTTTTATGCACTGTTGGTGATAACGTAAAACAGTATAGGCATACGGAACACAGTATAAAGGTTTCTCAGAAAAAAAAATTAAAATTAAAATACCATGTGATCTAGCAATTTCACTCCCTGGTATGTATTTCAAACAACTGAAATCAGTATATCAAAGAGATAACTGCATCTTAAAACTTATTGGATATTATTCACAATAGCCAAGATATGAAAACAACCTAAATGCCTTTTGATGGATGAATGGTTAAAGAGAATACACACACACACACACACACACACACACACACACACACACACGTGTATCATTCAACCATTAAAAAGAAGGAAATCCTGCCAGGTTTTTATCATTGCCTTCACTACTACTCTCTCTTTTACAGTTTTTGATACTTTCCATGTTTACCTTCGTATTAAAAGTCTAGAATAGATGAATTTGACTTTTTAGCTTAGGTTCTGTGCCTATGTCTGACATACAGGAAGAAATGAAAAGTGTTACTCCAGTTTCTACTTGGAAATTTTTATTTTAGTTGCAGCCATAGGTGATAGCTCCACGTGAGCTCAAACTCACCCTGGGCAGGCAGCATCCTTTTCTCAAAATGCGTGCACTTCTGTTTTTCTACTTTTTTTTGTCAACATGTAATTTGACACTCGAAGAATCTTCTTGGCACAAGGAAGCAAGCTTTGGAAATAACAATGAAATTAATGATATGCTTTCACTTTTCATCCTTCATGAGACAGTTCTGGATAACATTCTTTAAGCTTCTCAGAAGTTCTAAAATTTTGAATTTGAGCCTCTATTTCCTACATTGGAGAGTTCTGCAATAAATACACAGTTATAATGGTTTTCTCTCCCTCCTGTCTCACTCTTATTACTGTTCATTTTTTTTTAACTGGAATCTTCCCAAATGATCTGCATTCACTTTCTCATCTTTTTTTAGGGGAGTGGATAAGAAGAAGTCTCTATGATTTTTGTGGTGGGATGTAGCATCAATCTTTTTATGAAGACTTATATAATGCAGAGTTTTCTTCATTTTTCCTCTTGGTTTTAACTATCATTTCCATGAGGTCTCCCTGAAAGCTTTCCTATCACTTATCTCTATGAATCTGGATATGTACATTTAGATATCACACTTCAAATACAGTAAAACTAAAATAAGCAAATATGATTTATTCCTAAAAATAGAGCCAATAAAATATTTGTGCAAACATATATTGGAATTCTATAATGTGACTAGTTCTAATGAGAATTGCATGAAAAACTAACATTTATGAGTTTTTCATCATCTCCCTCATTTAATCAGCTTTATTTCTGAAAACAGTAGCTTTACTTTCCTAGACATTTGCTTGCACAAGTAAAGAATAATCACTGGCCTGTTTCTTGTTCTCTATACTTAATTTTACTATGTTCTCTCCCATCTTTTCCATTTTTAATAGCATCCACATTTAGTGTTTTCTATGCCTATTATCATGGCCTTGCACAGATAGCTAGGTTTTATGCTTGAATTACTGCTACTAGAATTGTATCCTTTTTGCTTTTGCTTTTTAAATATTTTATTTATTTGACAGAGAGAGAGAGAGAGCACAAGCAGGGGGAGCAGCAGAGGGAGGAGGTGAAACAGACTCTCTGCTGAGCAGGGAGCCCAATGTGGGGCTCGATCTCAGGACCCTGGGTCATGACTCAAGTTAATAGCAGACACTTAACTGACAGAGCAACCCAGGTGCCCCTAGAATTTTATCCTTGCTTTCAAGCATTTGCTTTCTATATTCTACATACCAAAGCCATATTAATTTTTGGAAAACATGTCTGCTTATAGATACATCATTACCATGGTATAAAAAATAGGTCTTTTCAGCAATTTTAAGGCTAGCTGTTATAGTATGAATTACTCCATGAGGAAAACAATTTCAGGGCTTCTATACCATGGTATATTTATCTTGAGGGTACTGTATTTATCAAAATTTTCTCCCACATAAGGCACATCTCCTTCCTTCCAAAGACTGATTATAAAATAGTATTCAGTCAAATTGTGTTAAATTCAATGAAATCACTATGTTGAAATACCTATGTGGAAATAAAGATCATGTCTTTATGGTCTTTGAATTTTCTCTTGCCAGTTCATTTCCCTCACAATAAATCACACCATCCATGAAGCAGTATAAAAGGACACCTCCAATAGATGGGGGAAAAAAAAGAAAGAAAAGAAATGGTTTGCTAGAGATTATCTCACACCTCCCGACAAACGTATATTTCTCTAAAGTCTAAGCTACATGCTTAAAATCATGGAGAATCTATCCAGTTAGAGTTCTATATACACAAGGAGAGTTTCTCTAATGCTTAAAATTGCTACTAGCTTACTACTTATCTTTTATAACACCATTTTGGTTCAGAGAGTACTCATAAAAACCTCTAAAGCAACCAAAAAGACCAGGAACTTTATCAGTTTGTTAAATTATATCCTCAGACCTAGAGTCTGAGGGACCAAACCTGGTCCCCGTGTGGGCACTCAAAAAACAAAACAAAACACTCCCGCTTCAATGAATGCATCAACCATTAACAAAATAAGCAGTTACTAAAAAAGGCTAATTCCTAATGAGGATAACAGTATGCCTCTATTCTCAAAAAGTTCTCAATTCTAGTTTAACGATATGCATGATAAAGTATTGGCAGGTAGGGGGAACATGTACTAATGTCTATAACTCACTTTGAAATGAAAGGAACTAAAGGAACTAAAAGGAACTAAAAGGAACAAAAAGATGCATGATTATAGATAACATAACCATAGCAAGATATTCATTATAAAATATGGGCAGTGTTACACAGGCCTAGATTTCTTTCAATTTTTTAGTAGGTTTGAAAATGTTCATAACATGTAAGGGGGAAACCTGGCAAGAGTGAGGCTTCTCTTTTTTTTTTTAAGATTTTATTTATTTATTCATGAGAGACACAGAGAGAGAGAGACACACAGGCAGAGGGAGAAGCAGGCTCCCTGTGGGGAGTCCGTTGTGGGACTTGATCTCAGGACCCCGGGATCATAACCTGAGTTGAAGGCAGATGCACAACCACTGAGCCACCCAGCTGCCCAAGAGTGAGATTTCATTTATTTATTTATTTATTTATTTATTTATTTATTTATTTATGATTCTACCTATTTATTCATGAGAGACACACAGAGAGAGAGGCAGAGACACAGGCAGAGGGAGAAGCAGGCTCCATGCAGGAAGCCCAATGTGGGACTTGATCCAGGACTCCAGGATCATACCCAGGGCAGAAGAGAGGCACCCAACCCCTGAGCCACCCAGACAGCCCAACAGTGAGATTTCTAAAGAAATCTATCTGTATCCTCAGTGTTCTCTTTATTTGAAAATTCCCAATGACACCTATAACATGTTTATTAAGAAAAGAACAGTTAATCAGGATGCCTGGGTGGCTCAGTCAGTTAAGTCTACCTTCAGCTCAGGTCATGATCCCAGGGTCCTGGGATGGAGCCCCTCATCTGGCTCCCTGCTCAGCAGAGAGCCTGCTTCTCCCTCTGTCTGCAGTTCCCACTGCTTTTGTTCTCTTGCTGTCAGATAAATAAAATCTTTAAAAAAAATACAAGTTAAATATCTAGACTTCTCTGAAGAATCCACAAGTTTGAAAACTATATTTTCAAAGATAATTCATTATTTCCACATATTTCAACCCTAAGATACAACATTAATGGGACAGGAATATAATCCTTCATATAAAATGGTTCCATTACTAACATTTATATGTTTATAATCTCCCTTTTCCATTGCTTCACCAAAGTACTTAAAGGAGGTCATAAACATGCAGTTTTCTTTGCTATTTTTGTGCCTTATTCTTATTCAACTTTTAGCCTTACTCCAGCATTTACTCATGCAAGTACTACCACAGAATTAAGAATTATATCAAGAGTACTAAAATCGTTAAATGAGTGAATGATTGACATTTCTCATGCCCCTTGTTTTCTCAGGATCAGCCATAAGGCCATTTCTTCTTTTTCTCGGCATCCTTCTTCCACATATTTTAAAGACTTTATTCATTTATTCATGAGAGACACAGAGAGAAGGCAGAGACATAGGCAGAGGGAGAAGCAGGATCCTTGCAGGGAGCCCAATGTGGGACTCCATCCTGGAACTCTGGGATCATGCCTTGAGCCAAAGACTCAACCACTGAGTCACCCAGGCATCCCTCTTCTTCCACAATTTATACCATACTTCTGAGGATCTCTTGAAAAAGTTATCAAGCTTGGGCACCTATGCAGTCACTCCCAATGTCCATTCTAAGAGTACTTTGCCATAATAGAGTCTAATTACATATTTATTTTTGCATGTTTTCCTCTACGATATATAATACTTGAGTTTATGGCTAATGGCTTGGTAAAATTGAGTTTATCTTATGATAATTTTTAATTGCCTTTCAGTTGTTATGACTCCTACCTCACCTGTCCAGCTCCACAGTTTGACTTCTTTGCACTGTTATCCCCATGGGCAAAAAAGTAGCCAAAGGACTGCTTAGAATAATACATTGAAATTGTCTTTAAAATTCATTCTGAACTTCTGATTCAAACTTAATACTAACATTTTCTTACTTTGCTATTAAAATGTCATTTAGTACCTATTGAAATATGTATTTCTCTCAACACAACCACAGAAAACTGATTCTCAAAATTTTATTTTCTGCTTAAAAAAGTATATAGTACTCATACGGTAACAATGCTACACCAGTGTTCTCCAGCCTTGCCGTCTGAAGCCAGGTATTACATTGTCATCACCTGCTCTCCTAGCTATCATTTTTTGTTGAAATAGACTGGATACAGTGATTGTGAGATAAGAAATGATCTTAATGTTTATATCAGTTGAGGGGTTTGGTGTCAGGGGTGATAATGAAACTGATTTCTTTGTGCTGGATGAATAGAGTCAGAGTGTATGTAGGTAAAAGAGGTTGTTTCCATACACAAATTTGAGAACCACCTCTACCACTCTCTGATTTTAAGATTCTAATCCTTGTCTAGGACAACTTCACAGATATAGACAAAACAATCTGGTGGACAATACTTTTTTTTTTTTTTAAGATTTACTTACTTATGATTCACATAGGGCGGGGGGAGAGAGAGAGAGGGGGAGAGAGAGAGAGAGAGGCAGAAACACAGGCAGAGGGAGAAGCAGGCTCTGTGCCAGGAGCTTGCATGGAGCCTGCTTCTCCTTCTGCCTATGTCTCTGCCTCTCTCTCTCTCTGTGTGACTATCATAAATAAATAAAAATTAAAAAAAAAACTAAGCTTTGTATTAAAAAAAGAAGGAAAGTACTGAAATTACAAGCTCAAGATCAAGAACTATCTTCCAAAAATCCATGTAACTTAGCATTTTGGAAAACATAAAAACCTAAAGCTACTACAGGCTATGTTTGAAGGTATCTTTAAAAATTTGTACTTCTATGGGTACTTCAAAACATGAAATAAGTAGTTGGAAAGGTCTTTGTATCTTAAGGTTAATATTATCATTGTTTTAAAAAAATGACATTTGATTTCATTGGTTGACTTTAAGGGGTCTCTCCTAATCATGTTCCAATTTCTTTTTGACTGCAAATGCTAAAAATAATGTAGTTTTATTTGTTGGGAAACATAAAATCAAAATCTTTTCTCATCTCAGAAAACATCTCCACAAAAAAAATTCTATTATTGAATAAATGTTAAACCAGATTGTGTTTGCATCACAAATAATCTACTAAGAGATTTTAAAGACAGGAGTCTCACCCTTTTGTATGGCCAATAAGATAACAATCCATTACATATATATTCACAAGATAAACAATAATTAGTCTTCAAATCAGAGGACTTGATAGCACAATTTGTCAAAACAACTTACTGTAAATGTACTTGGTAATTGGGATGACCATTTGAGTTACTCAAATGGCTCTCTACTAACGCGAAAATAAATTTCTCATATATCTAGTGTAACGGAGTTCTGCAAGTGTCATCCACTGCCATTAGGCTCCTACTCTCCTACAGAAACTGAGAGAGAATGGTACTTTTTCAAAGAGATGATTCCCAGATTCTTGAGAATATCATTCCTGGGTCTTAGAGCTGGTAAAAGGCTAAATTCACTTTTAAAAGATGTAATACATTTCTAAGAGATTAGATAATTTAACATTTTCTACAGTAAATGCTCTATGAAAAGGAAGTGTCCTTTCTTATTTTCAATAAGAATTAAGATTATTTTGATTTTGTGTTTGTCCTTATTTAAAAAATAATACATATAAACATGATAGAGTTAGCCACAATACTATAACAAATGACTAGATGAAGACCAATTTTAATTAATACCAAAAGGAACCTAGTTGAGTCTTCAATTCACCTGATTGCTGTCATTACTTAATGAGTATACTAAAAGCACCCTGGACTCTTCAATTAAGTCTGCTTGTACAAGTCAAAAACTATTGAAATAAACCTTTGCATGATTTTTGTTGAGCATTCAGTGAAGTTTTTCCAGGAATAAGAAAATTTCTTTGTTTTGGAATTTGTTTGCAAAAATGCTCTGTTGATATCAATAACACTATTGACTGTAGTATAATCACCTAATTAAAACTAAGCAAATTGACCTACCAAATACTTAGAACACTGTAAATCTGAACAAACTAAAAATGAAACATGTTGATATGGCCAATAAAATTAATCTGCACACAGAATAAAACAATACTCAATGAGCCTTAAATTAAGTAATCATTTGAAAAGGCTTTTAATTTCTGCATGGTTTATATTTCATGGTTAATTTAGCTTAATTTATTATTTTAAACCAGGTTCATTGTCAAATTCATGTGTTCCTATTTGATAAAATGTCTGTAGTATGACCATGGAAATAAAAAGAAAGCTTTTAATTTCCTTTTACAATCTTCAAATTAGCAAAGCTGCTCATAAACCCTGCCATGCAGGTGTAATATTTCAGTTAGCAGTGTACTTGTCAGTGTTACAGAATTTCTTTTCCTTTTGTGCCTGCAGTTCTTGGTCACACCACTTCAAAGAAAGAAGAGGTAGACCAGATTAAGAGTGGTGGGCAAACTGCAAAGCAGTTTATTGAGCAATAATAAGTTTTATCAAAGGATAGTGCAAAGCTCCTGAACAGGGAGGGGACCCGAGAGGGCTGCCACCAGAGTTTCTAAGTCTAGGGGTTTTTATGGACTTGTTGGTGGGCTGTTTTGATTTCATTAACTCTCCACGAGCATGTCATCTAATCAGTTTTTTGTCATTTATCTATCATGTGGAAAAGGGTGGAGGGCTCCTTCCAGAGGAGGAAGGTGGTGTAAAATCTTTAAGGTGGTGTAAAATCCTTAAAGATGGTTTCCTTTTAGGGTGGGGGCCTTTGTCCCTGCCTACCTTTCTTCCAATTATCCCTCATTATCAGTTGGCAAACAGTAATGAAAAAGTACCCAAGTAATACTGTCATCAGGAGATTTGAAAAATCCAAACACCAAACCAAACATTGCAGTGATGGAAAAACAAAAAGCATGTGCTAGTAAGCTGGTATTCAGTACAAGAAAAGCCTAACAGGACAGAATGCAAAAGTCTGGAAGTGAATAAAGCATGTTCAAGGGATTTCCAGTTTCTGGAAGGAGTTTAGAAGTCACCACTCCATCCAAACAAATAAAAAGCTCTAAAGACTGAAAAGTCCATAATGTAGGATCCATAAAGGAGGTGAGGATGCAAGGCAAACTGTTGCCCCCAAGACTGGAAAGACAGGCATATTGTTAGGGTGGCTGGTGCAATGGGCAGCAAAGAATTGCAGAGAGTAAATTAGCAACAAGCAGGGCAGAGTTTATTCACTTTCTAAGGGAGGAGAGAGGCCAGACATAAAGAGATGTTGCCCTGAGTTTTTGTCAGGCTGGGCCTTTTAAGATTTTTTTTTTTTTCTGGATATGAGAAGGTGGGAGCTGTACCTATGGTGGGGGTTGGGGAAGGGGCCGAAGAGTTGTGTTTTGTAGTTGGGGTCTACTTTCCAAAATGTAGAGCACTGTAACCTAGAAAAATGAAGATTTAGGGCCAAGTGCAGACCCTTGTGAATTTTGTCTGCAAGTGTGGCTGGGCAAGGGACACTTTGAACAGATTCCTTTCACAAATACAAGAAGTCATGGCTTATCTTACTGGAGCATAGACTCACCAGCAGAAACCTCCATGGGACCCAGCGCCAGGAAACTTGAAGTGTAATAAAAGAATTATTGCATGCTCAGAGTGAACAGCTCTGAGATAAAAACTGCTGGGGGAACTCAGTCATAGAAGATCCTTTGAAATTCTGAGAGATTTTCCTCTGGGAACCTCACTAGGTTCTCAAAATAAATACTGGAGACAAATCTGTTCTACCCCCACCTCCAGCTTTGGGTAAGGGGAGAAGAAAATTTTGAAATACACTAGAGCATTCACAAGGCCTGCCCTCAGGAGAAGCTAGTTTGTGTGTGTGTGTGTGTGTTTTGTTGTTTTTTTTTGTTTTTTTTGTTTTGTTTTGTTTTTGTTGTTGTTGTTGTTTTTAACCAGGACCTCTTCTGCAGCGGTGTTGTATCAGAGCCTGACCTGGGGGAAGGGAAATAATCAACTCCAGCCCACTCTAGACCTTCTCTCCTACTAAAAGTGGGAGGGAGGAGGAGGAACCATGAGAGATAAGAATCTCAAAGTGAAAGGACCAGTTTCATACTATCAGACTCTGAGGACCACTGCAAGAAAATCTCAGTGTGAAGGTTCTAAGATTTGGGATTGTTTTCAGAATAGGATTCGCAAGTGACTGGCTGATTTGCACAATCCTTCTGAGACTGTTAAACAGATTATCTTCATCAGTCCTGAACCAGGAGTGACCAATGCAGATGCTTAAATTAACCTTTTTTAATAAGTTGATTATCAGTTTTTAAAACAACAACTGAGAAACACTTGAACACTTGTGAAGTTTGTAGAACAAAGAGAAGGGTTCACTAAAATTCTTTAATGTTACCATTGCACTGCAGAATGCTTCCCCTCCACTCACACCTCACCATCACATTATTAAAGTACTATTTAGAACATTCATTTTACCCAATATATCATTTCTGCCTACCACGAAAAAAAAATTGTGAGGCACACTAAACAGCAAAAACACAATTGAAGAGATAGCAAGCATCAGAATGAGAAATGGGGGAAGGGAACATGTCACAAATATCAGATCAGGGAATTTAAAGCAGCTATGATTAACATATAAAGGCTCTAACAGGTAAACAGCATGCAAGAATAAATGATCAAGGAAAGCAGAAGAGATAGAAAATATAAGAAAGAACCAGAAAGACAATAGAGATAAAAATCATAACAAAAAATGAAGATTGATTTATGGGATCCCTGGGTGGCTCAGTGATTTTGCGCCTGCCTTCAGCCCACGGCGTGATCTTGGAGACCCAGGACTGAGTCTAACGTTGGGCTCCCGGCGTGGGGCTTTCCCTCTGCCTGTGTCTCTACCTCTCTCTCTCTTTCTGTCTCTCATGAATAAATAAATAAAATCTAAAAAAAAAAATGAAGATTGAATTTGATGGGCTTAGTAGACAGAACAGCTGAACAAAGAGTCTCTGAGCTTCAGAGTATCTCTTTAGAAACCTTCAAAACTAGGGGCAGCCCCAGTGGCTCAGCGGTTTAGTGCTGCCTTCAGGGAACCTTGGGTGGCGCAGTGGTTTAGCGTCTGCCTTTGGCCCAGGGCGCGATCCTGGAGACCCGGGATCGAATCCCACATCAGGCTCCCGGTGCATGGAGCCTGCTTCTCCCTCTGCCTATGTCTCTGCCTCTCTGTCTGTGTGTGACTATCATAAATAAAAAAAAATATATATATAGTGCTGCCTTCAGCCCAGGGTGTGATCCTGGAGACCTGGAATCGAGTCCTGCATCGGGCTCCCTGCATGAAGTCTGCTTCTCCCTCTTCCTGTGTCTCTGCCTCTCTCTCTGTGTCTCTCATGAATAAATAAATAAAATCTTAAAAAAAGGAAAAGAAACCTTCAAAACTAAAGAAGCAAATAAAACGAAGACTGAAAAACAAAACAAAACCAGAACAGTTGTTCCCGTGTGGCACAATTACAAAAGAAGCAACAACATATGCCTAATGGGAATCCCAAAAGGAAAGGGAGAAAAGAACAGAAGAAATATTTGAAATAATCATGACTGAGAATTTTTTAAATTCCTGTTAAACACCAAACCACAGATCCAGTCCAGGAAGTACAGAGAATACTATGCAGAAAAACAAGAGCGAGACATGTTATTTTCAAACTCCATAAAAGTAAAGATAAAGAAAACATCTTAAAAGACACAAAAGGAAACAAACTTTAACTACAGAAAAATAAAGATTAGGATTACATCCAACCCCTCAGAAACCATGCCTATAAGAGATTGGAGTGAAGTATTTAATGTTAAGAGAAAAACAAAACCAGAGGTGTGTATGCTGCAAAATTATCCTTTAAAAATGAAAGAGAAATAAAGACTTTCTCAAACTAAAATTTGTTGCCAGTAGACCTTCCTTGTAAGAAATGTTAAAAGAACTTTCTAAGAAAAATCAACTAATAAATCAATCATGAAAGACTACTTGATAAGATGGGCATCAATAAAATTTAAAAATTATTCTCTATGAAAGACAAAGTTAAGAAAACAAGAAGAGAGACCACTGATTGGGATAAAATATTTGCAGGAAAACACATCTGATATAGGACTGTTATTGAAAATGAAGAAGACTTAAAACTCAACAAGAAGAAAACAAAAACAAAACAATTTAAAAATCGGCCAAAGGCCTTAAGAGCCACTATATATATATATATATATATATATATATATATACAAATGGTAAATAAAATGCTCCATATTCTACATCATCAGGGAAAGGCAAATTAAACAGCAATGGGGTCCCACTATACACCTATTAAATTGACCAATATGAAAAACACTGAAAGCATTCAAGTGCTGGCAGGGATGTATAGCCACAGGAACTCTCACTGATGATGGAAATGTAAAATGTTACAGCCACTTTGGAGGACAGTTTGGTGTTTCGTTTTTTGGGTTTTTTTTTTTTTTAAGCAAAATTAACAGACTCTGCCATATGATCCAGCAATTATATTGCTTGGTATTTATACCCAAAGGAGTTGAAAATTTATGTCCACACAAAACCTACACACAGATGTCTATAGCAGCTATATTCATAATCATCAAAACTTGGGAGCAAACAAATGTCCTTCAGCAGGTGAATGGATAAATAAATTGTGGAACATCCAGACAACGGAATATCATTCAACATTAAAAATAAATGAGCTATCAAGCCATGGAAATACATGAAGGGTTGTTTAAATATGTATTGCTAATTGAAAGGAGCCAATCTGGAAAAGCCATAATGCTGTATGATTCCAACTATAGAACATTCTGGAAAAGTCAAACTGTGGAGAGAGTAAAAAGATCAGTAATTGCCAGAATTTGAGGGTTGTGTGAGGGGTAAATAGAAGGAATACAGAGGAGTTTTTAGGCAGTGAAGTACTCTGTATGATATTATAATAATGAATAAATGTCATTATACATAAGTCCAAACCCATATAATGTACAACAGCATGAGTGAACGTAATGTAAATTATGAATTTTGAGGGATTACAGTGTACCATTGTAAGGTTATCAATTGTAATAAATGTTCCTCTCTGTTAGATGTTGATAATTAAGGAGGCTCTGCATGTATGGGGGCAGGGGACTTATGGCAAATCTCTATACATTTTTCTCAGTTTTGCTGTATCCCTACAACAGCTCTAAATAAATAAAGTCTTTAAAATATGAAATATGCCAATATTTTGAGAATTCTAGGTAAATAGAAACACAGGATGGATTTTTCAGTAAAATACAGTCATAGAAACAGAGATTCAACAATTTTAAGGATGAAGATGTAAAGACAAGATTCAAATTTTCATGGACAGAAAGCCATTTTGGGGACAAAGACAAGGATTCAGCTCAGTGCCAGTATGCGATGTAATGTTCAATCTAATACAAATAAGAGAAAAATCCAGGAACCAAGTTAAGACTCTGTGACAAAGCAGAGTCATCAAACTATTGACAATGTGCACTACTTTGCCTCTGTTTCTTCTCTGTGTTTGAAATCCTGCCAGTGTTAGGAGCAGGGATATATCTTATAGATTAGTGTGAAAAGGTTCTTGTTTATAATATGATCAAAACAATGCACAGATAAAACCAGAAAGCACATCATGAGAGTTTATAATATTGATACAATAACTTATTCAGAAGTACAGAAGATAAAATTTAGTTACATTTACTCTTCAGTATGGAAGTGTTCAAATTATGTCAGATTTCTCCCATGTGAAATAAAAAGACACATATTAATCTAATTAATATTTGTGTGTCATCTACTATCACTCTGAAATGGAATATTAGAAAAAAGTTAATTTATAAGTTTTTTCTAAATATTAAATGAATAAAATAGGTAAACTATTAGTAAATATATATATATACACTCATGAGTATTTGTGTGCCATTATTATTAAATTGACATTTTAATTACATCTCAATAAAAAATTGGCATATTCTTTTTGCTAAAAGAGATGTGACTAAACAGGTTGCATGTGAAAAGAAAAGCATGCTTTGCTTTCTCAATTTACAATAAACATTGAAAATGTATCTATTATTCTTAGAAATAACTAAACATACCATCAAGTTACTGAATCTTCTATTAAAATGTACGTATAACTAATTTAAAATTTTTGAATATCTTAAAAACATGTGGCTGTTTTAATGTGTATTCTTTGAGACATTAGTCATTTATTTAAAATGTTTCTGCTTGAAGCATAGTTATTTTCACGTGTAGTCATCTTTCAGTGGCCAGAGGAATACATAGATATCCTATTAAATATTAATGAAATGAACATTTTGAATTACACAATAAAATATGAGTTACTCAGATTTGGAATGAATCTTCTAAAACTGTATCTTTTCTTCATATAGAATCAAATATTGCTTTTCTTTAATCTCTCACTTTTTTCAAATGCATTATTTTTAAAAAAATAAGAATGCTAGCTCAGAGACCCACTTTAACAACAGCAGGTGAAGAATCAGCTTTGAAAAAAATCTGATTCACCAATGTTTCTTATTAAGTAGCAGTTCTTCAACATTTTATTACTTCCAAATTGCAGTTTCTTAAAGATGTTCTTAACTGAAATCTTGACCAGGTATTAAACTTACCCAGAAAAATGATTCTGAAATTACTATAAACATGCTATCAGCCAACTAGATTAATAAATAATATTATTAATCATTAATTAATTAATAATGTTAACTACAGACCTTTTATGAAATTAATTAAAAGAGTCTCATATTCACCCTGTTAAGTTGATTTCAATACTTCCTATTGCAATATGCATTTATAATTTGGAGTAAATGACATAAATGAAATTTAATAAACAAATAATGCAACGTTTTGTATATAATTACCTCACATTGGTTTAAATGACACTTGTAAACATAATGATCGAAAGTCGGTCTATCTTTACAGACAATTTACATTTTGATAACTGATATGCATCGCACATTTAATGTAATACCTTCTCTTTGGTTTATTTAATTACCTCATGCATTCATAGCGTTTTTTTTTAATAACTAGTGTCTTTAGGCATTTACCACACATGGATTGAGTCAATCAGTCATAAAAAGAAAAAATAATAATAAATCCATTGTTATGTGAAGCCATATACTTTTATAACATTTAAGCTAAATCATTTAATAAAATTGCTGTAGGTAAGATTACTAATGAACCACTATTTCCCTGTTTCTTCCCTCTTTGAGTAGACTCAGAGGTCTCTAGTAGCAGGAGGAGTCAGAGAAAGCAATCAATCTACCTAGTTACCACTATGTACTATCACTAACTGAAGAAAGCCACCAAATGAATAGTCTTTGTCAGAATGGGGAAGGCAACAGTGATTCATGTGTATTTAGTTCATCTACTTTGATTATAACTAAACCATCTTCTTCAGCAACAAAAATTAGTAAGTCAGTGTGCTTGTCAAGATACTCATTTTCAGGAAAGCTAGTCATGTTCATTTTTAAACCACTTGTATTAATTTTCTAGGGCTGCCATAACAAAATACCATGACTGGGTGGTCTACACAACAAAAATTGATGTCCTCAGAGTCTGAGAGGAAACAAGTTCTGAGACCAATGTACTGGAAAAGTAGATTTCTACTAAGACTTCTCTCCTTGACTTGTACTTGGCCAACCTCATCTGATATCTTCTCATGGTCATCTCTGTATGAGACTGTGTTTTAACCTTTTGTTCTTATAAGGTTCTGGGTCATATTGGATTAGGGTCTACCCAAAGGACCTCAGTTTAGCTTATTCTCTTCCTTAAATCCCTATATTCAAATATAGTCATCACATTCTGAGGTACTGGGGTTAGGACTTCAACACAGTTGAGCTCATATCAGCCCCTTAAAAATTTTTCCTTCTTATAATTGGATTCCTAGCCTATATCCAAAACTCTCCCAAACTACATCACAGTTTCCCCTTAAAAACTACTTAAACAAATTATGTGATGCTTTGCACCTGCTTCCTCTTTTCTTCTTATTTTATTTTAATCTCCAAAAAATGGGTTCTTAAAACTCAGGAAAATTTGAGTGGTGCTTACACTAGTCGTGGCGGTACCTTACATTATCTTATTCTATTTTTTTTAAGGTTTTATTTTATTTACTCAGGAGAGATACAGAGCGAGAGAGAGAGAGGCAGAGACACAGGCAGAGGGAGAAGCAGGCTCCATGCAGGGAGCCCGATGTGGGACTTGATCCCCAGTCTCCAGGATCAGGCCGTGGGCTGCAGGCGGCACTAAACCACTGTGCCACCTGGGCTGCCCTCTTATTCTAATTTTGATCTAGTTATACTTCATTTGTAGTTACAAGAAAAAACATTTTTTTGTAGCCACTGACTCTATTTTAGAATTGTTCTAATACTGTAATCCTATTTAAAATAGTATTCTCTATCAAGTATTTCTAAGGACAACCACATGGTTGTTACTGTACAAATCCTTCACATAATTTTTATAAACTTATCCTTAGTATGTGTATTTCCCCTTTAATGTTTTAATATTAAAATGCTATTTAATATTATTTAATATTTTCCCTTTTAATAGTTATCCCACCTTATCAATAATACCCAACACTGAAAATCAATTGATGTGAAATAGGCAAGAAATGTATAGTATATCAGTTGATTCTAGTGTATAGTAGTTTGTAGCCATGAAGCCAGGTTGCTATGGCACCCTTTAAGCCTTGAATCACTTTTGAGATTTAGGGTCAGGCATCTGGAGGTGAGGTTAACTGAGTCTTTTCAACTGAAAAGGCATTAGAGAAGCAAAGATGGAATTATAAGGCAAGTTCTGGACAGAGATAACCCCATGTGGTAGCAACTGGAAAGTTAAGGCAGCACAGCAATTATTCAGTATGTTTGAAATATGATGTTTGTGGCAAAAGATGAGGATCAAGAACTATGCAGATTCCAGTCCATTAAGGGTGTATACTTTGTCCATCCTGAAGATAATCAAAGTAATATAAGATCAAGTCAGGGCATCAGTGAGAAAATAAAAACAAAGGAAGAAAAAAGTCTATTTGTTATGATAGCATTTTCTCAATGTTGAGAGTTTTCTCTCAGAAGAAGCAAGCCCCTAAAATCTAGTGGACAATGAGCAAGTGTTTATCATACTGTAAAATTTGTTGGGTGGAAGTTCAGGAAGGTAGCATCATAGAAAAGGGAGTTTGCCCAGAGATTGCTCGAAATAAATAAGACCAAAATTTAAAGACAAGATTTGTGAGTTCTGCATATTCCCAACAAAACCTCCACCCTTAATGCCTATCAACCACTAAGTTTCATCATTTTGTCCCTATCATGGAGAGTTTTGATTTACCCTTTAACTTCATTTTCCTCAGGATCCAAGGAACTTAAGGGTCTTAAGAGATCCAAGTCGTTTCTTACCACTGACTTCTCCATTCAGTTCTATAAACCTTTGCTCTGACTCCATTTCTCAACTCCTGCCATGCTCCTACTGTGTCTTTTGTAAGTTCTCAACTCTCATAAGCCAAATACTCTTTTCCCTCAAATTCTTTTCTATTTTTCCATTTCCTTCTTGCTGTTAGGAATATGAGCTCTTTTCTGTTAGGAATATGAGTTCTTTTCTGAGCTCTTTTCTGAGAATTCTTTGCCCTTAGTTCTCTCCTATGGTGGCTATTACTCTTTCACACTGTTCATATCATTGGACCACACTAGCAGCTGGATAGGCATCATCTTTGCTGCCAGCTTCTCACTTGTTTCCACACCATTTTTCTTCCTTCCTTTAATCCCTTTCCTAAATGCTTTAAGCTTACATCATTAGATGATACCACTCAATGTCTTTGTTTATGTATTTATTTTATTTAGTCTTCTACATAAATCAATTTAGTTTATTTATTATAGTGAGATAGATATAGATAGATTAATAGGTGATTGATAGGTAGATGGATATGTTCGATCACTTTAATCAGCTTGTTCAAATCTTCTATATATTTATTGAATTATTAATCTTGTCTTATCATTTATTGAGAGACATATGTTTCATCTCCCACTGACAGTGGGTTTTTCTAATACTTCTTTTAGTTCTGTTAATTCGTGCTTTGATATAGCAAATATCTCTGCTGCAGCCTTAGAACTTATTCTTGTAGGTCCAGTAGGGGTTTTTAGGAGAAGCAAAGGTGAAAACCTAAATGAAACTTTGTAAACAGTGAGTGCACCTTGTTTAAAAGGCATGACGGCCTTGAAGAAGATGATGATATGTCATACTGCGTAATGAAGAAACCTGATTTATTTTGATATCTCTATCTTTGAGAAAATATCAATGTGAAAGGAACAACACTCAGGGATTCCATATAATTAATGGTTCCTATTATATCTTCAGACTTGCCATTTCACAATTTTGATTTGAAAAATCAAAGACCCAACTTCCCAATAACTTATAATTAAACTGTAAAAGTATAGGTAAAATATTATAGGCTTAGTAAAAATACAGAAAGGTATAGTGAAATAAAGTCCTTTTCTAAAACATTGATGATTTGTTAAATATTATGAATTATCTCAAATTAGTATGCAAAAGATATATTTGATTACTAAGTAGCAATCCCAATATTTCGAAGAACTTTTTCGCACACTTTGTGTATGAGATTACAAGTTATTTAACAGTAATTTGTTTTAGGAGTTAATTTTTATTTCAACAAGTAATTAGAAATTCAATTTCATTTTGCTGAACAGACAATCTTCTTTAGAAGAAAATACAAAACCACACCTCTGACCCTTTACAGAATCTTCAGTACTTTTCACCAAGCAGGATTAATACTATAGTGTCATCACAAATTTGATTAATTGCACTCTATAAATCCAAAATTGTCCTACAACTCCAATTGGTTTTGACATTATTTTTTTCACCACCCTATTATATAAATAGGCTGCTAATGATAAGTAATGAAACAGTTCATTCTCCCATATAGAAAAATGAACAAATGCTGTCATAAGAATGCATTCTCATTTTATGTTTGAATATGTGAAAAATGAACAATGAACCAGCTCATTTCACAATTTATTACAGAAAACAAATATAGAAACTGGTTGCTTAAGTAGTTCAGTAGCTCAAGTTTTACATAAAGAGGTATAGAATAGCAAACCCAATCCCTAACTGTTCACGCAGGGTTCAAGCAGCTGTAGGATAAGCCAACCCTAGAGAATGTCAGACCTCTAATCACAGTTAGCTTGGCATTGACTGTAAGTCTGAAAGTCCACAAAAGATATTGTTAGTCATGATGATGCAATGAGAGTTTGAGAATTAATTAGTTATCTACCTTTCCTCAGTAAAATTAAGCCCCCAAAGAGCAAGATTGATTTTTGTTCCTTCTGATAGTCCGGGGGCCAGTATTATGCTTCACAGAATAGGCACTCACTATTTGCTGAAGGAATGGATAAATATATGAATGAAATGATGAAAATCCACTAAGATTCTTTTAAAAAGAGTTGATATGCAGTATTCGTGAAAGCTCAGGCTACATTTATAAAGGGCTATCTACCAAATAAAAATGGAAGAGATCATCGGAAGCAATGCAAGATTTAGGTAACTTGCAAACATTCCTATGAGCCAGGCAAACAGGCCAACATAGATTCTGGAACACAAGGACAATAACAAACTTGCCACCGCTATTCCTAAAATACAAGGAGAAAATCAGGACATTAACTGTGCATAATGAAGATTCATATAGGAATATGTATTTATGTGTTACACAAGTTAGTTGTTGGAATATTCTTCTTCTTTTTACCATTGTTATATCATGTGAGAGTACAGATAAAATATGAGAATTAATGAGTGAATGTGTGAGATCAATTTGGGAAAATCAATTGTATCTCTATATATGGTGAACAAAGTAAAACTGAAAAATAATGTCATTTAAATAGCATTAAAAACTTATGATAAATAATGTGTAAGGACTTTACCGAATAAACTACCTACATAAAAATAAAGGACTTAATACATGGAGGTTTATACTATATCCTGCTTTTGACAAATTAAATAGTATGATATCAAAAAATTCTCTAAAATTAATCCATAGATATAATGCTACTTTACTCAAAATATTAACAAGTTTTTATTGTAAGCAAGTAAGATGGTTGCAAAATTTATATGGAAGTACCATTAGCCAAGAAGAGCCAATAAAATCTTGAAGAAGAAAAAAGCAGCAGGGCCTCCTATCCATACTCATGGCTTATTTCAAGTTTATTATAATTGAGATATTGTGGTTCTGACAGAAGGCAGAAAATCATTTTGTTGAAGTAAATGGGAAAAACTCTAGAAATAAACACCTTAGATTTTGTTCCCCTAGAAGCAGACCCTGAGATAAAAACTCAAGTGCAAGCTATATATTTGGAAAGTGCAAGAAATCAACCAACCAACTAACCAACAACCAAAACAGTAGGAATATGGGGAAGAACAAGAGGGCAGTAATGATGGCCTATACAGAATATCTTTTCAAACCAGATTCTGCTGTTTCCACTGCATGTCCAAACAACTGCGCCTTCCAGAAAATGGACAGCAAGGGTGCTCTTCTGTCTTCAGGGATCATCTTAAAATTCTCTCAAACAGAAAATCCTACCTACAATCGCTGCAGTTGGAAGTCTAAAATAGGAAGTTAGAAAGTCATGTTTATTGTTGCCTATATTTTCAACATATTACAAAGTATCTGGATCATAATAGATACTCTATAAATAATGATTTTAATAAAACAAGCTAACTGTAGACCCATTTCTATCAATGTATACCCATTTATCAATCATTTCCCTTTCTAAACTTCAACTGGACCATCTTAAAATTATAGGCAATCACAATACTCTTTGTGTTAATATTAAATTGTCAGGAGATAAAGTAAACTCCAAACTATATTGGGCATTAAAATTTGGAAGTATATTCTTTCTCTCATATAAAATATATCAATATTTAGGGAATGCAGTTCAGATCTGATCTTCCATGGGTCCCAGGGTTCCTCTACTTTATTATTCCACCACTCTCTTTAGAGTCTCAACAGGAAATATAGTGATAACTTGAATTAGGATAACATGAGCAGTTTACTTATAAAAGTATTATATTAAAGGGTATGATTGAGATACACTAAAAACCCAAGGCTAGTAGCAACAGAATCATTAATAACCATGTGTGAGAAGGGACAATTTCAGGGAAAGAGTTACCTAAATCAAAAAGAAGATAGTCTTGTGGTGTAGGCCACCTTGAGAGGAAATGAGATTCTTAGATGATGAGCAATGTTAGCACAAGATGGTGCGATGGAAAGATGCCACTGGAAACAGTCTGAGCTCACACTGATTTATTTCTCTAATATTCTGACTAGGTTTCCCATTGCCTAAATCCAGTTCCAAATGACAGGGAAAGTGAGCAGATTAGGGTTAATGAAGCCCATACATATCAGACTTCTAGGACAGCAAAGAAGACATAGAAAGATGGAGGATCAGTAATGTCTAGGGGCAAAAGGATGATACTAGCTCAGCCATCCTCAACTTAATATGCCACTGAGAAAACTCTCAAATTGCAGCCATGTATTTCCATTTCATTGAGCAGGGAGTATTCCAGAAATGAAGGAAGACATGCTCATTTCCTTTAAGGATGCATCTCAGAAATTGTCCTCAACACTCCTACTTTTGTTATATCTGTCAGAACTTAGTTATATGACCAACTCATTGCAAGGGAAATGGGAATATTTCATTTGTATTTCTGGCAGCAATGGACCAAGGTAAAAATCAGAGATTTCTTAAATGGGAGAGTATCTAGGCATTTACTCTGTGCTTTTCCCCTGCTGGGCCACCTTTCTATAAGTGGATGAAGTCCTCAATGATCACAGCTCCTGTTGAAGGGGATCTTCTGCAGGCTTCCTTTTCTCACTCGTCTGTGAACATACTACTCACCCCCTATTTCTCTTGGGGGTCCTACTGGTCAGACTGGCTTCTTGTTGTTGCTGATATCTGGGTAATTTGTTACCCTGTTACTGTTTGAATCTCCCCATATTCCTACAGTAGTTCATTGAAATCATGTGACTATTCTGAGTTGAATATTTTTTTTTATGATGACAAGAAAAGAAGATCTATTCCAAACCCAACTCTTCTGTTAACATTTTATTTTGTGAGTATATAATCACGTATGTGATTATATCTGGTGAATTCTAAAATACTATACAGATATAATATGTATAATTGGTAATTATAATTGGTAAAATATCATAAGAACCTTAAATAAGAACGTTTTAATGATTTTAAAATTGCATTTTTTTTTCTATTGGAGTCTTTTATAAAATAGGCAACCTAGCTTAAAGTGTTTTTTATTATTTTCCTCAAGGAACCATATAAATTTATTTTTATTTTAAAAGAGAAAAATTAGGGCAACTGAGTGGCTCAGTGGTTGAGTGTCTGCATTTGATTCAGGTCATGATCCTGGGGATCTGGGATCAAGTCCCACCTCAGGATCCCTGCAGGGAGCTTGCTTCTCCCTCTGCCTATGTGTCTGCCTCCTTCTGTGTTTCTCATGAATATATAAAAAAATAATTCAGAAATAAATAAATAAATAAATAAATAAATAAAATGATAATGAATATAATTTTTAATGACCAAATAATTTGCTCACCACTGAATTATATATAGTAATGCTTATTTTACAGATGCCACAGCGACATAGTCACTTTTTAAATTTGGAGAGAGTAGTAAGTGAAATAGTTTTCTTTAAGTAGAAAAAAATTATTTTTTTTACTATTTTACAGTAAAACTGTTGAACAAGAATGTCCACATGAGTTGGAATATCCGGAATATGGAAATACATTCTTAAAATTTTCATGTAGGTTTTGAAGACATTTAGGTCATTTCAACTGTTTTGTGTACAATTAATTATATCTGATATCTAGACTATTTCCATACACACCTTTTGAAAAAAATAGATTTTGAATTATTGTTTGTTCCCTATAAAATACATATTAGAAAAGAGAACACCATAGAAAGAAATGTAACTATCTCAGTGATAGAAAAAGTGCTTAAATAAAGAAAATATAATTTCATATATATGAATACATGCACATATATACTTATGTACTTAAATTTTCACATATGAAATTAACCATGTATGAAAAAAAAACCATGTATGTAACAAATCTATCTAGAGAAATGACAATTTTAATTTTTGTTTAAAGGACTCTCAAAATGTGTAATACAAATTAGGCAATAGAATTAGGGAATAGATTCCCATAACAAAACAACATTTTTTATTTATAACAAAATTAAAGATATTCAACATTCATCAAACATCATCGGTTAGGTGTTCTCTCACCTTCTGAATATGTATTCTATTCAATTGCACATTTAAGTTCCTAAACTAAATATCAGAGATGATGTGCACTCACTGTCTAAGTGTTAGTTTCTATACTTGAGAACTGAACAACTTCTTTCTTAGCTTTAAATAGAGTTTAGTCGCCTTTTATACTTAGACCACTCTATTCCTTCCATTCCCTGACAACACTCAAAGTAACTCTAGTAGGATAATCACCATTCAGTCAAACTCCCCGAATCTGTAACACTGTGTGCTTTGGGTTCTCGTTGCCATACAGAGACTTAAGTGAAAAGTAACACTTTTCTATTTCTTTCAGTCTAGCCTCCTTCAAGGGTGTACCTTAGGTCAATTTGAGTGGCAGCCACCATTATGTGTACAAAACTCCTTTTCTGTACTGTCCCATTTTCTTTGAAGTATACTTCTTTCTTCATTCCTTTTATCTCCAGCAATTAGACCCATGACAGTCCTGCTTCACATATGGTCAAGACCTATGGGTAAACAGATACACTGAGACATCCCCATCTCTAAATCTAACCTATAAAACTGGTACAAGTTTTCCTTTAAAAGGCATGTAATTGGTGTAATTCAATAATAATATAAAATTTTTCAGTTATGATCCATGAATGTAAATAATAACTCCTAAGATGTCATTTTCTGATATCATTGTGGTAATGATAAGCATTCAGCTGAATGAGATATAAAACAAGTTGACTTCATTTAGTAATTCAGGAATTTCATTGCTTTTGAGAGCATAAGGGAGTTATGAGATGAGGTTTTTTTTGCAAATTTTAATTAAGTTTTTCTTATAGAAGTCAGAATAGTTATTTTTGATTTACAAACAAAGAAACTTTTATATTAAAGCCTTGGAGATGTAATAAATATTGTGCTACATAATACCATTTGAATATTAATGTATTTAGTTCTATGGTGCCATACTTGAACAAGCACTAAGAATTGCTACATGATGGATTATTCAAATTTATTATTTAATCGGATACATCAGATAAATTATAAATGAACAAAGTTGGTGATTGACAACACTTAAGAAGATGCTATTATCATTTACAAAAGCACCGTAATTTGTGACCAACAAAACTATACCTAAATAATTCCAACATTTTTATGGTTTCTCTAAAACTATAACCTAAAAGAATAATTTGTCCAATACGTATTTCTGTAGATACATACGCACACGAGGTGGGAGGTTATGCACACAGATCAGGTAAGATTTAATTTTGACTTTAAAAGATTAAAGGAATTTTAATATATTAGTAAATGTGAAAGAACATTCTGAGTATAGGGAAGATGTTGAGTAAGCTTCCTGATGTGTAAAAGTATGTAAAATAAAAAAAAAAGTATGTAAAATATTGTAAGTTCATCAAGGTTAGTGAGTTCAGAACATAAGATATTAAAGACATAATAACAGAGGTGATGAGATAGAAAATATCAGAATCTGAAGGGCCTAAATATCAAGATATAGAGCTGGAACTTCATTTAGTAGCAAATAGGTAACCAAAGTTCTTTGTATGAAGCAAGACGTGGACAGGTGTGCTTGTGTGTGTGTGTGTGTGTGTGTGTGTGTGTGTGTGTGTGTGTGTTCAGGCTAATATGACAGCATTGTAGAGTTAAAAATTAAAAAATTGAGGTGTATTAATAATGTGGGGATAGAAACAGGAAAGAGATTATTTCAATCATGCAGAGAAGAACTAAAATGAATAATAGTGAATATAGAAAAATGGAGAGAAGTGGTTTATTCAGGGGGCATTTCAGATTTAGAAAAAATAGGATTTTGTGATAAAAAGCAAAATTTCAGTTGAGTAACTATAGAAATTGATAGTTGATGAAGCCAATATTTAAAGTTTGAAACAGCTCTGACATAAAAAAGCCAATAAGTGGAAACAATATGTTTGAGAATGTGAAGATTAATATCTTGGACAGCTGTTTATTATGCCACAAATAATGGGGATATTCTGGAATTCAGTAGATTGACAGGGCTGAAGTTGTTAATATGGCTGTTATCAATATGCAAGGCAGAAGTTGGAACTAGGTTAGATGAAATATAAAATAGTGTGAGATATAAAATGGCTGAAGAACAAATTCTTGAGAATACTTACATATCTATGCAGGGTGCATGACTTTAGCCTTCTTTTATGTTTGTCACTTAATTGAGATTAAAAGGAATCTACAGTTTCCCTTGTCTCTGGAGATGTTTCTAGTAAGAAGTTGCTGCAGCCGAGGTCAAAGAGTTTGCTGCCTGTTTTCTCCTCTAGGATTTTTGATGATTTCCTATATCACATTTAGGTCTTTCATCAATTTTCAACTTATTTTTGTGTATGGTGTAAGAAAGTAGTCCAGTTTCATTCTTCTGCATGTTGCTGTCCAGTTTTCCCAACACTATTTGTTGAAGAGACTTTTTTCCATGGGCTATTCTTTCCTGCTTCTCAAAGATTAGTTGGCCATACATGTGTGGGTCCATGTCTGGATTCTCTACTCAGTTCCATTGATCTGTGTCTTTTTTTTTTTTTTTTTGCCAGTACCAAACTTTCTTGATGATTACAAATTTGTAATGCAGCTTGAAGTCCAGAATTGTGATGCCTCCCACTTTGCGTTTCTTTTTCAACATTACTTTGGCTATTTGGGATCTCTTCTGGTTCCATGTAAATTTTAGAATTGTTTGTTCTAGCTCTGTGAAAAGTGCTGGTGCTATTTTGATAGGGATTGCATTGAATATGTGGATTGCTTTGGGTAGTATAGACAGTTGAACCATATTTGCTCTTCCAATCCAGAAGCATGGAATATTTTTCCATTTCCTTGTGTCTTCTTCAATTTCTTTCATCCGTGTCATATAGTTTTCATAGTTCAAATTCTTTCATTAGGTTTATTCCTAGGAATCTTACAATTTTTAGCACAATTGTCAATGGGATTGATTCCTTGCTTTTTCTTTCTCCTGCTTCATTACTGGTATATAGAAATTCAACAGAATTCTGTACATTGATTTTATATCCTGCAACTTTGCTTAATTCATGTATCATTTTTTTTCTCCATTGAGGATGATAAAGCAAAAATGAACTATTTGGGCCTCATCAAGATGAAACGCTTCTGCATAGTGAAGGAAACAACAAAACTAGAAGGCAACTGATGGAATGGGAAAAGATATTTGCAAATCACCTATTGGATTAAGGGTTAATATCTAAAATCTATAAAGAACTTGTCAAACTCAACACCCAATAAACAAATAATTCAGTTAAGATATGAGCAGAAGACATGAATAGACACTTTTCCAAAGGAGACATCCCGATGGCTAATAGACACATGAAAATATGCTCAACATCATTCATTATCAGGGAAACACAAATCAAAACCACGATGATATACCACCTCCCACCTGTTGGAATGGCTAAAATGAACAATTCAGGAAACAACAGATGTTGGTGAGGATCCAGAGAAAGGGGAATCCACTTACACAATTGGTGGTAATGCGAACTTGTGCCGCCACTTTGGGAAACCATCTGGAGGTTCCTGAAAAAGTGAAAAATTGAACGACTTTATGACTTAGCAATTACACTAGTAGGTATTTATCCAAAGGATATAAAAATACTCTTTCAAAGGGACACATGTACCCCAATGTTTATGGCAGCACTATCAATAGTAGTCAAATTATAGAAAGGACTCAAATATCCATCGACTGATGAATGGATAAAGAAGAAGTGATAGATAGATATAGATATATATCACAGATAGATGAAAGGTGATAGATAGATACACACAATGAATATTAATTCGAATCAAAAAAGGAATAAAGTCTTACCATTTACAACAACATGAATGGAACTAGAGTGTATTATACTCAGTGAAATAAGTTAGTCAGAGAAAGACAGGTATCATATGATTTCACTCATATGTGGAATCTAAAAAAGAAAACAGACAAGTATAGGGGAAAGGAAGAAAAAATAAAATTAGATAAAAACAGAGAGGGAGGCAAACCACCAAAGACTCTTAAATTTAGAACAAACTGAGGGTAGCTAGAAGGGAGGTGCTAAATGGGTGCTGGGCATTAAGGAGGGCACTTGGGATGAGCACTGTGTGTTATATGTAAGTGATAAATCACTAAATTCTACTCCTAAAACCAATACTATGCTGTAAACTAATTTGAATTTAAATTAGAAAGAAAGAAGGAAAGAGAGAGGGAGGAAGAAAAAAAAAAGGAATCCACAGTTTTACATACAGGATAAACAGACAACAGATAAATAAAAAACATAAGTGAAATAATAATTGAAGAAAGTGCTTAGTCATACTTCATTGTAGATTGTGGATTTTTGAAGTTCAAACAAGAATAAGTTTTCAAACATATTGACCTATGAACATCAAATATGTATAGCTTTTTACATATTAATCAGGTCTCCATAAAGTGGTATAAAGTAAATTTTTTAAAAAGCCTTGTATCTGATATGTCATTTGCAAATATTTTCTCCCATTCTGTAGGTTGTCTTTTAGTTTTGTTGACTGTTTCTTTTGCTGTGCAGAAGCTTTTGATCTTGATGGAGTCCCAATAATTCATTTTTTGCTTTTGTTTCCCTTGCCTTCATGGATGTATCTTGCAAGAAGTTGCTGTGGCCAAGTTCAAAAAGGGTGTTGCCTATGTTCTCCTCTAGGATTTTGATGGATTCTTGTCCCCCATTTAGATCTTTCATCCATTTTGAGGGCTAGTATCCAAGATCTATAAAGAACTTATTAAACTCAACAGCAAAGAAACAAACAATCCAATCATGAAATGGGCAAAAGACATGAACAGAAATTTCAGAGGAAGACATAGACATGGCCAACAAGCACATGAGAAAATGCTTCACATCACTTACCATCAGGGAAATACAAATCAAAACCACATTGAGATACCACCTCACACCAGTGAGAATTGGGAAAATTAACAAGGCAGGAAACCACAAATGTTGGAGAGGATGTGGAGAAAGGGGAACTCTCTTGCACTGTTGGTGGGAATGTGAACTGGTACAGCCACTCTGGAAAACTGTGTGGAGTTTCCTCAAAGAGGTAAAAATAGAACTGCCCTCCCACCCAGCAATTGCACTGCTGGGGATTTACCCCACAGATACAGATGCAGTGAAACGCCAGTACACCTGCACCCCAATGTTTATAGCAGCAATGTCCACAATAGCCAAACTGTGGAAGGAGCCTCAGTGTCCATCGAAAGATGAATGGATAAAGAAGCTGTGGTCTATGTATACAATGGAATATTACTCAGCCATTAGAAATGACAAACACCCACCATTTGCTTCAACGTGGATGGAACTGGAGGGTATTATGCTGAGTGAAGTGTCAATTGGAGAAGGACAAACATTATATGGTCTCATTTGAAGAACATAGAAAATAGTCAAAGGGAATAAAGGGGAAAGGAGAGAGAATGAGTGAAAATATCAGTGAGGGTGACAAAACATGAGATACACTTAACTTTGGGAAACGAACTAGGGGTAGTGGAAAGGGAGGTGGGCAGGGGGTTGGAGTGACTGGGTGATGGGCACTGAGGGGGGCACTTGGTGGAATGAGCACTGGATGTTATGTTATATGTTGCCAAATTGAACTCCAATAAAAAATAATAATAATTTAAAAAACAATAAAAAAACAATATAATTGTGGAGAATTGATGCACTGTTAGTTCAGTTACAGGCTGTAATAAAGTTTAAGAAAATGAATTAGGAATAATACAGGAAGAAATTACATTTATTCAAAAAATTAAATATATCTAGGGTGAATAATAAGAGTAGTCAATTATTTGGTCTAAGAGAAAGCTCATTAATAACTCCTGTTTTTTGAACTTATAACATTTATCAAGCATTATGTAAAAGTCTTCTTCTGTATATAGAGAACACATAGGTATACATAAATGCATATATGTATTTAAATAATCTGCATATACTATGTATATTATATCATAAATATTCATATTTTATTTCCTTATATAATGTTTTCAGGATCAATTTACTCATGATTAAAATTTACAAAGGAAATATAAGCCCTTTTCATTATGCAGCTTCCACTTACAAACCTTGTAATGCCATATTACTCAATGTAGAAAAGAATGAATAATTTTCTTTGTAGAATGTAGAAAAGAATGGATTATTTTCTCAACAATGAGTTGCTTATTCACTTAATACAACTTATTTTGTGGGAGTAAACAAAGCATATAGATTTAAGAGAGTTTTGTTTGCCTTATATGAAAAGAGAAAATGAATGAACTCATAATTTTTTTACCAATACATAATTCTACTCTTAGAAAATATTACTTGAGTTTCTATAATGTAAGTCCCATGCTAGTAATTCTATAGAGGGTGAAATGAATTAGAGAAAGTATTTGCTGTCAAAATATTTATAATGAAAGGCAAGTATACAAGTTACTGTAATACATTTTATACTCCCCAAGAAATTCTAATAGATGTTTAATAAAGTTAGTCAAGTTAATCATAAGAATAAGAACGGTAGTGGCAGAAAACAAATGCCCCCCATATCATGCAGATTCTTGGAAAAATGAGATCTGCACACAAATTATTTTGAAAATAATAATGGCTCTATTTAACAAAGATATGAAGAAATTCAAGAGAGATGTCTGAATGGTACATCATTGGCCCTGTTCTAGGTGATAGGTGAGAGGAGGGATCACATACAAAACCATAAAAAAAAAAAAAAGAACAATGTGGGGAGAAGTTCTGGGTTTGGGTGGTGTAAAAACACCACACTTCACCACACTACAGAGAAGGAGCAAAAGGAATAAAGAGCCAAATTTCAGTCTTTCCATTCCTGAACACTTGCTACCTCTCATCATTAGCCAAACCCAAAGACAAGCTGGTGGACAAAATTGCCCAGTGAAGTGGTCTAGTTATTTCACACTCTCGACAAAGTAGAGAAAAGGAATGGACCTGAAATGGCAAGAAAAAATATCCCATACGTTCCCACATCTTCAACTAATCATATTACGTTTGGCCTGAATTTATTTCCCTTAAAACAGAAATGAAAGCACGCCATTATATCAAAGGCAGTATTTTCAGAAGAAATTCTAAGATATCAACTAAAACATAAATCAATACATGTTTATATGGAAGATATTTTTAAAGTAACTATGTAGATCAAGATGGAATGGGGATGGGTGATACTCTTACAAGATAAGGTTAATCTTCTGAGTCAAATGATAGATATGTAGTGGGTTATATAAATATATGTGAGAATTTAGACTGAAACTGTGTTCCCATAAAAATAATACCTGTAACCTTGACAATGATAAGCACATATTGGTTTTCCTAATGTAACAATGTCTCTCTTTCCGAATAGGATATTAGTTTTCCCACACTATTACAGGAAGATGTCAATGTCATCCTTCTAAAAGAAAAATACTTGTTTATAAACAATTTTCATTGGGTATAAAATTCTGTGAGCAGAATCCATGTTACTAAAGCAGATATAAAATTGTGTGGGAATAGAGGGCAACAAATTTTGGAGATTACATATATTTATCATTTGTTTGTTTCAGCAATTTTTTGGAATTGAGCAATCAGAGTGGGGAAGTGAACTGTTTCTGTCTCATTTCTCCCTTCCTTTATGGCGCCAGGGACATCAATTAGCCACAGTGGTACCCTGAAAAACAAACTGCCAATTAACACCAAGAGAGTTTCCTCTAAGCCACTATGGACCATTGCACAGGACACCCAGCTGGTTCCTGATAAATCATGCTCTACATGTATTTGAACACACTCAGCATGGTAACAATGTTGAAGGGAAAAAAAAAAACTATGAAAATGATAAGTATTCTGGGATTTCTTTTTAAAAGATTTATTTGAAAAATTTAAAATAAGTAGTTGGATAAATTGAGTTATTACATTGAAGTTTTCTATACTATTAGGATAGTTCATAATTTAATAACCTTGATTATGAATAAAACATATATTTATTTAAGCCAATATTTAAAACACTATGTAAAATTAATGTACTATTATCTCTTAAGTCCCCAAAGCCACTATCCAAGTAAAGAGAAAGACTTAGTTTACATTGCAATATTATAATTGCTGTTTCAAAAGATGACAAAATATTTCTCTGCTACTTTTGCAGTGAAAGATCTTAATTTCTTGGGACACCTGGGTGGCTCAGTGATTGAGCGTCTGCCTTGGCTGGGGGGTGTGATCCCTGGGTCCTGGGATGGAGTTCCACATGTGTTCGTCATGGGAAGCCTGCTTCTCCCTCTGCCTCTGCCTCTGCCTCTCTCTCTCTCTGTGTCTCTCATGAATAAATAAATAAAAATCTTTAAAAAACCTTAATTTCTCACTTCTTATTAGAATATCTCACATCATCTAGGTTTAAATGTATATAAATTCAATATATTATGTTTATCAATACGATCATGTAACTACTTACATATTTTCAACAGTAACAGGATTTTTCTAAATGTATAGATATTATAAATAACTATTTATATTACCATCACACTACAAAGCCTCACATAATCTATTTAGTATCATAATAACATTTATTTGAAATCCCCAGTGGTATTTATTGACAATAATGTGGATGATAAAAATGTATGAAGCTAACATCCATAAATTAAAAACTATTTTGGTCAATTCTCCTGGCATTACTTTTAATATACTAATTTATAAAGGGAAGATTAATTGTCAAGTTAAATTTCTTTGGCCAGTTTGATTTGCTTCAGGACTTATTGAGTCTTTGGTCATAGGGTGCTGTTACATTGTTCATGTTGCTTATGTGATGTTGCTTATGACACTGAGTATGCTGCAAGGAAAATACTAATTTTAATCTTAATTGTGTACCTATGGTGGATAGTAGATAATGAATATTCATAATGTTTTCACTTTTCTTAATATGTATTGCTTTCTACATTTTTTATTCTTTCTCTGCTTAACTCTCTCCACTGAAATTAATTGAAATGAGAAATATTTGATTCATCCCTATAACCCTGGTTCTGAGAATTTTTTGAATGACATCATAGGGACTCAATAATGTTTGTTACATAAAAATGCCATTATTTGTTGATTGCATTGACCCATATTTAGTCATATGTGTAATATATCCCATTTTTAAACACTGTCTCTTTACCAATACTTAATGAATGTTCTATCATCCAAACCCAGAGTAAATACAATTTCATTCAAGACAATGATCTCTGATTCTTTTTCAACTGTTTTGGACCACCTGGAATTAGTCTTCTTGCTTACCTCCAGACTACTTCGCTGGCATGTTTCATATGGCAATCATTATCTATTAGATTTTTATCATAATTACATATATATATATACATATATATATATTACACTGTACAATAGAATTCAAGTCCTTGAAGATAGACATGAAATCATTTTATTACTTGTATTTTTTTAAAGATTTTATCTATAACTTGAGAGAGAGAGAGAACGAGCAGGGGAAGGGGCAGAGGGAGAAGCAGACTTCCGGAAGAGTACCCAACCCAGAGGGAGTAGGGGTAGGGGGTGGAGCTCTATCCCAGGATTCTGGAATCCTGAGCCACCCAGGCCCCCTTCCTTGCATTTTCAATATAAGGCTTGACACAGCAAGTATTTGAGTGGTCTGTTGAAGTTTACCTTTTTCTTTCACTCATCTATACATTCACTCATACACTCAAGTCCTATTTTTGACCTTTTTGCCAGCCACTTAATTAAGTGCTTTGGACCATAAACGAAGAAAATATCTTCTGATTTTTATTCATGAATTCTCTATCGCCATTCCCACACAATATAATTCTTAACACTCAGGGCAGTTCCATCTCTTCTACCATTTGTTCTTAAGCTATGAATAAAATTATTTTTCTTTTTCTTTCTGAATACCATACAAGAGACATCTACTTTCGTTACCTTAGCATCTCTTCCTTTTGAAAATACCTTTCCCACCACATGTCAACTTGTTTCACCTTCCTTGCTACAGGTATAATAATATAGTTAAGTCAGCATAAACCATTTTTAGAGTTGATATGGATGCTGGAGGAGAGAGACTTAATCTTTCTTTCTCTAGAAGCAAGCACTGGTGGTAAAAGTTACAAAATCCTAAACCATCAGTTACCCCATTAATACATGGAGAAAATATGCTTGAGATAAATAATAATAAAGCAAAGCAGACAGAGGGAGAGTGAAGATGGAAATATTACCTGTTATTTTTTAAAGGAATGCAGCTTACTGGTGACCAGGAAAAAATATATGTAAACTCCTAAAAAGTTCTGTACTTTTTTAATATGCCACACTATGTAATTGCCCATAAAACCTACCTATGTTCTTGTATTATTTGTTTAAACTACTTGATAATTGCTTCTAGACTTCTTTACCAATTTTCAGTATTCTGCCAAAGGTTATTTGACTATTCACACTGCATCTTAAATCAAATCCAAATTTCCCAACCTAGTTAAAAAAAAAAATCTCTATCAGCTTAGTAACACCTGAACTAACTGTTAGCCTGTAAACTCAATGATGATACTTAGGTTTTTTTCTTCCATTATAGCATGCACATACTTTAAAGGATGTTCAATCAGTGGTTGGTGAATGATTGGCATGAATAGTCATTTAGGTAATATTCTGGGAAAATTATTAATTTTAAATGATTAAATAATTAGAGCACTGAAAAAAATAAGAGTACTGGGAAGATAATCTCTGTGAACAGAACACCATGTGTACAAGGCTTATTTCATTGGGCCATATGAGGACTTTATTATAGATAATTAAACCTTAAATAACAGGTGGTAAGTAATTGACATTGGTTTTAATGAATTCTGTTGTAACATATATTTGGAGACATATCATTTTGCTTTCTAGAAATTAGTGTATATAAATATTTATAGTCTATTTTGTATAGCTCGTATAATAGGAACTATTAGTTTCCTACTTGGCATCCTTTCCTTGTCTCTTCCTTACAGAATCTGAACTATTCATTTCTATAACTCTCCCCCCGCAGCCTCGTATGGAGAGTAGGCTGAAAATCTGGTCACTGTTTTATCAGGCCTCAGGGTCATCCCACTTATGTTGTTGGGATTATTTCAGAAATGGGCACATTTCATCCTATCCAGTGAAATATGAAGGGAAATTTGGGTGCCTGGGTGGCTCAGTCAGGTAAGTATCTGCCTTCAGCTCAGGTCATAATCCCATAGTCCTGGAATCCAGTCCCACGTTGAGCTCTCTGCTCTGTGGGAAGCCAGCTTCTCCCTCTCCCTCTGCCTGCTACTCCCCTGCTTGTGCTGTCTCTGTCAAATAAATAAAATAAATCTCAAAAAAATATATATGGGGAGAAATTTGCTGGGAAGGTCTCTTGATCCTGTAAATTCCGCATGAAAACATAGTCTAATTTCCTCACCTGGGCGAGGTGCTAAATTCACCCTAACACCACTGTGATGATGAAGCCAACACAGGGATGGACAAGGAGATATTTAGAAGGAAAACAACAGGGGATCCCTGGGTGGCGCAGCGGTTTGGCGCCTGCATTTGGCCCAGGGCGCCATCCTGGAGACCCGGGATCGAATCCCACATCGGGCTCCTGATGCATGGAGCCTGTGTGTCTCTCTCTCTCTCTCTCTCTCTCTCTCTCGTGTGACTATCATAAATTTAAAAAAAGAAAAAAAAAAAGGAAAACAACAACAAAAAAAAAAACACCTAAGCTTTTGACCGCAGTTCTGTGCATAGATACATTGACTTCCTGTAATAAAGTTTCATCTAAAATATAGCATGCTTGGTAGGCACTTTTATAACATTTATATTCATTAAGTGTCAGAATAAACCAAATTCATCTCTGACTTAAAGTGAAGGTAAAAGAAAAATAAACATAAACTAGATTGCAAAAAATTCTAACTCATGATGCCTTTCCACAAGAACATGACTTATTTTATAAAAATAGTTCCCTAATTACTCTCTTCTCAATGAAAATATGATTTGATCATTTGCATGGGCATCAGGGACTCATAACATTCCTGCTGACTAGAGCCGTGTGAACATAACTGTCAGTAGACAACTGTTCCTTCTGTTTTATTTGGTAAAAGCAATATTTCTATAAAATATGGTAGCTTTGGGAAATTTCTTTATTCTCTAAATATCTAGATTGGGCTTATATTTATGATTTCTCTAATACCTGAATTATTGGCTTTTTCGGAAAATATTTTTATTTAAAGGAATAGGGACCTTTTTTGAAGATTACACATCTTGTATAATAAAATGTAAGAATGTGGATAATAGGTGATTTAATTTTTCTTCTGAGGTTCATAAAATCTTACCTAAACTCTTCATAATATGATTCACAATAAAATGTATGCTGTTATGATACAGAAATGAATGATACAATTTTGTTATAGAAATGTGAATGAGAATATTTACTAAATGTTATGATTTAATAGCTTTCCTCAGATATATTTAGAAAAATAGACATGTGGCATGTTAAATATAATGATAAGGATATTGAAAGTATTAACCAAAGATTATAGACCAAATTTAGTTTGTTAGGCAAAGAGAACATTAACTCTTTCTCATCAATACTGGAGATTTACTCTGATGTTCTCTAAGAGGAATTTTCTAATATATAAACACAATTAAGCTTCCTTTGCTTATTATTTAGAATTCCATATCATTTTGATTTTAAGGCATATCTCACAAAAACCGTGATGTCTTAGGATTTCTGGGTCCACTACCCTTTGAGAGTAGTTTAGCATATTTCGGCAAATTGCATGAATCAAGTCTTGCAAATTTTCTAATTAGACATGGCATTAAGTGGTTTTTTGTTCTTAAGACAAGCATGGGAATACATATTTCAATCGATATATTCTTAAAATTAATAATTCCATTGATAAATAACTGAAGTATATAAAATATATATAGGTGACTCCCTATTTCTATTTTCCAGTTTTTATATTTGGCTCCCTTAAATGTAGAGACTTAATCTCTTCTTTAAATGTGTAATTAGATTAATGGCTGCTGTAATGTCCCTCAAGTGAAAATATCTTTAAGTATGATACATTTGAATAGGTTTAAAAAAGGTAAAATCTATATGATGTGCTCCTATTAATTTCATAATTGAATTAAATGACAGTAAAATTTTATGTAATTATTTTGATTATATGTATTAAAATGAAATGTTACCTCCTATAATATCAGTAGAGAACATTCGCTTATTATTAAAATCTTTGCTTTAGAGCCATTGTCTCTACTATCAATTTGCACTCTATGGTGTTATAGCAATAATCCATCAGCCCATAAACCTTTTACTCCGAGGCCAATTTTTTGCACTATATTCTATATGGAAGTTCAGAGAGTCAAATATATATCATTTGTGTGTTTAAATGTAGAATAATTTTAAAAGTACGTAGTCTACATTTTCTACTTTTAAATATATGTGATGCCACATACAACTACATGTTTAACTACTCTCTTTCAGTGTTTCTAGTATTATGCATACCCTGAAAAATCAGGAATAAGTAACCTCTTTGATCTAATAATTCATGAAATGCTATTTGATATGCCTTAAAATTCTAATTGAACATTTCAGTTAAAGTAACTATGAATTACAGTAATAATCCAAAATGTATTCTTACACTTGTGTTCACAAAATTGAATTGTTGGTGAAAAGTGTTTTATTTTATTTTATTTTTTAAAGACATTTATTTATTTATTTATTTATTTATTTATTTATGAGAGACACACAGAGAGAAACAGAGAGAGAGAGATGCAGAGACACAAGCAGAGAGAGAAGCAGACTCCATGCAAGAAGCCTAATGCAGGACTCGATCCCAGAACTCTGGGATTAGGCCCTGAGCTGAAGGCAGACGCTCAACCGCTGAGCCACCCAGTTGTCCCTGTTTTATTTTTATATTACTAGATTGTTTATTAATTAAGGCATACCACAAGACAACTTAAACAGTTCTCACTATGCCTGAAATGATTTATACATCTATATAATAATTAACTAAATTTATTGAATAGCAATGCATAATTAATAATCTTGACAACACCAGGAAATCTAACTATGCAAAATACCATCAAAGCTGTTAAATAGTTGTTCAAATGTTGCACTACTTTATTATTAGGCTGATTATTGAAATCCTTATCATTTGGGATTGCTGGGCCGGGATAGCAGGTGGCCCAGGGCTAGTACCTTCAGCCTTGAGAACATCTTGATCTTTTTTACTTTAGTATTTTGTGGGGAAAAACAAGACATTTCCTCTGTGTGCTAAAAAGAGAAAATTGTTGGGATACCTAAATGATAATGCAACAGAATTAAAATCTTACTTTTAATCCCTTATCAAGTTAGGGGGATTTCTTTACTTCTCTATTTCTATTCTTCTGTTATAGACTAATAATAATATTTATAATTACTCGAAGAGTTTGTATGATGAAAATGCTAGCTTACTGATGTGAAATTTCTTTAAAGGGCATAATATTCCACTTGGTATTATACATTCTGTGGGAATTGCAGATTAGTTATGAATTATTTTGCTAACATACTCCAATATATTTCATCAACTTAAGACACGTTCAACATTTGGCATTATTTATATGATACTCATTCTTGAATCATGATCTAGAGTCATCAAAAGGTCCAGTTTTCTGGCAAAATCACTTGCAAAACTGTTCCAAATATAACCTGCATTCCTTATCTACTTAGTATCTAAATGCTTAGGCCAATCTCCTAATACCTTAGAAAATGTAATAGATGAGGTGGGGATCAAAATAGCTATTAGAATATTTTTATGTTCTTCAAAAGACAAAAATATACTATTTGATAGAATCTACTGGTTCATTTAAGCACTAAAGGTATAATCATCACGTTTTTTATTATTGAAGCCATATATATCTCCAATCCTATCCTGAAGTTTTTTTTTCCACTAATATATTTTCTAGTATAGTGTGCCTAATTAAGGTGATTTTGAGAGAATGTGATGTTTACATATCTGCAATCTTTTTTTTTAAGAATAAAATATGTTGGGGGATAATTGGGTGGCTCAGCATTTGAGCATCTGCCTTCAGCTCAGGGCATGATCACGGAGTGCCGGGATCAAGTCCTACATCTGGCTCCCTGCATGGAGCCTGCTTCTCACTCTGCCTATGTCTCTACCTCTCTCTGTGTGTGCCTTTCATGAATAAATAAATAAAATCTTTAAAAAATAATAGTAATATATGTTGGAGTGCACTCTAACACATGCCTTGATTTGGGAAACTATTTATACTTACATAATGTGTAATGTGTTATTAGTTAAAATGATACACAGGAGCCATAAAAGGTTTTTTCATTTCCTTTGTATTTCAATTAGTTCTTAAGAATGCTTGGATTTTTAAAAAATGTTAATTATAGTAACCAACATCTAATATCTGCCATGCTTTGTTTTAAACTCTTATGTGGATTATCCCTTCTCCCTCAAAATTATTACCTTCAATTCAAATGTGATTCTAAGCAATTTGAGACAGAGAACAAAAGAAAGATCACATAGGAAATGTAATATCACTTTTCTCACTAATGAAGATGGAGGTAAGTGTTATGGTGGCTAAAAATATGACAATAAGGTTGCTTATTCCCAACCTGCCACCTGAGGGAAAATTTAAGTTTACAAGGTGGCAATTAATATGACAGATTTGGGATATTTGATAGATTAGCAACACTAAGTTGATGATTTTTCATTAAAGTTTGTCTTCCACATATCAAGTAACTCCATAGATGGTAGTTAAGTATAGGTCCAATGGCTAGAGGTAGAGAGGGAAATACTGGAATGGGGGAATGAGTTTTCCCTCCATAATAATAAGATAAACTAATAATTCAGCTCTATAGGTAGGCCAGGATCTATGTGAAGTCCTTTACTTACTTTATTTCATTTCACCTTTCTGGGAAATGAACTAGGGGTGGTGGAAGGGGAGGAGGGCGGGGGGTGGGGGTGAATGGGTGACGGGCACGGAGGGGGACACTTGACGGGATGAGCACTGGGTGTTATTCTGTATGTTGGTAAATTGAACACCAATAAAAATTAATTTATAAAAAAAAAAAACATTCTATTTTAAATGAGAAAATTGAGATAGATAAAGTTAATTTCATCCTAAGCAAACAAATAACAAATTGCTGAGCTAGGATTCAAACCTTTGTTTTCTTATTTTAAATTCTTATTTGTTTTCTTTCTTTCTCTTTTTCTTTCTTTCTCTTTTTCTTTCTTTCTTGTTTTCTTGTGATGAGTAGTAATTTAGTGAATTGCCTACTACAAAGCTTCTTAAATGGGTTGACTATTGCTTCAACATAATCTGTGCTTTGAGAGAATTAGCATCAATATTTTGATACTTTATCTTATTATTTCACAAATTTGCCATTATGTTGATAACCACCAAAGATACCAGCATTGTTTACCAGCTGTTCACATTATAGCTTTGGCTCAAATCTGAGAAACTGAATTGGAAACTCAAAACAATGTAGATAATTCTTCTACTATGATTCCTGCAATAAAGAGATTTAGGGCTCATTTACCATCTAATATTCAAATAATTCCAAGTCAAAATCAAATGCCATGAATCCTTTCTTCAAAACAAAGCACAAAGTAAATAGAACAGTGATGATCTGAATTTTTGCCTTAACAAAATTAAGATACCCTTCATGGATAAATTTATTATAGATTTGAAAATCTAAATAAAACAACTAACTAAAGAAATTCTAATATAAAGATCTCATACTTGATTTATATTTTATATTTATGCATTTCAGATTCAAGCTATGAATACATTGGATTGTTGTAGAATTTTGTGTAACAATTCCATTCATGAACTGTAGAGGCAATTCCATAATGAACTTTCACTACCTCTTGTAAGGTGCCTTTTCATTTTTCTGCTACTAGTTGATAATATTTTATTTATATAGTATACTATGCCTGGTGGTGTAGGCTTATGTGTGTGTTTAATCTGAAGATTTACGAAATTCCTATGCTGGACTGGTTTTGGGTCTTGGTTAGATTGTACACTTACAGAGACTTGTTTCATAATCTTTAATCAAAACTTGATATAGCAAAAAGAAAAATAGAAAATATTAAATAAAATGGTATACTTTATATTAATCATCGATTATATTCCAAACTAAAAGACAAAATTACTTATTTTGATTATAATATATATCTTACAACTTAGCCATTAATGTCAGGAATCATTTTTCAATAGCCCTAAAGAAAGAAAAAGGGGGAATGTGTTATGTAGTGATTTTCTTTTCTCTGAAGTACTCTTTTCTTTGAAATATAGTATGTTAAATGAAGAAGCATAGCGCCAGTGCTTAGTGAACTCTTGATATGTATCATTCTCATTTAGCTATGTATAATTTTCCTCTTAGGGAGAATGAGAACAGAAAACTTTTTTTTTGCATGCGAATTATTAAAAAAGACACCTTTTCCTCTGCTATAAATAGCCCTATACCAAAGTTAGTGGCCTGGGAAAAGGAGCTCTAGAGTTTGTAAAACTGTAAACTTGTGTCTGCTGAAAGCAGAAAAGCCAGTATTAAAACATTTAAACTGTCCATGGGATGTTGAAACAAGACTACACCTAGTTTGGTCAACTATAAACTGTTATATATCACGAATGCTGCAGTTCATGAATTAGACATGCAAAACTCCACAAATAGCAAAGAATCAAGGATTTGCCACAACCATCCTATATCCCACCACATATTGTACCACCAAACTACTGATCTGTTGCATATGCTTATTTATATCTGGACTATATCCTAGGAGATTTGATGAAGTTGAAATTGATTCTGCAATCTCCATTTCAAACTGAAGTGTTTGGGCTGATGCCATATTCTGGACTACCTGCAGGAAGTGGAGGAGGAATATGTACTTAAATGCTCAATTTATTACTCAGTATACCAGGGCTTGCTGGAAGAAAATAGATGCCTAATATATGGGATCATCACTGTACAAAACCTCAGCTTTATAATTTTAGAAACTGAATTTAAGAGCCTACTTATTTACTAAAGCTTCTGTTCACATTTATCAAAATAAGGTGATTTAATAAAGAGGAAACAGAACGGGCTTTCTTGTGTGTAGGTGTGGGTGTGGGTGTGTGTGTGTACTTACCTGTGTATGCGGTTCCTAGGAGTCTATATTCACACACAAACCCACACTTGGCCATGGACAAATGGTTAAACTTTGAAGCTGAATTATTTCTTCCTGCTCCATTGTCCTCCTGTGGCTACAAGGTAAACCAGTGCTCATATCTGTCCTCTCTGAGGCATCTGTCTCTCCTTAAGATTCCGTACTACTTGGTAGCTCTGTGATATATGATAATGTGGATTATCCAACTTTTTCCTATCAAAGTGCAAGAGATACTCTTTCCACCTTTCTACATAGGGAGATATTAAAGGTCAGGAATCACATCGTTTGAATCTAATTTCCTCCAAGTTTCCTTGAAAGCCACAGGCTATGTATATTTGGTTTCTCACTGTAATCTAACATAGCAAATTGACAGAGCCATGCATTTATTCAGAAAGATACTATATTTATTTGTTTAATAACACATTATTATACAGTCTGTTAATTTGGTTGTAAACTGTTGTCTTGACAGTATCCCTATGAACGGAATCTCTCTTACCTTACACCTTATTTTTTCACCACTATTGAACTGTTAGTATGTTTCCAACACAGCATCCTTTTCAAGTTAATTCCCTGTTTCAGTTAACAACTGATGCCAAACAAAACACCATAAAACTCAGTGGTTTGAAAGAGCAACAATTTAATATTTGTTTCACTTCTTTTGTGTGAATTTGATGGGTCCTTTGCTCCATGTGTCGGCTGGGTCATCCATACGGCTACATGTAAATGAGAGAAGAGCTGGATTCTCAGTTTTCTTCCATGGGTCCCTCTCTCTTCTTTTGATATCTTACACTTAGCCTGCTCTATGGAGCCTTTCTATACAGGGGGGTTGTCTGGACTTCCATAATATTCTGTCTGGGTAGCAAATATTACATTCCAAATCATGTAAATGTGCATGTCTTGTCAGTTTGCACTACCATAACTAAGTAGTATAAACCGGGTGACTTAAACAAAAGAAATTTATTTATTGTGGTTCTGGAGGCTAGAAGTCCAAGATCTAGCCAATTCACTTTCTGTGGAGAGCCCTGTCTTCCTGATTTGCAAAAGGCTGCATTCTTTCTCCATCTTCACATGGCTTTTCCTTGGGGTTTGTACGCAGAGAGAGACAGTTTAATCTTTCAGCATATGAACTTGGATAGGGATGCAAACTTCCCAAACAGCGTATGTAAACTTTCGCTGAATCATGTTGCTAAGACCTCACTGGTTATATTTAGAAGCCATGTAGCTAAGGTCAGATCAATGTGAGCAGGACTCCACAAGGGTGTGAAAGAAGGACAACCATGGTTCATTGAGACTTGCAGTGTGACTTCCCAGCCTACTGCTACTGAAAATGAAGACCATGTCTTCTTTGCTTAGATCATTACTGCTTTTCAGGAAGATTTATCTTGTCACCTCCATTGCAAAGTCTTCTTTAATCAATGTTATTAAATATCCCTCATCTTTGTCCCCATTCCTTAGTATAGTCAGACTAGCACAAAGAGTGGTACCCAGTAGTCTCTGGAATGAATGAACTCTAAAGCCAAATTTTTTTATAAAATTATGAGAATAATAAATATAGAGATTGAAAATAATGTCTCATGCTTTTGTGTTTTTCTCTATTCACACCTTGCCAGTAACCATGTGCTCATAAAAGGGGTGAGAGCAAATTACAGTAATTCTTGCATTCATAGTATTCCACTCACTTGAAGAAGAGATCTCAGAATCAGTTTATTCTATCCATTTAAAAAACTATTTGTAAAAATACCTAAAGACATTCTTCATTTGGACAATGTGTAAAGACTATAGATGCGTATGTTCAGAAACATACACATAATGTACAGATAACACCACAGTGTGAGCCTGATGCTAACCCTTGGTGTCTCTTAATGAAGGTTAGGTGATACTTCTACAAAGTTAGTGTATCTATTATTGACTATAGCCTTTTGTTCTCATTATATTAGATACTATATTCCTCTTCTACATTTCATTCTAATCTGATATCTTCTGCTATTGCACTTAATAATCTAATTATGCTGGGCTTTTCCTTTTATTTCCCACCAGTCTTAATATGCAGAAATTTTCTGACTTAATTGCTCAGAATTCAGCAACAGTATACTTATTTTTCTCATCTTACGGTTGCTGCTTTTATCTGTATATTAGTCAGCATTTGAGATGACGTGACTTTCTGTGTGCTACTTTGGAATACAAATGTATTCTTCAGATGCCCTCTGCCTGTGAATGCCCTTGGCAAGTTGCCTGGCATTGCTGCAAATGATGGGGCATTTGGGGAAGGCAGTGGGGTTCATAAACACGCTGGCCTTTAAGTAACTAAAAAAAATAACCGACAGATGGATTATTGCATGTAGAAGAACATGACTCAAAAGGCTTCTCATATTTGGCTGTTTTCTGAATCTCAAAATTTAAAACGTACTTGCCTCTTCGTATTACTTTCACCGCCCATTCCCTCCTATCTTGTAGCAACCTCTCACCTTCAGTAAAAATTGCTACTTGCCAACAGAAAGTTACCTCTCTAAGCTTGCATGATTTAATGCTCCCATCAAGTGGATTGTGATATCCTGCAATGGTCTTTATTTGAATAAAATTCTGTTTGGAGACATTCTAAGCAGCATAGTAGAATATTTTTTTTAATTTTTTTAAATTTTTTTATCATAAATTTATTTTTTATTGGTGTTCAATTTGCCAACATACAGAATAACACCCAGTGCTCATCCCCTCAGTGCCCATCACCCATTCACCCCCACCCCCCGCCCTCCTCCCCTTCCACCACCCCTAGTTCGTTTCCCAGAGTTAGGGGTCTTCATGTTCTGTCTCCCTTTCTGATATTTCCTACCCATTTCTTCTCCCTTCCCTTCTATTCCCTTTCACTATTATTGATATTCCCCAAATGAATGAGACCATATAATGTTTGTCCTTCTCCGATTTACTTATTTCACTCAGCATAATACCCTCCAGTTCCATCCACATTGAAGCAAATGGTGGGTAGATTTTTATCTTAATGGCTGATCAATACTCATCCTCCATCTGTGAAGAAGTGGTTACATCACCGTAATCCAGATGTCTGCTCCCTCTTTTCTATACTCACGTTCCTCAATGTATTTGAGGAAAAGAGACCAGCCTATGTAATGTCCTGAATTATTCTCAAGCTGCATCTTCATTATAGTGCTTTAGCTCAGTGGGAGATAACTGTTCACCTTGATGATGGTCATCAACCAAAACCTTCAGGATCCAATTTCCCTATGAATAAAAGGATGTTACATATGCATAAACATCAGAAATAGAGGGCTGAATTCAGAACCTTCCACTAGTCCTCTAACTGCCTTATGCCTTTATGCCCCAAGTCACCACAATTATGAGTGTCAGACTTACTGAGAGTTCAGAGAATTGGAGTTTACAGGCAATGCAGCAAATTAAAATTGCCTATTAAACATCTGGAAATCTCCTTAGATTCCAACTGTCAGCAAATCACCTTATCGCTAAATTTAATTACAGCTTTTAAAGGTTTCTACTCTATTTTAAAATTCACCTTTCTAATGGACTCTTCCAGGGATTGTTTTTGAGGTGGAATGAAAGTATTTTCTTTAAAAAAAAAAGTATTTTCTTTAGAAAAAAAGGTTTTAGTTTTTCAAAAAATTGTAGAGATGTTTCATTTGTTTATTTAGTGGGTAAAAGAATCCCCAAAGACCTTATTCAGAGTTATATGTGTAGATAGGGCAAGAGTTATTTGGATAGATAGAGCAATAAGTTCAGGCTTTGGTGTTAATTTTTTTAGAAATAATAAATATAAAAAATCATATAGTATTATTTCATGGGAATAATTTCCTTTCACTTAATATTATTTTTATATACTGAATATAGTATTTATATTTCCTGGAGAAAAGAAATATTTTTCTCAAAAATATATTTTAGTTGTTTCTTTAGAAAATTTAAGTTGTGTAAACATTTGAATAACTCAGATATTACACATTAATTATTATCTTCAATAAATGCAATTTATTTACAGTTTTATATTTAAGAGAGTACTTATTTTTAAAAATATATATCGTAAAAGGCCATAATCTTTAGGAATTGGGAATTGTTATGAAAATACTTGCCTGACTTTTTTTTTTTTGCCTGACTTTTTTAAAGTAAACTATATTCTATGGATTATATGGATTTTCAGTAGTGTCACAAACTCCCAAGGCTTTAATCGTATCCATTAAAACAAAAAGCTAAGAGCTAGAGAATAATATTAATCTGATTATGTGGCATCCCAATTCCAACCTCTTTATTTTCAGACCAGAGGTAAATGATGACTTAAATTCCATGCTCATAATTCCTTGCTTCATTTCCTAAAAACTGTGGAATTGTGTGTGTGTGTAGCTTCTTCTAATTTTATAAATATATCATGATGCATTTGGATCTTTAGTTTTTAATTATTTCACTGATATTATATTGTTGCAAGTCATTGGAGTTCATTTCTTAGTTTTTAAACAGCTTTAGTGAAGTATGCTTGACATGTAGAAAAGATATATATTTAATGTATGTCAAACTTGATGAATTTGGGAATAAGTATACACTCATGTAACCATGTCACCATCAAAGCCATAGATGTATTCATCACCTCCCCAACTTTCCTCCTGTTGCCATTATTATTATTGTAACTATTATTAATATTGTTGGATAAGAATACTTAATGTAAGAACCACCTTATTAGAAACTTTAAGTATACAAAGCAGTATTATTAGCCACAGCCACTATGCTATATAGATCTCCAGAGCTTATTTCTTTTGCATAAATATAATTTTGTACTCTTCACCTATCACATCATTTCCTGCCACCCATCATTTGATGTCATTATTTGACTCTGCTTCTATGAGTTTGCTTATTCTATATTTCTCATATAAATGATATCATGCAATATTTGTCCTTCTATGATTGGCTTGTTTTACTTAGTATAACATCCTCCAGGTTCCTCCATGTGGTCACAAATGGCAGGAGTTCATTCTTTTTTAAGACTGATTACTCCATTGCATGTATATACCACATTTTTAATACATTTATCTACTGATAGACACTAAGGTTGTTTTCATATTTTGGCTATTGTTCATAGTGCTGCAATGAACAGAGAAATGCAGGTATTTCTTCAAGATCCTGATTTTAATTCCTTTGGATAAATATCTACATGTGGGATTACTGGACCTTATGGTATTTCTATTTTTAATTTTTTGACAAACTTCCATACTATTCTCCATAGCTGTTGTTCTAGTTTACAGATCTACCAACAGCATACTAAGCTTTATTTCTCTCCTTGCCAACACTCTCTCTCATCTTTCTGATAATAACCATCTCAACAGGTATGAGTTGATACCTCACTATTGTTTTGATTTGTATTTCCCTGATGGTTAGTATGTTGAGCACCCTTTCACATGCCTGTGAGCAATTTGTATGACTTCTTTGGAGAAATATCTATTCAGGTCCTTCGTCCGTTTTAAAATCAGGTTGTTTGTCTTGTCTTTTTGCTATTGACTTCTATAAGTTACTTATTATTTTAGGTGTAAAACCTCTTTGGTTGCAATATTTGAAATCTGGTTTAAAGCAAATTACAAATTAGCAAAAAACTTGTACCCATGAATTGTCTTCCAGTTATGGAAATAAACAAAAGTAACAGCAGAAGGTCTTTCTCTTCATGCACCCTCTACAGCAGTGGGAGAGACAGGCAATCAACAAGTGGAAATACAACATGTAATATAGTTACAGGTTGTGGTAAGTATAGAGAAAGAAATCAATGATGATACTGAAAGTCATTGAAGGAAGCTGTTTTAGATAGGATGATCATCGTTATTACCTTTGGAAATAGAATATTTGAATTGAGTCCTTGCAGTTGATCTGACAGTTACTGTTTCTCTCACTTGGAAACTACTCTGATTTGGAATTGCGTATCCAACAATTCAAATGTACTGAGGGTTGTTATCAGCACCTGAGAACAGGGCAAATAATATAAGACTAATGAAAACAGTTCTTGGTATTTCCTGTTCTATAGGTCTTGATTTGGGAAAAGTTGTGAACTCTAGTTTTGGAGAATCAAGTTGATTTTCTGAGGTTATTAGAATACCTGCATCTTGACTTAGAAGTAGCAGAAACAGAATTTTCTCTTATATATGATATTATGGCGTGTAGCTATGAAGCCTGGAGATGCTGTAGCCATTTGTAAACATGTTGAGATCAAAGCCACTCAAAGACATGTTGAGAAGTAACCCTTAGGGAATCACAGCAAAATAGAGCTAATGCCACTGGATTTAAATTACCTAAAGTCTGTATTCCATCTGGACTCGCAGTACATGGGCCAATACATATTCTTATTTTATAGGACATTTTGAATAAAGCTTATACTATCTGCAGGGGAAACATTAAATGACAGAGACTTTAAGGAGAAAAATTAGGCAATATTGTGAAGAGCTGTAGGAAGAATAATAGCATTAGAGAAAACAGAATACAAATGCTCTAAATTCAAAAACACCTTGGCATGTTCAAAGAAAAAAGAATCTCCCAGTGGTAGAGCATAACAGGTAAAGAGAGATGTGGGATTACATGGGGTTGGAGAGCATGTTGCCACTTTATACAAGCAAGATTTTGTAATCTATGATAAAGAGCTTAGATTTTATCAATAATAAATCATAGTGTTTTTTTAGTTTTTGTTTTAATTGGTCCTATTGCTTTGTGAATAATCTATAGATTATAGAGAAGTAAAAACTAACTTGAAGCATAAAATAACTGAAGAAAATGATAAATTTGGAGAATAATAGATAATAGTGACTTGAGTTAAAGTTAGTGCCAGTGGAAATGAATAGAAATGATAAGAATCAAGACATATACTGGACACAGAAGGAGCAGAACTTTACAAGGAAGTAGAGGTGAGAGGAAAAGGAATGGAAAGAATCTCTTTATGAACTGTCAGGAGGGTTGGTGGTGCCATTTTCAACTGTGGGAAGCAGGAACCTTGTTTTGGATATATTACCTTTGTGATTTTCCTCACAGTTTCATCTGACTGTGAAGATGAAAAAAAAAGTGTGCAACTAAATTGAGGGATATTGTCTAACGATGCATTTGAGAAATGCCAGTTTTTAACACTATTTCAAGCTATGGCATTTGCAGCAATCTCATAAGGAAAGATTTTTGGACAAAGCAAAAGGAGTTGTTCCAGGATAATCCTTGATGAGTGTCACTGTACAGAATTAAGAATAGATGAAAGATCTAATAATGGGGGCAAAATAGATGTCATTATGAGAGGATGAACACTAGAAGAGTATGGTTCCAAATGAAGAGGACTTTCAATAGAATGAAGTGACCACTAATATTAAAAGCGGCAGACAATTCTAAGAAGCTAAAGAGATATTTATATGTAGTACTGTGGAAGTTGTTTGGTACCTGGAATAGAGAATTTTAGTGATAAGAGGCAAATAAGAAAGAGAGAGACTAGTGTATGTTTTTGTTTGTTTGTTTGTTTTTTTAAGCAATAAATGTATGTAAAAAAAAGTAGAGACTGCCAGTACAGAAAATTTATTTGAAAATTGTCTGAATGGGAGCCAAATTAATGAGTAAGTAACAGGAGATATGTGGGATAAATTTTTTTCTGTTTTGTTTTCAAAGATGAGATTTAATAGAGTATGATGGCATGTTTATAAGAATATTGGTGTATGGAAGAGATTGGCTACATGTGGGGACAGAGGAGCTGAGGGAGGGGGTCACTGGGAAAATAGGAGTGGCTGAGATCAAGCTCAAGGGCTGGTCCCATTGTAACAAGAGGGATTGCAGAGAAACCGAGTAAAGAAACAAGTAGGTATTTTTCCAAATGATGTTAGGAATATGTGGATAAGTCTATCTGATAGCTCCTTTAATCAAATATGAGAGAGATTGTTGAAATATATATAACTGGAAATTTGAAAAAAAAACAAAGAAGTAATAACATAGATATATCAGATCATAGTAAAGTCAGCATATCAGGAAGCCAATGTAGAATTGATGTTCAGATAATGAATTTAAAATAAAATCACTGGAACCTAGTTGTGAGAACTACTTCACAAAGATCATCCCCTAAGGCAAATTTATGGAGAATGCATAAAAAATTTTATCCAGGATTAGAGTTTCATCTTGTGAATAAAATGGGAAAGACTTGAGAGATGAAAGAAAGGGAGAGAGATAAAGAGAGGATATTTGCAAGGGCATGCTTATAATTATGTGCTCTGAAATCTAAAGTTGATAAGAAAGAGAATGAAAACAAAAGTAAAGCACTAGATACTAAAAGGTGATGGAGCAAATTCAACTGAAGTCCCAATAAGGTTAATTACTTGTCAGGGGGCACTCCAGAGAGTACTGAGATCAGAAAACTGGAGCTTGAAATTATTTCAGAAGTGATGTAGTTTTGGGGGAGAAAGCAAAGTATTGGGTGTTATCACAGTAGTGGTAATATTTTTGTGGTTAAGGAGTTAATCTCTATTCCTCCAACGTCTTTACTTCACATTCCTTTTCATTGTATAATATTCCATTGTATGGTCTTATCATAATTAATTTCACTAATTCACTATTTTGCTGCTTCTAGTTTTTTTTCCTATCACACACAATGTAACTTTTGTTAAAATATCATGACAATTTGCTATTTTATCTAAAAGAAATATTTTAAAAGATATATTTTAGCAGTACATTTTGGTTTCCAAGAATGTCCTCTAGACAGTTGAATCAAATTATACTCCCCCAAATATTATATTAGGTTTCTCTAGACTCTCATTTTCAAGGAGTATTACAAAGTTTTAAAATATTCCAACTGAAAAGTGATACATCACTTTGTTTCAATTTGTGTATCCTCAATCATGAAAGAGTTGAGGTATTTGCTCTCTTTTTACAGTGAGATTGTTCATAATCGTTGTTCATTTAGTCTTTAAGTTATTCTTCATTTACTTATAAATATTATTTTTTAAAGATTTTATCTATTTATTTTAGAGAGAGAGTGAGAGGGTGTGAGTGGGGGGAGGGGCAGAGAAGGAGGGAGAGGGATAAGCCAACTCTGCACTGAACTCAGAGTCCCAGTGGGGCTCAGTCCTAGGACCCATGAGATCATGACTTGAGCTGAAATCAAGAGTCTGCTGCTTAATGATTGAGCCACCCAGGAGCCCTTATTCTTAATTTTCTTATTGATTTTTAAGTGTATTCGGATAGTTTTCATTTGCAATATACACTGTTGGCAACACTGAAATGTTGTCAGAACTTAGAACTTTATGGTTTAGGATTTAGACAAGCATTCATTTTTGTATACCATCACTTGCATTAGATAATTTCAATCCTTATGTTTTCCTATCCGATAATAAAATATATTCTACCACCATTAAGGTTTGTCTCTTTGACATTTAAAATTCTCAGACAATCCATGCTCTTCTATATATGGTTACCAAATAAAATAATATTTTATGTAAAATGACCCTACCTCTAATGACATTTTCTTGGTATGGGGAGAAATTGGACAGAGCTCAGATGTACAGAGCTCTTTGTGTGTGTATAAATATACATACACACACAGACACACACTCTTTGCACATATATATGTGCAAAGAGCTCTGCACGTCTGAGCTGTGTAATATATATATATATATATATATATATATATATATATATATATAGTCAATGACTGAAAGTAGGAGACCATTGCATTTTTAACTATGTAGACATATCAGAATCACAAGAAAATCAGAGAAGAGAGAAGAACATGCCCTGAAAACATTCAAATCTCTTGTTCCAGGTATTATTGACTTGCCGCAGAACTAACGCCCTTTCCTTAGTTGAGTGTGTCCTTTGAGAAAAACCAGCAACATTCTCAGAAACTCTCTGATTTACTAAGCTATCTCTGCATTCAATAAAAATAATCCTATATAGAAATAGAAATACACCCTTCTAACATATACACTATAAACTGAATTCCCACCTGTGTGCCTTGACTGACAAACTGGTAGATCAAATGGAATAGGGGATATGTAATGATTGGAAAGGTCTTTTCTGAGGCAATAGAATGTTAAGTCCTCCTACATTTCTTAAATTGTGCAAGATATATCTATGACATATGATTCTACCACAGTTTTTCTAGAATCTAATTGTATTGTATATTCTGTGAAGCAGGAGAAATTTTGTTTCTGTTCGTCTTTATTTCTTAAGTTCCAAGTGATCCTCTCTTTTTATTTCACTTGAATTTGCTTCAGCAATATGCCTGGATTTTTAACATTATTTTCTAAACTTCAAACTTGCCCTTCTTCAGTTTTGCCTTTCTATATTTAATTTTATCTAATCATGTTTCCTTTCAAAAATAAAGTCTTCCATGCCTTTTACTACCCTTCTTGATTTTTATAGTTCTCTTTGGTTTTTATTGCTCATGAAAGGTCTATTAATAATTCTATTACTATAAATGTTTTTGCTTTGATTTGCAGTATTGCTTAGTCTAGAAAGAAATGGGGGTAACATGGTCAAAGATAATATGGACACCTAAATATAATATGTACTGGAAAGTTATAGCCCTAAATATAAATATAGGGAGATTTACGTATGGGTTTTTGACAAGTGAAAGCCTGTTGCTTTGTGTTTGCGTACCTCAAAACAAAGAAAAATATAAAATAATTTAATTATAGCATCTTGGAACTTCATAACTGTTTGGACTATTAGGGGTGATACTGCTTGGGAATACCAACAATAACTTAAATCTCATTATCAGACTACTAGGGATCCAGTGCGATAAGCATGATTTCCAATTTAAGTAAATTAACCTCAGTGCCATGGACAAACATCCCTTTAAGATAAGAAACCTTCTTTCTGGTTGTTTTTAACTGAGCATGTGTTATTAAGGAAAGTGTAGCATTGCCCATGCAGCTGTTTTTCCAATACTTGGATTTGTAAAAGGACAAGTTAAAGCAATGAGCTACAATTTGGCCTCAGTTGGATATAAATCTTTTTATTTTTGTTTTTGCTTTGAATTTGTGTTAAGTACGTTGCTGGCTGAGTTATAGGAGTCCTACAGAGGCTCTATGGATGACACTCTACAGATCACTGTTCAGACTGAATAGAAATTTTAAAGATTACTTACTCCAAGCCAGTAACTAGTGATAAATCCATGTTAAACAGATGGTAGAATGATGAATTAGACACAATCCAGAGCTTTGCCTTAATCTTAGAAAATGTGCATGTTCTACCATCAGGCTTATGATTTCCCAGCACGTGAGCTTCTGTAGAATGGCAGCTACAAACAACATATAAAAACCTATGAATATGTCAAAATGCTTATGTGACTGTCATCATTCATTCTTAGAAAACTGTCTACCCCCAAATCTTAATTCATTTTTGCCATCTTAAAATTTGGATTTGTTAAACAGTTCAGCTGCCACCTGGTAAATGAACTTTGAAACTTACAAATTTATCCTTTTTTTTTTTTTTTCCCAGAAACCCCACAGATACTTCATGGGGCTATTGACACAAAGTATCCGCCAGCTGCTTCTCTAAATATAGAGGAGAGGAAGCTGCTTGAAAAATGGAAGGGCAAAAAGTAATATAGGCATGAATCTGAGGAAAGCTCCATATTTTTAATCCTAACTTCCGTTTCCTCCACCAGCAGTAGAGAAACCAACTTGTATCTTGAGCATTTAAAATAAATCATATGCTGTAATGCTATACTCGTATTGAAACATCCTCCTTGTCTTCTATGATAAAATTCTGAAGTCAGGTGAGACTTTCATTATCATTTAATATGTGTATGAATGTTCAAAGTGCACTGAACCAACCTTTCATGCTGGGAAGCTTTTGTTGTCCATCTTCAGAAAAATGTTATTGTGTTTCAAGCTGGTCTTATGAAGCTGGTAATTGGAAGTAACACTGTGTTAACTGAATTTAGATCAGAAATTGCTACTGGTTTTTCCCACCCCAAAAATACTTTGAGAGATAAGGAAGCTATTGAGTAAGACAGAAATATTAAAAAATACCTAGAAAGTAAAATAAGAACATTACATTATTTTTGTTCTTTAGACACAAGTTGAAATGTCCACTGGAAACACAGGAATATAGTAATAAAATTAATTAAGGAAGTTATTTAATAATCCTTCAAAAATTAATGGCAGTTAGTAGATCTAGTGATTATTTTCAAATACAGTGTATCAGAACTTCTTGTTTTCAAGCAGAAATAAGTAATAGGTATATTTTGGAGTGGGGGCTCTTCTGGCATAGGTTTAGAATTGAGATTTACCAAAATAGCAAATAAAGTTATTCTATCATTGGGATTATTGGGAATGAGGTGTTAAATTATAGGTTTGCTAACACTTTTTTCTAGTTTTGTTGTGTGGAAACTGAGGTTACTGATTTCAGATTTTTTTTTCTAATGTATGCATTAAATGCTACAGTTTTCTCCCAAAGAACTGCTTTAGCAATGCCTTACGAAGTTTGACAGGCATGCTGCATTTTCATTTTTATTTAGTTCATTTTTTTTCAAATTTCCCTTATATTCCACTTGGACTCAGATTGTTTAGAAATATGTTGTTTAATTTCCAGAATCTTGGAAACTTTCCAAATATTTTGTTATTGATTTCTAGTTTATTTCCACTGTAGTCCAAGAACATACCTGTTTATCTATTCTTCTAAATTTCCTAGCATTTGTTTTATGGCCCAGAATATAATGTATCATGGTGAATATTCTGTTTGTACTTGAGAAGAACGTGTATTCTGTTAACGATGGATTGAGAGGCCTATAGATGTCCATTAGGTCTAGGTGGTTGATAATATGATTCAGGTTATCTACTTGGATAATTGACCTTTTTATCAGTATATAATGTTCCTTCTTATCTCTAATAATATTTTTATTCAGAATATAATTTGTTAGAGATTAATAATACTATTTCAGCTTTCTTTTGATTAGCTGGCATCCTACAAGATAAAAGCACTTGAATTATTTGAAAGTTTGAATAGGTATTTGCACTCATTTTATCTATTCTGGGCTGAATGGTTCAAAGTTTCAGAGAAAATGTCTAAATGAAATATCATCCTTTAGCAACAGACAAGGTCATTAGACTAAGCTGGTCCTATTTTTTTTGAAAACTTTCCAGCAAAGTACAGTGCAATGATGAAAATTCAAAACTACAACACTGAGTAAACAAGACTGAGTTATACTTTACATTTAAAAGAAATTTAGGGATCCCTGGGTGGCGCAGCGGTTTGGCGCTTGCCTTTGGCCCAGGGCGTGATCCTGGAGACCTGGGATCGAATCCCACGTCAGGCTCCCGGTGCATGGAGCCTGCTTCTCCCTCTGCCTATGTCTCTGCCATTCTCTCTGTGTCTCTCATGAATAAACAAATAAAATCTTTAAAAAATAGAAAATATTCAAGCTAGTTAAGAGTCACAGCAGTTACTTCGACTTTTGTACAAATATCTATTCTTGCCAACATGCAATTCCTTCTCACACAAGTGAAGTACTTCTTCACAGTACTGAGAATTTACTCCAAGCATTTAAAGCAGACAAGAGAGAAGGGTGTGGGGAGAAGAGAGAGAGGAATAGAGAAATATTGGTTAAGTTCAATCATGGTGTTTAAAGGAGGATGCAGCTATGGAGGAACCAAGAGAAAGCATAGGGAGATGATGTCTGCTAAGCATCTAATCCTATTTAATTTAACAAGGAAAGTCTTTTTTTTCTGTCACCTTTTGAGTGGTAGAAGTTTAGAACATGCTTTGTGTCACATTTGAATTTCACATAATTGCCTTCGCACTGCACATATGAGGTGAATTTCTCAGCTTGATACTCAGTATGGTGTAGAATGCAGCTTCCACCTCATTGCGTTCAGATTGTTTGCCTCTATTTCACATACCATGGCAGGATGAAACCAGCCAAAATGTAAGAAACACCAACAATATCTATCATAGGATAAAATGTTTTATATTATTAAAAAAAAACTTATTCAATGATACTTTTGAAGATGAGTAAGACTTTATTCAGGACTGTAGGGATAGGTATATGGACTACTGCAATGGGGTCTGGAAGTAGGACAGATAGACTCAACCTTGAAAACAGCAAGAAAAACTGGGAGTTTATAGCCAAGGAACAGAGTAGAAAGAGTTGGTGGATTGAAAGTTACTGGCAGGAAATATCATGTATAGAAGGGAAGTCTGGCTAAACTGACCTAATAGAATTCTTGCTGAAGGCATGCCAGGGTGTCTGAGGGGTATCATCTGAGGGGTAAGGTTGGGAGTTAGGGATTTGGTCAGATAGTGAAGGTGATTAGATATCAACAGTGGGATATTCTGGCTAAACCAATTTAGCAGAATTCTTGCTAAAATTGAATGTGCCCAATGATAGGTCTTAGGTGAAAAAGAGTTCAGAGAAGCCTAACTAGATTTGGTCAAAGGAAGAATTTTGTCAGCATAAGCATTCCAAAAATTGTAGCTTAGTTTTTCTAGGGAAAAAAAAAAAAACAAAGTAATTTATTTTAGTGTGAGTAATGAAATGCTATTAAAAACACACCATATAAGTTAAATTTCTTTTATTTTTTTAATTTTTTTAAATTTTTATTTATTTATGATAGTCACACAGTGAGAGAGAGAGAGGCAGAGACATAGGCAGAGGGAGAAGCAGGCTCCATGCACCGGGAGCCTGACGTGGGATTCGATCCCAGGTCTCCAGGATCACGCCCTGGGCCAAAGGCAAGCGCCAAAACGCTGCGCCACCCAGGGATCCCTAAATTTCTTTTAAATGTAAAGTATAACTCAGTCTTGTTTACTCAGTGTTGTAGTTTTGAATTTTCATCATTGCACTGTACTTTGCTGGAAAGTTTTCAAAAAAAATAGGACCAGCTTAGTCTAATGACCTTGTCTGTTGCTAAAGGATGATATTTCATTTAGACATTTTTGCTGGTCTCCATCCCAGGACCCCAGGATCAATACCTGAGCCAAAGGCATTTGCTCAACCACTAAGCCACCCAGGCGTCTCTGAATATTTTCTAAATGAGTTCTAAGTCTAGCTATCTCAATATTATTCACATTAGTAAGCAAAACCTAAAAAGCAAAAAGGACAAGGTTTTTTCAAAACTAGAAACATTGCTTTATAATTAAAAGTTATTCTTTATGAATTCTTTCTTGATATTGGTAGGTTATATGCAATCTCTGTGTCCTCATTTATAATTGTTTATTAAAAAGTCCTGTTTGCTTTTTTCTTTTAAAAAATAGCTAAAGAAATATTTTTAAAAATCCTTGTATATAATACAATTTCCTCTAAGGAAAAATCCACAAAAAGGGTATCAATTACTAAAAAAGTATTTGTTATAAGTTATAAATAGTAAGGTAATTAGATTCTGCTGAACATTTCTGTGACAGTCATCACTAACATGGAAAAAATAAGGCTATCCAGAATATTCTCAAAGGATATCACTATGTGGTTCTTACTTCTGAAAAAGAAAGAAAAAGACTGAGGAGAAATATAAAAATAATTCTGAAATTGGGATCCCTGAATGGCTCAGAGGTTTAGCACCCGCCTTCAGCCTGGAGCATGATCCTGGAGTCCCAGGAACGAGTCCCACATCGGGCTCCCTATATGGAGCCTGCTTCTCCCTCTGCCTGTGTCTCTGCCTCTCTTTTTCTCTCTCTCTCTCTGTCTCTTATGAATAAATAAATACAATCTTTAAAAAAATAATAATTCTGAAACTATTTACTAATCCTTTAAATACCTGCAGGAATGTGTTAGTATCCAAAATCTATGAAGAATTTATTGAACTCAACATCCAAAAAATAAATAATCCAGTCAAAATATGGGCAGAAGACATGAATAGACCTTTTTACAAAGAGGACATCCAGATGGCCAACAGATACATGAAAAGATGCTCAACATCACTCATCATCCAACACAAATCCAAACCACAATGAGATACTACCTCACACCAACACAGACAACAGCAAATATCGGTCAGAATGTGGAGAAAGGGGAACCCTCTTACACTGTTGGTGGGTGTGCAAACTGGTAGTGCCACTCTGAAAAACAATACGGAGGTTCTTCAAAAGGTTAAAAATAAAACTACAGTACAATCCAGCAATTGCACAAGGCATTAACCCAGAGGAAACAAAATACTGATTTGAAGGGGCACCCACACCCTGATGTTTACAGCAGCATTATCAACAATAACCAAACAATGGAAGGCGCCCAACATGTATTGACTGATGAATGGATAAAGAAGTGGTATATATATACATATATATATATATATGTATATGTGGTATATATACACACATATATACATTGTATATATACATACAATGAAATATTACTCATTCATAAAAAATGAAATCTTACCATTTACAACAAAGTAAATGGAACTAGAGTATATTATGCTAAGCAAATTAAGTCAGAGAAAGACAAATACATTTTTCACTCATATGTGGAATTTAAGAAACAAAACAGATGAAAATATGGGAAGGGGAAAAGAGAGAGAGAGAGAGAGAGAGAGAGAGAGAGAGAGAAGCAAACCATAAGAGACTCAACTATAGAAAACAAACTGAGGGATGATGGAGGGAGGTGGGCAGGGGATAGGCTAAATGGGTGATGAGGGGCATTCAGGGGCTATTAACAGAGGCATTTGTGATGAGCATTGGTGTTATATGCAAGTGACGAATCACTAAATTCTACTCCTGAAATCAAGTTTACCATATATGTTAACTAATAAAAACCTGAAATCAAAATAAATAAATATCCGCAGGACCTCAAGTGTTATCAAGTTTTCTCTTTTCAAACCAAAAGATCTTTATCAGTGTTAAGCAAGTTTAAATGAGTAAATTTTAAAGATCCTAACTGGCTTTATTCAGTTATTTATGAATCAGGCAGCAACAAATCTACAGATATACAGGAACCCCAGTGGCTCAGGTGGTTAATGATCTTCCTTTGGCTCAGGTTATGATCCTAGAGTTCTGGGATCAAGCCTTCATGTTGGGGAGTCTGCTTCTCCTCCCTCTGCCCTCCCTGCCTCTCCCTGCCTACCCCACTTGTGCTCTAGCTTTCTTTCTCTCCAATTCTCTCAAATAAATAAATAAAATCTTAAAAACAAATAAGCAAACAAAAAAAAGGTCCTCCACAGAGTTGCATAAAGCAAGAGATTTTATAGGCAGAAGGAAGTAGGAACAAGGAAGCTATTCTAGGCAGAAAGTAAATAGATCTATTAGTGCAAAGGTACTTTTCTTAGAGGGATAGCAGAGGTCTATCAGGCAGATTGCCTTACTAAGGCTGATCAGGCCATTCCTGATTGTGTTTGGCTTAATATTCCATTTCCGGGACAGCCAAAATGGAATTAAGTTAAATCTCAGTTTCATGACATGGGGCTATATAAGTGACTCAATTTTGGGTCTACTGTCTTGTCTTTAACACAGACTAAGGGCAAAAGAAATAATAAACTTATCATTATATGGAAACAGTAAAGGCTTCAGGTATCCAAAAGGAAAGTTGTTAATAAAAATAGCTCTAGATACTACCCTGATTTATGACAGACAGTGGATCATCAGATGTGATTTATAGTTTTCACACAACCCTCAATTATCACTCTTTTAAATATGAAGACATTGAGATTTGTCATGCTTAATTGACTTGCCAGATAGTTCACAGCTTGATAGTGTCTGAGTGAACTTCAAATCAACGTGTCTGTAACACTCAAGCCTCTTATATTTCTGCCTTATCATCATAAATTCTCATTATCTGTATTTTATAAATTCCCTTAAGCAATTCATCCTGGAGCCAAACTACCTGTCTACCACAATCTGCTCTGCCATTTGCTTGCTGTGTGACCTCGGGCAAATTACTTTGCTCCTCTGCAGTCCTGTTTCGTCATCTCTAAAATGGGGATGAAAATGATAGTAATTGCCTTACACAGTTTCTTTGAGGTTCAAATGAGTTTATTCAGCAAAGACTGAGTTAATGTATATAAAGCATTTGGAACTGTGGGTGGAGCCTGTTAAGTGCTAGTTCGGAGTTGCTATTGCTCTAACTTTTCTCGTTGGGTCTTGATTTCCTTATACAGCTTGGCTAATGAAGGTAATAATAACAGAATTTTAATACTAGTTAGCTATACCACCATCAGATTTAATGACCTTGAAAACATTAAGGGTCAATTTCTGCATAACAACCATAATATATAATGTTGAAAGCAGGAAGTGTTTATGTGTGTTGTGTGTGTGTGTTTTCTGATATCCAGGATCAGGAGGATAATTTGGATAGTGAATAATATTGAATTTTGATATACATACCTGAAAATATAGAAGAGGCAATAAGCAAGGAGAAGTTTCCTTTCCTTTGTGAGGATTAATTCAATTAATAGAAGCAAAGTACTTAGGGTAACTGGCATGTAGTAAGTACTCAATAAATTTTAGCTATTATTTTGCGCATTATTCACCATTATACTACTCCAGTGTCTAATAAAACACCTAACATTAGGCACTCAATATAAATTTGTTAGGTTGTGTTACAAAGATGTAACATTAAACCTACCTGGGGGATAAATAAATCAATGTCCACATCTTTGAATTTTCTAATCTAACATAAAAAAATGGAAATCTACCTAGGGTAATTATTTTAATTTGGAATTTGTCACAGATACAGGCATTCTTCTGACACTAGATAATAAACTGAAACACAGATTTTGCTAAGAAATTAGAATCCTTGGAGTGGGGCTTTAGTGATTATCATGGGTATAAACTTTTTGCTTTCAGGTAGGCTAATCTCAATATCTAAAGCCATTGAATTATTCTTTTAGTAATAATCATTGTCAATATAGTCTCTCATATTCAATATTACAAAAGTCTTCATGACGGTAAGCATAAAATATTAACAGGAAAATATAGTTGGCCAAAATAGTAGTTAATTGTGTCATATGGAATTATTTTAGAGTATTTATTTTTATTGAATATACAGGGGATTAGCAGATAAATGAGAGGTTGTTTTTGTTTTGGTTTTTACTTTTGTTTTAACTTTCAACTTGGACAGGAAGTTAATTTTCTCATCAAAAACAGAGACTATAAATAATCTTAATTGCTTCAACATTACAAATAGTCACAAAATGCCTAACAAAAGAAAATGTGAAAATTAGAATAAAAAGGGTAGGACAAGATATGTCTGAGTTCTTTCCAAAATGGTATATATCTTTTGGTTAAAAAGTATTTTGCAGATCACATTAAAAAAAATTTTTCCTATCTTCCTACTTCCTAACTTCCTACTTTCCTTCCTTCTTTTCTCTTTCAACAATCTGTTTCAACAATTTGCTTGGCAGCTATTACTTTCCAGACACTCCTTAAGCATGAAGAATACTATGAACAAAACAAAAATCTCAGCTCTGGTAGAGCTTACATTCTAGTGCAAAAGGAAAAAAAAAAAAAGAACAGTTAATAAATAATGTGATGCATGATACAGATAAGTATGTCAGACAAATAGGACAGAGAAAGATAGGGGAACATAGCAGCATTGAGGGTGCCTGGTCTGAAAAGTCTTCATAAGGATGCCTGGGTGGTTTAGCAGTTAAGCTCCTGCCTTTGGCCCAGGCTGTGATCTTGGAGTCCGGGATCGAGTCCCACATGGGGCTCCCGGCGTGGAGCCTGCTTCTCTCTCTGCCTGTGTCTCTGCCTCTCTCTCTCTCCTCTCTGTGTATTCTCATGAATAAATAAGTAAAATCCTGAAAAAAAAATAAATAAATAAAAAATAAATAAAAAATGTAAAAGTCTTCGGAGATAACACTCGAGTAGAAGAACATGATGAATAGCGATATGAAAATCTAAGGCAAAATAATTCTAGATGGAAGGAAAAAGGCAAGTTTATTGTGCCCAAGATCGCGAACCTGAGAAACCACCAAGGAGCCGACACCCATGCAAACACACGAGGGTTTATTACAAGCTGGAGCCTGGATCCAAGTATACCCAACACATAGGAGCAGGGACTTAGACCCCGAGACTAAGAGGTTTAGCAACTTTATAGGGGCCAGGGGCCAATGGGATACGCAGAAAGTTGCATAGTCATGCTAGTCCACTGAGCCGGATTTCCGATTAGGGTGTGTCCTGGTCTTTGACTAGGGCGGGGCAGTGCCCTAAGTAATAAGCAGGTCAGCACAAGGCGGGTGCAGCCCAAAATAGAGTCAGTCCTGCTCTGCTTGTCCAGGGGTTGGGGATTTTGTTAAATTTCCTGGGTCCCACACCTTTAGGTAGGTCTGATATTTTCCAGGAACAGCAAGGAAGCCAGTGACACTAGAGAAGTGCTAGGATAGAGGGTGTGGAATGCACAGAAATAGGATTGACATATTAAGGACTATAGATGTTATTCTAAACATTAGAAGGAGCCACTAAAGGAATTTGATTATATCTGCTGTATAATTTTAGAGTGAAAAAAAAAAGATTTGTTATTTTGGATGATTCATTTTTCCTAAGTGCTGCTTAGTTTCCAGAAGGCGGCAAGTCTTCCTATTTTGGAGTGGGTCCAAAATCATGAGTGGCAAATTATTCTTATAACAGCTTTACGTCATTTTTAAAATTTAAAGTTGATGTCTCCATGCTAAACTAAATCTTAAAATATTATTTTTAATAACCCAAGTCAAAGGATGGAAATATTTCAAGTCACTGCTTAGGTCAATATTCTATGGATTTAAGTGTGCTTAGCATCATCTTTTGCTATCCTTTCTGAACAGATTCATTCTCAAATGATTGATAGCCCAAGGAGATGCACTCAACTCTGACATTTGAATACTATATTAATGCCATATAAAGATTGTGTATAAATTTTTAATTAATAGGCAATATTTACTTAAATATATGTGACATTTATTTTTATAATTTATAGCAAATATTCTTAACATAAATATTTTAAAATGTTTTTCTCATACAGTGATGGGCTAATAAATGTTTCCTCTGTAAGAAAAAAATAGATGTATATAAACTTACACAAATTTGTTATAAGTTTTATCAATAAGTGATATGCAGTACACAATTTACAAATAAGAATAAAGTATACCATATTTTTCATTGTAAATTCCATATGACTATTGATCCTTACAGAAAGGTTTCAATGATTTTCGTTATACTCAATCTTAACCAACTTAGTCTCATACCTAATTACTTGTAGCCAACCTATGATTGATTGCAATTCAACCATGACTTGTGTTGTAGTCCTATCAACTGACCCCTTTTTCAGTAGACTTATTGTTAGTAAGTCTGACATGATCTACTAGGATCTACTATTTAGCTATTTCTCATAATCATAAAAATTATATTAAACTAAAACTTCTTTCAGCTTTCAACATATGTAGAAATTTATTCATTCATTAATGATGGGAGAATTTTTTGTCAAATCAAGTAATAGTGGGAGAATATAGCTTCATTTTTTTCTGTTATAGACCACTTATTTTGTGCTATATATCTGCAACAGATATGACACACTTTTATATTTAATCTACATTATTAATGTTTTCTTCATCGCTTTAACTCTGTACCAGAAGTTGATAAACTTTTTCGGTAAAGAGACAGAAAGTAAGTATTTTGGGCTCTGCAGATCACAAAGTTATAACTCACCTCTGTCTTTGTATTTCCAAAGCAACCTTAGACAATATGCAAGTAAATGGGTGGGGCTGTGTGAAGAAGATATGTACAGAAGAGGCACTGGGATAGGTTTGATCCACAGAATGTTTTTTATCAGTCTCTGTTTTAGATAGTAAGATAATAAATCGAGTCCTGATTTATAGTTTCTGCCAATTGCTGAGGTGTAAATTACCTCACCATAGCTGAGTTCAATCTATCAACTAGACATTTCTGAACACAGAGTTGAGAAGAGATATGCAGTAGCATATCATTTTGTAATAATTCTACCATGCAGATATAATAGACATAAATACCTCAAGAGCATAGATAACTATAAAATGCAGTCAGGTAAAAAGTAATGAGTTTTGAGTATTTATTACTTTAGTTTTAATATAATTTATTTAATTGAAAGTTTAAATAATTTCACCATTAATAATGGCTGAGTCTAACATATCCTGAAGTTTTTCTGAAAATGTAACAGTCATAAGTTGGAAGCCACTTGCAAGGTGGTTCTAGAATACTATTCTGTAAATAAGTATTTTTTTTGGATGGAAATACGAATTGATAACATACATAACTGGTCTGATTTAAAAAAATAGGAAACTAAGACTGGTAAAAAAAAAAGCATGAATAGAATGATTTGATTTCCATGATCTATGAAAGAAAAACTTAATATTTTAATTTCCTACCTTAGGCAAATTACATAACCTTTCAAGAGTTATGTATGCTATTAATTAAAATGGAGATACAATATATGCCCTTCCTGAAAGAAGAAGAGAAGACCAAATTTGTTATTGCAAAATTTTTTCAGGCTTGTCAAAATGATTCCATACGTTAGGCATTGATTACAGAATAGGCTTGATGAGGCCAGTTTATAGTACTAACCAACTGCTACACAATTCAGATCACAGCCTTCAGAATTAGCATGGAGAACAGATCAAATACAAATTACCTCTCAGTAAATTCAATTTTGTTAACTCTCTTGATTTAAATTGTGCTTCAGATATTCTGTAGAGCTCTTATCTTTCAAAATTTTATCTTTGGACTATTTCCTTATGGTCTGGAAAGTCAAGATTCAGTTTCAGATTTTGAACAGATGAGATGATTGAGTTCCACAATCTGGCATGTACTTGATATAACATGAGCTGCCAAAATTTCCAGCATTTGTTCTTTCATTGACAGAGAGGAAAGTGATTGCTACTTCAGTGCATGCAGAAAAAAATACCAAGTTGTACTATATCTGTTTTCTTTGTGCATTAAGTCACTTAGATTGTCATGATATATTAGTTATTACATTATGGCTTTTCAGATCCAAACACAACTTTCTATACTCATCTTGAGAGGTTGCAACTAGAGCTCTGCAAACCACTTTTTCTGCTTTGCCAGCTGTTTCCTCTTAGCCTTTGTCAATAGGGATACTAAGAGGAATTGAATCAATAGGGATACTAAGAGGAAATGAAAAAGCTGAGGAAGGAAGAGAGAATTCTTTTTTCCTTTTCTTTCTTTCTTTCTTTCTTTCTTTCTTTCTTCTTTCTTTCTTTCTTTCTTTCTTTCTTCTTTTTCTTTCTTTCTTTCCTTCTTTCTTTCTTTCTTCTTTCTTTCTTTCTTTCTTTCTTCTTTCTTTCTTTCTTTGCTGCTTCTGTTGACTTTCTTTCTTTCTTTCTTTCTTTCTTTCTTTCTTTCTTTCTTTCTTTCTTTCTTTCTTTCTTTCTTTCTTTCTTTCTTTCTTTCTTTCTTCTTTCCTTTCTTTCTTTGGCTTGCTTCTGGTTGACTTTCTCTTCCTGTTTGTTTTCTGTTTCAGAGAAGCATTTCTCTGGCGATGCTTCTTCACCCTGGCATTGACAGTTTGTCACAATAGTTAAATCCAGTTTTTGTTTTGTTTTGTTTTGTCTAAAGAGAGAGAGAGAGAGAGAGAGAAAGAAAGAAAGGATCCTCATGCGCACACATGAGCAGGTCAGGAAGAGGGGCAAAGGGAGAGAGGGAGAGAGAATGTTAAGCAGGCTCCATGCCCACCACTGATCCCCATGCAGGGCTCAATCTCACAACCTTGAAATTATGACCTGAGATGAAATTGAGAGTTGGACATTTAACCAACTGAGCCACCTAGGCACCCCAGTAGTTAAATCCAGTTTGTATTAAAACTATATCATGCTCTCTAGGAGATACCAGCAGCACATTCTCAGCAAACTATGGTGTCCTGGTCCCACCGGATTCCTCCTCTAAACATGGAGACATCATTCATAGCTGAGCTCTGCCCCTTCTCAGCTGTTCTAGCCTCAGCTCTATGAGGCTCCTCCAAACTTTTAAGTTGTAATAATTCCATTATTTCCTCCTTTTATTCTCTAGCCCCTTGGAGTGGAAGCTGCTTCTTATACTTGCTAACTCTATGACATTGTAGCATTCTTTGTATTTTCAGTTACATAAGTATCATTCAGTTCTCATTAACCATTTTAATATTAAATAATCTTTTTAAGAATAATAACTGGTGGGATTTCTGTTTTATGTATGGATCCTGGTATAAAGAAACACACACCATAATCTAGTAGGATTTATCATTGTGATACAAGTATTGTTCAACATATGCAAATCAATACATGTGAAATACCACACTAACAAAGTGAAGGATAAAAATCATATGTTAGTCCCGATAGATGCAGAAAAACATTTGACAGAATTCAACATTTCAACATTTTTCATGACTGAATACTCTCAATAAATTAGATGTAAAAATGATGTACCTAAATCTAATAAATGTCAAATGTAAGAAGCCCACAGCTTACATCATACTCAGTGGTGAAAAGTTAAATGCTTTTCCTTTTAAGATCAGCAATAAGACAAGATTGCCTACTCTTGCTAGTTCTATTCAACATAGTACTGGTAGATATAACTAGAGGGATTAGATAAGAAAAACAAATAAAAATACATCCAAATTGGAAAGGAAGAAGTATATTTCTTTTTCCTTCAGGTGACTCAATCTTATATGCAAAAATTCCTCAGACCCCATGAAAAAAACTGTTAGAAATAATGAATGGAGTAAAGTTGCAGGATACAAAATAAACATACAAAAATCAGTTACATTTCTATATACTAACAATGAACAACTGAAAAGAAGTTAAGAAAAAAATCCCACTTACAATAGCATCAGAAATTATAAAATAATTAGTAATAAATTTAACCAAGGAAGTGAAAACTATGTCATTGAGAAATTAAAGAAAACATAAATAAGTGAAAAGACATCCTGTGTTCATGGGCTGGAAGACTTTGTATTGTTAAACTTCTGTATAACCTCATTTGGTCTACAGTTCAATGCAATTTCTATCAAAATCCCATGGGAATAGGGTAGCTGAGTGACTCACTTGGTTAAGCGTCTGCCTTTGGCTCAGGTCATTATCCCAGGATTGAGCCCCACATTGGGCTGAGCAGGGAGCCAAGCAGGGAGCCTACTTCTCCCTCTCCTTCTGCTTGTGCTTTCTTTCTCTCTGACAAATAAATAAATATTTAAAAAATAAATTCCAGAGCATCTTCTACAGAATTAGAAAAGCAATCCTAAAATTCATATGCAACTACAGAGTACTCCAATTAATCAAAACAAAATTGAGAAAGCAAAATAAAGCTCTGATACCTGGAGTTATCAAGCTCCATAATTTCAAAATAAATTATTAAGCTACTGTTATTAAAACAGTATGGTACTGGTGTGTAAACAGACATATGGACCAATGGAAGAGAATATAGAGCCCAGAAATAATTCCACATATAAACAGTAAATTTTTCTTTGACAAAGATATCAAGAGCACAATGGGGAAAGAATGATCTCTTCAATAAAAGGTCCTGGGAAAACTAGATATCTACACACAAAAGAATGAAACTGGATTTCTATTATATATCAGTCACAATAATTAACTCAAAATGGATTAAAAACTTAAGTGTAAGATCTAAAGTTGTAAAATTCCAGGATCCCTGGGTGGCACAGCAGTTTAGTGCCTGCCTTTGGCCCAGGGTGCGATCCTGGAGACCCGAGATCGAGTCCCACGTCAGGCTCCCAGTGCATGGAGCCTGCTTCTCCCTCTGCCTGTGTCTCTGCCTCTCTCTCTCTCTCTCTCTCTCTCTCTCTGACTATCATAAATAAATAAAAATTTAAAGTTGTAAAATTCCTAGAAGAAGGGAATTCTTGTTATTGGTCTCAGCAATGACTTTTTCTTTTTCTTTTTTTTTTTTGCATGATTTCTTGACTATAATATCAAAGCACGTACAACCAAAGCAAAATACATAAGTGAAATGAAAGTAAATTAAGAAGTTTCTGCACAGTGGAGGAAACAATGCACAAAATGAAAAGGCAACCTAGGGATCCCTGGGTGGCGCAGCGGTTTGGCACCTGCCTTTGGCCCAGGGCGCGATCCTGGAGATCCGGGATCAAATCCCACATCGGGCTCCCGGTGCATGGAGCCTGCTTCTCCCTCTGCCTGGGTCTCTGCCTCTCTCCCTCTCTCTGTGACTATCATAAATAAATTTAAAAAAATTAAAAAAAATGAAAAGGCAACCTATGAAATGGGAGAAAATACTTGCAAATGATACATCTACTAAGGAATTAATATCTATTAATATCTAAAATGTACATATACAACTCATACAACTCAATATCAAAGACTAAATAATTCAATTAAAAAATTTCCTTCAGGATAAATACTTGAATAGACATTTTTCTGAAGACATATAAATAGCCAACAGGCACATAAAAAGATGCTTAACATCATCAATCATCAGGGAAATGCAAATAAAAATTACAAGGAAATATCATTTCACATCTGTTAGGAGAGCTATTATCAAAAAGATGTGGTATAACAAGAGTTGGTGAAAGTGAGGAAAAAAAGGAAACCCTTGTACACTGTTGACAGGAATGAAAATTAAGACAGACATCATGGAAAACAGCATGGGGCTTCCCCAAGAAATTAGAAATAGAACTACCATAGGATCCAACAATCCCACTTATGGATATATATCTGAGGAAACAAAATCCTTATCTGGAAGAAATATCTGTACTCCCATATTCATTGTCACATTACTCACAATAGCTAAGATATTAAAACAACCTAAGTGTTCCTCTACAGATGAAAGAATAAAGAAAACACAAAATATATTTGATATATATGGTATATGGATACATAATATTGATGAATACACACACACACACAAAAAGTAGTCCTCAACTGTAAGAAATAAGAAAATCCTGCCATTGGTGAAAATATGAATGAAGCTGGTGAACAATATACTAAGTGAAAGAAGCCAGACAGGTAAAGATAAATACTGTATGTTCTCACCATATGCAGAATCTAAAAGAAATATAGTCAAATTCAATGATACAGAATAGAATAGTGGTTGGTAGGGTCTGTGGGGTAAGGGAAATGGGGACATGTTATTTAAATGGTATAAACTTTCAGGTATAAGATAAGTTTGGGAGGATCTTAAATACACCATAGTGGCTACTGTTGATATTGTATTGTATACTTGAAATTTGCTGAGACTAGATGTTAAACATTCTTACCCCACACACACAGACACAGAAACACACATAATGGCATGTGAAGTGATAGATGTATTAACTAGTTGTGGTAAATATTTCACAACGTATATGTGTAAGCATCACGTTGTACATTCTATTTTTTAAAGATTTCATTTATTGATTCATGAGACACACACACACAGAGAGAGAGAGAGAGAGAGAGAGAGAGAGGCAGAGACATAGGTAGAGGGAGAAGCAGGTTCCATGCAGGGAGTCCGATGTGGGCTTCGATCCCGATATTCCGGGATCACGCCTTCAGCTGAAGGCAAGTGCTCAACCGCTAAGCCACCCAGGTGTCCCTCTTCATACATTCTAAATAGATACAGTTTTATTTGTCAACTATATCTCAATACATTGAGAAAAATTATTGGTTCATCAATATTATTATCCTGGTAATCTATATTTCTGCTTCTTTTGAACCATATTTAACTTATCTGTACTATATGACAAGATATTCTATAATAAATAGTTCTTATGATAGAGTTGAATAAGTAATACCTCAAACCCTTAACCAGTCCCTCCAAAATCTTTCAAAGATTAATACATATTTTTCATGATGACTTCAAGAAACTCTCAGTACTATTTGTGAAGAAATCTATGGGTTAACACCCAGGAGTGAATTTGAAATTAGAAAATTGAGTTGAAATCAAAATATGCTCTCACTTTGATAAAAGAGAAAACTCAGATCATTATCAATCAATAATGTCTTAACATTTTCGCCTCAAACTTCAAGATAATTATGTTAAAGGTACTTTAGTTTTTCTTAAAAGAACATAGATGATTGCTACATTTTTCACCTTACTCTGCCTAAATTCAACTCTTGTCATGGAAAACATGTCCTGGTTTTTGTATGTATGAATCATATGAATTTATACATTGTTAACACAGCTTTTCCTCTATATTAAAACTTTTAATTTTAATTTCTTTTTGAGATTTTAATTTTTATTATTTAATTAGTTGGCTCCCAGTCACTGACACCATTTGTTTTGTGAACTAATTATATTGTCAGATTATACAAATATTTCACAAAAATGTGACAATAATTTTAGTAAAATTGCCATTTTCAAGCTAAAACTATGTAAGAGTTTAAGTAGGAAAATGATTTATGTACAGCAAAATTGGCCCTATTGATTTATTTTTTAACACTTTAATTGCTTGCTGCTTGGGGCACCAGGGATATTGTACTTTTACTGGTATGAGTATACTCAAAAAACAAACACGCATACCCACTTATTTACATAGGGCCCTTACATTTTGACTATGAAATCTGGATTTTTGTCTTATTATGTTTATGTGAAGTTCTAAAAATAATCATTTATATTTTGTTTTTTGTCATCTCTTATGAACTTAGTATTGGTATAATATCTCCAGATATATGAAAGTTACTGATAAAATAATCATTATCTGTATTGCCCTCTAAAGCCTACCAAGCTTATATTTTCAATGAACCTCTCTGAGCTCTATTTTTTTTTTTTTGGAAAAATTTTTAACTATGGGGCTTGTCTTAAATAAGGGATGTGTTTTCCATGACCCATGTTCAGTGAGTTCAATTATATGGTTCACATTTGCATATCAGTCAGTTTTGTGCTTGTCTTGTTAAATTAGGAATACAGTAACACTCCAATGCTATCGGTTCTCAGAGACATGTACTGTCATCTAGCAATCAAGGTATTTTACACATGCTTTATTGCAGTACTAACAAAGTATTAATATAAATCATCAGAATTTATAGAAACATAACATTTAAAAAACTTTTAAATGAACAAATGCAAAAATAAACCTCTAAAACAATTAGATTCAATATCATTGAATAAATCTAATGTTTTTAATTGATCTATTTGTGATACCCTGTTGACATTCTTCATTTCTGAATCACCATTTTTCTTTTTTATTAATATATTTTATATTTTTAAAATGCAGTTTTATGTTCACAGCAAAATTGAGAGGAAGGTACAGATTTCTTATATTCACAGCCTCACCATTTATTATGTTTGAGGAAGCTATGTTGAAATATCATTGTCTCCCCAAATCCATAGTTTTTATCAGGATTTGCTCTTAGTATCCTATTGTGTTTGGACAAATTTACAATGACATTTATAGTATCATACAGAATAGTTTCACTACCATAAAAATCCCCTGTGTTCTATCATCATCCTTTCAACATTAGTGATGGTCACATTTCTATGAAGCTACCTCTTTTGGAAATTTTGGTACAAAAATGAAGACTTCCTTGAAGTTGTTGAGTAGTCTTGGAGAGTCTCAAGATTTCCCCTCTGATGTAACACTACTTAAGCATTATCTACTGATTTTGTGATTATAGTGTGTCCTATTGATAAATTAAAATTATCTTTTTCAAAATGTAATGCCAATTACACTTATAAAATTTTGGTAAATATAGAATCATAAGGAATAATATCCATAATATCTGGCACAGAAAGAACTACTGCTAACATATTAGTGTCATGTATTGTCCTCTCCAAACTGAATATTCTTCATAAACACTATTTTTGATAAGTGAATAATAATTTGCTGTTAAAATATCCATTTCCTGTTTTTAAGGTTATGGTAATGATTACCTTTAGACATAAATCATCCACACATTCTTGCATTTTTGTTTTTATTTTCTTTATTTAGATGTAATTCCTACCAGTGGAATTTCTTAATTATGGGTTTAGGTTCAAACCAGTTTTAAGCTTCTGGAGTTCAACTCTTCTGAAGTTCTGACAACTCTTTGGAGTTGTCAATATCAGATAAATCTGAACTCTGTAGCATGTCTGAATTTAAGATAATACCTTGATTGAAAGGGAGGAAGTCATTTATAATAAATGACTCTGGGCACTATTTTATTTTTATTTTTTAGCCTCACAGTTTAATGTGAAGGCACAGGGTTATCTCAGCTTCTCTGACCAACTCAAATATCTAAAACTGATTCATTGGTGAGATGTGCTCCATTTTATTCAGAGGAATATTTTCAAATTTTAGTTTGTGTATGATATACATGAATAAAATAGATTGATGAAAGGGCAAGTAATCTACTGTTTGTTGTTGTTGTTGTTTTGTTTTTAATGGATTCAACAATGGTTCTGATGTTTTCTCCGTGGCCTATACCTGTTGTTTATAAATTTTATTCTGAACAAGTTCTCTTCATGAGTTCAGTGAGAAAGAAAGGAAAAAAAAAAAACTTCATTGGTTGGTATTATAGGCTACAGGACTGTCTGCTTTTGGGATCAGAGAATATAAATCATAGTATTTAAGTCATTTGAAAATGCTAGAACTCTTGTAGCCCAGAATTTGATATTTTTAATAAAACTTCTTTGTGCATTAAAAAATGAATATTGTCGTGGTTATATTTGTCAAATGAGTATTAATCACATTGTTCAAATATTCTATAAATTTGCTGGAGTTTGTTATTTTTTTACCAGATATTGAGAGATTTGTTAAAATATACCATTATCCTTTAGGATCTATTTCTCCATTTATTTCTTTTTTTTTCTTTTTTGAAAAGTTTTATTTAAATTCAGTTAATTAACATATATGGTATTATTGGTTTCGGATGTAGAGGGCAGTGATCCATCAGTCTTACATAACACCCAGTGCTCATTATATCACATGCCATCCTTAATGCCCATCCCCCAGTTACCCGATCCCCTCACCCCCCACCCCTCCAACGATCCTGTTTTTTTTTAATAAATTAATTTTTATTGGTGTTCAATTTACCAACATACAGAATAACACCCAGTGCTCATCCCGTCAAGTGTCCCCCTCAGTGCCCGTCACCCATTCACCCCCACCCCCCGCCCTCCTCCCCTTCCACCACCCCTAGTTCGTTTCCCAGAGTTAGGAGTTTTTATGTTCTGTCTCCCTTTCTGATATTTCCCACACATTTCTTCTCCCTTCCCTTATATTCCCTTTCACTATTATTCATATTCCCCAAATGAATGAGAACATACACTGTTTGTCCTTCTCGATTGACTTACTTCACTCAGCATAATACCCTCCAGTTCCATCCACATTGAAGCAAATGGTTGGTATTTGTCGTTTCTAATGGCTGAGTAATATTCCATTGTATACATAGACCACATCTTCTTTATCCATTCATCTTTCGATGGACCCTGAGGCTCCTTCCACAATTTGGCTATCGTGGACATTGCTGCTAGAAACATCGGGGTGCAGGTGTCCCGGCGTTTCATTGCATCTGAATCTTTGGGGTAAATCCCCAGCAGTGCAATTTCTGGGTCGTAGGGCAGGTCTATTTTTAACTCTTTGAGGAACCTCCACACAGTTTTCCAGAGTGGCTGCACCAGTTCACATTCCCACCAACAGTGTAAGAGGGTTCCCTTTTCTCCACATCCTCTCCAACATTTGTGGTTTCCTGCCTTGTTAATTTTCCACATTCTCACTGGTGTGAGGTGGTATCTCATTGTGGTTTTGATTTGTATTTCCCTGATGGCAAGTGATGCAGAGCATTTTCTCATGTGCATGTTGGCCATGTCTATGTCTTCCTCTGTGAGATTTCTCTTCATGTCCTTTGCCCATTTCATGATTGGATTGTTTGTTTCTTTGGTGTTGAGTTTAACAAGTTTTTTAGAGATCCTGGAAACTAGCCCTTTATCTGATACTTCATTTGCAAATATCTTCTCCCATTCTATAGGTTGTCTTTTAGTTTTGTTGACTGTATCCTTTGCTGTGCAAAAGCTTCTTATCTTGATGAAGTCCAAATAGTTCATTTTTGCTTTTGTTTCTTTTGCCTTCGTGGATGTATCTTGCAAGAAGTTACTGTGGCCGAGTTCAAAAAGGGTGTTGCCTGTGTTCTCCTCTAGGATTTTGATGGAATCATGTCTCACATTTAGATCTTTCATCCATTTTGAGTTTATCTTTGTGTATGGTGCAAGAGAGTGGTCTAGTTTCATTCTTCTGCATGTGGATGTCCAATTTTCCCAGCACCATTTATTGAAGAGACTGTCTTTCTTCCAATGGATAGTATTTCCTCCTTTATCGAATGTTAGTTGACCATAAAGTTCAGGGTCCACTTCTGGATTCTCTATTCTGTTCCATTGATCTATGTGTCTGTTTTTGTGCCAGTACCACCCTGTCTTGATGACGACAGCTTTGTAGTACAACCTGAAATCTGGCATTGTGATGCCCCCAGATATGGTTTTCTTTTTTAAAATTCCCCTGTCTATTCGGAGTCTTTTCTGATTCCACACAAATCTTAAAATAACTTGTTCTAACTCTCTGAAGAAAGTCCATGGTATTTTGATAGGGATTGCATTAAACGTGTAAATTGTCCTGGGTGACATTGACATTTTCACAATATTAATTCTGCCAATCCATGAGCATGGAATATTTTTCCATCTCTTTGTGTCTTCCTCAATTTCTTTCAGAAGTGTTCTATAGTTTTTAGGGTATAGATCCTTTACCTCTTTGGTTAGGTTTATTCCTAGGTATCTTGTACTTTTGGGTGCAACTGTAAATGGGATTGACTCCTTAATTTCTCTTTCTTCAGGCTCATTATTAGCGTATAGAAATGCCATTGATTTTGTATCCTGCCACTCTACCAAACTGCTGTATGAGTTCTAGCAGTCTTGGGGGGGAGGCTTTTGGGTTTTCTATGTAGAGTATCATGTCATCTGCAAAGAGGGAGAGTTTGACTTCTTCTTTGCCAATTTGAATGCCTTTAATGTCCTTTTGATGTCTGATTGCTGAGGCTAGGACTTCCAGTACTATGTTATAGCAGTGGTGAGAGTGAACATCCCTGTCTTGTTCCTGATCTTAGGGGAAAGGCTCCCAGTGCTTCCCCATTGAGAATGATATTTGTTGTGGGCTTTTCATAGATGGCTTTTAAGATGTCGAGGAAAGTCCCCTCTATCCCTACACTCTGAAGAGTTTTGATCAGGAATGGATGCTGTATTTTGTCAAATGCTTTCTCTGCATCTAATGAGAGGATCATATGGTTCTTGGTTTTTCTCTTGCTGATATGATGAATCACATTGATTGTTTTACGAGGGTTGAACCGGCCTTGTGCCCCGGGGATAAATCCTACTTGGTCATGGTGAATAATTTTCTTAATGTGTCATTGGATCCTATTGGCTAGTGTCTTGTTGAGAATTTTTGCATCCATGTTCATCAGGGATATTGGTCTGTAATTCTCTTTTTTGGTGGGGTCTTTGTCTGGTTTTGGAATTAAGGTGATGCTGGCCTCATAGAATGAATTTGGAAGTACTCCATCTCTTTCTATCTTTCCAAACAGCTTTAGTAGAATAGGTATGATTTCTTCTTTAAACGTTTGATAGAATTCCCCTGGGAAGCCATCTGGCCCTGGACTCTTGTGTCTTGGGAGGTTTTTGATGACTTCTTCAATTTCCTCCCTGGTTATTGGCCTGTTCAGGTTTTGTATTGCTTCTTGTTCCAGTTTTGGTAGTTTGTGGCTTACCAGGAATGCGTCCATTTTTTCCAGATTGCCTAATTTATTGGCGTAGAGCTGTTCATAATATGTTTTTAAAATCGTTTGTATTTCTTTGGTGTTGGTAGTGATCTCTCCTTTCTCATTCATGATTTTATTAATTTGAGTCTTCTATCTCTTCTTTTTAATGAGGTTGGCTAATGGTTTATCTATCTTATTAATTCTTTCAAAGAACCAACTCCTGGTTTTGTTGATCTGTTCCACAGTTCTTCTGGTCTCAGTTTCGTTGAGTTCTGCTCGAATTTTAATTAACTCTCTTCTTCTGCTGGGTGTCGGGTCCATTTGCTGTTTTTTCTCTAGCTCCTTTATGTGTAAGGTTAGCTTTTGTATTTGAGTTCTTTCCAGTTTTTGAATGGATGCTTGTATTGCGATGTATTTCCCCCTCAGGACTGCTTTTACTGCATCCCAAAGATTTTGAACGGTTGTATCTTCATTCTCATTAGTTTCCATGAATCTTTTTAATTCTTCCTTAATTTCCTGGTTCACCCTTTTATCTTTTAGCAGGATGGTCCTTAACCTCCACATGTTTGATGTCCTTCCAAACTTCTTCTTGTGATTGAGTTCTAATTTCAAGGCATTATGGTCTGAGAATATGCAGGGGACGATCCCAATCTTTTGGTATCGGTTCAGACCCGATTTGTGACCCAGTATGTGGTCTATTCTGGAGAAAGTTCCATGTGCACTTGAGAAGAATGTGTATTCAGTTGAGTGTGGATGTAAAGTTCTGTGATATCTGTGAAATCTATCTGGTCCAGTGTATCATTTAAAGCTCTCGTTTCTTTGGAGATGTTGTGCTTAGAAGACCTATTGAGGGTAGAAAGAGCTAGATTGAAGTCACCAAGTATAAGTGTATTATTATCTAAGTAATACTTCACTTTGGTTAATAATTGGTTTAAGTATTTGGCAGCTCCCACATTCGGGGCATATATATTGAGGATAGGTAAGAGGATCTTGCTGGATAGATCCTTTAAGTATGATATAGTGTCCCTCTTCATCTCTCACTACAGTCTTCGGGGTAAATTTTAGTTTATCTGATATAAGGCTGGCTACCCCTGCTTTCTTTTGAGGACCATTTGAATGGTAAATGGTTCTCCAACCTTTTATTTTCAGGTTGTAGGTGTCCTTCTATCTAAAATGAATCTCATAGACAGCAAAAAGATGGGTCCTGCTTTTTTATCCAGTCTGAAACTGGGGTCATTAAGCCCATTCACGTTCAGAGTTACTATTGACAGATATGAGTTTAGTGTCATCATGATATCTATTTAGTCCTTGTTTTTGTGGATTGTTCGACTGGACTTCTTCTTAAAGGGGAATTTTAAGAGTCCCCCTTAAAATTTCTTGCAGAGCTGGTTTGGAGGTCACATATTCTTTCAGTTCCTGCCTGTCTTGGAAGCTCTTTATCTCTCCTTCCATTCTGAATGAGAGCCTTGCTGGATAAAGTATTCTTGGTAGCATGTTCTTCTCATTTAGGACCCTGAATATATCCTGCCAGCCCTTTCTGGCCTGCCACGTCTCTGTGGAGAGGTCTGCTGTTACCCTAATACTCCTCCCCATAAAAGTCATGGAATTCTTGTCTCTTGTTGCTTTAAGGATCTTCTCTTTTCTTTGGAATTTGCAAGCTTCACTATTAAATGTAGAGGTGTTGAACGGTTTTTATTGATTTTAGGGGGGGGATCTCTCTATTTCCTGGATCTGAATGCCTGTTTCCCTTCCCAGATTGGGAAAGTTTTCAGCTAGGATTTGTTCAAATACATATTCTGGCCCTCTGTCCCTCTCGGCGCCCTCGGGAACCCCAATTAAACGTAGATTTTTCTTCCTTAGGCTGTCATTTATTTCCCTTAGTCTATCTTCATGGTCTTTTAATTGTCTGTCTCTTTTTTCCTCAGTTTCCCTCTTTGCCATTAACTTGTCTTCTATGTCACTCACTCGTTCTTCCACCTCGTTAACCCTCGTCGTTAGGACTTCTAGTTTGGATTGCATCTCATTCAATTGATTTTTAATTTCTGTCTGATTGGATCTAAATTCTGCAGTCATGAAGTCTCGTGAGTCCTTAATGCTTTTTTCTAGAGCCACCAATAGCTGTATAATAGTGCTTCTGAATTGGCTTTCTGACATTGAATTGTAATCCAGATTTTGTAACTCTGTGGGAGAGAGGGCTGTTTCTGATTCTTTCTTTTGAGGTGAGGTTTTCCTTCTAGTCATTTTGCTCAGTGCAGAGTGGCCAAAAACAAGTTGTATTGGGAAAAGGAGAAAAAGAGAGAGAAAGAAAGAAAGAGAAAAAGAAAAAGAAGAAAATTAAAGGAAAAAAAGAGAAGAAAAAGAGAAAGAAAAAGAAAGAAAGGTAAAAAAAAAAGGGGGTGGGGGAAGCAATCAGAAATCAAAAAGAAAAAAAAAGAAAAAAAAAAAACAAAAGGGGGAGTATCTTCTGATTCTGTATAGTTTAAGTCCCTTGACTTCCCCTGGAACTGGTATGTCTAGCTGGTCTTCTGGGGGAGGGGCCTGCTGTGCTGATTTTCAGGTGTTAGCACTTGGGGGAGCTGCTCTGCCCCCTGCCTGCTGCAGGGCTCTGTGGGGGTTGTTTACCCCGTGAGGCCCCAGGAACAACCCCAGTGGCGGCGGCCAGCTCTGGAGCCCTGGAGTCAGCTCCCGCAGTAGCTATGGAGCTCTCTGTCTGCAGGGCCTGGAGGCTCCGGGGCGGAGCCGCTGATCTGCTCAGCGCGGGGCAGGAGCGTCCTCGCTGTCCTGGGCCCTCCCGGCCTCTGCCTGTCCCGGGGGAGGCCGGATCCTGGGCTGTGTCCCGGCGTCCTGTGCTCCGGGGCCTGCGCTGTTGGATTCGCGCTCCTGCCCCGCAGCCCCCTCCCTGCAGAGCCGCCGCCCGAGCCCCTCCGAGCTGCTCCGGGTCCCGCCGTGCGCGCTGCAGCCCTTAGGGAGCTCGGCGCACTCTCCCGGGCGCAGGTGTCTGTTAGTGTCCCCGGGAGCCCGAGGGCATCCCCGCCCTCCTGGGTCCTGCTCTAACTCCCTGCGAGCCCCTTTCCGCCCGCCCGGGAAGGTTGGTGCAGCTCCTGCTCCTCCGGGACGGGGCTCTCCTGTCCTGGGGACACTCGCCCCGGCCCTAGCCCGGCTCCTCGCGGGGCCCCTCCCCCTCGGAGGCCTTTTGTTTCTTTATTTCTTTTTCCCCGTCTTCCTACCTTGATAGAAGCGCGAACTCTTCTCACTGTAGCATTCCAGCTGGTCTCTCTTTAAATCTCAGGCCGAATTCGTAGATTTTCAGGATGGTTTGAAGATTATCTAGGTAATTTGGTGGGGACAGGTGATTTGGGGACCCTGCTCTTCCGCCATCTTGCTCTCCTCTCTCCTTTTATTTCTGAAAAGATTTGCTTTATGTATTTTTAATCCATGTTAGCATTTGTCATGACTACAGCATTCCCCAGAATAGCAAATCTGTTCAAAGAAAATTGGATTAGTCTGTCATGATTTATTTTCCTTGAAGAGGTGCTCAGAAATTTAAATAACAAACAGAAAATTCTAAAATAATTTTATGACTGTGAACAAGGGAGTTTTAGATATCTGTTTTAGGTATTTCTGATATCTTTGTTTCCATATATTTCTCTTTAAGATTCATTCGTTTTAGAGTGAGTGTGTGTGCATGAATGGAGGAAGGGAGGGTAGAAAGAGAAAGAGGGGAAGCAGATTCACACTGAGCTCTGAGGCCTGCATGGAGCTCTATCCTAGGACCTGTTCTGGAGATCATGTCCTGAAATGAAATCAAGAGTCAGATGCTTAAACAACTGACCACCTAAGCACCCCTCTTTGCTTCTATATTTATTTGATTATTTCTACAAAATTGTCTACAATCAACTTATCTCCTGCAATTCTTGGGGTATTTATAGAAAAAAAAAAGACAAAACAAAACAAAAACACACACAAAAAAACCCAGGTCATTTCTGTGTTGTTGTTTTTTTCCCCGTCTCTTTCTGTCCTTCATTATAAATATATTATGCTGTAAAAGAGTGATAGATAAATAAGAAGCCTCAGATATCTCTCGTCCTAGTATTAGAAAGTTCCAAAACAAATCCAGTATCAAATCAGTTACATCGAATTAGCACCTGAGCTCAGTGTTGTTTTCACCTTTGAAGTCCTTATAATACTTAGCCTTTGAATTTATATTTACTTGAATCTGTTTTGGTGAGTTATAAAACATTTTGGAATACTCTGTAATCATATTGACTAGAAAAAATAAATTATGTTAGGCTATTTTATTTGAAACTTTCTTTGTGACCTAAAATAACTAAATTTCATCAGTTTTAGTTACATTATGCTGTGTTGTGAGTGATGAAGACACATAGTCAGTGGAGATATTTGAACTCTGGAGTTCTACAGATCTGTGTTTCAGTTTAATCCTCCACCACTTACTGGTTCTTTCAAATTGAGTCTTAGCTTTCTTATGTACAAAAATAGGATAAGGATATCTGTTATATCAAATAGTTGCTATATTAATGAAATAAGGTAATTGTCAACTATATTGATTTATACTACCAGTTGTTTGACATAATAAACAGGTGATATATTTAATGCAATTTAATGATAAAGATATGTTAGGTTAAAAAACACATAAATCAATTAAAATAGGACTCATCTCTCTTTTGCTAGAAAATTATATTTTTATTAAAGTTTTCATAATATCAGAAGTATATGCTTACATAAAAATATTTCTATTTATATTATTATAATATTCAGCAGGAATTCAGTCATGTTTGAAGTAGGCTTATTGTACTAATTACGGCTTTTAGGAGAAAGGAATTTAAGGCCCAATACCAGTTTAGTATATTGGAAGAGAGTCAATTCTAGTGGAATGTAAAGTGTTTGCTAATGCCTACTGCCAGGATGATAGGACATCTAATTTAGCTAGGCTTAGTTCCCTAGGATAAATATTTGGAGTATCTGTCTTGAAGTTAAAATATTTATTTTTCTACTTTAATTTTAAAATGACATTAGATGTGTTCAATAAGTATCTGAGAGACTTTTTTTTTGGTACACAAAGGGAAATCCATCAATTAGTGTGTCTCATTTGCAGTAAATGAAAGTGGAAGAAAATCCTAATTACTGTATATTGTATGAAAACCTTCAAACCACAGCTGTATCCTACCAATGATTCATTTAAAAAATCTCTAAGTAACCAAATCTGTTCTTGCTAGTATTTTAAAACCTTAATATGCACAACATATTCCTCTCTCTGATTGGTAAACATAGTTAGAGATTACTGTATATTAAATCATCATTGGAGACATCAGAGATATTTATAGTTTTATCTGTGAATGGTGACATTTTCATGATACCACATAAATAAAATAATAGGTAACTTAACTGAATGATAACTCTCTGTCAGGTGATTATAATTCTTCATTGCATTACCTCATTTTTTCTTCATAAAAACATTTTAAGACAGGTGTCCTTAAGCCACCATATTGTCCTTAGTGCCATTACAGATGATGGAATTGAGGAAGAATTAGGTAAAGAGTTTTACCATAGCTGCAGAGGATTCCAGTCAGCTACTCTGACTTCACAGTACCAAGAGCTTGACCACTTACTTCACTAATATTGAAAGAAAATATGGGGATCCCTGGGTGGTTTAGTGGTTTAGCACCTGCCTTCAGCCCGGGGGTGATCCTGGAGTCCCGGGATCAAGTCCCACATCTGGCTCCCGGCATGGAGACTGCTTCTCCCTCTGCCTGTGTCTCTGCCTCTCTCTCTCTCTCTGTCTCTCATAAATAAATAAAATCTTTAAAAAATATGATTTAAAAAATTAAATATTATACATGTTTTCTCACCAAGCTTAAGGTAAGATAATGTGATACTTAAAAGAAAGCTCAGTTATCAACTTCACAGGGAAAGGTCACTGAATAGAATGATATGCGAGGAACAAAGGAACTGAAGAGTTGATCTAATACACCTGGACCATATGACTGGTACAACTTACTTTTGTACAGATAGCATGTATAAAAAATGATTGGGTACTTGTACGTCAGCAATTTGGCCTTGTGATTTTTTTTAAGATTTTATTTATTTATTCATGAGAGAAACACAAAGAGAGGGGCAGAGACACAGGCAAAGGGAGAAGCAGGCTCCATGCAGGGACCCCGATGCGGACTCGGTCTCAGGTCTCCAGGATCACAGTCTGGGCCAAAGGCAGGCGCCAAGCCACTGCGCCACCCAGGGATCCCCTGGCCTTGTGATCTTTAAAACCTTAATGAGCATTGCAGGAATCAGGGAGAAAAAGATGTTACAAAGCTAGAAAGTAGAGGTCATGATTCAACACTCAAGGAACCATGACAAACACATAAACCACTGTGTAAGAAATGATGGAGTAGGACTTTAAAGAAAAACATTGCTGTGTGATTATTTCAAAAGCCTCATGCATACAGCAAAATTGAAACTCTGCAAACAACATATTTTTGGAAAAATATTTTTTCTACAATGTTTTCTATAATGTTTACATATATATTTACAGTTTCATGTGTCTCATTATTCTTTGTGAAGTGTATGTGTACAATCATTGCAACAAAGAATATAGAAAGGGGGCCTGGGTTGCTCAGTGGTTGAGGTTTTGCCTTCAGCTTAGGGTGTGATCCTGGGGTCCTGGGATTTAGTCCTGCATCAGGCTCCCTCAGGGGAGCCTGCTTCTCCCTCTGCCTATGTTTCTGACTCTCCCTCTATGACTCTTATGAATAAATAAAATCTTTATTTTTAATTTATTTTTATTTTGTAATTCTTTTAAAAAAATTATTTTAAAATCTTTTTTTTTTAGGATTTTAAAAGATATAGGCAGAGAGAGAAGCAGACTCCCCGCAAAGAGCCTGATGTGGGACTCCATCCAGGATCCCAGGATCATGCCCTGAGCTGAAGGCAAACTCTCAACCACTGAGCCACTCGCATGTCCCTAAATAAAATCTTTAAAATAAATACATAAAGAACATTGGATAATCTTTACCTGATGCTGAAAGAATTACTAAATGAAATTGAATTGGCCTTGGCAAACCTTAAATGTGTCTCTGATAGTGTTCTAGTTAGACTTGTTGAAAAATGAACAACTGAGATTTGGATGGGAATTAATGGCTCTTCTTATGAGAATACAGCATTGTCTACTGTGTTAGGGGCAGAACTCTGTAGTATGGTGCTAAGTATCAGTGCTCTCTGAGTCATTATCCAAGACTGATATTAGAGCAAAGGCAAGTGAATTTATGAGAGATTGTGCCACGATATTTTTTAGGGACACACTATATTTTCTGATGATAGAAGGATTATCTATTAAGGTAGATTTGTAATTTGTAATATATAAGCTGCTGCGCCATGGAAGGAATTTATGTAATATAAATATATATCATATACAATCTAAAGTTAAGGGGGTAAAATAAGGCTGATATTTAGGTGCTTGCTTACTGGAATGTAATAGTCCAAATCAGGTAAAAATTTTCAGAAAATGGAATACAAATCTTGTAGATTTCATATAGAAAGTAGACCAAAAAAAAAAGAAAGTAGACAAAGCGCTAAGATCCTCTCATAATAAATACATGAAAAAGTGGTAACTGTATCCTGTTAACATATTTCCAAGACAAATGTAACAATGAACTCAGTTTTGGGCAGAAAGGAGTCAAATTTAATCTATCATTCCTTTAACCTGTTAGTTGGCGGTTGTGATAAATAGTTGATAAAAGGTTTGACTGCTTGTGAGGAAAAACTGGAAAGATCCTCAAGCTATTCTAACAGGAGTCAGGATGTATTATTAACTAATTCACTGAAAATCTATTTATTGATTCATGTGCTAGACCACATGAATTTGGTTCCAGGGACACTAAGAATAAATAAATTTGATGACAAATACCCATGGGAAAAACAATAAGAAATTTTCTCCATAGGAATAAAAAGAAAGCTAATATTAAGATATTAAAAATAATTATCATGGAGATGTAATATACAGCATGGTGACTATAGTTAATAATACAATATTTGAAAGATGCTAAGACAGTAGATCTCAAAAGTCCTTATCATAAGAAAAAAAAACGTATAACTATGTATGGGGATGGATGTTAACTAAATTAATTTGGTGATCATTCCATAATATATATAAACATCGAATCATTATGTATATACCTATATAATGTTGTATGTCAACAATATAATGTTGTATGTCAATATTACCTCAATAATTAAGAAAAAAAAAAAACAAGGAAATTTGAGAAACTGTCATAGCCAAGAAGAGCTAAGCAGGGGAAAAAGATATGTGGTGTTATGGCAGTATAAAGAAAGCCAGTTAAAATGGTGACAAAGAATTATTCTCAAGGAAATCATATCTAAGGTAAGTTTTGAAGATCAAAGGGAAGTTAGTTAGCTGTAAGTCTAGGTTTAGAGGAGTGAGATGACAGAGGACAGTGAAGCCAGACAGAATAGCTCGCAAATATATTTAAAAATGAGAGAGAATACTGTCAAGAACTGAGAGGAATATGAGATTTTACCCTATTTGCTAAGCGACAAGTGAGCCTTCCATAGTTTCATGGATGTTGATATAAGACATGAAACCAAAGAGTCAGAGACAAAGATCTATTTCTCATTCACAGCATTATTAGTAGCCAGAGTATCAATATTTTTGCCCTGGATCTCCAAGCCCCAATTCCCATGAGATGAAGTAAAGAGAACCTGATGACATTTGTAAGTGTAATGGGTTTTATTACAGGAAAGGAACCCTGACTTGGGGGAAAAAGAACCTATTACAATGACACATACCTATCCTTGGCCCCCTAGAGAGACACCATCTCCATATTACTACCATTACTGTAGGCAAAAGTTTCCTTTGATCCTGAAGGGGATACTAGTTCTGCCTTCTGTGGGGCTTAATTTTTCCCCCCAGTGGAGTATTGATGTTCTTCTGATGGTTCAAGTATCCAACAAGATATATTTTTCCATTCTTTTCTGTCTGGGCCCTATAGTTTTGTTTTATTTTCCTTTTCTTTTTGTTTCTTTTCATTCTTTTCTTTCTTTCTTTCTTTCTTTCTTTCTTTCTTTCTTTCTTCTTCTTTCTTTTTTTTTCTTTCTTTCTTTCTTTCTTCTTTCTTTCTTTCTTTCTTTTCCTTCTTCTTCTCCTTCCTTCCTTCCTTCCTTCCTTCCTTCCTTCCTTTCTTCCTTTCTTTCTTTTTTTCTTTCTTTCTTTCAGATTTATTTGTTTATTTGGGATAGAGTGAGAAAGTTAGCATGCAAGTGGGGGGATGGGTAGAGGGAGAGGAGAGAAAGAATCTCTAGCAGACTCCTTGCTGAATGGGGAGCCTGACTGGGGGCTCAATACCACAACCATGAGATCATGACCTGAGCCAAAAATCAAGAGTTGTATGCCTAGCCAACTGAGGCAACCGGGTAGGCTGGGCCCTATTATTTCCAATGGTAGTGGACAATTTTAATTATTTCTGGACTTTGAAATTGGGCAACTTTGGTGGTATTGGTATGGTTTATTTTAAATGTTAATTCCTAGATGATTTCATCCAATTTTATGAGTTCAAATGCTATGTATGCACTGCACTGCTGAGTCCCTAATTTACACACCCCATCCAAATGTACCCCCAGAATTCTACTCACATATCCAGATGTTATCTTGAAACAACTGAAATTTGCCTAAGAGATTTCTCAAAATTATCTGAAACTGAATTGTCTTAACTCAGATTTCTGTTCCTAGAAGAAACTCTGTACTCTTGTTTTTTCCCATATTATTAAACAATTCTCTTCTTCAATTTGCTTAGGCAGAAGACTTTGTAGGCATACTTGACTCTCCTTTTTCTCTCTCACAATTGTGTTAAACTGCCCAAAAATATTGTTGACAATTTCTCTTAAATATATCCAGAGCTCAAATACTTTTCAAAACATCTAGAGTCCTGACACTGGTTCAAGTCCAAGAATTTTTATTGTGACAGTTTACAAATTTGTCTTCCTACTTTCACTTTATCTGTCTGCCAACAGGGATTCAACATGGTGGTCTCAGTGACCCTTTTAAAACCCAATCATATAATGTTACTCCTTTCCTTCAAATCCTCAAATAGTTTCCCAAATCCCTGAGAGTGAACTCAAACACACATCTCAGTATTTATAATGTGGTAAATGACCTATTTCATAACCCTATCTTTCTTTTTTTCTTTTTTTTTGGAGTTCAATTTGCCAACATATAGCATAACACCCAGTGCTCATACCATCAAGTGCCCCCCCTCAGTTCCCATCACCAAGTCACCCTAACCCCCTGCCCACCTCCCCTTCCACTACCCCTTGTTCATTTCCCAGAAATAGGAGTCTCTCATGTTCTGTCATCTTCACTGATATTTTCACTCATTTTCTCTCCTTTCCCCTTTATTCCCTTTCACAATTTTTTAGATTCCCCAAATGAATGAGACCATATAATGTTTGTCCTCGATTGACTTATTTCACTCAGCATAATACCTTCCAGTTCCATCCACATCCAAGCAAATGGATAACCCTATCTTTCTGAATATTTCACTTGCCATTGTTCACATTTACAGGCCTCTTCAGAGTTCTTGAAAGGTTGTAAGGATGAATTGTGACTCCTAAATAGGAGTTTAGAGAGATTAAAAAAAAAGTCAATTTTCAGCTATTTATATCACTTGATAAGAAAACTGTCAACCTAGGATATTTGTATTTGATACTTTCTTTTCCCCCAATAATATGTGAATCCATCATTCTCCTCTTTCAAGCCTAGTGTACTTTGCTTTATTTTTCTTCATCTAGATATATCACCTTATAGCACTATATATTTATTTGTTTATTCACAGTCTTCTTCCTCTAGAATATAAGTTCCTTGAGGGAAAGGTCTGTCTGTTTATTACATCAACTGTGATGCCTATGAAAGTGCTTACCTTAGTGACATCAGCAAGATGATCTCTTAAGACATTCCTCATTGCATTTGTCCCTAAGCTACAACAACCATTTGGCATCTATTTTTGGAAAAAAAGTGCCTTTGTGGGAGTTGTGGGATCTGGCACCACATGACAATGGACCAAGGAGGAGTCTCAGCTACCTGTAGAAGATTAGACATAGATTGCTTAAATATGACACAAAATGTGTAATTACTAAAATAAATTGATAAATCAAACTTCATTATAATTAAAAACTTCTGCTCTATGAAGGACACTGTTAAAAGAATAAAAATATAAGACAAGAAGTGAGTTAATATAGTTGCAAATAATATAACTGATAAAAATATTGCACCATAGCATACAAGTGATTCAAAATTCAGTAATACAAGTACAAATAGTATATTCATATCACTGCTTAGATATAAAACCAAGAAAAATGAAAGCATATGCTCCTAAAAAGACTTTTATGATGTCCATAGTAGCTTTTTTTGCAATTGTGTAAAAACTAGAAAGAATTCAAATATTCATCAACACTATGATGAGCCATTCAGTGCAATCTTACTAATCAAAAGAAGATATTCATTATTGATATATAATACAACAAAGATGAATCTTGGGGTGCCTGAGTGGCACAGTTGGTTAAGTGTCCAACTCTTGGTCTCAGTGCAGGTTGTGATTTCATTGTCCTGATCAGGCTCAGCATGGAGTCTCATGTGTTCAGCATGGAGTCTGCTTGAAATTCACTCTCTCCAGGATGCCTGGGTAGCTCAGTGGTTTAGCATCTGCCTTCAGCTCAGGGTGTGATCCTGGAGTCCCAGGATTGAGTTCCACATTGGGCTCCCTGCATGGAGCCTGCTTCTCCCTCTGCCTAGGTCTCTGCCTCTCTCTCTCTCTCTCTCTGTCTCTGTGTCTCATGAATGAATAAATAAAATCTTAAAAAAAATCTCTCTCTCTCTCTCTCTGTCTCTGACCCCCCAGCCCTCCTCACACTTGTGTATTCTCTCTAAAATAAATAAGCAAATCTTTAAAAAATGGATCTTAAAATTATTATTTTGAATGAAAGTGTATAGACAAAAAAGGCTATAAAGTATGATTGTATTAATATTGAATTGTATAAAATTCAAACTAATCTGCTTAGGAATAAAATAAATGAATAATTGTTTGGGAACAGGGAAGAAGTGGTTGTGCCAGGAGTGGTAGGAGAGGAACAACAAATACGCACTAGGAAACTTCCTGGTGGTGATGGATATGTTTGTTCATTTCAATTCTGTAATGTTTTCCTTTGTGTATACCTACATGGGAAAATTTATCAATTTGAAACATTTTAAAATTTGCAGTTGATTGTAAGACAATTATATCTCATTAAAACTCTTTTTAAAAAGAAACTTAAATAAAATATGACAGTAAAAGGAATAAGACATAGATGAAATTGTTATCTGATTTCTAGTAGTTGCTATTGTTAAACAAAGAGTTAATGCTTCCTCTCTTGGCCACTAACCCTTAAATGGAAATGTATTTCTTTATAGGTTTTCTCTAACTGATGAAAGAAAGTAAATATGTTTATCAGAATGAACAAACTTCTGCCAGTCACAATTGAAAGTTTATTATGCGGACTCCTATCTAAATGCTAAAGTCTTCAACTACAGATGTGCAATAGACTCAAAAACAATTTTTACAATCAAAAATTCTCATGCTGGTTTTCATTAAAACTGAATGGCTGGAATTACTGCAAGAAACTGAGTTAGGTATATTATTTCCAGATATTCTAATTAAAATGAACTTTAGGAAGGAAGGTGAGAAGGAACATATGCAAATGAATACTTAACATGTCCAATAGATCAATTATTTCAAACATGAAATGTCTTAGGCAATTGTCAACTGTTGCATCAGAATCACTTTCTAGTTGTAATTCTTCACTATTTTGGGAGTATGCATATTTTCTCACATTGCTTTAAAATCTATATAGGGTCAATATCTGTAGTAAGAGCATGAAGGTGTTTAGAAATGCAACTTATGGGACACCTGGGTGGCTCTGTGGTTGGGCAGCTGCCTTCCGCTCAGGTGGTGATTCTGGGATCTGGGATCAAGTCCCACATTGGGCTCCTGCAAAGAGACTGCTTCTCCCTTTGCCTGTGTCTCTGCCTCTCTCTCTCTCTCTCTCTCTCTCTCTCTCTCTGTCTTTCTGTCTCTCATGAATAAATAAATAAATCTTAAAAGAAATGCAACTTATATTCTCGCTCATGTTGGATGTTATATTTATGCATAACACATACTTTTCATGGATACAATTTAAGACAGGTATCAGAAATTTTGATCATGAAAGAATTTTTGTGAGCCTTATATAGATTGGATTTAATATGAGACAATACTGTTATGTGGAATAAAACAAAATCTAAATTATCTTATAAAATTGATATATAAGAAATCAAGTTTCTAATGAAAAGGAGAATGAAAAATACTAACAATCATAAAAATTTGAAAACAGTGTATATTAAGACTTGTAAAGAAAGTAAACTTCTAGCTCCATATATTACAATGATTTACTGATTTACTGTCACTAACTCTGGGAACTTTTAAGGGCAAGGGGACTATTATATTCCTCTGAATCTTAATCTGTTAGAATTAAGCTCCTTAAATAGAGAAGTTTTGTTTTTGTTTTGTTTGTTTTTGTTTTTTGTTTGTTTTTGTCCACTCACATATTTGAAGTACTTAGAATAGAGTTTTATATATATATGAGATGCTTAACTTAAATATCTATATAACTTATCTGTTTATATGTTTGTTATATTGGTTTTACAAAATACTATCAAGTAAAAAGATGATTTCTTTTTATATAAATGATTGATGCAGTGACCCCAAATTCATAAAATATTTTTTTTAAATTTTTATTTATTTATGATAGTCACAGAGAGAGAGAGAGAGGCAGAGACACAGGGAGAGGGAGAAGCAGGCTCCATGCACCGGGAGCCCAATGTGGGATTCAATCCCGGGTCTCCAGGATCGTGCCCTGGGCCAAAGGCAAACCGCTGTGCCACCCAGGGATCCCTCATAAAATATTTTTAATTGTAGTGATAAATAAGAACATTTTATTAACTTTTTGAAATACCAAGAAAGAACAACAAAAAATCATTAGTAATAAGATTTTTTAAGCAAACCAAGCTTTTATGTCATTTTCAAATGACAGCAATGAACTAGAAAATTATTCTATTGAAAAGACTGTGTATCAGATATTATAATAAATCATTTACTGAAAACCATTACAGTTTAAATTAAATTCATTTATAATTAAGTTCAAAGGAATCTTTTTTTTTCAAAGGAATCTTTAACATGCTGTTTGATTTAAAAAATATGTTTCATATAAATTCCAGTATTTTTAATAGCATTAACACTTCAAAAAAGTGTCACACGAAGATTGGTATACTATATACAAGAACTGAATGAATTTAACCAATTTTCCTGGGCTAAATCATTCAATGAAATTGGAAAGTAAGAGTTTCACATTTCTTTTTCATAAGGTTAGTGATGTAAATAAATTATAATAGTGAATCTAAAAATTATTGAGACATTGCTGTGAAGTAATACCATAAAATAAAAAAAAACATATAACCAAAAATCATTTAGTTAAGTCTCCATTTTACAATAGAAGAGATTTGAGGGATGCCTGGGTAGCTTAGCAGTTGAGCATCTGCCTTTGGTTCAGGGCACAATTCCAGAGTCCCGGGATTGAATCCCACATTGGGTACGTAAGTATGGGATAGTCCTTCAATGTTTCCTACCTACACAATGCAAGCAATTCTCAGATGCTAGCAGAATGTCCAGAATTTAACTCAATTCTGACACTATCTATTGGAGATAGCATTAGATTCCACAGGTTAAGGGTTCAGTCTCACAAGTCTTCCCCTCACCTTCTCACATCAGATGCCAATCACAAGCCCCAAACACCTGTGCTTGTAGCTCAACAACTACAGATTAGAGGTTCCAATGACCTCCTCCTTAGGTTTGATTAATTTCTAGAAGGGCTCACAAAACTCAAAGAAAGACTCACATTTACTAGTTTCTTAAAGGATAAGGATACAAATCAACAGCTAGATGAAAAGATATGAAAACAAAGGTTAAACAAAGGAGAGCCTGTCCTCATTGAGCTAAGAGCCTGGCTTGGTGGCATGTAGAAGTATTCTGGTTTTCCAAGAGTGGAAGCTCTCCAAAACTATCAAAAAGCTCCCCCTTGGGTTTTAATGGAGACTTCATCCCATAGTCATGATTAAGTAAGTCACTAGCCATAGGCTGATTCAACCTAGATCCCTCTTTCTCTCCCCAAAGATTTTGGGGGGGTGAGGGGTACTGAAAGTTCTAATCCTCTAATCATATGGTTGGTTCTCCTGGTAACCAGTCTCCATCCTTAGGTGGGATCCAAAAGTCATCTTGTTAACTTAACAAAGACACCTTTATCACTTTCAACACAGGAAATTCCAAGAGTTTGGAGACCTATAAGATGAATTGTGGATGAAGGCCAAATATATATAAGAAATTAAAAAATAAATATGAATTATAAATCACAATATCACAGAGAGCACATATATGGTATTAGAGAAAATAAAGACACAAAGTTTTCTCATGTGGTCATTGACCCATGAAATTCTTGTAACAATAGGACAAGTCTTCCATTTAGCAATTCTTGAGGGTACCAGTCATCCCTCCTGGAAGAGTATGATCACTGATATATAATTTGATATATTAGATATAATTAAAATCTGATATTATTCTGAAGCAGATTTGGTGAGAGAAGGGGTATGGATACTTGAAGTGGAAAATGCTAAGTCAGGAGATGGACTGGAAAAATAAGTTCCTAGTCCACCATTTAAATATCTTGTAATAACAAATTACTTTCCATGTAATTAAATGAAGAGTATAGTTGAAAAATCAAGGCTTATATTTAGTCAACAATAAAAAGAAGAAAAAAATCACAAATGATTTATGAAATAAGGAAGAGAATTTTTATGGCTTTATTTTATTTATTTAATTTTAAGAAAAGATTATGTAAAATAATTTTGAATAATTTCATGCAAATTTTAACAGGATGAAAAAACAAAAGGATTTATATGATGTCAACTAAGAAGCATCAATGAGTACTTACTCTGAGATTAATATATTCAGAAATTTCTCTAGAGACTATTAAAAAGCCTGAAATAAGCACAGGTTTTGGAGCAAGTAGATTTGATTTCAAACTTTAGGTTCTTCATTTAGTAATAACTTGGGAAAGTTATATATGTATAGTAGCCTCACTTGCCTTATCTGGAAAGTAGGGAGTATGAAAATCAGAAATACTATATGAAAAGTATCTAAGATTGGAGTGTCTGGGTGGCTCAGTGATTGAGCATCTATCTGCCTTTGGCTCAGGCCATGATCCTGGTGTCCTGGGATTGAGTTCCACATCGGGCTCCCTGCTGGGAGCCTGCTTCACCCTCTGCCTATGTCTCTGCCTCTTCTTTGTGTCTCTCATGAATAAATAAATAAAATCTTTTTAAAAGTATCTAAGAGTATCAGTGATGTGGTAATTCCATGAATTACTTTAAAATTACTACTTCTATTGCTACTACTATTACAGATATTAATTATATTCTTACTTAACATTAACTTTCACAGGTATGAAGCAGGTTCACAGATTTTGCTGGAGAAGAAAGGGTTGTGGGTATAAAGCAAAGAGTGCAGTAAACAATTGAGTGAGGATTTTAGGGCTACTTTGAAATTAGTAGCCTAAATGATACATTTTAGAAAAAACAAAGGAAGAATGGAAATAAGGATTTATTGAAGATCGGGGGATTGACCACTACTTTGCAGTCAGCAAAATCCAGTTGGTGAAGCAAAGATGCAACTATTCTAATGATAAAATTTAAGTAGGAGTAAAGAGATAGTAAAAGATATCATCTTAATTGGAGTGGCTCCAGAAACTACAGGCTCATTTTGGTGATTCATTGTGATCATGCATCATATCCTAGACAACATATTTTTGGTATTTTACTTTATTTTAAGATTTATTTATTTATTTATTCATGAGAGACACAGAGAGAGAGAGAGAGAGAGAGAGAGAGAGTCAGAGACACAGGCAGAGGGAAAAGCAGGTTCCATGCAGGAAGCCCGACGTGGGACTTGATCCCAGGTCTCCAGGATCAGGCCCTGGACTAAAGGGAGTGCCTAACCGCTGAGCCATCTGGGCTGCCCTATTTTTGGTATTTTAGTTGTGATAATGTATGCATAACAATAAGCTTACCAGGGGATCCCTGGGTGGCTCAGCGGTTTAGTGCCTGCCTTTGGGTTTCCGGGATTGAGTCCCGAGTCCGGCTCCAGTCATAGAGCCTGCTTCTCCCTCTGCCTGTGTCTCTGCCTCTCTCTCTCTCTCTCTCTCTCTATGTCAATCATGAATAAAAAAAATAAAATAAAAATCTTTAAAAAAACAATAAGCTTACCATATTAACCATTTTGTTTATTTATTCATTTTAACCACTTTAAATTGTACAATTTAGTGGAATTATATTCACAATGTTGTACACCCATCACCACTACGTATTTTCAAAGTTTTTCATTAGAAACTTTGTAATCTTAAGCAATTACTTCCTATCCTCCTCCCCAAAACGGTGTTAACGGCTAATCACTTTCTATCTCTATGAATTTGCCTATTCTAGGTAGTTCATATGAGTGACATCATAGGATATTTGTCCTTTTGTGTCTGATTTACTTCACTTAGCCAGAATATCTTCAAACTTCACATTATACCATGTATTAGGCTAATATCTCATTATATATTATATATCATATTTTTGTATTCACTCATAGGTTGTTTCTACTTTTTGACTATTGAGAATTATGCAACAATGAACAGTGGCATACAAATATATGTTCAAGTCTCTGCTTTCATTTCCTTTGGGTATATACTCAGGCATGAAATTGCTCAATCATACAGTAATTCTATGGTTGGCTTTTGAGGAACAGCTAAATTTTTTTCCATAGTATTACATCATTTTACATTCCATCAGCAATGCACAAGAATTCCACTTTCCCCACATCCTTGCCAATATTTGTTATTTTTCATTTGTTTCTTTGCTTGATAATAGCCATCCTAGTAGATGTGAAGTGGTGTCTCACTGGATTTGATTTGCGTTTATCTAATGACTAGCAAACTTCAACATCTTTTTCTGTGCCTGTTGGCCATCTATATGCCCTCTTTGGAAAATGGCTATTCATATCCTCTACCACTTTTTAAAAAATACTTATTTAATTGGGGGAGGTGCACAGAAAGGGGAAAGGCAGAGAGAATCTTAGCAGACTCCATGCCTGGGGGCTTGATTTCATGATCCGAAGACCACGACCAGAGCAGAAACGAAGAGTTGGATGCCCAGACTATGCCATCCAGGTGCCCCTCCTCTGCCAACTTTTTAATCTGATTGTTTTTGTTACTGAGTTGTATAAGTTATTTATGTATTTTGTATATTATACCCTTCTAGGATACATGATTTGCAAACATAATATTTTAAATAGGACAAAAAAAGGACTAACCATTCCTGAAAACAATGAGTAAATGGACTACTTAAAAATTAAGAAATTTTGTTCATTATAAGACGTTATTAAATTAAAGATACTGAGATGATATTTGTGAAACATAAAGTATCCAGGACATACTGTCTTTTGTAAATCTATAAAAAGACAGTAGAGTATAAAAGTGAGCAAGAGACTTAACTATGCATTTAACAAAGGGAATAAGCTAACATCCAGTAAACAACTTAAAAATTATCAAGCTCATTATAATATATAGGAAAATATAAAATAAAGCCAAAGTGTAAATCAAATCATGCTGGAGGCATAAAGTTAGATTAAAAATTACCTGATAGTACTTACTGTGAAAATAATTGTGGCATGTTCATAGTTAGAGATGAATAGAATAAACTGTACTTGATACACACTATATGAGAGGAAGAAGGGAAACATCAAACATATGTGATTCATGTTCCATTTAGATAAAAATGCCCAAAATTAATGTATAAAAGCTGCACAAAATTTATAAAACAAAAGGTTTAAAGTTATTAGCAATCATTTGGAAGCTTTCATACTTGAGAGAAGAAAACATGTGATAGGAATCTGACATTCACCTCTATCTTCGTTCAGGGTAATTTTCAGGCTGAAGCAGAACACTGTAGATCCTTAGTGGGGAGAACCAGTCTTAGAAGAAAAGGAAGGGAGAGATATGTAGGGAAAGACACTGAAATAAAGGCAAATGCATTTAAGGATCCCCGAGATCCTTTATAAATATTTACTTCAGATTATTCAGCTGACTTCTGAGCCAACTACAAGGTGGGACAATGTACAAGGTGGGACAATGCAGTTCTGGGAGGAAGAGCACTAAAAAGAAAGAGAATTGAAGAAAATACGGACAAAATAGCTTAACTTACAGAGAATTTCAACATGTATTTATCATCTACAAAAATTATTCAAATAAACATTCCATTAAATAGTATGACTAAAATTAAGAACTCATTGGATGTAATTAACAACAAACTACAGAAGATAAAGAGTAGTAAACACATGCTAGACAATAGAAGATGTCAAAACAGAAACACAGAAGGAAAAGAGAAATGGGACATTGAAAAAAAAGTCTAATATACGTGTAATTAGAGGACAGAGATTATGGAGTGATAGGAAAGATCTATATGTCCACCTGGATGGCAGTTTACAGGAGTGTATATATGTGTAAAATTTCATTGAATTGTTCTGCTAAGGTTTGTGCACTTTATTAGATGCAATTTATAACCAATTAAAATGAATTCTAGAAAAGCAGTGATAGTAATATTATCATTGAATATGACCCATTGACTAATGGCATAAAGCAGGGGGAAGCTTTTTACTGGAAAATAAAATAATTTTTAAAAAGTTTTGAGTTTATGAGGCCATTAATTTTTCCACTGGGATAGATAATATGATTAGCAATGACAGTTAATATAACTATTTGGGCCAATCTTACCTTTTTATGGGGTATAGTTAGGGACAGCAAATTTTACAGCTTCTTCTATAAATCCTTACCATCCAGAAGCTGAAAAGGAGATAGACAAAGGTAAAATACACTTTCTAGAGTAAGAAAGAATAGATTAGAACTGTGGAACACAATTTAATGTTTCCTATATTCAATACTCACAAGCAAATTCATTGGCTAATGACAAAGAACATTTTATATGATCAATGAAGCCTCAATTTGAATTGCAAAATACTGAAGTTGGTCCATGTGGTGGACTCTCACTCCACTAAAGAATGAACCTAAACACAGATATTAATATATCACCTTGGTACTATTCTTTTATTACCCTTATGTATGCATAAATATTCATGTAGGAACATAAATATTGGTTATGTAGGAAAATGTTTAGGTGAAAGATAACTTGTAGTGGATGATGAAATGGCAAATATTTACAAAATGAAGGTAGACAAAGAAAATCTTATGAATTCATCAAAAATGTGACTTGGAGAAAAGACTAGGTTCTATTTAAACATATATTTGCACACTTGGGGATATGTAAAGATCTTGTAATATGGCTCTCCTGGAAGGCAACAATCTGTTCTAATATAAAAATCCAGCATGCCAACAAATTGGGCAATCTGAAAGAAATGGATAAATTCCTAGAAACATATAAACCACCAAAACTGAAACAGGAAGAAATAGAAAACTTAAAGAGATCCATAAGCAGCAAAGATATTGAATCAGTAATCAAAAATCTCCCAACAAACAAGAGTCTAGGGCTGGATGGCTTCCAGGGGAATTTTACCAAACATTTAAGGAAGAGTTAATACCTATTCTTCTAAAACGGTTCTAAAAAAAAAGAAATAGAAGGAAAACTTTCAAACTCATTCTAGGTTGCCAGCATTATCTTGATTCCAAAACTAAAAAGAGAGCCCACTAAAGGAGAATTACAGACCAATATCGCTGTTACAGACAAATTCTCAATAAGATACTACAAAATCTCAACCAACAGTACATTAAAAGAATTATTCACCACAACAAACTGGTATTTATTCCTGGGCTGCAGAGGTGATTCAGTATCTGCAAATCAAGTAACATAATACACCACTTTAATAAAAGGATAAGAACCACATGATACTCTCCATAAATGCAGAAAAAGTATTTGACAAAATGCAGCATTATTTCTTGGGGAAAAAAAAAACAACAAAGTAGGGATAGAAGGAACATACTTCAACATCATAAAGGCTGTATACAGAAGATTCACAGTGAATATCATCCTAGATGGGGAAAAACTGAGAGTTTTTCCTGTAAGGTCAGGAACACAACAGGGATGTCCACTCTCACCACTGTTGTTCAACATGGTACTAGGAGTCCTAGCCTAAGCATTCAGAAAGCAAAAAGAAATAATAGGTATCCAAATCAGGAAAGAAGTCAAACTTTCATTCTTTACAGATGATATGATACTCCATAGGAAACCTGAAAGACTCCACAAAATAATCGCTAGAACTGATAGACATGAATTCAGTAAAGTTACAGGATACAAAATCAATGTACAGAAATCTGTAACATTACTATACACCAACAATGAAGCAGGAGAAAGAGAAATCAAGAAATCAATCCCATTGACAACTGTACCAGAACCATAAGAGACCTAGGAACAAACCTAAACAAAAAGTGAAATGTCCATACTCTAAAAACTGTAGAACATTTATGAAAGAAATTAAAGATGACACAAAGAAATGAAGACATTCCATGATCATGGACTGAAAGAACAAATATTGTTTAAATGTCTATACTACCTAAAGCGATCTACACATTTAATGCAGTCCCTTTCAAAACACCACTGGCAGTTTTTGCAGAGCTAGAAAATCCTAAAATTTGTATGAAATGAGAAAAGACTCCAAATAGCCAAATTAATGTTGAAAAAGAAAAGCAGAGCAAAAGGCATCACAATTTCCAACTTGAAGCTGTATTACAACGATTATCTTGTTGATTACTGGCACAAAAACAGATACATAGATCAATGGAACAGGATAGAAACCCCAGACATGGTCACACAACTATATATGGTCAATTAATCTTCAACAAAGCAGGAAAGAATAGCTGACAGAAAAAGGAGAGTCCCTTCTACAAATGGTGTTGAGAATACTGGACAGTGACATGCAGAAGAATGAAACTGGACCACTTTCTTAAGCTACACACAAAAATAAATTCAAAATGGATGAAAGACCTAAATGTGAGATAGGAAATTATCAAAATCCTAGAAGATAGCATAGGCAGCAACCTCTTTGGCATTGGCCATAGCAACTTCTTACTAGATACATCTCCTGAGGCAAGAACAACAAAGGCAAAAGTGAACTTTTGAGACTTAATCAAGATAAACATTTCTTCACAGTAAAGGAAACAATCAACAAAACTAAAAGGCAGCCTATGAAATAGGAGAATATATTTGTAAATAACATCTGATAAAGGATTAGTATCCACAATCTCCAAAGAACTTATTAAACTCAACACCCCAAAATAAAAAAAAATCAGTTAAGAAATGGACAGAAGACATAAATAGACATCTATATGGCTAACAGATACATGAAAAGATGTTCAGCATCACTCACCATCAGGGAAATACAAATCAAAACCACAATATCACCTCACATCTGTTGGAATGACTACAATTAACAACAAAGAAAACAACAGATATTGGTGAGGATGCAGAGAAAGGGGAACCCTCATGTATTGTTGGTGGGAATGCAAGGTAATATAGCCACTCTGAAAAACAGTATAGAGGTTCCTCAAAAAGTTAAAAACAAAACTATCCTATGATCTAGCAATTGAATTACTAGGTATATTTCAAAAGGATGCAAAAATACAGATTTGAAGGGGTACATGCAACCTGACATTTATAGTAGCTTTATCAACAATAGCCAAACTAGGGAAAGAGCCCAAGTGCCCAACAACTGATGAATATATAAAGAAGATTTGGTATGTATATATACATATACATGGTATGTATATATATAAATGATTTGGTTGGCATATATATATATATAATTGGTATATTATTCATATATATATACATATAAAATTTGGTATATTACTCAGCCATAAAAAAGAATGAAATCTTGCGAAAAAAAAAAGAATGAAATATTGCCATTTGCAATGATGTGTATGGAACTAGGGAGTATTATATTAAGTGAAATAAATCAGCCAGAGAAAGACAAATACCATATTATTTCACTGATACATGGAATTTTAGAAACAAAAAGATGAACATAGGAGAAGGGAAGAAAAATAAAATAAAAATGCAGAGAGGGGCATACCATAAGATATTCTTAACTACAGATAACAAACTAAGTATTGCTGAAAGAGAGGTGGGTGGGGAAAAGTGTTAAATGCGTGATAGGTATTATGGAAAGCACTTGTGATGAGCACTGGATGTTATATGTAAGTGATGAATCACCACTAAATTCTACTCCTGAATCCAAGACTACACTATATGTTAACTGATTTGAATTTAAATAAAAAGTTAGGGAAAAAATCCAACACAATGCAGTGACAATAAAGAAAAAAGAATAAAGAGAAGAAAGAAGAAGAAAGAAAGAAAGAAAGAAAGAAAGAGAAAGAAAGAAAGAAAGAAGAAAGAAAAAGAAAGAAAGGAGAAAGAAAGAAAGAAAGAAAGAAAGAAAGAAAGAAAGAAAGAAAGAAAGAAAGATATGAATACATTAAGAATTTGAGGGATGAGGATATAGACAGAGGATAGTCAGAATACATTCCACAAAGGTGATAATATTCAATTTGAATATAGCTGGTTCAAAGTAGAGGCTGGTATGTAAGTAGAAAGGTAGAAGATTAGTTTGAAGGACAATGGTAAGCATTAGTTTATAAAGTAGCTAGATTATACATATAGTACCAAATCTATTATCTAGAAATTATGACATCGAAAAAAATGAGGTATTTATTATGAGATTTAGTAGTACTGAACATAGGTTACTAGAAGTATTCATTTATTGCCCTCAATGCCTCAAATTGTGGAACATCAATTTGTTTTATATTTTTATTTTTCTGTGTATAAATCTTGAGTGTTCTGTTTGCAGTAAATATAAATATTTGTGATTTTATGCATGTGCATTTGGCTGGCTCTGTCTCAAACCAAATTACTTGATAGGAATATTGACACTTTTTTCCAATAACATTTAATTTTCTCTTACAGCCAAGCAATTTTAGGGTTGGTTTTGTTTGTTTGCTCAGATAGGCAGAACAAATATACTAATCAGTTTTGAATGTGAATTGTGAGTGGTGTTCAGCTAACACTGGAGAATTTTTCATGATATTATTTCTAACAATAATCAGTTAGTTGGCTTCAAATGAATGGCTATTCATTAACTCAATTACTTATGTAGAAAGTATAAAAGATGGAAAAATTGGGGTGGGGGGCTGGAAAGTACTTCACATAAAGCAGAGGAAAGCTATTTACTGGAAAATAGAATAATTTCAAAAAATCTTGGGTTTATGAGACCACTCATTCCATCATTAGGAAACTAATTATCCCTAAGCTAGTATTCTTACCATGGAGGAAAGAAAGGAACCAAAATAAAACAAACATGGATTTGTTGAACTTTTACTATGTGCCAGGAATTAGCCTATGGGATTCTAATATAGATTAAAGTTGTAAAACATTTCATTCAATTCTATCTCTTTAAGAAAAAGAGGTTATCTCTCCCATTTTATACATGATAAAAAAGAATTTCAATAGGAGTAAAGCTTCTTGGATAACTAATAGGGCTTGAATGTCTATCTGACTAGGTGTTAGAATTCATCCAGGAGAAGTCTACCATTACTTAAGCTAGTAGGTTTTTTTAATCTTGCCCAGAGGCTCTCCTGTGTACTCTAGAGACAAGGAGGGTCTAAAACTTTTACATATCTTCTGCAGTTCCCCATCCTACAGATACTTTCAAAACCTCTGAAATAAGTGGAAGAATAACTAAAACACAGGAATTCTCTGCATCATCTTTATATTTAAATAATTCACACAAGCCTGAATATTTCCAATTGATTTATCTTCTATATCACTAACTTCCCTCCTCTTCTTATGACTATGTATGCCTAATATGATACGTAATTAGTGCATTGAATTTTTATTTTCAGTTCTAGAATATCCCATTAACTCATATTTTATTGATTCTAGTTTCTTCCATAATTATCCATGTTTACCTCTGTTTTTCTGATATACAAAGCAAAGTTATTGGAACATCCCTGTCTAAAATTCCATACCTGAATCCCTTTTGGACTTATTTATATTCCCAATTTTTCTTATTGGATCATTTTTTAGCAGCTCATTTTAAATTGAATACAGAATAGTGAGTCTAAAATTTGGTCAAGTTTCTAGAATATACTATCTTCCTCTATGGAAGATTATTTTTTTCTTCTGCCATGCAGAAAGAACATAGGTAGGTCATTTCTTCCTACCAAAGTTTGGTTTTATGCTTTTCAATGGTTGTCATATTTAATATTGACCCTTTTTTATTAATCTTTCTTTGTTATATTTCATCTTAATCCGTTACTTTTTTTTTTTTTACTAATCACTAGAGTGCAAAGGAGAGTCCCTTCAACAAATGGTGTTGAGATGTGGCCTATCCTGAATTTCAACTGAAAAAATGGGATATTACTCAGAGTCTCTATTTTGGGTGGGCTCTGAACTCAACTACTGGCACTGGCATCACATACTAGCTAAAATTACTGCTTAGCACTTTATCCTTCAATGCCACACTCTATGAGGTTTTTTTGTTTTTGTTTTTTTGTTTTTTACTGTTTTTGTCATGCACCTTTGCACTCTAGTGATTAGTAAAAACCTTGAGGGAGAATTTGCACACAGAGTTTGGGGCTCATGTTACTGATTTCCCTCTTCCCTCTGATATTACCCTTCAAGTCACAGTCCAGGAGCCCAGGACTCCTGACTTCTTAAAAGTAAGACTAGAGTTTCTTGCTGTAACCCTGCTTTCCAGAACTGACTATCAGCAGCATTTTCTTTAGGCAAAGGGGAACCCCAGGATGAATATGCGGTTAATCTTCTCTTCCCTTAGGAATTGTAGGCTGTCCCATTCTGCCTCTACTGGTTTCTTTCCACTCTTTTCAAATTCTTAGTTTATTTATGTACTTTGTCCTTTCTATAAGATGTAAGTCGGATACAAGCTACTTAGCCCTGACTTTCTTTCTTCCAACAGAAAGAATAATGAAATCCATAATGCAGTTACAGACAGGTGAATGCCATGGGATTTATATTAAAAACAAATTAAATAAAAATCCCCTTTACTGCTGCTGTGTGAAGAAGATGGAGCTGGTAGTGCAGACCAGAATGGAGTAGGAAAACCATTCAGAAAATATAATAGTTCTTATGAGATTTGGTGCTGGTTTAGTTTGGACTAAAGTGATTAGAGATGGAAAACTACAGATAATTCAGGATACCTTGTGGATTTAGAACTCATTTTTGTGGTGGAATTAAATACAATGGATAGGGATAAAAAGGGAAGTCGAGTTATTTTTAGTTTTTATTCATAAAATTATATTTAACACCACAAAAGCACTGTAAAATATATAGCAATTTAACAACATTTTTTAAGAGGTCAAAGAACTTACATCGGAAAATTTTTTTACACTTGTGTCATTGAACTATAGAGATAAGCTAATGTTATTTTTTATTTAGTCTTAGTTTATTTAGTTTTATTTACTTATACTTTAAAATAACTTTCACTAAACTACTCTAATATAAAAATATGCAAGCATTTTCACATGAGCAGTTAACTGTTGGTCAGTACGGCCAAACAAAACTGATTCGAATTTATAACTTGAAATGGAAAGCATGAAATTTAAATTAGATATCAGTCACATACAATTAATCATCAAGTGCAGTTTTCAACACCCCTCCAAGTTTGGATTTATTGATGTCACCTGCATCTGTTGAATGTCCTGTATCTTTCTTTGAAAAAAAAAATATTTCTGATATCAAATTATAAAATGTGAATTACACAGTGTTCCAGAAATTAAAGAATTTCTTTCTGATTTAAGACATTCACAAAATTTTGAAATTCAAATCTTGAAAAGTTCAGAACCAATTAAATAAACTTGATCTATTTTTAAACTAATCTGTATAATGAAAACAACTTAATAGGTTCAAAATCATACTAATAATAAGCACATTATTCCCCAGGAGTTTCTCATGGATTTCTTTTCCTCCCTAGATTTTTATATACTCTTTTGATTCTAAATGATCTTTCCTCTTTAATTCTCTCATACTCCTTTGATTCTAAATTAATACAAGAATGTCACAGAATCTCCTGAGTCATTTGGATACACAATGCTGGAAATATGTTCTGTATAATCTTTTTTTTTTTAATGCAGAACTCATTAGTCACAGGAAAAGCAGACCCCCAGAAATACTTGCTTGCTTCCAGCCTGAGAACCAAGTAGGTTAGAGGCAGACATCAGGCTACTAGTAGAAGGGTACTGGATATCTAGAAGTTATAGCTAGAATTTAAGTGGCAAGATACCACTTACTATTCATGGAATATTATAATACTGCTCAAATTAGCAAAACCAAGACACAGAGACAGGAGCAAACATAGGGATCCAGTGCCTACAGCTAAAGCATGGAGAAAACAACTTAGGATCTAGAAGAAGCCCGTTATAATAATTAGAAAAATAATCAGGGGGATCCCTGAGTGGCTCAGCAATTTAGCGCCTGCCTTCGGCCCAGGGCGTGATCCTGGAGACCGGGATCGAGTCCCACGTTGGGCCCCCTGCATGGAGCCTGCTTCTCCCTCTGCTTGTGTCTCTGCCTCTCTCTCTCTCTCTCTCTCTCTCTCTTTGTCTGTCTCTCTAATGAATAAATAAATAAAATCTTTAAAAAGTAAAATAAAATGTTTCCTAAATAAAGAATTTTTCAGTTTATGAACTATAAATGTTAGACAATTTTGTTTTCAGCAATATGCCTGGCTAGACATCTTAAGATATTCTCCCTTTGAAAAATAATATAAAATTAAGCAAGGCATGATAGAATGGGTGACATTTCACCTGGACCTTGAAAGATGAGTTGACTTTTTTTTTTAATTTTTTTTATTTATTTATGATAGTAACAGAGAGATAGAGAGAGAGAGGCAGAGACATAGGCAGAGGGAGAAGCAGGCTCCATGCACCGGGAGCCCGACGTGGGATTCGATCCCAGGTCTCCAGGATCGCGCCCTGGGCCAAAGGCAAGCGCCAAACCGCTGCGCCACCCAGGGATCCCGATGAGTTGACTTTTAACTGAGTTGTGTACTAGCTCCTTATCTTACATTTATCAATTCAATCAGTGTAATGAAGTATGAAAATGCTGTCAAACATGTAAAAGAGCTATCTTGAGAGTATCTGAATGCTGAAACACAGAGAGGAAAAAACGGTGGTGAACAGAGGTCAGCAGCATACTAAAATTACTGTTGCTTTGATGGTGGTTACAAACTTGTGAACTTTGAGCTTTGGTTTGCTGAACAAAATGCCTAGATATTATGCCAGTAGGGGAGTCATATAGGAAACCATCTTCCTTAAAGTCAGGGCTCGAAATGCCTATATCTTCAATGTGAGGTCAAACAGGAGTAAACTCATCCTGCACCTTTATCCTGCAGGTAATATCTTCAAAGTACTAAAGAGGTTAAATGTCAAGCTAGAATCCTGCACTCAGTGAAAATACATTTCAAAAACAAGTGTGAAATAAAGACAATATTGGGTTAAAAAATTGGAGACTTAAATTGGCAGACATTACTAGAGAAATTCTACAGGATGTACTTAAGGCAAAAGGAACATGTTCCAAGCAGAAGGTCTGATACAAATGAAAAGGAATAGCTAAAAAAGTGTGGGTAAGTAGTTTAGCATGTGTAAATGCATATTAACTGTAAACAACAAAATTAATAATCATTTCATTGTGCATGGACATGAATTATATTATTTTAAAAGTATAATTAAGAGTAAATAAAAGAAACATATAGTAGAAGAATCAAATACCAGAATATGAAACAAGGATTATGATTAATCACTTCTCTGCTCCAGAATGAAAAAAATGAAAATCAATATCCTTTATGTTAAAAAATCCATTATAAAAGGATTATATATTTTATGTATGTTATTTACAATAGTATATAAGTATGATATGCTTAATAAATTCAATAATTTATGGAATTTTTATAAACTATTTCAATAATTATAAAAGAAAATTGTGTTATAATGCATAAATAAGAAATTAAGAAGGAACAAATATACAGATATACCATGTTCAAGACTGGAAGAATGATATAGAAAATACTATCCACTGGAAAAAGGACAGTCTCTTCAATAAATGGTGCTGGGAAAATTGGACAGCCACGTGCAGAAGAATGAAGAAGAATGAAACTAGAACATTCTCTTATACCATAAAAAACATAAACTCAAAATGGATGAAAGATCTAAATGTGACACAAGAATCCAGCAAAATCCTAGAGGAGAACCCAGACAACACCCTTTTTGAACTTGGCCACATCACCTTCTTGCAAGATACATCTATGAAGGCAAGGGAAACAAAAACAAAAATGAATTATTGGGACTTCATCAAGATACCAAGCTTTTGCACAGCAAAAGAAACAGTCAACAAAACCAAAAGACAACCTACAGAATGGGAGATGATATTTGCAAATGACGTATCAGAGAAAAGACGAGTTTCCAAGATCTATAAAGAACTTATTAAACTCAACAGCAAAGAAACAAACAATCCAATCATGAAATGGGCAAAAGACATGAACAGAAATTTCAGAGGAAGACATAGAGATGGCCAACACGCACATGAGAAAATGCTCCGCATCACTTGCCATCAGGGAAATACAAATCAAAACCACAACGAGATCCCACCTCACACCAGTGAGAAGGGTGAAAATTAACAAGGCAGGAAACAACAAATGTTGGAGAGGATGTGGAGAAAGGGGAACCTTCTTGCACTGTTGGTGGGAATGTGAACTGGTACAGCCACTCTAGAAAACTGTATGGAGGTTCCTCAAAGAGTAAAAAATACATCTTCCCTACGACCCAGCAATTGCACTGATGGGGATTTACCCCAAAGATACAGATGCAGTGAAACGCCGGAACACCAGCACCCCAATATTTATAGCAGCAATGTCCACGATAGCCAAACTGTGGAAGGAGCCTTGGTGCCCATCGAAAGATGAATGGATAAAGAAGATGTGGTATATGTATACAATGGAATATTACTCAGCCATTAGAAATGACAAATACCCATCATTTGCTTCAACGTGGATGGAACTGGAGGGTATTGTGCTGAGTGAAGTAAGTCAATCGGAGAAGGACAGTCATTATATGATCTCACTCATACAAGGAATATAAAAAGTAGTGAAAGTGAATAAAGGGGAATGGAGATAAAATGAGTGAAAATATCAGTGAGGTTGACAGAACATGAGAGACACCTAACTCTAGGAAACGAACAAGGGGTGGTGGAAGGGAGATGGGTGGGGGGGGTTGGGGTGACTGGGTGACGGGCGCTTGATGGAATGAGCACTGGGTGTTATGCTATATGTTGGCAAATTGAACTCCAATATAAAAAAATAAAAAATAAATAAAAAGATTGGAAGAATAATAAAGAGGATAATGGTGTGTAGTATTGGTAGGATCCTAATCATAATCACCTACAGCAATTCTGTGAACATTGATAAAAAGGTCTAAAATTCTTCTTGAGTAAAAACAAGATAGTAGCACTAACTCTAACAGATATCAAGAATATATATATCAATGCATAGAGGTAAACAGAACATTGGGATAGAATAGAAAACCCCAAATAGACTCAGTTGCAATTTGAACACTTATTTGTACAGATCAATGAATAAAGGATTAATTTCTCAATGAATGATGCTAAAACAATTGGGCATTTGGATGAAAAAAATGGTACTAGACACTCAATACTAGGCATAGAAACAGTATCAGATGAAATAAAGATAATAATGGAAAAATGTTTATGTGATCAAGTTATGGACATGCACTAACAATAAAAAAATTTTGATAAATTTGAAGACATTAAGGTTAGAACTTCTCATTAAATAGCAGCATTACAACTATAAAAGCAAGTCAAAAATTAGAGAAGATTTTGACTTCAAAAATGTTTAATACAGGACTGGTATGTGTGTATATGAAAACTCTTATAATGCATAATGAAAAATATAAATCGATATGTTCATAAAAATAGAGATGCCTGAGTGGCTCAGTCAGTTAAGTGTCCAACTTAATCTCAGCTCAAGCCTTGATCTCAGGGTCGTGTATTTAAGTCCCAAGTTGTGCTCTACACAGGGCATGGAGCCTACTTAAAAAACAAATAAAAAATAAAAATAAAAATAAAATAAAAAATTGTACATAGCAATGTAAATGGATGAACTATAGCTTCATATGTCAAAATGGATGAATCTTAACAGAATAGTGAAAGGATGGGTTACAAAATAATTCATACAGTTTTCCTTTCATTGTCTAACATTTTAAAAAGTCACAATGAAAACTATATTGTTTAAGTTTCAAACCATGGATTCTCAAACTCTTAAGTAAAGCAATGGTATAATTATCACAAAAATGGAGATATTGGCTAACTCAGGGACAGAAGAAAACCTTCTGAGTTGCACTGTGCAACTTGTCATGTTCTTCTTACACCAACAGGGGTATATATCAACAACATCCTAACATATATATATTTTTTTTCTAACATATATTTGACTATAGTATAAAAAATGCTAAACCTATTTACAGATTAAATGCCATACTATGTTAACTTGGTTTACTGTTTTTAATTATTCAGTCCCTTCTGCCTTGTGCTAGAGGATGGGCATTTCTGTGCAACTATTCCATGGTCCTGTGATCTGCCATGAGAAGAATGTTACATATTTTTGTTGATTCAAGGAGAATGTGGAATGGTAAAACAGAACTAAACCAGACCCACAGTCTGGATCCAAGACAAGTCCAATAGCTCATGAGTGAAAAATAAGGACCTATTGTAAAAGCCACAGGGTGTGGGTGATTTGTTTCAAACATTGCAGGAATAGTTAAGACATATTGGAACATTCAAAGGGAAATAATTCTGCATTAGAGGAAAGTGTTAAGCAAAGCATGACAGAGTGGATGACATTTCACCTGGACCTTGAAAGATGAGTTGACTTTGAACAGAATTGCCTAGCTCCTTATATTACATTTATCAATTTAATCAGTGTAATGTGGTATGAAAATGTATTGACTAGTACCTTAAATAATGTAATTACCAATGTAGGGAGCGATATTGTTGAAAAGCTTTGGGAAAAGTATTTCCAAAACGATTATCTGTGTGGTGATGGGTGATACAATAAAGTCTATCGTGTGTTTTTAAAAGAGAAAAATTTCATTTTGTAAAATAGTTATTACAAATGATACAGTAGTTCCCTAAATCAGTTTGTAATCCCTGTTGTTAATCTCTAGAATATAATTATATATATTATATATGTAATATAATTATATATATATATATATTTATTTATTTATTAGAGAGAGGGAGAATGAACAAGACAGAGAGAGCACAAGCCAGGGGAGAGGCATAGAGGAGAAGCAGACTCCTCACTGAGAGAACCCGAGGTAGGGCTCGATCTCAAGACCCTAGGATCACAACCTGAGCTGAAGGCAGATGATTGGCTGATTGAGACACCCAGGGACCACCGATCTTGTATATTTTTATGTCAGACTGTCTGGATAACTTCCTTCTCCTCACTCTCACCCACTAGATTATGACCCCCTGTAACACATTCTCAAAGTCCTCTTCACTCCTCCTTTACACTGGCAATCGCTGTAATGACAAAATAATTTTTATAAATATTTGTTAAGTGTTTTCCCCTCCTTCTCTAATGGGTTCTAAATAGGGCCAGAGATTGTGTCTGTTTTGATCCCTATTATAGAATTCCTGGAACACGGATGGCATTCAATAAATATTTACTTAAGAAGCACATCAATAAATGAAAGAACATGGGCTTTGATGTCAGATGAATTTAGATATAAGAACCCGTATCTTTCACTAACTTTGGATCTCAGATAATTTTTTCATATTTTTAAAATTCTCAGTTTTGTCATATGCAAATTAATATAGCAAAGATTGGAGAAATAGAAGTAAACACATCACATAAATGATAGTTCTCATTATTTTTAAAGTACATGTAGGAGTTTAGGAAAGAGAAGTTCACATCAGTTTCTTTTTTTCCCCCAATTCAATTTAGTGTAGAAGCTTACAGGAAAAAATTCCTCATGCTGTTCATTTGAATGAACAATATGTCTTTCTTGAGTCTTCCATTGCATAAATAATTGTTCTTTGCATTGGTTTCTGCATTGCAAGTGTAGAACTAATAGATGTCTATAATTGGCCTATTTATTCATTGTCTGTATTACCCAAACATTACCTTTCTGAGGTTATTTATTTTGCTTACTCGAAGCATTAACAAAGAACATAAATGGAAGCAAACGAGTTCAGAAAGACTTTTCTTTCAAACGATTAAAGTCATCCTCAGAAATATGATTTTGTATTTCATTCTATAATTACAGCATGTAAAGTTTGCTTGAGAATTAGAAATTTCACTGAATCTTCCCATCTAATTTCTGGAAAGCAAGTTTTCCTAGATTTTCACCTCTGCCCTCTCATGATCACCCTGCATTATAAAATAGTTTTCTCATTGTCTTCAAGCTGCCTAGCAATTTCAGAATCAGTAATGAGAAGGCTGGAGTTATTTGTTAAATTGTTTGCTTGAATTATGCAGAAGTGCCTTGCTGTGCTTTAATTTAAACTAATAGCATTCCTTCTAATGCTATTACACAAATAAAACGCTGATAATTTAGCCCTTGTCTGCCCCCCACTTGTTTTCCAAATATGAGATTATATATTTGAGGTGAAAAAAAGATAGACATTTATACATTTTCTTTAGCTAAGTAACATTATGCATATTGGAAATAATAACTATTCTTCCTCAATATCTTCAGGCTACTTCATATGCAAGAAATCCCTAAACAGTATTTTTTCTGTTCACAGAGAATACAACTAGGGGTTTATGCTAGTACAATGTTAAATTAGCTACGCTTTCACTTCTACAAGTGAATGTAATTCAAACACAGTTTTATCCCCCTAAAACTGAATTATTCACTTACATATTATAACTAATAATAATCTATAAGCATACTCATGTCAGTTTACAGTTCTGCAAGTTCTGACAAATACATATATAGAGATTTGTTACCACCACTACAAACAAGATATAGAATTATTCTACTACCCAAACAGTTCCCTCATGCTGTCTTTTCTATTCAATTTTTGACTCTGCCTTTGAAAAACACTGATCTGTTCTTAATTCAAATAAGAAATATTTTTAAAAGAACTATAGATATTTATTATAGAGCATTTTTATTCCTAGTCTAAGTTTTATAGATTTTCACTCCTTTTGCATCTAATTCAAACCTCATATATTTTATGGGATTTTTATTTAATCAGCATTCCCAGACTCATGCTCTGTAGAACATGTTTCTGCAGAATATGACTCGGCATGCTTTGAACAAATTGTTTCATGCCTTAGTAAGTTTGAAAGTCTTTGAATTAAGCAATTTGTCTTTTCAGGGTCTCTTCCTCTTATATTCACAATAAAATGCTTGTAGCATGGTTTACATTGATCATTTGGATGCAGGACAAGAAATAGGAAACAATAGGTAAATGTGAGAAATAGGTTTATTCCATTTAGAAATACAGTAGATAAAAAACAAGATGGCTTAAACCCACTAATTGAAATTTGTTTTGTGTATCAAAAATTACTGAGGATCTATATAAATTAACAGAAATCCATGCAATTGTATATAACATAAACAGATGTAAAGCAGTTTGTATTAAAGTGGGTGGATAGGAAGAACTTCCTCTGAATCCTTAAACTATAAAGATTCAAAGCAAAAGTATGAAAACAGTCTGAAATCGTAACTCAAAATTAGAAATTGGGAATGTACTTGAAACCTTGTGGAATATCAGCACAATGCAAGCAATACAAAGGGTTGCCAGTGTGAAATGAGTTGAATGGAGTCTTATATTCAAGATGAAATTCTGCAATGATTGCTTATTTTTAACTGGCATTGGTGAATATGTGTGTATTTTTTTCAAAGATTTTATTTATTTGATCATGAGAGACACACAGAAAGAGAGGCAGAGACACAAGCGGAGAGAGAAGCAGGCTCCATGCAGGGATCCTGATGTGGGACTCAATCCCAGGACTCTAGGATCTCATGCCCTGGGCCGAAGACAGGCACTCATCTGCTGAGCCACCCAGGTGTCCCATGTGACACCATGTGGTGTCCCATATTTTCTATAAATTAGTAAACTTACATTTACATGATGTCAGTGAACAAAGTTCTTTAAAGAGCATTTTCTCAGAGCATTCATAAGATTCCATGTAGAAAATTCCAGCTTCAACTTACCAAAACTACCTCTCCCAATTTGAAGTGGAGAGGATGAATGAGAGATTGGCAGTGTATTTTGTTTTTGGCAGTATATTTGGATGTTGTACTTCTGATAAACAGAAATTATTTATCTAATATATGAATGTATTTCATAAAAATGGTAAATATTTTAGAGGCATCTCTGTGGCTCAGTCAGTTAAGTATCTGACTCTTGGATTTTGGTTTTGGCTCAGGTCATGGTCTCAGGGTTGTAAGAATAAGCCCGACATCAGGCTTTGAACTCAGTGTGGAGTCTGCTTGAGATTGTCTCCCTCTGCCCCTCCCTCTGTTTCTGTTCTCTTTCCTCCCTCTCTGAAATAAGTAAATATTTTTTAAAGGGAAATATTCCTATCAGCTTTAATATTATAGCAATCCATAGCTGCTTTTAAAATTAAGTATAATGGGTCAGTTAGAAGTCTAGTCAATTTTGTGATTTGTAATTCTTTCGGTAAAGGAATAACTGCTATGAGAACTGCTCTCCTGCTGTGCATTATAAGAACCAGGACATATATGAAACAATAATGTTCAGAAACTGAACTACAGGCATCAGAGGACTTTTTGCCTGATTAAAAGGATTTTTAAAATGTGGTAAATCCTTGGATTGCTAATGCTTAATCACTGGAGTCAATTTTCAGGCTATAGAGACTAGGATTAAGAAAACAAATATTGGATCTTGGGAAGGCCAAGAGAGATTGATTTTACAGTTCAGTTCATAATACTAGATAAGAGGAGTTGCACAACGAGGGTAGGAAAAGGGGGAGGGGGGAGAGAAGGAAGAGGAGGAGGGAGAGGAGGAGAAGGAGAAGATGAAGAAGAGGAAGAAGAAGAAGAAAGAAAAGAAGAAGAAGGAGGAGGAGGAGGAGGAGGAGGAGGAGGAGGAGGAGGAGGAAGGGGAAAGGAGAGGTAAGAGGAGAAGAAGCAGAAGGAGGAGGCAGGGGATGAGGAGAACTGGAAGAATGGCAGAAGAGAAGAAAAAGACGAAGAAGAGGAAAAGAAGGAGAAGGAAGAAAAAAGAAGAGAAAGAAAAAGAAGAGAAGAGAAGGAGAACATGTTTGGCTGCATAATGATCTGTGCATGGGTGGGAAAAAAACACCCTGAAACCAGTGAGAGTAGAATTGGGATTCTAAGATCTCACAAATGCTGGGGAATGTTTTGTGATTACTCCACCTTTGGTGGAGAGATATCATAATATATGAGTCTATGGAGAGAGTCAAAACAAAGCTTAAAAAGGTCTCAAAAAGATCAAACTGATCTGTGAATAACTGCATTCTCAAACGAATTTCAGCACAGTTTAAAACATTTTTAAAAATTATATAACACCTAAGAATATTAAATCCACAATATCTGCAATGAAATAAACAAAATTAGCAGGCATGGAAAGAGGTAGAAAAATATAACTCATGAGGATTTAAATTAATGAATAGAAACTGAACCAAAAGACAGAAATTATGGAAAACATAATTAATAAGATCTTAAAATATTGAACCTATGTATATTCAATGAGGTATAAAATAAACACAGAAAATGAATAAAGCATGTTTTAAGATGTATATGCTTTACAGATAAAAATACAAATAACTAAAATTTTTAAAAGTTCACTAGTTATAATGAAAAGCAGATCAAACACTGCAGAAGAAATCAGTGAACTTGAAGACATAATGACAGGAAATGCAAGAACTCTATTCTCACTTCTTTTATACTGAGGATTCTAACCATTGCTATAACAGCAGGGAAGAAAGTAGATATACACATTATGAAAGAATGATACACATTCTTTTATATATATATTTATAAATTTTATATATATTTTATATATATTTATAAAAGATATACACATTATAAAAGAAGTAAAATGGTATTTATTGTTTAAAATGGTCTTTATTCACAGATGAGGTGATTGTTTATGTAGGTAACTGTTAAATTATCTTCCAAAAAGTGACCACAACTAAACATGAGTTTAGGAAGATTACAAAATGTAAATTTTATTTTCATATGTTAGCAATAAACAATTAGAAATTGAAATTAATTTGACACTAATAATTTTAATATCACATTTTTCTAATTTTCCTTTTTCAAGTTTCTATTTAAATTTCAGTTAGTTAACATACAGTGTAATATTAGTTTCAGGTGGAGAATCTAGTAATTCATCATTTACACAAAACACCCAGTGCTTATCACAAGTGCCTTCCTTAATACCCATCACCCATTTAGCCTATCCCCCTGATTACCTCTCCTTAAGCAAGCCTCAATTTTTTCTCTAGAGTTAACGGTCTCCTTTAAGGTTTGCCTTTCTTTTTTCTTTCCTTTTTTTTTTGTCTTCCTATATTCTATTTTGTTTCTTAAATTCCACATATGAGTGAAATCATATGGTATTTATCTTTCTCTGACTGACTTATTTCCCTTAGAATTATATATAAAACCATTGATATTGTTGCAAATGGCAAGATTTCATTATTTTTATGGTTTAGTAATACTCCATTGTGTTCTGCATATATATATATATGCACATATATATATCACTATATATATATATATCACTTCATTTTTAAGAGTTTTTTTATATATTTCTTTTTTTCTTATTTATTTTTTTAATTGGAATTCAATTTGCCAACATATAGCATAATACCCAGTGCTCATCCCATCAAGTGCCCCCCTCCGTGCCCATGACCCAGTCACCAATACCCCAGGCCACTTCTGCTTCCACTACCCTTGTTCATTTCCCAGAGTTAGGTGTCTCTCATGTTTTGTCACCCACACTGATATTTTCACTCATTTTTCCTCCTTTCCCTTTATTCCCTTTCACTAATTTTTATTTATTTATTTATTTATTTATTTATTTATTTATTTATTTATTTATTTATTTATTTCATAGCTACCTTTCTTTATTTGCTATAATCAACCACATCCCAGTTTCATGAAATAATTTTGGGGGGGTATTAAGCTTGAACAGCTTAAAGTTATATAATTAACTGCAGTCAGCTTCAGATACAATTACTAATTTTTTAAAATAAATTTATTTTTATTGGTGTTCAATTTACCAACATACAGAATAACACCCAGTGCCCATCCCATCAAGTGCCCCACTCAGTGCCCATCACCCATTCACCACCACCCCCGCCCTCCTCCCCTTCCACCACCCCTAGTTCGTTTCCCAGAGTTAGGAGTCTTTATGTTCTGTCTCCCTTTCTGATATTTCCCACACATTTCTTCTCCCTTCCCTTATATTCTCTTTCACTATTATTTATATTCCCCAAATGAATGAGAACATACACTGTTTGTCCTTCTCCAATTGACTTACTTCACTCAGCATAATACCCTCCAGTTCCATCCACGTTGAAGCAAATGGTGGGTATTTGTCGTTTCTAATGGCTGAGTAATATTCCATTGTATACATAGACCACATCTTCTTTATCCATTCATCTTTCGATGGGCACCGAGGCTCCTTCCACAGTTTGGCTACTGTGGACATGGCTGCTAGAAACATCGGGGTGCAGGTGTCCTGGCGTTTCATTGCATCTGTATTTTGGGCTAAATCCCCAACAGTGCAATTGCTGGGTCGTAGGGAAGATGTATTTTAACTCTTTGAGGAACCTCCACACAGTTTTCCAGAGTGGCTGCACCAGTTCACATTCCCACCAACAGTGTAAGAGGGTTCCCTTTTCTCCACATCCTCTCCAACATTTGTGGCTTCCTGCCTTGTTAATGTTCCCCATTGTCACTGGTGTGAGGTGGTATCTCATTGTGGTTTTGATTTGTATTTCCCTGATGGCAAGTGATGCAGAGCATTTTCTCATGTGCATGTTGGCCATGTCTATGTCTTCCTCTGTGAGATTTCTCTTCATGTCTTTTGCCCATTTCATGATTGGATTGTTTGTTTCTTTGGTGTTGAGTTTAATAAGTTCTTTATAGACCTTGGAAACTAGCCCTTTATCTGATATGTTATTTGCAAATATCTTCTCCCATTCTGTAGGTTGTATTTTAGTTTTGTTGACTGTATCCTTTGCTGTGCAAAAGCTTCTTATCTTGATGAAGTCCAAATAGTTCATTTTTGCTTTTGTTTCTTTTGCCTTCGTGGATGTATCCTGCAAGAAGTTACTGTGGCCGAGTTCAAAAAGGGTGTTGCCTGTGTTCTTCTCTAGGATTTTGATGGAATCTTGTCTCACATTTAGATCTTTCATCCATTTTGAGTTTATCTTTGTGTATGGTGCAAGAGAGTGGTCTAGTTTCATTCTTCTGCATGTGGATGACCAATTTTCCCAGCACCATTTATTGAAGAGACTGTTTTTCTTCCAGTGGATCATCTTTCCTCCTTTGTCGAATATTAGTTGACCATAAAGTTCAGGGTCCACTTCCGGGTTCTCTATTCTGTTCCATTGATCTATGTGTCTGTTTTTGTGCCAGTACCACACTGTCTTGATGACCACAGCTTTGTAGTACAACCTGAAATCTGGCATTGTGATGCCCCCAGCTATGGTTTTCTTTTTTAAAATTCCCCTGGCTATTCGGGGTCTTTTCTGATTCCACACAAATCTTAAAATAATTTGTTCTAAGTCTCTGAAGAAAGTCCATGGTATTTTGATAGGGATTGCATTAAACGTATAGATTGCCCTGGGTAGCATTGACATTTTCACAATATTAATTCTGCCAATCCATGAGCATGGAATATTTTTCCATCTCTTTGTGTCTTCCTCAATTTCTTTCAGAAGTGTTCTATAGTTTTTAGGGTATAGATCCTTTACCTCTTTGGTTAGGTTTATTCCTAGGTATCTTATGCTTTTGGGTGCAATTGTAAATGGGATTGACTCCTTAATTTCTCTTTCTTCAGTCTCATTGTTAGTGTATAGAAATGCCCCTGATTTCTGGGCGTTGATTTTGTATCTTGCCACGCTGCCAAATTGCTGTATGAGTTCTAGCAATCTTGGAGTGGAGGCTTTTGGGTTTTCTATGTAGAGTATCATGTCATTGGTGAAGAGGGAGAGTTTGACTTCTTCTTTGCCAGTTTGAATGCCTTTAATGTCTTTTTGTTGTCTGATTGCTGAGGCTAGGACTTCCAGTACTATGTTGAATAGCAGTGGTGAGAGTGGACATCCCTGTCTTGTTCCTGATCTTAGGGGAAAGGCTCCCAGTGCTTCCCCATTGAGAATGATATTTGCTGTGGGCTTTTCATAGATGGCTTTAAGATGTTGAGGAATGTTCCCTCTCTCACTACACTCTGAAGAGTTTTGATCAGGAATGGATGCTGTATTTTGTCAAATGCTTTCTCTGCATCTAATGAGAGGATCATATGGTTCTTGGTTTTTCTCTTGCTGATATGATGAATCACACTGATTGTTTTATGAGTGTTGAATCAGCCTTGTGTCCCGGGGATAAATCCTACTTTGTCATGGTGAATAATTTTCTTAAGGATTATTCCATTTCTATATTGACCACATTTTTTTTTGTAATCCTCTTATTCAGAAGTTGATGGACATTTTGGAGTCTTCCAGTTTGTGGCATTTGGCATAAAACTGTTTTGAATGTTCATATATCAAATTTTGTGTAGATATACATTTTATTTTTATGGGCTAAACAGGTAGTATTGCTGCATCTTATACTGAATGTATGTATAGCCTTATGAGAAACCACTAATTTTTTTTTCCAAACTGAAGGTATTATTTTGCATTCCCACAAGCAAAGTATGAGAGAATCAGTTCTCCAAATCTTCTCACATAATTGGGATTTTCAAGATTTTTAATCATGAACTTTTTACTAGTGTTTATTGGTGTTTCTTTGTAGTTTTAAGGTTCATTTTCCTTTGTGGTAATTGTGTTGAGATTTGTTTCTTATGCTTATTTGCCACTCATGTTTATTCTTTAGTAAAGTGTGTGTTCATTTTTTCTACTGGATTTGACAGTTTTCTTATTTTGAGTTGGGTTAACTATTTACATATTCTGGATTGTATTAATCAGGATTCTCCAGCAAAACAGAACCAATAGGATAGGACAGGATAGGACAGATAGGTAGATATAGATATTTATTTTTAAAAATTGACTCACACAGTTTTTAAAGCCTGAAAAATCCCTTGGTCTGGCATCTGCAGACTGAAGAACCAGGAGAGTCAGTGATGTAAATCAATTTAAATCAGAAGGCCTGAAAACCAGGGGAACTAATGGTATAAGGTTCAAGGCTGAAGGTCTGAGAATGGGGGAATTGCTGGTTACCCACAAACCGGGGTCACTGGTTTCTGAAAACAAGAAAATATCAACATCTCAGCTCAGGAAGAGAAAGAATTTTCCATTCCTCCATCTTTTTGTTTAATTTGGCCCTTCCGCAGTTTGGATGTGGCCAGCTCACATTAGTATGGAGAGACATTTTTTTATTCTGTCTACTAATCCAAATGCTATTCTGGAAACATTCCAGTAATAATGTTTTACTAACTACTGGGCAACCTTTAACCTAGTCAAAGTCGACACATAAAATTAGTCATCACATGGATGCAAATACACTATCATATATGTGATTTATAAGTATATTCTCCCAATGGCTGGGGTTTTCATTTCCTTAGAGCTTATTTCAGATAGCAGAATATTTGAATTTTGATGAAGGGCAGGTTAATAATTATTATTTGTATATGGTTTGTGATTTTGTGAGCTATCTAAAAAAATTTCTACTAGCATAAATTCACATAAACTTGAAAAGGTAGTCTCCTATATTTTCTTCTAAATTTTTTATATTTTTCCCACTTATAGTTAGGACTGCTATCATTTTGCATTTCTATATTGCATTAGTTAATAACTGAAGCTATATTGTTGCAATATAGATATTAGATTTTTCCAGCATCATTTGTTGAAAGTATTATACTATCCACATTGAATACCCATAGCCCCTTTGTCAAAAATCATTTGACTATATATAATTTGTAGACTTCCTATTATATTCAGTTGATTTTTTTAAATCTACAAGCCAATTCACTATTGTCCTAATTTCTATACTTTATAGTAAGTCTTGAAATCCTGGAATGTAAATTATATTTGTTTTTCTTTTCTGTAATTGCTCTTGGATCATCTTAGATACTTGAATTTCCATATAAATTATAAATAACTTGTCAATTTTTAACAATAAATTTTTAAAAGCTTGTAGGATTTTGTTTTCAGATTGAATCTATAGATCTATGTAGAAAAAAATGAACACTTAATAATTTAGAATTTTACAATTCATTTACATGGTGTATTTCTCCATTTAGATCATTATTAATTTTTCTCAACAGCGTTGTTTTAGTTTTCAATTTATAAGTTGTATATTTATTGCTAAGTTTCCTCTAAGTTTTTTTTAAGCATTTAGATGCTAAAATATGTGATCATAGAACCGTGAGAGACCCTAAAATGGCAGAGTGGTAGGAGGACCCTAGCTTGCTTTGTCTATCCTATATAGCTAGAGAAATATCCACTCATTATTGATGTCCAAGAAATCAGACTGAAGACTGACAGAATAAACTGTACAGCCAGAGAGAGAGAAGGAGAAGCATCATGAAAGGTAGGAGGTATAGAGATGTCTTTTAGGGAAGAAACAGATCATGCATGCTGTGGAGGAGAGGGAACCTTGGTCACAGAGACAGACGAGAGAGAAAAAGAAAGAGAGAGAGAGAGAGAGAGAGAGAGAGAGAGAGAAGTGAGTACAAAGGTGATCATACAAGAACACTTCCCCAAAGCTATTGGCTGGGAAAGGAGGAGGGGCTGACTTTTGTGAGTTTTTACAGCCAGCGGGGCTCAAAGACTAGAGTTTTAGAGGTTGAGGGCATAGCTGGTACAGGGTGCTGCAATGCTTCTGTGGAGAAGGCAGGCAGCTAACCTGGGGGGCAGATGACATGATCTGAAGGTTGCCTAAGATATCTAAGAGATTGTTCCCTCTTCTTAGAATACATCTGAGTTGGTGTCACCTTTCTAGGGATAAAAACTGTAATTTCAGGATAGGCACAGAGACACCTGCTGAGGATGGCTAGTCCAGACATTAGCTGTTTAATTTGCTTTTCTCCAAGTTTGACACTCCTTTGCTCTGGTGCCAGAGCCCTTTTGCATCCATCCCAGTGATGTGAAATCCTCCCCAGAAGACCAGTGCAGGTCCCTGCCACACTAGGTCCCCAAAGTTAGGAGAATTAAACTCAGCCAGCCTGGCTAGGATAGAGCCCAAAGTGCATGGCACTGATCCAGGCAGGCAAACAACCTGGATACAGACAGTATGAAAGCAGCCATCTTAAAAAAAGTCTAGGATGCACAAGGGAAAGTTATTCACTCATCTAGGTGGGCTTCCCTGACACCATCAAACATAAGCTCCCTCCCTAGGGACAAAGAAGCTGGCTGGCACCATTTCCATCCCTCACCCTCAGCATAATACAGCACAGCACAGCTCCCACACTGGCTGCCTAACCCACTTACATCAGGCCCTACAGCTGTGCCAGGCTGATACTGCTTTTCTCAAGCAAGTATGCCTGAGAAGCAGTGCAGCAGGCCCCTCCCTGGGAAGACCAGAATAAATCCTCATATACTGCATTTACTGACCATAGAGTTCTCCAAAGCTTCTACTCTAGTGGAAATAGCATTACTCTTTTAACAAAAAGACCAGAGCACACCTAACCACACTTGGTGACCACTCTCTGACCAAAGTACAAACAACCCTAAACTGCAGACAAGGTGAAACTGTGCAGAGGACTGACCTGTGGGATAGAGCAGCCATAACATAGCAGCAGAGTGCACACAGCACACACCCAGAGATGCTTCCTGAAGTGCCAGGCCCTGGATATTATATGACCTCTCCTTCATAAAGCCATTAATTTCAGGAGCAGGAAATAAAACAGGCTTTCCTAACACAGAAGAAGAAGAAGGCAAAGACCTAGACAAAATGCCAAGATAGAAGATTCCATCCCAAAAGAAAAAAAAAAAAAAAAGAAAAGGTCACAGACAGGGAGCTAATCAAAATAGATATAAATAGTATGCCTGACCAAGAATTTAAAGCAACAATCATAAAGACACTAGCTGGACTTGAGAAAAGTATAGAAGACAGGAGGGATACCCTTACAGCAGAGATAAAGAGCTTGAATTCAGAAGCAGAGGAACACCTAAGTGATATAGAAGATAGAATTATGGAAAATAATGATGCTTCACAAAAGAGGGTAAGAAAAATATTGTATAATGAAAGTAGACTTAGGGAACTCATTGATATCATTAAATGTAATAACATTCTTATCATAGGAGTCCCAGAGAAGAAGAGAGAGAAAGGGGTCAGAATATTTAGTAGAGGAAATTGTATCCAAAAACTACCCCAATCTAGGGAAGGAAACAGACTTTTATATTAAGGCACAGAGAACTCCCATCAAAATCAGTGAAAGCAGGCCAATACCAAGACATATTGTAGTTAAATTTGCAAAATATAAAGAAAAAAGCTTAAAAGCAGCAATACAATGAAAGCCCCAAGTGACAAGACAACTTATGTTAGTACTAGATCTACCCACAGAAACTTGGCAGGCCAGAAGAAAGTGGCATAATATATTCAACGTGCCGAAAAGGAAAATATGCCAAGAATACTCTCCAACAAGGCTATCATTCATAATAGAAAGAGAGTTTCTTAGATAAACAAAACTTGAAGGAGTTCATGACCACAAAACATCCCTGAAAGAAATATTAAAGTAGACTCATTGAGTAGGGAAGAAAGACTAAAAGTGACAAAGACTGGAAAGGAACAGGAAATCTCCAGAAACAGAAATAAAATAATAAGTAATAAAATGGCACTAAATTAATATATATATATATATATATATATATATATATATATATATATATCAGTAGTTATGCTGAATGTAACTGGACTAAATGCTCCAACTGAAAGACATAGAGTATCAGAATCGATGGGAAAAAAAAAAAACCCTCTATATGCTACCTACAAGAGACTCATTTTAGAGTCTACCTCCAGATTGAAAGTGAGGGGATGGAGAAATATTTACAATGCAATGGATGCCAAAGGAAGCCAGAGTAGCAGTATTTGTATCAGAACTACTAGATTTTAAATGAAAGACTGTAGCAAGAGAGCAAGAACGACACTTTATCATAATAAAGGGGTCTATCCAATAAGAATAGGTAGCAATTATAAATATTTTCACCCCCAACTTGGGAGTACCCAAATATATGAAATGATAACAAACATAAAATAATCATTGATAATAATACAATAATAGTAGAGGACTGTAACACCCCACTTATAGCAATGGTCAGATCGTTTAAGCAGAACATCAGAAGGAAACAATAGCTTTGAATGACACACTGAAAAATTAAATGCTAACAATTTGGGCAATCTGGAAGAAATGGATAAATTCCTAGAAACATATAAAGTACCAAAACAAAAACAAGAGGAAAAGGAAATTTGAATAGACATATAAGCATCAAAGAAATTGAATCAGATATCTCAAACAGACAAAAGTCCAAGGCCAGAGGGCTTCCCGGGGGAATTTTACCAAACATTTAAAGAAGAATTAATACCCATGCTTCTAAAACTATTTACAAAAATAGAAATGGAAAGAAAATTTTCAAACTTATTCTAGGAGGCCAGAATTACCTTAATTCCAAAACCAAAGACCCTCATTAACAAAGAGAATTATAGACCAATATCCTCAACGAATATAGATGCAAAAACTCTCAACAAAATAATAGCAGTCAAATCCAACAGTATATTAAAAGAATCATTCACCACAATTAAGTGGAATTTATTCCTGGGCTGCAAGAGTGGTTCAATATTCACAAATCAATCAGTGTGATATACCACACTAATAAAAAAAGGTTAAGAATCATAGATCCTGTCAATGGATGCAGAAAAAGAATTTGACAAAGTATTTGACAAAGAATAGCATCCATTCTTGATAAAAAAAAAAAACTCAACAAAGTAGGGAAGTAGAGAACATAACTCAGTATCATCAAGGCCATATACAGAAGATCCACAGTGAATATCCTCTTCACTGGGGAAAAATTAAAATATTTTTCTCACAGTAACAAGACAGAGGTGTTCACTGTCACCACTGTTATTTAACATAGTACTGGAAGTCCTAGCCTCAGCAATTAGACAACAAAAAGAAATAATAGGCATTCAGATCATAGAAGAAATCAATCATTCACTCTTTGCCAATGACATGATAGTCCTGAAGAGAAAACCTGAAAGACTCCATCAAATAATTGCTAGAACTTAATTAGAAATTCAGTAAAGTCACAGGATACAAAATCAATGTACAGAAATATGTTGCATTTATTTTTTTTCAATCGGTTGCATTTCTATAAACCAATAATCAAGCAGGAGAAAGAAAATTCAAGAAATCGATCCCATTGACAATTGTACCAAAACCATAAGTGACCTAAGAATAAACCTAAACAAAGGAATGAAATATTCAGACTCTGAAAAATGTAGAATATTTATGAAATAAATTAAAGATGACACAAAGAAATGGAAAGACATTCCATGATCATGGACTGAAATAACAAATATTTTTTAAATGTCTCTAATACCCAAAGTGATTATACATTTAATGCAATCCCTAACAAAATTCCACCAGTATTTTTTTGCAAAGCTAGAACAATCCCAAAATGGGTGTGGAACCAGAAGAGACCCCAAATAGGCAAATTAATGTTGAGAAAGGAAAGTAGAGCAAAAGGCATCAGAATTCCCAACTTTAAGCTGATTTACAAAACTATATAAGTATGACAGTATGGTACTGGCACAAAAAGGGACACATAGATTAATGGAGCAGAATAGAGAGTCCAGACATGGACCCACAACTATATGGTCAAATAATCTTCAACAAAGCAGGAAAGAATAACCAATAATAATAATAAATAAGAGTCCCCTTGACAAATGGTGTTGGGAACACTGGACACCGACATGCAGAAGGATGAAACTGGACCACTTTCTTACACCATGTACAAAAATAAACTCAAAATGGATGAAAGACCTAAATGTAAGATAGGAAATTATCAAAATCCTGGAGAAGAACATAAGCAGCGACCTTTTTGACATTACCCATAGCACTTCTTACTGCACATGTCTCCAGAGGAAGAGAAACAAAAGAAAAGTTAACTATTGGGATTTCTTAAGATAAAAAGCACAGCGAAACAAATCAAGAAAACTAAAAGGCAACCTTTAGAATGGAAGATATTTACAAATGTCATATCTGATAATGTTGATATCCAAAATATATAAAGAAGTTAAAATATTCATCACCTCCCAAAATAAATAATCTAATTTTAAAAAGGGCAGAAGATATGAATAGACCTTATTCCAAAAAAGACATACAAATGGCCAATAGATACATAAAAAGATGCTCAATGTAACATATCATTAGGGAAATACAAAAAGATTTGATATCACCTGGCACCTATCAGAATGGCTAAACTTAATAACACAGAAACAAATGATTATTGGCAAGGATGTGGAGAAAGGGTAACCCTCATGGACTATTGGTAAGAATGCAAATTGATGTAGCCACTCTGGAAAATTGCATTGAGGTTTCTCAGAAAGTTAAAAGTAGAACTACCTTATGATCCAGAAGTGACACTCCTAGGTATTTACCCAAAGAATAAAAGAAAAATACTGACTCAAGGGGATACATGCATCCCAATGGTTATAGCAGCGTTATCAACAATAGCCAAATTATGGAAAGAACCCCAAAGTCTATCAACTAATGAATGGATAAAGAAGTGATATATAGGAGGAGGCAGGACAAGATGGCAGAAGAGTAGGGTCTCCAAGTCACCTGTCCCCACCAACTTACCTAGATAACCTTCAAATCATCCTGAAAACCTACGAATTCGGTCTGAGATTTATAGAGAGAACAGCTGGAATGCAACAGTGAGAAGAAATAAAGAAATAAAATAGCATACAAGGGGGAGGGGCTCCGGTGAGGAGCTGGGTTAAGGCTGCCCGGCGAGTGACCCCAGGACAGGGAAACCTAGGGCCTGAGAGGCAGGAGCATCCAGGTCCCTGCAGACTGGGAGCTGCAGTTGTTACTGCAGGAGCTGACTCTAGAGCTGGAGAGCTGGCTGCTGCCACTGTTATTGTTCCTCCTGGTGTTGCCTTGTACCTGGGACTGAGCAGGGGCCTCACAGGATAAACAACTCCCACTGAGCCGTGCACCTGGCAGGGGGCTGGCAGCGCCCCCAGGTGCACACACCTGAGAATCAGCACAGCAGGGCTCTCCCCCAGAAGACCAGCTAGAAAGACAGGGGAAAAGCAAGTTATTGACCAAGCAGCACTGGAAAGTTCCAGGGGAAATCAAGGGATTTACACTATATAGAATCAGAGGATACTCCCCCTGTTTTTTGTTTTCTGTTTGTCCCCTGCCCCCCTTTTTTCTTTTTTTCTTTTTTTTTTTCTTTTTCTCCTTTTTGCAGTACAACTTGTTTTTGGCCACTCTGCACTTAGCAAAATGACTAGAAGGAAAAACTCACCTCAATAAAACCAATCAGAAACAGTCCTCTCTCCCACAGAGTTATAAAATTTGGATTACAATTCAATGTCAGAAAGACAATTCAGAAGCACAATTATAAAGCTACTGGTGGCTCTACAAAAAAAGCATAAAGGGTTCAAGAGACTTTGTGACTGCAGAATCTAGATCTAATCAGGCAGAAATTAAAAATCAATTAAATGAGATGCAATTCAAACTAGAAGTCCTAACGGTGAGGGTTAACGAGGTAGAAGAACTAGTGAGTGACATAGAACACAAGTTGGTGGCAAGGAAGGAAGCTGAGGGAAAAAAAGAAAAACAAAAGATGATGAGGATAGATTAAAGGAAATCAATGACAACCTCAGAAGGAAAAATCTATGTTTAATTGGGGTTCCCGAGGGCGACGAAAGGGACAGAGGTCCAGAATGTGTATTTGAACAAATCATAGCTGAGAACTTCCCTAACTTGGGAAGGGAAACGGGCATTCAGACCGAGGAGATAGAGAGATACCCCCCAAAACAATAAAAACCGCTCAACACCTTGACATTTAATAGTGAAACTTGCAAATTCCAAAGATAAAGAGAAGATTCTTAAAGCAGCAATAGACAAGAAATCCCTAACTTTTATGGGGAGAAGCATTACATAACAGCAGACCTTGCCACAGAGACCTGGCAGGCCAGAAAGGGCTGGAAGGATATATTCAGGGTCCTAAATGAGAAGAACCTGCAGCCAAGAATACTTTATCCAGCAAGGCTCTCATTCAGAATAGAAGGAGAGATAAAGAGCTTCCAAGACAGGCAGGAACTGAAAGAATATGTGATCTCCAAACAAGCTCTGCAAGAAATATTAAGGGAGTCTCTGTAAAAGAAAGAGGAAGTCCAAGGGAACAATCCACAAAAACAGGGACTGAATAGGTATGATGACACTAAACTCATATCTTTTGATAGTAACTCTGAACATGAATGGGCTTAATGGACCCATCAAAAGGCGCAGGGTTTCAGATGGGATAGAAAAGCAAGACCCATCTATTTGCTGTCTACAAGAGACTCATTTTAGACATAAGGACACCTACAGCCTGAATATAAAAGGTTGGAGAACCATTTACCATCCAAATGGTCCTCAAAAGAAAGCAGGGGTAGCAATCCTTATAATCAGATAATTAAAGTTTATCCAAAAGACTGTAGTAAGAGAAGAAGAGGGACACTATATCATACTTAAAGGATCTATCCAACAAGAGGACCTAATAATATATGAATATTTATGCCCTGAATGTGGGAGCTGTCAAGTATATCAATCAATTAATAACCAAAGTTAAGACATACTTAGATGATAATAATACACATAAACTTAGTGACTTGAACACACTGCTTTTTATAATCGACAGATATTCTAAGCACAACATCTCCAAAGAAACAAGAGCTTTAAATGATACACTGGACCAGATGGATTTCACTGATATTTACAGAACTTTACATCCAAATGCAACTGAATACACATTCTTCTCAAGTGCACATGCAACTTTCTCCAGAATAGACCACATACTGGGTCACAGATCAGGTATTTACCGATACCAAAAGATTGGGATCATCCCCTGCATATTTTCAGACCATAATGCTTTGAAATTAGAACTAAATCACAAGAAGTTTGGAAGGATTTCAAACACCTGAAGGTTAAGGACCATCCTGCTAAAAGATGAGTCAACCAGGAAATTAGGGAAGAATTAAAAAGATTCAAGGAAACTAATGAGAATGAAGATACAACCGTTCAAAATCTATGGGATACAGCAAAAGCAGTCCTGAGGGGGAAATACATTGCAATACAAGCATCCATCACAAAACTGGAAAGAACTCAAACACAAAAGATAACCTTGCACCTAAAGGAGCTGGAGAAAAAAACAGCAAATAGATCCTACACCCAGCAGAAGAAGAGAGTTAATAAAGATTCGAGCAGAACTCAATGAAATCGAGACCAGAAGAACTGTGGAACAGATCAACAAAACCAGGAGTTGGTTCTTTGAAGGAATTAATAAGATAGATAAACCATTAGCCAACCTTATTAAAAAGAAGAGAGAGAAGACTCAAATTAATAAAATCATGAATGAGAAAGGAGAGATCACTACCAACACCAAGGAAATACAAACGATTTTAAAAACATATTATGAACAGCTCTACACCAATAAATTAGGCAATCTGGAAGAAATGGACGCATTCCTGGAAAGCCACAAACTACCAAATCTGGAATAGGAAGAAATAGAAAAACTGAACAGGCCAATAACCTGGGAGGAAATTGAAGCAGTCATCAAAAACCTCCCAAGACACAAAAGTCCAGGGCCAGATGGCTTCCCAGGGGACATCTATCAAACGTTTAAAGAAGAAACCATACCTATCTTACTAAAGCTGTCTGGAAAGATAGAAAGAGATGGAGTACTTCCAAATTCATTCTATGAGGCCAGCATCACCTTAATTCCAAAACCAGACAAAGACCCCACCAAAAAGAATTACAGACCAATATCCCTGATGAATATGGATGCAAAAATTCTCAACAAGATACTAGCCAATAGTATCCAACAGCACATTAAGAAAATTATTCACCATGACCAAGTAGGATTTATCCCCGGGACACAAGGCCAGTTCAACACTCATAAAACAATCAATGTGATTCATCATATCAGCAAGAGAAAAACCAAGAACCATATGATCCTCTCATTAGATGCAGAGAAAGCATTTGACAAAATACAGCATCCATTCCTGATCAAAACTCTTCAGAGTGTAGTGAGAGAGGGAACATTCCTCAACATCTTAAAGCCATCTATGAAAAGCCCACAGCAAATATCATTCTCAATGGGGAAGCACTGGGAGCCTTTCCCCTAAGATCAGGAACAAGACAGGGATGTCCACTCTCACCACTGCTATTCAACATAGTACTGGAAGTCCTAGCCTCAGCAATCAGACAACAAAAAGACATTAAAGGCATTCAAACTGGCAAAGAAGAAGTCAAACTCTCCCTCTTCACCAATGACATGATACTCTACATAGAAAACCCAAAAGCCTCCACTCCAAGATTGCTAGAACTCATACAGCAATTTGGCAGCGTGGCAAGATACAAAATCAACGCCCAGAAATCAGGGGCATTTCTATACACTAACAATGAGACTGAAGAAAGAGAAATTAAGGAGTCAATCCCATTTACAATTGCACCCAAAAGCATAAGATACCTAGGAATAAACCTAACCAAAGAGGTAAAGGATCTATACCCTAAAAACTATAGAACACTTCTGAAAGAAATTGAGGAAGACACAAAGAGATGGAAAAATATTCCATGCTCATGGATTGGCAGAATTAATATTGTGAAAATGTCAATGTTACCCAGGGCAATCTACACGTTTAATGCAATCCCTATCAAAATACCATGGACCTTCTTCAGAGAGTTAGAACAAATTATTTTAAGATTTGTGTGGAATCAGAAAAGACCCCGAATAGCCAGGGGAATTTTAAAAAAGAAAACCATAGCTGGGGGCATCACAATGCCAGATTTCAGGTTGTACTACAAAGCTGTGGTCATCAAGACAGTGTGGTACTGGCACAAAAACAGACACATAGATCAATGGAACAGAATAGAGAACCCGGAAGTGGACCCTGAACTTTATGGTCAACTAATATTCGATAAAGGAGGAAATACTATCCATTGGAAGAAAGACAGTCTCTTCAATAAATGGTGCTGGGAAAATTGGACATCCACATGCAGAAGAATGAAACTAGACCACTCTCTTGCACCATACACAAAGATAAACTCAAAATGGATGAAAGATCTAAATGTGAGACAAGATTCCATCAAAATCCTAGAGAAGAACACAGGCAACACCCTTTTTGAACTCGGCCACAGTAACTTCTTGCAAGATACATCCACGAAGGCAAAAGAAACAAAAGCAAAAATGAACTATTTGGACTTCATCAAGATAAGAAGCTTTTGCACAGCAAAGGATACAGTCAACAAAACTAAAAGACAACCTACAGAATGGGAGAAGATATTTGCAAATAACATATCAGATAAAGGGCTAGTTTCCAAGGTCTATAAAGAACTTATTAAACTCAACACCAAAGAAACAAACAATCCAATCATGAAATGGGCAAAAGACATGAAGAGAAATCTCACAGAGGAAGACATAGACATGGCCAACATGCACATGAGAAAATGCTCTGCATCACTTGCCATCAGGGAAATACAAATCAAAACCACAATGAGATACCACCTCACACCAGTGACAATGGGGAACATTAACAAGGCAGGAAGCCACAAATGTTGGAGAGGATGCGGAGAAAAGGGAACCCTCTTACACTGTTGGTGGGAATGTGAACTGGTGCAGCCACTCTGGAAAACTGTGTGGAGGTTCCTCAAAGAGTTAAAAATACATCTTCCCTACGACCCAGCAATTGCACTGTTGGGGATTTAGCCCAAAGATACAGATGCAGTGAAACGCCGGGACACCTGCACCCCGATGTTTCTAGCAGCAATGTCCACAGTAGCCAAACTGTGGAAGGAGCCTCGGTGCCCATCGAAAGATGAATGGATAAAGAAGATGTGGTCTATGTATACAATGGAATATTACTCAGCCATTAGAAATGACAAATACCCACCATTTGCTTCAACGTGGATGGAACTGGAGGGTATTATGCTGAGTGATATGAGTCAATCTGAGAAGGACAAACATTATATTTGGGGAATATAAATAATAGTGAAGGAGAATATAAGGGAAGGGAGAAGAAATGTGTGGAAATATCAGAAAGGGAGACAGAACATAAAGACTCCTAACTCTGGGAATCGAACTAGGGGTGGTGGAAGGGGAGGAGGGCGGGGGGTGGGGGTGACTGGTGACAGGCACTGAGGGGGGCACTTGACCTGATGAGCACTGGGTGTTATTCTGTATGTTGGTAAATTGAACGCCAATAAAAAAATAAATTTATTAAAAAAAGAAGTGCGAAAAAAATTCTTAACAATAAAATAGACTATTGATTCAAAAACTCTTGGTGAAAAAATAAACACTATAGTGAATTTCTAAATGACATGCTATGTGAAATAAGTCAGACTCATATAGTGTATGATTTCGTTTATATGAAAATCTGTTGTGAAAGAAATATTATATATCATGACTATGAAGTGGTTACATGACTTTAAATCTATAAAACTTACTAAATTATAGACTTAAAATGAGTGGTTTTTATTTAACTAATTTTTAAATAAATATTTTTATTTACTTATTCATGAGACACAGAGAGAGAGAGGCAAAGACATAGGTAGAGGGAAAAGCAGGCTTCTCGCAGGGAGCCCAGTGTGAGACTGGCTCCCCAGACTGAGATGACACCCTTAGCTAAAAGCAGACCCTCAATCACTGAACCACCCACGCATCCCTAACTAATGTTTTAAAAAGAATTATTTTTTTGTCTTAGAGAGAGAGTGGGCAGGGAGAGGGGAAGAGAGTCTTAAGCAGACTCCATGCTAGTACAAAGCTTCATATCATGAATCTGAGATTAGGACCTGACCCTAAACAAAAAGTCAGACACTTAACCAACTGCACCACCCAGATGCCCCTTTATGTAGCTAATTTTTAAAATACTTTATTTTTTAAATTTTTTATTTTATTTATTTATGATAGTCACAGAGAGAGAGAGAGAGAGGCAGAGACACAGGCAGAGGGAGAAGCAGGCTCCATGCACCGGGAGCCCAATGTAGGATTCGATCCCGGGTCTCCAGGATCGCGCCCTGGGCCAAAGGCAGGCGCCAAACCACCGTGCCACCCAGGGATCCCAAAATACTTTATTTTTTTAAAGAAGTTTGAGATTCACATTAAAATTGAGAGAAAGATACAAAGATTTCCCATAAAATCCTTGCTCCTACACATGCATAGCTTCCCACATTACTAAAATCTCTCAGAAAGGGACACAGAACATAAAGACTTCTAACTCTGGGAAATGAACTAGGGGTGGTGGAAGGGGAGGAGGGCGGGGGGTGGGGGTGAATGGGTGACGGGCACGGAGGGGGACACTTGACGGGATGAGCACTGGGTGTTATTCTGTATGTTGGTAAATTGAACACCAATAAAAATTAATTTATAAAAAAAAAAAATCTCTCAAGAGAGTGCTACATTTGTTACAATTGATGATACTACATTGACAAATCATAATCTCCCCAAGTCCATAGTCTACATTAATGTTCACTCTAGGTGTTATATATTCTATAAGATGTTCTATATTTACTGACTAACACAGGACATCAAAGAGTATAGGAAAATCAATTCTTACCCTGGACATTCAAGATACTGCATTTAAGACTCTATGTCTCAAAGAATAGAAAAATCAAGATCAGTTCATGCTCAGACAGGGGAAATTTTTACATAATGGGGGATATGAAATACATAAATAAAGCAAGAAACTATATCCATAAGAAACATTCTCCCTTTTTCTAGCCACCCTATGATGATTGAGCCAAACTGCAGAAGAGAGAATGAAAATCTTAACCAGTTTTCTGTGATAGGCTAATTAATGTCCTTCCTAAAAACACTCACATTATAATCCCTGGACCCATTGAATATATTATGTTGCATTGTAAAAGAGGCTTTTGATGTGATTAAGTATCTTCAAATAAGGACATTATTTTGGATTATCTGGATGAGCCAAATGTAATCCATGGACTCCTCATAAGGGGGAGGCAGGAAGGTCAGTCGGAAGTAGATGTGACAAAGGAAATAAGTGTTAGAGTGATTTGAGAAAAGGCCATGAGCCAAGGAATGCAGGTGATCTCTTCAAATTGAAAAAGGCAATATACTGGGTTCTCCTCTGAGCTTCCAGAAAGAATCCAGTCCTGTTAACATTTTGGTTTTAGTTTTCTGACCACAGCAAGATAATAAATTTGTGTTATTTTAAGCCACCAAATTTGTCTTACATTGTTACATTAATGATAGGAGCTGATTCATTTGGCAAAGATAGGTTGTACCCTGATTCCAAGTAGAACTAAGAAGAACCTGTCAAGGAGACAAGATCTTAGAGATTCCCCATAAATTAATTTGGGTGGGGAAAGTACTGTAGAAAACTGTAATTACAGAAAAACAGTTTTCTGGTATTGTTTTGCTACCTGGCTGTATGGATGCTAATAAGAGAAAAGAAGTGTAATTATAGACAAAGAAATGCTACATTATTTAAACAGCATTTTCATTTCTACTAGTCAGACATTCTTTGAATTGGTTAATTTAAGTTTGAATTTGGAGAAAAGGATTCTTTAACTTTGTCTTAAACAGCTCATTGTCAGCTTTCTTTCAGACATTCAAAATAAAAGTGTTGAAATATTTAAACTGAAACAGGCTTTTCTTACAGTAGAAGTTTATCTCTCATCAGCAGACTAGAGTAACATAGTGCATTTTGGCAAATAAGGCACTTAGAGTTTGTCATTCAATTTCCAATTAAGAGAAAAATCCCCATGAGTTCCCTGAATGTCTTGTCAAGATTAAATCTTCAGGGGCTGTATTTGCTCATTACTGTGTTATAGAAAGCATAAGATTGTTTGCTACAGCAAAGTGGCAATTTTTAAACTGATATAAAGAACACAGCTATAAATAGCAATCCTCCTTGATTCAGGACCAGAAACCAATCAATATACATAAACATTATTAAGTAATTAATACCCCTTTTAATTTATTTTAACTTTTATAAATTCTATATAAGGTAATATATGAAATAATCATTTGTAAATGTCTCAAAGCCATTTTAAACCCATCATTGAAAAGCTATGATATCCAAATCACCTGAAACTTAACTTATCAGTATTACTTATATTTTAAATTTTAATTTCAATTTTGTGTATAAAACATTTTAGTTAATATCAAATAAAGTTGAGTGTAGATTACCTAGAAAAGCAGAAATGGGTAGGGTTGGTTTTTTAGCACCTCCAAAACAATAATGTTCTATAATTTGTTAATATTCCTAATATTTGTTAATTTATCCCCTCCTTCCCCTGTAATCTATAGTTTATTTTCTACCGAGGAAGAAGATGAAGAACAGCAACAACAACAACAATTTTGTTTTAAAATACCCTGAGATCAGGATTTGAACTGATGGGAGACACCTAACCAGTTGAACCCCCAAGTGCCCCCCTACACATGTTTTTAAAAATGCTGTTCAGGGACACCTGAGTGGCTCAGTGGTTGAACATCTGCCTTTGGTTCAGGGTGTGATCCCGGGGTCCTGGGATCGAGTCTTGCAATAGGCTCCCCATAGGGAGCCTGCTTCTTCCTCTGCTTATGTCTCTGCCTCTCTCTGTGTCTCTCATAAATAAATAAATAAATAAAATCTTAAACAAACAAATAAATAAAAAAAGTGTTATTCATTTCAAGCATGTATCATGTGAAATAAAAGAACAATATAAGTGGTTTATCCAATTTTAAATATTCTCCAGTGTTACTTCTTTGTCATTTTCTTTTTGGTCTTCATACAGATTAAAACATTATTGTATATGATATTTTATTTGAGCACAATACTTTGAACACAATAAATAATAATAAAGTTGGGAGCAACTTCCATTTAGGTGAATTGCATTTGTTCTTTGCTATATATCTAAAGTATTTAATAACAAACACCTTTTATCACAGAACATAGGAATGTTACAAATAAAGAAGAGATAAAATATAAAGTATGTATACCAATGAAAATATACTGAAGTACCTATAAGTAGTCATAAATCACTTTCAAATACAAAAAAAAAAAAATCAGCACCAATGACTGATGTGATAGAGCACTTATCAGAAACCTTCCCAAAGTCAATAACCACAATCTGTATGTTTAGTGTAACCATTGCTAAATCATATACGGTTTAGTAAAAGTAACTTAAAACCATGTAATTTAATTGTAAAGCATCCCTGGATAGAAATGAAGACAAGCAAAATCTATGTTTGAGGTCACAATAGATTCCAGATGGTCTTATTAAGTGGCAAAAATGTTAACTGAATGAAGGATAATAACTATAATAAGAAGCTGGATTCTAACTTCGATTTAAATTTCTCTTGGATGTGCTATCTTCCCTGTGGTTTTCTACTTAGAAGTCACAATTAGTTTATTATTGCTTAACAGCAGGAAGCCTTCCGAAGTTCAATTTTGTGAAGGTCTGAAATTCTCTTTGATTATCCTCCAGGACCCTAAGACTGTTTTTAAAAACTTTGGGTTTTAATATTTTTGTCTTGATTTAATTTTACAAATTAAACTACATACTAAGCACATCAAGAAAGTTCACTCTTTAAGCAACTCTTCATAAGACCCTTTCAGAAGACATGTATTTTTTTCCATAGTAATTCACATGGTCCCAAGCCAAATACAGATGGTGAATATGTTACTTACATTTGCATGTTCATCTTTTAAAAACTCTACATCAGATAGTCTTTAAATGGTACACATTCCATAATCAGAGTTTGAAGTCCAAATAGTGATGGAGCTTGCTGCTACTACTCTTAATATAAAATGTAAGATAATCGGTTTATTTTTAATTTTATTTTTTAAGATTTTATTTATTTATTCTTCACACACACACACACACACACACACACACACACACACACAGGCAGAGACACAGGGTGAGGGAGAAGCAGGCTCCATGCAAGGAGCCTGATGTGTTACTCGATCCTGGGACTCCAAGATCATGCCCTGGGGGAAGGCAGGCACTAAACCACTGAGCCACCTAGGGATCCCTAGATAATTGGTTTAAAAGAAGTCAAAATATTGCTGTGAAAATGAAATTATACAGTATTTTTTGTTTCAGTTTATGCACTATACTGTTGGGTGAAGGTCAGTATTATGTATCAATTTGTGTATTCTATAGTACTGTTAACTAAGGTATTTTGTAGATGTGGTTACCATCTATGATCAGGGACTTTAAATAAAGATTATCCACAATAGTGTAAATGGTTGAAAACCTTAAGAACAAAATCTGAGTTTTCCCAAAGAAGAAATCCTACCTGAGCCTCCAGCCTACCTGCTGCACCTACAATTTTAAGGTCAGGACTGGAACATCAACCCTCTCTGGGTGTTGGTCTCAGCCTGCTTATAGATTTTGGACTTGCCATGCCTTAGAATTGCACAAGCCAATTCCTTAAAATGAATCTCTCTTCTTATTCTCTTACTCAACCTCTCTCTCAAGATATATATCCTATTATATTATACATACATGTATTATAAATTATAATTATTTATATAAGTTTATATAATATAAAATATACTTACCTCATATATATCCTATACTTAATTTCAAATATACATATATATGTTTCTTTGTAAACTTTTAACAATGCAGCAACTACTAATGTGTTCTCCGTTTCCATTGTTTTATAATTTTAAAATCTCAAGAATTTCATATGAATGAAATCATACTGTATGTTACTTTTGAGTTTCGAGGGTGTTGTTTTTTGTTGTTGTTTTGATTTTTTTTTTATTTTTTACTCATTACAATTATCTAGAGATCCATACAGTTTGTTATCTCTATCAATACTTTGTTCCTTCTTATCGCTGAGTAGTATTCCACAGTATAGACATACATAGTGTGTTTATCATCTTATCCACTTAAGGATATCTGGGCTGTTTTCAGTTTGAGACTACCATGAATAAATTACTTATGGACAGTACTGTACAAATATCTGTGTGAACATAAATAACTATTTCTCTTAGATAAATGTTTTAGACTCCAATTGCAGACTCATGTGGTAGCTGCATGTTTATTGAGTAATAAACTACCTGCCTGTTTTCCAGTGTAGAATTCTCATGTTTTATTCACATGGTCCATATAAAAATAATCCCATTTCTCAGTATCCTTGCCAGTGCTTGGTGTTATCAGTATTTTCTTCAGTTTTATGGTAGCTGTTCTGATTAGTTTGTAGTGCTGTCAGAATTTGGATATAATTTTCATTTTTCCCAATTGCTAATGGTGATGAACAACTCTTTATGTTCTGATTTGTCATCTCTATGTATGCCTTGTCAACTGAGGGAAGTTGATTGCACCCACTTGTACTTTGTCAACTTTTTTTAGCTATTCTAGTTCTTTCACTCTCCATATAAATTCTGGAATTATCTTGTCTAATCTACAAAGTATTTGGCTGGGACTTTGATAGTAATTACAGAAAACATATGTGAAGGTGTAAAGAATTGGCATATTTACTCTATTGTATCTTCCAATCCTTGAACATAGTCCATATTTTAATTTATTGAGATTTTACTAATTTCTTTCATCAGAATATTTTGATTTCAGCATGCAAGTTCTATATGTGTTATTAGATTTACAACTGCTTTTTTATGATAGTACATTGTATTTTATTTCACTTTTCATGTCCATGCACTAAGTGCTAGTATATAGAAATATGATTGTTTTTTATGTTGATCTTGAAGTACACTGAAACTTTACTAAACACACCCATAAATTTTAGGAATTTAAAATAGATTGAGATTGTTTACATAGGCAATCTTTTCAATTGCAAATATACCCAGTTTTATTTCCTCCTATATCTTTTTCATTCAGCACAATGTGGAATAAAAGTTGAGGCAGACATCCTTGCTTTGCTTCTGATCGTAGGGGAAAAAAACTTCAGTCTTTCACCATTAAGTGTAATGTTGGAAAAAAAAGTGTAATGTTGATTGTAAGTTTTTTTCCTAGATGTTCTTTATCTAGAAGAAGTTCTCTCTATTCTTAATTGTTTATGATTTTATCATGAGTGGGTGTTGAATTTTTGTCAAATGCATTCTTTATCAATTGATGTGATTACGTGCTTTTTCTTCTTTTGAATGTCAGTGTCAATTATGTTGATTTTTGAATACTGAACCAGCCTTGCATACCTGGAATAAACCCCACTTGGTATGCTGTGTAATTCTTTTTATATATTATTGTATTATATTGGTTAATATTTGTCAAGGATTTTTAAGTCTACGTATGTAGGTTTTCTGTTTGTTTCTCATACCGTCTTTGTCAAGTTTTGGCATTAGGAAAACATTGACTTCATTAAAAGAATTTACCCATGCCCCCTTGTCTTCCATTTTCTGGAAAAGATTGTACAGAACTGGTGTTCATTCTTCCTTAAGTACTTGACAGAATTATCTACTGAGGGCAGCCCGGGGGGCTCAGCGTTCTAGGGCCGCCTTCAGCCCAGAGTGTAATCCTGGAGACCCGGTATTGAGTCCCACATCAGGCTCCCTGCATGGAGCCTGCTTCTCCCTCTGCCTGTGTCTCTGCCTCTCTCTCATTGTGTGTGTCTCTCATGAATGAATAAATAAAATCTCTAAAAAAATAAAATTAAATAAAAAGAATTACCTAGTGAAAACCTCTGGATCTGGGTAGTTTTGGGGGTTAAATAAAGAATTAATATCAGAAATCACAAGTAACAGGTAAATATAAGTAGACTATTTTATCCTCTTAAGTTATGTAAAAACTATTTTTTCAGTTAAAAGCAAAATGGTATAGCATTATATAATGGGGTCTTCAATGATGAGGCTATATATAAAGAAAAATCAGAGGGAAAGTAAAAGGATACATTTTGATAAGGTTTCTGCATTCCATCTGAAGTGGTAAAATGTTGATTCTGAACAGACTGAAAGTTTCAGTTCCTATATTATAGTCCCTATAACAACAACTGGAAATAACAATATACATAGATATATACAAGAACACAATAAATAAATTAAAATGGAATAGTAAATATTAGAAAACAAATATAAATATAGAAATAAATGAAAAACAGAGGAAATAAATGGTTTTATTTATGATACAAATATCAAAAACTGTATTTAAATTACTATCTAAACACATAAATTAAAAGACAGTGTCAGTCTATATAAAACATGACCAAACTCAGGTGGTTTAAAAATTATTTTATTTTCATCTTTCTTATTTTTTCCTCATAGATTTTTCAATGTTACTTGAGCTACATTAATTTTTTAAGATTTATTTATTTTTGAGAGAATGAATGAGCAAGTGAGGAGGGGGAAGGGCAGAGGGGGAGAGAGAGAGGTCCCCTCTGCACTGAGTGCAGAGTCCAATGGGGGGCTGATCTCATGAGACTGAGATCCTGACCTGAGCCAAAACAGAGTCAGATGCTTAACTAACTGAGCCACCCAGAAGACACAGGCTACATTGTTTTATACCTTTCCCTGCATGCAATATTTTTAAAACTATAAAGATTATCTCTAAGGAGATATTTACATGCCAAAAAACTAAACACTTTCTAATTTAAAAATAACTATGAGGGATGCCTGGGTGGGCTCAGTGATTAAGCATGTGCCTTGGCTCAGGGCGTGATCGGGAGTCCTGGGGTCAAGTCCCACATCGGGCTCCCTGCATGGAGCCTGCTTCTCCCTCTGCCTATGTCTCTGCTCTCTCTCTCTTCGTCTCTCATGAATAAACACATAAAATCTTTAAAAAATAATAAAAATAACTTTAAAGCATGGAAAGAGGAGAGGAGGAAAAGAAGGAAGGACAGGAGAAAAGGAGGGAGGAAGGGAAGAAGTAAGGAAGAAAGAAAGGAATGAAGGAAGATGAAAATAAGTATAGAAAGATGTAAAAAAAGAAGGTAGAAAAAAAGGAGAGAAAAATGAAGTTTAACCATCACTGCGATAGTTTTTAGATTACTTGCAGATACATTTATTTTTAGCTGATGTAGATTTTTATTTTCAGCTAATGGATATTATTCTTTCTTTTTAGCAAATAGAACCCTTTCATCTCTTATGTTACCAAGAAAAACAAAAAGTTTACAGAATATATTTTTTATCACATAGAAAGAAAAGTGTCAATATAGAAGACTAGTATCCTTTGTATAAAGAATTTGAGAGGGAATTATTTTAGAACAATTCTGCTGGAAAGTCTCCTAACCTTTCTTCATCTGCTAATGTTTCTATGCTCTCACCCTGAAAATTATTTTAACCAGATATAGAATTCTGTATTGACTATTACATTGATTAATGTAACCTAAACAACTTTAAAACTGAGGTATAATGATAAAATTCTGAAATCTTTGGAAAAATAACTAACCCATATAAAAGATAAATTATTTGGCAAGAGTTGATTTAGAATTTGAGCTGCATCTTTAAACATTAGCATTTTTGAAGACTGTATTAATGGTGAGTAGATGAAGGAGGGTAAGAAAATATTCCAAGAAGGGTGAGTTGCATATCTAAAGGTATAGACCCTTAATAGAAAATCAGGAATTTGCAATCATTTGGTTTAGCTTTGTGGGAAAATCCTTAATGATTTTGTTGAGTGTTGGTTGGAAAGGGACCATGGTTAGAAACTTCAAAGGATTCTGGACTTGGGCTCTAGCCTACGTCTGATCATCATCTTTTCTATTATCTCAAGGCCTTCTTTTGTATTTTTTGTATCTTTTGTTTTGACCACTATTAATTTTTCTGGGACTTGGGGTTAATTTCATCTCATCATTCAAGTCTTCACTCAGTTATGACCTATTGAGTAAGGTCAGGGAATTTTAATATATAAAGGAATTTTAATTCCCATCAATTTGTTTTAATGTATTATTTTTAGGGTACTTGCCCCCATTTTAAATTAACTTACTTATCATGTAATAATAGGTTTATTGTCTCTCCTCCCTTGTAAAATGTGCATAATATGGGAGAAAGACTCTTGTCTATCTTAAGTTCTAGATCCCTAATCACCAAAAAAAAAAAAAATCTAGCACAGTATATTCTATTAAAAATAAATGGATAAGGGGTGCTTGTGTGGCTTAATTATTTAAGCATCTGCCCTTGGTTCAGGTCATGATCCCAGGGTCCTGGGATGGAGCCCCATGTTGGGCTCCCTGCTCAGCAGAGAGCCTGCTTCTCCCTCTCCCTCTGCTCCTCCCCTCACTCATGCTCTTTATCAAATAACTAGTATCTTTAAAAAGATAAAATAAATAAAAATAAGTGGATATATATAAACAAATTATGAGATGTCTTATATATCCTATTGAGGACTCTGGAATATATCTTTTTTATTAAATGGTAAACGATAAAAAAATGAAATGATGTTGTTAAAACACAAAATTGTTTTCTAGATAATTATCTTAGCAGTGGAGAAATAGGAAGAGCAAGTGTATGGTCAGGGAAATATAAGAGATGTTGCTTATATGTATTTGCACAATACCTGATGCATAGTTAGTCCTCTATAATGGTTAGTTATCTTTATTAGTATTTCCAGATTGCAAATAACCTTTTCTTAAGCATTGACATGGGTAGAATTTTCTCTGGAGAAGTAGTAATGTTTGTCATAGCTAATTATTGGTCTTTAATTAAATTGCCTTTAGGGGCATTTCCCAAATGGATATATCTTGGAACACTGAAGCTGTGGGGCAAAACTAGAGTTTAAATAAATTTTTAAAAATTCCTGTGGTTGCATATATTTCTAAAATATTAGATTGGACAAAGATAAGCTGCTGTCTTATAGCTGACCATGATGGGTTCTTTATTTGTTAATATTTAATGTAAATCTTCAGAAAGTGGTGTTCTATGGAGAATTTCTTAAATTCATTTGGCCATTAACTCTTACTCTACTCCTGACCTGTTATAACATTATCATTCTGAGGGACATCTATAGTGGCTAGAGAAAAGCTGCTTCAGAATTTTAATTGTTTACTTTCAGCTAACATTATAAACTTTGGCTTCATCTTTTAGGAGAAAAATATGCTTTTCTAGAATTTTGGAAATTTTGGTTTAAGGTTTATTTCATCTTTTGCAGTCTTGATGTAAATTTATCACTGCTATGTAGACTGGATTTTAGTCACATATCTAATATAACATTCATTATTATAATAGTACAATAGAACACTTCATAAAATATCATATAAAAACTGGTTTTCTTGGTTTTTAAAAATGTTCAACTGAAAATTCTGTAGTATTTTTTATTTAGTTACATTGATTTTTGTTTAATTGCTACTCAACATTATTCAAAATATATTCTCCTTTTACAACTGCTTCTCAATCTAGGAAATATATTTTAATATTCATCATTGAAACCACACTAATTTATATTTGAAAAATGAATTTTTAAAAGATTTATTTGTTAAGAGAGAGAGGGAGAGAGAGAAAGGGAGAACAAGCTGGGGAGGGACAAAGGAGGAGGGAAAGAGAACCTCAAGCAGACTTCCTGTTGAACATGGAGCCCATTGTGGCACTTGATCTCAGAATCCTGAGATCATGACATAAACCAAAACCAAGAGTTGGATGCTCAACTAACTAAGCCACCCAGGTGTCCTAAAAATTGAATTTTTAATGGTAACAAAAATCAAGCATAAAACAAATTCAGTTTATTTTTTAAACTTGTATTCAATTGTATTACTATCATTGTAGAATGTTCTATTTAAATAAAATGGATTAATTAATTAACCCATTCACAGAAATATAATACTATAATGCAAGGGTGTTTTATTTCTTCCAGTTCAAAGAAGTAAAAGTTTATTGAAATAGATGCAGGTGAACTTGGTTATGTAATTTTAAAGATATCTTTGTGATCAATCCTTAATGAGAAAGATTTTTAACTATACAGTTAAAATCTCTCTATTAAGCATTTCTCCAGAAAACAGATTTGTTTTATATACTTTATTTAACTTATGAAATTAAGCTATAAAAGAGTTAAACTCATTAAGTATGAAATTCAATGCTTCCTCTGTTTTTGTGAGATAATATTAAGTAAATTAAAAGCAAAGGGCAAAAAAAATAAAATAAAAACAAAGAGTAAACAAAAACACTGATTCAAAAAGGTACAGTACTGCTTCATTTATTGCAGAATTATTTACTTTAGCCAAGATATAGAAGCAACCCAAGCATTCATTCAATAGATGAGTGGGTAAAGATGTGATGGGTAGGTACACACACACTCCACTGGATTTTACTCAGCCATACAAAAGAATGAGGCTGTGCCATTTGCACCAACATCGATGGACCTAGGGTATGTTATGCTAAGTAAAATAAGTCAGACAGATGAAGACAAATACCAGTGATTTCACTTATGTGTGGAATCTAAATAAACAGATGAATAACCAAACAGACAAAAGGAAGAAACAGACCTATAAATACAGATAACAAGGAATGACTGAAAAAATAGAGCAGGTGGGGCAATGGGCAAAAGGAGTTAAGGGCAGTGGAAGATATAGGCTTCTAGTTATGGAATGAATAAGTCCTATGACTAAAAGGTACAGTATAGGGAATATAGTTAATGATATTGCAATAGTGAGGTATGGTGACACATGGTAGCTACACTTGTGGTGACTTGTCAAATTACTATGTAATATGCTTGAAACTAATGTAACATTGTATGTCAGTTATATTTCAGTTAAAAAACCCTTAACATATTTGACAAATTAAATGTAAATTATTTATTAAATTATATAACTAAAATGTCAATTAGAAAGGGATAATTATGGAAAATGGTTATTAAAGATATTCAGAGAATGAATGAATTACTGTTTTCCCACATGATCTCAAAATACATATGGAGGAACTGTGTATGTAGTTAACATTCCAAAAGAAAGAATAATGTAGCCTTTTATTTTTTCCCTTTACCTAGTTTCCTACCTATGTACCCAGTTAGATATAAGGTTTAAATATAGAATTGCACTCCTTATACTCACTAAATACTTAACAAAACAGAAAATGATACATTTGTTAAAGTCTTAAAGGCTCAAGTAATTTTGTTTAAAATATTTTTTTTATAAATTAATTTTTATTGGTGTTCAATTTACCAACATACAGAATAACACCCAGTGCTCATCCCGTCAAGTGTCCCCCTCCGTGCCCATCACCCATTCACCCCCACCCCCCGCCCTCCTCCCCTTCCACCACCCCTAGTTCATTTCCCAGAGTTAGAAGTCTTTATGTTCTGTGTCCCTTTCTGATATCTCCCACACATTTCTTCTCCCTTCCCTTATATTCCCCTTCACTATTATTCATATTTTGATTAAAAACCAAAAGGCAAGGTTTTATACGCAGATTTACCTTTATCACCCTCAGTTTAGAGGACAGATTTCTTTCAGGTACAGCTTTTTTTAAGTAAAACTGATATATTCAGGGCAGATAGTGTCCATATTTGAACTAAGAATCTGAGTCTTCGAGTAGTCTAGAATATACTGTAATCTCAGATCTTATAACACGAAAATTAGATAGCGATGTAATAATGATAGCTCTCACCAATTGGCACCAGTCTGGAAAACTTAGCTCAGGAATGACTTTTATCAAGAATGACTTTTCTCCATGTGGGAAGAATATCTTTTTGGCAAAGTGGACATTTTCCAGAAAGCACAAGTAGCATATTAAAAAAGAAAAGTACAACATAAACCAGACACCAGATCAACAGATGTAGGCTTCCTGAGTAATAGAGCCAACAGTAACAGTTTTATTTTCTGTATATCTTAATAATAAATTTATCCTATATGCTTAATATACAATCTAATATAATTGAATGTTCATTATCTCTTTTCTCCTTTTTTAAATTTTTGGATAGGAACTGGGCTAAAGTGATAAATTTGTACTCTATATTAAATATCTACTGAAAATCTATAGTTTAAGACTGGTAGAGAATTATAGCACAGATTAATATTCTAATCTCAGATATAAAAAATAAATAATTTTGTGTTTAGTTTATTATAAGTAGTTTAAATTAATTGAAATGAACCTAAATAAAGATTTGTATAAACTATAGCTCAGTAATTCTAATTAACACCCTGCATCATTTAACCAATATTTTCAACATTTAACCAATACTCCCTTTATTATGTTAAAGGCTAGTCTGGTTGTTTTAAGATTAACTAGGATATAAGAATACCTACTCATGATTTCTTTTTTCTTGACTTTTCCTATAAAATGTCCATGTTAAATAAATTATATTATATTATACTTTCTCCTGCATGCGTTCTTTTTAAATTACAGAAGCTATTCACAGGGAGAAGCTTGCATGTCAGAAAAGAATGTTTTCCAAAAGTAATACCTAGAATAAACTGTAAGGAAGAAAGTTTAAGGAACTGAGTTCTTCAAGAGTGTAACATTCAAAAACTGCCTGACCTAATATGCAAACATTTATGAGAAAGCAAGGAGTGCTCAGATGTCCTGAGCTCAGTTTTATTCTAAGAAAATGTTTTGGGTTATTAAAACATCTGAATGTGAATTTAAGATTATTTAGAAGATTGAAAATTTTCACCTATCATGTCAGATTGTTATTTCAAACAGTGCTTACTAAGGAATTGATAAGCATAATTTTATTTCATTATGCTATAATCTCTTACTTTGGAAATGTCTGCCATAGATTTATGACTTTGGAGAAAATTCCATAATTTACAAAGTCTATGGAGCTGATAATGCCTTTTTTGTTTGTTTAGGAAATAAATTCACCTTACAGTTGAAGCTTTCCAGTAATGGCACTGTTAGAATAATAATTATAATTTTGCAAATGTATTTCAAGATACAGTATGTGTGGATGTAAGATATATATATATATATATAACATATATATACCTACACTCAGATTACATAGCTTATATATACATATGCTTATGTGTGTGTATTTAATTTATTAATGAGTAATATGTTAGATACTATAGGCACAAAGTGATCATTTTAAGCTTTCAGGTAAAGAAGATTTAACCTCCTTGCAGACAGTGTAATTTTGGAATTTTTATGATTGACATGATTAACATATGATTGAAAATTCAGATCTCATGAAAGAGGGTTTTTTCTTTTAAGTCTTTTTTCTTTCTTTCTTTTTTTTTTTCTTTTTTTCCAGGATCACGCCCTGGGCCGAAGGCACAAACAACTGAGCCACCCAGGGATCCCCTCTTTTAAGTCTTTTAAGTAAGATGATCACAAGATTTAAGCTTGCTTTCTATATATTATTCAACTTCTTTGCAAATTGCCTCATCATCTATAGTTTCTCCACTTAAAATTAAATGACTATGGGATCCAGGACAGTTTACTATTATGAAGGTAAATCTGGCACCAAAGTCATTTCCCTGAGCTTAAAATGCACAAAATGAATGATGGATGGTTATGTATTTTGGTACTTGTAGCTACAAATAAAAGAAAATTCAGCTCCGAAAAGGCTTTTATACTCACATATCTGTAATTGTAGTGGGAGCAATGGCTCCAGATTTGTCTGTTTTAGCAGATCAATATTATCCATGACCCAGTTTTATTCTTTCTTTCCATTTTGCTGTCTTAAGTTTTGGCTTTATATCAAGATGGTTACAGCATTTTCAGAATTCATAACAAGCTTGACACTAAACAAAGAAAGAATAGAAAGTGCCTCTTTCTCTGAGACTGTCTTGCACCTCATTGGCCAAAACTCAATTATCTGCCATCTCTGAACCAATTACTGTCATGGCAAATGAAAATATTCTTGGACAAATGAAACACCCTGCTGAAACTGGGTTAGAACTTTCCCTAAGGCACAGGGCTGAAGAGGAGAAGGTTAGATATCCGAACAAAATGGGTTTCTATTGTGGAAAAGGAGAGAATAAATGCCATGTAGACAACTTCCAAAGTCCACCACTGAAAGATACTTGAGGCTCAATGCAAGTGAATTAAAGTGATATAGTTGATAATGGGTTTGGTAATTTTATATTTTAAGGCACCTAGAGATGATTTGAAGACATAACTGTGAACATCTATTTAATATGTGGCAGGACATAAGCCATGAAATTATAAGGACATAAGCCATGAAAATTATACAATACTATATTATAGAAAAGATCATCGGATAGCTAAAAATTTGGAGTTACACAGATGTTACAAAAAGTGCTTAGTAGCAAATTAATTGATTTTTGTTTTCTTGTATGAGAGGATCACCTGTTACATTTTTTCAGTTGGCACACATTCCCAAGAGCAAATAACTCTCAGTGCAGTACAGAAAACAGAAAATGGAATCTGTATTAAAAATAAATAGCATAATAGTAAAATGTCATATGATCCTTAAAAATGCAAAATATCTGAAAGAAGAAATAAGTCTGGAGGTATTAATAATACCATACATAGGTACATAATTTATTTTCTAAGAAATTACTAATCTATTTTTTCGACAAATTTACTCACTTTCTTATTCACTTATGTACACATTTCATATGTATTATGGGATCAGAATGACAGGATCTTGTAGGTCAACTCTCCTGATTATTTTCTTTCAAATGAACCCTAAAGTACCATGCAATGTCTCTATAAAAAAAATCCAAGGATTTGCACAAATCTGTCATTATATGCATAGATTTCATAGGGTTTTAATGTTTCATTCGCGTCACTGTTTTGAGTTTTCTGATCACATTACAGTTCGGCCATGATAAGACAATCTTCGTGATAGACTCTTCTGATATCTTATCAGTTACTACCATTAGATATTAGAGCATAACATGTCTGTTGATAATTTGCTGTTCCTAGTTGTATCTAGGATGCAAGGCATTATTGCAAAATGTACTTTGATTGACTAAAACTATCCAAAGAAATATTTCAACCAAGTAGTATAGAAAGTACAGAACATACACTCTGTCTCACCCAGATCCTCATTCATTCTTATTGAAATATGAAACAATAATCATTTTCTAATTGACTGTATACTTGTGCACAATCAAAATTGTTTTAAATCACATAATAAAATGTAGTTATCAAGATAGCATGTGGTTCATTCTCTAAAGAGTAGATATCAGTATAGTATATTTTCTCACTGGCCAGAAATTGAGATTTATCTGAAATCCTTACTCATCATCACCACAAACAAGCTTCCAAAAAGATATACTTTCAGAAAGCAAAGGAAATTTACATGTAATTTCATTATAAGGTGGAAATTTAACTTTAAATGCTGATACAAAATTCTGGTAAGTTATATTGGGCAAATATGCAAGTGGAAATTTGTCTTCCTACCTAAAATTGGCCTACACATGGCAGAAAGTATGAGCAATGTTTTATATATCAGAACTATGAACTATGTTTTATATAGAACTATATAAACTATGTTTATAGAACTATGTTTTATATATTACATATAAAATATTAACATATTATGCAATTGATATATATCATATATTTATATATGATATATATTTTATATATAATATGTATTATATTATATATTATGTGTTATATGGTAATGTTATATGGTATATAATAAATACATATTCATATAGATATGATAATATAAATAAGAATATATATGGATTTATATTTATATTTTCTATTCCATATTCTATTTATCTGGAGAATCCTGACTGGTGTGGTGAAATAACACAGATCAGAGCACAAAAAGAGGAAAGAATGAGGATATGAGGAATTTTTTGGAGATGACTAATATATTTTATCTTTTTAAAAATATTTTATGTATTTATTTATGATAGACACAGATAGGAGAGACATAGGCAGAAGAGAAAAGCAGGCTCCCTTTGGGGAGCCTGATGTGGTACACCATCCCCACCCCAGGATCACTACCTAAGCCAAAGGCATATGCTACCAAGGTGCCCCAAATATATTTTATCTTAAATGTGCTACTGGTTTCACTGATGTATTAACTCATTTGTATACTTTAAATAGTGTATTTATGTAAATTATTTCTTAATAAATTAGATCAAGGAAATAAAAGAGTGGCAACCAATGAAGTACTCATAGCTTCTTGAAGAGCAGTCTATCATGTGAGCCCTAGGGCGTGAGCCATGTCTCAGTCATTTACCAAACCATGCCTTAAATTTTGATCAGCCTTGGAAGTAAAAGTATGAAAAAACTGAAAGAAAAGAGAAATTATCCTCTGCCTAATTTTGCCAACATTATCAAAATAAAAAAATAATAATTTCTAAAGTGTATATGTTTCCTCCTCTACCACAGTGGCGCTGACTGATTAATATAGAGAAAATACTTTGATGATCAACAAACACTCTAAGAAATCTAGAGAAATTAAGTTCTCAGCCAACAATTCATCTTAAAACTCCATTATCAACACAAACTGCTATTTTTTATTTCACTGTATGCTGATTTTTTGAAGATTTTTTTTCCTCAGGAAATTCAATAATTCCCAATTCTTTGAGTTCTTGATGTCATAGTGTCCCTTACCCCCAATACACCACAGGAGTATAAATGTCTCACATTGCATCAATTATATTGGCATATTTTTTCAATCATAGTAATTGCATATTTCATAGCCATTCAGAGTCCACCCTTGAAATTTTGTAGGTGAACTTTGGGATTGGGAGAAAATTTTTTCTTTTTGATATTGATACACAATTTCTAGGTTTGGGATTGTCAGAGGCCACCATATGAAAAAATCTTCACTGACAGTGAAGCTAATCATAAAGCAATGGAAAGAGGGAAGGCAGCTCTGGTGGCTTAGCGGTTTAGCGCCGCCTTCAGCCCAGGGCGTGATCCTAGAGACCTGGGATTGCGTCCCATGTCAGTCTCCCTGCATGGAGCCTGCTTCTCCCTCTGGCTGTGTCTCTGCCTCTCTCTCTCTCTCTAATAAATAAAATCTAAAAAAAAAAAAATGGAAAGAGAGAGAGAGGAAAATAATATATCATCAGAAAACAAAATCCAAAGATGGGACTGTTTTTGTAAATATCTAACAAACATTCCACATATTAAAGCAATGATATTTGTAGGAATAACATCTAGAAATAATTTTAATTTGTACATATATGTTACACATTTCTGTGAAAAGAACATGGAATTTTTTATGTGTGGCATCTAGCATAAAGTCTGATCTGTAGAGGTTACTCCAAAAGCAAATGTTGAATAAAAGAACCGATTATACAGATGACCAAAATAGATTACTTACAATTTTTGGAGGGAAGAATGCTGTCATAAGAATGCTTATCATATATACACGTTTGGAACTTCTTTCTTCACTTTTTCATTTTGTATTAGCCACAGTAGAGACCAGGGTAACATGTTCTACTTCAATATAGTCACTCTCTCTTATCCTTTTGAGGTAAAAGTTCAACACAAACATGGGTTTGGCGCTTTTATGGGCTACCACTCTTGTAAGAAGCACAGAAATTTCCACTATTTTTCCTTCTTAAGGTAGTACATTCTGAGGAGTCCCAATATATCTCTAGGATACTTGAATTATGTTCCTTGAATCTATCCCATACTATAGCAGTTAACAGATAAAGCAACAAATATATATACCTTCAAATATAACTTGGTTGTCTGTATAATATCAAAAAAGTTTGGGCTTCTATAAATTGGTCCATAAATGTTTACTAGCATGGTTACTGAAATAACAGAATTTGCCATAAAAGAATTACTATCCAAAATTTTATCAGTATAATTCATTATAACATATAACTGACATTTTCTTTGAAATAAGAAACCTATATTTACTAGGCATCAGGTTGTCAAGTGAGCTGAATATGTAAGCAGCAATCAAGACAATTAGGTCTGTAACCTGTGTAACTAAACCATCTAAAGACATTGGCTTCATATAATTTAAATTTCTCTAACTAAATCATTTTTTGGTTTGAGAAGTTTTGATTATTTCATTATAAAATTTTCAGACAGGTACATGGATTCAATCAATAAATTAATTGATCAGGGTTTCTACTTTTAGCATACCTGTGTAGGTCTGCAACAGTCCAGCTTACCCACTGATAACATCTATATGCTCAAGATAAAATACAGAAAACAGTGATATGGGAATTTGTAGTAAATATATATAGGCAGATTGTTGGAGGGAATTAGTTATTGTAATTAAAGTCAGACAGAAAACCCCTGATTATATTCTCAGAATATGATCCTTGTCTTCAGTTACCACCACCGCCACAGACCTTCATATTTCTTAATTTAATAAAAATAATCTGTCATTATTATATTATTACCAATTATTTAAATACTTTTGGGTGATAATTATGTGTGCACAGTTGTAGGCAAGTATACATGCTTTTATTTCAATATTAAAATGACTTCATAAGTCTTATTATTCTTTATAATAATAAATGCAGGGAAGTTAAGTTCCTGAGGTCACACAGAATGGAGTGCTTAAGCATGTACTAGAACAGCCCAGGCAGTTTTACTTTTCTTTTTCTTTCTTTCTTTTTTTTTTTTTGTTGTTGTGAAATTCACTTAATTTATAATTGATCATTTTAAACAGTATGTTAAAGTGGCTTTTAGTGAATTTAAAACATTGTGCTACCACCACCTCTTTCTAGTTTTAAACTTTTTCATCATCTCAGAACATTCCATATGATTCATTCTCCGTCCCCTTCCCCCAGTTTCTAGAAACCACAAATCTTCCTTTATGTTCTAAGTATTTGCCTAAATACTCAATTCAAAAGGAATCATATAATGTACAATCTTTGTATTTGTCTTCTTTCAATTAGCTTAATATTTTGAGATTATTTCGAGTTGTTGTATGTAGCAGTTTTAAGTACTTTTTATGGCTGAGTAATATTCCATTGTATGCATATACCACAGTTTGTTTATTTGCTTCTACATTGATAGGCATTTGGGTTCACGGCAACTTTTGGCTATTGTGAATAACGCTGCTATAAACATTTGTGTACAGGTATCTGTGTGGGCATATATTTTCATTTCAGAAAGTTTGTCTATTTTAATAGTATATGATGGAACAAATTAACTGATAATGTATCAAACAGGCATTAAATCCCACTATGCTTAGATCTTTGGGAAAATTAGTTACCATGGTTTGTAGCTTCCAGAGTCAGTGACTCTGTGTATGAAAGATGAAAACACTTAATTTAGAAACATGAAATTCTAGCTCTGTTCTCTGGTACTCATTACTGGAGAAATTATAATTTGATTTAAGTATCCAAAGGGTATTCATTTCAAATGTGTATATGAAGTACTTCTTATGACCAGGCACTACCTTAGGAGTTAGAAATTTAAAGACGAAAAATCATTATTCTTGTTCTCATTCTTCACTTCTCATGAAGTCTGCATTCCTAAGAAATAATAAAAAAATCTAAATAAAATAAAATAAAATAAAATAAAATAACTGTTTAATGGATGTTTCTAAAAACTGCAGTGGAAGCATAAGGGAAAGAATAACTGAGTTTGCCCAGAGGAGGTAACATTTTGCTGAGACTTAAACAACAAATATGAATTTGCGAAGTAGGCAATCAACTGGAGACTTTTCTTTGGTAAATTTAATAACATAAAGGCAACAAGGCAAAAAAGAGCACTGTTCTGAAGACCATCAGCAGTTTCTTTTGTTGAAGTATAAAGAAAGGTCTAAATAATTAAGGTTCCAGAAAACCATGCAGAGACACAAAGTTTAGTCTTTATGTGATGAGAATGTGCAGATAGCCATACACAGACCTTTAGATTTCATTTCATATTTTACAGGGACTAACTTGAATATCTAAAAATATCACTCTGGCAACAATGCATTAAAAGGAGGAAAGGAGCTGGGGGTAGATGCCAGGAGAATATAATAAGGTCATCATCTAGTTAAGAAGGGAAGATGTCCTAAAGTAAGACAGGACCAGTGTGGATATAGTAGAAGGAATGAATTTTAAATATATTCAAACATCTAAATTAAAATTATTTAAGAATCAATTATACCTTGGAAATAACAAATACAGGACCATATCCAAAAAACCTTTAGTAGTGTCTTCCACTGTTCTAGAAAGAAGGGTAAGCAATTCTGGAGAAAGAGGATGGTCTTATTTTGAACATATTTAATTTGTGTTTTGTGAGTATCATCGGGGTAAAGACATGTTAGGTGATGGAATTTGTGGATCTGAATTTCTGAAGTAGTCTAGTTTGGAGACATGTAGTTAGGAACAATGACCACATAGGTGACGGGAGAAATATCATAATCCCTATATAAACTGTTTCAAGCTATTGCTTTAAGCCATATTCCTGCCTTTCTAATTCAAAGTCTGCTTCAGGTCCTATAAAAATATTAGACTGCAGAGACACCTGGATGGCTCAGTAGTTGAGTATCTGCCTTTGGCCTCAGTCATGGTCTCAGGGCCCTGGGATTGAGTCCCACATCAGGGTCTGCACAGGGAGCCTGCTTCTCCCTCTGCCTATGTCTCTGCCTTTCTCTCTGTGTCTTTCATGAATAAATAAATAAATAAATATTTAAAAAACATATTAGAATCTTGAAAGATCAAATTAAACAAAACAATGTAACTTTAAAATATAGTACAAATATTAAAGAAAGGAATAAATTTTTCTATAAGAAAATTATTTGGAACAGGTATTAATGATTTGGAATTCCACTTCAATATAAAAATATAACCATAAAAGAATGTGACCATAGAGCAGAGATAATTATGTTGCTATTGGTAACTTTCTATTTTGGAAACCTTCTTAATTGTACAAACAAATGTATAAATTATGAAATAAAAATATATTTATTATATTTTATATATTATATATACACTTCTGGAGATCCAAGTCATCATAAAATTCCATGTTCAAGATGGTAGCATAGGAAGATCCTGCACTCATGCCCTCCCGGGACACAGAAAATCTGGCAGCTACATGTGAAAATAATTCCCTCTGAAAAAGATCTGAAAACTAGCTGAACAGCTCCACCAAAACAAAAGATAAAAGGACCACAATAAGACAGGTAGAAGAGGCAGAAACAAGTTGTCACCAAACACCTCACACCCTGTCCAGTGGCCCCCAATTGGTAAGGATCTCACAAATATGGAATTTCTCCCTGAGGAGCAAAGGGCCTATGCTCCACATCAAACACTTCATCCCATGGGGGCAGCACCAGGGACATGAGCCCCCAAAATATTGATTTTTGAAAACCAATGAGGTATATCTAAGAGAATTATGGTGCTGAGGAATTGAAATATAGCTCTTAAAGGATTCCCACACACACACACACACACAGACTGGCTTAGTCAGTAATATTGTATTGAAAGTTTGAAGAATGGGAAGAAAGTAAATATTGAAAGTTTCCATCACAAGAAAACAACACAAAAACAATTTGTAACTCTGTGGAGTGACAGATGGTAATTAGAATTATTGTGGTGATCATTTCATAATGTATACAAATTTGCATCATTATGTTGTACATCTGAAGCTAATATAATGTTGTATTGTTAATTATACTACAATAAAAAATCAACATAAACAAAATTTAAAGGGAAATATGAGCCTGGTCAAAATTTAGTGCAATAATCATTAACAGAATTTAGAGTCAATAAGTGAAAAAGAAAAAGACTGACATTATGATATGAAATTTATATATGAAGAAAAACAATTGAGCACCACAGATGTTGAAAACAGTTTACTCTCACCACTAATTTAAATAAATATCAGAATAGAAATAAGATACTTAAAAATCTTTGTATAGATTGGCACTATTTCATTTTTATAATAAAATAAACTTTGAAAACATTAACGACCAATATTAAGAGTGTTTAAATTACAGTATATTATAGAGTAGAATATTATGCATACAATATTGTAAATATAAAATAATTTTTATGGGCAGTAAAATATTCACAATATATTGTTAAAAGGAAAAATAGCAAAATAATTGAGCATCCTGTTTCCAATTTGTGTATAAGTAATGGAAATATGAATTATTCTTTTTGTGTTTTATTTCTAATTGATTTCTGAAAGAATATGTACAGATTTTATATAAAATATATTAAAATTGTAAAAAACAAACAAACATGGAGATGTATGTATGGTATGAAAGTACCAGTAGAAAATGGATTTTATAAGAAATTTTAAAAGGAGAATACAGTAGTAAATGCAAATACTATTACATTCCAGTAATATGTGACCATTTTATTTGTCATTTCTGAAGGGTCTATAAAATTTGAGTGCTATATTGGCATGATTAAGTTGAAAGCCAGGATGCAATAAACTGAGGTGTATGTAGTTTAAGACAGTAGATCTAATGACATCAACTTTGTCTGAGTCACTGAAATCACATACCTGAAACAAGTCTAGCATAAAGTAGGCCAATAACAATCATTTGCCAAATTAATAGAATGATCAGATAAATAATATATAGTTAAAACTATCCTAGAAAAAAAAAACAAGAGGAACATCAAATTGCTATATTCTAAATTGAATACATTGTCTTACTTTGGATTTTCAGAAGTGCAGCTTCTGACAAAAGATGTAAATGTAGAAATTTATGTGAGAAGTCTCCCTAGGAAGCACAAAAGGAGGAAGCATAGAAAATAAGACAGAAAGTGGTAGGCAGATACATTTGATGGCCTCTTGATCTCTGGACCCCAGTGTTGCATTATTTTTAATTCATTCCCTTGAGGCTGTGAATGGTATATGCAACTTGCTTCTGACCAATAGAATATGGCAAAGGTGGTGAGATGTCACACCCACAATTATGTCGTTATATAGCAAAATAAACCAGTCTTCATCTTTATTCATTCATTCATGCATCCTCCAAATTGTTACATGCTCATTATGTGTCAGGAAAAGTGAACTGCAGTAAGGGCTAAAATGAGAGTGCCTAGTCCATTATAAACTCGGAGCTCTAACCCAAGCTCCATCTCACAGGTGTCACATTCAACAGGAACCTTTTTTCTTCTTGGAAGGGAGAAGAATGCTTTCGGGTTCATCCTCCTAGGAAAAATGATACTGCTGGACTTCTAACACCACAGCCAACACACACGATCATCTCTGTTTCCCTTACCTCAGATCTTTCACTATTTTAATCTTTTTATGAAGACCAGAATCTCAAAGAGATAGATATCTGCATTCCCATGTTCATTGCAGCAATATTTATAATAGCTAAGCTATGGAAATAACCAAAAAACTTAATGGCTGTTGATGGATATGAATAGATAAAGAAGATATAGTTGGTAGTTAATAGATTATAGATGTTGATAGATGATAGATAGATAATAATCATAAAAATCCACAAGAATTATTAAATTTAAAAAACAAATTCAGCAAGGTTGTAGGATAGAAGATCAATATATAATAATGAGTAGTATTTCTATGCCCTCTCAATAAACAATCTGGATAGAAAAATAAGAAAACAATCTATTAATAGTGGCTAGAGAAAGAGTAAGGCATGTAGCAATAAAAGTAACCACGAAGATGCAAAATATGTATACTGACAACTAGAAGATGCTGCTGAAAGTAACTAAAGTATTTGGTTAATTCTTAAGTAAATAGAAAAATATTTGTGTTCAAAGATACTAGGGTAACAGTACTTCTCAGACCAATCTACAAATTCAGTGAAATCGCTATCAAAATCCCAGTGACCATTTTTGCAGAAATGGAAAACTAATTCTGACATTCACATGAAATTGCAAATGACACCAAATAGCAAGAATATCCTTGGGGGAAAAAAACAAAGTCTGAAGGTTCACACTTCCCAATTTCAAAAGCTCTTATAAACCTATCATAATCAAAACAATGTGGTCCCAGCATAATGGTAGATATAATTAGAAAAATAGCATAAAACTGAGGGTCTAAAAGTAAACCCTTAGATCATCTGTTTTGCTTTCTATAATAGTATGAACACATTCCACGATGGAAAGAATAGTCTCTTCAAAAATTGGTGCTGGGATACCTGGATATCTGCATATAGAAACATGAAATTAAACTTTACCTCACCTCATATATAAAACAACTCAAAATATATCACAGGCCTAAATATAAGGGATAAAAGTATAAAACTAATGGAGAAAACATAGGGACAAATCTTCACGAACATGGACTTGGCAATGGTTTCTGACATGTGATATCGAAAACACAAGCAACAACAAGTACATGAATAGGATTTTCTAAAAATTAAAAATACATGTGCATCAAATGACAATATCAATAGTAAAAAAATACCACAAATGAAACAAAATGTTTATAAATCACATATCTGATAAAGGTCTAATATCTAGAATATACATAAAGCTCATGTAATTCAATAACAAAAAGAAAAACAACCCAATTTAAAAAAAAGAGACCAAGGACTCCTTTCTCCAAAGAATGTAAACAAATGGCCAACAGGACCATGAAAATATAATCAATACAATTGGCTATGTGTAAAGTGCAAATCAAATCACAAGATAACAACTCACAGCTACTAGAATGGCTATAAGTAATACAAGTGTTGGTGAAGATGTGAAGAAACTGAAATGCTTGTACATTACTAGTGGAAATGCGAATTGCCAAGCATCTAAGAAAGCAGTTTGTCGGTTCCATAATAAATTAAACCCAGAAATTCCATTTTTAGATATATGCTCAAGAGGTCTGAAGACATGTTCAAACAAAAGGTGCACATGAATCTTCATAGCAACACTCATCACCACAATGGTTGTAGCCAGTTCAAGTTTCTATCAACTCATGACTGGATAAAGAAAATGTGCTACAGGGGATCCCTGCATGGCTCAGCGGTTCAGCACCTGTCTTTGACCCGGGGCGTGATCCGGGAGTCCTAGGATCGAGTCCCACGATCGAGTCCAGGGTCGGGCTCCAGGCATGGAGCCTGCTTCTCCTTCCTCCTAGGTCTCTGCCTCTCTCTCTCTCTATGTCTATCATGAACAAATAAATAAAATCTTTTAAAAAAAAGAAAAAAATGTGATACATTCATATAATTGAATTCGGTCATAAATGGAAATTAAGCACTCATACATGCTACACCATGGACAAATCTTGAATATATTGTGATTAATGTAAAAAGCCACACATAAAAGGGCACTTATTGTAGGATTACCTTTATATGATATTTATACAATATAAAATTCAAAAGAAACAGAAAATAGATTAGTGGTTGCCAGATGATAGAGGGAGGGATGGGAATGACTACTTAATGAGTATAGGGTTTCCCTTGGGATTATAAAAATGTAAGGAATTAGAAAATGGTAATGATTGCACACCTTTGAGAATATATTAAATGCTACAGAATTGTACACCTTAATATCAAAATGTTAATTTGTGTGTATTTTACCATATTGAAAAATATATGAATAGGATAAAAGTATATGAATGCATTACCAAAAAAATCATGGTAAAGATGGTTAAAGTTGTATAACACCTAGTAAAGATAATTTACAGAGAAACCCAAGTCCTTAAAAGAAAATGTCATATGTAATTTAAAAAAAGGAGATCACATTATGTGGTCTGGAAGAAAATAGAAGTATTTTCAATTGAAAATAGAATATATTTTATAAATTTTTCACTGGACCATTATTGTACATATGGTTTAAACATATAGGTGAGTGGATATACACAGTCAATCCAGAGAATAGCATACAACCAGGTTGTTATTTGAATAAATGAAAATTAGTGTATCTCATAAAGCCCCAAATTTAGTGTATTCAAAACCTGAGCTCATTATCTTCTTCCAAGTGATTTCAGCTATTGTATTCTCAGGTTTATTTAATGGAACAACCCAGAGATTTCAAAGCAGAAACTCAACATTATCTTCCTTTTATACGTTTATCTGATTTCTACCTATGCAATGCCTTGTCATTTTGTGTCTTGACTCTAGTTTTAAGAGCTCTAGGATTAGAACACATAAAGATCTAAGAGATGCATGACCTCATAACCTACATAAGAAAACATTTTTAAGGAATATCTTCTAATACTCAATTAGCTACGTATTTCACTTGTTTCTCAATGACATCTGCTCCATAAATACATAAATTGTGGATTTATGTATAATAAGTCCCCAGTCAGATTAGGTGTACTTTTTAATTTTTTTTTTAATTTTTAAGTTTATAAGTGCTTGTGGAATGGCAGGAGAAAAAAAATGATTGCATGAGAAACATTGGTGAACTAGGATTTATTGTAACATCATAAAGATTAAAACAATGCTATAAATATTACAGGTTCTCTTAATAGAATCTGAGCATTAACAAATTAGTAAATGTTTCTCTTTACAAGTCATTTTTAATTTAAAAAGAATTTATAAATGAAAGAGTAACTTATCTTTAGTTGAAAACTTTATAGACATAATTAAAAGTTTACATAGCTGTACAAAATAAAGCAGACGGATCCTACATGCCTGCCCCTTACACAATCTCCCCCAATGGTAACTTCTTGCAAAACTCCAGTACAACATCACATCAGGAGTTTACTTTTATACAGTATAATAATTCTATTCAGATTTTCCCAGTCTTATTTATACTGATATGTGTGTAGCTATGTGTATTTAGTTCTACATAATCTTATCACAAGTAGGTTTGTGTATTTACTGCCACAGTAAAATATAGAACTATTCCATCACTACAAGGATCCCTTTTGGAAAATAACTACTCTTTTCAAAACAAAGTAACTCTTAATCATTTATTAGATACATTTAACTGTTTGGTGTCAAGTATGTATTAAAAGAGATACCACATTACTTAAGAGATTGTATTTGTGTATACATGCAGACATAGTCACATAAAAAGGATCCTAAAGAAAGTATCCTCCAAATTATTTATTGTCTTTAAAATAGCTCCAGTATGAGGAATGTAACCAATATCTTGGGATAAAAATGTGTGAATAATAAATACAGTTGTAACACGAATTATGTACTACTTTCACTTTGATTCTCTGACTGAGAATATCAACTTAAAATGTGATAAAATAAAATTGCCTACTTTTCTCTGAAGCTGGGCTTATGTAATTTCCACATCAATATCTTTCAAGCCCGGTGTTCCTAGGAATAGCTTTCATTAGAATAACACAGTAAAAGCTTGGAGGAAGGCTGAGATGCCATTCAATGTAAAATGTACCTTATGAGCTGGCTTCCATAATTGTTACTCACATATTACAGAAGACAGGATGCAGGTTCATGAAGTGATTGGGAAAAAGTAGATAAAAAGAACAAAGAATAAGTCTGTCAAATATATTCCTTTTTGGTTTTATTGCTTAATTTATCCTCTTAGAAAAAGATAATGTAGAACACTTTTTAAAACCTCACATAGTTTGAAGGATTGAAAACAAAAATTAACTACTGGAGATTTTTAATGGAACAGTTAACATGCTTAATCAGTGTTATTTTCAATAAATAAGATTATAAAGCGATAGGAGAAGGTTTGTTAGATATTATGCTTTTCATTATAAACTTGTAATTTCCCAAATACATGAAGATGTAAGACAGATTTACTTGCTCAAAATTAAAATAATTATAATACTTGGCATTCTTATGGTTGCTTTCATTTCTATTACTTAAAACTGCTTTTATGTATATTATATATCTAGGATATAGGTGAATTGATGTTATGATTTTAGCTTAAAAAACTGAGAAATAAAGAAACTATGAAAAGCCATTCATTTAGTAACAGTGATAGGATATGGATAGGATAGGGTATGATAGGATCATAAGTTCTGTAACTTAAATATATATTAAATTCTCTAAAAAGTATCTGCCACAGTGCTTTCAAGTGCTTGAAAAAAAACTCCACATCTTTATTAGGAACCAATGAATCATTTTTCTTTTCTTTTAAACATTAAAATTAATTTATATAAATAATATTCACTAAACATCTTTAATTAAGGTTAGCTGAAGTTCTGTAGAGCTTGGCTATCAATGTCTATAGGATTACTCCTCCACTTGGGCTTCTGATAGATGATGGATGGGTTTCAATAGAAATGTCTTGAGAGAACTGCTAAAGAGTGAGCATATATGTCCTGAAAATAAAACTGAGGATGGTGTCCTAATAAATATCAATATTTTTTAAATGGGCACCAAAGAAGGAGTCTGAGATAAAGAAGTAAACCAGAAGTGTGGGAGGAAAACAAGAACATTATTTTGTCATGGAAAAACTTTGATAAATGTTATTGAAAGGTCAAATGAGATAAGCATTAAATCCATGACTAATGCTTAACAAGAGGCAGATTATTACAGACTGTGAAAACAGCTGGGTCATATGCACAAGAGTGAGAAATAAATGGTAAAGCATAGAAAGTGTAGATGACTTTAAAATAGAGAAGAGGGATAAGAGAGCAATGAGGGAGGGAGTACTCTAAGGAATTCCATAATTTTTTAATTTGTTTCATTTTATTTGTAGATTCCATTTTGTCTCAAGTAAGAAGGAGCATGCTTGTAATACTAAAAGGAAACCAATAAATAGAAATGTTGAAGACACAAAAGAAAAGACCAAAATCTATGATTTAAAAATATCTTAAAATTCTCCTAATGTTTTTCACATTATTCTGTAAAAACATTGTTATGATAGTGATTGCAAGGATTTTCCATTCAGGAATCACCTACAATGGTTGAACCCACAGTGGTTGAACTCTATAATCTTTATATTGCAAGAGAAAATTCCCTATTTTGTATATTTTTCCCATTTAGTTTAGGCTCAAGTATAATTTTCCTTAAGAAATTTTTCCCAATGTTTGTTTATTTATCCCATTTTAAATTTATATACACATTCTCAGATTTTTTTTGAAAGCCTTTATTAGAAATAAAGGAAGCATTTGGGGAGAAAAGCAGAAATCTTATAAATTAAATCAAGGCAATACATACAGCTAAATTTCATGAATGACACATATATTGTACATCATCAAATACCATTGAGATGTGTTCCACATTGGGGCACCTGGGTGGCTCAGTCGGTTAAGCATTTGACTTTTGGTTTTGGCTCAGGTCATGATTTCACAGTCATGGAATTAAAACCCTCATTGGGCATCACATTCAACACAGAGTCTGCTTCAGATGCTTTCTCTCTCTCTCTCAAAATCTTTAAAAACAGATGTATTCCAAATTAAAGATATAAAAAATCAACAATTTATACTATTAAATAATAATTAGCTTACATACTTATTTTAAGACTGCATATGAACATTAACCAAAGTGAGACCTTATATTTTGCTTATATTATTGAGATACATGATGTCAGGTGGCTTCCATTAATTAATCTAAATATAAACATTAATATTTATATAAATTTCACTGACTCTTGCTAGAGTCAGGAAAGAGGCACATTTTCATTAATCAAACAAAACTAAATTATCTATGTATTGGAATATCCACTACAGAATGAGGACATTAGAGTCAATGAATTCTTAATGACTTGAATGTTTTACGTTACCACTTGTTGTATTTCTAAAGCCACTGTCAGATTACAAATACTTTGCCTATATTATTTCCCCAGATTGAAGGATTGTGATCTCAGTGACCTTCTTCCAAGGATGATTTGACAAGATTGATTTAAAGATCTGTCACATAGAGCTATAAAGCTTTTGTCAAAATTTATTCATGATTATGAATAATTTATTAATATAAGCATTTCAAATCAAAGTAGAGTTCACATTTTCTCATTTTAATACTTCACTGTAAAATAAGTAATCAGTAATTACTGGACTATCTATGTCAAAGATTATTTTATTTTAATTATACCAAGAAAAATTAGTACATTTTAAAAAATTGCATAAGCTAAAGCTGCATAGGCATTAATTATAATAGGGGAACAAATGTAATAATAAGTACATTTCAATTTCTAGGTTATAATGCTACTCTATTGCTGAATAACAGAATAAAAGAATGCATGAAGAGAATTATTATCAGTTTTATATTTCTTGTAAACACAATTTATTGATGTCAAGATGTGGATCATTTATATTAGATTGGTAAATAAATACAAGCATATAATCTATAAAATATCTCAAAATAAATACATACACATTTATGTTTTTTTCTCGTTGTTTTATAAACATATAAAAATTTCTGTCAAAACTTAATAATGGAAAACAATTGAGCAAAGGTATTTTCTTTTTTTCTCATATTTATTCCCCCAAATCCTTCTCCCCCTTTTGGATATTTGCATGATTTATATGCTTTTTATTAGTTTTTCATTTATTTCTTACTGTTACAAGTAGTTCAAAGTTGTTTTTTTAACAAAAATTCTTATAAATACAATCATTCTCATTAATTCTCTGATACCACTTTGGTAATATATTATGGCAATACATCAGAAGGCTGCTATTGCAATACCATTATATTATTGCAGTATATCAAAAAACACAAAATTCTGATGTCATTAATTAATCATAAGTATAATTCCAATTGATCACAATAACGGCTTTTCATTTTTATTAAAATTGAAGCAAAAGAATTAATTCAAAATGTGGACAGATAATACTTGGCTACATACGCTACTGGATTAGAATAAATTATACATTTAACTTTATGCCTCAATAAAATGAGTTTTTTGTAGTGGAGTTTAATCGTATATGTTGGGGTGACTGAACTTGCATAAGTTAAGGACTGTGACTCTTCCTTGGATTAATTAACCATCTCATAAATAATGCCTACAACCAAAGGAAATATTGAAGGAAGATACTGAAAGCTACTATTGTGCTAATTAAGCTACTTTTGCTATTATGAACTTCTTTTTTTTTTTTTAATGATTAGAGAGAGAAACAAAGAGGAGAGAGAGAGCTAGATAGCCAGGGGAGGGTCAAAGAGAGAGGAAAGGAAAGAATCTCAAGCAGACTCTGCATTGAGTGTGGAACCTGATGCATGATTGATTTCATGGCCCTGAAATCATGACCTAAGCCAAAATCAAGAGGCTGATGCTTAACCAACACCACCACCCAGGCACTCCAAACTATCTTCATTTTTTTGTGCAGTTTTCCTGACACACTGTCAGTAGGAGCACAACATAAAAGTATGTTGATATAATTTCATGTATAAACTCAATTTCAACATTCATTTCCTTATATTCTTTATTTGTATGGATGTAATTTAAATTAATTTGAAGGATGAGGGCAAGCTGTAAATTGATAGTGATATAAAGTGTAAAATTGAAATAGAAAATGGATAATTTAATTCCAGCAAATATAGTGGACACTTGCAACCACACCACAACCAAATTTAACAAATAGTGGCAAAAAAAAAAAAATAGTGGCAAGTGACTATATTTGTTAGTCACTTATTTTATGTAACGGTTAGGATAAATTTTGACCTTTTCCAAGACTACCCTGAAAGTTTCTGTTAGGGAAATCTAGAGAGATATATACGAATATAAAGGAAAAGGAAGCAGGATAATACAATGTAACCAAATTAAAAATAAAATGTAAGTGGTTTCATTTTAGGTTTTAATTGAGTCTATTATGCACGCTAAATTTTTGCAGTACTGACCCTTGATAATCCATTCCATCCTATAGCCATGCTCACAAAGCCTCTGGGGTTAGCACATGGCTCGCGTTAGCCAATAGAACAAAAGTTAACATGAGCAAAAGTTTAAAACTGTTTAGGCATTGGGTTTATCCTCTCAGATTCTTGGATCTCTTCTGTTACCATGTGAACAAGTCCAGATTAATCTGGTAGAGAATAAAGACATGTAGAGGCCTCAGTGGTACCAACCACTTCAGCCATCACAGTTGAGAACTGAGATGTGCATTAGTCTACTACCCTAGACCATAGACCTACAACTAATCCAGCCCACCCAGGTGAATCAACCAGTGAATCTACAGGATAAAGAGACTATAAACTTTTACTAATTTAATCTAGAAGACTTAAAGGGGTTGGTTATGAAGCAAAAAATTCAAGTTGATACTTTGGAAAGAGCTACCCCTGACAATGTATATATACTAATAATAACTTTGAATTATTTGAAAGTTTAATTGCAATGCATGTTTATTTTTTGATAATTTACAGTGATATCAGTCAATCAATCCATCTGTAAATATCCTTATAAAATAATTCATGTCAGGCAGCCCTGGTGGCTCAGTGGTTTAGCACCACTTTCAGTTCAGGGCCTGATCTTGGGGACCCAGGATCAAGTCCCACATCAGACTGCTTACATAGAGCCTGCTTCTCCCTCTGCCTGTGTCTCTGCCTCTCTCTCTCTCTGTGTGTCTCTCATGTATAAATAAATGAAATATTTTAAAAAATTATAAAAAATAAAATAACATATCTACAACAGATAAAATATATCATATTTGAAAGGCCTGTTATTGATATTTAAACATGAACAATGTCATTTTCTGCTAGGTAATCAATTACAGAAGCAAACACTTAAAGAAAACTATAGCAACATATACTGTAAATGACAAGGATATCATTAAAATAAAATGATAAAAGGGAAGATTAATAAGTTTCATCATAACAGAAAAAAGCAGGTATGAAGCAACTGATGTACATTCAGATGTTCATTTTAATAAACTAAAAAGTATAGGTAATAGAAAATACTACTAAGATCATATATGATAGAACTGGATTTTTGTCTGGTGCAAAAAACTATATAGAAGAGTAATATGAAAGAAAATAGACTTCATGGCTGTACATATCTGCTGGAAAATATAAGATCTAATAAAAGAATTGTACTAGAAAGTATTTGGGAATTGAAAAAAACAACAAAAATATCTAAATTACAGGACTCTACTAAATTCTACCCAAGAGATTGGCTAAGTACATTTGCTATCTAATTGCAGATGATAAAAATAAAAAATTAAACAAAGTACAATATTTGAAACTTACAACATTTTACCTTATTTTAATATATTATATATTTAAATATATATTCTGATAGTTATTTAAATGACTTTAAAATAATTTTCTCCATTATGTATATATGGCTACAAATAATATGTTTTATATAACACTGTGCCATATGCTACTTTTGCCTTACAACAGTTATATATATATATATATATAAAGTATTAAGGTCAATATCATCTCAATTTTATACAAAGGAACTGAGATTAAGAAAAGAAAAAAATGATTAGAATAATGTCAAAACTAATATCTTCTGATTTGAACGAACATATTTTCCCATGAGTATCAGTGATTTTCCAACATATTATATAAAACTATAGGTTAAGAATATTTTCCTAAATATAGTGTGCATGTGTGTGTGTGATGGAATATTACTCAGCCATCAAAAAGATGAAATCTTATCATTTACAATGACATAGATAGAACTGGAGGGTATTCTGCTAAGTGAAATAAGTTAATCAGAGAAAGACAATTAATATAGTTTCCCTCATACGTGGAATTTAAGAAACAAAACAAGGATCATAGGGGAAGAAAGGGAAAAACAAAATAAGACAAAATCAGAGAAGGAAACAAATCATAAGAGACTCTTAACTAGAGGAAACAAACTGATGGTCACTGGAGGGGAGGTGGTGGAGATGGGGTAAGTAAGTGATGAGCATTAAAGAGGGCACTTGATGTCATGAGCACTGTGTGTTATATGCAACTGATGAATTACTGGATTCTACACTGAAACTATTAATACATCATATATTAAGTAGTTTGCTTTAAATTAAATAAATAAAAAATAATATTTTTTCTACATATAATTCTAAATATCCAGACTGTTTAATTATACAAAATTATAAGATCATTAGCATTAATCTCATTATCTTATTACATAGAACAGGAAGAGAATGGAAAATAGAGCATAATTAGAGTCTATCATTGGAGCAATAAAATAAATCTTTGTTATATTATTAGATTTATGAATAGGCAGAGTATGCATTTTGATGTTTTTAGGTTAGTAAGAAATCACCCATAGAAACAGATAACTCTTTAACATCTGTTTAAGAAGATCAGAAAATCCTTCCATAGGGACACCTGTGGCTCAGTGGTTGAGCGTCTGCCTTTGGCTGAGGGAATGATCCCAGGCTCCAGGAATCGAGTCCCACATCAGGCTCCCTGCATGGAGCCTGCTTCTCCTTCTGCCTATGTCTCTGCTTCCATCTCTTATGAATAAATAAAATCTTTAAAAAAAAATCCTTCCATAACTGAAAATTTCAAGCACCATATTGGAGAAACAGGATACAAATTATATTATTTCTTTTTGTAGCAGATGAGGAAAACTATATTCTAAGAGGATGATTTTCTCAAACTATCTCAACAGTATATTACAGAGATATAATATACAATGTTGCTCTCCATGACACTAAATGCTCAGCATATCATGAAGTCAAGGAAAAGTGGAGATCCTGGTCTTTACACCCTAAATAACTGCCTTAATATATATTGTAGGTTTATTCTGTCATTGCTATTTTGGTAGTGGTGTCGAGAGAGATATTGACAAGAGGTTGAAATAATTCAATATGCCATAATTCTAAGGAAACGATTCTATACATTTAAGTTTATATTGTTAATATAGGGATGTGATTTTTACTATAGCTAAAAATATAGTGTATAAACGTTATGTAATATAATACACAGTTTGGAAGTTTAACACATTTTCCCTAAAACTTAAGAGCAGTATCTTTTAGTTTTGTGTCTTTCTTAATGCTTACAGGAATGGGAGATTTGAGATGATGCAAAAAATTATTTATGTGGTCTGAATTTGAAGACGTAATGTGCTAGGATGTTCTGCTTTGTTGTGAAAAAGATAGACAAAGAGAGGTCTTTTGGGGAAAATGATGGAATAGGAGGATTCTCAGCTCATCTCCTCCCACAGATACAACTAGTTAACAGCCATAGCAGTGTCCAAGGCCTATAAAACCACCTAGAGACTTACACAACAAATTCTCCACAGCTAAATGTAGACAAGAGGCCACACTAAAGAGGGTAGGAAGGGTGGTGACATGGCCAGGAGCTATAGGACTAGTGGGACCGTCCAGAGGAAGGAAGGTCACCACCATGGGAATGAAGAAGGGAGAAAAACAGACTCTTGGCTTTCAAAACCAGAGTAGCTAAATTTTACAAGTTCTTGCAAAATATAGAGCTTAACATCTGTAATATTAAAAATCAGCAGGCTCCTGAGAGAGCCAGGAGGGTGAGAGGAAACTAAGTTCCCACCCTTAAAGAGATAGCACAACAGACAGCCTCACAGAGATATATTATATTAGCAGAAAAATACCTAGTGTATACAGGAAGGAATTTATTTACTGACCTCAGAACACATACTGGAGTGACAGGGATCATTGGAAAACCTATGCAGGAACAAAGTTGCTAATGGGCACCATTTTCCTCTCCTGCCCTGTGGCATAAACATAGGGACACCTGCAGGAATCAGCACTGCACCAACTCTTACTACTAAACTTGCTAACAGGGATCCCTGGGTGGCGCAGTGGTTTGGCACCTGCCTTTGGCCCAGGGCGCGATCCTGGAGACCCGGGATCGAATCCCACGTCGGGCTCCCGGTGCATGGAGCCTGCTTCTCCCTCTGCCTGTGTCTCTGCCTCTCTGTGTGTGTGTGTGTGTGACTATCATAAATAAAAAAAAAATAAATAAAAAATAAATAAACTTGCTAACATCATGCCCCACCAATGTGTTCTCTTGGGGACATGTCCCCTTTAGTCAGCCCTCAGCTCCAGGACCCCTCATACAGCAGATTCAGCAAGCCCTACTAACACTGCATGACTGGAATCTAGAGAAGGAACCAGAAATCCAGATCCAGGAGACACAGACATCCCCCAGGAAAATCAACCCAAGGAAGTCCACACTAAGACACATAGTAATTAAAATGGCAAAACGTTATATTAAAATGGTACCTGGGTGGCTCAGTCAGTTAAGCATTCAACTCTTGATTTTGGCTCAGGTCATGAACTCAGGGTTATGAGATCAAGCCCCATGTCAGGTCGGGCATGGATGCTGCTCAAGATTCTTTCTCTCTGCCCTTCTTCCCTCCAGAAAAACACCTAACTAAAATGGCAAAAAGTAGTGATAAAGGGATAATTTTAAAAGTAGCAAAAGAAAAGAAGTTACATAAAGGGAAATCCTTTAAGGCTATCAGCAGATTTTTCAGAACAAATTTTGTAGGCCAAAAGAGAGTGACATGATATATTCAAAGTGCCAAAAGAATGAAAGAAAAAACTGCAGCCAAGAATACTCTATCCTGCAAGACTGTCATTCAGAATAGGAGAGGTAAAGATATTGCCAGACAAACAAGAGTTAAAGGAATTCAAAACCTTTAAACTAGCCCTACAAGAAATATTAAAGGGAATACTTTGAGTGGAAAGGAAAGACTGTAAGCAGACGTAAGAAAAGTAGGAAGCACAAAAGCAGTAAAATTATTATTATTTTTTAAAGCAGTAAAATTAAATCTATAAAAATCAGTCAAGGGATTCATAAAATATAAAAGGATATTAAGCATGACAACATGTTCCTAAAACATGGAGACAGAAAAGTAAAGACTGGGTCAAAATTAAGCAACCATCAACTTAATAAATAATGACTATATGCATAAAATGCTATTATAAGCTTAGTGGTAACCACAAATCAAAAACCAGTCATAGATATGCAAAAAATAAAGAGAAAGGAATTCAAGTATATGACTAAAGAAAGCCAATAAACCATGAGAGAATAGAGCAAGAAAAGAAAGGAATGGAGAACCACAAAAACAACCATAAAACAATATGTAATTGATTACATAAGTAATTAAATTGCAATGAGTACATACCTATCAACAATTACTTTAATGTAAGTGGAGTAAACCCTCAAATCAAAAGACTTGGGGGCAGAAGATGAAAAAGCAAGACCCATCTATATGCAGCCTATAAGAGATCCATTACAGGCCTAAAGCCACATTTTAGATTTAAAGTGAAGAGATAGAAAAGCATTTATCATGCAAATGGAAGTGAAAAGAAAGCCAAGGTAGGAACACTTACACCAGACAAAATAGACTTTAAAACAAATATGGTTAAAAAAAAAAGACAAAGACAAAGTAGGAAATTACATAATCATAAAGGGAACAATCCAACAAGATATTATAATTGTAAATATTCATACATCCAACACGGGAGTACCCAAATAAATAAAGCAGCAACAAAATGAAGAAAGTAACTGATAGTCATACAATAATAATAGGGACTTTAACATCCCCACTTACATCAATGGATAGATCATTCAAACAGAAATCAACATGGAAACAGTGGCTTTGAATAACACACTGCACCAGATGGATTTAATAGATATGTCCTGAACAGGGCAGCCCAGATGGCTCAGTGGTTTAGCACCTGCCTTCATATATGTCCTGAACATTCCATTCTAAAACAGCAGAATACACATTCTTCTCAAGTGCACATGGAACATCCTCCAGATTACATCGTATCAGGTCACAAAACAAGTCTCATTGAATTTAAAAAAATATCAAAATCATACCATCCATCTTTTCTGACTATAATGTTATGAAGTAGATCAACCAAAAGAAAACAATCTGGAAAAAACACAAATACATGTATATTAAATAAAATCCTACTAAACAATGAATTGGTCAACCAAGATATCAAAAATACATGGAGATAAATGAAAAAGGAAAAAAACAAAAACAAAGATCTAAAATCTTTGATATGCAACAAGCTATTCTGATAGGAGAGTTTATAGCAGTATAGGCCTACCTCAAGAAGCAAGAAAAATCTCAATTAAACAACCTAACCTTACAGCTAAAGGAGCTAGAAAAAGAATAAACAAAACCCCAAATGAGTAGAGGGAAGGAAATAATAAATATTACAACAGGAAAAAAAGTAAAAAATAAATACAAAACAAAACAAAAATCCCCCAGTAGAATAGATGTGTGAAACCAGAAGCTGGTTCTTTGAAAATACCAACAAAATTGATAAACCTTTAGCTAGACTCATCAAAAAAAAAAAAAAATCAAGAGAGAGAGAGGAGAGGGACTCAAATAAACAAAATTAGAAATGAAAAAGGAGAAATAAGGGATGTGTGGGTGGCTCAGTGGTTGATCATCTTCTGCCTTTGCCTCAGGTCGTGATCCTGGGGGCCCAGGATCAAGTCCCAAATCAGGCTCACCACACTCTGCCTATGTCTCTGCCTCTCTCTGTGTGTGTCTCTCATGAATAAATAAATAAAATATTTTTTAAAAGAGGTGAAATAACAACTGACACCACAGAAATGCAAAGGATTTTAAAAGAATATTATGAAAAATTATATGCCAATACTTTGGACAACCCAGAAGAAAAGGATAAATTTCTAGAAATATACAAACTACCCAAACTCAGGAAGAAATAGAAAATTAGAACAGACTGATTGCCAGCAATAAGATTGAATCAGAAATAAAAAACTTCCCAATAACAAAAGTCTAGAACCAGATGACTCCACAGATGGTTCTACCAATCATTTAAAGAAACTTAATTTATTCTTCCTAAACAATTCCAAAAATAGAAGGAAAACTTCCAAATTCATTCTACGAGGTCAGCAACATCCTGATACCAAAAATAAATAAAAAGAGAATGATAGATTAATATCTCTGATGAACAGAAATACAAAAATTTTCAAACTAAATCAAACAATACTTTTAAAAAATCATTCACAACAGTCAAGTGGGACTTTTTCCTGGGATGCAGGCATAGTTTCATATATGCCAATCAATCAATGTGATACATCACATCAACAAAAGAAAGGCTAACAACCATAATGTAATCATTTCAATAGATGCAGTAAGAGCATTTGACAAAGTATAATATCCATCCATGATAAAAACCTTCAAAGAAATAGGTTTAGCGGGAACATACTTCAACACAGTAAGGGCCATCTATGAGAAACTCATAGCTAACATCGTATTCAATGATGAAAAATTGAGAGCTTTTCCCTTTAGATCACGAATAACACAAAAATGTCTACTCTCACCACTTTTATTCAGTGTAGTACTAGAAGTCCTATCCACAGCAATCATACAAGAAAAAAAAAAGACTAAAAGACGCCTATTGGTAAGGAAGAAGTAAACTTTCCATTATTTGCAGATGACACACTAACATATATAGAAAATCCTAAAGACCACCAAAAAACTATTGGAAATGATGAATGAATTCACCAAAATTGCAAGGTACAAAATCAATATATAGAAGTCTGTTGTATTTCTACACAGTAATATTGACGTAAAAAGAAATTAAGAAAACAATCCCATTTACAATTCCACCCAAAATAATAAAATGCCTAGCAATAAACTTAACCAAGGAGTTAAAAGACTTGTACTCTGAAAAACATAAAACACTGTTGAAAGAAATTAAGGCAACACAAAGAGAGTCCATGCTCATAAAATGAAAGAAAAAATACTGTTAAAATGTCTGTACTACCTAAAGCAATCTGCAGATTTAATGCAATCCTTATCAAAATTACAACAGCATTTTTCACTAAACTAAAATAATCCTAAAATTTATATAGAACCACAGAAGACCTAAATAGCCAAAGCAATGTTGAAAAAGAAAAACAAAATTGGAAATATCAAAATGTGAGATTTCAAGCTATAATGCAAAGCTGTAGTAATCAAAACAGTAGGGTACTGGCACAAACAGGCACACAGACCAATGGAAAAGGATAGAAAGCACAAAAGAAAAAAAAATGATTATACATTCAACTAATCTTCAATGAAGGAGACGAGAATATGCAATGGGAAAAAGATAGTCTCTTCAACAAATGGTGTTGAGAAAACTGCACAGCTACATGCCGAAGAATGAAACTAGGTCACTTTCTTATATCATATATATATATAAAAATAAACTTAAAGTAGATTAAAAACCTGAATTTGAGACCTGAAACCATTAAAATCCTAGAAGGGAACACAGGCAGTAATCTCTCTGACATTTGCATGATAATAGTTTTTCTAGATTTTTCTCCTGAGGCAAGGGAAACAAAAATGAATTAGTGGGACTACATCAAAATAAAAAGCTCTTGCACAGCAAAGAAAATGATCAACAAAACTAAAAGACAACCTATTAACTGGGCAAAGATTTTTGAAAATGATATATCTGATAAAGGATTAGTATTTAAAATATATAAAGCACTTCTATGACTCAACACCAAGATAAACAAATAGTCCAATTAAAAAATGGGCAGAGGTTGATGAGCACTAGGTGTTATACTATATGTTGGCAAATCAAACTCCAATAAAAATATACATATAAAAATCACTATACAAATGTAAGACACCAGAAAAAAAATCGGCAGAAGGAATGCCTGGGTGGCTCAGTGGTTAAGTGATTGCCTTTGGCCCAGGGTGTGATCCTAGAGTCCCAGGATCGAGTCCCACATCAGGGTCCCTGTGTGGAGCCTGCTTCTCCCTCTGCCTATGTTTCTGCCTTTCTCTCTCTCTCTCTCTCTCTCTCTCTCTCTCTCTCTCTCTCTCTCTCCCATTCTTTCTCTCTCTGTCTCTCATGAATAAATAAAATCTTAAAATTAAAAAAAATGGACAAAAGACATGAACAGACTCATCTCCAAAGAAGACATAAAAATGGCCAACAAAAACACGAAAAGAAATTCAGCATCACAGATCATCAGGGAAATGCAATTCAAAACCACAATGAGATATCACCTCAGAACTGTCAGAATGGGTAAAATAAAAAACAGAAGAAACAAGAAATGGTGAGGATGTGGAGAAAAAGGAACCCTCATGCACTCTTGGCCACAAGTACAACCCCTGTGGAAAACAGTGTGGAGTTTCCTCAAGAAATTAAAAATATAACCACCATATGAATATGATACAGTAATTCCACTACTGTGTATCTACCCAAAGAATATGAAAATATTAATTTGAAAAGATACATGCACCAGTATGTTTATTGCAGTCTTCCTTATAATTCCCAAATTATGAAAATAGCCCAGGTGTCCATCCATTGATGATTGTATAAAAATGTGTACACACACACACACACACACACACACTGGAGTATTACTCAGCCATAAAAGGAATGAAATTTTGCCCATTTGCAACAACATGGATGAATCTAGAGAACATAATTCTAAGTGAAATAAGTCAGAGAAAGTAATACCATGTATTCTACTCACATGTGGAATTTAAGAAACATAAAAAATGAACAAGGAGAAAAAGAAATTTTTGTTTATAAAAGAGAAGACTCAACTAATAGAGAATAAATTGATGGTCACCCAGAAGGGGTGGGCGAGATAATGGGTTAAATATTTGAAGGGAATTAAGAATACACTTATCACAATGAGTACTGAGTAAATTATAAAATTACTGAATCACTGTATTGTACATCTGAAACGAATATAATGTTGTATGCTAACTATATTGGAATTAAAATAAAGAAAAAAGGAAAATCAGGATGTGAATGTGAGTAATGATATACATCTGTGTACAGTGTGTATATACTTTATTTATTTATTTATTTATTTATTTATTTATTTATTTTTCATGAGAGACACGCAAAGAGAGGCAGAGACATAAAGGGAGAAGCAGGCTCCCTGCAGGGATCCCTATGCAGGACTCAATCTCAGGACCCTGGGATTATGCCCCAAGCTGAAGGCAGATGCTCAACCACTGAGCCACCCAGGCGTCCCTACATTCTGTTGTTACTGATCTGCTGGCCTCAAGAAGTGTGCAGCACAGTGTAGTACTATGGCAATGTGCTGTGCTAATAAGCACTGGACTTTGTGGATAGGACTTCTCCATAAGCAGGTAGGATTAAATTAACTGGTAGAAGGAAGAATAGAGCGTTATTTGAATGGACATATTAAATCCAAAGTTTTGCTTGACTTTTCTTTGGCATTTTTATTGGACTTCAATTTGCCAGCATATACTATAATATCCAGTGCTCATCCCATCAAGTGCCTCCCTCAGTACCCGTCACCGAGTCACCCCATCCCCCCGCCCACCTCCCCTTCGCTACCCCTTGTTCATTTCCCAGGGTTAGGGGTCTCTCATGTTTTGTCACCCTCTCTGATTTTTCCCACTAATTTTCTCTCCTCTGCCCTTTAATCCCTTTAACTATTTTTTATATTTCCCATATGAGTAAAACCATATAATGATTGTCCTCCGATTGACTTACTTCACTCAGCATAATACCCTCCAGTTCCATTCTTGTTGGAGCAAATTGTGGGTATTCCTCCTTTCTAATGGCTGAGTAACATTCCATTGTATATATAGATCACATCTTCTTTATCCATTCATCTTTTGATGGACACCGAGGCTCCTTCCATAGTTTGGCTATTGTGGACATTACTGCTATAAACATTGGGGTGTAAGTGTCTCGGTTTTTCACTGCATCTGTATAGTTGGGGTAAATCATCAGCAGTGCAATTGCTGGGTTGTAGAGTAGCTGTATTTTAAACTCTTTGAGGAACCTCCACACAGTTTTCCAGAGTGGCTGTACCAGTTCACACTCTCACCAACCTTGCAAGAGGGTTCCTTTTTCTCCACATCCTCTCCAATATTTGTTGTTTCCTTGCTTGACTTTTAAATACAATTCCTATTATTATATAAGGGTCTAGACACCAGATAACTCCATTGACCAAGTATGTTCTTACACACTTTCAGACATACATACATACATACCAAATAAAGAAAAAATGTTACCCACATAATTTTAATTTATGTCCATTTATGCATTTCCTATTATAACCAGAGGCCAAGATCCTCCCTAGTTCTTTTTGCATTCAATGTCAATGTTTTCTCCGTTGTGTCTCAGTTTTATAGTTTTACAAGTTACTTCTAAATTTCTTTAATTTTCTAGAATTTTAGGATTATATTGAAACTTCTCCATGAATAAACTAATTTATGTACATAATAAACAATGTCAAATCTTTTGAATAAATAATTCTATAGCAGTTAAAACCATTTATCAACTAAGAAAGCTAATGTGATAAATAGAAGTAAAAACAGCAGTTCATCATTTGTAAACATATTCCATGAACCTGAAATGAATAGAATTCTGTTGAGAAATTTAAAAATTAAAGGATGGCTAGTTCTATGAACGATTATCTGCTTAAATGAATTGTACATTCAATCACAAAATCATTGTTACATTCTGAGTTATAACTGATATTTTTCATGACATCTAGTATTCTATTCCCTTGAGTAAAGGAAAAATAAGCTGAAAAAGCAACAAGAGAAAAAGAAGGAAATCTGATCAGATTACATTAGTAACTTCCCATCAGGTTGCCACTTTTCTTAGTAATTTTGTTGGTGTTGGAGGCTACTATTATTAGTGTATTATTGTTTGCCTGTTATTATGATGGATATGTTTAATCATATTAGAAGAGTTTACATCACATTAAGAATGACAAATATTAATGTTATAATAAGGAGACTTTAAATATTAAAGCACTTCCATAATGATTAATTATGTTATTTTGAAATTCATTCTTCTGAGTTATAGTCAGATATTGTAAAGTTCTTTTTTTCTAATTACACACAGTCAACTACTTGCAAGGTTATTTTGAAACCATACTTATATTTTATTTCCTAGTAGAGTCTTCCTAAATGTTACATGTACTTAGGATCATAGAATTATCCTATCATGAACAATGAAGTATTTTTATCTCTCTCTAGGCATCAAAAAATACTACTGAATCAGTAAGTTTCCTTAAGTCCAGGAAAATACAAAAGTGAACATGCTCTATTTTATATGCTCATTTGAACATGCTCTATTTTATATGCTCATTAAGAAATCTGTAAAATATATATGTTGAAATGCCATATATTATGTAGATACATTGAGGTAGTGTTGAGATATCTCATACGTAGGTATCTTGAAATATACATTCTGAGTGTTAAAGCACTCTTTATGATAAAAAATTCAAATGACAAAACAAAAAAGAATCAGCAATATAGGTCTCTTGAGTCATAAAAAGGACCTCTTGACTTAATCAAACTTCAAAGGCAAATATTAGAAACTTCAAGAATAAAGTATTTATGTCATATGTTTTCTTATCTTTACATTTATAATATGCTATAAGGAATTAGTTTAGTTCTATATTTAGTGTTTACCTTGGTTTTCCTATGCAATAGATCATAGTTACAGCATATTTAATATTAATGATTTTTACTAATCTAGTATTCCACTAAAGTTTCATAGCATACAATAAATTTTGTTTTTGCTGAAGCAAAGAATTCAATTCACTTGCTCAGAAATTGGCAAAACAGTTTGTCATGTAGTGATTGAGCCTACCAAACTACTCAACATATGCACTGCAATGTGGCTTTGTTAGTCTGCTACATTTCCAGCAACTTAAGGAAGTCATAAACATGTTTGTTTCAAAAATAAAATTACCCTGAAATCAACCACTTGTTTGGTTGATGACTCTGGTAATAAAATGAAGAGGCCCAGTGTAAATAACTCTTAGCCTTTACACTAAGGGTGGGATAAATGAAACAGTGACTGTATGATTTAGTAATTGCATCAATATGTGTTGTGAATAAGTAAGTGTATGCCTTCATAGAATTTTTTAAAAGGAATCATGAAATTATTGCATTCAGTATTCCTGTCAATGCCTAAATCCCTCACTCAGTAGGAGCAGCATTTGAATAAAAATTGAGTTAATAAGAGTTAAACACATTGGTAGGTAAAGAAAATTCTCAGGAGATTCTTTGTTCTTGAGAGAATCTTTCTATGAACTAATAGATTGTGGGGGGAACTAATGTGGTCAGCAGTCTAAACTTCAAAAGGAATCTGTATTGGTATAAATATTTTAAAAAGTCATCTCTTTATAACTGTATATTAACAGGAAAGGAAACTGTACAAATTACTATAAAATAGTGTTCTCACACTGAAGAACCATATAAAAAGAATAGATTTTAGTCTAATTTTAAGAGAAAATGCCTTCATAAACCTATCAACCCTGGGAGAAAAAGAATGTGCAAGTTTAAGAAAAAGGATGGTCATCTATATCAATGTGAAGTCAGATATTAGAATTTATGATTATGCTATGCTTGCCTTATCATTATGAATTATATACATGAGCTCCAAAAGTAAAAATGTCTTTTCATATAGGTCTAGTAAAATTAAAAAATTTCTGCTTCTAATGCACTTTTGAGATTGATTTTATATATACTGGAAATAGAGAAATATGTTTCTTCATAGCATTTAGGTAAGGGTCTATTCATCACTGATGATTTATTGTACCAGTCACAAAAGTGGCCACTGTAATAATGATTATCAAGTAAATGTTACTTATGTCTACTAATTCCATGGAATTCAGCTCCATTGACACAAAATTTAAGGTACATTTGAATTTAAACAGGTGGTGCTTGGCAAAAATTGCATGAAATGGCTGAAATGAAAATGAAAATGAAATGAAAATTTCATGAATGGCTATGAAAAAGATAACTGGTGAGTTTACAATAAAAAAGGAAAGATAATTATTTTTAAAAAATTTCCATGGAGACCATACTGAAATTTAAGGAGGCTAAATGTTTATAAAATAATAAAAGTAATATTAACTGATATTTGTTGGTTTTGTACTATGTGCTGGATGCTAGGCATTTAATATGAAGTATCTCAGTGAGTTCTCACTTATGTTTAAAAGTAGTCTTAAATTGTCAAAACTTTTTTTAAAAAATCGTGTTAGGTAGAACTTGGCATCTTTTATTGGTATGTACTTTATGTTTACATTCAAGTTTTCATGTTTATGCTGCTTAGTTTGAAGTAAATGAACAAACACTTGCAAGTGTATATGTATATAAAGTATATAATTTAAAATATTTAAAACATTTAAAACAAATCTTTTAAGTTATAAGCAAAAAAAAATTGCTAGTAAAATATGCCCTTATTTTTTTTTCTGTTTTAGTTTTCTTTTTTCCTCCTAAGAATCTCAAATCTCAAGAGATTCTGAGAATATTATTTCATTAATCTGTGAAATTTTTTGGTGACCTTGGTGACAAATGTTTTAGTCCCCATTTCACAGATGAAGAAACTTGGATAGAGAAAGGTTAATTTGTTTGTGTAAGTTGACACATCATGTCAAGTGCTATGTTCTTAGAAGAATGTAGGGTTGTTGCCTTTTTGGCTACTATAGTATATACTATATCATTTTTGTATCATTGAGAGACAAAGTAACTCAGGATAAAATAAATTACCTCATAATAATCTCTTGGCTTCAACCACATTTTACGCCTGTGGCTACATCCCCCAATATAATCTATTGCTGATTCTAATATTCTTTTATCCCACTCATCTGTGAAAACACACAACAGAAGGAAGAAATAAAGAGACTATATATATATGCTTAAGGACTTTAGTTATTTTCTTAAATGATAAAATCACTTTCTTGAAAGGGATGAGTCAAAAAGAAGAGGTCAGGGATACAAAAATAATTATCTGTCTTGAGAATATAGAGTAAAAAATTGAATAATATTAATTCTATTTTGTTTGGAAACAAGACTGGCTGATTCCCAGTGGATAAAATAAAGTACATCGAGTATATCTGCTTCTTTGCAGCCTGACTATGCAGAGATCTATATAAACAAAAATATTATTTTATATACCTAAACTACTTGGTAATCATGTTTTTTTAATTTATTTTTTTGAGATTTATTTATTCATGAGAAACACAGAGAGGTAGAGAGACACAGGCAGAGGGAGAAGCATGCTCCTCGCACACAGCCCAATGTAGGACTTGATCTCAGATCTCCTGCACTGAGCAGAAGGCAGACGCTCAACCACTAAACCACCCAGGCATCCCTTTAATAATGTTTTTTAAAAATTAAATTAAATTTTCAAAACATTTTCTACATCTCTGACAAAGTAGCATAAAAGGAAATTTCACTGCTGTCAAATATGATCAGTGTAAACATATTAAAATATGCTTTTCCATCTGGAAAATCTAAAACCAAGTTTATAAAATTTGTCATAAACTATATTATCAATCCATTATCTAATGGACACCTTAAACAAAAGCATCAAAAATTTCATTTCTAAAGTAATCATTATTTTTCCTGATTGGCAAAAGTTTTCATCTTATATTAAAAGAAGTCAGGTTGCATAAACTTCCCTCAGGAATCTAACTGGGGAATCAGGGCTACATGTCAGTTAAGAAATTCACATGTAACTTACTTAAGTCTTGTTTTCCACATCTTTGTTTAATAGAACTGGAGATAGAATGGGTTCTGGCTATCAGATACACTACCTTTAGAACAGCTGCAGTGTTGGAGTGGAAGAGAGTTAGACAACAAGGCTCGACTTGCATATCCATTCATAGGTCTAAGGCCAGAGGAAGATGGGAAAGATGAAAGTTGCTAACACGTAGTGATCATTGGCAAAGACAAGGTCTCCAGTTCTCCACTATCACCAAGGCCCTCTAGATGTTTTGCACATATTCACTTGTGCATCACCATAAAAAAAGATATGTCTGAGCAGGGGGAGGGATGAATAGGCAAAGCACAGAGGATTTTAGATGACTGAAAATACTCTGTATGGTACTTTAATGGCAGATAGATGCTATTATATATTTGTCCAAATAGATAGAATATATCATACCAGAAGTGAAATGCAGCACAAACTACAGACTTTGGGTGATTATGATGTGTCCATGTAGGTTCATCAGTTGTATCAAATGTATCACTCTGTTGATAACGGGACACATGTTGAAAACGGGAAAGTCTATGCATGTGTGATGGCAGGGAGTATACAGGAAATCTCTGTACTTTACCCACAATTTTGTTTTGAAATTAAAACTGGTATAAAATATTTTAATTAAAAAAGTTATGACATACAAAAGAACAAATGAAAGAAGGAAGGATATCCTTGCAATAATCCACTAGTCTCAAAAGGAGTATGAGAAACCAAGAGCTCTTAGCTGACCATCATATTACATGAGCAAGAAGAGCCCAGATCACCTAAGCTCAGCCTACATCAGCCGATTGACTCCAAAGTTCATAAGCTATAATGATAAATGTGGAATATTATTTTGAAAAACTATTCTATTCCCTATTATGTATTTGTTATGTGTTATGTGTCTGCAACTCTTTCATTCCCCACTCCCTAAACCCTTGCTTTGAGCAATAGTATGTGGTAGTATTAACTTGTGCCTGTTAGTTTGCCTAAGCCACTTCTGTTCATTCTCTTGGAATCCTGCCACATGATGTGACAAGCAAAGGGTACCCTGCTGGAGAACAAGAAACCATGCGGTTGTGAATACAGTTAATGTATTCATTCCAGCTGAGACCCTAGAGGTATAAGAAACCCCAACCAAGATAATCATTTCCACTATCTGGTATGCAATCAACTTCAGTCTCAGGGGATGCCCAGATGAGGCCAGAAGTATCCCAAAGGGAACAGCCTAAATCACTGATCCACACATTTATAACTTATGGTTGTAAGTCATTACATTTTGGGATGGTTTGTTATGCTGTAATTGCTATGTCACATAATAAATAATTGTGGTTTCATGTGCTTGAGTTTTGCATTAGTTTGTTTTGCTTCAAAGATAACTATTATGCCGGGGAGATCCCTGGGTGGCTCAGCGGTTTGGCGCCTGCCTTTGCCCCAGGGCGCGATCCTGGAGTCCCGGGATCAAGTCCTGCGTTGGGCCCCGGTGTAGAGCCTGCTTCTCCCTCTGCCCGTCTCTGCCTCTCTCTCTCTCTCTCTCTATGTCTATCATGAATAAATAAATAAATAAATCTTAAAAAAAAAAACAAAGATAACTATTATGCCAGGTTTGTTAATGAATTTTCATGTTGTTTTAGAATAGAGAAAATTCTATACATCTCTAGCAAAACACTGGTTATAAGAAAAAAGAAAATCACTCTTACACATTCCAAATGGAGAAAACACCTCTTTTCAATATCTACAATGGGACCCAGAAGAAGATTTCAAGAAATGATAAGATCCTCAGTAGGACAGAGGAAAACATATTAGAAACAAATTTAAAACAATTTTTAAAAATAAAGAGGTATTAGACTAAGCATTAATAGCAAAATAATGAGACTAAAGAGGGAGATGGATAATCTCAGTCAAAATAATCAAGGTAATGCCATCATTAAACAACATTAAAATCTAGTGTCTGCTAGTAGAGTCTTATTTATTTCTTTCAACACAGATTTACTGCAGGTTAGTTTGAGAGGAGGCATTTTCTTATATTTACCTCCAGGTATCTAATGTACAGAAAAAAAAGTAATAATGGTGATGGGGTCAGGGACTTGGGGAAGATCATGCACTCTCCAAAAACTTCCACTGCTTTTGCTTTTGACTTAGGGTAATAATGACCTTGTCAAAATAATTGTGAAATGATTTCCCCCTGTTCCACTTTCTGGAAGAGGTATGAAGGACTATTATCACTCTTTAAACATTTAATAAGATTAAACAGTTCAGAAATCTGCATGATTTGCCTCTTTTTATGCCTTATAATTTCTTGTTGAAAATTAGATACTCGCAATGGTATATGTGGCTACTTTTGGCTACTTTGAATGGGTATTGGTACAAAGACTGAGCTTTGTACCAATATCCAACTCTCTCTTGGTTGTTGCAAGCTTTTGTTTAGTTTCCAGAGTTGGGAAAAAGTTGATTCTGATTTTGGGGGGCATTTTCCTTGTTTTATAGAGGTCTCTAATCTGTCATTTCCACTAATATCATGGTCTCTAAAATTTTCCACTCATATTCATTGGTTAAAATAAGTTTCAGGGCACATTAAGCTTTTAAAGAATGCAGATATTTAACCCTATTGTGAGCCTAGAAGGAGAGAAAAAATAAGAATACTTTTACACTCTAATTACCATTACAATCCTGCTTCTGATCGTCAAATATTTGGTTATTCTTCACACACACACACTACACTTACCTCCTCCTTGAGGGAGGGAGATAATCCAAAGTACCATAGTACCATAAATCTTGGCATCAGATTCTAAGCCAGAATACTGAGGGGTATATACAGTTTTCTCTACTTTACATCCACATATGGATATTTCTAATCCAATGAATTTGAAGTAAAATAGTAAATTATATACCCTCCATGACAATATCTACTGGTGGAAGATCAAAATCCAAGTGATACACTCGCAGAAAGATACCCCTATTCAGAAAGAATAATATGGATTCCATACCACAGTCATTGTCCATGGTAACTGTGGAATCTTGGTGGGCAGTTTTTATGCCTTCTGCAAAGGATTAAGAAGTATTATTTGGCTATACTCATTTTTTCCTCCAATTTAATGAGATTTCTTTCTCTTTTTTTTTGTATACATATTTTTTTATTGGAGTTTGATTTGCCACTGAATGAGGTTTCTTAGTTTATTCTTTTATTTGCTCTTGGCCCTACCTTACTCTCTACTCTCATTATTTCCTTAGCCCTGAAAAAATGAGGTCTGTTATTTTGAGAACTATCAGAAAGAGAAAACAGTAAAAAATGAATACTTGAAGGCAAAGAGCTAACAAGGCAGTGAAAGATTATGGACCCTAAAAATAAGAAACACAAGGGAAATCGCTAAGTTATAAACTGTGGGTTTAAATGGTTACTTTCCGGGATCCCTGGGTGGTGCAGTGGTTTGGCGCCTACCTTTGGCCCAGGGCGCGATCCTGGAGACCCAGGATCGAATCCCACATCGGGCTCCCAGTGCATGGAGCCTGCTTCTCCCTCTGCCTGTGTCTCTGCGCCTCTCTCTCTCTCTGACTATCATGAATAAATAAAAATAAAGATCTTCCTTTAAAAAAAATAAAAAATAAATGGTTACTTTCCCCCCAGAATAAGGCAGAGTGGATGAAAAACTGAGATGAAACTTCTAAGAGGACCTAGTTAGAATCAAGGGTCCACTGTTTTTAAAAAAAAAATGTTCTTTATATAACTTATCCAGACTCATTTGAGCCCTCTTCTTGACTGGCTTCAGTCTTGGCAAATAATAAAGATAATGGAAAATTAAGCCAAAGTTATAAACTAGCAAGTCAGGGAGGGTTAAGAAATTGATATTAAATATATTTTATAAAAAGCTCAAAATTGTGAGAGACCAGAATTAGAAATTAAAGGCAAAATGTGGCAACAATGTATATGTACAATTCTCAATCATATGAAATATGAAATACTGCTGAATGTGGAGAGCAAGGGAGCTATTTGTGGATTGCTAGTTGAGGAGGTTGGTACAAACAATCTCTGTAGACTGTTTTCTCAGTATCAAGTAAATGTGAGTGAATGCAAAATATACTTCTTATCAACTTTACTGCAAAGCATAAACACTTGATAATCTTTCATGCACATCTATCAGGAGACACATATGCCAATACTTGTCATAGGAAATGGTTACAATCTACCTTAAGGGCCATCAATAGGAAAAAATATAAATAAAATTTAATAATATCATACGTGAATGCTAATAATTAATGAATATGGAGTAAATTCACAAATATAATACAAAAAATAGAATTATTTCAATATGATATTTAGAAGCAATGTTTAATGAGTGGTTGCCCTGTACCTAGAACTATGCTTTTTATACAGTGCCTTAAAATAGTCCATGAAGCTAGGTATATTTTATCATAAGAAATTTGAGGGGTGCCTGAGTGGCTCATTCGATCAGTGTTTACCTTTGGCCCAGGTTATGATCCTGGGGTCCTGCGATTGAGCCCCACTTTGGGGTCCCTGCTCAGCCAGGAATTTGCTTCCCCCTCTCCCCCTGCCACTCTCTTGCTTTCTCTCTCAAATAAATAAATAAATAAATAAATCATAATAATAAATCTTAAAAAAACAAGGAAATTTGAGTTTAAGAGAACAAAACAGTCATTTCTCTGACATTGGCCAAAGCAGTCTTTTTTCTAGTCTTTTTTCTACCTCCTAAGGCAAAAGAAAAAAAGCAAAAATAAATTATTGGGACCATCTTAAAAATTAAAACCTTTCGTACAGCAAAGGAAACCATCAACAAAACAAAAAGACAACCCACAAAATGGCAGAAGATATTTGCAAATGATAAATCTGATAAGAGGTTAATATCTAAAATACGTAAAGAACTTACACAACACCCACCAAAAAACAATCCAATTAAAAAATGGACAGAAGATTTGAATAAACATTTCCCCAAAGAAAACATACAGATGGCCAACAGACAATTGCAGTGATGTTCAGCCTCACTAATCATCAGGGAAATGCAAATCAAAACCACAATGAGATATTAGCTCACACCTGTCAGAATGGCTAAAAAAAAGACAAGAAATAACAGATGTTAGTGAGGATGTGGGGAAAAGGGAGACCTCATGATGTTGATGGGAATGTAAATTGGTAGAACTACTGTGGAAAACAATAGAGGGTCCTTGAAACAATTAAAAACAGAATTACTGTATGGTGCAATAATTCCACTATCAGATATTTACTCAAAGAAAATGAAAGTACTAATTTGAAAAGATTTACATACCTCTATGTTTATTGCAACATTATTTCCAATAGTCAAGATATGGAAGCAACATGACGGTCCACTAATTGACAAAAGGATAAGGAAGGATAAGAAAGGAAGGTGAGATGTGGCACATACAGGAAGGAAGGTGTGATGCATACACACTGGAATATTATACAGCCATAAGAAAGGATGAGATCTTGCCGTTTGCAACAACATGGATGAAGGGTATTATGCTAAGTGAAATAAGTCAGAATGAGAAATCTTTAAAAAAATTTTTTGAGGGTAAGAAAACTTGAAAACAAAGATAAAGTGTAAGCGGCTTTTCTAAGTTGCATCATTATCAGATAACAGATTTACCATAAAATCTGAGGCCTAATCTCTGAAACTATGCTCTTAATAACTTTGGTGTAGTGCTCGCAAGTAACAAATTATTGTGATATCTTTTATTATTTAATTATTTTTATCACATATAAATTAATTACATGTTCAGGGTGATAACTTTTCATTAGTTTTATCTGTTGAGAGTATCCTTACATTATTTGTGATATATTTGTGCATGTGTAGTTTGTGCTAATATTATATATGCATATATATATGCATACATGTAGGAAAGGTATACTTATATTTTGATATATATGTATATTATATTGACATAGATGATAAAAGGGGGAGGAGAAAGGGAATCAATATGATGTTGACTGCACCCTGGAGGTCCAGGTGAATTTTACTGATTTTTGGTTTCGTTTCATTTCTTATCATCAATCACAACTGTAGATATTTACTTTCTTTACTTTCCTGAAAGGAAATGTGGAAATGTCAGGGTTGAAGGTGAGGTAAAATATGATAGGCAAATATACTGAACGTACACAGAAGTCCAATATTTCCTGAAGTTGGGTTGGTAGGAGAGTTGATGGTGATCAGAGACTGGGGCATTTGAAACTAACAGTATGGAGGCATTCAACTTCATGGTGATGATAAATTTGAGTACCTGACAACAAGCCAAGCGTCTCATATAATGTGGAATATGCAATAATGGAATCATGGTGGAGGTAATGGAAATGAGAAATTGATTTCTAGAAAGATCATCCTCATGGGTATTAAATCACAAAATACAATGACAGGCGTAATGTGACAAGACTAAAAACAGTCCAGATGCTAATATCTTCAAGGTTCAAATGATTGGATCATGTCACAGAGAGGTGCGTGACTATAAAAGGTATTTGGGGTAATATAGTCTGATAATATGAGATCAAAAGCTGGGAGGAAAAATGAAAAATAGAATGGAAGCAGCAATAAATACATAGAGCTTATTTTGACCTTCTACATGCTGCGGTATGCGCATTATGTCAGAAAAACAATACCCTTACTTAAAAGTCTACAAGAAACACAGTGTAGATCCAGGTTTAACTTTGGCTGAGAAAGAGATTCAGCATTCACAGAATTTGAGACTATACAGACTTGTTGAAGAATGAAGCCTTAGTTCTGGAGAGTAAAGTGAGAAAGTCTAAAGAGTACTATGAGAAAAGTATATGTAAAAAAAAAAAGATTGTGTGAAGATTACAGTTGGGTGAAAGAGATGTCTTGGGAGTTCTGAGAGTTTTCTTTTAATTTATGTGGAAGAATGGAAAGCATAGATTCAAACAGGTTCTGAAGCAGTTGTATTAGTGGAGAGCCTATAATTATTGCTTTGGAAAAATAGGAAAAATGCTTGCCAGGAGCATTCAGTATTGTGAGATTTCAATTTAACTGTTGCCAATGGAAGGGCAAGTTTCTTCATGAGAGCAGTTAGTCCTTCTTCTCCCATTCTAGAAATAATTTTGATGAGGTATATTGTGCCTCATATGATGTTAGGTGAGGAGTAGAGAATGATAAACAGACCATTTTTGGTCTTCTCCTTTATAAATAGTGAAAGAAAATGAGAAGTGTATGGGATTGAGGATAAGAAAATCTTAAACAAAACTGTCACTGTTAGTTTTTCTTAACAGATTTTTAAAACAAATTCACAAAGGGTATGATCAGAATAAAGAATGTTTTGGTCTTAAAGCTGGGTTCAAAAATGCCAACTTCCTCTTTAGGTGGTAAGGTTTAAACTGGGAATTATATGACAAAAACATCTTAAAGATCACACCAGCAGTGATACGGAATGAAGAGGAAGAGATGGAGCAGGAGGGAGGCTTAGGACGGCCCGTTTTTGAAGTAAATTAAGTGGTTGCCAGGGGAATGAAATAGAGAAAACATTAGGAAAACGTTGTGAAGAATTGATAGGACATGGTGAGAAAATTTCATATGGACATAAAACCATGAGAGCTGTGAAGCTGTGATGTTTTACGATTTCCAAAATTGTTTGGAATATATTTGTTTAACAATAATGGAAGATTTGTATCTGTATTCTAAAGAGACCAAATTATTTTTTAACTGACTAAAGCTTTGCGTTAGGTTTTAAAAACTTGGGAAACATTTATTTTATTAAGAATAAAAGTTGCCGTAAGATTTGGTAAGTCATAAGATGGTTTTTGTGAACTATGTTATTATTGCCACCATTTAGCAGCTTGTTAGATCATAATTCTCAAAATAAAAAATTCAGGTTTGGAGTGCTTTACTCAGTCCTAAAGGATATTTTACTGGGAAAAATATGGTATTGTGATGTTCAAATAGAACTTTTTAATGAGCTCTTTTTTTTTTTATTTTACTTTGGTGTTATAGTTACTGAAAGCATCAATTTTATGGGAGTTTCAAAATTATTATTCCTGCTGCTATATTTTAAATGGAAAGTGCATTAGTCTGAGTCACAGAGCTAACTTTGTTAACTTGGTTAATTGTGATATAGTATGCTCAGCTTGCATGTGAAAATAATTATAATTTGCATATATATGTTAAGCAAAAAATAAACCCAACAATTCTTAGTAGCTGAAGGAAAATATATTTATTACAGGGCATGTATACGAGATTTATTTTAACATAGAAATTAGTAATCCTACATATACAGTGTTTAACTCAATTTTTCCTTGTGAATTATGGATGTGGGGAATGTATTTCTAAATTAATACCTACTAAGCATAATCTGAAGAACTAAGTCAAACTTGCGTGGGGGTGTGCTACTGAAACTTTAAATTAGAACTACCTCAGCTAATCCTTGGATATGTACTAGTACAAGCAGAATATATTTTGAGAGGTGGTGGTTTTATAAGTCAATTCAAAATCTAGTTCTACCACTTTCTAATTACTAGACCTCCTATAGTTATTTCTTTTTTCCAGTCTTCTCATTTGTAAAACAATGATAAACCACAAGTCCTAGAAGGTTGTTTTCAAAATCAGTAGTCACATATTTAAAGGAGAGATCACACCCTGGGAGATTGTAAGTGATTGATGATTGTAGTCCATATTAATGATACAATAGATAATATTTATTGAACATTTATGTGTCAGTGACAACAACAAGTTTTTATGTACATTTTTGTTAAAATTTCTTCAAAACAACTCTATGTAGAAACTATTTTTTTAGTTTTCACTTCAGAGATGGGGAAATTAAACCTTAAAATTTTGTATTACCAGTTAAAAGCTACACTAACTTTAAAAAAAATAGTGAATCTAGGATAGAAAATCAAGCCTGAATCAGTCTGAGATTTAATTAAGTTGTTAGGTTGCCATGCTAATAAAATACATTCTCTCCATCTTCCATCACTCTAAATTTTATATTCTAATTTTAGACTAAGATATATATTCTACTTACCATACTTAGACGAAAATATGTTTTGAAAGTCCCATTGTGAGAAGAGAAAGATTTGGGATCTTACTCAAGTCATTTTAAATGCTAAATGCTATCTTGATTGTCCATGGATTTACAGGTTTCATTTTGTTCATTCTTTTAGGTAACTTACCAATGCTCCACAGTTCTTGGTATTTTTACTTCCTGCCTTCTGAAACATTTTCCCTTTTTTCTTTCCATATTTTTTTCTTTTTTTTTAAGATTTTATTCATTTATTCATGAGAGACAGAGAAGGAGAGAAAGAGAGAGAGAGAGAGGCAGGGACACATGCAGAGGGAGAAGCAGGCTCCATGCAAGGAGCCGGACGTGGGACTCGATCCGGGGTCTCCAGGATCACACCCTGGGCCGATGGCAGGCGCCAAACTGCTGAGCCACCCAGGGATCCCTCCATATTTTCTTTAATTAAAATCTATATTCCTTTTTATAAGCTGCAAATACTGTCACGCTCTAGTGTCTACCTCAAAAGTCCAATCTCAAACACTGTAGCAACAATGGAATCCTATAAAATTACTTATATTTTCTTTAACATGCTTGTTGCTTTCTGCTTCCTTGCTTGTATATGTTATTCTCTTGTCACTTAACAAACTCATTAAACACTTCTTGAATTAACTGAAAGGGTAAAAATGAGAAAAGTATATAAAATTCTTGACACCATGCTGAGTACATATTACCTGCTTATTACGTATTTATATTTTAACCTGTACTACATGAAGCCAAAATTTTGTTGACATCTTTTTTTTAAGATTTTATTTATTTATTCATGAGACACAAAAACAGAGAGAGAGAGACAGACAGACAGACAGACGAGACAGAGAGAGAGAGAGAGAAACACAGGCAGAGGGAGAAGCAGGCTCCATGCAGGGAACCCGATGCGGGAGTCCATCCCTGGGTCTCCAGGATCACGCCCTGGGCTAAACCACTGAGCCACCTGGGCTGCCCTGTTGACATCTTTGGCTCCTTGCTTTCTCTAACTTGAAATTTGTCCAGAGTCTGGTTTATTCACCACACCCATTGTTACCACATTGGTCCAAGTCAAGGTAATTATCTTTTCATCTGAATTTAAGTGGATGCCTCTTAGCTAATCTGCCATACTCAATCTTTATAGTCTTTCACTTTTTTCAAATGGCAGCAATAGTGATCTTGTTAAAATTGATAGATATGAAACTTCCCTCCTCAAAATTCCTTTGACATCTCATCTCATGTACTAATTTTTTTCTCTCTCTCCCCTCTGTTCCCACCCCCATCTTTGTGTCTATTTCTATGTTTTACTCTCTTCCTGCTGTACCTATACTAACCTTCCTTATTGTTCCTCACATATACTGGGCATGATCCTAATTCAGCATGTGTGTACAGGCAGCTTTATCTTCCCAAACACTCTTCTCCCGATATCTGTGTGATTCATTTGCCCATATCTCTTATGTCTTACCCAAAATCTTAGTTTTTGATGAGATTTTGTTTGTTTTTATTATCATCTAACATCTACAGGCTCACTTATTCCTACTGCATATTACCTAACTTCCCCAGTAGACCAAGAAACACTAAAATTTTGCTTCTTTTTATATCAACGGAGCTGGACACATAAAAAACATTCAATAATATATGTTAACTGAACATATTAACTTTTTCATTTTACTGAAGATTAAATAATGAGTAGTTCCCTAAATTATTGTAATGTCTTCCCAAACATAATGACAGCAAGTGATACTCTGATTATTTTGGTTGTAATGAATAGATATCCAATTCACACTACTAAGGCAGAAAAAAATGCATTTATTTAATTAACTTGCAAAAGTAGGACTCTGTAGTTATGCCATCATAGTCAGGAGCTCTCAACAACCAACACTCTTTATTCTCTACTTTGGTTATATTCTTTCCTATTGTCAATACTCTATCTCTGAATGGGAGAAAAAGGGTCAGTTTCACGGACATGAATGCTGTGCAATTGCATGAAGTTCTGTGCTTAGAAGAGCTCTGTGTTTGGTTTATTTATTTATTTATTTTTAAAAATGTTTTATTTATTTATTCATGAGAGACAGAGAGAGAGAGGGAGAGACACAGGCAGAGGGAGAAGCAGGCTCCATGCAGGGAGCCCGAAGTGGGATTTGATCCTGGGACTCCAGGATCACGCCCTGGGCCTAAGGCAAGCGCCAAACCGCTGAGCCACCCAGGGATCCCCTCTGTGTTTGTTTTAAAATTTTCCTGTTACTGTCTTGATATTTGAACAAATGAGTCCTCCATTTTCATCTTGTCATAGCCACTCAACATTTGGTGCTAGTCCTCAGTAGAGGCCATGGTCCAATCAGCTGTGGACTCTATTTACACAATTTACCTACTCCCAAGAAAAAGGTTTTCTTTTTCCTCTTTTGTTTATCATTAATGTCAGTTTAAAATATTTGGGCACTCTATTGGCCCACATTGAGACCCTTCTCATTTCTCTACAAAGAGTTGTATTTGGAAAGGGAGAGACATTTAAGGAGGTGAAAGTTTCTCCTGAGAAAAGGGGAGATCTCAGATATAAATAAGGATATATCTATAAGATAAAGTTGGGGAAGTGATGCTAATAAAATAAAAACAATTATGTACATCACCTTTTATAAATGTCAGCATTTGAGGAGGCATCAATTTTGTTAACAATTCCTCTTCTGTTTACATGTTTCATCTGCTTTCATTTTTTCAACATTATAAATAACCACTATGAAAACATATTATATAAATCTTTCCCCATATTTTTATGTTTTTATTAGAATGAAGTCCTAGAAACTGAATTTATATTTTATACTATATGAATAAATTTGTTGTGCCCAAGATTGCGAATCCGAGAAACCACCAAGGAGCCGACACCCATGCAAGTGCACGAAGGTTTATTTACAAGCTCGAGCTTGGGTCCAAGTATACCCGACACAGTGGAGCAGGGACTTGGACCCCGAGGCTAAGAGGCGTAGCAGCTTTATAGGGGCCAGTGGGATTGTAACATATGCAGAAAGTTGCAGTCATGTCGGTCCACACACAGGTGGCCAACTGAATTACATTTTACCCTATAGTATCCATTTGGGCTGGCCTATTACTTTGGTCAGAATTGGCCCATAGTTTTGGAGGGCACAAGGCGGGGTTACATTGTTATGAGCAGATTTCCCGTAAGGGTGTGCCCAGCGGCTTGACTAGGGTGGGGCAGCGCCATAAGCAATAAGCAGGCCATGTGGGGGTCATACAGGAGGTGGCAGGTGCAGCACAAAATGGAGTTAGTCCTGCTCTGCTTGTCCAGGGGTTGGGGATTTTTGTTAAATTTCCTGGGTCCCACAAAATTTAGCCTCTTGATTCATGTTTTCAAATTGATTCCAATAAATATTATGACAATTTATGTCCTTATCAATCATGAAGATGCCAGACTCCATATATTTCTCCGATTTCAATATTTACTTAAACATGTCCTTAAACATAATTTGATAAGTTAAAAAATACAGTCTTTATAACCTAAATATACTAATTTGCCTTTGATTCCTAGCAAAGTGGAACATTGTTGTTATATATTAATTATTTTATATTTCATATTTTTACTTATGTTCTTTGCTCATTTCTCTATTGTTCTTTCTTATCAGTTTATAAAGTGGGTTTCAATTTTGTCACTTTCATAATTGTGGCAGTTTTCATGATTTGTGTGTACAACTTTTATGTTTGATTTCCAATGAACCTTTGATGTGTTGCTTTTTTTTTTAGAGGGGGGAGTGAAAATATGATTGACTATATTATACTGTGACTTCTGTAATACTCCATATGTATAATTTCAAACTTGAGTTTATAGAATAATTCTAATAAATCAATTTCATTAAAAAAACTATCCACCTAAATCCTGACCACTGACTCCCACAAAGTTGCATATCAATCTCAGGATTTGTAAAGGAATAGATTAAATATGTCATCATTCTAACCCAGTTTCCATACCCAAAGCACACAATAATCCTTCTCTTGTCTTTTCTTTTAGTCTTTTCTAAATAACGTTATTCAAATTTGAAATCATTTTAATTTGATGAGCAAATTACCAATGAGAAAGAAAGTACATGGAGATAAGCTCCCAGCTGTCTTAAAATTCTTCCAGAGTTACTATCTCCCAAATTGCATATACACACTCAGTGAAACTACCAGAACTTCCCTTGCCTACACAAAATGACAACAAAAAACAGCAAAGGGGGAACAAAAATAATATCTACTATCTCTAAATGTATTTATTTAACATCCTGGCTGATTCAAGAAAGAAGACTAGCACACAAAAAAAGAGAAATAGGTAGAATAAGTTTGGAGAAGATAAGAAAATAAGAAATAAAGAAAGTAAATAGAGACTAATAAAATAAAATATTCATTACTATTTAGCTAGAAAATAAAGTTTTATGAATTATTAGAAATAAGTGAATTTAGTCAGATTGTTAAAAGTCAATATGCAAAAATCAATTATATATTACATATACTAGTAACAAACAAACAGAAAATTAAAATAAAAGCCTCTGAGAAATATAATTAGAATCTAACTGAAATACACACCAGAACATCTAAAATTGAGAATAAATTCAAAGCCAAGTATTGGTGATAATGTGCCGCAACTGGAATTCTTTTATATTTCTGACGGAAGCCTAAAGTAGTACAATTGCTTTGGAATATTAATTGGACTTATTAAAGCTACGTAGATGCTTACACAATAAATCAGCAGTTCCCTCTCTTATTAAGAAATGATTACTTCTGTCCACCAAAAAAAAAAATCAGTAATTGTCATAATTGGAAACAACTGCCCATTAAAAATGGATTAGGTTTATATATTTGTATATAGAAATATTACAGAACAATAAAGAAGAATGAACTCCTGACATGGAGCTTGGATAAACTCATAGGCAGAACTTTTAGGGAGAGAATTAGTAAAACAATTTATAACTTCAATTATATTAAGTTCAAAAACAGACTAAAGTAACCTGTGGTGGGAGTCAGAAGGACAATTGCCATTGTGAGGTTTTCTGTTTGATAGTTATTTGGTATGGAAATACTATATATTTTTATCTGGGTGGTAGGTGCATATGTATATGCTTGCATGAATGTTTTCCAAATGTGAGCTTAAGATTTATTGAATTTATTGCTTTAAGTTTTATCACAATAAAACAATTAGAATCCAAAAATAAGTTACATAGTATTCCTTTCTTTTTTCCTTATTTGGCAATACATAATTACCTATACTTTCATTATGTGGAAACATCCAGGGAAGCAGAGTGCTGTTACTATGTCACTGTGGTACCATGTTAGTTTTATCAAGAATATAAAGAAAAAATTGTGATTGATCCAAACTAACAAATAAATATATACACATTTACTAGAGTTATCCTGCTAGAATCCTTGAACTCCAGTCCACACATAGATCACTAAATATTTTCAGTACAGAAGTGACCCTGAATGAAAAGATGTCTTTTTGACCCTTTCTACCTCCAGATACTGGAGTATCTGAGGGCTTTCCCCAAGATCCTCTAAAAAGGGAACAAAAGAATTATTCTATAAATATCAAATTATGAATACAAAAAACTCATTATGCCTATATTTTTTCCTAAAAATAGTGAGGGATATATCTACATATTTTTTCCTTTAACTCTGAAAAGGTTATTTTATTTTTATAGTACCCTCAAGATTTTAACTAAAACATTTAAGACCATTCAACTGAATAAAATTTATGCATATTGGGACACCTCGGTGGCTCAGCAGTTGAGCACCTGCATTCAGCCCAGGGCATGATTCTGGAGTCCGGGATTGAGTCCCACATCAGGCTTCCTGCATGGAGCCCACCTTCTCTCTCTGCCTGTGTCTCTGCCTCTCTCAGTGTCTCTCAAGAGTGAATAAATAAAATCTTTTTTAAAAAGTATGCATATTAAAAAGGACAGAAATAAATGATTCCTGTTCCAATCAATGTTATTTTAAAAGGAATGAACACAGTCCTTATGAAAGCTTAGAAAACTGACTAAAAATATAAGAAACTATAAAGATTGTTACTCATGCACTAAGAATTTGCACTCTATATCTTTGCATTTTTCCCCATTATATTATAGGCTTTCTTGGTAAGTTATCCTCTCTCTTTCCTACATTTTATTTACAAATGAAAACATTCGCATCATTTATTGAGCTGATGTTGATGATATAGTCTATAGCTATGTCAAAGAGCAATTGACTAGGGCTCAAACAAATTTTAATCTCATTAGCACTGCATTATCATTCACCAAAAAACTCACAGGCAATAAGAAGATGCCAACTTTGGCCAAGAAATATTAACATTTTGAGTGAATACTACTGGAGAACTAGAGTCTTCAGTTTTTTAGATGGAAAATACCATCTGGAAACAGATTATTCATTTGATTGAGAAAGAAATTGAAATTCCTATACATTACATAAGGAAGGAATGAAGTGAAAATTACCGGTGTGATTATAAAATAAAGATCTGCCTAATCGGGAATTAGTCTAAAATGTTTCTTGGGGGTGGGGAATGATACTTAAGTGGAATTCTAATGATTACCAATAACAGATTTAGTGGTAATGGGCAAGGAGGATATTTGAAACAGTGGTAAAGTCCTATAGCATGTCTCAGGGTTAGGGGAAAGGCAATTCACATTTATTGACCACTTTCTATGGTACAGGTGTGATGAAAACATTTGTCAAGTACAGAAGAGTGATTTTTACAAAACGTGGCAATACCCTTTACCTCACTGGAAAAAAAAAAAGCATCTAACATGAAGAAAGAATAATTGAATTTTCTTGTTAGAATTATTAATTTATTAATGAATTGACAATATTTATTTCATTCACAGCACAACTAAATTACTTTATCATTATTTTTTAAAGATTTTATTTATTTATTCATGAGAGAGACAGAGAGAGAAAGAGGCAGAGGCCCAGGCAGAGGGAGAAGCAGGCTCCATGCAGGGAGCTGGACATGGGACTCCATCCGGGGTCTCCAGGATCATGCCCTGGGCTGAAGGCGGTGCTAAACTGCTGAGCCACCCAGGCTGCCCCCTTCCCCCTGCTTTTTTTTTTTTTAAGATTTTATAAATTACTTTAATTTCTTGAGAATAACCCATGCCATATTATTCACTTGCTTTCATTTGTTTTGAAAATACTGAAATTTAGTCAGAAAACTAAAATTTGAAACAAAAGAAAGTTTAAATACTACTAGAAAATTTAAATACAAAATGGATAGTGGGTAAGGAAAACTTAAATCTAAAATAATAAAGCATCTAAATCAAATAGTAAATATCTAAGGATACAATCAAAATTTCTGTAAACTTAAAAATACACATTTCATAAATGAAAGCAGTTCAATTAATAACAATTGGGAAAGTTAAAAAATGTAACAGTAATAATGATTGAGAGTATTTTACAAGCTAAGATAGTATATGTACTTAACTTGCTTTGCTCTTTACAATTCTTTGAGCTAAGTATTTGCCACAGATGTGTTTCCCAGGAGATTAACATGTAGAAAGTATAGCAGTATTCTTGGGAGTAAAATGAAAACATCTATAGGAAGATAGACAGGAAGTAGAAATGAGCAGGAGGAGAATTTGAGCTGAGATGCTCAGTATTTTCTGTGAGCAGCTCTAATGCTGCAATGGCATTTCATAACTGTATTCTTTAAAAAAAACATATTTATTTATTCATGAGAGACACACAGAAAGAGAGAGAGAGAGGCAGAGACACAGGCAGAGGGAGAGGCAGGCTTCATGCAGGGAGCCTGATGGGGAACTCTATCCTGAGTCTCAGGATCAGGCCCTGGGCTGAAGGTGGCACTAAACCGCTGAGGCACCGGGCTGTCCTCATAACTGTATTCTTGAGGTGAGTGATAGGGTGTTTGTATCTCCACCAGAGAAGTAATTGTGTGCCTCTGGTGGAGGTATGTTAGGCCAAGGTGGTTCCCTGTAAACAAGAAAATTCTCAGTAACTGGAAGAAGGGAGATGAGGGCCACTAAATTCACGTTGGCTCTTTGTCAATAAAAATTTCCTGACAGTATCATTGAGAGGTAGAGACCAAACTGAGAAGGAAGCAAAGGAGGCAACAATTAGATGGATCTATTGAAGCAACTGAAAGTTGTAGGGAGTGTTCCAGAGTAGGGGTTCCAGATCAGAAAAGGGCCCCGAACTCAGAGTAGGGGCCAGGTTTCCAAGGTTTATTTGGCAAAGAGCTGACCTGCACATGAACAGGATAAGATTCTGTCAGACTTCTAAAGTGATGAAAGTGGAAACAGGTAATATGACACAGTGCTGGAATTCGGGCCAAACCAGAGGTGAGAAATTTTCTTAATTACCAAGATACTCAAAACAGGCACTAGAAATACAACACCCTAGGACTAAGACAACTATAAACCTTAATAAAAACTAAAGGCATGGAAAGATGAAAAGTTATCTATAAATTAAAATTTTGCAAGAAAAAACATCAACATTGTCAAAAGAAAGACAGAATAATCCAGATCCCTAATATAATCCAGGTGGGAAAAGAAAGTCAAAGGAGTTCAAATAAATATTTCTTATGTGATCAGATATTTGATGGAAAGGGTTGCAGTGATATATGAGAATATATTAAGTGCTCTGGTATTCATGTCCCAGAATAATAAAATGGAGAAGAAGGAAGGAAAAATATTTAAAGACATAATTGCTGAAAACTTTTCAATTTAAAAAAAAAAACATTTTATTTATTTGTTCATGAGAAACACAGAGACAGAGGCAGAGACATAGGCAGAGGGAGAAGCAGGATCCCTGCTGAGAGCCTGATGCAGGACTTGATCACAGTACCCTGGGATCATGACCTGAGCCAAAGGCAGAGGCTCAACCCCTGAGCCACCCAGGTGCCTCCCAAATTTCCCACTTTTAATGAAAAAAATCAATATATAGATACCAGAAGCTCAGTGAACTCAAATAGACCCAAAATGGTGAAACAAAAAAACAAAAAACAAAAAAACAAGAGAAATATAGAGAAAAGACAGAAAGATAGGAAGGCAGAAAATAAGAAAGGAAGGAAAGTTACCAACCCAGGATTCTATACCCACCAAATATATTTTGCAAAAAATGAATATGAAATAAAACAAATTTCAGATAAAAACTGAAAAAAAAAGTGGAATACTAATAAAAATTCCTCAGGCTGAGGACAAATGAAAATATTTTTTACATAAAACAGACACCACAGGAAATAATGAAGAGCACAAGCAGCTATAAGTATATGCTAAATATAAAAGATTGTTTTCCCCTTAATTTGCTCAAATGTCAATATCTAAAGTAAAAATTATATAGTATGTGACTTATAAGATATAAAAGTAAAATGTATTATAATATTACCAGAGGATAGTAAGAAAAAGTGGAATTCTTATAATAATCTTATATTTATAAATGTGAATTGTAAAGAATAAAGTATGAACTAGTGATATAGTAATTCCAATTCCTATGAACATTTTAATATCCAGTCCAACTATAAAAAATGCAACCAAAAAATGTAGCTAGTAAGCCAATTGTGAATATAAAATATGGTAAAGATCTAATTTATAAAATGATGAAAGAAAATGAAAATAAATAATAAAATAATGTGGAATAGATAATCAAAATCAAGTTTGGCAAAAAAATGAAAAACTAGAAAAAAATACATTAACATCAACACCTATCAGATACCAACTTAAGTGATATCAATAAACAACTTAAAATGCAATTAAAATCACTCAATTCAAAATGTAGTAGAATCATTTGACAAGTCTTTAGGCAGTTTCTAAACAGTTCAAATGTAGACATATTGAATTCCTCAGAAATTCTACTTCTATTTGTATACTCAGGAGAATAGAATACACATATCCACAAAATTATTTAACAAGAATATTCACAACTTTACTCATAACAACCTAAGACTCAAAGTAGTCTGAATGTCTCTCAGTAGACAGAATATGGTATATCCATATAATATATTGGTATAGAGCAATAAATTAAACCACAGATATGGTTGAACATTCATTCAACATGGATGGATTTAGAGCATTATACTAAGTGAAAAAAGTATATAATTGTGTGTTTCCATTTATATGAATTTCGGTAATGGACAGATGTAATCTATGATGACAAAATTAATATTGGTTATCTCTAGGGAAGGAATTTTATTTTATTTTTATTTTTATTAATTAATTAGGAAATGTTATAAAACACTCGAGTTATCAGGGTGCTGGCATATATGCAGTTTGGTTGAATTTTTCCTATCAAATTGTCGATAATTTATATTTAGCTATCAGCAATTATTGTTATTAAATTATCCCTATCTTAAGTGTTTATTTTCCATCCTAATACATCTTTTTTAATTTATAGTAGGTTTTTTTTGGAAAAAAAATACATTGTCATTTTAAATAAAATTTGCTGATATTTCCTATGCTATATATATATATTTTTTTTCCTATTATATGTATATAATAATTCTTAAATGCTTTTGTTATAAACATACTATTCTAAGTATTTTTTAAAAGTTGGTTTGATTTAGATTTTTTAGTACATTAAATTTTTTAAATATTGTATTAGGTCACAATATGATGTTTGTAGCTTTTCTATTCACTAGTTTAATGACTTATTTCTTAGCTTGCCATAATATTATGACCCTATCTAGAGTGATCAATGTTATATTGACAGTGCTATCAGAGTAGCTGTAGAAACTCCATATTATTCTGACTGAACAAAGGAACTGATAATTTATTCTGATTCAATATGAATAACTTCATGAGTTTTATAGAACAATTGTGTTTTTCATATTTCCAAATGATATACCCAAATACTGAATAATGTTTTTATTTAGATGATGAACACGTTTACCTGTTGCTTTTTTCCCTAGGTACAGTAAGTAGGTTGAGAAATAACAGGACAAGGAATTGTTTTTAAATTAGGTCTTCACCGTTGAAATAACTGGAAAATATTAGCACTTGTAATCTTCTTATACTGGAACAGTTTTGAGACTTCCTGCTGTGGCTATTTGACTCCCTGCAGAGTTCCTGAGACACTTCTATGCCATATTCACTACTAAGAAAATATGGAGACTGAAACTATGGAGAAACCATTTCTAAGTTAATCACTTTTCTTCAATAAAACAACAGTTGGGCTCTAAAGGACTATAATGTAGTTTTAGAAAATTGAAATGTCATGAAATACATTTTTTAAGAATTATGCAACATGCTTTTTATTTAACATTACCCCGACTACATTTTTAAAGATTCATAGTAGTGAAGTTTAGAACCCATCATGAGGCAGTCATCACATTCATGGTGTGATCTCTATGGCAGTGAACTCCAAACTTTTGTCAATTAATCCATTAACACTCACTTAATCCACCATTTCTGATACTCCTTTGTGGACATAATCATCTTATATTATTAGGACTTACTTCTGTAACACATCTATATAAAGCTTAGCAAATAGGTATCATCACATGGAGGATTGTTTTCCTAATTTCATAAGACAAAGTGCTGGATCCCATTCTCATTAAAGTGATGATAGGAAAATATCCATATACATAAGATTAATAAAACTAGAAAGATTGTTCTGTAACTGAAGATAATATATAAATATTAATCTCTATATTTTCTGTAAAATATTCTGGAAATATGAGAGAACCTTGTGGTGTAGAATTAAAAGTTGAATAATTAGAAAAGATTCAAGTTAAATATTTCATTATATTAACTTTAGAATATATAAAAATAAATATTATTTCATCCATAGCAGTTATATATAGGAAGCCAATCTGAGATACTTAAAAATCTACATAGTATGCATATTTGTACAACCACCTGCAACACCCCCAAAAACTTGAGCCACATCATTTTTTAAATGATGGTTATGACTCTATTTCAAAATTGGTATGAAGATAGATTGGCACTCAGAATTTTTAATGTTTCAGAGATTACTAACAGACTTGGAATCAGATACTAAGAGAACAGCAAAGGAAGGAATAAAAGGAAAAATTAATATTATTAGAGTTCACTAGTAATATTCTTTTTTAAAAAAAGATTTATTTATTTTAGAGAGAAAGAGTGTTCACAAAAGTGGAGGGAGGGGCAGAGGGAGACAATCTTCAAGCTCACATCTTGCTGAGCACTGAGCTCACTGGAGCTGATCCCATGACCCATAGGATCACTACGTGAGCCAAAACCAAGAGTCAGGTGCTCAACCAACTCTTGAGTGACCTGAGTCACTCAGTTGCCCTATGAAATTATTTCTAGAATAATTTACAGAAAAAAATAAAGAGATAAAACGTCATTTTTAAAGCCTTATCTCAGACTCAAAAATTCTGGGAACCTCCAAGAAGCTAACATGAGAAAACTATTATAGGCATAATAATATCAAAAGTAGTAAAATTATTTCTTTTAACTTATTTTTTTTAATAAATTTTTATTTATTTATGATAGTCACACACACAGAGAGCGAGAGAGAGAGAGAGAGAGAGAGAGAGGCAGAGACACAGGCAGAGGGAGAAGCAGGCTCCATGCACCGGGAGCCCGACGTGGGATTCGATCCCGGGTCTCCAGGATCGCGCCCTGGGTCAAAGGCAGGCGCCAAACCGCTGCGCCACCCAGGGATCCCTCTTTTAACTTATTATATGATAGTATATATAGAAAATTCAAGAGAATTAATAATAAATATAACAGGTAAATATTGTAGCAGCGTAAAGTGTATTTAAAAAATCAATTTCTGTCATTAACAAAACCAGAATCTGAATAGTCAATTATAGTCAATGTATGATAAACTTCTATTTGTAATAGCAACAAAAGATAAAATGCTAAAAAATAAACTTAACAAGAGATTTGAAAAAAAAAAATTTGGGATGCTTGGGTGGCTCAGTGGTTGAGCATCTGCCTTTGGCTCAGGGCTTGATCCTGGGTCCCTGGGATCCAGTTCCACATCGAGCTTCCTGCATGAAACTTGCTTCTCCCTCTGCCTATGTCTCTGCCTCTCTTTCTGTGTGTACCTAATGAATAAATAAATAAAATCTTTTTTTAAAAAAGGAATTTGAAAAAACCTATTGGAGCAAAATAACTTTGAACCAATCTTCACAATATATGAAAATGTCATTTAGAAGTGGATATGAATTATCATTCTCAAAAGGTTATTAATTCTGTTAACTTCACACTATCCTTATAAAATCTGTTTTAAACCTGGAGTAAGGGCAGCCCGGTAGCTCAGCGGTTTAGCTCCGCCTTCAGTCCAGCCAGAGTGTGATGCAGGAGACCCGAGATCGAGTCCCACATCAGACTCCCTGCGTGGAGTCTCTGCCTGTGTCTGTGCCTCTCTCCCTCTCTCTCTCTCCCTCTTTCTCTCTCTCATGCATAAATAAATAAAATCTTTAAAAAAATAAACCTGGAGTAAAAAAATTTGATTCAAATTTCATGTGGAAAAAATATTCAAAAAGAACAAGAAAATACATGAAAATAACAATTCAGATGATCAACATCATGACTATGGCATATAACTATTCATTTTACAACTTTAGTAAAAGTAATGATACAATAATTACACAATTACAACAAAATAATGCCAACAAAAATAAATTTAAAAATAATTAAGATAGCACAATAAAGCTTTTTATGGAACAAAATCCAATCTTTTTAAAGTATAAAGTATAGCATAGATAAAATTATGATAGTCCCTGATGGATCTAAATTATTTGACTATGAGAGCCAAAGGAAATAAAGGAAATAATATCTCAAAATACAAAGTAAATGCTAAGCTAAAGCCAGGTCATCTAAAAAACAAATAATAAAAGTTTCAGAAAGAGAAAAAAAAGGCAAAAAGGAGGGACATAAACTAATAATAGAAGGAATATTTTTTGAGCTAGATAATGACTTAAGTCTTCAAAAAAGAAAAGGTAATACTCTGGTCTACACAGAACTGATGAATAAAGACATGCTTTTTAAGTTTATGTTTTCTAAATGTATAACCCTGAATACCAAGTCTAAGGAGAAAAAAAGCTCAGGTAAGAGCATGTTATATTCCATGAATTAGGGTCAGTCATACAGATGTCTTGGCACATTTGGAATCTCGAAAGTAGTACTCTTTTTCTCATAAAATTTGCCTGACCATGCAAAACTCTTTATAGTCATAAATAATGTTAAATGTTCACTCTTTATTCTTTAGCTGCCACTTTTAGACAAAGAAAATAAATCAATCGTTTAACTGATATTAATCCTAACATTTTGTAAAAATAACAAAAGTAGAGGGAGATTAGGAAAGTAGAAAAGAGATGGAATGAAGTAACTCTAATAGCTTCATATTGTAAGAAAATCTAAAAGTTCCATTTATCTATAGCTGATGGGAACAAAAATTTTTAAAAATATATCAATAGCTCAGAGGACTAGAGTTTTACAAAAAGGAAATAAAACAGCAATAAAGCTCTGATAGTAGTTTAGAAGTGAAAAATTAGTGAATACTATGTGGTGACATTGTATTTAAAAATGTGAAGGAAGTTATGATCAGAACTAAAAACAGAACAATATAATTACATATTCGTTGCAGGAGTGAAACCAGGTGGCTGGTTTGAACAGAGGAGACACTTGTTGCTCTTTCTTAAAATATTTTTGGCATGGTTTGGTTGTACTTTTTACAAATTTAAAGATACAGTGAGAATATCCAGAATAATAATCAGATATCAGACTAAGAAAAAGCAATCAAGAAATTCCCCCCAATATTAAAAAAAATGCAGAAACTAGAAGGGAATACAATATATAATTTATGATACAAACACAAGTAATAGAATTCTAAGGAAAATCAAGTGTATAAAATAGTAAGAAACATAAAATGGGAAGGATGTAAAAATAATGTTCTCTTGTTTTTTCATGGATAGAAAGACAAAACATTTTTCAGATGTTAATTCTTGCTTAAATATTCTATAAAATTAAAGTTATAATAAATGTCAGAAGCTATTTGGAGTAAAATTGACAAATAATATCAACATATAATATGGGAAAATTAATATACAATATTTGTTAGAAAAATATAGAAAAGATAAGGGGATGTCACTAATTTATCAATTATTTTAAAGTTAAAATGATACAGTTAGGAATATGTAGACAGAAAAAATAAGATTTTATTACAAACCATATGGAAATTCAGGATATTATGAAAGAACTGCCTCAAAAATTGTTGGATTTTCTATAGGTATTTGGAATATGAGGCAAACATTTGGAAAATAGCAAATCTGCAGTTCTGTTTTAATTTTTAAATAAAGCCATCATAAATAACCAAATAATTAAGTTAAAATCATAAAAGTTAGTGCAGAATTAAAAATTAAAAAGTAGAAAATGTGTAAGCATTTCTTTAGAAGGCACCAATACAAAGCAAAACAAAAATTACTAATGATAGTCCTATTTACTTACACATGAAGAAATCAGGGTAAAATGAAGTTTATTTGCCTAAGTACATACAATTAAGTATTAGCATAGCTTGAATCCTAAGTCATTCTTTGAATTTATTTACTACATGCTTATGTTATTATCATAATTAAAATGATGCCCTATTAGTATCAGTTAAATGAAGGTCTCCAAATAGCATTATAATTATTAAATGGTCCTTAATCAAGGAACTGTTTTTGACTTGTTTAGGTTCATTAGATGGCTGTAAATGTTTTAATCCAGTTTGCTAGTGAACAAAGCTAATGAAACAAGATCATGGATCTTCTATTCTCAGTATTCAGTGATTCCATTTCTACATTCACATAGTATTCAGACTGAACTTTCATCAGAAGATTTGTTTCATCATATTTTACATTTTAGGGACTTGAGAACAAGTGATTCAGTCCATGGTAAGCCTGTAGAGAGCCAAGACTGTAGTTTATTCATCATTGTATCCTCATAGCAGATGAAGAAAACTTTAAGTTGAATTATTTTATACATAAAATATTTATTATATAAGTATTTTATTTGCTATACTGTATGTATATTATTTTAATCGAGGGAAAATTTTAGCATAGGTTTGCATGATGAAGTGTAGACAGGGCTTGCTTTCATCTATGAATATACTTCTTGTGTAGACTATGAAAGACTCCATGAGTAGGGAAGTTTACACCATAAGTATTAATAGGTTATGCACTGATGAATGAATACTTATAAATGAGTTAAGAAGTGAATAAATATAATTACTAGAGTAGGGGCCTTTATACTGTTCCTCAATAATAGACAGTGACTTTTACACTACCAGTGGTCTTGTAAACACCTACTCAGGATCTAAAGTGGTCATTAATTTCTACTCATATGTATCTTAACTCAAAGTGGGTGAAATTAATTTAAATATGTCTATATATTTATGAATAATATAATTATAAAAATATTACTTTCAGTACATATTGACTCCAAAGGAGCAACACTTCAGAGACATCTTTTATAAAATATAGTACAATATGTGCAAAAGTTTTACTAAACACCCTTACCTCTTGGACATAGTTTATTTTTTTCTATTTAATTTCCAAAAATTCTTGTTATGATGCAGTAAACTGATTTCCAAACTCAATTGGTCACTGCACACAGGATGTAAAAGATTCTAACACATAAAACAACATTTTAAATATATATGCACAGATTTTGTTCAGCTTTTCACTTCAATTTCTATTAACTGTAAAGCACACTCAAGATTAAAAAATATATAGGATATAGAAAATATTTAGAAATGTATGTGAAAATGATTTTTTAAAATTTTAGATGTATGTGAATCAATTAATTTTCCATACTAAAAGTTAACACTTGAAGTAGTTAATTCTTCTCTGTACTTCCTACCTTCTATTTCTTTTTTATTCTGTAAAGTTTCTAACCCAGTTCTATAGTTATGTAAATATTTATAACACATTGTAGTACTGATAGAGTTATAAATACAGTCATGTTGGTTTGTTTTCCTGATTATTTGAACTGTATTTTTCAATTCTCTTTTTTTAAATAAATGCCTTGTTAAAATTCTGTTAAAATTTCCCTTTACATAGACAAGTACAAGGTTCAAGTCTGTAAATTAGCTGCTTTCAGGAGTCTTATGTACAATAGACTTCAATAAAATCCAAAGAGGTTTGGAAAAGATGTTCTTTAAAACCAAGAAAGACAATATTCAGCAACGAGAAATAGCTAGGTTAACAGTATGCTGTGAAGTCACAGAAGCACAGACCAGCCTAATGCCCAGTTATCAGGTAGGACTCTTTTCAAGACAATGAACTGAGTAGCCAGAAGACACAGTGTCAGTTCCAGAATGGAGCAAAGCTGTGCAAATCACAGCTGTAGTTTGAAACAAATGTTCCATCTGAAAATACTGTTGGTCTCTTTACACCATTCCCATTTTGTCCTGGCTTTCCACCACCACTTCCTTAATTATTAACCAAATTAAGATCATGATTGGATTATCAACATACCAATAAATAGAAAAACTATGGAATTAAACTCAAAATTATCATACTGCTGGTAAATGAGGCACAGTGTCGAGGAGGATGACAAACAATATAACAATTACCCCAAGTTACTCATTGGGGAGGCTATATGTATGGATACCTTGTGAAGACAGAGAGTAAACGTGTTCTGGAAATATCTTTGGTAATCAAGAAAGGCATTATGCCTATCTCTTAATGGCTTTCAAATGGATGGGAAAAGATATGCTTAAGGAGAAAAGAGTTTTATTTGAAACCGGGAAGCAAACAAAATACTCATGGAAGAAATGACATAATAACATAGTTTGAAAGACTGGGGAGTGTGAGACAGCATTATAATAGGAAGCAAGGGAAATTTGGACTGTTGCTATTTTAATATGTCAATTTAGATTTTTCTATAAAATATAACTGCATGCAGACATTAAAGTATTCATTTATATCTAATATTTTGTCCCCAATTGCCCTTCATCAGAAGTTCCATACCACATTTCTCTCTTGGGGACACCATTCCTTGAAGACCGCAGGAAGTTCTACTGCTCATAAAGTTCAGAACGGGTCAATCCAGGACTAAACACCAATCCAAGACTAACTAAAGTCTAAATGAATCAGAGCATTATGAAAGCTTCTCACCACTCAGCAGAGCACATTGATGCCAGTTTGTTTGCCCTAGCCTAGAACCCATTGTTGTGATCTGGTTTTCATCCAACACTCATTCTATCTTCTTTGTATATTCTGTTATAGGGGCATTTTCCATTCTGAGAGAACTTAGGCAGAACCAAGCTGGACTTTCTCATTGAGCTTTTCCCTATTGGGAGACCATTTGGAGTCTCTATCTTTTCCTGCCTGCAGAGCTGGGTTTCTCTGCAAAGTAATCTTGCTCACATCAGGACAGAGTTCAGTGCAACATGTATCAAGCCATGGAATTCTTCTGAATCCCAATATCTCCTATTAGATTTTCCTCCCTCCCTGTACAATGTCCCTGACTCATGAAAACAAAATTACTGCAATACAAATATGCAAAATGAATATGTAAAAACAAAGAGGAAAGTTAATCTGATTTCTTGAACAAAATAAGGTATATTCAAAGGCAGTGTAAGACTCCATGACATGTATTTTAAGTAATTACTTTAACAAGTATATTGTCACTAAATTAAAATTATACTATACATAGTGTTGCTAACTGCTTATTTTCCCTACATTTGTCTAATTGCCAATTCAAAGAATATGCACATTTAAAAATCACATTATACCTTGCTACATCACTGCAAACTGTCTATGAATGTTCATTTTACTCTGTAGTTGGCAAAAATTACATTTTTGTTCATAGTTTTTAAATTTGCTAGATTAAAAATAATTGTATATCACTGCTTGCTTACAAGCAAAAAGTCATCATCAATTAGAGTGAACTTACCTAAAAAGAAACATAAAATTAAAGAGCAAGGCATAGAAATAAATATCTACTTTTGTTTCACTGTTTCCAGTTTTAGGAGTAATTGATTTTGCCTTCAAAAGAAAAGTATATGTTTATGAAGCCCCTCGGCTATGATACACTATGATTTATAAAACCAAATAAAAACTTGTAGATTAAAAATAGAATATGCATATGCTTTTGAGTACAAATATAAGAATATGTGCATTTCTTTAAAACAACCTTCTAAAGCTTTATATTAGGTGGTATATTCAAGTATAAATGAATTCCACCACAATATCAGTATGATGTAGGCACTAAAGTCGACTGTGATGGTACAATATAATTTGCAAGGTACAAGTTTTCTTAAGACACTAGATTACAGAAATCTAATAGTGCTATCCTGATTTCCTAATTATGTGTTATGTTTATTTATTCTTATGTGATCATGCTCAAAACTCAGACCTTGCAAACAAGCCAACTAATACATTTAATATCTATTCTAAAGGAAAATAGCCAAAGTCACATATATTTTCTCAATAGCTAATGCTTTACTTATACATATTTCTTCCCTTTTTGACTCTGGATTTAATTTTCCTTTTGGACTCTACCAATTTACATTATTTTGCCCTCCTCAGTATTCCAATGAAATTTCCCTCTCTCACTCTCTTAAATAGTAACATAATTTCTAACAAATATTTTTTCCTATTTTTCCTTTTTAAAATAAAGTATGACTAAACACAGTGAAATAGAGCTTAAGTGTATAGCTTTGTGAGTTTTGAGAAATGCTTGCACTCATGTAATATATGTCACCCAATCAACCAAATATAATCAAGATAGAGAAATTTCTATCACTACAGAAAATCATCTCATTGTACTTCAAAAGTCCTCCTCCAATGACTATCCCAATAAATTGTCCTTTTTTGCCATTTGATGACTTCATATAAATGAAATCATAAAGCATGTGCTATTTTGTACTTTTTAAATTCAACATGCTTTTGAGATCCAACCATGTTATTTAATGCATCAAGGATTCTCTTTATTGCATTCCATGTTATAAAAATACCACAATCTGTGAACCTGTTCTCTGTTAAAAGTCATTTGGATTATTTCCAGTTTTTTTTTGTTGATATGAAAAAAGCTGCTATGGCACATTCTTGTATAGCAGGGTTTTTGTTTATAAATACTTTTATTTCTCTTTGGTAGTACTTAGGAGTAGAGATGTTAGGTCAGAGGGTAGATGAATTCTTCCTTTTATAAGAAGCTGCCAAGCAATTCTCCAGAGCAGTTGCATCATTTTACATTTCCATCAGAAATATAGCAGAGTTCATGTGGCTCCTCATTCTCGCCAAAATTGGATGGTTTGATATTTTTAATTTAAATTACTTCAGGGTAGGTGTGAGATGATAAATTGTTGTGTTATAACTTTGCATTTTCTAGCTGACTATTGTTGAGCATTATTTTGTGTCTTTTATGTATCTTTTTAATTTTTTTTTATTTTTAAAGATTTTATTTATTCATAAAAGACAGAGAGAGAGAGAGAGAGAGGCAGAGACACATGCAGAGGGAGAAGCAAGCTCCATGCAGGGAGCCCGATGTGGGACTTGATCCCAGGATTCCAGGACCATGCCCTAGACCGAAGGCAGGCGCTAAACCGCTGAGCCACCCAGGGATCCCCTCATATATCTTTTTTGATGAAGAATCTTTTCAAGTACATATATATTTCAATTTTCTATTAAATAGTTTGATATTTGTTGTATTGAGATGTAAGATGTTCTATGGGATCTTATATCAAAGTTGCAAAGATATTCTCCTTTGTTTTCATATAGAAATTTTATTTTTATAGGTTTATGTATAATAAATTGATCCATTTTAAATAGTTGTTTCCAGTTATGGCTGTTATTCCAGCAACATTTTTTGAAGACTTGTTTTCTTCATTGAATTTTTTGGCTCTTATTTCTGGACTCTATGTTGATATATTTATTTTAAAATCATGATACCTACATATACTTTCCTGATGACTATAATTTTCAGCTAAGTGTTTAAAAGAGGTAATGTAAACTCTGCAATTTTGTACTTTTTTTTAATATTGTTTTGCTACTCTAAGTATTTTGCAATCTGAATTGTACTTAACAGGTGAAAGAATAAACAAACTGTTATATTTAAATTGGGGGATTGTACTTATCCCAATACAGAAAATGAACCTCAAAAGTAATGTACTGAACAAAAATGTCAAAAAATATTGAATTATCTCATTTACCATATCTTTCAGAACAGTCACTACAAATCTGTAGTAAAATATAGAATAGTGGTTATCTTATTTTTTTTAATTTTTTTTATTTATTTATGATAGAGAGAGAGAGAGAGAGGCAGAGATACAGGCAGAGGGAGAAGCAGGCTCCATGCACCGGGAGCCCGACGTGGGATTCGATCCCGGGTTTCCAGGATAGCGCCCTGGGCCAAAGGCAGACACCAAACCGCTGCGCCACCCAGGGATCCCAATAGTGATTATTTTCTGAACTGATGTGTGGATATCTACAGCAAAGTGGCATGAGGAAATTTTCTTGGGTACCTAAGTGCTATGTTTTGATGGAGTAATAATAAAATGACAACATTCATTTGTGAAATTCATTAAAGTATACACACAAAATATGTGCACTTATTGCATATAAACTGTGTGACAATGAGGTTGACTTTTCAAATTTACAAACTATAATTTGAATTTGTCTTGTATTTATCTCAGTTTTGATTTCATCTATTTGGAAGTTCTTATAAGTACTTTCACAGTTACATTTCTGTTTTATCAATGAATCATTATGTAACATTGCACATGTAATACTGCTCTTTATCTCTTGTCTCTAAGCCACTATTTGGTGGCTGCATATCATTTTTTATCATTTTTTACACATTAGTAAACTATAGCTTTTCCTCTAAGCATCACTTTATTTAAAGTTTGTTCCTTGTGGATAGCATTTGGTTGGGTCTTGCTTTTTTATCTTGTGACAGTTTTAAACTTTAGAGAATTTAGTCCATTTATATATTTTTCAGCTCTTTGATATAATTGTAGATCCATATAACATTGTAAGAAATAATAAATAAATATCCTCTACACACTTCATCTAGTTTCCCCCAAAGAAAAATCTCCCATAAACATGTCACAATCAGGAAATTGACATTAATAAAATCCAATGAATATTTTACTAGTTTTTCACACACTTATGTATATGTGTTGCATGTTTATATTTAGTTCTATACAAGTTTATCACATGTGTTGATTTCTATGACTATCACCATAGTTAAGACATAGAACAATTACATTATAAAGATCCCTAATGTTACTGCTCTAACACCCCAGCTACTCATCCCTTTTCTACCTCCATAATAACTGTCAACCAATAATATGTTTTCCATCTTTGTACTTTTGTCATTTCATGTATTTTATATAAATAGAAGCATATAGTATGCAACTTTTTAGACTGACATTTCTACTCAGCACAATACCCTTGAGACCTATCCAAGTTGTCACAAAACTTGATTATGCCCCTTTTTAATTCTGAGTAGTACTCTATAATAGGTTGTGCTATTATTTTGTTTTTTTCCCTCATCAAAGGATATTTGGTTTGTTTCCAGTTTCTTCATACTATGAATGAACAGTATTCATGTACAGGTTTATGTATGAAAATGAATTTTCATTTCCAGGAGATAAATGTCCATGAGTATAATGGTAAGCACATATTTAGATTTGTAAGAAACTTCCATGCTATTTTCTAAAGTAACTAACATTTTACTTCCCTACCAATTATATATTGAGTAGTCCAGTTTCTCAGAGCTCTCACCAACATTTGATGTCATCATTGTATACTAATTGATTCATTGATTAATTGATTCATTTATTCAGGTCATGCTGATCAGTGTAGTGATATTATACTGTGATTTCACTTTCATTTTCCTTATGGCTAATTACATTAATATTCTTTAATGTGTGTATTTGGCATCTATATAGCATTGGTGAAATGTCCGTTCGTGTATTTTCCCATTTCCCAGCTAGATAGTTTGTTATTTGCTATTCAATTTTGGGAATTATTTTTGTGATCTAGATATAAGTCTGTCAGACAGGTGACAATTTGCTCCATTATGCAGCTTATTTTTGCATCATTTTCACAGAGTACTTTGTGGAGTTAATTTTTACAATGTCCAAGTTATTGCCTTTTCCTTCTTATTTATTTATTTTAGTGCTGATCCTAAGCACTTCAGCACCATCTGTTGAAAGACTATCCTTGAATTGCTATTGGATCATTGTCAAAGGTTAGTTGTGTGGTCGATTTATGGGTTCTCTAGTCAATTCCATTGATCCATTTGTTTACCCCTCTGCCAATACCACACTCCTTTGATTGCTGTAGCTATTTAGTAAACTTGTTAAGTCTTGTTAATCATTCAGATGAAGTGATTCCTCACACTTCTTCACTTTTTACAAAGTTATTTAGCTTTTTTTGATTCTCTATATTCCCATAGATGTCAGAAAAAACTTTGGGGAAAAAATTGGGATTTTTTAATATTGCATTCAACTTGTAGATAAATTTGGAGGGATTTGACATCTTTACTAAATTGAGTCTTCAGGTCCACAAACACGGTAGGTCTCTACACATATTTCATTCTTTTTTTATTTCTCTCAGTGGCATTTTGTAACTTTCAACATACAGGTCTTATACATATTTTGCTCAGCATATAACAAAGTAATTTTTTGAGTGTTTATAAAAATGCTATTGTATTTTTAATTTTGGTTTCCATAAAATAGTCTATTCTTTAATATAATACCATTTTAAATAAATTAAGAAATGAAACACTCATATTTACTCATATATTTGACATATTCTATTTTTTGTGTAAATTTGAGTTTCAATCTTATAGCATTGTACTTAATCCTTAAGAATTTCCTTTACAATTTTTAATTACAGACCTCCTGGTGATGAATTCTCTCAACTTTTTATGTCTGAAAAAGTCTTTTTCTTTCATTTTTGAGGGATGATTTTTAGTACTTATAGTATTCTTGAATAATAATTTTCCTCTTCCTTCTCATCCTTATTGTTTTCTTATATATTTTACCACTTTAAAGGCTTTCACTTTAAAAGAAATCTGTGGTTATTTGTATTCTTGCCCCCAAGATGTAATATGTACCTTTACCAGCTATTTTTGATAATTTTTCCTTACATTTGTTTTCAACAATTTGGTGATGATATGCCTCAGAACATTTACTTTGTATTTATCCTGTCATTGAGCTTCCTACATTTCTGAATTACTATTTTTCATAACATTTGGAAAGGTTTAGTTACCTTTTAATTAAATACTTTAACACTCTATGCTGACTTGCTTCTCCCTCTGGGACTCTAAGTCAACCTACTTTCCATTTAATATTATTACATATACCAATGAAGCCATGCATATTTCTTCTTTGTCCTGCATATTCTCTCTGTACTTCACAATAGAGAAGAAGAGGAAAAACTAAACAAATTATGTAATTAGTTATAATAAAAAAACTAGTAGATGTCATCTAAAATGATTGAGGATTGGGTATCTGGATGGTTCAGTCATTTAAGCATCTGCCTTCAGTTCAAGTCATGATCCTGGGGTCCTGAGATCAAGTCCCACAGAGGGCTCCCTGCTCAGTGGGGAATCAGCTTCTCCCTCTGCCCTTTCCCCCTGCTCATGATCTCTCTCTCTCTCTCACTCTCTTTAAAAAAACAAACATAAAAATCTTTTAAAAAAAGATTTTTATTTATTTATTCATGAGAGACACACACACAGAGAGAGAGGCAGAGACATAGGCAGAGGGAGAAGCAGGCTCCATGCAGGGAGCCCGATGTGGGACTCAGATCACGCCCTGAGCTGAAGGCAGACGCTCAACCGCTGAGCCACCTAGGTGTCCCAAAAATACATAAAATATTTAAAAAAATAAAGTTTGAAAAATACAATAAAATGAGGATTATGCGAATTCTATTTATAAGAAAAGAAATACATTGTAATCATGAAAAAATACCAAAAACAACCACAAAGAATGTACTACAAGTGAAATATTAGCAAAATAAAAAAAAAACATTGAGCAGTAAGTATAACATAAAATAACCTAAAAGAATTAAGAATATATTTGTCTTATTAAAAATGACACCTGGTTATTAAAAGAATCTTTTAGGGTGCCTGGCTGGCTCGGTCCATTAAGCATCTTCCTTCAGCTAAGGTTGTGATCTCAGGGTTCTGGGGTGGAGCCCTGCATTGGGCTCTCTCCTCTGTAGGTAGCCTGCTTCTCCCTCTCCCTCTGCTGCTTCCACTACTTATGCTTTCTCTTTGTCAAAGAAGTAAAATCTTTTTTAAAACAAGAAACTTAGAGTAAAAGAGTTATGAAAAGATTAATTCATTAATGTTGCATATGCTTGGGGGTTTGAATCAGAGATCTTGCCAATGACTTTTTTTCTTTTTAAGAAATATAGGTGTAAGCACTAAACATAAGTACTAAATCCAAGTGCTTCTGTCTTCTTTCAATTATATTTTGTAAATACCTAATAACCAGATTGTTGTTTGACTCTCTATAGCTTGATTCCAATAGTTTTACATTATTTTCTATACCAGGATTAGGAGTATGAATTATTTCTAAGCACTCTAAGTTCTCTTAGGATTTCCTAAAATAACCAATATGAAAATGATCATTAACTATAAAATCCTATAATAGAATTATGTAGTGGTTTTAGGTAATAGAGGAATCCTATTTTTTTCTCCCATAATTACATAGATACACATTATCTAACTAAAAGAAAAGGTAACTCTACAAATATAATCAGAATGGATATTTGAGAAAAAAATGCAGCATACTTGGCCTTGGCAATTTTAAAAAATATGGTAGAAAAAGTACAACTCAATTGGTTGCATGCTTTGAGCCTCTCTCCTTCTATATTTATCAGTAATGGGATTGTGTTCTTTAATAACAAAATTTTTTTTAGGAATACAATTTCCTCTACTAAAGAATACTTTTCTGAACAATATTCACCAAGAATTTTGACTGATCTAATGAAAACTGTAATAATCCAGTCATACTTCTCATATAGTGCCCCTTATTAGCTCTTCAGGTAGCTTCCTTTGCAATATAGCAAGCCATGGCCAGGTCTGGGTTAAGGAAAATTGGATTCATTATGGCAGTGATAACAAATTATCTTCTGCAAGAATTGTTTAACTCGATGGGTCAAAAAGGGGAAAAAAAACTAAACAAAAGAAAGGAATGGCATGGGAATGAATAAAACTGCATATTAAAAACCCAAAGCAATAAAAGAAATTTTAAAAACTGAATAAAAAGGTAATGCAAAACTGTAGGCATAATGAGTTTTTCATGTCGTTAGAAGTTATTACATTCTCATTTCTTTTATGATTATATATGGCATATAGCAGTCTTTAAGGGCCTTCAACATATTCAGTAAAATAATATAAGCAAAATTATAGGAAACTCTTAGCTTTGAAATAATGGCTTGTAAGCCATAATGGACCACTAATTTTCTTTGGCAAAAGTTGATGGCAGTTAATATGTGTACCCAGTATTTGATTTGCTCAAATAATCATGAAGTATTATATAAGCACTTTCCTATGATATATTTTGTCAATATCAAAAACTGGAAAAGGGATTTTAATTTTTGACATTTTTGTGTTATTCATGCACTAATGCTTTTGTTAAATACAGCTTAGGATAAAATCATCCCAGTCATATTAATATAAAAGAGAATTCAACTGATATTTGAATTCAGTGCAAAGTAATAATACAGTGTTAAAAAAATTGTTCAAATGATTAATATATCATGTAGTGCCTTTATAGTGCCTTAAAAATGCATACATTCATATTTGATTTTGCTGCAAATTTGTCTGTAGATCATCTAAACTTTCATTGGGCTTTTGTAAAAAGTATTTTTGTAAAAAACAATACAGATGCAATTATACCTATATTAGGTAAAAGGAAATTAAATATTTGAGAAAGTGAAACATATTTCTCATGTGCTGTAATTATTTCATAATTTGGAAGGATTTAAGGTTACTTTTATGAATAACAGCTCTGTGCTTTCACCCAAGACTATACAATATGTAATACATGTTCATATGTGATACATATGTATCTATATAATATGGACTACAAAACACATTAAAAACCATACATTTGGGGATCCCTGGGTGGCGCAGCGGTTTGGCACCTGCCTTTGGCCCGGGGCGAGATCCTGGGGACCCGGGATCGAGTCCCACGTCGCTCTCCCGGTGCATGGAGCCTGCTTCTCCCTCTGCCTGTGTGTCTGCCTCTCTCTCTCTCTCTCTCTCTCTCTCTCTCTCTGTGACTATAATAAATAAATAATAAAAAGAATTTTAAAAAAGCATACATTTGGTTTTCAACATAGGTGTTGAATCTTAGAAAAAAATTCAAAACTGGGAATATATTTGTCTCATATTATTTTTAAACTAAATATAATAGAACAAGATGGTCAACCATATGTACTTTGGTAGACTCAGCAGCAGGCCCATCTATTATGATGTCCCTTATTATTAAAGGAATAATATTTAAAAATGAAAATTTGAATATTTACTCAACAAATACTACTGTGAGCTTTGCATTGGAGTTTCTGTAAAGAGACACATAAATGAAGAAAATGAAGCTATGTGAGTATGAATGAGTTTTCAAGTCGGAAAAATAAATGATGTACACATATATCTAAAATTCAAGATATACTATATGTACTTTATAAGAGAAATAAATTAGGTAAATTGTGAAGATAAAATTGATAAAATAAAAGATTTTGTGGAATATATAGACTTTGTACATGCTCTATTAGAATGGATATGTTTTGAATAAGTGGAAAAAAGAGAAAGAAATTTCTTTCTGAGAAAGTATGGACAGAAAACAAGGAATAGAAAAGACTGGTAATTCTGAGTCATATGTAAAGAGTCTGGAACTGGGAGTATTACTTAAGGAAATACAAGATAGTATTTGAGAAACACAATAAATCTAGGTTATGGATGGTATTAAATGAATGATAAGTGGTTTGGGATTTATATGCTGAAGATTTTAGATACAGAAATTCCATGATAATATATTTTGCTCTTGAAGGTAGATCTAACTTGTTGTTTTGTTAAATAAATTGGGAGTGAGACCAACTGCTATATGAAATCTATTTAGGGACAATAGAACAGATGAGAGTCAATGCTAACCTAACTTAGATTTGCTGTAGCAGAAATGAGGATACGGGAAGAAATTCAAGTGATTGTACATGGAACAAGTATGAGGAATTAGTAGATTATTTGAATGGCAAGAAACATAAAAGAAAAAGAAATCAAGGGCACATATAAGGTCATATTTTGAATCTGAGTGACTAACCTACTGACAGCAATGACATTAAGGATTGGCATTAATATTTATATAATGAGAATTGATTTGACCTCTTATTCTATTTCAAGCCCATGTTATGTCTTGGGATAGCAACCAAAGACATTGATCCTATTTTCAAAGAACTCACAAAGGGGTAATACTGTAAATACTTACTGATTATTCATTACATTTATTACATGGCTGTCACTAGCCTAAGCATCTTATACACATTATTCAATTTAATCCTAAAAATTATTTAATTCTAAAAAAAATCTCCAATACATGTGAAGAATAATTGTTTTAAATGACAAATATGTTAAAAAAATGAGAAATATGTACCATGAAATATATTTTTGAAACTTGAACCAAGTTAAATAGTTGGCTAATTGTTGAAATTGGAATAGAAACCTAGAGTAAGACTCCAAAGATCATACTCAAACACCAACTTTTATTGTTACGATAGATGAAGCATAATATGCTTAGGGAATAAGAAGGACATATAACAGGGATATAAGAAACCCAGAGATCTTAGAATTAACAAAATACATTGTGTATTTGAGAATAAAAGACTAAGCATGGCCCGAGAATGGACTGCCAGGTCAGTTATGAGATGGCATGTGTAATTAAAATCAGATAATTTATTTTCTTATTTTTCTTATTTTTTAAGATTATTTTATTTATTTTTATTTATTTTATATTTATTGTGTTTTTATTTTTCTTATTTTTTAAGATTTTACTCATTTATTCATGAGAGACACAGAGAAAGAGGCAGAGACATAGGCAGAGGGAGAAGTAGGCTCCCTGTGGGGAGCCCAATGAGGGACTCGCCCCAGAACCCCAGGATCATGACATGAGCCAAAGGTATATGCTCAACCGCTGAGCCACCCAGGTGCCCAATTCAAATACTTTTAAAACATGTTAAGGAGGGATGCTTGGGTGGCTGAGCAGTTGAGTGTCTACCTTTGGCTCAGGGCATGATCCTGGAGCCCTCCCTGGTTTGGTGCCACATCGGGCTTCCGGCATGGAGCATGCTTCTCACTCTGCCTGTGTCTCTGCCTCTCTCTGTGTCTCTCATGAGTAAATAAATAAAATCTTTTTAAAAATATGATAAGAAAAAAGGATGATTGGAAGTTTTTAAGCAAGTTGTAAGGAGAAAAGTAACATGATTGAATTTGGGTTTAAAAAGGTAACTTCAGATAAAATTTGGTGAACTGAACATTGGAAGAAACAAGAAAGGAGGGAGGGAAAAAATTGTTTCTTTTCTCATTATGTAACCAGAAGTGCAATAGGTCATGACAAAATACAGAAATGTCAGATTCCTAGAAGTAGACCCTACAGAACTTAGACATTGGTTGACTGTGGGTAGGGGGAGAGGAAAGGTAGAGAACAAATTTTATATTCAAGATTCAGGATTAGGCAAAGTAGAAGAATGCAAGAGAAGGAGCAGACGGTATGATTATTATGTTCAGTATCACACACATTAACAGAAATGTGGAATGTAAAGGGGTCCTTTGGAGAAGACAGTGTTTAATTTACTCTAGATATACTAATTCAAAAAGCTGGTAGGACATTTGGGTAGAAATATCTATCAGGCATTTGGAATCAAAGGATCTTCCTCAAGGGAAAAAGATAGTCTTTGTATGTACATTTAGGTTTTTAGTGGACCTTTTTTTTCCCCTAAATTCTTTCCAGGTTATTCAGGTGGGACCTACTGAGCTTTGAAATGGATATATGGTCAAGGGCTGACCAATGTGTATGCACCATTCTATTTAAACCCTTGCCACCCTAGGACTGTTGCAAGGATAAATATATGATCCAAGCCACTCCTACCAAATGCAATGTATTTAGGCCTCTACCTTTTACTGGATATATCAGGAAAGTAGTTTGCTCTTTCACCAGGATTTCAAAGTCATATGCTGTAAACTTGGTGGTGCTGGTCATCTTATTTTCTAATGCATTTATAAACACCTTAAGAAACTGAAATATAAAGCAGAGTGTACAGAAGGAGGAGAACAGTTTTTTGATTGATTCATTTAACCAACTAAATCCAACCATGGATGAATCCATAAAGGTTCTTTTCAGTTATATTAGCCAATTGTTTTCTTCAATATTTAAGCTCATTAGAATTGTGTTATGATGACTTACATCTGACATGGTACTGACAAATACAGGAATCATCATAGGAGGTTACATTTAGAAGCTGTGCAATTTTCAAAGAAAAGGAGAGTTATGCCTTTGATAAAAGCATCAGTCAGTAAAATTGTAAAGTACTGTATAATCACTGAGAAAATAGACTTTGTTAATGACGATAATGAATTTCAAATTGCAAAGATACATGACATGAATTATAAGAAAGTCAAGGTAATAGTTTTTTTAAACAGGGAAATGCTTTTTAAAGAATGTTATTAAATATAAGTAGTTATCCAAGTAGATAAAAGAATACCAAAAGAAGACTTTTTAGTAATGGAAAGATTTTAGCACATTTGTAAACTATAAAAAATAACCCATTGCAGATGGAGAAAATGATAGCATACAGAAAATAAATGACAGTAAATTCTATAACCAGATAAAATATGAGTTTAAAGGGAGAAATGTGATCATTTATTAATAATTTTGAAATAATATAGCCTATTTTTTTTAATAAAATCTTGTTTTTATTTCATTACTCTTCCATTAAAGTATAAGCTCATTCATAGAATTTGATGACTATCCCTTTTAAATAATACACCCATAAGGCTCAAATATTTGTTGATTTGTGTATATATACACAATATTATAATAATTATAATAATATATATAATAATTTTTGTAATAGTACTTTTTATAAGCAATGCATGAAATTAGATGCCATCTGCAAAGTAAAATTTGTGCTCCAAAAAAGTGGATGTTTCCATTGTTTCTATCAAATACTACACATTCTCTTTAAAAGATCTTATTTCTTTGAATTAACCTAAAAGAATTCACAAAAAAGGCTAAGGAAGGTAAAATAAAATTTCATTTAACTATGAGAAATTATTTTTCTGTTTCCTTTATTATCTTGGTTGATGTAGATAAAGTTAAGTATCACAATAATGAGATAATTTAGTTAAAAAATTAACATTTGTTCTCAAGTAAACTACAAATCTGAGGTAAAACCTCATTATTTTCATCTATTGATGTTTTACTGTGTGATCCAAATATTTGTCTTACTTTTCTATTTTATTTTACGTTTTGACTTTGTGTAGTTTGGGAGTGAGTACCTAATGGGATTCATCAGTATTTTTGGATTTTAGACATTCAAGATTATCCAGATTGTTCTTTTATTCATATCCATCTGGTCAAATGATTACAACCATTTCTATCCAATGTAGATTCCACAGCAGCTGTTACCCTAAACTCTGGGTGTCATTAATGTAATGCACACAATAAGAAAATCATTCGCAGATTAGTTCAAAGTTTAAGTAGTAATGAAATGTGGTAGCCAAATAAATCAAATAATTAATTCTTAATATGACCAAATTGCTAGATTAGTTTACAGATTTGGAAATTATATAGTCATTACTTATTTTTTATAGCTTCTCTCAGGATTGACAGTTATTTTGGTAATTGACATATGTAAGCCATATATAAAGGAAAGAGAACAATACATATATGGCAAAAATAATACAATGCAAAGAATTATAATAAAATTGAATAAAAATGGAATTAGCAGAGTTGTCTTCCACAATGACTAGCCATTTATAATTGTACTATTTTTTTAAAAAATTGATATGGTTTTTTTTTGTTGGTTCAGTTACATTTTATTCTAACTCAAATTCTTAGGTACACAATGCTGGAAAACAAATTCCTACTCATTTCTTAGTCTGTTCAGAAGAAACAATGTGTTCTAACTCTGTTTCCTGCTTCCCTTTAGTTCCAAGAGCTTTACCTGTTTCTCACTTGGTGCCTTCAATATGTTTAAATTATAAAAAAAATGGAGACTAGTCTTGAAGATTCCATAAGCACACAAAACCAATTAAGTCATAGAAAGCTTAATTTAGCTTATTTTGCAAGACTAACTCAAGCTGTGTCATTTCTTGCGTATGCCTCTGGAAATCACAAAAAAAAAAAAAAAAACAAACTTAAAAGCTATTTTCCCAAATGGATATGAGTAACAACTAACCAATTTCCTATCATTTAAGAAAAGTCTAATATTATAACCAATCACTACAAGGAATAAACTGTCACTGTCTTCTCATGAGATAAACTACATTAAAACAATATACCTAGAGACTCATTCCCTGTTTTGGTTTGAATGCTCTGGTTTTACAAACTGTTTCATGTGTGCACAATAAACTTTTACTATTTAGTACTTCAGTGATTCCTTGGTTTTACTTCTGTTATTTCTGAACTTTGGACAATAAAGAACACAAATGCAGGAACATATCTGGTTTTGTGTGAATGGCCAGCAAATGGATGTGATTTTCAGTATTTGAGGTCTTTATGGGGCTCTCTTTTTCTCTCTCTCTCTCTTTTTTTTTTTTTTTAAGATTTTACTTACTTATTCATGAGAGACACACACAGAGAGAGAGGCAGAGACACAGGCAGAGGGAGAAGCAGGCTCCATGCAGGGAGCCCAACTTGGGACTCCAGGATCATACCCTGGGCTGAAAGGCGGCGCTAAACTGCTGAGCCACCAGGGTTGCCCAATTTAAGGACCTCTTGAGGATGTTCTTGGCTTTGGCATTCTGGCCAAAAGGAGCTCCGGAGGGTACAGAGACAACTTCACCATTGCCCCCAGAGTGGCCTTGATGCACAAGAGCAGCTTCTGTGCACCCTGGGTGTTTCCATGTTGGCTCCTAGCCATTACTCTTAAGCCAGACTCTAAATTCCACTCACTCTTATCTCATTTGTCTAATGGTATTACATTTAGCTGTCTTAAATCTGAATATCACTTCTCAATCCTTTAACAGTGATAATTTTGTGTGTTATGTGTATGTGTGGGTACTCTCTAAATTTTATGTATTTTCTGAATGATGTAATACATTTGGGGAGTTATATTCAAATTTATAGAGCATTTTGATGATGTATCCTATATATATATATATATATGATATATATATATCATATATATAACATACTTTTGGACATGTGTGGGTCATTTATGCTCTTAAATTTTGGAATGAAATACCATGTACTCAGATGTCAACCATTTCTACAATTGCATCCTAGGTTTGTAACAATCCTCAGTGATATTTGTCTTGGCAAAGTGAAGTGGAGTAAGTGATCATCTGCAGAACCTTTTTGGTGTATATAAGTGTGATGTATATTTTAAGTTAAAATGCTCAGTTTTCCTTAATGCCCATCACCCAGTTACCCTACCCCTCACTTAGCCCCCTTCTGCAATCTTTTGTTTGTTTCCCAGAGTTAGGAATCTCTCATGGTTTGTCTTCCTCTTTAATTTTTCCCCACTCAGTTTCCCCCCTTCCATTTTAGTCCAGAAGGCACATAATGAGATGAGCACAGGGTGTTATACTCTATATTGGCAAATTGAACTTAAATAAACTTTAAAAATATAAAATTAAATTAAATAATTTTTTGTATCTATATGAGATGATGGATGCTAACTAAACTTAACTCATTTCAGCAATATATGTAAGTCAAATCATTATGCTATGCACCTTAAATTTATACAGGCCTGTATGCCAATTATATTTCAATAAACTGGAATAAAAATTTAAAAAATTAAATAAAATGCTCAGTTTTAGCCCAGGTAACAGTACTGTTTCCATACAATTGCCGCCTACCTGCTTATTCTGACAATTTCTTAGTTTAACATTGTGACCTCCACGAAAATCAATGTTTAGAAGAAATTTAGTGTATAAAATATCAGTAGTTTGCTTCTAAACAGAACACCCATTCTTTCATTGCTTTTTAGAGATGGAATAAAAACTTGCTTATTTGTGAATGTTAATCAGTTTCTTTGTTTTGTAAAGTAGCTACCTAGACATGTTTAAAGTAATCTTGTTAAATTTGAGAAAATTAGAGAGAAAAAACTACTTTCAATGTATCTAGCTATTTGTCTTCTTAAATATTGATAGGTACTTCCTTATTTATGCACAAAATATCTAATGTATAATTAATCAAATATGGTTTTATAGTAATTGTGTATTTCCAAATTTCACTATTTTTACTTAATAAACGACCTAGTCATCAGCATTATTAAAATTAAATGGTTAACCATCAAATGTTTATCTATCTGGTAGTCTCATGGTTAATGATCAGCAGCAATATAGTTTTACACAGCTAACTGCAAACAGTAACCTAAATAAATATGGCATACATATTTCAAAATATATAGATTTTTAAATTATTATCTTTACTTATTATTTGAAAACTTAGCTAATTCTTACATAATTTTTTGATAAACTATAACTACTTAAATCTAAAAAAAATATATGAAATGTTAAATCTTCCTTTTATACCTAACGAAAATATATTCAAAAGTATTGGGCACATGCAAGGTTTATTTGAATAAAAAATATTGTAAGATATCATATGTACCTGTATATATTCATCTGTTAAATTCTTCACTTTGATAGGTTTAACCAATTTTCACAAGCGTATTTTAGGAATAAAGAAGAGAGGAGAATAAAAAATATGTAGAGAAGAAATAACAATATAAATAATACCATTGCTCTGAATTATTTTCATAAGTAGATATTATGTTCTACATGTGTATAGCTCTTCCTAAATTTGTAATCAATATATATATAAAATACACAAATAGTTTGCATTCTTATTTTGGACATCATAAATATATCACAAATACTCATATTTCCAGGGGAAGTTTTATAATATCATCTTAAATACATCTAATGAGTCAGTTTGTCAACACACTATAATTTATTAAACTTTTATAATGCTACTGAAGATCCAAAATTACTATGTCAGAAACACGAAATTTGCTGAGAGAGTAGATCTCAAGAGTAGTGATATAATTAATTCCAGATTGTTCCCACACTGCATTTAATTTTGGGAGTACAGTGCAGAAAGAAGATTTAACATTGAGGCAACAAAGTAAAAAGAGTTTTGTGCATCCCTCAAATATTTTCTATTCAGGCTAGCTTTTAACTGTAATGTCCACTTTTCTCATTTAATATTTTGTTGCCATCATCTCTCCACCTGAGCATCCATTAAACACCTACATTTTATTCTGCAACCTAGTTATATTTTCTATGTGAGCAATGGAGGAGGTCATTGAGAGGATGTGACTATGTGACTGCCAGTTGATTCATGAGCTAGACCTGAGCAATTGGAGGGTCCTCACCCCATTCTCTATCCTTAAAATGTATGACCCATAATAGGAACTGGTTTCAAGAGCACAGCCTTGAGAGAGCAATATATTGATGAGACCATCTGGATTGAATATCTGACTAAGCACAGTTAGAGACTCTTTTCCAACTTTTAAAATTCTGGCAGGCAGGTGTGGAGATCTACTCAGCAAGGTGTGGAGATCTTGCCCAAGTCAAGCCTCATATGTCAGTTCCCTTGCTTGTTAAACCCCACCTAATAATCTGGAATGTTCTAACTCTTTTTTTCAGTCTCTTCTTGTCCTTCATGAGTACAAGGGCCAGTTCAAGAATCAATAGTGGGTAACTGCTATGGAACCACTTCAACCTGACAGTTCCATTTCTGGTCTAACAATTGGTCAGTGAAATAGAGTCAACTCCCATTCATCACTCTAAGGTCATGGGAAGCTGTGTTAGACTCTCTCAGGTTTATTTCCATAGATAGTACACCCACGCAATTATCTTCACTTAATGGTCACTGTGCTGGTATAACATTGCAGAAATTGCATGGTTTATCAACATCTAAGTATAAATTAAATCTAGGTATATTTATGAAGTATTTACTATTGAATTCCCAAACATATCTCATTATCCAGATGGTGGGGCATGTTGCATTTTCCTTTCCCCCAAGCCCTGACAACCTCAAGCCATATATTTCTTTATTACCTGAGTTTCTTATACCTCAATCCATTACGGTTTCTGGTATAGTAAGAAACTTTGCCTTAATTGATATTGAGATTTGGGTAACTATGACAGAGAAGGCCCAGATTTTTACAACTCAAAAAGTTCTTGGGGTACATAGATGGCCCAGCCAGTTAAGCAATTGCCTTTGGCTCAGGTCATGGTCTCAGGGTCCTGGGATTGAACTCCACATTGGGCTTCATGGTCAGCAGACTGTCTGCCTCTACCTTTGCCCCTCCCCCTGTTCATGGTCTCTTTCTCTGAAATAAGTAAATAAAATATTTTTAAAAATTCTTATCTCTTAACATTTTTATTTTTGTGATGTTTGCCAAGTTTACTTAAAAGGAAAATAGTTGAGTATTCTATTTTTGTTTTGTTTTGTTTACAATTCTGATCCAACTAGCTTATACTTATATACCAGTGAGTGCTGACTTCTGGACTTCTTGGTTGCTATATATCTAGGAAATATTATATAAAGTATCTGAAAATACAAAAGAAGAGGTACTTATTAATATCAAAATATTTTAAGATCTAGGGAGATTATTTTTGTTCTATGTTTATTAAATCTGGTTTATTTGGTCTTTCTTTAAAAACTACTCATTAAAGGTTGTTCAAAAATGATTAAAACTTATATTACCTGGATTACAAGCTACCTGGAAATGAAACTATCTATTTCCTTCTCTTAGTGGGAAGAATTGCACCCAAACCCATTTTCAGTAGGAATGGTCTCCCAGTCTTCTTCCCTTCTCCAAAACACACACACACACACACACACACACACACACACAAAAGACTACAGAAATTCTCACATGCTTCATTATCACCTTTGAGTATTTGAGAGCTGGCTTTGTTAAGTTATCCCTGAAAACAGTTGACTTTTGAAGCCATACCAACTATGACTTCAATAATTTGTATTCCCTCTTACAAGATTGCTTTTGTACTTACTGTATAAAATGGGAGAGAGAGGCAATGCATCTCTTTCCCTGAATACAAATCATTGTGTGAGTTTAATAGAGGTCTCTAGCTCTTCTGTGGAAACAGTGATAAATGGGGCAACACATGCCTTCTCTTTTCTTACTCTAAGTTTGGCCTGCAAGTTTTCATGGTGAAATCTATTATTTAATTCACACCATATGATGGAGTTTTTCCAAAGCACTGTTGTCTGATAGGTGTAACCAAAAAGAAACTCAAATTGCAGTATGTTGTACATTCTTTCTCGTGACTACTATATTCTTTCACATATATTATATTCCTTTTTAGTTCCTAAGATACTGTTAAAGTATATAAAATTTTTCACAAATTTAGATCCTTTCATCATTAATTTTGTTGTTTCAAGGGTCATACATATACTTAAGAGGACTCAATCTATTCAATCTCATAATTATGTTTCTTTTTTTTTCTCTCTTGAATATATCTCACATCCATTAGTCCTAAGAGTTTAATGCTCACTGTAAAGGAGTCATTTCAGTATCTTTATTTGACTTCTTGAGCTTTTCTGTAGTTTATTCTTTTGAATTACAGAATCATTAAATTCATCTCTCTCTTTCTCTTCTTCACTCCCACCCACCTTCCCTCCCTTGCTCTCTTTGTTTTCCACTCTGGTACTAATATCAGATGAATTTGAATTTCACACTGTCAGTTTGTTCTAGCAGTGATAGTGTATCAAAGTCTACAGATTTGTTTCAAGAATTCTTTCTATCTCCGTCCCCAGTCTCTCCACCCCACCTGAAAAGCTTACACTACTTATTAGCCCAAATTTCACCTAGAAGTTATATATCATGTTCTCTTTTTCCATTTGCCCTTTCCCATTCATTTGCTACTATAAATCCAGAGTTGAATCTCAGCTTCCTTAGAGTGGCCTGTGGTTTGTGTTTTATGTTTCTTGATTTCAAGTATTAAAGTTCAATTTAGATGGAGGAATCCCTTCAACTCTAGTACTATTTCTGAGTCTTCAGTCTATATACTTGGAGCCTAACGAAAATTTGGAGTCGAATGCAATCTTCACAAACATTTCCATTCATTAATAATGATTTGGGACTGGGATCACATTGGGCTCACATTTACTGAATCTTGGGGCACTAAATTTAGGATAAAAAGTTTGGAGCTCAGTTTAGGTTTTGAGACTATCAAAATTCTGTCTCATTATTCTAGAAATGATTAGAAATTTCTTCTAGGAATGGATTATACTTGATTCTTATTTCAGTTGAGACCATCTTTGTAGTTTCTTTGGTGGCCCTCAATAAATCATACTTACTAGTATACCTAACCATTATAGTCAGGCCTCTAAAATCCTGATACTAGACCTAGGACTTGTTTTAATTAACAAAACAAGAGAAGTAATGTGTCAATTCTAGTTACCTAAGTCCTAGAGATATCCACTTTGAAATCTTGAAATTTGTAGTTGCCATGTGAATGTTCGACTACCTGTCTAAACAGATTAGGCAGAGAGAATAGCTTAAACATCCCAGCTTCTCAGCTGAACACAGAACTCAGGAGAATTTTAGTTCAACTCACATACCTAAGTGACAGGAACATAAATGCCATAAAAACTACCTAGCTGAGTGCAGGCCAAATAGCAGGCTTGTGAGCAAAGGAATTGGTTATTGTTTAGAGAAAGAAAAGTTTTAAAATAGTTTTTTTTCTCCCTCTGCCTGTGCCTCTGCCCCTCTCCCTCCCTCTCTCTCTCATGAATAAATAAAATCTTTAAAAATATTAAAATAAAATAGTTTGTTACTTATCAACAGATAATTAAAAGATGTATAATTTTGAAAATATCATTTTAATTAGTTGATAGATTATTTGCCTCAAATGCATAAGTTGCAAAAATATTGAGGTAAATTTTGTACAAAGTGGGACACTGCCATAATAATTTTAAATATTGTAATGTACTGCCACCTATTGGATCGTGATTAATCAATTCAAGCCTTCAATGAATACCATATTGTTAAACAATCATAATATTCTGATGATTAGAGAACAAATAGTCATGTTTTTGGAGCTAAAATGAAATTTTCTTTTTCAATTGTTTCAGAGGTAAATGTCAGAAAAATAATAATCTCTCACTTTCATTCTACAGACACACACACATCTATCACTTCTCTTGAGATTATGGAAATAACAAAATAATGCCTTGTTTATGGCATGATTACTGTGAACAAAGATTTTGCAATCTCTTCAGAGAAGCAAAATAAACTTACATAATAAAAAAAACAGTAAAATAAAATATCTAATTAAATGTTATAAAAAGTCTTATAGGGGCATCCCTGTGTGGCTCAGCAGTTGAGCATCTGCCTTTGGCCCCGGGCGTGATCCTGGAATCCCGGGATCGAGTCCCACATCAGGATCCCTGAATGGAGCCTACTTCTCCCTCTGCCTGTGTCTTTGCCTCTCTCTCTCTCTCTGTATGCCTCTCATGAATAAATAAATAAAATCTTTAAAAAATTAAAAAATAAAAAATCTTATAAAATACTGTAAAGTAAAAAATATAGTATTTAAGGTTAGATTTTATTTTTTAAAGATTTTTTTATTTACTTATTCATGATACACATAGAGAGAGAGAGAAAGAGGCAGAGACACAGGCAGAGGGAGAAGCAGGCTCCATGCCATGAGCCCGACTTAGGACTCGATTCCGGGTCTCCAGGATCAGGCCCTGGGCCAGATGCAGGGGCTAAACCGCTGAGCCACCCAGGGATTCCCTAAGGTTAGATTTTAGACTGAAACAGACAAATGTGTGAATCTTACTTCTCCGTGTACTTGATATATTACCATGTAAAATTATCCTACAAGCTTCAATTTCCTTTTAGGTATTATATGAATAATTAGAGGGCTAAAGCTATAAATTTATTATGAGGATTAAATATAATAATGCTATAAATTGTTCATATAGTTTTGTTTACACAATGGTTAGTTAATAATATTATTGTTTTTATCATATTCTTGACTAAAATTTTTCATAGAAGTTCAAAGACAAGATACTCTTTTGTGATCTGTAGTAGCTAAACAAGGAATTTGAACTAAGCCATGAAAGATGGAAATAATTCAGGTAGGTAGTGATTAGGCATTGATATACTATGATATTTACATTTTCATGCATTTGATGAATGTAATATTGAGGCTTTGGGAGGAGTTTTATCTTCTCTCTGGAAACTAGCTGAATAATTTACCATAAACAAGCTGGTAAATTTTATAGAACTAGGACTTATAGCTGGCTTGGTACTTTCATGCACTTGCAAGAGAAGAGAAAATAAAGTATTTATATTTCTGAAACCAGGAGTCACAAAATGAATATTGCTAAATAGAAAGAGTTATTGCATATTGCTGATAGGAAAATATATATAGTGTCTTATTTCTCTCAGGCTGCTAAAACAAATTACCATAAACTGGTTTCTCATAAACCATAGAAATTTACATCTTACAGTTCTGGAGACTGGGAGGTCCAAAATCAAGGAAGAGCAGGTTCCATGTGTGGTGAGGGCCCACTTCCTGGTTCATAGGTGGCTGTCTTCACCCTGTGTCCTCATTGGGCAGAAGGGGCAAAACAACTAACTCTGTAGGTTCTTTTTTATAGGTGTGCTAATCCCATTCATGAAGGCTACACCTTCCTGACCTAGTCACTTCCCCAAAGGCCCCACCTTCAAATATTATCACACTGGGGGTTAGGTTTCAAGATATGAATTTTGGAGGTCACAAAACTTCAGTTTATAGCATATAGTGTCCACGATTTAGTAAAAGAAAAAAAAATATTCACCCAGAGAGGGAAAGAGAGTTTCATATTTAAAGCAAAGATGTAAGAAGATGGAAAAGGAAATAGCTGTAAGATTGGTGTCAAAAACTTTCAATCCAAAGGTCAGAATCTTTATAGCCAAGAATGAAGACACCATAAGCGTAGCAGATATACCAGCTTTGTAATTTTAAAGTTCTAGGTCAAAGCAAGACTTTTTCACTGAATAGTGGTGTGTTATCTGATCTTGAATAAATTATCTAACTTTTTAGGATTTACATTTTTCATATCATTTGTTATAAACTAATCATTAGATAAAAGCCAGTCATCTGCCAACATCAGATTTATTGACTTGGTTCAGTGACGGTAGAAATTCCAGAGAAATTTATTTAAATTCACCAAGGATTCCTTGTGATTCTGGTAGGGCTATCAATCACATAGTTTTGCTTTCCCTATTAAAGTGGTGGGCACTTCACCCTAGCTACCCATTTAGTGTTCTTTTCAGGAAAAGGAATAGACTCTGGATTAGAGTCCTGCTTTCTGTTCTCTAAGATACCAGGATATAAAGATTATATAAACCTGGAAATTAAGTGCCCAACCTTACATTACATAGAGAAAAAAGTTGTTAAAAATGGAAAAAATAGAAGGGGATCCCTGGGTGGCTTAGCAGTTTAGCGCCTGCCTTTGGCCCAGGGCATGATCCTGGAGACCCATAATTGAGTCCCACGTCAGGCTCCCTGAATGGAGCCTGCTTCTCCCTCTGCCTGTGTCTCTGCCTCTCTCTCTCTCTCTCTCTCTCTCTCTCTCTCTCTCTCTCATAAATAAATAAAATCTTTTAAAAAAATGGAAAAAATACAGAAGAGATAAGAGCCAAGGTAAGAAATGATGATCAGCTAGGCATAAAGGGAGGCCGATCTCTTGATTTTGCAACTATAAAAGGCAATCTATTCTTTTCTTTTTTTTTCTTAAACTAATTTTTAAACGATTTTATTTATTTATTCATGAGACACACACACACACACACACACACAGAGAGAGAGAGAGAGAGAGAGAGAGAGAGACATAGGCAGAGGGAGAAGCAGTCTTCCTGTGGGGAGCCTGACGTAGGACTTGATCCCAGGTGTCCAGGATCAGGATCTGAGCCAAAGGCAGATGCTCAACCACTGAGCTACCCAGGCATTCCTCTTAAGCCAGTTTATTTTTTTATTTTTATTTTTTAAAATTTATTTATTTATGATAGTCAGAGAGAGAGAGAGAGAGAGAGAGAGGCAGAGACACAGGCAGAGGGAGAAGCAGGCAGAGGGAGAAGCAGGCTCCATGCAAGGAGCCCGATGTGGGATTCGATCCCGGGTCTCCAGGATCGCGCCCTGGGCCAAAGGCAGGTGCCAAACCGCTGCGCCACCCAGGGATCCCCTCTTAAGCCAGTTTAAATTGAGATTTTCAAGAGACTGAAAATAACAATATTTTAATGAAGAAGATAAATTTAAACTGCACTTTTGAGAATAAATTAATGGAGTAAAGTCATTGCATGTTGAAATAGAAGTAGTTTTGGATAATAGAATTATAGTAAATATGGACTGTAGTAAGTGTGTTTTATGAAAGATAAAGTCAAGAATATAAATTGGGAAAAGATCATGAAGGATTAGAGGGTTTAGATTTTATTCCTTAATCATGATATTATTAAAGTTTTTAAAGGTATGTCTCTAAAAGAAATTAATCATCTGGATAGAATGAGCAGCTGCCCTTATGACTAAATACTAGGAAATGCCTAGAGTGAGAGATAAAAATTAGGACATTGATCGAAATACGTGTTTACCTGTACTGCAAAGACACTTTTTTTGTTTGTTTTTTAATGACTTGGTGGAGGTTGTCAAACCCTTCTACTCTCAGAGTGGCTTGGTGGCCCAGTAGGTTGAACATCTGCCTTCTGCTCAGGTCATGATCTCAGGGTCCTGGGATTGAGTCAAGCATTAGGCTCCCTGCTCAACAGGGAGCCTACTTCTCCCTCTCCATCTGCCTACAGCTCTCCCTGCTGGTGCTCTCTGTTAAATAAATAAATAGATAGATAAATACATATATACATACATACATAACTTCTACGGCTCTTAAGAGTGTGAAAACGTGTTTTAATTTCACAAATATATCTGACACTCTTTTTTGTCACTGTGGGAACACAGGCTTGCACTTTAAGTATCCAGTATTACCAATATATAGGATTCTCTTAATTTTATGCATTATCAGTCTTGTTCTTTTTTTTTTTTATCAGTCTTGTTCTTAGAGGAGGATTATACTTTCATACTTTGTTATTTTTTTCTCTTCAAATATCAAGATTCAAGCTGATATCCAGTGGTGACTTCCATCCCCATATGTGGATATAGTAAACTGATTTATCAATTGTTGATAGTAAGCTGTTTTCCCTAATGTAAATCTCACTATAAATTATATATATATATAATATACATATATATTTTATATTATATATATATTCTCTATCAAAGAATTTAGGAGGAATGGAATATATATTCCATATATATTCCATTCCTCCTAAATTCTGTGATATATAATATATATATTCCATATATATTCCATTCCTCCTAAATTCTGTGATAGAGAATATATAATCAATAAGTGAAGTGAAATAACTTTCAGTTAAAAAATAAGATAACCTGAAATAGAAACAGACTCTGGATTTCCAAGTCCATAAGTCATTTGTGTCAATTTCTATCCATATTCCCTATAACTCATTAAAAAGAATTAGTTATAAGTAGTCTAGCTTTTCTCTGAAATGTAGTCAAGAAACTTGTGTCAGGATTCCTCAGACAATCCCCAAATTTGGAGAATTTCCAGAAAGACTCACAGGACCCAGGATATAATTACACATATAGCTAATATTTATTATAGTAAACAAATACATGGTAACAATAGCAAAGGGAAAACACACATGCATAAAGTCAAGAGGAAACCAGTTTCTGAAACTCCTATCCCATAGAGTTACACAGGACATGCTTAATTCTTCCAGCAACAAATTGTGACAATATGCAAGTGTTGAGCAACAGGGAAGCCCATTTGAGATTTTTTTATTGGTGGCTGGTCATGTAGCAAAATTCCAGACTCCCGAAAGGATAGTGAGTGTTCTGCATAAACCACATTTCTCTGCCCACAAACCTTTGAACCACAATGATTTAATCATCATTTATGGAAATTTGTATTTCAGTGTAGGAAATTAATAATCAGCCAAGTTCCCAAAAGCCAGTCAAGGACCAATCTTGTTACCAGGTCTTCTAAAGACAGCTTTCTTGAACCAGCTATGTTACCAGTTTTCTGGGCTACCCTTTGGAGCTTTCCTGGTGAAAGAAGCTGCAAATGTAGCAAAGTTTTAATATAGGGGACTAGGAATAATGGGTAATATAATCTTGAATGCTAACATCCTTAATTCATGGTATAAACACTAAATAAAGTGATAATTATTCATTGTCTTCATAATAAATAAATAATGGAGCCCTCACAAAAACAGATTTAACTCTGCATCATTAGGTTTAATCTAGACTGGTAATAAGCTAAAATCGGACTTTTATACCAGTGGTACTTAACCATAGCTATGTTTAAGAATTATTAACGAATTGTTTAAGTATACATCCTGGGGTGCACCTGGATGACTCGTTCTGCTATGCATCTGCCTTCAGCTCAGATCATGATCCCAGAGTCCTGGGATCAAGCCCTGGGTTGAGTTCCTGTCTCAGCAGGGAAGGAATCTGCTCAGCAGGGAGTCTGCTTTTCCTTCTTCCAGCTCAGCTCATGCATGCTTTCTCTCTAATTCTCTCTCTCTCTCTCAAATAAAAAATACAAATTAAGAAAACAAGAATGCCTCCTCGGTACCTCTCTAGTTTGGGGGTACAAACATCAGTATTTTTTAAACTTCCCGTTAATTATAATGTACTGCCAATAATGAGGAATGCAGCTATAAAGAAATTAGGTAGATATTAATAATTGGATTGTAGAAAGCAAAATTACTGAGGTTTGGGTGTGGAGTTGATAAAAGCTTAATTGGAATATTGCTCCCCTACGAGACAACTTTCCTAAGAATCTCCATAGAAGAGCTTGCTGTAAGGGTTCAAAGCTTCTAAAGAAATCCTAATCATTCACTAACACCCTATTAAGCATTTATGTCTGTTCTTTAGAAGTGTTTTCAGAGGAATCAGTGTTTTCCAAGAAGTGAATTATCACCATAGGAACTAACTATATTAAGGAGAGTGTAAATTTATAATTAATAAATTTGCAGTTGCTGGAGAATAGAAAAGTTTAATCCCAATATGAATCCCAATATGAATCCAATTCTGTTAGTAATGTGTATTAGGTGTTTACAGTAGATCCCCCTTACCCACAGCAAATATGTTCCAAAACCCCCAGTGGGGTTTGTACTGAATCATATATGATTTATCTATCTATCTATTGATCATATATATATGATGACCATATATATATATATATATATATATATATATATGTTTTTATAAAAACATACCCATGGTAGAGTTTAATTCATAAATTAAGCACAGTAAGAGATTAACAACAATGACTAATAACAAAGTAGAACAATTATAACAATATACTGTACTATATATATTATATTATTTTACAATATACTGAATAATAACAATATACTGTAATAAAAGTTATGCAAACGTGGTCTATTTCTCAAAAGATCTTATTGTACTATATTCACCCTTCTTCTTATGGTGATGTGAGGTGATTAAACGCTTAAGCGATAAAATAAGTGAGGTGAATAAAAATAAAAAAAGAAGTGAGGTGAATGACATGGCATTGTGACTTAGCGTTGAGCTACTATTGACCTGACAATACTTCAAAAGGAGGACCATTTGCACAGGTGAATTGGGTAACTGAAATTGTAGAAAGCAAAGCCACAGATAAGGGCGAACTACTGTATTTTACTCAGGCAATTGGTGAGGTAGCTGATACCAACATTAAAAAGACAACAGTTCTCATTCTTTTTTTTTCTTTTTTCCTTTTTCTATTTATTTGTTTGTTTGTTTGCTTGCTTGTTTTTGAAGTTCAATTTGCCAACATATAGTATATCACCCAGTGCTAATCCCATCAAGTTCCCATTCTTAACATGCTTACAGACTAGTTCTCAATTCCTGGTTGGGCCATTGTATCCTAATGAGCCCACACTCATCATCAAGGCTATACCTGCCTTTTTTTTTTTTTTTTTTAGGAGCTTAATATGATTTTGCCTGACTTACCCTCTAAAAGGAAGGTATTTTCAATTAATAGTTCATTCAGGTTTTCCCTTAATAGGATCAAAGTAAAAAGAATGCTCACTTTATTTCCTAGGACCTCCATTATCAGTCCCAAAAAATTAAATTCTAAATGCTGTCGAACAGATTTGATAAGGTGAACACTAATTCAATTTCATAAATGATTATTCTGATTTTGATGATTTTTCCTTAATTAAATGGAAAGCTGTGAACTTAATATTCAAATAGCTCCCTGATTGGATAGTTTTTTTTTTTTTTTATTTTGAAAACATTTTTACTTCCTTTTTTGTTTCTTTTACTTTTAATCACTCCTTAATTCCCCAAACCAGGCTAAAGGAAACCAAAAGGAAAGAAATCTATTAATCATACTTTCTTTTCTCTCATCAGAATTCCTCATGATCACTTGGCTACCTGAAGAAAGGGAGCAACTTTCCAAATCTAAATCTGGAAATATTTACATTTTCCACTATACAGTAAAGTAGGTTAGGGTATATAAAGTAGGTTAGGGTATATAGAAAATAATTTTCTAGGCACTTATTAAAAAATAAAACATAACTTATTATAAATCAAGTTTATTAAGTCCTCTACAAATATCCACTGCTTCTCACTTTTCTCACTAACATAATTTTTACTGTTCCCTATTTATTTTTGGAAAAATTTGATTTATGACTCTTTTTGACAACTGTTTTACTTTCTACATTTTTCAATCATCCAGTTGGTTACCTTTTTTTTGGTAATGCTATCTATCCCTTTGTTTCTTCTTTTTTTTAATTTCTATATCTCTTATAGTTTCATTTCTTGGTGATAACTACAGTATCTTGGGTAGACATATCAACACTTTCATCATCTGTTTTGTAAACAGCATACTTGTTTCTATCATAATAATACTCAAAATGATTGCAATATTATTTCATGTGAATAATAATTATCAATATGACACCAACTGATACTAAGTAAGGAAGATTATAAAACATTTTATGCCAATTTTTCAAATTGATGAATTTATAGTCAAACATCTCCAGACTATCACAAAACTTCTAAATGCTTCATTAAAGAGCTACACATCTATATTTATTATTTTACAGTATTTAAGTGACTGGATCATATTTTGCTATATTATATCACAGATATCTGTGAGATCCAGTAAGGATAACATATAACCTATTGCTTAGAACTTATTAATGGGAAAAAAAAGAACTTATTAATGGGAATAGGGTGCCTGGGTGGGCTCAGTTCAGTTAAGTACCCAACTTTTGGTTTCAGTTCAGGTCATGAACTCAGGGTGGTAGGTAAGATTGAGCCCTATGTTGGTCTCCCGGCTCAGCAGGGAGTCTGCTTGAAGATTCTCTCTCTCTGCCCCTCTGTAAATTGTGCACATGCACTTTCTAAACATATAAATAAATCTTTAAAATATATTATTGGAAGTATTTTATCAGTCCTTTGACTTGTCAGAAGGGCAGCATTAATGAAACAAAAAATACAGTGTTGGAGATAAAAGAAATCTTGATTTAATGCTATCATTTTTTCAAACCAGAACTATGATTAAGCATAGTTTCTCATCTGTGACTCTGAGATAATATTGAATTTAACCATTAAAAAGTCTATATATTTTTCAGTAAAAATATTAACCATTGTTTTGTATTATAAACCCGTACATATATTTCAACCGCACTTATTTTAGTACAAGCCACCATTTCTGCTCCACCAACCACCCCTTTAAATTATCCAGCACACACCATTTGTTGAACTAATGTGGGCAAAAAATACTACAAAAAATTATAAAGTCATCTTCAAAGTATTTTTGTGGTCACAAAGGCTATGTTTCTGCTTTTGTCACACATGAAACCTGGCAGATGTTTCTTCCTATTCTTTAAAAACATACCTCTCAATAATTTGGTACTTAATGTAAAACTTAATCCCATACTCTGGTTTCTCTTCAGATCGTATAAATCTTTCACCTTTTAAAACTCAATCTAATCAATATAATCATATATGTAGATTATATATATTTACATATTCATAGATAAATGAATATATGAAAAAACTTTTCTTTGATTAAAATTGTAAGTTAGAAAAAATCCTGACAATTAAAGAGAATAAATATTCAGGATCTGAAATGATTTTATGAAAGCTTGATGCATGTATAAGAATCCCTTAGCAAGTCAGTGAGTCTGGTCAATCACAGTAACTATGTGGCTTCATTGATGGCATTTATTACATGGAATGACATTATTACAGTAAAGATCTCATGGGATATGTGAAAAAACTCATAATCATTTATACTTTAACACCACTGGAAAACTTGGGGAAAAAATGCCAGAGATCTATTATTCTGTTAAAATCTGAGGTAATAATCAATTAATTCATAGACTTAAATTTTATTTTATGTCTGCTACCTTTTAAAAATAATTAGAATATATGCTGTTGGACATCAAATCCCCACAGCATTTAGTTTCTTACATAACTGGTTTCTAAGCAGTCTAACAAATATTGATTGAATAATTTGCTGATTATATATTAGCCACTGTTTCTAATAAATAGGGATATGGGGCAATTTATGTTATACTGCATTATACCAACTTCTAAGTTATTGGATTTTTAAAGTCAAAATATTTTCAGAATATCATGAAACCTATAATGCTTCATTAAAGACATATAAACCAACAGTTTTATTATATTACTTAGATTATTGAGGTCATCTTTTTACCCTAAACCATGAAATAAATATTTATCTTTTGAGTTATGGTAGAATTATCACTTAGAGATCTCATCATTTATTCAGAAAATAAACTTTGCAACCTACAGGATATGAAATGCTATGTACAATATTTAAAAAGATAAAATCAAGATAAAAATAATGTAGCTTTGGGATATTTTTGTTGTCTCAAAATGTTTTCCTCTAGTTAACATTTTGGGTCTTTCTTAGAAAGTAAGCTTTTAGAATTCTATAAAAGCTATAGTAAGTCAACTAGTAACTTTATTTTAATTATTTTGAAATATGCTATTTGGAAAATGCATTTGCTATATATTTTTTAAACCAGTAAGCTATAATAAAATGAAATGAATTATTGATAGAATTGAAATATAAAATATTTCAACTTTAGGTGAAAAAAGACTCTAATGACCATAAATTGTTAACACAGAGCAAAAATCATGGCAGATGTAGAAACTGGCCTAGGGTTAACCAACATTCATTAGAAAACTATTTTTATCCATTCTTCCCTATTTCCTAGGTAAATATGCCCATACTACAAAATGTAACCCTTTGATTCCTATCTAATACATATTGAGAGCCTTGAAGAAAAGTGCTAAATCAGGACCCAGTGTTACTTATCATTGCATATAACAAAAGTTCAGCAACATAGATTAAATTCCACTTTGCAGCCAAAGTGAATGGGCCTTCCTTCTTTCAAGTCTCACATACTTGTCTATTTAGCAGTAATTTATTTGATTCTCTTTGTTATTTTCAAACGTAGATTATTTTTGCATTTTTTTAAAGTGACATTGGTTTCCTGGAAAGGCATTTATAACTGATTATTGTTCTAATTAAATCCAATAAAAATTAATACCCATTAAACTATTTGTCATCATATATTGCTTTTCGATATTAATTATTTTGCTTTTCTGAACTTGTAGTTTGAGAGGTTCCTTTTTCACTGTAGGATATTGAGACTACTTGACAAAAAATGGCTAGTACCCAAATTTGTCCTACATTTGCACCACTTCACTAAAGTGCACACTTACTTGCTTCCCAGTTGACCGAGGTAAGTCATTCTGAATGTTTGTTTATTTATCTATCATCTATCTATCTATCTATCTATCATCTATCTATCATCAGTGGTAAGTGTTGCTCTCTATCAAAGCCTTTCACAAACTGGTATCTATATGATTTTTTGTCCTTGTATTTCTTTGTCTTTTGGTTTTTAAAGATTTAGTCAAATTCCTTCCTGTTTATTTTCTCATTGACTGACTTTCCATTTAATAGGAATGTCTTTTGATACTTGTCAATTGCGTCAATCCTGATCAACTTCCCGTGGTATGACTTCTAGCTCTGTTGTTTCTATTTTTAGTTTTCCTAACCTGACTGTGTCTAACATCTACCCCTCATGGAGATAAGACCAAGTCAACCCTCCTCATATTTTTCATCATATCCACTACTGATAGCCATCAGGAATGAATACATACTATTTAGAACCATGAAAACTGCATAATTATTATCTAAGTATTTCTTCACTTTGGTTACTAATTGATTTAAAAATTTGGCAGTTCCCACATTCGGGGCATATATATTGAGGATTGTTAAGTCCTCTTGTTGGATAGATCCTTTAAGTTAAGTATGATATAGTGTCCCTCTTCATCTCTTACTACAGTCTTTGGGGTAAATTTTAGTTTATCTGATATAAGGATGGCTACCCCTGCTTTCTTTTGAGGACCATTTGAATGGTAAATGGTTCTCCAAACTTTTATTTTCAGGCTGTAGGTGTCCTTCTGTCTAAAATGAGTCTCTTGTAGACAGCAAATAGATGGGTCCTGCTTTTTTATCCAGTCTGAAACCCTGCGCCTTTTGATGGGGTCATTAAGCCCATTCACGATCAGAGTTACTACTGACAGATATGAGTTTAGGGTCATCATGATATCTATTCAGTCCTTGTTTTTGTGGATTGTTTCGCTGAACTTCTTCTTAAAGGGGAATTTTAAGAGTCCCCCTTAAAATTTCTTGCAGAGCTGGTTTGGAGGTCACATATTCTTTCAATTCCTGCCTGTCTTGGAAGCTCTTTATCTCTCCTTCCATTTTGAATGAGAGCCTTGCTGGATAAAGTATTCTTGGTTGCATGTTCTTCTCATTTAGGACCCTGAATATGTCCTGCCAGCCCTTTCTGGCCTGCCACGTCTCTGTGGAGAGGTCTTCTGTTACCCTAATACTCCTCCCCATAAAAGTCAGCGATTTCTTGTCTCTTGCTGCTTTAAGCACCTTCTCTTTATCTTTGGTATTTGCAAGCTTCACTATTAAATGTCGAGGTGTTGAACGTTTTTTATTGATTTTTGGGGGGGGGGAATCTCTCTATTTCCTGGATCTGAATGCCTGTTTCCCTTCCCAGATTAGGAAAGTTTTCAGCTAGGATTTGTTCAAATACATATTCTGGCCCTCTGGCCCTTTTGGTGCCTTTGGGAACCCCAATTAAAGGTAGGTTTTTCTTCCTTAGGCTGTTATTTATTTCCCTTAATCTATTTTCATGGTCTTTTAATTGTTTGTCTCTTTTTTCCTCAGTTTCTCTCTTTGCCATCAATTTGTCTTCTATGTCACTCACTCGTTCTTCCACCTCGTTAACCCTCATTGTTTTGACTTCTAGTTTGGATTGCATCTCATTCAATTGATTTTTAATTTCTGCCTGATTGGATCTAAATTCTGCAGTCATGAAGTCTCTTGAGTCCTTTATGCTTTTTTCTAGAGCCACCAGTAGCCGTATAATAATGCTTCTGAACTGGCTTTCTGACGAATTGTAAGCCAGATTTTGTAACTCTGTGGGAGAGAGGACTGTTTCTGATTCTTTCTTTTGAGGTGAGGTTTTCCTTCTAGTCATTTTGCTCAGTGCAGAGTGGCCAAAAACAAGTTGTATTGGGAAAAGGAGAGAAAGAGAGAGAAGGAAAGAAAAGAGAAAAGAAAAAAGAAAAAGAAAAGAAAAAGGAAAGAAGAGAAGAAAAAGGAAAGCAAAAGAAAGAAAGGTGAAAAAAAGGGGGGGTGGGGGAAGCAATCAGAAATCAAAAAGAAAAAAAAAGAAAAGCAAAAAAAAAAAAAAAAAAAAAAAAAAAACACGGGGAGTATCTTCTGTAGACTTTAAGTCCCTTGATTTCCCCTGGAATTGGTCCGTCCAGCTGGTCTTCTGGGGGAGGGGCCTGTTGCGCTGATTTTCAGGTGTTAGCACTTGGGGGAGCTGCTCTGCCCCTGCCTGCTGCAGGGCTCAGCGGGGGTTGTTTACCCCGTGGGGCCCCAGGAGGAACAGCCGCAGTTGCTATGGCAACTCTGGAAGCCTGGATTCAGCCTCCGCAGGAACTACGGGGCTCGGGGCTCTCGGTTCTCCGTCCGCAGGGCCTGGAGGCTCCGGGGCGGAGCCGCTGATCTGCTCAGCTCCGGGCAGGAGCGTCCTTGCTGTCCTGGGCCCTCCCGGCCTCTGCCTGTCCCGGGGGAGGCCGGATCCTGGGCTGTGTCCCGGCGCCCTGTGCTCCGGGGCCTGCGCTGGTGGATTCGCGCTCCCGTCGCGCAGCCCCCTCCGCGGAGCCGCCGCCCGAGCCCCTCCGAGCTGCTCCGGCCCCGCCGTGCGCGCTGCAGCCCTTAGGGAGCTCGGCGCACTCTCCCGGGGCGCAGGTGTCTGTTAGTGTCCCAGGGAGCCCGAGGGCATCCCCGCCCTCCTGGGTCCTGCTCCAACTCCCTGTGAGCCCCTTTCCGCCCGCCCGGAAGGTTGGTGCAGCTCCTGCTCCTCCGGGACGGGGCTCTCCTGTCCTGGGGACACTCGCCCCGGCCTCAGCCCGGCTCCTCGCGGGGCCCCTCCCCCTCGGAGGCCTTTTGTTCCTTTATTTCTTTTTCCCCGTCTTCCTACCTTGATAGAAGCGCGGACTCTTCTCTCTGTAGCGTTCCAGTTGGTCTCTCTTTAAATCTCAGGCCGAATTCATAGATTTTCAGGATAATTTGAAGGTAATTTGGTGGGACAGGTGACTTGGGGACCCTGCTCTTCCGCCATCTTGCCCCTCCTCCAAATAACATGGTCTTAATGAAATTTGTCACAACTACCATAATAAATGCTTAGCATTTTCAAACATTGAAAAGAGACTAATTTACAATGGATTCACAGAAATGAGGTGAATTTCAAACAAAGACTTATCAAATGTTTATTGTAAAATATATGAGGAGTTGGGACACCTGAATGACTCAGTTAACCATCTGACTCTTGGCTCACGTCATGATCTCAGAGTTGTAAGATTGAGCCCTGCTTTGGGCTCCCCACTCAGGGGATAATTTATTTCTCTCTCTCTCTCCCTCTGCCTCTCACCCTGCTCATGTTTTCTCTCTCTTTAAAAAAATTAAAAATCTTTAAAAATATATGTGTGACATGACAAAAAAGTGGGTCTACTAAAAATTCTAACTCTGAAATATTTTAGTAGAAGTAGATTCAGACAGGCATTAAAGTATTAGTCTGCAGACTGCAATAAATTATAAAATAATAAACAGATAAGTATAAAATAAAAAGAAATATTATTTCTGATTTGTTTACCATTACATCCATTAGGATGGTATTACAGAGAAAGAGAGAGAGAGAGAGAGAGAGAGAGAGAGAAAGAAGAAAGAAAGAAGAAAGAAAGAAAGAAAGAAAGAAAGAAAGAAAGAAGAAAGAAAGAAAGAAAAGAAAAAAGAAACAAGTGTTGGGGAGGATATCGAGAAATTAGAACCCTCTTACACTGCTAGTGGGAATGTGCAATAGTGCAACCATTCTGGAAAACAGTATGACAGTTCCTCAAAAAAAATCAACCACGGAATTACCAAATGATCCAGCAATTCCACTTCTATTTATATCTAAAAAGATTTGAATGCAGGTACACAAATTATATTTGTATATCAAAGTAGCATTACTTGCCCTATCCAAGAGATGGAAACAATCCAAGGGTCCATTAACAGAAGAATAGATAAACCAAACAAAATGTGGCATTTAACATATAATAGAATATTTTTCAGCCTTAAAAAGAAAAGAAATTCTGATATATGCCGCAATATGTATGAACCTTGAAAACATTATGTTAAGGGAAATAAATTAGACGAAAATAACAAATATTGTATGATTTCACATACACGTGGTACCTAGAATACTCAGATTTATAGAGACGTAAGGCAGAATGGTAATTAGCAAAGGATGGAGGAGGAAGAGTGAAGGGTTCCTGTTTAATGGGCAGATAGTTTCAATTTGGGATGATGAAGATAGTGATGGTGGTTGCACAACATTGTGAATGGACTTACTGTCAATGAATTATACACTGAAAAATAGTTGAAATGGTAATTTTATTATTTATATTTTAACATACACAACCAAGAAATCCAAAAGAAGAAAGAGGAAGAGGAGGATCTATGTTATATATCAGATAGTGGTGTGTGTAGGATTTGAGCTAGCATGGAGAAAAGACATGACTGGAGAAGATAATTCTGGGCAGAAAGAAAACAACTGAGCAAAAAAGTTCAGACTTATGAAGTCCAGAGAACAGTAGAATTTTCACTGTGGCTGGAGTATAAGATCTATACATGGACGTGAACTAAACTCCACAACAAATGTTGAAGCCAGGTAAGTATATCTTGAATGTTATTTAAGGGTTTGTGCAGTCTGTATTACACAGTAAGAGTGGATGGTTTCTTTGTAGATCCTGAAAAAATAACAAAGACAGAGCTAGTTGATACAAGAAAAGTGTAGTAAGATACATATAGTATCATAACCTGCTGCCTGTGTACGTGTGTGTGTGTGTGTTTAAGGTAGCACAAAGGATTGATTAAGACATTTTTTATTCCTCAAGTACATAGGAACAATGATAGAGAAAATTTGGGACTAAATCTTAAGATGAATCTGACAAAGTGTTACAGTTTCATAAGTTATTTTGTTAGCCTCAATTAATCAATTAGATTCAATTCAAAAATATTTATTGAGCAGAGTAGCTGTCACATAAAATGTCCTCAATATGGATATAAATGTGTAAGTATGTAACAGTATGAAGACAAGTAGATTCACATCATTTACAGAGTATATTCTTGTACAGTCTCCAAATGGCAGTATCCACCCCAGAGATTGCATGCATCACCCATCAGCATGTGAAAAGAATATATTAGAACATATATTAATATAGGTATTATTTTTCTTTATAATTCATATTTTCCTAAGTTTTATAATTAGTGTTCACATATTTATATATGTTTGTGAATAAATTTACATATGATGAGGTTATATACGAACAATGTTAAATATGCTATAACAATCTCTCAGATAACTGCTTTCCCATTTCTTTCACGTGCTAGAATTTATTCAGTTTTATTCTTGAGCCTGAGGCCAAAAATAGATAAATACAAGGACAAAAAGGAATAGCGTCTTCCTGCCCTGCAATCTTCTTCCATGACTCAAAATATGCACACATTTGATGAAAGGAAAATATAGCCTAGTCCTGGAGTATGAAAAATAATATTTTTAAAGGTTTTAGAATTTTTTTCTTATGATAGTCACACACACACAGAGAGAGAGAGGCAGAGACATAGGCAGAGGGAGAAGCAGGCTCCATGAACCAGGAGCCCGACGTGGGATTCGATCCCGGGTCTCCAGGATCGCGCCCAGGGCCAAAGGCAGGCGCCAAACCGCTGCGCCACCCAGGGATCCAAGGTTTTAGAATTTTATATCATAGGACAACTTCTCTTCTCCAGTATATATTTAAAAATATATGTCATGTAGCTAGGCTATTCTCAGGGAATATGCTACTTTAGAAAATATTATTTTACCTGGTATTTGCTAAATTGGTTTTAAAAACAAGAGAGATAGTAAGCATATTAATATTCTTGCTACAATTAAACTTAAATTTTTCCCAAACATTTCCCAAGAATTATTTTTGTATATTCATACTTTTTATTTTAAAAATTAAATTTAAATTAACTTCTACTAGTGAAATATAGTATTTGAAATTTTAAAACAGAACAAATACAGCATATAAAATTAACAAATTTATAACATGACACAAACTACAATAATAGATCATATCTCAATTCTGAAAATGACTATATTGCATAAAATGAGTAATTTGAGAAAATCTTTGAACAGGTTTCAATTCTCTCAATTTTTTGTAGTTTCAAGTTTTTATTTAAATTCCAATTAACACATATTGTAATATTAGTTCAAAAGTCTAATTTAGAGATTCATCATTTATGTACGACACTCAGTGCTCATCACAAGTGCCCTCACTCATTTAACCCTTCCCTCTACCCACCAATTCTCTTTAGTGTCTTAAACCTAAAGTATAATATCCTCTGCAGCAAAATTTATATACTCTCTGAATAATTCTGGCCATACTTATGGCTAACTATCCCTTCTAAAGAGTCTTTATTCAGACCTACTTTACAAATGTTAAACTTAACTCCCATTAAAAAGTCATGATGTTATGTCTGATTTAGTTAATGACTACTAGCCGACTTGGTAGGTAATGGGTAATTAAAGATTAATACATCTAACGGTGATTTATCTTTATTTAAATGTCTTCATCTTTCTCCAAATGAGTATTTCATTATAATAAGCACCTGCTTCTCAACCATTACTAAACTTCCCAAAAATACAATTTGTGGAAATTTCACTCACACATTTAGGAAACTAGAATCAATCCTGCTCACAATCCTGAAAAAACTGTCTTTTGCATTACTGCATTTCTACATTTCAGGGCTAGGTGATATTTTCTCTCACATTTCATAGTATCAATTATGTTTTTATATTACTTCATTAGTTTAGTTAGTTGAATGTTTTTCTATCTTGACAAGTTTTAATGATTCTATCCTGTGCATCCTTCCCTCTCAATAAAATTATGCTATAAGAATAAGACAACTTAAGGAATGTCTGGGTGGCTTAGTGATTGAGTGTCTGCCTTTGGTTCATTGTGTGATCCTGGAGTCCCAGGATTGAGTCTTACATCCGGCTCCCCATGGGGAGCCTGCTTCTCCCTCTGCCTATGTCTCTGCATCTAACTCTGACTCTCATGAATAAATAAACAAAGAAAAAAACTTAAAAAAATAATAAGACAACTTTAAAATCTTACATTATCTTAACAGAATTTACATAAAGCAATTGTTTGGATTCCAAGTTCAACATGGACTTGCCAGGTTCTAATTTTATTCTCTTAAGTTTTAATTTTTTTGTCCTGTTTAGATAAACTGTCAAATAGGCTTCCTGAAAAGAAATAAGAATGAGAAATTGATTCAAAGAGATGCTTTCCCAATAAGATGTAAGAACAAAGAATAAATGGACAGTTAATGTTAAATTTGACATATCTCTCCAAAAAACCTCTCCATATATATCAAGACCACAAATAAAAATTAACCAATATAAATGTATTTTGGATGGCAATATATTATTTATTTCGTAGAATAAGGGTTAAGTTGGCTAATGCTAAATTGGATACTTTATTTGTGAATCTAGGATGAACAAAGAGGTTACAGATAGATGTATGGATAGATGTATAGATGGAGCTGTTAAGATATAATGCTAAAGGTGTTCAATATCTAGCAAAATCTAACTGTATTGATTAATATTTTAATTATCCTAAAATTTTATTTTACATAGAATTTCATATATGTAAGGAGATTTAACAATTTGCAAATATAACTTTATTTTGCAACAATTCAACTGACATCTGAATAATTTGTATATACTTGTATAACTGGTGCATATAGCTATCAAGTATAAAAATAAATATTTGAACTTTTATTTTCTATTTTCTTGAGTTTTGCTTTTGCTATTATTTAAAAACCATATTATAAATATAATTCATTTACTCTTAATAGGTACATCCTGCTGCATCTAATACTTGTTAAGCTTTTTTGTCGTTTCTTTTTTCTTTTTTAAAGATTTATTTATTTATTTTATGATAGACACAGAGAGAGAGAGAGAGAGAGTGAGAGAGAGAGGGGCAGAGACACAGGAGGAGGGAGAAGCAGGCTCCATGCCAGGAGCCCGACGTGGGCCTAATCCTGGGACTCCAGGATCGCGCCCTGGGCCAAAGGCAGGCGCCAAACTGCTGCGCCACCCAGGGATCCCCTAATAAATACTTGTTAAGCTTAAGTGATCGGAGCATTCTACTTAATCAGAGCTTTTTCAATAAATTCTTATTACTCAAATAATTACACTATGGATGGGAATATTTATGGGTACTAAATATATGAATCTCACTAAAATGTCTAAATAATGTAAGTTTATTTTGTTTTGCAAGCTATAAAGTTACAAAACAAACCCATAAAAATTAATTTTTCCCATAATGTCTTTTGGAAGACAAATTAAGGAATTTTTATTCTTAAAATAAAATTTAAAAATTATTCTTATAATAAAAATCTATTAGTATTTTAATATTTTGTAATGACATAAAGCAATGTTAACTGAAAACTGTTGAATGAATGAAATAATAATAATTTTTCTTCTACGATATACTTTGAGCTAAAATTTTATCTACGTAATATGCAATTGTATTAGAAGCCATATTATTCCCTATTATTTACTTTCCAGCTAATTTTACTGTGCTCTAATGGAAATCAAATTAAACTAGTGCTTACCCACTGGTTTAAAAACTATCCCAACAGTCCTGGCAGTATGTAGGCAGAACCACAAATGACAAAAATTATTTGTAGACTACAGTGTGGATCATATCTTTTTTTACCCCTAAATGACTATATATATTGTGTAATTTAAACCTTTAAGAATCCAGATGAGCAAACCAAAGTTTGTGGTGGCTAATGAACTCCGTGCAATAATGTTAGAAGAAATATAAAAAAACTAAATCCTGTTCAATACTTTAAAATGCCAAATGTGGGCAGCGCCGTTGATGGAGCGGTTTAGTGCCGCCTGCAGCCCAGGGTGTGATCCTAGAGACCTGGGATCGAGTCCCACGTCGGGCTCCCTGCATGGAGCCTGCTTCTCCCTCTGCCTCTGCCTCTGCCTCTGTCTCTGTCTCTGTCTCTGTTTCTGTCTCTCTCTCTTTCTGTGTGTCTCTCATGAATAAATAAATAAAATTTAAAAATAAAATAAAATACCAAATGTGACAGAAAGAATTTTCCAAATTTGGCTATCACCACAGTGTCTCCCACCCAAAATACTCTCTATTCTACTCACCTCATCAAAATCTGGTATCTAATCCTTTCTTATTATATCACTGCTGGCCTCACAACTGCTTATAACCAAAAGAGCAACCACAAGAGCATGGCATGATTTCAGAGGCTGAGCCAAAAAAGGTCATGTGGTAGCCTCTGGCTCTCTTGGAACAACTCTGTTTCTCACAATACCCCCTCCCATGGCATTTCCACTCAGATACTAATGCCATATGGGAAGAAGCCCAACTCACATGAAGAGGCCACCTGTAGATGCTCTGGTTGACAGTCCCAGCTATTTAAAACCTTCAGCTGATCCAGCATAGGTCCTAAGTATCAAAGGAGACAGTATCTGAGTGAAGCAAATCCTCCAGATGAAATTTTTCCAGCTTTCAGGCATTCGTATCTTCAAGGACAAGATGTTGAGCATTGTGGAGCAGAGATAAACCATCACCACTGAGCATTTTATGAATTCTGTCCAACAGAATATGAAGCATAATGAAGTTTTTGTGATTTCACATCACTAACTTTTAGAGTGATTATTATGCTGTGATAGTCACTCTAATACTACTTGAGAAAGGATACATGTTAGATGTGAAAGATGGAGGAAAATACCAAGATCTCAACTTGTAGAACACACATGTTAAATATAGTGAAGACCTGAAGTGATGTCCTGAGTAATATAAACAATAATTCCTCGTCATCTCACCTTTTTTATTTTTTTGAGGGAGAGTGTGTATGCTCGCATGCATCACTTGGGGAGCAGAGCAGAGGGAGATGGAGGGAATCTTAAGTAGTTCCATCAACTCTGAGATCATGAACTGAGCAGAAACTGAATGTCCCAGGCTTAACTGACTGAGCCACCCTAGTATCCTACCTGTCCGGCCCTCCCCCTCCCCAACCCCACTTCTACCAGGAAATGGTTCTTGACAATGAGTGTATTTTTTAAACATCATTTCCCCCTGAATTATGTCTAGGAAACTTATCTTTTGAATATATAACATAATTCAATTACCCACATATTTAAGAATTCAATATCTAAAGAGGTTTTTTTTTCCCACCAAGTTTTATTTGCCAAGTACTCTACAAGAGTATAAAAGTTACATAGTTCACCAGTTAAAGCAGATTTGTAGACAAGTGAAAGACTTCCCAAACAGCTGAGTGTAGTCAGGAGGAATGAACTTTACAGAGCCTTGTATTGAAATAACATGATGGTATAAACTAGAACTTACTCTCTTCCTTTAAAGTAGATCCCTGGATGGCTCAGCGGTTTAGCACCTGCCTTTGGCCCGGGGCATGATCCTGGAATCTCGGGACTGAGTCCCAACATCAAGCTCCCTGCATGGAGCCTGCTTCTCTCTCTGCCTGTGTGTCTGCCTCTCTCTCTCTGTGTCTCTCATGAATAAATAAATAAAAGATTTAAAAATTAAAAACAAAGTAGATCAGGTATATATATGTGTGTGTGTGTCACAAATATATGCTGCCGATCCTGTTTAGGGTCTCATCTGACTGTGATCCTGGCATTGGTGTGGGCCAGAGTCTTATCAAAGACTTAAGTGGGGGAGCAATCTGCTTATAAAAATCAGGTTATGGTTATGGGCAGGTTATGGGCATAATTCAACTCCTTGTGGTTTTAGGACCAAGAGCCCCATTTTCTATTTTGGCTGTCAGCTAGAGATTAACTCTGGCCATCTTTGCCACATGGCCATTTGTGACATCCATTCACTTTTGCCATATAATGTAACTTAATCACTGGATTGACATCCTATCATATTTTCCATATTTTGTTAGCTTAGAATAAAATAATACGTCCTGCTCATACTCACACGGAGAAGGAATTTCACAAGAATGTGCTTCCTTGGTGGGTTCCACTTAGGGTTTCTCCACCAAAGATACCTTTTGAAAATGCCTTTGAAAACTGTTCAGTCACATAATAAGCATGATTAGAGAAGCATATAGTGCCTATGTTCAAAAGTAGAGGAACTTGAGTCTATGCCAATAATCAAAGATTTTTTCTCTCTCTTCATCTCTCCTTTTATTTTTTAAAGATTTTATTTACTTTTTCATGAGATACACAGAGAGAGGGGTGGAGACCTAGACAGAAGGAGAAGCAGGCTTCCTGCAGGAAGCCTGACCTGATGTGGGACTTGATCCTAGGACCCTGGGACCATGACCTGAGCCAAAAGAAGATGCTCAACCACTGAGCCACCCAGGTGCCAATCCCTTCATCTCTCTTTAAACAAGTTAACATTAATTATTAATACTATCTAAGATGTGGCTATTCCTTAGGTACCAGATATCCCAAATCGCAATATCCCAATGCAATGTTTTATTGTCACTACTTTATGAAGAAAATTAGGCAGTGAGATACTACCAACTTAAACTCATATAGTTAAGAAGAAGCAGACTGAGTGAAGAAAGGACATTTTTCTACAATTCTTCATTGTTTATTCTTTTTTTAAAGCTTTTATTTACATTCCAGTTAGTTAACATACAGTGTAATATTAGTATCGGGTGTACAATAGTGATTCAACACTTCCATACCATAGCCGGTGCTCATCCCAACAAGTGCACTTCCTAATCCCCATTATCTAATCCATACCCCCACCAACTCCCTTCTGGTAACCATCAGTTTGTTTTCTGTAGTTAAGAGTCTGTTTCTTGGTTTGTCTCTCTCTTTCTTTTCCCTGTATTTGTTTTGTTCCTTAAATTCCACATTTGAGTGAAATCGTATGGTATATATGTCTTTCTCTGACTAATTTTACTTAGCATAATACTCTCTAGGTCTATCCATGTTGTTGCAAATGGAAAGTTACATTCTTTTTTGTGCCTGAATAATATTCCATTATATATATATATATATATATACATATATATATATATATATATATACACTATGTCTTTGTTATCCATTCATAAGTTTATGGATATTTGGGCTAACTCCATAATTTGGCTATTGTAGATAGAGCTGCTATAAGCATCAGGTTACTTGTATCCCTTCCAGTTATTATTTTTGTAGTCTTTTGGCAAATACTGAATAGTGCAATTGCTGGATTATAAGGGTAGTTCTATTTCTAACTTTTTAAGGAAACTCCATACTCTTTTCCAGAGTGGCTGCACAAGTTTGCATTCCCATGAACAGTGCAAGAGGTTTCCCCTTTCTCCACATCCATGCTAACACCTGTTGTTTCTTGTGTTGATTTTAGCCACTGCAATAGGTGTGAGGTAATATAACAATTTTTGTTTGCATTTTCCTGATAATGAGTGATATTGGACACATTTTCATGTGTCTGTGGGCCATCTGTATGTCTTCTTTGGAAAATGTCTATTCAATTCTTTGGCCATCCATTCGTGATAAAAACCTTCAACAAAGTAGGTTTACAGGGAGCATACCTAAATATAATAAAGCCCATACATGAAAAGCCCAAAGCTGATGTCCTCCTCAAATGGAAAAAAAAACTGAAAGTTTTTCTTCTATAGTCAGGAACAAGACAAAGATGTCCACTCTCACCACTGTTATTTAACATACTACTGGAAATCCTAGCCTCAGCAATCAGACTACAAATAGAAATAAAAGACATCCAAATTGGCAAGAAATAACTCATACTTTCAGTCTTTACAGATGACATGATAGTATATAGATAAAACCCAAAAGACTCCACCAAAAAACTGCCAGAACTGATAAATTCAGTAAAGTCACAGGATACAAAAATCAAGGCACAAAAATCTGTTGCATTTTTATATACCAATAAGAAGCAGCAGAAAAAGAAATGAAGAAATTGATCTCATTTACTATTACACCAAAAGCCATAGCTACCTAGGAATAAACCTAGCAAAGTGAAAGACCTGTACTCTGAAAACTATAAAACAATGATGAAAGAAATTAAAGATGACACATTCTATTCTCATGGATTGGAAGAACAAATGTTGATAAAAATGTCTATACTACTCAAAGGAACCTACACATTTAATTCAATCCCTGTCAAAATAGCAGGAGCATTTTTCATAGAACTAGAATAAACAATTCTCAAATTTCTATGCAACTACAAAAGGTCCCAAATAGCCAAAGCAATATTAAAAAAAGAAAAGAAAAGCTGAAGACAACACGATTCCAGGCTTCAAATTATATTACAAAGCTGTAGTAATCAAAACAATATGGGACTTGCTTAAAAATAGGCACATAGATTAACAGACCAGAATAAAAATGAACCCACAACTATATGGTTGGACAAAGCAGAGAAGAATATCCAACGGGTAAAAGACTGTCTCTTCAAAAATGGTGTTTGGAAAACTGGATAGAAATATGCAGAAAAATGGAATTGGACTACTTTCTTACCCCGACATGAAAATGAATTCAAAATGGATGAAAAGACCTAAATGTGAGACCTGAAACTATCAAAATTCTAGAAGAGAACACAGGCAGTAGTTTCTTTGTCATGGTCATAGCAACTACTTTCTAGATGTTTCTCTTGAGGCAAAGGAAACAAAAGCAAAAATAAACTATTGGGACTACATCAAAATAAAAAGCTTCTGCACAGCAAAGGAAAGCATCAACAAAACTAAAAGGCAACTATGGAATGGGAAAAGATATTTGCAAATGACATATCTGATAAAGCATTACTATTCAAAATAGTATTCTTGTGGAAACGTTGGTTTCTGAACTGACCGTAGAGTCATTTTGCCTCAAGCACTATCTCACAGTGAATGATGTAGAAAATCTTATGTTGTATTAAAGCCCATCTTGTATAATCTGCCACAACCTGACCTTTTATCCCCTTGATAGAACGGGATTAGAGACTACTTGTTTCCTACACAGTGTTTGAAAATTGATTACAATATATTCCTTGACTTTTTTTTTTTTTTGTGACTCTGTATACTACCTGCTATTCCGTTTCAGTCCTTCTTTTAAACATCACATTTTTATTAGTTGTTCTCTATGTTCTGTATCCTAAATTCCCTTGTGCCCCTCAATAAAATCACGTATGATGCGTTGAGCTATTTTTACTACGTTTTATTAGCTAGGAACTCAATGCCCTTCTTCTTCCTTCTCTCTCTGTCCTTCCCTCCTTCTTCCCTCCTCCCTTCATTCCACCCTTCTCCTCCTACTTCCTCTCTTTTCTCCTTTCCCTTTCTCTCCCCTATGACTCTTAACTTCCCATTAAGAAGTGTGTTTCACCGGAATGCCTGGGTGACTCAGCAGTAGAGCGTTTGGCGGGTTTTTTTTTTTTTTTAATTTTAATTTTTTATTTATTTATGATAGTCACACAGAGAGAGAGAGAGAGAGAGGCAGAGACACAGGCAGAGGGAGAAGCAGGCTCCATGCACCGGGAGCCTGACGTGGGATTCGATTCCGGGTCTCCAGGATCGTGCCCTGGGCCAAAGGCAGGCGCCAAACCGCTGCGCCACCCAGGGATCCCGCGTTTGCCGTTTTCCTCCAGCTCAAGGCATAATCCCGGAGCCCTGGGATCCAGTCCCACATCTGGCTCCCTATAGGGAGCTGCTTCTCCCTCTGCCTATGTCTCTGCCTCTCTCTCTGTGTCTCTCATTAATAAATAAATAAAATCTTTAAAAAAAAAAGGCGAACTGGTTTCATGAAAGAAATGGTCACTTATAAAGAGTTGTAGACAGTGCATATGCATAGAGATAAAGATATATGCCACAATTAGATGTGGTCTGGTGGAAAATAAAACTCAAAATAACTTGATAGGGAATTTAGCAAATATAAAATTTTGATGATCCATGTCACATACAACTTCTTGCGTCTCCCTGAAATTTTTTTGCAATTTCTATTGATGTAATAATATATGTTTTAGCTTGAAGTATTTTAAGAATTGGTTGAGTTTCCAAAAAACACTAAATTAGGTGTAAGATTTAACTAAGACAATGAATAAATTCAGTGTCCTAAGATTTCAGGGAAGAAACAGAAAAGAAACAAAGACTCCCTCATGAAAATATGTGAGTTTACTCTAATTTTTACTTGGTACGACTTAGAAAAGTTAATTGCATATACTTTTTCCCATATGAGTTAGCATGATATTAATTTAGTCTAAGTAACTTTATTTAAACTTCTCAGAATGGAAATTAAATGAAGCACCTTTTTAACCATTTGAAACAGGTTTTATGTTTTCAAGTTCCCTAACCCTATCACATTTCCCAATTAACTTTTCAATTGCCACAGGACTGCTTATAAACTTTAATCCTTGCCATCAAACTTTTATTTCCACAAATATAATTGATTTATTATTGATATTTTATCTCTTTGAATCTAAATTATTTTTATTTTTTAATTTATGTAAATTAATAAAAGGTATTTATTCATTATTGGCATCAGTTATTATTCTCTTCAATAGATCCACCTCATTGAAGATATTTGAAGATTTTGTTTCATTGTAGCTATATTAAGAACAGATTGAGTGCTTTTAGTTGTCAAGTAAATCAATATATTTAACATTTATCAAGTTTTAACTTTCATGTGTACAATATAAAGGGAAAAAGGACTAATATGTCAGGAAAGTAGTAGACACAATAAATGGTTTTTGAATGAGGGACTGAATAAATGGAGGAAAGAAAGAATAAATAAAATAGTGAAAGTATTCATTTTTATCAAAACAGAAAACTTAATTGAAATAAAGTAACAAATACTCATTTATTCTCTTATACAACAAATGTCCATGAAGTGGCTACAAACTATTACTTTTTAAAGAACGAAACATGTAGATTGTATGCTAATTATAAAAATATAAATATTTGTTGAGTAAACATTTATGTTTAAGTTTAAATGGATTCAATTTATATGGCATTCTTGAAAAGGGAAAACTATAGCGATGGAGAACAGAACAAATTTACAGAATTTAGGGTTTATATAATGTATGTACTATTGGCTATAAATGGCTTTGCCTGCACTAAAAGTCACAGAAATACACATCCAAAATTAAAGTCAATTTTATATATACTAGATAAAATAAGCCCTGAGAAACAGTAAGTAGGTTAATTAAAATTAGATAACTTAAAATTAAATAAGCTGACAATTTCAAGCTTTGCAAATGATGTACAGCAAATGGATCATTCCTTCACTATTGGTATGAGATTAAATTTGTACAACTTTAGAAAATTCTTTGGCATATCTACTACCAATGCATAACTTATAACCTCTAAATTCCTATCCTATAAATATACCCAACAAAAATACACATGTAAGTTCCTAAAATGTGTGTAATATATTTGAGTACTATTCTTCACAATGGATTCTTTTGTGTGTAATACATTCAAGGACAAATTACCCTCAAGATAATTTTTTTAAAACTTACTAGTAGTTTGAACATAATGTAAAGTTCTGAAGCATTCTCAATATAATTTTCACACTTAAAAGCTTACAGTAAACATTAAAAAATTATGATTGTTGAAATCCAAGATCTTCAGCATAAAAGAAGCTAAAATGTAAGTAAAACAAGTCTTTCCAAATTAAAATTGGAAATAAGACAATCAACTTAAGATGCATTTTCTTGAAAATAATATCTACTTAAAAAATCTATCTGACATCTCACTACTGAAATATAGAAACAATGTTTAATACAGTATTGACAAATTCTCTTAGTTCCCAGCCTATGTTCTCTAAATACCATTTCCCCCAAAAGGATTAATGTAATGTCTAGAGTAGCAATATCAGTAAGATAAGCAATATCCTGTTACACAAGACAGAAATGAAATTTTATTGTCCAATGACATGGTAGTGTGAACATCAAAAATCATATCTGAACAGATTGAAACGTCAAATATGATTTAAAAACTTGAAATAATCTTATGTTAACATATAGGACAGGATAATAGTTAAACAATTATTATGTAATAATTTTTGTAATTTTTTGACTTTTAAAGTAGAACTCAAACTCTTCACTTTTTTGACAAGTCTTTTGCCACAGAACTTGTTCTTGATTTAGAAAATTCATGTTTATGGTCTCAAACGAATACAGATGTACGTCAAGGGCAATGTAAAGACATATCTGTGTTTTTATTTTAAAAATAGGGAATAGTAAAAAATAAATAGGGAATAGTATTGTGAGCACAACTTAAGGCTTAGACCTATGTTCCTCCACACATGAACTTCTAGTTAAAAGTTATAAATCCATAAAGCTTCCATCTCTAGAATTCGGACTCTCCTTATCTGTTATAGAGACTATTGTATTGCTATTCTAACTCTTCGGGCTTCTATTTTTTCTTCACTTTATACATTTCCTTTACACTGAACTTTGAACGTTGAGATTAAACTTACTCTATATCTTATAAAAAGAAACATCTTTTCATTGCCAAAATGATTTTTTTCATAGCAACTAAAATTAAAATCTCTGCTGCATTTCCTGAATCATTTTTTTCCTCTTCCTTCATGAACATGTGTTGCAGTAAACCTAAGAAACTACCATACCTAGAAGGGCACCACACACATATTAAGTGCCAAAGAAACACTTGCTGAATGAATAGACAAATGGTCATATTTAATAACAATTTACTTCCTAAAAATTACCATTATAAGAAAGTGATATATTTTATTGTGCCTACTATTGCATTGTACCTTCAAAAAGACAAAGCTATTGTCTACTTGTAAATAGCCCCTAAAGTAACCACCTATTTTAAAAAATAAACTGAAGTACAGCATCTTCTAAAGAATTTCTTATCTCCAGATATCATAAGAAAGAAGATAGGAACATTATTACCTACTTGAGACTTGAATAATCTATGTTAGAATAAACTAAAGGGAAAAGTCTAAAAGTGTGGTTATTAAAACATATATAAAAACACATATATTATTAACTTAGTCCTCTGTTTTATTGTCTTAATATATTATCAAACTAGTATTAATCTGTTTTTATCTAAAGATCAATAAATAGTGTACACATCATGAAATTATTTTTTGTCAAACCTGATCATTTTTTGACACTTAGGTCAACTAACCCAGAAAGTGCTATAAGTTAATCTAAATTTATACATATCTTATAGGATCATAATTTTTTAATAAAGATTTTCTTTATTATCTAAAAATTAGACTTTATATTAAATGTTTTTTCATATTAATAATCATTATTTAAGTAATTCAATAGAACATTAAATAAAATATTCACAATATTGGGAAGAGAAATTCCTATTTTCTGGTTCTATTTTTCTATGCAGGGAAGGAAAGGTGCTTTTCTGAGTGGCACTGTTGGCCTCTTTCAGCATTCCACAGCAGTTCTTCCCATCAGGATTGACTTATCTGAGAGTGGAGTTAGGAGAGGCTGATTGTGTTTAGCTGAGTCCTTCCCTCTTTCACTTCCTCATACTTCACCTGCACAGAGGATCTATTTTCATCTTTTCTAGGCCATGGGTTAGATTTAGTAGGACAGGTTCCTATCATAGAGACCTTTTGGATTCTAGTAAAGTCTGTGTCTAATAAGTATGCTTATTCAGGGGTGTAATATAAACAAGCCATTTTATTATTAAGCCTGTAGCCAAGTATGCAAATCTAGACTTTGTCAGCATATTACAAAAAAAAAAAAAAATCCACCTGTTTGAAGTCTGTGACCCTCCATTTATGGAGGCTCAACTCAGATAAGGAAAATAATTTATTTCTCATTTTTGCTAATCCTAGATTCTGTGGTATTTGTGAATCCACAGGCCGAGACAAAGAATAATACTAGGAAGTTAAATACACATGCAATATGAGTAGGTACATGCCTTTAGGGTTTGGTGGAACATAGGCTCAATTCATGCAGAATTTATAGGGAACTGTATTGTGCCATGAGGACACTTTAAAAAAAATGTGCATTTGGATTTTAACAATGCGACCCAGTAGGTGACTTTTATAGTGAGGAGTGCCAGAGTTTGCGAATTAGAGTGTCCCTTTCCTCTCAATTCAATGCAATGCTGGTCACTGATGGTCAAAGTGTGGAACTTAGAAAGAAAATAAGAATTTTCAATTTTTTAAAGATTTTATTTATTTATTCATGAGAGACACACAGAGAGAGACATAGACATAGGCAGAGAGAAAAGCGGGCTTCATGCAGGGAGCCTGATGTAGGACTCAATCGTGGGACTCCAGGATCACACTCTGGGCTGAAGGCAGGTACTCAATTGCTGAGCCACCCAGGCGTCCCAAGAATTTTCAATTCTTGAAGAGAAAGTATTTGAAATTATTTTAAATAAGGAATAAATTTCTTAAAGAATCAGAAATACCTCAAAAATACAATTGAGACTCTATGCCCAAGTAAATTTTCATCTGGATATAGTCAACAATGTGTCAGAAATATACTCCTCATAGGCACTTTCTCACATTTAAATTTACATCCCAAGGCTCTGGTCTCCAAGAAACTGGCATAGACTAACAGGCATCCTGGTAAAGCTGAAGCCAAATGATTTTCTTCATTGATTTGTTTAACTAACATACCATTAAGACTGCCAGTTTCATTGGCATTCCTAGGTCCTAGATTATTAGACTATAATTTTTGAGCAATAATTTAGCCATAGAAACTAATGATAGTAAATGACTTAGGAATGAGCCTTTCCTTTCTTACATATTTGCTGAACTTTTTGATAGATCCACTAAGATCTCAGAGACTTTAATTTTTTCCTAATATACCATACAGATTATAATCCTTGAAGGAATCCCAATTCCATGTAGGTATCCAGCATGTCTCAGGATTAGATTGAGTATAGGAAAAAAGAAAAAAAGTTAACGTTTTTGAGTTTCATTAATTTTATACTCAAATTCTTTTTACTCTAGCTTATGTAGAAATGATTATTTAATTTTAGACTTTATTTCATCAAAATCTTTAAACTCTACTCACCTCGAGGACATAAAGGCATCTAAACTATCTTTAGTAGTCTAATAGTTGATCAAACTTTCTTTCTTCCTACCAGTGCTAATGGTTGGAAATTCAAGTTGAGGACACATCATCATGGTTGGCATTTTAGAGTTTCTGTATTTTATCTTTTAATTTCATTGTAAAACTTTGGATAATACATATATGGATAAAAGTTTGAACTCTTGGTCTGAGGTAGCCTTGGAGTTAATTAATGTATTCAGTGACTTTGTTTAAAATATATTTTTCTGTGAAAAAAACTTAATTTTTCTTCAGTGATCTTACGATGATCAATGAATATTTGGGGCACATGAAGTTGTAAGCAGAATGGCTGTGATCTCTTTTTTAAGCCATCATATCCATAAGGAGCCAATATTTACTAAATTCTCATTCTCTCTCTCTCACACACACTGTCTCTCGCCCTCTCTCCCTGTGTGTGTTCTCTGTATACTTATGGTGAATTGCATTATTATAAAAATATGCATTATTTTTCCATTACTTTTTTCTTTTTGAAACTCCCTACGAGGTCTTCAGCTACTGGACCTCTCCATGCTGTAGGGTCATACCTATGTTCCCTAGGCTCTGCTAGGTGAATTGCTTTAAACCTTAATTCTCAACCATTTTGTCTCCAGGAAACACTTGGAGATATCTCGAGACAGTTTTATTTCTTATATCTTGGGGTTGCTGATTAGTATCCAATGGGTAAAGACCAAGTGTGCGCTAAAAAAAATGCACAAGACAACCCTAAAAGATGAAGGATTATCTGTTCTAAAATGTTTTTAATGCTGAGTTTGAAGAACTCTGTTTTAGGCAATGAAATGTAGGAAGTGACATGAATCATTTCTCAACAGACATCCTTAAGAGCTGAAGTGTAATTTTGCCATTGTTCCTTTTTCTCCATCATGAAATAAGCAGGGTTTTAGATAGGGGTTGTTCCTATTTCCTAGACCCCAAAATGAAGAGGATATGGAACAGAGCCACTATGGAAATATAGTCAAGCCACTATGGAAATGTAATGTGGTCAAGAAATAAATATTTTTGTTCCTGTAAGCCACCAAAAGTTAGGGTCTTTTGTTACTTTATGTTAACATTAGCTGATTGATTAACTGTCTATTGTTCTATAGTAATAAGATGAACATTTCGATGTCCATTATGGTGAATTATGTATCTGTCTCTTAGCCAGTTCTGAATTCAGTTGAGAAAGAAGCATTTTGTTTGTTGCCCTGACTACAATTTTAAAAAATATATGGTATGATAAGGTTGCTGATTCAGAAAAATGTGAACATTCCTATTAGAAGGGTTTTTAATCTCCTAATGATGCCCAAGAGTTTTAAATATGCACAAATCACCTTCTATTTAAAGGCTAATGCATGTCAATGGCCAGCGTAACTGAGTAAATTATCTTAAATTTGATGTACTTTTAATATGGTCTTACTCAAATCCCTAGTAATTTGTAACTTACTAAATAGTTCATCCATGTTGGTTCTCAATAGACTTGGAGAAATGAAGACCTAAAAATCATTCTCTATGGTTTGTAGTAGATAGTATTTTCATAGCTTCTTTTCATGAAATCAACATTTATGGGAGGGACTGGCAAGTTCAGTTCAGGGGTAAAATGGTTGATATAAAATGTATCTAAGCCCTCCTACTGTATATTTAATAATTCTTTCAATTAAGGAAGCAAAAAAGCTTGAATATCTGTAGCCAAGTGTAAGAAGACAAGTTTCAGGATTTCTTAGCTCAAAAATTGTCTTCTACTCTTCTGTGCTGGTGTTTTCTTATCATTTAACATAATATATGGTGATCAAATGCAAACACAGGTGTTAGTTTGTATTATATTCTGCTTGGTCTCCTTGATGCATTGCTCTTCACTAGACTGCAAGTTCCTTTTTGAAGGGAGTTTTGCCTTAGAAATACCTAGTTCAAAGTACTTGGCACATAGCAAGTATCAATGCTTGATGATGGAATTAGTGGACACAAATGAATAGATGATTTTAATATGCTTATTCTCACAAATTGGGTGAACCCTCAGATAAACATGAAAATTAGGAATTTAGAGCCAATCTAATGTTTCTACTTTCATAATACTTTTGCATATTATTTTTCCTTTAATCCAAACTTTACCAGAAAAAGAAATGAAATGTCTTATTGTAATATTTTTTAGATCAGGAGTTAACCTCCATTTCCCTGAGATTAGGGGTAGATCACGGCTACTGAATTTCTTAAAATGGACTTCAAATATATCTATAAGATAAGCCAAGGAATGCAGGAATACAGAAGAGACTATCAGAAGTTGGAAAATATAGTTCTTCTACCTGGGAAATTCTTTCATTTTTTAAAAATATTTTTTTATTTACGAGAGAGAGAGAGAGAGAGAAGCAGAGACACAGGGAGAGGGAGAAGCAGGCTCCATGCAGGTAGCCTGATGTGGGACATGTTTCCGGGTCTCCAGGATCACACCCTGGACTGAAGGCAGGTGCTAAACTGCTAAGCCACCCAGGGATCCCTGGAAAATTCTTTCAAATAGAGAACCCCAAACTTGTAACCTCTCTTGTCTTCATCACAAGGTTACACCATGCTGATGCTTAAATTTTCAGGCTGGGCTTTTTGCTATAGTGTGACTGAAATATCTTTTTGAAACTGTGTTAGATCCCTTGGTTTCAGTTGAAGGATAGTATCTGTTCTATATTTTTTGTGTTCTAATATAAGATAATTTGAAGGCACTCTAATAAAAATATAAAAGGAAATAATTTTCCTTAATGGTTTAGACTTTATAAAAAATTTAGAAAAGCTGAGAGTTCCTGACCTTAAATTTCTTTATATTCAGTATAACATTATTTTATCTCAAAGCCTTGTGTATTTCAGGGGGAATTAATTTTGAAAAAGCTTCTTTGTTATCTAAATGAAAGTCTGTACCCTGGACACCCACACTCTCCCTCTACTAGTGTTATCTTGTTTTTCTCTTAGATTGCTACTTTGCAGAGTAAAGAGAATGTTTTCCTCTGAATTCTCTCTCTCTCTCTCTCTCTCTCTCTCTCTCTCTCTCTCTCTCACACACACACACACACACACACACACACACACACAAGTCCTCCTTTCTGATGCTCATTAATATTGTATTACAATAATGTTTTTCTCCTGCCACCCCATTCCTCTACATGAACTGGTCCACATGTATTTAGTTTCAAGTATGAAGACTTTAGTCTAAAAAAAATTAGGTAAGTGGGACACCTGGCTGGCTTAATCGGTAGAGTGTGTGACTCCATCTCTGGATCCCAAGTTCAAGCCCCACTCTGAGCATGGAGCCTACTTTTTATTATTTTTTTGTTTGAAAATTAGATGAGAAGCATTTTATAGATCATTTGAGTTTAAAGTATGTAAATCACTTTGAGCTCTAATTGTTTTTGGGTAAAAATGCATATTCTTTCTTGGCTATGCTTGTTCCCTGAATCATTATTCTGCCCCGCATTTTACCAGTATGCAAAAAAAAAAAAAAACCTTTAGATTCTCTGATTTTGCATTGACATTTTGGAAAATGTTCATGTAGACTGGAACGCTCCATTTAAAGTCACTTTACTTTGCAAAATAACCTGAAAGTGTTGAAAAGGTTAAAGATTTACTTATAAATTCTTATAAGGAGGTTTTTAATTCCAGAAAATATATTTTCCAGAGAAAATCCTATTAATAAGAACATATAAAAATACACAACGGGTGGCCTGTGTGGCTTAGTTAAGTGTCTAACTCTTGATCTCAGCTCAGGTCTTGATCTCAGGGTCAAGAGTTCATACCCCGTGTTGGGCTCTCTTCTGGGTGCGGGGTCTACTTAAAAACAAAGTAAAACCACACACCTATACAACTTATTCCTTTAAATAATGCATTATAACCTTCCATTTGGTAATCCTTTTACATAGCACATATAATACCATATATAATATATATTTATACATTACATATAGCTTATATATGTATATCATCTGTGTATATATACTGTCTAAAAATTTTATGAACATGAGTCAATTAAAAAGTTATAATTCACAAGATACATAATAATCCTACTTTTGTTTACAAAGTTGTTAGTTTATTAAAAAGATAATTAGCTAGAACATTCAGACTGATAAAATCTCAGGATAGAAATTGGATCAATCCCATGCAACTGAATCCTGCCAATAATCTCAGGAGAAGGTTCTCTCACGGGGTCTTCTGGCTAGGTCCCATGCCGCCCAGATGATGTGTGGGTATAGTTCAGCACAAAAGTTCATTTGCCCACTTCACTTGAAGAAAATAACCTCTAAGATATTCAGAAAACTATCTTTTTGCTTTTGCTTTTATTGTTACACTGTTGTTGTTTCTTGAATTTAATTTCTTTGTTGCAATTGACTTGTCAACTCAGGTCTGGGTCAGTTTGGCTTCCCTAATTTTAGTGTCATAGTCAACCTACTCAACAACAATCCTGCACAATATATCAATTGTTTGGCCGTAACAGAATTTATACAATGCAGCATGTTTACTGAGGTAGAGGCATTCGTCTCAATGCACCTTCATAAGCAAACTCATACTTTTTGCTCCTGATCATGGATGCAAAAGAAAGATGCTTTTTAAAATTTTTCCCCAAAGACTTTGGCCAAATGATGAATAAATCTTTGGCATCCTCTGAGTTCCTGGAAATGCCTTCTCCTTCTCTTGTATATTAATGAATAAGAACTTTGAAATCCAGAATGAAGTATCCATATGTAACATAAATGAGGCATAGTCTTCCTTGTGTTTGTTCTTTTGATATAGTACCCACTATGAGTCAGGCATTGTGATGCTTATTGAAGATAAAGACAAAACAGGATGCTACCTTCAAGGATTTCATAACATAGAAAAGGAAATAGCCAAAGAAATTAATAACTGTATTGAATAATTTCATTTTAAACGATTTTATTTATTTATTCATGAGGGACACAGAGAGAGAGGCAAAGACATAGGCAGTGGGAAAAGCAGGCTCCCTGTGCAGAGTCCAATGTGGGACTCGATCCTGGAACCCTGGGATCATGCCCTGGGCCAAAAGCAGACTCTCAATTGCTATGCCACCCAAGCATTCCATTCTTGAATAATTTCTAAACCAAAGTGCGATATAAATGAATTATTTGGTATAAAAATAGGTTGATAACCAGTATTTTTGCTTTCTTTTGATATTCTATAAATCTATGAGTCAGCTAAAATCTGATTTTAAGTCAGCCAACAGAGGTGACTGGAGATTTCACAATATCCATTTTCTGTATTTCTTTCTACAAGATTACTCAAAGGAGATGACAGATGGAAGATGTCTCAATGATGATGTGAATATGCTTTCCAGGTGAGAAACCTGTTGCACCAGTTCCCATGGGTCTCCCAGGTCCTTGGGCCCTGCTGCTTCAGACCATCCCCAAAGCAGGCTGAACTTGAGCATGTCTAGAGGGCCCTACATCTGAGATTCACTTTCCCTAGGTGTACCTCATTGTTACCTCCTCAGCGACATCGCTACTTCCCAAGAGTGCTGCCACTTCCATGCATATTGGTAACTTTAAAGCTCTTTCCATTTTTCAGTAACTTCCCTCCCCTCATCTCTTCCATTCTGTTTATCTTCACCTACTACAGGAATCCCAATCAGAAAAACGTAGATTTTAGAAAACTAAAATAAAACAAAAAGCCAAGAATTAAAGTACCTTCAGCCAGCTTCATCTTCAGAGAAGAATCATAACCTATCTCAGGCGAAACTGAGTGCAAGAAAGTCTGCCTGCTTCATGAATGTGGGGATGAATGAAGATATAATTTGACTATAAAACACTATTTCATATTTTGTTTTTTCTAACACGTTTAAAAATTGTAAGCCAAATATTTTAATGCCATGAACCAGCCAGGAGAAGTCACTGGCCACAAGACAAACAAAGAAGGTGCCACTAACTCCTGGCCATAACCAAGTCAGGTGCCAAAAGTTCAGAAAAGCCAAAGTAAAACTAACAAATCACCAAAGTAGTGATCAGTATAAATTTATTGTGCACATATCAAAAAGGCAGTTTGCATGGACTACCTGTGTGGTTCAGTTGGTTAAGTGCCCAACTCTGGATTTCAGCTGAGGTCATGATCTCAGGGGCATGAAGATGGAAATCTGCCTTGGGCTCAATGCTGGTCATGGAACATGCTTAAGAATCTCTCTCTCGGGTGCCTAGAGGGAAAGCGAGAGGGAGACAGACGTTGAGAGAATGAGAGGGAAGGAGAGAAAAATGGCGTCCACAGATTACAGTACCTACAGCCAAGCTGCAGCCCAGCAGGGCTACAGTGCATACACCGCCCAACCAACTCAAGGATATGCACAGACCACCCAGGCATATGGGCAGCAGAGTTATGGAACCTATGGACAGCCCACTGATGTCAGCCATACCCAGGCTCAGACCACTGCGACCTATGGGCAGATCGCCTATGCAACTTCTTATGGACAGCCTCCCGCTGGTTATACTACTCCAACTGCCCCCCAGGCATACAGTCAGCCTGTCCAGGGGTACGGCATTGGTGCTTATGACACCACCACTGCTACGGTCACTACCACCCAGACCTCCTATGCAGCTCAGTCTGCATATGGCACTCAGCCTGCTTACCCAGCCTATAGGCAGCAGCCAGCAGCCACCGCACCTGCAAGACCACAGGATGGTAACAAACCCGCTGAGACTATCAATCTAGCACAGGAGGTTACAACCAGCCCAGCCTAGGATATGGACAGAGTAACTACAGTTATCCCCAGGTACCTGGGAGCTACCCCATGCAGCCAGCCACAGCACCACCATCTTATCCTCCTACCAGCTACTTCTCTACACAGCTGACTAGTTATGATCAAAGCAGTTACTCTCAGCAGAACACCTATGGGCAGCTGAGCAGCTATGGACAGCAGAGTAGCTATGGTCAACAAAGCAGCTATGGGCAGCAGCCGCCCACTAGTTATCCCCCCCAAACTGGATCCTACAGCCAGGCTCCAAGTCAATATAGCCAACAGAGCAGCAGCTACAGGCAGCAGAGTTCATTCCGACAGGACCACCCCAGTAGCATGGGTGTCTGGAGGATTTTCCGGACCAGGAGAGAACAGGAGCATGAGTGGCCCTGATAACCGGGGCAGGGGAAGAGGGGGATTTGATTGTGGAGGCATGAGCAGAGGTGGGCAGGGAGGAGGACGTGGTGGAATGGGCAGCGCTAGAGAGCGAGGTGGCTTCAATAAGCCTGGTGGACCCATGGATGAAGGACCAGATCTTGATCTAGGCGCACCTGTAGATCCAGATGAAGACTCTGACAACAGTGCAATTTATGTGCAAGGCTTAAATGACAATGTGACTCTAGATGATCTGGCTGACTTCTTTAAGCAGTGCGGAGTTGTTAAGATGAACAAGACAACCGGACAACCCATGATCCATATCTACTTGGACAAGGAAACAGGAAAGCCCAAAGGTGATGTTATAGTATCCTATGAAGACCCACCAACTGCCAAGGCTGCTGTGGAGTGGTTTGATGGGAAAGATTTTCAAGGAAGCAAACTTAAGGTTTCTCTTGCTCGGAAGAAACCTCCAATGAACAGCATGCGGGGTGGTATGCCTCCCCGTGAGGGCAGAGGGATGCCACCGCCACTCCGTGGAGGTCCAGGGGGCCCAGGAGGTCCTGGGGGCCCCATGGGTCGCATGAGAGGCCGTGGAGGAGACAGAGGTGGCTTTCCCCCAAGAGGACCCAGGGGTTCCCGAGGGAACCCATCTGGAGGAGGAAACGTCCAGCACCGAGCTGGGGACTGGCAGTGCCCCAATCCGGGGTGTGGAAGCCAGAACTTCGCCTGGAGAACAGGATGCAACCAGTGTAAGGCCCCGAAGCCTGCAGGCTTCCTTCCACCACCCTTCCCGCCCCCGGGCGGTGACCGTGGCAGAGGCGCCCTGGTGGCATGCGGGGAGGAAGAGGTGGCCTCATGGACCGCGGTGGTCCCGGTGGGATGTTCAGAGGTGGCCGCGGTGGAGACAGAGGGGGCTTCCGTGGTGGCCGGGGCATGGACCGAGGTGGCTTTGGCGGAGGAAGACGAGGTGGTCCTGGTGGGCCCCCTGGACCTTTGATGGAACAGATGGGAGGAAGAAGAGGCGGGCGTGGAGGACCTGGAAAGATGGATAAAGGCGAGCACCGTCAGGAGCGCAGGGACCGGCCCTACTAGACGCAGAGACCCCGCAGAGCTGCACCGACTACCAGATTTATTTTTTAAATAAATGTTTTAAATTTATAATTCCATATTTATAATGTTGGCCACAACATTATGATTATTCCTTGTCTGTACTTTAGTATTTTTCACCATTTGTGAAGAAACATTAAAACAAGTTAAATGGTAGTGTGCCGAGGTTTTTTTTTTTTTTCCTTCTTTTAAAGATGGTTGTTTAAAGACTAAACAATGGGAACCCCTTGTGAGCATGCTCAGTATCATTGTGGAGAACCAAGAGGGTCTCTAACTGTAACAATGTTCATGGTTGTGATGTTTTTTTTTTTTAATAAAATTCCAAATGTTTAAAAAAAAATCTCTCTCTCCTTCTCCCTCTGAAACCTCTCTCCCATCCCCACCCCCGAAAATAAAGAAGAAAAAAAAAAACAATCTGCAAACTGGGGATACTTAAACTAAAACGTAAAATGAGGCTGAGGGTATACTTTTTAAAAGCAACTTATAGAAAGAAAAAAGCAATGATTATTTTTCTCCATGGTGACTGGTTGTAATATTGGCATTTTCTTAAGGGGTAGGGAATTGGTCAGTGGTTCACTTATATCAACCTTGGAAAGAGTTTAAATTTTGCTTATGATTTCCAGAGGCTTAAGCAAGAAATGATCCAGGTCATGTTATTCTGGCCAAAATAAGCTAAATTAAACTTGTTTGTATGACTGAAATGGTTTTGTCTGCTCAGGGATTTTCAAGGCTGGTCTCCATTTTCTTTCTTTTCTTTTTTCTTTTTTTTTTCTTTTTTTTTTTTTTTTTTTGTTTTGTTTTGTTTTTAAACACCAGTAAGGGCCTAAAGTTTTTGCTAGGAAGGACTGCAACAGAAGGATTTTTCAGATACAGCTGAGTCTTAAAAGAGAGAATGAGTTAATCAGGTGGTTGAAAGGGGTTTATTCTAAGCAGAAGCAGCAAGAAGTACTACTAGTGAATGTTCTGACCTGTTTAAGGACTCATGCTCTGATCAGAACAGTGTGCAGAACATGAACAGTGGATGAGAATGAAGGCTGAAACAATGGCCACGTCATAAAAGTTCCTGTTTACTCTAGGGAAGTAATTTTGTCTTTTAGGTCTTTGTCTTTTGTCACTTATGTACAATCTTATGGCAGGTCCTTTTATTTTTATTTATTGCCTTAATTATTACACTTTCTTTCAATCACTCATATACTGAGCCAAAACTGTGAGATCTTTAAGTAAAGCAAAACAACAACAACAAACCTTTGACTATTTTCTATGAGGGCTAATACAGTGTTGTTTAACTAATAATCCTCTAGTAATAGTTTGAGAACATTTGAATCTTGATAATTTTATCATGCATTTAGACATATTATATTTGTTTATTTTATTTTAGTTTCACTATGCTTCCAAACCAAATTTTACTTATTGATCCAAATGTTATATATTGAGATTGTGTTAAATTCTCCTTTCCTCTGGGCACCTGGGTGGCTTGGTGGTTAAGCATCTACTTTTGGCTGAGGTTGTGAACCCAGAGACCTGGGATCGAGTCCCACACCGGCTTCTGTCAGGAAGCCTGCTTCTCCCTTCTGACTATGTCTCTGCCACTCTCTCTCCATGTCTTTCATGGATAAATAAATAAAATCTTAAAAAACAAACAAAAATAATTCTCCTTTCCTCCAACTTTCTACTTATGTAACTCCAATTTTATTGTTTACAATTGAAACAATAACCCCTTTAAAGGCATAAATAAAATACACTTTGGTTTCTCTTTTGGAAATTGAGAACAGTTTAGCATAGAAGGTAATATTAGAAAGCATCGTAATTTTATCATTAGAGATAATTTAGTAAAAGGGAAAAAAAGCAAAACAGGAAAATAATGATAACTTTTCATAATTATATGCTGAATCAATTTTAGTAATGGAATTGTAATCATATTTTGCATTTGCTTACTCAAAGTCTTACTCACTCCATAAATTTGTTGGCTTTTTTGGGGTAGACAAATTAACATTATACTCTCTCCACATTTAAATAGTGAACAGAAAGAATCATCTTCTTATTTAGCATAGCAGAAAATTATTATTATTATCCTACAGGATTGTTAAGACCGTAGACTTAATTTAAAAACAGAGAAAAAATTCACTGCCTTAGATGATATTGTGTTATTCTTTGTGGTGTGTAGATTTGGTTCATGGAAATGCTGAGATGTTTCCTTCTTTCCAGTATCTAGCCATTCATGTGTACCGTGGTGTGTGTGTGTGTGTGTGTGTGTGTGTGTGTGTGTGGTCAACATAAATAAATTAGTGAAGAGACTGCTAATGCCCCCACATATTTATTCTTTCTTTCCCTTACTAATATCCCCTACCTGTTCTCTGGGTACAGGATGGGAAGAATAATAAAGAAGTAACTTGGGTTTCTCCTGAATACTGACCTTCTCAAACTGCCAGAATCTGTTCATCATCCCAACCACACAAACCTCAGAAATAAAAAGAACAAGTAGAGATAAAAAGAGACAAACAAACAGACTCTTAAATGCAGAGAACGAACTGGTGGTTACCGGAGGGGAAGAGGGGAAGTGTGTATGAAGATGGGTGAAATAGATAAAAGGAGATTAAGAGTACATTTATCATGATGAGCACTGAGTGTTATACAGAGTTGTTGATCATTGTATTGCACACCTGAAACTAATATGATACTATATGGTAATCATATTTCAGGTAAAAAAAAAGTCAAGAAGGGCAATGTTACACTTACTAATTCCAGAACCAGGCAACTTGGTTAGAACTGTACCCATAAAATATGTCCTGTACCCCCACTCTCTCCATGAAATTTGGTTCTGAATCAAGAGAATTTCAAGGTTTTGGAAATGTAGTTTTTAAAATTAGTAGACTCTGTATGGGAGAAGAGATCTGCAGTAGCTAATAACAGAAATTTTATAAAGATATTCAAGGTTATTATGTAAGGAAATTAGACATGTCACACACCATTCTTATGCATTCTTAATGCCATTCTTAATTTTCTAATTAAGCCACTAATCTCTGTTACCCCACACACCAAATAAGATGAAATTCTGTTTCTAGTGCTTGAGACTGGACCCTTAGAAAATAAAAATGAGGAGGAACACTTACATAGTGAAACACAACTAGCAAAAGAAATGCAGGGACCATCTAGAATTACAAAGCATTTTATTTTGAAAAAAAAATTATTTACTTGTCAGAAAGAGAGAGAGCACACAAGCAGGGGGAGCAGCAGGCAGAGGGAGAAGCAGGCTCCCTGCTGAGCAAGGACCTCCCCCTTCCAATGAGGGACTCAAGCCCAGGACCCTGGGATCATGACCTAAGCTGACAACTGAGCTACCCAGACATCTCATAGAATCCTAAAGCATTTTAAACACCTCCTTCTTAATTCCACATGGTTAATCCCCAATCAGTCTCCACTTCTCTTTGACTACTTTGATAATACTATTATTAAATTTCTTTATTTATTTTATGTCTTAAACGACACTAGCAATTGTACAAATCATGTGTTAAACTTACTAAGATGATGAAAATGAATGGGATTCTATCTTATTTAAAGTATAGATGACATCTTCCTAGTACAAAAAAAGTATGTCAGGAAACGTTTATTATTTACCTAGAAGAGTGAAAAATAGCAAGTGTTTTTTAATAATTCCTTGATTCTCATTTTTCTTGACTTCTAATCATATCCAATGTATTGCAACAGAAAGATGACCAAATTTAGAAACATATCTATGTTTTTCTCTACATAAAGAACATCTGCCGTGGCCCAACCAATTCATCACTTTGACTGACTTAGTGGTTAGTTCTGATTCACTCTAAGGTTAGTTTTCCCAGAACTTGAATAATAATAATAATATATATATATATATATATATATATATATATATATATATATGCCACATCATGTTTTTATTTGTCAAAGAGAAGAGATACACAATCTATTAACAAACAACTTTTGGTAGACACCATTCAGAATCTAAAGACATGGAATGAGTGTTCCCCTTAGGTGTTTAGCATTACCACAGCTTCCCAGAAGCCTAGATTCTTGGATACTTACACACTGAATCTGAGACTACCCCTCAAAATCTACTTTATTCTGAGGAAACAAACCTCAATATTGCACTATATATTTCAATTATACTCCCCTAAAGCCACATCTTCACTATAAATCACCAGTTTACTACTCCAAGATTCTGCTGCTTTTTTTTTTTTCTCAACCTAAATCTGGAGTTGTCATTTGTCCAAAACATTACTATTTGAGCATTTGGGATAGAAGTTGAGGGTGGGAAAGAGTACCTGTTGTTTTTTGGAGCCCTCACAGCACACTGCTAATTATTTCTCTGTTTCTGTCTGTTGCTCTGAACTGATTCACATTAACAGGTGTTCCTCTGCTTTGTTATCTTGCATATGTGTCAAGTCCCAAGAAGGGGAATGGATTAAGGGTTAAAAACAAACAAAAAAATATTGATATTGGGTTCAAAATCTTTATAGAAAAAAAGTAAATTATAAAAACTTTATAAAAACTGTACTATAGTGCACTACATGATTTTGTTAATCAAAAATGATGTATGTAACAAAAAAATTTAGTTTCTGTCTCTTGTTCCAGAGAGATAACTTTTTGTGATGATTAATTTTATGTGTCAAATTGGCTGCACCACCATGCCCAGACATTTGCTCCAACATAACTCTGGGTGTTTCTGTGAAAGTGTGTTTTGAGTAGAGGTTAAGATTTAACTTGGTGGACTTTGAATAAAGCAGATTTACTCTCAGTATATGGGCAAGTCTCATTCAATCAGTTGAAGGCTTTAATTGAAAAAGATTGACACTCTTGGAGAAAGAGGGAAATCCGCTAGAGTTACTGCATTAGACTCAAACTGCAGTTTGTTCCTGGGTTTCTAGCCTGCTGGCCTACTCTACAGATTTTAGGCTTGCCAAGTTTCCACAATTGCATAAGCCAATTCTTAAAAATAATAAAAAATCTTTAAAAACAGTTTTATTTTATTTTTTTAAAACAGTTTTAAAATGTATGTTTTATTTTTATATGTTTTACTTATTTATATATATAGTTTTAAACTATATGTTTTATTTGGTATATCATAATACACATTACAATTTACTATATATTATAAAATATATGCATTTTGTATAGTTTATGTTTTAAACTATATATACATATATTAAATACACACACAATATCATCATATATATATATATATATATATATTTAAATTGAGAGAGGGAGAGAGACAGACAGACATCTTCTTGCTTCTGTTTCTCTAGAGATCCCTGTCTAATATAACTCTAGATTTTGAAGCTTTATCAATGATAAGAGTTCCTTTGTTATTCTTGGTGGGCCCTCTGTTACACTAATGAGATGATTCATGATGGGGCCCTAGATAGTTTATACTAACCAGATGATGGAGTAGAGTACTGGCAGAGCCAGAAAGACCAACTGTATGATTACAGAATTCAGGCTTTGAGCCACATGATATCAGCTGGACCTCTAGCTGGAGATTGAGTCACATGGACAATGGTTCATTCAATCACACCTATATAATGAAGCTCAATGAAAATGCTGAACACAGAAACTCAATTGAGTTTTTCTGCTTGGCTATATTCTTTAAGTAATGTCACATATTAGCACTAGGAGGGAATCCTTCCCCGAAAATGATGGAAACTTCAAATCTAGAACCCTTCCAGACTTTGTCTATGAGGTTCTTTTGACTAGTTATCATTGTTCTTTTTGCCAAAATTCAATTGTAATTGTGAGGGTAGTGCTTGAAGTGAATCCTGGGTAACTTTCTAGCAAATTATAGAATCTGAGAATAATTGTGGGAACCCCCAAATTTGTAACCAGTTTGTCTGATGTGAGGGTGACCCTGGGGGCCCCTGAATTTGTGGACAGTATCTAAAGTGAGAGCAGTCTTATGACTGATTATGTCATTGAACTTTACTTTGGCAAACTCATTGCAGGCAGAGATATGCTACATTAACTTTTAAGTAAAATATGTTCTTATTTAAATTTCCAAATTATAAAGATTACTTTATGTTTTAGGCTTCAAGGGGCTTACGTTCAGAGATATGAGTTGAATAAGAATTTATAATGTTCTGACTGCAGCATGCCTATAGAATCACTCTTCTTTAGTTTTCACCTTAAATTAAAAACTTGTCTCTTCCATAGTCTAGCTTTCTGACCTTGCTGAAACCATTTAACCTATTTCATGCTCAAATTTTTCATCTGTAAAATAAGATAAATATCTAATTCATTTCTATAAGGATTTCCTTAGATGATGTATGCAAAGTAATGAACAAATGATTTGGTTCATAATAAGCTCCTGATAAAATAACAACTCTGAATGTTATTTTATTAATGTTTAATGATAAATAAAGCTCTAACACACAATTGAAAACTCAAGTTATACCAACATAGCATTTCTTTATAGGCAGACCTACACAGGAAGTAAACAATAATATTTGATGTTGGCTAAAGAAAATAGAGGAAGTTAAATAATCTGAAACTTTAAAGACGTGAAGTTATGAATAACTAATGTATTTAGCTGAAGAATGGGTGGTATTGATTAAAGGATGATAATACATTCCGCTTTTTGGGATAGTGTATAAATGAATGCTGCCCAAATTGCAATGTTTATTTTTCTTTTTGTTATGTATCTATTGTTCATCAATATTGCTCCAGGGAAGATTGACTAAAAAAAAAATGAAATATACAATCTAATTAAATTGTATGCTAATCTAAAGGTATACCTTTCTCCCAATTCAGTTGATACTGTATACAAAATTCCTGCATGTTCTGTTTATCTAAGATAAATCCACCAGGCCATGCTCTTGCACATAGTTCACACAAGTGGCTTCCCATACATAAAGTGAATTTGGCCATCGAGGGGGAAATAAATATATGTATCTATCTGACTTTATTATTAAATTTCAATCTGTACTTGAAAAAAATTTAAATAGAAATAAAATATAAGCATGTTAATAAATGATATCACTCAGAATACTTAACAGAGTAGTATACAAACGAGTTATTCAAAGTACAAATTTGAGTTAGCACATTAAAATTTTGTCTAAAATCATATTGAATCTGCAAGTTTAGTTAAATTTTCTCTAATATATTTTTTAAGATTTTATTTATCTATTAGAGAATGAGCAAGCAAGTGAGCAAGAGAGAGAGAGAGAGAGAGAGAGCATGAGCAGGGGGAGGGGCAGAGGGAAAGGGAGAAGCAGACTTTGGACTGAGCAGGAAGCCTCATGTGGGGCTTAAACCCAGGACTCCAGGATCATGACCTGAGCCAAAGGCAGATGCTTAACTGACTAAGGAACCCAGTTGCCCCTTCTTTAATATTATTAAATAAACTAGTGGCATCCTTGTATATTAGATATGCTAATATGTGTATACATTTTCTTAAGTAGGTGCTAAAAGTCAATAAAACATTCTGACTATTTAAGGAAAGAGGATATGGGGATAAAATAATTTGTCGCTAGTGTATCAGAAAATTAATAAACACAATTTTCCCTAAGAAATTTTAAGAAAAAGTAATCACATCAAACTTGAGGCACCGATAGGCAGTATTATGAAAAACATATGTCATGCTTATGGTAGTCTGTTCTACTCAATATTGCTCAGAGTAAAAACTTCGAATGAAACTAGTAAGAATATACATTTTTATTACCAGTCAGAATGACATGTACTTAGCTGTGGACTAAAACCCAGAATTCCAACTTTATTTATTTAACTTAGTATTTTTATTTCATTCTTTAATTCCATTGTTTTTCACACTATCAATTTCATAAATCAATTCAGAATTGATTGCCTATTATACCCCAAAATTCCTATGGATATCAATTCACAAAAATCTACAGGCTCTTTTAAGAAATAAATAATAAATATTTTAAAGTCAAAACCATTATTTTTCAATAATTCTGATAAATGATACTTAAAATAAATAATTCTGTTAAATTAGACTTCACAATTAGTATTGGTTTTAGTACAATGTTAACTTGTAATTACAACAGATAAGTAACAAGAAAACAGATATAGTTTAAATTTAGGGAACATTTTTGCTGATTTTAATGGTAATGCAAAACAAAATGAAATAAGCATACTAAACAAAGCAAAAAACAACTGCCTTGTAAATTTTCAAAATAAACCTTTAAAATTCAGTATCAGAGATAAAAAATATATATATATGCAAACTACCCCCCTCCCCAAAATAACTCTGGGATGTAAGAGGACCTTGATCGCTGGTGGCCTAAAAATAAATGATTTTTTAATATAATGTGACTTACTTTGTTTGATGTTTTTCTTTAAGAACATGGATTTTTAAATTATGAAAAATAGCTATTGGAAGTTAGTAACCAAATCCAAACAATCAACAGGCATAACATAATACTGACATCCAGTGGCCACTTGGGCTAATTGCAGAATGATGTTCTTTTTCAGATTATTTAAAGCAGAGGGTTGTAAAAGATTTGTCATGATTACTTAACTTGATGTTATCCATGTGAAAAGCAATTTCCTTATTGATCACAACATAAGTAACAAATATAAGGTTAAGATTGCTTGATATTAGTAATATGTCTTTTTCAAATAATTCCCAGTTATTAACCAACACTCAGAGTAGTAAACAAACAAAACCAACATAAAATAGTTAAACCTCCCCCAAGTTAATTCAATATCTACATATATATATATGTGTGTGTGTATATATATATATATATATATATATATATACATATTTGACAACATTTCACTTTTGATAAATAATCTCATGGATATGTTTTGATTTTCAATTTGTTTTTATAGACTTTTTCACGTTCCCCTTTGAATGTATGTTTCTATTTGTAGCTGAGGTACATGTTTCAGCCAGGATAGGTTGGATTATATGGTTATAAATATCAATGCACACATTTATTCTTTGTTGAAATAACTGATCAGTGGAGAAATTGTGTTCTTTGGAATTACTTATGAGTTTAGACCGAGCAGCTCCCATTATGAAGTTGCTATTTGCTGTGAATATAGAAAGAGTAAAAGAGTGAGAGAATCTTGAAGAGTTTCATTATGTCAATTAAATTCTATCATTCACAATGGCCACAGACTGTATTGGTGGGATCGGTGAGCCAGCACCACCAGTAGCAGGGCCCAGGAAGTGATTCCCACCATGTACCCAGACAGGGAGGAAACAATTGGAAATCAGCATCTGTGGAATCCCACTTCTCTATCTTTGTTCTTCTGCCTTCTTTTTTCAGTCCTTCTCCAACATCATTCTAAATGATCAACGCCTTTGGTTTGATTCCATACTTTAAATAACATTCACACTGATGACTTTTAAATTTATATTTTAAGTCTATACATTTCTTAAGAACTCCAAATCCATTTAGCCAACTTGATATAGCCACTTGACACTATCAAACCACTTAAATGCAAAATTCTACTCTGTTAGTAATTATAGTAACACTCCTAAAACATTTTTTTCTCTTTGGAACTTTCCTATGATGTTAAAAGACATCCTCCATTTGGTTAAGCTGACACCAAATCTAGTAATCATCCTTGAAATCATGGACTAACATTGACTTAAAAAGGCATTTATGGTTTTGATTTTTTTTCAACAAATGCTTTTTCCTTAGGTTGAAACATAATTCATATACAGTGGTATATGTAACACTTTCAGGATACAACCTATTGATTCAATAATTCTATACATTACTCAGTGCTCACTATAATTGTAGTCACCAGCTATCATTGCACATTGTTATTACAATATCATTGACTATATTCCCTATGCTGTACTTTTCATCTCTGTGACATTTATCTCATAACTGGAAGTTTATACTTCTTAAATTTTTTTTATTTGAATATAGCTGACTAACAATGTTACATTAGTTACAGGTGTATAACATAGCACTATATGTTATGCTACATTCACCATAAGTGCAGTTACCATCTGTTAGCATTTAACAGTATTATAATACCGCTGACTGTATTCCTTATGCTGGACCTGTTATCCCTGTGACTTATTCATTCCATAACTGGGAGACCATATATCCCTTTCCCCTTCACCCATTTTACCCATCCCCCTTCCCTCCTCCCCTCTGGCAACCACCAGTTTGTTCTCTGTATTTTTAGGTCTGATTTTGATTATTCATATGTTTCTTTTTTGAGATTTCACATATGAGTGAAATTATATGGTATTTGTCTTTCTCCATCTAATTTATTTCGCTTAGCCTAATACCTTTTAGGCCCATCCATGCTATTGCAATGGCAAGGACTGAAACACTTTCTAACACTGTACACAAAAATAAATACAAAATGGATTAAAGACCTGAATGTGGGAACTGAAATCATAAAACTCCTAAAGGAAAACATTGGTAGTAATTTCTTTGGTATTGTCCATAGGAACATTTTTCTAGGTATGTTTCAAGAGAAACAAAAGCAAAAATAAACTATTGGGACTACATTAAAATAAAAAGATTTGCACAGCAAAGGAAACCATCAACAGAACAAAAAGACAAGCTACTGAATGGGAGAAGATATTTGTAAATAATATATCTGATAAGGAGTTGATAACCAAAATATATAATGAATGTATGCAATTCAACACCAGAAAAACAAATAATCCAATTGATAAATAGGCAGAGGAACTGAATAGATATTTTTCCAAAGACAGCCAGAAAAAATAAATAAAATAAAATAAAATAAAATAAAATAAAATAAAATAAAATAAATAAAACAAAGACAGCCAGATGGCCAACAGACACATGACAAATGCTCAACATCACTCATCATCAGGGAAACACAAATCAAAACTATGATGAGATATCACCTTGCACCTGTCAGAATGGCTAAAATCAAAGAGACAAGAAATAACGAGTATTGGTGAGAATGTGGAGAAAAAGGAATCTCACGCATTCACTATCGGTGGGAATGCAAATTAGTGCAGCCACTGTGAAAAACAGTATAGTTTCCTCAGAAAATTAAAGGTAGAAATCCAGGTGATTCAATATTCCACTACTGACTATTTATCTGAAGTAAATGAAAACACTAGTTGGAAAAGAAACATGCTCCTCTGTGTTTATTACAGCCTTATTTTTAGTAGCCAAGATATGGAAGTAATCTAAGTATCCATTGATGGATGAATGGATAAAAAAGTGTGGCATTCACTGTTTTTGTTCACCCTAATGACATTCCCCTGTCCACAAGGAGAGATTTGAGGCTAGGTTCATGAAACAAGTTCACTTCACATCCTACTGATAATGCTAGAGTAGCTAGCTATAATGACAGTTGGTAGATTTGAACCTGGGAGACTAAAACAGCATCGACTGCCATCAAATCTCCACATAGTCTTGAAAATAAAATAAATGCATTCAGGTAAAGAAAATCAAATCAACAGATACAGTGAATCTGAATCTTCCTGTGTTTGTTTCAACACTGAAAACAGTCATGCTTAAATGTAACTATAGTCCTGGATTTTCATCTATGTAAGTGAATTTATTTCTATTATGTTTAAGGCAATTTGATTCAGTTTTTCTCTCTTTTTTTTTGAGATTTTATTTATTCATGAGAGACACAAAGATAGGCAGAAACATAGGCAGAGCTCCCTGACCCCAGTATCACAACCTGAGCCAAAGGCTGACAGATGCTCAACCATTGAGCCACCCAGATGCCCTTGATTTAGTTTTTCTATCATTTGTATCCAAACAAGTTCTAAACGAAATGTTATTCTCACACATAAACACACATATACTTATAGCAGCACTGTGATATTTAAGTAACTTATATATCTATAGCACATAATATTGTGATATACTGCATCTTGTACTATTGTGATATATTACATATACAAGAACATGAAAGTATTTAGAGGGATCCCTGGGTGGTGCGGCGGTTTGGCGCCTGCCTTTGGCCCAGGGCGCGATCCTGGAGACCCAGGATCGAATCCCACATCGGGCTCCCGGTGCATAGAGCCTGCTTCTCCCTCTGCCTATGTCTCTGCGCCTCTCTCTCTCTCTCTGTGACTATCATAAATAAATAAAAATTTTAAAAAAAGAAAGTATTTAGAAAATTTCTATAAAGTTTTACTTGTGCATGTGTATATGTTTTTTTAAAAATAATAGATGGGTTATTTCAAGTTAATTGAGATATATTGGCTATTATGAAATACGCACAGGATTACAACAGAAAACCAGTTGTGATTACATATATTTAGAAGGGCTTTAATTGTAATTGAGCCTACGGTTTAAGCTTCCACTTTAGCAATCACATGTATAGAATTACTAGTCTCCAAAGTGATCCTTTTCTGTATGTTTATTTACACATATAATGCTTTTACACTTATATGTACGTCAGGGATATGGTGGTCTCTATAAACCTATCTGTGACATCACTATTTATTTGAGCATATGACCTGAGGTAGGAGTGGAAGTTCCAGCTGCCCAATAGACATCCACTTTTATATCACTTGAGTGAGCCACACAAGGAAATAGTACTCAAATTTCTGAATGAAGTCTGAGGTTTTCCTATATATCCCTGTTTAAGAATTTATCTTTCCTAACTCCAGTCATTTTGTATTGGTAGTTTGGTTATTGGAAAAAGAGCTAGAATATGGAGAAAATTTTAAAATGATACTCTGAAAAGGGCTTAATAAGGATTTATGGAAGTTTTTATTCAAAATGTTTATCATTTAGACAGAAGGAGTTCCTTTACCTATCCCTGATGCGGTGATTCAGCTTCACGAGGAAAATAAAGAACTCACAGCTAGCATACAACAGATCACTTTTGTCTTTTCAGTTTTTTTAAAGTTATCTGAGGGCCACAAATTCCTGGTACCTAAAAAAATATCTTCCTTTATCTCAAAGTCAGTGTTTTTAAAATTGTAATCCATGGGCCATAGGTCTCTTAGATGCTCTGAGTAGAGTTCAGTTAACTGCATTTTAAGAAATGTACCCAGTAATATTATTTGCCATCAAATTAAAAATCTTATGCTCCAACTTAGTTGCTTTAAAGATGCAAAAGAAAAAAATCCTATGTACTCATCATATTTAATATCAACAATATTATTGGTTGAAATCTTGGGAAGTTGAGAAATCTATTTTATTTGTGTGTCTTTCTTTTCTTATTAATTCATTCATACCACAAGTAAAATTCTGACAAGATATAGCTGGCACTGATGACATGAAAAAGTTTACAAATAAATAAAACTTTGGGAGAAATTTTACTACTGAATTTCCTAGTACTGTTTTCTTGAGCTGTTTAGTAAAACAAAATTTCATCATAGTAGGCTAATGTGATCAACCATTTGTTCACAATGGTTACCTCTAGGAGTAAAGCTAGAGGCTCAGTATCAATTAGTAATTGTAATTGAAGCTGCATGTAATTAATTATATAATTTAGGGATATTAATGTTAAATCCCATTCTAATTACATGATGAAATTGAATCATTATGAAGAATTTACTTAGGTATGAGTAAAACTCTGTAAGGGATATGTTGGACATTTTTATTAAGAAAAACAATAAAATTACCTGTAGAATACATGCTCCACTGCAGGCAGTTCTTAATTATAGTAAATGAAATCTGTCTCTCTCTTCTCATATCATATACTCTTCTGTATTCCCTAACTCTTCTTTATTTTATTTTATTATTTTATTTTTTCATGAGAGACATAGAAAGAGACACAGGCAGAGGAAGAAGCAGGCTCCCTGTGGGGAGCTTGATGTGGGACTCAATCACGGGACCCTGGAATCACAACCTGAGCCAAAAGCAGATGCTCAACCATGGAGCCACCCAGCGCCCCTCCCTAACTCTTCTTAAATATAATTTAAGAAAATATAATTATGATTGAGTGAAAAAAATTTCCTTTCTCCTTCCTATAGTTAATGATTTTAACATTTTAATTCACATAACTATTTTTTAAAAATAACAGCATATAGTAAGTAGATTAGGTTCAACATACATAATACATAACAAATCTATGAACACCCACCCATTCTTTACCCATGGCTGATACTACAAGTTTGAAAAGGAGATTTTTCCACTGTATATAACATTTAAGTGATGTTTTTGATTTAGAGCTCTAAGCAACCACTAACAATAAATTGGACCAAGCAAATTAAATGAAAACTATTTGCCAACCTATCATTAGTTTAATTGCTATTCAGATAAAAGGAAAATTTCCCGTTAATTTTTGTATTCTCAATGCCCAGCACATAGGGCCCTATATTATTTATGCAGAAAGATAATATAAGGAGATAAAAACTTATTTTTGCATTATCTGTCTTCTACATAGTCAGATAATGATCACTGAAAGGAAAAAGACTTGAGTGGCAATGATAATTTTAAATACAAATTTAACAACTACTTCTCTCCCTGTCTTCTTTGGACCTCTGTAACTGTTCCTCTTGGTTTATGAACTTTATTCTCCCATTGAGATCACTGGATCTTTGGGTAAGAACATATAATTTACCTGAAATAATAGTGACAAGAATTTTTATTCTTGTTCAATGTTTTTGCTTTCTTTTTTCTTCAAATATTTTTTAAAAAGCTTAAACTCCCCAACTCATGGTTTAATAATGTATGAAAATTAATATCTCTCATTTTTAAAACCATTCTAATACAGAACCAAAAATTAAATATGATAGGTGACAGTCTTAATTTTGTGATTACTTAAGGACTACTTTTAGTTTGAGACTTTATTCAGTGAAGGCCTAAAAAAATATAAGTGGATTAGTTATAATACAGTTGTTATAATATCTCCTTACAAGAAAACTATTTTAAAGTAAGTATCTATTGTATTTTGTGGTCTGAATCTGAATCACCATTGCCTGGGTAATGTTGAGGATTACAATTATATAAGATTTTTAAGTAGCATATTGTCTGTGTGACTATTGCCTATCAATAAAATATTTTAAAAGATTATAACTGAAATAATTTCCCTAACCACTTCTTTTCATTCTGTATTTTTACTATGCTTTAAATTCCTTCGTTTTATAATCTCATATAATATAATATAATATAATACAGAATTATTTATGTATTCATTTCCTCTTTCTCCCATTACAAAGTGAGCTTGATGAGAGAGGTTGTTTGTTTTGTCTCTGTTATATCCATTCTGTGTAAATGAAACAATTCCTAGAATATAGTATATGCTAAACAGATAGTTCTTTTTTTTTTAAACAGATAGTTCTTGAAGAAATGTGTAGTTAATGCCAATTTGAAAATGTGCAAAAAAGTTTTAATTAAAAACTAACCTAATTTTTATCACATTTTTTTAGATATGCCAAAAAACTAAAATGATGAGATTATCCTAAAAATCTATATATAAAATTAGGCTAAAATTTTACAATCCAATTACATAATGGTATTTATTAAGTAAACAAAATTATTATCTTATAAAACTTAAGAGGGGGCCCCTGAGTGGCTCAGTCAGTTAAGCATCAGACTCTGGATCATGGCTCAGGTCTTGATCATGGGGCCTTGAGTTCAGCCTCACATTGGGCTATATGTTAGATTACATGCTGGGCATGGAGCTTACTCAAAAAAAAAAAAAGTCTTAAGAGGAAAATGGAATTAGAATAAACCTCATCTTTGTAGTTAAAATATTAATGTATAATTTAAAAGACACACTAAGGCCATTTTCCCTCTAAAAATTTTGAAGAATATATGACTAATCATTTATGTTTTCCATTTCCCTAAACTCACGGCATATGTAAAGGAAAGCAGACACTATGGTTTGCATGAAATGACACATTCCTATTCTAACTGAAGAAAAAATATTTCTTTAAAATTTATTATCCAAGGAGGCTAACACCATTAGGAGGTTGTTGTGTTGTGGTACAATCCTGTTCAACGAGGAGTATGGATATTTAACAATAAGCCCTGCAGCAAATTTTCACCTAGGGTTAATAGGATTGTTTTTAAGGAGTAGTTTTAACATGGTCTTTTCTTCTTTCTTTATCACCCTTTGTAGCTTTTGTTCAATACTATTTTATATTCCTGGTTAAAAGCTTCTGGGAAAAAAGCTCTAACACTAGAAAGTTGTTTTTCAACCTGGGTTACTTGGTCACTGCTTGTTCAGACTTTGTGTTATAGTAGGGACAAGAAAAGGAAGACAAGGAACACTTGAGATTTCCTTTTTAATCCCAACTGAAGATAATCTTGCTAGCAAGTTCCTTAGTACATCTTGTTATAGGAACCAAAACTTACATTAGCATGTGATCATGCTTATTTCAAGAAGCATGAAAGGAAGTCAGATAAAGTTTTCAAAATTCAAATTTTATTATGATCTTTGTGATGTCTACAGCTACAGACTGCCAAGAAATTAATCCCATCACTGTATTCTGCTCAACAGTTTTGTTGCCACTTATAGGGAATGTGGTAGGCAGAAGAATGGCTCCCTCCAAAGATGCCCATGGGCTAATCCTTGGAAAATGTATGCTACGGTTTGTGGAGAGGGAGAATAATGGTTGCTAGTGGAATTAAGGTTGATAATGAGCTGAACTGGAGATGGGGAGATTATTCTGGAATATCTGGACAGGTCTAATATAATCACAAGTGTTTTTTTTTTTTTTTATAAGTGAAAGAGTATTACAGGTATGTTAATGACACAGTGATGTAATAGAAGGGATACTTGACCGATCATTATCTGCTTTAAATTGTAAGGGGGCTATGAGCTAAAGAATGTGAGTAGCCTATAGAAATGGATTAGGCAAGAAAACAGAATCTCCTATTGAGCTTCCAGAAAGGAACATAGCCAGGCCAATGCTTGATTTTAGCCAGATGAGACCAGTTTTGGACTTCTGATGTCCAGAACTCTTATGATACTAAATTTATTTTAAGCTACCAATGTTATGGTATATTATTACAGGAACAATAGGAAGTGGATATGGATTCTTGATTGAATTGATAGTTTTTCCTGTACCAAAGTTTATAGCATTCAAAAACACAGAGTTTTGGCAAAAAATGGCAAAAAATCATTAGAATCTATGTTGTGGTGAAAAGTTCCTAGACTCGATACCAAAATCATATCCATAAATGGAAGCTTGGAAACTAAAAACTTTTGCTCTGCAAAAGATCTTGTTACTTGGGTAAAAAGACAAACTATAGACTGGGAGAAAATATTTACAAACCAAATACTCAACAAAGAACTAGTGTTGAGACTACACAAAGAGCTCTCAAAACTCAATATTAACAAAAATCCCCTTGGAAATGAGCATATGCTATGGTTAAACAACAGATCCCAGTATTTGAGCATGATAAAATTTACAATTATTATTTCATGACCACATTTGAAACCTTTAGGTATATATCAATTCAAGATTCTTGGTTTACCATATCTTTAGTGCCAAAAACCAACCACAAATACAACCAATTTTGTTTTCTTTAAACACATACACACACTTTTATTGGTTTGGACATGGTTTCTAATAGCATAATTTGATTATTTTTTGGAGCTGGGCTGCCTCACTGTCTATGAATTGAGGTATCCTTCAAACCTGGTTTCATATAAAAAAATATTCTTCTCTGTTCCTAGAGATGTGTGAAGTGGTACTTAATCCATTCTCCTGAAAGTAACTACATTCCTTTCTTTTTTTTCTCTATTCCTGCCTTCCCAGATGGTGGCACTATGGCTTTTTTTTTCTTTTGGTTTCACCATTCTTCCAAATCTCCACTCCTCAGTCATACATTAGATTTAAAAAATATATTAGAGGGATGGCTGAGTGGCTCAGTGGTTGAACGTCTGCCTTTGGCTCAGATTGTGATCCCAGGGTCGGTCATGGGATCAAGTCGGCATCAGGGTCACCGCAGGGAGACTGCTTCTCCCCCTGCCTATGTCTCTGCCTCTCTTTGTGTCCCTCATGAATAAGTAAAAATAAAATCTTAAAAAAATAAAAAAATATATATATTAGAAATGAGCCCATGATTTAAAATGGGCCAAGTAAATAAAAAACAAACAAACAAACAAACATGGAAGGCTGAAAAGTGGACCCTCAAAGATATCCACATTCTAACCCTAGAATCTATGAATATGTTACCTTACATGGTTAAAAGGACTTTGTAGATGTAATTAAATTAAGGATCTTTTTTTTTTTAACTTTTTTTTTTAATTTTTATTTATTTATGATAGTCACACACACAGAGAGAGAGAGGCAGAGACACAGGCAGAGGGAGAAACAGGCTCCATGCACCGGGAGCCCGATGTGGGATTCGATCCTGGGACTCCAGGATCGCGCCGTGGGCCAAAGGCAGGCGCCAAACCGCTGCGCCACCCAGGGATCCCTAAATTAAGGATCTTGAATCAGAGAGATTATCCTGGATTATCAAAATAAGCCCAATGTAATCACAAATTTCTTTGTAAGACAGAGGCTGAGGGACATTTGCCCACAAAGAGGAATGTCAGAAAATGCCATGTGAAAAAAAAACAGCCATTGCTGATTTTGAAGATGGAGAAAATGGCCACAAGCAAAAGAATGCAAATGACTTCTAGAAGCTGGAAAAGGTAAGGAAATAGATTATTCCCTCTTTTGGGTCCAGAGGGAACCATTCCAGCTTCTGCCTTGACTTTGGTTAGCAAGACTTATTTGGGATTTTGACCTTCTGGTTATACATTTGTGTTGCTTTCAGGTGAGTGTGTAATGATTTGTTCCAGCAGCAATAGGAAATTACCTGGAAGAATATGTTAGAAATAGTTACTGAGGATTTAGAGCTGGGGTGAATTTTAGAAGAAAAAAAGATGCCTAAAATTAATTATTATAATGAATCATCATTCATATTTGTCATGTTTTAATGGATCTCCATATTGTTTTGGTGAATCTAATTCTCAATAATTTATTATAACTTGAAGACAACTTTTTTTTCAGTTTTTAACTAGCAATTTTCTATATTATATACTTGTGAAGGTGTTATTTTCATTTTTTATCAAGTTGTCACACAAGTCAAAGTAAAAAATTTAAGGAAAACAGGAGGTTCATCTTAAGGTAGATGTAACTTTGAAATACCATTATCATCTTTTGGATGTGAGGCTTGTTCATAAAATTTTGCTTTTAATATTTATTCTCCAAATATGAAGATAATTATGTTTTGATCATTTTGTTACTCAAGCTGAGATGAAATTCATGCAGTTAATTTTTGTTTATTATTACACTTGTATAACTGACATAATTGCATTTTTAATAGTGCTATACTAAAGCCCAAAGCTAAAAGAAATCCCTACATAAATAATAGCTTTATATATCTTTAGAGATACTAACTGAATTACATTTGAGTTAAGATATTGAAGCATTTATTTATTGCCATCATAAACAGAATATCTTTAAAAACTCACTTTTAATGAGAACTTTTTAGCATATAGTTGATTGCACATAAAAATATAGCTTTCTTTGCATGAGCATTATAAATACATTTTGAATGGTATTTTATAGTGTTTGAAGTTCTTGAACTAGAGTTTCAATAAATTAAATTTTATCAGGGCTTATCATAAAATATATTATACAGCTGAAATTCTACAAAATCATTTTTTACTTTTAGAATTAAAGTGTAATAAACATATTGTAAACAACACACATCATAAGTCTGTTGTAAGTGAACTTTTGCAAAATGAACACATTCATGGAAACTCTAAATATCAAGATGGAAAAATGTTCTGAATCTCAAATGCTCATTTGTGTTCCTTCCCAGTCATGACTTCTAACACCATAATTTATTTTTGCATATTTAAAAAGTTGCATGTGTGAGGCAATTATACAATATATAGATATGTCTGACTTATTTCATGAAACATAATGTTTGTAACTTCATCTTGTTACCTGTAGCAGTAGTTTGCTTTTATTCTTATATTGATCTTATCAATACACTCTTAGGTAGTGGCTAAATCTGCTCCTGACTGCTAGCTGTTCTTTTTCCCCTCAATTTGGAACACTACTCAATGTATGTATGTATGTATGTATGTATGTATATATATGTATGTATTCTTGTGTATGTCTTCTGGAATAATCTTGCTCATCTGTAGGTATATTACTAAAAGTAGAATTGCTTTGTCTGAAGTAGAGTATGCTGATCAGTTTTGGTTGACATTACTAGACAGTTTCCTAAAATGGAGATGCTAATTTATGTACTCACCCACATTACTGATATTTCTAGTTTTTTGTATTATTGCCAAACTTGATTTTGACATTTTCTTCGAAGTTAGCTAGTCTATTTGTTAGTATTATGTTTGTTGGAAGGCAATTTTCCATGAAAGTGTAGAGGCATTACCCATCTAGGTATTATCTGAAATCTTTGTGTAAGTACGCAGCTCTGGAAACATAGGGACAGGCAATCTCTCTGGAGCAAAATTATTTCTGGACAGTAGAGATAAAGACAGTAACTTCTCCCAAAGACATTTAGAGACATCACTCCTAGAAGAAATTTGCTTATATTTCAAGGCAATTAGCTTAGGCATATCTTCCTTCCCTCCCCCGAAACATTTTCTTATATTTCAAGATAATCCAAGTAATGTTTGTCTTTGCACAGGGCTGGGGAGAAGAGGTGGGAAAGATTGCGAGAAGTTTATATATAAGATCAGAGTCTTCCAGGCTTGTGGTTTCTATCCTGTAACCTACTGGCACTGTATGAACAGTTATCAACTATAAATCACTATACCACCCTGTGGGAATTGGGATTCGAAAAATCAGCATTATAATTTTCTCCAGTTTCTGTTTGCTATAAGTAATAAACTTTGTCTTCAAACCAAAGATGTTCGATTTTCTGTCTCTTCCTCTTCCTTCCATGTATGTATGGCTACAGAAAAGAGTGATATGGTCCTGTTTCCAACATAGTGAGAAGTCATAGGTCTGGGAAACAGATGATGGAATACCAATGGACTCTCTCATTATACCTAATCATTCATTTAGGGCATTTTTGTTCATATCTTCATGGCACTGGGCTCAGTGGGTACCTATGAACCTAAATATTCCTAGTACCCAAGGAATACTCCTATCAGGTAACCTATCAGCAGAATTAAAAGCTTTTTACTACATAGACATCTTAGGCTCTACTGACTCTAGTGGGTAGAATGATTTATCCAAGAGGAAACTGAATAAATGTTACACCATGAGGACAAAAAATCCTGAAACCAGGGAGTCCTGTTAACACTCCCATTGCTAATATTGGCTAGTAGAAAAATGCTTAGGACCAGTAAAGAGTTGGATTTTGAGAGTATAAATTAGGGTCATACCACTTGACAGTTACCATGTTGCTAGAAGGTATAGGAACGGGAAATGGGTAGTCCAGGCAGGAAACTATGATTGTCAACATAATCTCTTGTGACCAATAAATAGAAGTTAAGATTAAACAAACTATACTTTAGGTTAATTCAGTTTTACTCCTTTTAAATCTCACAATATTTCTTGCTAACTTATATAAAGGAATTGTTGGTTGTTAACATTTTAAGCTTTAAATGGGATTTTTATTAGTTTTTAGGGGTTACCATAACAAAGTACCATGAATGGAATGGCTGAAAACAACATAAATTTGCTCTCTCACAGTTTTGGAGGTTAGAATTCTGAACTCAGTATGTCGGCAGGGCCATGCCCCCTTCAAAGGTTCTAGAGAAAGAAATCTTCCTTGCCTTTTCCAATTTCTGGTGTCCACAGGTGGTCATGACTGATGGCAGCATAATTCCAGTCTGTCCCTTTAGAGACAAAAATTAAAAGCAAGAGACTTAATTCCAGTTGAAAATAAGGGAAAAGGTTCTTTTCCCCTCCTTTTCTTTGGCACATCTAATTTAGAAAACTTAAGATTGTAAATACTTTCTCCTCTGTGAAATTTAAAAAGATCATCTTGACAACTAGACTGGATAGGCCTCATGTCAGTTACATGATCCAGGAATGTCTATCTTAAATAAATGGAAGCCATCTTTGAAATGTAAGCCTCAGAGAAGATAGTTTGCTTTCCCTCTGGATAAAGCCATTTAGCTGATAGAAGGTGACCTCAATTACCACATAAAGTTAGTATGAACTATGTGTGACAAATGGTACTATCAAGGCTTCTTACTTGAGGACTATAGTTTATCTTGAAAACATGTATATAATGGTTATATCTGCTTGGCTAAATAAAAGAGTGAAATTTCTTTCTGTCTTTGCAATCTCCTGGTAGATTATCTATTTTGCACATCACATTCCTATTTCATGCTCATTCAATTTTTAAAAAATTAACTAATTTCTCCATTACCTATGTGGAGAGGATTTCTGGGTTTGTAGATTTTTTTAAATTATATTTACTCTGCAGTCTTCACATGACCATCTTCCTCTGTGTCTGTGTCTTCATATGACATTCACTATATATGTTTTTTTTTTTTTTGTACAAATTCCTCTCTTACAAGGACATGAGTCATTTTAGATTAGGAAACTGATGGCCTTATTTAACTTGATTATATCTTTAAAGACCTTATTTCTAAACGAAGTCACATTCATTAGGAACCAAGCATTAGGGTTTCAGTATATTTGGGGGAGGGGAGGAACACAATTCAATCCATAACAGGAGTATATCTGAATTGAACTCACTGTATAATGGTATAGTAGCTGATAGAATTCTGTGCCTTTGAGATTTGGAGAAAAAGCTTTTCATTTGGACAAAGCCTAACTGTGGAGACTGTGAGACTCATGAGAGAGGTGTTCTGAGTATCCTTTTTTTTTTTTTTTTTCCTGGATCTGTTATCTGCTCTGCGTCCTTGGCATTTGATTTCTTTCTTTTTTTTATTTATATATAAATTTATTTATATATAAAAAATATATATATTTAAATTATTTATTTATTTATCAGAGAGAGAGAGAGAGGCAGAGACACAGGAGGAGGGAGAAGCAGGCTCCATGCCGGGAGCCCAACGATGGGACTCGATGCCGGGACTCTAGGATTGCGCCCTGGGACAAAGGCAGGTGCTAAACCGCTGAGCCACCCAGGGATCCCCTGGCATTTGATTTTTATATATGGCATTATCTGGAATCACATGACATCTGTTTCTAGTCAGGTTCACATAGCAGCAGGAAGTGGCAGGATTAACAATGATGGGAAGATAGGTTAAATTATTTATTACTGTTCTTCCCACATGCCAGTGTCTCTGTTTACCAAAGTCTACAAATACCATCCAGTAGTCATCTTCTACAGATACAGTTCTTGTTTCATTCTGATGGCTCCTTATGCATCCTTCCTTTAATTACAAGAGTGATCAAAGTTTCTCATTGCTGCTAGACTAGAATTCTTAATCATCACTTTATAGTTCTCCTTCACACTATCCACATTGGAAATCCTCTCCTTTGTTTATTTAAATTTTTATTTATTTATTTATGATAGTCACACACAGAGAGAGAGAGGCAGAGACACAGGCAGAGGAGAGCAGGCAGAGGAAGCAGGCTCCATGCACCGGAGCCCGACGTGGGATTCGATCCCGGGTCTCCAGGATCGCACCCTGGGCCAAAGGCAGGCGCCAATCTGCTGCGCCACCCAGGGATCCCGGTAATCCTCTCCTTTAAAGTCCTCTATCACACCTTTTAAGCATGATGTTATTTCTTACAAGATCCTGACTGTTATACTTACCTTCATTTAAATAATACAATACATCTGTAAGTCTGCTTCTACTTAAGCTTATCAGTAAATGATTTCTTCATGCCCTAGGATGAAAATAACCTTTTGCCTCTTTTCATAGAAAGACCAAAAAAGGGAGAAAAATGTCTTGTAACAATGTTTCCAAACACAGGAGCCTAACTCTCATTTAGGTGAACTACCGATGTATTTCTAGGAAATTCTTGATGGAAGGTTGCAACTGAGTAAAGTTGGCTGCAGTACACTATCCATGTGCATAACAAACACTGTGTAGGCCAAGTAAGCTACTGGATCCTGATCTCTCCTGACTCAGGTACACAATGACTCTTTGTAAGCATTATAAAAACAGATGCTCTAGGCATGTTCTAAACCATGCATGAGAGCCCAATTTTTATTGTAAATTACACAATGGAGTTTTTATTTAAATGAGATAATTCCTTCCATATTTACTTTTATGTTTCATGTTTTATGTTTCATGGTCATACTATCAATTTCAAGTTGTTTATAAAAACAGATTCTACCCTAGAGAACAAGGAATAGCCCCATCCCTTTACTGTGCTCCAGTATGCCCTAGGATAAAATGTCTTTCTCTCTCTCTCTTTTCTTTTTTAATTTAAAAATGATATATAATTTAAAGTGTTTTCATTATGAATGTCTTATATTTTTGTATGACTTTCTCATCTTGTGATTCCCATACTTAACAGACATGGGATTAATACAATAAGAAAACAAGCAGAAGTATCTTTAAAGATATCTCCTTTCCCTCTATTTTATTATTTAAGATTGTTTTTTTTCTTCCCATCATTCCCTTGAATTATCTTTTCTTCTACTTCAGTCAACAAGAATTTTGAGTACTTCATCTACCACTTACTGAATTTTTAATTAAAAGCTTCTTGTTTTCTGTTTTGTAGACTATGCTTGAATAGCTCTGAAAATTTATATGCAGGTTTTTGATTCATCTCATCCAATTCAAAGAAATAAATTTTAATTTGCATATAAAACTCCTTGATAATGAGATTTTCTTCTATCCATGTTACTTTCCCCATAAGTACTGTACTATCTTACAATGATATTTCATTAATTATGAATATAAGAAACTTCTAAGAACTTTCTATATATTCAAGTTTTTCAAAGATAATACTTTAAAATGAATGTCTTTGTCTATTTATGGAAAATATATATGAAAGGATTGTAGTTAATATTTTATTAAAATATTGTTCATGATTTCAATTTTCTATTGAACCACATTTTATGTAATAAATGAGGTTGTAAAACTGTTTACCACTTCATAAACTAGAGTTGTGTCTCTGAGCACTATCATTCAATAAAAGACAATATTTGACCTAGTCTTACGATTAATTTCTCCCTCAAAACAGTATCACCTTGAGAAGCAAAAAAACTATAGCTAAACATAGAAAGAGAAATATCCAAGTATTACACAATTGGCTAGTATTTTAAAATAATACTGACCTTATTTATAGTCCTAGTCCAGAAAAGTGAATATATCTTCAGAGAATTTCTTTGTATCCCAAATATTCATCCAGGGAATTGAATTATCTCTGGACAGCTCCTCCTTAAAACCAAACAAGAGTCTTTCTTCAAAATTCACCCTTAGAATGCCATTTTCTGGAGTATTTCAAAGGTATAGATTATGGATATATTCCTATAAAGACATATACTACCTGCATGTTTTTGCTTCCGTAATATCTCTGGAAACATGATGCTTGTTGGGAAAATAAATCTAAATTGATCACAGTCACACTTCCTGGGTTACAGAGCAGGTGACTATCATACTTCTATTTTCCTAAAGTATTTTTCCTGATTTGGTTACAGAAAGAAGAGTCATCTGCTATTATTCCAAATTATTAATTCAGTAGGTATTAGTGGGAATTGGGGACAAACATCACTGGGACACAATTCTTTTGAGCGATTTGCCACAGTATGGAAATTATTTTGAATAATTCAGTGAGCTCATGCAAACACACCATTGTTCTGTTTCCTCTTAGGCTGGGAAATCCACAAACAATCAATGTCTGGTCCAGAACAAACAATCAATAAAAATTGTCCCTGAAAGATGGTAGATTTGTTGTTCTTGTATGACTCTAAAACAACTTCTATATTTAAAGCTTTTCTTAGGCTGTTGAGTGAATTTCCTCAATTACCCTTGACTGTGCTCCTTGGCGTAGATGCTACATAGGGAACTGATTAAGACTGTGTGCTCTGTAGTTCAACATATCTGAGATTGAGACTGAATCCCTGTAGTATCACTGAAACTCAATTGGGGACAAACAAACTAGATGGAAGGCAGTGGGGAAAGGTAAAAATCTTTCTTGATGCTTTTTTTTTCATTATAGGCCTTCTTTTTTTTAATTTTTATTTATTTATGATAGTCCAGAGAGAGAGAGAGAGAGAGGCAGGCAGAGAGCAGGCTCCATGCACCGGGATTCGATCCGGGGTCTCCAGGATCACGCCCTGGGCCAAAGGCAGGCGCTAAACCGCTGCGCCACCCAGGGATCCCAGGTCTTCTGTTTTTATATAGAATACCAGTTGTTTCATGTGGCTAATTGACGCTGAAGCAGATTCAATAATACAAACGTTCCTTTCTATCAAACCACTCATTGATGATGCCCTCATTTTTAAGTTGATCAATTGTGAGCAGACCTAAGGAAAACTGGTGTTCACAACTGTCAACTTCTTGTAGTGAATGCTTTGTGTAAGCAATATATAAGTCAGTACTGTATATCTTTTTCTCCACAATCTCACTAACATGTCATTTATGAAAATGTAAGGATGCCTCAGATGAAATTCATCCAAGCAGGTATACAAGTGTCATAAAAGTTGTCCTTGAATACTCATGAATGTCCCTTTCTCATTGTTTTAAGTACTCTGACAAGAACTTTGCTTCTAGAAATACATAGCAATATACTGAAAGCTGTACCCATGAATTTTCTAGTCTGACCAGAGGAGAATTCTTTAGAGTGGAATATTTAGAATTGAATGAAATTCTAAACCAGTGCTAGCCAATAGAACGTTTGGTGATGATATTATTGTATATTATTCTCCACTTAGCTCTTTATTTTTTTTAAGATGTTATTTATATATTCATGAGAGACACACAGAGAGAGACAGAGACACAGGTGGAGGGATGAGCAGGCTCAGAGGAAGAAGCCTGATGTGGGACTCCATCCCAAATTCTGGGATCATGCCCTGGGCCAAAGGCAGTAGAAACTACTCAAATCAAAGCAAAGAAAGGTAATGGCTATAAACTACAAATGGAGTCTCAAGGAGGCTGTGACAATAACAGCTTGTTTAAATTATGTGAAAGAGGGATCCCTGGGTGGTGCAGCGGTTTGGCGCCTGCCTTTGGCCCAGGGCGTGATCCTGGAGTCCCAGGATCGAATCCCATGTCAGGCTCTGGTGCATGGAGCCTGCTTCTCCCTCTGCCTATGTCTCTGCCTCTCTCTCTCTCTCTGTGTGTGTGTGACTATCATAAAAAAATAAAAAAATGGCTTTAAAAAAATTATGTGAAAGAGGAGTTCCAAAAGGAAATGAGAAAATGGAAATATATCTGTTTTTAAGAAAAATAAGGACTTTTTTTTTTTAAGTCTGGTAAAAATCCTAAACTTATACATCCTAGAAGCTTACTCAGTTACAAACAAGATGAATATAAAGGAAGAAAAAAATTCATTAAAAAATAAAGGCCAACTGAAGGTATGTCTAGGTAAATAAAACATAAGTAAATTCATCTCCAGCAGACCTGCCTGTTCCTGGCAAAGGAACTGTCTCAGTCAGAAAGAAAATAAAAGTAGTTGGCATGGCAGGGTTACACAAATGAGTGAGAGGGCCATAACTGGTAGTAGTGAATGAATTAGATTTTACCTATAGTTATGTTAGCTCAATGATGCTAGAAAAAATGAACGTTAAACAAAAAGATTGGTATGGGATAAATTTAAATAAGCAAGATATATGTAATGCAAATATTAATGGAAAGAAACAGTAAATCAAAACTGATACTGTCACCAAGACAGATATATAAATCAGTAGAATAGAATAAGGAAGGATATATATGAGTGAGATACATATATGTATATACACACACAAATACACATATACATATACATACACACAAATATCTCACTCTAAAGGATTTTCACCTTGGTGCCAAGGTCATATAATGGGGAAAGGTCAGTCTTTCAACAACTGAAACTGGGGAAACTGGATATACATATGAAAAAGAATGAAATTGGACAATTACTTTAAAAAATTACACTTAAAATACAAAATTTAACTTAAAATAAAGATCTAAACATAATAAGTATAACCATAAAGATTTAGAAGATGATAGAGAGCAAAAGGTTCACAACATTTGATTTGGAAATGACTTCTTGGATATTTCATTAAAAGCACAAACAAGCAAAAATTAGACAAATTGGACTTTATCATAATTAAGAAATTTTGTGCATCAAAGTACATTATGATTTGAATAAAAAAGCACACCAAAGAAGGGGAGAAATATTTACTAATCAGTATCTGATAAGAGATTAATATACGGAATATTTAGAGAACTAAAACTCAACCATAACACCACAACAAAATCAATTTGAAAATGCACAAAACACTTGAATAGAGATTTCAACAAAGAAAATATGCAAATAGCTAATACTCACTTGAAAAATTGCTCACCATGACAATCAATAGAGAAATGCAGATCAAAACTACAAGGAGATACTACTTCACACCATTAGCATAGCTATTCTTCCTTTCTTGTCCCCAACCCCTACAAAAAGAATTTAATAAGGTTTGGTGAGGATATGGAGAACCTGAACTGTTGTGCATTGATGGTATGAATGCAAACTAGTGCAACCAATGTAGAACACATTACGGAGGTTAAAACTAAACAGAATTATCCTATGATACAGCAATTCCACTTCCTGGTATTCACCCACAAAATTTAGAGGGGGCTCAAATAGATACTTGTACAGCAAGGATCACAGCCACAATATTCACGATAGCCTAAAGGCACAAGCAACCCAAACATACATATATATGCATATACAGACAATGGAATACTCAGCTTTAAAAAGAAATGGAATTCAGATACATTTTACAACATGGATAAACTGTGAAATAATTATGCTAGTTGAAATAAGCCAGACACAAAAGGAAAAATATTATATGATTCTATTCATGTGGGATACCTAGAATAGTCAAATACATAGACAGAAAATAGAATGGGGAGGAAAAGATAGGGAGTTACAGAGTTCGAGATGATGAAAATCTCTGAAGAATAGTGGTGATAGTTGCACAGCAGTGTGAATATACAAATGCCATTTAATTGTATATTTAAAAGTGGTTAAAATGGTAGATTTCATGTATATTTCACCACAATGAAGAAAAGAAAAGAAAACAGAAGTTGTCTTATTAGTATCAGATAAATTCTTAGGCTAAAAATGTTATCAGAGACAAAGTGGTAAATTTTATGGTGAAAAGTATCAATTTATCAGGAAGGACTACATGTTTATCTTAAATGAGCAAGCACCAAATGAGAGATGTTTCAAATAAAAAGTAAAAACTTCCAGAACTTAAAGGAGAAATAAATTCACAATCATATTTGGTACTTCTAAGACTTCTCACTCAAAAATGGATTAAATGAGTACCACCAGTCACATTCACTGATTTGCCATTTATAGAATACTACCCAACAGCAGCAAAATACATATTCTGTCCAAGAACTCATTGACCATTGAACTAGATAGACCATATATTGGGCCAATAAAGGAGTCTCCATAAATTCAAACAAACTGAAACCATCTATACTATGTGATTGAATACAGAGGAACTGCATGAGAAAACAATAACAATATGATGCATGAGAATTCTCTAAATATTGAAAACCAAGCAGCACAACTCTAAATGATACAAACATCAAAGAAAAAAGTTCAGAATGAACATTAGAAGATATTTTTAACAGGAAGCAACAAAACATATCAGAACTTGTGGGATGTTGTAAGGCAGTCACGTAAGGCAGTAATGAAACCAGATGTTTTTGAAGATATCAATAAAATTGATAAAATTCTAGCCAGACTGATCATGAAAAAATGTGATAAAACACATTTCTAATAGCAGGAGTATAAGAAAATGTCTCTACAGTTCATATGGTCATTAAAAGGATTATAATAAAGATCTGCTATGAAAGATTATTCTAATAAGTTTGATATCTAGATAATTGGAGCAAATTCCTTGAAAGACGTAAAACTATCTGAGGGAAAAAAAGAACATCTAGATAGCACTATATCTATTAATAAACTGAATTGGCAATAAAAAATTGACTACACTTTTGCTTATTTCTGCCTCAAAAAGAAAAGATTTAGGTGTTTTCACTGGTAAATCCCATCAAGAAGGGCAGGGCAAGATGGTGGAGGAGTAGGGCCCTCACCTCACCCGTCCCAGCAACTTACCTAGACAACTTTCAAACCATCCTGAAACTTACGAATTCAACCTGATTTAGAGACCAGCTGGAACGCTGCAGAGAGAAGGGTTTTCGCTTCTAACACGGTAGGAAGGTGGGAAAGATAAAGCAGCACGGGGGGGGGGGGCGAGGCTGCGAGGAGCCGGGCTGAGGCCGGGAGGGCTGAGGCCGGGAGCGCCCGCCCCGAGAAGCGGGACCTCGAACGATCCCCCGGAGTCTTCCCGCCGGGAGGGCGCTCGCAGGGAGCTCGGGCAGGACCGCAGGAGGGCAGCGGAGCCCCCAGGTCCCCGGGGTCACTAGCAGGAGGGCGCCCGGGGGAGAGCGGGCCGAGCTCGGGGAAGGGCAGGAGCCGCGCCGGGGGGCCTCGGGCAGAAGCCGGGGGGCGGGCGGGGGCTCCGGGCGGAGGGGGCTGCACCTGCTGCCTTCGGGAGCCGCGGCCCCGGGAGCGCGATTCCAGCGGCGCAGGCCGCGGAGCCCAGGGCGGGGGGACACAGCCCGGGACCCTGCCTCCCCCAGGACAGGCGGGGGCGGGGAGGGCCCAGGACAGCGGGGACGCTCCTGCCCCGGGGCCCCCGAGCTGTGCAGGTCAGAGCCCCCGCCCCCCGAGCATCCAGGCCCCTGCGGACTGGGAGCTGCGGTGGTTACTGGGGAGCTGACTCCAGGGCTGGGGGGGCGGCCGCCGCCAGTGGTGGTGTCCCTCCTGGTGTCACCCTGTGCCTGGGAGGGGCGGGCCGCCAGGGAACAGGGGCCTCACGGGGTAAACAGCTACGGGGGGGGCATCTCCCCAGGTGCACACACCTGAGAGTCAGCACAGCAGGCCCCTCCCCCAGAAGACCAGCTGGAAGGACCGGGAAGAGCAAGGCCTGGACCAAGCAGCGCTGGAAAGCTGCAGGGGAAGTCATGGGATTTACAGTATATACAACCAGAGGATACCCCTCCTTGTTTTTGTTTTTGTCTTTTGTTTTTTGTTCTTTATTTTGTCCCTGCCCTTTTTTTTCTTCCTTTTTCCAGTACAACTTGTTTTTAGCCACTCTGCACTGAGAAAAATGACTAGAAAGAAGAACTCACCGCAAAAGAAAGAATCAGAAACAGTACTCTCTGCCACAGAGTTACACGATTTGTATTACAATTTGATGTCAGAAAGCCAATTCAGAAACACAATTATAAAGCTACTGGTGGCTCTGGACAAAAGCATAAAGGATTCAATAGACTTCATGACTGCAGAATTTAGATCTAATCAGGCCAAAATTAAAAATCAATGAAATGAGATGCAATCCAAACTGGAGGTCCTAACAATGAGGTTTAATGAGGTAGAAGAACGAATGAGTGACATAGAAGACAAGTTGATGGCAAGGAGAGAAGCTGAGGAAAAAAGAGACAAACAAAAGACCATAACAAAAGGTTAAGGGAAATACATGACAGCCTCACAAGGAAAAATCTACATTTAATTGGGGTTCCCGAGGGTGCCAAGAGGGACAGAGGACCAGAAAGTGTATTTGAACAAATCATAGCTGAGAGATTCCCTAACTTGGGGAGGGAAACAGGCATTCAGATCCAGAAGATAAAGATATCTACCCCCCCCAATCAATAACAAGATTCAAGACCTCGACATTTAATAGTGAAACTTGCAAATTCCAAAGATAAGGAGAAGATCCTTAAAGCAGCAAGAGACAAGAGATCCCTAACTTATATGGGGAGAAATAATAGATTAACAGCAGACCTCTCCACAGAGACCTGGCAGGACAGAAAGGGCTAGCAAGATATATTCAGGGTCCTACATGAGAAGAACATGCAGCCAAGAATACTTTATCCAGCAAGGCTCTCATTCAGAATAGAAGAAGAGATAAAAAGCTTCCAAGATAGGCAGAAACTGAAAGAATATGTGATCACCAAACAAGCTCTGCAAGAAATATTAAGGGGGGCTCTGTAAAAGAAGAGGAAGTCCAAGGAAACAATCCACAAAAACAGGGACTGAATAGGTATCATGATGACACTAAATTCATATCTTTCAATAGTAACTCTGAACATGAATGGGCTTCATGACCCCATCAAAAGGCGCAGGGTTTCAGACTGGATAAAAAAGCAAGACCCATCTACTTGCTGTCTACAAGAGACTCATTTGAGACCTAAGGACATCTACAGCCTTAAAATGAAAAGTTGGAGAACTCTTGACCTTTCAAATGGTCCTCAAAAGAAAGCAGGGGTAGCAATCCTCATATCAGATAAATTAAAGTTTATCCCAGACTGTAGTGAGAGATGAAGAGGGACACTATATTATACTTAAAGGATCTATCCAACAACAGGACTAACAATCATGAATATTTATGCCCCTAAGTGGGAGCTGCTGAGTATATCAATCAATTAATAACCAAAGTTAAGACATACTTAGATAATACACTTATACTGGGAGACTTCAACACAGTGCTTTCTGCAAATGATATTTCTTCTAAGCACAACATCTCCAAAGAAACAAGAGCCTTAAATGATACACTGGACCAGATGGATTTCACAGATATTTATAGAACTTTACATCCAAATGCAACTGAATACACATTCTTCTCAAGTGCACATGGAACTTTCTCCAGAATAGACCACATACTGGGTCACAAATCAGGTCTTAACTGATACCAATAGATTGGGATTGTCCTCTGCATATTTTCAGACCATAATGCTTTCAAACTAGAACTAAATCACAAGAAGAAAGTTGGAGGAAATTCAAACATGTGGAGGTTAAAGAGCATCCTGCTAAAAGATGAATGGGTCAATCAGGAAATTAGAGAATTAAAAAGATTCTTGGAAACCAATGAAAATGAAGATACAACCATTCAAAATCTTTGGGATACAGCAAAAGCAGTCCTGAGAGGGAACTACATTGCAATACAAGCATCCCTCAAAAAATTGGAAAAAAAATTTACACACACTAACCTTTCACCTAAAGGAACTGGAGAAAGAACAGCAAATAAAACATACACCAAGCAGAAGAGAGTTATTAAAGATCTGAGCAGAACCCAATGAAATAGAGACCGGAAGAACTGTGGAACAAATCAACAAAACTAGGAGTTGGTTATTTGAAAGAATTAATAAGATAGATAAACTATTAGCCAGCCGTATTAAAAAGAAGAGAGAAAAGATTCAAATTAATAAAATCATGGATGGGAAAGGAGAGATCACCACCAACACCAAGGAAATACAAACGATTTTAAAAACTTATGAGCAGCTATATGCCAATAAATTAGGCAATCTAGAAGAAATGGACGCATTTCTGGAAAACCACAAACTACCAAAACTGGATCAGGAAGAAATGGAAAACCTGAACAGGCCAATAATCAGGGAGGAAATTGAAGCAGTCATCAAAAACCTCCCAAGACACAAAAGTCCAGGGCCAGATGGCTTCCCAGGGGATTTCTATCAAACGTTTAAAGAAGAAACCATACCTATTCTACTAACACTGTTCTGAAAGATAGAAAGGGATGGAATACTTCCAAACTCTTTCTATGAGGCCAGCATCACCTTAATTACAAAACCAGACAAAGACCCCACCAAAAAGGAGAATTATAGACCAATATCCATGAGGAACATAGATGCAAAATTCTCAACAAGATACTAGCCAATAGGATCCAACAGTACATTTAGATTATTCAGCATGACCAAGTGGGATTTATCCCCAGGATGCAAGGTTGGTTCAACACTCATTGAAGTCCTAGCCTCAGCCATCAGATGACAAAAAGAAATAAAAGGCATTCAAATTGGCAAAGAAGAAGTCAAACTCTCCCCCTTTGCAGATGACATGATACTGTACATAAAAAACCCGAAAGACTCCAACCCAAGATTGCTAGAACTCATATAGCAATTTGGTAATGTGGCAGGATACAAAAATAATGCTCAGAAATCAGTGGCATTTCTATACACTAACAATGAGACTGAAGAAAGAGAAATTAAGGAGTCAATCCCATTTACAATTGCACCCAAAAGCATAAGATACCTAGGAATAAACCTAACCAAAGAGGTAAAGGATCTGTACCCTAACAGCTACAGAACACTTCTGAAAGAAATTGAGGAAGACACAAAGAGATGGAAAAATATTCCATGCTCATGGATTGGAAGAATTAAGATTGTGAAAATGTCAATGCTGCCCAGGGCAATTTACACATTTAATGCAATTCCTATCAAAATACCATGGACTTTCTTCAGAGAGTTGGAACAAATCATCTTAAGATTTGTGTGGAATCTAAAAAGACCCCAAATATACAGGATAATATTGAAAAAGATAACCAGAGCCAAGGGCATCACAGTTCTAGATTTCAAGTTGTACTACAAAGCTGTGGTCATCAAGACAATGTAGTACTGGCACAAAAACAGACACAAAGATCAATGGAACAGAATAGAGAATGCAGACATGGGCCCTCAACTCTATGGTCAACTAATATTCAACAAAGCAGGGAAGAGTATCCGTTGGGAAAAAGACAGTCTCTTCAGTAAATGGTGCTGGGAAAATTGACCAGCCACGTGCAGGAGAATGAAAGTGGACCATTCTCTCACACAATATGCAAAGATAAACTCAAAATGGATGAAAGATCTAAATGTGAGAGAAGAATCCATCAAAATCCTAGAGGAGAACACAGGCAACACCCTTTTTGAACTTGGCCACAGCACCTTCTTGCAAGATATATCAATGAAGGGAAGGGAAACAATAGCAAAAATGACCTATTACGATTTAATCAAGATAAAAAGCTTCTGCACAGCAAAAGAAACAGTCAACAAAACTGAAAGACAACCTACAGAATGGGAGAAGATATTTGCAAATGACATATCACATATAAGGCTAGTATCCAAGATCTATAAAGAACTTATTAAACTCAACAGCAAAGAAACAAACAATCCAATCATGAAATGGGCAAAAAGCATGAACAGAAATCTCACCAAAGAAGACATAGACATGGCCAAGAAGCACATGAGAAAATGCTCCGCATCACTTACCATCAGGGAAATATAAATCAAAACGGCAATGAGATACTAGCTCACACCAGTGAGAATGGTAAAAATTAAGAAGACAGGAAATAAGAATTGTTGGAGAGGATGTGGAGACAGGGGAACCCTCTTGCACTGTTGGTTGGAATGTGAACTGGTACAGCCACTCCGGGAAACTGTGTGAAATTTCCTCAAAGAGTTAAAAATAGAACTGCCCTATGACTCAGCAATTGCACTGCTGGGGATTTACCCCACAGATACAGATGCAGTGAAATGGTAGGACACCTAATATCCCTAATCTATCTTTTTATTTAAAAATAGATTATTTATAGGGTACCTGGGTGACTCAGTTAAGCGACCAACTTTTGATTTCAGCTCAGGTCATGATCTAAGGATTGTGAGATTGAGCTCCACATCAGTTGTGGAGCCTCTTAAGATTCTCTCTGTCCCTTTCTCCCTTTGCCCCACCCCTTACCCCGTGGCTCACTTGTGTGGTGCTTTGTCTCTCCAAAAAAAGAAAAAAAAAAGGAAAAAAATAGTTTCTCAAATGTAGACTAACACAGAGAAGACAAAAAACAATTGGCAGGAGAGAATTAAGAATTTTTAGGGAAAAAAAGATTTTCTTCAAAGTAGAGCCACTTCAAATCTCTTTTAAAGCAATCACTGAAGGTACCTCAATTATCTTATTTCTTCTACAACTATATTTGTATAACATGCAAATTATTATGGACTAAATAATGGATATGTCTTTCACCTTTAAATATTCAACCTTATTCACAAAGCATATTCAAGACAATTAAAATTTTTGTCCTGTCAGCAAGAGCTACGTTATATTAAAATACATTGTAAGCATTTAATTAAGTCTTGCAGTTGTTATATGGAAATTATAAAGCAGTTACCCATTTTTCACTCAGCTGTACTCATCAGTAGTTCTCTACATGCAGATTTATATTTAGATATCTCCTGCTGTTTTGTCTGCAATATTAAAATCTAAAAGTTATACAATTCTATTTGGTGATGTTGGAGATTTTTTATTTAAAATAAAATGTGTTGGGATCCCTGGGTGGCGCAGCGGTTTGGCGCCTGCCTTTGGCCAAGGGCGCGATCCTGGAGACCCAGGATCGAATCCCACATCGGGCTCCCGATGCATGGAGCCTGCTTCTCCCTCTGCCTATGTCTCTGCCTCTCTCTCTCTCTGTGACTATCATAAATAAAAATAAAATAAAATAAATAAAATAAAATGTGTTAATGTAAATTAGAAAACCATCTTTTACTCTTCTCCAAACTGCAGGTTTCAGCATTGCATCTCTACTTTTTTTTTTTTGAGATTTTATTTTTTATTCACGAGAGACACACAGAGAGAGGCAGAGATACATGCAGAGAGAGAAGCAGGCTCCCTGCAAGAAGCCTGATGTGGGACTTGATCCCAGATCCCAGAATCATGACCTGAGCCCAAGGCAGATGCTCAACCGCTGAGCCACTCAGGCGTCCCCCATTTCTACTTCTGTAGTCTTCATTACGGACCTATTTTCTACCTTAAGCCATTAAGATATAATTTCAATATGCCAGGTGTTTAATGTTTTTAAAGCAATAGACTCTACATATTTTCCCTTCATATTGTTTTTGTCCCTTTAAAAAAATTCCGACCGTAAAATAATAAATAGACACACACACACACACAATCATGAGGTAATTTGTTTTTCACTATAAATATGGTTTAAGAATATTGCAGGTTAAATCTTTACTAACTAATTTATTAGAGATCAGATATTAAATTAATTTTCTAAAGCTAATAATCTATGCTCTATTAAATTTATGACACACTTTGTTGACAATGCAGATAGAGTAAAATATGTTTCATTAATTATTTACACATACAAAAAAAAACTTCAATTCTTTTCCTTAATTTGCTGATCATCTCTTTGTTTCTCCAATTGCTAGAAGGCATTTCATCACCTGGCAGCTATTAATCAACTTAGGCAGGCACAATGTTCTATAAAATGTGCTTTTTTTTGTTTGCTTGTTAAAGAGAGAAAAAGAGAAAATGTACAAGTATGGGGGGAGCAGAAGGAGAGAGAGAATGAATCTCAAGTGGGCTTCACACTCAGTGTAGAACCTGACGCAGGGCTTGATCTTGGGACCCTAAGATCATATTCTGAGCCAAAATCAAGAGTCTGACACTTAACCAACTGAGCCACCCAGGTGCCCTTGTTTTTCACTGATTTAAATTTACACATATTTTATGGTTTAATTTTAAATACTCATGTTAAATTCATTTGGATTTAAAAAATACATGTAAAGAATTTCAACACTCAAAAGTAGAAAGAGTAGGGATGCCTGGGTGGCTCAGTTAGTTAAGCATCTGCCTTCCTGAAGCTCAGATCATGGTCTCAGGATCCTAGGATCCAGCTCTGCATTGGGCGCCCTGCTCAGCGGCCAGCTCCCTTTCCCTTTGTGATCTCTCTTGCTCTCACTCTCTCATATAAATAAATAAATAAATAAAAATATTTAATTTTTTAAAGTAGAAAGAGTACAATACATATGGTCATCATTTAAGCTTTAACAATTATCAGCATTTTGCACACTTTTTATTATTATACTATTCTTATGGTATCTCTTTCCCAATATTTTCCCTTTGTTCTTTCACTAAATATATTTAAGTGACATAATATATAGTAACTTAATATAATTTTTCCCATAAATGTTTAGTAAAGTATTGCTGTATTTTTTAGTGTGAGTTGTTCCATTATTTTAATTCTGTAAGTAACTATAATAATATTTATTGTTTCTACTTTTATTAAAATATATGATTTTTAGAAGATTTTATTTATTTATTCATGAGAGGTATATAGAGCGAAGCAGAGACATAGGCAGAGGGAGAAGCAGGCTCCCTGCAGGGAGCCCCATGTTGGGACTTGATCCTGGATCCCCAGATCATGCCCTGAGCTGAAGGCAGATGCTCAAATGCTGAGCCACCCAGGCTTCCCAAAATACATGATATTTTGACATGTACATATGCACAACATGGCAAATGCTATTTCAGATTTTTAAAAATTATTTAAATTTGATTTAATTTAATTTTTATTTAATTAGTTCTGTTTTAGGGGATTCAGTTGTACAAGTGAAAATGCCATTGGTTCTTGCCTAGATTATCTTAAAATCATCTAAAAGCTTTTTATATATCTCCAAACAAAAACCAAAGTCCTGCCTTCTGACCTCTGATATTTCCTCTTTTGTATTATTCTGCATCAGTCTCATGGTCTTCTTGCCCTTTCTCAAACTCCAATGTTCTGAATCAGGACTTTTTCAGTCCCTACTCTCTCTACTACTAAGAATGCTAATGGCTTACTTCCTTACCTCCTTCAAATCTTTATTCCGATTAATATCCCCCATTGAGGCCTTCTTTCAAAGTAAGTTAAATCTAACTCCACATCCATTCCAGAACTCCAAGATATTTTATCCTCCTTCCCTGACTTGTTTCTTTTTTCTTGTCCTTGTCACAATCTGACCTACTATATTGTTCTGCCTAATGTCTACTTCCTCCCACAAGAATTTTGGAGGAAGAGAAGAGATTTTTTCAATTGTTTTGAAAATACCTGGGCATGATAGGCAACCAATAAATAATGCTTAAATGAACTGAGTAAATAATCAAACTTAGTTCTCCATTTAGGTATTAAATTTGAGATTATCAAAACTGTGGTCCCTTATGGAGAGTCTTTGCAGATTATACTGATTTGTAGAATTGGTTGTTTTCTTCATTTTTACCTTAGTGCAGAGGCAGAATGCTTGCCTCTGTTGGTATGATTTTTCTTTTCAATTTTTCATTATGAGCAGAGTTAAAGGAAATTTACTGTGAACACTTTTAATATACCACCTTGATTCTACCACCGATATTTATCTTTACACTTCTGTTAGCAAGTATCTACCTAACCATTTCTCTATACGTCTATTCATCCATCTTACAACCTGATGTATTTGAAGTAAGTTTCAGTAAGTTTCTGGAAATACTTCAGCATGCCTATCATTTACTAAAGCTCAATATTTTTAACATATTCTTCCATTTGACATGGAATTTACATACCACACATTGCGCAAAGATCAAGTGCATATTTATTGAGTTTTTATATACTCATGACTCCAGAATGTAACCTTATGGCTCTTCCCACTAATTCTCACTCATATCCACACAAAGTACCCATATTTCCAGTTTTTGAATATACAATAGCCTTGTCTGTTCTAAAATATCATATAAATAATCAGCTTATACATTTTTTGCATAGTTTATTTTACATAGCATAATGTTTTTGAGATTCATCCATGTTTTGGGGGTGTATCAGTATTCCATCTCTTTTCATTGCTGAGTAATAATTCATTATATGGATATACTACATACTAATTTCCAATATTCTATTAATGGACACCAGGACCAGTGCAAATTTCTGTCATGGACATCTATCCAAGTCTTTTTGTGGATATATATTTTCTTGTCTCTTATATAAATACCTAATAATAGAATGGTTGGGTTATACTCTATGTTTACTTTTATAAGAAGTAGCCAGAGCTGTTTTTGGTTATACTATTTTGTATTCTCACCAACAATATATGATCTTATCTTTGGCAACATTTGATATTTTTGGTCTTTTTAAATTTAATTATTTGACTACTCGTGATTTTTCTCTTTTTCTGATATTATTTGCATTTTTCTGATGTCTAATTATGTTGAAAATCTTTTACATGTGTTATTATTCATATATCTTCTGTTGTGAAGTGTCTCTTGAAATTATTTGCCTTTTAATTGTTGAGTTATACAAGTTCTTTCTATGTTCTGAGATAAACGTTGAATAAGTATTCTCTCCTAACTTGTGGCTTTTCTATTCATTTTCTTAACAATTGATTTTGACGAACAGAAGTTTTTAAATTGATGAAGTTTCATTTATCAATACTTCCTGTTATTTTTATTGCATTTTTTTTAAATTAATTTTATTGGTGTTCAATTTACCAACATACAGAATAACACCCAGTGCTCATCCCGTCAAGTGTACCCCTCAGTGCCCGTCACCCATTCACCCCCACCCCCCGCCCTCCTCCCCTTCCACCACCCCTAGTTCATTTCCCAGAGTTAGGAGTCTTTATGTTCTGTCTCCCTTTCTGATATTTCCCACACATTTCTTCTCCCTTCCCTTATATTCCCTTTCACTATTATTCATATTCCCCAAATGAATGAGAACATACACTGTTTGTCCTTCTCCGGTTACTGTGGCCAAGTTCAAAAAGGGTGTTGCCTGAGTTCTCCTCTGGGATTTTGATGGGATCTTGTCTCACATTTAGATCTTTCATCTATTTTGAGTTTATCTTTGTGTATGGTGCAAGAGAGTGGTCCAGTTTCATTCTTCTGCATGTGGATGTCCAATTTTCCAGCACCATTTATTGAAGAGACTGTCCTTTTTCCAGTGGATTGTCTTTCCTCCTTTATCGTATATTAGTTGACCATAAAGTTCAGGGTCCATTTCTGGGTTCTCTGTTCTGTTCCATTGATCTATGTGTCTGTTTTTGTGCCAGTACCACACTGTCTTGATGAACACAGCTTTGTAGTACAACCTGAAATCTGGCATTGTGATGCCCCCAGATATGGTTTTCTTTTTTAAAATTCCCCTAGCTGTTCGGGGTCTTTTCTGATTCCACACAAATCTTAAAATAATTTGTTCTAAGTCTCTAAAGAAAGTCCATGGTATTTTGATAGGGATTGCATTATACGTGTAAATTGCCCTGGGTAACATTGACATTTTCACAATATTAATTCTGCCAATCCATGAGCATGGAATATTTTTCCATCTCTTTGTGTCTTCCTCAATTTCTTTCAGAAGTGTTCTGTAGTTTTTAGGGTATATTTTGAGACCCATTTGAATGGCAAATGGTTCTCCAACCTTTTATTTTCAGGTTGTAGGTGTCCTTCTGTCTAAAATGAGTCTCTTGTAGACAGCAAATAGATGGGTCCTGCTTTTTTATCCAGTCTGAAACCCTGCACCTTTTGATGGGGTCATTAAGCCCATTCATGATCAGAGTTACTATTGACAGATATGAGTTTAGTGTCATCATGATATCTATTTAGTCCTTGTTTTTGTGGATTGTTCCACTGAACTTCTTCTTAAAGGGGAGTTTTAAGAGTCCCCCTTAAAATTTCTTGCAGAGCTGGTTTGGAGGTCACATATTCTTTCAGTTCCTGCCTGTCTTGGAAGCTCTTCATCTCTCCTTCCATTTTGAATGAGAGCCTTGCTGGATAAAGTATTCTTGGTTGCATGTTCTTCTCATTTAGGACCCTGAATATATCCTGCCAGCCCTTTCTGGCCTGCCACGTCTCTGTGGAGAGGTCTGCTGTTACCCTAATATTCCTCCCCATGAAAGTCAGGGACTTCTTGTCTCTTGCTGCTTTAAGGATCTTCTCTTTATCTTTGGAATTTGCAAGCTTAACTATTAAATGTCGAGGTGTTGAACGGTTTTTATTGATTTTAGGGGGGGATCTCTCTATTTCCTGGATCTGAATGCCTGTTTCCCTTCCCAGATTGGGAAAGTTTTCAGCTAGGATTTCTTCAAATACATATTCTGGCCCTCTGTCCCTTTCGGTGCCCTCGGGAACCCCAATTAAGCGTAGGTTTTTCTTCCTTAGGCTGTCATTTATTTCCCTTAATCTGTCTTCATGGTCCCTTAATTGTTTGTCTCTTTTTTCCTCAGTTTCCCTCTTTGCCATTAACTTGTCTTCTATGTCACTCACTCGTTCTTCCACCTCGTTAACCCTCGTCGTCAGGACTTCTAGTTTGGATTGCATCTCATTCAGTTGATTTTTAATTTCTGCTTGATTGGATCTAAATTCTGCAGTCATGAAGTCTCGTTGAGTCCTTAATGCTTTTTTCTAGAGCCACCAGTAGCTGTAGAATAGTGCTTCTGAATTGGCTTTCTGACATTGAATTGTAATCCAGATTTTGTAACTCTGTGGGAGAGAGGGCTGTTTCTGATTCTTTCTTTTGAGGTGAGGTTTTCCTTCTAGTCATTTTGCTCAGTGCAGAGTGGCCAAAAACAAGTTGTATTGGAACACGGGGGAGTATCACTGGTCCGTCCAGCTGGTCTTCTGGGGGAGGGGCCTGCTGTGCTGATTTTCAGGTGTTAGCACTTGGGGGAGCTGCTCTGCCCCTGCCTGCTGCAGGGCTCAGCGGGGGTTGTTTACCCCGTGGGGCCCCAGGAGGAACAGCAGCAGTTGCTATGGCAGCTCTGGAAGCCTGGATTCAGCCTCCGCAGGAACTACGGGGCTCGGGGCTCTCGGCTCTCCGTCCGCAGGGCCTGGAGGCTCCGGGGCGGGGCCGCTGATCTGCTCAGCTCGGGGCAGGAGCGTCCTCGCTGTCCTGGGCCCTCCCGGCCTCTGCCTGTCCCGGGGGAGGCCGGATCCTGGGCTGTGTCCCGGCGCCCTGTGCTCCGGGGCCTGCGCTGTGGGACTCGCGCTCCCACCCTGCAGCCCCCTCCGCGGAGCCGCCGCCCGAGCCCCTCCGAGCTGCTCCGGCCCCGCCGTGCGCGCTGCAGCCCTTAGGGAGCTCGGCGCACTCTCCCGGGGCGCAGGTGTCTGTTAGTGTCCCCGGGAGCCCGAGGGCATCCCCGCCCTCCTGGGTCCTGCTCCAACTCCCTGCGAGCCCCTTTCCGCCCGCCCGGGAAGGTTGGTGCAGCTCCTGCTCCTCCGGGACGGGGCTCTCCTGTCCTGGGGACCCTCGTCCCGGCCTCAGCCCGGCTCCTCGCGGGGCCCCTCCCCCTCGGAGGCCTTTTGTTCCTTTATTTCTTTTTCCCCGTCTTCCTACCTTGATAGAAGCGCGGACTCTTCTCACTGTAGCATTCCAGCTGGTCTCTCTTTACATCTCAGGCCGAATTCGTAGATTTTCAGGATGATTTGAAGGTTATCTAGGTAATTTGGTGGGGACAGGTGATTTGGGGACCCTGCTCTTCTGCCATCTTGCCCCTCCCCCCTTTTTATTGCATTTTATGTCTTTCTAAGAATCTTTGCTTACCTATAGATCATAAAATTATTCTTTTCAGATTTTATTTATGCCTTTAGTTTTTATGTTTATGCTTATGATTAATCTTAAGTTGACTTTTGTTCATGGTATGAGGTAGAGGTCAAAGTTCCTTTTTTTAAAAAAAAATGAATATCCACTTACATAAGTACCATTTCTTGAAAGGACTTTCCTTTTCTCACTGAATTGATTTGGCAGCAATTAAAAAAAATAAAAAGATGATACAAATGTGGTTGATTTATGAGAAATATATTTTACTTATCTCTTTGTTAAATTTTATGTCAAAATTACACCTTGATTTCTTTGGCTTCTTTCTAGCTGCTTCTTCTTCTTCTTCTTCTTCTTCTTCTTCTTCTTCTTCTTCTTCTTCTTTTTCTTTCTAGCTTCTAATTTATGCTTTTAGTTTGAAGTCAGACAATGTATATTTTCTACTCTTTTCTACTTTTTCAAGACTGACTTTGCTATTCTAATTCTTTATTATAAATCTTAAAATTGGCTTGTCAATTTCTACAAAACCTATTAAAATATTTTTTTCTTTTTTTGTGTGTGTTTTTGCTTTAAAGAACTTCCCAAGATTACAGACTTACATTTCCATTTAATTATTAACCTGTTAGAAAAAATATTTAATCATAATTTCTTAGTAAACTTTATCTTTGTGGCTTTAGCTTATATTAAGACTACTTTGAAACTAATAGTCTTGTTATTTCCTATTAAGTAATAAAGGAGATTTTAAGCTACCAAATATAAGAAAGTAGAATCTCAAAACATATTTAATAAAAAATAACTTACCCACAAAAGTCATTTTTTTGATCCAACAGCTGCCTCAGTTCTCCAATGTCATTTCTTTCTTTTTTTTTTTCCCAATGTCATTTCTTAATACTGAAATTTTAATTCTGGAAATTAAAATTAAAAGCCATAAATGAGCTATTATATATATTGAGATCTATTTCAAAATTAGCTATCACTATTTTGTTTTTCTGCCATTTGCAAATGATATCTGTTGATGATGTCAGGATAAATCATTCTGTATCTGAATTATATTTTATTGTAGGAAGTCACCATAGTGATATTGAGAATAATAAAGAATTTAATAAGTTCTCTCATAGCTACCTTGTAATTTTTTTCATCCTAAGGTGGATCATTTTATAGAGTTATAATGCATACTAAATAATGGCATGGTACCTTTCCAATTTACATTTTACTAGAAGTAAAATGATATCCATTTTAGTCAAATACTCATTAATATAAAAAATCACTTATTTTCATTAAAAAAGAATATTCTCAATTACTTAAAATTGTTTTCAATTTTATGGAATCATTGGTACATTAACTAGGTTTGCTATCATGTGACTGCTATCAAAGGTATAATTAAATCTTTTCTAAAGAACAGAAAAACCTCATTTTAAGGTTTCCATTTTAAGAAACTATGAAAATAATTGTATTTAGGGAAAGGTAATTGTTTGTTTTTAGCCTTGTAATGTTTGATAGATACATTTTAAATTTATTTATACTTCTATCTTGAAATATTTGAGAAATGTCAAAATCATCATATAAATCTATTTCATTGGGCTCAAATTGTTAGTAACATGAATATGGTAACTAATTTTACAGTCTATTAAGCTATTATTTTGTGCCATGCACTGTGTTCAGCTTTTTTTTTTAAACATGAATAAAGTAGTATGGTTGGAAAGAAAAATACATAAAGCAAAGATAGTACAAATGGCAGACTGTGGCGTATGTAATATGAGTAGTGAAAAGCTGAATTCTAGGATGCCCCCACAGATTTCACACACTCTTGTGTACCTGCCCATATAATTCCCTGGACTGTAAAATGATAGATTTTACTTCTTTGATGAGATTTTATAACATGGCAGCAATGAATTTTAGAAAGAGAGGGACTATAGCTTTTCTAATTAGTAACGCCAAGCTGGCTGTACAAGGATACATCCTAAGTTTTGCTATCATATCGCAAATTTTTCCTGGATTCTGATTATATAACACCAGTGGATTTTTGCCTACTTAAACATGAGGCTTAGGAGACAGAGAGCTCAAGGATCAGATTCTCTTTACTGGAAGTTGATATCTGGACCTTCTAAATCTCTGTTTACACACAATGCACAAGGAGGCAGGCACTTGGCTACCCACCCTGTAACTGTCTCACTGAGTTTCTCTCCCGTAAAATCTTCTCAAGTCTGCCTAGTGCATTTTCTTTTGTCTGCATTAAATTAAAGTTCAAAACTCATAAGAAAAATTGATGCAGGATCCCTGGGTGGCGCAGCGGTTTGGCGCCTGCCTTTGGCCCAGGGCGCAATCCTGGAGACCCAGGATCGAATCCCACGTCGGGCTCCCGGTGCATGGAGCCTGCTTCTCCCTCTGCCTGTGTCTCTGCGCCTCAATCTCTCTCTCTCTCTCTCTCTCTCTCTCTCTCTCTCTCTCTATCATAAAAAAAATTAAAAAAAAGAAAAATTGATGCTACTCTCTGAACCCCAGAAACACTGCAACACATGTTTATTAAAGCTAAAAAGAATTGGATAAATAATTTCAACTTTACAAAAATATTAGATCAGGGGTAAATGAAATAACTGTATTCACTTATGCATAAGTCCTATAAATACCAATCAGTGATGTCTCATTACATAGGTTTTGTTCCTCCACGTAACTTGTAGTAAATAGAGTAATCTGAAAATGTGGAGTCAAATTATGCCCAGAGCAGTGAATCTAGAGGCTCTCTATATTGACCACCTGCCAGAAAACTTCACTTCTATAATACAAACACCAAAGTTAATCTGTCACCTTTTTTATCATGGTTCACTGCTTTGCTCTTGCTAGATCATAAAGGAATATCCAACTTCTCTTTCAAGTAAATGTCTCCAGACATAAGAATGAGTTTTATTCTACATTTTTCTTTTACATTTACATTTGTATACTTCCCAAATGTCTCATCTTTTCTTTATAGCTAAACTTTCATGATCTTATCTCCTGATGGCTCCGTGTTTCTTTTGTTCTAGTATCTCTGTTTTCTCTGTCTCTCTCTCAATCTCTGTCTTTTCTAATTTATTTGACTCCTGACCTCATCACAGTCCTAAGAGTTTGAACCTTCTGTTATCTAACCACAGTCTATTCTGACTGTCTATTCTGATTTCTAATTCCATTTTTTCTTTAATCACTGTTTTCTGGGCACATTTCCTTTGTAACCCTTAACCTTCATTTTCATCCTTGTCTTAGCTCCAGGTGTCATACTTTGTCTGATCTGTAGTCTGTATGCCATATATGATATGGGTTTAAAAGTAATATACAGAGTTGTCACTGTCACCAAGTATTTCCCAGGGGATAAATCATCCTCAATAGAAGTCATTTCATATCTTCATTTTAAAAAAAGCAGCAATAAAACAGAAAACTTCTACAAAGACATCCTTAAGATATATTATAGTATGCATGAAGAATGAATGAGGTTAATAAAAATGCCTTAAAAATTCGATGATGGATGAAATAATTCAAATAATTTAATGCATTCTTAGAAGAGAATCTGAAATTATCACTGATTACTGAGTGTAAAGATAAACAATACCTAACATGAAAATGTATGTTTCTGAAGGGGTAAATGGAAGGAATTAACTTTTTTCTTCAAATAATTATTAACTTGAACCTAAAAAAAAAAAAATGATCCAAAACCAAGTAATCAAGTCAAAGAACAGACTCCCACATTTTACCATAAAAACAGGAGATGTGTTCATTTTAAATTATTATTTCTATCACAACTCCTCCTTCTTTAAAAACATAATTTTACCTCTACATAACATTGATAAATGATTTTATGCAGATAATAACTATGTGTTGGAAATTTGAAGTGATACTTCATTTTAAAAATAATTTTATTAAAGTTGCATGTATTAAACTGAAATTTTGGAATATATAATTTCCTAAATATTGACATATGTATACATCATGAAACCATTACCACAATCAGGTAAATGAATGTATGCATCATTAGTAAAGTTGTTTCTTTGATTCCCTTTTGTCCCTGTACTAGGCAGCCATTGACTTGCTTTTGTACTGATCACCATAGATCAGTTTGCGTTTTGTAGAATTTTGTATGAAAGGGATCATACTATATAATCTATTTTTTTGGTCTGGCTTCTAAAACTCACAAAAATTATCCATGTCATTGCATGTATCAGTAATGTGTTCATTTTTTTTTCCTGATAAATCAAATTCCATTATATGTATATGTCATAATTGATTTATCTACTCAGCTGGTTTTGGTTTTTTAAAATTGTTTTCATTTTCAGCTATGATAAATAAAGTTACTATGCACATTCACGTATAAATCTTTGTGTGGACATTATATATGTATTATATTACATATATACATATACATATAACATATGTATATGTTACATACTTAGGAATAGAATGGCCAGATCATATGGTGGGTATATTTAAAATTTTTTAAGAAACTACCATTTGTTTTCCAAGGTTGTACATTTTACATTCCACCAACAGTGTATGGGTGTTCTAATTTTCTAACAAACAAGTCAATGGTCAGTCTTTTTAACTTGGACATTGTAATAAGTATGTAGTGGTATCTCTCAGGGGTTTTAATTTGCATTTCCTTTATAATGAATGATGTTAAAACACTTTCAAGTACTTATTTGCCACTTGACTATTTCTAGAGTAAAGCAATTCTTAAAATATGTTGCCCATTTTTTTGGATTATTTGTTTCCTTACTGAGTTTTGAAATTTAAAAATGTGTGCATATATAAAATATATCTTTAAATATTAAATATGTCTTTTATTTTAAAAGCAATAAATATGATTTTTTATATTTATATGTATTTGTGCATGTTAAAACATAAATGTGCCTGTGTGTTTATGTTTTATTCTTTTGCAAGCAAAATTTGCTCAATGAATTGTGCAAAAATTCCTCATAGGGCTCTATACAGGAAAAAGAGGATACTATATATAATGTCTTTATCAGTAGTGCTCTTTATCAGGCACTCAGTAAATGCTTATTTTTTGGTTATTTTTGCTATTGTTGCAAGTAAACACAAACTCTAAATGTCACTACTATATTGAAGAAAAGTAAGCAATTATTGCAAGTTTTCTATGCTGTGTTATGAGAATAAATGGTTATACTTCTAAAAGGAAAAAAAAGGAGAACTGAAAGCCCACTTGAAATCCTATATATAGAAAAATATTTTAGGGATTTTAAACTGATTCTAGGCTTATCTTTTCCTCCAAAAGTTATAACATTATAGTAGAAAATTAAGAAATATTAGGAGAAATCAATAATCTACATTTTACCTAGAGAAAAAAATTAGGCAGAGAATAGGATAGATGGTGAATGAGAACTCTCTTACTCTGCTACATTTGACTACAAAATGAGTATATGAATGTGGAATTCATATTTTTTCATTATCTCTAATTTAGAGAGTTATTTTTATATAATTTAATACGGTATAAAGACTGGCTATTCATTAGGGGAGTTATTTAGCTATATCTATTTAGTGCACTTGACATTTTAAATAAACTCAAATTCATACATTTTCATAGAACATTCTCTTGCACCAACAATAAATCTAATTTATATCATTTTGCTTCAAATGAGTTAGAAGACATAATTTAACTCTTATCACAAAAATATTTTCAAAGAGTTTATCTATCATGATGGGCACTGAGGAATGTATAGAATTGTTAAATCACTATATTGTGCACTTGAAACTAATATAACTGTACATTAACTACATTGGGAATAAAGTAAAAAATAATTAAAAAATCTTAAATTATAAAAAAAGAGCAGCATAAAGGAAGTAAATACATTTTTTTATTCCTTTAACTTTTTTTGGGATAATTTTTGGCTGTAAAAAAATTGGGCAATTGTACACAGAATTCCTCTCTATGCTTCACCCTGTGTCCCTAAATGTTAATATGTTTCATAACCATTTTAACATTACCAAAATGAGGAAATTAACACTAATAAAATATTGTTAAACATTCTAAAGATCTTGTTCAAATTGCAACAGTCTGGTATTGTTTTCCTGGCTCAGAACTCAATCCAGGTTCCCATTCTATGTTAATTTTCAATTTTCATTAATATCTTCCAATCTGAAAGAGTTCTGCAGTGCTTTATGATCTTGTTATTCTTTTCTTTCATTTTTTAAGATCTTATTTATTTATTCATGAGACACAGAGAGAGACAGAGACACAGGCAGAGGGAGAAGCAGGTTCCAAGGAGGGAGCCCAACATGGGACTCAATCCTGGGTCTCCAGGATCATGCCCTGAGCTGAAGGCAGAGGCTCAACCACTGAGCCACCCAGGCGTCCCTGATCTTGTTATTCTTGAGACAGACTGTCCCATTACTCTATAGAATATCTTTTAATTTGGGTTGTCTAATATGTTTCATGATAAGATTAAAGATATTAAATTTGGGGCAAGAATACCAGAAAAATAATGTTATGACCTACTCAGTGCATTATACCAGGGATTACATAATTCATTAATGGTGATGATATTCATTTCTTGGTTAAGATGCTGTCTGCCAGCTTTCTTAACTATAATCTACTTTTTTTGTAATTAATAATTACCTTGTGGGAGGATAATTTGAGCTATATTCTTTGTCATCACTGTTTCATCCAGTAGCAATAGCAATCATGAATAATCATCGCTTTAACAAATCTTACTGCGCTGTGTGCCTTCTGATGAATTTTTATTTATATCTTTCCTTCTGTGTTTTTAAATAGGAATTCCACTGTAGGAAGAGCTATCTCCTCTGTCCTAATTAATTAATTATATTTATGTACATTTGAGAACATTTATTTATTCTATATATTATAATCCATTAATATCCATATTTATTCTGCTGCTGAATTTGTTATAGGTTTAGCCATTGGAAATTAATTAAAGTTGATTCTTTTGTCCTTATAACATTTCTTGAACACTATGTTTATGCCCTTATAGTATGCCCTCATCCTGCATTTTTGTTACTCCAGCTTATCGGTAATTTTTCTAAGGGTTTATTTAGAAAATATTATTATTTAGATATTAAAATCTGGGGGCACCTGGGTGGTTCAGTTGGTTTAGTGCCCAACTTTTGATTTCAGCTCAGGCCATGATCTCAGGGTCCTGAGATCCAGCTGTCGTCAGGCTTCAGCCTGCTTGGGATTCTTTTTCTCTCTGTTCTTCTGCACCCTCTCCACACCCCTCCCATCTCTCCCTCTTTCAAAAAAAAAAAAAAAAAAAGAAAAAATAATAAAATCTGGGCATTAAGTGTGCTTATTATTTCTGGAGTATAATGACTTCTATGTCCTTATGGTGAACAGAATGGGAAATATATTTATATATATACGCACATCTATGTCTATTTCCATACTTATCTGTGTATTTATTTTCTTGAAGCTATGTATTGATGCTAACTCCTCTAATTTGAATTCAATGCCACAAACTTCACTATGGCCATCATCCTTTCCTTATCTTTTTCTTTTTTCATCCTTTCCTTATGTTACATCCTTTCTTCACAAGTGAGATACCTGGCACTCATTCTTAACAATAAATATACTGATTTATTCAAACTAAAATACACATAATTCAGTTTAAATTTCTTAACCCACACTACGAAGGGGAATTTGCTAACTAAAGTTTCACTTTTTTTTAAAAATTTTTTTTTATTTATTTATGATAGTCACAGAGAGAGGGAGAGAGAGAGGCAGAGACACAGGCAGAGGGTAAAGTTTCACTTTTAATTGGGCATTGGATTCTGTTTACTAAAATTTTATTTAAAGTTTTGCATTAATATTCATAAACAATATTGGTCTTTTTTGTACTATTTTTGCACTATATCGTTTTTCAGAATATGATATTACACAAGTTTTTTAAAAAGATTTGGAACATTTTCTTTCATTTTCAATATCTGAAATAATTTGTAGAGTATTGGAACGATCTGTTTTTACAGATGTCTTCTGTGAACTATCTAGACCTGGTGATTTTTGTGGGTGAATTAATTTTTTGAATTGTGGAAACTAGACTATTTAAATTTTCTATTGTGAATGACGTTTGTTGTTTTTTTTATTTTTGTTTCTGTTTTTCTTTTTAATGAATGATCTATTTCTTTGAGTTTTTCAACATTTATTTATATAGATATTTGCAAATGAGTAACTTATCTATTATTTACTCTTTCAACAGTTCTTTTCCACTTCATAACTCTTATTTTCTGTACATTTGTGATTCTATTTTTTACAAAATTGTTGATCAATGGTTTACAAAAGACTCCATAATTCTGTCTTATTAGCTGTGACTACTTTTCTTCTATTCTTTCTCATTATTTTCTTTCTTTTGCATTCTTTATGGTTTACACTGTTATTCTTTTCTAGGTTTTTTTCTTTTCTTTTTTTTTTTTGCAATGGACATTTACTTAATTTTAATTATTTTATTTATTTGTTTATTTATTTATTTTTAGCAATAAAGTTATTTAGAACTATGCATTTTCTTCTGGGCATTGCTTTAAACTTATTCCATAGATTTCAATACATTTTTTTAATATTGCATTTTAGGAAATCTGTTACTTTAATTCTTATTTCACCTTCTACCCTAGAGTGTTTTGATAAAAGGTTTAATTTCCATAAAGCAGAGTCATGTTTTACTTTAATTAGTGATATCTTTGTTGAATTAAATTATTTCCCATAAATTTGATTTTTTTCTGGAAATCTGCATATGACAACTCCATTTCAGCATTTTTTAAGCTATTAAAAATTATGGAAGTGATATGAGGTATTGGCTCTTATAGGCATGTTAAAATTTTGGCACAAGTTATATTGGCTGAAAAAAAACATCAATTAAAAAATCAAAAGTAGGGCTCTTCTGACAAAATGTGAGCATTATGATATCTATTATCTAACATAGTAGCATTTTCAATAGAAATGAAAGATATAGTGTAGCAATAAATGAAAAAAAAAGTTCAGGTAATAGGTTCCTGGAAATTTTTTTTGTATATTTTTTATTGGAGTTCGATATGCCAACATATAGCATAACACCCAGTGCTCATCCCATTAAGTGCCCCCTTCAGTGCCCATCACCCAGTCACCCCAGCCCCCCACTGACCTCCCTTTCCACCAGCCCTTGCTCATTTCCCAGAGTTAGGTGTCTCTCATGTTCTTACAAGATTGTGTTTTCTACAAGAGTTCTTATTCAATACAGAGGTTCAGTCAGGACTATCTAATGCAAAAAGAATCTAGTCATCAGAAGTTAGGTGTGCAGTCGAATGGGGTTCAAGGCTATCTTATAGTTCTGAAAGAAAATAGAGTCCTAGCCAAGAAAAGAGACACAGAATTCCAAATTTATAAGGGGATAACATGATCCATAAGAGAAAAGTCACCAATGATATTAGAAAAGGCTAATTCTGTATATCAAATATGTGCTTGTGCTTCCAAGTAGTTTTAATACAATCCTATACAAAGTCTAAAATTGAACTTTCTAATGTACTTTATGTGTTCTTCAAGATGACTTAGATATTTTGGTAGAGAGATTGCAGAGCTGAAGAGTATAAAAAGAAAGAACAAACTCTGCAAGTTAAGATAGAGCATTGGGCCAGAAAACCAGCTCGTCCCACTAGACATATTTCAAGGTCTCGGTAGTCACAGGTGAATAGTTGTTAGAGTAGAAAATATCCACTATTATAAAAAGTACATTGGACAGATCCATTCTAGATCATTAATAAAATAGATGACATTCAGAGTAATAATCTTAAGTAATCATAGACATTATTTCGGGCATGGAACTGCTAAATTTGGCAATAGTTACTATTCCCATTTCCCCACTTTCCCTCCGTTCTCAGACTAGATATTGATAATTTTGCTGATATGTTTTTCTTTCATTCCTTTATAACTTCAGTGGCAAGTCATGGGTTCTACATGAAATATATTTGTGGGTATCATTAAAATTATAGTGTAATGTAATGTAATAATTATAATGCAAACGTGTCTTATGTAAATCCATAGTGATATATTTCTAAATAAGATATTAAATTTGTCTTATTCAATTATTATAATGCCAGAGTATAATAAAATGCAGTCATTTAGAAAATGGAGTAAAAGTATTTCAATATATGACATAGGGAATACAGTCAATAGCACTGGGATAATTTTGTATAGTGACAGGCAGTAACTAGACTCACTGTAAGGATCATGATCATTTCATAATATATATAAATATAGAATCACTATGATGTACACCTGAAACTAATGTTAATTATTCTTCATTAAAAAAGAATTATGCAAAAAAACCTATAAAAATAGTTGTACCCTATAAAAACTGCACCAGGAACAATTATTCTTTTTTAAAATATTTATTTATTTATTTGAGATAGAGAGAGAGGGAGAGAGAGAGAGAGCACACTTGAGTGTGGGGACTGGCAGACAGAGAGAGAGGGAGGGAGTCCCAAGTTGACTCTGTACTGATGAGGGCATGGATCTCACAACTTTCAGATCATGATCCTGAGATCAGTACCTGATCTGAAACTGAGTCAGATGCTTAGCCAACTATGCCACCCAGGTGCCCCTGTAGAACAATTATTCGAAGTTAATTCTATCATCAACTTATTTCATTTTATAAACTTTAATATTATCCACTTCATTACAATAAGTACAATTAAATTCTAATTGCTCAACCAATTATTTTTAGCAATATTTTCTTTCATTTAATATATAGGAAAAGTATAATAATGATGCTTTTGTATATTGATATCACTAGCTCACAGCTTTAAAATGTGATTTTTAGTTAATTATTCTCAGATGCTAAGCATACATGCTAAGAAAAATTTATTGAAGTCATACCATATGTTCCTTCATAAATAAATCTTAACTAGAAAATATATAGGATTATAACAAGCTAAGGAACAAGAAATAATATTTTTTTATTTTTATAAATCAGTAGGTACATATAAGTAAATGATATCATAGAATTTTAAGTTTTACTACCATTTGTTCTTATTCCTTGTTATGAATATTAAGACATATTGAATTAAAAAATGAACTCAGATTCTTTCTGAAAGATTGGACAATTGTTGGCAAGAGACAATTAGGTTTGCTTATTAGATATTTTCTAGATTATTATCCACAAATTGAAGTAGCTAAATCTGTGTAGCTACAAGATCTTGATTGAAATAGTTATTTTAGTATATGATAAACTGAAGGCATTTAATAAACAATATTAACATAGCAAACATTTTTACATTTTGTATGGTCAAAGAAAAATAATTGAGAAATACTAACCTCTTCTTTTTTTTTTTAAAGGATTTTATTTATTTATTCATGAAAGACACAGAGAGAGAGAAAGAGGCAGAGACACAGGCAGAGAGAGAAGCAGGCTCCATACGGGGAGCCCGACATGGGACTCGATCCCAGGACTCCAGGATCACGCCCTGGGCCGAAAGTAGATGCTCAACTGCTGAGCTACCCAGGCGTCCCACTAACCTCTTTCTCCCACAAATTAAGCTAATTTAATATTTATGATTACCATAATTGAATTAAGGAACCATTATGTTTATGGAAATCAGTTACATCAGGTAAACTATACAATTTTTAAATAGACTGCATAAAAATGTTTCTTATTAGAATAAATTTACCAAATTAAGTGACTCTTTCCTGAGTGATATACTATAAAAATCAGTGACACTGATTGAAAACTTAGTTTATTTAATTAGTTTCCCAGATAATTTCTTTATGAGAACACAACTTCCAGGTATAGTGAGTCTTTGTCATCCAACATCATTATATATTCAGTTGGATTTCCTTGACAATTCATTATTTTATTCTGTCATCGATTGTCAGATTATGTGAGATTTTGCTCTTCTTTCATTCCTAAAGCAATTTAGAATAAAATAGTTATTATTCCCTGATCTCATATTCTTAATAAGCTGATATCTTTTATTCATTAAGTTTTCAATACTGTGTATAATTATCTTCAAATGGGTTTGTAATAGGTAGACATTTAATTATTGAAGTAACACACAACTGAAAATGGTTAATTCTATCCAATAATTTGTTGTATTTTTTAAAATAATATATATAGTTATTTTAGAGAGAGAGAGCATAAGCAGGGTGAGGGGCAGGGAGAGAGGGAGACAATCTCAAGCAGACTTCCTGCTGAGCACAGAGCCCACCAGAGGGGCTCTATCCCAGGACCCTGAGATGATGACCTACCCCCAAATCAAGAGTCAGATGTTTGAGCCATCCAGGTGCCCCATAATTTGTTATATTCCTGAAAAGATTCTGTAATATAGAACGCAGTGTATGTGTGATTGTGTAAACTCCCACATTGATGTTCTTATTCACTAGAAATACTTCATCATACTATTTTTAAAGGGATATAGTTCAGATTTGGATGAAGATGTATTTTCCCCCAAATTAGGAGAATATTGGCTTTTATCTTTCCTCTATGACAAAAGCTCGACATAGCTCAAGATTTCTCAAAATGAATTCACAAAAAACTGAAGTGAGCATTTTCTCACAGTTTCATCAGAATGTTTCTTCCCATTAAGCTTTAGGAAAAAAAGAATTGTGTTTTGGATGTTATCATTTACTTTAGTTTTACACTAGATTATTTCTGATAGAGAAATAATTTAAAATAAAAATGTATGTTATTGTTTTATGCACCAGTGCTTAAAAATCCTTAGGGTTTATCATAAAGCACATATACATAAACATAAATGCCTTAAGTCACTGATTTGCTGAACAGGAACATGAATCCAAACTCCTGACTAGGAAGAGCAGAAAAAATGAGGAAAGTTCTTCTGGACAAATAATAAATGGTTTACATTGCACAATGATTTTAAAAAAGAAAAAATGAAGACACTCAATTTATGAAGACTGAAGACATTCATTCTTTAAATATGAAAAAAATATTATTTCCAGATATTAAGAAATTTTAATATCATTTCAGCTGACAATATAGATAAATGTAGATTAGGGAATGGAGAATATTAAGGAAATCTCAGTTCAGTTAGCTGTTACAGAAAAGGAAAGTTTTCTCTGCTTTGTCTGAAAGCACTATGAAATTTTTGAGCCATTGTACTTCCATGACTGAAATAGCAACTTTTGAAAATATCTTTATCTGTAATAGAGAGAGAATAACAATATTTGCCTCATGCACTAGTTGTATAATTTATTATTTTTTTAATTTTTTATTTATTTATGATAGTCACAGAGAGAGAGAGAGAGGCAGAGACACAGGCAGAGGGAGAAGCAGTCTCCACGCACCGGGAGCCCGATGTGGGATTCGATCCCGGGTCTCCAGGATCCCGCCCTGGGCCAAAGGCAGGCGCCAAACAGCTGCGCCACCAAGGGATCCCTAGTTTTATAATTCAAACAAAGTGTTGCATGCAAAATTATCTATGGAATTGCATATTAGTATCAATATTATTACTATGGTAGTTGTTTTGGTTTTAATTATTATAAAACTATTTTTAAACATACAACATTCACTTACAACATTAAAATGAGAGTCTTTTATTTAGAGTACTTCAAACATGTTTTCAGAGGAGTACTCTCTCTGGTGTTCTGCAAACCTCACAACAAAACAATTAAGATTCTAAACAAAAGGTCATTGTTTAAGGAAACTCAGAAAGGGCTTCTTGCTACAAAGTAGGCATTGATATCTGACTTGACTGTGGTAGTACTAGAACTGTGCTTGAGGCAGCAAATAGTGTTTTAACTCCTGGCTTTTGAAGTAGACTGGCTCAGATTTCTGCTACTCATATGTGACCTTGGATCTATCATCAAACCTGTTGAACTCATTGTTTCTTTATCTATGTAGATCACACTCACAAAGGAATCTTTTGAATATATAAATTACTTATCACAGTGCCTGTCACTTAAGTGAGCATGCAGTATTTAAAAAGAAATAGTGTATATTATTATTTGAAAGAAAAGAGACTACTTAATATTTCAGAGGTATCCAAGGTGCCTTAACATTTTTTACTCCATAGACTTCAAATTCTCCATTTATAAATACCAGAGGAGTGGACTATATGGGATGAGTTTTAATGTTTGAGATTTATCTACACCTTCTGGTCCTCAGATATATAAGTTTTGGTTTTAGATCAGTACTTTTTGGTTGGCAGGCCACAGGTAAGAGGTCATGTAGCAAAAAATTGTGTAAATTAGTTTAAATAGCTCTAGAAACTACAGACATTAGAAATTGCTCTTAAAGTCTCATAGGCAATGTATAAACCACTACAATGTAGGCAAATTATTGGATTCACTCCTTCCCAATATATGTAAGTAATATTTTGCTTATGGTGATGGTTATAGTCTCAGAGAATGGGCAAATGTCAAAGAATCCACAATAAGACCTAGAGATCCTTATATCTATTAGAGAAGGTAAAAACTCAATTTTGGATATAATGTGCTTATTATGTTAAAATAATGTAGACATTTACTTCAATCACTTCTGACATACAAATATGGCTGGAAATGTGTATTCATTTGTGATATTTAGTTATTAGTCTTTAGTATCCTGCAATGAGTTAGTCTATTAGATCTCCTTATAACAAAAATAGAAATGAGATTGTAGGGGTACCTGGGTAACTCAATTGGTTAAGTGTCTAACTCTTCATTTCAACTCAGTTCATGATCTCAGGCTTGTGAGACTAAGCCCCTTGGTAGACTCCATACACAGTAGGGAGTCTGCTGGAGATTCTTTTTTCTCCCTTTCCCTCTGCCCCTCATCTGTTCAGACATGTATACTCTCTCTCAAATAAATACATTAATCTACACAAATTAAAAAGAAATGAGATTGCATGTGAATAAAATGAAACTTGAACAGGCTCTGAATTGGTGAAAATGGAATAAGATAGAACCTGTGAATTCATTGCTAATTGAAGGACAAATCTAGGTTAGACACCATATTGTGGATTGATAGCATTGTACAGAGTTGAGAAAATCTTCTGGGACACTGAGAAGACAATGCTGCATCTATTTAAACAAAAATTATTGAACTTAAATTTCGAACTACTGAGTTTAATACTTCTCTCCACATTTAACCTTCAAGCGCTCAACCCTTTTGATAATCAATTTCCTCTTGTATAAGATAAAAAGCATAGTCAACCCATGAGGCCATTGTAAGTATCGATGGAGATAAATAATATAAAATTTAGTGAACTTTAAATAATCGCAAATTTAAATGTAGACAAATTCATAACAGAAAGATAGCTTACATTCTTTTGTGTCAGTTTTTGGATGCTGAACAATATCATATCACTAGCAAATATAGAGTTTGTCTAATCTTGAGTGAATAAAAACTTTAACAAACTTGATGTTTTCTTTGCTAATGAATTCTTATTTCTTCCTAAGTTCAATAGTTTATAACATTATCAAATATCTTTATCCTTCTAGATTATTCTATTCTCTTCTAGGAATAATGTTTCCAAATTCAAAGGATGATTTGGTGGATACTATCTTTAAAAAGAATGTTACATTCACTTGGATTTGAGGCACTTTAACTAAAAAAGTCCCTAAAATGTTTACTTAATTATAGGAATAATTATTATTATAAGTAATACATTTCATGAAATTCTATGAGTTATATCATTTTCCAGTGGGTATAGAGTGATTATAAGCATATTAAATAATTTATTATATATTATTTTGTAAGGATACCAAGATGATCACTAGTTTGCTTATTAGATTGTAATTCATATGATAATCATATAACTACCCTTGGGCTCTACCACTATCATATTGAGGAAATCATACTGTATCATTACACATCTCTCATTTCTTCATGCTGTTCATCAACCTGGAAGGCCCTTCATTTATTCCCTTCCATGTAAACACATAATCAATTTTCAAAACTCATTTTAAGTATAAACCTCTATTTAACATTTTTTTCTGAATGCATATGGGAAGATTATCTGCTATTTCTTTTGAGATTGCACCATAATCTCTGCTTACTTCTCTTGCCATTGTTATGGTATCTTTCAGTATTACTTCTCTTGCCATTTTTATGGTATCTTTCAGTATTATTGACATATATACTGTTTCTCAATTGTGGACCTACTAAATTCCTGAGAACAGGCTTTGATCTTATTCTATATTATTCCTTGCCTTAGTATTTACTTTTTGAAATATAGAAGCTATTCTGCAATTGTTTGATGAATAAATGATTGATTCTGCCTATTATGATACTGTGGGAAATACTGTGTGGAATGTTGAAAATAATGAAATAATTTTCAAGATAAATTTCCATAATGGACCAGATCTGTGGCATATCTAACATTATGTTGAATTCTTCATTTCTAATAATATTTATCTGTGCACTTTGTTGCCTTATAGTATAAATTGTTCTGTACTTATATTGAGAGAAATTATTTCTTGCAATGAAATGAAGGCAGCAGTGCCTGAGGTATGTGTGATAGTAAGGAAAATATCTATATTTTCTTGACTTGTGAATTGTGACAAATTATGGGGTTAGATAAGTAAGTATGGAAAATATTTTTGGAAGATACACCACAGTAATTTATCAACATTATTTACTTTTAAAGCGCAGATTTAACATCAATATTCATGCATTAAAAGTTACAATTAAAACATTTGCTGACTAGTATAAAAATATAAATTAACATATTAAGTAATTTATTAATAAAAGTGTAAAATAATATTCTATTATTTTGGTCTTATATGTGATAAAATATCTTAGCAAATAATCCAAATTGTAGTATGCATCACTGATCAAAATATTCTTTCAATTTCCAAAACATATATGAATTTTAGAAATTGCTAATATTATTAGCTTAAGAATACCTCCTGCTTGAACCATGATTTATTAAAAAGATACATCAAACATTTTCAATAAATTTCAATTAAATTACCATTATTAGTACACTAGCATTTGGAGTTTCATTTTAAGCAGGTGAAGCTGAGAATCAGAGCTCCCAAGGCTGATGTGTCAGTCCAAATGAAAAATACTGACACCAGTGGTACATGGATTGCTACCCTACATTGCTCTAGAGTGGTGGAAGGGATATGCACTTGCTTGCCACTGTTACTGCTGTCTACTCAGGAGCTCCAGGGAGCAACTAGTATGTAACCTTGAACCTTATTAGTTAATTTGTGATCTTAGCAAATTACATTTACTTTCCAGAAAGAAGATGTTTAAATAGCCTAACTAATCAGTCTATATACCTATGAGTACTGAATAAATATAAACTCTATTCTAAAATAATTGCCATTTTCAGTGGCAGTATCCCTATGGAAGGCTGAAGAAGAAAAATCATCTATAAAATGTGGGAGTTGAATCAATTTATTGAATATCACTACTAAATTTGAGAGAAAAATCTAGAGCATGGCATTATAAAATAGTCATATATAGATATAAAAATTTTTATTGCAAAATTGTATCAGTTTTTTGACATTTTTGAAACTTTTCATAAATATTAAGAAAACCAGACAAACCAAAAGAGTATGCTTTTGAATTTGATAAATACAACTTTGCTTAAAAGGATTTTTTATAGAAGAATGTTTTTCAAAATGCTAAACTGAATGGAAAAATGCTGTTTTCATTTTGTATTTTATGGAGTATTTACTACACCTTTGAAAACCTATGCTTTCAAAAAAAAAAAAAAGAAAACCTATGCTTTCAAAACATAAGTATTTTCATTAATTACAACAATAATTCATCAAATGCCTATCTGACGCATCTGATGTGCCAGGGGTGGTTCCAAGTGCTTTTTATATCACTTACTTTTAAACAGAGATTTTAAAAATAGAATCTTACCCATTGAAAATCCTTGATTTTTGAAATAAAATAAATATTATTTTCTTAAATATTTAGAAGGATGTATGAATAAATTTAAATAATTATAGTCTGTTCATTGGGGGAAAATTTTTTATTTTTACTTATAACATTGTTAACCTATCTCTACAGTTATGTGAAAATACGATTTTAGTTTTTTTCTATTCTTAAGTTTAGAAAACTACTAAAATATTTTAATCAAAATAATTCTAATTTTAAGATATCTAAAAGATAAGACACCCATACAAAAGAAATCTTCAGAACTGGAATTGATTAGCAGATCTCTCTTAGGTAGCTTAAAAGAGAGGGAGAGGGAGAGAAGGAGAGAGAGAGAAGAAATTCTGGATTTTTGATAGTCTGTTCAATGACTAATCCCAAAACTGTGGGCATTAGGTTAGATTTTCCCCTTTATCTTGCCCAGGCCATCTAATTGCTATTATCTCAATTCTATATCTTTACTATGTCCTTAACAACTCTAGGAATAACTTTCTTTTCCATATCCACATTGCTACCACCTGCATTCAAGTCATCACCATTTCTTATTGGGCTTGTTAGAAATACACCCTCACTGGTTTTTCTGTCTCTAAATACACAACTGTTCAGTTCATCCTCCAAACCATGCCAGAAGGATCATTCTAAAGAATAACTGTGATTATAATATTTACCTGTTTGAACATCTTTTTTCTTTCTTTCTTTCTTTCTTTCTTTCTTTCTTTCTTTCTTTCTTTCTTTCTTTCTTTCTTTCTTTTCTTTCTTTCTTCTTTCTTTCTTTCTCTCTCTCTCTTTCTTCTTTCTTTCTTTCTTTCTTTCTTTCTTTCTTTCTTTCTTTCTTCTTCTTTCTTCTTCTTTTCTTTCTGTCTTTCTATTTTTATTGGAGTTCAATTTGCCAACATATAGTGTAACACCCAGTGCTCATCCCGCCAAATGCCCCCCTCAGTGCCCATCACCCAGTCACACCAACCTCCCCGCCCACTTCCCCTTCCACTACCCCTTGTTCATTTCCCAGAGTTAGGTTTCTCTCATGTTCTCTCACCCTCACTGATATTTTCACTCATTTTCTCTCCTTTCTCTTTATTCCCTTTCACTATTTTTTATATTCCCCAAATGAATGAGAACATATAATGTTTGTCCTTTTCCGATTGACTTATTTCACTCAGCGCAATACTCTCCAGGTCCCTCCACGTCGAAGCAAATAGTGGGTATTTTTCGTTTCCAATGGCTGAATAGTATTCCATTGTATACATAGACCACATCTTATCCATTCATCTTTCGATGGACACCGAGGCTCCTTGACCACAGTTTGGCTATCGTGGACATTGCTGCTAGAAACATCGGGGTGCAGGTGTCCCGGCGTTTCACTGCATCTGTATCTTTGGGGTAAATCCCCAGCAGTGCAATTGCTGGGTCGGAGGGCAGATCTATTTTTAACTCTTTGAGGAACCTCCACACGGTTTTCTAGAGTGGCTGCACCAGTTCACATTCCCACCAACAGTGCAAGAGGGTTCCCCTTTCTCCACATCGTCTCCAAAGTGTTTGAAATTCTACAATAGACCACTATCACCTAATAGATAAATTTCAAACAGTTTAGCTGGGCACACAGACATGCCCCTGGTCAGGTCCCCAGAAACCACTGTAGTTTCTCCTCTATCTAGCTTTCCTTATATTTCAAGAATGAGAACTTACTGTTTACCAAATACTATGCATATTTTCAGGGCCTTTTAAGCTTTACTATGCTTATTTTTCAAAGTATAATTTCCTCATCACATTCTCTCAGGGAAATAATAATATTATGTAATGTAAATCCTGCACCATCTCAACCATGAAAACTTAGGGACCATTATTCATTTTTACAAGAATGAATCATTCACATTAATTTTCCAAACTGAATGCTATATGGACAATATTAATGTGTGCAGCATTTATACCACTTTATTCCTTTTTCCTCAATGCTTTTTCTATAGGCAGTTATTCTGTCTTATTTTTTTGTATTTCCAGAAACTGATGCAATCAAAAATCATTAAATAGACTAACATGTCTAAATAACATACAGGTAGTCCTAAAGACTTATTTTGTAACATTCCTTTCTCTTCCTCCTCCATCTATGTCTTCTTAATAAGTAAATAAACAATTGGCAATTGTAATGAATAATTAAAAGTTAGGGATATGAGAAGCTTTCCTAAAAGGGTATGCTTTTTATCCCCATGTCTTTTGTATTGAATTATTCTATAACATCCTAATTCTCCAGGTTCTTTAGAACCATTTTTGTCTATAAATATTTTAAATATAATGAAGGAGCATTTCAGTATCTGGTAATGATGCATCCAGTATTTAATCTTCCTACAGCCAACAGCTATACTATCTGAAGGCACTCTGGGACAGAAAAAAGACAAAAACTGGGAAAGAGATGATCCTTAAAGAGTGGAGTTGCAATAGGTAGAATGATCATGTATGCAAATATTTCTTTGAAGCCACCTTGAGAAGCCATGCAAGATGTCTGGAAGTCCAATAGGAATCTGTAGTGCACCACCCTGAGGAGCTGGAGGACAAAATTAATACAAGAGAACATTTGGAATGTAGGGGATAAACACTCTGAAAGAGGAGTTAGAGAGAAAGTCTCCAAAATCTGTGTGTAAACTCCCTTCACATCTTTAAATGATCCTGATTTATGTAGAAGTGTGGTATATTTCAGAGAACTCAGTGGCAGAGAACAATAGCTAGAAAGCTAAGAGAATTTAGCAAAATCCAGAGTATCAACAACCAAGTATCTTCAACATCAAGTATGAAATCAGAATTCGTTATATTTGAGAAGAAACATGAAAATGTAAACAATATTCATTTTAAAATAGATGAATTTTAAAAACCCCATGAGACATTAGGATTTACAAATAGAGAATTTGAAGCACTTATTTTAAGTATGCTGAACAAGTCAATGGAAAGTGCAGTCACTCTGAATAAATGCACAAGTTAATTATGATTGTGAAATAGATGTAATGCAAAAAAAGCAAATGGAAATTCTTCCATTGAGAGGTAAAATATCAAAATGGATGAGCTTGACATCCTATTGTAGATTGCACAAAAACATGACTGTTATCCAATGTAACAGTCTTGTTATCTACTAATCCAAGACAGACCACTAGAAATTTTAGGACCAGGAAAGATCCAGCATGATTTTTTTTTTTAATGAATAGACCCTCAGTTTCCTGTAGTGCAATTTGAAACAATATGTATACAATTGGAAGTTAGGAAAAGATGAGAGACAACGAAGCAGGTAAAACAAACAAAGAAAAAAAAAGATTAATGGATGCAAATTTTCAAAATACATGAGAACCACATACTGATCCAAGTTTAGTGAACTCTAATCAAGATAAAATAAAGAAACCTCATCCAGATAAATTATACTCAAATCTTTGAAAAATAAAGACACATAGAAGAAGAAAGCTTTCTAGAACTATCCTAAAATAAATATTTCATGGAGCATTGAAATTTTAGTCTAATCCTGTAGGTGGCTGAATGATCGTATAAATTGAAGTATCAAACCGGCAGCATCTGTTTTAGAGTTAAATTTTAAGGTTAGTGCTTAGTTTAGGAAGGGGTATGATCATGAAGATTGGTATAGGGGCATGGGTAGATTCTGACAATGCTTAGGACCTTTGCTTAAAAAAGCAACTCTTCTACCACATTCTTAAAAAGTTATACTACTCTCAACTGAATAACTTGTAATAATGTCCACTTAAGTAGTTGTTTCACAAAGGTCTGATGATCTATCTTAAAACCTATCAGCATTCACTGCTTGGGACATATAATAAGACGTCTACTACATAGAGGCCAATGTAAGCAGCTAATTAAGTGCTGTGTCAATAATGAGTTTTGAGAAATTCAGGTATCTGTGAAAGCACAACAAAACATAGTAGGATTTAAAACCTCAAATTTTCTTTATGCTCTATCCCAATTGATTTCTCTATTCCCTTGGGGCAGGAAACCATAGATATCCTTCCTGTTTCAATAAATATGCTTTTATAGGTTTTTTATAAAAAAATAAATTAAAGAGGGATCCCTGGAGGTTCAGTGGTTTAGTTTCTGCCTTCGGCCCAGGGCATGATATTGGAGGCCGGGGATCGAGTCCCACATCAGGGTCCCTGCATGGAGCCTGCTTCTCTCTCTGCCTGTGTCTCTGCCTCTCTCTCTTTGTACCTCTCATGAATAAATAAATAAAATCTTTAAAAAAAATAAAAAAAAATAAATTGGGTGTACTTTTGTTTCTGACTTTGTTGATCAATGTTATTTTTCAGAATCATCCATATTGTTTGTTTTTGGTCCTTTGGTCCTTTTTATTGCTGAGTAGTATTCAAATGAATGAATATGTCATAACTTTTTATCCACTCACATATTAATAAAATATTTTTTTCTAGTTTTGCTTTTAGGAATACAAATACTAAGTACATGTACAAGATTTCATGTGGATGTTCGTTCTTATTTTTCATGTATAAATGCCTAGGTGTAGAGCTTTGAGTTGCATACAAAGTATATGTTAGCATAATAAGAATACTTTCTCAAATTGTTATCGTTTTCATTCTACTAGTGGTGTGTGAAAATTCTAGTTGCTACATATTCTCACCAGCACCTGGAGATCATCATATTTTAAAATTTTATTTTTCTAAACGGTGTGTAGTGATATCTCATTGTGGCTAAAATTTGTATTGCTCAATAACTAATGGTCTTAGAAATGTTCTTTTTAGTTTGTTGGCCATTTTATACCTTCTTTTGTGAAATGTTTGTTGAAACATTTTGGAAAATATCTTGCTTATTACTATACTATAAAATTATAAGAATATTTTTATAATCTACCTACAAATTCTTTATCAAGTAAATGTATAGAAATAATCTCAATCATTTGAGAATTTCTGGGTCAAAGGAGATAAATGAACCCATCATTTAGTATTATAGAAATAACTGTTAGACCAACAAAAAAAGACAATCAGTGAAATGTGTTTCTCTGAGAGGTTAAGGAGATTTTTAAACAATGTGTATAGTGTTACATGATTTTTTTTGTTCCATGTACATACCTTATTTTGTAATGAAACATGTTTACAATTGAGTGTTCAATTTTTATGGCATTGGAATACGTAAAATTGCAGAAATTCAGAAATAGACATATCATTTTTTGTCCTCAAGGCGTTGACAACATGCACATTCTAATATGGAGGTGTCATATGTGACCTAAGGCAAGTGAAGAACTTTGCTTTCCACATTAGGTAGGGAAAAAAAAAAAAAAAACGAAAAAACAGAAACACTTGTGTCACACTGAAGCATTCTAAAGCTTTCTAATAAATCAAAAGACAAGCATTACTCATTCTGAAAATCTGAAAATTATTACTAAATGGCTATAGATATTATTGAATAGATGATATGTAATAGGTTAAATTAATTTGGAAAATAAAAGTAATTAGGAATGTTTAAATAAAATCTTTATTTTTTTGTTAGTAATGATACTGCAAAATAAATGATCAAACATCCTCAAAGCAATTAACTTTCTTTTCTCTCTTCCCCTTTCTGAAATCTGAAGCCATATTAAGTTATAAGGTGGCAATAATATATTTCAATTCCACTACCAAGATAATCACTATACTTGTCTTTTATGAGGTAGAATTATATTTGCCTTGATGATATGGAGGAGTTTATACTATGTTACAAGAGCTTTGGGGAATATTAGCATTTAAGAGAAAGGTATAAAAACTGGAACCGATAAAATGCTTTATTCAGAAGATGAAACTGTTATTTCTTGAATGTCCCTGCTGAGGGAGAGAGGGACAGAAACAATGTTTACTGATATGGGAATCTAAGGAAATCAGCTTGTGCCCAGAATCCTGGGCTGATTAAAAAATAAATAAATAAATAAATAAACTCCACTATTGTTGGGGAAGTGTTAGAAAATAACTCCCAACAAATATAAGCCAGAGATATCTAAACTTAATATACCCCAAGTTTAATAATCTACCTGAATTTCAACATTTCAACTTTATAGTTCTATGCTCAAAGATATACAAATAAAATATAATAATTTCTTGTATATCTTTATAGTCAGAGTGTCTCTAGAGGTTCCCTGTCTGACTTACTGGAAAAATAAAATCTGTATTAATAAATTAATGGAAATAATTATATTCAATAAATTGTGTATTAAAATAATTTATACTCTACAGTATAAAATTAAATATGCCTATATTAAATTCTGGAAAATGTTATAATCAATTGTGGAGATGTTGATTAAAATTGCTCTTCTTTTCTTCCCTAGTAAGAGAGTTAATCTATGCCTATGGACGTATCTATAAGAATATATTTTCCTTTCCTTTTTTTAAAATTGTTATTTCTGACCATATGGGTAAATTCACACAAATAGAGGCTAAACAGAAGAGTTGTGTAATTATTTCATCTCATTTGATTAAAGAAAACTTCTCCCTTAGATTTTGTTCCTCCTTTTCTTGAGATATGGATCTTGAACATTCCAGAAACCACCACTTATAAAGCAAATATGGACAAAGCTTCAGGAAAAGCTGAAATAGCATAGTGGAAGAAACTAAGATCCTGAAAAACTATGTGGAATAGTCGTTACAATATTTTACCATTCATCTCAAAAGTTATAATTTGAGAAAGAAAACTCTATGATTTTGTTTAGTTACATTTGTTTTAGGTCTCTTGATTACAGCCTATTAGCAAATAAATAATGGAAAAATATAACAGCTGAGAAAAAATAGTTTCTCATGAGCCAATATAGTATTAGGTTGACATAATTTTCATGTCTGAACACTATATTTTATTTGTAATGTATGAAATAAGCTTAATATACAGAAATGTATATGGGGAAATTACTAATTATATCCACACTTTAGTCAAAAAACTATTTTATTTTATTTTTTTTTATAAATTAATTTTTATTGGTGTTCAATTTACCAACATACAGAATAACACCCAGTGCTCATCCCGTCAAGTGTACCCCTCAGTGCCCGTCACCCATTCACCCCCACCCCCCACCCTCCTCCCCCTCCACCACCCCTAGTTCATTTCCCAGAGTTAGAAGTCTTTATGTTCTGTCTCCCTTTCTGATATTTCTCACCCATTTCTTCTCCCTTCCCTTATATTCCCTTTCGCTATTATTCATATTCCCCAAATGAGTGAGAACATACACTGTTTGTCCTTCTCCGGTTACTGTGGCCAAGTTCAAAAAGGGTGTTGCCTGAGTTCTTCTCTGGGATTTTGATGGAATCTTGTCTCACATTTAGATCTTTCATCTATTTTGAGTTTATCTTTGTGTATGGTGCAAGAGAGTGGTCCAGTTTCATTCTTCTGCATGTGGATGTCCAATTTTCCCAGCACCATTTATTGAAGAGACTGTCTTTCTTCTAGTGGATCGTCTTTCCTCCTTTATCGTATATTAGTTGAGCATAAAGTTCAGGGTCCACTTCTGGGTTCTCTGTTCTGCTCCATTGATCTATGTGTCTGTTTTTGTGCCAGTACCACACTGTCTTGATGAACACAGCTTTGTAGTACAACCTGAAATCTGGCATTGTGATGCCCCCAGATATGGTTTTCTTTTTTTAAAATTCCCCTGGCTGTTTGGGGTCTTTTCTGATTCCACACAAATCTTAAAATAATTTGTTCTAAGTCTCTGAAGAAAGTCCATGGTATTTTGATAGGGATTGCATTATACGTGTAAATTGCCCTGGGTAACATTGACATTTTCACAATATTAATTCTGCCAATCCATGAGCATGGAATATTTTTCCATCTCTTTGTGTCTTCCTCAATTTCTTTCAGAAGTGTTCTGTAGTTTTTAGGGTATATTTTGAGAACCATTTGAATGGTAAATGGTTCTCCAACCTTTTATTTTCAGGTTGTAGGTGTCCTTCTGTCTAAAATGAGTCTCTTGTAGACAGCAAATAGATGGGTCCTGTTTTTTTATCCAGTCTGAAACTCTGCGCCTTTTGATGGGGTCATTAAGCCCATTCACGTTCAGAGTTACTTGAACTTCTTCTTAAAGGGGAGTTTTAAGAGTCCCCCTTAAAATTTCTTGCAGAGCTGGTTTGGAGGTCACATATTCTTTCAGTTCCTGCCTGTCTTGGAAGCTCTTTATCTCTCCTTCCATTTTGAATGAGAGCCTTGCTGGATAAAGTATTCTTGGTTGCATGTTCTTCTCATTTAGGACCCTGAATATATCCTGCCAGCCCTTTCTGGCCTGCCACGTCTCTGTGGAGAGGTCTGCTGTTACCCTAATATTCCTCCCCATGAAAGTCAGGGACTTCTTGTCTCTTGCTGCTTTAAGGATCTTCTCTTTATCTTTGGAATTTGCAAGCTTCACTATTAGATGTCGAGGTGTTGAACGGTTTTTATTGATTTTAGGGGGGGATCTCTCTATTTCCTGGATCTGAATGCCTGTTTCCCTTCCCAGATTGGGAAAGTTTTCAGCTAGGATTTGTTCAAATACGTATTCTGGCCCTCTGTCCCTTTCGGCGCCCTCGGGAACCCCAATTAAACGTAGGTTTTTCTTCCTTAGAGTGTCATTTATTTGCCTTAATCTGTCTTCATGGTTCTTTAATTGTTTATCTCTTTTTTCCTCAGTTTCCCTCTTTGCCATTAACTTGTCTTCTATGTCACTCACTCGTTCTTCCACCTCGTTAACCCTCGTCGTCAGGACTTCTAGTTTGGATTGCATCTCATTCAGTTGATTTTTAATTTCTGCCTGATTGGATCTAAATTCTGCAGTCATGAAGTCTCGTTGAGTCCTTAATGCTTTTTTCTAGAGCCACCAGTAGCTGTAGAATAGTGCTTCTGAATTGGCTTTCTGACATTGAATTGTAATCCAGATTTTGTAACTCTGTGGGAGAGAGGGCTGTTTCTGATTCTTTCTTTTGAGGTGAGGTTTTCCTTCTAGTCATTTTGCTCAGTGCAGAGTGGCCAAAAACAAGTTGTATTGGAACACGGGGGAGTATCACTGGTCCGTCCAGCTGGTCTTCTGGGGGAGGGGCCTGCTGTGCTGATTTTCAGGTGTTAGCACTTGGGGGAGCTGCTCTGCCCCTGCCTGCTGCAGGGCTCAGCGGGGGTTGTTTACCCGGTGGGGCCCCAGGAGGAACAGTCGCAGTTGCTATGGCAACTCTGGAAGCCTGGATTCAGCCTCCGCAGGAACTACGGGGCTCGGGGCTCTCGGCTCTCCGTCCGCAGGGCCTGGAGGCTCCGGGGCGGGGCCGCTGATCTGCTCAGCTCGGGGCAGGAGCGTCCTTGCTGTCCTGGGCCCTCCCGGCCTCTGCCTGTCCCAGGGGGAGGCCGGATCCTGGGCTGTGTCCCGGCGCCCTGTGCTCCGGGGCCTGTGTTGTTGGATTTGCGCTCCCGCCCCGCAGCTCCCTCCCTGGAGCCGCTCCCGAGCCCCTCCGAGCTGCTCCGGTCGGTCCCGCCGTGCGCGCTGCAGCCCTTAGGGAGCTCGGCGCACTCTCCGGGGCGCAGGTGTCTGTTAGTGTCCCCGGGAGCCCGAGGGCATCCCCGCCCTCCTGGGTCCTGCTCCAACTCCCTGCGAGCCCCTTTCCGCCCGCCCGGGAAGGTTGGTGCAGCTCCTGCTCCTGCGGGACGGGGCTCTCCTGTCCTGGGGACACTCGCCCCGGCCTCAGCCCGGCTCCTCGCGGGGCCCCTCCCCCTCGGAGGCCTTTTGTTCCTTTATTTCTTTTCCCCGTCTTCCTACCTTGATAGAAGCGCGGACTCTTCTCACTGTAGCATTCCAGCTGGTCTCTCTTTACATCTCAGGCCGAATTCGTAAATTTTCAGGATGGTTTGAAGGTTATCTAGGTAATTTGGTGGGGACAGGTGATTTGGGGACCCTGCTCTTCCGCCATCTTGCCCCTCCCCTCAAAAAACTATTTTAATTGAGATGAAGAGATGACACTATCATGTGAAAATTAACTTTTTAAAAAGATGGTGATACTTATCTTTAAAAACTAATATAACATGCACATGATATAGGGTTACAATACAGTAATATACTTTTATTAGGCTATTACATCATATGATTATTAATTTTAAGATATTTCCATATATTTTTAAGATATAAATAGATTTTATTTTCCAATTGGAAAAATTATAAATGAATTTTGCTGAAAACACCCTTTTTTGTCCTATTCAAAATGTAAAAAAAAGAAACATATCCTCTATTTTTCCCCTTTGTTCATTTCTTTTGTTTCTTAAATTCCACATATGATGAAAATCATATGGTATTTGTCTTTCTCTGACTGGCTTATTTTGCTAAGCATTATACTTTTAGATCCATCCATGTTGTTGCAAAAAAGCAAGATTTTATTCTTCTGTATGTCTGAATAATATTCCATATATCACATCTTCTTATCTATTCATCAATTGATGGACGGACACTTGAGCTACTGCAATGCAGCTAATGCAACTATAAACATAGGGGTGTGTGTATCCCTTGAATTACTGTTTTCATATTCTTTGGGTAAATACTCAATACTACAAATGTTGGATCATAGGGTAATTCTATTTTTTAAGGTTTTTAGGAAACTCTGTACTGTTTTCCAGAGTGGCTGCACCAGTTTCTGTTCCCACTAACAGTGCATAAGAGTTCCTTTTTCTCTACATCCTCGTTAACACCTGTTGTTTATTGTGTTGTTGATTTTAGCCATTCTGACAGCTGTGAGGTGATATCTCATTGTAGCTTTGATTTATACTTATCTGATGATAAGTGATGAGGAACATCTTAGCATGTGCCTGTTGGCCATCTGTATGCCTTCTTTGGAAAAATGTTTGTTTTTGACTTCTGCCCATTTTTAATTGGATTATTTGTTTTTTGTGTACTGAGTTTTATAACTTCTTTATACATTTTGGATACTAACCCTTTATTAGATGTGTTATTTGCAAATATCTTTTCACATTCCACAGGTTGTTTTTTAGTTTAGTTGATTGTTTCCTTTGATGGGCAGAAACTTTTTATTTTGATGTGGTTTCAATAGTTTATTTTTGCTTGTTTCCCTTGCCTCCAGAGACATCTAGAAAAATGCTGCTATGGCCAATGTGAAAGAAGTTATTGCCTATGTTTCCTTCTAGGATTTTGATGGTTTCAGTTCCCACATTTAGGTCTTCTACCCACTTTGAATGTGTGTATTTGTGTGTGTGTGTGTGTGTGTTGTAAGAAAGTGGTCCAGTTTCATTCTTCTGAAAGTTGCAGTTCAGTTTTCTCAACATCGTTTGTTGAATGGACTGTCTTTGCCATTGGATATTCTTTCTTGCTTTGTCAAAGATTAATTGCTCATATAGTTGTGGATTTATTTCTGGGTTTTCTATTCTGTTCCATTGATCTTTGTACCTATTTTTGTGCCAGGACCATACTGTTTTGATACTTATGGCTTTGTAATATAACATGAAGTCCAGAATTGTGATGTCTCCAGCTTTGCTTTTCTTTTTCAAGATTGCTTTTAGGGGTCTTTTGTAGTTCCATACAGATTTTAGAATGGTTTTTAATAGTTCTGTGAAAAAGCTGTTGATATTTTGATAGAGATTCCTTTAAATGTGTAGGTGGCTTTGGGCAGGAAATACATTTTAGCAACATTTGTTTTTCCAATCCATGAGCATGGACTGTTTTTCTGTTTCTTTGTGTCATCTTCAATTTATTTCATCAGCATTTATACTTTTCAGAGTGCAGGTCTTTCACTTCTTTGGGTAGGTTTATTCCTGGGTATGTTATTATTTTTGATGCAATTATAAATGGGGTTGTTTTCTTAATTTCTCCTTAAACTATTTAAGTATTATTGTATAGAAATGCAACCGATTTCTGTGCATTGATTTTGTATCCTGTGACTTTACTGAATTCATTCATCAGTTCTAGTAGTTTTTTGGTGGAGTCTTTCTATATATATTACCATATCATCTGCAAATAATGAAAGTTTTACTTCTTCCTTACTGATTTGGATGTCTTTTATTACTTTTGTTATCTGATTGCTGTGGCTAGGATTTTCATTACTATGTTGAATGAAAGTGGTGAGAATGGGCATCCTTGTCTTAATCCTGACCTTGGGGGAAAATCTCTCAGTTTCCCCACTAAGGATGATGTTAGCGGTTGGACTTTCATAGATGGCCTTTATTATGTTGAAATATGCTCCCCGTAACCTCACTTTGTTGAAGGTTTTTATCATAGATGGATGCACATCTACTCAAATGATAGTCTGGTTTTTAACCTTTCTCTTATTGATGTTATATACCATGTTGATTGATTTGCAAATATTGAACCACCCTGGCAAACCAGGAATAAATTACACTTGACCATGGTGAATGATGTTTTTAATGTGTTGCTGATTGGGCTTGCTTGTATTTTGTTGAAGATTTTTTTCATCTATGTTCATTAGGGATATTGGCCTGTAGTTCTCTTTTTAGTGATGTCTTTATCTGGTTTTGATATCAGGGTGAAATATAATATGTCCTAAAATAAATCATTAGTGCCACAAAACTGCCAGTTATAACAGAATAATAAAAATCATATTATTAGGAAAAAAACATTGAGTTTTAATAGCTCTCTAACTTTTTGCTCCATAAACCCATCATGTACGTTTAGTAGAACATATTCTTCAAGCTGACACTTCAGTTAGGTTTTTATAGACAACAGAAAGATGACAAAAGAAAGTGCTTCTTTCAAAAAGTCAGTGGGAGCTATGCAAAGCGCACTTTAACAGGCAATCAGCTAATACAACTTCAAGATCCTCTGACTCTACTGGAATATAAAGAAGAGCATCCAAATTAATCAATAACTTTTTAGATGTGTTCAATAAAAATAGACAAAATACCCAACCACAAAAGAGCTATAATGTATAAAATTTAGATAAAAGATGCATTTCATATTTTATTTATTTGTTTTTAAAAATATTTTATTTATTTATTCATAGAGACACAAAGAGAGAGAGAGGCAGAGATACAGGCAGAGGGAGAAGCAGGCTCCACACGGAGAGCCTGACGTAGGACTCAATCCACGGTCTCCAGGATCATGCCCTGGGCTGCAGGTGGCAATAAACCGCTGCACCCCTGGGGCTGCCCACATTTCATATTTTATTTGAATACTGGCCTCCTTGCTATGGTTCAATCACTTTTGTCTTCATTAAAGACGAATGAATGATAAGCTTAAATGTTCAATATCAAACTGATACTGTAAAATTGAAAAAAATGATGTGAAAGTGTGTCTAAATAAGCTATGAGAAATAAATGAGGGGTTATTAATTATAATTTTAGAGGAGAAACTGAAGGATGTGTTATGCCAACAAAACTCATAATATAATATCCCTATACTTAATTCAGTAGACATTTTGCTTTGAAATTTCAAATATAAGCAATCATTGGAACAGGTATTGTAAAAAAAAAACCATCATAATAAATTTGAAGCGATTTCATCCAAGTTCAAGGTGAGTTATCTATTGCCAATATTTGGGATAGCAATTGTACTTGTTTAACTGAGTGACAAAAGCAGTACTGAAAATGAACACATTTTGCAAGACAAACATTCAAGGAAGAAGAAAGTACTAAAAAGCAAAGCACACCCTATAATTTTCAAAAGTTTACTGAGTATTTACTACTAATCAAAATCAAAATCAATCCTCTCTCTCTCACTTTCCTCTTTCTTATTTATGACTATAAATGTAGACCAATTATAACTCCACTCTAATTTCAAATGAAGCGTAAGTAAAATTTGGCCATGATAAAGGAAAAAGAGGCAATGTTGGCATTGGCAGATTATGTTATAAATAATTTTATAATTTATTTATTTATTTTTTTAATTTTTGATAGAGAGAGAGAGAGAGAGAGAGAGAGAGAGAGAGAGAGAGGCAGAGACACAGGCAGAGGGATAAGCAGGCTCCATGCACAGGGAGCCCGACGTGGGATTCGATCCTGGGTCTCCAGGATCACGCCCTGGGCCAAAGACAGGCGCCAAACCACTGCACCACCCAGGGATCCCAATAATTTTATAATTTAATGTATAAAATTATTCACTCTGACAATAGGTGATAATGGTAGTTTTAATTCTTGATCACTGTGGAATAGATAATTTAAAAAGGGGTAGCATTTGGGATGACTGGTGGCTTAGTGATTGAGTATCTATCTTCGGCTCAGGGCATGATCCCAGGGTACTGGGATTGAGTTCCTCATCAGGAGTCTGCTTCTCCCTCTGCCTATGTCTCTGCCTCTCTCTGTGTGTCTCTCATGAATATATAAATAAAATCTTTAAAAATAAAAAATAAAAATAAAAAATAAAAAGGGGTATCATTTTCATCTACCTTTGTAAAATCTTCTGACCAATTGCTCTTGGAAAAAAATACTTAAACTTTCTTTTTCTTAGTTTCCTTAACTATAAAGTTAACATAATAATAATTCCTATATTCTACAAGTATGTTTTCTATTTATTAGTATTGGTTTCTGAAATCTGCCCTAACGAGTTTACAAAACTTGATAGTTTACAACAAAGAAATTAATTTTCTCATACTTCTCAAAGCTAGAAGTCTGAAACAAAGTTTTGTCAGGGTTATGCTTTCTCTGAAGCATCCAGGGAATAATTTTTTCCTGTTTTTTCCTACCTCGTGGTGTCTCATAGCAATCTTTGGAGTACTTTGACATGTAGCACACATCCAATCTCTGTCTTCATCTTCACATAGTTTTCTTTTCTGTGGTTCTGTGTGTCTCCTCCTTTTTAAGAACACTAGGCACTGGATTTAGAGCCCATGGTAATCTAGTATAAACTCATCTTATTTCAATACATCTACAAAGATCTTATTTCCAAATAAGATCACATCTGAGGGCGTGGGTAAACATGAATTTTATGTATTCAACCCATTATACTATTATAGTGTCATTAACAATTCATTGTTTTTTAAAGTATTTTATTTTATCTAACACATCCATGTAATCTAAGATTCCTGAAATTTTGTCCTAAGATTCTTGATGGTATTTATGTTTAAACATCATAGCTTTATATAAGTTGAATATTGAAAATGAAATCAACATATTGGAGAACTTTACTAAGAAAAGATTTTATGACTTCACTCAGGAAAAATGAAGCAGTTTACCACAGACCAACATGACATCCAAATTTAATAGAAAAGTGATCAATTAAAAAGTATTTATGCTTTAGAAACTTTAGAAAGGGGCACCTTGGCAGATCAGACAGTTAAGCCTCTGTCTCTGGCTCAGGTCCTGATCTCAGAGTCCTGGGATTAAGCTCCACACTGGGTTCCTACTCAGTGGGGAGTCTGCTTCTTCCTCTTCCTCTGCCCCTCATCCTCACTTGGCTCTCTTTTTCTCTCTATTTCAAATAAATAAATAAAATCTTTAAAATACTTTTAGATAGTTGTTAAATCAAAAATTTATGAGGATGTTTACTTCAGGTCATAATGAAATAACAGGCCATATTTATTGTGTACCATAAAAAGCTAGAAAACTAAACAGAATAAAGATAGCAATTGCTCTCAGTCCTTGGACAAAATGTAGCACGTGCCTGTGGTCTCTGAAAAAAGAAAAGAAGTGAGGTGTGTATTAGTATCACCCCAGCTTTGTCCTTGGTGACATTTCCCAATCTAATGCTAGAAAGGGAAGCCCATGTAGAGAAGTTTTGTCTCAGAGTTAAGGAGAAAGTGATTGGATTTAAAAAGCAGGAAGTCACTGAAAATTGTTGGCTTAATCCCTGACATGCAGCAGATACACAGAATATAAATTATAGGGGATCCCTGGGTGGCGCAGCGGTTTGGCGCCTGCCTTTGGCCCAGGGCGCGATCCTGGAGGCCCGGGATCGAATCCCACATCGGGCTCCCGGTGCATGGAGCCTGCTTCTCACTCTGCCTGTGCCTCTGCCTCTCTCTCTCTCTCTGTGACTATCATAAATAAATAAAAATTAAAAAAAAATAAAAAAATAAAAAGTATAAAACTGAAGAATATTTTCTGGATTATTTGACATAATAACATTCTGATCACACATAAGGTAAATCCACTAGTCCAGAAAAAACAAAAAAGCAAGCAAGCAGACAAACAAACAAACAAACAAACAAACAAAAAACCCAGCTGCCAGCATTGAATGATTCCTGGAGCACATATAGGATGAGAGAAATTTGATTTCATAAGTCACAATCAATAGAATTCACTGAAAAGTTGATGCACCAATGGAGAACTAAAGAGTATGTTTTAGTAATGAGGCTAAATTAACCCAAGTGAAAGCCACACAACTTATAAACAAGATTCCAAAAAATAGATCTGATTTGCAAGTAACTTGATACTTATTTTAAAGGAAGAAAAAAATCCAAACTTCAACAATTTAATAATCACAATATATCTGGCATCTAATCATATGTTACTATATTTTTAAAGAAGCAGCAAATTTGATTGCTAACTTGGAGAACTTTATGGGTTAATCAAAACAGATTTTAAAATAACAGAAGATGCTAGCAGCAGCTATTAGAAATATGTTCAATAATTTAAAGAAAACATGAATATAAGGAAAGGAGAAACAGAACTATTAGAAATAGAAAATCAAATATATTAAAGAAAATTTTTTGAATGAGATTAAGATTTTAAAGTTTTCAAGAGGAAAAAAGTCATTAAGCATGAAGACAGCAAAAGAATCCAGATAAACTAAATCACAGAGGGAAAAATAAGAATTAGTAATTTAAACACAGTCTCATAATCCTAGAGACATTGTCAGGCTAAATAACACAAATGCTATCATAGTTCTAGAAGAGAGAGGGATCAAAAAATATATATGGAGAAAAAATAGTTCCAAAGTTTCAAGTTTGAAGAAAAAGTGTACAGAAACAAGTTGCTCAACAAACTCTAAGTAAGATAAACCCAAAGAAAATCAGAAAGTCACATCATAATTGAAGAAAAAATAGTGATAAACATCTTTTAGGATGGTATAAAAAAGTCACAATGCATGCAAAGAAACCATTAAAAAGAATGACTTTAGGTTTCTCATCAGAAAATGTATAATTTAAAAAATAGTGGAGGACATTTTTAATGTGATAAAAGAAAAGAAAGAATTATCAAATAAGATTTTATTTAAAGATTTTATTCATTTATTTGAGAAAGAGAAATGGAGAGAGAAAGCATGAGCAGTGGGAGGGGTAGAGGATAAGCAGAGTCCCTGCTGAGCATGGAGCCTGACATGGGTCCTGATTTCAGGACCCTGAGATCATGACCTGAGCTGAAGTCAGATGCTTAACTGATTGAGCCACCTAGGAGCCCCTCAACCAAGGTTTTAAGTACAGTTAATATATGCTTCTAAGAGGAAAATGAAATAAAGCTATTAACATACCAGTGTAAGCAGAGAGATTATGTTTGCTAGTATATATTTATCACAAGAAATGCTAAAGGAAATCACTTACATTTGCTGCTTACCATATAGAAGCTAGAAAAAAATATCACCCCACCCTGACCGGTAGAAACATCTAGCTGATATACAATATAATAACTTTTCCTGAACCTTTCAGAGAGCTGAGTTCATATAACAATGAATTAATCTGAAAGCTAAGGGACTACTGTGCTTCAAATGAGCATTGCAAACCTCTGGCAGCTGAAGAAAGACAAAGCCTCCAGACAATTAAGAAGACACTGCTAAAATGTTTACTTTATTGCTGAAGGCCAACTGTGATCTAGCAGGAGATTATAAAAACCATTGGAGTCACAGACACGAAGAGTTTCAAACATAAAGACTCTTTTGCCCAGCACTCCCTGAATGCTCATGAGAAAGACTAGGGGCAAGGAGAAGGCATAGACACAATTCTGCTTGAAATCTATATCTTTTTCTACTTTCCCTGGTAACCTCCCATAATTGGTCTCCAGACCCTCAACATCTTTCTTTTGTATTTAGCTGGGGATGGTATTTAATGTAGTAGATTGGACTATTTCAGGAATTATCTTAGTTTTCCTGAGTATCTCCCATATGTAGAGGAGGTATACATGTTATTAAACTTGTTGTTTTTCTTCTGTTACTCTGTCTTTTATTACAAGGTGATCTCAGCCAAAAATCCTAGAAGGGTAGAGAGAAAATTATTTCTCCTCCCTTACTTAGGAGAGTTTACACCCCATGAAGGCTGGCCAAAAATTCAAATACGTGTTTGTCACAGCTTTGACTGGATTAAGAAGTGGTTCTAAGAGGATTTTAGTGGTTTGAGGCCTTCTTTGTGCCCTGTTTTAGAAATAGAATATAAAATAATTCCTGATACTTTTGGGGGAGATGGCAAAGAAAGATGGCTCTAACTTCACTTTGTCCCATGGACAACCAGATAACACCCACATTAGTATAAATAACCAAGAGAACTATCCAATGATTGGAAGAACAGACTTTCTACAGCTAAATGTAAAGAAGAGGCCACACTGAAGATGGTAGGAAGGGCAGAGACACAGTCAGGAGTTAAATAGACTTGCAGGACTATCTGCAGCAGGGAGGGAAAAAGGTGAGTATGGAGAGGGGAGAGAAAAGGACCTTCATGCTAAGCATCCCAGTCATGAGGAGCTTGCCCAAGGAAGATGAATCTCCATAACATTCAGCTTTGAAAAGTAGAGGGGTCAAATTTTGAGAGTTCTTACAATCCGTGAGGTTTAACACCTGGAACTTTAAAAATCAGTAGGCTCAGCTCTGGGAGAATCTGTAGGGTGAGAAGCAATTGAGTTCTCACCTTTAAAGAGACAGCACAATAAACAGTTCCCTGGATGAATAGCATAGATGTAGCAGCTTGAACAACACCTGGATATGTGAGAAACATTTGTTTACTAATCTCAGAGTATGCTCAAAGGACAGGGATTTTTAGGAAACTTCTCCAAGAACAAAAGAGTTGGTGTGCAGCATTTCCATCTCCCCCTCCTCAACCTAGACACAACAAGGTCACCTGTGGGAAATAGCTCAGCACAACACTCTCCACCTGACTTGCTAAGAAGATGCTTTGCCCCTGTGTTCTCATGAGACACCTTCCCTGTAGCCAGGTCCAAGCTTCAGGTCCCCCCAACCCCCCTGTAGCAGAACTGGCTTCCCCCCCTCTGTTCTGTGGACCTGCCCCCTCCAATATACCTTTAGCAAAAGCCCATCTGAAGCAGTACCACAGCCTGGTAGTGTTCAGTCCTGACAGGGAGCAGCACCACTTCAAAGTACTTCTCACCCCAGGGGGAAGGTAGGACAACCACATACACCAGTCCAACTGCAGCCCCACTAGTGGGATGGGTGCAGACTTCTGGTCAGACTGCAAGCCCTACCCACCAATGAAAAATTCCCAGAGAATGAAATAGGGAAAAACCCCTGCAGTTCAATGCTACTTTATCTCTGTCAAATGCCTGACCTGACTAAACTGAAGCCCAAGGCAGCCCCAGACTGGCCCACTGACAACAAGGGACCAAATCCTGCCCACAAGAGGTAAAAATAGCCATTACAGATGACTGGATTGAAGGCAAAGAGGCTCAACCACAAAAGGAGGGCACATGCAACACACATAGGAGACACTTTTGAGGGTCCAGGGTCTGGTGAACAGAAGATATTACCCTGCAAACCTCTTCTCCATAAGGCCACTGCTTTCAAGAGCAGGAGATATAGCTAACTTTCCCAACACAGGGAGTTAGACAAAATGAGGAGACAGAGGAATATGTCCCAAATGAAATAGGGCAAAATTATAGCAAGAGAGTGAAACAAAATGGAGATAAGCAATATGCCTAATGGAGAATTTAAGGTAATCATCATAAAGATACTCAATGGACTTGAGAAAAGAGTGAAATTGTCAGTGAAAACTTTAAATAAAGAGATAGAAAACATAAAAAAGAATGAATCAGTGATGAAGAATTCAATCACTGAAATTAGAAATACTCTGGAGAGAATAAACAGTGACTAAAAGAAGCAGCAGAATGAGTCAGGGACTTGGAAGACTGATTAATAGAAAGCAATAAAGCTCAACAGGAGAGAGGGAAAAAATAATTTTCAAAATTAAAATAGGGCAGCCCTGGTGGCTTAACGGTTTAGCGCCACCTTCAGCCCAGGGCATGATTCTGGATACTCAGGATGGGTTCCCACATTGGGCTGCCTGCATGGAGCCTGCTTCTCCCTCTGCCTGTGTCTCTGCCTCTCTCTCTGTCTCTGTCTCAAATGAATGAATGAATAAATAAATAAATGAATAACTAAATAAATAAATAAATAAATAAATCTATCTTTAAAAAAAGAAAATAGATTTAGAGAACTTAGTGACATCATCAAATATAAAAACATTTGTATTATAGTGATCCTAGAAGAAGGAGAGAGAGAAAGTGGGACAGAAAATTTATTTGAAGAAATACAGCCAAAATCTTCTTGAACCTGAGAAAGGAAACAGATATCCAAATCCAGGAGGCATGAGAGTCTCAACAAAATCAATTCAAGGAGGTCAAATCCCCAGGGTGCATAGTAATTAAACTGTCAAAAAGTAGTGATAAAGAGAGAATTTTAAAAGCAGCAAGAGCAAAGAAAGTAGTTATATACAATGGAAAGTCCAAAAGGATATTAGTCGATATTTCAGCAGAAATTTTGCAAGCCAAAAGGTAGTGGCATGATATATAGAAAGTGTTGAAACAAAGAAACAAAGACATAAACAAATACATCTACAACCAAGAATGCTCTATCCAGCAGGACTATCATTCCAAATAGGAGAGATAAATAATTCCTAAACAAAAGTTAAAGGAATTAGTCACCAATAAAGCAGTCATACATGAAATATTAAGGGGGACTCTTTGAGGAAAGACCATAAGCAGAAGTAAGAATAGTAGGAAACATAAAAGCAGTAAATTAAGTATATTTATAAAAATTAAGAGATTCACAAAATCGAATCATATAAAGTCTGAGACCATCTACCTAAAACATGGTAGGGAGAGGAATAAGAATGGATTCAAACTTAAGTGACCAAAAAATAATATAGACACTATAAGCATAATATGTTATATACAAAACTAGTGGTAGCCACTAATACACAACCAGTAATAGATATGCAGAAAATAAAAAGCAAAAAATTAAAGTATATCACTAAAGTAAGCCAACAAATTGTGAGAGAGCAAAATAAGAAAGGAACAGAAAAGAACTGTAAAAACAACCATAAAACAAGTAACAAAATGACAATAAATACGTACCTATCAATTATTACTTTGATATTAAATGAACTAAATTCTCCAATCAAAAGATAGAGTGGATAAATAATAGCAAGGCCTATCCATATGTTGCCTATGAGAGGCTTATTTCAGACCTTAAATCACATACAGATTGGTAGTGAAGGGATGGGGAGACATTTATCATTCAAACAAAAGTAAAAAGAAAGCTTGGATAGCAATACATATATCAGACAAGATAAACTTTAAAACAAAGACTGTAACAAGAGAAAAGGACACTATATCATCATAAAGGGAGCAATACAAATATTAACAAACTGAGTCTAACAATATATTGAAAAAACATTCATCGTAATCAAATGGGATTTATTCATAGGATACAAGGTTGGTTCAATATTTGGAAATCAATCAACATAACATACCACATCAACAAGAATAGGAATAAAATCATATGATTATTTAAATAGATGCAGAAAAAGCATTTGGTAAAGTACAACATCTATCATGATAGAAACCTTCAACGAAGTATGTTTAGAAGGAATATACCTCGATATAATAAAGGCCATTTATGAAAAACCTACAGCTAACATCATGCTCAGTGGGGAAAACTGAACTTTTCTCCTAATATCAGGAAAAATACAAAGATATCTACTCTCACCACTGTTATTTAACATAGTACTCGAAGTCCCAGCCTCAGCAATCAGACAACAAAAAGAAATAAAATGCATCCAAATCAGTAAGGAAGAATTAAAACTTTCACTATTTGCAAATGACATGATACTATATATAGAAAACCTGAAAGACCACCAAAAAACTGCTAGAACTGATAAGTGAATTCAGTAAAGTCACAGGATACAAAATCAATATAGAGAAATTCATTGTATTTCTATATACTAATAATGAAGTGTCAGAAAGAGAAATTAAGAAAATAACTTATTTACAATTGCACTAAAATAAATACAATACCTAGGAATAAACTTAACCAAGAAGGTAAAAGACCTGTACTCCAAAAACTATAAATACTGATGAAAGAAATTGAGGATAACACAAGCAAATGGAAATATATCCCATATTCAGGGAATAGAAGAAAGAATATTGTTAAAAAGTCAATACTACCCAAAGCAATTGACAGATTTAATGAATCCATATGAATAGATTAATAATATTCTTCATATAACTAGAACAAATAAGTCTAAAATTTGTCTGGAATCATAAAAGGCCCCAAATAACTAAAGAAATCTTGAAAAAGAACAAAACTGGAGAAATCAAAATCCCAGATTTCAAGATATACCACAAAGCTATAGTAATCTAAACAGTTTGGCACAGGCATAAAAAAGACACATGGATCAATAGAACAGAGTCCAGAAATAAACCCACAATTATATGGTAAGTTAATCTATGACAAAGGGGCAAGAATATATAATGAGGAAAAGACAATCTCCTCAAAAAATGGTGTTGGGAAAACTGAAAAGCTAATACAAAATACTAAAACTGGACCATTTTCTTATACCATTCACAAAAATAAACTCATATTGAAGACCTAAATGTGAGACCTGAAACCAGAAAGTCCTAGCAGTAGCATAGGCAGTAATTTCTCTGACATTGGCCATCGTAATATTTGTCTATATATGCCTTAGGAAAGGCAAGGGAAACAAAAGCTAAATAAACTATTGGGACTACATCAAAATAATAAGCTTCTGTGCAGCAAAGGAAATAATCAACAAAACTAAAAGGCAGCCTACTGAATGGGAGAAGGTATTTACAAATGACATATATGAGAAAGGGTTAGTATACAAAATATATAAAGAACTTATATCACTCAACACACAAAAACTCCAAAATAATCCAATTAAAATGGGCAGAATACATGAACAGATATTTCTCCAAAGAAGACATACAGGGGCACCTGGGTGGCTCAGTCAGTTAAGCATCTGCCTTCAGCTCAGGTCATGATCTTGGAGTCCTGGCATCCAGTTCTGAACCAGGCTCTCTGCTCAGCAGGGAGTTTGCTGCTCCCTCTCCCTCTGCTACTTCCCCTACTCAGTGCTCTATTTCTCACTTGCTAACTCTCTCTCCCAAAGATAAATGAATAAAATCTAAACAACAACAAAACAAACAAACAAAACAAAATTAAAAAAAAAAAACCACCATAAGATAGTTGGTCAATAGACACATGGAAAGATGCTCAACATTATTGATCATCATGGAAAACAATTCAAAATCATAATGAGACGATATCACCTCACACCTATCAGAATGGCCAAAAAAGAAGAAGAAGAAGAAGAAGAAGAAGAAGAAGAAGAAGAAGAAGAAGAAGAAGAAGAAACAAGAAGTGTTGGTGAGTATGTTTAGAAAAAGGAACCCTTATAGACTGTTGTTGGGAATGGAACTGGGACAGTCACTGTGGAAAATATTGTGGAAGTTCCTCAGAAAATTAAAAATACAACTACTCTATGATCCAGTAATTCTACTACTATGTATTTATGCAAAGAATATGAAAATAGTCATTCGAAAAGATATATGCACTCCTACATTTTTGCAGCATTATTTGCTATAGCCAAATTATGAAAACAGCCTATATTTCTATAGATGAAAGAGATGAAACAGATGAAAACATCTATATTTCTATAGATGAAAATAGCCTATATTTCTATAGATCACTGTGTGCTCATGGATGAACTGATAAAGAAGATGTGAGATACATTCTCTCTCTCTTTCTCTCAATCTCTCTCTCTCTCCCAAATGGAATATTATTCAGCCATAAAGAAGAATGAAATATTGTCATTTGCAGCAACATGGATAGATCTAGAGAGTTTAACAGATAATAATAATCAGAGAAAGACAAATATCATATGATTTCACTCACATGTAGAATTCACAAAACATAACAAACGAAAAAAGAGACAAGTCAAAAATATGACTTTTCACTATAGAGAACAAATTGATGATTATCAGAGGGGAGGTGGGTGGGGAAGGATCAGTGAAATAGGTGAAGGATATGGTATTAAGAATACAATTACCATGATGAGCACATAATATTTAGAATTATTGAATCACTAAATTGTACACGTGTAACTAGTATGACTGTATATTAACTATATTAGAGTTAAAATTTTTAAAAAAAATCTATGGTTCCCTAATAGAATATATAAAGAACTACAACTAAGCAACAACAAAAAATAACCTCATAAAATAATTACTGAATATTTGTTTAGGGAATTTTGTAAGTTAACTTGGAGATAATCAAAGATATCTGATAAATAATTTCTGTTCTCAAAGATTATAATCTAGTTTAGCATAAATTGTTTTATATAAGTAATACATTCTATTTTTATTTTACTTTATTTAAAGATGTGTTTATTTGAGAGAGAGAGATAATGGGAGAGAAGTAGAGAGAGAAAGAGACAAGCAAACTCCCTGCTAAGCAGGAAGCCCAACTCAGGGCTCAATACCAGCATCTTGTGATCATGACCTGAGCCAAAACCAAGAGTTAGATGCTTAACCGACTGAGCCACCCAGATACCCCAGTAACACATTTTATAAGGTAACAAGGAAGCATTTTTATATATTAAATATATCAAGTAAGTTCAACAATTAAAATTATAAATACTGCACAGATTGAAAGGGGAAATGTATCACTGTGAAATGAGTTAGGAGAGACTTGTGTGACTATGGTTATTATTTGGATTAAACATGAAAGAGAAATAGGAATTCTATATCCCATTATAAAGAAGATAGTACAATACTGGATCATGGAAAAATTTAAGGGATGTATATTCATGAAGACATAACTTAGAAATTGAACAAATGGCAATGTTGCATTATTAATGTGCATGGAAAGTAAGAGTAAGGGTGAAAACATTGCTAGCCAGAATGAGTATAAACTAGTTTAAGGCATGCTTATGTCTTTAATGAGGCTGGCTGTTCATTCAGCCCTTCTCTAAGAACCTGCTATACCTTTGTTAGAGAGATGATGTCTATTCCCTGATGACATTAAGTGCTCTGGCAGATATTAGGATCTCCTATAGTCTAAGATGAAATTTACAAGTCTTTATACCTTGTGTCCTGCTATACATGTAAATTATTTGTCTTGACCCTATGTCCTTTACCCCACATTTTACATTAAGACTGTGTTATTATAACTGCTTAGTATTATCATGGCACCTAGACTAGTGTTTTTTCTCCAGTTGTGCTCATGGATATCTGGATCAGAATCACTCAGGTCCCTCATAAACATGCCCTGCTGTCAATGTCTATGTGGGCCATAACTACTACCACAAACTGGGTGGCTTAAACCAGAGAAATTTCATTTTTCACAGTTGTGGAGATTGGAGGTCTGATATCAGGATGCCATCATGGCTGACTGAGTTCTGGTGAGATCTCTCTTCCTGGTTTGCTGATAGTTGCCTTCTCGCTGTGTGCTCAAATGGCCTTTCCTTGGCACGTATATATGGAAATGAGTGAGAGAGAGAGGAGAAAAGAGAGGATAGAAGGAAGAGAAGAAAGATAAAAGAGAGAAAGAGAAAAAGAGAGAAAAAGATGGGGTCAGGGGACAGTAGAGGGTACAGAAGGAGAAGGAAGTTCTCTCTGGTGCCTCTTTTTGTAAAGTCATTGATCCCATTATGAGGATTCCACCCTTACGACCTCATTTAAAACAAATTTCCTCCTAAAAGTCCCATGTCTGAACACCATCACTTTGGGGGGTAGGGCTTTAACATCTAAATTTTAGGGGGACACAATTCAGTTCATACCAGCTACCTTTTAGGAGTAGTAGATGCAAAACTTTCTGCCCTTGTGGGAAGGACTGAAAACTCACTGTCAGAACTCTGAACTGAAGCAATGTGGAGATCTGCTATTCTGAGGGAGGAGCAGGAAATTCTTGCCTGCCCAAGATCCTGCCCCCACCTCCTGCCACAGATGCAAGGCTAAACTTGTCTGTCTTTACTTTCCTACTTTTCCATTTCTCAACAGTACTAAGTTATGTGCTGAAATAATAAATATTCCTGTTTAGGAGTGTCTTAGCTATTATCTGGGTTCTACTGAATATGTAAAAATGGGATATGCTTTTATAATAATGAATCTAAGTTTTGCTTTAAGGAGATGAAGTAGTTCTGAGAAAATTGAAAATTAATGGAATTTCATATTTTTGTATTATTATATGCCTTGTTACATACATATAGAATTTGCCTGAATATTGGGGGGGGGCGGTCAGGAGAAAAATTGCTAAAAACAGAAGCTAAAATATACTATAATGTTATCTGGATAAATATGACTTAGGTTATCTTGTCAGTTTGCCACATAGAATTTGTTTTTCCTTGTAGACTCAAATGGAAGCCCTGTGTTCTTTGATATATTTTAATAAGCTAATATTCTGTATAGTCTCATAGTATATATTGAACTCTTTTTCAAAAGAACAAGTACCCTAGGGAGCACTTCATGTCATCAGTAAGTAAAGTGAAATATGTATTACGTAGAGTAGATAATAAAAGAGCCTTGAGAGACTACTTTGTCATTCCAATTGGGAAAAAGTAGATAGCTGGAGCTATAATACAACTCAGTACTGTAATTATGAGGTTTTAAATATGTGGACCTATATCATACATCAAAGGTGAATTTATTTGCCAGGAAAATAGTAACAGCTAAAAGCAAGCACATCTCTGTTCTCTTAACACTAATATCAGTGAATAGTTTTTTTAGCCATTTAAGTACTGTCTGGTAGTCCATACCATAAATACATCAGAAATACTTTAATTGGTGAGGAATGAGTATCTTCCTCCATGGTAACATTTAATTCAGGTCTGAAGGAACTTACAAATAAATGTAGTTGGGCTATAAAACTTTCTCCAAAATACACGATAAAATATAGTGACCAAGCAAAAGTTTAAAAATTTGTAATAGTTTTACTTTAAATGAAGCAAAAATTGGGAATTAATAAAAATAGAATAGCAAATAAAATATTTGTAAAATACTATAAATTCTGATCCAATAATTATCCAAATGAAAGGAGTCATTATTCTAAGGGTTTAGTGTCATGATAGTAAATGACATGCTGGTGAGTATAAGACCATGTTACCATTATTGAAAGTATTAATCAGTGTGGAAGTCCCTTTGTCTTCAGACTCCTTGCTTAATATTTTCTGCATTGTGTTACAATTTCTGTGTGATTTTGAAATTTACCTGATATAGTAATGACAGAGGAAATGAAGAGAAAACCTTAAATATAAAAATACGTAACTAAGTCTAAGAGTAACTCAAAATACAGGAAAACATGTTATCAGGCTTTCTGAAAACAGTAACAACAACAAAACAAAAACAACACTTAAGTAGCAAATGAAAGATTATTTTCTCTTTCTCATATTTTTTTCAGAATTAATTAATTTTATTAATAACAGTTTGGCTGCAATACTTCAATCTTGGCTTGATAATTATTTGTGTGCCATGGTACAACAAATCTCGCCTGTGAGCAGTTTTCCCCAAAGGATAAATCTTACAAAATTATAGTAGAATATCAAAATCAGGAAATTTATATGGATACATGTTTGTATATAATTTTACATTATTTTATCATGTGCAAATTTAGGAAATATGTACTTCAATTAGGATATAGATCTGTACCATCACCACCAATATTGCCCTCATACTACCCATTTATACTCATTCTCGCCATCTCCCCAAAACAAGCATTCCTAACTACTAAACCAATCAGTTTTTCGCTCTCAGTTTTCCTTTTGAGAATGCTATATAAATAGAATCACAGGGGCGGCCCTGGTGGTGTAGCGGTTTAGCGCCGCCTGCAGCCCGGGGAGTAATCCTGGAGGCCCGGGATCTAGTCCCATGTCGGGCTCTCTGTATGATGCCTGCTTCTCTCTCTCTCTCTTGTCTCTATGAAAAAAAAAAAAATCTTAAATGGAATTACAATATGACCTTTGGAAAAGGCACAGTGTCCTTGTCACCCATTAGGGATTTTGTGTGTAACAGTAGTTAGTTTGCTTTTATTGCATGAATATATCACATTTAATTTAACTACTTTTCTATTAGGGACATTTTGTTTCCAAATATTGGCTATCACAAATAAAATTGCTGTAAACAATCCTATCAGGATTTTATGTGAACATAAACTTTTGTTTCCCCAGGATAGATATCAAGGAGTATATTGGTGAATTGTGTGGCAATTGTGTTTGGTTTTTCATAGAACTGCCAAACTATTTTTCATAGTGGTAGCATCCTTCACATTTTGACCAAAAAAATATGAGATATTGTGTCTTCTCATCTTGATCAGTATTTACAATATCACTATTAAAATATGTAACTGCTCTAATAAGTATACACTGATTTAATATGGTTTTAATTTGAATTTGCCTAATGGCTTGTGATGTTAAACACCTTTTTATGTGCTTATTTGCAACCCATATATTCTCTTCAGTGAAATGTCACTTGATCTCTTTAATTTTGTTCATTTTCTAATTTTTTCATTATTGAGTTTTGAGAATATGTTCTACATAGAAGTCTCTTATCAGATATTTGGTTTGATAATATTTTCTTCAAGTTTGTACCTTGTCTTCCACCCTCTTTAACAAAATAGTCCACATCATAAAACTTCCAATTTTGATAAAATCCAATTTAATATTTTTTATTTTATTTATCATGTCTTTTTTGTCATATCTAAGAACTCTTCACCAAGTCCTAAGTTGTCAAAAACAAAGTAAGTCTAAGAAACTGTCACTGTCAAAAAAGAGCCTATGGAAGTATGACAACTAAATAAAATGTGGCTTCCTAGGTGGGATCCTGGAAGACAAAATAAAAATAGATAATACTTAAGGAAATCTGAAATGAAATATAAATTCCAGTTGATAATCTATTAATATTTATATCATCTATCAATATTGGTAATTAATTGTAACAAATACACTACTGCATAGAACATTTAAGTTGAATTCCTTTAATTCAGTGTATTCAAATAGTCCTCTAAGAGTTACTTAACTAGATCATCAACCTCCCAAATACATGAGGTTCAAAGTCAGAGGGCACCTGGGTGGCTCAGTCCTTTGACTGTTGGCCTCTTGATTTCAGCTGCAGTCATGATCTCAGAGTTGTGAGATTGAGCCCAGTGTCCAGATGGGTATGAATTCTGCTGAGGTTATTCTCTCTCCCTCTCCCTCCATCTCTTTCCACTCATCCTTCCCCTCTTTAAAAAAATAAAAATATAAATAAATAAAAATCTTAGGAGTGACATCTCCTCCTTCCTCTTAGCCATTAGTTCTCTTTGTTCATGAATGTGACTCTCTTTTGCTATATGAACTGTATAGGGAAAGTGTAACTTTCCCTTACACTCTCATAACTAACCATCTGTAAGCCTTTATTCTCTCCAAGGTTTATTTTAAAAAATAAGAAATTGTCATATTAATGTGTAAGGCATGAGATCAAACACAGACTGAATTAAAATAATGTTCCTATGTACTAGCTAAATCCTTGGTACTATCAACTGGAATGTTTGTCTCCCAAATTCATTTTTTTAGATCTTAACCCCCAATGTGATGGTATTAGGAGGTTGGGTTTTGGTAGGTGATTAGGTCATGAGAGCTACACTCTGGTGAAAGATATTAGTCCCTTTTAAATGAGACCCTGAAAAGCGGCCTTACTCCTTCCACCATGTGAGGATCCAAGGAGTTGGCAGTCTGCAACCTGGAAGATGTCCTCCATCTGAACTCAACAATGTGCACACTCTTATCTCAGATTTTCTGTCTCCAGAACTAAAATACACAAGTTTCTGTTGTTCATAAGCCATTCAATCTATGGCACTTTGTTACAGCAGCCTGAACTAAGATATTTGGACATATTGCCTAATATACTTAAACTCAGTAATTCTATACATATAAATGAAAAAAAATGTACATCATATTGTTATAAAGATTAAATGAGGGTCCCTGGGTGGCTCAGCGGTTTAGTACCTGCCTTTGGCCCAGGGCGTGAGTCCTGCATCAGGCTCCCTGCATGGAGCCTGCTTCTCCTTCTGCCTGTGTCTCTGCTTCTCTCTCTTTCTCATGAATAAATAGATAAAATCTTTTAAAAAAAAAAGATTAAATGATACTGTATGTGAAAGTACCTAGCATATATATTGGCCCCTATGTAAATTTCCTTAGTACCACTTGCTATCCTATACAGCCAGTTTTAATATTTACCACATCCTTTTGAGGACAGTATAATCATCTATGTTTTTTTCTTCTACCCAGCTTCATGACTTATACCTGGACTAATTTACATGAGACAACGTCTCTAGAACTGTCTGAAATTGATATACCCCTTGGAGAACCATCAGAGCTAATTAAGTCTAGATAAGGACATTCAGTATATTTACTAAGAAAGCCTCACTTTTTGCACAGTAAGGACAAATATTTAGTTTACATAATCATCTAATCTAAAGAGATGATAGCTTTGGGACAGGAAAATCCTAGATGTGGTATTTTTGCCAAGATAGAAAAATATAGGAGGAGGGGCAAGATGGCGGAAGAGTAGGGTCCCCAAATCACCTGTCCCCAACAAATTACCTAGATAACCTTCAAACCATCCTGAAAATCTACGAATTCGGCCTGAGATGTAAAGAGAGACCAGCTGGAATGCTACAGTGAGAGGAGTTCACGCTTCTATCAAGGTAGGAAGACGGGGAAAAAGAAATAAAGAAACAAAAGGCCTCCGAGGGGGAGGGGCCCCGGAGGAGCCGGGCTGAGGCCGGGGCGAGTGTCCCCAGGACAGGAGAGCCCCGTCCCGGAGGAGCAGGAGCTGCACCAACCTTCCCGGGCGGGCGGAAAGGGGCTCGCAGGGAGTTGGAGCAGGACCCAGGAGGCGGGGATGCCCTCGGGCTCCCGGGGACACTAACAGACACCTGCGAGCGCAGGAGAGTGCTCCGAGCTCCCTAAGGGCTGCAGCACGCACCGGAGCAGTTCGGAGGGGCTCGGGAGCGGCTCCAGGGAGGGAGCTGCGGGGCGGGAGCGCAAATCCAACAACGCAGGCCCCGGAGCACAGGGCGCCGGGACACAGCCCAGGATCCGGCCTCCCCCCGGGACAGGCAGAGGCCGGGAGGGCCCAGGACAGCAAGGACGCTCCTGCCCCGAGCTGAGCAGATCAGCGGCCCCGCCCCGGAGCCTCCAGGCCCTGCAGATGGAAAGCCGAGAGCCCCGAGCCCCGTAGTTCCTGCGGAGGCTGAATCCAGGCTTCCAGAGTTGCCATAGCAACTGCAACTGTTCCTCCTGGGCCCCACGGGGTAAACAACCCCCGCTGAGCCCTGCAGCAGGCAGGGGCAGAGCAGCTCCCCCAAGAGCTAACACCTGAGAATCAGCGCAACAGGCCCCTCCCCCAGAAGACCAGCTGGACGGACCAGTTCCAGGGGAAGTCAAGGGACTTAAAGTCTACAGAAATACTCCCCCGTGTTTTTTTTTTTTTTTTTTTTTTTGCTTTTCTTTTTTCTTTTCTTTTGATTTCTGATTGCTTCCCCCACCCCCCTTTTTTTTCACCTTTCTTTCTTTTGCTTTCCCTTTTTCTTCTCTTCTTTCCTTTTTCTTTTCTTTTTCTTTTTTCTTTTTCTCTTTTCTTTCCTTCTCTCTCTTTCTCTCCTTTTCCCAATACAACTTGTTTTTGGCCAATCCGCACTGAGCAAAATGACTAGAAGGAAAACCTCACCTCAAAAGAAAGAATCAGAAACAGCCCTCTCTCCCACAGAGCTACAAAATCTGGATTACACTTCAATGTCAGAAAGCCAATTCAGAAGCACTATTATACAGCTACTGGTGGCTCTAGAAAAAAGCATTAAGGACTCACGATGCTTCATGACTGCAGAATTTAGATCCAATCAGGCAGAAATTAAAAATCAACTGAATGAGATGCAATCCAAACTAGAAGTCCTAACGACGAGGGTTAACGAGGTGGAAGAACGAGTGAGTGACATAGAAGACAAGTTAATGGCAAAGAGGGAAACTGAGGAAAAAAGAGATAAACAATTAAAGAACCATGAAGACAGATTAAGGGAAATAAATGACACTCTAAGGAAGAAAAACCTACGTTTAATTGGGGTTCCCGAGGGCGCCGAAAGGGACAGAGGGCCAGAATATGTATTTGAACAAATCCTAGCTGAAAACTTTCCCAATCTGGGAAGGGAAACAGGCATTCAGATCCAGGAAATAGAGAGATCCCCCCCTAAAATCAATAAAAACCGTTCAACACCTCGACATCTAATAGTGAAGCTTGCAAATTCCAAAGATAAAGAGAAGATCCTTAAAGCAGCAAGAGACAAGAAGTCCCTGACTTTCATGGGGAGGAATATTAGGGTAACAGCAGACCTCTCCACAGAGACGTGGCAGGCCAGAAAGGGCTGGCAGGATATATTCAGGGTCCTAAATGAGAAGAACATGCAACCAAGAATACTTTATCCAGCAAGGCTCTCATTCAAAGTGGAAGGAGAGATAAAGAGCTTCCAAGACAGGCAGGAACTGAAAGAATATGTGACCTCCAAACCAGCTCTGCAAGAAATTTTAAGGGGGACTCTTAAAATTCCCCTTTAAGAAGAAGTTCAGTGGAACAATCCACAAAAACAAGGACTAAATAGATATCATGATGACACTAAACTCATATCTGTCAATAGTAACTCTGAACGTGAACGGGCTTAATGACCCCATCAAAAGGCGCAGGGTTTCAGACTGGATAAAAAAGCAGGACCCATCTATTTGCTGTCTACAAGAGACTCATTTTAGACAGAAGGACACCTACAACCTGAAAATAAAAGGTTGGAGAACCATTTACCATTCAAATGGTTCTCAAAAGAAAGCAGGGGTAGCCATCCTTATATCAGATAAACTAAAATTCACCCGAAGACAGTAGTGAGAGACGAAGAGGGACACTATATCATACTTAAAGGATCTATCCAACAAGAGGACTTAACAATCCTCAATATATATGCCCCGAATGTGGGAGCTGCCAAATACTTAAACGAATTATTAACCAAAGTAAAGAAATACTTAGATAATAATACACTTATACTTGGTGACTTCAATCTAGCTCTCTCTACCCTTGATAGGTCTTCTAAACACAACATCTCCAAAGAAACGAGAGCTTTAAATGATACACTGGACCAGATAGATTTCACAGATATCTACAGAACTTTACATCCAAACTCAACTGAATACACATTCTTCTCAAGTGCACATGGAACTTTTTCCAGAATAGACCACATACTGGGTCACAAATCGGGTCTGAACCGATACCAAAAGATTGGGATCGTCCCCTGCATATTCTCAGACCATAACGCCTTGAAATTAGAACTCAATCACAAGAAGAAGTTTGGAAGGACCTCAAACACGTGGAGGTTAAGGACCATCCTGCTAAAAGATAAAAGGGTCAACCAGGAAATTAAGGAAGAATTAAAAAGATTCATGGAAACTAATGAGAATGAAGATACAACTGTTCAAAATCTTTGGGATGCAGCAAAAGCAGTCCTGAGGGGGAAATACATCGCAATACAAGCATCCATTCAAAAACTGGAAAGAACTCAAATACAAAAGCTAACCTTACACATAAAGGAGCTAGAGAAGAAGCAGCAAATCGACCTGACGCCCAGCAGAAGAAGAGAGTTAATTAAAATTCGAGCAGAACTCAACGAAATTGAGACCAGAAGAACTGTGGAACAGATCAATAGAACCAGGAGTTGGTTCTTTGAAAGAATTAATAAGATAGATAAACCATTAGCCAACCTTATTAAAAAGAGGAGAGAGAAGACTCAAATTAATAAAATCATGAATGAGAAAGGAGAGATCACTACCAACACCAAGGAAATACAAACGATTTTAAAAACATATTATGAACAGCTCTACGCCAATAAATTAGGCAATCTAGAAGAAATGGACGCATTCCTGGAAAGCCACAAACTACCAAAACTAGAGCAGGAAGAAATAGAAAACCTGAACAGGCCAATAACCAGGGAGGAAATTGAAGCAGTCATCAAAAACCTCCCAAGACACAAGAGTCCAGGGCCAGATGGCTTCCCAGGGGAATTCTATCAAACGTTTAAAGAAGAAATCATACCTATTCTACTAAAGCTGTTTGGAAAGATAGAAAGAGATGGAGTACTTCCAAATTCATTCTATGAGGCCAGCATCACCTTAATTCCAAAACCAGACAAAGACCCCACCAAAAAGGAGAATTACAGACCAATATCCCTGATGAACATGGATGCAAAAATTCTCAACAAGATACTAGCCAATAGGATCCAACAACACATTAAGAAAATTATTCACCATGACCAAGTAGGATTTATCCCCGGGATGCAAGGCTGGTTCAACACTCGTAAAACAAACAATGTGATTCATCATATCAGCAAGAGAAAAACCAAGAACCATATGATCCTCTCATTAGATGCAGAGAAAGCATTTGACAAAATACTGCATCCATTCCTGATCAAAACTCTTCAGAGTGTAGGGATAGAGGGAACTTTCCTCGATATCTTAAAAGCCATCTACGAAAAGCCCACAGCAAATATCATTCTCAATGGGGAAGCACTGGGAGCCTTTCCCCTAAGATCAGGAACAAGACAGGGATGTCCACTCTCACCACTGCTATTCAACATAGTATTGGAAGTCCTAGCCTCAGCAATCAGACAACAAAAAGACATTAAAGGCATTCAAATTGGCAAAGAAGAAGTCAAACTCTCCCTCTTTGCTGATGACATGATACTCTACATAGAAAACCCAAAAGCCTCCACCCCAAGATTGCTAGAACTCATACAGCAATTTGGTAGCATGGCAGGATACAAAATCAATGCCCAGAAATCAATGGCATTCCTATACACTAACAATGAGACTGAAGAAAGAGAAATTAAGGAGTCAATCCCATTTACAATTGCACCCAAAAGCATAAGATACCTAGGAATAAACCTAACCAAAGAGGTAAAGGATCTATACCCTAAAAACTATAGAACACTTCTGAAAGAAATTGAGGAAGACACAAAGAGATGGAAAAATATTCCATGCTCATGGATTGGCAGAATTAATATTGTGAAAATGTCAATGTTACCCAGGGCAATTTACACGTTCAATGCAATCCCTATCAAAATACCATGGACTTTTTTCAGAGACTTAGAACAAATTATTTTAAGATTTGTGTGGAATCAGAAAAGACCCCGAATAGCCAGGGGAATTTTAAAAAAGAAAACCATAGCTGGGGGCATCACAATGCCAGATTTCAGGTTGTACTACAAAGCTGTGGTCATCAAGACAGTGTGGTACTGGCACAAAAACAGACACATAGACCAATGGAACAGAATAGAGAATCCAGAAATGGACCCTGAACTTTATGGTCAACTAATATTCGACAAAGGAGGAAAGACGATCCACTGGAAGAAAGACAGTCTCTTCAATAAATGGTGCTGGGAAAATTGGTCATCCACATGCAGAAGAATGAAACTAGACCACTCTCTTGCACCATACACAAAGATAAACTCAAAATGGATGCAAGATTTAAATGTGAGACAAGACTCCATCAAAATCCTAGAGGAGAACACAGGCAACACCCTTTTTGAACTTGGCCACAGTAACTTCTTGCAAGATACATCCACGGAAACAAAAGAAACAAAAGCAAAAATGAACTATTGGGACTTCATCAAGATAAGAAGCTTTTGCACAGCAAAGGATACAGTCAACAAAACTCAAAGACAACCTACAGAATGGGAGAAGATATTTGCAAATAACATATCAGATAAAGGGCTAGTTTCCAAAATCTATAAAGAACTTATTAAACTCAACACCAAAGAAACAAACAATCCAATCATGAAATGGGCAAAAGACATGAAGAGAAATCTCACAGAGGAAGACATAGACATGGCCAACATGCACATGAGAAAATGCTCTGCATCACTTGCCATCAGGGAAATACAAATCAAAACCACAATGAGATACCACCTCACACCAGTGAGAATGGGGAAAATTAATAAGGCAGGAAACAACAAATGTTGGAGAGGATGCGGAGAAAAGGGAACCCTCTTACACTGTTGGTGGGAATGTGAACTGGTGCAGCCACTCTGGAAAACTGTGTGGAGGTTCCTCAAAGAATTAAAAATAGACCTTCCCTACGACCCAGCAATTGCACTGTTAGGGATTTACCCCGAAGATTCAGATGCAATGAAACGCCGGGGCACCTGTACCCCGATGTTTCTAGCAGCCATGTCCACAATAGCCAAACTGTGGAAGGAGCCTCGGTGCCCATCGAATGATGAATGGATAAAGAAGATGTGGTTTATGTATACAATGGAATATTACTCAGCCATTAGAAACAACAAATACCCACCATTTGCTTCAACGTGGATGGAACTGGAGGGTATCATGCTGAGTGAAGTAAGTCAATCGGAGAAGGACAGTGTATGTTCTCATTCATGTGGGGAATATAAATAATAGTGAAAGGGAATAGAAGGGAAGGCAGAAGAAATGGGTAGGAAATATCAGAAAGGGAGACAGAACATAAAGACTCCTAACACTGGGAAACGAACTAGGGGTGGTGGAAGGGGAGGAGGGCGGGGGGTGGGGGTGAATGGGTGACGGGCACGGAGGGGGACACTTGACGGGATGAGCACTGGGTGTTATTCTGTATGTTGGTAAATTGAACACCAATAAAAATTAATTTATAAAAAAAATAGAAAAATATATAGTAGACATAATAATTAATAATGACAGCATCAACAGCTGTGATAGTGACTACTGGGCTAACAGGAGCCATTTAGATTATAGAAGAGTAAAGTGCCTGGGTGGGTTAGATAGTAGAGCATGTGACTCTTGATCTCAGGGTTTGTGAGTTTTAGCCCCATGTTGGATGTAGAGATTACTTAGAAATAAAATCTTTAAAATTCCATGAAATATCATCAATATGTATGTATGTATATATATATATATATATATATATATATATATATACACACACAGATATATATAACACCCCAACATTTTCAAAATACATTGCTTAAAAATTGTACAGAATGTCTATCCAGTTTAAAATGTCATGTGCTTTTATTGCTTTGATGTTATTATGATCATTTGACAACTGAACATTAATCTTTTTCAGAGTTTCTCTTAACGTAAAATTCAAAAGGAGGAAAAAAAAAGAAAGAAATTCAGATTCTACTTTAGATTTAAGTAATACTAATAAAAAAAGATTTAAGTAATAAGAACGCTCTAATTTAATCATTTAATTATTTGCAGTCATTCAAACCAAAGGCTTATCTTGCATTATTTCACTTGATATCTTAAACAAAAGGAACTGTTAACTGAAATCTGTTCTCAAACACTTAATTCATTATCTTATTTTTAAATTTGACTGTCACATATGGTTAACATTTTTTAAAAGTATTTTTTAAATGTTTAATGAAAATTTATCTTTCTTTTGTGATATGAAGATAGTATACCTGTTTTTTTTTTTTTCTTTTAGTTGTGGCCTTCTTAAGCATGATTCAACAGTATCTTTCTGGGTTACTATCTCAGGAAGTCAGATTTTCTCCATTAACTCCACTATAGAAAGCAAACTCAATATGGAACATTACAAAATTAGAGGTGTATCAATTAAACCTTTTGAATTTTCCATTGTAACCCAAGAAATCTTTTAAGAATTGTATTGATTTATTTGAGAGAGAGAGAGAGAGAGATATAATAAGAAGAGAGCAAGCGAGTCTGAGCCGGGAGAGGAAGGGCAGAGAAAGTGGGAGAAGCAGTGGAGAGCCTGACATTGGGGTCAATCCCACCAAAGACAGATGCATAACTGACCAAACCACCCAGGTGCCCCCTCAAGAAACATTTGACTAAACTATTTCATATTAAACCTCAAAGAAGGAACACTAATGTTAATTTTCAACATCTGTGTTAATGGAGGGGTTCTTGTCTGTCACCTAAACTGTCTGAAACCATGCCATTGTTCCTTCCTAAAACCTAAACATGATTAAAGCAACACTTAGTAGTTACTGTGAAGGTATTAATTCAATAGGTGATTTAAAAATTAATTTGAAGTAAATCTACTCCTCACATCATTGCTTACAGGTCTCAAAGGAGCGAGACAGGTACAATTTGAGTATTAGTGTTCGAAATTCTATCTTTATAAACTTGCATAATACTCAACGAATATTTTAAAAGTTTGCTTCAATAAGCAATGACTGATGAAGCCTGTTAGAGAATACAAAATTGAATTTTATATGGACTGTAGTCCTGATCTTACATATGTCTGTTTTTTTACCCCAGTTGTTAGCAAGAGTAAAGAAATATAAATAGTCACTTGTATCCCTTTTAGCTTTGTACCTCTTGTCTATCCATTTAGCCACTTTCCCTGAATTAAGTCTATTTCCTCCCCACACACCATTGGTAAATTTTACCCCCCACCACTCATGTCCTGTCCTCATAATATTTCTGGAAGTTTCTATGTCTTCCTAGTAAAAGACTAGGCATTCTAAACAGCTGTCTGACATGAAGTCCTTCTAAGGGTTTTATCATTCTCTATCTTGCTAAAAAGCATGTTAGCAATTATAGCTCATGGGCATAAAAGACAATCTTGCTCACAGTAGCATTTTGATATTATGCAACATATTAGATATCTTCATCAGACTTCTCCTATACATCAGTGATATTAACTAATATCAAGCTTTACTATTAGTTTTTAAGTATGCAAAAATTATGTGGCACAAATGAAACGGGCAAGTCCAGGACATCCAACTTAGCACCACAGTATTTTTCCTTCTGTCATCAGGCTACTCTGATGTAGGCTAACAGATGGCATCCATAAATGAGATGTGTAATCACCTCATCTACACGGGGGCCATGAAAAAATCATTTTAAACTCAGATATTTATACAAGTCCCATGATATGTCCAGAGATATTCTCTCCAAGAGTTCTTAGATTCCAGATTTTTAACATTAAATAATTTGAGACAAGTAGGTCCATTTTGTTGAACGCATTCTACACATAGAGACTATCATCCTAGCAAAAAGCATATAAGTTATCCAACAGGAAGTGTGTCATAAACATGTCTACAAAAAGATTTACAGATTAAGCTGTCTTACTGTTTTCTTGTGGGTGTCTTACCCTCAGAATTTCAAAACAACTTTAACCATGGTATCACCTCACTTAAAAAAAATATTCTTCCCAATTTGCCATTAAAACAAATAAGAACAGGGCAGCCTAGGTGGCTTAGCGGTTTAGTGCCACCTTCAGCCCAGGGCATGATCCTGTACAGCCGGGATCAAGTCCCATGTCAGGCTCCTTGCATGGAGCCTCCTTCCCCCTCTGCCTGTGTCTCTACCTCTCTGTCTCTCTCTCTCTACTCTCTGTAAATAAAATAAAATAAAATAAAATAAAATAAAATAAAATAAAATAAAATAAAATCTTAAAAAAAAGACAAATAAAAACAAAACAAAGCAAAATTTATTTTATGATATTAAATGTTCTTAAAAGAGTTTAGTTTCCTGTTCTCCCACTTTGTGCAATACAGTTTTTTACTGAATTTTCTTATGGAAAGTCACTATAAATATTTTCTCCCTGTGTGTTCCTTATACATGCTATCTTTGTGAATGTAGGGGCTTTAGAGAAAATAAATACAAGTGAATATAATTCTAAGAAAATGTTTTTTTCAATATTTAATAAACCATTCAATGATTTTATTTTCTGTTTAAGCATCAAATATCAACCTTATTTCTGCCAACAGGAGTAATTATTTAAAAAAATTTTGGTTCATGACTGACTTATTGCACTTAGCTTAATATTCTACAAGTTGATCCACTGCTTGCATATGGCAGGATTTCCTTCTTTTTCAAGACTGAATAATATTCCTCTGAATGCATATGCCACATCTTCTTTATACATCATCTGTTAATAGACATTTATTTTGTTTCCATATCTTGGCTATGGTATATGGGATGCAATGTACATGGGAGTGCAGATATCTCTGACTTCATTTCTTTTGTATATTTATCCAGATTGTGATTGCTATATCATATGATAGTTCTATTTTAAAATTTTAAGAATCTCTGTTTTCCATAGTAGCTGCACAATTTTATATTCCCACTAACACTTCTAAAAGTTCTATTTTTTTCCTTCTTTGAAGTGGGCTCCAAGCTGAGTATGAACTCATGACCTTAAGATCAAGACCTGAGCTAAAATAGAGTTAGACATGTAACTGACTGAGCCACCCAGTGCCATTAAAGGTTGTAATTTGTATGCATCTTTGACTACACTTGTTATTAGTTTTTCATAACACCTATCCTAACAGATGTGAGGTGCTATTTCATTATGGTTTTGATTTGCATTTACCTGACGATTAGTGATGTTGAACATGTTTTCAATGTCTTATCTTTACATGATGACTATTTGCATGTCTTACTTGGAGAAATGTATATTCAAAATCATTTTCCATTATTGCTAGGATTATTAATTTTTTTGCTACTGATTCATAGGAGTTACCTATATGTTTTAGATGGTAATTCCTTATCAGATATATGGTTTAGAAATATTTTCTTCCATTTTGTAGGTTGTCTTTTCACTCTGTTGATTGTTTCCTTTGCTGTACAGAAGTTGTTTAGTTCAACATAATTACACTTGCCTAATTTAGTTTTGTTGCTTGTGCTTTTAATGTCAATCCAAAAAACCATGCTCTCTAATGTCAGGAAGCTTTTGCTCTACATTTTCTCCTGGGAGATTTACAGTTTCAAGTATTATTTAAATATTTAAATGATTTTGAGTTGATTTTTGTTTATGGTATAAAAATAAAGGTCCACTTTGATTCTTTTGCATGTGGATATCCAGTTTTCCTAACAGTATTTATTGAAAACACTATCCTTTTCTTATTATATATTCTAAGCACCCTTGTTGAAGTTTAATTAATCATAACCATTTATATAATGTATCTAAAATAGTAAAACTCGTAGACACAAGGAGTAGAATAGTGATTGCCAGGAGCACAGAAGGTGAAACAGGAAGCTGCCATTCAAAAGATAGAGATTAAGTCGTGCAAGATAAATAAGTTCTAGTGAAATGTTGTACAACATACTGCCTAGAGTTATTAACATTGCATTTTATTCACTATTTTAACTTAATTTGTTGAGAGTAGATCTCATGTTAACTTGCTCTTACTCTATTTAAAAAATCATTAAATGCGGTTCTATATATTTAAATATGATAATTTTAGTGATATATTATATCCGAATTTTAATTTTTATTTAAGAATTTTTTTCTTAGTACACTAAAAAATAAAAAGCATAATGTTCTTTTTAGTTGAAATAGAACATTACTATTGAGAAAATACCCAGTGGCTCTATGAATGTTAATTTACATAATATGCATAATTTATTTAATCTCTCAACAAGCAATTCATTTGCTGAATATAATTTGTCTCAATTTAATAACTTCCATTGAATTACAGGTAAAATTTTCATGCCTATGGACATTTAGATTCTTACCATTTTTTGTTATCCTAGTGTTATATTTTTCAAACTTCAAACATATGGTAGACATTTTAAATGTTACCTTACAAAGATATATTAGGAAAAATCTTTCATTTATGACTTTTTAGTGAATACATATGTGAACTCATAATGGTTACATTTGGATACAGATTTAACTCAAAATATACCTAACGATTGATTTATTTTATTTTATTTATTTTTTTTAAATTTATTTTTATTTATTTATGATAGACATAGAGAGAGAGAGAGTGAGAGAGAGAGGCAGAGGAGAGGGAGAAGCAGGCTCCATGCTGGGAGCCCGATGCGGGACTCGATCCCGGGACTCCAGGATCATGCCCTGGGCCAAAGGCAGGCGTGAAACCGCTGAGCCACCCAGGGATCCCCTGATTTATTTTATTTTATTATTTATTTTAAAGATTTTATTTATTTATTCATGAGAGACACAGAAAGAAAGAGAGGCAGAGACTCAGGAAGAGGGAGAAGGAGGCTCCTTGCAGGGAGCCAGATGCAGGACTCGATCCTGGGACTCCAGGATCACACCCTAGGCCAAAGGCAGGTGCTAAACCGCTGAGCAACCCAGGGATCCCAACTAATGGTTTATTTTTTTTTTTAACTGAATGTAAGCACTCAATAAAATGTAATTATCCTTAGGATCAAATGTTTAAAGATTATTCATTCATCTTATTAAAACAATGTTTTACAGGTCATTATAGTTTTAAAGTAAGATGTTCTAGATTCAGTTATCAATCTTTTCATGTTTGCCTGGGGATACATTATCACATAACAATGTACTTAAAATAATTTCAAGGCATATTCTTATATCTTGTTGATTATGACAAAGGAATGAAGATTTACACATGCACTTTTTTAGCAGAAATGTTTGTTTCAGGAGTCCCTCCTAGCTTTTCAGATAGTATTGAGTAACCGAAAGCAGTAAAGATTGTTACCCTTTCCTTTCTGCTCCAAAATATAAGCTTAGTGAACAAATCTACTAAGTTTTTGTCTTCCTAATGAGAACAATATGAAAAACTAGGTAGACATATGGACACAAATTACCAAACTTTTTAAAGAAAACGATAGATTCAGAAAAGTTGTAACATTTACATTATACTGAGAAAATTAAGTAGTTGAAGAAGAAGAAAATTAATAGATTGGATAGCAACTTCTTGCCAGAATGTTTAATTATGTTTTGTTTTATTTCTAAATTTTAATTTTTAATTTTTATTTTTTTTTATTATTTCTAAATTTTAAAATTTAAGTGGATTTGTATAGATAGAATGGTCTCCCATTTATTTTGTCCATAAAAATTACAGTTAACTTCTATAAGACATGTCCAATTTATTAGGAAATAATTCTTATTTAAGTAATCTTTTATTAGAGAGAAGTACAAGATTATTCTCTCAAATTTCATGTCATTTTCTAGAAAGTAATTAGGTTTTAATAAAAAGTGTATGGGCTTTGGATTACACTTAAAATATTTCATATTTCATTTTTTAAATTTAGATTTGATTTGTTACTGATGTATTTATTATTATCTTATTATTATTTTTTTAAAGTAAGCTCTACACACAAATTAGGGCTTGAACTCATTACCCCAACATCAAGTGTTGCATGCTTTGGTGACTGAGGCAGGTAGGTATCCCTAGTGATGTATTTATTTGAAGGCAGGTTTTTTGTTAAAAGATCTCCTTGGTTTAAATGTGATTATTCAAGTGAGATGCATAATAACTAATAGACCAATATACGGAGTTATCAATAAATGATAGTGTTTTAATGTGTTTAGTTTTGCTGAACTAATATGTTCTGTGTTATTTGGAATAATTCTTTCCTGAAATTTGTGAAAAGAATAATTGATAGAAATAAAAATTTTTAAACTCAAAAAATTATATTAAAATGCCAATAAACTTGTTTTCATTGATCTTAAATTTCAGTTTTCACAGATATATATTTAATCATATATTATCCATTATGATATAATATGCCATTGAGAATAATGAATAATGTGCATACAGGTACACACATATATGCATTATGTGTATGTACATTGAATAAGCCATTTGCATTGCCCATTATTAATTTGGTGTAATTATATAACCTTGGTAGAAAACTTAGGCAAATCTCATGTATTTTATATGTACTTCTTTAAGCAAACATATCTGTTTTCACTTTCTGTTACAAAAGTTGAGTTGCAACGAGAAACATATTAATTAGAATATCTAGTCCAAGATAGCGATCAATGTCTGAAGTTGATTCAACATTCCATCTTCTTCCCAAATGTAAGCCTGCTTCAGGTTTGAAGTCTGCTTACAATTTCTCCTCCATTTCCACACTATGTCTACTTCTGAAAGATTTGTTTTTGTTTTTTGTTGTTTTTGTTTTTTAATAACGTCAGGTCTTTTAGAGGAGATTTAGAGGAAGATTTAGAGGGAGATTTAGAGGAATGCTAAGATTTTAATTGCAGATGTTCCTTTTTCTGTGGGCTGAACTTGTACTCTGTGGGCATGGCAGAAGTTTACCATTACGTTTTTCATGGAATCACTAGAGATTCCTGATGGCATGCCTCTCCAACTGACATTATTCTTACCCTCATTTAACTCTTGCTGGTTGTTGTTTATAACTAATCTAGTATCCAGCATTGTCTCTCAACTTTTTGCTGCTGGAAATGTTCCTTGTACTTAAAGGGACATATATGACAGGATTTAATGTGTCCTGATCTCAGTTCTTTATTCTGTGTGCTATACATCTTATCCACAGACCAAGGCAAAGGAATTGGGAAATAGATATTAAAAAAAAAAATCATGCTTTGGAAAACTCTGTGAGTCCAAGAAAGCCCATTAACACTTCCTTCTATCTTGTTTCATGGATGGACTTTCTTACGTATGGATTCAGCACCAATCTTCTCTGTGTCTCAATGACAGGAGTATATTTCAAAGCACTTTGGAAGCTTTTCTTACTAAAGCAGAGGTTAGAATTAGTACTCTTACTTCTCCCACTATGTGGGATGCCTAACAAACATGACAAGGCAATAGCTGCCTCCAATATATTTCCTTCTCTTCCCTTCACTAGAGGTCTTTTATACTTAAAATGATGAAAGGAATTGAGGGTTCAGGAAGTGGGTTCTCAGACATTTCCCATCCTGCAAATAGTGATCTGGTTTTGAAATTTCACATTTTTTGAAATTGTGGACTATTTATAAACAGTTTCATATGCTACTATATATCATTAAAAATAAGGTGTAAGTTTTCCGTATCAGGACATAGAGATCCTCACTTCTTTGTAACAGCTGTAGAGTTTTCATTATATGTGTACATATTTAATCCATACTCTACTAATCATACTCTATTTCAAATTGTACGTCTTAAAAATGCTTGAATATCTTTATGTATAAAGTCTAAGTGTTCTGGATTACTCTAGGTTAATTTTCTAGAACTGGAGAATCTATGGGTCAAAAATTAGCATCTGTTTAAAATACTAATAAGTATTTGATAATTCTTCCACATTGTATATCATCAAAATATACAAACATGAGCAATATTTGCCAGTAACAAATTCAACAAAGTATCACACACATGGTGTGTCATCAAATTGTGGAGGCTTGCCAATCTAGTAAATAATTTCTATATAGAAAATTACTCTTCTAATTTAAGTTTCCTTTATCAGAAATAAGTTGGGGATATTTTCATGTCTTTTAAAGTAAGTAAAAATATCTGTAAACTGTATAGTTGTGTAATTTATCCATTTAATTTTTCCCAATGCATTTTTGTAATTAATACTGCGCAGTAAGAATGTTTATTATATTAAAGAGATAAAGTGTTTGCTATATGTATTGCCCATATATTCCCCAATATATCATGCACTTTGGGCTTTATTCACACGTATTTTTTCTTTGGGTATATGTCAAATCTATTACTTTTGGTTTAATCTTTAGTAGATTTTAGAACTACAAAATAATGTTTAGATAATAAATACTATATGTAAATAAAACTACATAAATATATAAAATGTATAAAGTTGTTTTATATATATGTATATATTTAAACACTAATAGTCCTCAAAAAACAAGAATTGTTGTACGAAATATTCATAAAGAGTTAGGAGTCATTATGTTCTGTCTCCCTTTCTGATATTTCCTACCCATTTCTTCTTCCTTCCCTTCTATTCCCTTTCACTATTATTTATATTTCCCAAAAGAATGAGACCATATAAAGTTTGTCCTTCTCCGATTGACTTATTTCACTCAGCATAATACCCTCCAGTTCCATCCTCGTCGAAGCAAATGGTGGGTATTTGTCATTTCTAATGGCTGAGTAATATTCCATTGTATACATAAACCACATCTTCTTTATCCATTCATCTTTCGATGGATACCGAGGCTCCTTCCACAGTTTGGCTATTGTGGACATTGCTGCTATAAACATCGGGGTGCAGGTGTCCCAGGGTTTCATTGCATCTGTATCTTTGGGGTAAATCCTCAGCAGTGCAATTGCTGGGTCGTAGGACACTGAGGGGGGCACTTGACGGGATGAGCCCTGGGTGTTATTCTGTATGTTGGCAAATTAAACACCAATAAAAAATAAATTTATTACTAAGAAAATTAAAAAATAAAAAGTAATCCCAAAATATTCATAAAGATGTAGTTTTCTTTCTTCCAGATGGCTACCCAGTTGGAATTAATGGCCGTTAGGCTGATATGTTTTAATATAAATTAAGCATTTTGAAATATATTTTACTATCTGGTAGAGTGAGATCTCTTTATGTTATTCTTTTCTTTTCAAAACTTTCCATGCAAACTGTTTATATGTTCCATATTTACTTGTCCACATCAAATTTGAGAACAGTTAGCTAATCAACATTGAAAGAGTTTGCCTACCTACTACTTTTAGAAGAATCATTAATCATGTCTAGAGAAAAAATGCTTATTACACTGAAGATAAATGATGTAGTCAGATGAAGACTGAAAATAAACGTTGATTCTAGCAAGATTCCTTAACAGGAGCCTCATGAAATGAAGTGGATCAGAGACAAAGGTAAGAGAGAGAATACTGAGTATTTTCCTCCCCTTGATCTATTAATATACTTAAACAATGACCTATCAATATGCAATTATGCACACATCAGTATATGAAATATACTTACAAAAATTATTTTTAAAGCATGTATATATGTGCCTGTGTGTGGTGTGTGTTTGCAGTGAGAATGGTGGATAGTAGTTCAACATGTTATTAGCTGAAAGTTTGATTTTAATACATAGAAAATGAGTAAACATATACAAACATACATATATACTCTACATATTTATATATACACACACTATTATACTTAATATTTATATTAAGTATAAATATGTAGTATATACATATGTATAATTTATATAAATTTACCTAATTTTCTGTGGAGTGTAACCAAAATATCAGGCTATTATCTATCATCCATAGATATACTTTGAGGTTCAAATGAGTAATTGCAATAGGAATGGGATAACAAGAAGATCCTGTGTGTCATAAGGGAAATATTTGCTGAGTTCTCATAGCATAATAATACAAAAGAGAATTTGGTTCCTTGGAAAGGAAAACCTTCCAAGCTCCCCATTCTGCTATTTTCAAAGAAGACACAAAATTATGTAACCTATTTTCATCAGGTTAATACTGTGATAATTGTTGTGTCTATTAGGGGAAACTCATAAGGGCCATGCTTATGGAACAATTGTGGGTCTCTGTTCTGCTACCACAGACTTTTTGTAAGTGCGAGTCACAAGGTGAGAAAAATGTCTGCAACTAATAGACAAAGATATGGAAGATGAGAAATGGAGAGAGACGTGAGACCCAGCAAGAGAGAGATTTAGGGATGACAAATTAGACTACTAGTAGGAAATGTATGTATTTTAAAATTTTAGTATGTAATTAAAGTGCCTTTTTCTTGATATCATATCATCAATCAAACTCACATTTCTACCTAAATCTTTTAGAAGTTTTGAAGATACATGAAAAATTAAGAAGTCTTCTTTGAAGGTGAATAAAGGGCATGAGTAGAAGCCTGTCTTTATGATGCAGGCATCCACTAGACCATAAAACCTTTGTCTCCCTTTTACAGTTTTATTGATTTCATTTAATAAAACTTATTTATGAACGTATAGTAAGGAATACATAAGAGATGGCTCATAGAAGAGTTTTTATAAGTATGTGCTGCATGAATAGATGAGTTAATTAATGAGCTAACCAGCTAACATTCCTGTTATAAAAGGAAAGATGGGCAAGGATTAAAATACAGAAAAAAAATGCATCCTCTACAGTGTTGTTTTTAAAATTGTGGCTTGTGAAGAGTAGATTTTCTTGTGATGATGTACACAGAGGAGAGTGTAGTTATTTAAATAAAAACTATCAAAAAAATTCTATCTGTATAGAAGGAAGACTTCAACAATCAGGGTGATGAAACTGGATACAAAGTTTAGCACTGTAACATTTTAATGTAAACCTAAGGACAGGTTTGGGTTTCGGTCCTCCAATATATTCACAACAAAACTCAGAGACCCTATTCAAATCACCCCTGTGATTCTGAGGTAGTTACATGTATTATCCTTGGCCAAAATACTGTCAGAATTACTTCCACAATTAGTGGGTAAACTATATGATCTGTTAGTTCTTGATATAAAGTTATTGTCTTTCTAGGATCTGAAGCCCTAGATTTAAGGGCCAGATGGGACTTATTTGTCATAAAGCAAACTGAAAAAATGTCTAGGAAGAGTAATCCTCTGGTTTATACTCATTTACTTCCATGCCTCAGTACTAAGCTAAAACACCTGCTATTACCCTAACACCTTTGTTTGTTTTAAATCCCAGAAGGCACTTACACATCTGTGGATTATTTATACATTTATTTTTATTTTGAAACAGATGTGCAGATAAACAATGGAGCTGTTAAGGAAGAATTTTATCGTTAGGAAAAAGCAAGAGAACTATTACGTCTCAAATGAATAATAGATATAGAAAGTTTCTGCTATGTTGTTTTGTTTAGAATTTTTTATTTCCCAAAGATCCATGTGCTTTCTAATATGTGTAACAATTGATACATGAGCTATCTGGAAAGAATTTTGGAAATAAATGCAACATAACAAACTGATTATATATAACTCATATACAGTAAGTTGTGCAGATTAATATATTTTCAGCTATGTATTTTCTCATCAAATCTGTACTCAGATTATGATGCTCTATGATATAGAGCAATATCAACAATCCTAAGGCATCAGTTCACAGTCAGTAATCCCAAAATATTAACTGCTATTGTAACCTCTTATCACCATAGAATTCCTGATTTTGATCTCCATATAAATGGAACAATAAAGCATAAACAAACTATTGTTTATGGCTTCCTTTCCTCAATATCATATCTGAGATTCATCCCTCTTGTATTTCATACATTTTAATTACTGTGTAGTATTCCATTGTGCCAATTAACCTACAATTTCTTAATTTATGTACCCATTCTGTTATTAGAAATCTTCTTTGTTTAAGTCTTGGATATTATGAATAAAACTTCTATAAACATTGTTGTATTTGTTTTTTGATGGACATTAGAGTTCCTCTCTGTTAGAAACATAATTTCTAGTTCACCATTATATACATATATATATATATATATATATATTATATACATATATATATAGTAGATACAATCAAACCTTATTAGATACTGCAAAATTTTTCTAAAGTGGTTGCCCTAATTTAAAATCTCACCAACAATGTGTATTTGCATTTGTGCACATTATTTCTTGGGTTGTCAATCCTTTTATCTATTCCAATGGGAATGTAGTGGTATTTCATTGTGCTCTTGATTTGCGTTTCCCTAATAAGTAATTAAATTGAGGCATTTAAAAATACTTATTGGGGATCCCCGGGTGGCTCAGCGGTTTGGCACCTGCCTTTGGCCCAGGGCGTGATCCTGGAGTCCCGGGATCAAGTCCCACATCAGGCTCCCTGCATGGAGCCTGCTTCTCCTCTGTATCTCTGCCTCTCTCTCTATCTGTGTCTCTCATGAATAAATAAATAAAATCTTAAAAAAAATACTTAACCATTTTGGTGGATTTCTTTAAAAAATATCTGATCAATTCTTCAGCCTTTTGAGTCCTTTGTCAGCATGATGTTTTACAAATATCTTCTCCACATCCATGGCTATTACTTTATATATCTTTTAAACAAATTCAATAGATTTCTAATTTTTCCATTTATCCATAACTGTTGAGTGTTTATAACATGAAATTAACAGTGTCATTTTTTAAACATATGTGTTTCTGCACCTAATGGTTTTCCTAAAATATATGATTTTTCTAACATCAACTTTTTATCATTTTAAAGTTTTTTTTATGAACACAATGTATGTATCCTAACACACAATCATATTAGAGTTTTTAAGATTTTATATATGTTTATATGCATACACACATATCTTAACTTGACACCCTCTTTTTTTAATTGCAGTGTTTGGCTCATGAATATTAATGTAATTATCCATACTTTTAGGTGAAAGTTGAATCTGTTTTTCTATTTATAAAACTTTTTCTTTACTCCATTCTATCAGATATTGCCTTCTCATGGATTACCCATAAACATTTTTTCATATATTACCTTTATGATTAATATGTTCTAGTAGACAAAAATAGAAGAAATTTTCATGAGCAGATCTACAATAAGAGATATAATGAAACTGGTAGTTCATTAAAAAAAAATGTGGTCTTTAAAGGAATTGCATAAATGCCAGAAGAAAGAACATCACTGGAAAGCATGAACCTCCAAGTAAACATAGGAATATATTTATTTATTTATTATTTTTTAAAATTTTTTATTTATTTATGACAGTCAGAGAGAGAGAGAGAGAGAGAGAGAGAGAGGCAGAGACAGGCAGAGGGAGAAGCAGGCTCCATGCACCGGGAGCCCGACGTGGGATTCGATCCTGTTCAGGATCGCGCCCTGGGCCAAAGGCAGGCGCCAAACCGCTGCGCCACCCAGGGATCCCTGAATATATTTATTTTTAAAGTAATAATAATAATGTCTAATAAAATTAAATAAATGACAATAGTAGTACAATAATGTGTTATGGTTATAAATATGTGACAATAATATTTCAAAAGACATGACAGCTTAAATAAATATCTATAAATCTCCACATTGTTCAGGAAAAGGTAAATATGTTAACATAAGGTATAACATAATACAACAGGCATATATATAATTTCTAATGTTGGGGTAATGCTAGTATGCTTCCTGATTTCAATTTTTTAAAAAATTTGAATATGTATTTTTAAATTTTCCATCAGTTCTAGAAAATACTTAGCTGACATTTGTTCAAATATTGTTTTGCTACCATTCCATTCCTTCACCTTTCAGCACTCGGTTTTACCTATATTAAGATATTTTCACTATTTCTAACTTGTCATGTAAACTTGCTTTTCCTGTATTTCATATTTTTCCTCCATAATTCTGAATATTTTCTCCTGATCTGTTGCCAATGACTAAATATGTTTTCTGTTGTGTCTGAACTATTTTTAACAATAAATTTTATTGAGGGGAACCTGGGGTGGCTCAGTAGGTTGAGGGTCAGACTCTTGATTTCAGCTCAGGTCAGGATCTCAGGGTTGTGGGATCCAGCCCCCAGTTTTCACACTCTGCAATTAGAAGGAAATCTGCTACTCTTCCTCTGTCCCTCCCCCAACCAATGTACTTTATCTCTCTCTTTCTAAAATAAATAAATCTTTAAAAAATAAATTTTGTTGAGGTATATATGATGTATAATAAAAGAATAGATTTTAGGTTTATTGTTTTATGAATTAATTACTGATATACAGAAACATCTCATTTTTGTGTGATCATCTTTTTGCATTCCTTTATTAGTTTTAATAGCTTTTTGTGGACTCCTGTGGGTCTTATATACATGTAGATAAAAAATATTGTTATATATGAATAGAGATATTTTTACCTCTTCTTTGCCAATTTTGATTAATTTAATACATTTTTTTTGTCTAATTGATTGGGTAAAACTTGCCATACAATGTTTAATAGCAGTGGTGAAAGTAGGTATCCTGACATTTTTTCTTACTCTTGGAGAAAAGCTTTCAGTCTTTCATCACTGATTATGATGCTAGCTGTTGGTTTTTTATAACTGTTCCTCATCATGTTGACAAACTTTCCTTCTAGTCTTAGTATTCTGAAAGCTTTTTTATCATGAAGGGTATTACATCTTGTCAAATGCCTTTTATGTGTCAGTTGAGATGAACATGTCTTTTCTTTGGTCATTCTATTAATGTGATATATTACATACACTTATTTTTTTATGTTAAACAACTTTTGTATTCCTAGGATAATTCTCACTTCACTATGGTATATAATACTTTTAATGTGTTATTGGATTCAATTTCTATTATTTTGTGTAGTATTTTTGTATCTAAATAATTATTGGTCTATAATTTTATTCTCAAATGATGTCTTTATCTGGCTTTGGTATCAGGATAATGCTGGCCTCATAGAATGTGTTAGAAAGTGCTCCTTCTTCAGTTTTTTTTTTTTTAAGATTTTTATTTATTTATTCATGAAAGACAGAGAGAGAGGAAGGTAGAGACACAGGTAGAGAGAGAAGCAGGCTCCATGCAGGGAGCCCAATGTGGGACCTGATCCCGGGACTCCAGGATCAGGCCCTGGGCTGAAGGCAAGCGCTAAACCACTGAGCCACCCACGGAGCCCTCCTTCTTCAGTTAAAAAACTGAAACTAAAAAACTACAGTTAAAAAACTAAAAAGAAGAGTTTAAGATCAGTGAACACTTGTAATGAATTGGGTTTTCCTTTGTTTTAATTCTGGGCATTTTGTTTGGTTCCTTTTTATAGTTTGGTTCTCTTTACTAATGCTTTTTTTTTTTTTCTTGCAGTATATTCCTGATTTTCATGATTTCCTTTAGCTCTTTGAGCGTAATTAGTGTAATTAGCTTATTCTTTGCCTGGTAAATATAATCCCTGTTTATCTTGGAGGATAGTTTTTGTTCACTTATATTTTTCCTATAAATGGGGTCATCCTTTCTGTATCTTTATATTCTTTATGATATTTTGTTGAAAATTGAATATTTGAATATTGTAATGTAGTAACTAAATAAATCAGTTTCTTCCTCTTCCCCATAATTTGCTATTATTGGTTTTTAAAGACTACTATCATCTGTTTGCTTAGTTACTTTTTCCAAGCTATTTTTTCAAAAATATGTACTGTATTATGTGTGGTCTCTGAAGTCCTTTCTCCTTTAACTTTTTTCAATTATAATTTTGACAAAGATTTTCTTGAATGGCAGTAATGTTTTTATTTATTTATTTGTTTTACATTGATTGATTTATTTGAGAGAGAGCGGAGTTGGGGAGGGAGAGAAAGGGAGATAGAGAATCTCAAGCAGACTTCCCTCTAAGCATGCAGCCTGATTTAAGGCTCAATTCCACTACTCTGAGATCATGACTTGAGATCAGGTCAGATGCTCAACCACCTGAACCACCCATGTACACCATGCAGGAGCATTTTTTAATTGCCTTTTTTAAAATTCAGTGTTTGCTTAGTGCTACAAATCTTTGACTTTGACTCTTCGAGAGTTGTAACAAGGTTGGTTCTGACAATTTTTGCTTGTTTTTTCCATGTTTGTGTGGAGAGACAGGAGTAAGGGGCTGCCTACTCTGAAATTTTATTGATGTCTTTGTCTTATTATTAATGGATTGATTGATTGATGAAGTATATTACATTTAAGTTATAATTTTTAAAAGCTCCAGAAAATATTTTACTAAAGGTCTTTTATGTTAAATTATAGACTAAACTTATTAATAATTTTAGATTCTGTTTCTGCTGATGTATTTCCATTTAGTCTACTCTAGAGCTTTATTGTATCTAACTGAAAGTCTAGGGTCCTTACTGGGCCTCGCCACCTTGGCAGACCTTGAATTCCAACCTCGGTTATCCTAGTACCACACAGTTGCTGAATTCTCTGCTAAATTCCTTAATATTCTGATACTATTTACTCTTTTCTTGGAGTACTTTACAGTTTAGGAACTGCTAAAAATGTCAAGGGCCACAACAATATTTTTCAAGCATTTCATGCAGGGTACCTCTTTGTGGTTTCTCCTTTGTAAGTTTTTGTCCCTCAAGTTCCTGTGATATTTAAAGCATAAATTCCACCTGCTTCCTGCTAGGACTCTAGTCTCAGGGACAGTCTACTTCTTGCTTAGCTATGAATAGTTAAATGTGCTCAGAGAAAAAAAAACTACTTTGAATGTGGAATTTCCCCTAATATATATTCCTTCTCTCGGGAACCACAGCCTCCACATCATTAACTGACCTCCCATGCCTATGAAAAAAATGTTTTCACATTTTTCCAGGTTTTAATTTTGTTTAGAGTGGTATTATTCAAGTTAATTCACTCACCCTTGGTGTTTAGTTATCTATACAGAGTCTGAGTTCACCAAATGTGCTGAGGCAAAATCAGTTGTACCTTAAGGGCTGTGAAGTTTTTCCAGTATAATTTTCCTCTAGCAGGACCCTGTCACAAGTGTCACAAGTGTAGGATCCACATTTTCAGCCATCCACTTGTCTCCTAGATGAACTAATGTTCGCTCCCTGGGCAAAAGTAACTGCAAATACAACCTCTTTCTCTTCTCTTTCTGGAATATATCCCTGCCTTTATCATTTGAAAGCTTTCTGTGAATTCAAGTACATTATTTCTTAGGTTGTCCTTAGGAAGAGCAATGGTTTTAAAGCCAACTATTCCAAACTACCTGGGAGTGGACCATTTATATACAGATTTTAAATGGTAAAATTAAGTATTTTCCAGCAATATTGTTAATGGGGAATCTAGAGAATGGGAAGGTCAATTCTGGAATGTAATAAAGTTATATAGTCACGCATTAGTAATTGTGTAAATTTTAACTCTACTACAAGTATAAAATAAATGGTTATCTTTTCCAATACTTCATATGCATGTATTTCACCCAATTTGTTATCCCAAATTTTTATTTAAAAGTATTTTAATTAGAATTTTTCAGTCAATAAATATTTAATTGTCCAGATTCACTTAAACAATTACACACACACACACACACACACCACATTAACTTGACTTGTAAATATACACACATTCATTATTACTTCTTAAGTATTACTTCTTAAGAAGTAATAATGACAAAGTGAAGATAAGACCAACACCAATATTTACCTCTTCCCAACTACCCTCTAATGATAGCTTTTTAATATAAAAGAGAATTAAAGAATTCTTATAAATTTTTATAAGAATTTAAAAGTCAGTTATAACTTTCTCACTTTTACTGAAACATAGATTATTTCTTAGGACAGTTTTCTTGAAAACCTTCCTTTGAAATTTTATTCTTTATCCTATAATCAATGACGTAGATAGCAGGTTGGTAAAGTCTTCACTCCTCTTTTTTTTAGACCATTCTCCCTTGCTACTTACAATAGATATTGGAAAAAAATCTTAGTCTATTTGAATCACTGGTCTTTCTTATTATAGTCAGGTATAAGACTTTCTCCCATCACATCCCTCATCCCATAAAGATTTCAGTTTTTGTCTTGCCATCACTCTTCCTAATACTACACATTCTCAAATCTCTAGACACTGCAAAATGTATGTAGATTATACTTCAGATATACTGGCCTCACCAAGATATGGTCTCTTCCTTGATACTATCATCCTCCCTTATTCAAACACACTGACTTTAAAAATGTCAAACCTATAATTTCCACTAGCAGTTACAACTACTCAATTTCCTGCTTATTCTAATACTGGCACAAATCAATTTTAGTCTCCACCAATATAACAATCTATTAATACTACTATTTTCTGACCCTCATTTTTCTGTGTTCTGATTTGTCTGTTTATCCAGTAAAGATTCCAGAGTCCATCAATATGTTTGATTCCTTCTGTATAGAATTTTAACTTTTTCATTCTCAATTTATTTCACTTTATTGGTAGGAACTGCAACCCCAGTTAAATTTCATTTTTTTCTTAATAAGGAGCCTATTCCAAAGAGGCCGTATCTGACTATAAAAAAAACAACTAATCATTGTTGATTGATCCTATTTTAAATTCAGGACTAGCAAACTCAAATGGCTATTGGTTTTTTTTTTTTTCAGTCTCATAAGACTTCTGTCTTAGACAACTATTTTTATTTTATTTTTTTACAACTATTAATTATTATAGCCTCTCTACTAAAAGCTACAATAATGCCTCTCACATCCTCACTTTTAGCAAATAATTTGGCTTCTATACTTCTATACTGAGAAAATAAAAGCAATTAGAATATAATTTCCATAAATTCTAATCCAACAGCTAGGCAGCTGTGTGCACGTTTGCTCCACTCTACTTTCTCCTATTATGTTCTCCTATATTAGGCCAACCCTTTCACATTTGCACTCCAGCATTTGCCTATGCTCTGTATCCTGAATAATTTTTCCTTCTCCTTTATTTTCATCATTAAACAAACATGATGAAATCCCATTAATCATAAATTACACATAACTAAAATAATAGCAACAAAAAACCTCTGACTCCACATTTCCCTTTAGCTAATTCCCCATTTATTTATTTCCCTTGAAAAATCAAGTTTCCTCAAAAGAAATACCTAAAGTATTTTAAGTATTTTAGTTTAGTCTAATTATTTTCCTCAGGATGCCTGGGTGGCTCAGTGGTTTAGCATCTGCTTTTAGCCCGGGGTGTGATCCTAAGTTCTGGGATTGAGTCCCGCATTGGGCTCCCTGCATGGAGCCTGCTTCTCCCTCTGCCTGTGTCTCTGCCTCTCTCTGTGTCTCTCATGAATAAATAAATAAAATCTTTAAAAAAGGAAAAATAATTTTCATGGACTATTACAAATAAAACCTTTCTGGAATAGAATACTGGTAAACTTGAGGAAAAGAATTCTTATATATTTTTTAAGATTTTATTTATTTATTCATGAGAGACACACACATGAGAGAAGTAGCTACATAGGCAGAGGGAGAAGCAGGATCCCTGTGAAGAGCTTGATGCGGGACTCAATTCCAGGACTCAGGGATCACAACATGAGCCAAAGGCAGATACTCAACCAGTGAGCCACCCAGGTGTCCCCAAAATTACTCTTATATAAAACACCAATGACCTTTATTTTGGAAACTCAATGGTTATTCCCAGGGTTTATCATACTTGACTTGTTTGGTGTATTCGACATAGTTTCTCACACGTTTCTTCTTTTTTTCTTTTTTGAAATGCTTTCTTTCTTTGCCTTAATTCTTATTACCATTCTTTCTTAGATTTCAATTCTGCCTTTCTTCTTATGAAAATGGAATTTTAGAGTGCCGCTCAAGAATCAGTCCTGAAACTTATGTGTCTCTCAGTCTTTTTTTTTTTTTTTCCCCAGGGACAGAGAGAGTGACTGTATACCAGTGGGATGACAGAGAAGAGCAGAGATAAAGGGAGAATCTTAAGCAGGCTTTACATCCAGCACAGAGCCCAAGGTGGGGCTTGATCTCAAAATCCTGAGATTACGACCTGAGCAGAAATCAAGAATCCAACGCTCAATTGACTGAGCGCATCCAGGGGCCTGTTTCAGCAAAATACTTTTTGGTGATCTCGTCCAAGTTCATAGTTTGGAATGCCTACCACACGTATTTCCAAACATATATCCTCATTCTTGGTCTCTTAATGAAAGCTAAACTCATATTACAAATGTATCCTTAATAACGCATGGATTACTGAAGTCTTGATAGGCCCTCTTCAACTGCCTTTTTGTTTTGTTTTGTTTGTTTGTTTGTTTGTTTTTTCTTTTCTAATTTAAATAAAAGGCAAATCTAATCTGTCAGGTATTCAGGCCAAATTTTAAAGACACTGTTTAGGTCTCTTTTTCTTTCACATACCACATCCAAAGCATGAAAAACTGATGCCCGTTCTCACTGTTATGCCTTTACCAACACATATTTGTATATGCATATGCCAAATATCTATGTTGCATACATATTTTCCATATATCTCTCTTCACTCTTTTTCATCCCCTAATTCTGCAGGCAATTCAAATGAGGAGACAAGTTTGAAAAACAATGGAGAAGATTCATTTTTTTACATCAACAGTCAAAGGGTTCAAAATCATTCTCCGTATAGCTGTCTTCATTCTCCACTCTGCCAATTCTGCCAAAATACTAGCTCTTTGAAAAATAGAAGTGTCTCCTGCTTGGATGTGAACTATGAAAATACTTTGTACAAATTTTGGGGTTAATAAAATGTTTGAGTTGAGCCCTGACTTTTTCAACTTTTTATTACTAGTTTTATGATTTTGAATAAGTAAACCTCTTGAGACTTGTTTCCCTATCACCAAACCCCCTTTGTGATTTGTAGATTAAGTAATGCACAAAAAAAGGCTTAACAGAATACTTCAGATATATTAGCTACTTAAAAACAGCATTTTTGGTGATGGTACAGTTAAGTATTTTGATTAGGATGGTGGTTACCTGAAACTATCCATATAGTGATATTGCATAGAGCTATGCACACAAAGACACACAAACACAGGAGTACACACAAGCATACAAATAGTGCATATATCACTCGTAAAATCTAGTAAGTTATTTGGATTACACTGAGCCAATTTTTATATTCTACTATAGGCATGCAAGATATTAACAATGGGGGAGGTGCGTGAAGGTTGAAGGGGACTCCCAATACATGGCATTGCAGGTTTTTGTGAATTTGTAACATTTTCACAACACAATATTTAAAAATATATGAAGTTCAAATGCCTGGTTATAAAATAAGTAATGGAGATGAAAAGTACAGCATAGAGAATACAATTAATAATATTGTAATAATGTGTATGGTAACAAATGGTGACTACCCTTATTGTGGTGAGTAATACATTGAATTGTTGAATCAGTATGTTGTACATCTGAAACTAATACAAAATTGTATGTTAATTATACCTGGATAAAATAAAAAGTAGCATGGCCTGATGCTTTTATTTTATTTTATTTTATTTATTTTATTTTATTTTATTTTATTTTATTTTAGTAGTGCTGGTTAAAGGTATGGAGATTATGACAACTGTTCATATGTGATTTGTTTGTGATGTGTTGTTTGTGAGGGCTCTGCTTCAGGGCACACTCTTCAGTGTTCCACACATCTGAAGAGAATCTACAAGGCTGATGTAAAAACTCTGGAATCCCAGAGAACGAAATTCAGGGTAGCATTTCTGTTTTGGGGTTAGTTCTTTAGCTAATGGGTCAATTTGTACCCAAAGTTTTTCTGTTTTTAAACTCAATTTGGAAAAAAAAACAAAAACAAAAAAAAAAAACAAAACAAAAAAACCCTCAATTTGGCACTCTAGATAAAATAAGGATTGAGGTTTCATTTTTTAATAAAATTAGAGGGGTCGCTTTTCAAAGAGATACCATATCATTTAGTCATAAATCACAGTGGTAGAGGTGATATGACATGGCCAGTTTTTGGAAATGACTGGATTGAAAGGGCACATGTCCTGGAATATGGACAGGAGTATACATAAAATATTTAATAGTTATATTCTGTAACAGGGGAAAATGATATGCTTTAAAACTGCCAGTGGAGATGGACCTTAAGTCAAATGATGCTTTTCCAAATTCCCAGAGGCATCCTCAATGAAAGACATTTACCTTTCAATAAAGACATTTTTTGCTAGACCTTCATACATAATTAGCTACAAGGGAAAAATATATATTTGTATATAATACATAAGTATATATATACATTTTACATAATAAAATATGTCATATTCTCCATTTATGGCATTCTATGTAGAATTTCATAATCAAAGCATCTTCACTTTTCTATCAATATATTTTCCTTTAATCTTAAATACTCCTCTACTCATGAGATGACCTTATACCATCCTTTTATATATTTTATACATCAGTTTCCTTGAGAGCTGTTTAAGGTGAAGAACATTCAACTTTTTGGCCTCATGGAAAGGAACTCATTATTACAATTATCATAAAGTTCTTCGACAGTGGAAAAGTGCTACATCGCTATCATATAGGAAATGGCTTAAATATAATTCAACGTTTAGTTGTAGTATTCCTGTCCTTTAAATTTATGCTGTTTTTTGCATGCTGCTTTCTACTAAATCCACTAAAATACATATGCTGCTATGATAGTGACAGCTTCAAGTTGAGTATATTGACATAAAAGCCAAATGAAAATGCAGCGCAGTTCTGTGAAGGACATATAGAGACGATTTAGATTTAAAAGTCATATTTTTTCGGGGGAGGGCAAGTAATGGCGGAAAGAGCAGGTCCCCAAATCACCTGTTCCCCACCAAATTACCTAATAAACCTTCAAACCATCTGAAAATTTTACGAATTCGGCCTGAATGTAAAGAAGACCAGCTGGAACGCTAACAGAGAGAAGAGTCCGCGCTTCTATCAGGTAGAAAGACGGGAAAAAGAAATAAAAGGGAACAGAAAGGCCCACCAAGGGGGAGGGCCCCGCGAGGAGCCGGGCTAGGGCCCGGGCGAGTGTCCCCAGGACAGGAGAGCCCGTCCCGGAGAGCAGGAGCTGCACCAACCTGTCCCGGCGGTAGCGGAAAGGGGCCTCGCAGGGATTTGAGAGCAGGACCCAAGGGCGGGGATGCCCTCAGGGCTCCCAGGGGACACTAACAGACACCTGCGCCCCGGAGAGTTGCTCCGAGCTTCCCTAGGGCAGCAGCGCGCACGGCGGGGCCCGGAGCAGTCTCGGAGGGCTCGGGCGCGGCTCCGCGGAGGGGCTGCGGCGGGAGCGCGAATCCACAGCGCAGGCCCCGGAGCAACAGGGCCGGGACAACAGCCCAGGATCCGCCTCCCCGGACAGCAAGGCCGGGAGGGCCCAGGACAGCGAGGACGCTCCTGCCCCGAGCTTAGCGATCAGCATCCCCGCCCCGGAGCCTCCAGGCCCTGCAGAAGGGGAAGAGCCAAGAGCCCCCAGCCCCGTAGTTCCTGCGGAGGCTGAATCCAGGCTTCCAGAGTTCCATAGCAACTGCTGCTGTTCCTCCTGGGGCATGGCGGGGTAAAACAACCCCCGCAGAAGCCATGCAGCAGGCAGGGGCAGAGCCACTCCCCAAGTTCTCAACACCTGAAAACACGCAACAGGCCCCATCCCCCAGAAACCAGCTTTAAGAGGGGGGCCAGTGATACTACCCCCGTTTTGCCAATAACAACTTGTTTCTGGCCACTCAGCACTGAGCAAAATGACTAGAAGGAAAACCTCACTTCAAAAGAAAGAATCAGAAACACCCTCTTTCCCACAGAGTTACAAAAATCTGGATTACACTTCAATGTCAGAAAGGCCAATTCAGAAGCACAATTTTACAGCTACTGGTGGCTCTAGAAAAAAGCATTAAGGCACACGAGACTTCATGACATGCAGAATTAGATCCAATCAGCAGAAAAATTAAAAATCAACTGAATGAGATGCAAGCCAAACAGAAGTCCTAACGACGAGGGTTAACGAGTGAAGAACGAGTGAGTACAAGAAGACAAGTTAATGCAAAGAGGTGAAACTGAGGAAAAAGAGATAAACAATTGAAGGACCATGAAGACAGATTAAGGCAAATAATCGACAGCCTGAGAAGGAAAAACCTACTTTAATTGGGGTTTCCCGAGGGCCGCCGAAAGGGACAGAGGCCAGAATATGTATTTTAACAAATCCAAGCAGAAAACTTTTCCATCTGGGAAGGGAAACAGGCATTCAGATCCAGAACTAGAGAAGATCCCCCTAACAATCAATAAAAACCTTCAACCCCTCGACATCTAATAGTGAAGCTTGCAAATTTCCAAGATAAAGAGAAGATCCTAAGCAGCAAGAACAAAAAGTCCCTTGACTTTCATGGGGAGGAATATTAGGGTAACAGCAGACCTCTCCACAAGAGACGTGGCCAGGCCAGAAAGGGCTGGCTGATATATTCAGGTCCTAAATGAGAAGAACATGCAACCAAGAATACTATTATCCAGCAAGGCTCCATTCAAAATGGAAGTAGAGATAAAGAGCTCCAAGACCGTCAGGAAACTGAAAGAATATGTGACCTCCAAACCATCTCTCTGCAAGAAATTATTAAGGGGGACTCTTAAAACTCCCTTTAAGAAGAAGTTCAAGTAACTCTGAACGTGAATGGGCTTAATGACCCCATCAAAAGGCGCAGAGTTTTCAGACTGCAAAAAACAGACCCATCTATTTGCGTTCTACAAGAGACTCATTTTAGACAAAGGACACCTACAACTGAAAATAAAAGGGAGAGAACCATTTACCATTACAAATTGATCTCAAATATACCCAAAAACTACAGAACACTTCGAAGGAAATTGAGAAGACACAAAGAATGGAAAAATATTCCATGCTCATGGATTGGCAGAATTAATTTGTGAAAATGACAAATGTTACCCAGGGCAATTTACACTTATAATGCAATCCCAAACAAAATCCATGGACTTTCTTCAGAGACTTAGACAAATTTATTTTAAGATTTGTTTGGAATCAGAAAAGACCCAAACTGCCAGGGGAAATTTAAAAAAAAGAAAACCATATCTGGGGGCAACGAATGCCAGATTTCAGTTGTACTACAAAGCTGTGTTCATACCAGGCAGTGTGGTACTGGCACAAAAACAGACATATAGATCAATGACAGAACAGAGAACCCAGAAGTGTACCCTGAACTTATGCTTCAACAATATGCGATAAAGGAGGAAAGACGATCCACTGAAGAAAGAACAAGTCTCTTCAATAAATGGTTGCTGGAAAATTGACATCCACATGCAGAAGAATGGAAACTGGACCACTCTCTCTTGCACCATACACAAAGAAAACTCAAATAGATGAAAGAACTAAATGTGAGACAAGATTCCCATCAAAATCCCAGAGGAGAACTCAGGCAACACCCTTTTTTGAACTTGGCCCAAGTAACCGAGAAGACAAACGGTGTATGTTCTCGTTCATTTGTGGGAAATATGAATAATAGCAAAGGGAATATAAGGGAAGGGAGAGAAATGTGTGAAAATATCAGAAAGGGAGACAGAACCTAAAGACTTCTAACTCTGGGAATTGAACTAGGGTGGTGGATGGGAGTAGTGTGGGGGTGGGGGTGAATGGGTGAGACGGGCACTGGGGGGTACCCATGACGGAATGAGCACGGGGTGTTATTCTGTATGTTGGTAAATTGAACACCAATAAAAATTAATTTATAAAAAAAAATAAATAACATATAAAAATAAAAAATCCATATCAAAATAAAAAAAAAAATAAAAGACATTTTTCCATGACTTGGTTGTATTTTCAATTTTGGAGATAGATTTTTATATTCTTCAATAATCTCATTAAAGAATGACCATATTAGAAATAATTTCTATGAGACTAAAAGATGCTTGATAACTAATATTTTCATATTTTTCCAAATGAACATATTTCCTCATACTTTAAAATGTTTTACTAAAATATTGAAATGCTTAAGCTCTCCAAAATAATTTAAATGCATTAAATAGAAATATAAATTGAGTTTGACATTAATATTTTAATAAATATAATAGTGCAATAAGCCCTCTTTCAAACAAAGTATCTGGCTAAGGTAACTTTAGAGAGATATAACAAAATTAATCTGTGTATACATGAAATCACGTGGCAGTATGGCAATCCTAGGTCTAATATTACACCACCATAGAGAGAACATTAAATCCTATCAACAAAGAATTGTCTAATTGAACTTTTTTTCTATTTATTATGTTGACAATTACATTTGAAAACTCCTCTTCCGTTCCTTCTTTTCTCTCCATTCTTCCTTTTATTTTTTTCCTTCCAAAGATATTTTTGGATTGGATTTTTTTTTTTTTTGACACTAAGCACACTCCAAAGGGCAAAATATCTGGTAAACGAAGTCCAGGAAATGTTCTAATTATTTTACCTTGATTTATGTGCCCATTCCTGAATTATCATAGCTAACAATGGAATAATATTCTTTTTTTTTTAATACTTTATTGGGATTCCCTGGGTGGCTCAGAGGTTTAGTGCCTGCCTTTGGCCCAGAGCGTGATCCTGGAGTCCCAGGATCGAATCCCACATCAGACTCCCTGCATGGAACCTGTTTCTCCCTCTGCCTGTGTCTCTGCCTCTCATTCTCTCTCTCTCTCTCTCTCTCTCTCTCTCTCTCTCTGTCTTTCATGAATAAAGGAAATATTTAAAAATAAATAAATAAAAATAAAAATACTTTATTATTTTAAAGAGAGAGAGAAAGCACACATATGCAAAAGTGCGGGAGAGAGGCAGAAGGTTAGGGAAAGGGAGAGAGAATCTGAAGCAGATTCAGTACTCTGTGGAGAGTCTGATACAGAGCTACATCCCATGACCAGAGGTTCATGACCTGAGCCCAAACCAGTAGTTGGATGTTTACTGAGCCACCCAGGCACCCTAAAAATATTCTGAATATATAGATATGAACCATATTCCTAAATTTGTGGTTACTGGAGAGAGGGAGAAAGGAAAGAACTCCAACAATCCATGCATATTTGACTGACTTTCCAACTAAATAGGAAAAGAGGGAGAGGGCTCTGATTATAAAAGATATGTTTAAATGAATCTGGCCAGGAAAACAAAAGTATATAATATAATATATAATATATTGGCTTATTATATATATAATATTTTTATTTATCTATTCATGAGAGACACAGAGAGAAAGAGAGAGAGGCAGAGACACAGGCAGAGGAAGAAGGAGGCCCCATGCAGGGACCCTGATGTGGGACTTGATCCCCCGGACTCCAGGATCACGCCATGGGCCAAAGGCAGGTGCTAAACTGCTGAGCTACCCAGGGATCCCTGATAAAATCTTTAAAAAATTTTTCATCGTTAGAATAAAAAGTAATGTTTTACATGTATTTGGGTAATTTTGTTGGTTGGGAGTTGAATATATATGTTCATAAATTATGTCAACTTGCACTTTTATTTTAATTTCTATTTTTTAGAGTGAAAAGTACCTCACATTTATTTTGATTTTCAGATTTTTTTTTGTACGTATGTACCTTTTTCATCTTTAGACTTTTTCTTAACACTTTCTTTCTTCCTCCTATGTTTGGCTAAATTAATTTATTTTTCAACCCTTTATTATTTTATCAACTTTAATTTTTATTTTTTGAATATATATTTTTTTTGCTTTTCTTTTTAATTATTTAGTTTTACTTGACTTTAAAATTTCCATTTGGAAAGAATTTTAAACATATATAACTGTAATGTAAAAAATATTCTCTTTACCCTTCATTCACTGAAACTAATATAACATTAATTCTAATATAATATGCATGTTAATTATATTGAAATTAAAATTAAAAACTTAATAAAAATAAAATCAAATTCAAAATAATGTAAATATAATACTATTAATAAGAGCAATTTATAAGTATGATTCACAATATTTCTCAGATGGTGGAGATTTTATTTCTAATTTCTGATGTAAATACTACCTATATTATATATATAAGCAGTATTGTGAGTATATATATTTATCTATACAGATTTTATATATATTATATGTGTGTATATACATATATATATTATATATCAGCAGTATAGGTTAATATTGCCCATAGCTTCTATTAAGTTTTTAGTTTGAGATAAGTGTAAATTAACATGCAGTTCTAAGAAATAACACATAGAACTTTCAGATACCCTTTGCTCAATTTCTACCAATTTAACATATTGCAAATCTATAATAAAATATCACCACTGGAATAGTGCCAAAATGCAATAACTGCAAAGTCTGTATTTGCAAAATATAAAATACAGTATTTTCATCACCAAGGAGATTTTTCCTATTATCTTTTTAATAGCCACACTTTCTTTTCTCCTATCCTACTACTTCCTTAGCTACTGGCAAGCAGTAATCTGCTGCCTAAATCTAAAACTTTGTAATTTTAAGAATGTTATGTAAATAGAATCATACTATGAGTGAGATTTTTGTTATTGGCTTTTTAAAAAAATTAATACAATTCTTTGAACATTCATATGTTCACTCATATTTTTGTTTTGATTGAAGCACAGGAAAAAATATGGCTTCACATAGATAATGTAGTTTGAAAAATAAGGAATATTTTATTCTTCCCTTGCAATTATCCTACCTTGATACTATACAAAGCTCAAAAACAATAAAAGGTAGTTTCTTCAAAGATAGTTGCAAGTTAAATTCTGAGATCATATCAAAATTTTTCCATATTTGGTTACTTTAAAATCCATTGTTCTATCTTGTACTTTGAATGGATATTACATCCATGCTTCATTTTGTAACATTATAAATTGGTCATTTGGAAAATACTGAATCACTGATATTGAAGCTCTTTCAAATATTGGCAAATCATATGGTATAATATAAAAAACAATCACATTTATTAATATCACCACCCATCTCACTTTAAACCTTTTTAAGTACTGAAAATCTATTCACCTCTTGGTCCTGGATATGTTTTTCAAAATTCTTATTTTCCTTGAAAGTTCAAATTCTATCACTGGATCCAAAAGTACAGATTTTACTCCCTTGGAATGACAGGCTCACTTCAAGTTTTTTTTTTTTTTTTTTTTTTTTTTTTGTTTTTTGAGAATATCTCTGCCAAATGCCCAAATCTGAATACCACAGTTAGGCTATCAGTTGTTCTTTTAAGTGAAAGTGGCATTCTATAAAATAAATCAGCTAGGTCAGCTGACAATCAATCACACAAATGTTTCTTCCTCAAGACAATCATTTTATTTCAGTGCACAGAAGAGCTTTTTCTATATTTCCTAAGTGTTACAGAAAATATTTTTTAAAGATATTAAGCTCAAGGTATGAGAAAGCTAATTATTTTACTACTTCATCACAACATTCTTAGGGAAACTTTTTTGTCTGTTTCATTTGTGTAGGCAACAGTTTAAAATACAATGACTATTATTATAGGAAGGCAGAGGTGTTTTGATTTGTGTTGAGTAGTTGACAATTTTACCTACCACTGCTTTTGTATGAATGCAAAAATTAACACACTAAAAAAAAAAAGGAAAAGAATGCAAAATCTTTTATCCAAAAACTATTATAAAATAGTTTTGGCCTTGCAGATCCCTAAATACATCTAAGGAATTTATAGGGGCCAAGGAATTCAACTTTTAGAATAACAGTTCACATTGTGTTTCCTGTCCATTGAACTCCACTTAAGTTCAACTTGCTAATGCCTACAGCTACAAAAACACCACCTGTCACAAATGTCATCAAAGTCCTACCCTCCCACACTCTCACAATCCCTAAAACTTCAACCATTGCTACCAATGTAACAAACTAAATCTTAATAACTACTGTATATAATAGGTGACTAAAATAACTCAAGCAGTCTGTTATCTTCCACTTTTATATGCATTAATTCCCTCATGCACCATTTTTCAGGATTGTTACTTACAAAATAACAAAACTAGAAAATAAAACAAAACAAAGTTATGGATTAAATCCAACACTTTCTAATGCTACAATTTGTATTTTTAACCAACTAACCACAGTATTTCTCCAGGAGTTCATACCTAAGGCAGGAAGCAATATTAGGTTTGATCTTACCAAAAATCAGATCAAAAGAAAAAAAAACCCACAACAGAACCATGATAATAAGGTCTTGGACCTGGAGATAAAAGCCTCAACCCTCTCTAGTACTTCTCAACCTTAATTTCACATTTGAATCTATGGAGCTCTAAGGAATTCTGTACAGTTGTATCTATTCAGAAACATTTTCCTTCTAATGTGTATACAGGAAGGACTGAAATGTGATCAGTCATGTTGTTTTATCATTAGATGTCTCAGAAAAACAAGAATAGGCACAGTCATATCTTCAGTTAAATTCAGTTTGACAGTATATATTGTCAAATGTCTCTTGTCCGCTGTTTGTCACTTGGAGACCTGTTTACTTTGCTACACTTGACAGTTGTCAGAACCTGGAAATATTTGTTACTCAGAGTTGGCTGTTTGCTTAACAATGTATTTACAGTAAACTCTACTCAATTATATATTAAGAAAGATCCTTTCTTCCATTTTCTGCAATGCTTTGAAAAATCTGGGTGGATGTCCCAAGCAAAAATGTTTTTATGCCAGATCCAGTGCACCCATAATACACTCTTCCCTACTCAAAATTTCCTAGGCCAGGGATTTTCTTTCCCTCATCCTTCTTCATGGACTTTACATATTTTATCTACTTTATATTAAAATGTAGTGAAATAGTGTTCATTATTTTCTCCATCTGCTTTTTAGATACCAAATATTGAGTTTAAACCTATATTTGCCAGCTTTCACAATCTCAAAATTTCTGATATTCATCATACTAAATACATTTCTATAAGAATGAAGGTGATAATGAATACAATTTAATAGATCCCAGGAAGATCAACGGCCATTTACCATAATAAGCCTTAATAAGAGATATCTGTTTACGCAATGAGGAATACATTGGGAGTTATGCAAAGGACACAGAGTTTTAATGTTCCAGATTGGCTGCCAGTGGAGTTTTTCTATCATCTGTAAGTTAGGAAATTAAGGGAACATAAGGGAAGGGAGAAGAATTGTGTGGGAAATATCAGAAAGGGAGACAGAACATAAAGACTCCTAACTCTGAGAAACGAACTAGGGGTGATGGAAGGGGAGGAGGGCAGGGGGTAGGGGTGAATGGGTGACGGGCACTGAGGGGGGACACTTGACGGGATGAGCACTGGGTGTTATTCTGTATGTTGGTAAATTGAACACCAATAAAAAATTAATTTATTAAAAAAAGTATCATAATTAAATTAATTTACACAACACCTAATAACTACAAGATAATTTCTCTATTGGGAAGACTGAACATGAGGAGTAGGAGTTGGAATTCTGATAATTTTCTTTTTTTTTTTTAATTCTGATAATTTTCAATCGTAGGCCTATCTAGAACAAGGTAAGAGCTTACCACGTATATTTACTCATTTAACAAAATAAAATTTATTCAATTAACAAAATAAAAATTTGTGGTTTATTTTTTTAAATTATATTTACCATGTGTTTACTCATTTAACAAAATAAAATTGATTCAATTAACAAAATAAAATGCTGTGGTTTCTTTTTTTAAATTTTATTTATTTATTCATGAGAGACACTGAGAGAGAGGGGCAGAGACACAGGTAGAGGGAGAAGCAGGCTCCATGCAGGGAGCCCAACGCGAGAGGGAGAGGGAGAGAAAATCTTAAGCAGACCCCACACTGAGTACTGAACTCATCTGAGGGCTCAATCTCACAACACTGAGATTATGATTTAAGCCAAAACCAAGAGTCTGTCACTTAACTGACAGCACCCCCCCCGGTGTTCACATTATTGAAAAATATATTATTTTTGGCCTTCATATTATTATATTTACTTTGCTTCTTTTCTTTTTGCTGTGACTGAGCATAAGTGCTGTTGAGCAGAACACCATGGGTGGTCATCACTGACAGGAAAAGATTTACAACTACATGGAAGATAGCAAAGGTCATTATAGTTCCGGTCACCAGGAACAGAAACCCAAATACTTCTGCTCACTGCATCTTGGTATAGGAGATGTCAAAGAAAATACAGCACAGTCGAGCACTGAAACAACACTTTTACTCACACAGAGAAGAGACAGAATAGGATCTCCTCCAACATTTTGTGTTGGTATCTTATGACTAATGGGGACCCTGGCAGCAACATGGTATGATTATCGTATAAACACCATTTTCCTGTTGCGGGAGCAGGCCACCTTCATTTCCCTTACAGTCTAAAATGCTAAAAGCCTGAGGGCCATTGACACAAATGTTTAAACAGAACAAAAGAACCATCATTGACCATGATAGAGGGAACACAGAGTGATAAACGTGGCATAGGCTCTGTGGGCTCTTTAAGAAAAGTGTTCCAGGCCCGATATCCATTCTTATTTGGCCTGGGGTGAAATACATCTAAAAACAGTGTGCATGAGACTCTCTTTTTTTTATTTTTTATTTTTTTCTATTGGAGTTCAATTTGCCAACATTTAGCATAACCCCCAGGGCTCATCTGACCAAGCGCCCTCCTCAGTTCCCAACACCTAGTCACCCCAAACCCCCGCCCACATCCCTTTCTACTACCCCTTGTTCGTTTCCCAGAGTTAGGAGTCTCTCATGATCTGTCATCCTTACTGATATTTTCACTCATTCTCTCTCCTTTCCCTTTATTCCCTCTCACTATTTTTTATATTCCCCAAATGAATGAGACCATATAATGTTTGTCCTTCTCCAATTGACTTTTTTCAGTCAGCATAATACCCTCCAGTTCCATCCACATTGAAGCAAATTTGTCAATTCTAATGGCTGAGTAATATTCCATTGTATACATAGACCACATCTTCTTTATCCATTCATCTTTCGATGGGCACTGAGGCTCCTTCCACAGTTTGGCTATTGTGGACATTGCTGCTATAAACATCGGGGTGCAGGTGTTCTAGCATTTCACTTCATAAGTATCTTTGGGGTAAATCCCCAGCAGTGCAATTGCCGGGTCATAGGATTGCCGGGTCGTAGGGCAGTTCTAATTTTAACTCTTTGAGGAACCTCCACACAATTTTCCAGAGTGGCTGCAGCATTTCACATTCCCACCAACAGTGTAAGAGGGTGTCCCATACTCCACATCCTCTCCAACATTTGTGGTTTCCTGGCGTGTTAATTTTCCCCATTGTCATCGGTGTGAGGTGGTATCTCATTGTGGTTTTGATTTGTATTTCTCTGATGGCAAGTGATGCAGAGCATTTTCTCATGTGCATGTTGGCCATGTCTATGTCTTCCTCTGTGAAATTTCTGTTCATATCTTTTGCCCATTTCTTGATTGGATTGTTTGTTCTTTGCTGTTGAGTTTAATAAGTTCTTTATAGATCTTGGATGCTAGCCCTTTATCTGATACATCATTTGCAAGTATCTTCTCCCATCCTGTAGGTTGTCTTGTGGTTTTGTTGACTGTTTCTTTTGCTGTGCAGAAGCTTTTTATCTTGATGAAGTCCCAGTAAATCATTTTTGCTTTTTTTCTCTTGCCTTCATGGATGTATCTTGCAAGAAGTTGCTGGGGCTGAGTTCAAAAAGTGTGTTGCCTGTGTTTTCTGCTAGGATTTTGATGGAATCTTGTCTCCATTAGGATCTTTCATCCACTTTGAGTTTATCTTTGTGTGTGATGTAAAAGAATGGTCTAGTTTCATTCTTCTGCATGTGGATGTCCAATTTTCCCAGCACCATTTATTGAGGAGACTGTCTTTTTTCCAGTGTATAGTTTTTCCTGCTTTGTCGAATATTAGTTGACCATCGAGTTGAGGGTCCACTTCTGGATTCTCTATTCTGTTCCATTGATCTATGTGTCTGTTTTTGTGCCAGTACCACACTGTCTTGATGACCACAGCTTTGTAGTACAACCTGAAATCTGGCATTGTGATGCCCCCAGCTATGGTTTTCTTTTTTAATATTCCCCTGGCTATTTGGGATCTTTTCTGATTCCACACAAATCTTATGATTTGTTCCAACTCTCTGAAGAAAGTCCATGGTATTTTGATAGGGATTGCATTAAACATGTAAATTGCCCTGGGCAACATTGACATTTTCACAATATTAATTCTGCCAATCCATGAGCATGGAATATTTTTCCATCTCTTTGTGTCTTCCTCAATTTCTTTCAGAAGTGTTCTATAGTTTTTAGGGTATAGATCCTTTACCTCTTTGGTTAGGTTTATTCCTAGGTATCTTATGCTTTTGGGTGCAATTGTAAATGGGATTGACTCCTTAATTTCTCTTTCTTCAGCCTCATTGTTAGTGTATAGAAATGCCACTGATTTCTGGGCATTGATTTTGTATCCTGCCACACTGCCAAATTGCTGTATGAGTTCTAGCAATCTTGGGGTGGAGTCTTTTGGGTTTTCTAAGTACAGTATCATGTCATCTTTGAAGAGGGAGAGTTTGACTTTTTTTTTGCCAATTCGAGTGCCTTTAATGTCTTTTTTTTTTTTTTTTTTCATGATTGCTGAGGCTAGGACTTCCAGTACTATGTTGAATAGCAGTGGTGAGAGTGGAGATCCCTGTCTTGTTCCTGATCTTAGGGGAAAGGCTCCCAGTGCTTCCCCATTGAGAATGATATTTGCTGTGGGCTTTTCGTAGATGGCTTTTAAGATGCTGAGGAATATTCCCTCTATCCCTACACTCTCAAGAGTTTTGATCAGGAATGGATGCTGTATTTTGTCAAATGCTTTCTCTGCACCTATTGAGAGGAATATTTGGTTCATTTTTTTTTGTCTTGTTGATATAATCAATCACATTGGTTGCTTTATGAATGTTGAACCAGTCTTGAATCCCGGGGATAAATCCCATTTGGTCATGGTGAATAATCTTCTTAATGTATTGTTGGATCCTATTGGCTAGTATCTTGTTGAGAATTTTTGCATCTGTGTTCATCAGGGATATTGGTCTATAATTCTCCTTTTTGGTGGGGTCTTTGTCTGGTTTTGGAATTAAGGTGATGCTGGCCTCAAAGAACAAGTTTGGAAGCATTCCATCTCTTTCTATCTTTCTGAACAGCATTAGCAGAATAGGTATTGTTTCTTCTCTAAACGTTTGATAGAATTCCCCTGGAAGCCATCTGGCCCTGGACTTTTGTGTCTTGGGAGGTTCTTGATAACTGTTTCAATTTCCTCCCTGGTTATTGGCCTGTTCAGGTTTTCTATTTCTTCGTTCCAGTTTTGGTAGTTTGTGGTTTTCCAGAAATGCGTCCATTTCTTCTAGATTGCCTAATTTATTGTCGTAAAGCTACTCATAATAATTTTAAGATCATTTGTATTTCCTTGGTATTGGTGGTGATCTCTCCTTTCTAATTCATGATTTTATTAATTTGAGTCTTTCCTCTCTTCTTTTTAATAAGGCTGGATAATGGCTTATCTATCTTATTAATTCTTTCAAAGAACCAATTCCTAGTTTTGTTGATTTGTTCCACAGTTCTTCTGGTCTCTATTTCATTGGGTTCTGCTCGAATCTTTATTAACTCTCTTCTTCTGCTGGGTGAAGGTTTCATTTGCTGGTCCTTCTCCAGCTCCTTTAGGTGCAAGGTTAGCTTTTGTATTTGAGTTCTTTCCAGTTTTTGGATGGATGATTGTATTGCGATGTATTTCCCCCTCAGGACTGTTTTTGCTGTATCCCAAAGGTTTTAAACTGTTGTATCTTCATTCTCATTAGTTTCCATGAATCTTTTTAACTCTTCTCTAATTTCCTGGTTGACCATGAGACTCTTTCTTGACAACTGTTTCCTATTCCCTCTCTTGGGGAGTATATATATATATATTAGCCATTTATGGCTAATACCATATATATATGCATTATTACATATATTACCCATAAATGCATTATTTTTGGAGAGTTTTATTTATTAGCCCTTATTTGTCTATTTCATTATTTACAAGGAGAAAGGAAAACAATTATGAGTTATATAGTATTAATATAGCTAAGATCAATAATAGAAAACATGACAGAGAATCTCTTGACCCAATACAATGTTCAATAATATTTACAATGTTCAATAATATTAATCCTAAAATGACAAAAAATCCAGCAAAATTTATCAAATATAACCCATGATTCTACATTTATGTTTGTCCTTAGATTTTTCTCAGATTTTGTTCACATTTTAAATACTCATTTCCTGGGTAATGAAATATACTTTTAGTTGGTACTCCACTTAAGATTTTTCATTCTTTGTGTTATCTTACAATGTAATTTAAATGCGGTTCATAATATATATGACCTATTTTAACTAAATTCATTTTTTTCCTAAAATCAGAACTATACGACCCCAATCATAAAAGTTTCTCCATTAAAATATAAAAACACTTTAATTAAGATACAGTTACTAGCAATTTTTTTCCTCAAAACAGTGATTCTTAAAAGTATTTCAGAATGTTCTTCTTACTCATACTGTTTAAAAGGTTTACAAATCAACCTGTAGTTTTTTCTTTTCAAAGAATAGAAACCTAGCATTTTAAAGAGGTTTCGTGTTATGACAATAGTATTTTCATGCAATTGAAAGAGAATTGACAGAATTTGGATTTTGAGAGGTGTTGGAAATCATGAAATCCACAGTTTTCATTTGGTGAATTAGGTAAGACACTGAGCCTCAAAGACACACAAGGGCTCAGTCAAACAAAATGGTGAATTAGCACTTCAACATCCATTAAATTTTATCAGACTTTATCTCCAGCCTAAAACCAGTTTGTTTCCTTAATTTATATTCGAAATAATAGTAGTATGTGAACAGCATTCTCAATTTAACACATGGTTGAAACTGAAATACAATCAGCAATAACCCATTTCTCTGTCATCTATTCTTTCTAAACCCTTGCTTTTTATACTTACCTTGAAAAGAACAGCACACATGACACTCACTGCTTAAAAGAAGAGTGTGCGTGTGCAGAGCGATGGAGAGGGATAGGTGCTGAGACCCAAGTAGCAAAGACTAGTCCTAGGAATAATGGGAAAGGTATCTTAAGCTGAGGCCTCTGGTGGCTAAGTAATGTGCCCAAACCTCTGGATGGAGGAGGAATATATTCAAGGGCCTCAGAAACCTTATCTGATCTCTGTAGATCCATGGCAGTAGAAATCGTTGCATACATAACACATCTGTTTGCTTTATAAAAACATACTTTGTTTTATAAAACACTCTCAGGTATATTTTGGTATCAGATGCATTTAGGAGACAGCGTATATAATGGAAAGTGGACAGGATTTGGGGATAATCATAAATATGTAAGCTGTGTACTTATTGTGACAATTAAAATGCTTTTAGCTCCTAAATGGCTTTAAAAATCTGTTTAAATAGTAGATTTTTACACCCTTAACCTCACATATGCTGATGAGTGTTGATAGGGAGGATCAATGATTGGTTAATTCCTAAGCTAAATGAAGTCCTCAAGGACCCATGTTCTCTTATCTTTTCTCTGTCATTCTTAGCATTTTTTTCTGCTTTATACATGGAGATACAATATTTAGACAAATTATCTTCATATCCTAGTGCATAGTTCTAAGTATGAAAATATTCCCTCTCTTCACCCATTATTTAAGTACAAGAAAAGCCTTCCAAGTATTCTCCTGAGAATAGAGGAGGTCAGAGCTCTTTCAGAATGCCCACCATGCAAAAGCTAATAAGACCACACGGATTGGTTTAGCTTTTACTCACCAGGTTTACAGGACAGAATAAAGCACTATAAAACACTATGTTCTCAATTTTTCCAAGGACAGTACATGGTCAGCGCCATTTCAGATACATGGGAGAGAAGTTACTTTATTACACAAAATGGATGTCTGAGGGCATTAGGATTTAATTCTCTCCCAGAATCCCAGTGGAAAAGAGCTGTTTGTATTAACCATATTTTTTTCTCAGAGTCTGGGATCTGGGAATACAAACGTCTTCTCTGACATAAATAACTGCTAGAGTAATTTCAACTAAATTGAGGTTCTGTTAGAAAAAATAAAGCAGAGAATGACTGTGGGGTAGGATATTAATTTTCTTCCACATTTGTTTTTTTAAGAATGATATGCAGTGTATTACTCTGTGATATGCCACCCAGATCCTCCTTCAAGACTGACAGAATTATTCTGCCTGTTGTTGGAAGTGCTGCTGGCAGATACCCTTCAACTGTCAGACCTCTCCAGGAACTATTTCTTTTTCTTTCTTTTTTTTTTCTTTTTAAGATTTCATTTATTTATTCATGATAGACAGGGAGAGAGAGAGAGAGAGAGAGAGAGAGAGAGAGACAGGCAGAGGGAGAAGCAGACTCCATGCTGCGAGCCCGACGTGGGACTCCAGGATCGCGCCGGGGCCAAAGGCAGGCGCCAAGCCGCTGCGCCACCCAGGGATCCCTCCAAGAACTATTTCAGCTAAAAATATTTGTCTCACTAAATATCACACGTTTTTCCCAGGGAAGCTTGCATCTAGTGACTGGTTAATGTAAGCAAATAGAGACTTGACCTTTTGCTTTTATTTTTATTTTATTTTATTTATTTTATTTTATATTTTATTTATTTTATATTTTATTTTTACTTTATTATTTTATTTTATTATCTTATTTTATTTTATATTTTTCTGCCCTAATTTTAGAAACAGTGAAGGGCCATTCTAGCTTCAAAGTTTCATGTGGTGTTGATGAAGATTTTGCTAGACTGCTTCATGGCCTATTTCCTTTACCCAAACCTGTATCCTTTATTTCTCTTTCAAAGGTGATGATCCTAAGTGCACACCCAAATAAACCTCCTGCATGCTTGCTTACATCTGTAGCTGAGTGTCTTTTTCTTTCTGAGTGTCTTTTTCTTAGGTGAAATATTGGATACCTTTCTCAACTATTTTGTGTCTAAATGTACAAATGTACAAAGAGCCCATCATAATATCAAATTTGTGGAAAATGACAAATATATATTTGTATATACATACACACACACACACACACATATATATATATATATATATATATAGAGAGAGAGAGAGAGAGAGAGAGAGAGAGATCTTAGCCACTTAGCAACATGTCTGACATGTGGCACATACATGGAAATACACATATATATTAACATAGTTTTCTTTTAAAAATTAATATGTTAGTATTTTTATTTGCTTTTAAATAAATATCAGAAAAAAAATGTGCTTTGCTTATGCTCATAAACGCAGTTATGTGTCACAGCTAGTAAAATCTGCATCTTAATACAAATCTCATATTCATTCTATTATATTCCCCTGCCTTTCTTGTTAAAATAAATAATACAACCCAATCATAGGGAGAAAAACATGCTAATCAGAAGCTGATAAGAAAGAATTCCTAACAAAAACTGTAAATTAGAAAAATCTCTTTCAGATGTAAAACACATTTGACTCTAAATTAAATCTGAAAACCAGAAAGGAATTAAAAATTCCTATAACAAGTTTATACATGTTATGATTTTATTTTTATATTTTATATGTTAATACTATTTTGCTACATATATATAGTTTTGAAAAGTCATAAATCAAAATTTGTTGTGATATTAATTCTCAAAAAATTAATTTAAATTTCAATTTTGAGGAAAAATAAGATTCATGTCACTAAATTTTGTTGAGAATATAAAAATAGGGATCCCTGTGTGGCGCAGCAGTTTGGCGCCTGCCTTTGGCCCAGGGCGCGATCCTGGAGACCAGGGATCGAATCCCACCTCAGGCTCCTGGTGCATGGAGCCTGCTTCTCCCTCTGCCTATGTCTCTGCCTCTCTCTCTCTTTCTCTCTCTCTCTCTCTCTCTCTCTGACTGTCATAAATAAATAAAAATTAAAAAAAAGAGAGAATATAAAATATTCCAATGATAGCCAAAGTACCAAATGCCTGGAAGTCATTCTCAAGGAATTACCTGATTCCTATTGTTCCCAATTTCTAACTATCCATTTGACATATATATATGTGTGTGTATATATATACATATAATGTAAATAAGAATATGTGAATATCTACACATATATTAATTCTTCACCATCTTCCTAAGGAGCTATAGGGTGAAGTAAAGTAGACAGAGAAATAAAGGGAAATGTTATAAAATTATGTTTTGTTCAATTTTCTATAAGAATGAAGATCAAATAAAACAGAAGAGAATGCATGATAATTATGTTCAATTCAAGAAACATTACAGTGGGAGTATCACATTTAAGTTTTAATTGGTAAGAGGGAGGCAGATGCTATACTTCAATGTGCAAATATTCTGCCAATTTTATTGACTGCTTCGTAAATAAAGACATGAGAATTTCTTGGTGTAGGATTAAATTTAAGGGACAATCCAAAATAGCATTTGAACCAGATGACTTTGATTGGATAGAATACAACGTGTAGTACTTCATTAGGAGGCTCAAAACGTTTCAGTGCTGATACGCTAGGCATAAAACTCAGAGGTCAGCACTCCTTAGGTCTCAATACAAACTTTGTTGAATAGTTTCAATACACATGAATGTGGTTACTACCTGGTATTAAACTGAGCCTCTTTTATTGAATATCTTTTATTCACTGCTTGAATCTTTACACTATCAAATTTGCATAGCATCAGAGAATATATATATTCACGTAAAACAGGTTCCCTCTGCCTTTCATCACTTTTCATTCCCCCACAGTCCCACTGAGATAAGGTTGGGGTTTCTTTTCTCCTTCACCCCTCTCTGTCCTTTTCAATTATTCTAATATCATGAATCAAAAAAAAAGAAAATACATTCAAATTTGTCATAAGAATCAATCCAACATTGATAAAAGAAGTTAATTTATAATATATTTTTTCTCTGATACATTTACCAGTGCTCCTCAAAACTGGTGGGTGTAGAAAAAACCCAGGGCCATGGACTGAGAAGGAATAGAAAACAGAAAAGAGGGATGCCTAGATGGTTCAGTGGTTGAGTGTCTGCTTTGGCTCAGGACATAATCCTGGAGTTCTGGGATTGAGTCCCACATGGGGCTCCCTGAAAGGGGCCTGATCCTCCCTCTGCCTGTGTCTCTGCCTATCTCTCTCTGTGTGTCTCTTATGAATAAATAACACAATTGTAAAAAAAAACAAACAACAAAAAAAAAAAACCAGAGGGGAACCAAAGTTCTATATTGCTATTTGTTTCATTCTGAAAATGAACTGAACCTGAATACCTTTCTCACTTCTGGAAAAGAACATTATGTCATCCAGGATACAGAATAAGAATTCAAGTGAAAGTGTGGCTTTGCTTCAAATACCTAAACTGACAACATCAGGATCTGTTAGCCCAAAGTCCATGTGAGAGTAGGCACTATTTCCATATAAAATCTCATGATTTTCTTTAAAATTATTCTCCCCTTTGGCCAACCCAAAAGGGTTGATGTATTTGATGAAAAATGCATCAGAGGAAACTACAACACCTTAAACTCAGCAAATACTCATACTGTAGTATCCTCACATTGTAGTATCCCAGCACACCAAAATGTACACATGTGGAACTCATAACATCATCTTCATTGCTACCCAAACATACATGGATCACCATGGAACACAGCACTACAAAATTTCCACTTAAATGAATTTTGCAGTCTTTAAAATATTTTCAATTCAATATGTATTTTGTGTTTGTATCTCACTCCATATTTTCTCTACTATACTTTTTATTTACTTTAATGATTCTATATCATTTTTTATTTTTAACAATTTTTCTATTTATTCTATCAACATTGGTCTAAGATAAATCATTTGTCCCATAATTTAAGTACATTTCATCACTAAAATGTTTATAAAATTATTTGCATTTATGTGAGGGAGACTACAAAGACATTAGTATTTGTATTCTATAAATTTATGATTTAATAACTAAAATATTTTGCTTTTAATTTCCTATTACTGATTTTAATTTCTCATTACTGTAGACATGGAGGTTGATTAATTTTCATTAACAAAAACTGAGGCTTTAAAGACATTTTCTCAAATATTGGCCAAGTACACAAAAGCTAATTGCAGCAAATGTAGAATTATTGTGTATGTGGATGTGTGTGTGTGTTTAAAGGTAGCCCTATCCTTATGTTAAATATTTTTCAAGCAGCTGTCCCATTTTCTTGTGTTGTAAGTCCATTCTAAACCTTCAAAGAACATATATTCTGGAATGTTATAGGTCAATCATCCTTGTTGATAGTGCTTCTTGCTTTTACAAATGGCATTTCCAGTTTGATGTGATAAACTTGTGAAGTAACTCTACATAGTACTTTGTCAAGTAGTAGGCATTAGAGTTGACCAAAGAGGAGAAAAAAATGAAACACTGGCCAAATCAGACAACACTTCAATTAAGATTTTGTGAGGGACACCTGGGTGGCTCAGCGGTTGGGCAGCTGCTTTCAGCTCAGGTCATGATTCCGGGATCCAGGATGGAGTCCCACCCTGGGCTCCTGTGAAGAGCCTGCTTCTCCCTCTGCCTATGTCTCTCTCTCTCTCTCTCTCTCAATCTGTGTCTCTCATGATTAACTAAATAAATCTTTAAAAAATTAAGATTTTGTGAAGAATAATAAAGATCATCATATAAACAGCAAGGGATTTTGATGTCATTCAAAATATATTGAAGAATAACAGTCCTTTATCAGATGTGTCTTGTAAACTTTTTCTCCCAGTTTGTGCCTTTTCTCATTCTCTTGACATTGCTTTTCTAAGAGCAGAGGTTTTTATTTTTTTTTGAAGCCCAACTTATCAACCATTCCTTCCATGGATCGTTCCTTTGGTGTTGCACCTAAAAAGCCATTGCCATACCCAAGGTCACTAGGCTTTCTTTTCTATTATCTTCTAGGAGTTTTATAGCTTTGCAAAATACATTTAGGTCCGTGATACATTTTGAGCTGAGTTTTGTGAAAGGTATGAGGGCCCTTCTAGATTCATTTTTTTTTACACATAGGTGTCCAGTTGTCCCAGCACCATTTGTTTGAAAAGCCCATCTTTGCTCCACTGTATTGCCTTTGCTTCTTTGTCAAAGATTGACTATACTTATGTAGATTTATTTCCATCTACATCTAATCTTGTCTCTTCTTTCACCGATACTATGCAGTCTTTATTACCAGAGGTTTTATAGTTAAGTATTGATATTGGCTAGTATTAATCTTCTTCTTCAATACTGTGTTGTTATTTTGCATCTGTCATGCGAAATTACAAAGAATTCTTACAATTCTTTTGCCTTCGTGGATGTATCTTGCAAGAAGTTACTGTGGCTGAGTTCAAAAAGGGTGTTGCCCGTGTTCTCCTCTAGGATTTTGATGGAATCTTGCCTCACATTTAGATCTTTCATCCATTTTGAGTTTATCTTTGTGTCTGGTGCAAGAGAGTGGTCTAGTTTCATTCTTCTGCATGTGGATGTCCAATTTTCCCAGCACCATTTACTGAAGAGACTGCCTTTCTTCCAATGGATAGTCTTTCCTCCTTTATCGAATATAAAATGAACTATTGGGACTTCATCAAGATAAGCTTTTGCACAGCAAAGGATACAGTCAACAAAACTAAAAGACAACCTACAGAATGGGAGAAGATATTTGCAAATGACATATCAGAGAAAAGGCGGGTTTCCAAGATCTATAAAGAACTTATTAAACTCAACACCAAAGAAACAAACAATCCAATCATGTAATGGGCAAACACATGAACAGAAATCTCACAGAGGAAGACATAGACATGGCCAACACGCACATGAGAAAATGCTCTGCATCACTTGCCATCAGGGAAATACAAATCAAAACCACAATGAGATACCACCTCACACCAGTGACAATGGGGAAAATTAACAAGGCAGGAAACCACAAATGTTGGAGAGGATGCGGAGAAAAGGGAACCCTCTTACACTGTTGGTGGGAGTGTGAACTGGTGCAGCCACTCTGGAAAACTGTGTGGAGGTTCCTCAAAGAGTTAAAAATAGACCTGCCCTACGACCCAGCAATTGCACTGTTAGGGATTTACCGCAAAGATACAGATGCAATGAAACGCCGGGACACCTGCACCCCGATGTTTCTAGCAGCAATGTCCACAATAGCTAAACTGTGGAAGGAGCCTCGGTGTCCTTCGAAAGATGAATGGATAAAGAAGATGTGGTTTATGTATACAATGGAATATTCCTCAGCCATTAGAAATGACAAATACCCACCATTTGCTTCGACGTGGATGGAACTGGAGGGTATTATGCTGAGTGAAATAAGTCAATCGGAGAAGGACATTGTATGTTCTCATTCATGTGGGGAATATAAATAATAGTGAAAGGGAATAGAAGGGAAGGCAGAAGAAATGGGTAGGAAATATCAGAAAGGGAGACAGAACATAAAGACTCCTAACACTGGGAAACGAACTAGGGGTGGTGGAAGGGGAGGAGGGCGGGGGGTGGGGGAGAATGGGTGACGGGCACTGAGGGGGGCACTTGACGGGATGAGCACTGGGTGTTATTCTGTATGTTGGCAAATTGAACACCAATAAAAATAAATTTATTATTAAAAAAAGAATTCTTACAATTCAACAATAAGGAAACCAACAACCCAATTTAAAAATGTGCAGAAGACCTTAACAGACACCTCACGAAGGAAAATACACAGGCCGCAAATAAGCATATAAAAAGATGCTCCATATCATTTGACATCAAGAAAATGTGAATAAAACAAGAATAAGATACCACTACACACCTATTAAAGTGACAAAAATCCAGAACACTGACAACATTAAACGCTGGTGAGAGTGTAGAGCAACAGGAACTTATTCAGTCATTCATTGCTGATGCAAGTGAAAATGGTACAGCCACTTTGGAAAAGAGTGTGGCAGTTTCTTACAAGATTAAACATATTCTTATCATATGATCCAGAAACCACACTTCTTGATATTTGCCAAAGAGTTAAAATTTTATTTCCATATACACACGCAAAACCTGTACAGAGATGTTCTTAGCAGTTTTATTCATAAATGCTAAAGTTTGGAGGCAACCAAGATGTCCTTCATTAGGTGAATGGATAAGTAAACTGTGGTGGTACATCCAGATGTTGGAATATTATTCTGTGTTACAAAGAAATTAGTAATAAGGCATGAAAATAAATAAAGGAACTTAAATGCATATTCCTAAGTGAAAAGCCTATATTGTGTTGATTCCAATTTTATGAATCTTTTGAAAAAAAAAACTTTGGGAATAGTAAAAAGATATACAGAGGTTGGCTAGGCAGGAAGAGAGGAATAGGAAGAGCACAGACAATTTTGAGGTCTGTAAAAATACTCTGTATGATACCATAGCTGATTCATAAATATAATTATTCATTTGCTCAAATCCATAGACCATACAACACCTAGAATGAACTGTAATAAAATGTATGGACTTTGGTTCATTATGATGTGTGAATGTAAGCTCATCGATTATAATAAATGAACACTGTGGCTATGGGATATTAATAATGGGAGATGCTATGCATGTGTGGGTACAGGGAATGTATGGGAAATCTCTATATCTTCCCCTGAATTTTGCTGTAAACTCTATCTGCTTTAAAAAGTTGTCTTAATTTTGAAGAGATATTTTGAAGGTGGTATATATTATTCTATAGAATAATTCCTCTATTTTTTTACTTTGAATTTTAAATTGCTTTAATTTATATTTTCTTTTATTCTCATTCATCCTACATCTATATTCAAGTGCTCTATTTGATTCTGTACCACTGCAATTAGCATTCCTTTTCCATTTGGTCTCCTTGCAAATACCTTTCTTTTATAAAGAAGCAAGATTAGAGATATTTTTTTCTTAGAATCCTTTTTATGTTACACCTTGTTCAATATCTTTTGGTTTTGTCATCATCATATTATATTCGCAATTTTAGTTTGTATTGTTCCCTCAATATTTTGGCTTTAAATTTGTATTCCCAACTGAGTATTATATTCAAGATACAATTTGTTTCATTAAAACTGACTTCATCAAAACCACAATAAGAAAACACCTTACATCTGTCAGAATGGCTAGAATAAAAAAGAGAAGAAAAAACAAGTGTTACTGAGGATGTGGGGGGAAGGGAACCATCATGCACTGTTGATGGTAATATAAGTTGGTGTACCTATTGTGGAAAACAGTATGGAGGTTCTTTTATGAATTAAAAATAGAAATACTCTATAATCCAGTAGTTACACTACTGAGTATTTACACAAAGAAAATGAAAACAATAATTTGAAATATATATATATATATACACACACACATATATATATCCTTATATTTATTACAACATTATTTACAATAACTATGTTATAGGAGTAATGCAAGTGTTCATCAATAGATAAATGGATAAAGATGTGTGATATATATAATGGAATATTATTCAGCTATAAAAATGAAATCTTTCCACTTGGAGCAACATGGATGGACCTAGAGAGTATTTTGCTAAGTGAAAGAATTTAACAGGAAAAGACAAATAGCATATGATTTCATTTATACATAGAATATAAAAAAAACAAAACAAGTGAACAAAGAACCAAACAAAAAACCAAACAAACTCTTGTACACAAGGAACAAAGAAGGGGGTCCCAGAAGGTGGGGGAATTGATGAAATAGATGAAGAGGATTAAGATGTACAAACTCCAATTCTAAAATAAATAAGTCATGGGGACACAAAGTACAACTATTATAATATTGTATGTCAACTATTTTTCAATAAAAAATAAATTAAATTTGTATTTTTCAAATATACCTTCCACCAGTTGTTTTCGCCTAAAATATTATAATAGTCACTAACTGGTTGCCTATTCTGAGTATTCTTTTCTTAAGTTCATTTTCCATTGTAGTCACAATGAAATTTTCAGATAGAGATGCCATCATATGCAGTCATGCCTTCTTGGACATCCTCAATGATTTTATACTGCCCAACTCAAAAAGATCAGGCTCTCAGCACTGCATGTTTACAAGATGTTTTGTAGTTTGACTTCTTCCAGATTTCCAGCCACCTCTCAACATATCCCTTCTGCTTTCCAGACCCCTGATATTCTGGCTTCCTTTTGTTCCTCTAAATCACCATGGTCACTCTTCTTGTGTTTTCATTGTGACACCCACTTCCATATTTATTCCTTCTATTAACTAACACTTTTTTTTCAGATCTCAGCTTAAATATCTATCCTAGATCTAATGGTCTGGTCGAGATTATATTCAGTTACATTGTATTCCTAGGCTCTGTACAGTACCTAGTAACTTAGTAGACTGTCAATAAATATTAGTTAAGAAAATGAATAAATATTCCTAACACCACATTTTCACCTGGACCCTATTCTCTATTTAGAATAATCTGTCCTAAAAAAATAGAATGATCTGTTCTAGATAATTTTCACCTGTAAGAATCATACTCTTTCTCTAAATGCTAACCCAAATGTTACTTCTTACATTATTCTACTCAGTCCGTCAGCTAGAAGCAGTTTCTTCCTTTCTGAATGTGAATTGTATTTTTTTTAGTAATGAAAGAAATTATATCCTCCATAATGAGAAACGTAAACATCAAAGTAAAAGAAAAAAGCTTCTCTTTGTAACTTTTAGCATGATTCCTAGCATTTTGTGTTATCAGGATAATCAATATTATACGTTATGAATATAAATTCATTATGTATATATTGTTCACCCAGATAATTATTTTTACAATTTTCTTATACTTCACTTTCTTTTTTTCCCTCGAATAGAAGGAACACAACTTTTCTCATTTCTAAAGTCTCTAAAATAAGATTTAAGTGAAACAAAGTTTCTCTGGATGTTATAATGGAAAGTAAGAGCAACCCAATTTGATCAATTCTATAGTAATCACAACAATTGGACATCTGTAGGTTGTTTAGTATAAGCTAGTAATTTTCTATGTATTTACACGCATTGTATAGTTAAATCCTTATACGATTATCTGAGATGTGGCTGTTAATCACACTTCACAGATGAGGAAAATAGAGTTAGGAAATGTAAAATAATTTACTCAAGGTTGCTGCATAGCTCACAATATAGAAGAAAACAAACATACAAGCCAACATCTATTTTGACATCATATTATAATACTGCAAAAAGATATTTGAAAAATCTTTCTATATTAAGTGGGTAAACTTTATTGTATGGGATGATTTATTTACTTATTTTGCTTTACCATTTATTTCAGTCAATTTCTTAAGTATTTAAATTTTAGGCAGACCTCTCTATCCTTGGTTTGAATTCCACAATTCTATAAACCTTAGAAATGTAAAGCACTTCTAAAGAGCTCTACAAATGTTGACAAAAGTTGAAATCTAAGTAATCGAGGCTCTTATCCTTGTAGTTCTTCCTTCATTGGGGTTTCTGCTTCCATTCTGTCTGTAGTACTTCTTGTAAAACTATGTCAGTCTAACAGGAGAACATCTGTGAGCACACATACATGTCCAAATTAAAATAATTATCCCGAAAAAAAATCACCATAAGTCATTTATGAAGTTTTTTGCTAATGGCAATTACAAAAGAGAACATTAGAGACCATATCAAAAATAAACCTTCCCAAGTAATATAATCAGTCTTCCTCATTGCTATCTAATGACTTCCATTCTAATTTTGTGTGCCACATCTCATTTTCTTTTAGAATAGTAAATTTATCTTCATGCAGAGAACTTCTAGTATAAGATGTTAAATTTTACATATATATATGTACATGTTATATGTATAAACATTTACATTCAATCATTTTTAGCCAACTAGTTATTAACTAAATATAGTTAATATTCTTAAAAAACTTTTAATCATCCTTGCAAAAGTAATTAAGCAATGATATGTGGAACCTAGGAAAATAGTCACAAGGAAATGTAGTTTTAATTATCTTTTAGAGAGATACTGGTTAACCAAAAAATAACAGCTTGTGAAAGTATAATTAACACTATAATTAACAATTCTTTTCAACAGTATTATTAAAATTGAAAAAATGAAGTAAAAAGTATACAATATTTTCATTGATTATGTTTTTCTCTACAGTTGGTTGTTAATGAAATTCTTAGTAGTTCATCAATTATCTTTAATGTACATCATTTGACTTAGTCATGAATGTATAAAGTAAAAACTTCAAAATATTATAATCTAATTCTTGACTTTTTTAAAGATTGTTAATTATTTATTGAGACAGAGAGAGAGAGAGAGAGAGAGAGAGAGAGAGAGAGAGGCAGAGACACAAGCAGAGGGAGAAGCAGGCTCCTTTCAGGGAGCCCAACTCAGGACTCGATCCCAGGTCTCTGGGATCACACCCTTGGCTGAATGTGGTGCTAAACCACTGAGCCACCCAGCCTGCCCTAATTATTGACTTTTTAACAGGTATTTCCTTATAAGGAGGATAGTTTTAGTAGACTTAAAAACATTATTTTCAAAACTCTACCTATCGTATTCAGAAAATGTCAGGGAATTCAAATCTGAAGTTTTGTTCTACTGTTTACTCTATAGACCTTGTTATCAATATTCCCAGTAATATAAGTAATTCTATAGTTAAATATCAAATATTTTATAGATATGAAACAGTGTGCCACATAAAGCCAAAATTCAAATTTGTTTATACTTTCTATGTCTCCTATCCTAAAGGAGCTTGATTATTTCTCCATGTTCATTTGTATGTGTGTGAGCATATGCATGCATTCATATGTGTGTTGTTTTTTGTTTGTTTCAAGTTTTTATTTAAATTCAAGTTAGTTAACATATAGTGTAATTTCGGTTTCAGGAGTAGAATTTAGTGATTCCTTACTTACATATAATGCCTACAGCTCATTAGAACAATACCCATCACCCATCACCCATTTAGCCCATTCCCTTGCCCACTTCCCCTTCAGGAACCCTCAGTTTGTTCTCTAGAGTTAATAATCTCTTACGATTTCTCTCTCTCTCTCTCTCTCTCTTTCTCTCTCTCTCTATTTTTCTTCATCCTTTATGTTCATCTGTTTTGCTTCTTAAATACCACATATGAGTGAAATCATATGCTATTCATCTTTCTCTGACTGACTTCATTCAGCATAATACCCTCTAGTTCCATCCACATCCTTGCAAATGATGTGTGTTGTGTTTCATGTGTTGATGGAATGAATTGTATACCTTAAGCATTGTTAAATAGCTGAGTAACTATGAATGTATGTATCACCCTAAATTCTCTAAGTCTTTTTTTGCTTCATATAGGATCCCAGCTCCTGAAAAGGTCATTCACATTTGCTTTGGAGTCACCAGAAGTTTTGCCAGACATCATCATCATGCAGCTAATAACAATGTGCTTCCTCTCTGGCTCTTTCCACTGTTACTTCCACTTAAAATGTTCACTCATGGCAAAGCTAATTGCAATTTTCTCTTCAACATAATTGTGTGGCTGTCTATGTAAGAACATGTTTAATCAGAAGTTATTATTGCCTATTTGTGAAGAACTAAAATAATGCCATGTGTAAGGATAAAATGACAGAATTTTGAGGGAGGGACTACCTTTCCACTTTCTCTACCTTAGTGGGTCTTCTTTAAAACATACCAAACAATAAAATGACTTTTTTTTTTTAATTTTACAATGCAAGATCACAGGCCCTCTGACACTTGGAACCATCAATATATACCTCCCCAGTGAATTCAGGGTTCACCCTGGGAGTATAAAGAAGACAATCACAAAGTGCATCTATGCATCTCTCAAGGTAATAAAAGAAATTTTCATTATTCTTTTCTTTTACTACATACCTGTGTGTGAAATTCAGTCTGGACTTTGTAGTTCTCACAAATTTGAGGTCTTCAAATAAGCCACCTTAATTCTTATCTTTCAAAGACAGAAAGTAATATTTTCATTGTATTTTGGAAAGGTTTATTACTCTCACTTTTCCCAAACATATGCATGTATATATACATATACATATACAAATATAAATATATATAAATATAAATATAAATATATATATCAATCTTTACCCTCAGAAAAAAATGAAGGTGACAATTTGTAGATTCATTAAATGCCTTAACTGGTGTATATTTTATTATCATTATAAACTGAATTTTTAGTTATATTAGTAATGGAGTTTATGTACTTTGATTCTTTGTGATGAGTGTTTATAAGGACTAGCAAAAAATACTCGATTTAAATAGTTGAGTTTTATTTTACAAGGCTGTAATTAAAATATTAGATACAAGAAACATTTCTCTGCCTATACACAAAAGAATAAAAAATTTGGGTGCAGAGTATTCATTTCTAATAAACTCTGGGATTTAGAAATAATTTCATCTAAAAATCACTCAGAATTTGAGATTATAAAATATGTCATTATATATCAAGAAAAAACACTTCTGGAAAAGGACATTAGAAGAAATAAAGAACATTATAAAATGATATGTAAAAGAAATAAGAAAGCTAAATATTGGGATGCCTGGGTGGCTCAGTGGTTGATCATCTGCTGTTGGCTCAGGGAGTGGTTCCGGAGTCCTGGGATGGAGCCCACGTTGGGCTCCCCTTGAGGAGCCTACTTCTCCCTCTGCATACATATCTGCCTCTCTCTCTGTATCTCTCATGAATGACTAGATAAAATCTTAAAAAAGAAAACTAAATATAAAAATATAGTTAAAATTATTCAAGTGTAAAATATTAAGCTATTAAAATAATAAGAAAATACAGGAATGTGAAAAACTACTTCAAGTCTTTTTGATAAGAGGAAGAGAGATAGGGAGGGAAAGAGGGAAAAACAGAGATGGCAAGAAAGAGATAAGAGAAAAACAGAGAAAGTGGGTGAGAATGGAGCAACAGAGGTAAGGAGGGAGGGACAGGTGGGAAGGGAAGAAAGATACACATAAGAGAAATTTAAAAAATTAACTAGAATAATATCTACAATTGGATAGGAGAGTTAGAAGAATTGGATAGAATCTGTAAAGAAAAGTGATGGATTTAAGGGTAATAATAGAGGTTAATACTGACCTTTAAGAAGAAAAAATTAATTTACTATGCTCCCAAGGAAAGTTAATTAAATATAACAATATAATAAAAAATATAAATTTTGAAGAAAAGTGGAAAAGTGGAAGTAAAATGCATTGCTATAAAAAAGGAAAAAGATTCATTGGGTAAATATCCTAGATTAATAAAGTACATATACAAAAAAGTGGTAAGAAGCAACACAAAATGCATATTAATAGCATTTATAATTTTATATATAAGAAATGCCATGTGTGCCATACTAATTTTTAAATGATAAAGTAAATTTGGAGAGGTTAAGCAATTTGTTCAATTTTTCCTCAAGCAGGCTAGACACCAGAAGAAATTCCCATACTATCTTTAATCTGGTATAATATATCTAGACATTTTTTCTTTTTCTCTTCTCTCCTTTCCTCTCCTTTCCTTTTCTTTCTTTCTGTTTTGTTTTGTTTGGTCTGTAAAGGTTACATTTTGGATGGTATCAGACCAACAAAACCCAGTCATTTGATACAGTAACTCTTAAAATATATCTATCATTATTGTTCTCCAGCCTATGATCATTATTCCCCATGTTTACAACACATTACTTGAGTGCTTCGTTTTTAAGGTAAACGATAGTTTAACTCTTAAAATATATCTATCATTACTGTTCTCCAGCCTATGATCATTATTCCCCATGTTTACAACACATTACTTGAGTGCTTCGTTTTTAAGGTAAACGATAGTTTCTTCTTCTATTTAAAAAATTCTTATGAGGTTAGTAAATACATTAAAGATGTTTAAAAACAATATTTATTGATGACTTTTTTCTGTTATTTCAGCTTTAGTAACTAATGAAATTCTGGAACTCGTTAAGTGATTCAAAATAGTGAAGAAGAAAATATTTTAAATTGAAAAACATCAGTAAAGTATCAAAAAATGCCAGTTAAAATCTAAGCTAATTTGTTTTCCTGATAGGAAATTATGCTGTTTCATCATTTTCGAATAGCTTTATTTAATTCCTTTTTTATTCTAGTAGCCAGCTTTGAATTTGCACAATATAGCTTCTTATGACTTTAAACACAGAACTCTGTATATATTTCAGTTGACATACCTATATTGTCATAGTACCAAATGCTTTGCCTAGAAAAAGCAAACTTTCAGATAAGGCAAAAGCAAGCAAAAGATCTAAAGCCCTGACTTTCACCTCTAAATACTCTTCTTTCAAACAATGAATTCATTTATTCAGAATGTATAAACTAAATCTTATCGTTTTGCAAAATTCTTGAAGAATTTGTTAGAAAAACTCAATATTTTTTGTTGTATAACTTCAAATCTCCTGGATACAATTGCACAATTTGTGCTATGTTTCCAATCTTCTGCCAATTGAAAATACTTATACTGAAGTTTTATATTATTCTTAATACCAATTATATTTTGTCATTCATAATTTCCCTGGTTACATTTTACTATTTAAAATACAAAAAAGAAAAGAATTCATTAAAAAAAACCCAAACCTTGGGTATGTATGCAATTAAAGCTACCTTATATTTTTTCTTGATTCAAACATCAAGAGATGGGATTCCCTTTGAGTGGTCTCACTCTTCCTTGACTATTTCTCTAACCTCATTCTTTATCTTCATTGTATTATTGATAATCCTTAAAATGTACATCACATTCTTATATGGGGAATGTGTAGATATACTGCAGAGAATAAAACAAAGGAAACCTATGATAAAATAAAGACCAAGAGAGTGGCTACTCCGGGCAAAAAACAGGAAAGTGGTAACACTTTATGACAAAGTCTATGTTTTTAAGATTACATAAAAAAGTACCCAAAATTGATCTTTCACTTGTGAAACCAGCAAACTAGTATGACTATTTGTAGGTGAATATTTATCACATGTTAAATTCATATAAACACTTAAGTTTTTTGGCATTTTATTTTTCATATTTATTTGTCTACTGTGGCAGACATTAAATGATATTCTGTATATCATTGTTAATATATTTTAATGACAGGCTGTGGTTCTTTTCATTCTTTTTTAAATATTTTGACTCGTGACATACTTGTTCATTCAAATAAAGTTTGTAAATAATTTTATAAAGTTTTAAAATATATCATTGGATATTTTATTCAAATTATAATAATTTCATGTATTATTTTAGATAATCTTTCATATGAAAACTATATAGAAAATAGGTTTTTATATGCTGGAAAATAGTATGTCTCTCCATTTATTTCCAGATTAGTTTTTCAGTTATAAGTAAAGTATTATAGGTTTTTCCATGTAGGTATATTACTTTTATTCTAGTAATTTATCTTTTTCTCCCTACTGTTGCCTATGTGATAATTTTACTTGGTTATATGGAAACCATTGATATATGTATTTTGGTTATCATATTCACCTAAATGAAATTCATTTATTATTTGTAATGATTTTTAAAATAATCTTTGTATTCTTCAAGTAGGAGATCATAAAATATATAAATACATTTATTTTATCTATCTATTTATTTATTTATTTATTTTTAGAAAGAGGGGGGAATGGGCAGAGATAGAGAATCTTAAAAGCAGACTCTGTGCACAGACTCAGGACACAGTCTCACAACGCTGAGATCATGACCTGAGCCAAAAATCAAGAATCAGCTGCTTCACCAACTGAGTCACTGAGGTGCCCCATTAATTAATATATTTTTTATTGTGACAAGAATAGGTAACATGAGATCAACACTTGTAACAAAATTTTAGGTATACAGTACAGCATTGTTAACTACACATGCAATGTTGTATAGAAAATATCTAGAATTTATTGATATTGCATAACTGAATCTTTATACACATTGAACAGCAACTTTATCAACCTCTCTTCTCCCCCTCTCCCTAAACCTGGAAGCCACATTTTACTTTCTCAGCTCCTAATCAAATTTGATAAATATACCTCATCTTGGGAATCTCCAGGATCTGGTCATCCTCTTAAATGTGGTTACTCCATAACTTTCAGGTCTGAGCTCAAATTCTACCTGCCCTAAGAAAATACTTCTGACAATGCTGCCCAAATTCTTCTTGAACTACTTGACTCTATTATACAAATCTAGGCAATTCAAACTCTAAAGGTATCACTTTTGTAATAATTACTTTTTAACTTATTTGTTGTTTGTTTGTTTTTCCTAATTAAAATGCCTGTCTTATTTTCCTTTGTATTTTTGGCACATGGCACATAGGTAGTTCAAAATAATAGTATTTTTAATTGACCAGTCATTATCTTAGGCTTTGCCTTTCCACTGGGGCATTTCATCAATGTTTTTTCAATATTCAAACTAGTGAATTAATCCTTAAATCAACTGATTTCTGATTTTTAATTCCTCATCATTCATTTCTTTTTGGCTTTTTCTATATGAAATATAATTCATGTGCTGGGTTAATCATTTTATTTTTTAAAATTATTTCTATCAGAGTTAATATGAAATAGTATATTTTGAATGCTTTTATTTTTATTTATTTAAATATTTATTTCTTTATTCATTTATTTAAAAAAGAGAGTGGAGCCATTGAGAAAGAATACGAGTGGGGGAGACAACCAAAGGGAGGGGGAGAAGCAAGCTCCCCACTGAGCAGGGAGCCTGATTTGGGGCTTCATCCCAGGATCCTGGGATCATGACCTGAGCTGAAGGATGACACTTCATTGACTGAACAACCCAGGTGTCTCAAATGCATCTTATTTTTAATAAAGTGTTTAGGATCTAATTATTCTTCTTTATTGACACCATTGGGTATTTTGATACTAATTTTCATGTGTACATTGTTATTATTGTAGTATGTCTTCTTTCAAAAACACATGTTTTTAATTTTTAAGGAGATTTAGAAAAATGTTTTGACATAATTATAGAAGCGTTATTATTTATCAGTTAACTGAAACTACTTAAAAATAAATCATTAGCAAATATACAGAAAACATGAGTATATGTTAAAATTGATGTTGAGATTAAAATTTTTGATAAGCAAAATATAATATTCTATAAATAGAAGACAGAAACATTTTAATGTATAAATTTAATACAATACCAATATTATTACCAACTCTTTCTGTAAAAAGATGTTACCACATCTCAAAATGATACTAATGCATCAAAAATGGTGAATCTATAAGAACATCACATCTCTTACTTGAAATATATAATTCCAAAACCAAGTTTATATCAAATTTTCTGCCTAAATTATTCTACGAATCCTTATTTTTTTTCTAAGATTTTATTTATTTATTCATAAGAGACAGAGAGAGAGGTAGAGACATAGGCAGAAGGAGAAGCAGACCCCCGGCAAGGAGCCTGATACAGGACTTGATCCCAGAGTCCCAGGATCATGACCTGAGCCAAAGGTAGACACTCAACCACTGAGCAACCCAGGTGCCCAAAATCCTTATCTTTGATAGGACAGTACATAATGTGTGTACCCTAATCTCATAGTACGAGCTAATCTGTTAAAGTGTTAGAAGGAAGCTTATGTGCCTATGTACACAAATGTAAATATGTGTGTACATGCATGTCCCCCCTACAAATATAAATGCCGGTGATAATGTCCTGCAAAGACTCTTCAAATACCTCTCTTCACCAGCATTTTCAAATGATGAAATTAAATCCATATGGTTGATATATTTCTTAGTTTTTTTTTACCATTCACAAACTATAATTCATTGAATATTTTTTGATTTTTCCAAAGAATTCTTACATAAAAATATATTTGTTGTTATGATAAATGTCATGGCCATTGAGTAGGAATAACAAATATATTGTAATTAACATGCCATTGTAATTAATAAGTAGGAATACAAAATATATTGAAATCAATAAGGATATTAAATATTAATCAGCAAATTTGGTTAATTATTAAGCAATAAGAGCATAAGACTGTGTGTTTTGGAAAGTAGGTAAAATAGGATTTAGAAAATATGATGAAAATATCTGCAGGGACGCCTGGGTGGCTTAGTATGATATATGTATAATATATATATATATAATATATATATATATATAATATTTGTTAAAATTATCCCTCAGAAATGAAGATTCCTCAGAAAGACTTCCAGGGCCAGAAGTTTTAGTTGCAGAATTCTACCAATAATTTAAAGAAAAATTAACATAAGATTTGCCCAGTATTTCCCCCATCCCATAAAATAAAAAAGAATATGGACCACTGCATTTTCTAAGGTTGTTATTGCCTTAATACCAAAAAGAGAGAAGCCAATACAAAAAAAAGAGAATACTCTAGATGAGTATTAATATTCATTAAAATATTAGTAAATCAAATTCAACAATGTATAAATATGATTTATACATGATAATTAGTGGACTTTAGTTCAAAACTGCAAAGCTGGTTCAACATTAGAAAATCAATAAGTGTGGGGTGCCTGGGTGTCTCAGTTGGTTAAGTGTCCAACTCCTGATTTCGGCTCAGGTCCTGATCTCAGGGTTGTGAGATCAAGCCCTGCACTGGCCTTCACACTGGGCATGGAGTCTGCTTAAGATTCTGTCTCCCTTTCCCTCTGCCCCTACCCCCGTCTCACCTCTTTAAAAAAGAAAAAGAAAGAAAATCAATCAATTTAACCAACCACAAAAGATTAAAGGAGAAAAACTATATGATTAATATCACTTGATTAAAAAATAGTATTTAACAAAAATCCAACAAGTAAATAAAATTCTCAAAGAACTAAAAACAGACAGGAATCTTATTAACTTGATATAGAGTATCTACAGAGAACCCATTGCTAAATAGATAAAAATTTAACGTTTTCTCCCTAAGATCTCCCTAAGGTCTAGGATAAAAGGATTTTTTTTTCTCTTTCTCTAAAGAAAGATGTTTGCTTTTATCCAACGTGGTCCTGGAAGTTCAAATCACTATAATAAAAAATAAAAATAAGTAAATTCTTGCATATTGGAAACAGTCTGTAGCTATATTTATTTACAAATAACAGGATATTCTACATTGAAAATTCCAAGAAATCTAAAAAAAAAAAATTCTTCCTAGACTAATAATTGAGTTCAACATTGATGCAAGATATGAGACCAATGTACAAAAAAATTCAACAAAATTTCTAAATAATAATAATGAACATGTGGAAACCAAAATTCAAAACACAATATCATTTATGCTTACTACAAAGATAATGATATATTTTGGTATAACAGAAGCAAAAAAAATTACAAATGAAAAATACATTCTAAAAATTAAAAAATGTTGATGAAGAAATAAAAAAAGACTTCAGTAATTAGGGATATATTCCATGTGCATAATTTAGAAGCATCAGCATAGTAAAGGGTAAACTGTTTTCAAGTGAGTTTATAAGCTTATTATAATTACTATCAAAGCAAGCAAGATTTTTTTACAGAGATAGATGAGTTCTACTATAATTATATAGAAAGGCACAAGAACCAGAAGGGCTAAAATAAACTTTGAAAATTAAAAAGAATGAGGTGGGGAAATATCATTGTTCCTAATTATAGTGCTTATTATATAGCTACAGAATTAAAGAGAATGTGATATAGGGGGCACCTGGGTGACCCAGTTGGTTAAATGTCTGACTCTTGGTTTCAGCTCATGTCACAATCTCAGGGTCATCAGGTCTAGCCCTGAGTAGGTGCTGTACTCGGCACAGTCTGCTTGAGATTCTTTCCCCTTCCCTCTTCCTACCTTTCTGCTCCTCCCCCAACTCATGTGCATGTATGCAAGCTCTTTCTCATAAATAAATAAATAAATAAATAAATAAATAAATAAATATCTTTAAAAGGAATGTGATACTGGCAGATACACACATGGATCAATGCAATAGGATAGCAAATTTAGAAACATACATGCAAAATTATGCCTAATTTTGACAAAGAGGAAAAATAAAAAGAAAAAAAAAGGATAGTTACATAGTCTTTGCAAGTAATTGTGCTAAAGCAACTGGATATCCATGAGCAGCATCTAATCGATTAACTGATCAAGGCTTAAACTGAGCACTATAATATTTATTGAAAATCAATTGACTGTAAATGTGTGGAATTATTTCTGAGATATCTATTCTAGTCTGTTGGTATATATGTCTGTTTTTATGCCTGTTTTGATTATTGTATACTTGTAACATATTTTACTTTTTATTTTTAAAGATTTCATTTATTTGAGAGACAGAGAGCAAGCATGAGCAGAGGGACAAGCAGACTCCTCACAGAGTGGGGGGCCCAATGTAGGTCTTGATCCCAGGACCTTGCAATCATGACCTTAGCTGAAGTCAGATGCTTAACCAACTGAGCCACCCAGGTGCCCCAGATTTGTAATATATTTTAAAGTCGGGAAGTATACCACTAGTTTTGTACTTGCTCAAATTGCTTTCACTTCTTCCAACATGGGATATTTTTTTCCATTTATCTATGTCTTCTTTAATTTCCTTCACCATTGTTTTATCATTTTCAGTGTACAAATCTTTCACTTTTTTGGTTATATTTATTGTTAAGTATTTGAGTCTATTTGTTGCTATTGTAAATGAGATTGTTTTCTTAATTTCCTTATCAGATAGTTTGCTGTTATTGTAATGAAGTATAATTTTTTTTATGTTGGCTTTGTATTTCACAATTTTACTGAATTTGTTCATTAGTTCTGATGGGGTTTCTTTTTTTGTTGTTGTTGTTTTGTTTTATTTTTGATTGAGTCTTTAGGGCTTTTTACATATACTATCATGTCATTTGCAAACAGGATTTTACTTTCTTCTTTCTAACTTGGATGACTTTTACTTCTATTTCTCATCTAATTGTCCTGGCTAAGACTTCCAATACTATGTTAAATAGCAGAAGAGAGAGTGATGACCAGATCTTAGAGGAAAAGCTCTAAGTTCCCCCTCCAAATAAATTCACACATTTATACTCAACTAAACTTCAACAATGGTATCAATAAAATACAATGGGAAAGGATAGTCTATTCAACAAATGGTGCTGGGAAAAATGGATATCCACATGAAGAAGAATGGAATTTGGATCCTTGTCTTATATTACACACAAAAATCAAATCAAAGAATTAATGACTTAAAAATAAGATCTGAATCCATAAATCTACTAGAAGAAAAATGGAATAAAAGCTTTTAGACATGGGTTTTGGCAACACTTTTTTGGATATGAAATAAAAAAAAAACAAGTAACAAAAGCAAAAATAAACAAGTTGGATTGCATCAAACTAAAAGACTTCTGTACAGCAGAAGAAACAGAGTAAAAAGGCAACCAATCTCCCAAATGAATGGGAGAAAAATTTGCAAGCCACATAAATGACATGGGATTAATTTATATATATATATATATATTCATATATTAAATATTATATGTATAATTTAAATTCAATTTGCCAACATATAGTATAATACTCAGTGCTCATCTCTTCATGTGCCCTCCTTAATGCCCATCACCCAGCAAAATATATAAGAAACTCATGCAACTCAACAGTAAGAAAACAAACTGGTCAAATGGACAAAAGACCTTTAATTTCTCCAAAGAAGACATACAAATGGCCAACAGATATGTGAAAGATGTTCAATATAGCTAATCATCAGGGAAATGCAAATTAATCCACAAAAGGATATCATCTCATACCTGTTAGGTTAGCTATTATTTAAAAAAAATGCCCCGGTAAGTTTGTGGAGAAGTTGAAATCCTACAATACTAAGAATGTAAAATAATACAGCTCTTTTGGAAAACAATATTTAGTTTCCTCAAAAAAAAAAAAAAAACACACACGATATACTACATGATCAGGAATCTCCTTTCTAGATATGTATCCAAAGAATTGAAATCAGGATTTCAAAGAGATATCTGCATTTACATGTTCAATGTACCAAAGCTCACAATATCTAAGATTTGGAAACCAAATAAATGTCCAAGAGTTGAACAGATAAAGAAAATGTGGTATATATACATACAGAATATATTTAGCCTTTAAAAAGAAAATTATCTTGTTGTTTGTGATATTATGGATGAACCTGGATGACATTATGGTAAGTAAGATAAGTCAATAGGACAAATACTACTATATGAGGCATCTTATATAGTCAAATGTACAGAAGTGTGCAATAAAATGCTGTAACAGAGAATATGGACAGTTGTTCAATAAGCATACAGTTACAGGTATATAAGACAAGTAAGTTACAGAGATCTGCTGTACAAAGTGTGTATAGTTAACAATAAACTACTGCATCTGAAAAAATGTATTAGGATGGTAGATCTCATGTTAAGTGTTCTTATTAAAAAAGATAGAAAAAAGGAAAGGAGGGGAGGAAGAAGGAAGGAAGGAAGGAAGGAAGGAAGGAAGGAAGGAAGGAAGGAAGGGAGGAAGGAAAAAAGAAAAGAAAGAAAAGAAAGAAAGAAAGAAAGAAAAAGAAAAAAAGGAAAAAGAAAAGAAAAGAAAAAAAAGAAAAGAAAAGAAAAGAAAAAGAAAAAAAGAAAGTATCACATCAAAAAGGGGCACAAGGTGGGGCACCTGGGTGGTTCAGTGTTTGAGCATCTGCCTCGGCTCAGGTTGTGATCCCGGGGTTCTGGGATTGAGTCCCACATCACGTTCCCCATAGGGAACCTGCTTCTCCCTCTGCTATGTCTCTGCCTCTCTCTATGTGTGTTTTTCATGAATAAATAAATAAATTCTTAAAAAAAAGGGAGGGGGGCACAAGGATACTTTTGGAGGTGACAGGTACGTTTATTTCCTGGATTGTGTTTATAGTAATATGAGTATATACATATGTCCAAACTCACCAAATTATGTGCATTAATTATATTTGTTTTTTTCTTTTTGTATACCAATATACTTCAATGAAGATGAAAGAATCATTAATAGATAACTTAATGGAGAGGATGGAGAGAGCAAATAAACACAAAAAGATGTTCAACATAATTAGTCACTAGGGAAATGCAAAATTAAACCACAATGAGATGTCACTACACACCAAACTCTTGTTAAAAACTGAATAAAATTAAAAATCCAGTTTCTCAGTGACACTAGTTTCATTTCAATTACTTAATAGGCGCTTGTGGCCAGTGGCACCTACACTGCATAGCATGGATATAGGACATTTCGAACCTAATTTTAATACATTTAGCATAATAAATCTCTCCTGGCCAATTTCCCATATGAACTTTATTTACCAAAATAAGATTATTCCCTTAATCAATGACATCCAACAGCAACATCCAGAAGCTAATCTCACACGAATAATATGGGCAATGGTAGGATGAGTTCTACCATTACTAGGAATTACATTCCTAGTAATTTGTGGTTATCACAAATAACCAATTTATTAGACCCATATCTGAATGCAAGGCAGATAAAATCCAAGCTTTTTGACACTATTATAGGCTCCAATTAGCACCACTTAAAATTGCACTAAACTATACAAATTGACTTTCATAAAAACACAGTATACAGGCAGCAGAGGGAGCCTGGTGAACCTGTAAGGAAGTCAAATTGCTTCTTCTATCATAAGCTTCCCTCATCCAACTTTGGACAATATTTCTGGTACTTGACTTTAGCTCAAAATTCCAATAGATTTTTAATGAGCAGTGAAATCCCCAAGTACTTGACCCTAAAAATAATGCTAGCTGCAACCCTCCAATGACATAAAGCAACTTTCCAATAGCCCTCCTGGTATAGAATATACCAGTATATTTAAGTATGCTTAATATAATACTATTATAAATATTATATATTATAAAGTAATACTTTATGTTTATATACAAGTATATTTCTATATTCTTTAACACAGCAATTAAAGGAAACACCAGATAGTGACATCCAAAGGATTGTGCACACAAAATTGTATATGAAAAACATGGGACCAAAGGATGGATTGTTATGTAAATGGCCAAAGATGGTACCTGTTTATTCACCCCTTTGTTGGTTACTTCATAGCAAGCTCAGATCACTAGCTTAAAGACTGCTGGCACAAAACTCAAATTCTTAAACATGCAATTTACTTGAAATACAGCTCAAATCAGCAAAGTTTTGCCATATAGATCCTACCTGCTTTTTATGACATATGAAAATTCACTCAACATACAATAGCTATGAAAAAAACAAAACTCGTATCTATAAAAGACAACAAGCTACTATTGTTCTTTGGTGCTTGGCAATTCATATTCCCCACTTTGTTGCTAAGCAACATCATAGACAAACTAAATGCCCTCTCCAAATTCCCTCTCCCATGGGAGTTATCTTAGTGTGAATGAATCCCTCATGCAATCCTTTCTAAGTGGCCACCCAATAAAGCTTACTGTGCAATACTGCCTTCTCTTGGTCACTTCTTTTTCTTTTTTTTTTTTTTATAGTTCTGAAATCCTCAAAGGTATCACATTCACTTGCAGCTTTCAGTCATCCTTTCAAGTTGGGATCGTGGAGACCATTTCTATATTTCTGTACTTTTCTAAGTAGTAGAGACTACTGTTTCCTGTTTCTTCATAACTGCAAGTTTGGTGGGAGGGACAGAACTTATTATATTATACCAATATTAAATAATATTTAACTAAAATATTAATAATTAAAAGAGGGCCTATCAGGAAAAGTGAATTTGCAAAATTTCAGATGTTTGTAGAATATTTACAGTTGTATCAAATGTTAGTTGTTTAGCTGTCATAAGGAAATCAGAATAGTAGTGTAACTTGTAAAAATGTACATATATAGTTTTAGTTCTTAATGTCTTTTTTTTTCTTTTTAGTAAAGTGAATGGAAATGATGCTTAGAAATCTATACTCATCTGAATAGTCTTCTTTTCTCCAACAGTCATTGATATTTAGCATTTTAAACAATGTGATTCTCTGTGGGCCCAGGGGCTGTCACATTCTTTTCCAAGAAAGACTACAGGGGTGTCAGAGTTTCAAGATAGCATTATTAGAATAAAACCTTATACTCATATCAAGCATATCAGAAAATCACTGTTGTATAACAGCTTGAAAGCTCTGGGCTTTGTTAAGTAGATAGCATCACAGCTTGTCAGAATCATCAACCACCAACTGGGACTGTGATATAAGAGTTTAAAGAAGTGCTGTTACCTTTCCAGTGGAAGGAATTAATATTTAAAACGGTGGTTTTCACCCTCTTTTATATTTCCCTGAATTGAGTTAGTTGATCATTTTACCTTGGGCAAAACCATTCACAGGCTTACTGTGAATTTAATCAATGTATTCCTTTCCAAAATGCTTGCCTTTATAAAATAGTTTCCCTTTAACATTTCTCCAATTTAAGTATTTGTGACTAAAGAATAGAGTTATTCTATGTAAAAGTTTTTAAAATTAAGTTAAATGATAAAAAAGGAAAGTCTCCTTCACTAGTTAGGAGTCTCCTTCTCTTCCAGTTTTGTCATCTGTAGCCACAGGTAGTTGCATTAGGCAAACGACAAAACTTATTTGATAAGTTGCACATGCTATCCTGTAATTAAATCTAAAAGTAATGAAAAATTGTTTCTCAATTTATATTAATATCCATTGCTTTTATCCTGCAATCTATTCCACCCAAATATTCAATTGAAAGGAATAACTTAAATACAACACGTCATTTGTTTTAAAAATGACTCAAATATGATAACTTGATGAACAAAAACTATAACATTTACTTTCTTAAGTAGAAATGTGCACTTTAACCTAGAATTTATAATATTCAGTTATAACATATCTAGTTTTTGAATTGGGTGATGCTATAGGTGCTACACCCTCAGCCCTTAGGCCTTTACAATTCTGGTGTCTTGGACAAATTCCAGCTGCCACACTATCTCTACTTCTGCCTAAGGGCTTTCTCCAGGGAAGACTACTGTAAGCTGAGAGTTCTGGACTAGGAGAAGCTCTCAAATAAGTTTGTACCGACTTCCTATTCCTTGTATAGAATAACAAATGTGTGCTCCACACTATTTTTCATAGTGCTACTAGGATTGATAACACAAATTTATTGGCTTCTTTCTGTTCCAATTTCAATTTCCCACTGCTCTACTAGTGTTTCTATATCTTCTAAATAAACTACTTCTTCTGTGAGATTTCTCTTCATGTCTTTTGCCCATTTCATGATTGGATTGTTTGTTTCTTTGCTGTTGAGTTTAATAAGTTCTTTATAGATTTTGGAAACTAGCCCTTTATCTGATATGTTATTTGCAAATATCTTCTCCCATTCTGTAGGTTGTGTTTGAGTTTTGTTGACTGTATCCTTTGCTGTGCAAAAGCTTCTTATCTTGATGAAGTCCCAATAGTTCATTTTTGCTTTTGTTTCTTTTGCCTTCGTGGATGTATCTTGCAAGAAGTTACTGTGGCCAAGTTCAAAAAGGGTGTTGCCTGTGTTCTCCTCTAGGATTTTGATGGAATCTTGTCTCACATTTAGATCTTTCATCCATTTTGAGTTTATCTTTGTGTATGGTGCAAGAGAGTGGTCTAGTTTCATTCTTCTGCATGTGGATGTCCAATTTTCCCAGCACCATTTATTGAAGAGACTGTCTTTCTTCCAGCGGATCGTCTTTCCTCCTTTATCGAATATTAGTTAACCATAAAGTTCGGGGTCCACTTCTGGGTTCTCTATTCTGTTCCATTGATCTATGTGTCTATTTTTGTGCCAGTACCACACTGTCTTGATGACGACAGCTTTGTAGTACAACCTGAAATCTGGCATTGTGATGCCCCCAGATATGTTTTTTTTTTTTTTAAATTCCCCTGGCTATTCGGGGTCTTTTCTGATTCCACACAAATATTAAAATAATTTGTTCTAAGTCTCTGAAGAAAGTCTATGGTATTTTGATAGGGATTGCATTATACATGTAAATTGCCCTGGGGAAGACATAGACATGGCCAACATGCACATGAGAAAATGCTCTGCATCACTTGCCATCAGGGAAATACAGATCAAAACCACAATGAGATACCACCTCACACCAGTGACAATGGGGAAAATTAACAGGAAACAATAAATGTTAGAGAGGATGCGGAGAAAAGGGAACCCTCTTACACTGTTGGTGGGAAGGTGAACTGGTGCAGCCACTCTAGAAAACTGTGTGGAGGTTCCTCAAAGAGTTAAAAATAGACCTGCCCTATGACCCAGCAATTGCACTGTTAGGGATTTACCCCAAAGATTCAGATGCAATGAAACGCCGGGACACCTGCACCCCGATATTTCTAGCAGCCATGTCTACAATAGCCAAACTGTGGAAGGAGCCTCGGTGCCCATCGAAAGATGAATGGATAAAGAAGATGTGGCCTATGTATACAATGGAATATTCCTCAACCATTAGAAACGACAAATACCCACCATTTGCTTCAACGTGTATGGAACTGGAGGGTATTATGCTGAGTGAAGTAAGTCAATCGGAGAAGGACAAACAGTGTATGTTCTCATTCATTTGGGGAATATGAATAATAGTGAAAGGGAATATAAGGGAAGGGAGAAGAAATGTGTGGGAAATATCAGAAAGAGAGATAGAACATAAAGACTTCTAACTCTGGTAAATGAACCAGGGGTGGTGGAGGGGGAGGAGGGAGGGGGGTGGGGGTGAATGGGTGACGGGCACTGAGGGGGACACTTGACGGGATGAGCACTGGGTGTTATTCTGTATGTTGGTAAATTGAACACCAATAAAAATTAATTTATTATAAAAAAATAAAAAATAAAAATAAATAAACTACTTCTTGAATTCTTACCTTAGTGTCATTTAAAACATTCATAAATTAGCCTTTTGGTAGTCTCTCCCTTGCATTAACACATTTTCAACTTCCATTTGTTTATTTTCAAGATAAATGAATTTCCCTATTCTTTTAATAATAACTCAGAATAACTCCTCCACTTTCCATTTCTGTCTAAACATCATATTCCCCCCCAAAAAAATAAACTTTATATTCCCTCTAGATTTTCTCATTTCTCTGCTTAGCTTCAATAAACACTTAAAAAATTATATTGGCGAGGTACCCTTACTCTTCCCAGGCACAGGGCCACAAGGTGTCTCACTCAAACTTCTATCTTGAAGTATATTTGATATTTAGCATTTTAAACAATGTGATTCTCTGTGGGCCCAGGGGCTGTAGGTATAACCCCAGGTACAGAACGAGGGACGAATGAGCTGGCTTGGCCCATGATTCACAGCAACCTAGAAGTGTTAGTAGCAAGATGGCAGTAGGTATGTTGAGAAACAGCACACATGAGCTGGCTCCTCCTCCCAACCTGCAGGTAAGCCCCCCGATGGATTGGTTCAGGATATGAACACTTCAGAGCTCACTGTGATCACAGGTGGTGACCTGTGGGAAAACATCATTAATAAACACTTCTTGATAGCATTAATGATAGATTATCATCTCCTAACACCTTATTGACTCTTCAGTCCACTCCAATTTTGCAAAAAAGCTCGAAATTCCCAGATTATTAAATGTGTTCTTTCCAAAGTAACGTTATTTTTAGATCCACTGAACACATCTCTGCCCACATCAATTTCAGCAGAATTTGTCACTACTGAACACACCCTACTTCTTGTGAATTATTGCACTAATCTGGCTCTGAGCCATTCAGCCATTTCTTCTCTTTTCTTTGAAGAGATCTCTTGATACATGCTTTACACAAGCTATAGATGTTTAAGATTTATTCTTTTTTTTATATTTGTAAATGGACAAAAATTTACCCAGAGGCTCAAGACAAATACTCATGAATCCTTATAACTTGCTGTATGTGTCCATGACAATACACTTTAACACAAAATGAAACAAAACAAAAACCTCCTTGTGTGTTTATAACACTTTATTTCATCCCTTTCTATAAGCCTCCTATATCTTCTCAATCTCATCATGAAATACTGGACCAGGTTACCATCATCTTAAGCCTGAATAATGAAATACATTTTCAACTGGAATCTGATTCTGTGTTTGCTCTCTCTAATCTATTCTTCATGCCAGAACCAGAATGATTTTTTTTCTTTTTATTTTCACCCTAACACTAGCCCAATGCTGTAAGATAATGACTTAAATTCACTCCTGTAGCCTAAAAGTCCAACAGAATCTGACTGTGCACTACTTTTCTCCTATCATTTCCTAATACTCTTTCATTCTAGTAAGCTTTTGCTGCACAATCATATAAGATTCAGGTACTGGGAGACTCTTAAAAGAATATAAATATAAAAATATTGAAAACAAATTATGTATGAAAATGAATACTAATTTGAAATGTGTAGAGAAATCACAACAAATTACATCTTTTTGAAGACTTATGAATTCTATAACATCAAAAACTGCAAAAAACCACAACACATTATTATTATTAATTACCTGCTTGAACTACTCTATAAAATTTCTCCTGTGTTTGATTGTTGGATACTCTAATTGTGTTTTCATATCACAATAGTTTTGTAATGTAATTTTCTAAAGAAAGAGTAGAAAGATAATTCAGTCATGTGTCATGATTGGTCTTTATTTTTATGTATTGTTTGATGCATAAGCTGTGAGCATTTAAAAGTGGACATACTCTGGTTTGAATGCACAGATTCTGATATTTTAATTTCAGGTTATACCAATCAAACCAGAAAAACAAAATCTGTGTTTATAATTTTATATACAATGTGAGACTCCCTGATCAGATGGGGAGCCACCAAGTGTGGGGTGTCCTAATTGGGTGGGGGCCAGTGGTGCATGTAATGAAAGGATTTGCCCAAGGCAGGACAAAAGAGATAGAAATTTATCTAATACATTGCCAGGGAGTGGTGGACAGAACAGCAAAGGAGAGACTGTCTACCACTAAATGGTAAGGGGCCACAGTTGGAGAGGATGTATGGCATCTTCCCTTTTGGTAATCTTAGGAACTGTGACTGGTTGTAATTGGTCAGTTAGGGCCTATGGCTATTTCAAGGTGGGTCACTTTATAAGCCTGTTTGCTTTCATCTGGGTGGTCACTGTGAGCCCTTCTACCTTGCTCAAGTTTTCATTGCTCAATCCTATTGCCTAAAGGTGGCCTCTACATACTACAGTATCAGTTCCTGATGAGTAAGAACTTCCATTTCAACTAGTTCTCAAAGGGAGCTAAATCTTCCATACTATGATTAGTATTTTTTTCTGGCAATCATCTCCTGCCTATGTTCATTTCAGTTTTTTTCTCCTCTACTGTACCTCATCTTTCCAGTAAGCATTGCAAAAGCCCCACATATTTTTTCAAGGTTGTAAGTATATCCACAAAATGAATGAAGGATATTTCTAGAAGATATTTGCATTCAAGAATGGTTAATAATAAATATATACTGAAGAGACTGATATGTATCTACATGTACATCTATACTATGTCTTGCTAAATTCAAACCAAATGTATCACCAACTAAGCACTAATTTACTGGATCCCAAAATTATTTCTTGTAGTTGGAATGCTAATTTTCATGCCTTTTCTGCTTTCTTAATAATTGTTAGATCAGTAAGACAAAAAAAATAACAAACCTCACTATAGATGAATACCATCAACCGACTTAACCCAATTGACATGTACAGAGCACTCTACCCAGTAACTAAAGTGTATACATTTTTTTCAAGTGGACAAAAAAAAAGATTTACCAAAATAGCCTATATTCTGGGCCATAAAATGATTCTGAATAAGTTTAAAGGATCTATTTAAATTTTTTTTTCTAAAATATTTTATTTATTTATTTGAGAGAGATTGAGAGAACACAAGCAGATGGGAGCAGCAGAGGGAGCAGGAGAAGCAGGCTCCCCATTGAACAGGGAGCTCAATGCTGGGCTCAATCTCAGGACCCTGGGATGATGACTTGAGCCCAAGTCAGATGCTTAAGCAAATGAGCTACCCAGGTGCCTTAATTTAAAGGATTTAGATTGATGGAATCTTGTCTCACATTTAGATCTTTCATCCATTTTGAGTTTATCTTTGTGTATGGTGTAAGAGAGTGGTCTAGTTTCATTCTTCTGCATGTGGATGTCCAATTTTCCCAGCACCATTTATCAAAATCCTAGAGGAGAACACAGGCAACACCCTTTTTGAACTTGGCCACAAACTTCTTGCAAGATACATCCACACATCCACGAAAGCAAAAGAAACAAAAGCAAAAATGAACTATTGGGACTTCATCAAGATAAGAAGCTTTTGCACAGCAAAGGATACAGTCAACAGAACTAAAAGACAACCTACAGAATGGGAGGAGATGTTTGCAAATAACATATCAGATAAAGGGCTAGTTTCCAAAATCTATAAAGAACTTATTAAACTCAACAGCAAAGAAACAAACAATCCAATCATGAAATGGGCAAAGGACATGAAGAGAAATCTCACAGAGGAAGACATAGACATGGCCTACATGCACATGAGAAAATGCTCTGCATCACTTGCCATCAGGGAAATACAGATCAAAACCACAATGAGATACCACCTCACACCAGTGACAATGGGGAAAATTAACAAGGCAGGAAACAACAAATGTTAGAGAGGATGCGGAGAAAATGGAACCCTCTTACACTGTTGGTGGGAAGGTGAACTGGTGCAGCCACTCTGGAAAACTGTGTGGAGGTTCCTCAAAGAGTTAAAAATAGACCTGCCCTACAACCCAGCAATTGCACTGTTAGGGATTTACCCCAAAGATTCAGATGCAAAGAAACACCGGGACACCTGCACCCCGATGTTTCTAGCAGCCATGTCCACAATAGCCAAACTGTGGAAGGAGCCTCGGTGTCCATCGAAAGATGAATGGATAAAGAAGATGTGGCCTATGTATACAATGGAATATTACTCAGCCATTAGAAACGACAAATACCCACCTTTTGCTTCAACGTGGATGGAAGTGGAGGGTATTATGCTGAGTGAAGTAAGTCAATCGGAGAAGGACATACAGTGTATGTTCTCATTCATTTGGGGAATATGAATAATAGTGAAAGGGAATATAAGGGAAGGGAGAAGAAATGTGTGGGAAATATCAGAAAGGGAGACAGAACATAAAGACTCCTAACTCTGGGAAATGAACTAGGGGTGGTGGAGGGGGAGGAGGGCGGGGGGGGGGTGAATGGGTGACGGGCACTGAGGGGGACACTTGACGGGATGAGCCCTGGGTGTTATTCTGTATGTTGGTAAATTGAACACCAATAAAAATTAATTTATTAAAAAAATAAAGGATTTAAATTGTACAAAGTATGTTCTCTGATTACAATTGAGTTTTGCTAGCAGTCAATGACAAAAGGATCTCTGGAAAAATCCCAAGTAATATAAAAATCCCAAGTAATGCATGGATTGAAGAAAGTATTAAGAAGGAGGTTAGAGAATATTTTTATTGAATGAAAGTGAAGATGGCATTAAAAAATACAAAGCATTTTGTACTCAGTGAAAATAAAAAATACAAATATGAAAATTTGTAGACTACCACTAAGGAATAAGGTAGTGGTAAATTTATAGTAGTATATGCCAGTACTAGAGAAGAAAATTAGTTTCATACCAATGACTTTAACTTAATAAACAAACAAACAAACAAAAAATATGAGTAAATTTAACCTAAAATAAATAGAAGAAAGTCAGTGATGAAGGTGAGATAACAAAATCACTAAAATAGAAAATATAAAGACAGTAGAGGAAATCAATTATAACAAAATCTGGTTCTATAATAGTTAAAAGTGTAATGTCTTAGCCAATTCAGGCTGCTATAACAATTTTTGATGGACTGGGTCACTTATAAACAATAAAAATTTATTTCTTATAGTTCTAGAGGCTGAGAAGTCCAAGATTAAAGTGCCATCAGATTCAGTGTCTGGTAATAGTTGCTTTTTGGCTCACAGATGACCTTTATTTTTTCCTCTATATTCCCACATGGTAAACATGGCAAAGAAATCCTTGGGATATGCTTTAATTATGGCACTAATCTTTTATAAGAGAGAAGTCCTCATGACCAAAGGCCCCAAAGGCTCCACCTCCAAAAACCATCACACTGGGGATTAGGTTTTAACATATGAATTTTGAGGGGACATATATACTCAGCCTATAGGAGGAAAAGGAATTATGCACTACATGTCAGTAATTCTACAAAATGTAAAATAGACAATTGCTCTAGAGACAAAATTACCAGTTATTCAAGAATACATGTGTAATATGAGCATCACATCTCATATAATATGTGAGATATATACATATATATAATATCCTCATATCTATTAAATATATTAAATTAAATTTGTATTTATAAGTTTTTCTGCAAAGTCTAGGTTCACAGGCTTCACTGATGAATCCTACCAAACATCAATCTAGCAGAAAGTGTTTCCAAAAATTGAAAAGAAGGGAATACATTCCAACTTATTCTATGAAATCAGTATTACCTTTAACCAAAATCAAAGACATTATAAGAAAACTACAGATTGTTATCCTCTATGTATATAAATGTAAACATTTTACATAAATTTTTCGCAAATCAAATTTGGTTATAAATGAAATGGACAATGAATTATAATCAAGTAAGGTTTATCTCACTAATGTAAGATTGCTTTACATTAAAAAATCAACTAATGTAATCTACAATAATAGCAAGGTTTAAAAGAAAAAAGAAATTTGATAATCTTAAATGATGGAATAACAACAAAAAACATTTAACCAATTCCGACATCCATTACTGATAAAAGATCAACACTCTAGGTGCAGAAGGCAACTTTCTTAACCTAAGGAAGAGCATTTATGAAAAACCTATAGCTAATGTCATTCTAAATGGCAAAAGAATAAATATATCCACCCTAAGATCAAGAATAAAATAAGTATATTCATCTTCACTGCTTCTATTCAACATTGTACTAGAAATTCTTATTGATGCAATCAATATACATAAGTGAAAGACAAAAAGGCATTCATAATAGAAAGGAATCAGAAAACTGTCTTTATTCACAGATGACATGAATAATTATAGCAATGGTTTTACACTAGGGGTGCTATTGCCACCAGGAGATATTTGGCAGTATCTGGAGATATTTTTAATTATCAAAACTAATGGGGTACTACTGACATCTAGTGTGTAGAGGACAAGGATGCTGTTAAAAATAATACAACACACAGGATAGCCTCACACAACAAATAATTATACAGTCCAAAATAGAATTGCATTGAGGAACTCTTTTTTTTTTTATTTTTGAGGAACTCTTTTTTTTTTTTTTTTGGCAGAAAATATAATGACATCTACAAATAAGTTAGTTAAAACTATTAGGTGAGTTTAGGCAGATTTGTATGATACAATACCAATATACACACATAAATTGTGTTTCTATATAAGAGCAGTGGACAATTGGAAATTAAAATTTTAAGTCATCACTTACCAGACCATCAAAAAATATATAATACTTAGAGATAAATATAATAAAAGTAGAATACCTGTATAACTGGAACTACAAATATTGAGGTAGATTTCTGAATACATAATACATAAATACATGATACATAAACAAGTGAAGATATATACCTTGCTCATTTTCAGAAGATTCTGTGTGTATGTGGGTGTGTACTAAAGTCTGACCATACCAATTCTAAGCAGAGATGTGTAGTACCTTTCCCATTCACTGTTATTAGAGATATAAAATGGCACAAAATACCTAGAGAATCTGATAGTTTCTAAAAAAAAATCCACATAACTTCCATATGACTCAGACATTCTCTTCTTAAGTATTTATCCAAGGGAAATGATGGCATATGCATTTACAAAACCTTGCATGAATGTTCCTAACTGTTCTTTTTGTAAAACACAACAAAATATGTTTAACTATGTTATTTGGGCAAGAATAAAAAATATTTCACTTTAGGATATGCTCAAAAGCTTGTAAAAATGACATAATTTCTTCATTTTCACTAGCCCCACTTCGTTAAAAAAACATTTAAAGCATGTAAATGCGCATTTAACATTTCTATTGTGCTTTCAACTAGCAAAATATTCTAAGCTGTCTTTAGTCAATGCTTAGAGAAATTTTAACAATTTGGATGGATTAATAATTTCTTTTTTAAAAAAGATTTTATTTATTTATTCATGAGAATACACAGAGAGGAGAGAGAGAGAAGCAGAGACACAGGCAGAGGGAGAAGCAGGCTCCATACAGGGAGCCTGACGTGGGACTCTATACCAGGTCTCCAGGATCACACCCTGGGCTGAAGGTGGCACCGCTGAGACACCGGGGCTGCCCGAGTTAATAATTTCTAAAAATACTTTTATAAATATTGAATGTATATTTTAGTAGTATAATTATCATTAGTAATGAAATATTAACAATTTAGTAAACTTGTCAAGCTTTACTAATAAATAATACATATTTTAATGTTATTAAGTATGAAATAAAAAAGAAAATCCACATGCAAAAAAGTTCTTAAATGGTTTATTTTATATTGAAATTAACTTCTTTTTCACTTTTGTTGAAAATAACAAGTCTAAGAATGAGAGAATTCCAAGAGAATGAGAGCTATAAACTTCCTGTTATCTTCTACTTTTTTTGAGAATACATAGATGTTACTCAAAATATGTGGTAAAATTATAACATTACTATAATTATTTAACAATAAGCAATAAAATAGTACTACTAAGAATAGTAATAGTATTAGTATTTTTGAGCACTAATTATGCTAAACACTGTTCCAGGAACTTTATAGGACTTAGCTAACTTAATTTTATAGCCTTTCTTTGAAAAAGACACTATCAGCAACTCTAATGTATAGATGAGGAAACTGCGGTTCAAAGAAATAACTAGTATAGGATTCTAAGCAAAAGGGTTGGGAAGCCGAAGTTTGAACATAGGCAAATAGGACACAAGGTCACATTCAATTGTTTTGTTTTTAATTTAAATTTGTTAGCTACCCTATAGTGTAATATTAGTTTCAGGGTAGAGTTTAGTGATTCATTAGTTGCATTTAACACCCAGTGCCCTCCTTAATGCCCATCACCCAATTACCCCATCCCCTCATCTACCTCCCCTCCAGCAACCTTCGGTTTATTACCTAAAGTTAAGAGTCTCTTATGGTTTGCCTCCCTCTGTTTTTATCTTATTTTATTTTTCTTTCCCTTCTCCTATGTTCATCTGGTTTGTTTCTTAAATTCCACATATGAGTGAAATCATATGGTATCTTTCTCTGACTTATTTTGTTTAACATGACTCTCTAGTTCCATCCACATTGTTGCAAATGGCAAGATTTCATTCTTTTCTGATGGCTAATATTCCATTGTGTATCTATATACTACTTCTTTATCCATTTATCTGTCAATGGGCATCTGGGCTCTTTCCATATTTTGGCTATTGTGGACATTGTTGCTATAAAAACTGGGGTACATGTGCACCTTCAAATCACTATTTTTGTATAATATCTAGTAGTGCACTTGCTAAATCATAGAGTAGTTCTGTTTTTAACTTTTTGAGGAACTTCCAGACTGTTTCCCAAAGTGCCTGCACCAGTTTGCATTCCCAACAGTGTAAGAGGGTTCCCCTTTCTCCAGATCCTCACTAACATCTGTTGTTTCCTGAACTGTTAATTTTAGTCATTCTGACTGGTGTGTAGGTGATATCTCATTGCGGTTTTGATTTGTATTTCCCTGATGATGAGTGATGCTGAGCATTTTTTCATGTGTCTGTTAGTCATCTCTATGTCTTCTTTGGAGAAATATCTGTTCATGTCTTCTGCCCATTTCTTGACCAGATTATTTATTTTTATTTATTTTTTAAAGACTTTATTTATTTATTCATGAGAGACACACAGGGACACAGAGAGAGAGGTAGAGACACAGGCAGAGGGAGAAGCAGTCTCCATGCAGGGAGCCCGACGTGGGACTGGATCCCCGGTCTCCAGGATCACACCCTGGGCTGAAGGCAGCGCTAAACTGCTGAGCCATCCAGGCTGCCCAGGATTTTTTATCTTTTGGAGTGTTGAGTTTGATAAGTTCTTTATAGATTTTGGATACTAGTGCTTTATCTGATATGTCATTTGAAAGTATTGTCTCCTATTTCATAGGTTGCCTTTCAGTTTTGTTGTCTCCTTTGCTGTGCAAGAGCTGAAGTCCCAATACTTCAGTTTTGCTTTTATTTCTCTTGCTTTTGGAGCCATGTCTATCAAGAAGTTGCTATGGCCAAGGTCAGAGGTTGCTGCTGTGTTCTCTTCTAGGATTTGATGGATTCTGTCTCACATTTAGGTATTTCATCCATTTTGAATGTATTTTTGAGTATGGTGTAAAAAAGTGGTCCAGTTATATTCTTCTGCATGTGGCTGTCCAGTTTTCCCAACACCATTTGTTGAAGAGACTATCTTTTTTTCCATCAAAGCACACATTCCTTTTATTTAAAGATGTTATTTATTTATTTTAGAGACAGAGAGACAGAGAGAGAGAGTACACACTTGGGGGTGGGGTAAGGCAAAGGGAGAGAATCTCAAGCAGATTCCTTGCTGAGAATAGGAGCCTGGTGTGGGGTTCTATCTCAGGACCCTGAGATCATGACCTGAGCCAAAATCGAGAGTCAGCCACTCAACCGAGACACTCAGGCACCCCTAAAGCTCACATTCTTAATTATTATACTTACCTATATTTATGAGATGTAAGAACATCAAATAAAATAAATTTACTTTGCTTGTAGTCCAACCTTTGCTGGACTGCTTTCATAATGTTAATATTTTAATGAGAAAACTTTTAATCTGAAAGCAGTGCCAAGTTTCTGGATGATAGTGACATGCTGCCCAAACTATTATAGCTGTGCTTAGGCATTTCATCCCTAAAGCACCATAGTGATTGTCACAATTTCATATAATTATCTGCCTTGGAAATGAATAGACCTGAAAAAAACATCCATCAAATGTCTGATTTTTTCTATGAGCCTAGGACCTTCTGACAATAGTTGTACATTTCAAGCCTATAGCTCAAAATCTGGTGATACTGAAGAAGAATCTGAAAATTGACATTATGCATTTTACCCTACAGCAATATGCCTTATTATATAGATGACTTCATCTATTTCAAAATGTGCTCCAATTTAAATATCCTGCTCAAATGCCTTCATATTTAGGATTTATTCTTAAATTTGGGACTAAAATAAGGTTCTTTGCTTGTGGTTTCTATGGGAATGGTTTTGGAAAGTAAGGTAAAAGAAAATAACGAGTTATTTGACCTTTCTCTATCCTAATTATTTGAAACACCTTTTCACAACAAATTCATATCTTGGATATAAATATTCACTGTGAAACTTTCATGTACCAGCATTGAAGACAGTGCTAAAAAGTGAGGAAATTCTGTAACTTATAAGGCCACAAATAAAAATATTTCCTTCCATATTTGAGGTATTCACCCATGAAAACATCAGGGTATAAAGTAAAATCCAATAGAAAACAGCAACAAGGTTGAATAAATTGTAATCTTTACAAGAAATGCGTGCTATTTTCAAAATAACACAACAAAGGTACCCAGATAAAAACATGAAATGGAATTTTTAAAAAGCATCCCATAGAAGAAATAAGAAAAAAATATAATGATATAGTCACGCCAAATATTGACTTGGATATACACTTACTTTTAAAAGTAGACATTACTTTTTTTTAAGATTTTATTTATTCATGAGACACAGAGAGAGAGAGAGAGAGAGATGCAGAGACACAGGCAGAGGGAGAAGCAGGCTCCATGCAGGGAACCTGACATGGGACTCGATCCCCGGTCTCCAGGATCACGCCCTGGGCCGAAGGCAGGCGCCAAACTGCTGAGCCATCCGGGGATCCCCTAGACATTACTTTTTAAAGTGATTTTATATTCATAGAAAAATGGAGAGAAAAGACACAGAATTCCCCATATAACTCCTGTTTCTACACATGCATAGTCTCCCCTACTATCAACATGTTTTACCAGTGTAGTACATCTTTTACAATCCATGTATCCTACACTGACACATATTTACAGAAGAGCTCATATTTATATCCTATGTGTTTTGATAAATATAAAGTGATATTTTTCTATTAATAGAGTATCATGCAGAGAGGTTCTTTTGCCCTGAAAAATCCTCTGAACTCTATACATTCTTATTTATTCTTTGTTCATTCTTCCCTATATCCCAATCCTTGATATTTTAACTCTCCCTATAGTTTATCCTTTCTAGAATGTCATATAATTGGAATCATACAGTATTATAGCCTTTCACATTGGCTTCCATTACTTAGTAATATGTATTTAATTTTATTTTATGGTTTTTTTTTCATGGCTTGCTAGCTCTTTTAGTTTTTAACACTGAATGCTATTGCGTTGTCTGGATGTATCATAGTTTATTGAACATTGTTTCCATGACTGTCTATTGTAAATAATAATGATGCTATTTTAAACATGGAAGCCCAGATATCCCCTTGAGGTATTGGTTTCATCCCCTTTGATTTATACTCAGAAGTGGAATTGCTGCATCATATCATAGTTGTATTTTCAATTTTTCAGGGAAACTCCACACTGCTTTTCATAGTGGCTGTACCAATTTAGCTTTCTACCAAGAGTGAACCAGGGTTCTCTTTTCTCTATATCCTTACCAGCATTTGTTGATATTTCATTGTGGTTTTGATTGGCATTTCTTGTGATTAGTGATGTATCTTTTCATGTACCTGTTGGCCATTTTTATGCCTTCTTTGGAAAAATATCTATTCAAGTTGTCAGTCCAATTTTTGATCTGATTGTTTATTTTATATCAAGCTCTAGGAGCTCCTTATATATCTTAAATATTATTCCTTATCAGCTATATAGTTTGCAAATATTTGTTTCTATTCCATACTTACCATTTTATTTTGTTGATTATCTATTATGCTGTGATGAACTTTTTTAGTTTGATGTAGTCATACTAGTTGATTTTTTTCTTTTGTTGTTTTTTAATCAGGTTGTTTTCTAGCACTTTTGAACATCTTGCAAGTGTCTACATTTTATGTGTTTAGAGCTTTATAAAAATTTTCATACTTAATATTATAGAATTTTATTAAAACACATGAAACTCTTGATTGACAAGGTAAAAAAAATTGTAATCTATCTGCACGAATTGCTCATGTAATTGCAGTTAGAAATATTTTATTCAAAAGTAATTCCATCTGAGCCTTTCCAGTTCATTCCATTTCACTTTCATTAGTAAGCCATGGTGCTATGAGGATATATCCTATGATTTTTAATATAGAATTCCTAAGCAACTGTTCTATCTTGGTGATACAATAACATTGAATATAAAACTACTCACATATTCATTGAAATAAAGTAAAAGTTACTTTTATTTGTAATCTTAACTTTGAAATTTGAACTGAAATCAGTTTGTGAATTAAAATAATCTTTTTTTAAAAAGTAATATTTTGTTTAATGTATCAAAATTATTACAATTTTACAATGTGTTAACCAAGTAACTAAGAAATAGATTTAGGAACTAAACTATGTTGTTAAGGATTTCTGTTCATAGATGTTCCTTATAGCGCTATTTATATTGATGGAAGAATTGGAAAAGTCTAAATAGCAAAAATTAATAGACTAAATTATGCAAAACATAAGCACCTTTTACCATTTTTTAAAAATCAGATGTCCAGATTAATATTTATGACATATGTTACTAAATTAATGATTACATTTAGGATCATATCCATTATGAAGGGCTTTTTTTCATTTTTTGTTTTTGTTTTTTTGTTTTTTTTTATGAAAAGTAAAAAGGGATAGACAGGTATGGAGTGTGGAAAAAACTTAAAATCTATTTTATGTGTTTTTATCTTTTTATTTTGCTTTGTTCTTTTTTGTTATTCTACTCTAAATGAAATTATTTTTTTTAATTTTGATTTTGGACTCTTATTGCTAGTTAATAGAAACAAATAATTTTTGTGCATTGTCATGTGTTTTTTTTAAAAAAAATATTCTTGATTAGCAATACAAATCTTACATTCATTCAAAGACTACCTTAAGGAAAAACACTTAGATACATTCTCTGCCAAATCATTCTTACTGATACAACCCTTCAGTAAATGCTCAAGGATATAAATCACTATCAGTGTATTAGTTGACTCTATCATTTATATTTCTATTTGGTTCACATTTTCCTTGTAACCTCACTAAAACTGCCAAGTCTTGAGACTGAAGACCAAGACTCAGTGAGTAGTGCAGTATATGTGGTGGTAGTGATGTATGAGTGAAGCAATAAGGTATTATTTTTTGATTGATCACCTGTTTCCTTTCCTCTTTATTTTGGTTGACTGGCCTGCAAAATATTCTCTCATAATTATATACTGCTATCATATTCATTTTTCTTATGGTTTGTTCAAAAAAAAGAGAAGAAAATCTTTGCTATAAGCTAAGTGAAAACGCTTCATTTGCAAGTAATGAAGCTGTAAGTAATCCTTAGCAAGAAGACGAAGAGTTATAGCTTAACTTTTCATTTTCTTATTTTCTATGGCTCCTTAATTATATTATTTTCACTTATACTCTATTATCACATTCACAAAATACTCCTAAATACAAATATAAGAAAAGATGGGATGTCATGTTAGTTCCTGTACATTGCCATGTATAATAACCATGATTTAGTGGTACATATGAGGAATTCCAATCTGTAAAAGAAAGCTGATTATATATGTCTATTATCTATCTATCTATCTATCTATCTATCTATCTATCATCATCTACCTATCTAAACATAATATAAATATACTTGGCTTTCAGTGATTTAAAAATAAGATAGAGATTATGTTACCTTAAATTTTAGTACTTTTTTAAAAGATTTATTTATTCATGATAGACAGAGAGAGAGAGAGAGAGAAAGAGAGAGAGAGAGTCTGAGGCAGAGACAGAAGCAGGCTCCATGCCGGGAGCCCAACGCGGGACTCGATCCCGGGACTCCAGGATTGCGCCCTGGGCCAAAGGCAGGTGCTAAACCGCTGAGCCACCCAGGGATAGCCTAAATTTTAGTACTTAATGTTCTAATTCACTCATAATAAATTTCATTTCAGTTTTTTATTTTTTATTCATGTAATCGGGGGGGGGGTTTCTTTTCAAACTCCTCATCAATGTGAGAACAACTCTCAAATATGTTGACTAAGTAGGTGGTTCTTGATGGTTATTTTTAACATTCTTCTTGTTCTCATTCTCATTATATTTCAACTGTGTATTCAAAGAAATATCCAAACTTATAAAAGTAATTTGGAAAAATGAATTCATACAACTTTAACCTCTATTTAATAAATTTATTTATTTAATAGTAAATAATGACAGAATATTTCTGTCATTGCAATAAGATTTCATTGGACATTGTAATATAAAAGCATGACAAACTTTAATGAGTAGAGGGGAAAATATTTTCTTCTGCAAAGTTCTGATAAAAATTTGTTTCTATAGGAGATTTTACCCTTTTGTAATTGGAAAAGTCTAATCCTCACATATGTAATAATATCTTACTCTCATATTTCTTAGAAGACTAAGGAATTTGACACGACTTGTGTATATCACCAGCTTTTAATAAATAAGTTGTTCTTTGAACTGTTAAAATCTAAATTGTTTTAATTAATATTATGCTTTTCATTGATGTATAATTAATATACAGCATTATATTAGGTTCAAGTGTTCAAAATAATAATTAAGCAATACGATACACTACTCACTGTTAATTAGTATTTTATTTTTATGTTAGATTAAGGTTATCAATACAATACATGTTTTAAATATTGTGATGTATATATACTTTAATATCTATGATTATATAATCTAAAATATAATTTTTTCTCATACTTGTATTTTTCAAAAAACTTTGGTGCCACCAACAAAACAATTTACAAGACATCACATTTACAGTATATTGTATTACATAGCAAAGTTATATTTAAAATTTCATATATATGCTTATTTTTATCCATGATATAAATTTGAAGTATATTTTGGCTGTGTTCTCAGACAAATCTAAAAAAGGCCCTAATAAGATAACACACATGTAACCTATACTCAGTAGTACTTCATTTTCTTTGTTTTAATGTGGTGGATTTTTTTAATTCCTCTTTTTGCCTATGGACATTATCCACATCTTTAAGATTCAATATGAAGTTTAAAAACGGAAATAAAAATTCATATGTATGTGGAGGTTCCTCAAAGCGTTAAAAATATATCTGTCCTACGACCCAGCAATTGCGCTGTTGGGGATTTACCCCAAAGATAGACGCAATGAAACGCCGGACACCTGCACCCCAATGTTTCTTTTTTTTAATTTTTTAAATTATTTATTTATGATAGTCATACAGAGAGAGAGAGAGGCAGAGACAAGGCAGAGACATAGGCAGAGGGAGAAGCAGGCTCCATGCACCGGGAGCCCGACGTGGGATTCGATCCCGGGTCTCCAGGATCGCGCCCTGGGCCAAAGGCAGGCACCAAACCGCTGCACCACCCAGGGATCCCCCATCCCGATGTTTCTAGCAGCAATGTCCACAGTAGCCAAACTGTGGAAGGAGCCTCGGTGCCCATCGAAAGATGAATGGATAAAGAAGATGTGGTCTATGTATACAATGGAATATTACTCAGCCATTAGAAATGACAAACATCCACCATTTGCTTCGACGTGGATGGAACTGGAGGGTATTATGCTGAGCGAAGTAAGTCAATCGGAGAAGGACAAACAGTGTATGTTCTCATTCATTTGGGGAATATGAATAATAGTGAAAGGGAATAGTGAAAGGGAAGGGAGAAGAAATGGGTGGGAAATATCAGAAAGGGAGACAGAACATGAGAGACTCCTAACTCTGGGAAACGAAGAAGGGGTGGTGGAAGGGGAGGAGGGCACTGAGGGGGAACTTGATGGGATGAGCACTGGGTGTTATTCTGTATGTTGCTAAATTGAACACCAATAAAAATAAATTTATTATTAAAAAAATTCATATGTAATAGTGAATAGTGATAAAGTTCTGAGTATGAGAACAAATTTCTACAGATGCTTCAAATTTGTCCAATAGAAGATAAAAGATGGGGATCCCTGGGTGGCGCAACGGTTTGGCGCCTGCCTTTGGCCCAGGGCGCGATCCTGGAGACCCGGGATCGAATCCCACGTCGGGCTCCCGGTGCATGGAGCCTGCTTCTCCCTCTGCCTGTGTCTCTGCCTCTCTCTCTCTCTCTCTCTCTCTGTGTGTGACTATCATAAATAAATAATAAAAAAAAATTTAAAAAAATAATAAAAAAAAGAAGATAAAAGATGTTTTTTAAGGTGTGCACTATTAACCATTATTTGCTTTGGCAAATTTTAAATAATAATTAATGACTGTGTTTATTTATTTTTAATTTAAAACTCTGATTTTCTAGATTCATCAGAAGAAAAGAGAATCTGGTGTCACAAAGCTGTATGGTTGCATAGGAACAATCAGACAAAGCTGAGAGTCATCTGTTCTTTTTTGGGGCAAGGCGCTGCTTCCATTCTAGTACTCATTATTCCCTGTCATCTCCCTGAATTAGACTAAGTGTGAGTCACATTTATCATCTGTTAGCACTCTTGTTTTCTTCTAGTTGGAATTAATAAAGACATTAAAATACTTATTTAAGTAAATTAGCACCTGATAATAAATCCAATATTTAATTAAAATGGGTTTATTGTATATTAAGCCATCTTTAATATAAAGAAATATGCTCCCATCCCAAAGACAAAAATCTCTCCTATGTTTTTTTTTGGGGGGGGTGTTGTTTATATCGTTCTTTGAAATTTCCGAATATATTAACTTTAATGAGTGTAAAGGAAATAGGAAAACACTTACAATAATGTTTATAATTCATGGATTGACTAGAAAGTATTCATTCAAATATATCTTACACAAACTAACATAAACTATTGTTTTAAACATGTTCATTTCATAAAGCCAGGTACTCGAGCTTTTCACATGCATCTTCAAATATCTCCTTCAATATTACTATAGCAGATTTGTCAGAATTTGTCATTTTATCTTAATGTCTACTTAAGTTGTTTGAGGTATAATAAAATTTAGCCATCTTAATATAGCTGGAACTGCAATCGATTGCTATATTGTATTTTAAAGTGTTATGCATACTTGGAAAATGTTAGCAGTAATAGAAAAATATTCAGTTTATTTCAGATACCATAATATTAGAGAGAGTAAAAAGGGTAGTAAAACCAAAAACTCGAGGACAAAAACAAACAAACAAAAAAAGCTTAAAAAATTTAGATTACAAGGTTTGTTAACAAAATCCAAGAGTGGGGCATGTGGGAAATGCCACTAATACCACTAATACAAGACTTCCATTGTATTAGCAGCTAGAGAAATCAGAGAAAAAACATAGTGACTAAGATAAGAAAAAAAAAAACCTTTTGGAACTAGAAACTAATATGAACAAGGCAGATACAATAGGGAGAAAGGAAAAATAATATCAAAATTAAAATGGGGAAGTATTCCAGGAGATGTATATGAAAGCATATTTTTAAAGGTACTTTGATGTACTAAAATTGTTTTAATAGTGCTTAAAATTTCACCTACAATTATCAAAAAAAGTAATAATGATCAAATCGTATACTAAGTTACAAGGAAAAAGAGTAAGGAGTAAATTAATGAAATATTAGATAATGACAACATGGCAGAGAGTTATGTTTATTGAAAAATATAAAACATATTTTCTAATGCTTAAAAATAAAAGACTGAATAAAGACAAATGATAAGAAAAAAATATAAATCAGGATCAAACACTTAGTAATACCTGAGTGGCTCAGCGATTGAGCGTCTGCTTTCAGCTCAGGGCATGATTCCAGGATCTGGGATTGAGTCTCACATTAGGCTCCTTGCAGGAAGCCTGCTTCCTCTGCCTGTGTCTCTGCCTCTCTCTGTCTCTCAGGAATAAATACATAAAATCTTTAAAAACAAACAAACCAACAAAAAAACACCTAGTAGGGAGGTAATAGAACTTAAAGAATGAGATGCAAAAGAAAAAAAAGATTATTTCAGAAATGACAAAACCTATAAGTATGAGATGAAACAAATAAAACAATACAAATATAATACAAAACAAGAAAATAATTTCTTGAAATGAATAGAAAATGAAAAGTGGAAATACTGGGAAGAATCAAAATAAACACAGTTAAAACCTACTCAAATGTAACAGAGAACATTATATAAATAATTGGTACCTCTATAAAGGAAATAATTACAATGAAACAAGAAAAATCATAATTCAATATAATTTTGATTAAATAAAAATACCTCATAAAACTATTTATTTATTTATTTGATCAGTAACTAGTACATGGAAAAGATTAGATGGAATGACCAACAGTAGACATGTTATTAAGATTTATTAAATTTTAAAGAAATCTTCAAAAAATAAATTTTAAAGAAATGCGATACTATTATGCAACTATTATGAAGGCTAAAAGCAATATAACTGACAATGACAACTGCTGACAAGGAGGTGGAACAATTGAGACTTTTCTATATTGCTAGGAGAGTGCAAAATGTTACTTTCACTATGAAAACATTTATCAGGCTTTTAAAACTTAAAAATTGTACTTAGTGGGATGCCTGGGTGGGTCAGTGGTTGAATGTCTGCCTTTGGTTCAGGGTGTGATCCTGGGTCCTGGGATCAAGTCCCACATCAGGCTTCCTGCATGGAGCCTGCTTCTCTCTCTACCTGTGTCTCTGCCTTTCTGTGTGTCTCTCATGAATAAATAAATAAAATCTTTTAAAAAAATTGTACTTAGCATATATCCAAGCAATCCCACTCCTAGATATGGAATGGAAAGATAAATGGAATCTTATTTATCTTATGAGATAAATGACAGCTTATAAAGTCATATAAAAGCTTGTAAATAAATGTCACTTATACATTTCTTAAAGGTTATCCCAAATTAAAACTCTTCTAAGATGTCTACCAAATGATGAACTGATAGCAAACATATGAGATATGGAATATAATGTAATACTACCCAACAGTAAAAATGAATGAATAACAAATATGCAACAACATAAATTAATATTAAAAATGCTATACTATGGGCAGCCTGGGTGGCTCAACGGTTTAAGCGCCTGCCTTCATCCCAGGGCATAATCCTAGAATCCTGGGATTGAGTTCCATGTCGGGCTCCCTACATGGGGCCCGCTTCTCCCTCTGCCTCTCTCTCTCTCTCTCTCTCTCTCTCTCTCTCTATCATGAATAAATAAATAAGTAAATAAATAAATAAATAAATAAAATCTTTAAAAAAAAACTATACTAAATGTATAGTGAAGCTAGACTAAAATGAAGCTAGACTAAAAAACTTTATCATTCAATTACATGAGATTCTGGAACAGAAAAAATAATAAAGATAGGAAATCCATCCTATTATTTGCTTATGTGTGTATTTGTGCAGAAGTACCCAATGCCAAAAATACAGCTTAAGGGTTCCTGAGTGGCTCAGTTGGTTAAGTGTCTGACTGTTGATCTCAGTTCAGGTCTTGATCTTAAAGTCATAAGTTCAAGTACCACATTGGGCTTTACACTGTGTGTGGAGCTTACTTAAAAAAAAAAAAGAAAAAAAAAGACAGCTTAAGGAAAATTTGATGGTCAATGGAATTGCTCTGTGTATTGGTTGTGCTAGTGGTTACTGAACACATTTATCAAAATACAAAATACATAGAAATATATACCCCAAAAAAGTTAATTCCAACATAAATAAAGAAATGAAGGAATTTAAAAAACAAATAAATAATTTGAGGATAAATGTGAAAATACTTTCAATACTCTCCCAATACTAGATTCATGTATTGGGAGATAATATATTAAGGTGCCGATTCTACTCAACTTGATGTATAAATTCAGCTGATCCCAGTGAAATTTCCAGCAGGCTTTTTTTGTTACTGAAATTCACAAACTGCTTTTAGACAATACATGGAAATTAAATGCATCTAAAACAATCAAAAACAATTATGAAAAGAAAGAACAAAATTAGGGAACTTATACTACCTGTGTTCAAGACTTTTTTTAAAGTTATAGTTAACCAGTTCGTGTAATTTGGGCATTTATAAAAACATACTGCTTCATGGGACAAAGCAGAGTCTACAAATGGACCTATCCATACATATATGGTCAATCAGTTTTTCTTTATTTTTTTTTTTTCTTTTTTTTTTGTCAATTAGTTTTTCAACAAAGTTGTCAAGACAATTCAGTGTCAGAAGATTTCAACAAGTGGAATACTAGAAAAATTGAATAGTCATATGAAAAACAATATTTGGTTTTACCTCACACCACATAAAAATAATTTGAAAATGATAATACTCTTGCAGGAAAGAGATACAATTAATAAAACTTATAAAGAAAATTTAGGATAAATTTTTAGTGATCTAAGAATTATAGATCTCCTAAATGGGAACAAAATATATGAAACATAAATAAAAATGTTGATAAATTAGTTTTCATGAGTTAATAGCTTTTTCTCTTTTAAAGTCATATGAAGGGGCCCCCGGGTAACTTGGTAGCTTAAGAATCTGACTCCTCATTTCAGCTCAAGTAATGAGCTCAGCATTATGAGATTGTGCCCCACATCAGGCTCTGTGCTCAGCAGGAAATCTGCTTTTTTAAAAAAATTATTATTATTATTATTATTTGGAAATCTGCTTTAGATTCTCTCGCTCTTTCTCCCTTTGTCCTTCCCCCTGCTTGTGCTTTCTCATAAATAAATAAATAAATAAATAAATAAATAAATAAATAAATTCTTTAAGAATAAAAAATAAAATTATTATGAAGGGAAGAAAAAGAGAAGCCACCAAAAGGGAGACTATATTCATAAATGTGATGCTGGGAATGAACCTTAGAACTTTCGCAACTTTCCAATTAGAAAGACAATCCAATTAAAAATCGGGGAAAAATGTGTACAGACTTCTCACCAAGGAGAAATTCACATAGCAAAGAAGATTTTATATGTAAATACGTAGGACACAATCATATGTAACACAATTAGTCATTAAATAAATGTAAAGTGAGTCCTCTGTGAGATATCATTGCATACCCAGTAACCTAGAAGAAAAGTTAAAATTAAAAATGGTTGTTCATGCTAAGTGTTGACTAGAATGTGGAGCAACTGGAACTCCCATACCATGCTGGTGGGAATATTACTTTAAAGTAATTTAATTTTTAAAATACATAAGCTAAACTGCCATCATTACCATAAAATATCCCTATGAATTAAATTACTTTAAAGTAGTATCTCATTGTGGTTATGATTTGTATTCCCTGATGAATAGTTATGTTGAGCACCTTTTCATATGTCTGCTATCTGTATGACTTCTTTGGAAAAATGTCTATTTAGGTTCTCTGCCCATTTTAATTAGATTATTTCCTGAATTGTGTATGTTCTTTATATATATTTGATATAACCCCTTATCAGATATATCATTTGCAAATATCTTCTCCCATTCTATAGGTTGCCTTTTTGTTTTGTTGATGGTCTCTTTCATTTTACATAAGCTTTTATTTTGATGTACTTCTAATATTTTATTTTTGTTTTTGTTTCCTTTGCCTGAGGAGACTTATCTAGAAAGATGTTGGTAAAGTCAACGTCAAAGAAATTATTGTCTATATTTTCTTCAAAAATTTCATGGTTTAATATCTTATATTTAGGTCTTTAATCCATTTTGAGTTTATTTTTGTATATGGTGTGAGAAAGTGGTCCAGTTCCATTCTTTTGCATGTAGTTGTCCAATTTTCCCAGCACCTTTTACTAAAGAGACTGTCTTTTTCTCATTGTATATTCCTTCTCCTTTGACATGGATTAATTATCCATATAACCTTGGGTTTATTTCTGGCCTCCCCATTCTGTTCCACACATCTATGTGTCTATTTTTGTGCCAATACCACACTGTTCTGATTATTATTGCTTTGTAGTATATCTTGAAGTCTAAGGTGACATCTTTTACTTAACAAAATAGCCAAAATAAAAAAAGTTTATATATAATAAGTAACAACTGCTAGAGGTTGGCTGGGAAAAATGACCTAGTAGGGGATCCTAAGCTCACCTAATTCCATGGATATAACTGGGTAACACTCACATAAGCAAAAATAACACAGAAAATGACCCAAATACTGGCAGAACAAACTCCACAACTAAAGGTAGAGAAGAAACCACATTGTCTAGGAGTGAAATGACCTGTGTCTGCAATGGGGAGAGAGCCAGTGGCATGGAGAAGGGTGAAAAAATGATTTTCACACCACAGAGGCCACAGATGGAGAACAAATCTCCATATCACTTGCCTTTGAAAGTGATAAGGGCTGAATTTTGTGAGTTCTCACAACCAGCAGGACTTAAAACCTGGGATTTTAAAAATCAGCAATCTTGGGCAGTGGGTGGCTCAGCGGTTTAGCGCTTGCCTTTGGCCCAGGGCATGATCCTGGAGACCTGGGATTGAGTCCCATGTCAGGCTCCCTGCATGGAGCCTGCTTCTCCCTCTGCCTGTGTCTCTGCATATCTCTCTCTCTCTCTCTCTCTCTCTCTCTCTCTCTCTATCATGATAAATAAAAGATAAAATATGTTTTAAAAAAAATCAGCAATCTTGGCACTGGTGGAGCCAGAAGACATTAGGAAGCAAAGTTCCCATCCTTAAAGAGACAGCAGGACAAACAACCTGAGCAGATACAGTGTAGAATCAGCAGTTTGAAAACACTATGAGCAGAGGGATTTGCTGGTGCCATGTCCATCTGCCACCCCCCACTATAAATAAAGGCCACCTGTGGCAGCCAGGGCAGCATTGACAAACCATAGCAAGGGACCAAAGTGAAACAGATATAAGTAATATGCCTGATGGAGAATTTAAATAATGATCATAAAGATATTCACCAGACTTGAGCAACAAGTGGAGGGCACCAGTGAGACCCTTAACACAGAGGAAAATAAAAAGAACTAACTAGAGATGAAGAACACAATAAATGAAATTAAAAATATACCTGATTGAATAAGCAGTGGGCTAGATGAAGCAGAAGAATTAATTAGTAACTTGGAAGACAGAGTAATGGAAAGTAACCAAGTTGAGCAAAGGAGAAGAAAGAAAATTTACTTTGAGTGTAAATGGACTAATTGATCCAATCAAAAGACATGGGGTAAGAGAGTGGTTGAAAAAAACCAACAACAATATGCTGTCTACAAGAGACTCAGTTCAAAATGAAAGACACTTATGGATTGAAAGAGGGGATAGGGAACCCTTTATCATGCATATGGATGTGAAAAGTAGCAGAGATATTAATGCTTATATTGGACAAAATAGACTTTAAAACTAAGACTGTAACAGAAGACAAATAAGTATACTACATTATAATAATAGAGGGGCTAGTCCAAAAAGTGGGTATATAGTCATAAATATTAATGCACCTAATATGGGAACACTCAAATACCTAAAAGAGTTAATAGCAAACATAAAGGAAATAATTGATAGTAATACAATAATAGTAGGGGACTTTAACACACCATTTACCTCTATGGACAGACAATCCAAATAGAAGATCAACAAGGAAACAGTGGCTTTGTATAACACACTTGGCCACATGGATGTCACAGTATATTCATTCCATCCTAAAACAGTATAATATACATTCTTTTCAAATGCGCATGAAACATTTTCCAAAATAGATCACATATTAGGTCATAAAACATGTCTCAACAAATTTGAAAAATGGTGTTATACCATGAATCTTTTCTTTAAAAAAATAAGATTTATTTATTTGAGAGAGAGAGAGAGAGCAAAGGGGGGGGTAGAGAAGAGGAGAGAGAGAATCCCAAGCAGACTCTGCATTGAGAACAAAGCCTTATATGGAACTTTATCTCACAACCCTGAGGTAATGACCTGAACCAAAACCAAGAGCTGGATGCTTAAACAACTGAGCCACCTAGGCACCCCCTATTAATCTTTTCCTTTTTTAAAAAAAAATATGTATTATTTATTTATTTTAGAGAGAGAGAGAGAGAGAGAGAGAGTGAGCAGAGGAAGGAGCAGAAAGAGAGGGAAAGAATCCTCAAGCAGACTCCCTGCTGAGCTTGGAACCCAACAGAGAGCTCAATCCCAGGACCCTGAGATCATGCCCTGTGCCAAAATCAAGAGTAGTCACTTAACCAACTGAGCAGCTCAGGCACTCCTCTATGAAATTTTTCTGACCAAAATTCTATGAAATTAGAAATCAACCACAAGAAAAAATCTGGAAAGAGCACAAATACATAACATACTACTTGACAATGAGTAGGCTAATCAAGGAATCACAGAAGAAATAAAAAAAAACTACATAGATACAAATGAAAATGAAAACACAGTGGTCCAAAATCTTTGAGATGCAGCAAAAGTGGTTCTAAGATGGATGTTTAAAGCAATACAAGTCTATGTCAATAAGCAAGAAAAATTGCAAGTAAACAATCCAAACTTACACCTAAAAGAGCTAGGAAAAGAACAAAGAAAATCCCAAAACAGCAGAAGGAAGAACATAAAAAAGATTAGAACATAAATTAATAATAAAGAAACTAAAAAACAAAACAAAACAAAACAAAACAAAAAAAAACAATAGAACAGTCAATGATACCAGGAGCTGGTTCTTTGAAAAAATCAACAAAATTGATAAACCTTTATCAAGACTCATCATAAAAAGAGAGAAAGAGAGAGGTCTCAAATAAACAAAATCACTGATGAAAGATGAAAGTAAACACCACAGAAATAAACACCACAGAAATAAACAATTGTAGTAAAATATAATGAAAATCTATATGCCAACATATTGGACAATTTAGAAGAAATAGATAAGTTCCTAGAAACATGTAGCCTACCAAAACTAAAGCAGAAAGAAATAGAAAATTTGAACAGATGAAATACCACCAATGAAATTGAATCAGTAATAAAAAAAACTCCCAACAAACAAAAGTATAGGATCAGAGAGCTTCACAGGTGAATACTACCAAACATTCACAGAAGAGTTACTACTTCTTCTCGAGCTATTCCAAAAAATACGAGGAAGGAAAACATAACGTCATTATATATGAGGCCAATATCACTCTGATACCAAAACCAGATAAAGACACCACAGAAAAAGAGAGCTACAGGCCAATATTTCTTATGAATATAGATGTAAAAATTCTCAACAAAATATTAGCAAACAAAATCAAACAATATATTACAAATCATGCACCATGATCAAGTGGAATTTATTCCCAGGATGCAAGGGTAGTTCAATATTTGCAAAACATCAATGTGATTCATCATATCAATAAGAGAAAGGGTAAAAAAACATGAATATTTTGATAGATGTATAAAAGCAAGTGACAAAGCACAACATCAATTCATGATAAAAAACCCTCTGTAAAGTAGGTTTAGAGGGAACATACTTCAATATAATAAAGGCCTTATAGGAGAAGCCCACAGCCACATCATATTCGGTGGTAAAAACCCGAGAACTTTTGCCCTAAGGTCAGGAATAAGACAAGGATGTCTGCTATCACGAATTCTATTCAACATAGTACTGGAAATCCTAACCACAGTGCTTGGACAATATAAAGAAATAAAAGGAATCCATATTAGTAAAGAAGTAAAATTCTATTTGAAGATGACATGATATTGTATATAGAAAACCCTAAAGACTCCACCAAAACACCTACTAAAAGTGATAAATGAATTCAGTAAAATCACAGGAATCAAAATCAATATAGAGAAAATTGTTGCACTCCTATACATTAACAATGAAGCAATAGAAAGTGAAATTAAGAAAAAAATCCCATTTACAATTGCACCAAAGATAATAAAATATCCAGGAATGAACATATCCAAAGAGGTGAAAGACTTGTACTCTGGAAACTATAAAGCATAAAAAAAGAAAAAAAAAAGAAACTATAAAGCACTGCTGAAAGAAATTCAAGATGATGCAAAGAAATGGAAAGACATTCCATGTCCATGGGTTAGAAGAACAAATATTGCTAAAATGTTTATACTACCCAAGTAATCTACAGATTTAATAAAATTCTTATCAAAATACCAATAATATTTCTCATAGAATTAGAATAAATAGTCCTTAAATTTGCATGGAACCACAGAAGGTGTCAAATAGCCAAAGTAATCCTGAAAAATGAAAACAAAACTGAAGGTATCATAATTCCAGACTCCAAGTTATATTACCAAGTGTTAGTAATTAAAACAGTATGGTGCTAGCATAAAAAATAGACAAATAGATCAATGAAATAAAGCAGAAAAAAAACAGAAATAAACTGATAATTTTATGGTCATTTAATCTTCAACAAAGGAGCAAGGAATATACAATGGAAAAAAGTCTCTTCAACAACTTGTGTTGGGGAAACTGGACAATAATGTGCAAAGAATGAAACAGCACCATGTTCTTTCACCATACACAAACATAAACTCAACATGTATTCAAGACCTAAATGTCAGACCTGAATCATAAAAATCCTTAAAGAGAACACAGGCAGTAGTTTCTCTGACATTGGCCATAGTAACATTTTTCTAGATAGGTCTCCCGAGGCATGGGGGTGGGGGACAAAAATTAACTATTGGGACTACATCAAAATAAAAAAAAATCTTTACAACAAAACAATCAACAAAACTGAAAGGCAATCTACTGAACGGAAGAAGTTTATCATTTACAAATGATATATATATATGATAAAGGATTAGTATCCAAAACGTATAAAGAACTGATACTACCCAATACCCAAAAAAACAAATAATCCAATCAAAAATGGCAGAAGGCATGAACAGACATTTTGCAAAGAAGACATATGGATGACTGACAGACACATGAAAAGATACTCAACATCACTCATCATCAGAGAAATGCAAATCAAAGCCACAATTATCACCTCACACCTGTCAGAAACAGCTAGAATCAAAAGCACGAGAAACAAGTGCCAACAAGTGTTATTAGGGATGTGGAGGAAAAAGACCCCTCTTACACTGTTGTTAGAAATGCAAACTGTTGCAGCCACTGTAAGAAAACGTATGAAGGTTCTTCAAAACATTAAAAATAGAACTACCCTACAATCTAGTAATTGCACTACTGGGAATTTATCCCAAAATTACAAAAACAATTCAAAAAGATACAAGCACCTCTATGTGTATTGCAGCATTATTTACAATAAATAGCTAAACTATGAAAGTAGCCTATGTCCATTGATAGATGAATGGATAAAGAAGTGGTATACACTTCTACACACACACACACACACACACACACACACATATATATATATATATATATATATATATAATGGAATATTATTTGGCCATTAAAAAGAATAAAATCTTGCTATTAATTACAGCGTGTATAGAGCTAGCAAGTATAATGTTAAGCAAATAAGTCAGTCAGAAAAAGAGAAATACCATATGATTTCAGTTATATTGGAATCTAAGAAACAAAATAGATAAGCAAAGGAGAAAAAGAGAAAGTGAGGCAAATAAAGAAATAAACTCAACTATAGAGAACAAACTGAATAAAATAAAATGATAAAAGAAAAATGTGTTGGTTAACGATGTAGAGAAAAATGAACCCTCATGCACTGTTGGTGGGGATGTAAACTGGTACAGCCTTTCTGGAAAATAGCATGGAGGTTTGTCAAAAAAATAAAATAGGATTACCATATGATCTAGTGATCCGGTAATTCCACTACTGAGTATTTTTACCCAAAGAAGCAAAAACACTATTCAAAAATATATATGTTCTCCTACTTTTTTTGCAGCATTATTTACAATAGCCAATCGTGTCCAGAAGTAAATGAATTGATAAGGAAGATGTGATACACACACACAAACACACACACACACTGGTATATTACTTAGCCATAAAAAAAAAAAATGAGATCTTGCTGTTTGTGACAACATACAGGGACTTAGAAAGTATTATGCTAAGTGAAAAAAGACAGAAGACAAATGCCATATGATTTACTTATATGTGGAATCTAAAAAACAAAACATGAATAAACAAAAAACAGAATCAGACATATTAATACAGAAAACAAACTGATGGTTGCCAGAGGGGAAGATGGTGGTGGTGGGGATATGCAAAATGGATGTAGGGGAATGAGATATAGAGGCTTCTCATTATGGAATGAATAAGTCAGGAGGATAAAAGATACAGCATAGAAAATACTGTCCATAGTACTGTAATGGTGCTGTGTATAGTGACAAATGGTAGCTACACTTACAAGCATAGCATAATGTATAGACTTCTGGAATCACTATGCAGTACACCTGAAAGTAATGAAGCATTATGTGTCAACTATATTCAACTAAAATAAGAGAGATAATTAAATTACTTTAAATGATTAGAAAACTAATCATTTTTAGATCTTCATGTAGAAATAATCAAGTTAAAATTCAAAATTTGGATTTAATTTGTCTCCTTGAAATACATAAACTGGGAGAGATGAAAATCAAAATAAAAAATAAAATGAAATAGAAAATGAAGTTTTAATTAAGTTAACGAAGCTATAATTCATTAATGAATTGGTTAATTTTATTTCTCCAGTAAATCCTCATTGAACATCTATAACATGTTTCATTTATTTGGTTCTAGGACAGAATACAATAAAAATAAAATGAATAAAATATTCATTTTATATTTATATAAACTGATCTATATTCATATATTTTAATATTTATATTCATATTTTACATAAAACTATTTATATTAATATATTAATATATATAAATACACACCCAGCACCAAGGAGCTCATTCTTCAAAATCCTTTCTATATCAAAAATCAAATATTCACCTCAATTTCTTTCTGATTTTTATTTATTTGTTTTATGTCAAAATATTTAATACATTTGAATATTATTTGATGTGAGACTTTTTCTCTAAAAACTATTTGTATGCCAATTTTTACATCCTCTACCCCTTCCCGTTGATTTATAATGCTTCCTTCAAATTATATTCATGTATTATATTATCATATTTTCTTGCTAAACTTTGTTTTATTCCTTTAGCCTCCCTGGCTTCATCTGCTTGTATTATATCATTTTATTTTTTAGTTTAATTTTTTTAAGATTTTTAAATTTTTAAGTAATCTCCACACTCAATGTGGGGCTCTACCAACTGAATTAGCAAGGTGCCCCACATTTAGCTTAATATTTTTAACATATGTGATGATATAAATAAAATAGATATATAGGAAGTACTTCATCTGGTGCATTAAAAGATGATAAAACCCAGGGCATCTGGGTGGCTCAGTTGGTTCAGCATCTGACTTGATTTCAGCTCAGGTCATGATCTCAGAGTTGTGAGATGGAGCTGCTTATCAGCCTTTATGTTCAGCATGGAGTCTGTGATTCTCTTCCTCTCTGTCTGCCCTTCCCCACACTCATGCACACACACACACACACACACACACACACGCACAGCGCACACTCTCTCTCTCTTTCTCTCTCTATCAAATAAAGAAATAAAATTTAAAAAAGCAGACAAAAATCCTATTTAAAAAATAAAAGACAATAAAACTAAGATCTGGGAAAACAATTAATATAATAATATATACATTTTTTAACAACTTTATTTATTCATGAGAGACAGAGAGAGAGAGAGAGAGAGAGAGAGAGAGATGAGAGAAGAGCAGAGACATAGGCAGAGGGAGAAGCAGGCTCCATGCAGAGAGCCAAATGTGGGACTCCATCCTGGGACTCCAGGATCACACCCTGGGCCGAAGGAAGGTACTCAACCGCTGAGCCACCCAGGTGTCCCAATAATACATACATTCTAATTGTCTTTTTATAAATTCTCTCCTTAGGATTTTTGAAACCCTGTTTTCTAGCATAAAAACCCCACCAATAAAAACAAAACAAAACAAAACAAAAAAAACCACCAACAAAAAAACCCAAACCTCTGTTTTGATCCTTTACAATACTCCTCTTTTTGTACTTTTGCTTTTGGTAGTTTAACCTCCAAGAGTTTGCTACTCAACTTGATACATTTTATCTTTTGCAGATAATGCTCAGTCTAAAATAGTACATTTGCTGCAAAGATCAGTGCTTTAATCTAGACTGTGTCTCTGAACTAGATTACATTTGCTTTCTTTGCCAGAAAGTGTTGCTATTCAAACTGGGAATGGGGTGAAGCTGAAATCAATATCCTTGTACAGGGTGATGCTTCATGAAGTAACGTCACTAAAAATCAAGAGGAATCAATAGTGCAGTAGCCTTTAGAAATCTCATGCTCACAGCATGTGATCTATAAAAACACAGAGGTATACAACATATGCTACACAGTGTGTATTGGCAAAACTTATGATAAAAATGGATGTAAAGTGTTTATCCTCAGAGAAAATTCTAATTGTTTTCTGATTGGCAGTCATGTAAGTACTTCATGTCTACATGAATCAACATATCTATTTAAGCTTTCCTATGATTATTCCTTGTATTGACACTGAAACTGAATTTGTGTGGCTTTGTTATAAGACAATTTTAAGGAATTAAAGTGTAGAAACTGTCACTAATGAATTTATGCACATACAATTATGTATTATGAATATGCAATCTCTTTAACAAATTTGTATTAAATAATATGGTTACATTAAGTCCTACCAACTATTAATTCTTTCTATGATAATATTATACATATCAAAAAAATTCATATTCTAAGAATAACATAATTGTTTTGGTTTTAAACTGCATAAATATTTGCTCTGAATTTTTTTACATATTATATTTCTGTAATTTCTTTGTTTTTGGTAAATATATTCTCTAAATTAGTTCCACGTTATTTCATATATTTTTTTCTGATTTATTAATGAGGTGAGATCATATACTTTCTATTGCATATTGTTATAAAAATGTTATAGTAATATTAACTACAGCTCATTTAGCATAAATGAAATTTTAATATAAAATAGGTTAATGAAAAATTTCTTCCATTAATTTACCTAGATTTTTAACTCTGTAGGAAACTAAGACCATATTGTACCTCTATCTCATCTAAATAGATGTTAATAAATTGAATATTTTAAAAATATAATTAATTTCCTAAATGAATTTTAGTGGGACTTGAAATCTGAAACGTTGGGATGCCTGGATGGCTTAGTTGGTTGCATATCTGACTCTTAATTTCAGCTCAAGTCATGATCTTAGGGTTGAGCCCACGTTGGGCTCAGTGTTCACTGGGGAGTTGGCTTGAGGTTTTTCTCCCTCTCCTTCTGCCCCTCCCCTCACTTGCACTCTCTCTCTCTCTAAAATGAATAAACAAATATTTTTTAATAATCTGAAATGTTAAGTTTCAAATTATAGCACAAATTTAAAAGAGCCAATTCAAATACTAATTTATTAGGAAACCAGAACCAATAGATCAATTTGCAAACTACTTTTTAGTCCTTTATGCAATCTACTTTCTAAATGAAAACCTCTAATCAAATGATACAAAACTTTGAAATGAATACCTATATTTTTTCTTCTAATAAAAATAATTTTCTAACAATCTTAAACTTTTCATTATTTTTAACTGTCCCTATTATTTGTACCTTATCTTTGCATTATTGACTATAAATATATGTTGAATAACATAATAATTAATTAAATAATGGATTCTTATTTCTAACAAGTTATACATAGATTTCAGAATGCCTACTCTTGTTCTAGCACCTTATAAATGATTAGAATTCTAGATTATGTTTGGCTAGTGTAATGAATTTGTAATTCAAATAAGAAAACAAGGGGCACTTGGATGGCTCACTTGGTTAAATGTCTGACTCTTGGTCTAAGCTCAGGTCTTGATCTCAGAGTTATGAGTTCAAGCTCCACACTGGACTGCACACTGGTGCAGGTCCTACTTAAAAAAAATTAGAAAACAAACTATAAAGTGATATTATTTATTCTGGAAATATTTCTAAAATATGTCAAAATGTATTAAAATGTATTACCTTTTAAACAGTAATTTAAATTACAATTAAAATTTATACAATGACTATAAAAAATCTTTAATGCTTTTTTAATTCAATTGGGAACTTTAATAATATCACATATACAAAGCCTTATATTTATAGCTTTATAAATATTAGAGTTGAAAGTTTATTTTTTTTATTTTATTATTTTTTTTAATTTTATTTATTTATTAATGAAAAACAGAGAGAGAGGCAGAGAAATAGGCAGAGAGAGAAGCAGGCTCCATGCAGGGATCCCAATGTGGGACTCGATCCCAGGACTCCAGGATCATGCCCTGGGCGAAAGGCAGGCATTCAACCACTGAGCCACCCAGGGGTCCCGAATTGAAAGTTTATAATTTTGATTTGTTTTATATTTTAAAGTAAATTTCAGAAAAGATTAAGCTCATCGATTAATTCCATGCTGAACTAATATAATGTATGTTTATTTCCGTGAAGGAAAAAATGTACCATTAATATGAATACAGATCATGCTCACACACTTTTCTTTGAATAGCACATTTTGTTAAAATTGCAATTAATTGGGATCCCTGGGTGGCGCAGTGGTTTGGCGCCTGCATTTGGCCCAGGGCGTGATCCTGGAGACCCGGGATCGAATCCCACGTCGGGCTCCCAGTGCATGGAGCCTGCTTCTCCCTCTGCCTGTGTCTCTGCCTCTCTCTCTCTCTCTGTGACTATCATAAATAAATAAAATTTAAAAAAAAATTGCAATTAATTTTAGCTATTTAAAAATTATAATTTAACAAAGAAAATTTAGATATAGTACACTGTTTAAGATTCCATGTTAACATGATTTTATAACTATTAAAGTTTTCTAGAGGTAATGGGTTTGTTCTGGGGTAAATCATGATGTAAATATAATTACTTAAAATATCAAATATTTGACATTTATATAACTGGGTCATTTCAAGTCTAAAGAAATTCATTAATAAACCATTATCATCAACTTGCTTTAGATGTTAAACTATTATTAATAAGGTGTTGAACAACACAAGTTCAAACTTTAGGTCTACTTACACATGGATTTTTTTTTCATAAATACAGTATTATAAATCTATTTCCTCTTCCGTATGATTTCCTTAATAACACTTTTTCTCTAGCTTTTTTATTGTAAGAATATAGTATATTATATATATATATATATATCATACAAAATATGTGTTAATTAACTGTTTATGTTATTGGTAAATCTTCCAGTCAATACTAGGCTATTAGTTAAGTTTTGCGGGAATCAAAAATTACAGGCAATTTTTTTAATTTTTATTTATTTATGATAGTCACAGAGAGAGAGAGAGACAGAGACACAGGCAGAGGGAGAAGCAGGCTCCATGCACCGGGAGCCCGACGTGGGATTCGATCCTGGGTCTCCAGGATCGCGCCCTGGGCCAAAGGCAGGCGCTAAACCGCTGTGCCACCAGGGATCCCTACAGGCAAATTTTTAACTGGATGAGGGGTTGGTGGCCATAACTCCAAGTTGTTTAAGGGTCAACTATATGCTTTACTCATGGAATGTCATTTTCATAGATGATCAACTTTCTATAGTGCTGATGACATTCTGTCATATGTAAATAAAACAGATTGATACATATGTTAAGATGCATTACCACAAAAAAAAGATGCATTAAACACTCATTTATTGCACTTAGTCTTTAGCTGGTGCATACATTAAAAAAAAAAAAAACAAACATAGGCCAGAGTGAAGGACTAAAGTGTATAACACAATAAAAAACTGCAGAATTTGTAGGAGTTCTGGAGATATTAGAGAAATATAAATAGAGGAGCAACTAAAACTACTTGGGAAGACTGCAAATCACAGAAGATATGATGTTTTATCTGGATATTAAAGAATAAGTAAAATTTCACGACAGAGAAGAGGAAAACACCATTCATGGATGAAGGGGTCATCTTATATAGCATGGGAAAGTAAAGGTAAAAAATGATATTCCATGATTGTAACAGAACAGGATGCTCAGGGCCAACCAGTAGAACTACTCTCATAAAATACATAGGGGAGAATTACGTTAGTTGTGCAGGACACTAAAACAAGTGATCACACAGTTTCCCTGCACAACACGGAACTTTAATAATCTAAGATTTTCATGATTTCCAGGCTTGAACTGCTACCTCTACTATTGAATGATTATCCTCATAATCTGCATGGAAGAAGATACTCTGACTTCTCTGATATCAAGTTATGTTTATAATATTTTTCCCTATTCCAATACACTATGGCTTGGTTAGTGAAAAAGTTTCAGGACTTGTATATAAAGACCAGCTATATAAAAGCCTAGGACAATTATTAAAATACAAATCCACAGCTACTGGAATCAGAACACTTTGAAGTAGGCCCCTGATATCAAAATACTTAGCAAGTTGCTCATGTGAATCTTATGTGCACCAACCATGGGAGGGTCACTGATGTGAACTTTGCAAGGTACCCCCAGTATGGGCAGAAAGAGAGCATGAAGACATGAAGCCAAGCATGTTTTTATGGAGAATGGATATGGCAGCTTCATCTTTAGAAAATGGAATCTGTTCCTTAGCATGCCACTGAAAGTGAGGAAGACAAATACACTTCAAAAACAAGGTAGATAGAAATGCAAAGTAGATATTTCATGAATAGTTAAATTATTCCAGTAACTACTCGAATCTTACGAAAGTTTTGAAACTTCACAGTTCTATGAGGCAAATATTAAGCTAGTTTATAAAAAAATAAACTGAAGTATGAATATGACATTAGAACCCAACTAGTCTACATAGATTAAGGTAGTTTCAGAATCCCAATATGGTTTTTCTTAAATCTAGGAGACATAAGTTGCTATGATCTTATTTTCTTCCACAGTGATGGTAAGTGCATATTCACCTATTCAGGCAATCTTCACAAACAGAAAATGTGTTTGTTATGTCCCCAAGGAAATCTCATTAATGTTCAAGGACAAAAAGGTAGATAATATATTTAATATTCCTCTGGCAATTGCTTTTATTTTAGAATATCTGGTAGTTTATTTTAAATATAGGTCTTTGCTATGAGTTTAACATATGCAATTGCATCTTACAAAAATAATGGAAATACAATGGCAATAACATAGTCTTAGTCCTCTGTTAACAGTATTTTCTCTTATACTATTCAAAGTTATTGGAGTATTTCTTGTTATATATTTGTTCAACTTCATATTTTTGCCTTTTTCCACTTACTCATTATCTCCTAATAAGTAAAGTGATACAATTTAAAAAATTAATCATTTTTTTCTATTTTTTGTTAATGTTTAATGTGTTACCTTGAAACAAGTCATGCGTTTTCTTCCAAAAGAAAACATTTGACATAATTTAGATCTATTTATTATCATACAGTAAAATAATATAAACATTGACTTAGTTCATTATCATTATAATAAAAATAATAAAAAGAAAACTTTTCACCTTTAAACAATTTATTTTGTTCCAAATATGTCCCAAGAATCATAGTATGTTAATTCTTTCATATTATAAAAATTAAATTTATAAAGAAATCTTGTAATTCAGTCTTCATAATTGTCTTCACTTAAAATGAAGAAACTAAGACTTCATTGAGTTTAGGCACCTACCCCAACACTATCAAATGATGCATCTGAATATTAAAGCCAGTTTTCCCAATACAAGTTCAGTGTTCTTTTCTTTCACAAAAATAATACATTTACTCTTGCTTTATGTTATTCATTTTTAAGATGTTCACTTCTAGTGTGTCATTAAGGACACATACAGTGCAAATATTACACAATCTTAAGGTAATTAAAAAACAAAAGCATTTATAAATTCACATGAGAAATTCATGGCTAAGGAGGATCTAGGCACAATTCATCCTTGTTCTTTTTCTGTGTCTCTGATTGTCTTATTTTAACCCTTTCCAGATGTTGGCTTGATCGTTCATTTGGCATCAAGATGACTGGAGATGTGACAGGTAACAAATATGACGTGCATAAATGGGAAAAATGTCCATGGTATTCAATGGAGTGAAGAAATTTTACCCAGATTACTCTCGGGTAATGCTGTCTCATGTCTCATTAGCAGACTTAGACTACAATCACATTCCAGAACCATTCACCAGTGTAGGTCAAGCGAGCACCGTGATTCACTCGAATTAGTGAGAATTCATAACTGAATCTGGGAGTGTGCCTGGCTTACCCTGAGTCACTTAAATAATACAGGGAGTCTGTTACAAAGAAGGAACCAAGGAATTTATATGTCAAGACTACTAACAGTTCACTAAAACTATCTGACTGCAAACCGCTAACCATTAACAGTATCTGCCACATTTGTCTTCTACAGTGGAATATAGTTAGAGAGACCGAGATATACATTCTGAAAGAAAAGATTTGCAAACACTTGTGTTTGGTGTGTGTGTGTGTGTGTGTGTGTGTGTGTATGCATTTGTTGAAAAATGTAGGCAAAATATACAAAAGAACAGAAATCTGAACAAGATATAAGATGCTACTCATTTTAAACAAATTAGAACAGTCTATATGCATACTTAGTTACTATGATTTCTTTTGCTTACTTAGTCTATGAAGTCATCTTGTACCATTTCTATAACTTTATGAGCTTGGCTGGTAAAATAGAATAAATCAAAATGAGAAATAGAGCTCTGTGTCCTCCTAGCATAATGCAATTTTTACCAAAGTAAAAAGTATATATGTATATATTTAGCTAGTATTTGAGATAAACATATGTAATAAAAGTTCCTAAGGAAGGGCAGCCGAATTAGTCAAGTTAAGCCAGACTAACTAATAAATCCTGAAATTACATTGTTATAGAGCAAGAAAAGTTTATTTCTTATTCACAGAAAATCTACTATAGGTCAAAGGAATGACTCTTAAATACAGTGACACATTGCCACACTGTATCTATGGTTCCTATGCTGACCAGTCAACGTGTGGAACTCAGATAGTGGAGAGGAAAGGAGATGAAATGGCTTTCATGTGCCGCAGGTGGACACGTATCACTTCAATCAACCCAACTGCAAACAAGGCTGTGCTATAGCAGAAAATATGGGTAGTCAGTGTGTATTAAGAAACTGCAACAGGAGCTTTGCCTGGGTAAGTGGGCAATTATGTTTAAGAGGTTAAAGAAGGAAGAGAGAAGGTAAGAGGTGATATCAGAGTCTATAAATGTACTGTAGTATTCATGTCTCATCTCGAGTGATTATTCTTCCATGCTTGGCTGCATGATTTGCTTTGACCAATAGAATAACATCAGAAGGGAAATTCCACTCCTCAAAAATATCTCAAGATTCAGTATTTTCTACAATCTTTTGCCTCTAAAATGATGACTGAACATGCTCCAGATAGAGTCTGCTTAATCAATGCTACAGGGGACAAGCAAGGTCAACTGAATGATCCTTTGGACATTCTTTTTATGGTTTCAGGTTTTTGTGATTGTCTCAGCAACCTCACAGGCATGCATTTATTACATTGCTCAAGTGAATGCTAACTCACATGAAATTCCAGGAGTGATTCCTGAGGAATACTAGACCCACATCCAAACTTCTGAGATGAAAGCTAAACCAAGTGAGCTATTACAGAATCCAATTTATTCCAACTCCTACCAAAGCTGAAGAGCTCAGAGATTACCAGTACCTTCTGTGTAATGCATGTGCTAATGAGCATGTGGTTCATTTATGCACTCTGTGCAAGGGAAGGCTAGTCATTTGATGTCTCTGAGGTTCAAACACAAAAAATAATAGTAACTAATTCAAGGGTTTGCTGTTGCTGTTGTTGTTAGACTATATCTAATTATGCTACTTAAATTGATGTCTCAGCAAAGCTAAGTGTTTTTGATATAGAAGTAACTTAATATTTGTCAAGGGAAAACATTTGATAAATTTAACATTTACAATATAGATTGGAAATATCACACATATTTCTAAGAGGAATATCTTAAAATATCTTTATTATATAAGGATTGCAATAGTGACCTAGATTTCTATAACTGATGCCACTTTCCCTGATTAAAAAAAAAAAGTTCCCCTCCCACCTTTTGTTTTAACCTTCAAAGCAGCAGTGTAGGAGGAAGCAAAAAAGTTTAAACATTGACAGTTTTTGGTAAGGAACCTGTGTGTGTACATGCACATAGGCACATAAGAGTTCGGTACTTAACTGTGTAGGTGGTTTATTTGCATATTTATATCTAAACTTATCAATTGTGAGATATAACATGTGATTTGACCAAGTTTGAAAAAATTCTTTCAAAATATATATTAGTGGCTTGAAGAAAGAAAACTAATTCAATTCTCAGTTGTGCCTTCAAAGCTCATTTATACATACATAGAAAGCAGATTAGAAATTTACTGCTTTTTTAGATCCAGGGTAAAGGAATCACAAGACATATTTTCACAAGGGCAACTAAACCAGTTGAAGTTTATAGCATAATAAAATAACAGAAATTACTGAGTGTTTTGGGGGCAACAAATGGCAGTGATCTCACTGTGTTACCACAGAGGTTTGAAATGTTAGAAGAATCTTGGTGTGTAGGCTATAATTGATAATGGCAAAATACTCAGTGGAGACATGAAAGAACAAAAATTATGCTCTGAGGACCAACAATGATTCAGAAGACTCTCTAGATAGTAGGCCCACGGTAGTCGTTTGCTTTGAATTATGTTTCTTATACCAGTTAGAAAAAAAATCACTTATTTGAAAACCTAATCACAAATATATTTGTTAGGAAAAAAATCATTAGCAAACTTTATCAAGATTGTTGTTTTTAAAAATATTCATTTTAAGCTTTAAAAAATAAAATGATTCTGTTCACGATTTTCATAATATAAATTAAAATTTAAATCCAATTAGTGGTGTTTGAAAAATAGGTGTAAAATTTCAAAAGTAGATTACTCTGATTCTGTTTTCTTCCAAACACTTTGAATAGTTCTGGAATATATTAAAATTAATCTTCAAAAAACAATCCATTTCATACTTGTATATGAACCTTACTATCTAACACAAACTATATATATAGAACATGAGAGTAATGATTATCCTAGATATTTCAGAAATCTTCAATTATACTAAAACTGTCATGTGAATTATTTTTCCTTGCATTTCCATTCTCAAAATGCATATTTTCTAGATAAGTAACACCACCTAAATCCTGAGTAGCAACTGTATTTCACTGACAATCATTCTGGAGCTTTAATTGAGTTAGGACTGCCTATTGACTAAATGAGACGTTATATCCATTCACGTATTTTCAGTGTAGTTTTAAAAAAAAAAGTTCATGTATTAGAATGACTAAATAAGCAGACACTGGATGACGCAGATATTTAACAAATTCATGGAAGTTCTTTTTGATTAAAAATAAAGAAACAAAAATCATAGAGATAAATCATCGTAAGGTTACCAAACTTTCATAGAAAATAAAGGATACAGCCACATTTTTAGAAGAAAGTTGACTCGAACATAATTCCTTCCTAAGCTAAAAAATACTTACTCATTGATAAGTTACTGGCTATAAACTATTTAAAATTTCTTTGGAGGTCAGCTGCAAAAGCAAACTGTCTGTTTATATAACAGACCAATAATAAATGCATAGTCAACAAGCAGATACTAATCACATAAAGTGAACACAAATATCCAAAACATATTCCTATAATAGAAAATAAAGGCAGGCAAACAATAGTTTTAGGAGGCAGACAATATGTATATATAATCACAGATGTCATTTGTTTAAAGAAAACACAATTTTATAGCTGGTATCTTTCTTTTTAATTTTCATCAAGAAAGCACTGAAGCCTTTATCTTTTAGAGACAGCTGGAATTTGAGGCCTTCCCTGGCCACAATCCATGTCTTACTGTTACATGCTTTATATTATAATACAAGTCAATATTGTATAAAACAAAATAAAACATTTAAAAATAGTATATTAGAACTGTTTTCTTATTAAACTTGTTTTATCTAAGCTAAATTACTTAGTTAATAAATGTCAACATCCATCAAAATTTTATTAAACTATCACCATAAGTAGGAAATTAGTAATATTTATATATTGGAATTTTTATTTAATTTTCCAAATAGTCATATTTGTGAAATATCTTTTTATCATTTTCTAATAGCACAATAGTCAATGCATGCATTCCTCAGTTAAATAAACAAATCAGCTAATTAAAATGCCTTTATATTTTCATGTAAATATTTGACATTTGCCCCTTGCAAAATGTCATTATTCCTATAATATCATTAAGATATACTCCTGAGCTTTATTACTGAGAAAATAAAATCTATATTTAAATCATACAATGAAAATATTAATAAAAATTAAAACACCACATAATCAAATATGGCTAAAGAAATCAAATAGCACACCACCCAAAAAAAAAAGTAGAAAAAGAAAATGCTAAAAATATGGATTTTTTTACATGCTCACAAATTTTGCAGTAGCAAACCTGTCTCTTCCTTCAGTATAGCTGCATAGTGCTAACAGAATATCCCACAAAGCCTGTCGTCAAGAATCACAGACAGTGGTAGATGGATTGGGGATTTAGAGGGTAAGGGAGATGCTCTAAGTGAAAGCACCAATTTATCAGCCTCTGACAATTCTGAATCTGCAGGAAAAACCAGGAAGGTGGACAGATAGCAAATGACAATGAAACAAGGAGTGGAAACTGAATGTTTATCTTCTGATTCTATGAAGAGTTAACTGACAAAAGGTAAAAAATTCCTGTTAGGAGATTTTTAAACATTGAATAAATTATATACTGTATACTTGGATTTTATCCTAATGTATTTAAGGTTATAAAACAAATTTTCACTGAATGTCATATATAACTTCATGTAGATTTTCTTTTTTCTTTTTTCTTTCTTTTTTTTTTTTTTAGGATTTTATTTAAAGAGAGAGAGAGGCAGAGACATAGAAGGAATAGCAGGCTCCTTGTGGAAATCCCAATGTAGGACTCAATTCTGGGGCCAGGGATCATGTCCTGAGCCAATGGCAGATGCTCAACTGCTGAGCCACCCAGGTGTCTCCATGTAGATTTTCCAAAATGCAGCATATCTCATCTCTAAATGTCATTCAATAATGATATTATTGACTTTAATTTCAATTAGACTTTTAAATATGATGAAGTCTATCTCAAATGCTTATATATTTGGGAAAAAAATATCAAATTTATGTGAAGGGAAAACAGGTAAACATTTTAACCTATTTAACATAGATAATTTAACATTTGGATAACATAACTGACATTATTTGTTAACATAGATCAATTCTGATATATTCTAATATAAACCAAGAGGTTTCCCAAGTCATGTTACAAATTCATGCCAAATATATGATTCTTTACTATGAAATATTTGTTCACTGTTGACCTATATATGTATATTAAATACTTTTTACTAGTTTTGGAGATATCCTATAAATCACAGGCCATGTGGTTTTGTGTAGATGACTGTGCCACAGTTTCTTTAAAGTTTTAAGCATATTTTGTTCCTAGATATTATGTTATAAAATTCCAAACTACCAATTTCAACAAGTCCAAATATATCATAAAACTTAAAAGAAATAAATTCTAGTTTTACTACTACTATCATTACCACAGCTACAACTTCAATACTTCTACTAGTATTAGTACTACTAATCTAACATTCAGTGATGAAATGTGTCAGATCTAACACAGTTGGCACATATTTTTAACTTTTAAGATATTTACTTATGTATTTATTTATTTAGAGTGTGCAAGTGGGGGAAGGGGCAGAGGGAAAAGGACAAAGAAAATCTCAACCTGATTTAGTGCTAAACTAAGAGCCCTAGATGGGGCTTAATCTCATAATCCTAAAATGAAGACTTCAGCCAAAATCAGGAATCTGATGTTTAAGTGACTGAGCCACTCAGGCACTCCATTGCTTTTATTTATTCCACGTTGTTAAATAAATTTCCCGTGCCCTGTTTTTTGTTTGTTTTGTTTGTTTGTCTCCCCACCCCCACCACCACTCTACTCTACTGTGATTAGTACTTAGCAGTCTTTTAACACCTTCAAGTTTACAGAATACAGTGCTTTGGCTAAAACGTCAAAGGAAATGCTAGTTCTTAGTTAAAACTTTCTTTTTTTGAAATTTTTTTTTAGTTAAAACTTTCATTTTTGAATATTTTTGACACTGATTTTTAAGTGTGGGATTAGGCTCCTGGAATAAGATGTGTGGATATCCTTTGAGATTGTATAGTCTTCCTAAGAAAAAGCATTTTTTTAAATAGATATATGAAGTGTTATCAACCCATGAACATTAAAAAAAAAAATCACTATAGGTTTCTGCTAACCAGACATTTAAATTCATGTATTACTCTGAATAGTTTTATCACTATTATATGAATGTGCTTCCATGTGTATATATAAATATATATGTGAGTTATTTTTTTAAATAATTTACTCAAAATTGTATAAATGTAATTTTGATATTTCTCTTTTGCCCAAATATTTAAGGTAAAATTTTTGTTTTTTGTTAACTTGGATTTTACTTATTATTAATTTTTACTTATATTGTTTTCATAGAGAAACTTGGCCTAAACAAATTCTGCATTTTGACTTTACTAAGGTTTTCCTTGTGGGCCAACATACGCCTAGTTTTAAAAATTCACCATAATAATTGTAATGAATGTGTACTTTATATTTGTAAGATTCCCATCATCTGCACATATGAAGCATAATTTCAAATATATTATCATCTTTTAATTCATATGAACCTATTTATACTTACATTGATAAAATTATTTTAGGCTTTCATTAAGTGTATATTTTTCCATATCTTCTTAGATAAAAATCTTGTTTTTATGCTTAAATCTTATATTTGTATAGAAATACCCAAAATATTAATCATAGATTTTACCTATAACCCATATCAAATTACCCATTGCTACTTTATCATTTTTATTTTTATTTTTCTATTTTTATTTATTTATGATAGAGAGAGAGAGAGAGAGAGAGAGAGAGAGAGAGAGAGGCAGAGACACAGGCAGAGGGAGAAGCAGGCTCCATGCACCGGGAGCCCTATGTGGGATTCGATCCCGGGTCTCCAGGATGGCGCCCTGGGCCAAAGGCAGGCGCCAAACCGCTGCGCCACCCAGGGATCCCTACTTTATCATTTTTAATTTGTTTTTAATTATACGAAGATTATCTTGGCTTCTTCATTTTCTTACTATCATACTACTATATATAAAGATTTTATTAATTTATTCATGAGAGAGAGAGAGAGAAAGGCAGAGACACAGGCAGAGGGAGAAGCAGGCTCCATGCAGGGGGCCTGATGTGGGACTCGATCCTGGGACTTGATCCTAGGACTTGATCCTGGGACTCCATGATCACGCCCTGAGCCAGAGGCAGGCACTAAACCACTGAGCCACCCAGGGATCCCCAAACTACTTTACTTTTAAACATTCTTTCAATTTTTCTGGTTTATTTAGATCTAGATTGATCTTTCTTATGACATTTTAACCAAAAGTTTTCTCATAATGTTATGTGAAATTTCAAAAAAAAAAATCAAATGAAATCTATCTGGGAAATTTGTCTTCATTCGTAAAATAAATGTGACAACCTTTTCAGATAATATAAAATACACTATGAAAAGAAATTAAAATACAACCTGATAGTGAAAGCAGCTCTTATCATTAACATATACTTATCTTTAGAGCACGAATAAAGTTAATACTGACAAATAAATTACACCTGACTTTCTCTACATTCCAAATCTTGTCATATTTTCCATTGTCCCACCTTAAATTATAGCAAAAGATGATTGTAGCAGCTACACTCACCTCCCAGCAGTTAAGATATATCAAGTTTCACCACTGATATAATCAATTGTAGCTCTTTTAGGAGCTCTGAGCTTTACAAACAACACCTCCTGAACAGGAAACTGACAGACCAAATAATCTTCAGTAAACACTCTGCTATAGAAGTCCTTTCTTCTCTTTCATACTAGTGTGTTAGACAAGTGGACATAAAAAATTATCGTCCTTTCCTCACAATCCATCTGCCAACAAGCCCTTATTTAGGAACATATTTCAAAAACAAAACCAAACATACTTTATTTCATTTCTCATGAAAGAGCACATTATCCAGGACCTATGAAATCAATTTACCTTTTTGTTCTCACTCCCTGCCATTCCTATACCTCTCTTCTAGAATAATTGCATGACTAGGCTGAGTGGCAATAGAATGAACTGCTGAAGTTATGCTAACTTTGGCCTGATTAACTGTAAAGGTGAATCCTTGCTGTTTTAGAAACAAAACAAGACACTAATCTCCTTAAAAGTGGATAGTTTTCCTATCTTTTATCTTTATGCCTTAACATCTTTGAAGAATATAAGCTACTCATTTTGTAGAAGTACCTCTATTGGGTTTTTCTATGCTTTCTTTCCAAATGTGCTTTCATAGATTCTGTATTTGTCTGTTTGGCATTCATTCAACACTGGCCAAATTATATTAATTATATTTTCTTATTTTCTGTATTCTGAATGCTTTGGCATTTATAGTCTCACTGTGTGGGAACAGAATGACCCCTCTCAGAGCTAAGTCAATTTTTAGATAGCAAAGTTTTACCTGGGAGCATGCTTTTCACATCCAAATTAACCAGTCCAGAGCCTTACCACCAGCCATTTTCTTATCAAACTCACACAAAAGCCAGTACCTCCCCTCCTCTAAATCATCTAGGGCCAAATGGAGGCAATTAGTAATCATTCCTATTGCTTGCTGAAATTATTCAAACTAGCCTATCCTAAACTGTTTACCCTGTTTTGCCTTTCCCTCCCTGTGAAAACTCCATTAAAGATTTTGGGCTGGACATTCTTCTGCCTCCTGCTTCCGTCTCCTAACAAATATACTCTCCCTGTGGCCTTGCATGGTATGGCATGCCCTTCTCTCAGAAGTGTAAGTAATAAAAATCTTTCAATGGCGTTGGCTTCTCTGTGTCGTCACTCAGTTACCTCCATAAATTAAAATTCCATGGGTACACGTTAGACAGTTTCCTTATAAACAGAATCAGATTATGTATTTTGGTCAGGAATTGCATGAAGGTCATGTTTCCTTCTCAATATTATATCAGGAAGCACATAATATCTATCCCTCTAATTACTAATGATATTAATTTGATTACTTAAGTAAGATGGAGTCTTCCACATTTTATAATATAAAATTATTTCTCTAAAATAAATAAGGATTTTATATGGTGCACCTGGGTGGCTCAGTGGTTGACTGTCTGCCTTTGGCAGGTCGTGATCCCAGGGTAATGGGATGGAGTCCTGCATTAGGCTCACCGCATGGAGCCTGCTTATCCCTCTGCCTGTGTCTCTGCCTCTCTCTCTGTGTTTCTCATGAATGAATAAATAAAATCGAAAAAATTATAAGTATATTATATGGAGTAAAGATAAGATGCACATACTGTCTTTCATATTATGTCTCAGCCACTGGACTCATTATTCTTCAATGTCTTTTGCCAGAAACTATTATGATGATGATCACAATAGTGATCAAACACCATTCTTTATCTAATCTACTTATGGAGATTGATTTTTCTCTTCAATGTTTAGCAACATATGGCTACATTTAAAAAAATTCTTATCTCCCATAGTTATAACATTAATACTTATTCATTTATATGTCCATAATTTTAATTTACACTTCAGCGTGTCATATAGATTTGACTTAATTGCTTATGCATTTAAAATTTTCTCTTATTAAATTATGATCTTGCCCTAGACACATTTTTTTTACTTAAGCAAATATCTGATATAACTTACAGCAGGTAATAATAGTGATTTCAAAATACATGCACATTCTTTGATACTTCTCTCTTCAAGAGTTCTAGTCAATGGCATGTAAATGGAAATTCTGTGAGCCATTTTTAAAACTGGTTCATGAATATTTGCCAGGCACAATCTTCCATATTCTTTTTCCTTCTACTGATTTGTTGTACATGATTACCTGACCTCAGAATTCAAATCTGGAAAATGTAAAACTGCACATTTGAGGAATCCTGTGTTCCTGAATCACCACTGGAGATAAGCTGCCCATCAAACAGGAATGGCCATGGTGGACTTTGTCTAAATAACATAGATATTTCTCATGTCTGTTTCAACTATTGTACATTTCAATAATTGTTTTTGTTACAGCAACTGATAACACCTGATCTGATATACTTCACTTACTTCAACTGAAGTCAGGAATGAAAAGTTACTTCAAAGTAATATATGACAATTGAAAAGGGTCCATACTGGCCAGTAAATGGAACAGTATAGAGAAAATCTTGAGTACTTAGTTAAGTAAAATAGTGGCTCTGGGAAAGTTTTCTATATTAGTTTGCACTGAGATAGGACTTGGGTTCCAAAAGAGGGAACACTGAGAAAAGGACAACGAAAGGATGAAGGTTCAGACTGCATGTTTCTGTGAATCATGAGAGAAATATTCTACTGTGCAAATAAATATATCTTGAATTTCTACTTTTGAGAAGTCATAATAAGTAACTTAGTTACAAAGTATCTGGTTGAATGAAAAAAAATAGAGAAAACCACATTATTCAGAATGCCTATTTATTCATTTTCAGAATGTCCATGTATCAACCTATTGATATGCCATATTTCATCTGAATTTTGGGGTTATTAGAACTAATATTCAAACTAAAAATGTTTCCAGGTATATTATAGAGGAGATCACTAGAGAATGTAGCAGTAGGTCATCCAATCGCATGGGCTTCTTGAAAACAGATTTAAAAACTCAGGCTTTAGGCATTTATCAAGCAATGTGATAAATAGAACCACATTGAAAACTTCGTGGAGAAATCAAATGATTAGTCATATATTAGTTTTCAGGGTGGATAAATCCATTATTACTCTAGAAATAACAGAATGAATGGGAAATATGCAGGTTCTTTCTCTGAAGAGCATTGCTATGGTTTGAATATTTATGTCCTAAAATTCATATATTGAAATCTTAATGCTCTACTTGATTGTACTAGGAGAGGGGGTTTTTGAGAAATGTTTAGAATATGTGGGTGGAGCCTTCTGGAATGAGATTAGCACTCTTAAAAAAGAGGCTCCACAGAGATCTCTAGCCCCTTCTTCCATGCGCAGATAGTGAGAAGACCACCAGATTTGAACAAAGACAAGTCTTCACCAGAAGGTGATCTTGCTGGCACCTTGATCTAGGATTTCCCATCCTCCGGAACTGTGATAAAAGAAGCTTTTGTTATTTATAAACTACCCAGTGTGTGGCATGTTGTTATAGTAGCCTGAACAGACTAAAACATCCATAAACTCATAATGGGCTTATGTCTTCAAAGAGACCACAATAAATCAATAACATCCATGAATAAAAAGTAAATGAATTAATACATCAACATAAATAAAACTGGAGAGGAAATCAGTGATATGGAATTCAATGGTAGTGCCATGGTAGGTAGCCTCAAAAATGGGTCCTAATGATACTTGCTTTTTGGTATTCACAACCTTGGGTAATCTTCTCCTCCTGGATGCAGATTGGGCATATCAACTCACCTATAAAATGAAGTTATGAGAGAACACTTCTGAGATTAGGTTGTAGATATACAGTAGTTTCTGACTCAGGCCTCTCTCTAATTCCCTGATTTACTTACTCTGTAGAAAGTCAACTGACATGTGAATTGAACTATGGAGAAATCCATCTGGCAAGGTACTGATGTGTCCAACCAACAAGTGGAGATCTTAGACCAGCCTACAGCTATATGAGTAAGTTTGGGAGTGCATCGTCCCCAAATTGAGCCTTTCTATGACTAGACAGGACCAACATCCTGATTGAACCCTTGTTAGTAACCCTGAGTCAATGACATCCAAATTCTTGACCCTCAGAAAATGTGAGTAAACAAATATACATTATATTGACCCTCTAAATCTTGGGGTAATTTGTTCCACAGCATTGGTTAACTGATACAAAACCTTTCTCAGGACACCTGGATGACTCGGTAGTTGAGTGTTTGCCTTTGGCTCAGGTCGTGATCCTGGGGTCCTGGGATCAAGTCCCACATCAGGCTCCCTGCAGGGAGCCTGCTTCTTCCTCTGCCTATGTCCCTGTCTCTTCCTGTGTCTCTCATGAATGAATAAATAAAATTATAAATAAATAAATAAACAAATACATAAATAAGCAAATAAACACAATTCTCATTTTTATCCAGGGGTAATTCCTTGTTTTTAAGGGCCTAATGATCAGAAAATGAAAGCCTTCATGACATTTAAAGTTGTGATGTTGCTCACTATTGTGAATAGTATCATAAAACTATATTTTTCTTCATTTATCTAACTATGCTAGGAGAGAACACCTGGGTGATTCAGTGATTGAGCATCTGCCTTTGGCTCAGGTCATGATCCTGGAGTCCCAGGATCGAGTGCCACACTGGGCTCTCCACAGGGAGCTTGTTTCTCCTTCTGTTTATGTCTCTGCCTCTCTCTGTCTCTCATGAATAAATAAATAAAATCTTTAAAAATATGCTAGGAGGATGGTTACCAAATTATAGTATAAAACTGTGCTCTAATTAGGTAACTAAGCATCACTTAAAAACTCAATCCTGTGAGGTTCTGATTAAATTTATCTGAGCAAGTACAGATCTTCTTTAATGTACTGTAATGATGGGGTTATAGCCAACAAACCCATCATAAATTGAAAATATTATAAGTCAAAAATGCATTTAATATACCTAACATACTAAACATCATAATTTAGCTTACCTTAAACTTGCTCTGGATACTTGCATTAGCCTACGGTTGGGTAACATTATCTAGCAAAGCCAATTTTATAATAAAGTATTGAAAATCTCACATAATTTGTTGAATATTGTACTGAACATGAAAAACAGAATGGTTGTATGGGTAGAGAATGATTGTAAGGGGATGAGTGGTTTATCCTTGTGATCATGTGACTTATTAGGAGCTACAGCTCACTGCCACTATTCAGCATCATCTGAAAATATCATACCACATATTGCCAGCTTGAGGAAAGATCAAACTTCAAAATTTGAAGTACAATTTCTACTGAATGTATGTTGCTTTCATACCATCATAAAGTCAAAAAATCCTAAATTGAACCACTGTAAGCCAGAGACTGCCTGCATACAAGAATCTGGACATTTTAAAGTATTCCACAGTGATTATGGTGTACAGGCAGATTTGAAATACAGTGATAAATTAATGGTTTATATTATTAATATAATGTATATAATCCATGAAAACATTACAATATACTCTTACTGGAACATAACTATTATAAAGCAAGATATTGTGTTAAAACACCTTTTCATATAATACAAGGACCATTAAAAGTGTACTCAGCTTTAATGTAATGCCTAAGTTTGCAGCCAAACATTGCTAGTCTACCAATCAATAAAGTAATATGAACTGAACACCTGTTATGCTCTCCATTTGATCCCATAAAATCCCTCTCTCCCCCCAAAAAAATCCTTGTGTTAAGTATTTTATATTACATTGGGATTTGGTGAAATAAATTTCACTCCAGGTTCTGCAGACATAAAATGGCAAAAGTATGATACGATTTGTATTTGGGCACATCTAATCCCAAATGTACTACATCTTGTGAACTACAGAGTGCTGCACTCAGTGGTGTTAGGTACATGGTGACACTGTACCAAGTACCATAGTGTGAGGCAACTCAGATTTCCATTGTGTTGATTGTGTCTTGAGGCAGAACTTGCTGGGTGGATTCATTATAAATTAAATTTATATTCACCTGGGGAGCTACTAGATTTCCCCTTCTCCAGAAATCAAATTGTTTCCTGCCTTAATGCTATCTATCATTCCAAAATAAGGAAGACAGGGCAAGGAGAAAATTCAATGTTCAAACAAGAACTTGAAATGGCTCAATTACTATCTGCTCATTTATTCACTTATTTGGGGAACATGCATTCTGTGATACCACTGAAATGTCATGATGACAATGAATATGTCCCACCCAGATCTCCTGCTGTAGGAAGGGACATTGACAAAAGGCCCCTGTTACTGTACTCTGAATCCATCATCATGTTAGCACTTAAGCCACACCCCAGAAAGACTGCTTGAAGCTAATAACTGAGAGTAGCTAGATACAGTAATGCAGACCCATACATACAAAATGATGTAAGATTCCTCTGATGGGAGACTTTGGCTCAGGACTCATTTGACCGGCTGAATAGTTTTTAGATCTCTGACCCTTCTTCTCTCCCATCCTCTGCCATAGAGGTAATACATGAATCATGCTCTGAAGGTTCTCTTCACTATCTCTGGCTCCTCTTGTTTTTTCTGTCAAAGAAATTTTCCTCAATAAATCTTTTGTCAGTCTAGTTCAGCTTGAATGTCTGCTTCTCAGAAAACCCCAACTAATCCAAGTGATGCCTAAATGTCCTGCTGGAGGAGAAGGCCACTGAAGTGGAATGATTCAAGCATTCAAAAGATAAATGGGCAATGATATCAACACAGACAGTGGAGTTAGTGCGTTTCTGTTAAATTGCATCAGTACCCTGCTGAGGGACAATAAGACATCTAGAGTTAATAGCAAGCATAAAATACACTATTCAGATATACTGCTCATGCAATATAATTGCCTGTTGGTTCCAGCTGCTACTCTCTGAATCTAGTGGTGCTTTTGCACTGGGCCAGGGGTCCCATGAGCTGTTTCAAGCCAATGACTGAATATAGCAAGGATACAAATGCAGGTCGATTTCTACAAGACACAGGACTCTTTGGATGAATGGTTGGCTTTGGCTCAAGGACTCCACTGGCCTGACCGAAACTTTCTTGTAACCACGCTGCAACCAGAGACTTCCTAGGTAACCATCCTGCCTTGTTTCTCCTACGGTGGTCAAACCTGCATTGTAGTCTGAAATCTTTTTTAGCCTTCTTGCCCATACCCACTATCCCTCACAAGTATTTCTCCCAATGAATCTCCTCTGTGTCTAATACTGTCTTAGCGTCTGCTCCTCTAAGAACCTAAGTCACACAAATGAAAGTCTTACTCTAAATTCCTCACATTTATTGTCACAATTCCCATATTCTTTTCTCTATTTAGTGCTATTATGAGAGGTGAAGATTACTTAAATTTATCAACAAATAGGGAATACTGTTTTGTGACTTTTTCTGCTCTCTTGTTTGCCCTAATGTAAACTGGTATTTTGTTAAAAATAGATATATAATAATAATAAAACATATCTTTGTTTCTTGATTGTATTGCTGAAATTGCTATCAGTACAGTGATCTCGACTTGCAGCCAATTCGAATGCTGTTGGCTGTCATCATTTAAATAACTGAATTAAATATCATGTGCTTAAATTAACCTCAACGTCATAAGTCTATGATATATTAGATTCTAGTACTGTTCTCCAAAACATGGCCCCTTGAAATCTATGCCCTCAGTCATTAATAGCTACACATTATTCAACACTCTTTGGAATGCAGCTGCCATTTTTTGTTCCTTAAATTGACTTAGATAAAATTGACAGAATTTTTAAAAATATGTCAAATCAAAAAGTTGAAAATTTAGCAATGCAACTGTACTCAGTAATATTTATAATTATTGGCTTAAATGCTTCTAGATATTTCTGTATCCTTTTTCTTTAATTTTCTGAGTGATTGTTTCATTTTTTCTCACTGAATAATGTCTTTAACCTCATGTTGCTAAAATTATAAGATATATGTTTTAATATTTCTGCTAATTAAGATTTTTGAAGAATTAAGTTTGAAAAATTGCAGACATGTGCTCTTGTTGTTTTATCTTATGCCAGACAATCTGTCTTGAACCATTAACTTGCAGCTGATAGGACCATAGTAAAATATGAAAGATTTTTTTAGAACCATATGGTTAGAGGGAAGATAGGAGCAGGATCTAGTAGAAAGGACTATTCTCAGAAGAAAGGAAGAGACTGCTTATAAACAAACAGAAAAAAATTTTATTGTCCACTATATTCTGAAATTTAGGTTATTATTCCAGAGTTTAGGATGTAATAGACAAATTTTAGAACATAACCTTCAGAATTAGTGTGATACATTAGATTGGGGAAATGCAAGTAAAATTAACCATTAAATATAAGAGCAAGTTCAGAGATGGCTGATCAAGTAGGTTTGTACTCAATAGTAATTTGTAAAACTGTTTAGTTGAGTATTTTGATTAAAAGAACAGTGTAATAATACTATTATGATTTAGGCTCATTAGTCATTCTAATAAGTCATTCTAAGTTGCAAACCATTTATCAAATATAGTTCAGAGTCTTCCACTGACAAAGATCTAAGCTCAGAAAGTCATGTACAATTTTAATAACTTATATCCCACCAGATTGATCACATCTTTTTCTACTATTTTGTACCTTGTCTGTGTCATATCACTCATCATATCATACTGAAGTTATTTATGTATTTGCTACTGCTGCTTGACAGTCAGTTTCTTGAAAGTAGGGATATTTTTCCTATTTATATCTACATTCTTTGTATTTGTTAAAATGCCTAGATAGTGTGCACTCTGTAGAAATTTATTATTTAATACAAAAAGAACTAACCAAAAGCAGATTTATTACCAGATATTCAGGATTCATCATTATGAAAAAAAAGTAATATGGAAAGTGGGAAAACAATCTATCTGAAGGTTTTTAGGTCCTAAACAAAAGAACTTTACACAAAAGGGCAAAGAGGTAATGTACTTAAGAAACAGCTTATATAAAGAATGCATTGAGACCTACTCAATATTAAGACAGTGAACTATTGACCAAAACTAAGGCCAAGTATGATTTAGGGTGGAAAACATACGTAAGCATTTAAGTGAAAGCCGAGAGGGTTCAACTCCAAAGCTGACAGATAATAAAAGCAGAAATGGTTTCTTGTTTGAATACAGCAAATATCATTTCCCTGTACTATAATAAAACTAGGTTATACTATGATGAGAAAATAGATTGCATTTTCTAAGCTATTTAAGACATCTTATTACTGTCACAACCATGTTTTATAGTAAGGAAATCATAAAGTAGCAGGAGGCAGAGATACAGATAGGATAGTTCAATTTTTTAAATGCCTAATTATAAAAATACAAATAAAGTCAAATAACAGGAAGACAAAAACAGCTGGAAAGTCTTCAGAGGCTGTTAATCCTTCCTATACTTGCTACTCACAGAGATAGAGAACTAAATGTGTTGAATTACTTAGGTTAAAATCTAACTATCCAAAGCAATATGAAATGCAGGATGATGGGGATCCCTGGATGGCTTAGAAGTTTAACGCCTGCCTTTGGCCCAAGGCATGATCCTGGAGTCCCAGGACCAAGTCCCACATCAGGCCCCCTGATGGAGCCTGCTTCTCCTTCTGCCTGTGTCTCTGCCTCTCTCTTTCTGTGTGTCTCTCATGAATAAATAAATACAATCTTAAAAAATAATAAAATAGTTGTCTCTGCCTCTGTCTCTGTGTCTCTTATGAATAAATAATTTTTTAAAAAAATGAAAGTGATACTTTGAAGCATAAAGTTATAATTATATGCTTTGCTTTTATAATACTAGGAATAATTCCATGATAAATGATGATGAGAAAAATATTCTAGAGATACAGTGTTTATCCTCACAAGATATGGAACTCTTAAAGAATCAGGTATTAGTAAATTACTTCTTTCTGGGTACTAAGTGGCAGCTTGCTGCTCAGGAAGAATTAATTTAGTGTGTTATGTCTTTAGAACACACAAGCTAATGTCAAATTATGAAATAATTATCACACAATTAGTTTTATTAATAATAGTAATATGTTCATGTTATACTCCATAATCAGCAAGATTCCTCCAGTTAGTCACTCAGTAAAAATAAGTTTAATATTTTAGAAGCTAATTAACTTTGTCAGGCTACTAAGCGCCATTTAACATACTAAAGTTGCAATTTACTGGGTGGTAGAATTTGACCTAAACTAGAGATATCAGCTCTGCAATTCAAAATTATTACAGTTTTCGTGGCCTCTGAAACTTCCACCCTATAACGGGCCTCACTTGAAAAATACTGTTACAGATATTTAAGGAAAACACATTTCTTTGGCTTGTTTTCCCTACTATCATATAATTCTGACTAAGCTTATGGCCTGTTGACCTCTGGGTGCTGAGTATAGGCTCCACTGGGTGGCTTCTATTGGTATAGCCAAAGAAGTATGCAAAATTATGCCCATGAAAAACTTAATAGATGAGGACCTTGAGCACCAGCACATATTTCTTCAAAAATGCCTTCCATTCAGTTGGTCTTTTTCATTTACAAGTCAAATTTTTAAATTTTTAAATTTCACATAATAGTATAACACCCAAAATCAAAAATTACGCTCACCTAGTCTTTTCCCTTCCACATTACCACTAAGAAATAATCATTTTTCACTTTTCTTTTCTACCATGACCACATTAAGTAGGAAATTAAAAAAAAAATGAGGCTTAGAAACTTTTCCTTAGTTAGAGAAATGTATACTGCACTTGAGCTTTCCCTAGAAAATGCAGATGTCTTTAGTATTGTTTCTTGTAAAATAAAAACAAAAATAATTTTACACATGGCCTGCTTTTTATTACAATATAGATTTTTAGTTCCTTCCTTTTAATTTATTTACTCGGAGAAGATATCTGAAAGCAAAGAAGTGACAGACTTTGGCAAAATCTATGAAGCTATTTTTATTTCATGATGTCTCATGTCTTTATGATACTGAGACTGATCTTTCAGTGCTTCTGAATGTTGAAATTAATGATCACAGATTTTTAAATGCTGTGATACAAACAATTGGCATTTTGATTGATTGCCTGTAATTACTTGTTATGAAAATATAGTGAGCAGTGACAATGTAAAATATCATGTTCATAATATAATATATGACTTTGTAAGATGGAAAATGATGTGCATTTCAGTAAACATTTTGGTTAACTTACAAATACAGTTAAAATGATAGGTTATAGTCTGGAAAATGAGTAGAAAACAATATTTTGAAGTAATGATGTAAATAAATGCATAAACTACTGACTGGAAAACCTGGAATATATTCAAAGGATAGTTTTTTTTGAAACCTTCTTGCCATCAACATTTCCACATCTTATGAAATAATAGACTTACTCTTCCTCTCTCCTACAGGTAATCAGTTATTTCTCATAAGTTTCTATGTTCTAATAATAAAAGCCCTGATTATATCCCAAACCCAAGCTATCCCTCTGCATTATTCAAATGCTATGGCCAACACTATTACCCAATAACCAATTGAGAATAAAAGGATTACCAGTTGAAATGTAATTCAGGTTTCCTTCCCTGAAGTCACCTGGGGAAAATGGTCTAATTAAATAAATGTTCTTCTAAATGCGTTAACTGGATCTCTTGATAGCATTTATTAACAGAACAGATGTTTTCCTCTATGGCAAGCTTTTAGCGGGACATATCTGAGCTGCCTAGGTTACTCATGGCAAATACATTTGAAATGTATGGATCTGTAGGGTACAGTACCCAGAAATATATGAGATATGTAATTTCTGTAAAAAGTGTTGATATTTCTTGATTTTGCTCCTTATAATTTTGTTGCTTCTTCGTTACAAATTCACCTTTTTAGATAGCTCTGTGAAAATGGAGTGAGGTCCTTTAAAATATGTTTTTTCCTCTGTCAGTTGGCATAAAGTTTTGTCAGTAGAGCCCACTGTTAGAGAAAGAGTTTTGTTTCCTACTTCTGTTGTGCTGGCTTTGCAGGTTCCTGCACTGCTCACAACTTCTCTAGTGACTATCTTCCAGCACAGAGCAAGAAGCAGTATCTGGGGCAACCAGCAGTTTCTTGTGACATCTGACAGCTTTGTAAAAGAATGAGTCCCAGTGTCCAGCTCATGCAGTCCATGTCAGCAGCAGCCTTCCATAGATGACAGACACTCCTCGCACCTCTGCCAGGGTCTTCCACAGTACCTGGCTGCTGCAGTGCACAGTAGGTAGCAGAATCCCACAATGAACAATTTTAGCCAGAAGTAGGGTTTCTGGCAAGTTCCAGAGGACATATTTCCAGCAGGTTCTGCTGTTTTTTCCTTGGGTAGTTTCTCTCTCTCTCCTTAAAAATTTTATTTATTCATGGGAGATACACAGAGAGAGAAAGGCAGAGGCCCAGGCAGAGGGAGAAGCAGGCTCCACGCAGGGAGCCTGACATGGGACTCGATCCCGGGTCACCAGGATCACGCCCGGGGCTGAAGGCGGCGCTAAACCTCAGCCACCCTGGCTACTCGGGTAATTTCTCTCAACCACAGGACTAGTGACTGCTCCTTAAATCTGTTATTTCTATATCATGATTTCACTTTACTTTTTACCTGCCAATAACTCCTCCCTCTAATCACTTACCATAGTTAATGATGCTTTATATTAAACCTTCCCTGTTCAACCAATTATGTAGTTTCCTCTCCTGACTGGGCCCAAAACAATTAACAATCTCAAAAGGTCTCTTTGTTTTTGTTTTTTTTTTTTTTAAGATTTTTATTTATTTATTTATTCATGATAGACGGGGGTGGGGGGAGAAAGAGAGAGAGAGAGAGAGAGGCTCCATGAGACACAGGCAGAGGGAGAAGCAGGCTCCATGCTGAGAGCCCGACGTGGGGCTCGATCCCGGGACTCCAGGATCACTCACGCCTTGGGCCAAAGGCAGGCGCTAAACCACTGAGCCACCCAAGGATCCCCTCAAAAGGTCTCTTTGAAAGTGATATTCTGATTGCATCATGTAGAAGCTGACAAGTTAATTTGGACCAAGGTGTCTTAACATGACAATGGTCTGTGGAGATGAACTGGTCACCTCAGAGTCTTCCATGCTCTGCCTGTGTTTTATAATTACCTGTAACTTTTGATCTATCGGTAGATTGATTCTGAGAAAGATACCTGATTTTTCTAAGTCTGATAGGACAATCCTTGTGTTATTTATCTATACTATAATGAAAGAACAAATCATTGTAAAAATTACACTGCTAACTACCATAAATAAGACATTCGCTATCACAGTATATTTTAAATACATTATTGCAAGAGTACTGGTATGTTCCAAGTAAAATACATTTTATGGCTTAAACAAAGGAAAAGATACATTTTTAATATTTAGATGTTTTGGAATATATGTATCTCCATTTAATTCTAGAGGATCCTTAAGTTTGGCTCCTGGGTAATATGCTAACATCTATTTCCCATCCCCCATTTAGGAACTCATATAGATATACTATCAAAATTGTGGTTGATCACAAGTTTAATAAAAGGTAAGCAGACACACGTTTAAAAATTAAGAAATATGCATTTTAAAGCTTTATTTTTTTCATCTATAATTAGAAAATCTAAAAACTTACTAATAATTTTGTAAATATTCAATTAAGTAATGTGAAATACTCTAATAATTATTTCTGTATTATTCAGGCTATAACAACTAATGTACAGTAACAACCAATTCTAAAATTAAAATTATGTAAGATAACAAAGGTTTACTTATTGTTCACACTACATGTCCATAGCCAAGCAACTCTCTCACTTGCTCCTCTAGGACCCAGACTGAAAGAAGAGTCACCCAAGTAAATATTTGCATTCTCCTTGGCAGAATAATAGGGATCTTCAGACAATCTTATGCACCCAGTAACATGCTGATATTCAGAAGTGACACTTAAAATTTCTACTAACAATTCATTGGATATAACTATCCTCCCCGCACACACACTGAAAAGGAGCCAGAAAGTGTAATGCCATCAGAATCCAAAAACAGAGAATCAGAATTATTATAAAATTGAAGCAGTAAATACCCCATGATCACAAAGCATTTGGTTCAGTTTAGAATCCAAAACAAAAAAAAAAATGATTTTTTTTCTCTAAAAGGTAACTCAAGTTCAAGATGCCTACATGTAATCTCTGTAGCAGACAGACTTGAACCAGTTATTATAAAATAAAATGACAACCTATCTACCTTCTAAATACCCAACACACTACAATAAACACTCCCATTTGAAAAGAAAGAGGAAGAGAGAAAGACACAGAAGCCACTGGTTTGTAGCAAACCTGATATCCTGCTCGGCAGTTATAATCAAGGACCCCCGCCAGTACTCCTCCTCAGTGGGTAAGGAATCCCCATATGATATTTTACCATGAATCTTGTCTGCTTTCTAAGATTTTTTGCCCTTCTCCAGTCTTACTTGGCTAAATTTGAAGTGAGCATTGGAGAATATGCTTGCTTTGTGGCTGAGGAGTTTTCTCATAACCCTTGTCCAAGAGTTACATTCACAGTTTGAAGACCTGAACTAAAGATAGAGTCGGATGCTTAATTGACTGAGCCACCAGGTGACCCAGTTTATCAAACATCTTAAGAAAAAGTTGTTAGCAGTTTCAACCATGAGACATTATGTATACTCTTACTCTCCTATCTCATTCTTTCCAGTTATAAATTCTCATCCAGAATATTACTTCTGATATTTTATTGCAGATTTTGTAAATCCTCCACATAATAATGGGTCAGCTCTAGGTTAGAAAAATCATCATCAATATAATGCAAAGTGTTTGGAAGGCTGGGAATATTTTCTGACCAGATATATATAACTCCTAATATTGATTAGTGGTGATTTATACCTAATTAAATATATATTAAATGCATATACCATTTTAAGCATAAAATAATTATTCTCACTTGATTTTTTTATATAAAACTCATAATTTCCAAAATTATATTGACAGTGACTCTAAGGCTCTACTGAAATTTTTCATCAGAAAAAAACAGAACCTGGAAGGTTGTCTGTTATAGAGAAAGAAGAGATTATGAGAGGGAACTAGTGATCTATCCTCAACTAACAAATGCCAATACCATTAAGGTCTTGAGTGAGTTAAGCATTAAAGAAGATGAAATCTAACCTCAGCTTACTATTGTTACAGGTCTCAAAAATTAAATACAAATATATATATACACATATATAAGTAATATATATGTATGTGAGCATGCACACACATACATATACACAGAGAATGACAGACTTCTGGTAAAATTACTCTTTTTTTAATACATTTATTTTTTATTGGTGTTCAATTTACCAACATACAGAATAACACCCAGTGCTCATCCCATCAAGTGCCCCCCTCAGTGCCCGTCACCCATTCACCCCCACCCCCCGCCCTCCTCCCCTTCCACCACCCCTAGTTCATTTCCTTTAAACTATATTATAATCCAAAATTTCTGTTTTATCTTATACACCAGTAAGACAGACTACATGACTTGCCCCATTCAGCTTGTTGCTCCCTTTCTAGTTTGCCCTCATAACTTGTCTTTGATTTATCTTCTACTTACACTTCTTTGCAAGCTAAGGGACGTAGATCCATCTCTATCTTACTATAACAATTTTATGGAAGAAGTATTCTAAATAAAATATGACAATACAAGAGAGTAAGCCCAAAGATGAATTATTTAGATAGTGCTCTATGTTGAAGAGCTTTTATTTGTTGTCTTCAAGAAAATGTTCCAAGTCAAATTGTGCTATATCCATTATTTTTGTCATTTCTAGTCCTTACTGATAATGGAGTGAAACGGGAGGACAACCATTGATTTTTATTGGGATGAACAGTGCTTTACTTGGGGTTTATGTACCCTAAGGATAGTTGACCAAAATTAAAATAATAATGATGATGATGATGATGATAACCTGGAAAATAAGTTTATTGCTTAATTTCAAATTACATTGAAATCTTTCTTTGTGAAAAAATACTTGACATCTCATTATAACATTACAATACTGATACACTCAAAACAAATATAGGTATCTTAGTAAACTCCTATTGAATAGCATCTGTTCTTAAGTATATCAAATATTCACCTGCCCATTTGTCATTTTCACCTGAATGTCTTATAGGAAACTCAAACACAGTATGGTACAGTTAAATACTTTGTTCTATCATTCAACACTGCAGTTAACAGAATAAACAACCAAGGCTTCCCCTACCTTTAAACGTCACCAGTGTTCACTCAATTACCCAAGGCCAATTAAGTCTTTCTCTCATTTGCATGAAATTTTGATGTAGAACACCAGGTGAAGTGATAATGGAAGGCTAGAGGTTCTTTCAATGATTCCTTTCCTTTTTCTTAAGTCTGTAAATATATTTAGTAAATTGCAGGGCATTAACCTTTCCCAAAGGTGTAACCCATTCTCTAACTAGCATGTATCCAGTTTGTATAATTAGAGAAGGTTCAGAGACTAGAGTGTGAAGACAAATTGCCTGCAAACCAGAGGGGGAAAAAAGAAAAGAAAAGAAAAGAAAAAGACCTCTAGAAAAGGGAGCTTTCTGTCAAATTGATTCCATCCAGGTCTTTCTGAGCGACACTAGATATCTGAATTTAGACTATGCCTGTCCCCAGAAGGGTCAGCATGCATATCTGCCATACAAAATGAAACAAAACAAAAACAAAAGAAGTATACCAGATAGAGAATTGTATAGGTATAAGAAATTGTATTCTAATGAGAGAGAAAGAGAAAGCAAGAAAGAAAGAGGAAGGAAGAGGGGGAAGTCAGGGAAGGTGGGGAGGGAAGAATGGGAAGAAAGCTTGCTTTCTTTTTTTTTCAATGGTATAAATTTATAGAAAGGGTACTGAATTTATTTACCTGAGCAAGAGAAATTGAATAGTACAAAATTCCCTGGGTCAGATATTTGAAAGGACTCACAAGACTTTACGGAACATACTCATTATAGTTATCATTTAGGGCAAAGGATAGAGGCAGCAGAAGAAAGTGCAGGTGAGCACCGTAGGTCCATGAGACATGCTATGTGCATACTTCTCATGGTTTTTTATTTGAACTCATGTATTGTACTGTGTTTATGGTTTCAAATATCAATATCTGTGCAAGAAATCATGTAAACAAGTCAGGTTTATTCAGCTGGTTAGGCCCATTGAAAACTATTGTTAAATATGCTGACATTGAGGGTCCTCCAGGGAGTTTTAGACTCTAAGAGCATAACATAAATCCATTGTCCTTATTTTTATTTTTTCTTTTAATTTTTATTTTTCTTATTTGATAGAGAGACAGAGAGAGAATGCAAGCAGGGGGAGCTGCAGAAAGGGAGGAAGAAGCAGGCTTTCCATTGAGGAGGGACCCCCAACTTGGGGCTTGATCCCAGGACCCCAGGATCATGATCTGAGCTGAAGGCACATGCTTAGCCAACTAGCTACTAGGGGCCTCATTGTCCTTATTGTGATCCAGAGTTAGAGACAGAGATGACAGAGTTAAAGTCTGACTGTAAATCAGCTTTATTTCCCTAAAACTCTGTAAATGTTTTTTTCTCTTTTTAATATTAAGTGACTAATCACTTTATTTAAAAAAAAAAGATTTTATTTGTTTATTCATGAGAGACACAGAGAGAGGCAGAGACAGAAGTAGAGGGAGAACCAGACTCCAGGGAGCCTGATGTGGGACTCAAATCCAGGACCCCAGGATCATGCCCTGAACTGAAAGCAGGCACTCAACCACTGAGCCACACAAGGCATCCCAATAAATAAGTCTTTAAAAAAAATGTTGAAAGGGGGATACTAAACCTAACCTACCACCCAGATTGTCTAGGGGCTGGTATTCTGCACTGCTTGAAAAATTTTCTTTTTGAAATTGATATCTTAAATCTGCTTTGTGATATTCATATTCTCCATTTAGAACATTTTTAACAGAGACAGAGTTAATGTGGGGTAAATTCCTAGGGAAATGACTAATGAGAAAGATTCTGAGTAGCTAATTTCTTGCTCTATTTATGATGCATTACATAGTCTGGACAAAGACAAATTACCTGATCATAGTATTTTTTTTCTTAAAAACCTGTTCTTCAAATCCATAAAAACCCTAGTAGAGAATTAATAAAATTTAAAGGGATTGATTCAATTGCAGAAAGAGTTAAACTCTGAGAAATTACTATACCCAGGTCAAAAGTCTTGACAGACTATCAACTTGGACAGTAAAAAGTTCTGGGAAAGGGTCCAAGAGAGATAGCACCAAGATAAAGAGCTATGTATCTTAAGAATGAAGTTCTCTCTGCATCTAAAGGACTACCTTACTTATGCTTCTCTTTTTAAATTTAAAATTTTTTTGCCTTATAAACGCTGAGGCAGAAGGTAGGAACCTATCAACGGTATGGGTAACAAATCTTAATCTTTTTCTCCAGGTTCGTTAAAATATCAAAACTGTCTGGAGGGACCTAAGCTGTATGCCAAAGCTCAGGTATTTTGAATGAGATATAATTTTTGTTTTTTGATTTTCATGTTTGAGATTACATAAAAGAGAAAGACCATTAGAGAAAATAAGTGACACAAATTTGTTTGCTAAGTTGCAGTAACTGGGAATGTTTTCATGTTTCCCTGGGTGCATTTTATAACTAATTTCTGTAGGGGTGTCCAGCTGGCTCAGGCAATAGAGATTGTGACCCTTGATCTTGGGGTCATGTTGGGTAATAGAGATTACATATATATATATATATATATAGATAGATAGATAGATAGATAGATATAGATATATAGATATATAGATATATAGATATATCTATATATATGTATATATATGAATTTGTACATATATGTGTGTATATATATATATATATATTTGTATATATATGAATTTGTGCAGCTGTTTCAAAAAGACCACAGGCCTTGGACATGGATAAGGGGAATTCTAAATTGGATATCTCAAAGACCTTAATCCTCATCAACAGTATAAAACAAGAAATATATATATTGAGTACCAGGATTAATGAATAAAATTACAATTTACAGTCCAGAATTTGGAGGAGCCAGAAATGATCTAATCTAGTATTTATGATTTTTTAAAGAAGATTTTGCTTATTTATTTATTCTTAGAGACACAGGCAGAGGGAGAAGCAGGCTCCATGCAGGGTGCCGGACATGGGACTTGATTCCAGGTCTCCAGGATCACACCCCAGGCTGCAGGCGGTGCTAAACCACTGCGCCACAGGGGCTGCCCATGTTTATGATTTATTTGTCTAAATGACACCAGGAAATAACCTATGGCTATTAAAAAACTAAATGAGGATACACCATCTCAGTAGGACATCTGATATCACATTTATTTTGAAAAATCTCTCTACATTCCATCTTCTTTGATAGGAAGTCAATGATCTGAGAGATTCATTACCTTTAAAGCAAGGATATGTTGACTACATACAATAGTTTCACATTACTTTGGAAAAGCAAAAAAAAATTCTTATTTCCTCTTTGTTGTTGTTGTTTTGTTTTTTAGCCCAGAATATATAAATCTATCAACAGTTTCATAACCTTAAAAATCATAATATAAATAAGTGGACTTGGACGTTGTTTTCTGGGAAACAGAATCTGAGACAGGAGTTTATGTCCAGGAGATTAACTGGGAAGTGCTTTTTGATGTACATCATAGAGAAATGAAAAAAGCGAAAGTGATAGAACAAGAACTTGAAGTGATATTTCGTTATAACAACAGTCTCAGCTCACCAAACTCAGATATCTGTGATGGGGATGGCCCTGCAAACTTGTCCCATATTGATGCAAGGGAACTTGGCCTACCTTTCTTGCACTGCCTAGTCTTTTGGATAAGAGGTATGACTTTGGGCAAGAAAGCTTTCTTCAGATAAGAACAATTCCTGGAGAGGTACACAGTTGACTATTGTCAGCTCCCAACACTCCTGACACCAAGGAAATGAATGATTTATTCTAATAACAGGGAAATTCTAGGAAGCCCCAAGGGCATCCAGTGTAGACTTATCCCTTGTGATCCTTGCAACCACTTACTCATATAATATGTTAGGGAAGTATATTCTCCATAATTCTGGTCAGCTGCTTTTCCTGGAGTACTTACAAGGTGACATTTAGTAGGATAAACCAAAGTTCCCACTGCTATGCCTAGTGAGTATTATATTCCTAATGGAGATGCACTGGTACAATCATGGTAGAAGATATAGGGTCTGACTATCTGCTCACATAATGTATTTGTCTCCTCCAATATTGCTTTTGAACTGGATTTTCCACATTTGCCTTACTATGGAATGCTGACTGGTTTACCCAATCTTATTACTTAAAGGATGAAACAGAGCTTATTTGATGTTCTGGTTAGGCATTTCATCTCTACCAGGACTCATTACCATACTAGGAGCTATTTTGCAGAAGATGTATAATTTTCCTCTGTAGATAGCATGGTTTTTGTCACATGTCATTATCCTATAAGGAGTTGCTGTAAACTCCATAAGTCATCTTCCTGTAGCACTAATACTTTTAATACCATAGGGTCTGCTGGATTATACGGCAAAAAGTAGTATGGACTTGCATCATGCCCTGGACATTCTGTAGTACCCTTTTCTGTTCTGATCCCCACTCAGCACTGGTAGCCTCTTGTGTCACCTTGTACATGCATTAAAATAGTATTACCAATTGTGGAACATGGTAATCCAGAACCTAAAGATGTCTATTAGAGGTTTTGCTTCCTTTTCTTATTGTGGAAGGTGTAAAATGTAATAATTAATCTGTTACTCTGGAGTAGTCATCTGAGTATATTGATAACCTATAGCGCTAGACACCTCATAGTTTTATGGTAGTACAAAGCCCCTGAATCTTTGTGAGCTTTACTATCCACTGTGTGAGATGCATGCGTCTTACCAACATTTTTAATCTACTGGTCACTTTCTGTTTATTGAGAAAGAATTAAAAGAATGTTGTTGATATAGTAGTTCAATGTATGTGAAATGCCCTCTTTCTATAGAATATATTATGGCAGAGAAGAGGCAACTGTGTGTTGTTTAGATCCCGCCTATATCCAAACTGTTTTGGTGTTAGTTCAGTTCTACTGAGAAGCAAATGCAAAGACCTAATTAAACAATGAAGAGATGTATGGTGGGAAAAGGTAGGCAGAGCCTTCAGACCATGATACAGGTTTTATAACTGTGAAAAGAGGAAGAAATGAGGATTGGAAAGAAGATTCTCAGACTGCAGTGAAGTTCTCAAAAATTGTTGGCCAATTAGATGGAAAGGCCCAGAGGGGAAAATGCCATTAGTGGAGTACCACACTGGGCAGAAATGACCCAGTAGTCCCCTGTCATCTTCACTTCTTGTCTGTGAGCAGGCCAGAAAGAATGAAGCTTTGTCTTGAGCACCGCATGGGCATCTAGTTGTGTGGCAGCTAGAGAGTGTCTACCAACTACTCCACTCACAAAAATTCTCTTCAAAGTAAAAACAAACAACAAAACAAACAAATCCCAAAACAGAGGAACACAAAGAAGTTTGGGAGATTCTGGATACTGAATCACTGGTGTTTGCCTATGTCCAAACTCAATTTAATTGTAAACATTAAATGTGTGCGGTTTTTAGCATATCAATTATACCTCAATAAAGCTTTTTCGTTTGTTTGTTTTAATAAAGCAAATGCATCCTAGCAGCACAGCTCTACGGCTGCCAAGGTCTACTCCTGTTAAGTTTTATATGGATAGATGGATTGTTTTTTAAAACAAAGCATGTGGAGGGTGCCTGGTAGTTCAGTGGGTTAAGAATCTGATTCTTGATTTTGGCTTGGGTTGTGATCTCAGAGTAATGAGATCTAGCATTGTGATGGGCTCCACACTCAGCTCCGTGGGGAGTCTGTTTTTTTTTTTTTTTTCTCTCTCTCTCTCTCTCTGCCTTTGTCCCTCCCCCACCTCGCACATATGCACATGCACGCTCTCTCTCTCAAAATAAAATATTTAAAAAAATAAGTAAGATAAAATAAAGCATGCAGTTTCTGGCTGAGGCATCAGAATTACCTGTAGCAAAGCAGCATCATTTCCCCTTACCCCAATCTCTCTGGGGCAATACAATGAAGGCAGTTGTCAGCTGCACATACAGGGGGATGTACTACTGAAGAGGAACACTGATGTAATACATTTGGGAGTTTATAGAGGAATTGCTGCACAGCTGCCACTCTCTTCTCCGGAGAAAGGGAGAAAATCCTCAAATCTTCTATGAGAGAGGTGTCTGGGATTTTACAGTTTTTTGGAATATAAACTAATGGCTTGGGCTTTAATTCTTCATTGGACTGTAAACACATAGCTCAGAAGAGGTAAACCAATAAATCTCTCAGAGGTATTTTACTCTTAGGGTTACTACTAAACAATTCTTTAACCTAGATTGTCTGTATTTTTTGCTCCAAAAGCCCTGAACATTCAGAAGCATTAAAATACCTTCTCTACAATTTCATAGCACCATGTGCTATACAAATCACTTTTCTACACATATATGGGAAGCAGCTTTTCTATGGCTCTCATGGGCCTCACTTCCTCAGTTAAAATTTGGAAGAAGGTTAGTGACATGCAGGCCCAGTTCTGCAGTTGTTTTCAGAGCCACAACTAGTTCCCATCATCTTCCTCTTCTATTATTTATTCTAAATCCTCATTCTCCATTATCACTATCACTTACACTTAAACTCTCATTCCTAAATGATACAGGCTCTTATTAACTTTACTCTTCTCAGGGTTGAAATGTTGCACATATATATTCAGTTACAATCAGGCAAGAAAAAATGCTAAGGGATGCAGAAGTGGATCACCAGGGTTACACACCCTTCCTTCCTGCCCTCATCATATAAAAGCATCCCAAACTTCTTAGAGCTGATCAGGAATAGGAACCCTTGCCACATCAGTGACTTCTTTTCTTACTTCCTGGTGCCACAGAGAAGCTGCCTTACACAGGAGAGGGCTTTTACGTGGAAGGGAATTCTTAATCCAACCTTACATTCCACCACTCTTGATTCAGTATCTTCAGGATCCAACCATATACACAGCATCCCATCTTCTGCTAACACATACTTGTTAACTAAAATCTGTAGCTCATTAATAGTATAGTCTGTTCCTTTTTTACTATGCCTACCTCTTTCCATGTCAGATACTGCTATGAATTAATTCTGTAGTAAGCTAAGGAATGACAACCCAAAACTATCAAGTCTTTAATGCTTGAGAACTAATGTTATCCTATGAGGAAAAAGGGCCTTTGAGATGAGATTAAGGTAAGGATATTTAAATGGGAAGATTATCCTGGATTATCAGTGTGGGCACTACATACAGTCACAGGCATCTTTATATAAAAGAGATAGGAGGGGCAGGAGAGGCTAGGTAGGGATTGATAGGAGGCTATGTGATCAGGCTCATGCTGGGAGACTGTGAAACCAGGCTCACAGAAATCCCAGACGTGGAGAAATGTTATGGATGAAATACTAACCAGAGAGAAGGGAACACCTTGTATGGTCTCATGATATTTACATGAACCCTTGTTTAGTCTCATGATAGTTAAAAGTCCACCATGTTTATTCTAAATATAGACATGATATTTACAAGTCCACCATGATATTGACAAGAAAGTTCCCTGGTCAGTTTCCTATAAAAGAGTACCATGAAAGACCTCATTGGCAATCTATTCTGGACTCCTCTCACTCTAGAGAGGTGCTTTTCTTTCCCATTCTTTTCTTTTTTTAAGATTTTATTTATTTATTCATGAGAGACACAGAAAGAGAGAGAGACAGAGACACAGACAGAAGGAGAAGTAGATTCCATGCAGCGAGCCTGATGTGGGACTTGATCCTGGGACTCCAGGATCATGCCCTGGGCAGAAAGCAGACACTAAACAGCTGAGCCACCCAGGTATCCCCTCTTTCCCATTCTTAATAAACACTTAATAAACTTTCACTTCACCCTTTTGTGTCTACAGGATTCATTCTTTGATTCTGAGAGACAAAAACTGTGCAATCCTGCAACATTATGACCAAACCAAGGAATGTAGGTAGCACTAGAAGCGGAAAGAGGCAAGGAATGATTCTTTTCTAGACCCCCTTGAATGAACACATCCCTGATTGCACTTTATCTCCTAGTAATACTGCTTTTGGACTTTGAAAGAGTAAATTTTTATTGTTTGAAGCACCTAGGTGATTTGTTGCAGCAGCCACAGGAAATGATTAACAATGCTAATTAAATTTGTGGCCAGGAGGAAATAGGCAGTTAGATGATGAGGGGAGCACATGTTTCCTACAAGGAAGACACCTCTGTATTTTCTTCAACCAAGAGGTGAATTCTGAGTTTTGGCACAAAGACACAAAGGGATAATTTTCCAAGTGCAAAGCTGTCAGAAGAATCTGATGTTTGAAGACTTCTGAGTGTGCATTTACAAAGAAAACTCCATAGGAAGTCTCAGAGTCCTTAATCTTTCCTTTCAGAGCCCTGACCTTAGTGTAACATATTGCTGGGATTGAGAATACAACTTTCTCAGGAGTTCTGCTTCTTTCATAATTAGGTTATAGCCCTGATCCTACGTATTTTCTCATTTTCTGCAGGAAATGAGAGTCCCTGTACATGCTGCCAATGTAGCCATATGCCTTTCACATTTAGCTTTTAATTGAGGATTGATCATCCTCAGCCTTTCCAAGGCATCAATTGAACTCAGCAGCCATCTATTGGAAGTAAAAAACAAAACAACAAAAAACAACAAAAAACACCTTTTTTAAGTCTCTGCCACCACCATTATATCCTACATTAGCCAAAATTTCAGGTCCTTTTAAAAACAGAGTGAATATGGTTTAGAAAGTGAAGAGACTAGAAAACAGCTAGATGACTTCTGACTCTTAAGTAAATTTGTTTCAATTAGTACGTAAAACAGTCCAAAAAGACTGACAATATGATGGAAAAAAAAAAAAAAAAGAGGTTTTAAACAATTCTTTCATGTTGTGATCTCTTTGTAGGACTGAGTTTTAGATTTCTTTTTTAATTGGTTGGAAACAAGTAGTAAGGCAAGTACACACTTAGCAACATGTCCCCTGAGAGTCATCTGGTTTCTTGAAGTACTCTTTGTGCCACATAAATCTGCATAGCTAAATGGGTGTGATCAGCTAGAAAGTAGAGCCATTGGTGGGGATCTTCCTCCCTGAGGCGGAGAAGGGAGGAGGCAGGAACCAGTAAGTCTGCAAATTAGGGTAGGCATGGGGTTGGTCTGTTTGGGACGGGTTTTTTTTTTTCTCATCGACTTTGTTTTTAATAGGTTTCAAAATTCTGTGACAGTTTCTTGGTCAAGTTGTTTTCACTTAAAAAGTACTGACTTTAAAAACTAACAACCTAAAGCTGCCATAAATACATCCAGACAAACACAAACACAGACACACACAAATGGTCCATAAAACACTCTCTTTTCCTTCTGAAGGTTTTGCCAAGTATTGTTATCATTAATTGGTCTTTTACTATTAAATTTAAATGGCCAATTGGGACGAACAGTTTTGAGGCTTTTTTCTACCACTGATTAAGTCTGGGTTGTCAGGTATTATGCATAATATTTAGCCTTCTGAGTTTTCTAAGACTTGAAGTTGGGGAAGACTATTTTGTTCTTGAAAGAGCTAGAGGAGATGACATGTAAGCAATATACTACAATATTCACCAGAGCTGCCTACGTAAATGAAGTATTAAAATTATATGTTAATTATGATTACACATATGACGTTAAAACTAAATATCCATATGTATTTTATACATGTGCAAAAGCATTTGATGATTAACACATGATAGTATACCAAGGATATTAAAGTTAAAACTACTTTGACCAAGTAGAAGATGATGTATATAACTCTGAACCTAAGAAGGGAAGAAGCAATGCCCAAAGGCGTAAAAATGTAATGGATTTTTTTGTAAATGTGAGCATGGGAAATATAAGACCATATAATCATTTAAATAAAAGACATATTACATTGTTTTCAATGCTTATAAATGCTAACAAAAATATGAAATATTATTTAGACAAAATATGAAATATGAGCAATGGCAAAATATTGTACTTCCTCTCTACTAGATTAATTTTTTGCATCTATCTTAATTGCTTTTGTATGTCTGTGTTATCTCAAGCTAAAAAAATAAAAAAAAATAATGGTACTGTTATAAAATGCACTTAACTCCCTTATCAATTCACTTCCTATTTATACTTATGATAGTTACATCTTTAGATCAATTGATAGCCATATATTTTCATGTATTTTTGATCTGGAGTATAATATTGTACCTTGTGAGGATTGTAACTCAAATTAAGATAAATATAGCAGTTGCCAGATAATCACAATGTTCTTATTGTCTCCCAAGCAGAGTTTGTCTTACATAGACCACTGTGAATCTTTGGTCTCTTTTTCTTGTTCGAACAAACTGTATGTTTTAATTGACATATTTATCTGAATGATAAATGTTTACATCTTTTTCCACTGAGGACATGTTTTAATGAATCATCCTATAGAGACTGGGAATTTCAATAGCAGTCTATGGTAAAATATATATTTGCCTTTGATCTACAAATCCTCAGAAAGTGAGAACAAAAAATGGACAATCCTAAAATTAACTCAGATATTATATATTTATATATGTTTCATTCAACTGACTAAGGTTACTCTCTATACCTCTGTAAGAATTACAGCCAAAAACACTATGGGCACCTTAATTCATGCTATTCTATGTTGACGGAAGGACACAGTTGCTGACTAGAGGTTTATAGCATTTGTCTAAAGGTTTGGGACCACGGTCCTTGACAAAATAGATTAAACTGTAAACTATCTCAGTTATAAATTATTTAACTCTAGATTAAATTAAATTGACTAATCTTATTCTGGCAAAATATAACAATTGAAAAAAATGAATGGACTATAGAATTGTAAACAAATCTCCAAATAAAGCCATATATGTTATATAAATTTGTGACTAGTTAGAAAGTTTGAAAAGTTATTCTGAGGTGATGGATAAAAACACTGTGAATACTCTTAGATTTTAATGATTCTTTATTTATTTCACTGGCATTTTGAATTACCTTGTCAAATTCCCTATAGTGCCATATTGGAATTTCACATTACATTAAGTTCATGTCTTTATTTCTTTGAATAAAATGCATCATTTTATGTCTGTTTTTCTATATTTTAAGTAAATTTTATATTTTGATTAAAATAATGTTTTTCTCTATTAGATTAATCTTATTCATGTGTTTTGTTTGCTGTTATATTTTAAATTTGTTTATCTATTTTGGAAATGTAATTATTTTAATGGTTCTTGTAAAAAGCAAATGTTTTTGACTCATTACTGTAGATACTTCTACATACTTCTTAATGGCAATTGATATGGTAAGTATATTTTCTTTTTCTCTAATACTTATAACTTCAATTTTTGACATATTTTTGTTATTATTTAATTTATTTTGTTGCCTATGAGTTCAGAAACAATACTAAAGATGTGGTGTTTATGTGTACATTCTGGTCCTTAAATTTGCTGTAGAGTTGTGATAAGTAACATTTATTAGGTTAAAGATATTCTTTTAATTTTCTATGAAGCATTTTAAGTTTCAAATTAGTCTGATTATATGAAATACTTTTTTATCAAATATTTGTATCACATACTTTATGTTGATTACGTGAATTATTTTAATATATCTAGTTAAATATAATTTCAAGAATATATTAGTGTCATGAATTTTACTACCATGGCTATCAAGCAGTTTTTAACACTATGTTATAGTTGTGAATTGTATAAACATACTTGTGTTTTTATTATTTTTATAAACATACTTATTTTTTATATTGTATCATCAAAACAGCACTGATACTGGATTTCCTAATCAGATTCTCATGAATCAGAGACCGTGGTCCATAAAGCTTTTCAAATAAGTACAAGGTGAAAACAGAAGAGGCCAGAACTATCGACATATCTCCTTAGGTCTTTTCTTTCTTCATTTGATATTCACTGACCCAGATTAAGAGATACATTTCTAAGATAGGTGGGCAGTGACCATATTGGCACAGAAGCCAGGAAATGAAACATCTTCATTTTATACTCAGAGGCTAAATGGCTTATGTGACATTTTCCTGGAAGCCACACCTCATAAATTTATATATTCTAGGCTTATTTACCATTATCAATCCTAGACAAATGAGTACATACTGCTAAAAGCCAGTCACCAGATTGTTTCTTTTTTCTTTCCCACAAACCTTCCTCTGATAAAGGGATCTACAGTTAAACCATTCATAATTACAAATTATCACACATAAAGAGAATGATAAATTTTAATAAATTTTGCACAAGTGAGCCATCATATAATAGCCACCCGGGTCAAGAAATAAAACCCAGTCAGTACTCTTGAGGTGCAATAAACTCCTTTCTAATAACATTAATGGTAACCCAGAGGTAATCTCTAGTCTAATTTTTATGTTTGTTCAATCTCCTGATTTGTTTATTTTTAAAAGTTTGATTGATTTAGAGGGTGTGTGGGGGAAGGGGCAAAAGGATTGAGAGAAAGAAGCAGACCCCATTGAGCAGGGAGCCCCAACACAGGGCTCTTGATCAAACAACCCTGAGATCATGACCTGAGCTGAAACCAAGAATCAGAAGCTTAACTGATTGAGCCATGTAGGTGCTCCTTATCTTATATATTTTTTATGTTACACTGTCTGGATACTCCTTTCCCCTCACTGTCACTCACTAGGTTATCTACTTCTGTTTGTTTGGATTTTTATTTTTTTAATATTTTATTTATTTATTCATGAGAGACACAGAGAGAGAGAGAGAGAGAGAGAGAGGCAGAGACACAGGCAGAGGCAGAGGCAGAGGCAGAGGCAGAGGGAGAAGCAGGCTCCCTGCAGGGAGTCTGAACTGGGACTTGATCCCGGGTCTCCAGGATCAGGCCCTGGACTGAAGGTGGCGCTAAACCACTGAGCCACCCAGGCTGCCCCTTTTGTTTGGATTTTTAAATAAAAGTATGAGCTGAATTTTCATAAGCCTGTTGGCAGTTTGTTTCTTTTGAGAAATGTTATTCTGGTTCTTTGCTCATTTTTAAATTGGATTATTCATTTATGTATTTTTACTATTGAGTTTTAAGAGTTCCTTACATATTTTGGATATTAACTTCTTATCAGATGAGTGGTTGGCAACTATTCTTTGGGGAAAAATGTGTATTCAGATCCTTTGCCATTGGGGAAAAAAATCAGATTATTTATTTATTTATTTATTTATATGAGTAAATTATTGAGTAATATGTGTTCTTATATATTTTGGAATATTAACCCTTTATCAGATGTATGATTTGCAGATATTTTCTCCCATTCAGTAGGTTGCTTTTTCATTCTGTTGTTTCTTTTGCTGTACAGAAGGTTAATAGTTTGATATGGTCCCCATTATTTATCTTTGCTTTGTTGCTTGTGCATTTGATGTCATACCTAAGAAATCATTGCCAAGACCAATGTCAAGGAGATTTTCCCCCTATGTTTTCTTCTTGTAGTTTACTGTTTCAAGTCTTACACTTAAGTCTTTAATCAATTTGTTATAGAGTGCCATAAGATTGTGAATAGCTGCTATTAAGTAAAAAAATTTGCATGTGTTAGGTCCATTTCGTCTATAAGTGCTATTCCAGTCATCTATTTCACTATTGATTTTTCTCTCTGGACACCACACATACATATAATCCACTATTGTAAGTGGGTTATAGAAATTCCATACTATTATCATATTTCTGTCAATTTCTGCCTTGAGTTCTGTCTATATTTGCTTTATAAATTTAGGTACTCTGAAGTTTGATGGGTGTATATTTATCATTATTATATCTTCTGGTTTAATTGACCCTTTATCAGCATATAATGACATTCTTTGTCTCTACACTTAGATTTAAAGTCCATTTTTTCTAAAATAAGCATAAGCACTGTTGGTTTCTCTTTGAAGTATCTTTTATCTTCACTTCTCATCCTATTTGTGTCTTTAATTATAAAGTAAGTCTTCTGCAGATGGGATGTTGTTGGATCTTAGTTTTGTTTTTATTTTTGGAAGTTTTAGATCGACAGCAAAAGTGAGCAGAAAATATAGAGAGTTTCCATAAATCTCCCGTTCTCACACATGTACAACCTCCCCAATATCAGTATTCCCCCACCAGAGTGGTGCATTTATTACAAGTGATGAACTTACATTGACACATCATTGTCACACAAACCCAGAGTTTACATTTAATTTTGGTGTTGTACATTCTTGGTGTGTATTTGGACAAATACCTCATTATGGTATCACACAGAGTATTTTTACTGCCGCCAAATCCTCTATGACCCATCTATTCACCCCCAGCCTCATCAACCTTTAGCAATCACTTACTTTTTTACTGTCTCCGTTGTTTAACTTATTGTTAGGACTTAGTGGAGACTTTTTAGCTCCTTTCAGGTGGAACTGGTGAAAGTACATCTTGTTTTTGTATCCATTCAGACACTGTACTTTTTGTTTGGTGAGTTTGATTCATTTACATTAAAGTACTTTTGCATAAGTGAGGACTATTGGCATTTCGTTAATTGGTTCTGTTTATCTTGCATTTCTTTTGTCCTTCTCCTCTCCTACTTTCTTTTTGTTTCTTTTTTATATTGTGTATCACTAAGAAAATTTTATCTATTAACTTTACATTAGAGCATAAAGTGACTTATGCATCACCTTTATAGCATTACTTAAACTGTCTATGCCTATATATTTGTCTTTACAGTAATGTTTTTATATGTTTTTGTGGTAACATGTTTTCAATTTGAAGACCTTAAGTATTTCTTATAAGACAGGTCTTATGATAGACTCCCTCAATTTTTGTCTGAGAAAGATTTTCTCTTTTCCTCTTCTTCTTCTTTTTATTTTATTATTTATTTATTTACTTACTTACTTACTTACTTACTTACTTACTTATTTATTGAGAGAAAAGAGCACAAGCATGGAGGAGGAGCAGAGGAAGAGGGAGAAGAAGCAGATTCCCCACTGAGCAGAGAACTGGACTCCATCCTAGGACCCTGAGATTATGACCTGAGCCAAAGGCAGATGTTTAACTGACTGAGCCACCCAATTTTCTTCCATTTTTAAAGGAATTTCATTGGTATAGATTTCTTATTTGGTAGTTGTTTTATTACTTTGAATATATCATCCCATTCTTTCTTGGCCTGCAATGTTTCTTCTGAGAAATCTGTCAATCTTATGAGCTATTCTTATACAGGGAAAAAACACTTTTCTCTTGGTATTGTCAAAATTTTCTCTTTGTCCTTGACTTTAAACAATTTGATTACAATGTGTCTTACTGTAGTCTTCTTTGGGCTGAAAGTATGTGGCTATATTATATGCCATGGAGAGAGAGGGTTGGAGTAGGAAGAGGAGTAGTGTATAAAGTGGTAATTCCATTACCTCAAACTTATTTGGGTAAGTTATTTCCATAAAGACTTGACAGGTTAAAGTATGCTTATAGCAGTTGGGAACACTTAGACCTGCTGCCTCCTGTCACATGCTAGAAAGTAAATCAAACTATGGCAATAGCATGAAAGGATTTGTCTGGAAGCAAATGCATTTTCTTTGATGGTAGAAATGATAGAAAAATAGCTACATTTTTATTGATTTGAACTTAAAGAGTTTACAGCAACAAAACTAAGTGTGTTAAATAAATTACACTTTTAACATTTTTAAATATCCTATATTAGCATATTGCTATAAACTGAAGCTTTATTTTTTTAAGATTTTATTTATTTATGAGAGAGAGAGAGAGAGAGAGAGAGAGAGAGAGAGAGAGAGAAGCAGGCTCCATGCAAAGAGCCCAATGTGGGACCTGATCCCGGAATCCCGGGATCATGCCCTGAGCCGAAGACAGACACCCAACTGCTGAGCCACCCGGCATCCCTAAACTGAAGCTTTAAGTTCCTTTATAAATATATTTGTAACTAATCTCTAGTTTGAATCACATGAAATTGGTTCATATTTGATGTTTTCTTTAATGAAATTTTACCAAAAATTCATTGTAGTATACCTCCCACTCTCTCTTACTGCTGATGTATTTATCCTAAAAACAACAAACAAAACAAAAAAGAATACAGAAAGCAGAAAAAAGTAAAAACAATACACATTGCAGGGTCCAAACTTGAGAAATCTACACAATGATTTATTCATGGTGTCTATATTATGATTCCTGATTTTCTGCTGATAGGCTACCCAGGGAAATGAAACTATTAACTGAAAGATTTTGAAAGTGAAAAATTGTGTCCCCAAAATTTATTTTATTTCTTTATTATTATACATCTCTCAGAAAAAAATTCTTAGTAACAAAGGATCTATTAATAGCTCTATCTTATAAGTGTAGACTCTTCTTTAAATTTGAATTGTGGAGATTATATTCTTGTCATAGCCTGTTTAATTTGTGATCAGATTAATGCTATTTAAGTCAATGTTTTAAAGAAAAACAATTATTAATTTAATAAAATATTTGCCTTGTCCTTGAATACTTAGAAATAATGTAGTTTCTAATAACAGTAATAGGAGCTGAATATTATATGCATGTTATCATTGCATCATTTTATTTTGATTAATATAAAGATATTTCAATTTACAAATGATAACTTCAGTGATGCTTAATCCAGTAGTTTTTAAAAGCTCATTTATTTTTGACCCACTTTGTGCTATAAATTGAAAAAGGTTGTAATAATAAAAATTACTGTTGGAAACAAGATTTCATCAGCTTTTATTAGAAACCCTTTGATAATAACTGATTTTAGAGACGGTATGTTTCCTTCATTTTAGAGATTGTTAAGACAATTCCCTCTGATGATACTAAAACATTTTTAGGAAATAATGTGAAAATAGTGAAAGTACATCTAATGCTTTTATTGTAGCCTCAAGCTGTTCTATGAATATATAAATTGCCATTATTTTGTGGTGTTCTGTGATTAGAGAAAAAAAGGTGACTTAAGTGTATTGCTTCATAATATCTAGTTGCCAATGACATACATTGATAAAAAAGAATCAGGCTAACTTGAAATGAGCTGTAATGTTCTAAGAAATCGTACCTCTTTATTCCCTGCCCCACGGTGAGCTACCTCACAAAGGTGCGGGCCTGCAGGGGCTTCAGCCTGGAGGAGCTCCGGGTGGCCGGCTTCACAGGGAGGTGGCGCGGACCACTGGCATCTCGGTGGAGTGAGTCCCTGCAGGCCAACGTGCAGCGGCTCAAGGAAAACCGCTCCAAGCTCATCCTCTTCCCCAGGAAGCCTTCGGCCCCCAAGAAGGGCGACAGCTCAGCTGAAGAACTCAAACTGGCAACACAGCTCACAGGACCAGTCATGCCCATACGGAATGAATGTCTACAAGAAGGAGAAGGCCAGAGTCATCACAGAAGAGGAGAAGAACTTCAAGGCATTTGCCAGCCTCAGCATGGCCCATGCCAATGCCCAGCTCTTTGGCATCTGGGCAAAAAGGGCCAAGGAAGGTGCAGAACAGGATGTTGAAAAGAAAAAATAAAGCGCTATTGGCAACTCCTAAAAAAAAAAAAAAGTTTATTGTAAAAATAGATGGATTTCAGCTTCCAAGGGTTTCCATTCTCAAAGTTATTCAAAGGATATTTTGTAGAGTCAACTCTTTAAGTTATTACATTTGTATTAACCTTATTTGGAAATAATTGTTTCAGTAGTATCAATTGAATACCAATCAAAGCACTCTTTTCCCTCAAAACTGAGCATAATTTTATTTTTATAGATAAGAATATAATTTAAGAGTCTACCATTTAGTGGTTAACCTAAAGAAATTCTCAAACATCATGTCTGTTAATGCTTGAAGCAGCTTCTTCATGTTCTTAACGGTATCTCTAGATGAGCAGAAGTTTCAAATTTTGATGAAATTCATCACTTTCATTTTTTGGTTGTTCTTTTGACCTCCCTAAGAAATATTTCTTACTGAATGTTACAAAGGTATTTATTTTTTAATTTTAGGTCTTTTCAACATAATCTGGTTGGTTTAAGTCCTTCTATTTATATATAAAGTTTGAAATTAGATGGTTGATTTCTACAAGCTGCTTGGATTTTGATCAGGATACATTTGCAATTACCAATCATTTTAGTGATAATTAGCATTATAACAATACAAAATCTTCTAATGTATGAGTATGATATGTCTCTACATTTTCAAAGCCTTTTGATTTTCTTTACTCCATAAAGTATGATAGTCTCCAGTGTAGTGGTCTGTCTTCAGTAAAAGATATTCCAAAGTAATTGATGTTTTAAAAATCTTATTGAAAATTGCACTTTAATAAAACACGCTTTTTCAGTTTTTCTTGCTAGTTTGCTAGCTTATAGAAACAACATTGATATTTTATTCTTAGGGGGATCCCTGGGTGGCTCAGTGGTTTAGCGCCTGCCTTCTGCCCAGGGCATGATCCTGGAGTCACGGAATCAAGTCCCGCATCAGGCTCCCTGCATGGAGCCTGCTTCTCCCTCTGTCTGGGTCTCTGCCTCTCTCTCTCTGTCTCTCTCTCTCGTCTCTCATGAATAAATAAATAAATAAAATAAAATAAAATAAATAAAATAAATAAAATAAATAATTTTTTTTTAAAATGATATTTTATTCTTAGACTTTGGTAAATTCACTTATTAGGTTTCTTAGGATTTTTCCAAACAGACATATTATCTGCATGTAAAATAGTTTTACTTATTCCTTCTCTATCATTATGCTTTTTATTTCATTTTCTTTTTTTAAATTTTTATTTATTTATGATAGTCACAGAGAGAGAGAGAGGGGCAGAGACACAGGCAGAGGGAGAAGCAGGCTCCATGCACCGGGAGCCCGACGTGGGATTCGATCCCGGGTCTCCAGGATCACGCCCTGGGCCAAAGGCAGGCGCCAAACCGCTGCGCCACCCAGGGATCCCTTTATTTCATTTTCTTAGATTATTCCACAATTTATGCCCTCTGCTGTAATAATGAATAGAAATATTAAGATGACACACTTTTTTTTAAGATGACACACTCTTATCTTAGTTTCCAAATTAGAAGACACTATTCAGTATTTCAACATCAAGAATATCAGCTATATATGGTTTGTACACAATCTTTATAACTTAACAAAGTTAACTTTTCCTATTTTATGAAAGATGTTCTGAAATTACAAATTGGTTTGAATTTTGTCAATACTTTGCAAATTTTGAGGGGATTGATTTTTTTTCTTTTTCCTAATAATGCAGAATATTACTTTGACTGTTTTGGGATATTAAAACAACCTTCCATAATGGGGATAAAATTATGCCAAAGTTTGTTAAACCTTTTGTGTGTTTCATAATTTGATCTGCTAATATTTTCATTGAAAAATTTCTTTTTATGTTCATGAATTAATTACTTACATTGAATAAATAAAATTATTTTGGAAAGTATCTATTGTCCTCTATTTTCTGAAATAACTTGTGTAAAATTGTTATGATTTCATTAAGTGTTTGATAAAATTTATCAATTAAGCCATCTGGCCCTTGAGACCTCTTGACAGAAAAAATTTAAATTGCTATTAAAAAATAGATGTAGAGATGGAGCTAGAAATTATTATGCTAAACAAAATAAGAGAAAGGCACATACCATATAATTTCACTCATATATAGAATTTAGAAATGGAACAGATAAACATAGGGGAAACAAAAAAAGAGAGAGGCAGGGATCCCTGGGTGGCGCGGGGGTTTGACGCCTGCCTTTGGTCCAGGGCACGATCCTGGAGACCCGGTATCGAGTCCCACGTCAGGCTCCCGGTGCATGGAGCCTGCTTCTCCCTCTGCCTGTGTCTCTGCCTCTCTCTCTCTCTCTCTCTCTCTCTCTCTCTCTCTCTCTCGTGTGACTATCATAAATAATAAAAAAAAAGAGGCAAACCATAAAACAAATTCTTAACTCTAGAGATCAAAGTGAGGGTTGCTGTTGGGGAGGTGGGCAGGATGATGGGCTAAATGGGATAGGTATTAAGAAGTGCACTTGTGATGAGCACTGGGTGTTATATGTAAGTGACAAATCATTAAATTCTATACCTGAAACTAAAATTATACTGTATGTCAACTAACTGGAATTTATTTTTATTTATTTATTTAGTTTTTAACTAACTGGAATTTAAATTAAAACTTGAAAACAATAGATATAGAGCCTGCACAATTTTTAATTCTTCATGTGTCAACTTGACAAATTTTGTTTTCAGATTTTAATTTTATTTGAATTGCACAATTTTTAATTCTTCATGTGTCAACTTGACAAATTTTGGTTTCAGATTTTAATTTTATTTGAATTGTTAAAATTATGAAAATAAAATTTCTTATTTATACTGACCAACTATACATTTAAGGTCCATATGATGGCTGATGTGGCTCCTCCTTCATTCCTCCTATATTGATAGTTTATATCTCCTTTTTTTTTTTCCACTGTGATCAGTCATTTTGGAGACTCACCTGTTTTATGAAAATTCCCAGCAGTAGGCTTCCTTAAACTTATTATTTTCTACTTTGTTGTTATTATCTTCCTTCCACTTTTTCATTTCTATAATTTTAGCACAAATTTCTAGCTTCTTAATGTGTATTTCATACTTAACATGTAATTATTTGTTCAAGTATTATGATCTTTATTTATTGCATTTATATTGTTTAATACTTTGTTTCCTGCAGTTTTACTTTAAAATCAATAGAATGACATCTTCATGTTCTTACTTGATTATAATAGCAGCAACATAGTCCTTATAAACTAATTCCAACATCTGGGTCAACTCTTGGATTTGTTTTTATTTAGTGCAATGTATCCTCTAGTTTGTCAGATATATTTATGTGTGTAACTGCTTTTATATATCTACATCTATCTATATAGAGAGATATGTGTAAGAGATAGATACATAAATACATATATATAGACACATATATTGAAAAACAGATGTATATGAAGATATATATGTATATATATGTGAGAGAGAGACATGTGGATATGAAGATAGATATTTATATGGCAATAGATACAAATATATACATCTCCATATACACATATATCTGCTGAACAAAAATCAAGGATTTGAACAAAAATCAAAATGTTTAGGGGCAGCCCGGGGGGCTCAGCAGTTGAGCGCCGCCTTCAGCCCAGGGCATGATCCTGGAGACCCGGGATCGAATTCCATGTCAGGCTCCCTGCAATGGAGACTGCTTCTCCTTCTGCCCATGCCTCTGCCTCTCTCTCTCTCTCTCTCTCTCTCTCTCTCTCTTTCTGTGTCTCTCATGAATAAATAAATAAAATCTTAAAAAAAATCAAAATGTTTCACAGGAAAATCAAAGTATTCACTCTTTACCATGTGCCATTAACAAAGTCCAGAATGCAATAATAAATCAGCAGACTTGCAAAGAAACAAACATATGTATAAATACAAAAATGTATAGATATCTAAAAAACATAAATATGTGTATATATAATATAAACATATTACATATACGATGTAAATATTTGTAGGGTTAATCTGAATGATCTAAGTGATTGGTGCAGTTTCTCCACAAGGGCTGGGCTATTTAGCTCCAGCATTTTCCAGATATGTGTAATCTGTTACATCTTTGTTTATACCTTCAGAACCACTAATTGCTAGGTTTCAAAGAGGCCTCCAAGAAAGTGCAAACAATAGCTTGGCCAATGACTTGAGGAGAACCCTTTTACATATTTCAGTTGTCCTTTCTTTAGGTAGCTGTATCTTTTCAAACAACCTGGCCCACAAATTCCAGCCACTGAGAACTACAGACCCACCATTTCTACATCTCAGCTCAGCTTGGGATCCATTTTCTTAATTAGGAATATGTTCAAAGGATGGAATTTGAGGTGAATTTGGAGGTCTTATCATAGTTCTAACTGTTCTCACTGTGGTTTATTATTCAATGCCAAAAACAGCTGTAATATAAATGTGCCCAGTTTTGCCATTGTTTAAAGTGGAGGTTATTCCACCTTAGCTATAGGTAGAAAAATAGTTATATTTTTAACACTGTAGAGAATTTGGTTAATTTATAAAAAGCTACTGACTAAACCAAGCCTCTGCCTCAAAATTAGAAAAACTAATCACACACACATACACACTCACTCACACACACATATGCAGACAAAATCAGTAGTAAGTGATAAAGGTCTAATCCTACCTAAAATTATCCTGATAAACAAGAGAATCAGAAACAATACTAAAGACAGCATGTTCACCCCCAAAATTTGCTAAAAGTATCAAAGCTTAATGTACTTTTTAAAAATGATTAAAAGATATTAAGACATTTACACAAAACATGAAAATATAAAATGTGAAAACTAGAAATAATCTGAAATGAGAAGTAGAAGAACGAAAGAAAGAATTAAAATAAACTAAAAATATCATTTAGAAATTAAGATTAGACAAAGAGAACCCAACATGCATCAAAGTGATGATGATATTTTAAGAACTATATAAGGTTAAAAAGAAACAAATTTAAAAGCCAAACATAAAAATGCAACATAACTTATTCAAGGAAATAAGGGATATTAATATAGACAATGAAACTACAAATTAATAGGAATTGTCGAAGGAGAAGCAAGGGAGCAGAACATATAGTAAAATGTATTATTTATGGAAACTGTATTGATTTAAAATAAATAAGGGCAACCATGGTGGCCCAACGGTTTAGCGCAACTTTCAGCCCCGGGCGTGATCCTGGAGACCCAGGATCGAGTCCCACGTCAGGCTCCCTGCATGGAGCCTGCTTCTCCCTTTGCCTGTGCCTCTGCCTCTCTCTCTCTCTCTGTGTCTCTCATAAATAAATAAATAAATAAATAAATAAATAAATAAATAAATAAAATCTTTTAAAAAATAAATGAAAACTATGTGATGACTGCAATTTACTAATACACATTGTGATAAAACTACCTGACTTTAGACAAAGAATAAGTCCTTTGGGTGTGTAGACAGAGAAAGAGTACATGTGTAAGGGAAGAGTGTGCTTAGACTTTGACAGCACCAATTTGTGCCAAAAGAATATCACAGGAACAATATGTTTAAAATTTTCAAGGAAAGAAAATGTTTTCTTGTGTTGCAACCATTGTTGACCAAATGGATATTCATTTTAAGAGTTCATAACTGTCCCTTCAGTAAGGAAGAGAACAGCAAAGTCAAATGAAGGCTTTATCTTGTAATAAGTATTCTTTAGAGAGAAATAATATGATGAAGAATAAGCTTCTCTTCTGAAGTAATGGCCTTAGGAGATAAATACCAGGAAAGAGGATAGTTGTTCATGATTAAAGCCCTGGAATGGGACAAGATCTTGAAATTTCATTTTGAATAATATTTTGTGAACTGAATGGGCATGAGAGCATCCCACAAATGAATAAACTCTAATTAAAGCCCTAAACTGCAGATGACAAGTCATTGAGTAGTCAACTCTATCAGGACCAACAATGCTTAGCCACAAAGATAATGCTGGTTGGATACCAAGGATGGAAGCCTAAAAGGGTATAGAGTTGTTTTCATATCTTTCTCCTTGATCCACTGCAGTTGTCATGGCAAGGGAAGAAAGACTGGAGAATCATACATAAACATTTCACTATTTTGGTAAAAGAAATATGTTATATTATTAAATAATATATATTATATAATACATTAAATATATTTAAAAACATAAATGTCTTTATCTATATCTATGTCAGGTCATATTTTTATTTGCCAAAACAAGTCACTTTGCCTTGGATTTACTTCGAGGACTCTGAAATGAGGAAGAGTTGATAGAATATTTGATGAATACCATGAAATCCACACAATTAAATACTATTATTTCTATTATACAGATGAGGAAACTGGAGCTATCCATATTGAAGTCCCTTATTAAGGTGGTGTATCTACTGAGTGGTGGAGCAAAAATCCATACCAAGCAGTCTGACCCAAGAACTCACATGGCAAAACATTATAAGGTACCTCTCTTTGAATTTCACATATTTTACTATTGAATCCATGTTGTTATATTTACAGATACTACTCCGATTTATGCAGCATAATCTTGTTTTCTAGCTGTAATATCTCATTCAGAAAGACTTATGTTATCTACATTTACAAATACAAACCACATCTGGCTGCCCTAACACAGCTCAACTATTCTTAGACTTAGGCACCAACTGCCTTGAACTTCTCAGATAATTCAGGGTTGAACTAAATGCTAAGAGGGGGATCAAAGGATTACAGGTCCACTAAGTACATCCATTTCTTGCCAGTTTACTGGGAAGTGTGCTATTATCCTGTTTCCTGAGAACTAGTAAGTATATATATATATAATAAAGTTCAACATCAAGGAAACAAATGATTTATTTTGCTATCACACCTTACACGTAGAGTCATTACAAAAAATTCCATTTAATCAAATTAATATCAATCTCAACAGCTTGGCAGGTCATTCATTTAGTAGAAACACATTACCTATCTTGACAATACTACAGCTATTCTACATTTGTAATATTCACAATTATAAGGAACATCACAACCAGCTGCAGAAAATGTGACACTGAGTGTTATAATAGGCGCTATCAGAATTTCCTCACATTTTCTATGTCAATCCTAAATTGGCGTAGGGAAGAAAGACTAAAAAGTTTAGGTAGAATAATTTGTACATAACTTTCCTGTGTAGTCTGTACATTTGAAACACATGCACAGCATGTTAACAAGATATGTGTCTGTGTGTGGTCTGTGTGTGTTTGTAAGCAAAGGGCAAGTAGTATTGACTTATTTCTGTAAGTCAAATAATATAGCGGAAAGACCTTAATGATAACAGCTGAAATTAAATACCAGGCACAAACATAAAGAATTATTATTATTTTACAATTATTGTAAATAAAGACATTCAGATTTAAAAAATAATAATTTGTTCTTGATCACACAGCTACTGAATGATGGAAGATATTTGAACCCATCTTACTTCTAAAGCCTTCATACTGTTGGTTTTCATTTTGAAAGAGACAACAATAAATGATACAACAGGTGATTAGGTGTAAGCCAATATAAGATCATAAATAAAAGTCAAGGTCTATATGCATTAGTTTCTAACAGCTGCCATAACAAAGCACTACAAACTGAGTAGCTTAAAACAACAGAAGTTTGTTCTCTCACAGTGGAATCTAAAAGTCTGAAATCAGGATGTTGGCAGAGTTGATTCTTTTTTTACTAGAATATTTTATTTTTATTTATTTTTATTTTATTATTCTTTTCATCATAATAAGTGAGCTCAATGACCCAAGGAAAGACCACACAACCCTCTTCATCTTCTTTCCAATTGAAAATTTGATAACTCTTCCATCTGTTAAAAGGGTAAGATTTAAAATCGTTTTCTTGTGAAAACAATTAAAAAAGTATAAGACTTAGCAAATAAGATATTTCTACAAAGTCTAGTTTATTTTTTTTATTTAATTTTCAGCTAGTTCACAGTGTAATATTAGTTTCAGGTGTACAATATAGTGATTCAACACTTCCATATATCACCCAGTGCTCATCACAATTGTGCTCCTTAATCCCCATCACCTATTTCATCCATCCCCCCACCTACCTCTCCTCTGGTAACCATCCCTTTGCTCTCTATAGTTAAGAATATGTTTCTTGGGACACCTGGGTAGCTTAGTGGTTGAGCATCTGCCTTCAGCTCAGGGCATGATCCTGGAGTCCTGAGATCCAATTCCATAAATGGCTCCCTGCATGGAGCCTGCTTCTCCCTCTGCCTATGTCTCTGCCTCTCCTTCTCTGTGTCTCTCATTAATAAATAAACTGTTTTTTTTTTTAAATAGTCTGTTTCTTGGTTTGCCTGTCTCTCTCTTTTCCCCCCTTTGCTCATTTGTGCTGTTTCTTAAATTCCACTACAAGTGAAATAGTATACTATTTGTCTTTTTCTGACTTATTTTGCTTAGCATAATACTCTCTACCTCCATCCACGTTGTTGCAAATGGCAAGACTTCATTCTTTTTTTATGGCTGAGTAATATCGCATTATGTCTATATCTGTATGTATATATCTATAAATCTATATCTATAGATATATATACATACATAATATAGATGGCATAATATATATATATAGCATAATATATATAGAGAGAGAGATACACCTCATATTCTTTATCCATTCATCAGTCAATGGATTTGCAGATGACATGATACTCTATATAAAAACCCCAAAACACTCCACCAGAAAACTGTTAGAACTGATACATAAATTCAGTAAAGTTGCAGGATACAAAATCAATGTACAGAAATCTGTGGCATTCTATACACGATAATGAAGCAGCAGAAAGAGAAATCAAGGAATTGGTCCCATTTACAATTGCAGCAAAAACCATAAGATACTTGGAATAAACTTAACCAAAGTGGTAAAAGATCTGTACTCTGAGAACTGCAGAACACTTATGACAGAAATTGAAGATGACACAAAGAAATGGAAAAAATTCCATGATCACGGATTGGAAGAATAAATATTGCTAAAATGTCTATACTACTTAAAGCAATCTACACATTTAATGCAATCTCTATCAAAATACCACCAGCATTTTTCACAGAGTTAGAAACACAATCTTAAAATTTGTATGGAACCACAAAAGACCCCAAATAGCCAAAGCAACCTTGAGAAAGAAAAGCAAAGCTGAAAGCATCACGCTTCTGGACTTCAAGATATATTAAAGAGCTTTAGTGATCAAAACAGTATGGTAGTGGCACATAAATAGACACGTAGATCAATAGAAAAGAATAGAAATGAATCCACAACTATATGGTCAATTAGTCTTCAATGAATAAGGAAAGAATATCCAATGGGAAGAAGAAAGTCTCTTCAACAACTGGTGTTGGGAAAAACTGGACAGCAACATGCTAAAGAATGAAACTGGACCACTTTCTTATGCCATACACAAAAATAAATTCAAATGGACTAAAGACCTAAAATGCAGACATGAAGCCATAAAAGTTTTAGAAGAGAACACAGGCAATAACTTTTTGGGCACTGGCTATAGCAACTTCTTTCTAGATATGTTCCTGAGGCAAGGGAAACAAAAACAAAAATAAAAATAAATTTTTGAGCCTTCATCAAAATAAAAAGCTGCTGCACAGCAAAGGAAACAATCAACAAAACTAAAAGGCAACGTACAGAATGTGAGAAGATATTTTTAAATGATATATCTGATAAGGGGTTAGTTCCCAAATTACATAAAAAACATAAATCTCAAGACCCCCAAAATGAATAATCCAATTAAAAATGGCAGAAGACATAATTAGACATTTTGGCAAAGAAAACATATAGCCAACTGACACATGAAAAGATGCTCAGCATCAGTCATCATCAGAGAAATATAATTCAAAACTACAATAATCCCATACCTGTCAGAATGGCTAAAATCAACAACACAAGAAACAACATGTTCTGGCAAGGATGTAGAGAAAGGGAAGCCTTTTGCATTGTTTGTGGGAAAGCAAAGAGGTGTAGTCCCTCTGGAAAACAGTATGGAGGTCGGCAAAATTAAAATTAGAACTATCCTACAACCCAGGAATTGCACTACTAGGTATTTACCCAAAGAATACAAAAATTCTAATTCAAAGGGATACATGTACATCAATGTTTATAGTAGCATTATCTACAATAGCCAAATTATGGAAACAGATCTAATTTTAATTTTAATCTTTAAACATCTAGTAAGGGGATAATAAATGGAGTCATCATTTTTATACCAGCTATTTACTACTGTAAAATGACACTCAGTCATTACTACTTGATATTAGAAGTCACTAGAACTAGTTTATCTTATTGTGTGTGTATGACATAATTTATAAATTCTATATTGCACATATATACATATATATATGTCAAGACCACCATAGAATAACTGTAGCATATTGACCTAGTCTATTCCTAGAAAATATTGCTACACATAATCTTTGATGGTTAGAGAAAGAGTTCAATATTCAAACAGGTAAGAATGCTGTGTTAAAAGTAAAATTCATAAATTTTGAAACATATTTTGTGTGCTGAAAACAGCAATGATCCCAATACAACAGTAATGTTTTATTCAGACAATTATACCAAAGCACTTATGCAGCAGAGACCAATTTTATATATCTTTCATATGTTTCACATCACTTCAAGTTATAAGAGGCAACATAGCTAATTTGCTACTTTGCATATATTTTTCTTCATATTTATGTTTGTGTGTAAATGAATTTTTTTGTTCATAAAAATTTTTCATTTTAATATAGAAACAAATATGCCCTAAGAAAAGAAATAAAATAAAACATATTAGATTTCCAAACTCATATCTAAAGTTAATGGCAAACCAAGATTTGGACCAAGTGTTCCCAAATACAAAACTATAGTTAATTTCATTAAAAACTGCCATATAAAGATAAGCAAAATTAAAACTCTAAATATCATCAAATCGAAACATCAAAAGAACAATTTCAGAATATTCTTAAGAGAATATCCATGTAGGAAACACCGTCTTATTAACTGAATTTTACTAGGTGACTTGAATAGATGAAGAATGTTTATAGAAACAACTACTAATTGTGATAGTTAAAATGTATCCCAATTTTTTTTAAAAGCCTCATATGAAATTATCACCCTTGTCATTATTTTTAAAAAGTTAACAATTTCAATCTTCTAATTAAATTAGTGAAAATATATGAAGTTTACTGCTTTTATGGATTAAGTAAACTTGTAAAAAGAATCTGAGACATTACATAAAAAAATAAAATAAGAATCATTACTCTAATTATAAACAAGCATATCTTACAGCTAATTAATGTCTGAAATGGCAGTGAGAAATTCATAAAAGAAACACTACTAGCAATGAAGTAAACATCCCAGTATTAATTTAATGAACTCGGCAAATACAGTAGCTATATAAAAAAAAAAGAAACATAAAAGAGCAGTATAACTGTCCTGACTGGGTATGGAAAATACAAAATACAAATAGTAATATAAATACTTCATATATCTGGGGCAACTGAGTGGCTCAGTTGGTTAAGTGCCTACCTTCAGCTCAGGTCGTGATCCTAAGGTCCTGGGATTGAGCCCGCACTGAGATCCCTGTTCAGCAGAAAACCTGTTTCTCCCTCTCCTGCTGCTTCCCCTTCTTCTCTCTCTCTCTCTCTCTCTGTCAAATAAGTGAATAAAATCTTTAAGAAAAAAATACTTCAGGGATCCCTGGGTGGCGCAGCGGTTTGGCGCCTGCCTTTGGCCCAGGGCGCGATCCTGGAGACCCGGGATCGAATCCTACGTCCGGCTCCCGGTGCATGGAGCCTGCTTCTCCCTCTGCCTGTGTCTGCCTCTCTCTCTCTCTCTCTCTCTCTCTCTCTATCATAAATAAATAAAAATTTAAAAAAAGAAAAAAAATACTTCATACATCTTCTGAAAAATAAGTCCAATAGTGTACTGTACAACTAAAAGACATTGCAGATTAAACCAATCTGTATTCAGAGATGAAAGATCAGAAGTACATTTTAGAAATAATTTAGAGAGATTCCAAGGGTGGGAGTAAAGGTGTGCAGAAATTAGTTTTTGAGATATAAATCAAAGAGCAGTGATTATACAGCTTTTTGTTTTCTGGTTTTTTTTTTTTAAGATTTTATTTATTTATTCATAGAGATGCAGAGAGAATGAGAGAGAGAGGCAGAGACACAGGCAGAGGGAGAAGCAGGCTCCAAGCAGGGAGCCTGACCTGGGACTCGATTCAGGGTCTCCAGCACACGCCCTGGGCTGCAGGTGGCGCTAAACCGCTGAGCCACCGGGGCTGCCCTGATTATACAGTTCTATGCCTGTTTTTACCATTCAACATTATATTATTTATCCACAATAATTAATGTTTCAAATTAATGATATTTTACCAAAAATGGCTTATTATAATTATATGCATCAGTCCACATTGTTGACGATTAAATTCATTTGTACATTAAGAAAAACACTTAATACCCTAAATTAATCAAAAGCACATTTATATTTCTCTCATATAAAAGAAGTCTAGAGGTATTTGGGAATTTTTGTGGTGTTCTCTATACAATACTCTACCATCCTTACATGTGGTTTCTACCTTCATGTCAACGAACATTTCCCTTTGATTTCTTGAACTCCAAGTGTGACAACATAGGCCAGCATAAGAAGGAAAGGTAGAAGGGTAAACCCTTTTCTTATAAATCAGTTCCACTCAAGTAGCATTGGTAATCTCACCCAATTTATAGTTCACTAGCTGGAATTACATAATGTGGCCAAAAAAAATGTGTTCCCACTGAAATCTGAATACATATTCCTTTTAATTCCTCCTAGGGGATATTGTGCCCAGATTACAAAAAAAAAAAAAAAAAAAAAAAAAAAGTGGTTTGTATTTCTTTTCTTTTTTCTTTTTTTAACTAATGTATTTACTTAGAATGAGAAAGAGAGAGAAAACATGGGGTGGGTGTGGTGCAGAGGGAGGGACAAATAGAATCTGGAGCAGACTCCTCGCTGAGTCCAGAGCCTGATGTGGGGCTTGATCTCTGGACAATGAGATCATGACCTGAGATGAAATCAAGAGTCTGACCCTTAACTGACTGAGCCACCCAATTGTCCCAAATGATTTGTATTTCTAAGAAAAATATTAGTGGATGTTGTAATCTCTACCAGAAAGCCCAAATATGAAAAGGCACATTTGTAAACAGAACAGCTGTAAAAGTATTAAACTCAAAACCTTCAGATTTCCAATTATGTAGACAGGATGAACAAAACCATAAAATTCAAATCACTTTCTCAAAGTCACACAAATACTTAATGAAACTACAAGTCTTGATCACCTGGCTATTAATTCATGGCTGATATGAATGTAATATTCAACCTTCAGATTTGTTTCTAACCAAAAACAAAAAATAAGCTCACATTTTAAACAAATAAAAGAATGCCATTTAAAGCTTTTATTTTTTAAACATTTTATTAATTTATTCAGAGAGACACACACACAGAGAGAGAGAGAGAGAGAGAGAGAGAGAGAGAGGCAGAGACACACAGGCAGAGGGAGAAGCAGGCTCCATGCAGGGAGCCTGATGTGGGACTCGATCCCAGGTCTCCAGGATCACCCCCTGGGCTGGAGGCGGCGCTAAACCTGCTGAGCCATCAGGGCTGCCCCATTTAAAGCTTTTCAAAAATATTTTTAGTCAATTCTTCAAATGCAGTGAAACACATCAATATAAATACCAGATCCTGAGTATTCATTTCAATAAATTATCACAAAATGAACAAATCTACAACTACCCACCAATTTAAAAAATTAGTATAAACCTAGAAGCCCCTGATTTGCCACTTATGAATCAAAAGTTAGTCCCTTGACCCAAAGTGAAGTATGCGCCTGATTTTTACCCCAATAAATTAATTTTATCCAACTTTGTTTTTATATTTATGGAATCACATATTTATATGTATTATGTTTGTGAAATTTATCCTTTTATGTAGTTCATAAATAACTTGCTCACTTTCATGTAGGATATTAATATTCTATTAATAAACATGCGTCATTTCAGTGTCCTGAATACTTCCTGTATGAATGTTTTTGTACATGGATTTGGAGTAAGGATACAGGTTTCCTATTTGTTATAGCCTAAGGGAAGAATCACTGAGTTATATTTTATGTGGAACTTCCTGTTTGCACTAATTTTACTTCTACCATTAGCTACTGAGAGTTCTACTTTGCTCCATATTCCTAGCAAGACAAAGTATAACCATTCTAAGTAGGTTTTCATAGTCATGCTTCATTGCAGAGAGAGGGACTGGGCTTTGTGTCCTACATTGGTATTCCTTGAGTGAAAACTCTGCATCCCCTGACAACTTCTTAGAATAAGGCTAGCAGCAAAGTTGCCAGAAGCATGACAGCAGCTGGAAGAATAAGTCACTTAGCGAAGCCTCATATACGTGATGCATATCAACACATTAGTCCAGCTCACAATTATGTAGTAATAGTAGTTTTAGGAATAGAGTAATTAAATGTTTAAAATACTGAAGCTATTTAGAAGTGAATGCCTTTTTCCCTTCAACAACAGTATTGACTTCTTGAGGTATGCTAATACCATACTAAAAAGAATTATGGACATTGCTCTAGCTATTTCTTTAGATCTTTGAAAGAAGGCATGCTGTTTTTAATGTATCGTGATTTGGTCTTTTAAATTTTAATTCAAAATCAAGTCACAGTTCCAATAATTAGGAATAACTTTGTCTTAAAAAGTGATTCAGGCCACTGCTAATGTAAAATCAATTAGGCGTAACACTCCTTAAATCTTAGAAGCAGCTAGTTAATATTGTTATTGCCCTGAGCTGTAATTAGAAACATGTTTTATATGTGATTTTATTTGATTAAGATGTCTTTTCCAATACTTACAAACACAATTACTAAACTTGTTCTATAATATGCTATGTGGTGGTAAAAAGAGTATCATTTATCATACTATATTTTATCTGAATATTTTCATTGTTAGAATATCTTTCAATTCATTATAAACTAGTATTTAAACAAATGAATATATAGATTGAACACAGTCCACATGGGCAATTTTGTTTTAAAATTATTCTGATTCTAAGTTGCTATAAACAACAACAAAAAATCAACATATCCCAGGCAGTGAATTCTTCAAATTTTAATAATATTATTATCAGAATCACAAAAATGGGAGAAACTTTATGAATTCAGAAACAAAAAGACGACTAGATAGAAGATAATATTTCATAGAAAATGAACAGATTGTGAAAAGAGTTAAGGCAGTTGCTTTTGTTGGTTATCTTTTTATAGAAGATGCATTGACTTCAAGCAGAATCCTACAGAGTAATACAAAATGTGCATAGTAAAGCCTTATAAAAACAGTTCTTTTCCCATAAATGGCACCTATAATACTCTAACCATCAATCATGGATCATTCCAAACACCAAATCTTAAGAAATCATATTGAATCATTCAGTGGGATATTTTCTTTTTTTTTCCTCTGTCTCTTGTTTGGGCACATAATATGTTTTGATATTCATTTTGGGACATTTCTTACTACAGACAAAAATGCATGAGCTTAAGACATTTAGCTTTGATTTACCCAGAGATTCCCGAACATTGCCTTGCATTTAATTGGTGTATTTCTTTTCATGAATAATGACTTCTGTCTTCCACAATTAGATTACAAATGTATTGTAATTATTGACCTAACTTAAAATTGGGAGATACAATGCACATAGATATGTCTTCTGATCATACCCTAAATGTATATTCAAAAAGATAAGAATATGTACTCCCACTCTTTGCACAAATAGATAATCTGTGTAAGTGTTTAAGCATGTTCTATATTTAGGTATGTGTTGTGTGCATGTGTGTGTGTGTGTATGCTCATGATTCCTTCCCAAGCTTCATTTTGAAATAAAAAGATTTCAGCAATGTCTATGCATTTTGGCCCAGCCATAAAATAGTAATTTAGCCTTTTCCGTGGGCAAATGTGTTTATATGTGTGAGTGTGTGTACAAAGTTTTATTCCTATTTTAGAAATGAAGAAATGAGTCCAAAGGCCATCAAGTGATTTAACAAAATCATACAAATAGCAAATTAAGAAGAGCATTTGTAGTGAGGTAGTCTTCATATTTATATTGTTGCTTCTATTACTTCTTAGTTCCTTTGTATTACTATTAAATAATTTATATTTGTTTTTACTCATTGTGATATCTATGTGAATTATTTTTATGCTTATAATTTTATGTAATTTTAATTTTTGAAATGCCATCTTGTTTATTGATAATATATATTTATGTATTTATTGACAATGAATCAGTGATAAAATTTAATAATTGCATGTTTTCAATGATTTCAGGGATGATCTTGCCTAGAACCTGGGTTATTGTTATTTTTTATTTTATATTTTATTGCAACCTGGAATTATAAATGAGCATGGGTTATTACTGGCAAATGGTCCTAAAACTTTCATATGTAACAAACAGAATTTCAATCAGTTTCTTTTAACCTGAGAAATTCTTGGAAAGATTGCACTTAATTGTATACTGTAAATGTTTAGTATAAAGATTTCCAGGTAAATGACAAGAAATGGTATATATATATATATATAATTTTTATTTATTTTTTTAATTTTTATTTATTTATGATAGTCACAGAGAGAGAGGCAGAGGGAGAAGCAGGCTCCATGCACCGGGAGCCCAACATGGGATTCGATCTTGGGTCTCCAGGATCGCGCCCCGGGCCAAAGGCAGGCGCCAAACCGCTGCGCCACCCAGGGATCCCTATATATAATTTTTAATTAATTGTGTGCTTGGTTTGTACTTTAATATGTTTTGGAACTATTTGGAATTATTACATATAAAACTTTCTTCTAGATGACTCTAACAAAATCAGCTAACGACCCATGAGGAGAATGAGTATATAGATATACTCAATAGAGAATTGACTCTCCCAGGATGAGACAACCCCCAGGAAGTTCCTATGAGTTGCTGAACTTAGGAGGTTCCCTTTTTTATCTCAGCCTTTTCCTCAACCAGGAGCAAATACCATTTTTATGATTTCCTTGGGAATTCCCTTACTCACTGCATATATCTTCAGAAGGTAGGGACACCCTTTATTTAAGGAGCAACTGCTGTGAACGCAGTACAGCACTGCCCACTGGACACAGCTCACTATGAGATGATAGGATCCTGGGATTCTTTTGTGCTCTGCTCCCTCTGTCTGTAAGCCCTCCTCTACAACCCCCTCCACAAAAACCATATTTTATAATTATACTATATGGTACTAATAATCTATATGCCCTTGTTCCTCTACAATAAATAATGATTAAATAATAGTGAACCAATATAATCTCTTTTAAGTAATTATTTTAAAATATATACAAAGGGTGCTTGGGTGGCTCAGTGGATTAAGTGTCTGCCTTTGGCCCAGGTCATGGTCTCAGGGTCCTGGTATCAAGCCCCAGAGTGGGTTCTTTACTCAATGGGGAGTCTGCTTATCCCTCTCCCTCTAAATTCTTTCTTTCTCTCTCTCTCAAATGAATAAAATATTTAAAGAAAATGAATAAAATGTATTTATAAAGAGAAAGTTATACAAATCTATTTTTTTAGGAATGGGTTTTACTTTTTTCCTTATATTTTCTCCAATAAGAAATTTTCAATCACTGAAAAACATATACTTTTGAAAGAAAAATAGTATAAGAAATAAAATATAGGTACAACTTGAAATACTCTCTGAAGCCCAAAAAAAGTTTTAAGAAACTCTTCAGGCAAAAATAGAAAATCTCATTAATATCACTAACTTATTTGGAAAGAAGACAAAAGGGTTCTAAAATGTAATGGCTACAATTCTTCAGAAGCACCCATCTGGAAAAACCCTAATACTCATGCTAATATAATTCTGTTTTAAGCATATTATAATGTGTGTGTGTGTGCTCACGCGAGTGTATGTGTATGTGTGTGCAGCATAGAATACTATTTGATGATGTAGCATGGAAAAATAGGCCATTTTTAATTCTAAAAGTTCAAATGTTGGCATTTAGATTAATTTTATGTTCTTTCCATTCATGAGTAAAAATGCAATTTTATTTACTCTCCCAATTATAATGGTAGAAAAATTTAAAAAAATAAAGCAAATATATGCTTTTTTTTTTTAACTTTTCAGAGTTACCACCCAAAGGATTATTAGTTTTTCAAAAATAAAATACTCGGAAGAGGGGCAAGATGGCAGAAGAGCAGGGTCCCCAAATCACCTGTCCCCACCAAATTACCTAGATAACCTTCAAACCATCCTGAAAATCTATGAATTCAGCCTGAGATTTAAAGAGAGACCAGCTGGAACGCTACAGTGAGAAGAGTCCGCGCTTCTATCAAGGTAGGAAGACGGGGAAAAAGAAATAAAGAAACAAAAGGCCTCCGAGGGGGAGGGGCCCCGCGAGGAGCCGGGCTGAGGCCGGGGCGAGTGTCCCCAGGACAGGAGAGCCCCGTCCCGGAGGAGCAGGAGCTGCACCAACCTTCCCGGGCGGAAAGGGGCTCGCAGGGAGTTGGAGCAGGACCCAGGAGGGCGGGGATGCCCTCGGGCTCCCGGGGACACTAACAGACACCTGCGCCCCGGGAGAGTGCGCCGAGCTCCCTAAGGGCTGCAGCGCGCACGGAGGGACCGGAGCAGCTCGGAGGGGCTCGGGCGGCGGCTCCGCGGAGGGGGCTGCGGGGCGGGAGCGCGAATCCACCAGCGCAGGCCCCGGAGCACAGGGCGCCGGGACACAGCCCAGGATCCGGCCTCCCCCGGGACAGGCAGAGGCCGGGAGGGCCCAGGACAGCGAGGACGCTCCTGCCCCGAGCTGAGCAGATCAGCGGCCCCGCCCCGGAGCCTCCAGGCCCTGCAGAGGGAGAGAGCCCCGTAGTTCCTGCAGAGGCTGACTCCAGGCTTCCAGAGCTGCCATAGCAACTGCGGCTGTTCCTCCTGGGGCCTCACGGGGTAAACAACCCCCGCTGAGCCCTGCAGCAGGCAGGGGCAGAGCAGCTCCCCCAAGTGCTAACACCTGAAAATCAGCACAGCAGGCCCCTCCCCCAGAAGACCAGCTGGACGGACCAGTTCCAGGGGAAGTCAAGGGACTTAAAGTCTACAGATTCAGAAGATACTCCCCGTGTTTTTTGTTTTTTTTTTCTTTTTTCTTTTCTTTTTGATTTCTGATTGCTTCCCCCACCCCCCTTTTTTTCACCTTTCTTTCTTTTTCTTTCTCTTTTTCTTCTCTTTTTTCCTTTTTTTCTTCTTTTTCTTTTTTCTTTTTCTCTTTTCTTTCCTTCTCTCTCTTTCTCTCCTTTTCCCAATACAACTTGTTTTTGGCCACTCTGCACTGAGCAAAATGACTAGAAGGAAAACCTCACCTCAAAAGAAAGAATCAGAAACAGCCCTCTCTCCCACAGAGTTACAAAATCTGGATTACAATTCAATGTCAGAAAGCCAATTCAGAAGCACTATTATACAGCTATTGGTGGCTCTAGAAAAAAGCATTAAGGACTCACGAGACTTCATGACTGCAGAATTTAGATCCAAGCAGGCAGAAATTAAAAATCAATTGAATGAGATGCAATCCAAACTAGAAGTCCTAACGACGAGGGTTAACGAGGTGGAAGAACGAGTGAGTGACATAGAAGACAAGTTGATGGCAAAGAGGGAAACTGAGGAAAAAAGAGACAGACAATTAAAAGACCATGAAGACAGATTAAGGGAAATAAATGACAGCCTGAGGAAGAAAAACCTATGTTTAATTGGGGTTCCCGAGGGCGCCAAAAGGGACAGAGGGCCAGAATATGTATTTGAACAAATCCTAGCTGAAAACTTTCCCAATCTGGGAAGGGAAACAGGCATTCAGATCCAGGAAATAGAGAGATCCCCCCCTAAAATCAATAAAAACCGTTCAGCACCTCGACATCTAATAGTGAAGCTTGCAAATTCCAAAGATAAAGAGAAGATCCTTAAAGCAGCAAGAGACAAGAAGTCCCTGACTTTCATGGGGAGGAATATTAGGGTAACAGCAGACCTCTCCACAGAGACCTGGCAGGCCAGAAAGGGCTGGCAGGATATATTCAGGGTCCTAAATGAGAAGAACATGCAACCAAGAATACTTTATCCAGCAAGGCTCTCATTCAAAATGGAAGGAGAGATAAAGAGCTTCCAAGACAGGCAGGAACTGAAAGAATATGTGACCTCCAAACCAGCTCTGCAAGAAATTTTAAGGGGGACTCTTAAAATTCCCCTTTAAGAAGAAGTTCAGTGGAACAATCCACAAAAACAAGGACTAATAGATATCATGATGACACTAAACTCATATCTGTCAATAGTAACTCTGAACGTGAACGGGCCTAATGACCCCATCAAAAGGCGTAGGGTTTCAGACTGGATAAAAAAGCAGGACCCATCTATTTGCTGTCTACAAGAGACTCATTTTAGACAGAAGGACACCTACAGCCTGAAAATAAAAGGTTGGAGAACCATTTACCATTCAAATGGTCCTCAAAAGAAAGCAGGGGTAGCCATCCTTATATCAGATAAACTAAAATTTACCCCGAAGACTGTAGTGAGAGATGAAGAGGGACACTATATCATACTTAAAGGATCTATCCAACAAGAGGACTTAACAATCTTCAATATATATGCCCCGAATGTGGGAGCTCCCAAATATTTAAATCAATTAAAAACCAAAGTGAAGAAATAGTTAGATATTAATACACTTATACTTGGTGACTTCAATCTAGTTCTTTCTACCCTCAATAGGTCTTCTAAGCACAACATCTCCAAAGAAACGAGAGTTTTAAAGATACACTGGACCAGATGGATTTCACAAATATCTACAGAACTTTACATCCAAACTCAACTGAATACACATTCTTCTCAAGTGCACATGGAAATTTCTCCAGAATACGCCACATACTGGGTCACAAATCGGGTCTGAACCCATACCAAAAGATTGGGATCGTCCCCTGCATACTTTCAGACCATAATGCCTTGAAATTAGAACTAAATCAAAACAAGAAGTTTGGAAGGACCTCAGACACGTGAAGGTTAAGGACCATCCTGCTAAAAGATGAAAGGGTCAACCAGGAAATTAAGGAAGAATTAAAAAGATTCATGGAAACTAATGAGAATGAAGATACAACCGTTCAAAATCTTTGGGATGCAGCAAAAGCAGTCCTGAGGGGGAAATACATCGCAATACAAGCATCCATTCAAAAACTGGAAAGAACTCAAATACAAAAGCTAACCTTGCACCTTAAGGAGATAGAGAAAAACAGCAAATCGACCCTACGCCCAGCAGAAGAAGAGAGTTAATTAAAATTTGAGCAGAACTCAACGAAATCGAGACCAGAAGAACTGTGGAACAGATCAATAGAACCAGGAGTTGGTTCTTTGAAAGAATTAATAAGATAGATAAACCATTAGCCAACCTTATTAAAAAGAAGAGAGAGAAGACTCAAATTAATAAAATCATGAATGAGAAAGGAGAGATCACTACCAACACCAAGGAAATACAAACGATTTTAAAAACATATTATGAACAGCTCTACGCCAATAAAATAGGCAATCTAGAAGAAATGGACGCATTCCTGGAAAGCCACAAACTACCAAAACTGGAACAGGAAGAAATAGAGAAATATTGAACAGGCCAATAACCAGGGAGAAATTGAAGCAGTCATCAAAAACCTCCCAAGACACAAGAGTCCAGGGCCAGATGGCTTCCCAGCGAATTCTATCAAACATTTAAAGAAGAAACCATACCTATCCTACTAAAGCTGTCTGGAAAGATTGAAAGAGATGGAGTACTTCCAAATCCGTTCATGAGGGCAGCATCACCTTAATTACAAAACCAGACAAAGACCCCACCAAAAAGGAGAATTACAGACCAATATCCCTGATGAACATGGTTGCAAAAATTCTCAACAAGATACTAGCCAATAGGATCCAACAACACATTAAGAAAATTATTTACCATGACCAAGTAGGATTTATCCCCGGGACACAAGGCTGGTTCAACACTCATAAAACAATCAATGTGATTCATCATATCAGCAAGAGAAAAACCAAGAACCATATGATCCTCTCATTAGATGCAGAGAAAGCATTTGACAAAATACAGCATCCATTCCTGATCAAAACTCTTGAGAGTGTAGGGATAGAGGGAACTTTCCTCGACATCTTAAAAGCCATCTACGAAAAGCCCACAGCAACTATCATTCTCAATGGGGAAACACTGGGAGCCTTTCCCCTAAGATCAGGAACCAGACAGGGATGTCCACTCTCACCACTGCTATTCAACATAGTACTGGAAGTCCCAGCCTCAGCAATCAGACAACAAAAAGACATTAAAGGCATTCAAATTGGCAAAGAAGAAGTCAAACTCTCCCTCTTCGCCGATGACATGATACTCTACATAGAAAACCCAAAAGCCTCCACCCCAAGATTGCTAGAACTCATACAGCAATTTGGTAGCGTGGCAGGATACAAAATCAATGCCCAGAAATCAATGGCATTTCTATACACTAACAATGAGACTGAAGAAAGAGAAATTAATGAGTCAATCCCATTTACAATTGCACCCAAAAGCATAAGATACCTAGGAATAAACCTAACCAAAGAGGTAAAGGATCTATACCCTAAAAACTATAGAACACTTCTGAAAGAAATTGAGGAAGACACAAAGAGATGGAAAAATATTCCATGCTCATGGATTGGCAGAATTAATATTGTGAAAATGTCAATGTTACCCAGGGCAATTTACACGTTTTATGCAATCCCTATCAAAATACAATGGACTTTCTTCAGAGAGTTAGAACAAATTATTTTAAGATTTGTGTGGAATCAGAAAAGACCCCGAATAGCCAGGGGAATATTAAAAAAGAAAACCATATCTGGGGGCATCACAATGCCAGATTTCAGGTTGTACTACAAAGCTGTGGTCATCAAGACAGTGTGGTACTGGCACAAAAACAGACACATAGATCAATGGAACAGAATAGAGAACCCAGAAGTGGACCCTGAACTTTATGGTCAACTAATATTCGATAAAGGAGAAAAGACTATTCATTGGAAGAAAGACAGTCTCTTCAATAAATGGTGCTGGGAAAATTGGACATCTACATGCAGAAGAATGAAACTAGACCACTCTCTTTCACCATACACAAAGATAAACTCAAAATGGATGAAAGATTTAAATGTGAGACAAGATTCCATCAAAATCCTAGAGGAGAACACAGGCAACACCCTTTTTGAACTCGGCCACAGTAACTTATTGCAAGATACATCCAAGAAGGCAAAAGAAACAAAAGCAAAAATGAACTATTGGGACTTCATCAAGATAAGAAGCTTATGCACAGCAAAGGATACAGTCAACAAAACTACAAGACAACCTACAGAATGGGAGAAGATATTTGCAAATGACGTATCAGATAAAGGGCTAGTTTCCAAAATCTATAAAGAACTTCTTAAACTCAACACCAAAGAAACAAACAATCCAATCATGAAATGGGCAAAAGACATGAAGAGAAATCTCACAGAGGAAGACATAGACATGGCCAACATGCACATGAGAAAATGCTCTGCATCACTTGCCATCAGGGAAATACAAATCAAAACCACAATGAGATACCACCTCACACCAGTGACAATGGGGAAAATTAACAAGGCAGGAAACCACAAATGTTGGAGAGGATGCGAAGAAAAGGGAACCCTCTTACACTGTTGGTGGGAATGTGAACTGGTGCAGCCACTCTGGAAAACTGTGTGGAGGTTCCTCAAAGAGTTAAAAATAGACCTGCCCTACAACCCAGCAATTGCACTGTTGGGGATTTACCCCAAAGATTCAGATGTAATGAAATGATGGGACACCTGCACCCCGATGTTTCTAGCAGCAATGTCCACAATAGCCAAATTGTGGAAGGAGCCTCGGTGTCCATCGAAAGATGAATGGATAAATAAGATGTGGTTTATGTATACAATGGAATATTACTCAGCCATTAGAAACGACAAATACTCACCATGTGCTTCAACGTGGATGGAACTGGAGGGTATTATGCTGAGTGAATTAAGTCAATTGGAGAAGGACAAACAGTGTATGTTTTCATTCATTTGGGGAATATAAATAACAGTGTAAGGAAATATAAGGGAAGGGAGAAGAAATGTGTGGGGAATATCAGAAAGGGAGACAGAACATAAAGACTCCTAACTCTGGGAAACAAACTAGGGGTGGTGGAAGGGGAGGAAGGCGGGGGTTGGGGGTGAGTGGGTGACGGGCACTGAGGGGGACATTTGATGGGATGAGCACTGGGTGTTATTCTGTATTTTGGTAAATTGAACACCATTAAAAATTAATTTATTAAAAAAATAAAATAAAATACTCAAATGATTTAATTCATAACGACAATAACAACAATAATAATAAAGGTTATGCATTTAGCTGCAAATTAATTTGTGACTATAAGAATTGCATCATTTCCATGGATTAAAAAATAAATAAATAAACCTGTTCTCAATTTTCTGCTTGTTTTTCAAATATTTTCTGTAAATAGTGGGAGAAAACTCAGTATCTGTTGAGCCATTGCTATTCAAATGTAGTTAAGCATCTGACTCTGGATTTCAGCTCACATCATGATCTTAGAGTCTTGAGATTGAACCCCATGTTGGGCTCTGCTTTGAGCATGTAGCTTGCTTGGCATTTTCTCTCCCCCTCTGGTCTTTCCCTCCTCTCTCTCTGTTTAGTTAACTTTTTTTTTTTTAAGTGCTGAATCTGAAAACCTCCCCTGAAATACTGAGTCCATATTTTAACTCGAACCTCAGTTGATCAATTTCCAATGGAAGTTTGAGAATCCTTCTTGTACGCCTATAGTTCTTGAAGTTGTCTGGACATTAGAATCACCTAGAAGGATGGTAAAACTGCTGATGCCTGGGTCCATTCGTTATTGTGATTTAATTAATCTAGTTTTCACTAGGCAATAGGGTTTTACAGTTTCACCAGGTTAATTCAATGTGATGCCAAGTTTGAAAACTTATTCCTGAGGCTCCTTAAGAATGCTTTATCTCATCCAATTCTAAACACAATCTTGCAATTAGGACATTACTGCCTCAATTTTGTAGATGAAAAGAGAACCAAAGGTTTCAAATATCAGAGCCAGTATTTGAACAACATCTACCGGGATGCCTGGGTGGTCAGTGGTTGAGTGTCTGAAGACAAGGGCGTGATCCTGGAGTCACAGGATGAAGTCCCACATCAGGCTCCCTACATGGCGTCTGCTTCTCTTTCTGCCTGTCTCTGCCTCTCTCTCTCTGTGTCTCTCATGAATAAATAAATAAAATATTTTTAAAAAATAATAAACAACATCCACCATTTTCTGTAAAAGTCATATTGTCTCCAGTACATGGTCACAGGTTTGACTGAAACTCAAGAATATATATATATATAATAAATCTCACGGGCTATTCTTTTCGTACAAGATTCATTAATCCTAAAGTGATTTTTAGCCTATTTCAATTGAAACCTGGCCTTTACTCTTTACACTTTTCTATAAAATAACACAAGAGCACCATCAAAACTGAAGAATGTCTTAAACCATTAAGTGTATGGTATCAGTTAGTTTGTGTGTATATACATATGTGTGTTTAATGCAAAATCACACTTATTCCAAAATTCATTTAAAATGATGGATATCCTACGTGAAGGTGGCCGCGAGCTCCTTGCTGCACGGTGGCGGCCGGCCGGCACTGCTGGCAGCTGGAGTGGCCATCCAGGTGGGCTCCCTGCTCGGTGCTGTCGCCATGTTCCCTCCCACCAGCATCTATCACGTGTTCCGCAGCGGGAAGGACTGTGTGGAACAGTGTGGCTCCTAAGCCTGGGTGGATAGGGACCTGACATCGGGCTGAGATGCCGCAGCACCCAAGTGCTCAGAGTCCAAGGAGGCCCTCCTACACGTGGGCATACTCGTGGACACCTGTACACTCCATAGCAGACACTGGTCAGGGTGGGGACCGCAGAGCAGGCCCAGAACCAGGCTCCGGCTAGGGCTGTGGACTTGGCCTGAGATCTGGAACCCGTGTGGGCTTTACACAATAAATCACTGTTACTCCATGGAAAAAAATAATAATTAATAATAATAAATAAAATAAATAAAATAAAATATGATGGATATATTTAAATTAATAAAATTAAAATTGCCAAACTGGATGCCATGCTGAAAAAACAAAGGAAGATTTGGTAAGGAGTAATATATATATATATATTGAGTTTATATGTCTACTTGAAAATCATATTAATTGCTTTATATAGGGCACATGCTCAATGCTACATTCTGGCAACAAATATGAAAATGGGAATTTGAGTAGTTTCAATAGTCACATTTTTTATTAAACATAAAAAAAAATGATTGTATAGAAATAGAAAAAAAAAACCACTGGATATTAAGACCCGAGGGACTTTATTGAAAAAGTTTCTTCATAAGAACAGAAAAAAATATCTCCAAACAGATAAACATTAAGTGGATATTCTTTTTTAAAAATAATTTTTAAAATATTTTTAAGGAACTGAACATAAGATAGATAAAGAATTCTTAACATATAATTTTAAATTATTTTTACCCAATAATTTACCTAATTTGGTGAAAGTGTTACATGTATTTGTAAAACACTAAAAATGCAATAACTATAAATTTGGCTAAGCACTGTATATAATAGGTAATTTATAAATTTTATTTTACATATACTTAGTAATAGCTTCTTAGATATAATACTCATATTTTATAGGAAGAAAGTAGAGATTAAAGTTAATTATTAGAGTAGATTTAGTTTAACTAATGGCTTGTGAAAAGTAACAGCTATTAGACTGAGCAGCTATCAATTGAAATTGAAACTATCTTGGCCTACTTGTTCTATATTTTCAACAAAAAAGCACCTCTATTCCCTATAGGAATCAGACAATAAATAGGCAAATCCAGCTTTCCTTGGGTTCTTGTGAACAAAGTTTTATTTATAGCTATCTGTTTTTTTATTGTTTATGGCTGCTTTCACACTATAGTGGTAGAGGGGAGTAGAGGTGATAAAGATAATAGAGATTTTTAAACTTGGAAAGCCAAAAACATTTACTACATGGCCCCTTGCTGAAAAAATTTGTCAAGCCATGACACAGAACAATATTTTCTTAAATGTTGTTTGGAATACTAAGTGTATAATCAGTGTGCCTTGAAAAAATGTTTTTAATATTCTAATGTCTCTGAAAAATTATGCATGAAAGAAGCTAAGCAGTTATGCAACTGTTTCTCATAAGTTTTTTTTTAAGATTTTATTTATTTATTCATGAGAGAGAGAGAGAGAGAGGCAGAGACACAAACAGAGGGAGAAGCAGGTTCCATGCAGGGAGCCTGATGTGGGACTCGATCCTGGGTCTCCAGGATCACACCCTGGGCCCAATGCAGGCACTAAACCACTGAGCCATCCAGGGATTCCCCATGTTTCTCAGAGTTTTAAATAAATTAATATATTTTGCAAATCTTAAATTTTCAGGATACAAAGTCAATATACAGAAATCTGTGGCATTTCTATACACCAATAATGAAGCAGCAGAAAGAGAAATCAAGGAATTGGTCCCATTTAAGATTGCACCAAAAACCATAAGTTACCTAAGGAATAAACCAAAGAGGTAGAAGATCTGTACTCTGAGGACGATAGGACACTTACGAAAGAAATTGAAGATGACATGAAGAAATAGAAAGACGTTCCATGCTCATAACATTGGAAGAAAAAATACTGTTAAAATGTCTTTACTACCCGAAGCAATCTATACATTTAATGCAATCCCTACCAAAATACCACCAGCATTTTTCACAGAGCTAGAAAAACAATCCTAAAATCTGTATGGAACCATAAAACATGCCAAATAGCCAAATCAACCTTGGGGGGGAAAAAAAAAGCAAAGCAGAAGTCACAATTCAAGACTTCAAATTATATTACAAAGCTGCAGTTATAAAGACACTATGGTATGGGCACAAAAACAGACATGTGGGTCAATGAAACAGAATAGAAAACTTAAAAATGGATAGGGGGCAAGATGGCAAGAAGAGTAGGGTCCCCAAGTCACCCGTCCCCACCAAATTACCTAGATAACCTTCAAATCATCCTGAAAATCTACGAATTCAGCCTGAGATGTAAGATGTAAAGAGAGACCAGCTGGAATGCTACAGTGAGAAGAGTTCACGCTTCTATCAAGGTAGGAAGACGGGGAAAAAATAAAAAAGCATCCAAGGGGGAGGGGCCCCAAGAGGAGCGGGCTAAGGCCCCTGGGAGTGCCCCCAGGACAGGAGAGCCCCGTCCCGGAGGAGCAGGAGCTGCACCAACCTTGCCGGGCGAAAGGCGCTCGCAGGGAGTTGGAGCAAGACCCCAGGAGGGCGGGGATGCCCTCGGGCTCCCGGGGACACTAACAGACACCTGCGCCCCGGGGAGAGCGCACCACACCCCACAGCCGAGCTCCCTAAAGGGCTGCAGCACGCGCCCCACCACCCTGGAGCAGCTCCGGGGGCGGCTGAGGCAGAGGCTCCACGAGGACCGGGCTGTGCAGCCTCCAGAGCATGATTCCAGTGGCGCAGGCCCCAGAGCCCAGGGTGCCAAGGGACACAGCCCAGGATCCTGCCCTCCCCCTGGGACAGGTGGAGGCCGGATGGACACAGGGCACCGAGGATACTCCAGCGGCCTAACGGCCCCCAGCTGTGCAGATTGGCATGCCCCGCCCGGGGTACCTGTCTGAACTGATACCAAATGATTGGGATCGTCCCCTGCATATTCTCAGACCATAATGCCTTGAAATTAGAACTAAATCACAACAAGAAGTTTGGAAGGACTTCAAACACGTGGAGGTTAAGGACCATCTTGCTAAAAGATGAAAGGGTCAACCAGGAAATTAAGGAAGAATTAAAAAGATTCATGGAAACTAATGAGAATGAAGATACAATCGTTCAACATCTTTGGGATACAGCAAAAGCAGTCCTGAGGGGGAAATACATCGCAATACAAGCATCCATCCATCCATCCAAAAACTGGAAAGAACTCAAATACAAAAACTAACCTTGCATTTAAAGGAGCTAGAGAAAAAACAGCAAATAGATCCTACACCCAGCAGAAGAAGAGAGTTAATAAAGATACGAGCAGAACTCAGTGAGAGACCAGAACTGTGGAATAGATCAACAAAACCAGGAGTTGGTTCTTTGAAAGAATAATGAGATAGATAAACCATTAGCCAGCCTTATTAAAATGCAGAGAGAAAAGACTCAAATTAATAAAATCATGAATGAGAAAGGAGAGATCACTACCAACACCAAGGAAATAAAAACAATTTAAAAAACATATTATGAACAGCTATACGCCAATAAATTAGGCAATCTAGAAGAAATGGACGTATTTCTGGAAAGCCACAAACTACCAAAACTGGGACAGGAAGAAATAGAAAACCTGAACAGGCCAATAACCAGGGAAGAAATTGAAGCAGTCATCAAAAACCTCCCAAGCCACAAAAGTCCAGGACCAGATGGCTTCCCTGGGGAATTCTAACAAACGTTTAAAGAAGAAACCATACCTATCCTACTAAAGCTGTCTGGAAAGATAGAAAGAGATGGAGTGCTTCCAAATTCATTCTATGAGGCCAGCATCACCTTAATTCCAAAACCAGACAAAGACCCCACCAAAAAGGAGAATTACAGACTGATATCCCTGATGAACATGGATGCAAAAATTTTCAACAATTCTCAACAAGATTCTAGCCAATAGGATCCAAGAATACATTAAGAAGATTATTCACCATGAGGAAGTGGGATTTATCCCTGGGATGCAAGGCTGGTTCAACACTTGTAAAGCAATGTGATTGATCTTGTCAGCAAGAGAAAAAACAAGAACCATATGATCCTCTCAACAGATGCAGAGAAAGCATTTGACAAAATACAGCATCCATTCCTGATCAAAACTCTTGAGAGTGTAGGGATAGAGGGAACATTCCTCAACATCTTAAAAGCCATCTATGAAAAGCCCACAGCAAATATTAATTATCAATGGGGAAACACTGGGAGCCTTTCCCCTAAGATCAGGAACACGACAGGGATGTCCACTCTCACCACTGCTATTCAACATAGTACTGGAAGTCCCAGCCTCAGCAATCAGACAACAAAAAGACATTAAAGGCATTCAAATTGGCAAAGAAGAAGTCAAACTCTCCCTCTTCGCCGATGACATGATACTCTACATAGAAAACCCAAAAGACTCCACCCCAAGATTGCTAGAACTCATACAGCAATTTGGTAGCATGGCAGGATACAAAATCAATGCCTAGAAGTCAGTGGCATTTCTATACACTAACAATGAGACTGAAGAAAGAGAAATTAATGAGTCAATCCCATTTACAATTGCACCCAAAAGCATAAGAAACCTAGGAATAAACCTAACCAAGGAGGTAAAGGATCTATACCCTAAAAACTACAGAACACATCTGAAAGAAATTGAGGAAGACACAAAGAGATGGAAAAATATTCCATGCTCATGGATTGGCAGAATTAATATTGTGAAAATGTCAATGTTACCCAGGGCAATTTACACGTTTTATGCAATCCCTATCAAAATACAATGGACTTTCTTCAGAGAGTTGGAACAAATTATTTTAAGATTTGTGTGGAATCAGAAAAGACCCCGAATAGCCAGGGGAACATTAAAAAAGAAAACCATATCTGGGGGCATCACAATGCCAGATTTCAGGTTGTATTACAAAGCTGTGGTCATCAAGACAGTGTGGTACTGGCACAAAAACAGACACATAGATCAATGGAACAGAGTAGAGAACCCAGAAGTGGACCCTGAACTTTATGGTCAACTAATATTCGATGAAGGAGAAAAGACTATTCATTGGAAGAAAGACAGTCTCTTCAATAAATGGTGCTGGGAAAATTGGACATCTACATGCAGAAGAATGAAACTAGACCACTCTCTTTCACCATACACAAAGATAAACTCAAAATGGATGAAAGATCTAAATGTGAGACAAGATTCCATCAAAATCCCAGAGAAGAACACAGGCAACACCCTTTTTGAACTTGGCCACAGTAACTTCTTGCAAGATACATCCACGAAGGCAAGAGAAGCAAAAGCAAAATGAACTATTGGGACTTCAACAAGATAAGAAGCTTTTGCACAGCAAAGGATACAGTCAACAAAACTACAAGACAACCTACAGAATGGGAGAAGATATTTGCAAATGACGTATCAGATAAAGGGCTAGTTTCCAAGATCTATAAAGAACTTATTAAACTCAACACCAAAGAAACAAACAATCCAATCATGAAATGGCCAAAAGACATGAAGAGAAATCTCACAGAGGAAGACATAGACATGGCCAACATGCACATGAGAAAATGCTCTGCATCACTTGCCATCAGGGAAATACAAATCAAAACCACAATGAGATACCACCTCACACCAGTGACAATGGGGAAAATTAACATGGCAGGAAACCACAAATGTTGGAGATGATGCGGAGAAAAGGGAACCCTCTTTTTTTTAATAAATTAATTTTTATTGGTGTTCAGTTTAGCAACGTACAGAATAACACCCAGTGCTCATCCCGTCAAGTGTCCCCCTCAGTGCCCGTCACCCATTCACCCCCACCCCCTGCCCTCCTCCCCCTCCACCACCCCGAGTTCATTTCCCAGAGTTAGAAGTCTTTATGCTCTGTCTCCCTTTCTGATATTTCCCACACATTTCTTCTCCCTTCCCTTATATTCCCTTTCACTATTATTCATATTCAAAAGGGAACCACTGTTGGTGGGAATGTGAACTGGTGCAGCCACTCTGGAAAACTGTGTGGAGGTTCCTCAAAGAGTTAAAAATAGACCTGCCCTATGACCCAGCAATTGCACTGCTGGGGATTTACCCCAAAGATACAGATGCAATGAAATGCCAGGACACCTGCACCCCGATGTTTCTAGCAGCAATGTCCACAATAGCCAAACTGTGGAAGGAGCCTCAGTGCCCATCGAAAGATGAATGGATAAAGAAGATGTGGTTTATGTATACAATAGAATATTCCTCAGCCATTAGAAACGACAAATACCCATCATTTGCTTCAACGTGGATGGAACTGGAGGGTATTATGCTGAGTGAAGTAAGTCAATTGGAGAAGGACAAACATTATATGGTCTCATTCATTTGGGGAATATAAATAATAGTGAAAGGGAATAGAAGGGAAGGGAGAAGAAATGGGTGGGAAATATCAGAAAGGGAGACAGAATATGAAGACTCCTAACTCTGGGAAAGGAACTAGGGGTGATGGAAGGGGAGGAGTGAGGGGGGTCGGGGTGAATGGGTGACCGGCACTGATGGGGTCACTTGATGGAATGAACACTGGGTGTTATTCTGTATGTTGGCAAATTGAACACCAATAAAAAAATAAATTTATTATTAAAAAAATGAAATGGGCCAAAGCCATGAACAGAAATTGCACAGAGGAAGACACAGACATGGCCAACAGCACATGAGAAAATGCTCTCTATCACTGGCCATCAGGGAAATACAAATCAAAACCACAATGAGATACCACCTCACACCAGTGACAATGGGGAAAATTAACAAGACAGGAAACAACAAATGTTGAAGAGGATGCGGAGACAGAGGAACACTCTTTCACTGTTGGTGGGAATGTGAAATGGTGCAGCCAGTCTGGAAAACTGTGTGGAGGTTCCTCAAAGAGTTAAGAATAGGTCTGCCCTACCACCTAGCAATTGCAGTACTGGGATTTACCCGAAGATACAGATGCAGTGAAACACTGGGACACCTACACCCCAATATTTATAGCAGCAATGTCCACAATAGCCAAACTGTGGAAGGAGCGTCGGTGTCCATCAAAAGATGAATGGATAAAGAAGATGTGGTCTATGTATACAATGGAATATTCCTCAGCCATTAGAAACGACAAATACCCACCATTTGCTTCGACGTGGATAGAACTGGAGGGTATTATGCTGAGTGAAGTAAGTCAATCGGAGAAGGACAAACATTATATGGTCTCATTCATTTGGGGAATATAAAAAATAGTGAAAGGGAATAAAGGGGAAAGGAGAGAAAATGAGTGGGAAATATCAGAAAGGGAGACAGAACATGAGAGACTCCTAACTCTGGCAAAGGAACAAGGGGTGGTTGAAAGGGAGGTGGGCGGGAGGTGGGGGTGACTGGGGGACGGGCACTTAGGGGGACACTTGATGGGATGAGCACTGGGTGTTATGCTATCTATAGGTTGGCAACTTGAACTCCAATAAAAAAAAAGTATAAAAAAGAAACAAAAAAAGAAAACCCAAAAATGGACCCATAACTATATGGTCAACTAATCTTCAACAAATCAGGAAAGAATATCCAATGTGTAAAAGATAATCTCTTCAACAAATAGTATTGGGAAAACTGGAGAGTAACATGTAGAAGCATGATACTGGACTGCTTTCTTACACCATATGCAAAAAAAAATCAAAATGTATGAAAGACCTAAATGTGATACAGGAAACCATCAAAGTCTTAGAGGAGAATACAGGCAGCAACCTCTTTGTCCTTGACCATTGCATCTTTTACTAGACTGTTACCAGAGGCAAGGGAAACAAAAGCAAAAATGAGCTACTGGGACTTCATTAAGATAAAAAGCTTTTGCACACAGAAGGAAATAATCAACAGAACTAAAGGCAATCTTCAGAATGGGAAAAGATATTTACAAGTGACACATCTGGTAAAAGGTTAGTATCAAAAATCTATAAAGGATTTGTAGGATACCAGAAGTCTGCAACCAGTCTCATAGCCTCTAAGTCTCAGTCAAGTATCTTAACTCAAGGGATCTGGTTGTATAGTTTGTGCTCTGAAGTATGTTTTCTTTTTTCCCTTGAAATATATATTTTGGCTCTCTAGGTTAACCAATTAGTTTATACTTAAACAAACGACAGTATTATTTTTCTACCATCTCAGTGGAAAACTAACTTCAGTGCAAGATTACTCCCCCAAATGGCATTATGAGTGGTTCATTTTCATTAATGCTTTTTAAATTATGTTTCCTTGACCTTATGTGTACAAATAGCTCTCAACATTTAATATTAAGAAGGCTTGTATGCTGTGAATATGAGTGTTGTGTTTTTTAATATCTTATTAAATAGCTTATTGAGATAAAATTCACAGATTTACCTATTCCAAATGTATAACTCATTTTTTAATGATATTCACATATGTATAACTATCACCACAATCAATTTTAGAACTTTCACTGTCCCACAAAATCCATGCACACTAGCAGAAATGTGTTACTCCCCCTCAACCCCTCTGACTGCAGGCAACTGCCAATTTATTTTTGGTCTCTATAGATTTGTCTATTTTGGGTATTTTCATATAAATGTAATCATACAAAATGTGGTCTTTTGTAGCTAGCTTTTTTCACTTAGCATGTTTTCAAGGTTCACCTAGGTAGTAGAATACATCAGTATCTCATTCCTTTTAAGCTGAATAACATTGTATTGTATAAGTATACCACATTTTACATATTCATCAATCAATGGGCATTTGTGTTACTACAACTTTTTGTCTATTATAAATAATGCTGCTGTGATAATCTATATACAGGTTTTTGTGTGGACATATGTTTTCTTTTCCCTTGGGTAGATGCCAATAAGTAGAACTGCTGGATCATATGTTAAGCCAATGCTTCAAAATTTTGAGGAACTGCTGGACTCTGTCAAAGCAATGCACTATTTTACATTCCTCATAGCATTGTAAGTGGGTTCCAACTTATACATATATTTTCAAACAGCTGATTATCCCCTTTCTTATTATCATCATCCTAGTGACTGCAAAGTAGTATCTCACTATGGATTTGATTTACATTTCATTGATGTAATAATAGTGAGCATCATTTTGATGTACTTCTTTGGAGTTTTTTTTTTTTTTTTTTGGTTTATTTTTTTTAACTCTCACCTGAAATGTAGTTTCTGTAATATAGAGTGAGAGGAATTAGAGCTGGTGAGGGAAAGCCCCAATTTCTTGTGCACACCTACCTGGGGTGGATCTTCTATTGTATTGTGCTGGGGGAAGAGCAGGGAGGCAGCAGGTAGGGGCTCAAGTTGCCACAGAATCTCTAGGTTTTGTTGCTTTAACAGGTTTTCTCACATAAGTGTGATTTTTGGTTGGTTGTTGTTGTGTGCCCTTAGGACAAACTCCAGACATTTTAAATGTGTGTATATGTGTTTTTAAAAATTATTTTACCAGTTGTAATTGTTCTTCCTGAGAGCAGGTATGTGGAACTCTTCACACCCTCAATACAGAAATGGGTCTTCACTATTGTGTTTTAGACCACCATACTTAAACACAATATTTAAAAATTTAAGCCAAATAAAATCTTTGAACTAGCAAATGACTATTGGCTTGTATGTCCAAAGGGAAAACTATTGTTGTGTAAATGTCCATTTGATATTTATGGGATTTTACATTTATACAATGGCAATTTTTAATTTGAAAACATTTGATATCACCTTCCTTATGATTACTTATTAGAAATAATTTGACTAGTTCATTATTTACAATATGCCATAAATCAATTTGAAAACAATAAAATAGAGGTTGAAAAGGTTTCTGAATATAAAGGACATTATAAGTGTACGAAAAGAAAAGGACAGAGAGCAAGAAATAGAAATGGCACAGCAATAAGATGGAAAGGACAGGAAATATTGCAGGTTCTTGACAGTAGTTAACCTTCACTTTCTTATTTGATTGTTTTACAACATATAACTGTAATCACTTTAAAATATAGAATAAAATCAATTTTAAAAAATCAACAAAAATAACTCAGAATGATTAATAACTAATCAGCTCAGTAGTGGCCTCTGGATACAAATTATTTAAAGTCAAATTGGATACACAAATGTTATGATAAATATCTACAGAAGCAATAACAAAAATAATCACCTCATTACTTTGCCTTTGAATGTCTACCCATTTAAATAAATATTTTTTAAAATAATAAATAGAGCATGGAGAAACTTTTGGAGGTGGTAGATATTTATGGTATAAATTGTAATGATAGTTTATTTTTTATTTTTTTTATTTTTTATTTTTTTATTTTTTTATTTTTTTTGTAATGATAGTTTCAAGAGTATTTACTTATCTCCAAATTCATGAAGTTGTATACATTATGTATGGAGAACTTTTTGTATGGTACTCATACCCCGATAAAGCTGTTTAAAAATTATTTTCATGTTTATCTCATCAAGACTGTTAACGCCTTGGAATATGCATTATCTTATGCAAGTCTGTATCAATAGTCGCTACATAAAGCTGTTTAGTAAGCTCTCATATATTTGATTATAAGTTTAAATTTGTTTAATATAATGATCTATCCTCAAATAACTATGCAATCATCCACTGGCAGGCATAATGCTGGAAATACAGAAGAAAATGTCATTCTATGGGGGAAGTGTTATTCCCAAGTGATAAAGGGAAATGGTCAGAGGGAAATGAAGGGACAACGTGGCTTCATCTTTATCCTTTCATCATTTCCCGGTCCCATTCTTATCAAAGCATCATAGCTCTCATTAATTTTACAGTCTGGAATCACTAGATAATGAAATAAAAATTTTAGTCTACCATCTTTTAGCTATATAATTTTAATCCTATAAGAGCCTTTGATTAACCCTTGGTAAGTAGAATATAGAAATTAATACCTACTAACAAGACTGCTTTCATTAATTAAATGGCATATGGAGATTATCAATAAAAGGTAAGCATTATCATTGTTCAGTCTAAACACCATGTTATGTTTTTAACTTGTATTTTTGAAACATTAAACTCATTTATATTTTGTATAATTAACTTCCTCAGGTATATTCTAGATGACTAAGTGTCTGATATTACATACAAAAACCTCAAAAATGAATGGTTCATTAGCATGTATCTGAATTATTTTGAGGAATTGTTCAAAACAGATTTCTGTCCCATTTCCTGAGTTTCTACTTCAGTAGGTCTGGGTAAGGCCTAGATATTATATTTTGAAATGTTTCTAGATGATGTTAATTTTGCTAGTTCAGGAACTATGTTTAGAGAACCAGATCTCCAAATCATACAATAAATGAATTGCTATATTTAAAATTTTCATTAATTTTACAAATTCAAGGTTGAATAACATCTTATTTTGTCTTTTATTTTATTTTTTTATTTTTAAATATTTTATTTATTTATTCATGAGACACACACAGAGAGAGAGAGACAGAGAGACAGAGAGACAGAGACACAGGCAGAGGGAGAAGCAGGCTCCATTCAGGGACCCTGATGAGGGACTTGATCCCGGGACTCCAGGATCACGCCCTGGGCCAAAGGCAGGCGCTAAACTGCTGAGCCACCCAGGAATCCCCCTTATCTTGTCTTAAGCAAATAAATTTGTGTCTGTCTTCTTACGTGAAAAAGTTTGCTTTATTTCCTCTAGCTTTTTAAGCTAACTTTATAACCATGTCTGGAAGTTCTGAAGTTCACCATCTCTATTTCACTGCAATATCTGGCTGAGAACATCCTCAACATATCATTTACCCTGCAAATGATAATAACCAATAATTTTATAGTATTTACCATATGCCAATAACTCTTCTGGATATTTTACATAATTACTAATTTAAGTCTCAAATGATCCAATGCAGTAAATACTAATATTATTATCATTACTTTACAGATGTGAAAACAGAGACAAAGGTCATTAAATGAATTGCCCAAGTTCACATAGTTAATAAATACCAGAAAATAGATTTAAACTCAGGCAGTCAATTTGCAGGGCACTTTATTTTAGTTTCTATTACAAACTATCTCACTTTATAATGTGGATCTGAATTTTTTTTCATAGTACCTACTCTTTCATATTTTCTTTAGTCAGTAGATATAAAAATTGAGTTAGGGAACAACCCAAAAATAAGGGCTAATTTATTTGAAATATAACTAATGATTCTGTAAAGAATATTCTTTTTTCAGCATCTTTTTTTTTAAGTTTCAATATATACACGTTATATATATATATATGTATGTATGTATGTAAGTATGGATTTATGATGTTTGTATATATTTTCCCCCAATAACAAAGCTTAGTAGATTACATTTATATTGTTACAGGATGAAAGAGCATTATAAAATTTCTTATTGTGCCCATGATTAGTAAATTTTTAAAAATGTATGTCAAAATGTGTATTGAATATCTCAAAGTAACATCCAGTAAATATTCTCACCTGTTTACCAGGAAAAAATACAAGAAAGCAAAGAGAGAAAGATGTAAGCTATATTTATGATTAAGTCCAATATGAAGGTTACAATCAATCTGACCTTCTAGTGGAATCTCTGAATCAAGCAGATAACCCACTCAATCACAGTATAACTCAAGGAAAGTCATCTCTTCAGGATCAGAGCCCACACCTGGGAAACTCATGCCCTAGGGAAAGAAGAGCATAGCAGTGCTAATTAATCATTGCCTTTTAATCATTTCCTAATTTTCTTTGGTGAAATTAGTTAAAATTGGTCTTAAATGGAATAAGAAGTGTTATGAAAAGACTTTTTTTCTTTTTCTTTCTTTTTTTTTTTTTACCAATTGGAAAGAACTATCAAGAAGAGAAAATAAATAATGCCCCAATGATCATCCCCCAGCTATTTTTCCTTACCCCACTGGTCTTAATAATTAAGACCATGATTACCAAAAATGAGGTTATTCATCTTATTATAGGTGATTAATAGTCTTTCAGCATAAGCCTGCTACCACCTTCCTGTACTGCCCCTACCAAACCAAACCTTCTCCTTTGAGACCACTGGAGAATGGCTAATATTTTGCTGTCATGGGCTGTGAAATAGATCTGAATAATACACTAATTAAATTTCATGCCAAACCTACTCTGCTCCAAGGCTGAAAATCTATTCTCTATTCCATTTCTCATCTCAAATTAGGTTTAGTCAGATTAGATATAGCCTATCAGAAATTATCCAAGGGTCTAAAATGTCTTCATTAAGAAATCTAATCATAAAATTCATAAAGGCTTTCAACAATAGAATGCCAGCATCGTACACATGCCATAATATGAATATAAGCCCCTTAGCATTATGAACTTTCCAAGGAGATATTAAAGTTCAAAGATTAAATCCTCTTTCTATTTAAACTTCAAAGGAGTTCAATTCTGAAATAAAAAAAAATATCCTGCCTTAATATGTTAAAAATGCAAAGGAATTAAAATCTGTTCCAATATCTTATTGTGCTTTGCCTTAGCCAAAGTGGTTCTTCAATCTTAGGTGGTGTTAGAGTTCTGTCAACTGCTGGATTATGAGATTTCTTTCACTGGAACTATTGGGGTTCTTTCAGAGATCCAAAAGTTTAACTAGTTAAGGCCAAGTCTTGAGGTAGATCATACTGTTGTTTAATAGGGCAAAAATATTCTTGAACTCACCACCATCAAAGTTAAAAACAAACTTGTCCCTCTCCTAGAGGAATAGTTGAGGCAAATCTGTTTTCAGAATCCATTTATTAGTGATGGCCAAGAGCACAGCAAAGATCCAGTGATATTTGAGGGAGACAGTTTCTATGAAGATTTTTGTTTGTTTTCAACTGTGCCTGCAAACCAATCATGTTAATGGTTTTTTTTTTTAAGAATTAACAATGGAAGACTGAATAATATTCTAGATAAGACTTTGTTTAACTTTATGTGTTTTCTTTATATGGGCTAAAAAATATGCTTAAATCTCTCAAGTGTGAGAAATCTGTCACCTAAGGAAGACTTTCAACTAGTATTCATGTACCTTGAGCAAATAAACAATATTCAGAAAAGTCCTAACTAAAGCTAATATTTTAAATCTGAATCGTAAGTCCATTAGATCTATAGAGAAACAGTACTTCTGTCTTGTTTTCCTTCAGGTGCTGCCTTTCTGCATATATATATATAATATATATTATATATATAATATATATATTAAGATTTTATTTATTTAGTCATGAGAGACACATGAGAGAAAGAGAGAGAGAGAGAGAGAGAGAGAGGCAGAGACACAGGCAGAGGGAGAAGCAGGCTCCACGCAGGAAGCCTGGTGTGGGGACTCGATCCCAGGTCTCCAGGATCCGGCCCTGGGCTGACAGCGCTGCTAAACCGCGGAGCCATCCGGGCTGCCCAAGATGATATTTATATGAGCTAAGAAGAAGGATAGGGGTCTGAGGATACAAAGGGGCCAAAGACTATTAGCAAGAAGATGAAAGGAGATATTTAGAAAACAAAGGTTGCCCTATTATATAGTTAAGTTTCTTAGGTAGTGAGAAGTCTTTGCTAAGAGCTCTCTTGCTGGTACATGCAGACAACTGAGAGGAAAGTAAAGAGATTTTTCTGAATCTGTTGGGTTTGGATTGCTTTGAACTCAAAATAATGTTCATGCCAAAGTGACCCATCTTGGGTGGTCTGCCCATGGCCCCTATACTACAAAGTCTCCAACAATTGGACACTGGGCATAAATGGAGAGAAATAAAGCAGGGAATAGAATTTCAAAGCCAAATAACATGTCAGAGTCTTGTAATAAGGCAGAGTACACAGACCTTGGCTAATATGTGGACAAGGTATATTGAACTTGTGGTTTGTAGAGATTTCTATGTGGCTAGACTGGTTGTTGCCATAATTAGATGACTTTAAACTGCTCTGACCTAAGGAAGCTACAGTCATTTTTGACTATTGCTTATAATGAGACTATCCACTAATGAGTCACCAAAAATACAAGTAGTAAAGTTTAGGTCTCTGCAGAAGAAGCAGCTTCATGTTCAGTCTTGGCAAATTTGTAGGTAATTTCAGTCGACTACTACAGTGACCAAAAAAGATATACTGGCTGTCCAAACTTCAACAAATAACCAGCCTGTAGGACCTAGAGTAGAGGCACAGTTTTAGAATGCAAGGCTACTATTTCTCTCTACACAGGCACACATTTTTCTACTAGACAGGGTTTTGTTTTTACAATAATTTGGTCTTTCTAGACCTATTGAATCGATAAGTTTTGCTTGCCAGAGACAGCATTACTGATAACTTACTAGTGTATAACACTAGGTAGGTAACTTTAGATCTGCTCTTTTAAATTTCAACAAGCATAAATTTACAAGGAAATCTTTAGAAGTAGTAACCTCAGCTACATGTAGCTTGTCCATGTGATCAAGAGTAGGGGAAAATGATTATTTCGACCCAACATATGTACATGGACATACAAGTTTGTCTATAAAAATATGCAAATATAGGGATACCTGGTTGGCTCAGTGGTTGAACATCTGCCTTGGGCTAAATAAATAAATAAATAAATTTCATCTTGCCTGACTATCTTGGGATCCCCATGTCTGTGTGGATTCTACTTACAAAATGCTACTAAATTTGATCTTATTTTGATAATCTGTCTCATGTCAATTTGATTATTTGTCCAGCTATAAGGACCTTAAAGGATAGGGAAAATTCTTCCTCTCCAACAGGAGCAACTCCCCAAATCTCTCTATTCTCTAACAGTTTAGAAATAAAGGAATAAAATACAGTAATTCAGATATTGCTCTTGTTGCAATAGTTTGTCAATACTATTTTGCAGAAGATCAAAACAGGACTTAAAGACTGAACTCCATATCATGAAGGGTTTACCCACCTAGATGCACAGAAGCAATTCTAGGGTGGCAGGGATCTCCATATGATGTAGAAGAGTCTGTAGAGGAGAGGGGGAAGCTATCTTCCAATAGACACATAGGGATAGTTGAGCTAAAGATGTCCAGAATATTCTGATTTTTTTTTCAAAAGGCAAATGGTCCTACCTTCTCTTGAATGGAGTAAGTAAAGTGAGTAAGGAAAGTAAGTAACAGCACAGGGATAAGTAACAGCACAGGGTATGTTACTTATATCTGAGTAGAGTAATATAGAGTATCTCCTCCTAAGAGCTCATGAACTAGTGAATTTAGAACGTACTGTAAGTTCAGGTTTGAGATACAATTTAATGCAAAAAATTACTAAATATATAATAATTATGAAAATACATACTGTATTTTTAAAGAAAATTTGCTACAAGTCAGGGGCTAATTTATTTTGCAACAGCTATGTTTGTAAGTCAATGAACTATTTGATAAAATTCAAGCCTACATCTTTATTTCTGTATGTGGATCCCTAAATAGCTATACTGATTAGTTTCATTTCTAGGAGATGGATGGATCTTTTTTGGAAAAAATAGTAATTGCTATTCATAATTTAAATATAAATAACAAATAAGCACAATTTTATTATGAATTTGTTAACTACATTTGAGCAGAAATGTTCAGTTGCTTATCAGTCTTTCAAAACCCACAGATTAAAATAATAATAATAAAAAACCCACAGATTTTTTTCTATTTATAAAAGTTCAAAAATCAACAGAATCCATATTCCCTTTACTTCTGTTAGTAGAACAAATAGATTATTCTGTTACCAAGGTCTAATTTACAACCAAAAGTCCTGTTAGGTCTGCCTAAATTGATAGAAAACCTCAATTAGATGGTTGGTCATCAGATTAAAGGGAACTTCAGTACTCAGCCCAGTCCTCTCAACTGGCATATACATTAAGTCCCACAGCAAGTATGCGGCAATAATGAGATAACTCTGAGTTCTTCTGATTCTGTTTCATTACCCTTTATTTATACCAACTTGCCTTCCACTTTTGTACTACTATTGCCACATTTAAGATAATTACAATGAGCTCTGGAAAAAAAAAACACACACACACACATTAAATGATTTGTTTGTGCCTACCAATATCCTAAAGTAGAGTCAGCCTATGGACAATCTTTGAGTCCTTAGGAATATTAGGAGTTTGGCTAACAGCAAATTCTATCCTACTTTTCAGTAACAAGAAGTGCACTGAACTTATCTCTAAGTCATGAAGCTCAAGAAAAGGTGATAACCCAAGTCAATCAAATATTGAGCATTAACTCAATATTAAATAGTTTATTTTATGAAATAAGATGCTACTATGATAGTGACAATAAAATTCATGCATTTAAGATATAATAGATGGTTGAAAGTTAACAATTTCACAACAAAAAATGGACCTTCCTTATAAATGTATAGAAAGTTTCTTAGTTTTTGTGACTTTAGAAGTGCCAGGATAATATATAATAGCTTATTATCAAACTCTACAGCTCATACCAAAGGCTTCCTTCAAAAAGGCACACTCTAGTTAGTAGAGAATCTATTAGCACTGGGCGGGACACTGAACAAAAGTAAAGCATAAAGAAACTTTAATATAGCTCTAATATCCTGTGTTAGCATCATGCTCTATTCATCTCCTACTTGGATCTATGTGCTGGTGATGGGTATGATAGTGGCCACTCTTAAAACACTCTTCTTCTTTTTTCATAAGAGATAATGGATCTTGACAGGTCTGGAAGTATCAAACAAACATGCGGGACTTGTACTGTAACAACTCTAGTATGAAATGAAGGATCAATTTCATTCTTTTCCCAGTGTCTAGAGGCTCATCTCTTTCTGTTTCTTTACTTCCCAAATTATAGTATTATAAAGTAAACCTAATTTCTAAAACATCTTTCCTTTAAAGATTGCCACATTGAAGTAGACTTCCTCCGTACTGGATGAACATGCCAGAACCTCAGGAATCAGAATGTATCATGTGGTGATATGTAACTGCTGTTTTCTTTATTAATTCATTTGGACAACATTTATTTATTGAGAAATATATCAATAAGTGTCTTACAAGAAAACAAGAAACATTCTAGGTATTTCAGAGATAATTTTATATAGAAAATTGTATAAAATACAAGATTTGAGAGGACAAATAAGAGATAGTGAAGTGACATAAAAGAAGACAGCTATCATCCAGAAGAGAATGGACACAGGGATGAAGTATTGTTACTTTAATTCAGAAACCAGTGTTGTGTATAAGTACCTGAGGACTTGTTAGAAGGAGCCAAACAAGGAATTAGTAGTACAAGGGAAAGACACTCACTACAGAAAACTCAAGAGAGAGACGGAGAAGGAACAGCGTGGCTTTTCTCTTTCTTCACTCGTTTTCCAATAGTGCCTCCCTTGGTTGAAGCTACCAAGTAGCCACCAGACAAAAGAAGCCAGATAATATAGTTTCCAGAACAGCAAGGAATTAATTGAAATCCAAATAATAAGTGTCAACTATGTAGCAAGTACTCTTTTAGGTAATAGAAATTCAGGAGTAATAAAACTGACCAATTCCCTTTCCTTGGGAGGTTAATTTGTAGTGCTTCCTATGTGCCAGTTGCTCAAAATTACTCTAAATATACCAGTATACTTTAAATACACTAATCTGTTAAACCTTATACAAGTCTATGGTGTAAATATTATCAATGCCTCTCCCATTCACATAAGGCATTAAAGACAAGGAGGTTAAATCCCTTAGGGCACAGTGCTTACAAGTGACAGAGCCAGGATTCAAACATTCAAGCATTCAGGCTCAGAGTATGTTCTCTTTAATCTTATTCCATTCCATCTTTTTGTGCCTAGAACTTTCTATCCTGTCTTCGTATCACAAATAAAGATGACCGTAAGTAACACTGAGAAACTTAAAAAAAAAAAAAAACATGCGGGGTTCACATACTAAGATTCAGAATATCTGAAACACTTAGCATAAATTTGTTCACTACCCTGCCAAATACAAAAATTATTTCTCTATCTCTTGGATAATTCAAAACTAAGTGGAGAATCATGCATTAGTAATGTTGCACAAAGCGCACTGAATTTTATGAGTGATAAAAAAAGAGAACTTCTAGGGAATACTCCCATATCTCAGTTTTTAGGATTTTTATATGGGAAGAACAAATAACCATAACCAAAAAATAATCTTGCAAATTAATAAGTACTTCTGAATAGAGAATATGAACTTAGCCTATCTTACAAGTTTTCCATGTGCTATACAAAACCAAAGAAAGCTAATAGGAAGAGGGCTTTTCTAAATAAATGAGTGGGGATCCCTGGGTGGCGCAGCGGTTTGGCGCCTGCCTTTGGCCCAGGGCGCGATCCTGGAGACCCAGAATCGAATCCCACGTCAGGCTCCCGGTGCATGAAGCCTGCTTCTCCCTCTGCCTATGTCTCTGCCTCTCTCTCTCTCTGACTATCATAAATAAATAATAATTTTAAAAAATTAAAAATAAATAAATAAATAAATAAGTAAGTAAATGAGTGTAGCATTCCCAATGCTTGCTGTAAGGTACCAGAACAATTCTTTTCTGGGTCTATACTGTGATTTCGTTTGTAAATGTGTCAATGTGAAAGCATTTTGAAGGAAAATTAAGTTTTACCTCTTTCCCCATTATGTATTCAGCAGATCAGAGGTAACATTTGTAAAAGCATTATTTACTGTGCACTATTTCACATAGAACAATAAAAGAAGAAATGTCTCCTCATTAAAGACTGAGGCACTGTGATATTTTCATTCCTCTAGCCATGGTTCTTATAAGAAAACTTACTGTGCCCTGCCCCAAGTGGGTGGCATATCTTGTCTTAAATTATATGGATGCAGATCATAATGACTTACTATATGATCTTTGGGTTTTTTTTTTAAACTTCAAAACAACTCCTAAGTGTTAAAAACAACTGAAATGTGAACTCCTGACTGTAGAATTCCTGCTGCCTTTTGTGAATGATGTATGGAATGAAAATCTCTGCCCGGTGCATAGAATACTGACATCATGTAATTCATCCGGGCCCACAGACCATTTACTCAGAATGCCATTAGAAAAAGCATACCTGTTTTACAAGTAATTCAGGCTGCATAAATAATACTATATAATGGAGGGCTTAAGTTTGCAGTCTGCACTTCTACTTTCCTGTTCCCACTTTCAACTAAAAAAGTCATTCATATACAAATTTTTATCTTAATTTCAAACTAGGTATAAAAATTTAATTTCTTAAAAACATTGACATATTATTATCTACCTACAGACTTCTATAGAAAAATAATACTCTATAAACAATTCACTTGTTTGTGGAGCTTTCCTTTTGTTACTATTTAGTGAAAGCTGAAGAGTAAAAAAGGAGAATAGCAGAATGACCATAATCGCGGTCTTGAAATAATGTGAGGCTTCAGTTATCTTCTAAAGACAAATAAGAAATTGGGACTGCTATTCACAACCAAAAATTAGTGATTGTAAAAATTCCATAAATGTGTGCTTATGTTTTAAGTATTTGAACATATTTAATCATGCCTTTAAATAAAGTATGTACAAGTAAAATATTTCTAAGAATTCTATGGCAGAATTAAACTCTTTATATTGGCACACCCTCTAAATGTGTTGTAAATGAAAGTAATGACACTGATAAAAAACAAAAATCCATATTAAACTTGCAATACCCAAATACATCCTTTATAAGTAGCCATCCTTGGAGTCCATGAATTTATTAAAATAATGTGATCGCTGAATTTAATTTTAAAATTCTTTGAGGGGGGTCGCCTGGATGGCTTAGCGGTTGAGTGTTTGCCTTCAGCCCAAGGCATGATCCTGGTGTCGTGGGATCAAGTCCCACATCAGGCTCCCTGCTTGCTTCTCTCTCTGCGTATGTCTCTGCCTCTCTCTCATGTGTCTCTCATGAATAAATAAATAAAATCTTAAAAAAATATATTGAGAAATTATTTGTAAGGCTTACAGAATCCAACGATTTTTTTCATACAGGGAAAATATATTTGTATAATATGATGTTTAGTTAAGGGAAAATATAATTTTTATGGTATTATCTTTAGTTAAGGGTCAATAAACATTAGAGATTATGGAGGCAATACAGGAAGCTACCTTTAAATTACCTTTAAAATTTCATAGTGCAAATTAACTTATGACAAATTTCCCCTTTAATTATCAACTCAAGCACGGGGATGTTCACTTTTTCCCTTATTTTTCACATCCACAAGTAGATATTATGCTCAGATTTGAAGCCCAGGTCACACTGGACTTTATAATGAAGGGACAGAGTGTCTACAAACCACCTTTCTGCTCAGCCACCTGGCTCTTTGTTAGGCTCAACAATAGGGGGTGCCAGAGGGAGAAAAAAAGATGGAGAATAGACCTGTTCCTTTCTGCTATCTTCTGTTGATTTTTCTTTTTCATCTTATTTGCTTCCTATTTGATTCACTATAGTGACACGGTAATGGAAGATTCACTCCAGTGATAAACAGTGAACATTTTGTTCCAGTAAGAGTGTGATTCCATTATTTTTTTCAATATGTTTAAAACCATCATCATATCCCTTCAGAGCTGCTAGCATTCATGAAAGACTGAATGAAATTAAATAAAGGCTTTATATGCTAATATATAAGATATTATATAGATATTATATAGATATTATAAGATATGGGTGCCATCCCATGGTGTCCGTCTGCTGAGCTTTGAGAAAAAAAACACTAGCTGTGTCATGCCTTTTTAACAAGAGTCTGAGTTCCAGCCTCATGTGTTTTCTCCTCCAACCCTCTAAAGTTTTAGTTATCTCAATCTTTTCTCTGCTCTAACATCCTAAGTGGGTAGCTGTCTTTTGCAGTTGCTGCCTCCATGAAACTAGTCTTCTTTTCTATGCTTTGTCTTCAGTAAACATTTGTCAACTATTCTCCCATCTTTGTACATTTTTGCAATTCTTCCCATTATGTGGATTTTTTTCCTTTCCTCTTGAATTTGAGTTGACATGGCAACTTGCTTTGACCAATTTGGGATAGAAGTTAGGCCTGGCAACTTTATATTTGTACTCTTGGAGTTTTATGCCACCACTTAAGAAGTCCAGCTATGTCACTTTGAGAGAAGTATAGCCATGCTTGGACATTTCAGCTACCCTATCTGAGATGCCAGACTGCAGTTGTGTGGAGCTGCATACATTATCCCAGTTGGACCACTTGCTATAGAAAGACTGCCAAGGTTATCCAAGTCAACCCACAGAATCATGAGAAAAATGAATCATGATTGTCTTAAGCCACTAAGTAAAAGAATAGTTGGTTACACAGCAGTATATAAACAATAAAGCCTTCTTAGTTGTTAAAAGAGCTAGTTGAACTTTATAACACACGTTCTCTATTAAAATAACCATTGTGTGATTTCTATCTCCTGAGTGGACTTTGATAAATCCAAACATAAATACTGAAACCAATAAAATAATTTGTTTGAAATGAGATTATATGTTTCACCAGTGTCTTCCACAAGGTAAATTAACATAGATTTTTAAATAATATCAATTTCAAACCATCAACAAAATAGCTATAAGAATCTTATTATCAGAAAAATTTAAATAATTCATTAAGCAGTATAATGACAAGAGCCTAATAGCTACTTTTGAAGAAACAACTAATTTTTTTAAAGGAAATGCTTAGTATTTAACTATAAAACTACTAGCTGTCCTCTTAACTCTATTATACAGATCACTGATAATAATATTAAATAGAATCAAATTTTGGTAAGTTGTATATTGTTTTTATATGAACACAATGAAGTTAATATTATGTTAAAGATGAAACTAATTGTTATAGGTTACTGATAGCATTTGTAGTTGAAGAGAAAATATTAACTATGTAAATGTGAGGTGCTATAAATGGATAGTAATTTTTAAAATATTTTATTTATTTATTTGAGAAAGAGACCAGGGGGAGAGGGAGAAGCAGATTCTCCACTGAGCGGGGAGCCAAATGTAGGGGCCTGACCTGAAGGAGCCACTCAGGCGCCTTGGAGAGTAATTATGATAGTGAATGTTATAGGTATGAGGTGATAGATAAATTGTAACTATAATGAGTTTTAAATATTAAGTCTGAAATTTAGCTTATGTAGATTGACAAGAAATAGTATTAAAAATCTAATTGTAGAAGGCCATATGACTAGAACACTTTACATTTTGAAACATTTCAACAAAAGTGCTTATGATATTGAAGGAGATTATCTTCCACAGACAGACCTGAACAAGATTCAGCATAATTTCCTTATGATTACGTACTCCTAAACTATCAATAAACAAGCTCTTCCCAGGAACCATGTAATATCAGTTTATATAATGTCAGGGCATTCTGTCAAGGGAGAATTTTAGAACATCTAGATTGGCATCAAATATAAAAGGATAAGGAATATTTTGAGTATGCAAAAATATGGAAGGGATAAATCCCCATATTTACTCCCAAGAGCCTTTATTAATAATCAATTGTCAATCAGGGGGATGGGGAGAATGCAAAATCCTATAACAAGAATGGTATAACTATATCGATTTCTTTTTTCCTTTCACCAAGCCTCTCTAATACCCTTAGGTGAAAGAGCTGAAATAAGTTCTCCCTATTATGTTCTTAACCTGTATATCTTATAGAAAACCAATTTATATTATGGTTTAAATATATATGATTGAAATAAAGTTTCATGCTTATTTGTCTTCAAAACATCCTAAAACTAGGAATACACTTGCCATAGTCTTTCTTTCTTTTATTTTTAAATTTTATTTACTTATTCATGAGAGACACAGAGAGAGAGGCAGAGACAGAGGCAGAGGGAGAAGCAGGCTCCCCATGGGGAGCCCAATGCAGTACTCCATCCCAGGACCCCAGGATCAGGCTGAGCTTAAGGCAGATGCTCAGCCACTGTGCCACCCACGCATCCCTGCTGTAATCTTTCTGAAGAGCAAAGGAAGGAAGGAATAGAAAAAAATACCTGTTAGAGGAAGGAAGTAATTTCCGCATCTACAAAATAGTGCTGAAGAAACTGTATGGAGGTAGGCAATTGGATAAGACACATCGTGGACAATAAAGCTATTAAAATCATAGCTCCATGTATGTCTGTTAGAATGAAAATTCCACACCCGAAAAAAAGTCACAAACAATCATGTATTTTTGTAAAAATCACTTAGCTAACATTTATGTGGTACCTACTCTGCCAGGCATTGTTCTAAATTATATATATATATATATATATATATATATATATATATATTTCACTGAATATATTACATATTATATACATTATATATTATTGTATATTATTATTATTGTATATTATATATATAGAAAATGATTCCGTTTTCACAAAATTTTATTACTTAACTGTAAGTATTACCACAATTTGACAAATGAAGAAACTGAAACAAATATCACTACAATATCACCTGGCTAATAAATGGTGGAGTCAGGAGAAATACATCTACTGCTGTGACTATGCTTAAAATTATGCTTTTTCAAAAACATATGTGATTGAGAAAGTTTTGCAACTAAGAGAGTAAATAACTCTGTTTTTATAAGTAATATAGAAAATAAACACTTCACAGTCAACATGTATTATTTGTGTCCAACATGGTGGGGTGTCTTCTCTCTAATGTAGTAATTGTCTACATTCTAAGCCTGGGTTTCCTAAAGTAGAAACTATGCAATAAACATTTCCAGACCCCCTATGTTTCTGGTGTGCATGAATGTTTCTTAAATGCTGCCAATTCAGAAGCAGCCCCATGAGGCTTTAATTCGAAAGTGGGCAACATGCAGTTGTAGTTGTATATCCTAGCAAGCATTTGGGAGAGGTACAGCTGTTTTTGATGGTTGTACAGGTGGTATAATTTATTAACCAATTTTTTTGAAATTTAAGTTGTTTCTAAATATTTCACATTTGTATAAATGTTTCAGCTTCTGTATACAATTGCGGTTAATATTTTTTATTTTTTCTCTCATAAATTGGATTCTCAGTGAGCACTTATGATGGGCATACTAATGTACATAGGCTATATGAATGTTTTCATAAACGTTTTACTAACTTTATAAGTCTGACCAGCACTGAATCTGTCTGTACTATTGTCTTACCTTCAAAAGCATTAAATATTATCATTAAAAAAATGTCAACTTGATGGGTGAAAATGCACTCATATTTAATGGTTTTTTATTCTTTATTCACATTTTACTTGCTGTGCATTCACATTTTATTGTCCATGTATATTTTATGTTTTCAATTTCCTGTTTATGTCTTTTAAGAACTATGAAAAAACTATCAGGTATCCTGTGCATAAGGAAAAAAAAAAGTTCACTCAGAAGACGCACCGAATTTTAAATTACAAAAATTATTGATAATATTGTAATTACTTTGTATGATGACAGATGGAAATTAGATTTAATGTGTAGATTATTTTGTAATGTATAAAAACATTGAATTACTATGATATATGCCTGAAACTAATGGAATATTGTATGTCAGTTATATTTCAATAACAACAACAAAAAAACCTTAATCGTCATAACACACTCTGGTTCCATGTGTGTAGGCATTAATATAAACGATCCACTTAAGAGAAACAGGTATGTGATGTTGAATGAATCTTCCCTGGGAAAATGTTTATCAGCATTAGATGGATTTCTAAGGAATACCACACTGAAAACTGTCAAAGGTGATATGGGACATCTTGGAGTTAATGGTTAGTTAATGTATTCAATAACCCTAAACTTTTTTTTCTCGGAACTCAGAAAGCTAATTTGCTATGCTAGTTATAACCTTCAGATTTCACTAAGAATGTATAAGTTACACATAGCTGAAGCTGAAACTTCAACTAAGGGTATGGCTTGTGTCCGAAAAGTGGAATATGGAAGAACTTTCTGGTTGTAAAGCATTTTAAATGTAGAACAAATGATAGTATGAATGGCTGGTAAGCATTTTAAATACAGACCAAAAAAGACAGCATAAGTGTGTGTTTCTTTCGGTAAGTCAGAATAATAAATGTCCAATTCTGTGTCCTTCTCTTTTCCTGTGAGAAACAGGAAAGGGTATTTCCCTCAAACTGCCCATTTATTTTTTGTTTGTTTTTAAAGATTTTATTTATTTATTCATGAGAGAGAGAGAGAGAGAGAGAGAGACAGAGGACACATGCAGACAGAGAAGCAGGCTCTCCGCGGGGAGCTTGATGTGGGACTGGATCCCGGGTCTCCAGGATCACACCCTGGGCTGAAGGTGGCGCTATACCGCTGAGCCACCCGGGCTGCTCTCAAACTGCCTATTTAAAGATGTAACTGTGAGCATAAATTTTACAATGGCTAGAGTAGGTGATTTGAAATATTTTGTGTATTCTCATGAAAACCTCAAGGTCTATGGTTATCCTGCTTAGAAGGACTTTTGAAAGCTCTACAGGAATTTGGAATGCTCACACGTTTATATGTGCAAGAGAATATAGGAAAAGGATCATGTATAATTTGGATGCTTATCAGGAGAGGGCCAATGTAAAAGTGATGTTATAGGGACATAACAATGTAAACTAACAAGCGACAAAGTTGATAGTTGGTATATTATATGCCTATTTATTTGTAAGAAGGGAATTAAATGACTTTGCCAGTGAATACTTAAGAGACAGATAACTAAATAAAAATTCCAAATGAAGAATTGTGAGTGGGTTTTGTTTAGTTGTCCACTGAGTTGACACACATCAGTATAAAAATAGAATAGAACTAATAATTCTGAACTTCACTTACAATAAACATATCTTGGGGTACCTAGGTGGCTCAGTCAGTTAAGCATCTACCTTCAGCTCAGTCATGATTCCAGAGTCCTGGGATTGAACCCTACATTGGGCTTCTTGCTCAGCAGGAAATCTGCTTCTCCTGCTGCCCCTCACTTTACTTGTGCACTCTCTCTCTCTTTCAAATAAATTTTTAAAAATAAGGATATCAAATTTTTTAGACATTACCTCTTAGAATCAAACATCTAGAGCAGCCCCAGTGGCTCAGGGGTTTAGCGCCGCCTTCTGCCCAGGGCGTGATCCTGGAGACCCAGGATCAAGTCCCATGTTGGGCACCCTGCATGGAGCCTGCTTCTCCCTCTACCTGTGCCTGTGTCTCTGCCTCTCTCTCTCTCTCTCTCTCTCTCTCTCTCTGTGCGTGTGTGTCTCTCATGAATAAATAAATAAAAACAATTTTAAAAAATCCAAATTTTCATTTTTATTGATATGTTTACATACTTTGATTAAATATTTATATATTGATTTATATAAACTTACATGTATATAATTGCCAAAGTTTTGCCATGCAAACAAAAATTTGGATATCTGATGATACTACAAATTATTGATTTCAGTTCTCCATATATTGTATGGAAAATAATATATACAAAAGTAATACATACAGATCAATAACAAATCAATTTTTAGAAGTTTAGCACAAAATATGCCTCTTCAAAACTACCAATCACAACATTCACTTGATTCACTTAATTATGTCCCACCTTATTTGCAGTCAATTGGCAAATATTCTGCATACTCTATGAAAATTACCATGTGGATATAAATATGTATTAAAATTACTTCCCATTTTATCTCTAACTCTTAACCATGTGCATCTTTTTTCCTTTGAGAAAGTCATTTTCTTTCTTTTTTTGAGAAAGTCTTTTTCTCTATCAAAATATGTACTGTAAATATTTTATCATTTCCCCCCACATAACTACAAAGCAACTGCTACGATCCACACTAGGCACTCAATAAGCAGTTTTATAACAAGACAAATGAGGAATCATAGAGTTTTGTTCACAAACATTGGTAGGTGTGCGGGTTTGAAGGTTCTTGTGAGCTAACATGATGGATTTCAGCAAAGTGAAATCAAGCACATGCATTTATTAAACTGATTGTTTTATAATTTATGGGTGCCAAGTTGGAATTCAGAGACCCATAACCTATTTGATCAGCTACAATATATTTAAATTGAAACTTATAATGTTACATTATATTCCTAGAATTAGTGAATTAGTGTTGATTTACTTTATAACATATTTTTGTCTTGTGTATTACTGTTTGAGAAATGAGGTCAAAGCACATTACTTTCCAGATACAAGCTTACATTGTTTTAAGAACATAATGAAATTTCATTATTCTAATATATCTATATGTTCCTAAATATGGCATCAAATTCCTTCCTTATGATTCAAATATGATAATAAATTGTTTTGGTTGCATGCTGCTCAGAAATAAACCAGCCTAATACTTAATGGCTTAAAATTGGTGCTGATAAAGTACTGCCTACAGCTTGTGTCCTGGTTTTGTATGACCTGTAAACTAGAATAAGTCCATTCTTCACACTTTTAAAGGGTTATAAGAACAGGGACCATATGTGGATCACAAATCCTAAAATATATATTATGGAACCCTTTGTCAAATATGGTTGTCAATATCTGGCTTAAAACGACCACCATTTTATTATATAGTCACAATTTAGAAGGAGCTCAGCTGGTTGGTTTCTTTACTGGTTTTTCTTCAGGTCTCATGTGGTTGCAGTCAGACAGTACCTGGGCTTACAGTTGAAGCTAGTTGTTTGTAATATTGTAATACTCCATCTGGCTATTGTCTCCAGTTAGCACCTCATCATCCAGGACGTCTCTTAGCACCTCATTATCCAGGATGTCTCTTCATGGACTTCTATTTACATAATAGCCTGTATTTCTTGTACAAAGTCTTATAGCTCCAAGGGTAAAGAAGAGTGAGTTACCTTAATGCTCTTCTTAATTTAGGATCAGATCTTCCAGAATGCCACTTCATCTGCATTCTATTTGTCAAATTAGGCACAATTCTAGCCTGGATTCAAGTGGAAAGACTTAAGTTCCACCTCCTGATTGAGTATCATTTGCATCCTGTATGGGGCAGCTTTTGAGACAATCCACTTTCTGGCCATAACAATTTATTTCCTTCCATGTTGCCAAACCTACCATTCCCTTACTAGAACCCCAAAAGTTTCATCATTCTAAAGTATCAGCTTGAATTCTAGAATTCCCTAGTTCAAATCAGTTCCAGTGTGGATGAGGCTCCTCTGGTGTGATTTCTCAGCTTTTATATGTTGTCACTTTTGAGCTGAGGACCTCTGAAAGAGAAATAAATTTTCTGCACTCCACTCACTCAAAATTCAGTAGTGAGCAGAGACAGAGAATCTATAGTTGGCTTTCACGAGAAAATGGCACGAAGAGAGGAATAGGTAGCTCATGAGAATTTTAAATCCAGTTACATATATATTGAGTTCCTTGATTAGAACTTCCAGCTCCACTGAAGTGTCTTCCTACAGGTGTTGGCTCTATCTTCCTACATTTTAACTTGCTCTCTGAGTTAACTTCACTTCTAAATAAAAAATGGCATGTTTGTAGCTCAGTAGCTTTTTCAATCTTCATCCCGCTTATTGACTTGAGGGTCCAGAGGACTCTTTACTTTCTTTCTATTTTTTTTTTTTTGGACTCTTTTCATTGTAAGTTGTATCTGTCCTTTTTAGTCCAATATAACATAATTCCTTTAATAAAATTTATGAATTTTTATGTATCAGATTATAATAAAATCCTTTAGATAAAAACAAATATCTCGGGATCCTTGGGTGGTGCAGCGGTTTGGCGCCTGCCTTTGGCCCAGGGCGCGATCCTGGAGACCCAGGATCGAATCCCACATCGGGCTCCCGGTGCATGGAGCCTGCTTCTCCCTCTGCCTATGTCTCTGCCTCTCTCTCTCTCTCTCTCTCTCTCTCTCTCTGTGTGTGTAACTATCATAAATAAAAAAAACAAATATCTCTAATATCTCTTTCAAAGGTGGAATCTTTGGTATCTTGGACCTCTTGTGAGGCTGCTGAGTTAAGTGCCCTTAAATTCTTAGAAGTCCTACTTTTAACCTAGAGCCCTTTTTGTCTGGGTCAAAATGTCTAGAGATAACAAATTAGAGTTTTCTGAAGTTTAACAAAGGGGTTTACACTAATCCTTGATCTAAAGTATATGCTGAGGTGACATTTACTGGCAGTGGCCTAGATCTGACCTTTACTCTGAGGCTATTTCCTGCTTACTTCTATTTCTTATTCTTACTTTTTTATATTTCCTCTAACTTATCCTGCCAAAACTGAGTGTTCAGCTGACTTCTCCTATACTTTATCACCTATCAAACTTTATTTTTGTTATTATTAAACAAAACCAAAAACAGTTGACATTCACCATTCTGCCTAGAAACCTCATCAGTCAGATCAACATATTCTTCAGGGACTCGCTCAACCTTTTGTGAAGGCTTTTGGTAGGCTATTTTGTTATTTATTTTGCTTTTATATAATATAGGCCCCTTTCTTTCCAGCTCAAATAATAATTTTCTCCCTTTCTTTCAAGCATAACAGTCTTCACAAGGCACTTCCAGCTTTTATACACTATGGTTATTCCAAGATGAATGACATATATTCTAAGTTTTTGTTTTGTTTTACTTCTGCAACAGCAGCACATCACTTTTACATAAAAAAAAGTTGATTCCATTTCAATAATGTCCAATAACAAATAACTCCAAAGTGTAGTACCCAACAGAACAATCATTGTATCTCATGATTCTGGTTGACCAGAGCAGAGCTGGTAGGTTGCTTTATAGATCTAGCTTAAGGTCTCTTGTATAGGTACAGTCAGATAATGGTTAGGCTTGTCTTCTGAGTCTGCATGTCTGGTGTCTCTGTACTTCTCTATGTGGACTCTCCACATCATATCTAAGCTATCATGACATCTTCCAGTGGCTCTTTCTTCATCAGTATTCTTAGATTTCTTACATGGCATCTTAGGGCTTTATGATGGAGATGGTAGCTGCTAGGTTATCTTACTGCCTGAGATCAGAAGCATTTAACCCTCACTTTATTCACATTTTATTGACAAAGCAGTCTCAGGACTAGCTTGGGTTCAAGGGAAGGAGAATTTCTACTCTTGATGACATGTGCTGAATGCACATGGAGTGAATGGTGGATAGGTTTTACACTATCTTTAGAAATTTGCTAATACATATAATGTGTCTGTGTGTTTGTGTGAATTTAATCCTTTTTTCAAAGATTTTATTTACTTATTTAGAAAGAGACAGAGAGAGAGGGAGGTATCAAGGGAAGTGGCAGAGGGAGAGAGAGAGAGAGAATCTCAAGTAGACTCCATGCTAAACAGAACCATATACAGGGCCTCATCCTATGACCATGAGATTACAGTCTGAGCTGAAACCAAGAGTTAGATGCCCAACCAAGTGAGCCACCCAGGCACCCCTGATTCTTTATTTTTGAAACAAAATTAAATTATTTTCTTGTTTTTCTTTGCATTTCAAGGAATAAAACAAATGCTGGTTTATCCAACTCTCCTATTTACCTCCCTCTCCAAATGAAATAGTTACTAGAAATAAGGTAGGATAATGTATAAAGTACCTTTTTCAGTTTGTACTGTTTTAGGACTTCACTCTTATTAGTCTAATTGGGACATTTTAATTGCTATTTAGAAATTTGTGACAACATTGAAATTTATAATAGGATTTTAATATGTTTATTTCTATAGACATGTGGCCTGGATGAATGATATAATAATTTGTCTTGAAAAGATAAAATCCCAAAAGCTGGAAAACAAGCAAGGGCATTCAGTATGACAGGTAATATAAACAGTAGAGGTGACATTTCTGGAGGATTTAGTGTCCCAGAATTAGCAATGTCTTAATATGTGTAGCTTAAGATTCTGACCTCTCATCCGGACAGTGCAAATTAGAAACTGAATATGTCCAATATAACTATACTTCTAACACTATGTAATCAGGCCAATATGGCTCACACAGACAAAAATTATAGGTATCCTTTCTAACAAATCATAATTTAATTGACTGTTCAACTTAGAGATAAATTCTAGCAGCAAAATTTAATGTTCAGATACTTCATCCCTCTAACTGATATTGAAAACATTTGCTTCTCTTTGAGGGTTACATTTGCACTATTTTTTGTAAGTTTGGAAAAGAGTAGACAAACTTTGAAAGAGAATATTTTTTCTATGACTTTTAGGGGAAGAAGTTCAGTTTTCTTTGTAACATGTTTTAGGCATGTTGATATATCACATATAAATGTTATTCAGATAATATTGTCACATATATATTATATATATTATATATATATATATATATATATATATATATATATAAAATAATTGAGGTACTGGCTTCAATAGAAAGTAAATTACAAGTTCTCAGAATTTGAGTTGATGCCCAGAATTAGAAAGTTTTATGTAATGGTGTATGAAAATTATGCATTTTAACTGCCACCACTCCAGGTTACCGTAACACCTTTTGAAACTTGAATTATTGAGGTGGATATTTTCTTCAACATCTCCTCACAGTAGTGAAAACACCAGTATAATGATTTCATACTTAGGCATTATTCCACATATGTTGTCATTTTTAAGGTAAAAATATGTGAATTTACTTTAGAAATTGAGAAACATATCTATTTTAATATAATCTCCCCTTGGGTAATTACCTTGTGAAGAGTGTGCATATTTTTTCAGTTCTTCTCCTTTATCATGGCTGCATTATTCGTATAGGTCCTAAAAGACAGAGAAACTCACTCATTAGAATCACTGCAATCTGTTAGTGTTAGTTTATGTGAAATTTATACTCCCTGCATGGAATTGATCACTGAATATACTAAATCTCTTTAGATTGGGGTAGATCCACTTTAGAACAGTAATAATTCTGTACTTTTCAAAATAACTGCAGTTGGTTGAATATATAAATTGAACTTCAGAGACATATTTTTCTGCTCCAATGTGCAATAGTGCAGCCACATAGTAAACCTTGGAATATCATACCAGCAAATTGGCTTCTGAGCAACAATAGAGCACATGGTGACTTTTGCACTCAAAAGAGACTAGCAGATGGTGAATAATTCAGAGAGACTCAAAAATATTCCAAACTTTGAAAATAGTAGGAGTAAATCACAAGCACAATATGAAGAGGTGGGTGGCTAGTATGGACTCTTACACCAGAGTCCCAACAGTTTTCTATGTGAAGAAACCAACTTCAATCCAGATGGCTGCCTATATCATTAAAATCACAGATAATTTAAATACCTCCTCAATCTTATGGAAGGTAGTCTATTTTCCAATATGCTGACAAATACCCATGGCTTATGATTTCATATTTCCCTCTGGTTCCAATTGTATTGTTACTAAATTCTCTCTCTTATTCATTGTTGCCATGTCTTGTTTCCCTGCCCAAAACTAACTCAAATACGAAACATAACAATTTTCCCTTGTTCTCTCTTATAAGCCAATTAGAAAAAAAAATAGGTGCATTTAGATAGCAAAAGATACTCAAGACTTAGGGAAACTTGTTAAAATTATAATTAAAATGGTAGATAAAGTAAAGATAAACATTTAGCTTTTCTTAAGCTTCCCTTGTCTACACACCTCCAAAAATTATCCTAGATACCACTTATAAGATGCCTTAGATCTTTCTTATGATACACTTAGTATTTAAACCTTTTTAAAAAATCTGCTCCATAAACTCAATATTCCTAAGCAATGTACACGTATAATAAAATAAAATGGATAGTTTTAAAAAAATGAGTAAAATTTGTGGAAAATCTTTCATAGGGAATTAACACCTTTGGGGCAAGAGTTGTAGTGGTGGTCTTCACTAAAATAAAGATCAATTATTTAATGTTTTTAGAATATTAAAATATTTCAATAATCGAACTGAAAATATGTATGTAAAATGATACTAAAAATTAACCATAATCCAACATTTGTTACATAACTCCTGGTAGCTTTTCATTTATTTCTCTATTATTCTTTTGATATATACTAAAGATCTACCCAATCGGAGATAATCTCATCTGACATTTTATCTTATTTCTTTGATTTTTATTTGCATATTTGAAACTATGGAGGCCAAGACCAATATATTAATATGTAAAAAAATAATATTCAGTGGATCTAAAAGAGGCTTGGTGAAAGATTCACAGTAGATGGCTTATTATTAAATTATTTATTCATATTTAAATTATTGTTAATATTAAATAAAATCTAATAATTCAAGTATTCATCATGATGTTTGGAATTAAGGAATAATTACTAATATTTCTTTTTTTAAAGATTTATTTATCTATTTATGATAGACATGAGAGAGAGAGAGAGAGAGAGAGAGAGAGAGAGAGAGGCAGAGACACAGGCAGAGGGAAAAGCAGGCTCCATGCACCGGGAGCCCGATGTGGGATTCGATCCCGGGTCTCCAGGATCGCGCCCTGGGCCAAAGGCAGGCGCCAAACCGCTGCGCCACCCAGGGATCCCAACCCCCTAATATTTCTTGAGTGACACTTATGTTGTACATTTTGTAGATAAATAAGTAAAACTTTACATTCACATTTTCTGAAATGCAATTGTTAATTATTTTGGCTAGTGATAGAACAAAAGATGTTTCTGGTTTGTTTTTTAAATGATTATCAGACACACGGAAATATTCATCTGTATTATATCAATAAAGAAATGGGTCAAGAAAACATCATTTTAGGGCACCCTAGTGGCTCAGTTTTTGAGCCTCTGATTCTTGGTTTCCATTTCTGTCATGATCTCATTGGTTGTGGGATCTAGTCCCGATTTGACTCTGGGCTCATCCAGGAGTCTGCTTAAAAATTCCCTCCCTCTGCCTCTTCTCCCACTCTTGCTCCTGCACTCTCTCTCTTTCAAATAAATAAATCTTTTAAAATATGTTATTTTAAAATCTGAGAAAACATTTCAACAAACTCTGACCTAACTAATAGAAGCGAATTTCTTCAATTGAAAATGGGCAGGTATTAAAAAACAGAAGTGGTATCATATTTAATGGTAAAAGAAAGAATGTTTTTTTCCCTAAAATCAGAAATATAGCTTAATGTCCTCTCTCCTCATCCAGCACAGTACATGAGATTCTAGACAGTGCAATTAGCCAACTGGGCAAAATAAAGAGACAAAAATATCGGTTTTAAAATTATTTTATTCATATACAACATTAATATGTATAAAGAAAATCTTAAGACTTTTACATACACACAGATGTATAAAAACTAATGAGCTCAGCAAGAGCTCAGGGAAATATATAAAAATCAAATGTACTTCTAGCAGTAAATAATTGAAAATAAATAAGAAAGCAACTACATATTCATAGCATCAAAAAGAATATGATGCTTAGAAACGTATTGAACAAAACAAGTGCAAAAAGGTATACACAAACTTACAGAGCTTTCCTGAGGGAAGTTTTTAAAAGATCTAATTAATGAAGAGTATTATGTCCATGAATTCAAAAGCTCATTATTACTAAACTGAGAATTCCTGATCTATATAGATTAGGGCAGTTTCTATTAAAGTCTGAGTACTATTTCCCAAATGTTACAAGCTATTCCTAAAATATATATGGAAAAAGAAAAGACATAGAAACTTAAAAACAGAGAGAGAGAGAGAGAGAGAGAGAGAGAGAGAGAATGAACTTGCAGTGCCTGACTCAAAAGTTGTTTTAGTAGGCTCCACAGGTGAAGCCTGAAGCCAGGCTTGAACTCTTGACCTTGAGATCAAGACCCGAGCTGAGATTAAGTGTCCTCTGCTCACAGCGGACTGAGCCGGACTGGGCCACCCAGGAACCCTGACTTCAAAAGTTCTTATGAAAAGGAATGACCTTAGCAAGGTAGCTTTGATGGCTCATCTCTCCACAAAAAAACAGCGAAAAAATGAGCAAAAAGTGCCAGAATCAATTTGCTGGACCTCTGGAGCACAGGGAGGGGTTTAGATAAATCAAGTAAATGCTAAATCTAGGAAGATTCACCTTTGAAACGGTAGAAGTTTGCAGCATGTTCACTCGTCCTTCACTAGCGCGCTCCCCCACTCACCCCAGCCCTGGCAGCCCAGCAGCACGTGACCTGGCTCCGGCCCCCGCAGAAGAGATCGCCCAGAGCTTGCGTCTGCTGGGACCGTCTCGAGGCCGCCTGAAGAACCGACGCAGGGCATTTCACTTTGTTACAGCTAAACTGGAGCTCGCTCAGGGCGGAAAGGGAGATATGATGAGAGCATTCCTCGAAAAATGTTGAAAGGCCAGGGAAAAACCTCTCTGGGACACATGATGCCAGTTCAGGCGAACAGTAAACATGATGGAGTCTGGAGGGCAGAAAAGAAAGCTGAAGAGAGAGAGTCTTTGGAGGTAGGTGAGGGACTCAAAAGCTCTCGCAGGTGCTGACAAATATGTGCCGCTTGATGAAAGTTCTGCGCATCCGCACCGCCCGGCCCATGCTCAGAAAAGACCCGCGAAGACCAAAGCTTTCACCTCTGGCTTGTCTTCATCCCACCCGGGAGATGAGAGTGCAAACCGTGTGAACGAAGCAGCCTACCCAAGTGTCAGAAGAATAACTAACAGAGCCAATCTGCAAAGACAGGGAAGGTAAAGGTATATGTTTTCTTACCTTTTCTTTGTCTTCTTCCAACACCCCCCACCCTACCTCCCCTTTTGCTCCAGGCATTTAAGAAAACCTTTGTCAACAGGCAACTTGTACCTGCTGCACAGCTTTCTTTGGTCCAGGCTCTGCTCAAAACTAGCTGCTTTTCCAGTCAATCAGTAAATGAGACACAATAGCACACCCAAATGAGGAATACGTTGCCTTTAAAATTCTAAAGGCCATTTTACCTCTGTGTGTGTGTGTGTGTGTGTGTGTGTGTGTGTGTGTGTTTCTGTGGTAGGAGGGGCAGGATACAGCAACTCATACCCTTGTACCCTCATACCCTTAGAGGGTAGAGTTTGACCAACCATTGGGCTTCTAGAAATTTCAGTGAGGTGAAAAGCCCTTGAATTGTAGGATTTGTCTAAATTAGTTGTATTTCCTGATTACTAGGTCCAATCAGCATAATGTCATCAATGTTAAGGACCCGTGTGCTGTCTTGTGGAAGGGAAAGAGGATCAAAATGTCTCTTGACTAAATTCATATGTCTGGAGAGCTAATATATCTCTGAGATATTTTGCTCTCCTTGCCAGCTGATAGAAAAATGCTCTAGTGGTCCTTACCAACAGCTATAAAGCAAGAAGCATTTTCCAGATCAATAGCTGCGTACAGGGTAGTAGGGAACTTCGTTTCAAGTAATGAAAACACATCTGCGACGGCAACTGCAATTTGAGACACCACTTGATTAAGGTTATAATAATCCACTGTCATTGTCTGAGTATACCATTATAAACTCACCAACATTATAGATCTTTGCAAATCAGTGCTCTGATTTGTGCCTTGGTTCTATAATTCATTAGCATAACCATACTCACCTTATCTTTGACAATTAAGTACAGTCACGAAGGCACTGTTAACCAGGCTCCCATTATGACTATTACATTTTAGGGGTTACAGTTTGCTGGTAGTAATTTCTGCCCTAATCTCTAGTCTACAAACAAGACACACATAGAGCTTTTCAAGAATGCTAGAGCTTCTCTCATAGATAAATTTCTCATAGTCAAGGTGGAAAATATGTACTTTGAAGCAGATCTACATAAGTATACTCTGGCATTCCAGTATTCCTAATGTCTGGACACCTGCCTCTATGTTATACCAAGGCAGTTTTAGCATTTTAACTTCATTTAGTATGGGCTATATTTGACCTTTCAAAACCCTCAAACTTATACATCAAATCCAGGATCTCTCCTTAGTGAACAATATCAATAAATTCAGCCTGACACAACTTTATATTTTGGCCATTATGATTCACTATCCTTATGATCCAGTTCCACACATATTCACTACATTTTATTCTGCATAAATTGTATAAAAATCCAGATATGTGGGAGTATCATGCCACTTCTCATGAGTCAAACTTTGTATCTCATCCTGTGTAGCCTATTGGGATTTGAGTCTAGTTATAGTCTAAAACCAAAGATTGATGATAGGGCTAGGTCCTGAGTAGAATCAGCAGTGACTTGCTAGGCAACTACCCCAGGAGATGCAATTACAGGTTCTCTAGGTGAAAGAGAGTTAACTCACAGAGGCAGGGGAGGAATAGCTGCTGCTTCTGGCAAAGAAGACCAAGCAGAATTGGTGGGTTCAATGTCTCCAGCTTCATCAAAATCTGCCCATATCTCAAAATCTCAATTTTCAGGATCCTATTCCCTCCTCATCCATAACTTCACTTTAGGAAGACATATTTAATCTGTAGAGCAGATCAACCTGTGGGGTTGATAATTCAATTTGTTTTGTAATTCAACCACTTAAAGTATTTATGGGTTTGATTTTCAGAAATTTCTGAATTTTTTCAAAGTTATAGGAGATAGTGATTTATTTCAGGACATATAGAGATTTTAAGTCATTAGCACACAGTTAGAGCTGGGAATTTGGAGCCCTGAGATCTTTGTTACCCACTTTCTTCTCACAGGATCAACAAGCCAATTCTATTTTACTCCTTAGTTTGAATAAAATATTCTAAGGTAGTAAATACATGATCATGTGGAACCTTGCTTTCTGTAAGCATATGATTAGGAATATCCAATGGCAGTATTTTCATATTGCCATTGTCACATTATGCCATGGACTCTCAGTGCCCTCTTGATTACTAAACATACAGTCATTAGTGCCTTTAAATCTAATCAGGTTAGAGAACCAATTCCATACCAAAATCAATTCAGGAAACTTGTCTTTAAGATTGTATTCCTCTAGAACTATTTCAGGTACCAAAATATTTATCAGTCAGGGTTCAGCCAGAGAATCAGAACTAGTAGGGAATATATTGATATCTATTGCAATAGATTAACTTATATAATTGTGGATCTGGCTAGACAAGTGTGAAATTCCTACTGCAGAATACCAGGCACCCTTGGACATAAGCTGAAGTTGCTGTCCACAAGCACTTATCTTCGTCTTCAGAGAAGACTCACCTCTGCTTTTTAACTGATTGAAGCAGGATAACCCGCAAGATTATCTATGATAATTCCCTTACCTAAAGTCAATTGATTATGGACTTTAATCACATCTACAAACTACCTAGATTACTGTTTGACTGAATAAATGGAAAACTGTAGCATAGCTAGATTGACATACACGCAAGAAGACCATCTCATGTATAAATGTATATATCTATATTACTCACAGAATCTTGAAGGAGCAATCAGCAATTTTTATTATTAAAATAAACCTACATGCATATATCAAATTTATTTGTAAGGTAATGGATCTTTTGACTTTCATATCAGTTACAAGATAAGGCTGACTGCTATCCTTATTTAAATTTGATTTTGCTGTTAAAGTTTTAGTGGATGCAATAGATTGGAAATAGCAAAATTAAGAATCATTATAACTAATTTGGTTGGAACACTAGAAAATTGTGTAGTTCGTTGAATTTGGATCCCATATTTGATAACAATTATCTATCATTAAACACTAGACTTACATGCCCCATGGGATGCCTAGATACCTAAAATCTATTTGAAGTATTAAACTTCACCTTGAATTCAGTGTAGGACATACATGAAGTGAAATCCATCCATCCTGTTTAAATTACTCCTCTCTCTGTCTTTTTCCACTTATTGCTAAGTATATATTTCTGCTCTACAGTTTAAATATATCTGTTTGCATTAATAACGAATAAGAAAGCAAATAGATTTTTAGGTAAAGAGACATTAAGTCTTATCTTAATACTAATTCTTAAGTTTAGAAACAATTTTTATGTATGATTAATTTGGAACTAATATGATAGAGAAAAAACCCTTGAGATGCCTGGGTGGCTCAGGGGTTGGGGATGTGCCTTCTGCTCAGGGCATGATCCTGGAGTCCCAGGATTGAGTCCCACATCGGGCTCCCTGCTTCTCCCTCTGCCTATGTCTCTGCCTCTCTCTGTGTGTCTCATGAACAAATAAATAAAATCCTTAAAAATAAAAAGAAAACTGCCTCCAACCTCTCATGTTACTTTAAAAAAAATAAATCTCAAAGTGTTTACTTTGTTGGTAAGATTTCAAAGACAATTCTCGTTAGGAAAATATCTTAATTTCTTGTAAATTGGTAAAAATGATGAGCCCCTAAATTATAGATGAGAAAAGTGAGACATAAGGAAAAAATAGACAAAGTTAAAATATTTTGAAAAGTAGTTATACATGAGAGACACCTAACTCTGGGAAACGAACAGGGGTAGTGGAAAGGGAGGTGGGCAGGGGTTTGGGGTACTGGGTGATGGGCACTGAGGGGGGCACTTGGCGGGATGAACACTGGGTGTTATGCTATATGTTGGCAAATTGAACTCCAATTAAAAAATAAATACAAAAAATAATAATATAATGGGTTAAAAATAAAAGTAGTTATATAAAACTAGTATTTCTGGAACATAAAAGGTATAATAAATTAGTATTTACAGAATATGGCCTATTCATCTATCTGAAATGTATATTTGTTTTGTTTTGTTTTGTATATTTGTTTATACTAGAATGACTCTTTTGGAGTAAGAACAGTTACATATCACCTCTTTTGGTATACTTCTATGGTTTTAGTCTTTTTCCTTCAATGAGTATGTGTGATATATAAAAGATAGAAAATAAACTATGATATGAATTAAAAAAAAGAATGATTATAAATAATTTGGAATTTCATCTATTATTTTTTCCCAATATAAGGAAGGATACTGTACAAGACAAAAAATTACCAACTGATATAGAGTGTTGGCATGTATATGTTAGTCATTCTTATGCATTGCATTAAGAATGTATTACAGAGATTTTATAAAATGTACTCCATTGATCGAGCAAGACTTTTGGCTTAGTTGGATACATAAGATATACATAAAACACATATGGAAATAGAGTTATCATAGCACAGGTTATCATAGCATAAGTTACAACTTAGCCAGAAAAATGTAACTTTTCCACTTGTGCAATTATTTATTGACTTTTTTTTTTTTAATCAGTGAACTTTACTTAGGCTTTTGGAATTTAAAGATATGAGACCTCCATGTAATTTCTCAAAACTTAATTTGTAGATAGCAATTAAATTTATTGTCTTTAAATCAAAGTATTTTATAAGTATATAATATATATTATATATATATAAATATATAATCCGATTGAATGCTATTCAATGCTATTCAAAAGCTAGGCAAAGAAAATACAATTCACAGAATAGTACATGAATCACTGTATTAAATAATATTGATTCATTATTCCAACCTAAGTTTGTATTCATCTCAAATCATAATCCTCTCTACTTTTTCTTTTTTCTTTCTCTTTTGATGGTACTTCCCAGAGAACTATTAAATAATATTGAGGTAGCTGAAGTGTCAAAATGTCCAACATGATTTAAGCAATTTATGTAACTGACTCCGATTTATTTGGAAAGTTATTAAATAATTCAAAAACATTCCTAAAATTGGCTCACTTCCAAAAGATTATATTGCCAGTCATGGTGATTCATTGGATCACTAGCTGATCAAGAATTCTGGAGTTAATAATTGCATGATCTTGAAATAGTTTGCTTAGTAAAACCGGGAAGGGGCGTTGATAGAAAACTATCAGTGACCATTTTATTGAAATTTTTTATCAATTTCATTGAAATTTGTACATCTACAGGGCTTTGTCAAAAAATTTAAAATGTTCTAAAATAAATATCATACCTAAAATCAAATATTTACTCTTATTTAAATTTTCTGTAAAGGCATCAAAATACTCAGTAATGGTAATTTTTGCTCAGTCTCATTTTTTTTTCTTTCTACAATATTATTTTGCTATTCTTCTTAGAAATTATTATAGTCTCACTTTTATAATGAATATATTATTACTTTATAAACTGAACAAATGACTGAAGATTTATTTATTTTTTTTTAAATTTTTATTTATTTATGATAGTCACAGAGAGAGAGAGGCAGAGACACAGGCAGAGGGAGAAGCAGGCTCCATGCACCAGGAGCCCGATGTGGGATTCGATCCCGGGTCTCCAGGATCGCGCCCTGGGCCAAAGGCAGGTGCCAAACTGCTGCGCCACCCAGGGATCCCATGACTGAAGATTTAAAACTAAAATCTTTCCTCATCTGCATTACCCATCATTTTGAGGGATTGAAAGTGTCAGAATATAATAATATACATCAAATGAAAGATCCATGCCTGCTATGAATATTTACCTTTAAGGCTAGAACATCTTTTTAGAAATATGTTTTTAGCTACAAAGTTCATAATGAAGATTATTTTATTTTTTACAGGTAGGAAAACATGTCAGTACTAATAAGAGCAAATTAGAATAAAGCAGAAAATATCCTGTGCCATACTTTGACACGTAGGCAAAGCAGATCTAGAAAAGTGTAATAAAAATAAGGTCTCGGTATTACCTTCTGACAGTTTAAAAAATCATAATAATAAAATTTGCATTTTGGATGCATAATATATTCCTGAAGTTATATAATATGAATTATTTTAAAAGTAACTTGATAAAAAAATATGAAACGTTGCATTAAGTTACATCTAAGGTTATTCTTATAGTTAATTATTATAGCTATCTTACTATAATTTTGAGTTCTTAAATGAACAGTGCATATCTTAGCATAGTAGCATCTTAAATACTGAATATTTTTTAAAAACTACACAGAAGTTTAATATGAAAAAGTAAAAACTAGACACATTTCTCTGGAGTATTGACTAACAGTATCCTGAAAATGTTGAATTTACACTAATTTTTTTAGCTTAGTCCACTGTGGACTGTAATAGCACACTGTAGCTATTTAATAATGATTTGGAAAATGTATGAATTAAAACAATGATTCAGAGATAATTATTTTCAAATTGGATTCAGATCAAATGGCATTAAGTAATTTTATAAACTCATGTTCATGCCTTCATTAATCATGTTATTTAAAATGTATTTAGCAAGCACAAAATATGGACTCTGTTTTAAGAGGATGGCATTAAAAATTGAATAGAATATGTTGGTTTACTCTAAAAAAAATAATCCAAATGTTACTGGGATGCAGATGTATTAGTTTTGTATGGCCGCTATAACAAATTGCCATAAGCTTAGTGGCTTAAAACAATGCAAATTTATTTTCACACAAACCTAGAAGCCACATGTTTAAAATTAAGGTGTCACCAAGGCCGCATTCCCTCTGGAGACTCTAGGAGATAATCTGTTTCTTGATTCTAGCTTCTGCTGGATGGCAGCAATTCTCGGTTTATGGCTATTTCACTCCCAATTTCTGCCTCCATTTTCACATCTCTCTGAATCTTGGTTTTATGTTGAAATAACACTCTATGGGAAGATGGAGAATACTTGGAATGATGGTATACTCTAATATAGGGCATACTAGAGATAGATTAGTTTTAGGGGAAAAGATAAAGTTTCATTTGTTTATGTTGAAATAAAATTTATTTATGACATCTAGGAAGGTATTTTAAGTATGTAATTAGATATTTTGGCCTGGAGATAGAGGTATAAATAGGTGGGTCTTCTGAGTACAGATATTAATTTAAAACATAAATACTTTGGTATTCTAAATTAAGATGAAACAGTGCAAGTAAAGTGACCCTAGGTCCAAACATTGAGGATCAATTAATAGCTGAATAACAGAACATGAATTTACAAAGAACAGAGAGGAGTATGGCAAAGAGAATTATGAAAGAAATATGGAAAGTTAATTAGAGGAGATAATGGGATATATTGTTTAAAGGAAGAAGTAGCAAGGATTGTTTCTTTCTTAACTAAGAAAATCTGGCTGCACTAGGAAAAAAGAAAAAAAAAGGCCTTTCTCCTTTAAGTAAACAAGAGACATTTTAATAATTGCTTTCTAGCAATCAGCTTTTATTTGCCTTAATATAAGCTTTGAAGCAGTTATCTTAGTGTTCACTACCCTGTAATGATGTTAAGAGGTCAAGTGAGATTAGTAATTAGAATGTCCCTTGGATTTAGCAGTATGTATGGCATTGTTGTGATCACAACAAGCTATACCTGTGGGAGATGAAATCAAACCAAAGTACGGAATAGGAGATTGAGGAATAAGGATTGGAAGGGCAAACAAAGTCTAAAGTGTTTTTTGAGGAGGCTAGAAAGTCTATAATTGGAATGATCTATGAATTTATTGTGTATTGTATCGCTTCTAGTTTCTAATAACAAGGACAAATGTGACCAAAACAAAAGTTAACCTGAAGAACCAAAATGAGAGACAGTGGCATGGTATACATAAAAAGGAAAGGGAAATGGGTAGTTCTTGTAAAAGAAGAATGGAAGCCTTAGGACAGTATGTTATTTTGTCCTTAAAGAGGATGACTGAAAAAAAAAAAAAGAGGATGACTGACATTTCTCTATTAAAATTGCATGGTAAAAATAAAATAAAATAAAAATAAAATTGCATGGTAATATAATAACATATAGGCAACATACATGTATGTTGGTATTGGTATTGAGAATATCAGGGGTGGGTACCATTTTCTTTTGTTTGCTCATGTATACAAAGGGAGTGGGAAAAGGTTAAGAAAATAAGTGGTATGCAGGAACAATAGAAAATGTGTGAAGTAATGATTATTAAATAACATAAAATTTCAAAGTATTCTTGGTGGGGACAGTTATGTAAGGTTTCTGTGTATGATGTGAGTTTTCCATAAGTACTTTCTGCTCAAATATATATGACAACATAAGGATGCTTAGGTTTTTGTGAAATGGAGTTTTATCTAGACAGTTAGGAAAAAAGCCTTTGGTCAAGAGTATTATTCAAATGATTATGTGTTAACTCTATTACAGTACAAAGATAAATGTAGAAATATGAGTCCCGATGTGAGTTGAGACAGAGTGAGGGAGACAATAAATAGAAGAAGGTGAACAAGTGGATTGTATATACCTAAATAATATCTAAAAACATATAGAAATATTTCCTATAGGATTTCATTGTGCTTAGTTTGGAAATAGCAAAGACTTGACTCTGTCTGGGTTTGTTGGACTCCTATTAGGAGCTCAGTGACCTATCTCACTGCGAGGCATCTCAACCAAGCCTGATTTAGAAAACTCTAGTAGATGAAGTCCTATTCAGGATACAGTACAGTATTTACCAAAAGAAAGATAAAATGTAGTTCACATGTTTCCAAAAATTATCTAAATAATACTGAGAAAGCCTGGTAAGAAATTCCACTTACAGTAATTTGGACAAATGAAGTTAACTGAAAAAGCATCCAACTTCAGAACATCAAAAATGCTTGATAAAGTAAAATACACATCCCTTTTATCTAAACTTATAATAAAACAAGGGAAATAATGACAGACCAAAACCAGGATTCCAAAGTGGAAACATAATTTTGAGACTCTAATGGATATTAGATCCTTTGCCAAAACCCCAGCATTATGTTTTAATATTCATACAGAAAAGATAGACTCTTAACTATAGAGAACAAACTGATGGTTACCAGAAGGGAGGTGGGTGGGGGGACAGGTTAAATAGATGAGGTAAATCTGTTGTGATGAGCACTGGGTGTTGTATGTAAGTGTTGAATCACTAAATCGTGCACCTGAAACTAATATTACACTGTATGTTAACTAAATGGAATTTAAATAAAAACTTAAAAAAAAGACAGGAGCTTAGATGTACTAATGTTAGAGACTACTTTATTAAGTATGAACCTGAATGAATAGAGCACCAATGAAAGAGTGGACAGGAAAATCTTGGCATCCTAGAAAAAGAAGGCTATCTTCTTAAACTCAGGTCTACATAGGAAAAAATAATAGTGGAAAGTTCTTTTACAAATCTGTGATTTTTATATTGCATTCACAATGGTGTAAGGTTTATACTACCTGAATGGTCTGGTTTAGAAATTAAATTAAAGTGGTCTCAGGTTGCCAATAAACACAGATGCTTAAATAATGCAAGAGCAAATCCTCTCTGGAAAAACAGATCTATTCAAGTCCTCATGATCCTTGACAATGATATCAACCGTGAGTTTACAATAAAACACTTTAAAACATGGAGAAACACGTTGATATAAATAGAAACAAAGGGAATGGAGTCTGCAAGTACTTCAGATATTGGAATTTCCACATACAAATGTTAGAATACAAGAAAAATAATGTAAAAACACAAAGCAAGCATTAATAATAAGAAAGCTAATATAGTTATATTAGTGTGAAATAATATAGATATTGTGGCTAAAGACCTAAAAGGGATGCAGAGCATTTGATTAATGATAAAGAGTTTAATGCAGTAAGAAATTGCATTTAAAATTTTATTAAAAACTGCTTCAGGGATCCCTGGGTGGCTCAGTGGTTTAGCATTTGCCTTCAGCCCAGGGTGTCATCCTGGAGTCCTGGGATCGAGTCCCACATCAGGCTCCCTGCATGGAGCCTGCTTCTCCCTCTACCTGTGTCTCTGCCTCTCTCTCTGTGTATGTCTCTCATGAATAAATAAATAAAATCTTAAAAAACTGCTTCAATTTAAAACTTCAGTAAATCATAAAAATAATCTCAAGTTATGTAAGACTAAATTTTGCAGAAAGGTGGAAAAATGGACAAATCCACTTGCATTTGCAGATTCAAAAATTTCTCTTTAGTAACTGATATATTAAACAGGCAGTTTAGTAAGGATAAAAGGATCATCTAAAGATGTATGCAAACATACTTACACAATAAACTGTAAAAACGTATTTCAAGCCCATCATATATTGACAATTAAAAACTGACTGCCGGGATCCCTGGGTGGCGCAGCGGTTTAGCGCCTGCCTTTGGCCCAGGGCGCGATCCTGGAGACCCAGGATCGAATCCCACGTTGGGCTCCCGGTGCATGGAGCCTGCTTCTCTATCTGCCTGTGTCTCTGCCCCTCTCTCTCTGTCTCTCTGTGACTATCGTAAATAAATAAAAAATTTAAAAAAAATAAAAATAAAAACTGACTGCCAATTGAAAGGATACAGAACTAAAACCTTATATTAACTGTAATAAAATTAATTTGGAAATTCATTTAAAATTTATTGAAAACTCTCCATAGTAATGGGATTCAGTTGAATCTTTATTTAAATGTAAACATAGTTCATGTATATGAGACTCAAAGGACTGAAAGCCAATGATCAAAAGATCCAACCTAGTAATTTAGAAGGGAAGGCCAGCACAGCAAATGAAAGAAAATAGAAGAAAGAAAAAGATAAACATAATATCAGAATTATGTAGCCAAATATTGCTTCTTTGAATGTTAATTATTTTCATGAATTGGATATACAGAAAAATAAAATGTATTAGAAAGCACTAGGGAGACATAGGTACAAATGAAGGACAAATTAAGTGACAGATTGAAAGAAAAATAGAAATACAATTTTACCTATAAACTTAAAAATTTAAATTGTAACAGTCTAGTTATTATCAAACATATCAAGAAGAAACTCAAAATTTAAATATTTCTATAATTTAGAATTTTATAATTGAAAAATCGATGTTCATATAGAACTTGAATCACTAGTTAAAAATTGTCATGAACAGCATCCAAGCAAAACTAGGTGACAGTGGTGTATACATGAGAATATTAAAATAGGAATAAGTGGAGGTCAGGCACTGAATAGCAAAAGGGAGCCTGGGTGGCACAGTCAGTTTAGCGTCCAACTCTTGGTTTTGGCTCAGGTCCTGATCTCGGGGGTTGTGAGATCCAGCCTTACATCTGGCTCCATACTCAGCAGAGTCTTCTTGAGATTCTCTCCCTCTCCCTCTCCCCTCTCTCTCTCTTTCTAAATAAATAAATAAATCTTAAAAACAAAACAACAACAACAACACTGAACAGCAAGTCAATTGCATAATGTATCAACAGCTGTGAGGAAGAAGTAGTAGGAAGACAGATTTATGAAGGGCTTGATAACTAGAAAGCATAGAGATTTCCAATAGGTGCTCACCTTCAAAGTGAAGGATCATAAATGCTTATGGAAATCTCAGCAGGGCAGTTTGATGAGTAGCCCAAAATGTGAGGGGCTTTGGAGGCTATAATTTCCAACACAAATACTTGCACTAAGAACAAATTCCTGGGAGTAAAACCAAAGAGAAAAGAAGAGGAACAGTAAGGGCAATTGAAAAAGAAAGTACAGATAAAAACAAAAGGGTAGAAAACAAGGCACATTTTAGAAATTTTTATAAATACACATTTTCAATAATTGCTTGTGATTACAACAGAAGAAGAAACATTAGAACCATGAAGCTAAGGGAAACTATCTTCCCCTCAATACTGATTATTCCCTTCTCAGAGTATAGATCTGGGGTTTGTCAGCTTACTCGCTATTGAGATTTTGGACCAGACAATTCTTTATTGTGGGAGGCTATCCTATGCATTGTAGGATTGGTAGCCATATCCTTGGTCTTACCCACTAGCTGCCAATGGCAATCCACCAGTTACGATAACCAGAAATGTCTGCAGACACTTCCAGATGCCCCCTCGGTGATAAAATTATCACTATTGGAGAGATCATCTCACCTAAGCATTAGCGATAGAAAAGAGTTGTGGCTGAATGCCACACAAGTCACTGCCAGAACAAGAGGGAGAAAGAGAGTGAATGTCCTTAGCCACAATGATGGCAAATGAGAAAAAAATATGCCCACAAAACACATACTCAGAAGAACCAAAAGAAGTAAAAAAAAAAAAAAAAGTTATGAACAAAAGCATAAATAACAATTAGGAAAATTTTATAAATGAGTTATGACAAAAGGGTGATCTGAAATGGAAATTGACAAAGCATAGATAAAACTTTTTGAGAAAAGTTAAATGTAATGAGGGCCAAAGTAGAAGGAATACAAGAATGAGGAAACACCATGGGTGTGGACCCATGACCATCAGATCCACTGATGTATTACATATCACACCATCCAGAAGACTAGGGAATTTCTTTAGAGTTGATACTGCCATCTTTGGAAGAGCCAGGGAAACTTCATTGCAGCGTTAAACTGCAAAAGTGCATTTATAGATCAAACAGGGTATCCAGGGATCCCTGGGTGGCGCAGCAGTTTGGCGCCTGCCTTTGGCCCAGGGCGCGATCCTGGAAACCCGGGATTGAATACCACGTCGGGCTCCCAGTGCATGGAGCCTGCTTCTCCCTCTGCCTGTGTCTCTGCCTCTCTCTCTCTCTCTCTCTCTCTCTCTCTCTCTCCCTGTGTGACTATCATAAATAAATAAAAATTTAAAAAAAACAAAAAACAAAACAAAACAAACAAAAAACCAGGGTATCCAATATCCTTTGCAATAGTCTGAAAATCTAACATTTAAAATGTAATAATAAAATTGAGGATTATTCTAAGGCAAAATTGCCAAGCAAAATGAAAAATCTTTTTTCCTTTAGCTTTTCCATCCATATTTACATTGACCATTTCCTGGATTATTATTATTTCAGCTTAGCTTCAATATATTCTTTAAATTCTAAATTTATTTATAGGTTACCAACTATCTATTAATCTGAATAATATTCATTATTATCTGTTTGCTGAGGGTGACAAAACTTAATAGTATGATGTGGTATGCTTTTAATATTTCCATTTAATGTATATTACTTTACAGAAATTCTTCCAAAACTGTTAAGATAATTTTCTTAGCTAAGAAATTCTAATACTAATTGGGTGGAGGTGCATACTGGAGGTGCAGTAGAGGTACTTGATGAAACTAAAAATCAAACAGTAGAAATTGACACTTTTAAGCATTGCCTTCCAACACTAGTCAGACTAAACACATACTAAATTATTAAATATTCTTCAAAATAAAGGGAAGATATTCCAATAGTCAGAGGAATGTATGTTTTAGTGGAGACCTTTATTCTGATAAAATTCCACTCTCTATTGTGTGGTAAAAAGAGAATGCTATGTTCTTGGAAAGCATACAGATGCTGACAATAAAGAATAGTTTTCTAAAACTAGAAGGTATGTTGTAATAAAAACTGCATCATGGTGATAGGCAAAGAAGGATCATCTTTAGAAACTAAAATAGTGTATAAAAATGACAAAGTTTAGGGACATGGTCTACAAATTTTAGTTAAAAATTGTTAGATATGAAACAGCAAGATATGTATCAAACAAATAAGCCTCACGTGTTTACAGATTTAGTATGCCAGGGCTATTCAGTGGCTTTAATGTTATCATTATATTAAATATAACTAACTTATTAATCTCTACTCATTTTTGAATATTTGAAATGAAATTCTGAAAAGAAATATTTTGTGTAAAAACGGTATCGTGAAGTTGTCATGTGCCAATCGAGGAAAACTTGTTGAAGCATACACTTCTCTTGTGTAAACGGCGACCTCCAAATCCCAGTTCAACTGGCTATAGTTTGGAAAACCAACTCTGCATCAGTGTATAACTTAAAAGAGATCTATGCGCCAAAGGGAACCATGCATGTTTCTAGGAGTCAAATCAAGGAATAAGGAATTATGACAGAGCAGAATAAGTTTATGTTATTTTTTAAGATTATATTTATTTATTAGAGAGAGAGAGAGAGAGAGGGAGAAGCGGGCTCTAGGGAGGGAGTCTGACGTGGGACTCCATCCTGGGTCTCCAGGATCACATCCTGGGCAGAAGGCGGCGCTAAACCACTAAGCCACCGGGGCCGCCCTGTTATTTTTTATTTAAAGAGAAAAATCAATAGTTTTCTAATAGATGCTTTCTTCCTGGGATAGCATGATGTCTTCTAGAATAGTTTCACTCCTCTAATGTATCAGCATTTTTAATGAAACAAGTCATAACACTTCCAACATATTTTTACTTTTAATGTTAGTCTTTTAATTTTTAAAAATTTAACACCAACATTTTTAAACATACTCTAAATAAAAGAAATGTTAGAGGTTTCTCTAACATTCATTCGTAGTGAATTTTTGATATAATTTTCAACACCCGGTTTAAAGAAATGTATCTGAATTTGAAAAGGCAGTTGTGTTGAAGTCAAGGAAAGAGCAAAATTTTAAAATAGTTATACATTATGAATGTTTAAAATCACCTAGTTATTCCTTGTGAAATTGTTGGTTTTATTTTGGAAAAAAAATCTACTAAACTATGCTCAGTGTTAAATTTATATGAAGGAATAACATTTGAAAAACAATTATTAATTATTTACTTGATGGTACATGATACTAAGCCCTTCTGGAAAATTAAGACAAATGATGAGATATTTCTCACATAGGCATTATAAGAAATTTGCTTGAAAATTGTCCAAGAGGAACTTAGTTATAATCTGTAAGGAAGACATTTATTAAAGATTCAGCTTGAACAGCTTTATATGAACTTCACAGAGGGCACTTGGCCCTTAAATCCTCAGATACTGTCAATGGCTTTGTCTGTTCTTGTGACTGACATGTCAGCTTTCATTTCTGAATCTCAAAATCCCTGATGAATCTATATTCTTTCTGGTTCCTGATATCTCAATCTCACTCAAAGATGATACAATATTTTGCACAATTTTTGGTATATAGACCTTTAAAAATTTAGGATGTATTTACCAATTTCTACTTCTACATTTATATTCCCTCCCTCCCCTTCCACCCCACCCACCCTTCCTCTCTCTGTTTCCTTCCTTCCTTCCTTCCTTCCTTCCTTCCTTCCTTCCTTCCTTCCTTCCTTCCTAAGAGCTGAGAAGAGAAAGCAGGCAGGTAAACAGCGGTATGTATTTTTAAATGTCACCTCCTACAACCTTTCCTGTTCACTGGCTTCTCTGCACTACTAATAGTGGATTCAGCATCAGAGGTGAAACCAAAAATAGGCTGAATGTAGAACTAGAACTTTGCTCTCCTCTGCCTCAGGAAAAACACTTCAGCAAAGCCACAGATTAGATATCGTGTGCTAAGTGGCTATAACAAGCAAAACACTGGGTGAATATCTAGGATAAACACAGTGTTAAGCATCCTTTGCTTTGAAGAACTTATATTTTGCATATACAAATTTTTAAAAAGGAAACAACTGAGTTATAAATAGACAATAATACATGGATGTGTGTGTATGTGTCCAGAAAGTAGGAAGAGCTTCAGGAATGGTGTAAATATGTTAAAATTATATAGAAGCAGGCTTGCGTGGGATATATATACTTACCAAATACAGAATTTGAGTATCAACATATGCAATAACAACAGATTATAATCTATGGAATAACGTAAGATTCATAAGTCTATACTTATATAAACAAATGAATGAATCAATGAGGGAAAAGAAAAAGTTCTTTCTTGTTGTAGAATGCCAGCTAGTAAAATGTTTAAGAACTGGTGGAATTAGAGAACCACCAAGTGGCAACCAAAGTAGTGACAGTTGACAAGGGAAAAATCATCAGTGTTTGCTGAAATTGTTGGATCAGAGTATAATGAGAGATAGGACTTTGTCTAGTTTCAGAGCATCTCCTCACAACACATTCATTAATTATAGACAAGAAATTAGTAACTTACTCGGAAAAAACCTGTCAGATGCCACCTTAACCCATGTGACCAAAATGAACATCACTGGTATTGGAAGAAGTCAAAATCTTGCATCACCTGATAAGATATAAAGAAAAATACAGTTCTGATAAGATATATTGAGAAGAACATATTTCTCTGATATTCCTGTTAAAAACTAGAATCGAAGCAGAGAGAGGGTAAGGAGAGACATCAGAAAAATCTAAACTGAATAACAAAGTCGGAGCCTTATAGTCTTCAAAACATTAAGATTATGAAAAATATGAAAAGACTGAGGAATTGTTCTAGAGTGAAGGTGGCTAAGGACAAATGCCAGTAAATACTAGGTATGATCTTGGATGGATCCTTTTGCTATAAAGTTCTTTATTGGATAGGAGGTAAAATTTGAATGGTGTTTATATATTAGGTGGGAATATGGTTGTTAATATTATTTTCTGACTTATGGTTATGTGTAAATATATATTTAAATACTTTTAAAAAGTTTCTTTTCACAGGATAATAGAGATGAAGGTTCAGAGATATCTCATATGCCTTCCTCCCCTATTAATAACATCCCCTATCATAGTGATATGTTTGTTACAATTGATGAAGCTACATTGAAACATCATAATCAACAAAAATACATACTTTCCATGATAGTCCACTCTTGCTGTTGTACATTCTTTGCGTTTTGACATAGGTCCAATGACGTATACCATTATAGGGTATTTTTACTACCCTAGAATGCTCTGTATGCATTTATCCCTCCCTCCCTCCTAACCCCTGGAAATCATGGATCTTTTTTTATTGTATCCATAGTCTTGCCTTTTCCAAAATGTCATATGGTTGGAATCATACAATATGTAGTTATTTTTAATAGGCTTCTTTCACCTGGTAATATGCATTTAAGATTCCTCCATATTTTTTCATACTTGATAGCTCATTTCTTTCTAATGCTGACTAAAGCTTCTATAAACATCAGTGTGCATATTCTTGTGTGGACAAAAGTTTTCAGCTCCTTTGGGTAAATACTAGTGAATGTGATTGCTAGGTCATATAGTAAGAGTATGTTTCATTTTCTAAGAAACTGTCAAACTGTCTCCCAAAGTGGCTGTATAGTTTTGCACGAATCACCAGTAATGAATAAGAGTCCCTATTATTCCACATCCTTACCAGCATTTGGTGGTATCAGTGTTTCAGATATTAGTCATTCTAAGATGTATGTCATAGTATCTCTTTGTTTTAATTTGCATTTCCCTGAGGACAAATGCAACATCTTTTCATGTGCTCATTTGTCATCTGTGTATCTTTGGTGGGGTGTCAATGTCTTTGGCCCATTTATTAATCAGTTTGTTTTGTTATTGTTGGGTTATTTCTGTAATTTAGGTAACACTCCTTTACCAGATATGTCTTTTGTAAATAGTTTCTCTCAGCCTGTAGCTTGTCTTCTCATTATCTTGACCAGTGTCTTTCACAGAGAAGAAATTATTAAGTTTAATGAGGTTCAGTTTATCAATTCTTCCTTTCATGGATTGTGCCTTTGGTATTGTTTTGAATCTATGTTCAGCAGAGAGATTGGTCTGTAATTTTATTTTATTGCAATGTCTTTGTCTGATTTTGTATTAGAACAATCTGGGCCTTACAGAGCAAGTTAGGAAATATTTCCTCCACTTTTATCTCCTGGAAGAGTTTGTCAAGAATTGGCATAATGTATTCCTTAAATGTTTGGTAAAATGTTATATATTGTACTTTTGGAAATGTCCTAGCTATTTGTGGATGTTTTAAGTCCCAGAATGTCATTTCTTCCCATTCTGTTGGTCAAGTAAACTGGTAATGTTGACTTAAATTTAAGTTTTCTTTGATATGCTGACTTTCTGCTGTGAAGAATATAGACAAATAAAGGGTGAATTGAAGCAGTGATTTGCTATGGGGAGAATTATAATTAAAAATAAAATCTTCTCCCTATCCAAAAATCCTTTCCATAAAGGTAATAGCAAAAGAAAATACTTTTATTATTGAATAAGTACTTAAACCAGAATTTGATGCACATCACAGGAAATTCACTAAGAGGTTGCAAAGACAGAGAGAATCTCCCTCCCCTACGTAGGCAGGCATATGCAACCCATCACATACATGGTTTTCATGAAGAATAGCTAGTTCTTAGGTAAGAGGACCTGATAGCACTATCTGTCGTGCAGTTTACACAAACTATGTGCTAATTAGGGTGACCACCTGTGTTAGCTTATTGAGTTTGTCCAGAGAAAAACCAAACTTCTCATATCTTTTTATGAGCTTGACAACCTGGAGCAAGTTGCCTGTTGAAATTAGGCTCCTCCTAACTGACTCCCAGACTGAGAAATAGGATTCTATCTTCCTTCATGTTTACATTTCAAAGTGATAGGTCCTGGGTTTTAAAGAACAACATTCTTGGTTCTCAAAGCTCACAAAAATACCATTTTATTTTTAAATAATTTATATGCATTTCACAAAAAGAAATTACTTACAATTTTAAGTTTTCTTATGTAAATACTCTTAGAAAAAGGAGGGGAATGGGTTATCTTCCCCTACTTTCAAAAGATGATTAAGCCTCATTTTTAGTTTTTGTTTGTTCTTTCAGTTAATGATTGGCACAACCTCACAGGAAACTTTCTAATCCAGCCTGGTCCATAACATTTTTGGGAGGGGACATCCACCATATGATTGAATTATTCTATATCTCTGCAAGTCATGATCCCCGAGTTTGAAACTCTTCCTCCAGAGGATTTATAGTTTCTATTAATTGTAACTATAGAGACTTAATTTTATTCCATTCTGAAGTAGGTTTTTGGTTATTCTGTCTCTTATTTCAGAATTTTCTTCTGTACATTAGGCAAATGTGGCTGGAACTTCTAATTATCCATGTATGATCTATTTCTAAGTTTGTTAAGTACCCTGCTTGTTCTTCTAAATTTACCCAAGCTTGTGTAAATTGTTGAAATCCCATAAATCTCTCTTGATCTGGCAGATATTAGATGGGCTTAATTCTTTATAAACTAAAGACTTCATGATTATTCATTCCCTAATTCAAAAACATTCATATTAATGTTCTTATGAAGTGTTTCAAAGTCATGGGAAACAACTATCATCTTTTGATGAGCTATGGAGAACAGTAGTGAATAAAACAAATATACGAATTAAGGGAAAATAGTAAAAGTGAACTCTTCAGACATTTTAAATGTTATATGGTTGGTCTTTTACTTAGAAATGAAAAGAAGTACGCCTGGGTGGCTCAGCAGTTGAGCGCCTGCCTTTGGCTCAGGGCGTGATCCCAGAGTCCCACATCAGGCTCCCTGCATGGAGCCTGCTTCTCCCTCTGCCTGTCTCTGCCTCTCTCTCTCTCTCTCTCTCTCTCTCTGTATGTGTGTGTGTCTCTCATGAATGAATAAATAAAATCTTTTAAAAAATTAAAAGAGACTTATTGAGAAACTGCAAAATATATATGGGCATATCCAATATTATGAGACATATAAAGGTTTTAAATAGAACTGTGTAGTGACGCTTCAATTAGTGTGTTCTCTGTAGAAAATGTCCTTTCAGAGTAAGTCAGCTGAATTAAAAAAAATCTTCATAATTCTGATGAAGCAGACTGCTTTGCAGCTGCATGAAAAAAAAAATTAACCAGGAGCATCTATTTGTTATAGGACAATTTGAAGAAAACATAGTCAACCCAAGGGAAATTTATGAAGTCTATCAAGTTTATTGTCCATGTACTATCTCTTCTTTCTTTCCTGCTATGAGATTGCTAACCTCAATTTCAAATAATGCCCTATGCTTTTCTCATTTTATATTTATCTATGAAAATTGGGGAAGACACTGATAAGTAGTTATTTATAGATTATGACTGTTGTACACTGATTTAAACATCTTCAATTAAACAAGTATTTAAATGTTAAATAATGGATTAAAGGATTTTGCTTTGCCTACTCCTCCCCCTCTTCCTCACAGTCCTCCTACTCCTTCTCTTTCTCTCCCTCTTCCTTCTTGAAGGTATAATACTACTAAGAGATGAGATGTTAGGATGGCAGATGGAAGGAAACCATGAACTTGTAGTTGATATTCTTAATTATAAAGTACACACATGTACACACATTCAAACAAAATGAGGTGAGCTTGCATGGTCATTCAAGTCAACTGATTAAGTACATATTATGCATATGTACTTGTGAAAGTATGTGCAAACAATTTACTTTTAGTGTGTTTATGTTTATGCTTGCTTATAAATATTCAGATATATTTTGTAATATTTTTATATTGTTTTGGTAGCAAATTACAATGCACTTTGGATTAAATCAACACAAATTTATTTTATAGTTCTACAAGCTAGAGGTCTAAAATGGGTCAGCAAGCAACCTTTCTTCTGGAGGCTCTAAGAAAGAATCCAGTTTGTCTTGCCTTTTTTTCTAGCTTTTAGAGGCTGCCTACATTTTTTGGCTCACTTTGACTTTTGTTCCCACGATATGTCTTCTTTCCCTCTACTTTTGTTTCCTTCTCTATCTGTGACCTTCTTGACGGTCTTTTATAGGGACTCTTTTAATTACATGAGTCTATGTAGATAATTCAGGATAATTGCCCCATCTCAAGTTCCTTAACTTAATCACATCTGCAAAGTTCCTTTTGCCATGTAAGGGAATATATTCACAGGTTCTAGGGTTTAGGACATGGACACATTTGTGAGGCCAATTTTTTATCCTACGACAATTTTGAAAAAAAAATTTAAATAAAAATTGCATTAATAAAATCTATGTATCAACCAAAAACGAAGATAGAGTGTTATTTTATCATAATATACTCAGGATATGAGTATATATAATGGAATATTATATATAAAGATCCTTGGAATACCTCTTCACTTCCATTCTTCTATTCTCTTCAGAATCATTCTCCAAACTGAATTTCACAAGTAAATTTCTAGCTTATAGTTAATGACCATTTTCAGCATAGTGTTGACATTTAATTTTTTATTTGGATGTAATAGAGATGTGTAAATCTAAATACTGGAAGATGTCTATCAAAGACAATTACTTTTTTAGTGTAATTGAAATTGAGCTTTTTTTCTCCCTTAAACTTAGATGATAACATTAGGTTAATATCATTTTATTATGTTGTTAACATCAATGTGATTATAGAAAATAAATATTAAAATTTAAATATTAAAAAAGTAAATAAAAATGGCTGGACAATCACTTCACTTATTTAATACTTAGATTTTTACATATACCACTGCCTATGAATGTTTTTTCTAATTCAGATTTTAACTATCTTTTTAAAGGTAAATGCTATATGTCGATTAATATTATAATTGATATAACTTTATTATTTTGATTTATATTTAACTAGTTTCTCATTGTTCTTCTTTATTGTTTATGTTATGACTTGTTTTTTTTAATTACATTTTGTCCTTTCCAGGTTAATATTAGAGACATTTTCATCATTTTCCAAAATAACACTAAAATATCCATTTGACATATTTGAATTAGATTGCATCAAAATAATAATTTATTTTTTGAAGTATTAGCATAATAACATATCCAGGAAAAATCATTTGTCTCTCCATATTGAAGTAAATTTCCTCCTTGAAAAAGTCACATTGTTCTTGGCTTGTTTTGCTATCATATAATTAACATATTAATAGATTTTAGGTAGATATTGATGAAGGAGATGCAACATAACCATTGTTGTGTATGAAGATAACTAAGATAATAGAAGAGAAATATAGTTAACTTATAATTCAAGAAAAACAACAAGCTGAATCTATATGTTAAAATATTACACTGTGACCTAGAAAAGTCAACACAGTGATTTACATACAGGAATATGAAACTAAATTTAAGCAGCAGAGCAAAAGGGCACTGGAATAATGGGACAAAATAATTGCGAACTACATATCTGAAGGGGTGTTATTGCCCAAATGGAAAAAAAAAAGCCAAAAAAAAATTACTAGCAAGGATCTAGAGAAATTGAAACTCTTTGCACACCATTGGTTGTAAAATGGTGTGGCCTGTAATTATAGAAGTTCCTCAAAAAATTAAAAATAGAACTGCCATTTGACCCAACATTCCTCGTTCTGCATATTTATCTAAAAAAATTGAAATGAGGATCTCAAAGAGAGATACTTGCTCTCCCATAGTCATTGCGGCAGTATTCATAATCGCTACCTTGTGGAAGCAACCTAAATATTCACCAAGGGGTGAATGGGTAAATATAATGTGTTTTATACCTACATTAGAGTATTATTCAGCCTTAGAAAAAGCAGGAAATCCTATCATTTGCAACAACATGGGTGAATCTGGAGGTCATTATGCTAAGCAAAATAAGCCAGTCACACAAGGACAAACCCTGCATGATTCCACTCATATGAGGTATCTAAAGTTGTTAGTCATAAAAGCAGAAGATAAAGTGGTGGTTGCCAGGAGCTGAAGGGGAAGAAGATGGGAAATTGCTGTTCAATGGGTATAAAATTTCAGTTGTGCAAGGTAAAGAAGTTCTAGAGATCTGCTCTACAATATTGTGGTTATATCTAACAATACTGTACTGTATAAAAACTTGTTAAAAGGCTAGAGCTCATGTGTTTTTTTTTTTAACCACAAAAAGTGTCATTTAATTTGGCGATTATATCAGATAGTGAAACATGATTAACATTGTGAATGACACACATAATATAGTGTAGAATAGTAATAGACCTATCTCCAACACCATTATTATTTTCGTAATTATTATGACTTGTATTACAAAAATAGATTCATAGTGAATTAAAGATACATATTTTATATATACATACCATTTAAAATAAGTTTTTGCAATGATTAAAAGCTTTATGCTACCTATAATTTTTCTAATAGGTGAACATTTTATAGTTTAGACACATGTGTTAAGTATTTGAATTTCAAACTGCTACAGAGAAAAAATATAAAATAATTTTACTCACAAAGAAATAATGATAAAAAATTTGATTGAAGGCACTGAATTATGATGTCAAAAATAAGTAATCAAATCTAAAATGATTATCATAATATTATAACTTTAGTATGTAATTTCACCTAGATATAACTGTTTGAAATGATATGTTTGGAAAATAAAGTACTAGAAAATATTTAAGTTGGAACATTGAAATGAGTAGAAGTGTCTAAAAGAATTTGAAAGATGGTAACTTGAATATATTTATTTTTATATATAAAACTGAAGATAATGTATAGTTGGAATCCATAAAATAGGGGTGGTAAAAAGAATCCAAAATAATCTCTTACAATTAAAAGGAATATGTATTTATATGTTCTGAAACTATCTTACCTTATAACTACAGATCTTTTAATCTAAAGGGAAGTTTTCACGACAATGTCTTATTCTTAGACTCTGGAAAAGAAACCTAGAGCTATCTGCTAACATCTAATCTTAAATATTTAAAATTGAAGCAATTCATGTCAAACTCCTAAGAATGAGAACCATGTTTAATACATTATGAAACGCTGTTTCTAGAGTAAGCCCGCTATATTTTTATATATTCAAAACACATTGATATCAATAATGGAAATGTACTTTTTGTAAAATTTTCCTAAAACATCATAGCTAGCTGACTTATTAATCTTATAAAAACAAATTGTAGTCCTGTTGATTTTTTCTACTTTTTTATATTCTCCATTTCCTCTTTGTCCATGGAAAGATGAATGGATAAAGAAAATGTGGTTTATATATACAATGGAATATTCCTCAGCCATTAGAAATGACAAATACCCACCATTTGCTTCAACGTGGATGGAACTGGAGGGTATTATGCTGAGTGAAGTAAGTCAATCGGAGAAGGACAAACATTATATGTTCTCATTCATTTGGGGAATATAAATAATAGTGAAAGGGAATATAAGGGAAGGGAGAAGAAATGTTTGGGAAATATCAGAAAGGGAGACAGAACATAAAGACTCCTAACTCTGGGAAATGAACTAGGGGTGGTGGAAGGGGAGGAGGGCGGGGGGTGGGGGTGAATGGGTGACAGGCACTGAGGGGGGCACTTGATGGGATGAGCACTGGGTGTTATTCTGTATGTTGGTAAATTGAACACCAATAAAAATAAATTTATTTTAAAAATTCTCTATTTCCTTCGTTTCTACGGTAATCTATCATTTTCTTCAGTCTGTTAATTTTGTGCTTACTTTGTTCTTCATTTTCTAGTTACTTTAGGACTAAAAATACTTTAGTAGTGGAGTTACTTTCCTCCACAAATTTTCCTATTGGAATCGGACTTTGCTCTCACCCAGGGTGTGGGAGCCTATCAACTGGTCCCTGGATTTCTCACAAATAGAATTGCTCTGTATATTGTTGAATGGGTGTGTCTGTGAGGGGAAGGAGATACCATATTGCTCATGTCGCAGCCACTTATATTTTACAGGTGAGGAAAGTCAGCTTCAGAACAGCTAGTGTACTTTGCCAGTACCACATAGCTGCAAAATGTCCAATACTTAACGAAACACCAGATTTCTCCCTGTTTTCTATGGAGTCTCTTATGATGTTAGGTTGGGCAAAACATCTTTTATTCTTTTGCCTACTTTATATGAGACTCTAAGATGGAATACCAATGTTAATAGTTTATTCTCTAGCCATGTGACAATAACAAATTTAATTGACCCTGGTGGAATTTGAGCTCACAATTTCTAATTATCCTCACATTCTAATAAATAATAGTTTTTAAGTTTAGATTTGGGGAAACAAGGCCAATTCCTATTATTGGGAGGCTTTCTGTCAGTCTTTGAACATACGCTCTAAGCCAAGATTTAATAAGAACTTTTATACTTTGAGCTATAACTACAAAATCATTGATTTTGTATGATTAAAAAATCATTCTTATTTAGACTTCACAACTGGCACCTATAAAAGGCTGAAGAATGCTGCTCAGGTAAGGAAAAATAATGTTTTCCTAATTTCATGTCCTTAACTTTTAAATTACACGTTCATACATTTCATGGTTTACTTCATTAATAACATATATTTAATTCCATTTTATTTTTCTTCTAAATATTTGATTTCTACTCTGACTGCATCTCTAAGTGCATCATTAGTGCTAGTGATAGAATTTGAAATCATGTCCATATATTTAGGGACCTAATGGGTAAGCAGAAATGTCTCTTCACTTGAAAACAGACACTTTTTCATAACCTAATGTATGCTTGCAAATTTTATGGATGTAATGGTGTATGTTTAGTTTGACAGATGATTTATTGAAATGAGATATGTAGAAAAAAAGAAATTAACAATGTCATGCATCAGTGAAATATGATGACCTTGATTAAATGCCAAGCATTTTAAGGAATATATACATAGATCATAGGTCATCTCTAATGTTTTCCAAACTGCAGCAAATTTGTATGGAGTTCCATTAATTTTAACAGAAGTGATGTGTTACAAATGTGAAATGAGAGATCTCCAAATGTGTTATACAAGTCAAAGATTGTCTAAGCTGCCGCTCTATTGAATATATTCTATGCTGTTTGTGCATATTAAAATATAATAAACAAACTTGCCCTCTAAACCAAAAATAAACAGAGGGAAAATGTCATTATTTTTACTTTGCTGATTATTATACTGGTTTTCCTTTTACACATGCATTTGTTTTTGAGATTATTATATATTTTAAAAATATATAGAGCATGAGAGACACCTACTGGTTTTGTAAACCATTGAATATTTTAAGCAGCTATTAAAATTCTGTCCAGGTGGCAGCTTTTTGAAAGACTTCAGTTCATGTTTTCATTTGATATGCATTTAAAAAAATTTAATCAACTATTTTAGAGCAATTTTAGATTCACAACAAAACTGAGCAGAAAGTTCTTAATCCCCATACCCCCCCCGCACCCCTGTTCTACAGTTTTCTGTATACATCCCCCACCAAAGTGGTACATTTGCTACAAGTGACGAACTTATATGGACACATCATTAACATACAAAGTCCATTCTGGTGTTGTTCATTACATGAGTTTTGACAAATTTATAATGCCATGTGTCCACCGTTATACATACAAAATAACTTAACTACCATAACAGTATCTGTGCTCTGTCCATTCCTTCCCCCTGGCTACCACTTATCTTTTTACTGTCTTTATAGTTTATCTTTTCCAGAATGTCATATAGTTGGAATCATATAATATATAGACTTTTGAGATTGGTTTGATATGTTTTTTTTAGATTTATTTATTTATTATTTTATTTATTGTTTATTTATTTGTTTGTTTATTTATTTATTTATTTATTGTAGACAGAGAGAGAGAGAGAGAGAGAGAGAGAGAGACAGAGACAGAGACAAAGGAGGAGGGAGAAGCAGGCTTCATGCCGAGAGCCGGAGGCTAGACTCGATCCCAGGACTCCAGGATCGCTCCTTGGGCCAAAGGCAAGCGCCAAACCGCTGAGCCACCCAGGGATCCCCGATATGTATTTTTTAATATAAGAATGAATATGATACTTTACTTGGTAAATATATACATAGCATAGTTTATATATAGCTTTCTCTCCTGCTCTGTACCACCACCACGTGTTTTAATTATTGGTGCTGTGTTCACCTCCAGGCTGACCAATGTTTTTTTTTAATATTTTATTTATTTATTTGACAGGGGGAGAGCACAAGCAGAGGGAGAGAGAGGGAGAGGGAGAGGAAGAAACATGCCCCCTGTATGGTGGGCTCTATCCCAGGAACCTGGGATCATGACCTGAACCAAAGGCAGATGCTTAACTGACTGAGCCACCCAGGTGCTCTGACAAAAGTATTGATGTAAGTTTTAGGTTTACTTTCTTCTACCATATTTTACTCAAATTGTCAGCAGTATGAGGAGATAGAACTGAATGTGTCAGATATTAGTAATTTAATAAACACTTTAGATGCAAACAAAAATTACTATTATACCTATAGAATAAATTTTTAAGTTGAGAATATTTGAGTGATAACTTTACCTCAGTCTACTTCAGCAGGATGAATGAATTAAAATCATTTGGTTTAAATTATATTCCCTGCTTTTGGCCAATTTTATCTTTCCTCTGTACTCTTTTGCTCTTTGCTTCTCCTATAGTCAAATCAAGGTGTTCATTTCCTTTTTCAAGATTAATCTTTGTTTTCCATACCACTCATTGTCTCCTAAATAGTTAATAGGATTTTGTTCTATATCTACTTCAATATACTAGTAGTAACTGTCTGAAGTATTTTATTGAGAAGAACTCTGTATTGGTATAATAATAATAGCCACTTAACAAACTTCCAAATACGTGATGTCTCTAAAACAAGTAGAATATTCTTTCTAATTAACCTACAGCTCCAAACATGAGTTTTACCTCTTATCATTTATTCATAATCCACTCTAATTCATTCTGATGGATCCATCATATTAACATTAAGCTTTCAAAGAAACTGAAGCCACCACTCATAATCCATCACTGCTAGACTTCAAACCAACAAGATTCCAAAGGAGACCTGGAAAAGTAGCACTAAGGAAAAATAGAGGTTTGGTTATCTATTAGCTGGCACTGACAGATTAAATCTGAACTTTGCTGGAAACCATTGTGATACACTAGTAGAGGACCATATGGCCTGGGTTCCCTGGACAATCCAGGGTCAAGTCTATCATAATAATTCAGAGTCCTAGTTTCATTCTGAAAAGTTTCCTGGGTGTATAATAAACACTGTAATGATGTTTTACATATTACCTATATGCTTTATGGGAAATGTTTCTCCAAAGCCTTTCCTGAGGCCTTAAATGTTCAACCCTACTCTGTTTTAACCCACATATTTTAGACATGTGTCTCCTCCATTCTTTTTTTTAATTAAAGATTTTATTTATTTATTCATGGTAGACATAGAGAGAGAGAGAGAGAGAGAGAGAGAGAGAGGGGCAGAGACACAGGCAGAGGGAGAAGCAGGCTCCATGCAGGGAGCCGGGAACTCCAGGATTGTGCCCTGGGCCAAAGGCAGGGGCCAGACCACTGAGCCACCCAGGGATCCCCTGTCTCCTCCATTCCTTCCTTCTTGACTACCAGACTTCAGTAGACTTTTTGTCTTGTTCTAAGTACAATATTTATTTACCCCCATCAGCCTGGCATTCAGACTTTCTTTGTTTCATTGCCAGATGTTTTATATATGTAGATGGAAAACACTACTTCTTACTTCTTTGTAATTACTTTAACTTCTTTGCAAATGGAATCTCTGGCCATCATCAAATGAAATACTACTTTAAATGAACGTCATGATTTCCAAAGTCAGTCTACATAGCATTTGGCATTATTGACTTTTCCTTTTTCTTTGAAATATCCTTCTTCTTCCTATAATTGTTTTGGTTCTGTACCTCTCTGCTTCCTTCTTTCTTTGCTTTTTAAATTCTGCTTTCTATTACTATTCCTTTGAATGGGTGCTCCCTCAAATTTATCCATATCTCTTCTTTAGTTAGAAATGTGTGGTAGTTCTGAGTAGGTATTGTAAAAGCAATCTCATCAAATTCTTTGGTGTTCTGCTATTATGTACAATTTCTGCAATCTGACAATGCCTTGTGCCTAGGTCTTTGGCCTTTCTTCTTAAAAATATTGGCAGCAATGAGTAGTTGCCGGTTGGTTATACAATAAGAGGTCAATATGAAGCAAATAAATAGACTTCTGAGGAAAAATAAAAATAAGAAACAAAAAAGCAACATAATAAGAAAAATCTCAATAAATGGGATACTAAAACGTTAAAATGAGTGTAATTAATATAACCAGGGAAGTAAGGTAATATCTTATTCTAGAAGCAAGAATAACTTCTTTAAAAATATTTTATTTATTTATTTGACAGAGAGAGGGAGAGAGCACAAGTGAGCAGAGCAGCAGGCATAGGATGAGGGAGAAGTAGGCCTTTCAATGAGCAGGGAGCCTACTGAATAGCTCTATCCCAGGATCCTGGGATCATGACCTGAGCCAATGGCAGATGCTTAACTTACTGAGCCACCCAGGTGCCCCAAAGAATCACTTAAAAAAAAAAAAAAAGCTGACTCGTAATTTGAGTGTTTGTTGCCTAATCATCACTCATTCTTGCTGTTTCATCTACTTACAGAGAAACACATTTGTTCAGCTATTACTCCATGTGACCATGGGGGAAAAAAAAAACCATTCTCTTTCTAGAATGAGTCTATCATTCATCTATACTAATTATTTCATTCTCTGTTTTAGAAAGGTGACTTCATTCTTTGCAATCTGATATAGTGGAGGGCTTTATAGTTCATGCTCCAGGGCTATTTGGGTGACTTTTTGTTCATTTCTATTTTGTTTTGCTCAATTTGTTTACCCTTCTTATTCTTGTTAAACTTGAAATGAAAGTATTTAGCCTCAAAGTGGATTGGCTGCCATTTTTAAACCATGAGGAAAAACAGGCTTAAAATCATACAAACATCAGAAAGTAAAACAAAGAAACCAACAGACCAAAGACAGACAAAAAAGCAAAACAATATGACAAAGAAATGGGAACTAGGAGACGTAATTAAGCCAATTTCTATTTCTCTAAGCTGAAACAGAAGTGGAAACAGCACTTGTTATGATAGATCCTAGATATAACGGATACAAGTGAAAAGTTAGCTATTGCACCAGAAGGTGGAGCATAGGAATTTTCACAGAACATAGCACAAATGTATAAAGATTTGGGAAAGGTTTACCTAGTTAATGTTAAATTGTAAAAATGTAAATGCTTTATATAATATTTTCTTAATGAGAATTATAGAAGGGGAAGTTTTAGCACTCATACTTCCATATTGTGTATAATAACCTCGATCTTATTATATTAGACTACATTTTGTAAGCAAGCATGTTTTGGGAACAATTTAACATAAACATATAAAACTTCCCAAGTCCATAAAACACAGTTGGGGAAGACAAACAAGCTTTAATTTCCTTGAAGGGTCTTGGTCTTTTCATTTTATGCCTCATATTGGGTTGGGATTATTTATTATATTTTCTGAGAAAAATAGAGTTCTTTGAGTTTTGAATGTAATTATCATAGATTTGAGGAAATATTCAATTTCATCTTTGTTGGGAATTATAGGACATTTCATTACTAACAGTGTATACTTGAATACTTGCATTTTTCTATTTAGCTCTAAAAAATCAGATGTTTTTCAGTTTGATCTTTATAAAAAATGTTTGAAAAATTCCACTATTCTCTAATTTACATGTATTTATTAGGATTTTCAATTTTTTCTTCAGACAATTTTGAGATTTGTTTCATGGATTTTCTTGCTGTCTTCATCGAAGATTAATTTCTCTTATTTCTCTTTCCTTCTCCCTTTCTATATGTATAAAGGTTAATATAATTTATATACATATGCTTAATGTAGATAATATGCTTAATACATTCATATAGATGCTTAATATAATTTTAGTTATTGAATAGAGTTGAGTTTTATAATTTCATAATTGCTTAATATTTTTCTTTATATACCAATAATATTATTCAATCCCAAAATTAATAAATATGTTGGTAGCTTCAATTTAAAAGTATTTTAAAAATAAATGCCCTTAAATATGCTCTTGTTACTTGGGAATAAATATTCCCTATAGGTTTTTATGTTTTACTTTTCATTAAGCACAATATTTGTTGGATTTTTGTGTTCATGTTTAAACTGAGCCATATTAAAATTTATCTTGGCCGACTTTTATTAGTAGATGGTGCTTTATTCACCTATGCAGTACAATTTGTACTAGTTCAGATGGCAGTTTCAGTTTTGCAATGTATAAAAATGTATTACAATTACTACTCATGAGCACCACCCTCACACATCCTGGCACCCCCACCATACACAGACATAAATCTTCCCCCAGCATATTCTCGTGGGCTTGTGGATATGTTAATAGAATTATTGAATAATTGATCGAATAAATTGATAAATGATTTGGTGATTAGTAACCAAGATCAATTTATGTGTTATACTTACTGATGTCTGAATATGTAGCATTTACTTATCAATAATGTTTTGATTTAGATTTTGCACAATTCAAACTTTTGTTTGATTTCCTAAAAGTAATTTATGTATGAAAAGCTCCAAATGATGCTTTTCTTATGTAATTTATTCCATTAGCCTATCATATTTTCTGCTTAACATTATTTCCATAAAACTATTTATTTGGGAGACCAAGAGCAAAATCCTATTTCTTTCTTATTCAGTCATATGGCTGATATTTAATTAAAAACAAAAACTGATTATAAACTAATGATTCAGAACATCCCCCTAGGGGATCAGAGAGGAAAGCTGACATAATATGACAGATGCTTTCTTTCAACCGCTAGTTACAGGAAATACATTCTAAATATGAAAGTCAATTTATTTTCAGAAAATATATTACGGGCGTAGTAAAAACAAAATTAAACAAATATCTTTGAAAGAGGGAGACATCAGGGTTATGAATAGTAAATCACTGATATTTGACCTGGAAAAAAATAAAGGAATAATATGCTTCATCAATTGTTCATTCTCTTTGACAGTGAATTACAACAGGAGAAAATCAGACTTTTATGCAATGGATGTTGATGCATTTTTAGAAGCCAAAAGTAAATAGCAGCCTCAGTTAGCAGAGATTCTTACCACTTCCAATCTGTACAATGTATTTTGATTGAATATAGATACTGTGACTTAGTAAGATAATTGAAAAGGGGAAAAGTGCCATTTTTATTTCATATAAAAATCCTTTTATATGTAGTATTATTTACATTGAATGTACATGTATGCCAGAAGTGTGAAAACGAGGGAAAACTTATAAAATAAAGATCTTATTACAGATACTAGAATCGTGGACTTTAGGAGACATACATCTTTATAATAGTTACATAGTAAAGATACTTGCATAGAGGACAGAAGATTATTAACATCTATTCTAAAATTTGGCATGCCAAAAAACCAAGTTACTAATGAAGGGGAAGCTTTTGGGGATCAATGAAGATAAAACAAAGTATATGATACATCAGAATTAGTTTTGAATGAATATGTGCTTTCTTGTTCAAATAGATAAAAATAAATTTGTTGAAGAAGTAATTTGCAGAAAGAGAATATATGCAACACCACTATTTGTTTTTGTTTTTTATTGTTTTTGTTTTGCCTTCCAGCAGGAGATGGCCAAGTGCCAGGATTTGGGCTGATAGGAATTCTGTTATACATTTTCTGGGATGTATTTTAACTTTCCTGCTATAGTCATTCCTTTTTCTCCTCTCCTTTCTTCCTGGCGGAATGCAGACTGTAGTAAAGGTACAGGATTCGTATTAAGGTTGCATATAATAAAACTGAGAAAAGGAAAGGAGAATCATGCAGATAGAGGACCTGCTATAGATGATCCAGAGAACTGACAGTCTTCGTAAGGCTTCTTCTCATCATCTTCTAGAGTTTCATCCTTTAATATTTAGCTGCATTCCATTATTTTGAGACTAAGTCACACAGGATAACCAGTACAGCTTATTTTTTCCTTATGATTCAGTTCCACTAGTTGTAAGTGGATAGTATAAATGCAAAGTTGCTCAGAGGACAAACAATAGCATAAGGAGAGTAAGGAGATAATTGAAGGAGAAATTTACTAAGCAATAATAGGGGCAAAATCTCTGGGAAGCAGAAAGCCAGGCTTGGATACAATACAATAAAGAATAAGTACCTTGTCCCAGAGTCTTAACTGAACCCAAGTTTGTTTGCTGGACTTGCAGTAAAGCTAACCACTGACACATTTACTGTCAGCCAAGAAGGTTTATTTGAGAGGCAGCCAAAGAAATGGGAGGACAGGACTCAAATCCTCCTCCCTGAAGGGCAAAACGGCATGAGAGTCAGGGCTTTTTATAGGTGAACTAAAAAAAAAAGGTTTGGGTATAGAAGAGACAAGCTCCTGTCACTCAAAATCAGGGAAAAATGGTTACTAAGTGAGAGAGAGTTGAAGTCATTGTATTGTGCTCAAAGAGAAGGTCTGTAGGCCTGACAGGTTCTGGCCTACGTCTTGGTAAAGACTTGAGTCCCTATAAAACAACTAAATCAGCATTTTGTTGTCATGATGCCAGGCAAGAATGTTATCTATAAAAACATGGTGGCAAGCCACATTCTGAAAATAGATTTGAGTAAAAAGTTTCATTTGTATTTATAGGTCCTATTAACTCTTCAGTTGCCAGTTTCAGCCACATGCTGAATTCTCACACTTGCAACCACTCGGCACTAATTCAACAACTCATAAAAGATGCAATGTGTAGGGTGCCTGGCTGGCTCAGTCAGTAAAGCATGTAGCTCTCAATCTTGGGGTTGTGAGTTCAAGCCCACACTGGATCCTTTTTAGCTTACTTTTGGAAAAATGGAGTGTGAGCTCAGATTACCCCTACACCTAGATGCCAGAAGTTTTGTCTCTACAAAGAAAAGGAAAAGCATATTTCAAATGAAAAATTTCATTTATTTCCAGTGTTGAAGATGACATTAAAAACAAAGCAAATTTACTATTATTGTAAGTGTTGGTTTCCAACTAGATCATTCATTCATCCATTTCTTTATACATTCGTTGAACACAAATGCACTTAGCATGCAGGTATTTATTTAGTGGTGTGACTATAGCAAACAACTGTGGTGCCAACACAACAGTCAAATTCATCAGTGTATAAGAGTTATTATCTAAAGATATGTAGAAGCACATTAGACCAGGGCTTCTTAAACACAATCGCATACAAATCCACTAGAGGTTTGTTAAATTCTAAGTCTGGAGTACAGCCTGAGATTTTGCATTTCTAGGAAGTTCCCAGGTAGCACAGATGCTGCTGGATTACAGACCACACATTTTTATTACTTCTTTTTCTTTTAAAAAATTCCGGTCTAGTTAACATACAGTGTAATATTAGTTTCAGCGATTCGACAGTTCTGTACATTACTCAGTGCTCATCATGTTCCAGCCCATACTTTGAATAAAAAGGCTTTAGATAGTGGGAAAGAAAACAATTTCAGTAACTTGAAACTCATAGTAGTACTGATATTTTGACTTAATTCATAATGTTAGAACAATAAGGTCTTGAGAAATTATATGTATTTTTATCTACATATTGGGAATTTCCTATATTTGTTATTTACAACAACTTATAATGTTCTGTACTTTAACACTAAGGTTGCCTTTCTTTTCCAAATTATATCTGTAAAATGATTCTTCTCAATTCACTTTAGACTGATAATATGGAATTAAAAAATTTTCTTTATTCTGGTCCTTTTCTGGGATCTGCTAATCTCTAACTTATTCATCACCCTACAGGAAAATAGTATTATACTGATTGCTATTAGTTTAAGTTTCGTACAACACTTTTCAATTCTTGTGCTATTTTTGTCATGTAGTTTACCTTATGTATACTATGATCATACAATGAATTGCTGTATTCTCTTTAGTTAGTTAACTTTTAAAGCCATTAAAAATATAGCTTTAAAGGAAAAAAAATAATTTTTCCCTCCATTTAATTCATTCCAGCACACTGTATTCCTTTGTGCTAGCCTAGGTTTTCTGACAATTAATCCTTTCATTTTGTTCATGTGAGAGTTGTTATTTCTCCATTCTCCATAATCTTTCTAGTTTCTATTTAAGCATCCATATGTTCAAGAAGAATGAAATTATATATTTTCTTTGGGCAAAGAGAAACTTAGAAGTCTTCAATATATAGCAAACCTCTGATTTTGATTTTATCTGTCTGAAGGTAGGAGTAATATCAGAAGGGAGTCTTAAAGTCTAGTGTAAGCATGAAAATAGAAAATTTGGAATTTTTTGAGGTAGAAAAAATAAAGAAGTAAATGAAGATTACTTCAAAACTGGAAAATAAAACGGGAATTTTTTTAAGTTTAAGAATTGTCATTGAGTGTGGAAGCAAGTTTGGAAGTGAATTCTATAGAAAATTACTTAATAATAACATATGAGAAAATCATGTTAAATATGTTAACTAATATTTTGAGCACTTGCTATTGAGACTATGTGAATATTTGTACACCATTTGCCTTGTGTTAAGGTAGACTATGCAGTTACATAAGTTCATCAGTTAAAAAAGTGGGAATGATACATATTGGTTCAGGATTTAGCAAGGCTGATGCTGTATGTCTAAATCATATAGAACTTTAACCATATAAATGGGACAAAAACATAAAAAGAAGATGCTGGAGAGCCAGGAATTCCAGTAGCAATTAATCAACACATAGGGAAATAGCAAAATGTAATTAACTATTTTAAATAATTAGAGAAAATTAGAGAATCAAATATGGGATCATAGTTAGATTCAGGAAGGAATACATAAATCTGGAGTATAAATTGATATTTATGAAATTATGTACATAATACTAACACTAATTAGGCTAACTAGAAGAATTGATAAATACAGAGAACTTACCATTTATCAAGTACACAGTATGATCCTGGCAATGCACTTAACATGTATCATCTCAAATTTTCAGAAGACCTTGTGTCATAACTATGGGGAAAATTGTACAGAATTATGTACATTAGAAAATAAAGAGAATACAAGTGTATGGTTATTGTAAATTCATTTTTGCTTATTTTTTAATGGGAAGTCCTGAATATATTTAGCTTCCTGGATTTGCTACCATTAAAGGGACTTTAAAGATGTAATTCCGTGAAGTTCAGATAAATTTATTTAGTATCTAGGATGGTATCTGATTTGGCATTTAACAACAGTACTAATAAAAATAGTACTAGTAATAATATTTCGTATTTATTGACAGCTTACTGTTTTTTTTCAGTAGTGGTCTATTCTTTTTATATACCATTATTTCATTTAATTCTCAACAAACTGAGACTTAATGTAACTCTGTACCATTATACAATATTTATCTTAGAAAAGGAGGGCAGGACATTTTGTAGGAGAGAGCTGGACACCATAAGACTAACACTGGCTTATTCTCTAGAGATTAATTTTATATGTTTAAACAAGAGAAAGGGATAAAAGGAAGGCATTTTCTGTTTTACATTGTGCTTTATGGTATGACAGTGTTTGCAAGCTTGCTATTTTGTAATATGCTTACTGGAATTGGAGGAAGCCCAGTAACCAGAATAATATACAAAATATATGCCAAAATAATATTAGTAAAAGCTATACTTGGACAGCATTACTGACCATAACCTCAGAGATTAAAAGAAACAAAAGTCACCTTATGAAGAACAGAATCAGTGACCAGGTCATGCACAGGAAAGTAGACCAAGAGTGTATTATCTTACAAACCTAAGTTTGAAGCAAGTGTGAGTCTTTTGTTTCTGATTGTACATTTGAAATGATTTACATCTGATGATTTCAAAAGTAATTATAACTCTCTCATTGAAAAAGCTGGACTTTTTCAAGAATGAAAGCAGGAAACTAATATTCTTTCACTTCTTCCATTGATTATTCTGTTAATGAATTCTTTCCTGCTTCTTGTATGAAATCTTGAATAGGTACTCTTACCCTTTTGTTTTTTACTCTCCAAGTAATAGTAAAAATACTTATATCCCAGTAAAGTATCAAAATAGCAGAATTTCAATGTTTTCCATTAAAGATTCTCCATTCTAATAGTTTAGGGACGCTTCATGTTTGAAAATCTTTAGTAGCAGAGGTATTAAGGAGAATCTTCATATCTTATTTGCTATTTTCAATTGTATAGTCCATTTTTTTCTGCATAAATTGCTTTAGGTTTTAGTAGACCCAAAGAAAATGGAATAGAGATAAAAGATAAGAAAGATCTCAGGCACCTGTGTGACTCAGTAGCTAAGTGTCTGACTCTTGGGGGAAAAAAAAGAAAAAGAAAAAGAAAAAAAAAAGAAAGATGTTACTTGGTTTAAGTTTAACCCAATTAAAATTCACATTTGATTACCTTTGATGTGGGGGATGTCAGCTGATGCCTTTTCAAGCTGCTTGATGTGACTTCCACTTAGCTTCTGGGCTCATACCTTTTCATTTGTTGGAGTCCGCATCTACCTCCCAATAGCTCACTTAAAGAGAGACTCAGAATTCCAGGCTAGCTCCATTCAGCAGGGCCTGCATATTGTTCACTGAAAATATTTAATCCTGACCATCTGATAGTTTAAAGGGCAACTTTTTCTGTTGTAGCTCTTACGGTTTGTTTGTTTGTTTCTTTTCCTACCAGTTAAAGCTATCTTCTTATTTCTATATTATTTTTGGGAAGTAAGCAAAAAAAGATCTGTCCCAATTCCTGTGACACTCACACTCCTGAGGTTCAAAACAAAGAATTTAAGTCTATTGAGGATCCTTCATTCATTTGCTCAGAGTAAGGACAAAATGTTTTCTTCTACCCTTCTATGTAGATAATGAGGTAGGATGGAGGTGAGAAGGAGTCACTGCTTCACCAGCAGAGGCAGATCTGGCTGCGGTTGGATGTGTATCGATAGATCTTGGCAATTTTCTTAGTTCAGTTTCTTCTGGATAACTCGGAATTCCTAGACTCCAAGGTATACGGAGGAAGAAAGTAATTCTGAGATTGTGCATTTTATAATCAACTTGTTTCTCTCTATTTGGGGAGGGAGAGTGAAGAATGCACCCCAGAATGAAAAAAACGTGTAGATTGACCACTCCGTATGTTTAAATGTAAAAGAGAGGGCTATAGTGAAGAAGTAGGTAGCACACTTGGTTGTGAGGATCAGTAAATCATGCAGTACATGAGATAGTGATGCACATTTGGACATGGAGAAGGAAACTAGAGGGTAAAAATAGATATAACCAACACATCCTCTGCACTTTTATGTTGAGCGAGGAAGCTGACTGTAGTGGTCTATTACTGTTCTTTATATAAAAGAGCAAGTTGTTACTTTGGCAATTTATCATGCTATTTGTTAAAGTACTTTATTTTTTTTTGTAGGAAAATTGGCTTGATGGATAAAGATGAGCTTTTCTTATTTAGATGTTCACTTTTGTGACAACTTTAAAATACATTTTGATCATTTTGTGTTTCTCAAGTTCAGTCTCTGTGGGAAGCAATCTATTATAAGGCAGATTTGTTCAACAGGTCCTGCAGAGTTTCACAAATTCCTCCCTCTAGGGTTGTTATTTTTGGTGGTATGAAACATAAAGAAAACCATTAAATAAAAGTAAGAAATGGATATAAAACATACACAAGAAAAAACAAGCTTTATCTTTATTTTATACATTTATAAACATAGAGGTCAGCCCCGAAGAAAACTCATCCATTGATTACCAAAATTTCACTTAGCTTTATCAAAATTAATAGTTAATGCATTTTAGATAACATCTCTCCATTAACAATTAAATGACAGTATTTCTTTCAAAAGTATTTGTATCCTTTTAATTGTTTTGAATAAGAATTATCATACCAACTACATAGGAAATTACAATGTTAGTATACTAAGATCATTCCTAGACCACACTCCTATTAAGATAAAATAATCTAGATAAGTCTCAATTTCCTCATAGCCATTAATGAACAAATCAGCTTTATGAGTAAACAGGATATAATATTAGGTAGGAAGTCAAATAACCAACAGACACTCTCATCATATATTAAAAACAGTCTGAATTTCGAGATCTTATGTTGAGTCTTTAAAGGTATATCACATTTCAGTTTAACAGATTTTTTAAGGATAGAAATTTGCTTTGGTTCAGAGAGTAGCAGTATAATTCAGTGGTTGGGTAGAGACTCTGAAGTCAAAATGCCTGGGTTCAAAGCCCAACCTTGTAACAGTAGGCAGTTTATAAGTGATTACTGTTGGTATAATTGGCATCTTCTTTGAGGAAACAAGATTACATCATGGAAAGATACCATTATATCAGGGAGAGATACTTGGTTTCCGGCGCTTATCAGGAGAACATAAATCATATTTTTTGCCCACAGGTAGTTCTCTCTTCTGTGTACCTCTGTACTACTAATTAAGTCCTCAACACCTTTCTTTTTTTTTTAAGATTTTATTTATTTATTTATGAGAGACAGAGAGAGAGAGAGAGAGAGAGAGAGAGAGAGAGAGAGAGAGGCAGAGACACAGGCAGAGGGAGAAGCAGGCCCCATGCAGGGAGCCCGACGTGGGACTCAATCCTGGGTCTCCAGGATCAGGCCCTGGACTGAAAGTGCCGCTAAACCGCTGAGCCACCCGGGCTGCCCCCTCAGCACCTTTCTAATCCTTCTTCCTGTTTCATTGAGAACATTAGTCTCTCTTTTTATCTACATTTCTTTCAGTTTTAGGGGATGGGATAGCTTATTATTTAAGAAGTCATTCACCTACACCCTGGATAACATTTCCACATACTGTTTCCTGGGCTCTGCTACTCAGTCATTTGCCATGTCTACCTGCTATGTATTTCCACTGCTTTTCTCACTCACTTTCTGTCTTTAACCTATGTGCATATTCAGCTGTCATCATTCCTATTTATACCCCTGCGATCTTTCCTGAATCCCGCATTACCTTTCAACATTGTCCAGTCTTTTATCTCCTGCTTCTAGCCAGTACTTCTAAAGATTGTTTCATATGTTGCACTCTGTACTGGCTCATTTCCAATTCTTGTGTTTATCTCTGGTTTTTCTCTTGAATTAATCCCGTTAATAGCAGTCACAACTTCCACATGGCTATGTGTAAGCAGCAAGTTATCAGCTTTTCTTATTGTACATCACTGTCAAATCACATTGCAATATGTGACACACTTATTCCCACACCTCCACTCTCTGAATCCCATGACATACACCTGGTTCTTCACACCTTTGTGCATAATAATTCAATGATGTATCTTTTATTGGCATTTATTGCTTTGCACATCACTTAAAGATTGGTCTTTTTGGGGATGCCTGGGTGGCTCAGCAGTTAAGTGCCTGCCTTCAGCTCAGGGCATGATCCTAGAGTCCCGGGATTGAGTCCCCACATCAGGCTCCCTGTATGGGGCATGCTTCTCCCTCTGCCTATGTCTCTGCCTCTCTCTCTCTGTGTCTCTCATGAATAAATAAATAAAATAAAATAAAAAGATTGATCTTTCTTAGGATTCTGACACAAACACTACTTTTCTTCACTCTATCCTGCAGGATAAAATTCTTCATTCCTTTGACTTTCCCTACCAATTCCATATATTTTTATGGTCAACATAATATTTATATACAATAAAATGTACAGGTTTAATATATATTGCTCAATGAGATTTGACAATGTAACCCTAATCAAAATATAAAATACTTTATTTATCCTAGAAAGTTACTATGATGCCTTTTAAATGTTTTAGGTATTGAAATATTGAAGTTGATTCAAATACTTTAGTTGAATAAAAATAAAAACAAATCATATCAAAATTTGTGGAATTAACTAAATCACTGTTTAGAGGGATTTTTTATCTTTAAATACTTACAATAGAAAAGAAGAATTATCTCAAATCAAAAGTGTAATATCCCTCATACAAAAAACAAAAGGCAAATTAAACCCAAATTTGGTAAGCAGAAGGAAGAAAATAATAAAGAACAGCAGTCAGTGAAACTCAAAACAAAATGAGAGAGGCCAATCAGTTAAACCAAATATTAGTGCTTTGAACATAAGAAAAAATTGATACAATTAACTATACTGATAATAAAAATTGATGAATCTTTAGCTGCAATGGAGGGAGAGAGAGGGGGAGAAATTATCATTATTAGGAACGCAAGACAGAACATGAATATGAATTCTATTGATATCAAGAGGACTACGAGAGAATATTATATGACTTCATGCCAACAAATTTGCCATCTTAGATGAAATGAATAAATTCCTTGAAAGATACAAGCTATTGAAAAAAAAAGAAAGATACAAGCTATTGAAGGTTACTCAAGAAAAAAATATGCAACTACATAACTTTATACATATTGATATTGAATACTTAAATTAAAAATATCTTCACCTAAATACATGTGCAATGCACACACACAAACTGTTAGACCCAGATCACTTCACTGATGAAATCTCACATTTAAAGAAGAAATAATACAAATTATATCCAAACTTTCCAGAAAGTAGAAGAGAAAGTAACACTACCCAATTTATTATGTGTAGTGTTATCCTTTCCTTTCTAGTCTTCAGACTTTGTAATTTCTGAAATTATATCTTCAAGTTCACTGATTATTTTGCTATTTCTAATCTGATGCTGAATCCTTCAACAGCATTTTTATTTGTTAGTGAATTTTTCAGCTCTAGGATTTCCTTTTACAAAGTCATGTTTAAATTTCTATTGAGATTCTCTACTTTTTTTCATTATAGTATATCATCTTTCAAGTCTTCAAAAGTATACTCATTTACTCTGTAAACTTAACTCCTTTAGAGTCATCATCTACTTGATCCAACATCTAACCCACTGTGAGTCAATTTCTACTGACATCTTTTCTGGATGTTGGGTCATACTTTTTTTGTCATTGCATGTCTAGCAATATTTGGTCGGAAACTGGACATTATAAATGATGTTTTGCAGCAACTCTGTATTCTATCATGTTCTGTGAATTATTATCTTTTATTTCTAGTATGTGAATAACTTGCATGGCTTCAAACTGTAAAGTGTATCTTTACAGATAGCTGCTGCTATCTCTGCTTTAATATTACGGCTTCCTACTGCTACATTTTTTTTTAAATCTGTCCCTTGGATGTTTCCCTTATGCTTGAAATAATTGCTGCTTAGCTGAAGATCTAGACAGAGATGGGACTTACCCTCTCTGTGATTTCTTTGCTTCTGAGATTGCCCCCTCATTTTCAGATGCTCTCCTTCCTTCAGAATCTGCACTCCGTACTCCAAAACCATTCAGTGTCACATTTCTGCCACCTGAGCTGTGAACCTTTGAGGAAACAGTCAGTTAAGGAAAGCAACAGTCTGGCAGACTGGCTCTAATTTTCAAGAATAGAACTCTCTTTGGTCTCTCTCTCTCTTTCTTTTTTAACCAAGGAGACAGGGATGCCCCTCATGCATGCATAATTTAGCTTTCAATCAGATATTTTGGGAAGATTGTACTCATTTGGTTTTCACTGTTTCTGGGATTCTCTCACAGACAGGATTTCTGTATAACCAAACTTTCATACTGCTTTCCAAACCCTCATTCTGACCTGTCATACCTTTAATAGGTAAGGCTATGGTTTTTCCTATTAATTTTTGTTTTCCTTGGAGATTAAATGGTGCCATTGAGCCAGGAAATCATGAATTCTCATTAAATAATCCATGTAATTGCACTTGTCTCTAACAATTAAACTATTATCCAGCTTCTGTTGTATTCTGGGCACTGTCTATTGTCTAACTTTGTACCTCCCCTTGGTTTTTATATTTGTTTTTGCAGAAAGATCACATTATCATTTATCTCTTGGCATTACCAAAAGTTTTTTTTTTTTTTAATTCTAAACTATGTTTCCATATCTTTATTAAGGCATATTGACATGAAGCAACTCACATATTTAAAGTTCACTTATTTTTTTAATGAAAGAGTTTATTTTCTTTTAAGATTTATTTACTTATTCATGAGAAATACACACACACAGAGAGAGAGAGAGAGAGAGACAGAGACAGAGACAGAGACAGAGACAGAGACATAGGTAGAGGGAGAAGTAGGCTCTTTGCAGGAACCCTTATTTGGGACTTGATCCTGGATTCCAGGATCATGACCTGAACCGAAGGCAGCCACCCAACCTCTAAGCTACCCAGGTGTCCCTAAAGTTCACTTCTTAATGAGTTGTGACATATGGATATACCCAGGAAAAATTATCTCCATAATCAAACTAATTAACATAAAAAAACCTCAAAATTTCTTCATGTACTTTTTAAATATCCTCACTGAGCAGTGAGGATATTTAAAAAGCTCTTGCCTTGTTCTCTTATACCAGACAAACACTATTATGATTTCAGTCACTAGAGATTAGTTTGTGTTTTCTGGAATTCTATAAAAATTTAATCATTCAGTATATACTCTTACTTATCTGGCTTCTTTTACTCAGCATGCTTATTTTGTGGTATGTTCATGTGGCTGTGCGTATCACTATTTTACTCCCTTTTATTGCAGATTGGTTTCCATTTCATGAATATACGATTATTTATCTATTCACCAGTTGATTGATATTTGGTTTGTTTCCACTTTGGGGCTCGATTATTACAAATAAATCTTCTTTGAGTGTTCCACACAAATAGTTGTTGGTTTTTTAAATTTAATTTCATTTTGTTTAATGAGCATAGGCTTTCATTTATCTTGGGTTAATACTTAGGAATGGAATGGCTGGACATGTGGTATTTTTAGTATTTTAAGAATTGCCAAATTGTTTTTTTTAAAGTGATTATGCCATTTTGAAGTCTTCAGTACAGTGTATTAGAGTACCGGTGCTCCATATCCTTGCCATTACTGTTTTTATTTATCTTGGTTAAGTGGTGGGTTGTCACCACCACTTCACGGCAGTGTATACATCAAATTTTATGGAAATATACATATTAAGAATAATTTCAACATTTTAATCGATAAAGTATGATGGCTATTCTTTTTTCTATTAACAATGTCTTTCATTTTCATATATAACTATGCATTTATTAAATTTCTTCAATGTGTATATTTTTTTTCTCAGCATGCATTTCAATATTTGTTATAGCTTACACCAGATTTTAAAATGTTAACCTTACCTGGCCTTGTACAGTATTTGATATTTTTTACCACAATAAGTTTGTATATATAATGGGGACAAGAGATTATTTCGGACTGACAACAACCCTTTAGTCTATAACTCAAATTTCTTTCGGTGTTGTGCCACACTGCTAATTAACGAATCATTTCCAGGTATGGTGAGATTTTGATTTTGATTTTTTTTTTTTTTTAGCTTTGTGGCATCTGAACAGAGCCTAGGGGTTGCTGAAACTCCTAGATAGTTTGCTTTCAGCCTTTACTAGCATTTTGTGGAGCTACTCAGCAGGTTGCCTGAATGACATACAGCATATCCTGCAATCCCCACAGGCAGCCAGACAACAAAAATGATGAGCAGTGTCTGATGCTCCCTACTTGGCTTTTAAATGTAAAATGTTGCTACTTGAACATCTATCTTAGCAACCAGCTGGAGAGTGTGGTGCTGCCCATAGTAGACAATGGGACTCTTACTCCAAATACCCAAGAAACACAGTATACTACCCAAGATATAGAATTTGGAAGCAGTGGAGCTGGGCTAGACATCTGGCAGGTGAATTGCAAGCATCAGTTGAGATACTGTCTCACTTATCTGGGCTGTTTCTCTTCATTTGCAACTGATGTACTTTTAGTGGAATCCAAATGGCAGCATGAGATTCTAGCCAAGACATATGTATTCTAAAAATTAGAGTTTTACTATTGTTTTCAAATGCTTCATATTATAGCCCTTATTATTATTACAAGAAATGTCAATGTTACATTTGCCAGTGAAAGAAAAAAAAATGAACTGTATGAGTCTTTAAATATAAATTGTATCACACATTAGAATGGCTGTAAAATGGCTTTAAGCCTTTTATAACCTATTATAAAACAAAAAAATTCTCATCAGGGGTGATTCTCAAGGTATTCAAAAGACTATTAACAAAAAGTGTAGAAAAAACAATTGTGTGAATCTAGTTCAAGCTTAATAAGTGATATAAAATTATGTTAATAGAAAACATCAATATATATTGGAGAAAGTTTTATTTGGACATTTATACAAATTCCATTTTAATAACTATTCTAACACCTTACATTTATTGTAGTTATATAGTATGGGTAGAGTTTGATTATGTTATTTATCAAGTTTCATATAGATTCCTTCACATTCTCTATAATTTATTACAGTGTGCAATACCATCATTTCATATAAATGCAATATTGTGAAATTTGGAGAGTACTACCCAAGCAAATATAATATCAAATAATACCTAGTGATTGTTCATTGCTTCCAGCCACCTGTGTAAAGATGATAATCTTCTGAGCGTTCTCCTTTGCAAGTATTGATCACTTAAAAAAATAGGACGCCTGACTGAAAAGTTATGTCTATTGCTAATACCTTTTAAGAATTATAAGATTATCTATCTAGAAAAATAGGAATGTGATACAAAGTTTTAAGTACTTTTCTCAATTGTGGGAAGTTGTGGGAAGTTCAATCAAATTAATTTTTATCATTTTTCCCCTAAGCCTTGGAAACATATTATAGCTAGATGTGAAGGTGGATTTCTAAAATACCACAAAGGAAGGGATTTTCAGGCCTTAATATTTTCTCCTTCCTAAAAGTATACAAGGAACTTGCATATTAAAAAAGAGCACAGTTACATATATCTGGATGGGCTACTGTATTCCCAATCTTTTAGTTCCACATTCCTTCCTTATGTTTGTAAAGGGGTTAATTCCATTCCTTCAGATACTCAAACCATGATACTTAGTATCATAATGACCCATCTCTTTCTCTTACACTTACTATACAACTTATCAGAAAATACCAATGGCTCTATCTTTGGGATATATCCAAAAGCATACTTGACTACTCCATTGCTAACATCCAGCTCTTATACATGATTATCTTTCTCTTGGTTTACTGCAGTTTACTGAAATAATTTACTACCAGGTCTTCCTAGTTCTTTTCTTTGTTTCCTTACAGTCCATTCTTTAAAAGCAAGCAACAGAAGTAACCAAAGATGATTATCTGTGAATTTAAGTCATATCATATTATTCCCTGCTCAAAATCCTGGTTTATTCCATTTAAGTTAGAATAGCAAATGTCAAAGTCCTAATAATCCTCTTAAAGACCTAGGTGTGATATGTCTTTGTAGTCAGTGTTCTCTTGAAAAACAGAATGAGTAGAATAAATGTAGAAAGATGTTTATTGTAAGAAATTGGTTCATGCTTTTTTGGAACCTGAGAAGTCCCATGATCTCCTGTTCCCCGAAGACCCAATAAAGTTGGTCATGTAATTTGATTGGAATCTGAAAGCCTGAGAACCAGGCTAGCTGATGTAGATTCCAGTCCAAGGTGAAGGCCTGCGATCCAAAGGCACTGATGGCAGGAGAAGATTGATGTCCCAACTCAAGCAATCAGTCGGGAAGGGCAGAACTCTTCCTTCTTCTGTATTTTGGTCCTTAATGGATTGGATGATGACCACATAACTGGGAAGGGCAAATCTCTTTATTGGGTCTGCCAATTCAAAAGCTAACTTCATCTGGACACATCCTCATACACACACACATCCTCATACACACATAATGTTCAGTCAAAAATCTGGGAACCTTATGATCCAGCCAAGTTGACACGTAAAATTAACCATCACTGTCACCTTCCATTAACCCATGACATCTAAGAAAAAGATTGATATGGAGGTAGAGTTGTACAGTAGATATTGGAATAGTAGAAAGAATTTTTCTTCCATGAACTCAGTTTTCTCTGAAAAAGCATGGGTAGAAATAAAACTTTACATATATTTTAATCCTAAAAATAAAACCTCAATAGCATTTAGAGTAGAATGGATGATCTTGTTCATGTATTCTAATTTAACATATGATTTGACTAAAGCCCAGAACCCCTAGCAGAAGGGCATTAAACTATAGTAGGAAAATCTTTCAACCATTCATTCAGCTTAATTTCTTTCCAATCAAGGGAAGATACCTTGCTAAATATAATAGTCATTTTGAAGTTAATTACTCAAAATTATTAATTCCCTGTAAGCTAATAGTATTTAGACAGATGTAGACTTGTAAAGCCATAAATCTTATTTTACAAGAGATGGTTTTATAAGGATGAACAATTAGATTTAATGGAACTACTTTAATACTTGCTATTCACATTCATCTGTGATACGACCACTTTTCTCAGCAATTTTAGTTCCCTGTGAAATTGGTGCTGTCAAAAGGCTCTTTAGGGGAACTGGGGATTCCTTCTGTAACTACTGTTTCTACAATTTTAGTCACTGCCTTGCTGTAATTCCTCAATCATAAATAGTTGAGGATTCTTGGAAACTTAATATCTTTGCATTCATAGGAGGCAAAAATAAAAAGCAACATCTCAGTTCATTATTTTGCTCAAATTGTGATGTAGTACTCATATCTCATTTGTTGATGGAGGATATTACAACCTGAACCACTAGGGCATAGAGGGTTGACTTTTTTCCTAATGGTATTAAGAATTGATGAAAGAATACCCTGTATTTAGTAATTTAAGATGTATTTAATTAGGCATATATATTATTTATTGTTCAGCAATAAAGAGGTCTAGAGAGATTATGTAAATTAGTACTGTTTATGCAATTAGATGATGGGAGAGTCAATATCTAATCTTCCTGAATCCAGATCAAGGGATTCCTGTCCTCTAGATTTCATTGGAAAATGAATGAATGTGTGATACAACCATGCTATCATCTCAAACTTGTCTTTCCATATAAAGCTTATGCTTTCATTTGTGCCCAATAATAAGTCAGATTCACTGAAAAAGTTAGCACTTCATTTTTAATAATTGTAAGGCTCTTAATGAGCTCTAGGTTTTTAATAGATTTGAAAAACTTTATTCTTGAGACCGAGTTAGATATTTTAAGGTTAAGCAAATTAATTGAAGTAGCAGTGTTGGAGCTTCTGAAATCTATGACTAATTAAGAATCTAGTCAGAGGAGTGATGCTTAGGTGGCTCAGTCAGTTGGGCATGGAACTTTTTGTTTAGGCTAGTAATGATCTCAGGGTCCTGAGATCCACTTCTGCCATGGGTTTTGTGTTTAGTGGTGTAGAATCTAGTCTGCTTGTCCCTCTCTCTTGTCTCACTTGTGCTTTCTCTGTCTCTCAAAAAAAAAAAAAAAGAATAAATTAAATCTTTTAAAAATTCCAGGGAGAGGAGATAGTGTCCATAGGCAATTACATTAATATGTTACAAAAATAATTATTTTATAAGATTAACTGGAATACTAGGCAATTAGACAAAATTTTGAAATAGACTCCAGAGAGGTATGGCAAGGTATGGCAAAGAATGTACCCATCCCAGCAAGCATTTCTGTCCAACAGAGCTAGGGTAGATATGGCCAACACAATTGTCTAGTCCTGGAAGTTTCTTCATCCTTGTAGTTCTGAGACTCCCCTCCTCTACTGTCAGATACCCAGATGCCTGGCCCAGATTAACTCCTACTTTCCCTTGAGGTAACACCAGTAAGGGCTGACTAATGAAAGCCACACTGATACCAGATAAACCAGGGAGACCAAAAATAACACAAAAAGTCCTAAACTTTGTCACTAAAAACACAGTGAACAAAAGTAGGCTGGAACATGCATGCTAAACCAAAATAGGATGCCTAGGATGCCTGCCTACTGTAATAAAATATTTAAATAGGGCCAGGAGTCTCCTAACATGGTAGATTAATGCCCAGGATATAAAAAAAAAAAAAAAAAAAAAAAAACTCCTTCGTTATACCAAGAACCAAAATAATTACAATTTGATTCAGAAAGGACAATTAACAGAAATAAAAATGGAAAGGAATCAGATATTTGATTTACCTGACAAAAATTTTAGAGCAATTTTCATAGAAGTGCTTCAAAAATTATTTTTTTTCTTTCAAGCAATGTCCTTTATTGATCACATCACTGTTTCTACTTTAAATAGCTGTTCAGGGCTTAGACTAATACATTAGAGGGAAGGAAAGTTTTTTATTTTTTAATTTTTTTTTTAAATTTAATTAATTTTTTTATTGGAGTTCAATTTGCCAACATATAGCATAACACCCAGTGCTCATCCCATCAAGTGCCCCCCTCAGTGTCCGTCACCCCTCAGTCAACCCCATCCCCCGCCCAACAATTAATTTTCTTGAAACAAAAAATAAAGTATTACTAAAGATATATACGATGTAAAAATTTTAGAACTAAACATTAAATGGCAGGAAAAAATAACTTGCTAGATGTGCTCAATAGTAGAGTACAGATGCCAGAGGAACTATAGGACAGATTAATAGATTCATTCAATCTGTTTTTTTTTATATTTTATTTATTTATTCATGAAAGACACAGAGGAGAGAGAGAGGCAGAGACATAGGCAGAGGAAGAGGCAGGCTCCATGCAGGGAGCTCGAGGTGGGACTCGATCCCGGGTCTCCAGGATCATGCCCTGGGCTGAAGGCAGGCACTAAACTGCTGAGCCACCCAGGGATCCCCCAGATTCATTCAATCTGAATAACAAAGGAATGTAGACTAGAAAAAACAAAAAATAAACAAACGAGACTCAGGAAGCTGTGGGAAAAGATCCAGCATTAATACCATTGAAGACTCAGAAGGATAGGAGAATGATATTGGGGCTAAAGGAGTATTCACCGACATAATAGTAGACTATTTCACAAATTTGGTTAAAGGCACAAACCTACAGATTCAAAAGCTGAACATATATCAAATAGTAAATACCCAAAAAATTCCAAGACACATACTAATTCAATTTTTAAAAATGAAGGACAAAGAAAAAGTCAAGATAGTGGGAGTGAAGTGATATATTACCTAAATGGGAATATCTAATGACGACTGTTTTCTCACTGGAAGCCATAGAGATCAGAAGAAATTTTCTGTACAAGATTTTCAAGTGCTGAAAGACTAGAACTGTCAGTTGTGAATTCTGTAGCCATCAAAATGAATTCTCTATCCTTCAGGAATAGGAAATAAATAAAAACATTCTCAAAGTAGATTTGTCACTAGCACACCTTCTCTCACAGGTTGACTAAACAAAGTTACTGAAGAAGAAAGGAAATGATGAAAGAATTTTGAAGCATCCAAAAGGAAAAAAAGAACAAATGGCAGAATTATATATCCATACAATTAGCAGCCTTTTCCTTGTAAGTTTAATAAGTCATATTTAATAACTGGAACAAAGTTACTGTAACACTAGACAATACTCATGACAATGATATTTTAAAGTGTGGACAGCAGAGGGACCTAAATGAAGCTTCTATCCTTTACTCTCATACCAGTAGACTGCAATAAGTCAGATATGTATATTGTAATATTCAAGGCAACTAGTAAGGACAACATGAAAAGGAATATATTTAAAAAACACCAAAAGTGTTTAGTAACTCAGGAAGGCAAGGAAAAAAAGAACAGAAAAAATAGAGAAAAGAAACAGAAAACTGTAAACACATTTAAGAGCCAACCAATCAATACAACAATTGCCCTAAATATAAACTGTCCAAATATCCAGTCAAAGAGAGATTGGCAGAGAGGATAAAAAATATGACCAAACTGCATGCCATGTAAAGAAACTTACTTCAAATTGAATAATAAAGATAGATTTAAAGCAAAAGGATAGGAAAAGATATTTCATACAAATAGTAAACAAATGCAAGGATAGCTGTATTATTATCCAAAGCAAACCTCAGAACTAGAGACAAAATGGACACTGTACACTGATAAAATGATCAATTCATCATGAAGATGTAAAGATGCTAATTGTTCACCAAGCAGCAGACTCAGAATTTGTGAAGCAAAATCTGATGAGCTAAGAAGGGAAATAGTTGGAAACTTCACCAAATCCTTCCCTCATTTTTTTTTTCTAGCTCTACCAAAATTTATTAGGATTTTCATATTGGTATAGCTTTAATTTGTAAAGGGGATATTGATAACCCTAATACAATCACAGAAAATTTCCATGCATAGCTTATGTATGAATTACTTTTTCTAAATAAGATTAATTGGCCATAAGTATTGTGCCCCAGAATGCAAAAATTTAATTATACCCTTTATAATAAAAATAATTATCCTCCAACATCTGAAATATAAAGTAGAAAATTAAAAGAATACATTATTTAGCCAAATACTCCAAATTGAGACAAATTCGGGTCTTTAAACTATAAATAAACTGTTAAAAAATACAAAATGTGCTACTACGTTATTGAGCACATAAACATAATTTCCTCTTGAAAACTTTTCAGAGAAAAACTACAGAACATGCTTTACATGTGGACATAAAGTTGTTAATTAAAATTGTATCTTCCTAGAGATGCCTAGGTGGCTTAGTGGATGAGCGTCTGCCTTTAGCTTAGGTGGTGATCCCAGGGTCCTGGGATAGAGTCCTGCATCAGGCTCCCTGCAGGGAGCCTGCCTCTCTCTCTGCCTGTATCTCTGCTTCTCTCTGTATGGCTCTCATGAATAAATAAAATATTTACAAATGAATAAATTAAATTGTATCTTCCTAATAGGAACTTTTAAACAATTTTATTCACATACGATTCATATGCCATAATATGTATCCATTTAAAGTGTACATATATTTATTCAGAGAGTTGTGTACCCATCAGTCCATTCTAGTTCTAGAAGATTTTATCACCTCAGTAAGAAACCTCATACTCATTACCAGCCAGTTTTTATTACTACTACCTATGTTCCCAGCCTCTCAAAATACCCCAGTTTTAGGTGATTAATAATCTACTGTCTTCCTATATGTAGATTGTCTACTCTGGACATTTTATATAAATTGAATCTTACAATATGTGGTCCTTGTGACTGACTTTTTTCATTTTGCATAATGTTTTCAAAGTTTATCCATTCTGTACCATGTATTAGTACTCTGTTATTTTTATTATCAAGCAATATCCCACTTATTAATATATGATATTCATGTTTATTTATCGTGGATGGATATTTGGGTGGTTCCATTTTTGCCTATTATGGATAACACTGCTATGAATATTTGTGTAAAAGTTTTTGTGTGGACGTATGTTTCCTTTTCTCCTGAATACATTTCTCAGAGTAGACTTTATGTTTAATATTTTGAGAAACCATCAAATTATTTTCCTGTATCCTGTCATTTAAATTAAGTGCATGAATAATAAATATAACAATAGTAGGTAAATATTCAAAACCTCTATATTCTAAAATGAAAAGATGAACTTGAGAGTAATAAGGTATCTCCTTTGCCTTGAGGGAAAAACATAAGCTTTGAATTATCTGGCTCTCCTATGATCATTACCAATACAAGCAGACTGAGGGTATTGGATTTAAAGACAGGATGGCAAGGGGGTGCATTATGGCACTAGATAAGGAGGCCTTGGACCGATGCATTGTGAAAAAACATCCCTACAGAAATGTCTGAAACAGTAAGGCTTACGTCCTCCAAGAAGGTGTATGCTATATGTTAAATCCTGCTCCTCATAGACAAAGGTCAAGGAGACTTCCTATGACATCATTGTTATTGCAAGAAAACAGTCTCTGCTGATAATTTGAGGCAACTGGCTAGTTTTGAATTGTTATGGACCTGAACTGACACTTTGTGCATGATCAAACTAGGCATGCTATATTAGTATCATTTTTTTTAAAGATTGTATTTATTTATTCATGAGAGGCACAGAGAGAGAGAGACGCAGAGACACAGGCAGAGGGAGAAGCAGGCTCCATGCTGGGAGCCCAATGCAGGACTCTATCCTGGATCCTAGAATCAGGCCCTGGGCCCATGGCAGATGCTCAACCACTGAGTCATGCAGGTGTCCCGCATGCTTGCCTTTAAATCCATCATCTAAGGGTCATGTTGTTTAGGTCAAGCTTCTAGAGGAGGCATAGTTAAAACTAGCTTAAGTGTTAGGTCAAATGAAACTTAAACATGCTTTTATTAAATTTAAAATAGTAAGAGTATGTTAAAATTTACTATTTTCTCATGTTATCATTGTTATTTTCATCAGTTTCTGCTATTACAAAAGTCATATTGCGATGAGAATCTTTGTACTCAAAATTTTACTTGAATATCTGATTACTTCCTTACATCCATTCCTAGAAGGCTAATTTTTATTTCAACTTGAATTAAAATGTTCAGCCCTTGGTATTATGTGAAATTATTTTTCCAGTGACATTGAAATAACTAATTTTTCTGCCAGTAATGTACAATACTTAAAGTCTTATAGCTCTTGAGTCAGATAAATATTTTTGGTTACTTTAAATTATTGATTGATTCAACTTCATAGATTTTAAACTGGAATTTCATTACTGTTTAATTTATACATTGATGTTAAAGAGCTTGGAGATATATATAAGCTAATAGTATGCATATTCATTCTGTGAATATCTTATATATTTTCTCTGTTTTTCTTTCATTGGTTTTTCCTTTTATCAATATTATTTACATATACACTTCAAAAATGATGTTTTATGTATTAGAAATATTTTAGAAGTTTTAAACACTTTTTATGGTATTTTTATAGTTTAATATTTTTTTGTAGACAAATTGACTTTGTTTTCCGATTACATGATGATGTGTTCCATGGTGATTCAGTGTGGTCCATATCCTACCACTTACTATTTGTATGACGTAAGCAAGTCTCTTAACTCCTCTCGATCACAGTTTCCTAATATATAAAATGGAGTGATAATTTATTTGGACATGACCATGCTTCACTTAAAAATCACTCAGTAATAGTTCCTAACCCATTTACTTAGCATTATCCTACTAGATGGTAAAATAGTGAGACATCAATTTATTTATGTTAAGTGTTTTGTTATGTTGCTATATTAATTTTATTAACATTAGTATTTTTATATTTAATTTGAAAAGCCAAACAGAATGAATATTCATTTGAATATAAAAATAACAGTTGATATAAACATCTTGGTGAGCAATATGCTGTATTATTCTATATGTTAATCTTGAATTATGTCAGTTATTGATGTTGCTGTGCACCTTGTTCTTATTCAAAGCATGCTATATCTTCTAGATAATAATAATAATAATAAAAATAACCCTCAGGCTGAGTTAGAGTCCCCATGCTAAAAAGCCTAAGTTTATTTTTTTTTAAAATGTCAGCCACTTTGGTGGGATAGAAAATAAGTATAACTGTTCAATTCAGCCTGTTCTCTTTCTATATTTTGAAATGAGGTTTAAAAATCAGCACCTACTACAAAGTCTTTGTTCTTATTTGAAATGTTGAGACTGGCTGCTATCATTATTGCTAAGATTTAAAATTCCCTCACAAATTTAGCAACCCCTCATATAATTTGAAGGTGTCAGGCCTTTTATTTTACTTCTGATGATTCCACCTCATCCTCACAAGGATAGAGGCTGTGTTTAGTAACTACTTGTGAAATAAATAAATTAGCCTATGAAATAAAATGACTACTTTGACTTGGGTTTTACTAATGTGACTGTGACTAAAACTAAGCTATGATTTTATAAAATCAGAATAAAATCTACATATAAGTAGAATTAGTCTCCAATAGTAGTAATAGTGTGAATTGATCCTTGTATATTAATTAATACTTGCCTTTGACTTTTTTACTCATCAGGGGAAGTTTACATAGTGCCTAAGTCAAATTGTATCATGGATTATAAAATACTTGCTATGAATAATCCCATAAATTTCAAGAAGTATTGGGATTCAGAAAATAGTTGGTTTTTTTTCCTATTTCATTTTTTTAATCCTTGATTTTATTTATTATTTTTTTAAATAATAAATTTATTTTTTATTGGTGTTCAATTTGCCAACATACAGGATAACACCCAGTGCTCATCCCGTCAAGTGCCCCCCTCAGTGCCCGTCACCCATTCACCCCCACCCCCAGCCCTCCTCCCCTTCCATCACCCCTAGTTTGTTTCCCAGAGTTAGGAGTCTTTATGTTCTGTCTCCCTTTCTGATATTTCCCACACATTTCTTCTCCCTTCCCTTATATTCCCTTTCACTATTATTCATATTCCCCAAATGAATGAGAACATACAATGTTTGTCCTTCTCCGATTGACTTACTTCACTCAGCAAAATAGTTGTTGATGAGCTATGTTAGGCAGTCTGACACGTGAAAGAATATTTTCGCCAAAATAATATTAATATGAAGCTTATTATTTTGTAATGTATAATCCCATTATAAACATGCAGATTAAATCCATTCCAAAAATATATTTAAAAATTTTGTGTTCTATACATTCCCAAAGCATTTAATAGCAATTATAATGTTCTTTTAGGTGATTCCTATGAATCTTTGAGATCATTTTAGAGATATTAACCTAGGCCAATACTTAATAGAACTCTATAAATAATATAATTTAAGGGAACCTCAGTAGCTCAGTCGCTTAAATATCCAGCTCTAGATTTCAGATCAGGTCATTTTCTGAGTCATGAGACCATGGAGCCCTGTGTCAGGCCCTGCAATCAGTGGGGAGTATGCTTGACATTCTCTCTCTCTCTCTCTCTCTCTCTCCTTCTGCTACACTCCTTGCTCACTTGCTCTCTATTTCTCTCTTTCAAATAAATGCATTAATCCCTAAAAAATAAATAGTATAATTTAAATCGTCTTAAACTTATCAAATTCATAATTCTTTTATTCACAAAAGAAAAAAGTTTTTTTTAGACATATTATTTATTTATTCATGAGAAACACAGAGAGAGAGAAGCAGAGACATAGGCAGAGGGAGAGGCAGGCTCCATGCAGGGAGCCTGATGCAGAACTCGATCCTGGGACTCCAAGATCACACCCTGGGCAGGCGCTAAACCGCTGAGCCACCCAGGGATCCCCAAGAAAAAAAGTTGATAAAAGATTATGGAAATATTGCCTGCGAATCATATAATCAGTTATTTAATGTGTTAATCAGCAGTTGCTGAATCATCAGTTAGGAGAAAGTGTTATATTCTGAGATAAAAAGAAAGTATATGGTCATTATCTTAAGAAGCATACATTTTAGAGAAGATAAAAAATAATTATAATGAGAAAGGGTATTTGCTGAGTATCTCGAACTAAAGAAGGGTAGTTAGGAAAGATATCTTGATAATTAATCACTTGACAAGAGAATTTTTTAAAACGTAGTTTTCCTGGAGGCCAAGAAAGACAAAATAATTTTAGGAAGGGACATGACTACTGGTATACACAAAGTCAGTGCAGCATTTGCTGAGATATATAATAATTAAGAAAACTTTTTTCCAAGTTTTCCAGAAACTTGTGAGTTTTTGCTTGTTTGTTTTTGTTGTTAGAGATGGGAGAGCTTTGTGTGATATAGAAAATTATTAGGAATTGAGACAAAAGAGAAAGAATTGTTTTATGTGATGTAAATAAATTGAGAATTTATCCTATATGTTCATAGTCACTGAAAATATAAGTGTCAGAGGTCCGTTTATTTGGGCCATAACGATCACTGTGATGGAAGTGTTGAGGATGAACAAGAGAGGGATTAGCATAGAGGAAACAGTTTCCTGGTAGTCTGTTGTATAGGTCTGAGAATTCTGTATAATTCCTTGCAAAAGATGATGAAAATTTACTGTGTCAGTGTAGGTGGGAGTGGAGAAGAAGAGACTTATCAAAGATGATTAGAAGATAGAATAAAGATAGTATTGATTGGATATTTATAGTGGGTAAAGATTTCCAGAAAATTGTCAATTATCTACGCCTTGGGTTTATACTCTCAAATAATCTCTGATGAGCCATATTCACATGAAATAGGGGAGAAAGGTGCAAACATTTATTTTGCTCTCTGAAACCACCATAGGAACTTATTCTAGAAAAAAATATAGGATGGTGAACATTTGTAAATACCTTTTTCCACATATAAGTATTTCCAAACTTTAGGACCTTCCAAAAAACTAGGATACAGATATTATTATTCTCATACTATAGTTAGAAAGGTAATGTATCACGTAACTATTGATTTTAACAACTATTTCCAAACTCAGAGAAATAGCAAATCAGTAATGCATCAATATTTTATAATTTTAGTCCATCTATCTTAAGGATGACATTCAGCTGATCTCAGTGGAGTTTAGCTCATCTAGTTGCCTGAGTCACTTGGGCAACTGAACTTTGCCCACGTATGTTATCGTTCTCTTGAGACAACAGTTTAGAAGGGGACATGACCTTCTCTAGAAGTTGGCAAAGTATAATCCTAAATATAAAATATTTTTCTTTTTTTGTATACTTTTATTGGAGTTCGACTTGTTGTATAGTATTTTTCAAACTCTATGCATCATGTTTGCTCTTCTCAGATATTCATGGCAGAAACAGATCACATGGCCAAATTGAGGAGCAGAAAATTATACCTTACTTACCAAAGGGTGTAAATGTAGAGAGTGAAAACCCGGACCTATTAGTGTAACGTTTCTAAAGTCTGTAAATAGAATCCCTAGGTGCATATCCTAGCCCTTCCATGAGCTCTCTGACTTGGACAAATTATCAACATGTCTAAGCCTGAATCCCATTTCATTTTAATAAATTAAAATATCAAAACTATTTACCTCAAATTATTAATGGAGGCATATTAAGTGCACTTGCCAAAAATATATATTCAGAATTTCAACTATAATTGATAATATTCCATGCATGTGGAAATGGAAATTCACAAGGATTGACACATTTAATAATAAAAATTAATATTAGAATATATATTGAGATTAGTGCTTGATTGCAGAAGTGAGAATTACTTGGCTTCTTTTTAAAGGTTTTATTTATTTATTTATTTATTTATTTATTTATTTATTTATTTTTTATAGCATGAGTAAAGGAGAGGAATAGAAGGAAAGAGAGAGTGAGAGAGAGAGAGAAAATCTCAAGCAGGCTCTGCACCAAGCATGAGCCCAACTTGGGGCTCCATCACACAACCCTAAGATCATAACCTGAGCTGAAATCAAGAATTGGCCACTTAACTGACTGAGCCACATGGGTGCCCTGCAAGTTACTTGACTTTTAATCTCAGTTGTTTTATATACCATTTTTTATCACTGTATTAAAACCATTAAGCATGATCACCATGTATATATGTGTGTATGTGTGTGTGCGTGTGTGTATTTCACAAAGGATTATTTACTTAAACTGATTTTATTCAGGCTATTTTATAAAAGTTTCAGGTGAAGTAAAAATGGTATCTAATTTGAGTCTTTAATTTGCATTGAAATATGAAGTACTTACTTTTTCTTGCTTATAAAAAAATGATGTGAAATAAATGACACTTGACTTTTACAAAGTATAATAAATGACCAAAACTTAAGCAGACCTATTACCCACAAATTATTTGGATTATTGAGCAAATGGTATAATTACATTTTAAAATGCAAGCTCCCTTCCTAATCCTGAATGTTAAACTAGGCCACTTGTGAAGTTGGCAATGTAGCAACAAATTTATCTTCATGACATCATGCTACTTTAATATAAGGAATACCGTGTAAGTGCATGGAATTAGTACTCTTAAGATATTCATGTGTGTACTGGAAATGGACCACTATCTGCAATTCTTGCTACAGATACTTAAGATTATTTTAAGGAATTCATATAGGCAACCAGCACCTTCTTACAGAAAAGTGTTTTTGTAGAAACATGCCTGTTTCAATTTTCTATTATGTCTGACACTATCCCATATGTTCAGAGCTCACACTTCTGAAAGAAATTTAACAAACCGTTTGCTATACATAGATTTGTTCTGAATTTTGAATAAAACTTCTCTGTCTATAGCAACTTCTAAAGAACAATTTCTCCACATGTGGCAGATGGGTGACTTAGTAGACAAATTGTCAGGATCCTGGCCTATGATGCTTGAGTTATTTATCTTTCAGGGATAAATAAACTGTCCCTCCTTCATGGGCCCATGTGCTCCAACATTTTTCCTAAAGTAAAAAGAACAAGATATGTATTTTATTTTTACTCCGTGTGAAAATATCCTCCTCCTCATCAGAACAGAACAGTGTCACTGTTTTTGCTGCTTCTATCTGAAGGTGCATGGATTTAAGCAGCAATAGCTATGTGCCATGAGGTTTGCTAAATTTCCTCACAATACTCAAATGATTGCAGACTAAAGTTGATTGTGGGGTAATTGGTAAATAGTACTGAGTTTTATCCACTAATATAGTTTTATGAACATTTCTAATATTCCATGAGGTTTCTGGTGCTATGCTTATCTGTAAAACTAATGATAGGCTTTAAAGTTTTGTGCAAATATACCTAAAATAAACATTTATTTCTTTATTTTAGCTAATTAATTCCATGAGGTGCAACATTGATACGAGGCAATTTTTAGGACATGTTTTCTTAACCAATTTCATTTACCTTTAATGTGGAAATACCTTTTTGAATGATAGATCTAGAAAAGCAGCTACAAGCATGACTTGTATGTGCATATGAAAGAAAAAGACAGAAACAAGACATAGAGAGGGAGAAATAGAATAACAAGAAGATCATGAAAATATAAACATCATTTATGTAGTACTTAATATGTGTTAGGCACTGTTCGAAGCATGCATTTTCATTCAATTAAGACTTCTACTAATCCTGTGATATAGGTACCAGTAACATTGCTGTTTGCCAAATGAGGAAACTAGGCACTTGAAATTAAGTGATTTGATCAAATTTACACAGGTAGTTAATATCCAAGTATTTAGTCTCCAGAGTTTGGCTCTTAACTCCAGTTAAGAGTTATGTCAATGTTCCAAGATAAGGTAAAGGAGGAATAAAGAACACATCAACCCACAAACATGGCACAATTAATGGCTGAATTATTTAAGAGGCAAAATCACACTATTAAGCCTTTATTTATCTTCTCTTCTAATAGAATTATTAGCCTTCCCAGTCCTTGACAATGAGATTATAGAATTACTGCAAACAAGTTCATCAAATTCACCATATACCATGGCAACTTGGGGGATCCCTGGGTGGCTCAGCGGTTTAGTGCCTGCCTTCGGCCCAGGATTAAGTCCCACATCAGGTTTCCTGCATGGAGCCGGCTTCTGCCTCTGCCTGTGTTTCTGCCTCTCTCTCTCTCTCTTTCTCTGTCTCTCATGAATAAATAAATAAAATCCTTTAAAAAAAACGTGGCAACTTGGAAACATTATGAGACATACAATAAAATAACAGATTTATGTCACCAACTTACCTCTTCTTAGGTGTGTGATTTTTGGAAAACAATTTTGGGAATTAACCATGAATTCATGATTTAATCATATATGTGTATTTATGTATGTACATATATATGATATATTTATAAACACACACATGATTGAGTTAAAGAACTCATGTACTTTGTCTTTGAAAAAGTTCTTTGAAAAGTCTTTGAAAAGTTCTTTGTTTAAAGAACAAATGTACTTTGTCTTTATAAAAGGAGGAGTTCAATTAAAATGAGATTTAAATATAAAATGCGGGACACCTGGGTGGCTCAGCAGTTGAGCATCTGCTTTTGGCCCAGGGCGTGATCCCGGAGTTCTGGGATCAAGTCCCACATCAGGCTTCCTGCGAGGAGCCTGCGTCTCCCTCTGCCTATGCCTCTGCCTTCTCTCTGTGTCTCTCATGAATAAATAAATAAAATATTAAAAAAATAAATATAAAATGCATGCTCCATCCCCATAAAAAACAATTTGACTTGACATAAATGAGAGTGTTGGTGCATACCAGTGACTGCAATGTAGACAGCATATTTATATGAACATTATATAGCCTCAGCCACTCTTAAATCCTAAACCGATTTTCTTTACCACAAGAACACTATATTGCCATCTCCTTGTATCTCCTTGTTACCCTCAATTGAAGAGGAAAACATCAACATCAATTTATTTTCTTAAATAAAAAAGTTCTCCTATAAAAATAATCCAGTGATTCTGGATTGAATCTGTGAATAATCTGGAAGTTAGGAAGCTTGAGGTTTGAGTACTAAAAATGTACGTCACTATGAGCAAGACACAATATGACTTTGAGCTCTAATTTCTTCATATGCAAAGCGAGGAAATTGCCAGAATTCCCTTTTTGAATAACTTAGAAATACAAAACAGACTCTTTGAACTGGGCAAAGAATTTAAGCCATTAGTCAACAGATGCTATTACATAATATGTTTATCCAATTATTTTTGAGAAAATGGATTAGATAGGAACTTAGAAAATGTAAAACTATAAAGGAAACAGCAAGAAGAACTTATTAAGAATAACTTTGTGAATGGGAAATTACAAAATAAGGTGAAATAGTGAAAGAAGAGAAAAATGGATGAGTAAGAAAATAAGCCTAGTGAAGATAAATTGGATATAATATTAGTAAGTATTAATAAATTCAAGGAGTTTGTAGTCATTTTCAAGGAGTCTTTCAGTGAAAGATCATGGCATTTTCAAAGAGGAAATTTTCAGGAACTTTTACATTTGGTATCAGTGTGCCATAAAATGCACTAACCAAGCACAAACGTTTTTTCAAGATTCAATTACAAAGAACCTGTTATAATTTCATTTTTCTTGACCCTACCTCTACATTTGTTTCTAGTCATTCTTACTTTGATTTGTCGGAAGCTTTTGGTGACCTTAGATTTCCTTTACTGGTAATGTTTAAATCCTTTCCAAAGTCCCATTAGGCCCCAAAATAGGAGCCTACATTATCAGAACGAGCTTAAAATATATTATTTGCTTACTCTTTACAGAATGTTATTGAGGATATTTGCTTAAAATTTATAAACCAGATATATCAGTTTTGAAAAACAATGTTAAATTAAGCTCTTAGATTATAAACAGTTTTTTACCAAGAATTCCTCTTACTGCATGTAATATTTCAGCACCATTTTCCACACTTTCTTTTCATCTTATGGAACCTCTAATTATTTGTCATCTCCCAATCCATTCTTGAATTCTTCAGGAATTCTCTTTTTCCACAACTGTAGATTTCTGCATTTCAAGCTCTTCACTAGTGTTCATCTTCCCTTATAATTGCAAGCTACATTTTTTTACTTGCAAAATGTCTCCATTTAGTTTCAAATCAAATACTACCCTAAGTCCTTACACATGGGGATGACGCTCTACCAGTTTCTCTCTCTCTCTCTCTCTCTCTCTCTCTCTCTCTCTCAGCTATCTAGGACTTTATTTCTTTTTTTATTGGAGTTCCATTTGCCAACATATAGCATAACACCCAGTGCCATCCCATCAAGTGCTCCCCTTCAGTGCCCATCACCCAGTCACCCCCACCTCCCTTTCCACCACCCCTTGTTCGTTTCCCAGAGTTAAGAGTCTCTCATGTTCTGTCTCCTTCTGATATTTCCCATTCATTTTTCTCCTTTCCCCTTTATTCCCTTTCACTATTTTTTATATTCCCCAAATGAATGAGACCATATGTTTGTCCTTCTCCAATTGACTTATTTCACTCAGCATAATATCCTCCAGTTCCATCCATGTCGAAGCAAATGGTGGGTATTTGTCGTTTCTAATGGCTGAGTAATATTCCACTGTATACATAGACCACAGCTTCTTTATCCATTCATCTTCGATGGGTACTGATGCTCCTTCCACAGTTTGGCTATTGTGGACATTGCTGCTATAAACATCGGGATGCAGGTGTCCCAGCATTTCATTGCATCTGTATCTTTGGGGTAAATCCCCAGCAGTGCAATTGCTGGGTAGTAGGGCAGATCTATTTTTAATTCTTTGAGGCTCTACCAGTTTCTAATTGCTGTGAGTTATTTCCATTTATAGATCTTTATGATTGAACAGGCATCCTCCATTTCTTCATATGTGGTGATTCCAGATAGAACTCTACCCTGGTATTTTCATACATCAACTCCAGATATTCAGAACTGCATGGGAAAAAATATTTTGTTTAAAGTTGAGAAAAGTGGAAGGAGTTTTTAAGGAAAGGGGTTTACTTAACAGGATTTTGTATTGCAATTCGCAAACTAATTTGATTTTAGAAGACTAGTTATCCCCAGGTTTAAGTCCTCAGATCTTCAACCGCCTCCAGTTTCTGAGGTTGAGTGTTAGTCAACTTGCTTCACAGTCTTTCATATCCAATACATAATGTTTTATGTTAGCCTAACTCCTAGAGTTTCTATTAATTTCATATGCAAAAGTACATTTCTGTTTCCAGATGCAAAACTGCTTATAAAGCATGTGAAATAGAGTTCCCTCCCTTGTGGAAACTCTGCTACCAACTATTTAGAATGTTTTTTCCCTTCTGTTATTGTCTTATACTTCACTTTTATTTATGTGAAGGCTAACAATCAAGCACTAGGCATTTACCATAGTCTCATGTAAGTGCAATATGCTCAGTCGATACTCAGAACTTTGTTAAATTATAAAGGACCTAACTTTTTACAACTATACTTTTTACTTATATAAATCCTTGGTCAGTTGTATAAAGCAATTCAAATTTATTTAGAGAAATAAAGTTAATATATGCCAAAACTGGAATGTATAGGTATATGAATGCTAGTTTGAGATTGATATCTAAAACTTAACATGGTATTTTTATAATTAATCTAGGTGTAGGTGCTTAGTGTAGGTGTTTAATAATTTGAGCATTGGGGAATTATTAAAATTGGAAAGAGAGCCTTGGACGAAGGCCAGGCAACACCTTGATTTTTCTGAGCAGACCAGAATGACATATTGGTTGATCCCTAGCTACATGTAATTATAGGAGAGTTAAGATGTTCATATCAATTGCTTTTGTGCTGGAGGAGAATACATTTTATCTGAAGGTTCACTGTTACAAACTATACTTGAAAAGAAAGATAAACAAATAGGCTTTCCTAAGAGATAGAAGTCCTTTTTGTTCACTTAGTCAACACCAGGCCACTGAAGAAAATACTCATACATTATCTTTCACTGTCTACCTATCTAATGGCTGGAATATAATTATTGATAAAATAAAAAGAAGGAGGAAGATAGAGGAGAACTTTATGAAAGAAAAAAGGATTGAAGAAAAATATTAAGGTACATAAAATAGGAAATCTTTGAACAAAATTTGGATTGAAAGAAATCATCTCTTCTTTTTTTTCTTAAGGTTTTATTTATTTATTCATGAGAGACACACAGAGAGAGAGGCAGAGACACAGGCAGAGGGAGACGCAGGCTCCTTGCAGGGAGCCCGATGTGGGACGTGATCCTGGGACTCCAGGATCACGCCCTGGGCCAAAGGCAGTCACTAAACTGCTGAGCTACCCAGGGATCCCCAGAAATCATCTCTTCTGAAAGATGAAAACTAAGTTAATATTTTGAAATACCAAATGGAGAAAATATGACACACTACAGTAAAATTTAGAAATTATATTTCCAATCTGAAAATTAGAGGTGAAGTTTGGAAACTATGTTTTCAATCTGGAAAACACAGATTAGGTATCATGAAGATGATTTCTAGGAAAGCCAATATTCAATAGAAGTTATAGCACAAATGTTAACAGATGGAAAAATAGCTACAGGAATGAATAAGAGACCTTGCTAAAGCAAAGAGAATTGTTTTTCATTTTGAAACAGTTTGCACACATTACAAGTTGTGACATTGAAAAGTAATAAAGTGCTGGTGAAATTTCTAAAATGTGGAGATTAAGAGAAATTTTGAAGAGATTCTAGATAGAATTAAGGGAATTTGAGGCAACATAATATTTCTCATTTATACCACCTGAATCCAGAAAAAAATTATCGAGATTTCTGTTTCGAAATTTGAATGATTAAGTAAAATAAAGCCTTTTTGGAGATAAATATGCTTAGCATGAGCAGAAACTTAAAATGATGTCCATCTGTAGATAAATATGGAAAGATACACACCAAGATATTAATCTTATTTCTTCAGAGAATATGATACTAAAGCTCTACAAAAATTATTAAAAGTGGAGGAATTCTAGTTTTGACCATGTTAGAATAATTTCTTCTGGACTTGCCCTACTCCTATAAATAACTAAAACCTAAGTAAAATATATGAACTTTACTTTCAGGAACTGGAAGATGTACAGTTTAGGACTAGGAGTTCTAAGTTATAGGAAGCAGACAAAATAAGCCCTACAATTATCTTGGCTATTCACTTGCTGCTGTTTCCTAACCATGGTGTAATGAAGAAGGCAAACTGTACAATGGCATCACTGAGTTTTGAAAACATAAATTTACAATTTAGAAGAATTATGTTGCTGGAATTTGTGAGCCATGGATTTAGAGAAGATGGAGTTATACTGAGAAAAAATACAGTATATCTGGAGGTTTATCTTTATTCCTGCTTCTGAGTACTAAGCTGCACATATGTATGGTGCAAACCACAAGTAAGGAACACCTACTGGGCAGAGTAAGATGGGCAATTCCCAGAACTCATGGAGAACGAAAAGATGTTCATGTTTTTGCCTGATAATATAGAGAGATCATATGGAATAAACAGAACTCATGAGTTATATACCTCAACAGCAAGGCTGCACTAGACCAAAGCAATAGGTTACTCAAGATATGAATTAAAACACTTGAATAAGACTTAAAAAAATCCAGTCAACTCACAAATAAGTTAACTGTCAGTCACAAAACAGCACACCACACATTAAATGAAGAAAAAAATCTGGACTCTCAAAACCATGATATTGACAATATTCAACATTCAGTCTAACTCACTGTACATGCAAACTTACTATACAGCAATTATTATAAATATGCTCAAGGATTAAAATAAAGCTTGAATATAATGAGGAAAAAATGAAAAATGAAAGTAGATTTAATAAAAAATAGCAGGGATGAAAAATACAATAACTGAAATGAAAATTGTATGGAATAAAATTTAAAAACAGTTTAGCACTATGGAGGAAAAAAAATCAATGTACTTGAAGATTCACCCATAGAAACAATTCCCCTCTAGAATACAATTTGTTAATCTGGAAAATTGAAGTATTTATGCATGCGGCATGAATGCAAAACAAAAGTGTCATGCAGACAATATTGAGACTGCCTTCTTTTTCTTGGAGGATTCAATACTTAGAGACAGATTTTACTATTCAGAAATTTGGCTATTGTAGTTATTTTATTACCCATCCTCGTCTAATTAAAATTGTAATAGTCGACATATAAAAGTCCATAAAGATTCCCATTTGTTTTAAAATAAATGAATGAATGAAGGTTTTACTGTTTTTATTCCTAACAGTTTGGGTTTTCTCGTTGATTATTTCTCTTAGTGAATGTTTTTTTTTATTTTTTATTTATTTTTAATTTTTATTTATTTATGATAGTCACACAGAATGAGAGAGAGAGGCAGAGACACAGGCAGAGGGAGAAGCAGGCTCCATGCACCGGGAGCCCGACGTGGGATTCGATCCCGGGTCTCCAGGATCGTGCCCTGGCCCAAAGGCAGGCGCTAAAGCGCTGCGCCACCCAGGGATCCCTTAGTGAATGATTTGTCATCACAAAAGATTGTTCTATTCATACTTATGTAGCAGTTTTCTTTACCTGTTTAGTGTTTAACTTTTCAGTTTCTAATTTCGTTAAATTATCTTGTTATGAAACTGTACTTTGCTTTGGAATTACTTAGTGATATTCAGTAAGAGGGAAATTTAGAGATCTATAAAAATAAGCAGGAACAAATTATAAAGAATGATTAGAAACTGGTGAGCCCCAAAGTGGTACATACATTCTAGATATCACTTTTTTTTAACATTTCTAATCTATTTGTCAATGAAGAAAAAAATAATGGAGGAAATACTTTCAGAAGGAAACAGATTAGCTACCTTTGCCATTGTGAAGGTTAAAAACAGTGGTTTTAATTGTGACATTTTAGAAATTTATTTATGTTAATTTTTTTCACTTAACAAATTAAAACAGTGTAAGGGTACCTGGGTGGCTCATTCAGTTCAGCTTCCAACTCTTGATTTCAGCACAGGTCATGATTTTAGTGTTGTGAGATTAGGCCCTGAGTCCAGCCTTGTAGTAGGTGTGAATCCTGCTGGAAATTCTCTCTTTCCCTCTCCTTTTGCTCCTTCTGACCCTCTTCTCTCCCTCTTTTGAAGAAAAAAAAAAAAACAGTTAAAGTGGTCTAGTAAATTATATGGATGTCTGGGAAAAGTGACACTAGAGCACTTCAGATATTTTAACTCTGATTCTGATTGAACTAGTAGGAGTCATTTTTCTCATTCCAAAATATTCTTGAAACTTTATAAAATACATTGATTGTAGTATACTGATTTAGGATACATAGGCAATATCTGTATTTCTGAGCTATTTAATTAACATCTTTTTTTATTTCATTCCAGACTAGATTCATGGTTAACCTCAATAATTTTACCTTATCTTAGAGGATAAAATCTGAGTTCATTGAATTTTGGCAGAAATATGAAAAGGAATATTTTTTTTTGTGAAAGATATATACTGACTTTCTTTATTACTAACACATGGATAACTCCAAACAAACATATACCAGGTGGTAGCATTGAATGTGTGACAGTTGGGGAACATTTCTGGTTTAGTCTGTTTTCCCAGCACAATGATTAAAAGAGATCTTTCTTAAAGATCTTAGAAGTGTCCCATTTGGGTTAATAAATTATGTTATAATTCTGTGTTTAGATAATCAAGTTTGTGCTTCTATACAGTCCCTCTTAACACTTTTCTCCTATCTAATCTCACAAAAATACAGCCTTATGTTCTGCTGTTGGACTCCTCTGAACTCAGGGTCAGTTTCTGGCACATATTGAGTGTTCAGTTTGATCTATTGAATTAAAGCCAAATTTACTAAGAGACCACCATGCTACCACAGTGCTCCATGTATTTTATGGATTCATTTATTTGTGAAATATGAGTATCAATTACATAAATACTGAAATTACAAAGATGGTTAACATATAATATGGTGTTGAGTTTAAGAAGTTCTTTATAGATCTTGGAAACTAACCCTTTATCTGATACGTCATTTGCAAATATCTTCTCCCATTCTGTAAGTTGTCTTTTAGTTTTGTTCACTGTATCCTTTGCTGTGCAAAAGCTTCTTATGTTGATGAAGTCCCAATAGTTCATTTTTGCTTTTGTTTCTTTTGCCTTCGTGGACGTATCTTGTAAGAAGTTACTGTGGCCGAGTTCAAAAAGGGTGTTGCCCGTGTTCTCCTCTAGGATTTTGATGGAATCTTGTCTCACATTTAGATTTTTCATCCATTTTGAGTTTATCTTTGTGTATGGTGGAAGAGAGTGGTCTAGTTTCATTCTTCTGCATGTGGATGTCCAATTTTCCCAGCACCATTTATTGAAGAGACTGTCTTTCTTCCAGTGGATAGTCTTTCCTCCTTTATCGAATATTAGTTGACCATAAAGTTCAGGGTCCATTTCTGGATTCTCTATTCTGTTCCCTTGATCTATGTGTCTGTTTTTGTGCCAGTACCACACTGTCTATGACCCAGCAATTGCACTGTTGGGGATTTACCCCAAAGATACAGATGCAATGTAGCAGCAATGTCCACAATAGCCAAACTGTGAAAGGAGCCTCGGTGTCCATTGAAAGATGAATGGATAAAGAAGCTGTGGTCTATGTACACAATGGAATATTCCTCAGCCATTAGGAATGACAAATACCCACCATTTTCTTCAATGTGGATGGAACTGGAGGGTATTATGCTGAGTAAAATGAGTCAATCGGAGAAGGACAAACATTATATGGTCTCATTCATTTGGGGAATATAAATAATAATGAAAGGGAATAGAAGGGAAGGGAGAAGAAATGGGTAGGAAATATCAGAAAGGGAGACAGAACATAAAGACTCCTAACTCTGGGAAACGAACTAGGGGTGATGGAAGGGGAGGAGGGCTGGGGGTGGGGGTGAATGGGTGACGGGCACTGAGGGGGGCACTTGAGGGGATGAGCTCTGGGTGTTATTCTGTATGTTGGCAAATTGAACACCAATAAAAAATAAATTTATTATTAAAAAAGGACTTCTTCTGCATAAAAAGACTATATACCTTCTGAAATATGTGACCATAGTCTATCAAAATGTAAAATAAATAAGCAAGAATTGTAAAAAAAAAAATATATAATCTAGATATTCAGAAATTCTAGCACCCTAATAAATAGAGAAAATATTAATTAAATTCAAACTTCTGCTTCTATTTAAGGCTTTATTAAGGTATAATTAATATAACAAAAATTCACATATTTAATGTACATTTTTATGATGTATTGCATATCATATGATACCATCACCATAACCAAGTTACTAAACCTACCCATCACATCCCAAAATTTCCTTGTATTCTTTTGTGTGTGTATATATGTATGTGTCTGCATGTGCGTGTGTTTGTGTGTATATATCTATGTGTGTACATATGCGTGTGTTTGTGTGTGCATGTTTGAAGAACACAACATGAGGATGATTCTTTAAATATATTTTAAAGTCCACAAAACTTTATAGTTAACTATATGTACTATGTTGCACGGCAGTGCAGCAGGTCTCTGGAAGTTATTCATCTTGCTTAACTGAAACTTTGTACTCACTGAGCAAAATTCCCCTTTTCCTCTTCCCCTGAGTTCCTGGAAACCACTATTCCATTCTCTTTTTATGATTTTGACTATTTTAGAATCCTCAATTAAGTGGAATCTTGCAATCTTTGTCCTTCTGTGATTGACTACTTTCACACAGAAGAATGTCCTCCAGATTCCTATGTGTTGTCAGAAATAGTGGACTTCTTTCTTTTTTTCTTGAAGATGTATTTATTTGAGAGAAAGAGGGAGTGCATGATCAAGGGGAGGGGCAGAGGAAGAAAGAGAGAGAAGGGAAGCAGACTGCCTGCCCAGCTGGGAGCCAGACATGGAGCTCAATCTCAGTGCTCTAACATCATGATCTAAGCCAAAACCAAGAGTCAGATACTTAACAAACTGAGCCATCTAGGTGCCGAATAGTGGATTTCTTTTTTTTTTTTAAAGCCAAATAATGTTCTGTGTGTATACATTCCACATTTCTCTATCCATTCATCTGTTGATGAAATGATAAGTTGTAATACATTCATAAAGTATCCTGGAGAATGTTCGTGAACAGTTGTTTGCTTGTTTTCCAAATCTTTGATATTGAGAATAATGCTGAAGGGAACAGAAGAGTGAAGTATCTCTTTGAGATCCTAATTTCAATTCTCTTGAATAAATATCCAGAAGTGGGATTGCTGGATCCTATGATAGTTCTATTTTTTAATTTTTTAAAAAATTTCATAGCGTCTGCACCATTCTTCATTCTCACCAACAGTGTATGATGGTTCCAATTTCTCCACATATCCGCTACACTTGTTATCTTTCACATTTTTTTGTAATAGCCATCCCAACAAATGTGAGCTGATATCTCACTGTGCTTTTGATCTGCATTTTTGTGTGATGAATGATGTTGAGCATCCTTTCATATAACTGGTGGCTACTTGTCTGTCTTCTTTGAAAAATATCTCCTTGAAAGTCCTTTGCTTAGTTTTTGATTAGGTTTTTTATTTGTTTTTGCTCTTGAATTGTAGGAGACTCATATATTTTAGATATTAACCCTCATCAGACAGATAGTGATCAAGACAGAAAATCAATAAGAAAACAGAGAATTTGAACAATTCTATAGACCAAAAGGCCCCAAGAGACATATACAAAATATCCTATCCAACAGAAGCAGAATACACATTTTTCTCAATACTACACAGGACATTCTCCAAGAGATCATGTTATGCCACAAAACAAGTCTTAACAAATTTAAGATAATAAAAATCATATCAAGTATCTTTTCCTGTTACAACGTTATGAAACTAGAAATCAGTAACAGGAGGAAAATTGGAAAAATCAAACTTCTGATTTTTTTATCTAGCATTTTTATCACCATAAAAATAATACTTCTCTTACTCCTATCAACATTAATACAACACAGAGTGCATTTTCATTAGCCATGGTGTACCCACGTAGATTTCTGAGGTAAAATTTCACAAATTTCTCTCCTCTAATGGTTTTCTTTCTTCTAATTTCTTCACATTAGAGTGTATGTTCCTGAAGTGTTTTGAGGGCATATTCATTAAAATTACATGTAATATATGTTTAAAATAATCATCATATCCATAAGCTATTTCATACACACACATATATATACAGCATACATTTTCTTTTCCCTTTACATGAAGTCATATTGATCATAGAGAGACATACACAAAAAGTGATCATCATTACCACAAAAGGAACAATATGAGATTTTAAACATGTAATGTGTTGAATTTTATTTTTTATTCTTTACAAAGGTAAGTGGCTGATAATAACAGACGTATATAGTTATTTTTAAATAAAATTCAATTACATTCCATGAGAATAATCTGAGAGAGTTGTCTATTCAAAAGAGATACTTCTCTCCAAAATTTGCTCTTATATTGCATTTGTACTTTTATTAAGATAGTGAATTATATTTAATGAATATGTAGTATCATTTTTGCAGACAAAATTATGAAATTGCTCTACCCAAGACTAGAAACTTAAAATATTGAGAGTCAATAACTTTTTTTTAAAGATTTTATTTATTTATTCGTGAGGGACACACACAGAGAGAGGCAGAGACACAGGCAGAGGGAGAAGCAGGCTCCATGCAAGAAGCCAGATGTGGGACTCCATCCCGGGACTCCAAGATCACACCCTGAGCCAAAGGCAGATGCTCTACCACTGAGCCACTGAGGCATCTTGAGAGTCAATATCTTTAAAGATGCAGTTTCTTGCCTTGCATTTCATTTGGTGGCAGAGATAATTAAGAGCTCCATATAAGACTAATCACATAGGTAAAATTATTATAAACTAGAATTTCATAGGGAAAATATTCATAAATCATAATTAAATGACAAATTGTAGTATATTCATAAAGTATCCCAGAGAATGTTCCATGAGAAGCACATGTATTCTGCTGCTATTAGACAGAATGGTCTCTGTATGTCTCTTAATTGGTCTAAAGTATTGTTGAAATTCAGTGTTTCCTTTTTTATTTACTGTCTGGGTAATCTATCCATTGTTGAAAATGAGGTACTGAAATCCCTTACTATTATTGCATTGTCGTCTGTTACTCCCTTTAGATCTGTTAGTATTTACCTACCATGTTTAGAGGCTCTGATGTTGAATGCATATATACTTAACGATTGCTATATCCTCTTGATTAATTGATCCCTTTTCATAAAACAATGACCTTTGTTTCTTGTTACTGTTTAACTAACATCTATTTTGTCTAATATAAAATAGCTATTTCTGCTATCTTGATTTCTATTTGCATGAAATATCCTTTTGCATCCCTTCATTTCAAGCTTATCTGTATCCTTGAAGCTACTGTGTATCTCTTATAGGCAGAATATAGTTGAGTTTTATTTTTTGTTGGTGTTCTTTTTTGTTTTAACCCATTCAGTCACTTTATACCTTGTGATTGGAAAATCCAGGCCCATAGCCAGCTTTGGGGCATCAGCTGTTGGTTGCAATTCCATGGCTGTCAGATATTGCCACGGGTCTGCATATGGTATTGGAGGCCAGTGACAGATGTCAGGCCAGCAGTGTGCGAATACGTGGCTGGAGGGGTTGGCCTCTAGGATGCACACAGAAGTAATGCTTAACTTCGGGGGTGTAACATGGCATTTTACACTCATGTAGCCACAGAGGCCTGGCCTGGCTGCTGGTGCATGTCCATGGTTTCAGTAGGGGTCAGGAAGGAAGTGGGGAGGGACTCAGGTGACTGGAGTGAATGCAGATACCTATGGAGCAAAAACCAGTGAAATCTGCAGGGTTTCGGTTACAGTTGTCCTGACAATTGATTTCTTCAGTGGTGAAAGCTCCTGGTGGTTGTTTGCGGAGCAGACTAGGGAATGGTGGCTGTTTCTGCTGTTCAGCAGAATATAATTTTAGGAATGGCAATAAACATTGAGAATAACGTGCCATATAACAATGCTGTCTTCATCAGCCTTTAGTACATATCATAGCTCAATAAAATTTTGACGATCTTGGAAAACATAAGAAGAATGTGTGGCTCATTAAAAATTATAGCAGTAAGTACACATTCTAGGAGATTTTTCATCCCTTATCTTATTAATGAGATCTGATAATCTCTGTATCTGATCTTATCTGATACAGAATAAAAAGGTTATATATCATTATTCTAATCCAAAGCCCTTGTATTTCAAAGTACATCATTTACTGAAGAAAAGAACAAAATAATTTGATTCCAAACAAGTAATAAATAAAGCAAAATGTATTCATTCATATGTACATACGCACATAAAACATTGAAACAATTATACATAATTATCAAAATTTCAAGACAGTGGGAAGAGTAAAGGATTATTTTATACTTTATAAAAGTATAAATTATTTTCATCTTAAAAATAGTATATTTAAAAAATAGTATATTTATGTTCTGCTTCTTTTTTCTTTAAGGGGCAAGATTATGTAGTAAAATTCTCAAATCCTGAAATAGCCAGATTACTGGCGTTGCATATAATTTTATTTACAAGATTTTTGGATTTTCAGTGCTTTTTCACTGACCTTTAACTTGTTTCTGTTTCTGATAGTGTCAAAGAAAAATTGCACCAGACAAGTTAAACAGTTGAGGAAGACTTTCTTCAAGACTATGACCATCAGGGAAAATAATTAAACTCACTTCCACTGAAATGAGAGATTAAAGAGAGTTTAAGCACTGGTGTTAGCTAATACAAAAGCATGTGAGGTTTCTGGAGAGGGTACTTTAAGGTGGAGATTGGTCAATGTGATTAGGCCACATGTGTCTAACTGGTGCCTATCAAAATTAGGTTTCTACCCTCCCACCTGAACTAAGAGATAGGGTCTCTATATTTCTTGATGATTACATTCCAAAGAGATGGCTTCCAGGTATTTAAGAAAATCAGTTCCTAGTTTGTAAAACTGACACGATGGTAGTGGAAGATTTACATCCTAAAGGGACTGAGAAAGAGTTTAAGATTGTACGTTTTCCAAAAGAAGTTTTTTTCTAAGAAAAGGGGCTGAGGACCTTATCATCAGGAAGAAACTGTCAAAAGTTAGAAAAGTTTAGGGGAATGTTAAGGCCTTCTTGGTCAACACTATGTATGTAACTATCCCAAAGATGGCTTTTGACTTGAAAATAAGCAGACTTTGCACTGAAGACCTTAACACATCTTTTTTCTCTCTCTTTTTCTTTTTCCCTTCTCAGCCTTTCCCTTCTCCCAGACCCTCCTTTTTCCTCCTCTTCTTCCTTTTCCTTCCCCACCTCCTCCTGTTCCCCTCTTCCTCTTCCTCCTCCCCTCCCCCCTTCCCCTTCTTTTTTCCCGTCTATAACTGAGAAAAAGATCACAATCTACTACCATTTATAAGAAATTACAATTAAAATATGTTAAAACAAGGCAGCCCGGGTGGCTAAGCAGTTTAGCGCCGCCTTCAGCCAGGGTGTGATCCTGGAGACCTGGGATCCAGTCCCACGTCGGGTTCCCTGCAGGGATCCTGCTTCTCCCCCTGCCTGTGTCTCTGCTTCTCTCTCTGTGTCTCTCATGAATAAATAAATACAATATTTAAAAAAATATGTTAAAACAAGAATAAAAAGATATTGTTAAAAACATTCCAAATTAATAAGCTTTTCCACCAAGTTATTTGATCAGCACATTTCAAGCTTTAGTTAATCTACAAATTGCAGAGTAGATTATTGCACACTTTTCTAAGTGTTTCTTCTCCTATTGCCTACTGCAAGGAATGAATTATTTATATTTAGAAAAATAAAAGAAAAATATTGATATAGTTTTGTTATATTTATGTAACTTTGAGTTGGTATTCTACACACATAATTTGTAAATACAAATGTACTGACTTGCATACTCTTTCTCAGAAGTTGCAGGTCATGAACTATGCTTTTCTTTTTTGTAACTCAGTGAATTAAGTCAGTGCCTCAACACAATGGATGCTCCATAAGAACTGGACAAATTTACCAATAAGTGAATAATGTCATGGGTATTTGGTTTGATATTAGTTGTAATAAGATTAGCATTAGCCCTCATAGTATCAATTAAAAGCCTTGTTATTCTTTAAAAAATTATTTATTCATGATAGCCAGAGGGTGGGGGGAGCAGAGACACAGGCAGAGGGAGAAGCAGGCTCCTTGCGGGGAGCCTGATGTGGGACTCGATCCCAGGACTCCAGGATCACGCCCTGGGCCAAAAGTAAGCGCCAAACCACTGAGCCATCCAGGGATCCCCAAAAGCCCTGTTATTTTTATGAAAAATTAAGTTCTTTAATTTAGCAATATATAAAGAATCAAAAGTCCTCTTCAGTGCTAGTTTTGAAAGTCCATTTATGTTAACAAGGACTTGACTTTTAATACTGTAGGAGTCAATTTTATGGGGAAAAATAAGTGTTCATTAGGTTAGTATATTTTTTTTATTTCTAAATTACTGCTTTTTTTCTCTAGTACTATTTTGGAATATCATTCAAATTCCTTTTCAAGTTAATGGGTGGCCACTTGCAACAGAAAATCCTTTGACCACCTCTGGAAGAGCTCTCATCTTCCTTTTGATAGCATTTTTGAAAAGATTTATTCTTATTATTAGTTACTTTAATACAAAAGTCACCCACTCTTTCTCAACAAACCTTGATAAATATACCACTGTGCTGCCCACCACCCTAATACTACTTCTGGTTTATGAGCAGTGAGATGGATGAGGGGGCAGAGGATATTTTCTAAGGGCATTAAGAGGAATCAGGAGATAAGGGTTCAGTGTTCCCAGGTCTTTGATGGAACTTGGCCTGAGCTAACTTTAGATTGGATAAGACTGTGCTTGTCCCTTCTCTGGTGATGGAAACACTGGCAAAGCTAAACAGACGTGAATCTGAGGTAGCTGTCACTATTGGGGGCCCCGCCCTCGGTTCAGTGATATTACCAACAAGCCTAGAGTTGGGGGGTAAAGGCAGGTGAAAATGACTTGATATGGAGCCAGAAGGATAGTCTTCTCAAGGAGAAGATTCTTCTTATCAGATGAAATCTCAAGCAGAATGCCAACATGTAAAATAGAATCTGAGCTACTCTGATCTGATTCAAGTGAGGGGTTCAGAGATCACAGACTGTCATCTTCTCTGAGAAATCTTCAGAGAACCACGGTGCTCTAAGAAGCAACTCTAACCCCAGGATATCTGAAATGAAGAGTTTAAAAAGGGCCTAGAGAGGTTAGGTAGGTTTCCCAAGGCCATACAGTAAACCCAGATCCCTTGCATCCCAGGCCAACAGGTCTTTCCCTCCACTGCCTGCCTCTTTCACAAAGAAACAAACAGAAAATAGGTTATATGGCCATATGCGTACGGCATACATGTTTATCTTATATGCAACATATGATAAGTTATCAAATGTAACAGTCCCTGAGATGTTTATACTAAGGCTATACCACTATTGTGTTTTAGATGCACTTAACTTTTTGATTTCCCAGATTCACAGCTGGAGAGGAATTTTGTCTTAGGATGAGTTATACCTTGAGTCTCACCCATATCTGATTTAGATGCTATTTAGATGAGACTTTGGATTTCAGACTTTAGAGTTGATGCTCCAACAAAGCTTGGGGGAAGTAATGAATGAATTGGACTATGGAAAAACATGGATTTGGGGGGCCATGGGCAAAATATTACAGATAAATATTTACTTTTCCCCTAAATTCATGTTAAACAATGCCTCTCTATCCCTCTCCATATGATGATATTATGAAATGCGGTCTTTAATAGATACTTAGAGTTAGATGAGGTAATGAGGGTAGAACCTCAGGATGATAAGTACCTTTATAGAATTTACCAGAGAAAGAGAGCCTGCTTCCCCTTTCTGCCATATAACAACAAAATAACTTGATAGTCATCAACCCAGAAGAGAATTCTCACTAGATTCTGACCAGCTTTTTAATTCTTGTGCTTAATTTAGATTCATCATATAATATCTATCATTCCTTTCATTCATTAAGGGATGATAAAGATAGTGGAAAAGCATAATAGGAAACAATCTCAAAAAATCTCAGAAAAATCAAGTAATACCATAACCAAGTGATAAAGTCACATAACTAATAATGGCACATCTTTAAAAAAAAGATTTTATTTATTTATTTGTGAGAGATACAGAGAGAGAGAGAGGCAGAGACATAGGCAGAGGCAGAAGAAGCAGGCTCCCTGCAAGGAGCCTGATGCAAGACTCAATCCCAGGACCCCGGCATCACGCCGTAAGTGAAAGGCAGACACTTAACCACTGAGCCACCCAGGTGTCCCAACAATGGTATATGTTGATAGCATGTGTCTTCTGATGTGGTGCATTGAAAATACAAAGTCACTGTTGTGGCATTGTAGTCAAATTTGTGTAACCTGGATTTAATCACAAGAAAATATCACACAAATCCAAATTCAGCAAAATAACCGCCTGATATTTTTCAAAAAAGTAAAAGTCATAAAACACAAAGACAGACTAAGAAATTGTTTCAGAATAAAGGAAACCAAAACAATATGACAACTAAATTTGATGCTAGATGAGAAAGGTAACATTAGTAGGGTAGTTGTTAAAAGGTGAATACACCCTCTAGATTTGATATACTATTGTGTCAGTGTTTTTTTTTTTAAGTTTCATATTCGTACTGATGTTTTGTAATTAACTTTTGAAAAAATAGAGTAGAAAAGTACACTGGAATTCTTTGAATTGCTATTTCAGCATTCTCAATTCATCTGAAAATTGTTTCAAAGATGCATCAACTCTAATCATCAGGGAAATGCCATTTAAAGCCACAATTAGGGGCAGCCCGGGTGGCTCAGCGGTTTAGCGCCACCTTCAGCCCAGGGTGTGACCCTAGAAACGCGGGATCGAGTCCCACATCAGGCTCCCTGCATGGAGCCTGCTTCTCCCTCTGCCTGTGTCTCTGACTCTCTCTCTCTCTCTGTCTCTCGTGAGTAAATTAATAAAATCTTTAAAAAAAATAAAGCCACAATAAGAATCACCTTACAGCAGTCAGAATGGCTAAAACTAAAAATGCAAGAAATAACAAGTGTTCACTAGGATATGGAAAAAAGGAACCTCATGCACTGTTGGTGGGAAAGCAAAACTGGTGCAGCCACTGTGGAACACAATATAGAGTCTCCTCAAAAAACAAAAAATAGAATTACCATATGATCCATTAATTCCAGTATGGATATTTACTCAAAGAAAACGAAAATGTTAATCCAAAAAGGTTGGACCTAGAGGATATTATGCTAAATGAAGTAAGTCAGTTAGAGAAACACAAATACTATATGGTTACATTCATACATGGAATTAAGAAAAAAATGAACAATGAAAACAGGAGACAAACAAAAATGCAGACTCTTAAATATAGAAAAAAAAAAACTGTATTTGCCAGAGGGGAGATGGGTGAAATAGATAACAGGGATTAAGAATACATTTATATTGATGAGCACTGAGAAATGTAAAGACTTGTTGAATCATTATATTGTACACCTGAAACTTACATAACTGTATGTTAATTATATTTCAATAAAGAAGAAAATATAATCATTAAAAAAGTTAAGAAAAAAATAAGCCTAATATAATACAGGCTGAGTTGTAATATATATGTTTTCTATACAGAAGAGAAAATAAATATACAAAAGTCATTCTGAAAAGTTTTTAAAAATGCGAGAGGATTTATGAGGGACCTTGAATAGAGAAAATATGGGAGTTTCTTTTTATAAAAGGAAATATGTAAGTGGAAGCAGGACTATATACAGAATATTTGTTTTGGTGAGAATTTAGTGAGGCTATAAATGTCATTAAAAGAGTAAATTATATTTTATGATGATAAATAAAGATAGCAGCAACCAAGTGACCACCTTAAACATTTTTAAATATAATTAGGTAAATTGCTTCTAATACTTGGTATGGTAGAAAGTGAATGTAAGTGAATATATAACACTTTGTTATAAAATATGTTTTCATAAATGATTAATATTTCTCATACTCAAAAAATAAATAACTAAAATCCACAAGGAAGAGATGACAAACATAGAAAACAAATAGAAAAAATGAACCTACTACAAATGAATAATATAACTGCACTGAGGAAAGGAGGTGGAGGAGAATATGTAAGTTTGATCTCGTTTTAATTTTAGTTATGAAAGATACATATAACACTAATTTCTCTGACAGACCTAGTTAGAGATATAGTATCAGGAATAACATTCACCTTACAAGTATGTGCAGTGAACATGAACATAATCTTGAATTGGTGGTTTGAGGAATCTGTGTTCCTTGTTTGCCTTACAGTACATGATCCTGGCAAATTTTTTGATGGATGTGAATACTGGTTTTCTCTTTTCTAAAATGTGATGAAGTAATAATAACCTTGGATTTGGGAATATCACCATCTCCATATACACTTTACATGTTTCTTATATAGCATTGTAAACTTAGACTTTTTTGCTGTTGTTTTGAGTCCTTGGGACTTTGAAAATGAGGATGATTTTTATGAATCAGATGGAGATTTTTATTTTTTAGACTCAACAGAGCAAGTGTGAGACTGTATTTTAATGTACAGAGCTTTAGGGGGACTGGGTGGCTCAGTCAGTTGAGCGACTGACTCTTCATGTTGGCTCAGGTCATGATCTCAGAGTTGTGAAATAAAGCTGTGAGTCAAGCACAGTGTTTAGCAGGAATCTGCTTGGGATTCTCTCTCCCAGTCTCTCTCTCTGGCCCTCCCCCAACCCCCACCCTTTGCTCATGTATTGCACATGCACTCTCTCTCTCTCTCAAATAAATAAAGGAATATTTTTAAGAAATGTATGGAGCTTTACACAAACAAACTTTATGGCAGTTGTTTTTTAAGAATAAGCTTTCTGATTCTTAAATCAGGAAGCATTATATATACACACACACACACACACACACACGCACATATATGTATATTTTTGTGATATGGCAAAATATTTATTAAAATTTCCCAAGTTTGAACTTTATTAGAAAGAGTCCTTCTGATTCAATCTTTCATCTTGGATAAATGGAATAACAAGTGCTATGTACAGAATATAAAGCAGTGATAAGTAAAAATAAAGTTCCTCCTAAAAATCAGTCCACCAAGTAGCACAGTGGAAAAAAATAAGATTCTCCAGGGCCTCAGAGAATACAAAGTAGCACCTTTAGTGATCCAAGAAACTGTGTGGCCTCAACAGAGCCCAACTGCCTTTCATGATGGCCAGAAGATCTTGATGCCCCAGGCAGCATATTATATATAATATATATATATATATGTGCACTCCAGTTTTGGTCATGGTGCCTAGAGCATGATATGTATTCAGGTAATCATTGACTTCTATGAGGTATATATTAGAATGTGGGTTTATGTATTTCAAAGTGTAGAAAACATGTGGTGCACACACTTTTTAGCTTTAGCAAATGAATTGCACATTGAAATTATTATTATTACTTTGCAGTGTTTTGTTACCCAGAAAACTCTAAATGATTTTGCTCATAGCAGCAAGTCTTTGTATACTTACATCAATAAATGTTGGCACATCAGAACACTAAAGTGAAATGACATTACTTAACATATTCTATTATACACTAGTGGATATAGGGTTTGTTGTGCCATTACCCTACTTTTAATTGTCAGAGTCACTCCAGTCTTGAAATTGAGACTATGTGGGTGGGAATTTATAAGCAGAAGTTAAGTGAATATTCTTATAGCTTAAATTTAACATGCATAAGCACCTGATTATTAAGCTTACATATAAATGTCTCTTTTTAGCAGCAATTCTCAGGGAAAATAGCATTTGTAACACATCTAAGCTACAAATCACTTTAGTTTTAGAAAAAAATAATAATATTTGTTTGGATAATTTATTTTTACTTATAAAATAAGTGCATACACTGTAGCTATATATGATCCTCTAGAGATAAAATACAGTTTTTCTTTCAGTGTTGTTTTTTTTATTTGAGTGTGATTTGATACATGATAGACTTTTGTTTTAGGCTGTCTCATATGAGTAAAACTGTATATGAATTATTCAACAACATATTTTTCAACATTCTTCTTGTTCCACAATATAAGGAAAAAATTTACTTCCTGCAATAAATAATAACTAGGCTTAATATGCTTTCCTGGAAGAGTTTAGATATAGTTCTAACAAGTATGCTTTTAACTTCTCTTTGAATAATCAAATGTTGCAGCTAGAAATCATGTCTCTGGAATGAAAATAATAATAGTATTTAGTATAATTGAGATTATTCGCTAATTTTATGTTTTTCATTTTCCCCGACCTAGTAACATCTGTGAAAAAGTGAAATGGCAGCTGTCAGGTATCTGTGATGCATGGATTCATCAAATAACTAAAAATGTCTTAAAATAAACATGGAATTAGAGGTCCCACAAACTCAGGTTTAGAATGGAAGAGGGGATACCACAGTGAAAAGGAGAAGATGGAGAAAGAAAGATTGTGGAGAGAAATCTGCTAGAAAACAAATGAAAAGGTCCCTTTCTGGAGAGGCAATGCTAGAAACAGACTCTTAACTATAAAGAACAACCTGAGGGTTGCCAGGGGGATGGGGGAAATGGGTGATGGGGATTAAGGAGGGTACTTCTTGCAATGAGTACCGTGTATTGCATGGAAGTGTAGAATCACTATATTGTACACCTGAAACTAATATTACACTGCATGTTAACTGGAATTTAAAAACAAATTGAAAAAGAAAGAAAAGGAAAAAAACATGGAATTATTTGATCTGATAGTTGCTTTCATGTGTTCTTTGCAATTAGTGGTAAGTAAATTGCTATTAAGGAATTGGGCCCAAGAGCATTAACAATGTATCCAAATTATATATACAACCTTAGAATTTTCTGGATATTTGGATATAGTTCTGATTATTTATTTTAAATAATATAATTATAGTATCTCAAGATATACAAAGTGAGCAAAATAACTCCCTAGGATTTCAAATAAAATTCTTGGCTAGCATCAATGCCTTCAAACTATTCCAGAAAGTCTGCACATTCTGCTGTTCTGAGTTCATTAGTAATATACATTTATAAGACTTGTCAATTGATAATATATCTGATTTCCAATACTGTGAATCATTTTCAGATGAAATAAAAGTAATGTGAACTTTAGTGTATAATTGATTTAGAAAATCTGCATTCTAGTTTTACAGGAAATGAGCAACTTTGCTTTCATGTTTTAAGTAAAATTCATACATGCACATTATTAAACTAACCAAATGATGATTCTGAAAACAGAAAATAATAAGTCAGAATAAGATGCAAAAAAGAGAAAAGTATATTAGGCGGCTTGGGTGGCTCAGTTTAAGCATCTAACTCTTGATTTTGGCTCAGGTCATGATCACAGGATTGTGAGATGGAGCCCCATGTCAAGATTTAGGCTCCACATGGAGTCTGCTTGTCCCACTCCTCATCCCGCTTGCATGCCCGTCCCATCTCTAAAATAAATAAAATCTTAAAAAAAGGGAGAAAGAAAAGCATAAACCAGTTTTACTTGTAAGAGTTTATTAAAAGTCTTAAATTATTATTAACTATTTGAAAGCAATAGCATATTAAAATCATAACACCATAATTATATTACTGGGAATGTAGAGGCTAAGATGTTAGAAAAAGGAGCTTCTAAAAAAAAGTGGGTCAGCAATGACAGATATTATTTATCTCTCATATAATAGTAAAAAATAAGCATCTAGCTGATGAAATAGTTCTGCCATCCTTAACATGTGGATTCCAAGGATATCCCAATCGTAAAAATAAAAAATAAAAAATCTAGAATAAAGGAAATGACCCAGAAGTTTGTCACATCACTTCTACTGACATATTTTGTCTTAAGCCATATGGGCAAAATGAGCTGCAAGGGAAATTAGGAAATGCTTTCGTCATCTGAGGAGCCATAATCTTTCCAGAGAGAGAAAGAGGAGAATGGACACAGGAACGTAGGTAATAATCACTGCTATGGTGACCTCTGCTATTGCTCACTTGAGAGCACCCATGGTACCATTCTTCCCACAAAAAGAATATGCATTTATTTTTCAAGGAAGAAAATCAACAGTGCTATCAGTTATCACATCTGGCTGACTGTAAAGGAACTCTGAGTTGATGCAAAGTCCTTTCTCTTATGTCTTGTCATGGTTCAGTACACCCTGGTGTTGTATTAACTGAAGGAAAAGTTATTCTCCTTTCTCTACTCCCCACCAAAGACCTATTACATAATGTGGGATTGAAAGAAGAAAATTATATTTACTTTATGCCCTGCATAGGCATAAATATGAAACTCATATTAATCAGTTGTCTTTATGTACCACAAGGAAAGGTTTACAAAGTCTTCTTGCCCTGGTAATGGGATAAATTCCTTGTTTAGCCTGTTTGACAGCCCAGTATTCAGCTCTATTCGAGTAGTTTCTTTCTCACTGTTTTTCATGACCCCAGCATTAATATTGTGTCCTTTTGTCCCTTGGTATTGTCATTCACAGCCTAAACTACAGAGCTTTCTTTCTATTTATTTATTTATTTATTTATTTATTTATTTATTTATTTAGTTGAAATTCAATTAGCCAACATAGAGTACATCATTGGTTTCAGATGTAGTGTTCAATAATTTATCAGTTGCATATAACACCCAGTGCTCATCACATCATCTGCCCTCCTTAATACCCATTACCTCGTTACCCCATCCCCTACCAACCTCCCCTCTAGCAAGCCATAGTTTGTTTCCCAGAGCTAAGAGCCTCTCATAGTTTGTCTCCATCTTTGATTTCTTCCTGTTCAGTTTTCCCTCCCTTTCCCTAAGATCCTCTGTGCTTTTTCTTGTATTTCCCATATGAGTAAAACCGTATGATAATTGACTTTCTCCGATTGACTTATTTCACTCAGCATAATACCCTCCAGTTCTATCCATGTCGATGTAAATGGTAAGTATTCATCCTTTATAATGGCTAAGTAATATTCCATTGTATGTATATACCACATCTTCTTTATCCATTCATTTGTCAATGGACATCTTGTCTCTTTCCACAGTTTGGCTATTGTGGACATTCCTGCTATGAACATAGGAGTGCAGGTGCCCCTTCATATCACTATATTTGTATGTTTGGGTTAAAGAGTAGTAGTGCAAATGCTAGAGTAGCTCTATTTTCAACCTCTTGAGGAACCTCCATACTGTTTTCCAGCGTGGCTGTATCAACTTGCATTCCCACCAACAGTGTTAGAGGGTTCTCCTTTTTTTGCATCATCTCCAACATTTGTTGTTTCCTGATTTGTTAATTTTAGCCACTCTGACTGGTGTGAGGTGGTATCTCATTGTGGTTTTAATTTGTATTTCCCCAATGCCAAGTGATGTTGAGCATATTTCGTGTGTCTGTTGGCCATTTGTATGCCTTCTTTGCAGAAATGTCTGCTCATGTTCTCTGCTCATTTTTTGACCGGAGTTTTTGGTTTTTGGGTTTTGAGTTTGAGAAGTTCTTTATAGATCTTGGATACTAGCCCTTTAACTGATATAACATTTGCAAACATCTTCTACCACTCCATAGGTTACCTTTTACTTTCGTTGACTGTTTCCTTGGCTGTGCAGCCAAAGAAACAGCCAACTTTTAACTTGATGAAATCCCAATAGTTCATTTTGTTCCCTTGCCTTTAGAGACGTGTCTAGAAAGAAGTTGTGATGGCTGAGGTTGAAGAGGTTTCTGCCTGTGTTCCTCTCTAGGATTTTGATGGATTCCTGTCTCACATTTAGGTCTTTCATCCATTTTGAGTTTATCTTTCTGTATGGTATAAGAGAATGATCAGGTTTCATTTTCCTGCATGTGGCTGTCTAATTTTCCCAGCGCCATTTATTGAAGAGGCCATCCTTTTTCCACTGGAAAAACTACAGAGCTTTCAGAGGGAGCTTCCTAATGGGAGAAGTTTGGTGATGTGAAAATTGCTTTGGAAATTGAATTTATGTAGGCCAAACTTGTGATTTCTTTGAAACAAAATTCTCTGTAAAAACCTACAAGATTCAGAAACTATCAATAAATTATATGTGAAAGTAATGTATGTAATGGTTTATTTCCCAGTAGTTGTTTATAAAGTTGTCAAATAATGTGGTAGTTTTAAAGCATGTCCCTATGTCTCTTGGAGAAATGGGGAAAAGTTAGTTATATTTTCATAAGGCTTTAAAAATGCTATGTAAAATACTTAGTTTTCATGAAGGAAGTAAATATTTCTTTTCCTTGTGCTCATATGTAGAAAGTCTCAGAATACTCACAATAAATAAATTTAAGATGACTGGGATTGAAAAAGAGAATAGGAAGTAAGCTAATTAGTGATACAAGAATTAGATGACTTAGTATTAGGATAATGATATACAACCTTTTTATAAGAGAATTAAAGCCAGGTCAGAAAAGAGATGAAAAATTTGCTAGGATTTCCACAATTCATAGAAAGCTCTCCTAATTCTTAGAATTACTCTGCAATTCTATAACCATTCTATAAATTTTAATAAACCAAACGCATTTCTTATATTGTCCAAAAATCATCAAATTTTATTGAGCTGATAGTACTAAAAGTTGATGAAGATAGCATTGTTTTATGTGATGGTATTTTCAGTTTTTATTGCCATTCCTAAAATTGTATTTAAAGGAAATTATGTTCATATTTCTATATAGACAGAAATTGTGAAATAGTACATGAGCACACTGATTTGAGCACCCTTGAATTGGGTTCTATGAAAGTGAAGCAGTAAAGTGTATTGAATACATTTTTTATTCACTCTATTGAAATGAATCTCTCACAAGTATATTGCATTTAAGTTTCTGCAGTAGGAAAAGTAACCTGAAATACAGCATTCAAGTAGGTATAGATAAGCTCCATTTTGTAAAACTTCTATTTCAGGATCAGTTAAAAACAGTAGAAATTGTTATGGATTTTACTAATGCTAGCACAAACCACTAATGAGAAGCCAGTCAGTAGAATTGTTTGGAAAGAAGAGAACTATAAATCACAAATTAATCTTATCAGAAATTTTAAGATAAAGAAATGAGGGAAAGAGCAATGTTACCTTCCAGTACAAGTGCACATAAATTGGTTGCATTCATTAACACAAAAGAAAATGATTTGTAATGGTTGTATATTATTTCTTTATATTTAATGATTGAGGTTCTGTTCCATGACCTGGTGGGGTTTTTCTTACAAATATTTCAGACAACATTGTTGTGTTACTTTATACAGTATTCCTAAATTTCTTTGGTAAGTTTTAAAACATAGATGGATTTTGAAATACTTTAAGAAAACAACTAGATAATATGTAAATAACAAGCATGAGACATAAATCTGATGTGAGCTTTTAAAAAAAATACTTTATTCATGAGAGAGAGAGAGAGAGAGAGAGAGAGAGAGAGAGAGAGGCAGAGACACAGGCAGAGGGAGAAGCAGGCTCCATGCAGGGAGCCCGACGTGGGACTCGATCCCGGGTCTCCAGGATCAGGCCCTAGGCTGAAGGTGGTGCTAAACCGCTGAGCCACAGGGGCTGCCCTGATGTGAGCTTTTTAATTGTAACTTTCTTTTAGATTTTGTTCAATGTTGGAAAAAATTAGACTCATAAGGTTGAAATAGTTGCAAGTCACATTGTCAGTCTAGTAAATATTTCAGCTATAATAGTAGCAATAATACATTCAACACCAAGGAAATGTTCTTCCTTAGAAATTTAACTTTCCAGCCATATTTTTTTATTTTTTTTAATTTTTATTTATGATAGTCTCACACACACACACACACACACACACACACACACACACAGGCAGAGACATAGGCAGAGGGAGAAGCAGGCTCCATGCACCGGGAGCCCGATGTGGGACTCGATCCTGGGTCTCCAGGATCGCTCCCTGGGCCAAAGGCAGGCGCCAAACCGCTGCACCACCTAGGGATCCCCTCCAGCCATATTTTAAGGATGTAGCAAAAAAACATATATGGTATATATCTCCCAAACTATATTTAATGATGTCATACGTAATAATTCTCTAAGAGGAGAATGGAGAAGAGTGAAGGCTGTCCTTTGTTACAACAATATAGGTGATTGTCACAGTGCAATGGTGGCATCTATTGGCATGTGGTATATATGACATGAAATTGCCTGGATTATTTCCAAGTCTTGCTTTCCTAGAGCATTTCATGTCTAAATGCTGAGAAGATTTGTTTCAATTAGCAGTTTCAGTTTGTGATGAATGAATTTAAAGCCAATGCTAAAAACAATCAAGAAGATTTTTATTTTTTACTATTGGTCATAAAGAAGAATTGGAAGAAAAAACAAAGTCAATATTTATTTCATGACAGTTCCTTGTCACTGTGCTTCAAGCTTATTCAGACATGGCATACTAAAGTGTATCAAATGAAGATCAGAAAGTCTACTATAGATGATAATGGATAGATAGGTAGATAGATAAGTATGTAGAAACAGATACACCAGATAGATAGAACAAGCATTGAGCTATACAATGGAAAGTAAAAAAGAGATTATGGTCGTAGGAACTTTATAACTTAGTGATAAAGGCGTATTAAATAGAGGATCATAGAAATATGTGGTTACTCAGAATGACAATAAGCTAAGAAAAATAATTATGTGAAAAAAATAATTCAAGAAAGTAGTGTCAGGATAGTGCAGATGTACTAGAGATTACAAGATTCTATAAGCATCATTCCAAATCAAAGTAACTTTTTTTCTGTTCCTTTTATTTTATAACAGAAATGGTTAATTGATTCATATTTTTCCACCTAGCAATTTAATTCAATAAATTACTGAATTTTGCAGTAAGTGCACTGAATTACCGCAGAGATGCTTTATTGTGGTTACTTTGGTGTACTGAGAGCCAAATGGAATGGCTACATTAAGGGTGCTTGTATCTCTGCGTTCAACACTCCAAAGTTGAGTCACTTTAGGACAATGTCCCATTCTAAGAACTCTTGCCCTAAATGGACTCTGTTTCTTCTGAAGTACCTTTATTAACTCTTCATTTTTCCTTTTTTTTTTTTTTAATCCAGAATCCAAAAAGGCAATCTCTTACTCCAGGAACACAGAGAGCCCTCTATATGCCCTGACAAAACATGTCTCTTGAGGTATGTAAAAACAGAGTACTGTGTTACAGTTATGGTTGGTTGTGGGCATGTGTATTAATCTTTTTTTAAACCTGTGTCTTATCATATTTTAACATTAAAAGAAAAACAAACTAAAATCACATTTCACTTTAGGGAAAGACTGTTCCTCGCTGGCTACCCAATTAGCCAACTCTTAAACATAGCAAGGAACTCACAAAACATGTCTTTGATATGCAGACTAACCAAAACAGAACCATATTTCTCTCTGGCCTTTGTACCCCAGGAGGCAATATTCATCTGTTTAATCATCCCAGGGCCACATACTAATAAACTAGGGACCTAGAGCTTAGAGCCTGCTGAAATTATTCAAACAAACCAATCCTAAACTGTTTACCCTGACCTGTCTTACCTTTCCTGTGTAAACTAATAAAGGCTCTGGCTTAAACCTATTGCTCCACTGTTTCTGCTTCCTGACCCAAACCTAGGGTTCCTCCTGAGACTCTACAGGGTGAGCTGTGCCTCTGGTTTCTAGGGGAACTGTAATTAACATTGACATTTTCTTTCAGTGCATTAACTGCTTTATGTTATTACTCCATAATCCTCTAAATTAAGAACCAGACACAAAAGAGCAAATTTTAGAGAAAAGGATATAGAGAAAATCAGTTGTTTGGCCCTTATATTGCATTAAATGAACTTAATGAAATATGTCCTTGTATCAAACAAACAGACAAACAAGCAAAAAAGAACTTTGACTTTTGCCAGAGAGCTCCTTTTCTTACAAACAGAAAGCTTTGGACTATTATTTGTATAAAAAAATAAATTTACTTATTTGTACAAATACTGCAAATAATTCTGCCAGTTTGGAGACATTGAAGTGTGGAGCCTGGATCATTCTTCCTGGCTATCAACAATCGTCAAGTTCCATACACAATTGTTCAATTCTCCTCCAATCTGAGTAAACACTACTCATTTCACTGCTAATAGAGCTCAATGGTGATACAGCTGATAGACCACAATGTATAAAAAGAAAGCTTTATGCTATCATATGATAGATGAAAAAGATTTGTATTGCATCATTGTTAAAATTTGCTCTAAAAGTAAGAGGGTGTAAAATTTTGAATAGGTATTAAGTAACTCAAAGGTTTTTGACAATCTTGATAAAAAATATGGAAGTTCCATGATAACACAAAGTATGCATAAACAACTGAGAATCTAGTTGACTGATTTCACCCAACTACTTCAAGATCTGGAGACCTACTATTGTACCCAGTTACTTTAAAAATGGTGGGTTTTTTTTTTTAAATTCTGTTATTTTCTCTATGAAGCTAAGAGTTCTTGGATACAGAGTCATACTGGACTGCTGAAATTATTCAAACAAACCAATCCTAAACTGTTTACCCTGCCCTGTCCTGATAAGAAATAGCTTATCATTGGTGACCTAAAGAATGATCTGGGGAATGCTGGAGGCAAAGGCCAGATTGGAGCAGAATCAGAGAGAGTGGGAAGAAGTAAGTAGGAAACAAAGGTAGAGAATATGGACAACTTTTTGGAAAGGTTTTACTCTACAGTGGAGGTAAAGAGAATGAAGAAGACAGACATTTGTGTTTATTTTTAGATATTTGTAAAAATCAGTGAAGACCTAATCAGGGTCTGTATCCCTATGTAGGAATGTCCAAAGTCATGATCAGCATGTACATGCACACACACACACACACACACACAGGAATAGAAGTATCATTATCTTGTTTTTGCAGAAAGAAACCGACACATAGACAAGTGATTTGCCAAAGATTACAAAGATACATAATTGAAGAAAGAAAGTCCAAATAGTACATTCTTGTTACCAAAATGAGTACCCTTTCTGTTGTACAAAACTCTTTCTGCTTTGGGATTTAGAGGAGAAAAACCTCAGACCAGGTTGAAACATACCATGTATAACGAATGGCTTGAGACAAATCTGTAAAGAGGATGAGGGATATTTTTTGAAGCTTTTGTGTGCCTTGAAAGTGGCTTAAAAGTGACAGTGATACCTAAGAAAGATTTGCACATGTGAAAGAAATATTGATAGTGAAATGGCCTGGAGACTATTCCAGTAGACCATAAAATAAAGGCATAAAGATCATACTCGTTGTATAATCACAGGCATAGAGAAGAGGGAATGAATTCCAGAAAATGAATCATCTTCCCAGAGACATGAGGACTTAGGGGCAGAAAAAAGTCTAATATTCAGTTTCAAAATATGAAACATGGGGACTTAGCAAATATGTTGTCAGGAGCAAAAACAGAGTTGGTTTGGGTGAAAAGAAAAAAAGTGGGGTTTTCTTTTTTTTAATAGTGGGATTTTCTTAAATATAGTTTCATATGGACAACTATTGGACATAACATGGACAACTATTTTTAAAACATGAGAATGGAACTCAGGAGAGGGATCCTAATGGTAAATTCAGCTTTAGATGTCATCTGCGTAGAATAGATATCCATGAGTTAATCCAGAAATATTTCATCACCTACTCTCCTCTGAGCCCCAAGTTAGGTGTTGCAAGTGTAGGATTGAAATAGAGACCTAATCTGCTCTCAGGAATTTTGCTGCAAAATTAAAAAATATAAATACATAAACAATTAAAATACATTGTGGTAATTGCTAAGTCAGGTAGATATTGTATTACTATATGTGAGAGATCCTCATCTAGATTTGGAGATAGATGCCAGGGAAAGCTTTCAGAGTATATAGAATTTCATGAGAGAAATAAAAATGTGCATCTGAAAATAATGGAAAGAGAATGATAGAAGGAAGGTAAGCCAATATATAGACTTTTTTTTGGGGGGGGGTGCAGTAAGCACTGTGAAATAGTGATTTAAGAGATGTTTGACAATTACTACCCAAAGCTTTTGAACCAGAAGAGTGCATGAGACTTATAACTGAGTAGCTCCTCTCAGACAGAGGGAAGGCAGCTCTCTGAACATAAATTAAAGAATACATGTCTGTTTAGGAAGTAGAGACAGGAAACAGGCCTGACACCTTCAAAAATAAGAAAGGTAAAGCACAATAGAGAAAAAAATATAAAGGTTTTGGCATGAAGGCAGATAAATCTCTTATACTGATCAAAATCTTTTTTTATTTATTTATGATAGTCACAGAGAGAGAGAGGCGCAGAGACATAGGCAGAGGGAGAAGCAGGCTCCATGCACCGGGAGCCCGATGTGGGATTCGATCCTGGGTCTCCAGGATCGTGCCCTGGGCCAAAGGCAGGCGCCAAACCGCTGCGCCACCCAGGGATCCCTACTGATCAAAATCTAACAGACCAAGATAAAACTAGTCCCCAGACCCTGAACATTGAACCAGTGTCAACACAGAGAACAGTTAGTGAACAGCAAGCATTAAACCTCAGAAGAAATTTCAGACGTGTGTCATCCTGTTTTTGTTTAGTTTTGTTTTCTGATGGCTCTTCAATTGCATAATTTTCCATTAGATTGGACAAACACATCTGGCCCCTTTTCAAGGGACAGGAGTCACCTAGATAAATGCTCTGTTGTACAAATAATGCCACCTTCTCCCTCTCCTCTTGCTTTTGTCCATAGGTCTCAGACTCAAACAAGTGCTAATTTATAATGTCTGCAATCTGCTCACAGTCAAAAGACCTATGTTTAGAACCAGAAAGAAACAATTTGTCAATCCATGAGAGACTTCATGCTTTCAAGTATCATGCAGTGTTTGTCGTTCTGTGACTAGCTTATTTCACTTAGCATAATGTCCTCTAGGGTCACTGATGTTGCAAATGGTAGGATTTCCTTTTTTAAGGCTGAGTAATATTCTATTGTATGCCTATTATATTTATCTGTTGATGGATATTTTGGTTGTTTCCATATCTTGGCTATTGTGAATAGCGGTGCAATGAATATGGGAATGGAAATATCTCTTTGAGATTCCGATTTCAATTTTTTTGGATATATATCCAAATACATACTGGGATTACTGGATCTTTAGCGATTCTTTTTTTTTTTTAAGAGGGAGGGGGTGGAGAGGAGTGGAGGGAGAGAATCTTAAGCAGGCTACACATCCAGCACATGAGCCTGATGCACGGCTTGATCTCACCACCCTGAGGTCATGACCTCAGCTGAAATAAAAAGTTGGACACTTAACCAACTGAGGTACCCAGGCAATCCTATAATCTTGTTAAAAAATATATCATGCCAGTCGTCTTGGAAATTTGCAATATGCTTTTTCATTTCTTCGAGAATAAAGTGGAAGTTCTTTTAACAGCATAAATCTTTCTACAAGATCGTAACTTCCTCCTCTTTCTAATCTGACTCAAACATGGTCCCACTTCAGAGCATTTTTTCATTGTCCTTTATGACAGGTGTACTCCTCACCTAAATTTCATCATACTTCAGGCTATTGCTTAAATGTCATCTTCCCTACAGGGCCAGTACACACACACACACACACACACACACACACACACACACACTCCTCCATTAGCTTTCACCACTTTATTGCCCTTCTTCCTATGTACTAGTTACATCAAATATATCACTTATTTAGCTTTTTTTGCCTTTCCTGTGAAAAGTAGGCTCTGTATGGAATAGGATTTTTGGTTTTGGTCATTGATATATCCTCACTGCCAGAAGAGTGTTGGACACATAGAAAGTACTCCATAAATACTCATTGAATTATAAATGTTACATAAAAATTTTATATATATTAAATTATTTAATATATTATATCTTATATTTATATAGTATATATTTTATGTTTATATTATATATATTAAACTTCATAATTATACTTGGCACATTAAAATGTTTACAAGTGACATGAATTGAACTGTGGTTCAGAATTGCCTGTGCTATTTATATTGTCCTCTTCTTTCCTCTTCTAAGCTCTCTTGTGCCACTCACCCTTGTTCTCCCTCTCTCCCACTATGGAATACATATCTTTAACTTTACTCCTTTAGTAGTCATGAGAACTAAATGGCTTTACTTGCTCCAATATATTTCTTCTCCCCTGTCTTCTTTTTTTTAAAAGACTTTATGTATGTATGTATGTATGTATGTATTTGTTTATTTATTTATTTATGAAAGAGAGACCGGGAGAAAGAGACAGAGAGCAGAGTGAAAGAGAGCATGAGCAGAGATAAGGGGCAGAGAGACAGGGAGAAGCAGACTCTCTGCTGAGCAGGGAGCCCAATGTGGTGCTTGATCCCAGGACCCTAGGATCATGACCTGAGCCAAAGGTAGATGCTTAACTGACTGAGCCATCCAGGCGCCCCACTTCCCTCTCCTCTTGACTATATTCTTAGTTGTGACAACTGCTGTTACAGGCTATTGTGTTATGGAATTAGAAAGACCAAATAAGGGATCCCTGGGTGGTGCAGTGGTTTGGCGCCTGCCTTTACCCAGGACGCAATCGTGGAGACCCGGGATCGAATCCCACGTCGGGCTTCCGGTGCATGGAGCCTGCTTCTCCCTCTGCCTATGTCTCTGCCTCTCTCTCTGTGTGTGTGACTATCATAGCTAAATAAAAATTTAAAAAAAAGAAAATAAAGTATTATAAAAAAGGAAGACCAAATAAACATATAGGAGAATGAGAGACATTAGATTAATTCCATAACTTAACTTGTTCTTTTAATACTTAGTTTAAGCTGAGCAGTATTTTTTATTTTCATACCAGCATTTTAAGGCATATCTAAGGGGCAAGTAGTCTGTAATTTACAAGTATCATCATGAATGATTAATACTCAAGAAACACATGTAAGAATACATTCAAAATATATCCTATTTTCTGTATTTGTAAGACAAACTCTACAAAAAAGTATCGACAAATATATATAATATGAATATTTGATTATTCTTTAATAAAGTATTTGATATTGTCTAATTAAATATATCAATATTAATAGATACATTTTCCACATTAACTGTCTTCCTTTAGAGACAATAACTCAAAATGTTACACTAAATGTATAGAGGTATACTTCTTAATAAATTACAAATTAATTTTTAATGTTTTAATGTAACTGTTTTCCATCCTACATGGCATTGATAAAGTGTGGCTTTTTTACTAAAAATAAAAAGCAAAAAAAAAAAAATTAAAAAAAATTAAAAAAATTAAAAAAAATAAAAAGCAAATATGGTTGAAAAAGACAGTGCTTACCTGGGAGTGTCCAAAAACTATGTATACAGATATCTCTGTGAATTCTTCTCTTGAACTTTCATACTTCTAACATATTTCTTGATATTGAGTTAAAGACACAGGAAGTCTCCCGGAAGTTTACTAAGCCTACCTTCATTTCCCTTTTGATGAACTGTTCGTATATTTAGTACAAGCACAAAAGATATAAAATGTTATGAAAATTTAACTTGCATAAAATAGATGGTCTATGGAAAATATGCCATACCTATAAATGTGGATATTTTTAGGCATATGTATGTCTGTGTGATTTAGCATATGTGTTTACAGTTGAGAACAGGTCATAACTTTTTTTTTTCAGAGTAGTGCTTTTTCTCATAATATTAAGAATTATATTTTGTGGTTCTCATGAGTAATGCCATTAAGATAAACACTCAGATAGAAATATTTATAGCATCTGATTACAGGTAATAACTGTTTATCTGCCTAATATATTAGAAACTCATTGTGATTTTTTTGTCCTAGGTAGGGAGTGGAATAGAGATAATATCTTTTCAAATCCATAGCTTTCCTGCTTGTAAAGGTATCACAGGGGATCATCTTGAATATGTGTTACTCATCAGAAAATTATAAAACCTGGAAGAAAAATATAATATGTCCTGCTTTATTCACATAGAGAAAAACAATACCTATATTTATTTTTACAGCTCTAGCATTTTATGGCATAATAACCATAATAACATAATAACATATGTTAAAATGGCATAATAACAACTGAGGCATTTTAACAAATGAGTGTTTAGTATGTCAGATAAAGATTTCTATATTTTACCAATGATTTCAAAATTAAAATTTTCATCGTGTGCAGTACCACAAAAGCTTAAAAATTATGAAAACTAATAAATGCTAAGAAATCTACCTTCTGAATATGACAGTTTGGCCTTCACTAACATGTATCTGATTTGGTTAAGTTATGTAATCATTCTGAGTCTTGTAATGGCTTCATGTGTAAAATATAGCAACTTTCATCTTTGTGTTGGCCACTAATATTTTAATCAGAAGTAGCAGGCCACAGTACAAAATATCTCAAGAAAACAAAGGAGATGTTGATATTTGTAAGTGGAAAGTACAATAAGAGAAGATGGTTTCATGCAATAGCAGGATTCATATGTTCAAATGTCACTAGTTATCTGTCTCTTTTACTTTTATTGATCACTGTTATTTTTATTCTTAAATAGACTTTCTCCATGCAGCAGCAAATATTGATTCTGGGAATTCCAAGCATACTTAAACTATCCTTAAAACTAATTAGTGATACATACTGAAACTGTTAGATATATAGACCTATGTATGCGTATATACACATATCTCGCGCCAAAGTTTGGGTCAATTCCAGAAAAACAAACAAACTACATTTTTGGGTCATATGTCAAATGTATGCATTTTGGATAATACAGTACATTGAGTAGGAAGCCTATGTTAGCACCATAGTTTTCATAGAGAAATTAAAAATAAAAGGAAGAAAAGTTCTATTTGTGTCTGTGTGTATATATAGTGTATATATATATAGTATATAATGTATATATATAGTGTATATATATATATAGCATATATTATATATATATATTACTAAGGAAAAAATCCAAATTTTTACTTGCATCTCTTTAACTAAAACTCTTAGACATGGAGATTATCCTTTTAAAAGAGGTACCATTATTATTATTTTCATGTTTTTTCTATAGTGCTGAATAAATAAAAGTAGCATCGTTTCATTTATGTAGTAAATAAAATCACAATGTGAATGCCCAAACCATTTGACCTTTAATCATGCCTTTTAAAAAATTACCTTCTAAAAATATAATCACCAGTTATATTAGTTTTATACATTAATATATGTGTATGATATTTCTTTTGTCCAATAATCCAAACAATCGATTATGCTTATGAGTACAATTTTTAAATCAGATGGTATATATTCTCCTATAATATTATTAGAATTCAATAAATCCAACTATATCCAATGTCACTATAATATAGTACATTATTTTTTTACCTCATTACAGCTGTTTGTTTTTTCTTAACTTAATCCGTGAGAAAAAAGGCTCAGAAGGTTGTTCTCAATCACATAGCAGTGTTTTTATGTTTATTTTATTTTATTTTATTTTATTTTATTTTATTATTTTATTTTTTTACATAGCAGTGTTATATCCTATAAAGCCTTCAATCAAGTATTGGTTTTCAAACTTAATATATTAACATATTTTTGTTCACAATCCTTAGGAATACTATGTGCTCTTATTCATCAGTACCCATTCACTGCTCTGATGATAGAAGTTATGCCTGCAATTATATATGTGAACATTGTAGCATTTTCCTACGAATTGGCTTATGTAAAATTGTTTTTAACTAAATGATAATACTTTGATAGCAGTGCTCATATTAGTTATTGCATTATGCCATCGGAGACTTTTGGGATTTTGATTATCTTGTATTTTTCTTGGAAATAACATCCTAAATATAAATAAAAATTTTACCGCTTTAATACCATTTTGCAAAGCATCAAATAGTAACTGTTGCAAAATTCAATACTTTTTAAAGTATCTCTGGACTGATAAATTTAAATTTACTGTATGAAACAATATCTTTAAATCCTATGGTTTCTATATAGGTTGTACATTTTCTCTTTGGAATTTCTGAATAAAAACAAAATGATTTATAAACATTTAACTCTGAAATCTATACAACATAAGAAGGACCCAATTCTTTATTTTGGTTTTAAAAGTTTATAGTGGAAAAATAGAGAAAATTTTCATAAGTTGGAGTTTAAGATCTAGTTATTCGTTAAGATCTGGTTATTGTTCATGCCCTATTACACTTGTGAAAAATTGGTATTGTCAGTTTTATAAAAACAACAAAAAAGCGATGTGAACAGTCTCAATGAAAGAAATGTACATATTATACTTTTGGAGGAAGGCTTCATTTTGAAACTATAGTATGAAAACTAGGAGAATTATTCGTGTTGCCTGCAACATTGACATTGCGTTTTATGTTAAGTAATTAATTGTATATAAGGAATGAATAATCAAAATAGTGATGAGGAAAATAACTGAGATGTTTTAAAAAATAAAATATCAAAATGCAATTAAAACCTTCATGAATCCCTCATATTCCTTATTTATCATATTCCTATCATCTCTCTTTGGATTTAAGTCTATCCTGAATTTGGTACATTTTTAATGCTCTTCCTCTTCCTCTTCCTCTTCTCTCTCTCTCTCTCTCTTTTCTTTTTTCTCTTTGACAAAGGTTGTAATCCTGATCTTTAAAAAAAAATTATATCGCAAATCACATAGAAAAAAAATTAAAATAAAAGCCAGGCAGTCATTAAAATAGAAACTTCACTGATTTTTTTTACAGTATTTAGAAATTACAACATAGAAACCATAAAAATATTCTCCTACATATTCTTATAATACTTTAAATTATTGTTTAATCCATATGGAGCTAATTTATGCATTGTATCTGCATAGATGATTTTTATAGACTTTGTTAAGTACAAACCTAATTTTATCTTGATCAGAAGAATTACTTATCATTCCATAACTAAGTATTAAGTAGTTGATAACTTCCAAAGAGTATCAATTCCATCTCTACCATACACCATGCATTAAGTTTCCTTATTGATGTTGGTACTTTCTGGGATCTATGTTTTATTCTGTTGATCCATTTCACTTGTTCATGTGCCAATACCACATTTTCTTTAGTTATATAATTATAAATAATTTTCCAAACTGTGGTGTATGTCTTTGCACATTGCTATTCCCTATTTTATCTCTCATAAATGTAGATATGTATAATAGATGCATATGTCATATGCAGTTATTAAATATAAAATACATGTGATATATGTATACATGATATACCTCTATGTATTATGTGTGTATATATAATAATCATTAAAAAGCAAACACGGATATTGATTACAGTGTGCATCTATTAGGATACACACACATATTTCCCCTTATTGACATATATTTGTATCAATATCTTTGCTAGCTTTTAAAATACATACTGACAAGTTGGTTCTAAGATTTTATGGAAATAAGATGTCTTAAGACTGCTGGAACCATCCTGACAAATGAGAACAAAGTAGAAAATGTAAACTGTTTTCAAGTTTTACAACAAAGCTATACTTATCAACATAGTGCTGTATTACCTTAATTTTTTTAATCAGCAGAAGATCTAAAGATATATCCACTAAAAAGTTGTTTTATTTTTATTTAGATTTTTAGCATGGTACTGAAGTAAATTAAAGGGAAGGTGAAATTTTTTTCAAAAAATTAAGTACATGGAAATAGTGAATCTAGAACCATACTTTATACTACACAACAAAACTATTTTGTGATGGATCACAGTCCTAGATCTAAAAATTAAACCTAGAAAGCTTCTAGAAGTAAATTAAGAATTTTTTTTAAATATCATGTCATACTGTGGTTTCTGTAACAACTGAAAAAGCATGAACCATGATTTTAAAAATTAATAAAATCTTCATTAAAATTAATACCATGTAGTTCACAAAAGACACATTTAAAAGTATGAAAACACTGTTAAAAGGCTGAGATAAATTTTAGAATAGGGACATCTCGATGGCTCAGTTGGTTAAGCGTCCAACTCTTGATTTTAGCTCAGGTCATAATCTCAAGATCGTGAGATTGAGCCCCACATCAGGCTTTGTGCTCAATGTTTAGACAGCTTGAGATTCTCTCTCCTTCTCTCTCTCTTTAAAGACAATAATATTTAAAGAAATATATAAATGGGGAATATGCATATGAAAAGATATTCAGTATTATTAGTAAACATGGAAATGTACATGAGAACTATTACTTCACACCCATTTGAATGACTAGTATTAAAAAGTCTGACACTGATTGATAATTATAGGTAAGAGTATGAAGAAACATGAAGTCTTAATATGTTGCTGTGTGTACTATAAGATTATTCAACCATTTTGGGACACAGACCATGACATTTTTATTAAGTTAAATATGCACCTATCTTATAACCACGCAATTTCAGTCTGAGGACAATGCACATGCTAAATATAAGAGGAGGGGATCCCTGGGTGGCGCAGCGGTTTGGCGCCTGCCTTTGGCCCAGGGCGCGATCCTGGAGACCCGGAATCGAATCCCACATCGGGCTCCCGGTGCATGGAGCCTGCTTCTCCCTCTGTCTGTGTCTCTGCCTCTCTCTCTCTCTCTCTCTGTGACTATCATAAATAAATAAAAAAATTAAAAAATAAAATAAATAAATATAAGAGGAGAACAGAAGTAGAATTCCTGAGTCATCAGATAAGCATATTTTAACTGTATAAGAAGTTTCCAAGAAGTTTTACAATGTGACTGTACCATTTTACATTCCCACCAAAAATGAATGAGCATAGTGAAAGATAAATAGCAAGGAAGCATCTTTTGTATTGGAATTTTAGGAAGATATCTCTAAGGACATAAAATTCAAACACAGGAATATAAGATGAAGAAGAACCAATGATATGAGGAGACACAAACATATGTACATTTTATGTTAAAGCCACAAGGTAAAAAAATGACTTTGTATGTTTGAAGAACTGTAAGTAAAGCAGTGTAAAAGAACTGATGACAAAACTAAGATTGGAAAATGGCAGATTCTATTGCATGTGTAATGAAGATATGTTGAAATGTGTTGACCAAGGCAAAATAAAAATAATATATGAATCCAAAAGATATTCTTCCATGTTATGTATATAGTAGAGTGTAGGGACAGAAGCCTAAAATAAGTAAACCACTTAGAAAATAAATATAGAAAAACAGACAATAAATGGTGTAGATATATAATATTAAACAAATAAAATGACTCAGATTAACATAAATAGTGTGATATTCCTTATGTGAAAATAAACATCCAGCAATTGCACTGTTGGGGATTTACCCCAAAGATACAGATGCAATGAAACGCCGGGACACCTGCACCATAATGTTTATAGCAGCAATGTCCACAATAGCCAAACTGTGGAAGGAGCCTCAGTGTCCATCGAAAGATGAATGGGTAAAGAACCTGCGGTCTATGTATACAATGGAATATTCCTCAGCCATTAGAAATGACAAATACCCACCATTTGCTTCAACGTGGATGGAACTGGAGGGTATTATGCTGAGTGAAGTAAGTCAATCAGAGAAGGACAAACATTATATGGTCTCATTCATTTGGGGAATATAAAAAATAGTGAAAGGAAATAAAGGGGAAAGGAGAAGAAATGTGTGGGAAATATCAGAAAGGGAGACAGAACATAAAGACTCCTAACTCTGGGAAACGAACTAGGGGTGGTGGAAGGGGAGGAGGGCGGGGGGTGGGGGTGAATGGGTGATGGGCACTGAGGGGGGCACTTGATGGGATGAGCACTGGGTGTTATTCTGTAAGTTGGCAAATTGAACACCAATAAAAAATAAATTTATTATAAAAAAAAAGAAAATAAACAAAATTCTATATGCATTTACTTCAGCTAGTATATACATGCATGAGCAGAGAGAAATATGAGGGCATATACTTGCAAGACAGTTGACCTACTAAATAAGAAGGAAGGTAGAGGTGGGAATTTGGACAGTTTTTTTTTTTTTTTTTGAACATGTTTTTCTTAGAGTGCCTAAGTAGTTCAGTTGGTTAAATGTCTATCTTCAGCTCAGGTCATGATCTCAGGGTCCTGTGATTGAGCCCCACTTAGGGCTTTCTACTCAATGGGGAGTCTGCTTCACCTTTCCCCTCTCCCTCTGAGTGCTCTCTCTCTCTCTCTTTCAAACAAATAAGCAATAGGATCATCAGGATAGGTTAAGGGAAATAAATGACAGCCTCAGAAGAAAAAAAATCTATGTTTAATTGGGGTTCCCGAGGGCACCAAAAGGGACAGAAGACCAGAAAGAATATTTGAACAAATCATAGCTGATAACTTCCCTGATTTGGGGAGGGAAACAGGTATTCAGATCCAGGAGATAGAGAGATTCTCTAAAATCAATAAAAACTGCCCAACACCTAGACATTTAATAGTGAAACTTGGATAGTTTCCAAGTTTCACTTGGAATAGTGAAATTCCAAAGATAAAGAGAAGATCCTTAAAGCAGCAAGAAACAAGAAATCTCTAACTTTTATGGGGAGAAATATTAGATTAACAGCAGACCTCTCCACAGAGACTTGGCAGGTCAGAAAGGGCTGGCAGGATATATTCAGGGTCCTAAATGAGAAGAACATGCAACCAAGAATACTTTATCCAGCAAGGCTCTCATTCAGAATAGAAGGAGAGATAAAGAGCTTCCAAGATAGGCAGACCCTGAAAGAATATGTGACCACCAAGCCAGCTCTGCAAGAAATACTAAGGGGGATTCTGTAATAGAGGAAGTCCAAGGGAACAATCCACAAAAACAGGGACTGAATAGGTATCATGATGACACTAAATTCATATCTTTCAATAGTAACTCTGAACGTGAATGGGCTAAATGACCCCATCAAAAAGCTCAGGGTTTCAGACTGGATAAAAAAGCAGGACCCATCTATTTGCTGTCTACAAGAGACTCATTTTAGACAGAAGGACACCTACAGCCTGAAAATAAAAGGTTGGAGAACCATGTACCATTCAAATGGTCCTCAAAAAAAAGCAGGGGTAGCCATCCTTATATCAGATAAATTAAAGTTTATCCTGGAGACTGTAGTAAGAGATGAAGAGGGACACTATATCATACTTAAAGGATCTATCCAACAAGAGGACCTAGCAATCATCAATATTTATGCCCCGAATGTGGGAGCTGCCAAGTATATCAATCAATTAATAACCAAAGTTAAGACATACTTAGATAATAATACACTTATACTTGGTGACTTGAATGTAGCACTTTCTACAATCAACAGTTCTTCTAAGCACAACATCTCCAAAGAAACAAGAGCTTTAAATGATACACTGGACCAGATGGATTTCACAGGTATTTACAGAACTTTACATCCAAACTCAACTGAATACACATTCTTCTCAAGTGCACATGGAACTTTCTCCAAAATAGACCACATACTGGGTCACAAATCAGGTCTTCAATGATACCAAAAGATTGGGATCGTCCCCTGCATATTTTCAGACCACAATGCTTTGAAATTAGAACTAAATCACAAGAAGTTTGGAAGGATTTCAAACACGTGGAGGTTAAGGACCATCCTTCTAAAAGATGAAAGGGTCAGCCAGGAAATTAGAGAAGAATTAAAAAGATTCATGGAAACTAATGAGAATGAAGATACAACCATTCAAAATATTTGGGATACAGCCAAAGCAGTCCTGAGGGGGAAATACATCGCAATACAAGCATCCATCCAAAAGCTGGAAGGAACTCAAGTATAAAAGCTAACCATGCACCTAAAGGAGCTGGAGAAATCAAACAAATAAATAAAATTCTTAAAAAAATAAAAAATAAAACATGTTTTTCTGCCTCATATACCTGCTTCTAAATAACTATCAGGTTGTTCTTAAATTTTTAAATGAAGTAAATCAAGCCTATGTTTTAATAATAATACAACTCAGACATATGCTTCTAGTTACAGAAAAACTTTAGTGCCCTTCTTAATAGGAAATGTACTGAGTATGGAACATATAAAGTATGAAACATTATTATATTTTAGCCTACTTTTGAAATAATGCCATGCTTTTTACTCAAAAATAATATTTTATTGAAATAAAAAAATCATTATTAAACTTTCATAACCTTGACTCCTCAAAAAGTGTTCATAAAGGACTTTTATGACCAATTTAGTAAATAAGGCAACTGGCAATCTTATACTATTGATCATTGTTTTTCTCATATTGACATTTTTAAAGATTTTATTCATTTATTTTAGAGACAGAGAGTCCAGTAGAGGGAGGAGCAAAAGAGAGGGAGAGGGAAAGAATCTCAAGCAGACTGCATGCTAAGCACAGAGCCCTATGCAAGGGATCTATACAACCCTGAGATCATGACTTGAGCAGAAACCAAGAATTGGACACTTAACCAACTGACCCACCCAGGCACCCCCTTATATTCACATTTTTATTCTGTACTACTAACCTCCTACCTGCTGCCACCAGCTGCTTTGCTAAAGCTAGCACATCACTTAGTACCTATTTCTTCCACATTTGTTGTTCAATAAGTGCTGAGTAACAGTAACATTACATTCTTGGTAGCATAATTAAGAATATAGGCATATTATCACCAGTTTACATTCCCTGCCCCCCCCAACACTATCTAAATATTTTGTAAAATAAACAAATATTTGAATGGTTTTGTTTATTTTTAAAAAAATATTTTATTTATATATTCGTGAGAGATACACAGAGAAAGGCAGAGACATAGGCAGAGGAAGAAGCAGGCTCCCTACAGGGAGCCTGATGCAGGATTTGATCCTAGGACCCTGGGATCACGACCTAAGTCAAAGGCAGATGCTCAACCACTGAGCCACCCAGGTGCCCCTATTTGAATAGTTTTAAAATTATAGTCTTAAATATCAACGGTTATTGTGTACCCAGAAAGTTGTAATCAAGTAATCTTCATGTTCCACTTTGGAGATTTCTACATCTACTTTCACATTGTGGCACTTTCAAGGGAAAAAGAAATTATTACATTGTCAGTAATATAGTCTATTTCCCTTTCTTTGTTTTTTTCCATGTAAAATATGAAAAAGCCATTCTCTACTTGTTTGTTTCTTTATAAGCAATGGTTTTTATATCATCCTGAAGAGTAGTATTTATGCCATATTTGCTTGTTCTCAAACGTTTTAATTTTTCCAAAAGAAAAAAAAATTCACATCTCCAACTATGCCCTATTATTCTACACCATTGCATTTAGTCTTATTACATTTCAGTCCCTGAGATAGGGGCTTACATCTGGAAATTATTTAAAAACTAAAATATTATAAATGTAGATTTTTATATTATCTTTCCATAAATTCCATGATTTCCATGGGAGCTAAAGAAAAGTATCTGGCCTTTATAGTCTATTTTTTTAAGATTTTATTTATTTATTCATGAGAGACATAGAAAGAGAGGAGCAGAGACATAGGAAGAGGGAGAAGCAGGCTCCCGGGGGGGGGGGGCTTGATGCAAGGCTTGATCCCAGGACCCCAGGATCAGGACCTGAGTCAAAGGAAGACACTCAAACACTGAGCCTATAGTCAGTCAGATGCTCCTATAGTCCAAATTTGTTATCAGTGTTCACCAGTTAAATATGCGCATGTCCATATCTTTCTTGTTGTTTATGAGCAGCTCTAAAGTTCATGAACTGAACACTTGCAATAGCCTTGGCGGACTTCACAAAACAAGGTATTCTTAACATTAATTCAGACGTAGGATAAAACCTGTGGCTTAGAAATTACAGCCATAAAAGGTAATATAAAGCTGCATTTTAATGATGAGTTGACATACAAATGGTCTGACTTCCATTTGGTAACTTAGCTTACTGTTGGAGTATCAGCAAACCCATAAAATCCAGTTTCCTCTTTCAAAATACCCGTTAGAGGTTGCAAAGGAATTACATCTTGTAGCCAGTTCATCATGAGAACATAAATTGCACTGATTGTCTCATCTCTTTCCTTCCCATGCTGTGTTTCCCAGATCCTCACACATCTGTATCTGCCTGACTAGCTACATGGCAAACTGGCAGTACACGTGTCCTTTGCTAATTATTCCCCATCTCTTAGTTTCAGGGCCTCTTGGGCTTTCAGTACCATTTATCTTTATCTCAGAACTATGCAAAACTCATAGTGTGGCAGAGATCAGAATATAACAAGACATTATGGATAATTTCCATTTTCAATCATTTCTAACTTGTACTTTAATGGCTACCTTTCTTAGTATTTTCCAACAATTTTCATGAGTCAGTGTTTAGCATGCTTAAAGTAAGCAAGTAGGTTTTGGATGAAACTCAACCTCTAACAAATTTATATCTCAGGTTTAAAGCTTTCAAATCTAGGTTTTCAGAGTTCCTCAGAAAGAAATGGAGGAGCGTAAATCTTCTGTCACTTATTTCTGCAGGCAATCCTTCAAGAGGTCTATTTTGGGCTACATAATCCAGACTACCCACAAATTTGTGCTACTGGCTCTCCTTTTGCATTTAGTCTGGAGATTTGTGAGGCCTGGAAAATCAGAAATGCTATTCAACAGACTGAGAAACACAAGTCCAGAATTTTCATGGTTTCAAGAATACTTGATGTGGCTGAGATGTCATTTGATGAGCCATAAGCATGCTCAATGCCTAAGCTACTGAATACACTTGAGTTGTCCCTGTAGTGTGGTCATTGGGCTGTGATATATTCATCCCATCTCTTTGCGGTTATCCACACATTTACCATCTGGCGGTAACAAGCACAAAAGTTGGGGCCCTAATGTTTCTCTTGGTCTATAGCATAAATTTGCTCAGACCAGTAAAGCACTCGGAGTATACCCTCAGGACCTGGCCTATCAACAGCATGCTTTTCAGTGGACCACCCTTAGGATACAGCACTGGGTCTTCTACAGGTTCTCTTTTTGCTTACTTGCTTAGAGCCCCTATGGTTGGCAAGGAGCCTATATCATGATAATATAGGCCCTTCTCATTTTCCTTAATCCCATGAAATGTAGATGCAATAATATATTATAAAAATTATATAAAATTATATAAAATTATATAAAATTATATAAAAATATATAATAAAAATTATATTGCATTTTGGGGTGCCTGGGTGGCTCAATCATTAAGCATCCAACTCTTGATTTCAGCTCAGGTCATGATCCCAGGGTCCTGAGATCGAGCCCAGCAGGGAGTCTGTTTGTCTCTTTCTCCTTCTCTTCCTGCCCCTCCCCCTGTTCTCTCTCTCAAATAAATAAATCTTTTAAAAAATTACGTTGTATTTTGAGGTATAAATTATAATTGAGTTACACAACTTAAATGTTATTTTTGATGAGTTTAATTACAGATAATAGAACTTACAGTATGTGGCATATGTGACAACATATGCTTTGGCTGAGATATTCACTGGAATTACTAGTCTGATACCGAGAAAAGAGGTTACCATTCTTTGCCTATGTCACATCTCATTTCTGTTTTATTGGTCCTAATTTCCCACATTCCATATCCCCTAAAAAAAAAATAAATAACCTTTATCAAATTTACTTATGCTATTCCTACCATTAGGACTATCTCGTACAGTGATATCGGACCTTCCATTCCAAAAGTCCACTGCAAGGATGTCTTACATCTTTGCTACTCAAAGTTTGGCCATGAATCAGCATTGTTAGTCAATATCTGGCCCTTTCCCAGACCAAATAAAACAGAATCTAAATTTTAATATGATCATTATGATTCATATGCACATTAAAGTTTAACAAGTGCATCCCTAGAATATTCAAAAATAAGTTACAAATGAGCCCCACTTCTCAAGAATTCACAGGTATCAAGGCCTTAATCTAACCTTGTGTAACCTTGGAGTATGCATGTGTGCATGGGGAATAGGGTGTTGCTCACTTTTATCTCTCTTATCCTTCCCATTTAGAAGAAGTTATCTTTTCAATCAAATAAGCAAGCCAGATCTGTAGCAAATCTGTTCCAGTTTGAATCTGCATGAGGTACAAAGATTGTTAAATGGCCTCTTGGATACACTTACTTTTTTGTTCACTTTGATTTACTTCTAAACCATCATAATAAAAGGACAAGTTATGTTATGAGTAAATAAGTAAGCTAGAGCCCCATACCTGCCTAACTTGTACATAAAATACAGCTGGAATAGAGTGAAGAACTCTCTATGAAAGGACCTAGAACACCCTGTTCCATTGTTTTCATCTTGTTAGGGTAGAGTAGTACCCTTCAATGTGACATCTCTAAGGGATACAGGTCGATACCATCATTTAACACAAAATAAGCTCTTTCAGTCATAAAAAAGTCAGTTTTCACCTCTTAAAATTACATAATTGACACTGAAATTTTGCAGCAGGTCCTATCCCATAAATCCATAAATTTCAGATTTGCTTATCATAAGCAATTACATACAGACAGGGTACATTCTGCTAAAAGCATTCAATCAGTAAAGACTCTATTTTTGTCCTAATTGTTATCAGGAGACTTGATGGGACTAGATCTTTTATGTTTTCTTCTTTCTCACTCCTCCACATCCTTGGGGTAGAAATGATGGGTTACAGATCCATCATTCTTTCTTTCTCAACCTACTATTCTAGTGCTTCCTTAGGCACATCTCAGGTCTAGCTATGGCCTACTATCTACTAATGCTAATAACCATGCTTGCTATTGTTTTCTGGCTAAGAGAAGCTCTACATAATTTCCTCTTTCTCAGAACTGCAACAAACTTATTGTGCCCAATTTGTTCAGTCATGCTTTGTCCAATGCCCCTTGTATCCAAAGTATATATTATCAAGAAGGATATCTAGAGATCTAAGGGTTGCCTGTACCTGTGGAATACTAAACAGACACACAAGTGAATGCTTTTCCATTTAATTATCTTATTATAACCAACTGTATTGAGCTTTCTCAAACATCTGACTGTTATAGTGCCTGACAATGAGCCCTCAAACACTTGTTTTAGAGTGAGTTCTAACACCCACTGTGACTTTTCAGCTCAGCTAATAATTGTATCACCAATGGTGTTGCCCTTTTTAATCATGTTGCTATGAGACTGAGCATAAGAATAGAACTATAAACAAAACTTTCCTTGAAAATGCTACATTATTTGCTCTTATTGCTTTAGAATGTATATTATCTATACATCAATGATACATAATTAAAATTTTTATATGTTGTTTTTAAAAGAATATTTAAAATTTGAGAGATAAATATCTATTTTCATAGAGCAGTTTTCCTTTAGAGTACAGTCTGTATTACTATTAAATCATCAAAGTAACTCTCTGTGCATGTTTTGGGTCTCTGAATTTTGAAGTCAACGTATGTTATAGCTGGGTGTGCAGCTCTGACCCATTTTCTGAGTAACATGTCAGACCACTAAAATCAAGAGGGGTTCTTGAACAAAACAAGTCTCTGCATCATGCCATACAGCAGTCCACCCTGGCCTTATGACATACCAAATCAATATGTCTCAATGTGTCCATGGTAAATAAGGATGCTATACAGAGACATAGGAAACCCACCATGTAGAGTCACAGCAAAAAGTCTTAGGGTTTTGGGGCAAATTTATATTCTCTGTGGATTCATATTTTCTTTTGGGAATAAACTCATTGTTTGGTACTGAGTCCTGCTAAAATGCAATGCTTAAAAATGAGGCAAACTAAATGAGGTGGACCTAAAACCTGAGCTGCCATCATGACGTACCAAGCCTAACAGTAATCCTGTGTGACAGGAATCCTCTTTCAAATAATAGATGATAGATAGATAGATGATAGATAGATAATCAGGCTAAAATACTTCAGAAAGAAATAAGTTGTGTGAGCAGGTTCAGATTCTCATGACATATCCTCTTCTTGGATCACAAACTCAGCTTCAGTACATGTATATCATCTAATGAAGAAGTTCCTTAAGACTTGTGATCACAGAAGGGAAAACAATTAATCCTGTTTTTTAGGCTGTGCTGGTTCCAGTTGGAAGTGAACTTCTAGAGCAATCCAGCTGCTCTCTGCAGTGGCACTGAAAGAAGAGTAGAGTAACTTAAAATCTTCCTAGTGGGGAGGACTTTGTCAATGATACCAAATGACCACTTTCCCTGGAAGAAGCGTTACTGTAGGTAAGAGAATAATAATGCCCCTCAGAGATGTCCACATGTGAATTTTAGACACTTGTGCATATGTTATCTTAAACGGCAAAAGGGACTTTGCAGATGTGATGAAATTAAGGATCTTAAGAAATTATCCTGGACTTTTCAAGAGAGTCCAGTGTCATTACAAAGAACCTCATAAGCAGAAAGTAAGAGGTCAGAGAGGAGAGGAGATGCTATAAAGGTGGATATGAAGATGTAGGAATGGTCCACAAGGAGCCTCTTGGAGCTGTAAAGTTAAAAAAAAAAAAAATTTCCCCCTAGAGCTCCAGAAGAAAAGCAGTGCTGTTGACCATTTGACTTTTGCCCCATTAAGACTCATTTCAGATTTCCAACACCCAGAAAAATCAGACAATAAATCTGCATTGCTTTAAGCCCTTAAATTTCAAGTAATCTGTGTAAACAGCAATTGGGAAACTAATGCAGATACATAATACTGAATCTCTGAAATGACTAAAAGGTTGGTTGGTTGGTCAGGGACTTGGCAAACAAAACCAAACCAAACCAGTTATCTCCTGTTATATCATCTCTTATTTCTTGCCTGATTCTGTAGTTTGAATTTTCTCTTCATTATACATTGTATTTTCCTTTTTAGCTTTATTAGTAATTTTTTTTTGCTTTCTTAGTAAATTTTTAAAAATGTGATCGCAACTTCGTATATTTTACCTGCCTAAGCACTGGATGATGTTTATATTCCTACTCATGTCCTTGATCTTTACTGTGAGATGTAGTTACTGGAAGGAAGTTTGATCTTCTTGAGGGTTATTTGTAAGGTTTTTAGGTGAGAACAGAGTAGCCTCTGCAGATCTTTTTACATCTCTCTCTGTACAGGTTTCTCCTCTCCTCTCCCTGCGCTACAGCTTGAGTTGCCTTCATCTTCATGACCCAAGTCGGGCTCTTTAACCCAGGAAGACCTGTACTTCCACCTTGATTTCCTCTTTTCCCTGTGCCTGGAAAGAATTTCAGAACTTCAGTAAAATGAAACAAGCATTGGGTCTTAACTAATTTACTTGCTCTCCCTTATAGATCATTTCCTTGTACTATTTGATATCCTATGTCTGAAGACTGATAGTTAATATATATATATATATTTTACTTTTAGATGTTCTGGTGGATAGGAATATTACTTTTCTATTACTCTCTCTTGAACAACAACAGACGATTTTGAAGATTATTTTTAAATCCTTTCTACTATCTTGCAAAGCTTTTTAAATATTTTATTTATTTATTCATGACGGACACACCGAGAGAGGCAGAGACACAGGCAGAGGGAGAAGCAGGCTCCATGCACTGGGAGCCCGACATGGGATGTGATGCCGGGTCTCCAGGATCACACCCTGGGCTGAAGGCGGCGCTAAACCACTGGGCCACTGAGGCTGCCCCTCAAGTCCAAATTTTAATTGTATTTCTTTACCCTGCAAGCTATCAGCTCAGTCAGTAATAAAAACTATTATCATTTTTCTTACTGAAATCCATTCTCATTAACTTTTTATTTCTTCCAAGAAATATCTTTTTCTCTTGGTGGTATAAATTTAGATTCGTTGTCTTTCCTGAAATCTTAAGGTGGCAATCATTTTGATTTGGAACTTGTAAAGATATGGGTTTGGATCTTAACTGTCATTTGCTGATTGTGAAGTGTTTGGAAATTGCACACTCTTAATTTCCTTACTTTAAGGTGGGGGAGAAAATACACATCTAGAAGACTTGCTTTGAAAATTACAAATAACCTAAGTACAAAAGTCTGACAAAGCACAAGTGTCCTGAAAAAACAAAAACAAAGCAATTTACTTTTGTGATATGTCTATTATTGCCCACAAAAATAATCTTCCTTTTGTTTTCTGGAGTGCTATATAGTTATTTGCTTTAAGGAGAATTTACAGTATATATAATTTCTATAATCTTCATTTTCTACTAAAGAAAGACAAGGAATGATTGTTTGGTAATTTACTCCCAGAGAATTTGTCAGATTGCCTGGCAACAAGCTAACTGGAAAATGGGGTTCTTTTCCACATAACAGGGTGCCTGTGCCAAAGTAAACTTCCCCAAGTTTTCTGAGGTTGACTAGTGGCCATTTCTAGTACTGTGTGCATGTGTGTGTGTTTATTTATTTTTATATATAAAAATGTGTTCCGCTAAAGTCTATAGAAGCAGGTCAGAATCAGAATTATAGGCACGGGCGGCATTTTAGGATATCTAAATTCAGAAGGAGAAGACTCAATATTATTGAGTAAACAATAATAATCCAAGAACTCAAATAAACTGTATATCATCTCATGCAATATTTATAATTGTAATACTAATATCTGTATGTTACAGAGGAGTTCAACAAAATTATAAGATAAGCTTATTATTTCAAATAGTAAGTGGTAGAAACACAAACTCAATTCTGATTTAAATTCATGTCTCTATAGGTATTCTAGACACACACACACCCCACATTTTGTAAATCAGGAAGCTGAAGCAAAAAACCTGTGAAATGACTATACAAAAAAAAAAAAAACTAAAGCTGCAACTCTATTTGAAATTCTGGGATTGTAGAATAATGCCAGCTGAGCTATCAAATTATGATTTTTAAAAAAAATCATCTAAAATGCATCTTTCAGATGGTGTAAAAATGCACTTCCAATTTATGAAGTGGTCTTAGACATAGAGAAAAACATTGAATTGTCTCAATAATATATTGCTTTAATTCTTCAATATGAAATAACAGAATTTGGAGTGAAATGTTCAGCATTTTTATATGACTCAAATCAAAGGTAGGAATAATTTGAAGACAGCTTTTCATAGTTTCATTTTTTTCTGCTTATTTTTATTAGTTACAGTATCATACTGGTGTTAATTTTAAAAAGATGATATATAGTAAGTAAGCTTTTTGATCACTATTTTTGGAATATGGCTTTCCTCCCACTTAAGAAGTCTGAGAATATTTGTCTAAGTCAGACATCATTTTGAAAATGAACTAAAAATAGAAAAGTTTCTGAAGAGAATGTATTGGTTAGTTGAGAGCAAGTAGGAAGATGTATTCTCTGCCACATGCAGTTCATTTTGACTCATCTCGTCACAAGTAAAAAGATTTGTTGAACAGGACAAGGAAAATAGAAAAGCATAAAATCAGTGACACTCAATTCTTGTATTAGGAAATTTGATATTCTGTATACTCAGTGTATAACTCAGTGTTGTCCCAAATTTTGTGATGATGCCTCCAACTACTCTTTTACTTAAGAGTTTTATTGTCCTTGGGCTATTTTTCACTTTTCCAATTTTGTTTAGAAAACTTCTGACTTTACCTATTTCAATCCAAAGCTAGGGAAAACTTGACAGGTTTTGCTGACTTTTACTTTGCATTTGGGGATTTGATTCCACAACAGTCTCAAGCAAAATGCAAGAATTGCAAATCTATCCAAACTGAAACAATAATATAATAGTTTACAAGCACCAAACAACTCTGGGGCAGAAAAATGATGAATTTTGCCCATCCTTGGACAGAACTAAAAACTGACAAGTAGACATGAAAAAAATGAATGCCTCTAGGCTTTTTATGACAAGATTTAAAACTATATAATAAGTGGTTATGCAAATGGTTACACTATTGCTCTATTGTGACACACATTTTAGATATGTCCATAAACGGGGTGTCAGCTTAATTATCCTTTTCTGAATCATTTAACTATAATAAACCTTGGTTCCTAAACCTCTTAAATTAAAATATATTTTCTCAGTGATCCAAAGAATGATATAAAACTATTAATTACTGTTGTTGAGAATTTAGAAATTATGACATAGAATTTTATGTGTTATTGTAGAGGATATAATTAGAGGTTATCAGTTTATCCAGCTATTAGTTGCCAAATTGTATAGACTAAAAAAAATACAACTATGATTAGAATAAATATACATAGTTTTACTATATACCTAAAGTAAATGTGAATTATGACTTTAACCTGGAGTTGAGGACATAGTTACAGCATCTCTAACATTTTATTCAAAATAATGTATAAATGCATTTTTTGGAGAAGAGGAAACAAAGTTTTAGAGTCTCAACGATTCAGTATACACTAGGACAGATTATTATTTTTTTTAGATATGGGCTTCAGTAATGGCAAAAAGTTTTCTCTTCCTTTTCTATATAATTATATGATACATGATCTTGGTTTATTTTTAAATAATAGAGTCATAACAAAGCCCTGTATGTCTCTTTTAAAGGATAAGCAGTTTAAATACAGCAGAATTATTTTGGGCCCAGGAAGTCCCTCATGGATTGTGAGTATAGAAAGGTCAAGTGTGATACTAAAAATGTAATTATTACTTAGTAAAGAATATTTGTGAATGCTAGAGGGGTTCTACTGAAAATTTTTTCAACCTATTTCCATCAAATGAAAATTGACATATGAGAACCTGAACATCCTGAAGGGATTGGACACTGCAAGTGATTAGCATCAGGACAAATTTTATGTGTCCTTGAAAGCAGTGTTTCTTAAACATTTGTGCCAGCTCACCTAAACTTACTAAGATGTATATTCAGACTTAGTAGATCTGGAATAGGATCTGATAGTCTGCATTTCTAATGAACACCCAGATGATATTGAGGCGGCTGGTCTCTATACAACATTTTGAGTAGCAAGTTTCTAAAGGATTTACCCAGCATAAATTGACTTTAGGTTAGCCGCATGTCTAGTTACAGTTGATCTGGAATTCAGAGACTCAAATTATGAAAAAATATCCAAAAGCAGAAAAATGTCTATACCTTATGTATAATAAAATGAAGAAAGTTTTTTTTTTCCTCAAGAATTCAGGATATACATCTTTCTAATAAAATTTAAGAGATAAATTATCTTATGTTGAAACAATGTAAGATCATTCTTATCTGCTCAAGTCCACTTGTAGAAATTCAACTTCATATCTAAATATATTTATAAAATAATATAATATATCTACATATCTGTACATGTTCTATGCATAGTCTATATAGAGAGATTGATATATATATATAGAATAATCTATATATATCTCTATATATAATCTATATATATATAAATGACATGTATATAATATATAAATACATCATATAAATGAGAATAAATTTCCCATTTTTTTCATATATCACAAAAGCCAAACGTCTGAACAGGTCCAAGGATAGATAATTAAATTGCTTTAGTTTTCCCTTTATTTTGAGAACATTTGAATTTTAGTCGAGTGTTTGGACTAAAGGCCTAGTGTAAAGAATTTTGTGCCCATTTCTAGACATAAAAATTATTTATGTTACTGTTCATTGTCCTATACGAGGTATCCAGCTTTTGACAATGTATTATGAGACATACAAAAAAGCAAGAAGAAAAATATGCTTTCAAAGATAAAGCAATCATAAGAATCTTAGATGAGGCTTTTCAAATATTATAATTAATATGTTAAAGGCAACTAATGTATAGGTTGACAACAAGCAAAAATGGATATATCCAGTGTAATATCCACTTACAATTATAATTGCAAAATGTGTAATGAGTGTGCAAGTGGAATACTAGAGGGAAAGAAAGAGTGAAAGGAACAGAAGAAATATCTGAAGTAATAATGACTGATTCTTTTCCAAACTTAATGACAGACATTAAGCCATAAATGCAGAAAGCTCAGGGAACACTGAAAAGGATAAATTATTTAAAAAATCTAAACCTAGGGCAGCCCCGGTGGCACAGCGGTTTAGCTCCACCTGCAGCCCAGGGTGTGATCCTGGAGACCCGGGATCAGTCCCACGTCAGGCTCCTTGCATGGAGCCTGCTTCTCCCTCTGCCTGTCTCTCTCTCTCTCTCTCTCTCTCTGTCTATCAAATATAAATAAATAAATAAATCTTTAAAAAAAACAGTAAAGGATAAATAAAGACTGTCAGAAAAACAAAATTGAAGGAATTTGCTGAATATATATCTACCTTGGAAGAAATGTTCACCATTCAGAGGGAAGAACAATGATGAGTTAAAAACTCAGATATAAAGAAAAAAGAGTCTTTAAAAAGGAATAAATAAAGGTAAAGGCAAATATTTTATTTTTCTTATTTTGAATTGACCTAACAGATAAATGTTTGTCTAAAATAATAATAGTAATAATATATTGGAAGACAGATGATGAATAAGTGAAATGAATGACAATATTGTAAAGACAGAGGGAGGATAAGATACTGTTACTACCAATGATATAATGGTGTTATTTGAAATAATGTTATTTGGAAGTGGACTTATGGGGCAGCCCGGGTAGCTAGTGGTTAAGCGCCTGCCTTTGGCCCAGGTTGTGATCCTGGAGACCCGGCACCGAGTCCCACGTCGGGCTCCCTACATGGAAACTGCTTCTCCCTTTGCCTTTGTCTCTGCCTCTCATTCTCTCTCTCTCTCTATCTCTCTCTCTCTCTCTCATGAATAAATAAATGAAATGTTTAAAAAAAAGTGGACTTAGATTAGCGTGTAAATGTATATTGCAAACTTGAGGGCAATCACTAAGAAATGTTTAAACATAACCGTAATTAATATGCTAAGGTATCAGAGAAAATAGAATCTTAAAATCTTAAAAAAAATTGATCAGTTAAAACTTATCTAGTTTTACCTTATCTAGTTAGAAAAAGAGTGAAAGACAAGAAAGAAACAAAGAACACATGGAGGGAGCTGAAAACATTTACAGATAGGGTTATATATTAATCTAACTTTATCAATAATAACTTTAATATAAATATTCTAAATATAGCAATTAAATGACAGATTGTCAGAATGGATTTTTAAAGAAACTATAGGAAAATGAAATAACTAGAAAAGTAATTGGAATATAATAATTCAAAAAAGGTGAAAGAGTGAGGAGGAGGATAGATGAAGAAGGAGAAGGAGAAGGAGAAAGAGAAAGGAAGAGAAGGAGGAGAGGAAGGAAAGAGGAGAGGGGAGAGAGGAAGAGGGAGGAGGAGGAGGGAAGGAGGGAAAGAAGAAATGAAGGGAGAAAGAAAGAAAGAGGCAAGGAAGGATGGAAGAGAGGGGATAAAAAGCTGACAAGTGAAATGAAGATACATATTTGTATTTATAAGTAATTTTGAAAAAAATTCCTTTTCCCTCTTTAACTCTGTGATTGCACCATGTGTAAAAGGTGTAATTTAAATTATATTTTTATCATCTAATTAAATCAAATTTGTCAACCATGTAGTCTTTTGGGAGCAGTAATTAATTCATTTAATGAGCATGTTTCTAAGACTTTATACACCTTCATATATTTATTAATAGCAGTTCAAATAAAATAAACCTTATAGCTACCTAAAAAAATCTGAATGACTTTGGCCTGATATCAATTAGTATATTAGTTTATGTTAATTTCTAATTTAAAAGTGGAAAATGACATAATTTATATTAAAGTATTCTTTTTTTAATTTTTTTATTTATTTATGATAGGCACACAGTGAGAGAGAGAGAGGCAGAGGGAGAAGCAGGCTCCATGCGCCGGGAGCCCGACGTGGGATTCGATCCCGGGTCTCCAGGATCGCGCCCTGGGCCAAAGGCAGGCGCCAAACCACTGCACCACCCAGGGATCCCATATTAAAGTATTCTTAATTGAAGAACTAAACTGTAATCATCATTCCCTTCCAAAATTGATTACAATTAATTGGGAAATTTTGTTACATCTATTTTTATGTGATATTTACAAATCAGTAGGCATCTCCAAGACATCATCATCCCTAATGAAACCAAAAGTTGGTTTTCAGCATCCTGAGTACAGCTTACTCTGAAGAGTAATGAAACAAGACATACCTTAGTAATTGTAGCAAACCTCAGTGAATTTTGGTATTGTGTTTTTATGTTGTGAAAACATATAACTGGATTTGGGTTTTTTTTCTGCCTCATTATTTACAGATTTGAAGTTATAGGTATAAGCAAAATTAGATAAATGATAGATTAGAGAAGGAGAAAGAGAAGTAGGTCTGTAGGTGGATAGATAGATGATAGATAGATGATAGATGATAGATAGATAGATAGATAGATAGATGATAGATAGATAGATAGATAGATAGATAGATAGATAGATAGATAGATGATAGATAGACTTGTTCTAAGAAGGATAACTGGGTGAAGAAAACCAAGACCAATAAAAGTAATAAAAATATTCAATTAAGGGCATTATGGTAGCATTTTTTAAAGTTTTAGTTTCAGTTCTGAACTTCCAGATTAGTTGTTATCCAAGTATATACATGCTATGTGAACTTTTGCCTCTTTCCTTTGGAAACCTCTGTATAACATGCCTTTTTCAAAGGCATGGGCAATTTAAAAGAAGAAAACAGATTTTAGCAAGTTAGTCTTTGAAAATTATTATAAAATTTCCTTTGATCACACAAAATGTAGCTTTCTTTGATATATTAAAAGAAGGTTTTAATTAGCTATTTGTATGGTTTATTTGGTTTTATTTTGCATCTCAGGAAAAAAAGCAATCAAATGCTGAAATTTAAATATTTATATAAAATTTATTAATGCCTCTGTTGCTCTGTAAGGATTGCTTCAAGGGAAATGCTGAGCTCAGTTAATAAGCCAGTACTACTTGTGAAAATGCGAGAAAGGGACTTTTCTTAAACTGCAGTATGTCAAAAAGCTCTGATTGTTAGATCCCAAAGTAGTAAAAACCTCTTTTGAATTATCCAAAAAAAGTAGTTTTGAAAGCAAATGGCCCCTAATTCTCAGTCACCATGATTTATTGTCATATCCTTAACACTGTATAGTTCTTAAATCAGAGAATTAGTTTGTTAAGGTCATAAGCACTTTTTTTAAATTTTTAAAATAAATAATTTTATTTATTCTGGAAATAAAAAATGATAAAATAAATATGACAATATTTCATTTTGATGATAATTGTGGGAAATTTTCCAGGGAAACTATTTTGATAAGGAATCTATAAAATAAAAATCTCCACACCACAGATGCATAAAACACCAGTGTTTGACATGTGGCTATTTGCCCTTACATAACAAACTTGTATGAATTGAAAATATGCTCTCCATAACTGCAGCTCCTTTGGGATAATTAGATAACTGATACTTTAGATATAAATGAAAATTTTATTAGCAGTTATGGTATTTCTCTTCATAATTTTGCCATTCATTTGAATACTATTTCTCCCCCATGTGATTCCCTGCAAATTTCTGTAGCATGATTTAAGCAATTAATTGTGCTTCGTTCACTATTTTCCTATAGTGGATCATTACAAAAGTAATCAATTAGATTTAAAAACCCATACTTCTAAAGCTTTAACATGACTACCTTTCAATTATGAGACAATGATTTAAAAAGTAAAAATGAAATTACAGTACAATATGATATTAATACTTAATGTAGTCTTCTAATCTTTGATTTTAAAAGTGATCTTAGTTAAATGTTGATCCTTAAAGAAGGTCTGATTGCTATTTTCCTGTTAATATCAGTAAAACAGTCAAGTGAAAGAATTATTTTCAGACCTTTGAATTCTGTCTGGCTACCATCAATACTTACAGGGTCAGGGCCAACTACTCTTCACCAAGTCATAGAAACAGCACATAACTTGCATAGCAACTAAGTAGATATATGGGTAGATGCTTAAAATATAACATTAATTGTGAGATAAATAATGATGCCTACAGTATGACTAAAATAATATGTATGAATAGAATAATAGTGATGAAATAAACAAAAAGGTTAACATTAGTGGAATAGTAGAAATTGAAAAGGTAAAAACTTAGTCCTAATGCATTTTTTTTGTATCAGGTATAATAATGTAATTCAAGAGTTCTTAATTTTTCTGAAAGATGAAATGCCTGAACAAAATGTGTAAAAATATCAATATACATGTGTCATATTTTCCTCAAATGAAAAAAATGTAGCGTAACAAAAATGAATGGGTTACAGCATTAGATATTATACTTCCTTCATCCCTACAGTAGTGGAAGTTACATATAGTCAAAAACTTTAATAAACAATTGTAGTTGTTAATCCAGATTCTGAGAAGAGTTCAAGCTTATACATGAGACTCAAATTTTGCCTTTCTCTGTCAAAGTAGAAATACATATTGGTAGAGAACTTATTATGACATCCAGGACAGAACTTGTTTCTCTAACAAGAGACTGATTTCATTCCAAATAATGAATAAAGAACCTGGAGTTGAATTGAAATTTCACTTGTGTAGTTGGTATAATTAACCCATGTGTGTTCATATTTCAAGAAAGGAATGTAGCTGAAAGATTCCCCTAACCCAGAGGTAATCATGGAAATAAATATTGGGAATGTCCAGGACTCTCCAAATCTTGCAACTCTGGAAAATCAGGTCGCCAGTTGTTTCATCATCACCTCAAAGTATTAGGTATATCGATATAGTTATCATTATTGAATTACCATTTTTTCTGGTAGGATAAAAGGAGGGATGATTTTAATATGAGCATATGAGTAGTCAATAGGTTTATAATACTATATAATTTTATGGCAATAAATTATTCCTCTTATCACTTTGATTTACAACCTCATGACTAGCTATTATAGACAGTTTATTTTTTCTAGCAATTCTTGCCTAAATCATAAGCAGAATGTACAAGTTAGTGTTTCAATTAGACTGAGACCACTTTTGTATTGATTGGGATGTTTGGAAAATAAGGAAATTTTAGGATTTATTTTGGTGCAACTGAAATATTAATAGGTGATTGTTTTACAACTAAGTCAAAGCAAAACAAAATATGCCTTTAAAACACTGTGACTCACTTAGTCAACTTATAATATGGGTCTGGCATATACCTAAAAAAGTGTCAGATTTGAGAGATTAGAAATGATCCAGTGGCAGAGCATGCTAATCCTTCTCTACGGAGGCATACAATAGATCTCCATACAAAGCTTATCCAGGAAAACTGTCTAAATCCATCAATACATAAGACTATTAATAGAAAAATTACACTGAGTGAAATGAATTGCTAATGGTTTTGATTGTCTCAATATACAAGTGACAAATACTTCAGAATAAATAGATGGAAATAGGTTTATAAAGTTCAATAGTTACCCAATGAATTGAAAAAAATTACTGATTTTTGTTTAAAAAAAGTCAAATTTGGATTGGATAAAATGCAAATAAAAACTAATAAAGTATTTGCACATGAACCAACATGTGGCTAATTTTATGCAATGGTTCCTGTGCCCTTGAATAAAGATATACATTCTGCACTTACTGAGGGCAAATCTCTGCATAAGTCAGTTTGATTAAAGTGGTTAATCATATCCTTTCTGTTTGTTGCTATAATTTTTCTATCAGCTACTGAGAGAAGATGTCAAATATAATCCCACTATTATTATATTCCTGTATTATTTTTTAATTTTGTGGCATAATAAAATATTACTTGGAGAATTCAATTCATTTATCTTTAATGGGATTTATATTTAGATTTGAATCTACCATTTTAACATTTATTTCTATTTTTCCCAATTACTTATTTTATCATTTCTTCTTTTAGATGGATCATGTATTTCTAGCCTTTTTTTTTCTATATTGGCTTATTAATTATACATCATTTTATTATCCTTTTATAAATTATCCTAGTAATTATAGCATATATCTCTGACAGAGTAGATCCTAATTTAAAGAATTCCTTTTACCACTTCTCTAACAATGCTAGGATCTTACAAACTTGAGCTACATTTATGCTCTGACTTTTTTTTATCTTTGTTACCAGATATATTAATCCTAATTTTTTAATCCATAAATGATATTTTTATTTCATAAAATAAGTATAAATGGAATTGATTTCTCCAGATATGTATCTTCCTAGTACTGGAGATTCATTTTGTATTGCATAAAAAAATATTTTCTTCTATCTGGTCACATACATTTACTATTTCTTTCAGTATAGTTCCTTTGTGAATGTATGAATACATAATTGACCCTTAAATAACATGGATGTGAACTACATCAGTCCACTTAAACGTGGATTTTTTTTTTAAAAAAAGCAGTCCAGTACAATAAATGTATTTCCTTTTTTTAATGATTTTCTTAAAAATGTGTTCATTTCTCTAGATCATTTTATTGTATGAATACTTATACAAAATATGTATTAATCAACATTTTTTGTTATTAGTTTCTGCTAACAGTAGGCTAATATTAGTTAAGTTCTTAGGGAGTTAAAAGTTGTTCATGGACTTTTTTACTGTGCAGGGTGTTAGTGCCCCTAGCCTCTGCATTGTTCAAGGGTCAAGATTTTTCCTTTTTTTTCTTATCCTTGAAACATTTTAATTTCACTTTTAAGAAAATTTAAGATTTATACTGACTGTCTTTTTCTTCCCAGTAGTTTAAACATAAATTTCACCATCTATAGGCTTCCTTTTTTTTTTTTTTTTTGAAAAGTCACATCTTACAATCATTGTCTCTCTTTTTATGTATTGGAAGATGTAGCGTTATTTCTCCTTTATTTTTTTATTTTTCTGGTGACTATAACAGTTTACTTTTTACATGAAATGTTAAGGATATTCACTATACAGCAGATATTCACTATACAGTCTAATATGCATTTTCTGTGTATTTGACTTCTTTTTCTTGTCTATCCTCTTCAATTTGTATGTTTCTACTGATTATTATTGTTATTATTACTTTATACTTTTAGCTCTTATATTTTTCGAGTTTAGATATTTTTATTGAGCTTTTATGTATTTATTTTATCCAAAAAATTCTTTCATTTATCTTATTGAACATTAAAGTCACAGTTATTTTGAAGTCTGTAAGTTGAATATAAAACCATATATATATACCAAGTCTTCTTTATTCACTCATCAGCAGATGGATACTTGAGCTATTCCCGTTATTTGGTCTTACAGAAAATGCTGTTGTAAACATTGGGGTGCATGTATCCCTTTGAACTAGTATTTTTGTATTCTTTGGGTAAATATCTAGTAGTGCAATTGCTTATTCATGGGGTAGTTTTATCTTTAACTTTTTGAAAAAGCTCCATACTGTTTTCCAGAGTGGCTGTACCACCTTGCATTCCTACCAATGGTGTAAGATGGTTCCCTTTCTCCACATCCTTGTCAACACCTGTTGTTTCTGTGTTGTGGATTTTAGCCATTTTGACAGGTGTGATTTATAGTTTTGATTTGTATTTCTCTGATGATAAGTAAGTGGCATTGAGCATAATTTCATGTGTCGTTTAGCCATCTGTATATTTTTGGAAAAATGTCTATTCATGTTTTCAGCCCATTTTTCAATGGATTATTCATTTTTTGGGTGCTGAATTTTATAAGTGCTGAGTTTTATAAGTTCTTTTCTTAATAAGTCCTCTGTATAGTTTGGATACCAACCCCTTATCAGATATGTCATTTATAAATTGTCTTTAGGTTTTATTGATGGTTTCCTTCACTATGCAGAAGCTTTTTATTTTGATGAAATCCCATTTCTTTTTGCTTTTGTTTCCCCTGTCTCAGGAGACAAATCTGGAAGGAAGTTGCTACAGACGATGTCAAAGAGATTACTGACTGTGACCTCCTCTAGGATTTTTATGGTTTCATGTCCTACATTTAGGCCTTTAGTTTATTTTGAATTTTGTGTGTGTGTGTGTGTGTGTGTGTGTGTGTGTGTTTGGTGTTAAAATGTTCCAGTTTCATTCTTCTGCATGTCGCTGTCCTTTTTTCCCATCACCAGTTGTTAAAGAGACTTTTTCCCACTATATATCCTTTTCTACTTTATCAAAGATTAATTGGCCATATAGTTGTGGGTTAATTTCTGGGTTTTATATTCTGTTCCATTGATTTACATGTTATATGTTTATTTTTGTGCCAGTACCATACTGATTTGATCATTACAGCTTTGTAATATAACTTCAAGTCCAGAATTGTGATGCCTCCAACTTTGATTTTCTTTTTCAAGGTCGCTTTGGTTATTCTGGATCTTTTGTGGTTCCATACCAATTTTAGGATTGCTCTACCTCTGTGAAAAATGCTAGTAGTATTTTGATAGTGATTGCATTAAATGTGTAGATTGCTTTGGGTAGTATAGACATTTCAATAGTATTTGTACTTTCCATTCAAGAGATGCAGAAAAAAACATTTGATGAAGTAAACATGCATTCATGATAAGAAAAAGAAAAACCAACAAAGTTGGTTTATAGGGAACACACTTCAACATAATAGTTTCTCCCTTTGACCATATTCCAAACACTCAGAAACCTATTTCCATAAACAATCTTCTTTTCTTTTTTTTTTTCCTCTCCATGGTCTCATTCAGTACTGTTATCACATATCCAAGCCTGTAATATCCTAAAAATAAAATAGCTCTCCTTTGACACCTATTCTTATCTAACCATTGCATAATATGTATAAGCTCCTTCAAGTCTGAAAGTTTCAAGAGTAGATGTATTCATTTTCATCACTCATCACATCAGACTCATTGATCTGTCCTATGTAATCTGGCTTTTACCACAAGATGTCCATTGAGTTTCCTAATTATGGCCATCTATGACATGTTAGTTTCCATGTAAAAAGGATATTTTAAAAATCTAGTTTACTTGGCCATGTCCAAATATTTAACATCTCTGACACACTGCCTATTCTTTCTTTGATTCTGTCTTGATCTGATGACACACTAATGTATCTACCCCTGCCAAACTAATTTATCTTAGTTTATGACTAAGATAGGACTTTAGGACTAAAATTAAGCTTTAATTAAGAACTTGATTTTGCAAGGTAGTAGGATGAAATAGAAACAATGTTGAAGACATGGCATCTAATCATATTTAAAATATTATAGCTATCCCTTAAAGAACTTAGTATCAATCCAGCATATATGAGACCAAGAGTGTTCTGAAAACAGTCAACCTCGTTAGTAAGAATATGAGATCCTGACTGTCCCATTTTCTTTTAAGAGTATGTTAGATGAGAAATCTGATGATAAGTTCCTCCTTTCAGGCCAAGTCACTCAAAGTTCCCCATTCAAAGTTGACCTTTGGATCATGCACTTGGCTTCTAAACCTCAGCAGGAAATTAGATTATCTGCTCTGTCAAGGAACTTAGTTTCTAAGAAGGACTGCTAGTGTGTTCATTCTTTGTGGTTCAGATAAAGGCTCAAGTTGAGAAAGAAAGAAGGAAATGCCAAACATCGGGTGGAAGCCATGGGCACAAACATAGTAAATTAAATTCAAAAAGAAGTAATCTCAGATTTTTAAATATGAATATGGCTTTAAATCTTTTTGACTATGACAATTCTTAAGATATGCTGTGGATTATTGGCAATATTTTCAAATGTTTATGTTGCTTCCTCAAGAGTGCTATGTAGTCTTATATCTCATATCTCATATCTCCTGTATATGTTAGTTTTCCGTCAGTATTGTATGGTTCTGATAATGCAAACCACTGTCATTATTCATTCATTCATTCATTCACTCACTCACTCACTCACTCATTCATCTAGTTTTCATTTTTACTGTCTTAGTTCTTTTTACCACTTAGCCTGTGTTTGACATAAAATAGATTCTTAATGAATTCATTTGTACTGACTTGATTAATGCATATGAGATTGAAAGATACACTACTGAATCCTTAAATTTAGAGTACTGTAATGCTTGTAAGGTTTGCAAATAGAATTTCAAAAGTTATGTTTATTTAATTGCTGTGTATGTGCACAGGTATATATATTTTAAATTTATTATGTTGTTCTTGGGAGCTCTCAGGTATATTCTGAGGTATATATATTTTTTAATTTTATTTTTTGTTAAATTAAATTAAATTTAGTTTAATTTTACTTAAACTTTTTATTTTTATATTTTAACTCCAGCTAGTTAGTATACAGTGCTATATTTGTTTCAGGTGTACAATACAGTGATTCAACAATTCCATACATCATGACAAGTACACTCCTAAATTCCTATCCCATTAAATTCATTGTGTTATGTTTGGGAACATTAGCTACAAAAGAGCTGTTGATATTTACTTTTACTATAGTCTTTTTATTTAAAATCCCTTATCTGCACTTAAAAATTTTAATCTCCTCTGTCACTATTGTTGTCTTATTTTTATTTATTTTAGAACATATGAAATTTTATGCTACTCACTACAAAGAAGCACTAGCAAAACATTTCGTATTTTGAAATATGAATTTGTTGAAATAATTGAATTTGTTTTTGTACACTAATTATGGTTTATTGAAACATTTTATCAAGTTACCAAGAAACACACTATTATAAAAACCTGAAGAAAGTTATGCATGTTGGAATATAAAATTTCTCTAAAACACAAGTTCAAGTTGTAAAACATTCATAAAAACAATTAAAAACATATAAATTAGTAACAGACTTAATTTCAGTTCATTATTTTAAAGTTATTTTGCATATAAGCATCTTCTAATTTGATTTTGGAGAGTCAGTTGGTTAAAACTACAGTTCAGGGAGTTAAGCTATCTTTAGTTTCATGTAGCACATACTTTTCTTGCAGTTCATAATTAAGAAACTATTTTCAGCTATGTTATCTTATTTGGAAACTACCATCATCACAATTTATAAGTTTAAATTAATAAGAGATATGTATAGCCTACTCTTTAAGCTTCTTTATATCTTTGATATTTTGACATAGTTTCCAAACACTGTACAATACAGTAAGTACCCAGTAGCAAAGTTCTGCCCAACAGCTTCCATTAATCTTTGAAAGACCTGGGATGTTTAAACAGGTATCACAAAAATAAAAATAAAAATAAACAGGTATCACACTAGCACTGTGGGTTTTAGAATCTGGGTATTAATAGAATCCCATTTTGTGTTTTTTTCTCAATAACTAAGAGAAACAAAACATGCTGAAGAAGAGCCATTTTTTTTCTAGGTCAGAGTCCTGGGACTTCTCATAGTGTCAGGAATCCTTCATTTTAGTAATGCAATGTCAGCATAATGCTGATGTTCAAAAAGGAAGTGTGACAGATGGTACGCTTTAAAATAGAACCTGTGTTGAATATCAATCAGGTTTTATCTTATTGTGGGAAAAATATATAAGAGTAGATCTACTTGAGGCCAAGATTTGAATTCCCAGTAATAAAACATGGAGAGGGAATGGTTCAGAGGGCATTTTAAAATATCTGTCTTATTTATAACATTAATCTGTAGTGAAAATATGCATATATAATGCATTCTATTAATGTAGGAAATGAAAGAAATGTAAGAAAATGTTTTTAAATGTATACAAATAATGAATAAAATAAGCAATGAAACTTTATAAAGTTTATATTTAATCACAAGAAAAGCAAACTGAATAAAAACAATTATAAATTTTATATTCCTTTTTCTTTTTTTAAAAAGATTTATTTATTCATGAGAGATACAAAAGAGAGAGACAGGCAGAGACACAAGCAGAGGGAGAGGCAGGCTCCTCACAGGGAGCCCCATGCAGGACTCGATCCTGTATCCAGGGATCACGACCCGAGCCGAAGGCAGGCGCCCAAACACTGAGCCACCCAAGCATCCCTTTTTTCTTTTTAAGATTTATTATTTCATATTCCTTTTTTGATTGTTATACCACTCCCCAGTACTTTTTTTAATTCACTTAGGTCATAGGGATTGCCAAAGAAAATATTCTAAGATCCAATTAAATGCCCAAATTATAAAAACAGAGAGAGAGTACTCCTTTAATTTATGGCTAAAGATCATAGTTCTAAACCCATTACACCTTTTTCCAGATCAAGTGTATTTTTTTCCCATTTTTTAAAAAAGCCAAGGCAGTGTTGTTCATATTGACTTAATAGCATATGCCTTTTAAAAAAAGAAATGTAATGTAACTCCTTTAAACATAGAGTTGAAGGAATTATATATTTAAATTTAAATTCCCAAAGTAACCTTTATTATCTATCTGTTGTGATTTTGGACAAATAATTTACACTTTCTGATCTTTTATTTATTTTTCTGTAGAATGAGAAACTAATATCTTCCTAACTCAAATGTTTATTTTGCAGTGCAGATAAAGTAAGATACATAAAATTTTATTGATCAATATAATAAACCACCAAATTATTATTTATATTATCATTAGTAGTATTCCTTTTAGACGTTTTTCCTTCTTAACAGTTCACTCAAACTATACATAACTACTGTATTTTGGGATACAAATTCAAGGAATGTTTATTACCTATTGTAGCTAGTTACCTGTAGAAAAGGAAAAGGTGCAAAAGAACACTTGTATAAGTGAAACGACACAGGTTGACAGCATGGATGAGAGAGAACTCAAGAGAACAGCATGGATGGTGGGTCACAGTATGTAAAAAGGGAATGTCACAATCAGTCATAAATCTTGTCTCAATCAACTTAGAAATCATAAGTTTATATGCTTTTTATATTTTAGAACTAATTTGGCAATTGGAATGAATTTAGCAATATAATGAAATAAGAAATCTTATCTATCTTGTTCACTGCCATGTGCCTAGTTTATAGCACAGTACTTGGTATATAAGAGGTCTTAAATGAAAATATTGCTTAAGTGAATAAGGGAATCAATAAGTAAATGACCATGAATATAAGTAAGTCAATAGGCCCAAATAAGAGCAATTGGAAATGGTAATGAGAAAACCATCCTTAGTCCTCTTTCTTCTTTTCTACTCAAATCCATTCAGAATGCCCTGATTATTCTGCTTTATGTATCATGAATTCACCTATCGCTTTCCTTTCCTGTGGTCTTGATTCAGACATAATTATTTTTTGTATGTAATTAAAGTGGCTTCCTAGTTGATTTTATTTTTCATCCCATCAAATACATTCACACAGTTTATATAATGTCCTTTATATAATGTTGATCATATAGGTTATGCCTATGTCTAAAATATCCTAATGATTCCTATGAGGAATCCTAGCTTCTGTAAATTTTACTGAATCATTCAAATATTTTCACATGCTTTACCCTCAATCTCAGTGGCACCGTTTTCCCATCATACTCTAGAACAAACTGCTTGCAGACACACAAATATGCCAAGCTTTTCCATCTCCTACTAGCCTATTAATTTCTCCTCACCCAGTATTGTCTTCCTCTCTCCACCATACATTTTCCTTTTCCAGACTATCCCTAATTCATTCTTCAAAAATCAGGTCAGATGCTATCTGTAGAAAACATTTAGACCATCCCAAGAGACTCCCTTAATTCTTTGTAAACTTAATATTTTTAAAATGACAAATGTGAAGAACAATCCTGACATACACTTTTTATGTTTTTTTCTAAAATACAGATACATTTAACTAAAAGTATATAAAATACTGCCCAAGCAATTGAGCAACATTTAAAAGAGATTTGAAATATCAAAGAAAGCCATACACAATATCTAAAATAAATTAGTCCCGATTTTTCATATATAGTCTTCAGTATGATAATGATATTTCTAATAAGTTCCAAATCCTTGTTGATAATATCTATTGTGTCACTGATGATCTGTTACAAATACAGTTTTCAATGATTCAAAAGTGAAAAGCAACTTCAACATGCCACTCAAGCATCCCAAAATTTTATATTCTTTAAGCCACTTCTCAATCTTTAAAGATGATTTAGAGTATAAGTTACTGTGGTACATATAAGCCTATGAGTCTTACGTGATTGATGGCTATGCCTGAAGACTCTTAGTTTCTCTCTTCCACTAACTTAAAGCTTTTCATTGTGGGAAATACAGCATACAGATTTTGGCCAGTACTTGTGGAGGTTCGAAAATGTATCCAATTTATCAACAAAAAGAGTATTTTATGATATTAACCCCTTTTTGTAGTCGCTTCAAAAAACTGAGAACAATTGCATTATTGAAATTTTCCATTAGTGTTTCATATTTGAAATCTTGGAGTTCACAGATAATGCATTTTTAAGCTGTAAAGAAGTCATGTGAATAGAGTCTTTTAAAAAGTTAAGACTCTCAAAATTACCTTAAACTCCCAACAAGTAAAGCAAAGATATTTTGATAGAAATCTGACAGACAAGCAGTTGAGTCATTCTGTGGTGAGTTGAAATTTAGTAACTCTGACTGAGTGATGTGTGTGTGTGTGTGTGTGTGTGAAAAAATAAGCCTTTTGGTTGGGTTAAAGTTTGATATTAATATAGCTTGAATATAAATTTCTGACTTGAACAACTTTTAAGCTAATTCCTTTTTTATTCTACGATATTTAAAACAGCATTTCTGAATAAAGTTCATTGGTCTATTCTGAGTCAGTTATCTCTTAATTTGTCAAGTAAACCTGCTGATTTTAGGCAAATTTTACATGTTTGGGTACATGTAAAATTTGTATGTATTTATGTATATAGACTGACATAAAATTTGTCTGACATAAAGGCAGATTGTAACATTTTAATATCATGTCAGTTCAAATTTTGATTCCAAAGGAATTTTAATAAGTCTGTCAATAGTAAGGATATAAAAGTGTATAACATATATTCTAAAGAAACTTCTCATTTTTAAAAAGATGTTACTTATTCATTTAAGAGAGAGAGAGCATGAGTAGGAGGAGGGAGAGGAGTGGAAGGAGAAGCAGACTCTGATGATCAGAGAGCCCAATGTGGGGCTCAGTCCCAGGACCCTGGGATCATGACCTGAGCCAAAGGCAGAGGCTTAACCACTTAACCAACTGAGCCACCCAGGTGCCCCCAACACTTGTAATTTTAATAGGAAAAATATATAAAACAATGTATAAACCTGCAAAGGATAAATTTTAAATGAGGCTAGAAGGAGAAAGACAAACCTATAGGTTTTTTGGTGGTAGTGATAGCTGTATTTGTGTGTGTGCACATGTGATATATGGACTTGAAGGCCCAGTGAATAATGTAAATATTATAAAATTATTCTGGGGGCACTTATAAAATTACTCTGGAGAGCCCTGCATTGGGCTCCCTGCTTCTTCCTCTCTCTCTCTCTGGTGCTTCCCCTGCTAGTGCTCTCTCTCTCTCTCAAATAAGGAAAATCTTTTAAAAAATAAAAAATAAAATTAATCTGTCACACATGACTATTAAAAACTAGGGAAATGTGAGATTATTAAAAACATTGCTTTATAAATTAAAATAAGAATGTATACATGAATATTTGTGTAATAGTTGAGTAAAATAAACTGGTTAAAATTATCATTGTGCTCTTTCTACAACTGCATATATATGGTATAATTGGTTATTTATTAGTGATTGAGTTTTTTGTGATTCTGAGATGCTTTGTATTTTCTAACTTTTTCAAAATTGCTTAAATGAAGTTGTGTTACATAAACATTTTTTCAAAAAATTGGAAACCTAATTTTAAAAATATCTGGCTAATAATGGAAAGGCTTGCTTTTTTTTTTCTTTCCCCAAATGATAGATAATTTCTATAATATTAGATAACTAAAGTAGATAGAATTTATGTAAAGTATTCTTGCAAACATCATCAAATACCTAGAAGTATTGGGGATTGATTAATTATAATATTGTCTTTAAGACAAAATAAAATAGTTGTATGTCGTTGCCCATGAATTTGTATGCGTAAAATAGAATTAGGTGAAACGGAAAAAAAATATTATCATAAAATAACAGATTTGTATATTTGTATACTTAGATTTGTACATGTGTAGACTTACAGTATTAATTATTTCTCAGAGGTGGAGTTGATGTGATTTTTTATATTCTTATATACTACATTCTAAGTTTTCCACTATTACTGCACTATTACTGCAATGAATAATATTTCAAATGCCATTTAGTAACATATCAAGTTAAACATTTGTGCCCAGATTATTTCAAATTTTAAGCCACCTCACAAATAACATAAAACTATCATACTATGAGACACTCGACAATTCACTACCCAAATTCCCTTTTTCACTCCAGAAGTCACCTGTAGACATTTCCCTTACATACTTAGTGGCTCTGTGTCTGAAGACTTCTGGCTAGGGAAGCTATACAGTAGGACATCTGGAAGGTGCAAGGTAAATAATGTTTTCCAGGTTTTTCCTAAGGGATAGTGGTTGGTAAGTAAATTTTCTCTTCCTCACCCCTCTAAAAACAAATCTCTGCTATGTTTCAAAAGTTTCCCAAAGGGTCTCCAGCCCAAGTACCATAGGGACAACCAGCCTTCTTGTTATACTTTGTATTAGCTTGCCTCCCTTCTCTTTGCTGCTTTTTTACTCCCTCGCAGTACTTCCTGAATTTGCCTTCCAAAACAGTTTCTTGTAATCATTCTTGACTCAGGATCTGCTTTGACACACCCCAAACTAGGACACATACTACATACTGCCGACCTGATTGGGGCCTTTTACAAATAAGCCCTTCAGTGGGTGAATGGATAACCAAACTGTGGTATATCCAGATAGCAAAACATTCTTCTGTGCTAAAAAGAAATTTGCTATCAAGCCATGCATCTAAAGACATGGAGGAACCTTAAATGCATATTACTAAGTGAAATAAACCTATCTGAAAAGGCTACGAGATTCCAAATATGGGACATTCTGGAGGAAGGTTAAACTGTGGAGACAATAAAAAGATCAGGGGTTGTGGGAGAAGGGTGAATAGGTGGAGCACAGACAATTTTTAGGGCAGTGAAAATACTCTCTGTGATACTGTAATGGTAGATACATCCTGATATACATTTGTCTAAAGGCATAGAACGTACACCACCAAGAGGAGCACTAAGGTAAACTGTGGACTTTGGGTGATATGATGTGTCACTGGGTTCAGAAGTTGTAACAAATGTTAACACCCTGTTTGGGGGTGTGTATAATAGGAGAGTCTATGCACATATAGGACTTGGGGTACATGGGAAATCTCTGTACATTCCTCTTGATTTTGCTATGAACCTAAAACTACTTTAAAATATTTTACTTGAGGGATCCCTGGTTGGCGCAGCGGTTTAGCGCCTGCCTTTGGCCCAGGGCACGATCCTGGAGACCTGGGATCGAATCCCACGTCGGGCTCCTGGTGCATGGAGCCTGCCTATGTCTCTGCCTCTTTCTCTCTCTCTCTCTCTCTCTCTCTCTCTCTCTCTGTGACTATCATAAATAAATTAAAAATTAAAATAAAATAAAATATTTTACTTAAAAAAACATTTAAAAATTGCAAATAACAAGCTTCAATGTTCTGCATCTTTAGTTCACCTCAAGCACCAATATATGTAGCCATGCTTTATATTCCTTATGGCTCAGAACAGCCCTATCTCTGACATGACACTCATATACTGTAGCCTTCAGTCTTAACAGATTTTTTAAATAAAAATTTAGCTACTTCTCACCACATTATGTGAGGCTATCTAAAGACATAGACATGGCCAACAAGCACATGAGGAAATGCTCCGCATCACTTGCCATCAGGGAAATACAAATCAAAACCACAATGAGATACCACCTCACACCAGTGACAATGGGGAAAATTAACAAGGCAGGAAACCACAAATGTTGGAGAAGATGCGGAGAAAGGGGAACCCTCCTGCACTGTTGGTGGGAATGTGAACTGGTGCAGCCACTCTGGAAAACTGTGTGGAGGTTCCTCAAAGAGTTAAAAATAGACCTGCCCTACGACCCAGCAATTGCACTGCTAGGGATTTACCCCAAAGATACAGATGCAATGAAACGCCGGGACACCTGCACCCTGATGTTTCTAGCAGCAATGTCTACAATAGCCAAACTGTGGAAGGAGCCTTGGTATCCATTGAAAGATGAATGGATAAAGAAGATGTGGTTTATTTATACGATGGAATAATACTCAGCCATTAGAAACGACAAATACCCACCATTTGCTTCGACATGGATGGAACTGGAGGGTATTATGCTGAGTGAAATAAATCAATCGGAGAAGGACAAACATTATATGGTCTCATTCATTTGGGGAATATAAAAAATAGTGAAAGGAAATAAAGGGGAAAGGAGAAAAAATGAGTGGGAAATATCAGAAAGGGAGACAGAACATGAGAGACTCCTAACTCTGGGAAACGAACTAGGGGTGGTGGAAGGAGAGGTGGGAGGGGGGTGGGGGTGACTGGGTGATGGGCACTGAGGTGAGCACTTGACGGGATGAGAACTGGGTGTTATTCTATATGTTGGCAAATTGAACACCAATAAAAAATAAATTTATAAAAAAAAAATTAAAAAATAAATAAAAAATAAAACAAAAAAAAAATAAAAAATCTATTTGAAAAAGTATTTTAAAGATGCAATTAAAAGGAAGGAATGATACATTGCAGTCCATAAAATGTTGCTGTTGGTTACTTTGGAAGGTTGGCATTTGAGATATTCCTTATTTGAACTTCTCTAATGTGAAAACAACAACACATGCAGGTAACCACCCGCAGATTTTTAAAAAGAGAGCTGCAATTTTTTTTTCCATTTTTTTTAAAGATTTTATTTATTTATCCATGAGAGACACAGAGAGAGGCAGAGACATAGGCAGAAGGAGAAGCAGACTCCATGCAGGGAACTTGATGTGGGACTCGATCCTGGGACTCCAGGATCACACTCTGGGCCAAAGGCAGGCACCAAACCGCTGAGCTACCCAGGAGCCCCCCTTTTTTTCCCCATTTTTATTCATATGGCATGTTCATAAAAAATGTACATCTTAATTTGGTTTTTCCATTGTTGGGTCTTTATTACTCTCCATGTGAAATATACAATATTAGATAAAATATATTTTCCTCAGTTTACATTAGTACTCTACATGTGAAATGATGCAGTATTAGATAAAATTCCTGTCCTCATTTCCTCAAAAAAGCATAGGTAGTTTTATTTTTCTGATCTTCATAGATACTCCTCAAGCTTCACCAGAGGTAAGTGATTCCTCTTCTCTAACTTAATTCTCAGTCTTATTTCGTTTTGTAATTATTGGGGGTCAGAACACCATAAAATTGAATTGTTTGGGACCTTGATTCTTTCTCAAAACTGAAGGAAAATGTTTGACTTTAAGAAAGATAGCTACCTAACTATAAAGGATATCTTATTCATGGTCCATGGAATTCATATTCTCTGGTGTCCTTTTCAGATCTTTTCTTTCTGTAATGCATGATCTTTTGAATCTTACTGCAACCTTGAACCTAACAGACTTTATTTTTGCTTGCAGTGCTTCCAACCCAACTAACATGAACTTTATAACCTGAAGTGCATGTCAGGCATTATTCCTTGAATTACCAGCTATGCCAGGCAAATATAGGTATTAGAATATGAATCTTCGTTGTAGTAATCAACAATTGGCCTTTCTTTACTGTGCTATACAATAATTAAAAACCTTATTTTAATTCCAAAAGCAAATAATAAAATGTATGTGTTGCTACAGATGTCTATTTCCCTTTTTTTCATTTAAATGTAGCTAGATGAAGATATTGACATTATTTTTGCATCAGATTTGTTTACTTATTTATTTATATTATTTTTAATGTAAGGTTTTATTATAGTTCAGGTGTCCATGCATAGACACTGGTATTCACATGGGGCTCATTATATTCAGACTCAGTGTAGAAATTATAATATAAACAAGAATTAAAACCAGAATGGTCACAGAATGCAGATGTAGAGTAAGAAAGATTTTTTGAAAATGTAAATATAACTGAAATTTTATATGTACAGCATGTATATAATTGCACTAGTGTTAATATTTATGTGGAGTATTATGGGTTGAATTGTGGCCCCTGAAAAAGATCCTATCTCTTAGTACATGTAAACATAAGCTGAATACCAAAAATGATCTTCATAGATGATCAAGATAAGGTTAAGTCATTAGGGCTGGTCCCAATCCAATATTGGTGTTATTAAAGGGGAAATTTGAATACAAGTAGACATGGATAGAGGGAAGCCAACATGAAGACACATTGTGAACATCATCTACAACCCAAGGCATGCCTAAGGCTACCAGAAACTAGGAGATAGGTGTGGGACAGTCTCCCTCACGGCCCAACTCTGCTGATACTCTGATTTCAGACCCAGTCTCCAGAACTGAGTGACAATAAATTTCTATTGTTTAAACAAACACCCTGTTTGTGGTACTTTGTTATGGCAGTTCCAGGAAACTAATATATGAACTCATGTTAAGTAAATTTCTTATTAATGGAATTTAGACATAGCAAGGTTGAGAGAAGAGATTAAGTTCAGGTTAAGTTTATACATACATATTTATTTTATACTATATGCTATACTTACATTATACACTTACTATATACTATACTTATACAAAATATGTTTGCTATAATTATATTATTCACATTATATATATATATATATATATATATATATATATATATATATATATAGTGAATGTATTCTGTTCCACAGTGCTGGCTTCTATCAAAACGATGTATTAAGATTGATTTAGGACTAGGATTAGGAATCTAAGTGCTTGTGTGAAAACACTGAGAAAATTTAATACAGTTTAATTTTACTAAAACTTTCCCTAGTATAACCTCAGTGGGGTGGATAGTCTTATTCTCCATTTGTCAGTGTAGAAGCTGAGGCGTAAAAAAAAAAAAAAAAAACCTCATCAAAATAATTTAGTTGATATTAAGTGCCAAAAGTTAATATCCTCACGTGGTGTAATTTCTTTTTCTTTTCTTTCTTTTTAAAATATTTTATTTATTTATTCATGGGAGAAAAAAAGAAAGGTGATAAGCAAAATCGATAGGGAAGAGACAGGAAAAATGAACTTTAGTGACTTTTTTTTTTTAAAGATTTTTATGTATTTATTCATGAGAGACACAGAGAGAGAGAGAGAGAGAGGCAGAGACACAGACAGAGGGAGAAGCAGGCTCCATGCGGGGATCCCGGTGTGGGACAGGATCCCAGGACCCCAGGATCACGTGCTGAATGAACTGAAGGCAGATGCTCAACCACTGTGCCACCCAGGCGTCCCACATGGTGTAATTTCAAAGACTTTCTTCTCAGCCACCAAACCATGCCTGACTCCCTCCACTGCTAATATGAACCATTATTTATCCACTTACTTTATAAGAAGTCATTTATAAAAAAAAAGAAAAGAAAAGAAAAGAAAGAAAGAAAAAGAAGTCACTTGTAAATACATTTGTTGAAAATTCTGAAAAATATCTGTAAAACCAACTTTTTTCTTTTTCCTAATTTTCCTACCCCACATGAAAGGACAGCTTTGTTTATATTTATAGATGATTCATCTGACAATTATTACAGACTAGTGCTCTTGAGGCATTCCTTAATTTAACTTTTCTAATTAAGATAGTACATCAATAAAAAAACTTTGTATACATTGTATATTAACATGAGCTCAACTATCTCTTTAAAAAGTCATATTCTTTTATGTTAGGCCATTAGACTAGCCTGGGAAGTTATCATCTTTATTTCATGGAGCTTGTACATGGACTTTTATTTATGTATTTATTTATTTATTTATTTATTTTTAAAGATTTTATTCATTCATTCATGAGAGATAAAAAGAGAGAGGCAGAGACACAGGCAGAGGGAGACGCAGGCTCCATGCAGGGAGCACGATGTGGGACTTGATCCCGGGTCTCCAGGATCACGCCCTGGGCCAAAGGCAGGCACCAAACCACTGAGCCACCCAGGGATCCCTGTACATGGACTTTTAAACTTGATGTTTCTTACCTTACGGCTTAAATATTAAACATTTTAATTATTATTGCACACTTTTAAAATGTAACACATTTATTGTGTATTTTGATTACAGTATTTAAAAATATATTTGTCTCGCAATACTATATTTTACTAGAACATAATTTAGGAGTAATGGGACCAGAAATCTAATCCCGAAGAGTGGACTAGGAAAACTAACCTTCAGCAGTGGCAGGGCACAACTAAAGACTCTTCTGGACAGCAAAAGAAACAGTCAACAAAACTAAAAGACAACCTACAGAATGGAAGAAGATACTTGCGAATGACATATCAGATAAAGGGCTAGTATCCAAGATCTATAAAGAACTTATTAAACTCAACCCAAGAAATAAAAACTCTTAAGTATGAACCAGGATTACACAGCTCTTCAATGTACACCTAGTGCTGCCCTCTAGAGTCCAAGATCGGCCATATTTCATATCAAGCAAAAATGACCTTATAACACTTTTTTCCATTGACTTAAATTATCTTGGCTATAGTGCTTAGGAGCTGTTTACCAATTAATAAAATTGATTTTATGGTAACCAGTGTCAGCCAGATACAGAATCCACAGACACCTGCCCTGTGCCTTGTGCTAAGTCAGCCCCAGGTTGGGAACTCTGCTCTCTTTGCATTGAATTCCTTGCTATTTATTTTTCAGTTTGGTTCTCAGCTTTGAGCACCTCCCAGACAAGTGAGTTTGCAGTTCTTACTGGATCTATGTCCACTTAGACAAACTATGCTGTGGGTCTTTAAAACTATGTGTTTCTCTTTCTTGTTTTTACTATTTATTTATTTATTTATTTATTTATTTATTTATTTATTTATTTATTTTTTGTCCTGAGAACTTGATACTGATCCAGAAAGAGGTCACAGTTTTCCACCTGCCCAAGGAGCACAGATTTAGGGGTCTGCAGACCACCACCAGGTTGGGGGCCTGAAGCAAAGGGCCTGAGAACCACAGGAGCCAAAGGTACAAGGCCCAGTAGGAATCAAGAAGCCTAAGAATGGAACGGTCAGTGATGTAAGTCTGAGTGCAGTCCAAAGGCCAAATAATCAGAAGCTCAGATGTCTGAGGACAGGATAAAATGGATATCCCAACTCAGGCAGAGAGAATGAATTCACCCATCCTCTGCTTTTTTGTTCTATGTGAGGCCTCAATGGATTGAATGATGCCCACCCACAACATTGGTGAAGACAGATCTTCTTTATTCAGTCTACTGATTCAAATACTATTATCTTCTGGAAACAGCCTTACAGACATACCTAGAAATAATTTTTCACCAGCAATCTGGCTATCCCTTAGTCCACTCAAGTTGACACAAAATCAACCATCATCCTGAACTTTATCAACTTGTACACATATTGATCAGACCCTAGATACTAAATCCTGAATGACAATACCTGATTGGACCATCCCAGAAAGGGACCTAGAGGATCACTTTGTGACAATAAACCTGATTATTAAAGAAGCAAAAGGGCCAAAAGTAGAGTGAATTCTCCCAAAAGCCATATCTAAAACATTTCTGGAAAAAACTGATTGGCTCATAATACAGCCATATAAACAGAGACAAGATCAAACTAAAGGAGATATTCAGGATAAACTAGAATTTTTCTCACAACATTTGGTAGTTAGTTATAACAGGAGTCCTTTCACCTCATTTTGTCATTGGAGTTAAACCTGAAATTGGAAACCTGAGACCTGATTGGAAAACTGAAAATAAAATGGGAAACAGCTCCTTTAGCTGAACTAAAATACCTGATTGAACATTTTGAAAGGTCTTTAGAAGAAAAAATTGAGCAGAACCTAAAGTAAATTAGAAGCCCTACAGATCAAACAGCTCACTTCCTAACCAACCAGCGACCTATTCTCAAGGACTTTGGAGGTACTGTAAACAGAAGGGACATTGGAATAAAGACTGTCACATCTTACAAAAGAAAAACCAAGACAAATAAATATCTCTCAGTTCAGATCAATAAGGGTACTCAGAGGAAGGAAAAAGTGCCCAATATTCTGTCCAACCTTAAACATTCAAGATAAATTAATTATACATTTAGAGTGCACAATGCACTCAGTTGTGCCCCCTGCCCCCAATCCACATGTCAAAGCTTCTAACCTGACTGTAACTGTATTTGGAGATAGAGGTTTTACATTTTTGTCACTTATTAGGAGGTATTCAAAGTTAACTGAGGTCCCAAGAGTGTGGCCCTAATCTGATAGGATTAGTATCATCATAAAGACACCAAAGAGTTCTTTTATCCTCCCCCGACATATGCTAAATGCACAAAGCATGTGCCTGTGAACACAAGGCAGGAAGCTGGTGGCTAACTGGAAACCAGGAAGAAAACTGTCACCAGAAATTTGTAGGCACCTTGATCTTGGATCTCCCTGCCTCCAGAACTGTGAGAAATAAATTTCTTTTGTTAAGTCATTAAGCCTCAGATGTTTTGTTATGGCAGCATAAGCTCACTGGTACAGTCAAGCACATTGACTCCTGGTAGATAATAGGTGCTATGCTTTCTCCATATTAAACCTTGCCACCTTTGCACAACCTTCCGAAGCATACCACACAGATGCTTGGTATTTCAAATAATCTACATATTTTCACTATTGATCTTAACTGTGACCCTAAGTCCTTGACTGGAAAACATCCCTTCCAGCTCTGTGATATGTTCCTTACAATTTTAATAGGAAGAGACTTTCTTTGCAAATGGAACTGTAATAAAAAAATGTACATAAGTGAGGCAATTTCTTGTGGTTCCCAAGGACTGCATCTTTCCTCTGACTTACTGGCGTGCTTCTAGACTAAGAGAGTCAGTATCTATTTGCCTTCTCCTGGAAGGAAACAATATACCTGGACATTCATGCTATAGGAATTCACACTTTTTCCCCGAGTTCTCAATCTAGATTTGAAAGATCTAATTTTTTCTTGTAATTCTGTTATGATACAACATGGATCTATCCTTACTTTGTTCAGAGAGCAAGGAAGCCCTTTAAAAATATTCCTTTTGTTTGCCCTTAGCCTTAGCAGAAAAGGGACGTAAAGTTTCAAAAGATAAATTATAGTTATTCCAAGACATAGTCCATTATTTAGGATGTGGCATATCTCAGCAGGGAAAGGCATTCTATCTTAATATACTGAAAACTATCCAATCTCATCCTAGGCTTCTTACAAAATAATAATTGAGAAGGCATTTAGGTTCAACAGGATTTTGCAGACAATGTATGCCATTTTTCCCCTGAGATTGCAGTACTTTATGAATTAACTAAATCTTCAATAACAGAGACTTTCCTCTGGACCCCAACATGAATAGATATTCTGTAGCCTAAAGAAGGCTCTTCAACAGACTTTCTTAAGTATTACTAATTATTAAGAGCCATTTTATATATTTGTGCATAAGATATCTGAAGAAGTTTTGGGGTTTTAACTTGACTTTATGGGAAGTATAAAGAATGCATTGCTTACCATAGATTTACCCTTGACTTGGTTGCAAAGGTCTGTCCTCCTTTTTCTAGGACAACAGCTGTCTCTTTAAAACTTATTGATGCTATACATCTGCTGAACTAGTTCTAGATTCATTGTTTGAATTCATGGTTCTTCATGCAGCACAGATATTCATACTAATTGAGAATGCACAACACTTTTCAGTCAGCCAATTAATTTCTTATGTGATTCTGTTACTCTCACTCTTACCTTATCATTCACTGTTGCAATATACCGAATCCTGCCACTCTCCTGTCTCCATCAGAATGAGAGGAACATCATGTCTGTCCTACCTCCCTTGGGGAATGTTCTGTACCTTAGTTGGATTAGTATAGACTCCCATTGATAATCTTGACCTAGTATTGTTTGTTAGTGGTTCATACTTCAAAACTGAAACTGGAGGATATCAAGTATGATATGATTAATTTAAGCTTAGCTTTAGAATATAGTCTTCTACCTGAGGTAAAAATCAGCCCAGAAAGGAAAGCTTATGTATTAACTAGATCTTGTTAGCTAGCCAAAGGCCAGAAAGTAAACATATATACAGATAGTAATTATGCTTATGGAGTCATACATGACTTTTGGATGCTTTCAAAACAAATGAATTTCCTCATCTCTGTTGGAACCCCCATCAAAAATGGACAGCAAGTTTCAGGAATTCATAGATGCAATCTCACTTCCTAGAGAGGTGGCTATTTAAAAAATCAAAGTTCATGCAAATGAAATAATACGGAAACTAAAGGAAATGCTCTAGACTAATCTAAATCACCATGCTAAAATAAATGAGTATTAATCAAGAATGTAATCCTATCTAAACCTTCAAAGGATAACTCTCTGTAGGAATCCAGAAAGACCATTATAAAGTATCAGTATTTAGCTCCTGATTCTGGAAAGGAAGTATGGAAATAAATTTAACTTCTTCTTTTACTCAGATAATATCTGTCACTCTGAAGATGGTGGCTTAGTGGCACCAGAAAATTTCAAATGGATATTAGCTAAATTTCTCAATGAAACTGCTCATTCATGGCATAAACTAATCACTTGATAATTTAAATCAGCATTGCTGGAGAAATTTTAGACAGCCAAGGTTATTTTGGGGTCATGCATTACATATCAACAACATAAGTCTGAGAAAACTGTAAAGATGGGACATAGAAACCAAAGCCTCAAGTGCCCTTTGAAAAACTCCAGTTGAATTTTATATATCTTTCATCCTCCCTGGGATTTGAATGTGCTTTAGTATTTTATGTATATTTTCAATATGGTGTGGAGAATTTCTAGCATTGGAGATGACGTCCTTAAACATGTTATCAGTTGATAGATAACGGGTGCTTGCCTGAGGAAGTAGATCATATGACCATAAGTGATAGTGGGAGAATGCCTTTGACCAAGGGAACTCAAGATTTTCTGAAAGTTTTGACCAATTTAAGGATGTCATTTTTCTTTTCAACATCTCTAGAAGATTGTGGGTGTTAAGACAGTGTAGTGAGGGGTAACATCTTACAGAGTTCTTTTATAATGGCTCTCATTAAGTTTGTGTCTTGATCACTTGATGTAAAAATCAGAATGCTCCAGATTAGGAACATGAAATCAAGCAGCTTTATTACTACTATAAAGGTTGCAGCTTAAATTCATCAGTCTTTTTTTGGGGCAATAGGCCAAATACTTGCCACCTGGAAGAGACACACAGAGAAATGAATGTGTAACCCAGTTAATATTTAGCCATGATTCAGACTTAATGCTACTCTTTTCTTTTTTCTTCCCTCTCTCCTAGCTTCCTACTCTGGATCTCCTTGTGCCTCTACTGAATCTGTATTTCCTTTGTTGTCAGAACACCTGGCCCTGTTTGTCTCAGACTAACATCTCATGCAATTTAGGAATAGAATGGATAAAGAAGATGTGGTTTATGTATACAATGGAATATTACTCAGCCATTAGAAACGACAAATACCCACCATTTGCTTCAACGTGGATGGAACTGGAGGGTATTATGCTGAGTGAAGTAAGTCAATCGGAGAAGGACAAACAGTGTATGTTCTCACTCATTTGGGGAATATGAATAATAGTGAAGGGGAATATAAGGAAAGGGAGAAGAAATGTGTGGGAGATATCAGAAAGGGACACAGAACATAAAGACTTCTAACTCTGGGAAATGAACTAGGGGTGGTGGAAGGGGAGGAGGGCGGGGAGGGTGGGGGTGAATGGGTGACGGGCACGGAGGGGGACACTTGACGGGATGAGCACTGGGTGTTATTCTGTATGTTGGTAAATTGAACACCAATAAAAATCAATTTATAAAAAAAAAAGGAATAGAATTCTGACATTGGTCTGTATACAACCCATATTAAATAAATAAGCATGGAATTTCGGTCTCAGAAATCAGCTCTAAAATGAGGCCATTCTTGATTACTTAGGAAAACTACCTAAATTACTGACTCATTTTTTGTGTGAAGAAAATCAGAGCATTGTTTCCATTACACTAATCATTCAGAAAAGACTAGGAAACTCATTGCTAACTCTAGTAGAAATTATCAATGATACCATCTCTGCCCTTTATGGAGTAACAGATCTGTTTCAGTTCATTGGTAAGTAATGAAAGAAAATCACATTCTAGACTTCTGTTGTCTAGTCTGAGGGGCATCTGTGCCATTACTAATAGTTCTTGCTGTACTTGGATTAATGAAAAAGGCAAGATGGATAGACTGTACGTATCCTTAAAATAAAAGCTATTTGTATCTCTAAGGTTCATCCTCATGGCTGGTAGGATTTATTCTTTTGGCACAGGTTAGGCAATTGGGATTCCTGGTTCTGAAGCATTTTACAGAGACTATTGTTTTGGTTTTTTTGTTGTTTTTTTATCACAGTGATCAAAATTCTGGCCCACTGCATTCACAGAATCATAACATTTTGTGTAACTGTGCTTTCATTAGATGATTGCCACGATAATACAAGATGATTAAGATCTTGCAATATAGTTAACTATGGAGATAAACAGTAATGACATGGATTCTAGACTTCTTTGAATTATCCAACTTTTCACAATTGAGAGAATGATGCAAAGAAGGGGTTAGGAAACTAACTATACAAATATGTAATGGCCAGGGCCGGCCCAGGTGCCTTAGCAGTTTAGTGCCGCCTTCCACCCAGGGCGTGATCCTGGAGACCCAGGATCGAGTCCCACATTAGGCTTCCTGCATGGAGCCTGTTTCTACCTCTGCCTGTGTCTTTGTCTCTGTCTCTCTCTCTCTCTCTCTGTCTCTCGTGAATAAATAAATAAATAAATAAATAAATAAATAAATAAATCTTTAAAAAAAAAACAAATATGCAATGGCCAAAATATATATGAAAATAAAACTATGACCTACAATTTCTGTAGCAAATAGCCTGGAAGATAAACCACTACCTCTGCAGCCATGAGTCAAAAAAGGACCAAGGTTTGGTCAATAACTTCCAGTTTTTCTAGCTTTTGACCTCACTTCCAAGACCAACCAAAGAAAACCAACTATGCTCCCCAACCAATTACATATAATGCTCCACCTCAAATTAGTCTGTTCCCAACTTCCCTATGCTGTCAACCTCTAAGTAGAACATATTTGAAGGCTTTTTCCACTATAAAGTTTTCAAATTTCGCTGCCTGCTATTGTCTCGCTAGATGCAAAAGATTGTGGCTGACTCTCTTGCTATATAGCAAAATCTAAGTAGGGTTTGTTTGCCTCATTTAGGTAGTTTTTGTTTATGTCCACAATTTCCAACTAGTAATCATTGAGTTAAAAGAAGTTTTTTTTCTTCTCGATGAGAAGCCTAATACATATGAAGAATGTTGGAGTTAATGTGTTAGCATTGTACACAAAATGCTGATATCCATACTGCATAGTATTTTCAAGACAAGTGCCAACTGTGTGATCATAGCTTAATATATTCATTTTACAATTGATATAAAGGTCAGGTCTGGTATTCAGGCTTGCTTTATACCAGGTAATACTGAAAGAATCAGAGAATGTAAGTTTGCTATCGTGAAACAGCAAACACCTATGTAGTGGCTAGGTATTAAGCAATAGAGCAGAATATGAACTCTGTTCCCACATAATAGTATAAAATGCAATTAACCCATTACTCTGGATTCTTGGAGTAGAAGTTTTTTTGACTAGGGGCACCTGGGTGGCTCAGGTGGTTAAGTATCCAACTCTTGATTTCAGCTCAGGTCATGATCTCAGGGTTGTGAGATTGAGGCACTACTTTCCACACTGAGTGTAGAGCCTGCTTAAGATTCTCTCTCTCTACCCCTCTCCCTTAGCCCCTCCCCCACCAGTACTCACTTGTGTGAGTGCACATGCAGTGTCTCTCTCAAAAAAAAAAAAATCTGCACTGAACACAACTTCAAGGAAGGCTGTAGTGAGGCTAGAGAGATTGGAAGGTATAGGGATATATATTTACTTATGTGGAATTTTATTTACATTTTCATAGTTTTCAGTAATAATGTACTTCCAATGTCGAAAGCTAACTTGATCTACATCCTGAAGTCTTCTATCCCAGAATAACTGTCAATTTCCAGTGCTGGATCAGTTCTTGTCAATCTTGATTACTTTGTGGTATGGTAAACCCTAATGATGAGATGAGCCTGGCAAGGTTAAATCTGCACCAATGTTCCAGATACCCAGTGATTTCTTTTTTTTTTTTTTTTTTTTTTTTTTTTTTTTTTTACCCAGTGATTTCTGACTCTCAGTGCAAAACTCTTTCTAGTATGCCACGCTACTCCAGGAAAATTCTGTCTTGGCAGAATGGAACAAGTACATGTGTATGATTTAAACCACAACATCAACTAAGTAAAAGAATAAGAACTATGTGTAATTGCATTATTTGCCTAAGTCAAACAATACTTTTTGAATTAAATTCAACAGAATTCCTTTTGTGTCTATTGTATTGAGAGTTATATAACATTTATCAGATGTAGCTATTATGTATCACAAAACCTTTTCTAAAACTAAAAAAATAATAGATTTTTCCACATCCTTGAACAACACTTCACCTTTTGGAAACAAAAGATATATGTGTTTAGTGAACTTAATCCACGACAGGATGTTACCATTTATACAGATCTTTTCATTTCATACCTGAAGTATATTTTAAACTTCAGAATAAGTTACTGGGTCAAAAAATAGGAAAATTTGTTTTTTAGATATAGAAATAAATGGGCATGTGTTTGTTAATATGAAATTCAATGGAATCCAATGTCCCTTATTTACTATCCCATGCATTTCCAAAATGAGTAAAACATTCAAATTCTTTAGGAAGTATTTGAGATTCAAGATTATGATTACATTTCAATATAATTGAATCCTTTAAGATATTGCAAAGATAGTAATTTTTAATACATAAACATTGATGCCATGGTAATTTCTTGGAAAGTTTCTGTGTTTTTCCATGCTTTATGTTATCAGCCATAGCTAAGGCTTTTATCTTCATTATAAGTACAGATTCAACCAACAAAGCCATCTCTGTTTTTTGTTTGTTTATTTTACTTCAAATGCTGCATGAAAAGAAATGAGAAAATTCTAGTTCTATGAATATTAACATTTGTTCTTGATTAAAATAATTATTTTCTCATGCCAGAACATTATTAGGACTAGACATTAGGTAGTGAGGAAGAGAATAAATGCCAATTTATTAGGCTGATGTTACCATTAATATAATTCTGATAGCTAATTACACAATTTTCAGTTCCATTCTATTTAAATTGTGTTCTTTAATTGCAATGCACGTCCAATTCAAAAATAAATCTATTCAATGTTCAGGTCAGGAATTTAACATAGAATCTTAATTCATTTTCATGTCTTAATCAGCGCTAGGATAAATCTTAAAGTGCTTCTCATTAAAGTTACTTCTTCTACTTTACCAGAAGTAAAGCTTTATCCTTTATCAAAGCTTTAAACGTGAGACAAAGTTTGCTAAGTGTAAAATGCATAATCAGAAAGGGTCTGGAAGACGAGTTAATGTGATCACGTAGGGGGAGCATTTGTAGAGAGTCAGAAGGGGCTCTGAAATCATAACACATAATCCCAATGCTAGCTTCCCTTAGGCTAAATCCTACTGGTACAATGGAAGCTATTGTATTTGTGCATCTATGTCTGGTTTCTCCCATTGTTTTCCAGTTTCTTCAATTGACCCCAACAATGGCTTTCTCAGCTTCATGTAGAATGTGGATGACTCAACATATTATCTCCCATTCTAAATTATGAAAAGATGTGAACCAATGTACCTCAAGAGGGTACCAACATTTAGAGCCTATCTGAGTCTTCCAAATGATGACTAGAATGATCTAAACAATTATTTTCTGGTTAACTACATTTCTTTTTTTTTTTCTTTCCTTTCCTTTCCTTTTCTTTTCTTTCTCTCCTTCCTTCTTTCCTTCCTTCCTCCCTTCCTTCCTTCCTTCCTTCCTTCCTTCCTTCCTTCCTTCCTTCTTTCCTTCCTTCCTTCCTTCCTTCCTTCCTTCCTTCCTTCCTTCCTTCTTTTTTTTATTGTAACTGCATTGATTGCTCTGCTTTCAAATCTATGTTGGCTTTAAATGTTCTTCAAATTATAATAAAAAAGGAACTAGTACTAATATTAACCTTTTATTAATAAGTTTTCCAAAATCACATAGAATTAACCAGGTACTCTCCAGGACTAGCTCAGATGATGAGGATGAAATATTTGCTACGGGGGTAAAGAACACAGTTATGGAGTAATGATTGGGGTACTTTCTTTTATTTTCAAATATGTTTTATAAAAACAAGAAAGAATTCAGGCAATTCACAGGATACAGTATATCAACTCAGAGTAAATTAGTACCAGTACTAGCAAATCTACTGAGAGGAATATTTTTCATACTGCCTTCTATTTTTTTTTAAATGGAGTCATTGCTTCTACTCATGATGTAGAAACCTACAAGAAAATTTTCTCTGTAATTAAATGGAGAAAAATATGGATAATCTATAAAATCATAATTATCTGGAGATCATCATATAGCAGAAAGCACAAAATAACTAAGAAAACTATATTTTAAACAGAGATAATCCTCTCAGGAGAGAGACTTCACCACTGGAATACGTGATTGGCACACAAGTGAAAAAGACAAAATCAGAACAACTTCTAAGGCATTCTTAAAAGTCAAATATGGGTTAGTGTCTCAGTTTGAAACAATATATCAGGTAACAAGGGAATCTAGTACCCACTTACAACTTTATCACAGGTATGAGGTTTCTTCTGATAAAATGTTCTAATATTGACTGTGATTATGATTGCACATATCTGTGAATATTCTAAAAGACATTTAGTTGTATATAAACCATACAATTATGTGGTATGTGAATTGTATCTCAATAAACCTATTAAAAAAATCTATACAGACAGAAATCAGAGGAGTGGTTGGCAACTGGGTTGGTTAGTGTAGAATGATTAAAAAAGGAAATTCTTTTGACATTATGGAAATATTCCAAATTGTGATTATGCTGTTAGTAAAAATACTACACAAGTGTGTCAAAACTAATTAACCTGTATATCATAAAAGGATTCATTTTGCTATATGTAAATTATGGCTTAATAAAAATGACTTTTAAAAATGAAGATGACAAAACAAGAGGAGCTAAAGATAAAAGTGATGACTTGAAACATAAGGAACAGAAATAAGACAAGACCTAGATTATTCAAAGGATTATTTTATTTTATTTTATTTTATTTTATTTTATTTTATTTTATTATTTTATTTATTTTACCTTATTTTATTAGATTCTTTTTCTTTTTCTTTTTATTCATGAGAGACATAGAGAGAGAGGCAGAAACATAGGCAGAGGGAAAAGCAGGCTTCGTGCAGGGAGCCTGATTCAGGACTCAATTCCATTACACTGGGATCATGCCCTGAGGCAAAGGCAGATGCCCAACCACTGAAACACCCAGGTGCCCCTCAAAGGATAATTTTAAAATGAATTTTATGACTCCTTTACAATGTACTACCCTTCTATAGTTTGCATTTTAAAAATTGCCACATCTGCTTCTAGCCAAAGGAAACTTAATCCCCAATTATATTACATTTTTAATTACCTTCAAAAAACATTAATGTATTAGTCAGGAGTTCTGATAGGGAATAGTGAAAGCTCAACTGAAGAGAGTTTAATAAAGAAAAATTACAGATCTGGAGGAAATTCTTTCTTCTTCTTGACTTTAATCCTTGTCTGAGCCTACTACCAGTAACCCCAATGAGAAGCTAGAGAATAGTGCATCCGGTCAGTCTGTGGAAGCCAATAACCCAGAGAAGAAAGCTGTGCAGAAAAGAACAGTGAGCAGATCTGGTGGGTATATGGAAAATAGCCAGTGAAACATTAAAACTAATTTTATAATTGCATTTATAATTTAATATGAACCAGTGAATAATTGACCTGAGAACGATAAAAAACAAAATATAGGATGGTCTTTTAAAAATATATTTAAGGGCAGCCCCAGTGGCGCAGCGGTTTAGCGCCGCCTGCAGCCCAGGGTGTGATCTTGGAGACCCGAGATCGAGTCCCACGTCGGGCTCCCTGCATGGGGCCTGTTTCTCCCTCTGCCTCTGCCTCTCTCTCGCTCTGTGTCTCTCATGAATAAATTTTTAAAAAATCTAAATAAATAAATAAATAAATAGATAGATAGATAAATAAATAAATAAAAATATATTTAAGTAGGAGACTTAGGCAAATATATATATATATACACAGACATACACACAATTGCCCTAAAAATGTGTTTGTTTGCACACACTGAGCAAATTCTATATGTATTTTCAAAGTAATTGAAAAAAAATAACAAACACTGAAAAAACATAATTTTAGAGACCGTAGATCACTTTGAGGAGTTTGGTTATTTTAAAATATTAAGTCTTTCAATCCGTCATCAGCATCTTATAATTCTCCATGTACAAGTTTTTTTTTTTTTGCCAATTTGGTTATGTTTATCCTAAATCTTTTATTATTTTGATTGCTATTGTGAATAAGATTTTCTTTCTTAATTTCCTTTGGGGACAGCCTGGGTAGCTCAGCGGTTTAGTGCCGCCTTCAGCCCAGGGCTGATCCTGGGGTCCTGGGTGGAGTCCTGCATCAGGCTCCCTGCATGGAGCCTGCTTCTCCCTCTGCCTGTGTCTCTGCCTCTCTCTCTCTCTCTCTCTCTCTCTTTCTCTCTCTCTATGTGTGTGTGTGTGTGTGTCTCTCACGAATAAATGAATAAAATCTTTAAAAAAAATTTCCTTTGGATAGTTCATTATTTGTGTATAAAAACATGGCTGATTTTTTTATGTTGATTTTGTAATATAAGTTGTATCCATAATTTTATGGAATTTATTAATTCTAAAATATTTTGTTGAGTCTTTAGGATTTTATACATATATGATCATGTCTCTGCAAACAGAGATGATTTTACTTCTTCCTTTTCTGTTCAGATAATTTTTAATTATTTTACTTGCCTAATTGCTCTGGCTATTACCAGTACTATGTTGAATATAAATGGTAAGAGTGTTCATCCTTACTTTGTACAGATATTGTACCAGAAAATATACAACAGAGGGAGCAATTAAGATGGCTAGGTAATAAGAGGCCCCTAGACTTTCCTCCTCCCTTGAACACAGCTGAATAAATATTGAATCATTCTGAACACCCAGGAAATCGATCTGAGGACTGACACAACAAACTACACAACAAGAGGGAGAGAAGAGGCCACATCCTAGAAGGAAGGAGGTACAGAGAATTGATTTTGGGGGAGAAAAGGATCAAGGGTACTGCAGAGGGGAGAGAGCCCTGGTCATGGAAAGAGGTGAGAGAAAGAGAGGAGGATATAGGAAATCACACAAAGAAAACACTTCCCCAAAGGCATTGACTGCAAAACCAGGAGGGGCTGATTTTTATGAGTTTTTACAACCAGTAGAGCTCAAAGACTGGGATTTTAGATCCAATGTGAAGCCTCACGGGCACTACAGTGCTTTTGTGGAATGAGAGACTATAGCCTAGGTGGGGGGTGGGGGGCAAACATCATGGTCTCCTCATTGGTGTGTATCTGGGAGAGGTGGCACTGACTCTCCAGGAACAAAAGAGCTGGGTCACCATTACACTCCCCTTCCCCCAGCATAGGCTCAGAGACACCTGCTCAGGACAGCTAACCTGGACACTGGCTCTTTGCCTCACTTTACTCTAAATTCCAAGCTCCTGCAGTTTGGTATAACTACATTTCTAGGACAAACACACAGGGGGAGATTGTCCACTCTTCTGTGAGCACTTCATGAACAAAGGCAGGTATGAACTCCCCTCTCTGAGGATGAGGGAGAGAGCTGGCGCCATTTGCCTCCCCTGCCCCTCAGCATAAACTAACTTCCCTAAGCAGCACAGCACCAACAGCACTGCCCAAACTGCTTAAATCAAGTCCCCCCGCCCCCTGTGCTCTGCAGGTGCTGTTTTTCTAGGGCAAGTGTGCCTGAGAACCAGCACTAAACCCCAGCACACACCATGTCTACTGACCAGAGTGCTGCAAAGTTTCAGCTCTAGTGGAAATAGTATCAAGTCTTTTTTAACAAGCAGACCAGAGCACACCTAGTTAAAACTCACTATACTCTTGGCCAAAGTCCAAACACTCCCCACTGCAGGCAGAGAAACTCTGAGGGAAAAATAAGTCAAAACACAGCAGGAGGGCACACACAACATATACCACAAACAGTGTCTAAAGTGCCAGGCCCTGGGCATTACATGACCTCTACTTCATAAAGCCATTACTCTCAGAAGCAGGAATCATACAGGTTTTCCTAACACACAGAAGAAGATAGGTACCTAGAAAGAATGCCAAGACAGAAGAATTCATTCTCAAAGAAAGGACAAAAAAAGGACACAGCCAGGAATCAAATCAAAACACGTAAATAATATGCCTGAACAAGAATTTAAGACAAAAATCATAAGGTTACTAGCTGGGCTTGAGAAAACCATAGTAGACATGAGGGAGTCCCTTAACAGTGAGTTAAAGACCTAAAACACTAGTCAGGTAAAAATAAAAAATTCTATAACCAAGATGGAAAACTGACTGGATGTAATGATCATGATGGAGGTAGGAGAGGAATGAATGAGTAATATAAAAGAAAAAATTATGGAAAATAAGCTGAAAAGAAGGAAAGAAAAATATTGGATCATGAATGTAGACTTCAGGAACTCAGAGACCTCATAAAGCATAATATAATTTGTATTATAGAAGTCTCAGAAGAAGGAAAGGAAAAAGGAGCAGAAGGTTTATTTGAGGAAATTTTAGCTGAAATTTTCCCTAATCTGGGGAAGGAAATAGACTTCCAAATCCAGGAGGCACAGAGAACTACCATCAAAATAAACAAAAATGGGCCAACATCAACACATATTGTAGTTAATTTTGTGAAATACAGAGATAAGGAAAAAATTCTAAAAGTAGTAAGAAAAAAGAAGTCCTTAACTTACAAGATATTCCAAGAATATTCCATCCACCAACGCTGTCATTCAGAATAGAAGGAGAGAGAAAGAGTTTCCCAGACAAACAAAAACTAAAGGAGTTCATGACAACTGAACCAGCCTTGCAAGAAATATTAAGGAGGAGCAGCCCCGGTGGCTCAGAGGTTTAGCACCTGTCTTCAGCCGGGGGCCTGATCTTGGAGACCTGGGATGGAGTCCCACGTCGGGCTCCTTGCATGGAGCCTGCTTCTCCCTCTGCCTGTGTCTCTGCTGCTCTTTCTCTGTGTGTCTCTCATTAATAAATAAACAAAATCTTTTTAAAAAAAAATATTAAGGAGGACTCTTTAGTGGGAAAGAAAGACCAAAAGTGACAAAGACTAGAAAGGAACAGAGAAAAATCCCCAGAAAAAAAAAAATGACTTAACAAAACACCATGGAACTAAATTCATATCTGTTAATCACTCTGAATGTAAATGAACAAAATGCTCCAATCAGAAGACATAGGGTATCAAAGTGGATCAAAATAAAACAAACAAAATGAGATCCATCTTTATGCTGCCTATAAGATACTCATTTTAGACCTAAATACACCTCCAGATTGAAAGTGGGGAGACGGAGAACCATTTATCATGCTAGTGGACATCACAGGAAACCATAGTAGCCAGACTTAGACAAACTAGATTCTAAACCAAATTCTTTAACAAGAAGAGTGGCTCTAAATAATAATAAAGTAGTCTTTCCATAATAAACTGGTCTTTCCAACAAGTAGGTCTAACTATTATATTTATGCCCCCCACATGAGAGCACTCAAATACAAAAGCAATTGATAACAAACATTTAAAAAAAAAACCCTCACTGATGATAATACAAAAATAGTAGAGGACTTAAAGCAATGGACAGATCACTTAAGCAAAAAATCAACAAGGAAACGATGGTTTTGAATGACACACTGGACCAGATGGACTTAACAGACATATTAAGAACATTTCATCATAAAGTAGCCGAGTACACAGTATATTCGAGTGCACAAGGGGACATTCTACAGAGTAGATCACATACTGGGTCAGAGATCGGCCCTCAACAAGCACAAAAGGGTTAAGATCATACCATGCACTTTTTCTGACCACAACACTATAAAACTTGAAGTCAACCACAAGAAAAAATTGGAAAGATAACAAATACACAAAGGTTAAAGAATATCCTACTAAAGAATGAATGGGTCAACCACAAAATTAAAGACTTATTTTAATTCATGGAAACAAATGAAAATGAAAACATGACAGTCCAAAACTTTGGGATGCAGCAAATGCAGTCAGAAGAAGGAAGTGCAAGCCTACCTTAAGAAGCAAGAAAAATCTCAAACACACAACCCAAACTCACACCTAAAGGAGCTAGAAAAAGAACAAATGGAGCCTCTAGTCAGCAGAAGAAGGGAAATAATAAAGTTTAGGGCAAAAATAAATGATATAGAAACAACAACAACAACAAACCCAGTAGAACAGATCAATGAAAGTAGGAGCTGGTTCTTTGAAAGAATTATTAAAATCGATAAACCCCTAACCAGACTTATCGAAAAGAGAAAAAATTAAAGAAATAAAATCACGAATGAGAGAAGAGATCACAACCAACACCACAGAAACACAAATAATTAAATATTATGAGCAATTATATCCCAACAAATTGGGTATTATGGAAGAAATGGATAAATTCCTAGAAACATGTAAACTACCAAAACTGAAACAAAAAGAAATAGAAAATTTAAACAGACCAATAACCAGCAAAGAAACTGAATCAATAATCAAAAATTTTCTGACAGGTCCAGATGACTTCTTAGAGGAATACGTCCAAACATTTAAAGAAGAGTTAATATGTATTATTCTCAAACTGTTCCAAAAAATAGAAATTTAGGAAAAACCTTCAAACTCATTCTACAAGGCCAGCATTTCCTTGATTCCAAAACCAGACAAAGACCCTACCAAAAAGGAGAATTACAGGCCAAGATCCCTAATGGACATGCAAAAATTTTCAACAAGACTAGCAAATCAAATCCAACAGTACAAAAAAAAAAAAAAGAAAGAAAGAAAATCCAACAGTACATTAAAACAATCATTGGCCACAATCAAGTGGAATTTATTCCTGGTCTGCAAGCATGGTTCAATGTTCACAAATCATTCAACATGATACACCATATCATAACATAAAAGATGAATACCACATGATCAGGACTCCTGAGTAGCTCAGTGTTGAGCATCTGCCTTTGACTCAGGGCGTGATCCCAGAGTCCTGGGATCGAGTCCCTCATCAGGCTCCCTGCATGGAGCCTGCTTCTCTCTCTGCCTGTGTCTCTGACTCTTTCTCTGTGTCTCTCATGAATAAATGAATAAAATCTTTAAAAAAAGAAAACTACATGATCCTCTCAATAGATGCAAACAAAAAACTGGAGCTAGAGGGAACATACCTCAACATCATAAAGGCCACCTAAGAAAGACTCACAGCTAACATAATGCTCAATGGAGAAAACCTGAGAGCTTTTCCTCTACAGTCAGGAAAATGATAGGGATGGCTCCTCTTACCACTGCTATTTAACATAGTACTGGAAGCCCTAGGCTCAGCAATCAGACAACAAAAAGAAATAAAAGCCATCCAAATTGGCAAGCTAAAGTGAAACCTTCACTATTCACAGATGACATGATACCCTGTGGAGAAACCCTGACAGACTCTGCCCCCAAATTGCTGGACTTGATATATGAATTCAGTAAAGTTGGAGGATACAAAATCATAGAAATATGTTGCATTTCTATACACCAATAATGAAACAACAGAAAGAAAAATCAAGGAATCAATTCCATGTACAATTGCACCAAATACTATAAAATACCTAGGAAGAAAGCTAACAAAAGAGGTAAAAGATCTATACTATGAAAACTATAGGACACTTATGAAAGAAATCAAAGAAAACACACACAAAAAATGGAAGTACATTCCATGCTCATGGATTGGAAGAACAAATATTGTTAAAATGTCTATATTACCCAAAGCAATCTACATATCCAATGATATCCCTATCAAAATACCACCAGCATTTTTCACAAAAAGAGATTTTTAATTTTAATGAAGTCTGACTCATACTTTTTCTTTCATTGATTTTGACTTTCATATTGTATTAAAAAGTAGTTGTAAAAGCCAAGGTCACCCTGGTTTTCTCCTCTATTATTTTGTGGAAATTGTATAGCTTTCTGTTTTATCTTTTGGTCTACAATCTATTTTGTATTGATTTTTGTAGTTCTAGGTTCATTTTTTTTTCCTTTGTGGGTTCCCATTTGTTCCATATAATTTGTTGAAAAAAAAAAAGAGACAAATTCTCTGTTGAATTCCCTTTGCTCCTTTTTCAAAGTCATCTGACTATATTTGTGTGGGTCTATATCTGGGCTTTCTATTCTATTTCATTGGTCCACTTTCATTAATACCACAAGATCTTGATTCTGTAACTTTACTGTCAATCTTGAAGTAGGGAAATGTCAGTCCTCTCACTTTGTTCTTCATCAGTGTTTTGTTGGTTATTCTGGTCTTTTGCCTTTCCTTATGAATTATAATCAATTTGTCAATATCAACAAAGTAACTTGCTAGGAGTTAATTAGATTGTATTTTCTTTTCCATTTTTAACAAGATAATTTATATTATTACTACTGATCAATGTATTAAATTTCAAATAATTTTAAAATAATTTATTATAATTTTGATACTTGACTCCTTTAACATGTTTCTCTTTAACATTTTCCTACAAGAGGGCTAACTTATAACTGATATTTAAAATGGATTTTTATATAAAACTTGCCTAGTAAAAGAAGAAATTCTCAAAAACTATGAGATTCAGGAAAAGTGGTATACTGGATCTTGATTTTTGTTGTGATGAAGTCCATAAATATTTATTATTTTTGTTGTTATATTACCAATCACTATGATACAAGAAGTCCATTCTGGAGTTTCCAGGGAACAAGCCTGGATTCTCTTCTGAAATTTTGCACTGAGAAGTAGTGTAAAATTGGACAAGTTACTAACACTTCTTGATATAATGATTTTTTTTTCTTTAAAATGGATATGCCTGGGTGGCTCAGTGGTTGAGCGTTCGTCTGTCTTCAGCTCAGGGCGTGATCCTGGAGTCCTGGGATCCAGTCCCACATCAAGCTCCCCGCGGGGAGCCTGCTTCTCCCTCTGCATGTGTCTCTGCCTCTCTCTCTCTCTCTCTCTCTCTCTCTCTCTGTCTTTCATGAATAAATAAATAAAATATTTTACAAAATAAAATGGATATGCTTGTAACTATATTAGAAGGTTGATGTAAAGATTAAGTAAAATGAAATGGAGATGGTTTAATACAAACTGCTTTTAAAAGGATACCTTCCTTTTACCTTCCCATTTTCTTCTCATCTCAGTTTTCAACTTTTTACTACTGGCCAAGAAATGATTGGTTTTTATATACATAAACCTTATGAAAACATCCATAGCAAATTTTTTTTAATTTTTATTTATTTATGATAGTCACAGAGAGAGAGAGAGAGGCGCAGAGACATAGGCAGAGGGAGAAGCAGGCTCCATGCACCGGGAGCCCGATGTGGGATTTGATCCCGGGTCTCCAGGATTGCACCCTGGGCCAAAGGCAGGCGCCAAACCGCTGCGCCACCCAGGGATCCCTATAGCAAATTTTAAATGGTGTATTGAATGTCTTGAAATTGTTTCTTTGTTTTTAATCAGTAAATCAAAAAAATAGATGTACACAGACACTTGATATGAAATAAAATTGCAATGGAATAATATCATATTGAAAGAGGAAACATATTCAGAATAATACTATGATCTAATATGCATTGGTATGATGCCACAGTTTAAAGTTTTTATTGTTTCATGTACCATCATATATTTAAGAACAATACAATGATGCATCTAAGTGGCTCAGTTGGTTAAGCATCTGCCTTCAGCTCAGGTGATGATCTCAGCATCCTGGGATGGAGCCACAGGTCAGTCTCCCTGCTCAGTGGGAAGCCTGCTTTTCCCTCTCCCTCTGCCTGCTGCTCCACCTGCTTGTGCTCTATCACACATGCTCTGTCCCTCAAATAAATAAATACATAAAATAATTAATAAGATTTTTTTTATTTTTAAAGACCTTAATATATTAATTTATCTATTTGACAGAGAGAGAGAGAGAGAGAGAGAGAGAGAGAGAGCATGTGCACACAAGTAGCCAGAGTAGCAAGCAGAGGGTGGGGGAGCAGCAGGCTACCAGCTGAGCAGACAGCCCAATGTGGGGCTCCATCCCAGGACCTAGGATCATGACCTGAGCTGAAGGCAGATGCTTAACTGACTGAGCCACCCAGGTGCCCCAATAAATAAATTCTTAAAAAAAAAAAAAAAAAAGAATAATAGCATGCTCTTTTAGTCATATTGTTGTAATAGAATATCATCTTTCCTCTAGGTATTATAAAGTCGCCTTATAATATTACCTAGGTTAGAAGTAAATTCAAATGTTCTTAATCTCTATAATAACCCACTTTAGCTGTAGTCAGTAATCCTTGGTCTTGGCTCAGCTTAGTTGTCCTTAAATACCACATAAAACCAGCCTGCCAGTGGCACCAATAATTCTGAGAGACTAGATTAAAATTCTCTTATAATAATATTCATTCCATACCAAAAGCCATTTCTCAAACGACTAATTTGATAGAATATTAAAGTAGTTTTGCAAGTGGCAATTCTAAATAATCTATAGTTTAATGACGCATAAAATGTTCTAAAATAAATTGTGCTAGAAACTTCATATAAAATCAACTCTGCAACAGATCATATTATATAGGCCGCATTTCAGGTTAAATATAGAATATCTGTGAAATTATACTGAAAATTATACAATGGATATATATATATATAATTTTGCATACAAAATTGAATTATTTACATGAGAAACACTTATTTGAAGGTTTATGGAGCATAGAAAAAAGATTGTGCAACATAGAAAATACAACTTTCCATAGACTTTTTAAAAAAAAAAAATCTGTAGGGCAGTCTACGTGGCTCAGTAGTTTAGCGCTGCCTTTAGCCCAGGGCCTGATCCTGGAGACCTGGGATTGAGTCCCATGTCAGGCTCCCTGCATGGAGCCCGCTTCTTCCTCTGCCTGTGTCTCTGCCTCTCTCTCTCTCTCTCTGCATCTTTCATGAATAAATAAAAAAGTCTTTAAAATAATAAAAATAAAAAATAAAAAAAATCTGTATTTTGACATCATTATTCTCAGAAAAGTACAAAGAAATATACAGTGAGGTCTGCACATTCTTCATCCAGCTCCCTTCAGTCAATATTTACATCTTGCATAACCATAGTACAATAGCACAACCAAGAATTTAACATTAGTAAAATCCATAGAGCTTATTCAGATTTCACCAGTTATACCTACATTTATTTGTGTGTTTATGTGTCTGTACAGAGCTATATGCAATTTTATCATATGCATAGCTCTGTGTAAACACCACCACAATCAAGGTACTGAACTATACCATCACCATAAGACTTTCTCAATCCATTTAGAGCTACATCCACCTCAGCCACTCCCTCTTGAGTAGTTTTCAGTTTAAGGCTGTTATGGATAGCCTGTCAGCACTGAGCTTGAGTGAATGACAGCCTTGAGCACTGTCATTGCTCAAATGTTCATTGTTAGTCCATATTTTATAACTTCTAGTGCTTCTGATTTTATACCTTATTTGGAAGATAAGGGATAGTGCTGAGACCAATTATTCTACAGCCAAGATACAGATTCCAGAATGCATCACCTCTGGTGTCCCATCTAAGACACTGCTACTTCAATGAGGCTCTGAAAGAAATCGAGATCAGGTCATACGACTAACTGGGAGAATTCACAGACTATTTCTTTCCTAGTCTATGGGGGAGTTTCTTTCTCCTCAACTTTAGATGTAACTTCTCTTTCCCTTCCTTCATACCTAATATTATCTGAAATGAAAAAAAAAAAAAGGTGGAAGAAAAAGGCCAGAAATTCACATTGTCCTTAAGCAACTCAGCTCCATGACTAGTAATAGAAAAATTCCCTGAGGTAAGAGAATCTAAGCTTTAGTACAAAAAGAAAGAAATACGTTGATATAATAAAATAGAAGTTAATTTCCCATAAATTACTTTGTGGTATATGCACGATGAAAAAAAGTCAAAATATTTTTAGATATACAATTATTCTATGCCATCCTTAGTCTCATAGCACCCAAAGTTATTTTATTTACACATATCTTCTTGTCATGCTATCTTATACATAAGAACTCAATAATATATAATCTATCATTAATATTATCACCCAAATGATAGATATAATAATAATATTGTCAATCTAAGTTAATGTTTTCCCACAAAATAATGTATTTACTTTGGAAAACTGTAATTTCCAATATGACTCTATCCTTACATAAAAAATTGACATTGAAAATTTTATTACATTTACAATATCTATAAAGTAAAGGCTATATGTTAAGGAAACTATCCTCAAACTGCATCTCTAAATCTATATTATACATAATAATTCTATTTCCTATATATTCATTTGTTAAAACAATTTATTTTCTGTAATTATTAAAATATTAATTTTAATGTACTAAATATCTGATTATAGTCTATAGTTATAAAGTTATTACATTTTCATTATATTTCAGTTTAATTGGAATTATTCATTTTAGCATGAAAAATAATTTTTATTACTTCATTATTTCAAATATTATCTTTTTATAATTTTATTTGCTATGATTTCAACTGCATTAAAATTCAATTTTGAGGTATATATGTTTTTCAAAAGTAAATTTTATTTACAAACCTACAAAAATGGGTGAAAGTAAGGTCACTGGAGGTGTTGTCATATTAGTGCTTTGTTTCATTAAAGAAGTAACAAGTATCTACACTATTGGTTTATTTGATTACTAGCAATTGTTAAGCAGGAATCACTGGTATGCTGAAAAGCTAGAATTTATACAGGAAAGAAGTGAGGTGGACTTGATTGCAGTGTTTATAAATTTCTGTGGTGAAATACTCCCAGCATGTCAGTTTGAAGCAAAAAGACATTGCTAAAGGAGGATTTGTGAAGAGACGTGTACCAGTAGCTCATGTTAGCTTGTGAGTCGGCTTGTGCTTTCACACACTACCTGGGAATCTTGTGGAGTTTCGTTCAGAGTCTGGAACATGCTCTTACAAGAAAATTGGTTTTATTGCTTTATTATTACATTGTCTATGTGGACCATGATATTATCAGTCAAACTCTTCCAGTATTAGTCAAAATACTAGACTATGAAGAAGTTTGGGCAAAATGCAACCATCTAATCTAATTTCATAAGGCATGTATTTGCTATCATTGTGGAAACTTACAAAAAAGTCATACAAACACTAAAGTTAAAAAAAGAAATTTCAAAAATATTACTTTAAAAAAGGAATTATTTAATTGATTAAATTTTGTAAGATCTATATCAGCGTAAAGAAGGAAAGAATACTCCTGGAGTGTTCATAAGTAGTAACTAGAATGTTGACCACTTAGAAGAATGTAAAACAAAAGTGATAACTTTTAAACCAGTGAGAATTCCAAGTATATGACATTCTAGAAGAGGCAAAACTATAGATATAGTAACATGATCAGTGGTTGCCAGCAGGGAGGTCAGAGGTCAGGGTTGAATAGATGAAGCACAGGGGATATTTAAGGCAGCAAAACTATTCTGTAATAGTGGCTACAAAACATTATGCATTTGTCAAAACGCATAGAAGTTTATAGCACAAAGAGCAAAACTTAATATATATGTATTTTTTAAAAAATAGCATATCATGATTCTTAAGAAGGAATGCAGACCATGACAAAATAATTTAACTGTATTACTGATGTGCAAAACAATCTCACTCAAGGGAAATGGGAGAAGGAAGTGTCGAACTGAGTAAATATGAAAATGAATGGTGACTATAAGACTAAAAATAAAAGGAGCTGTACATAAGCACTATACTCTGGTTGACAAAACTATTTTCCATGGAAACATGAATTACTTATGATATTGCTGTATTCATACAGTGGAATGGGTGAGGAATAGTGAGTGAAGGTCAGGTTTCTTAATACTTCTTCCCTTAGATTTTTCCTTGCTATTAAAAAAATCTTTAACTAAATTGATAATTAAAATTAGATTAATTATTATTAATTATAGTCTATAGTCTACATCCTAAATTTATGTATGTGTGCTAAAAACAGAAAACAGTTCAGCAGGATTTTCTGTATTTTCTAGTTCAATCTTGGGATTCAACTTGAACATCTGTATCCATATGTGATAGCTTTTATTCTCTGTAATTTTGCTTTTATGAAAAATCTTTTTAGTTTTTCTCAGTGTAAGAAAAGTTTTACAGTTAATCTTTCTAATGTCATGCTATAATTCTTTAGACAAAACCATTTATTTTTAAACATAAATTATATTTAATGATAACATTTTAATACTCCAATTTAAATGAAAAACCATTTAAAAATAAAAACAAAAAAATAAATGGAAAACTATTGGCAGGTAAATAATTTGTGACCAATATAATAAATCTACATCAATCTTTTATTGTTAAGATAACCAGTTAAATAAGGAAGAGCCCATGAAACTGAAATATGAAGGTAGTCAAATGAACTCAGTTCCAGAAAGAGCAAAATGCTGTGTTTTTAAATTACACTATTATGGTTTGCAAAGGTTAAATGAGCCATTTCTAAATGGTTCTTAGAAGATACATGAGAAGGGTTTTGATAAATAATAAGGAAGAATACTTTAAACGGTAACTGAAAATTAATTTACCAAGTGCTGTATGAAGAAGAAAGTGGAGGGATCCTAAAAATTTTAGCTATTAGCAATAAACTAGTGGGTTAATTTCTCATTCAATTTCAGAGTTCTCTCATTAATATCTTAATTAAATACATAATGGAATTTGATGAGGCATGATCAGGTTTTATATCAAGATGTTTTTCTATGCACAGTTTCAAAAATCGAGGAAGAAGAGTTCTTTTGAAATATGATCTAATAAAAATATTATGCTACTTGGGAACTAGCCGTTCAATCTCGGGCACACAAGCAGCCATATTATTCTTTTCCTTGCTATTGTTTCTTGATTATTTGAGACGTTATAATCTCTACAGTTTACAATACAGCACTTTGAAGATTTTAATGAATATATTTTCCTTGAGGATTATGGAAAAAATGTTTGAGTCAGGCCAACTCAAAATTGGTTCCTGATTTACATCACCTACTTCCTGCATAAACTTGGCTAAGGTCACCACTTCGAGGCTAGTGACCGCACTGACCTTAGAAGGAAAAACTTTTGGGCAGCCTGGGTGGCTCAGCGGTTTAGCACCACCTTTGGCCCAGGGCATGATCCTGAAGGCCTGGGATTGAGTCCCAGGTCAGGCTCCCTGCATGGAGCCTGCTTCTCCCTCTGCCTCTCTCTCTCTCTCTCTCTCTCTCTCTCGAATAAATAAAGACAATCTTTAAAAAAAAAAAAAAAGAAAGAAAAACTTTTAACTTAAGCTTTATACTCTATGACAGTCTCCAATTCCTGACCAGTCCAATTATAGTATTCGTCACTATCAGAGGTCTCTCAGACTTTATGAGATCTTTTGGAGTTTAAGCCATAGTGCATATATTGATATATAGAGAGAGCCCTGGATTTGAAGCAAGTAATATTTTTTTCAGGTTGACCACAGTAACTTGAGCTATTTGGAGAGTACAAATAAAGATCAATATCAAATAGACATTACTATCAAAGCTCTAGAAGAAATTTACATTTTACCAATGTTTTTGAGATTTGAAATGCAGAAATGAGGCATAGACCCCTTTTCATCTAGAGCAGTTATGATGATATGCAATGTGCAGTAATAAACATCCAGAGACTTTTTGCAGATCCCTAGCCTTTGTGTGGAACAATGGTTTTCTTTCATTTGGTTAGCTACATTCAGCCACAAGATGTAACCTAATCCTCTGACTTTTACTGTTCTAGTTCTTCAGTTATTTTATAGCTTTCTAATTAACTCTATAAAATCTATTTGTTTCTAAGATATCAGTATTTTTTTTCTTTAACTGAAATATAAGTCTAAAAAATATTTCAGACAATAATTTTTCTAATATTTCTTTAAGAGTGCATGACTTTTCTTCCCCTCAGTCATTCTTTTTCTTCAGTTACAGTTCTCATTTGTCAGACATTGTTACATCTACTACTATCTATCAAATCTGTTTTTTTCTCTTTTTTATGTTTGAACTTTACCCTAAAAAATTCCATTCATTCAATTCTTTGTTCACTAAATCATTATTTAGCTATATCCATTCCGGCTTTAGGAAATCTATTGACTGAGATTTCAGTGATCATATTTTACTTTTCTACATCTCTGTTCTACTTTGCACTCACAATCAATCAGCTGATATTTGATGGAGATAAAGCAATTTTTTCCTTCTTATACTATTAGTTACACGTATTTTAAGGTCTGCTCTGTGACCTATTATCTTTGTTTAGATATTAGAATTTTGTTTAATCCTTTTTTAAATTTTTTCTCCCCAAATCGGTAGTGATTCTAGTTATTGTGTACACATAGGTAATTGAGTTCCTTATTTCCTTATTATAGTTAACTCATCTATTGATTATAGCACCCTTCTAATAATTATGAAGAAAAGATGGTATGTGTTGTGGGTTGGGTTTACCAATTCTTTATCTTTTTAGAGATTCCACTCTGCTTCTCTGATACCAGGGCCTCTGACCTTCATAGGCAGTAAGCAATGTCACTACTAAAATAAGTTACTATAAATAGGGAATAAGTAGAGTTTGCACAGTATATGTGATCATAATCAGTTTTCTGACTGCAGAGTTTGGCCTTTTAGAATATCTTTTGCAATTTACCACATCACCTCAAATGAATGACACCAATGGATTCTATACTAGTTAATTCTGGTCTTGAAATTTTCCCAAACTGCTTGTACTATTTTCTCCAAAGGATTCTTTGGAAGTCTTCTCCACTGGTTTTGGACCTTATTTCCCCCCAGTCTTTAACAATCTTCTATCTTTAAGAGATTCTTCAAAATTACTATCAATGCCAATATAGTTATTTGAATTCCAAATTTATTCTTAAAAATGTTTTTTGTCCATGTAATGTGATTTAAGATTATATTATGTACTCGCTCAGTTTGCCATCTTAACGTAGGGATATTACATATTACCTATACAAAGAAAAGTGATATGGCTTAATTACAAATAATATATTAAATAGCAGGTGATTGGATGCCTGGGTGGCACAGTGGTTTAGTGCCTGCCTTCGGCCCAGGGCGTGATCCTGGAAGTCCCAGGATCAAGTCCCACATCAGGCTCCCTGAACAGAGCCTGCTTCTCCCTCTGCCTGTGTCTCTGCCTTTCTCTCTCTCGGTGTCTCTCATGGATAAATAAATAAAATCTTTAAAAAAAATAAATAGCAGGTGAGCCTAGTTTTTAAGGAAAATAGCTGAAAGAATATTATAATAAGGGCATAAATGTATAATTGCTAAGGTCAGTTTCTGAACATTATAAACACATCTTATAGGCAATTAAGGAATTTTTGTTTAAAAAATAATAATACTTGAGTTACATATGGTTTTAAGATTTCAAGTGTACTTGAAGAAGATGAAAAGTGCATTAAAAGGAATATAATCAATAATATTTTAATAACGTTGTATGGTGACAGAAGGCAACTACACATATTGTAGTAAACATTGAGTAATGTCTTAGAATGGTCAAATCACTATATTGTACACCTGAAAATAATATAACATTGCATGTCAACTATATTTCAGTTTTTTAAAAAAAGCTTTATAATTAGAAATAAAGCAAATGATTACTTTAAAAAGGGTTTAAGTGTGCTTAATTAGAAATTGACAGAAAGAAAATAATTTTCCAAATGGAAAAAGCAAATTGATGATTTGAAGTTAGGCCCATATTATTTAGGATCAAGGAAAATCTTTAAAAATAGCCTACAGTAGAAACTGAGAAAGAGCAATCACAGAAAGCATTATCTAAGGCACCTACTATTCATTTATATATCTAAGTTAGCAAGCAGTATCAAACACCTGCCATGTTTCAAGCACTTGGCTCTGAACTAGTGAAGAACAAAAATGAAGGCCCAGCCTTGTCTTTTAAAAATGGTACCATGGAGTGCTTGATACAGGCAAAGAATTCAGTAAAGCCCAGTGTGAAATTTTTCATAATAAAGATGGGCAAAAGAAGCTATAGGATTACAAAGGTAGTTCAAATAGGAGGGGCATCTAGCCAACCACAGTACTTAGGTGAAGAAGAAAAATATTGTTTAACATAAAATCTAGAGAGAAAAGGAGGACTTTTACAGATACTATTAATACAATGTCTCCCAGGAGGAAAGAATTAGATTCTATGAAAAGCAAATAATTCTTGAACATTTTCTAGTTTATAAATGAGACTCAAAATACACCAAAATTACCTATCCTTATTTAAAATTCAGAATATGAAGTTCAAAAAAAATATCAAAAACCTAGATTTGTATAACTTTTAGACCTAAATGAGTATTATGACTACACCTGAAGTATGTCAGAAATCATTGGTCTTATGAAACATATCTTTCAATAAAGTCATTCTTTAAAGCAAAATTTTGTGCCATGTTGAGTCTTTACTCCCCACCTTAAGGTCAAGTGACTAGTTTGACCTTTTTGCTTAGTGTAATTTTGTTTTTCTTTTTGCCAAAATTTCATGTCTTTCTAGTCCCATGCTTTCAAGCTAAGTAGTCACATTTTACACATCAAACTAAACATTCTTTTGATTTTATTGGAAACTTAGATATGCAATATTAAGAGTTAGCATAAAAGATAAAATAAAATATAACATAAAGAAAGCAATGACCTATCTTATATGAAGCAAAGCCAACAATATTGATTTTCATTTCTTACTCTTCTTCAGAAGTATCGTAAATTTCTGTCACGTGTAATGTCATCTTTCATCTCTAAACCTATGTGGAGCCTCTTTCCTTTCAAATGTCTTTCTACCTTTCCAATCATAGAAAGCACAGAGTAGGGACATATGTTCACTCTAAAATATCATTAGAAGAAATAACTAATCGCATAATTAATATGTGACATCAGAGGAGAAATATTTGTAGGTAAAAAAGCAGAAAAGAGGGGCACCTGGGTGGCTCAATCATTTAAGCATCTGATTTTGGCTCAGGTCATGATCTCAGAGTCTTGGGTCAAGCCTGTGTCAGGCTCCTTGCTCAACAGGGTGTCTGCTTGTCCCTCTGTCCCTCCCCCTGCCTGTACTATCTCTCTCCCTCTCTTTCTCAGATAAATAAATATAACCATTAAAAAATAATAATAATAAAAATAAAAAAATAAAACAAAATAATGATGTCTCCAGATGTTGTTATTTTTATTGCTTTTGTTAGGTCAAACCACAATACTTTAAAGGATTTAATCCCCCAAAGTAAAAGTTTATTTTGTGATACAAAGTTATGTGATGTAATATATGAAAGTTATGGAAAGAGAGTGATAAAACTGACTATAAGAAGAGTGATATATGGGCCACCTGGGTGGCTCAGTGGTTGAATATCTGCCTTTGGTGCTGGTCATGGGATTGAATTCTGCATCAGGCTCCCCACAGGGAGCCTGCTTCTCCCTCTGCCTATGTCTCTGCCTCTCTGTGTCTCTCATGAATAAATAAATAAAATCTTTAAAAAAAAGAGTGATAGAACTGTAGTATTCACAAACTTTGAAGAAAATACATCTCTACATCTGAAAATGAGGTCAGATATTTTGCTAGCAGGGCCAACTCCAGAAACAATACCCTATATCACTACTTATTCCTGGCAATTCACATCTGCTGACAAAAGTGTGTGTTTACCATTCTTTTCACAGTTTTGTTCCTGATCCATGGCCCCAAAATTCTTTTATTTGGTATTTTTAAAAATATAGCTATCTTTTTCATCAGAAGTTTTGCAGAACTATGTGGAAAAATAGATTAAAAAGAAATATTGTCATACTGATTCTTTAGAGGTTTGATAAGTGGTATTCTCTCTTTTTCCTTAAACAACAAAGAACACAGCGTTTTTTAAAAAAAAAACCTCATAACAAAAGCATACTGAAATTTATACAACACCAAAAAAATTCTAAAATGGACACAGGAATTCAACAAAGTCATAGGATATAAAATCAATGCACAGAAGTCAGCTGGCATTTCTATACACTAATAATGAAGCAGCAAAAAGAGAAATCAAGAAATTGATCCCATTTACAATTGCAACAAAAAACTTAAGATACCTAGAAATAAGCCTCACCAAAAAAGTAAAAGATCTATACTCTGAAAACTATAGAAGGTTTATAAAAGAATTAGAGGAAGACACAAAGAAATGGAAAAACATCCCATGCTCATGGATTGAAAGAGTAAATATTATTAAAATGTCTATACTACCCAAAGCAATCTACATATTTAATGCCATTTCTATCAAAATACCATAAGCATTTTTCACTGAACTGGAACAACCTTAAAATTTGTCTGCAACCAGAAAAGACCCTGAATAGCCAAAGTAATGTTGAAAATGAAAACCAAAGCTGGACGTATCACAATTCTAGACTTCAACCTGTATTACAAAGCTGTGATCATCAAGACAGTAGGTACTAGCACAAAAATAGACACATAAGTCAATGGGGTAAAGTAAAGAACCCAGAAATGGATGCTCAACTGTATGGCCAATTCATCTTTCACAAAGCAGGACAGAATACCCAATTGAAAAAAGACAGTATCTTCAACAAACAGTGTTGGAAAAATTGGACAACCACATACAGAAGAATGAAACTGGACCATTTTCTCACACCATACACAAAAACAAATTCAAAATGAACGAAACACCTAAATAATGTGAGACAGGAATCCATCAAAGGCCTAGAAGAGAACACAAGAAGCAACCCTTTGACCTCACCCACAGCAACTTCTTGCTAGACACGCCTCTAAAGACAAGGGAAACAAAAGCAAAAATGAACTTCTGTGACTTCATCAGGATAAAAACATCTGCACAACAAAGGAAACAGTCAACAAAACTAAAAGGCAACCTATGGAATGGGAGAAGATATTTGCAAATAACATATCTGATAAAGGGCTAGTATCCAAAATCAATAAAGAACTTATCAAATTCAATACCCCCCAAAAAAACAAAAAATCCAATCAAGAAATGGGCAGAAGACATGAACAGACATTCCCAAAAGAGGCATACAAAAGGCTAACAGACACATAAAAAAAAATGCTCAACATCACTTGGCATCAGGAAAATACAAATCCAAACCACAAAGAGATACCACCTCACACTGGTCAGAATGGATAAAATTAACCACCCAGGAAACAACAAATATTGACAAGGATGTGGAAAAAGGGAAACCTCTTATGCTGTTGGTGGGAACACAAACTGGTACAGCCACTCTGGAAAACAGTATGGAGATCCTGGGAAAAGTTAAAAATAGAACTGCTCTACCAATCAGCAATTGCACTTCTAGGTATTTATCCAAAGGTTTATTATAAACATAATGATTCAAAGGGGTACATGCACCCCACTGTTTATAGCAGCTATGTGACAATAGCCAACTGTGGAAAGAGACCAGATGTCCATCAACAGATGAATGGATAAAAAAGAAGTAGCAAATATATTTATAAAAGTGGTATATATGAAGTGGTATATATACATATAGCAACATTACCCAGCCATCAAAAAGAATGAGGTCTTGCCATTTGCAATGACATGGTGGATGGAACTAGAGGACATTATGCTAAGTGAAATAAGTCAGTCAGAGAAAGGCAAACATATGATTTCACTCATATGTGGAACTTAAGAAATAAAACAGATGAGCATAGGGGAAGAGAAGGAAAAAAAAGATAAAAAATAAGATAAAAAAAAGAGGGAGGCAAACCATAAGAGACTCTTAACTATAGGAAAAACAAGATTGCTGGAGGGGAGGAAGGGGTAATTGGGTGATGAGCACTAAGAGGGGCACTTGAAGATATGAACACTGGATATTATATGCAACCAGTGAATCACTAAACTCCACTCCTGAAACTAATAATACATTTTATGTTAACTAAATTGAATTTAAATTTAAAAATTAAAAACAACCACAACAACAACAACACTGATTCATATCACTGGCTCATATCTTAGAAGAGCTCTGTATGTGATACTGGAGTTTAGAGATAATTTACATTTTATAATTTAAAGGTATTTATCAATTATTTAATTCTATCATTTTTAACTATTTACTTTTCTACCTTTTCTAAAATATTTTAAAATAGACAATTTTAATATTTATTAATCTATTATTTTCTGGTATAGCCATTTTTTACATTACATTCTTTTCCTTCCAAGAAATATTTCAATCTTACAAAAATACTCAAATGTTTTTATTGATATGGACAAATACAACTCCATGAGAAATTAATTTTAATACCTGAGGATGTAACATAAATTTATTAATATATATGGACTTTAGCATCTTAATAAAAATAACAGTTGTTACTTAATCTAATATACTCAAATGCATATATATGTGTATTTGTATAAAAATACACAGACATACTTTTGTTATATATCTTGAGAACAGAAGATCTAGTTACTGATTTTACAAAATGAATAAAATTGATTCAAAAGCTAATGGTAGGGATCCCTGGGTGGCGCAGCAGTTTAGCGCCTGCCTTTGGCCCAGGGCGCGATCCCGGAGACCCGGGATCGAATCCCATGTCAGGCTCCCAGTGCATGGAGCCTGCTTCTCCCTCTGCCTGTGTCTCTGCCTCTCTCTCTCTCTCTGTGACTATCATAAATAAATAAAAATAAAAAAATAGTTCTTAAAAAAATAAAAAAAAGCTAATGGTAGGAAGAGATGTTTCATCAGCTTAAAATCTAACTATGATAAGAAGTATACTATAATAAAGTAGAATTTTATGAAACAGAAAAGAGGGAAAAATCTTTGTATTTAAGTGTCAGAGAAATCTTCATAAAAATGATAACATTTGAAAGATGGGTAGGAATAATACAAACTTTGGTTTGTGTATGCATGTGTCTACGGGAAGGATATATGTATTGGTTTTTATAGTCCACCTTATTATTTCTTCAACATGGGTAAACTAAGACCTTTCCAAACATTTAAATTTTGATTCCTTTCTGATTACCCATTTTGTCTTTAAGTCATTTCTTTCTTATTGTATTTTGTTATAAGCATTTTCATTTGAGACCTCATTAGAATGACCTCTCCCATCTATACTTCTACCAGTATTCTATTCGTGAATACCTATGTATTGTCAAAGAAGATTGAGGCTTTCTCTAAAGATCTCCTCTTTTCCTTTTGAGCCACCATGAAAATCATCCTCAATGGTCAATCATTGGCAATGTAAGTGTTTTCTAGCATGCACTATAAAACTTTTCCAGGCTCATTACCAGTTCCAAAGCTCCTTCTACAATTTAGCAGCACCCATTCTCAGTACCAAATTTATGTTTTGAGTTACTATAATAAAATATCACAGGCTGGGTAACTTATCAAAAACAGAAATTTATTTCTCACAGACTGGAGGCCGAAAGTCAAAATCATGGGACTGGGATGGTTGAGTGGGAGTCCTCTTCTGGGTTGCAAACTTCTCATTGTATCCTCACATGAAGCAAGATGCTAAGAATCTTTCTTTCTGGAGCTCTTTTTATAAGAAATTGATTCCATTAATGAGGTTCTGAACTCATTACTTAATCATTTCCCAAAAGTCCCACCTCCTAATATCATTATCTTTGGGAGTTATGACTTTTGGAGGGACACATCCAGACCATAATAAAAAAGTACTAAATAAAGGTATCCCAAGCTAAGTTGTTAGCATATTGTTTTAATAATTAGTTATTTTAACTGATGACATTTTATGTTTAGTCTTAATAAATTTTAAATGGAATAATTTGGACCCTTATTGCCAAAAATATTTAATGTAATAATAAATCAGTAAACAGGACTACAGTCAGATACCTTGACTGAAAGTCATTTTACATGGCTGTTTAGCAGGAAGTGAATCCCTTAAATTGTGTGTCTATGTTTCTTCAATAATGATTTCGTAATACCATTTCATTCATTTAATGTGGTATTATCAATAGAAACAGGATTCAGGGAGAACACCAAAAATATGCAAATATGCAAAAACGCTTTGTTGGAAGACAACCCTGGATTAGAAATAACCTAATGATGAAGTTTCAACTAGACTATTATAAGTGAAAAACTAATTTCCTTTTTTAGCTCACATGATAGCTTATTATCAAGAGAGGGTAATTGGGTAGTATCTTAGTCCACTTGGGCTGCCGTAACAAAATACCATAAACAAGAGAAATTCATTTCTCACAGTTCTGGAGGCTGAGAAGACTAAGATCAAGGTGCTAAAATGTTTAGTTTCATAAGAGCTCCCTTCCTGTTTTGTAGACTGCTGTTTTTTGGCAGTATCCTCAGATAAGGATAACAAGCTCTGATAGCTCTTCTTATAAGGGGACTGATCTCATCATGAAGGGCCCACCGGCATGAACTCATTTAAACTTAGCTCTGAAAAGTCCCATCTCTACATACCATCACATTATAGGGTGAGAGCTTCAATATGTTCACTTGGGAGAGGACATAATTCAGTCTCTAGCAAGTAGATAGATCTTACTATCAATTATTTTGTTTGTGTGTATATGTATGTGTGTATGTGTGTCTGTATGGTTGTGTTAGAGAAGTACTTTTTTGTTTGTATGTGTGTCTCTTGCACTTAAACTATTTCTGAAGAGAAGTCATTGAACCCAACATCTGGCCTTCCCTACAAATATGATATAAAATTACACACTTTTTAAAACATCTAAAATGTTCCTCTTCCCCCCAATATCTCAGTAAAATATAAGTTTTCTTGGTTATTTTACTTAATTGTACTTCTAATATTATTTTTCTAGGCAAAAATTGACAACTCTTTAAAATATGCAATTATCACTTTAATTTTAAGAAACTTTCTATGCTATTCTGGAATGATGAACAGAATTGTAATTATGTAAAATAGGATTTTTTTAAAGTTAAGCACAGTGATTCTATTAATTTATGTCAAAACATTCTGACTAGTTTTAAGAAGGATTTTCTTTTTTTTTTGTTTTAATCTCAAAGTCACAAAAATTGTATTATAATTTCATTAGTAGTTATTAATTAAATTTCAATAAAATTTTTGTTTATCTTATTCACTATAGTCATACCCATAAAATTGCAAAGCCATTCTTCTGCTGATGGTATACTTGCACACATACACATATATGTATATATAATAAAAACAAAGGGATATAATGCAAGCAAGCATTATAGGTAGAAGTGAAAAGTGATGATTGCTTATTTTATTAACATGAAAAGATGAAATAGAGATAATCTCTAATGTAATGCAATATAAGTAATAAATACTAATTAATTTATACTGTATATTCTCTTCTTTTTAATACTTTATTTATTTATGCATGAGAGACATAGAGGCAGAGACACAGGCAGAGGGAGAAGCAGGCTTCATGCAGGGAGCCTGATATGGGACTCCATCCCAGGTCTCCAGGATCCCACCCTGGGCTGAAGGCAGTGCTAAACTGCTGAGCCACCAGGGCTGCCCAGTATATTCCCTCCTTAATTATGCACAGTCAGCAGTCAAAATAATAATAGAATAGAATTTACTTCAGATTGTTTCTTACTGAATAGTGATTCTTTTTCTTCTTCTTTTCTTCTTCTTCTTCTTCTTCTTCTTCTTCTTCTTCTTCTTCTTTTTCATTTTTCATTTTACTTTTAAGTAATCTCTACCTGTAACACAGGGCTTGAACTCACAATCCTGAGATCAAGAGTGTCATGTTCTTCCAACTGAGCCACCAGGAGCCCCTTGAATGGCAATTCTTAAACTAAAATCAAAAGATCCTTGTTCATTAAGAATTTATTTTAAGATATTAAGCTTAGGGATCCCTGGGTGGCGCAGCGGTTTGGCGCCTGCCTTTGGCCCAGGGCGCGATCCTGGAGACCCGGGATCGAATCCCACGTCGGGCTCCCGGTGCATGGAGCCTGCCTCTCCCTCTGCCTGTGTCTCTGCCTCTCTCTCTGTGTGTGACTATCATAAATAAATAAAAATAAATAGTTCTTTAAAAAAAAGATATTAAGCTTATTTTAATTTGTTAAAATTCAATGAAAAGTTTAAACCAGATATATAGCATACTCATATCAAATGGATGGTTACTTTATAGTTTGTTTTTCACAATTTCAGCACTTGATTCAATCACCTTAATGACTTTAAGTCATATTTTAACTACCATTAACTATTGAAAAAATAATAATACAATAAAATAAGGAACTGGAGAGTGAAGGATTTACATCATGCTTGGGCTGACACATATCTGCCTTGGAATGTACGCAAGGCTCTGTCTCTGTACATAACTGTCCCCTTGTACACTAAAGAATTTAAGATCTTCTACCATAAGAGTGAGGGAGGTGGAAATGGGCACTGTACTTTTGTTGAGAAAGCTGAGGGTTAACTTGCAGATAGTTGCCCTATATGATAGCATAATATAAAGGATTGTCAGGACATTGAGAATGGGGAATTTCTGTGTCAAGCTGGTCAATACACATTTGTGGCAGTCTTAGTGGCCTGTGTAGATAAAGGATGTTTGTTTTGTTTTGTTTTAGTGGATGATGTTTGGACTCCCAACATATGATGTCATATTTCCTGTGTCTTATGCCTTTTATCTCTCTATAACACTGAGTAAATGGGATATGATATCTTATTGCTATCAATAGTGAACAACTCAAATTTGTAACCAGACATGTTGCCACTTGGAGGTTTTAGGTCTTGAAAAATACAGTGATGGGGAGAGGCTGTGAAGTTCTGAGAAAGTGATGCCTAAGTAGCTGCTTTTTTTTTTTTTAACCATGGTTTTACTTACAGTTTTATTGACAGAATGCTCTGTAACAAATAACCTGTGGTATATATTACCAATACAATATGAATGCCATGGATATCTCTGCTAGAGAATGGCTGAGGTGATCTAAAGCAAAATGAGGAGACAGTCGGCTGATAAAATTATTTGATTACTTCTTAAAACTTCCCTTTGTGAAACTGAAACCTCTTGGAGGAGAGAGAAATAACAGAGCTTGTTAAACATCTGGCTATCATTGGTTGTTTTAAGTGAAAATAGATCCAAATTCTAAACCAAAAGCCATGTTGTAGATGTGGGAAAATACTGTGTTTCATCCTGATGTTCTCCTCTTTAATTGCTGGTTCTTAAATGAATCCGTCAGGGGATGTGATGTACAGAGAATTCTGGAAAGCAGAGGCTGTAGTATAAAAGCGGTTAGTCATTTTGCTGAAAATCTTTTGGTAAAGATGTCTAAGAAATTCCTACTTTCTTGTATTCCCAGGTCAGTTAACTTAAGGCAAATAATTTATGCCTGGACACTAAAGAATGCAAAGGAATTTTTACTATGAATATTAGTCTACAGCATTCTGCAGTGGTTGATGTTTATCAATTACCAACAAGGTAATAGCCGTGCCTTTTTAGTGAGGATTGGAGAGAGAAAATTCTATGTAAAGAAGGGAAACTTGAACTACTCTCACTGGTTGTGAAATGGAATACCTCCACAGAAACAGTGGAAATATCCATGGCAACAGCATCCCTGAATTGTCTATGTAATCATCAGAGACCAGTTTCTTCATAAAATATGCCTCTGACCCAAACTACGGCAGACATTGAGCTTAAGACCTGTCTTCCATCATGTGCTCCACACACAATCCTCCTATTGAGAGGGCAGGAGAGTCAAACAATGACGTGACAGATTTACTCTAGCATAGGATTTACTGAAATGAAACTCCAGACTCCAGACTCTTCAGAAGAAAAAAAGCCAGAGGAATGAAAATAAAGAAAGAAAATGAATAGAGAATCAAGTACAATTATTTAAGGGGCTATTAAAACAAGATAAAGTAAATTTGTAGGATCCCTATGAAAAGTTAACTAGTGTGTTATTACATTATCACTGGCTGGAACAAAGGAAGCCTGCTTCAGTGCCAGCAACGACCTCTCCTAAGGAACCCTGTCAAATTCATTTCCTTTGTCCCAGGTGGGGTGACTATAAATCCAATCAAGCCGATAGGGAGGAGACACAAAACATCGTGACACAGGCTGCTGGGATTGTTTCAGCCACTAAGGCAAAGTTAATACATGTTTTTGTTCAACGACCAGTGGGGTGGCTGAGGCAACATAATATGGTGAAAGTTGAAGGTCCCAGGAATAATGAACAAAACTTATGAGATTATGGAATGTTATTTCACAGTGTACTGTAATATCCTTAGGCAGCATGAAGAGCTGCCTCTTCATGAAAGTAAAGCTTCAGAGTTAGGCAAGGCCTTGGGAAGTGAGCAGATAGGAAAATAACAGTGTTAGAGATACTCAGTGTTGGTATCACCTTTACTTGAATGTATAAGTGATGCATGTGTGGGTGGTCTTTATGTAATTGTTGGGCAAGTCCAGCTGTCTCCAGATTTTAACTCGACAAGCTAAATGGGAGGCCTTAGAATTACCCAAATAATACCAAATATTGAACAATACTAAGTTCAGAAAAGACAACAATAACAAAAATCAGCCTTGATTAGAAAAGCAGAAGCTGGTGGTAGTCTTCATGCTGCTTTCTGTAGTCATCTGGCCTGGCTCAGGAGAATTTTAGAATGCTCTCTCATAAGCTGATTGTTACCTATAATGGGTTTGAAAATATACTCTCCCTACCAAGTCAAGAAGAAAAACATCACTGTGCTTTTCAAATAAAATGCATGTATATGGTATTCCTATTGTCATAACAGTTTAAACATTTTGAGTACTTGATTACAAATAAACATTTGTTGCTGATACTTCCTAAACTTCCTAAGTTTTAAATGATCCTATTTATACATTTTTGTGGGGTTTTTGGTGTGAAATTTCAGAACTTGTGTGATCAACGTGATTACTCAGTTACTCTTTCTCAGTCAGCAATGATTATATGCATGCTTTTAAGGTGGTTCTATATTCATGATGTAGTGAACCACAATGCAGGAACAGATGACAATCTATCTGGATTATTATGTATCTTCACCATTTTGAAAAAAAATATAATAGGCAATTCTTTTGTAAAGCTCATTAAACAACTGAAGAAATTAATCTAAATCCTGATTTTTAACTTACTTGTGCCTGCAAATTACTGTGGGTCATTGTCATAAGGCTGTAATTTTGGTTCTCTAAGTCAGATTTTCAAAATGACTCATTCTTGATACTGTTTGGGACAAGTGATTTATTTTTTCAAAAACTCAAATGTCAGTGTTGCTAGTAGTTGTAAAAAAATTTCTTGAATTATGGAAGCTTTAGGAAATGAGTATCAGGCTTCTGCCCATTGCTTCAATCATTTCGTTTTAAAAAATAGGAAGGTTGGGATCCCTGGGTCGCGCAGAGGTTTGGCGCCTGCCTTTGGCTCAGGGCGCGATCCTGGAGACCCAGGATCGAATCCCATATCGGGCTCCCGGTGCATGGAGCCTGCTTCTCCCTCTGCTTGTGTCTCTGTCTCTCTCTCTCTCTCTCTGTGTGTGTGAATATCATAAATAAATAAATAAATTTAAAAAAAAAATAAATAAATAAATAAATAATAGGAAGGTTAAGGAAATTACCGTGGATAATATAATTTTGCTTTTATACAAAGGACTTGAGAGGGGATCACTGGGTGGCTCAGCAGTTTAGCACCTGCCTTTGGCCCCGGGCATGATCCTGGAAGTTTCAGGATCGAGTCCCACATCAGGCTCCATGCATGGAGTCTGCTTCTTCCTCTGCTTCTCTCTCTCTCTCTCTCTCTCTCTCTCTCTCTCTCTCTCATGAATAAATAAATTAAAAAAAGCTTAAAAAAAGGGACTTGAGATAGTTATCCTAATTTACCACTTTAGTTAACCTGGCACAGAGTAATGATATAATAAGCAAGAAAGCCCACCACAGAAGCATGGCTCCAGAGATGGTACTAAAAAGGAAAAAGGAGGGGCTCCTGGGGGGCACAGTTGGTTGAGCATCCAACTCTTGGTTTCAGCTCAGGTTGTGATTTCATGGGTGGTGAGATTGAGCCCCCTCTTAGGCTCCACACTCAGCAGGAATTTGCTTGAGATTCTCTCTCTCCTTCTCCCTCTGCCCCTCACACCCCCCCTCAAGTGCTCTCTCTCTCTCTCTAAAATAAATGAATAAATAAATATTTAAAGAAAATAAAAAGGACAAAAGCAATTATTATGTAAATCAGTATACCCTAAAATAAGAACCTGTCCATATATACCCAAAAGTCTTATATTGCCATTTTGTGACAACTTTTCTTTTTAAATATGACCCTGCCTTTCATTTTAGATTAATTCGATCTGTATACTGTTCTTAGTGAATGCAGAAAATGGATATGATTGAGCAAAACACACTGATACTTATTTGGGATGTGAAAACCACATCCCATTAGAGTTGATAGCTCTGGTTATATGGATTAAAATATCTTGTACATATTTCCCTAGTATCTAGAAAATGTAATAATGAGTCCAATGTGAGCAAACCAATAAGTTCTTTCATGACTTCTTCTCTTTTACATTGCATATTTTAATAAGGTTTAGTTGGAATGGAAGATCACATGCCAGTTTTACAGAGACATTTTAGTAATCATTTTCTAGAGGGATATACCAACCTGATTGATCTTTGAAATTAAAAGTACAATTGGTTAGTATAGCACATTCACAGTTTAGGTGTAAGCAAACAGTGAGGTTTGGATATGCCAGGCAAACTAAAGGGACAGGTCACCAAATATGATTTATTTCAGGGCTAAGAAATCTACTGAAATTCAAGTTTATTGTGAATCTGAAAAAAATTTGATTGACAGAGAGGAGAGAAGATGCTGAGTTCATTATGATGTTTGTTGTCCAGACTGTAGCTTATTCTGCTCCACCAGACACAGGCTTGAGGCCCTTGTGAAATGTATTCATGGAAGGAAGAAATAGAAATAAGTAGACCAACAATGAAGAGACATAGATTTAATGCAAGATTGTGAGTTTCATCTATGACTAAACAGATATCAACTGTGAAATCAAGAGGAACAAAATATTTCAAGTCAGAATTCATACATAAAGCATTTTAAACCCTTTATAATTACTTAAATTTTTGTAGTATTCATAATTATGGGTAATGTTTGCTGCTAATGTTTCTTAAGTTTTAAATATTTAATCACCTTTCCATATATCTGATACAGAAATTCCTGAAATTCTGCAGACTGAGAGCAAAGAAGAAAAAAAAAAGAACAAAATGTATAAATATTTCACCAATAATGAAAGGGGAGGCACATAACATTCTTTCTTAATAACTAAAGGGAAAATAAGAATGATCTCAATTTGATAAATAAATAAATAAATAAATAAATAAATAAATAAATAAATAAATAAAATAGCTTTGACTTCTTGGAACCTTAGAAACTTATAGTTCAGCAGATGAGATGCTTATTAGATAAAGTTGTTCTTAACTCATGCCTTTTGGCATAGTAATCAATGACTGAGAGGAAAAAGATGCCACAGAAATATTTAGAAGGATTATTTTTGAGAGACTGCACTTCTTATATCTTGGGTTATAGGAAAGAGGCTGTGACATCCTGGTTAATCCTAAATCCTATCTCTAAACACAGGTCGAGAGGCTTGAGAAAACTAGATTGTACTTAATCATCATGAGAGGGAAAAAATTTCCTTTCCTGACTGTACAGAAAATATCACAGAAAAAAGTCCTGATTAGAAAAAAAAAAAAAAGTTCTTCATGATTACCTGTCTCTACAAGCTGCTGGGGCAGATAATGGCTGGCCCATTTAATCTTTCATTAGTCTTCACCATCCTAATTTAACTATTCCTGAACATATTGGTTGGGCATATTGCACGGCATTTAGAAACCTGCTTTAGAAACAGTTTTAGAAAAGTTTTACATATATTTAGGCCTCATTAATAAACAACATTCCTCCTTAAAGGTTGTCACCTAGAATTAAAGAAAAACCAGAAATTAATGGAAGAACTAACTGTAATGCAAAATAGCTGAACCTGAATCTTTTACAAAGGTAATGATAAATTATGATTAATTTACCTGCTTTATTCTTTTTTACCTCACGGCAGTACTTACTGTCTGTCAGAGTCTTGCTGTTCTTCTGATTTTAGAGGTGTGGGGTCTTGGTTTGTTTTTTTGGAAACCCAGGAGTACTCAGCATGCCACTGAGGCCTCAAGCTCTTATCACCACCAGCAAAACTGTCAGTTCTGAAACACTGCTGAGAAGGAGACTTTCAGGCAAAAAGAAATGCAAAACAAGCACTTCACAGGGTTGTAGGGCAGGTACTGCTGGAAAACTTATTAATGAAGGATTAAATGTATAAAAATAATGCTCTTAGTCCCTAAAGTTTACTTACCACTCAGAAATGTAGGATTAGAAGTAATCATGTTGGTACAGTCTGAGAAATTATGGAAGAATATTTGTGTTAGCTCAGCTAATATTCTTACCTTGTTCATTTTTCCCTAATTGTGTAAAAATAATGTGAGCAAATAGGATGCACATTTTTTAGCACTTTTAGGTATTTTTGCACATATGGGCATTGTAAAAATAAATATTTTTAATACTAGGTTGAAACTTAATTCAGTTGGACAGAAAACACATAGTAAGATAACAAAAGTTTTATAGAAAATAACTTTCAAAATCTAAAATAAAATCTAACATATTGTTTAATTTTTTTGAAGTTTTCATCTCACTCATTTTTAAGAGCAGGGCAAAAGTGCACTAAGGATCCTTATCACTAAGGATTTTGATGTCTCACGTGTGCAGAATCTTTGATGTTGAGCCAGCTATGCCTGTTTTTGTACATGAAACTTTTTTTTTTTCTGATAGCTTTCATTATAGGCTGGTAAGGTGGAAAACCAGAAATTCAAAAATCAGAATTGAGTTTTGCCATTCCTGTAGCTTTTTTGTGGCAAGATTGCTGTTGCATAAAGTAGGAGGATATGGAATGCCCAAGGGTAGAAAAGATTTGGAGTATGACAGGGCAAAAGCCACCTCGTCCCTTTTCCCTTGCCACTATTTGATATTTTCTCACCACATGTGCCTGACTCCTGTGTCTAGCTACTCTGGGCACTGACATTCTCCTGAAATTGTAAGTATCTGCCCCTGAGAGTGTTATGAACAGAGTGCTTATAGTAAGGTACACTCACTGGGGGCAGATCTGCCTGCCTGGTTTAACCTGCTCCTCATCCTTCCTAGCATTGCTGTGTTGGAACCCTGGCAAATGTTATGTTCCCAGACTGATGCTGCTATTTGTCCTTTTTAAGTGTGTTAGTAGGGAGGCAAACCTTTTTCTATAAACTATCCCCCACTGAAGCATCCAACCTTTCTTCAGTCAGGACTGGAAAATTCTCCTCACTTAACAAGCATTCTTTCATTTTCCATGGCTTCTTTACTTTTTCAAAATGTTGTTTGAAGGTCCACGTATGTTCTGCTTGTGTAGCATACCTTGGTTTGTGTTGGGCTGGGGATGGAAGTATTGCCTGCTCTCAGTTACCCTTCCTATTGATCCATCCTTTGTATGGATGAAACATACATATTTAAATGCTGATTTTGGACATTTAAAACAATTTTATATCATGATTATTTTCCTATACAATTAAATATTTTGTGATAGTATAATTTTAATGTCCTATAATATCCCATCTATTCTGGTGGAACTTGGCTTTGGCAATCTTTTCAAGGTCTCATGCAAATAAAAAATGGAGGGAACAGTTTTGCATAAACAACATTACTTTGAGTCTTTCATTATTTAAATCAATATACCATTTTTCAATGCTACATTTCCCCTAGACAAATATTGAAATTAAAATTAGAAGCATAGCTTACTTAAGGAATACAGACACATGAGCCAAATCCAGATATGTCCTCAGAATATTAAATTAGAATTATTTCAGCTCCTCTAGGAAATTTACGGTGATTTGCTATCATACTTGGATAGATTATCTTGCTCACACTGCAATGATGGTAAAAATTTTGTCCTATTACTGAATTTGCTTATCTCAAGTATATAGCAGTCTGGAGGGAAACTTTTCACAATAGTCTGTTCTCTCCTGAGTAAAGAGACAATTTTTTTTTTTTAAGATTTCATTTGTTTATTCATGAGAGAGGCAGAGACACAGGCAGAGGGAGAAGCAGGCTCCATGCAGGGACCCCGACGTGCGACTTGATCCCGGGTCTCCAGGATCGCGCCCTGGGCTGAAGGCGGTACTAAACCGCTGAGCCACCCGGGCTGCCCAAGAGACCATTTTTTACTCATCTAGGTATCATCAGAGACTAGAACTTCATAGGCAAGTACTTTATATTTGTAGAGTGAATGAAACTGGCTCCCGCATCTAACACATTATGCAAATCAAAACTGTTCCGTTTAAACTTAGTAGTGTCAATTTCATTACATGCAATACTATTAAGCTTTTTTCTAAATGTGTTATGTTAGTCAGGGTCTACCAGAATCATAAAGACACATTCATCTGGAGTTCTAAAAATAATTTAAAGAAGACATTGTTTACAGAGTTGTGGGAACAGTTAAGAGAGCAAACAAGATATTTAGTAAACCAAAGACTAGCTATAGCCAGAAGCCATTTCTTTACCCAGGCCCAAAAGGATAGAAGTGATAATAGGAAAATGGTCTCTCTGGATTCAAGGGTAGCTAAACAATGAAAGAGAGATCACAGCAACTCCATTACCAAAGCTCAAAGTGAAAAAAAATATCTCTATATCCTCCCCACCCGTCATCCAGTTTTCTCTTACTGAATTCTTTGCTAATTCAACAAGAAACTAGAGGGAAATGGTACCCAGAGATGCACTGTATTAAAGTCAACTTCCTAGGGTGCAGAATAATGAAGAGAAGGCAAAACTGATTATAAATTAAGTAGAAAAAAAATCATACTTGTAATGGAAAATATATATCTAATATTATAATAATGTCATTAAAAACTGATACAAAATTATACATGTGCTTGTATGCATATATATACTTATTATAATTTTTTTAAAGATTTTATTTATTTATTCATGAGAGACACAGAGAGAGAGAGAGAGAGAGGCACAGACACAGGCAGAGGGAGAAGCAGGCTCCATGCAGGGAGCCCAATGTGGGTCTCCATCCTGGGTCTCCAGGATCACACCCTGGGCTGAAGCCAGCGCTAAACCACTGAGCCCCTAGAGCCGCTCTCATAATAAATTCTTATACATTATTTATATTTATATTATATAATATATATTTATATTACATATATTTATATTATATATTTGCATACATTGAGAAATGATTGAAAGCAGATGCAAATAAACCAGGAGGCTTACAGTACAACAGTGTTTTGATGTTTTTTCACAAATTTAAAATTACTTTTTAGAATGATTTAAATATATATTTATTATCATCAGAATCATTATTATTAGGATGGCAATGATAATAACAGCTCTTTAATTTTAATGAATACCTTAAGTATTTACTTCTATGATTAGCAATCACTCTATATTTTTATTTTGACCTCATTTACAGAAACAGTACAAACTAATAATTTTAACTTTGTTGGAAATTTAAATTACTAACCTTACTAACTTTTTCGTATATCTTAATTATTATTTATGTTTTTCCTTAAGTTTATATTACAAGGATTCTATGACAATCATGAGCCACCTTAAGTGTTATGTCTTTTAAATTCATGGAATAAGAGTTAACTGATTTAAAATGACGTGTATATTTCACCAGGAAACAGGGAAATTATTTTTTAGTATTATTAAGATGAATAGACAAGACATGGTGATGATGTCATGCATAGTTTACTTATATAGTCCTCAAGTCACTTTATGAAATTAACAGGATATCTCACAAAAATGTATCGGTCCTAACACTATATCATTTTGCAATATTGATTTGTTGATCATGAAAAACAAAATTTTCTCAGAAAAATGAGATCATTTTGAAAAGCAGAGGATTTGTAATTTGGATAAGCAAACTATGGTGAACCATAAGCAAGTCCAGAGAACAAATGACAGGAGCCTTTATAGAGAGAAGGAGGAAAACAAAAGAGGTTGTTTCATTGAGTTCTCCTTGACTGGACTGTTGCTTGGTAAGGAGAAAATTTTCCTTCCTCCTGCTGGTGTGTGCAAAGTAAACTTCTTCCCAATGGATAATGCAAGGTATGCTTCTTAAGGCAAGTGGTAATGCGTGAGTTCCGTCTCAGGGCTTCTAAACTCCACCTTAAGTGCAGTTTCCGTTATTTATTTTCATAGATTCAACAAGTAGCCAGTCCCAAAGGTTTGTTGTTATGAATTCATAAACCATGTGACAATGGTAAATTCTTAACTTTTTACCTCAAAAATAGTGGTGGCATTATTATCAGAGTCCATATTACATCTCAAATTTCACATCCTCAAAAATATATCTTTTTACCTCCCTTGAAAATTCTTGTAAGTAATGGGTTCTCTATAATTCCTCTGTTTATTCCCTGTAAACTTGTTTGATTTTTTAAAATTATCCATTTAATTATCTCTACTATAATGTAAAGAGATATACCTTACCTTGCTTGCTCATGAACACTGTCAGTGACTTCCACATAGTAGGTACTTAATGTGTGGGATGAGTGGACAAGTAAATGATATAAGCTAAGCTACTGGAATATTGATTTGATCATAAGGTAAACTTGATCTAAGCAATTTCATGAGAAGAATTCTAAAGAGTTTACAATGGGTAGAGAAATGCAAATAATCTTATAACCAAAACAGTTAATTTAAAAAACGAACATTTGAGGGGCACCTGGGTGGCTCAGTTAAGCATCCAACTCTTGATTTTGGCTCAGGTCATGATCTCAGGGTTGTGAGATCAAGCTCCAGGTCAGGCTTGTGCCGGCACGGAACCTGCTTAAGATTTTCTCTCTCCCTCTGTCCCTTCCCCCCACCCACACGTGTGCTCTTTCTCTCTCAAATAAATAATAAGTAAAAAAATAAAAGAAGAACATTCAAGTAGTAATACCACCTGTTTTCAAGACTTATTGTAAAGAACTAATTGTCAAGACAAGGTGATATTAACTTGATTATGTCAAGTTAGACAGATAATTGAATGGGTCAGAATAGAGTCCTGAAATATACCCATATATACTTGGAAGCTGCTTTTTGACAAAGATACGAAAGCAAATCTGTGGAGATTTTCAGCATATGGTGCTAGATACTTTCAACAAATGGTGCTAGAATTTGTGTGGCTAATAACATCACACACAAAAAATATCAATATCAATGTCAAGAGCATTTTCAAGAAGTAACTCAAAATGGATAATTGATTTATTTTTATTTTTTTTTATTTATTATTTATTTATGATAGTCACACAGAGAGAGAGAGAGAGAGAGAGGCAGAGACACAGGCAGAGGGAGAAGCAGGCTCCATGCACTGGGAGCCCGACGTGGGATTCGATCCCGGGTCTCCAGGATCGCGCCCTCGGCCAAAGGCAGGCGCCAAACCGCTGCACCACCCAGGGATCCCTGGATAATTGATTTAAATATAAAATCTAAACCTAGAAATCTTCTAAGCTGACTTTCTAAATTTGACCTTGAATTAATAAAAACTCTTAGATTCAATATCAAAATTGCTATTATAAATCATAAAATTAATAAATTAATTTTCATCACACTGTTAAACTCTTCGCAAAACATACATCTAATAAAGGAATTATTTCCAGAATAGAAAATAACTCTCAAATACAACAATTATAAAACAAATTTTTAAAATTATTTTAAAATGATTTTTTAATTTTTAATTAGCAAATGTCTTGAACAAAAGGAGATATCTGGATGACAAGCACAAGGAAAACAATGTTCAACATCATTAATCACTAGGACATGTAAATTAAAACCACAATTTGATAACACTATACATCAGTTAAAATACCTAAAATTAAAAAGACTAGCCATACCAACTGTCTTAGAATGTAGAGAAATGTAGAATGCTCATTTACTGTTGGTGGAAATGTAAAATGATATATCATTTTGGGAAACTTCTGGGTGGTCTCTTAAAAAGTTAGAAGAAAGATAAAATGTGTGCATAATATATTATTACACTCATATAAAAGTCCTAGAATATAAAGAAAAAAAGTCCTAGAATATGAAAACTTACATATAAGAAGATTAGTGATTGCCAAGAGACTGATGGGGAGAAAAGGGTAGGGCTGAATTAGAAACTTATCAAAATATACACTTGAAATATATGCAAATAACTGTATGTGCCATATCACAATAAAGTTGTTAGAAAGGCAGGAAGACTACTTTTATGCAAATTACAGGTTTTAAGATCACAGAGACAAATTAATTTTCCAATATCACCACTCCATATGTGACATAACAGGTACTGAATGCTGAATTCAGACTTCAAATCTCATTTCATTCATTATTTTGTAAATGTTTATTGAGCACTTATTTTACTAAACCACCGATCCAGGCACTGAGGATACAATTAATTAAAAAACAAGCAAAGAAAAAATAGTTCAAATGACAGCAATTATATAATATAAACTTATTTATCTATCTATCTATTTATTTATTTATTTATTTATTTATTTATTTATTTATTTATTTATAAACCTGACTTTTTTTTTTTAAGATTTTAAGATTTATTTATTAATGAGAGACAGAGAGAGAGAGGCAGAGACACAGGCAGAGGGAAAACAAGCTCCACGCTGGGAGCCCGATGTGGGACTTGATCCTGGATCCTGGGATCACACCCTGGGCCGAGGGCAGACGCTCAACCGCTGAGCCATCCAGGCATTCCTAAACTTAATTATTTATTTTAAATTTGTAATGACTAAAACACTAGAGCATGACTAGTAGGGGTGGTTTGAGGTAGCAATCATCAATGTTCTTCACAAGGACCACTTTGCCTTGGAAGGAGCTTCTTACCAGGACCAGCACCACCATCCAGAGTCTCAGCTTGCCTTTTTGACACCAAACCACTCAAGCCTTATAATACATACTTCTGTGAGAAGACAGACAATATACACTATGGGTATTAATTTAAATAAAATCTTGTATAGTGATAAGTTCTATGAGTATTAATTTAAATGAAATATTATATAGTGATAAGTTCTATGAGTATTAATTTAAATAAAATATTATATAGTGATAAGTTCTGGGGAAGATAAAGCAGGGAAGCTTGAAAATGTGAATATATGATGTTTAATTTGAATGGTCAAGAAAGACTTTAAAAAATTGCCTTTTTAGTGAAATTTTCAAATGTTAATTTTAAGGTCAGTCATGTGAATAACCGTAGGAAAAGTATTCCAGAAAGAAAAGAAGAGAGGGGAATAAAGACCCTAGGCATTTTTTTCTTGTTTTTTGTTTGTTTTCTGATAAGTTACAGAAATAGTGAGGAGGCGCCTGTATCTGGAGCAGAGTAAAAAAGAGGATGGGAGCAGACTGTGAGGTCAAGGATATAATAAAGCAGATAAGAAGGATGGATAAAAGCTTAGAAAGTCTTTAGTTTTACTTTACAGTAGAACATTTTGAGAAGAAAGACATTGTAATCTGATTTACATTGTACATGGTTTATAAATGTTATTTAGTATAGACTGAAGGACTCTCTACACAAACTCATCATCTCCTATAAATTATCACCTTATTGGACACTGTGATCATGTGAATATATTTTGATCATGATGTCCTACAAATATCATAGAAGTAATGTTCTAAATATTATCATTATTTTTGATTAGCCTGTTTCCTACTCCTGAAGTGTTTCCTTGATGTGAAGAGTTTATTCATTAGGAATCACTTTCCCATTGATAGGGACTGAAACTGAATTCAAACTGTCTTAAGAATAAAAGGGAGTGTGGCTTTATTGGACCATATAAACACAACTAGCTTTGTGCTTAGATCCAATAGTTCATAGGAGGGTAGAGACAAAGCTTTATCTTTATCTTTGCTGTAGATTTATTTGCCTCTGTTTGTTGACTTTATTCTCTAAAAGGTTCTCAATACCTGGGGAAAATGACACCTGTTTGCAACACCAAGAAACATTCCAGTAGCTTAATGAACGAACAGCTTAATATATCTTTATCTTTATTCATATGGGCAAAAATACATTGGTAGAGATTATGGCTTTTTTTTTCCTAACAGGACAGAATCTAGCACATAGAAGATACTCAATAATTTTTCATTGAAGTCTTTACAAGCTGATTTCAGCTTGTAAAAAATGTTTCATATATGATCATGAACTACAAATATTGTTTCTAACGTATTCATTCTTATATATAATACCTTCTAAAGCTTAGTAATGCTATCTTTTTTAAAAACAAGGGCTTAAATCTAGAAAGTGATATACTTGAACATTCCTCTAATTCTTCTTTTTTTTCTTTATTCACTTTTAAATTTGGAATTTAAATAAAAATATCATAAATGTTAATTATTAATACAGAATCAAAAGCAAGGTTTAAAACACATGTCTTGTGGATATTTTATATTTCTTATTCTATTTATTTTCTGTCTCCGTGTAAGAAGAGAAACTAATTCTTATTTTAACTTTATTTTTAACATGCTATTATGAGGCACCTAGGTAGCACAGTGGATTAAGCATCTAATTCTTGGTTTGAGTTCAGGTCCTGATCTTAGTGTAGTGATATCAAGCCTCACATTGAGCTACACACTCAGCATGGTATCTGCTTGGATTCCCTTACTACTCCCTCTCCCTCTGCTTCTCTGACCCCACATTCTCTCTGTCTCTCTTTCTCAAAAATAAATAAAACTTTAAAAAATAAAATTAAGTGCTATTCTACTCCTGGAAACAATATTACACTATATGTTAACTAACTAGATTTTAATTAAAAGTTTGAAAAATAAAAAAGTGCTGTTATATTCAGAATGAATTAAATTTCCACCACTTAATTTTTTTAATAATAAATTTATTTTTATTGGTGTTCAATTTGCCAACATACAGAATAACACCCAGTGCTCATCCCGTCAAGTGCCCACCTCAGTGACCATCACCCATTCACCCCATCCCCTCCCCTTCCACCACCCTTAGTTCGTTTCCCAGAGTTACGAGTCTTCATGTTCTGTCTCCTTTTCTGATATTTCCTACCCATTTCTTCTCTCTTCCCTTCCATTTCCTTTCACTATTATTTATATTCCCCAAATGAATGAGACCATATAATGTTTGTCCTTCTCCTACTGACTTATTTCACTCAGCATAATACCCTCCAGTTCCATCCACATTGAACCAAATGGTGGGTATTTGTCATTTCTAATGGCTGAGTAATATTCCATTGTATACATAAACCACATCTTCTTTATCCATTCATCTTTCGATGGACACCGAGGCTCCTTCCACAGTTTGGCTATTGTGGCCATTGGTGCTATAAACATCGGGGTGCAGGTGTCCCAGTGTTTCATTGCATCTGCATCTTTGGGGTAAATCCCCAGCAGTGCAATTGCTGGGTTGTAGGGCAGGTCTATTTTTAACTCTTTGAGGAACCTCCACACGGTTTTCCAGAATGGCTGCACCAGTTCACATTCCCACCAACAGTGCAAGAGGGTTCCCTTTTCTCTGCATCCTCTCCAACATTTGTGGTTTCCTGCCTTGTTAATTTTCCCCATTGTCACTGGTGTGAGGTGGTATCTCATTGTGGTTTTGATTTGTATTTCCCTGATGGCAAGTGATGCAGAGCATTTTCTCATGTGCATGTTGGCCATGTCTATGTCTTCCTCTGTGAGATTTCTCTTCATGTCTTTTGCCCATTTCATGATTGGATTGTTTGTTTCATTGCTATTGAGTTTAATGTTTTTTATAGATCTTGGAAACTAGCCTTTTATCTGATACATCATTTGCAAATATCTTCTCCCATTCTGTAGGTTGTCTTGTAGTTTTGTTGACTGTATCCTTTGATGTGCAAAAGCTTCTTATCTTGATGAAGTCCTAATAGTTCATTTTTGCTTTTGTTTCTTTTGCCTTCGTGGATGTATCTTGCAAGAAGTTACTGTGGCTGAGTTCAAAAATGGTGTTGCCTGTGTTCTCCTCTAGGATTTTGATGGAATCTTGTCTCACATTTAGATCTTTCATCCATTTTGAGTTTATCTTTGTGTATGGTGCAAGAGAGTGGTCCACCACTTTATTAAGCACATTCACGTTCATTCACTTTACATGAACTTTCATGATTATTATTTTACCTCCCTACATTGTTTTATATAGACACAAAACACTTCTGTTTAACTTGATGATCTCTCTACCAAAATATTAGGCAGCTGTGACAGGAGGCAATTTGTTTTTTTCTCACATACTGGTGACTATGATGTGTTTATGTTACATGAACTTCCTAATATTCCAATCTCTGATGGCTCCATTTTCCATAAACTGCCAAATATAGATCCCTGGATATTTCTGAATAGAAAATAATTAAATAAAATGAAAAAGTCTTAGGATTTCTCTATACTGAGTAGCGCAAAATCATGATAATACATTTTATATTTTTCATTGGAAGGTTCATATGAATCAGCCCACACATTAAAATGCAAAAATTTTATTGTCAAAGAATGCAGCAGAAATTAAATCTTTAGTTTCTTGGATGAACAGATGATCTTGCTACCCTGAAAGATGTGTCTTTCTTGACTATAAGTGTATTTTAAAAGGAGAATAAACAAAGAAAGCCCTTGTTTATAAAGTTTGATTTCCCATGTAAACTTACTTTAGAAGCAAAATTATCATTTTGTTCATTATTTATAAGTACCTGACATTGCAGCAAACATGTTAGATATGTTTATTATTACAAAACAAGTATGTAACCAAATTTCTTTAAGAAGCATGGGAGAGGTCATTTCCTTATTCTGTTAACAGATTTCACTCACTATCTTCTCCCTTTAAAATATATTTTGGGTCTCTATGTTTGAGATATAGATGTGTCACTAATAAACATACAACAAGTGCATTGCTTCTGATGTGTCCTTTTTTCTAAAGAAACCATTCCCATACACTGTCAGGAGCCTTGGCAATCTCAAGATATAAACTCAATTGGCAAAAGGCTTTATTGTGGGGAACTTTGCACATTGTTCTCATCACTTTTAAGGCATCTCAAAGCCTATACAGCTGTAAAATTGTTTTATCTCCTCTTTTCTCCCCCAATAAGGATTAGCTGAGGTACAAGGAGTATTATAAGCCTGATAAAGCTTTTACACTGAACTTGGAATGAGTCCAAATATCCCTAACTCCAATATCAAACTTAAAGTATTGTGAAAAAGCTCAAGTGGCTCAAAAAATCCTCAACTACTTCAGGACTGAAGCACTCATCCCTCCAGCTGCTGGGAATGTAGACTGTCACCCGAGTTTCTCTGAAGAAATTGCACTAAGTGTTAGAAACTCACCTCAACAAGATTATGCGTACTTCCAGAAATATAGTCCATGTTCAATGACTGGCCAGAACAAGTGTGGAAAGGTGGGTGGAGGGTGAGGAACCGTTAGAAGGCTTGGTCCTTTTCCCCTAATTCATAACAACCCTGAAGAGTCATCTTTGCTCTAGTGGGATTGACTGGTTTTTGCTGCAATAGCATGCAGTTCTAATTGTTTCTCTGTTCGGCCCTGTTTTTGTTTTTTGTTTTTTTAATCTCTCACAGCTGTTATTCCTGAAAACAATAAACTGCTTGCATAAAAATCTCTGTAGTACAGCCTATTTTCCAGAGAAGCTGGTTAGCAACACAACTTATGTAAAGTAAGAATATGCAATTCCATTTCTTCATAAAGCCTTGAAATTAATGAAGAAAATATCATATTACCACCTTTAGTATGTGAAATTATAATGGACAGTGGAATTATTTGGCTGAATTTGAGTGGTATTGTCACAGGGACTAAGTATAAATTTATCTCCTTGATTAGCTTTTAAATTATAATTCTAAGTCTGAAGTACAAAATAAAAAAAAATGACATTGAGGCTACTTCTTTATACTTCACTCCTGTGCATTCTTTCAGTACTGACTCAAAAAAAAAAAAAAAAAGATGAATCCACCTTTCCTTCTCTCTCTCTCTGTCTCTCTGTCTCTCTGTCTCTGTGTGTGTGTGTGTGTGTGTGTGTGTGTGTGTGTTTGGAGGTGGGAGGTAAGGTTTAAAATAAGTTTTAAATTATACAATATTAGGTTCAATTATTACATACATTTTAGCATGTGCCTAAAAAGTGTTCCTTTGTTTTTTAACTTTATTTTTCTTGTCATTTTTTAAAGTTTATTTTCTGAATTAAAGAGAAGTCTAAAAATATTTGGGGGTTTAGTGACCTTCCCCTTGTGCAGTTGTGGACATTTTCCTCTTATATCTTATGTGTTCCTCATTATAAAGTCTTCTTTCAGGGGCACCTGGGTGGCTCAGTAGTTAAGTGTCTGCCTTTGGCTCAGGTCATGATCCCAGTGTCTTGGGATCAAGTCCTGCATTGAGCTCCCTACAGGAAGCCTGCTTCTCCCTCTGCCTATGTCTCTGCCTCTCTCTGTGTGTGTGTCTCAAATAAATAAATAAATAAATAAATAAATAAATAAATAAATATTAAAAAAAAAACAAAAAAAATGAAGTCTTCTTTCAATATTAACAAATTGGCTCCAGGAAGACCACTAATTTACCACCCCATCAGCAATGTAGGGGAGTACTTATTTTACAATGTTAACTATATGGTATATAATATTTTTAATTTTATCAACACAATAGATAAAATGCAATATATTTCATTTTATTTTACCTTCCAAATTGAAACTGAAAATATTTATACATTGATGTCCAACAAAAAGGTGATATGACCATTGGCCCCTACCACATATAAATTAATATAAAAATTGCCCCTAAGTTACACCTGGGAAAGTATCTTGAGAAAGAGCCTGTGGACTTTAAAATGGGTTCGCTAAGGTGTGGGGCAAGAGATGTACAAAGAAGTCTTGGCTTGAAATATGTCAGCAGTCAAACATCAAACTGCAATCACACTCTGTCTTACAGTTAAAAATAACATGAAGTAACAAGTACTAGAAATAGAGAAGGAACTCAAAACTACAGAGGAAAGAGTAATCTGACAACCTAAGAAGAGCCTGGGTACTATAAACCATGGAATGACTGAGACTGTGGAATGATCTTATGTCTTCTTCGCCTGAGGGAAATGAGAGTGACATCCCTCAAACTTTGAAGTGCTGTTCTACAGCTTAAACAGAAGTTAGTAAATCAACCAGCATCCTCAACTCACCTTTAGCTAGAGTGATGACAATGTTGTTTGTCATCTGCCTGAGACTGAGTTTAAAAACTTACTCCTTTAAGAGAAATTGAAGTCTTTAATCTGAAACATATGAATTGTATAATTAAAGTTCAAAATTTACAACATATACTCAGTGCTGCAATATACAGTCAAAGAATTACTACAGAAACTGAGTAAGGGTTTGTGAAGTTTCTTTAACTCTGTAGGAAGCAAGCAGAATACAAGCAAAGTTTCTTGAACTGTGTAGGAAGCAAGTTGTAGAAACACACTGACAATCGAAAGACAAACTATAGAATCAATAAAATGAGGATGAGCTTATCTAAAAAGATTTAAAAGAAGATCAATAAATGAACTCATAAAAAAGAAACAAAATCCAAAAGAATTAACATCTATATAATTTAGAGTGAATATAATATTAGCATATTTTTATTTTTTCTTCCAAGTTTTTCTTTATATTCAGCTAGTTAATATACAGTACAACATTAGTTTCAAGTATAGAATCTAGTGATTCATCACTTACATACAATAACTGGTGCTCATCAGAAGTGCTCTCCTAATCCCCATCACCCATTTAACCTATCTTCCTGCCCACCTTCCTTCTAGTAACCATCAGTTTGTTTTCTATAGCTAAGAGAGTTTGCTTCTTTCTTCATTTGTTTTGTTTCTTAAATTCTACATGTGAGTGAAGTCATATGATATTTGTCTTTCTCTGACTTATTTCACTTAGCATAATACTCTCAAGTTCCATCCATGTCATTGCAAATGATAAGATTTTATTTTCTATAGCTGAATAATATTCCATATATTTATACATAAAATACCACTTCTTTATTTATTCATCAATTGATGGATATTTGGTTTCTTTCCATAATTTGGCTATTATTGATAAAGTAGAATTTTTTAACATATAAAATAGAACCTCAAAGAAATCATACAATGTCATGAAAATGGCAATAATGGAAAAAATAAACAAAGGGAAATTATAAAACAAATAAAATACAGTTGTCGGGCAGCCCTGGTGGCGCAGCGGTTTGGCGCCGCCTGCAGCCCGGAGTGTGATCCTGGAGACCCGGGATCGAGTCTCACATCGGGCTCCCTACATGGAGCCTGCATCTCCCTCTGCCTTTCTCTCTCTCTGTGTGTGTGTCTCTATGAATAAAATCTTAAAAAAAAAAAAAAAACATTATAAAAATACAGTTGTCAAAATTAAAAATATAATGAGTTATCATTGTAAATTGGGCAAAATCATACCCTCCATGATAAAGATAATTAAAAAATATATTCATCTCAAAAAAATGCATTGATGGGCATATAACAAAGGAACACGGAACCAACTGAAAGAGTTCTCAATGGCCAAATTGAGACAATTTGACCACCAAAATGAAGTAGGTATAACATCTCAAGGCATAACATGAATATCTATAAGTTGATACTGATGTATGTATGTAATTGAATAAATAAATGGGAGAGAAGAGACAAATCTCTAGGCAGAAGAATTCCAAATAATTTATGTAGATACTCTGTCCTTAAAATGGGGATTATAATCACCCACACTCACTCCTTAAGTGTAGGATGTGCATATTGACTTCTTTCTCACAAGTACAGTGTAGACTAGATATCAAAGCCTAACTTTATAGTGTGGAAGTCTGACAAACACTATTTTAGCCAGTTGATCTAGATCAGTATCTATAGTGTAAATCATGATGGTATGAACCCTTTATACAATGAGTTGAAAATCTCACTTCACCTCTGTGGTCTTTCTTCCAAAATTCTATAACCCCAATCTAATCATGAAAAAACACCATATAAATAACAATACAAGAGAATGTTGCAAACTAGTAGGCCCATATTGCTCAAGACTGTACAGGTCGTTGAAAACACATGAAAAATTGTCACAGCCATATAATATGATGGAGACATGATGACATAAGGTAATGTGGTATCCTGGGCAGGATCTTAGACTAGAAAAAGACTTTAGGTAAAACAAAGAACATTGCAATAAACTATGGATTTAAGTCAATAATAATGTCTCAATATTAATATTGGTTCATTAATTTTAAGAAGTGAAACATACCAGGGGTGCCTGGGTGAGTCAATAGGTTAAGCATCTGCCTCTTGATTTTGGTTCAGGTCATCATCTCAGAGTCCTGAGATAGAGTCCTGAGTCAGGTTCTGCACTCGTCATGGAGCCTGCTTGTCCTTCTCCCTCTCTCCTCTTGTGCTCTCTCTCTCAAATAAATAAATAAAATCTTAAAAAAAATAAATGCAACATACCAATAGGTGAATTACAAAGGAAACTGAGTAAGACACTATTTGTGAACTCTATTACCTTTTAATTTTTCTGTAAGTGTAAAACTGTTCTTAAAAATAAAACCAATCAATTTAATGAAATACAGACCAGAAATAGCCTTATTTAGATTTTCATAAATTGACTTTTGAAAAACATAAAAGGTACTCAGTAGAGAAAGAAGTATTTTCAACATATTTGGTTGGAAAAACTGGGTGCCTATATGCAGAAAGTAAACATTGATGCATACCCCCACACTGCATTAAAATGTATTCAAATTGCTCCTACTGAGAAAATGAGTGGGAAATATCAGAGAGAGTGACAGAACATGAGAGACTCCTAACTTTGAGAAATGAACAAGGGATAGTGAAAGGGGAGGTGGGCGGGGGGATGGGGTGACTAGGGCACTGAGGGGGCACTTGAAGGGATGAGCACTGGGTGATATGCTATATGTTGGCAAATCAAACTCCAATAAAAAATATACAAAAAAAAAAAAAAAGAAAAGAAAAGAAAGTCGTTTTGGGCATCTCCCTTTTTCCTTACTTATCTACCTCCCAAGTATATAACCAGTAGCCCTCACAACCTCAGTACAGCAGCTCTTTCTGCCCAAGGGATCTGTCCCCTTGCTTTATTTTTTTTTTAATTTTTTATTTATTTATGATAGTCACAGAGAGAGAGAGAGAGAGGCAGAGACACAGGCAGAGGGAGAAGCAGGCTCCATGCACCGGGAGCCTAATGTGGGATTCGATCCCGGGTCTCCAGGATCGCGCCCTGGGCCAAAGACAGGCGCTAAACCACTGCGCCACCCAGGGATCCCCTGTCCCCTTGCTTTAATAAAACCATCTTTTTTTTTTTTTGCACCAAAAATATTTGCTCTTACTATATATGTTAAGTTTAAAATTACAAGACTTCATATGTAATAGGACTTGGCATCCCTGAAAATTATTTATGATAGTACCAAACTCTTCAATGTCTCCAGAGATGGGGAATACTTTTGTTTTGGTACATAGAGACAATTTGAGGGACTTCACCTTGGTCTCTCATATCATAATAATCCTCACTTTATAGATTGAGGAACTATGTACAGATATGCTGGGGACTGAATATGTCTGTTCCAACTGCATTCCAGAACTGAAGAAATAGACACAGGGAAGGTAGGTGCCAATGTGTCCACTGAGAAAAAGATCTAAGCCTTTTTAAAATTCCAATAATGTGATTTCTGAAAATTTCTAACTGGTGGACCTCAATGACTTTTGAATTTTCAGGAATTGCTTGAAGTTCTGAGCAATGTCCAACCATCCCATAGAAGTATGATTTCTCTTGTTTCCCATAAAATTTCTTCTTTATAAACTGGATTCATATCCTATTGAGTCTTGAATGACCTTCCTTACTGCATATCACTAGATTAGCTCTAGAGAATATGTTAGGTCTACTTTCTATTTGATGTTTAGATCATTTTATTTCAATCTTATTTTCTGCTGAATTGCACTGTGTGTATATGTGTTTTCCTTTCTAAACTATCTCAAAGTAATTTATCTTTTTTTGCCATTTTAATTCCGATGTTTGTTTTCTTCTGAGTCTTTGATGCAATAGTTTGAGTTTACTTATTATTCCATAATATAACTACTATATAACTACAAAAAATTTAATTTGTCAATTAATTTTGGCTAAGTGATATCTAACATAAAATACCATTATTTTATTCTCATTTTATGTTTTCAACACAACTCAACAAATTAGCACTTATTTACTTATTATAATGTCTCCTACATATTATACAAGTCATTGCCTATTACTTAAATCTATGTTATTATTGGGCCATTTTAGAAAAAAAATAAAGCTTTTTTTTCCCACCTTTCAGATTATTAATTCTAGTTCTAAAAACTAATTACCCCTTTCTGAACATGTCGTAAAGTTAGAATGACTAAACACTTGTAGTATATATCTCTGCTTATTGACCACCTTTGCAAATGTAAAAAATGAAATCATAGATATTTAACAAAAGTTATTATTAATATTAACACTTCACTTGTCCACATACCAGTGAATACTATATCCTTAAAATATTGGATGGAAAAAGAGAGAATAAAATAGAAATAGTAAAACATGTTAAGTAAAAGTAACCTTACATTTTGCATTATCTTCTTATCTACTATCATCATGTCTATTTTATTGGTTATACTTAGTATAATATACATTTAAATATTTATGTTTTCTCTTATGAAACTGAAATTTCAAATGTATTTCACATTCAAATAATGAAACATACTTCACATGAAAGACAAAATATAACTGTTAGATATATATTATCTAATAAATATGCATAGTATATTTGGATGAATATTATATTTTATAAAATCTTGTTATTTTGACTTTTTAATCTTTCTAAAAATATGTTGTTGTATCTCTTGTTCTAAAACCTCTTATGATTTCAGGGAATTTACTTTCTCCTTTTGTTGCTTTTGCCGGTTGCTATGCAACATAAATATATACTCTGCTCTGATTTTTTTTTAATTTAGATTCTTTACTGTCATTTCCTTCACATTATTAAAATTACTGTATTCGTGAGAAAAATATACATGATGGTGTTAGTCAATTAAAAGTAATATTTCGGGGATCCCTGGGTGGCGCAGCAGTTTGGCGTCTGCCTTTGGCCCAGGGCGCGATCCTGGAGACCCGGGATCGAATCCCACATCGGGCTCTCTGTGTGGAGCCTGCTTCTCCCTCTGCCTATGTCTCTGCCCCTCTCTCTCTCTCTCTCTGTGTGACTATCATAAATAAATAAAAATTTAAAAAAAATAAAAATAAAAGTAATATTTCTTGTTAGTCATTATATTATTAACAATTAAAATTAATCTTTGTCTTATTTTGTCTATGCATATTCATTTTGATTTTAGAATTTAAAAAAAATTGAAATTTCATTACTATAGGAATGTTAGGGAGGAGGGGCAAGATGGCGGAGGAGTAGGGTCCCCAAATCACCTGTCCCCAACAAATTACCTAGATAACCTTCAAACCATCCTGAAAATCTACGAATTCGGCCTGAGATTTAAAGAGAGACCAGCTGGAATGCTACAGTGAGAGGAGTTCACGCTTCTATCAAGGTAGGAAGACGGGGAAAAAGAAATAAAGGAACAAAAGGCCTCCGAGGGGGAGGGGCCCCGGAGGAGCCGGGCTGAGGCCGGGGCGAGTGTCCCCAGGACAGGAGAGCCCCGTCCCGTCCCGGAGGAGCAGGAGCTGCACCAACCTCCCCGGGCGGAAAGGGGCTCGCAGGGAGTTGGAGCAGGACCCAGGAGGGCGGGGATGCCCTCGGGCTCCCGGGGACACTAACAGACACCTGCGCCCCGGGAGAGTGCGCCGAGCTCCCTAAGGGCTGCAGCGCGCACCGGAGCAGTTCGGAGGGGCTCGGGAGCGGCTCCAGGGAGGGAGCTGCGGGGCGGGAGCGCAAATCCACCAGCGCAGGCCCCGGAGCACAGGGCGCTGGGACACAGCCCAGGATCCGGCCTCCCCCGGGACAGGCAGAGGCCGGGAGGGCCCGAGACAGCAAGGACGCTCCTGCCCCGAGCTGAGCAGATCAGCGGCCCCGCCCCGGAGCCTCCAGGCCCTGCGGACGGAGAGCCGAGAGCCCCGAGCCCCGTAGTTCCTGCGGAGGCTGAATCCAGGCTTCCAGAGCTGCCATAGCAACTGCGGCTGTTCCTCCTGGGGCCCCACGGAGTAAACAACCCCCGCTGAGCCCTGCAGCAGGCAGGGGCAGAGCAGCTCCCCCAAGTGCTAACACCTGAAAATCAGCACAGCAGGCCCCTCCCCCAGAAGACCAGCTGGACGGACCAGTTCCAGGGGAAGTCAAGGGACTTAAAGTCTACAGAAATACTCCCCCGTGGTTTTTTTTTTTTCTTTCTTTTCTTTTTTCTTTTCTTTTTGATTTCTGATTGCTTCCCCCACCCCCTTTTTTTTTCACCTTTCTTTCTTTTTCTTTCCCTTTTTCTTCTCTTCTTTCCTTTTTCTTTTCTTTTTCTTTTTTCTTTTTCTCTTTTCTTTCCTTCTCTCTCTTTCTCTCCTTTTCCCAACACAACTTGTTTTTGGCCACTCCGCACTGAGCAAAATGACTAGAAGGAAAACCTCACCTCAAAAGAAAGAATCAGAAACAGCCCTCTCTCCCACAGAGCTACAAAATCTGGATTACAATTCAATGTCAGAAAGCCAATTCAGAAGCACTATTCTACAGCTACTGGTGGCTCTAGAAAAAAGCATTAAGGACTCACGAGACTTCATGACTGCAGAATTTAGATCCAATCAGGCAGAAATTAAAAATCAACTGAATGAGATGCAATCCAAACTAGAAGTCCTAACGACGAGGGTTAACGAGGTGGAAGAACGACTGAGTGACATAGAAGGCAAGTTAATGGCAAAGAGGGAAACTGAGGAAAAAAGAGATAAACAATTAAAGAACCATGAAGACAGATTAAGGGAAATAAATGACACTCTAAGGAAGAAAAACCTACGTTTAATTGGGGTTCCCGAGGGCGCCGAAAGGGACAGAGGGCCAGAATTTGTATTTGAACAAATCCTAGCTGAAAACTTTCCCAATCTGGGAAGGGAAACAGGCATTCAGATCCAGGAAATAGAGAGATCCCCCCCTAAAATCAATAAAAACCGTTCAACACCTCGACATCTAATAGTGAAGCTTGCAAATTCCAAAGATAAAGAGAAGATCCTTAAAGCAGCAAGAGACAAGAAGTCCCTGACTTTCATGGGGAGGAATATTAGGGTAACAGCAGACCTCTCCACAGAGACGTGGCAGGCCAGAAAGGGCTGGCAGGATATATTCAGGGTCCTAAATGAGAAGAACATGCAACCAAGAATACTTTATCCAGCAAGGCTCTCATTCAAAATGGAAGGAGAGATAAAGAGCTTCCAAGACAGGCAGGAACTGAAAGAATATGTGACCTCCAAACCAGCTCTGCAAGAAATTTTAAGGGGGACTCTTAAAATTCCCCTTTAAGAAGAAGTTCAGTGGAACAATCCACAAAAACAAGGACTAAATAGATATCATGATGACACTAAACTCATATCTGTCAATAGTAACTCTGAACGTGAACGGGCTTAATGACCCCATCAAAAGGCGCAGGGTTTCAGACTGGATAAAAAAGCAGGACCCATCTATTTGCTGTCTACAAGAGACTCATTTTAGACAGAAGGACACCTACAACCTGAAAATAAAAGGTTGGAGAACCATTTACCATTCAAATGGTTCTCAAAAGAAAGCAGGGGTAGCCATCCTTATATCAGATAAACTAAAATTTACCCCGAAGACAGTAGTGAGAGACGAAGAGGGACACTATATCATACTTAAAGGATCTATCCAACAAGAGGACTTAACAATCCTCAATATATATGCCCCGAATGTGGGAGCTGCCAAATACTTAAACGAATTATTAACCAAAGTAAAGAAATACTTAGATAATAATACACTTATACTTGGTGACTTCAATCTAGCTCTCTCTACCCTCGATAGGTCTTCTAAACACAACATCTCCAAAGAAACGAGAGCTTTAAATGATACACTGGACCAGATAGATTTCACAGATATCTACAGAACTTTACATCCAAACTCAACTGAATACACATTCTTCTCAAGTGCACATGGAACTTTTTCCAGAATAGACCACATACTGGGTCACAAATCGGGTCTGAACCGATACCAAAAGATTGGGATCGTCCCCTGCATATTCTCAGACCATAACGCCTTGAAATTAGAACTCAATCACAAGAAGAAGTTTGGAAGGACCTCAAACACGTGGAGGTTAAGGACCATCCTGCTAAAAGATAAAAGGGTCAACCAGGAAATTAAGGAAGAATTAAAAAGATTCATGGAAACTAATGAGAATGAAGATACAACTGTTCAAAATCTTTGGGATGCAGCAAAAGCAGTCCTGAGGGGGAAATACATCGCAATACAAGCATCCATTCAAAAACTGGAAAGAACTCAAATACAAAAGCTAACCTTACACATAAAGGAGCTAGAGAAGAAGCAGCAAATCGACCCGACGCCCAGCAGAAGAAGAGAGTTAATTAAAATTCGAGCAGAACTCAACGAAATTGAGACCAGAAGAACTGTGGAACAGATCAATAGAACCAGGAGTTGGTTCTTTGAAAGAATTAATAAGATAGATAAACCATTAGCCAACCTTATTAAAAAGAAGAGAGAGAAGACTCAAATTAATAAAATCATGAATGAGAAAGGAGAGATCACTACCAACACCAAGGAAATACAAACGATTTTAAAAACATATTATGAACAGCTCTACGCCAATAAATTAGGAATGTTAGGATTTTTTTTTTTAGGATTTTATTATAAAATTACAAGAGTGTATCAGCTTTCAGAGTACTAGAACTGCACATCAAACTGAAACCAAATGTATTTGTTTATTAATCATTGTTTCCTTTAGCTACCCTCCCATTAGCTCATTGTTCTGATATGCAAGCTTTAAACATATAGATATGTTTTTAATTAATGAAATATTCTGTAGATTTAATTTTATGGACTGGTAATTAATCTAAAGATAGATCAATATATCTTTTTCATGGTTAAAATATTGGCGTGGCACCTTAAGTCTGAAAACAGTTATTACATTTTGATACAGAGAGAATTCACTGGTTCAGGTTGCACTAAGGTAAAAAAAGGGTCAGGGGCAAGGAACAATGGAAGGAAAAAAGATAAGAAAAAAAAAAAGAGTCCAGAAGGAAGAAATTAATTTGTAGTTTACACTAATCTGTTAGAATTTTTTGGATTTTTAAATTTTATTTAACCTTAGTTAATTAACATATAATGTATTATTAATTTCAGTGGTAGAGGTCAGTGATTGATCAGTCTTATATAATACCCAGTACTCATTATATCACATGCCCTCCTTAATGTGTATCACCCAGTTACCCCCACCTCCTCTCACCACCTCCTCTCCTCCAGCAAACTTCAATTTGTTTCCTATGATTAAGAATCCTTTATGGTATGTCTCCCTCTGTGATTTCATCTTTTTTATTTTTGCCTTTCTTCCCCCATGATCTTCTGTTTTGTTTCTTAAATTCCACATATGAGTGAAATCATATGATAATGGTCTTTCTCTGATTGACTTACTTCATTTAGCATAATATCCTCTAGTTCTCTCTGTGTTGTTGCAAATGGCAAGATTTCATTTATTTTTTAAAGATTATATTTATTCATGACAGACACACAGAGAAAGGCACAGAGGCAGAGGGAGAAGCAGGCTCCTCACAAGGAGCCCAATGTGGGACTCCATCCCAGGACTGGGATCACACCCTGAGCCAAAGGCAGACACTCAACTGTTGAGCCACTCAGGTGTCCCAGATTTCATTTCTTTTTGATTTTTGAGGAATATATATATATATATATATATATATATATATATATATATTCATTCTTTATCCATTCATCTATGCATATAATATAATATATTATAATCCATATTATATATATATGTATATATATTCTTTATCCATTCATCTATCGATGGACATCTGGGGTCTTTCCATAGTCTGGCTATTATGAACATTGTTGCTATAAACATTGGGTGCAGGTGCCCCCTCAGATCACTACCTTTGTATCTTTGGGAAAATTCCCAGTGATGAACTTTCTGGGTCCTAGGGTAGCTGTATCTTCAACTTTTTGAGGAACCTCCACATTGCTTTCCAGAGTGACTACATCAGTTTGCATTCCCACCAACCAGGTAAGAGGGTTCCATTTTCTCCACATTCTCACCATCATCTGTCATTTCCTGGTGGTTAATTTTAGCCATTCTGACTGGTGTGAGGTTGTATCTCATTGTAGTTTTGATTTGTATTTCCCTGATAGCAAGTAATATTGAGCATTTTTTCATATGTCTGTTAGCCATTTATATGTCTTCTTTGGAGAAATGCTTATTCATGTTTTCTGCCAATTTATTAACTGGATTATATGTTCTTTGGATGTTGAGTATGATTTTTTAATAGATTTTAGATGCTAGTCCTTTATCTGATATGTCATTTGCAAATATTTTCTCCCATTCTGTCAGCTGTCTTTTGGTTTTATTGAGTGTTTCCTTTGCTCTGCAAAAGCTTTTCATCTTAATGAATTCATAAGAGTTCATTTTTGCCTTTGTTTCCCTTGCCTTTGGAGAAGTGTGTAGCAAGAACATGCTGCAGCCAAGGTCACAAAGTTTACCGCCTGTGTTCTTCTCTAGGATTTTGATGGATTCTTACCTCACATTTAGATGTCTCATCCATTTTGAGTTTACCATTGTGTATGGTATAAGAAGATGGCTTAGCTTCATTCTTCTGTATGTGACTGTCCAATATTCCCAACGCTATTCATTGAAATTACTGTTTTTTTCTTCCATTGGACATTTTTTCCTGCCTGTTGAAGATGAGTTGACCATAGAGTTGAGGGTCCATTTCTGGGTTCCCTATTCTGTCCCATTCATCTATATGTCTGTTCTTATGCCAGTACCAACAAAATCAATAAAATATAGGTCAATACCCCAATGTAAAATAGTGAAATTTGCAAATCTCAGAGATAAAGAGAAAATCCTGAAAGCAGCTGTTACAAGAAGTCTGTAACCTACAAGTGTAGAAAATTTGACTGGCAGTAGACCTTTCCACAGAGACCTGGCAGACCAAAAAGGACTGGCATGATACATTCAGGGTGCTAAGTGAGAAAAATATGCAACCAAGAATACTTTATCCACCTAGGATGTCATTCAAAATAAAAGGAGAGATAAAAAGCTTCCAGAACACACAGAAACTAAAAGGATTTGTGATTATCAAACCAGCCCTATAAATATATATATTTAAACCAAAGAGTATCATAAGAGATGAGGAAGGACAGTAAATCATAATTCAAGCACCTATCCAACAAGAAGATCTAACAATTGTAAATAGTTAGGTCCCTAACATGGAAGTAGCCAATTAATATAAACTGATTAAAAGGGCAGCCCAGGTGGCTCAGCTGTTTAGCACCACCTTCCGCCCAGGGTGTGATCCTGGAGTCCCAGAATCGAGTCCCACATAGGGCTTCCTGCATGGAGCCTGCTTCTCCCTCTGCCTGTGTCTCTGCCTCTCTCTCTCTCCCTCTCTCTCTCTCTCTCTCTCTGTCTCTCATGAATAAATAAATAAAATCTTTAATAAATAAATAAATAAAACAATTAAAAATAAAATTAAAGAAACACATTGATAATAATAACAATAAGAGTAGGAAACTTACCCCACTCACAGCAATGAACAGATCATCTAAGCAGAAGATCAACAAGGAAACAAGAACTTTGAATGTAACAACAGATCAGATAGACTTCATAAATAAATACAGATCATTCCACCCTTAAGCAACAGAATACACATTCTTCTCGACTGCACATGGAACATTTTCCAGAATAGATCACATTCTGGATCACAAATCAGGTCTCAACGTGCACTCAAAGATTGGGATCATTCCCTGAATATTTTCAGACCACAGTGCTTCGAAACTGGAGCCCAATCACAAGAGGGAATTTGGAAAGAACCCAAATACATGGATGTTAAAGAGCCTCCTACTAAACAATGAATGGATCAACCAGGAAATTAAAGATAATTAAAAAAAATCATGAAACACATGAAAATGAAAACACAACTGTTCAAAACATTTGGGATGCAGCAAAGATGGTCCTAAGAGGGAAATATATAGCAATACAAGCCTTTCTCAAGAAAGGTCTCAAGCATACAACTTAACTTTACACCTAAAGGATCTGGAGAAAGAAGAGTAAATTAGGCAATCTGGAAGAAATGGATGCATTCCTAGAGACATTAAAACTACCAAAACTGAAACATGAAGAAATAAGAAACTTGAACAAGCCAGGAAATTGAAGCAGTCTCCCCAGAAAATAAGAGTCCAGGGCCAGATGGCTTCCCAGAGGAATTCTAACAAACATTTAAAGAAGAATTAATACCTATTCTTCTGAAGCTGTTTCAAAAAATAGAAATGGAAGGAAAACTTCCAAACTCATTCTATGAGGCCAGAATTGCCTTCATCCTAAAACCAAAGACCCCACCAAAAAAAGAGAATGATAAACCAATCCCTGATGAACATGGATGCCAAAATTTTCACCAAGATACTAGCCAGTAGTATTTAACAGTACATTACAAGATTATATACCACAACCAAGTGACATTTATTCCTGAGCTGTAAGGGTGGTTCAACATCCACAACTCAATGAACATGATACATCACATTAACAAAAGAAAGGACAAGAACCACATGATCCTCTCAATAGATGCAGAAAAAGCATTTGACAAAATACAGCACCCTTTCTTCATTAAAACTTTCTACATCATAGGGATTGAGGGAGCATACCCCAATATCATAAAAGCCATATACAAAAAGCTGACAGTGAATATCAGTTTCAATGGGGAAAAACTGAAAGCTTTTCCCCTAAGGTCAGGAACATGGCAGGGATGTCCACTGCCACCACTGCTGTTTAACATAGTATTAGTAGTCCTGGCCTTAGCAAGCAGACAACAAAAATAAATAAAAGCCATCAAATTGGCAAAGAAGTCAAACTCACTTTTATAGATGGCATGATACTCTGTATGGAAAATCCAAAAGTCTCCACCCCAAAATTGTCTGAACTCACAGAAGAATTTGGTAAAGTGGCAGGATATATAATTGGTGCACAGAAATTAGTTGCATTTGTATACACTAACAAGAAGAGAGAAGAAAGAGAAATTAGGGAGTCAATCCCATTTATGATTGCACCCAAACCCATTAGATACCTAAGAATAAACCTAACCAAAGAGGCAAAGGATCTGTACTCAAAAAACTATAAAACATTCATGAAAGAAATTGAGGAAAATGCAAAGAAATGGAAAAAAGTTCCATGCTCATGGACTGGAAGGACAAATAATGTTAAGTTGTCTATACTAGATAGAGCAATCTATACGTTTAATGCAATCCCTATCAAAATCCCACCAATTTGTTTCACAGTGATTGAACAAATAATCCTAAAATTTGTATGGAACCTGAAAGGACCCCAAATAGCCAAAAGTATGTTGAAAAAGAAAACCCAAACTGATGGAATCACAATATGGACTTCAAGGTCTGTTACAAAACTGTCATCTGTTATATATTTTTGACACAATTTACCCATGCAAGTATGCTATCTAGGTCATACTTAGGTGCTAATAGTTCCAGTATTACTCAACCTTCTCTATCAGTGTCATGTAGCAGTAAAGCTCAACTTTATTTGAAAGCAATCTGAATACTGTACCAATAGTTTATGACGATAAAACAGTAAACTTTGGCAATTAATGTGTTGATGAATGGAAAAATGGCTCCCCATGGACAGGAGATGGAAGGGACACAGATATGTAACACATTTTAGCAATGACAATAAATGAATGGTCATCTGCTCATACAGCATAGAAAGAAGTAGATAATTTACAATATCAAAAATAGATAAAAATGTATATGTATATGTGTGTGTGTAGGTATGTATATTTTTACTGATTTGTAAATACAGAAAAATAATCTAGGAAAAATGTGAGGGTACCAATCTCTTCCTAAGTAGATTTATTTATAAATGTATCAATATTGGCCCCAAAGAGACTGATTATCACTGTCAGCAGCTGACTTCATTAATGTGGAACTTTTTAAGAAGTACTGAAATACTTGCTTGTGTTCTAAAAATAGTTTAAGGAGTTACATTTTTCAATTATTATTTTGTGTGAGTGCTGTTAACTGTGCCGAGACTTCCCTCTTAACGGGGGGTAAAAGACAAAAGACCGGTATGATAAAAATGCATGTATGATAGAGAAAAATGAAATCACAAAAATTGTACAGTATAAACATAATTCTTTACTCTCCACAAGTTATGCTATGCTCCAATTTGAATGAAACTCCAAATCATATTTAATTATTAATTTAACCACCTATCTTCCTCATAATTTGAGGACTCTTGGTGAGAACACAATATAGATATTCCCTGATCATTTAAAATCAAAACTATTCATACTGAAAATGGGGTACAAATGGCCAACCTAGAGCATACATAATTCCTAAATTTAAGCTATTTGACAGACTGTCAAGTTAGCTTTTCTAATTTGCTAACGGTTTATCTTTCCCATTTTCCAAACCCTTCCTCCTCTCAGCTCACTTCTCACTCAGAATTCATGCCATGTTTATAATACAAATAATGTAATGAAAGTAAAGCCAAAAATCAACCAAGATGTCTTGCTTTAAAAAAAAAGAATTGAGCCATGTAGTACCCCATATTCTCAATGCATAGTAATTTTAAGCCATTATAAAAAGAAAATATAAGAAAAAGAAAACAAATTTATCATAAAATACTGTTAACATTTGCTACATCTACTTCCTGGTCTCTATCTTTGTTTTCTGATTGTGTTTACAAAACATATACTGAAGAAAACCCTTTGTAGGGGATGATCAGCTTAAATAATCACTTTTGTCTGAAAATCATCCTCTTACAGAACTGGGTAGAGACTACCATATTTGTATTACTTAGTCCCCTACACTCTCTGGCCATGATTTATGATAGTATTGGTTACCTGCTGACAATAAGTTTAGTGATTCATGCTTTGGTGATTTGAAATTATGAGTGAGAGATTCTAGTTTCTTCTGAATATTTTTTAAAAATCATAGTTATTTAAATGTGGCCTACCATCTTTTACCATATACTCACAATAACCAAACTATTCAAAATGCTGAAAGATGAGTAAATTAGCTATGGATAGGGGAAAGTAATTTTTATATTAGATCCTAAGAGAAAGATACCAAAACAGTGGCTTTCTGAACTCAACACCATGTTCCCAACCTTATTTCCATCTTTGGGGTGATTACAATACATTCTTATATGTAGCTTAGTAAATTGCCCATTAGAAGTATCATTTTCTTGCTTAGAGTGTCTCAAATTTGTTTCTTTACTTGAAACAAATAAATCTGAAATGAGATATATTTTACCTTGTAACTTTATCAGCTTTAAAATATAACTATTGTTTGTGCTAGGGAAAACTAATATCCTGGAATTGATGGATAAAATCTATTTTTGAAAATCTAAGAAAAAAATTCATAGCAGGGAACTAGTCTGCAAATATTTTCATATACTAATACACATAATTTAAAAAATGGGTATTAATTAAACATAAGCACACAAAACAACAATTTGCTAATAATAGAGGTATAAACAGAAGTCTAACTATAGACTTTATTAGAATTTCTGCTTAAGAACTTATTTCAATGTAAATATATTCAAATCTTGGCTAAGCTAACAAAATAAAGGATAATGTTTAGCCTATTTATTCAAAAAACAGGTTGATCCATGTGTTTGTTTTAGGGGGTACTCATGGCATTATCGGGGGAAATTTTTCCAAATAGAAAGCCAAGGTAATAATCCAGGAATAGCAAGACTATTTGACCTCAAATTATATCTCAGCTTCTGAGATACCTTCATGTGCATGAGATGGAACCACCAGGAAGAAGCATTTTCCAACTGAGCTGGTATATCCTGAAATGGCTAGTCAGAAAATGATTTCAAATAGTTTAAATCTGGTAACCTAATTGTTTCTTGCCTAACATCCTTTTTCAATGTATTAAAACAATGTAAATAGCTCCAAAAAAGTGACAATATGTACAAGTTGAGCCATGGAAACCTATTATATACTTTCTATAAATAGGGCTGAATACCCACGTCCTTAAGGTGACATAAAATGTGATGACCTTCTCTGAAGAAAGTTTGTACCAATTCAGCTTTCAATGAATATTTTATGAAAATGGTTATGTGCACTTCTTCATTCTTATGAAATCTGGTTGAATGCCTCAACCTATTAGGTTTCATTGTAATTTCATTTTATTACAATGATGTGTTACAATATGTTATTACTTTATTTTAGAAATGTCATTTCATTTATTACAAATGAGAATTAATGTCTTTCCATGCTTATTGCCAGAAACATTGATAGAATGGGGAAAGACTAGATGGATGAATAGTTATTTATTATTATTTTACTTCTACTTTTCAAAATCTCCTGCTCAAGTATTTTTATTTCTATACTTAGATTTTTTTTAATTCATTAATTCTAAAAGTACCTTAGATATAGCATATGAATTTTCATGCTGAATTTTAATTGCATTTACATTTGTACTTTATGAAATTTTAAAATATTTTCACAAAACATCTAATCTTTTTAAAATTATTATTACTTTGTTTATGTACTTAGAATGTCTTGCCTCTACTTAGACTGGTTATAACCTATAATTTTTTGTTATTTTTTTATATTAAATCATTAACTTACTTCAATTCACATTGAGTAAAGCAAGTTTCTTATGACTCTATTTAGTCATATTGAAAATAATAGTTAAATAAATGAAATTCCCATCATTCACAGGTTTGAATAACCACTTTAACCTACATGTTAATCTTTTAGAGATTCCTAGCCTATTAGGAAGAATTTTTTTTCCTGTTTCTTAAATAAAATTATTTTATAAAGTAATTGTGTGAAAGTTTCAGAATTCCGAAGGAGAGACATCAAAACATCAAGCAGGATTTTTAACCAACTTTACTTTTAAAAAGAAAGTAATTTTTAAGAGTAAGTTAGACATTACTCTTGATTTTTCAGGCCTATTCTGATAAATTTTCTCTTTCTTTCAGAATCTGAAAAGTACAGACTAATCTGTCTTAGGAGAGACAGACGGAGAAAAGCTCATCCATACATAAGCTCCCAGTACACTCTTTTTCCAGGGTGAAATGACATGGTCAATTGCCTCAATAAGCAAGATGATTGACAACAATAACGTTCAACTCAAATTTCTTATCTGGGGATATGAGTGTCAGGCCTCCTCAGTGCTCCAGGAAAAAAAAATTTATTTTTGTAAAATCTATGTATAATCTCTTAAATTGTAAAGCAAGATTGAATCATCTTCAGAATGAGCCTATAACAGCTGGAACATTAAGAAATCTTTTATTCTGGGCTTGTAACAAACACAAACATCATAATTCCCATGACTCCAGAGTAGCTTCCATCCACATCAAATAAACACGTTTTATTTTTATTTTTTTAAATCTCCAGTTAACTTATGAGCTATTGAAGTAAAAAAATACTTGGTGATTTGAAGCTAAAATTTTCCTATGTATGCTCCACATTTTTACATGTTTCTTGGCTGAAAATTTCAATTTATATAACCATTGTTCTTTCTTATTGTAGTATTCTGATAGAGACAATTAAGTGTCCTTATATAACAAAAGAAGGCTTGTCACCTTGTCAGCAATGTATTCACAGCTGTGTAACTCAAAGCAGGTTGCAGTTCCCAGGACTGTATAACTCCAAATACCTGTAAATTCTCTTTTTAAAAAGACCATGGTTGAGTCCTTTTCTCTGCTAATGACAACAAACAACCTCCTGGGGAGTTATTCACTTTTTCTCTAAGTAACTCCCTTTATTTTTTTTTCTTTTTGAGTCATTTATGCAACCGATAGTGACATATTACTTTACTCTTGCACAATCAATAATACAGTGGTTTATCACTGGCTCCACATGTACAAATTAGCACTCAGAAAATTCAGCCAGGATGTAGGACATGGAAAGACTGTCTAAAATACAGAATAGAATGACCTTCAATTTTCACATTTGATGTTGCAACAGAATAATTCATTATTATGAAGAAGTTGAGTTTCTATTTCTTCACTAGATAAAGAAACATGTCAGAGTTAATACCCAAGGTGACACAGCAGATAATTACCAAGTATTCCACCCAAGGTGTCCCATATTGTGTGTCTTGCTTTAAAATTATGGCACCAGAAGGCACATTTGCTTCTGTAATATGTTTTTGCATTTTCATTTAGCTAATCAAATTCTTTTGGTTAAAGTCTTTGTAGTACTAATTATTTTCCCTAGATATCTCTTTATTTTCTCCTCATTGTTTTGTACTAATAAGGAACCTGAGGTCGTCAATGTCTTAAGTTTGTAAGGATATAAAGTTCTTAAGTAAATTGTTAGAAGAAGGATCTCAGCATGGGAGCAAACCCAACAAACTTTGAGTGATATGTTCATGGTAGCAAGCACCATCAATTACAATTAGCAAGTACTACTCTACGTTATACATTATGCTAACATACACAATATGGCTAAACTATTCCTGAAAGAAAGGTTCATCAGCGAACTTGTGCATGTGTAAGAATATTTGACTTAAGATACCTATAGACATAACGTGTGTCTATGCGTGTGTGTGCATGTATTTAAATTAATATGCAGACAGAATCTAAACAGCCTTCCCTATGTTTACTGGCAGTAGTAAAGCCACAAAATGCACTAAAATAAAGAATAGGGTTTCAGGGTTTCAGCTATAAACAGTTATTTATGATAAAAGCAATTCAGAAGAATCATTAATCTCAAGGTGAAGTCTGGATATCAACTTGTATTGCTATAGATTAAAAGATGGTATGATAGTCCAAGCTTGAATATATGCCATTATATGGTAGTTTAAAGAATTGGAGGACATTTATTGCACTATAGGTTTTTGTTTGATTTTTCCAAAGTTTTGCCAAAGGTGCCTCTTAAATTGACATAACCCATAAATAGGAAACACCTTGCTTTTTTCCCCTTAATTACCTGTATGAAAGTTTCTGAAAAAGTTATTGCCATTTTTAAAGCATGTACAGTAAACTCATTTCTTTTATTAAGATTTTAACTATTACAGTAAACTTCTAAAATTAATGGAGTACTATTCACTTGTTGAACACTTTTTCTGACACAGAATAGATTAATTGTGTCCCATATCTGAAACTGGGACATAATAGTAGGGGTTGTTGATTAATAGGATTATGTAATAGCATGGATTATGTTAGAGTTGATTCAGGCATGAAATTAAGGAATTTAGTACTAGAGGAACAAGTTGTAAGTAAGCTAATATTGGTGGCATTATCCCCTTAAATTTAGTAGAATCTCATGAAAATCTCAATAGTTTAGAATAATGTACAAGTAGTTAGGACTACAGATAATTTTTACATGATTTTTCATTTGCTTTCTTAGAAAGGTAATTAATGTTTACTTTTGTCTGCAGTAAATTTAATTCCACCACTTGAGCTATTATCATATTTGCAGAATTATGATATTCCTATCTTATCAGTGGGAGTTCAATACCTTAATGGTATCATTTTATAACATTTTATGAATAGTATTAGCATTCATTATTAGCAGAGATCAATCTTGCTCTAGATTTACTGAAAATTGATATTAAAAGCAAATGACTGGATATTTATTTATATTGCCATTATATTTTAAGATTTGTGTCTATAACATAAGTAAATTTCTGCTACAAGTAATAAAAACTACATGCATGAAAACTGCAAGGTATATTATGCAACTTTCAATGAACCCTATGAGTATGTACACATATAAATGCAATTACATATATATATATCAATATTTCAAATATATGCCTATGATAAACATGTTTGTATAATTAATGCAGTATTTTGATGTCCCAGAACATAAAAGTTCTTAGGGAAATCTAGATTTCATAATGCTCTAAAGCCTGAATAGGGAAGGTGAAGTTGATATATTCTTTGTCTCTTAAAGCAATACAAACCTGGGGCAGCCTGGGAGGCTTAGCGGTTTAGTGCCGCTTTCAGACCAGGAAGTGATCCTGGAGTCCCAAAATCCAGTCCCATGTTGGGCTTCCTGCATGGAGCCTGCTTCTCTCTCTGCATGTGTCTCTGCCTCTCTCTCTCTCTCTCTCTCTCTCTCTCTCTCTCTCTCTCTCTCATGAATAAATAAACAAAATCTTAAAAAAACAAACAGTACAACTAAATAAATTTTCCATGATTTTATAATTATTTGGTAGCTACATTTTATTTATGAATACTTGAAATTTTCAAGACTTTGGATCTTGTACATCCAATCTCCCCACAAGCAAGTCCTGCTACTGCCTTTCTTAATCACTACTCATGTGTCTCTGCTTTAGAAATTTAGAAATGAGTATGTAATGATTTAAAAAGCAAAATATGATTACTTGTTATTTAATAGGGAATGAGTAAAGAGGTTAATTTAAAAATACCAAAAGTTGAAGATTAGCTGTATATTAAAACATACAATAAATTCATATGTAATTTAATGTTATCACTGACTCCATGAAATAGAATATTTAAAACACTATTTTAAACTTAGCTAAACTCATTAACTGGAAATACTACATAGAGCTGAATTGTTCAGACAACTTAGGTTATTAACTTTATTAGACTTATTTAAAAAGTCAATCAAAGGTTCATTTTAAACATATTTTCATATGAATCAGACACTTTTCAACAAAATCATTCACATTTTTCTTATATCTTTGTATTTGGTCATGGAACAAAATGAGAAGAGAGATGTAAAGAAAAACAATATCCATCCTGACAGGCAAGATTATGTTAATGTTGGACTAACCAATGGAAAATATTTACTGAGCAAAAGTTTTAAATCCCTTGAAATTTAAGGACTACAAAGTATCTATGATCTTCTAAAGTTATTTTGATAAAAGTACTTGCATACTAACATTGAATATGCTTATTATAATTGTTACCTAATACTAAAACATTAAGACTTCAGACTTTGAGTAGACTCTTAACAAGTAATGTAATAAAAATAATATTCTCTTGAATTTTTTTAATTTGTGCTCACATGTTCATACTACAAAACAACACGTTAGGGAAATAGAAAGTACATAATAAGACTGGTATTTAAAAATGTCATATATAATGACAGTTCAGATAAACATCTATAAATTCATACATTTTAAAGAGTCTTTGAGGACCACCTAGGAAGATAGGATGGGAGAAAAAAGATATTCAATCATATAGAATATCTTTTGTGACAGACTTTCTGCTCTGAATAGTTGTCATCTACTCTCTGTGTGCAATAAAGTTATCTAGAGATAATTTTTTTAAGGAAAGAGTACTGACCCTACCACTATGTAGAGTATATACATATTCTTTCTGTAATAACTTGACTTTCTCTTATTTTTTACTCTAATATAATTTCTTGAATGTGAGATAAATGGTGGAATTCATCCATTTTACCATTATCTCAAATATTTCTAAGGTCTTTTATTTATATCTTAGCCTCCAGTGAGTAATTATAACTGATAACATTGAGACAGTTCCCTTTAACTGCAATTATTAAACTTCCTGAAAACATATGGGATTTTTTAAAAATTCAGTATGCCCATGGGATATAAAATTTTTGGTCATTGCAGAATTGATGCATATACACAATTGAAAGGATGACCAGCTTCCAATATTAAAATTCTTATTTTCTGAAAGTAGTCTGGTGTAACCAAATAGCATTTCTAACTCGTGAGGCCTGAGTTTTGAGAGTCTGATGAACATATTTAAATCAAAGTATCCCAAGGTGTGAAATTACAAACTAAAATAAATGTCAAATTAATGGAATTGTGGATATTTGGGGGAGATAAAGGATGACAATTTTAGCAGGATGATAAGTGTCAGCTTATACATTCTTGGAACATCAAATTGCAAAGTAAAAATTTCCCCAGGTGATCTTATTGCCTGTCTGCTCCTTTTATTATAATGCTATTTTTTGTGTTTGTTGTTTATTTTGCTTCTCTGACTTTGCCATCTTTTACCAGCACTTCCCCTTTAATGGTAACTTTATGAATTTTAATGTCTCACTTTCCCTTTCACCTACCCCAAGGCTATCATATAATTCATATATTTCTTTTGGTTTTCCTAGTGAAAAATCACTATGTTATTATGCAGTGGTATATTTGTATGAATTCACTTAAGTACATATTTTCTTTTACTTTTAAGTGATGTTTTCATATTCAAGGTCTGTAAATACTCTTGCCTAAAAACAAGAAGTAAGGCACTAGCTTAGTTCCTAATAGTTGCCATGTTCATATTAGCTGAATTTACACTGAACACATCCAAAACAAGATCATAGGAAAAAACATATGCTGTATGATATCTGCTGTTGTTATAATAGATTTTAGACTGATTTTAGACTGAGGAAATGAAAAATTCATCTTATTGCTTTAGGAAGGATTCTTTATGTTGTAAGCAACTGAATAAATGTAGTCAACCTGTTAAGATGTTTCCCTATCATAACATCGTGGGAAGTGGAGTTTACCATTGAAATTTCCTCTAGTTGCCAAATTTGATAGATTTTTTAAAAATTATTCTTTAAATATATTGTCTCCAGGCACTTGGTCACTTAAACATCGGGCTTTTGGTTTCAGCTCAAGTCATGATCTCATGGGTCATGAGATTTTTTTTGTGTTGGGCTCCTCGCTCAGCAGGGAGTCAGCTTGCTGATCCCCTCCCTCTGCCCCTCCCCTGACTTGTGCTCTTTCTCTCTCTCTCAAATATATATATATATATATATATATATATATATATATATATATATACATATATATATATTAAAGTCTCTAAACCATTTTTAATTTCCGAACCTTCATTTAAACATACACATTGAGAACTTCCTGTTTCTATTAGGACATGCATAGAGATTGAAAAGCATCATGCCCATCCTTCCATTCAGAGAAAAGCTGAACAAATTAGAAAATCAACAACTTCTTAGATATGCCAGAGAATGGAGGTTTACTTGATAAAGTCATACCCCTACCTGCAACTAGAAGTATGGGCAAATACAGAGAATCACAGCTTATCAGAAACAGAAGATGTGGGAGGAGGAATGGAAAGAAAATTTAAATGGTGATAGTTGATGAACTGTTGGTGGTTTTGTGTGGAGTAATTTGAGTTAAAAACTCCTGGGAACACAGCCATGGGTATCAATGTAGTGAGATTTGCCTCTAGGAGCTCTTCTCTTTTCCCAGGATAAAGATCTGAATAAGAAGCTCCTTCCATGATCCCAGCAAGAGGAGGGGAAAACTGTATTATGTGAAATATGCCCATGGAAAAATGATCATTTCGGAATATGTCCAAAACTTTTTGTTCTCTGCTAGCAGTCAAAGTATTTATTTGCCAGAGTTTAACACTAGAAATAGGAAAATAACCAACTTTAGCCCCCTTTCTCAATAAAAGATTGGAGGGAAGCTGAGAAGTACTTGTGAATCTCACAAGCCAGGGGCACAAGTCTAAAAAAGGCTGAGACCACTTAGAGAATTGTAGAAAGCTTCACCTGCACATAAACAGGATTCCTTTAGAATAACGGAGTATTATATCTAAAAGAATTACAAGGCACAGACTCCATTTAAGAAGGGAGATTATAGTAGGTTTAAATTTCTAAATTATGGTATGTTTGGAGTGTATATTTCTCAAATAGGGAAAACTGCACTATCTAGATTTGTCTAAAAGTCATAATAAAATCAGAAGAATTTCAAAAGTTAGGAAACTTAAAATGTCCTCATCACAAATTTAAAAAGCAGATCAATATACTTTATTTTTTATTTTTTAAAAAGTTTATTTTTTAAGTATATTTATTTTTAATTCAAGTGTAATTAGCATACAATATTGTATTAGTTTCAGTACAATATAATGATTCAACAATTCTACGCATTACTCAGCGCTTATGTATAGTCTTAATCTCCTTTACCTATTTTACTTATTTCAATATTCTTTATTTTTGTTAAAATTTTTATGGGTTCTTTATTGACATCTCTCTTCCTGGAGTTATCCACCAAACTTATCTTGTAAGAATTGTTTTTATGTCTAATAGTTGTATGTGTTTCTAAGTATTATGGATGAGCTTGCTCTTTTTAATCTGACATTGATACAATCTTATTGCATATAGTATTTTGAGTGTTGTCTCTTTTTGCTTCATATTATACTTACAAGATGTATCCCTGTTTTTGCATGCATTTACACTTCTTTAATCTTCATCCTTGCCTGGAGTTTCTATGAATACAAAAATATTATTTTTCATTTTTACTCTTAATGGATGTATTTTTTTCTGACTGAAGCTATTACAATTTGCTATGAACATTCCTATACATGAACTGTGATGTAAAACATTTTCACAAGTAGTAAAAATCAGGTAGTAAATGAAAATTGGCTCACTTTGAGATCTCTTTCAAAGTTTAGATCTTGGTTATTGAATACATTTTAACACTTTAGAACTGGTTTTATGTGAATTTACCACAGAATTGCTCAAGGAAAAATATGACTGCTGGGCAAAAAGCTTTGGAAGACAATTCAATGATAATCCTACAAAAGTAGAAGTCAAGATAAACTGATTTAAACCTCTGCATCCATTTTTATTCAGCACTTCCTCTGGGGCTGGATCGAAAATAGCAGTCATTTCTATGGCCAACCAGTTTGTGGAGCTCCTGGAAAACTCATGTTAAAACTGATTTTTTTTTTTTCTGGTATCAGTTTTCTCCAGACATGAGGTGCATGATGACAGAGCACAGAGCAGAAGGCCAGAAAGTAGAGAATATTGTGGAGGGGAGGCGACGTATGATGAACGTGAGAGAGCACATATTTGTGAGAAAATAGAGTGCGCTCACAGTTGTCATAGGAGTTGTAGAGGATCTAAGTAAACATGATGTGACATAAGGTATTTAAACAAGCTCTAGAGTTGCTAAAGCAAACCGTGCTGGCTATTTCAGTGTTTCCTTACTGCTTTCTGATTTTTACCACATCAGAAATTTTTAGATTTCTTGCCAGTGAAACATGGTTATGTCTGCCACGAACACATTTTCTTAAAAAGTGAAACGGGTGTCCTTTAACCATGTACTTTGTATTTTCTTTTCTTTGTATCCCTCTTTTCTTGTTCTTTTTATTTACATTACCTTCCTTGATAGTAAATGGCCATTTCTGATGCAGGATATATTTCCTTCAGATGGCACAAAAAAGCTCACTGATTTAGTTTCCCCACTTCATTATTTCCAAATTCTGGTATTGGTAATATTTATGTGATATATTTACTTCTTATCTGCATTGAAAAATGTCTTTTTAAAAAAACTTATATAATTTCCCCATTATCTTTAATCTGGTTATAATTAAGTATGTAGTTGGTTAAAATGTTTAGACTTAGGATTTTAGTTTCTATTTTAAATTTAAGCCAATTCTAAGGAAAGCAGAATCATGTAAGCCAATAAATTTAAAATGTGCAATATTTGTTACTGTGAACTAATACTTTTATAATAAACATTGTTTAAAGATGTTTGTATAATTTTAGTGAATAAGAATATTCCCCTTTATAGCTGTACAAAGTTTTCATAGCTTCTACATTTTTGTCACTAGCTTACAAAAATGGTATGCTTGTAAAACGCATACAAAAATAAAATTTTGCAAATGCCAACTACATAATCAATTGTTAATAACAGGGTAATATTTCAACTACTACAGTGATGTCCTTTTGTCATGCCTAGAAATTAATTTATTGAAGAAAATCATTACAAACCAGACTGTCAATAGCCATTAAGATTATATATAATTCAAATAGTAACAGATTTATTAATTGAACACAGATAATTGTATTATCTGATGTAAGATGGAAAAAAAAACTTCCTTGGCTTTGAGTGTCTAGAATGCCAATCTCTATTCATAGGATTGCAATAAATTTAAACCAATAGCAGTAAAACATGCTAACGATTTATTTGCTAACAATTTAATATATTGATAACAAGTGTAAAGAGCAACTTGGTGTAAAAATCTTTTTCAACTTATGGGTAGTATTTATATGTGTGATATAGAGATAGGTATAGATATGAATATAGATATAGCTTTTATCACCATTTCATTAAATTATTTAATATATATTATTTCATATATTAAAATATCATAAAACATGTCTAAAAATATAAATGGCATAGAAAGTATTTTCAGTGTTTCCATTTACTGTTTACTAATTCTAAAATCCAAAGAGAAGTAGCTGAGTGTGGATAAAATGACAGTTATGTATCTCATTAATTCAATATAATGTCAAGAAAGAACTCATTCATCATACAATATTTCTCAGCAAAATATTAGTTGATAGACCAATTTGTAAAGTAATAGGTAAATGCTTGCTCCTACTGTTAGAGCATAGGTGAAATAAAATTAAAGATGCACATTTTAATTACTGCAATTGCAAAATGTTTTGTCTTTCCAAAATTCTTTTTTTTTTTTTTTTGTCTTTCCAAAATTCTTTAAAAGCTCTCACACTGCTACATTTTTTAGGTAGTCTTCTGCCATTTTTGCAATTTCTACTGATTAAATTTTCTTATTTTATCTGCCCAGAAGTTCACGACTTATCTGTGACTATGACATATATTAAAAATTATTTTCCCAATTATTTTGACAGAGTAACCTTTCAGAGGTTTTATTTTGAACAAATAGCATACTTTGGTCACCTGCTAACTACTGTAGAGTATAGAGCCTGTTTAACCTACTTAATAAACATTTATAATTATCACAAAGACTTCCACTGGGCTTCAAATATTACCACTCTAAAACAAACAAAAGGAATATGAATATATTATATCATTGAAAGCAATATTTTATGAAACAAGTTACCTTTTTCATGTTGTTGAATTTAGTAGAGTTTGTGTGAAATATTTCACATGTTCATAAAGGGGAAAACTAATACAATGCATAAGGAAGGTAAATTGAAATGATTACAAGCCTAGGCTACGGAGCCAGATTGCTTGGGCATAGCCTGATTCCACCACTTGCTTGTGAACTTTGTTATGAACTTTATTTTGTCTCAGTCTCTTCACTTAATAGAATGGGAATAATTCCCTTTTCAGAAGATTATTTTTAGGATTTAATGTACTAGTAAAAATAGATTATAAAAAACTTTTGCCAAGCAGAGTAAGTACTGCCTACTTGTTAACCCTTATCTTCATGAAAGGAGTATCCCAAATGTTCTTAGAAGTCTTTCTTCATTATAGGTCACAATACATGTTCCACTTCATTTGCTAGCATTATTTTACTTTAGCTTTATCTGTCTTATAATTATCTCACTTGCAACATTGTGTGAAAATTAATGAACAAAACTTAAAAGGGAATAATCTGAATTTAAATAAATAAGAAGTTTTCCCCTGACACTATAGCACCACTTATTTTCATTAAAAACCTATATAGTTAAAGAAGAGTAAAAAGAAAACCCAATCATTTCATTACTTCTTTTAAAAGTTGTCATAACAAAAATACACATAGTTTTTAATTATAAATTAGTATTGATATAAAATAACAGTTTCTCAAAATCATTTAGCTCCTAATTATTCATAAAATTGAAAGATGGTAAAAATATATTATGAAAAGGTGAACAAAATTAACATTAGTATAGGATTATACTCTTTCTGTTAATATCACACTATAATTTATTATAGTAAATTATATATGCATGCATATTCACTTGTGTGTTTTATGATATACACATTGAAGTAACTCTGCTTTGTTTGTTACGTTTTATAATTTAAACTAAATTATATAAATACTTGATCATTTCATTTTAACAAATCTTTGTGGAAACAATACTTTGTTATGTTTTATCAAAATAAATTTCAATGACATTATGCAATCCTTACTATACTTTGACAAGTTTTCAGTTTGGGATCCATTCACAAATGGGACTTAAAACCAAATTACATTTATAAAACTAATATGTTACCTATATAATACATGACTGTGATATTACAGAATGATTCTAGGATCTAGAGTCTGTCTAATCATAATAGGCTTGGATTTGATTTTAATTCTTTCACTTCCAATCTGTTATACTTGGATATTCTGAATTATATTTTTTTCCACTTAAAGCAGCAACACAAGTAACTATCTATCTGTAGGAAATTATCAGAGCATTAATTAATGTAATCTAGAAAAATCTGTAGTGCAAGGATGTCAATTAATAGTAACCATTGCTAACCTAAGGATGTCAATTAATAGTAGCCATTGCTAACCTAAATATTTTGCTGTACCAAAATTAACAAGTCTATACAAGATACCATATTGGATGCATGTTTTATGTGATGCTACTAATGAGTTTGATATATCTGTTCTTATAATTTTATATATCCAGTCAATACTAGCTGCTCTGCTTATATTTGCAAGCATAGCCATATTTTCTATGCTTTTTAATTCATACATTAAAATATTTATATAATAAATTTTGCTCTTGATAGTGTAACAGTGACCATGGTAATTCTTAAAAAATGAAATTTATGAGACAAAATGCATATAATCTAGGATTATGGCTACCTATCTTTGTAAAAGACAGTAGACAGGCAGCATACATGCAATGCCCTGACATGGTAGAGGTCTTATGATTCCCAGCTGAGGATTCTTAATATCTCAATCATACCACATTAGGTTTTAATGGTTAAAAAAGTTATCAGATCAAGAAACCTTCCTACTACAAATAATTTTGTTATATCCATGAAGGGATATCAGGATTATGTGGCTATCATTTATTCTTCACTGTAGCATAATTGTATTAAATAGAGGTCATACATTAATTTCAGGTTACTCAAGAATTATAGGTTATTTGTCAAGGACAGTCAGCACATAGAAACTTTAGCAGGACTCCCATTTTTCCCAAGTTCGGTATATATATATATATATATATATATATATATATATATATATATATCTTGAAACAGGGCTAAGGGTGAACTATTAGACATTTCCTTCAACTTATCAAGTATTCCTTTAGTGCCAGACATTGTGGTAGGCTGTATGGATACAATGGTGAACAAGACAAAAAGAAAAACTTTCTTCATTTAACTTGTAATTTAGTATAGATGTGCAACAAATAATGTCAGTAAGGGAATATCAGAAGGGAAGTAAGTGAATGGCATGGGGTATATAGAACAAGCTATGGAAAGTGTCTTGAATGAGGAATAGAATTTATTTGGAAGAAGATGAGTAATATAAATGTTCCTAAAATCATGTGTTTATTCTCATAGTAACATTGGAGTTCTGCTTGTTTTTAAGGTTCAATAAGTTATGAAAAGTTAAGGTCAAATAAGTTATAGAAAAGATTTTAAAATTTGAGACAGAAATAACTCAATCCAAGAATGTAACCAACATTTAGAAAAAGGAGAAAATCTCCCATTTTAGAAATGAGAAATAAAGACAGAGCAAGAGGAAACTAATACCATGATGGCACATGAGTAATTGACCACAATATACTTTATCAAGCTTTAAAGCTGAAGTTTTAATGTTGAGATGCATTTAAAAAGCATATCTTCATGATTTGAAGAAGATTTACCAAACTGTTTAAATATAGGAATATAAAACACGATCTCCAAGCTTTTAGCCACATGTCTGAGAAAGCAGAAAATAATTTATATTCTGACTAGTTTAGGGAATGGAGAAAAATCACTCAGGAGAAACAAATAATTCTGTCATGTGCCATGTATAGAAAAGCACAATAGTTTAACATAAAAGCTGCTTTAAGACCCATCACAGGGCAGCCCGGGTGGCTCAGCGGTTCGGCGCGCCTTTCAGCCCAGGGTGTGATCCTGGAGACCTGGGATCAAGTCACGTCGGGCTCCCTGCATGGAGCCTGCTTCTCCCTCTGCCTGTGTGTCTGCTTCTCTCTCTCTCTCTCTCTCTCTCTCTGTCTCTCATGAATATGTGTGTATAATATATAATATAATAATATAATATATAATATATATGCATGTATATATGTATGGATATACATACTACATCCTAATATATATTCATATATACATATACATATACTATAACTTCTTAATGTGTTATATTTATATATATGTTGTATATATATGTATATACATATATATATATATATATACACACATATGCTACATTTTCCTTATCCATTCATCCGTTAAAGGAAACTTAGATTGTTTCTATAGTTTGGCTATTATCAATAATGCTGCAAAGAACATGGTGATGCAGATGTCTCCCCAATATTCTATTTTCATTTAATTTGGATATATACACAGGAGAGAAATTCCTGGATCATATAGTAGTTCTATTTTTAATTTTTTGAGGAACATGCATATTGTTTTCCATAGTAGCTGTACCAATGGTGTACAAAGGTTTCTCTTTTTCCACATCCTTGTTAATGCATGTCATCTCTGGTTGTTTTGATCATAACCATTCTAACAGGTGTAAGTTTATATGTCATTGTGGTTTCGATTTACAGTTCCCTCATTATTAGTGATGCTGAGCACTTTTTCATTTACCTATTGGCCATCCAAATATCTTCTTTAGAAAAAATATCTATTCAATAGATTCTTTGCCCATTTTTAATTGGGTTATTGATTTTTTTTGTTATTGAGTTATGTAAGTCCCTTATTACATTTATGTGGAATCTTAAAAAAACAAACTCATAAAAACAAATAGGGGCTCCTGGGTGGCTCAGTTGTTTAAAGGTGGCCTTTGGCTCAGGTCATGATCCCAGGATCAAGCCCTGCGGGCTGGCTCCCTGTTCTACAGGGTGTCTGCTTTTCCTTATACCTTTGCCCCTCCCCCTACCTCATGTGCTGTCTCTCTCAAATAAGTAAAATCCCCCCAAAAAACCCACAACCAAACCAAAAAATAAAAAGCAAAACAGATTTACCGTTGACAAAGGACAAAGTGGGTGGGAGAAATGACTGAAGGTGACTGAAGGTGGTTAAAGGATACAAATTTCCAGTTGTAAGATGAATGAGTTCTAGGGAGGTAATGCACAGCATGGTGACTATAGTTAACAATACTGTATTGTATATTTGAAAATTGCTGAGAGTAGATTTTAAAAGTTCTCACTGCACACACACACACACACACACAATTATAACAAATTGTAATTATATAATGTGATAGATGTATTAGCTAATCTTATTCAGTAATTATTTTCAATATACACACAGAAAATCATTATATTGCACATTTTAATGTTATATGTCAATTACATCTTAATAAAGTTGAAGATAATAAATATAGATAAATAAATAAATGTAAATCTACACATAGTTCATTTCTTTTGCCTCAAGGTGGGAATTAAGTTGTTTTATTAAAACATTATCTTTTCATGGGATTTCCATATATCTCATTATATTTGGAACATGATTTAAGATTATTTCTGTGCCCTTTTTCTTTCACAATTTGGAGAGATTGTGCCATTAAATTTTAGCTTATAAAAAAATAAGCAAGCTGCTTATTAACTATATGGCACACACTTCTCAGTGTCTCAATTATTTAAAACTTAATATAATGAAACACTTTAGAAATTCCATAATAGATTTGCCTTCTATATACTTAAATGCAATACTTAAAAGTGTCACTCTAGTTGCTAATATTCTATGATATCAAATTTTAAGACCTAAGAAAACTGTGTATTAAATATTATTATTTGAGTGGTCCATGCCTTAAGCAATTTAAAGTAATGATAACTTTTCTTTCAGAAGTATAATTTCTCTGAAGTTATGGTTTTTCTTTCTTTTTTCTTTCTCCTCAGAGGAACCCATAATACTTCTACTTTCTGTACTAGCATTACAACATACTTCCTCAACCAGGTTATCTTTCCTTTTCTGGTACAGTTTAAAAATCAGAAATCCTCTATTTCCCTGAAAAAAAAATAATAGTGTCAGAAGGCTAAGGAATAGCCTGATATATTTTCTAGCTCTTTGTTTTTCTCATTATAATGAGTCAAAGTCCATTTTCTGCTGGTTGACTACTATCCACTTTTAAGTTTCAATCCTTCCTCTTTCTTTCTGTTCCACATCTGAACAAGCACATAAAAAAGCCTGGGTGCTCCCTCCTGATTCCAGTAAAGAATTCAAACTTGTCTATACAAGAGAACTCTCAGTCTGGCACTAAGACCTAAAGACAATAAAATACTCAAGCCAGTCGCATTTTCTTGTTCTTTCATATTTTCGGACCAATTTGGGATGCATGCCCTGCTCTTCCCAGAGTGCCTTATTGTGTAAGTAATAAAACTCTTAATATCTTCTCAGTGTATGTGTGGCCCCATCAGTACCGTTATCTGAACCAAATATGGAGTAGGAGCTCATCTGTAACAACAGGGTAGCTTCAGTAATAATGTTCCACCCTGTCTCCATTCTCTTTCCTAAATCAGTATCCATCTCAAAGAGAAGGACCTGACATTTTAATGGGAAGGAATGAGAACAGGCATGAATAATGAGAGAAAAACAAGCAGAGGTTTGTGGTATACTAGCTTTTGATAGGTAGGCTAGAAGGGAGAATTACTAGGATCTTGAGTATTTATAAAGAATATTTATAACAATTAAAATATATCTTGCTCAGAAACAGAATCTATTACTAGAGGATGCCAAATCAGCAGCAGGGTTTGCAGATGACTGCTTAAAGGTAGATGGCCAGCGCTCAGTCTAGAAAGCAGCTATAGTGTGACTGGGTAATAACTATACTTTAGCTGAAGGAGGAAAAGACAAATCTTCTCCATGGGCACACATAAGGGATGTGTCCTCATGGCACCATAGGAATTAGATAATCATGATAGATTGTGGATGACTAGGGTCAAAAAGAAGATGTCCATATTTGGTCTTTGAATGTGGCCATTTCAGACATGAGATGAGTAGCCATCACTATGGAGACATTTAAATGATGCAACAACAAGCAAGTAAAAACAAAAACCAAGAACCAAATCAATAAAAAAACAAACAAAAAAAACATACCTCATTATCTCTGTCAGAAGTTTAAATTGTGACTAATATATTTCTTTTCTATAGTCAACAAGAAAATTAGAGAATAAAGGTACCCATAGGTGTCAACCAGGATAGTCTGGGCCACCCCATAGCTTATTTGCCAGTTACATGGGCCTATTAGCCATGTTTCCATATGTTTATGGGTGGATCCTAACTGAGATACTCATTCTGGTTTTGTACACGCATATTCAGCAACTGAAGCAAATATCTTTAACAAAAATTGAAATCTAGGCCAGAAAACATTTTATTTTGAATCTTGTGGTTTTATAACATATAATCAAGAAACCCATTTATGATTGTGACTAATACACTAAGAAGCATCATTTACTATGGATTTATATACCTTACCTCTGCAAAGTAATGGTTTTTGTAGTGCATTCATTGACTGTTGGAATGGGCAAATGAAACACCTACATACCAAATTGATGTAGGAGCGCTGATAAAAAAAAAAAACTGAATGAATATCTTCATTTGTATGTTTGAATGAATGTGTGGTAAGACACAATACATGTGGTAGTAAAAGATGATCAGCTTTGGATGACTTGTTGAGATATTGTAGGGAAAGTAGAGCAAAAAGTGTGGGGAATGACACAGAAACTTTCATAAATGTATTCCCTACATCTATCTTTTTCTTGTATTCTGACTAATCCTGTGGTGACAGGACCTGGATTGCATTCATGATTTGCAGAGAAAAGATCAATTGATACCATGGCACCAAATAGTATCTTGAATTCCTGGAGAAATTATAGAATGGGCTATTTATTTTTCTCGGTTGTATAAACTGAGTTATAAGTATCTGCTTTTGTCCCTGTATCCTGACTAATAATTATAATCTAAGCTTATATTTATCCAATTATAACTGGGAATGGATGAAGTGATAGATTGGGCAGTTTTATACTGCTTTATGTCAATGAGTGAATAGTCTTGCCCTTAGGTGAAAGGTCTGGATTAAAATTATTGACACATGAAAAGGAGAAGTAATTGCTGATGGGAAGGGAGTCAGTAAATTAAGAATGCAAAAATGAAAATCTAATATACATTAGTAACTCATGAGAGGTTGAGAGCAGAATAATATTAATCTTAGTTATATATTGCAGATACTCTTTTATAAAGTAAAATGTGACAACTGTGGCCTCCTCAATGCAAAGGACTTTGTTCAATAGTATGATTGATGGTTAAATCAACATTGGTCAACACTCCAAAATAACCATAGGTGAAATTAACATAGATCCATGATTCTTAGGACAAGTTGAAATTGCCTTTTAATAAGAAGAACCATACTTACTTATTAGCTTGTATTAGCCACTTAGAGGATATGGTATTTTGGGAGGAAGGAAAAAGATTATGGGTATCTTGGACATAATATATAATGCAGCATTAAAGGTGCATAAAACAAACTCAAAAGATATTTAGATAGCAAACTAGGAAAGAAATATGGGAAAGATAGCATACATTGATCTAAGAGGATCTGTTAAGCATGTTTCTCAGAAGCAAGCAAGGATGTCTTAGGACAATCATCTGAGAATTTGGCAGAGGAAACATAATAAATAAACTTGTGGATGAAAAATTATACTAGATTTTGAGGGAATTCATAAAAGCATAATGTAATTTGCACAGGTGCTTTCCAAATGCCAAGGTTCAATATATAATAAAAAAAAACCCAAATGTTTCCAATAGTGCTATATTACAAGGAATTGGTGATCTATTAAAATTGACTCAATTACCAATAGAAGGAAGGCAAAAATTACTGAAAGATAAGGGTCATTGGGAACACTTGCTAGTACAATTCTGTAGTGTGGAACATTGGTTGGGAAAATAATGGTTCCCCAATCCTTGTTACCGCATGTGAAAAAAAAAAAGCTATTTGGTGTATATGAATAGGAGTACAGACTTTGAGATGTTGACACTATCCTAGATTATCTGAGTGGGACCAATCCAAGGACATAAGTCTATAAAAGCAAAAAACTATTTCTGTCTGGGTCAGAGAGAGATAAGACTGAGAGGAGAAATATGAAGCAAGAAAGGGACACAACCTGCCACTGCTAACTCTCAAGCTGGAGGGAGAGAACAAGGAGCCAAGGAATATGGGTGGCTTCAAAAAATGGGAATGGCCATCAGCTAATAACCAGCAAACAAAACAAAACAAAAAACCACAGGATCTCAGTCCTACAACCACAAGGAAATGAATTCTATTAATAAATCAAATGAACAAGAGCAAGAACTATAATATAGAGCTTCCAGGAAAGAATGCAGCCCTTTCAACAACTCAGTGTAGTTCAGGGAGATTTGTATCAGACTTCTGAACCACAGAATCTTAAGATAGTAAGCTTATATTGTTTCAATCTATTAAGTATGTGATAATTTTACTCAGAAATGTAAAATTAATACAAGATGTATGGCTATACCCACAAGAGATTTACAATTCAGAATTTGAAATTAGCCATTGATATAAATCTATAGGTAACATTTGTTATATGAACAGGACCATTTTTGTTGAGAAGGTCAAGAAAATACAATTGTAATTTCATTTTAGCAAGTTTGTAAAGACCATAGTCTATCTCACAATATATCTCTTTGTGGTATACTGCTTATACAATTGCTATGATTAATTTGATTGATTTTAGCAAAACCTTCAATAATACTAGTATCAATGATCAAATGTCCTGAGAGATGATATTTAAAACCTCACAAGATATTCTTCTGATGGAAGATAATTGTAGAGGAGAAAAAATAAGTGGGAAATATCAGAAAGGGAGACAGAGCATGAAAGACTCCTAACTCTGGGAAACGAACTAGGGGTGGTGAAAAGGGAGGTGGGTGGGGGGTGGGGGTGACTGGGTGACGGGCACTGAGGTGGGCACCTGTCAGGATGAGCACTGGGTGTTATTCTGTATGTTGACAAAATGAACACCAATAAAAAATAAATTTATTAAAATTAAAAAAAGATCAATGTCCTGAGAGATAATATTTAAAACCTCACAAGATATTCTTCTGATGGTAGATAATTATAGAAACTAGGTTTGGTTAATAATCAGTTAGTTCTTACATTGGTTCAATTTATTGATTATCATTTTACAAAGTTTGGCTTTTGTAGTGCAAGAAGTTGAAAGAGTTGCCAGGCTTTAGAGGATTATGAAAACATCTGTGCTGGATTATATGGTAAATTCAAATATGTCTTTAAAGCCATATCTAAACCGTATTAAACTATATAATTAGTGTGTTTTCTTTATTATAAGTAATGCAAAAGATGTCAAAAAGAGAATGATATTGAGTGATTTAGAAATTGAACAAAACTCAGGACTATGGTCTTAAAAGACAAAGTTAATTTATAGATGAAATGGGACAGGTTTTTTATTCAGGAATACCTGGAAGTCCAATACTGATCCATGGCCAAGCTAAGCCAAGATTACCTAGATAGTAATTTCTTGTGCGTTATTCAAACTTTGAAACTCCCTGGTATTCATGGCCAGCTTGCTTACATAGTTTATGGACATGTAGTTTGATAACTTACACCTGTGTTGGTTACCCAGTCTGGCATGGCTGAATGACCAGTGAAGCATAAAAAGGCCCCACTATAATTTTTTTTCTAAAACCAGATTCTTCTTGGTGATTGCTAATCAATAGGCAAAGCACATTTTATGTGACTTAGAAAGAATTTAATATGTGCACCTTCACCTGAAAATCTCTTGGGACTCCGATCTGTGCCTGTGTTTTCTTTCTGCTATTGTACCATGTCTTTCACCTTTATTAAGTTTAATATGCTCAATGGAATCTTGAGAGTCCTTTCAATTATGCAATCCTATGAAATCAGTACAATGTCAAGGGGGAAAAAAGCAGTACATTTAATGAAATATGTCCAAGACCTCTATGGAGAAAATACAAAAAATTATAGAAGAAGAGCTAAACACAACATACATGAATAAAGTAATCCTGTAACATAATATTTATTAAATATTTATTAAAATATTTATTTTAGTACTATTCAAATTGTTGTGTAGTCATTGTAATTGCCATCAAAATCCCAACAGTCAATTCCTAAAAGAACTCAGAAAAGGACCAAGAATTGTTCACTTCCCTTTATCCATTCAGTGTATACCCATCCCCCAGCTTTTTAAACTATTGGCCCCTGAAAGCACACAACAGTCTCCTTTTCTGAAGAATTGCCCTGTCCTACATGGTAGCTGCTCTGTAAGGAAGGTTGCCTTTCTTAAGTCATGAGGAATGGAGGATAGACAGTATCTGAGTGGCTGGAACAATAATGGTTTCCTTCTTCTGGTTCTCTGTGGAAACAGACTAAAACTAATTTAGATTTTTGCTTAGCTTTCTTCTCCTGTTTTGCTCTATATCCCTCATTTCCTTCTCCAGAGAACCCTTCCTCGCTGAATTAAGGAATAATCCCAATCTATTGCTTTGTCTCCCAAAACATGTCTTCTCACACATATGATATGAGGTCAGCCTTACTGCTAGGGAGATGTTACAAGTTAAAAATACACACAGTATGTATGTATGCGTGTGTGTAGACATACTCACAGGTGATATATTAACCATTTCTATATTTGTTTATACATATTGCTGATTTCACAAAAGAGGATTCAGTGAACTATGGTCTCTCCCCTCACACTACCAGTTACAGAGTAATTACCATGATATATTTTTATCAGTGACTTTCTCAGAAAGAGTATTCTTGACAGTGGTGGGACTGCTTGGTGTTGTGTCCATCATAAGAGCCATAAATGTGTGGACACTTAGTATGCCTGAGATCACCTTCCTGCCTCCTTTCAGTCTTCCTGGCTCTCTCTGCTTCCAGGATTAATGCACTGTTTTAGCCCCAATAATTCCCTAACCCATTAGCTTTTCTCTTCACTTTTAAACAAGTTATCCCAGCTATCATCAATTATTTGGACAACTTTTTAATTTTATGTGACCCAACCTTTTCTTCCCTTTTACTAATATTTTAATAAAACAGTGGAAAATAATTACCACGGTCAGATTGATGCCAATCCAATACAGATAGAAGTCACCTGAGTTATCTCCTTCCCAGACACAAATTGTTGCAACAAATTAGTGATGGACTTTCATAATTTATGGTAATTTACATGCCAGTTGATGAATCTATTCAAATAAACAAATATTTATTGGCCCATTTTAGTAAATACATATATACTGCAAAGTAAAATGCTTAAAAATTTAACTAAAATATAGATTTCAAAGCCCAAAATAGTGCAAAGGTATAAGAGATACTGACTTTTGTATAGGTTGTACAAAAGATACACTGTAATGAGACAGAAAGATTAATTCTAAATGAGGAGACAATATTATGACTCACTTTGTTAAATAAAATGACATTTAGCCTAAGATTTTTAGATTTGAATTTGCAAAGATTAGAGGCAAAAAGCACATCAATATAGTAGCTATCTGGATCATGTAGGCATTCTATCATCTCACAGTATCACAAAAAGAAGGGTGTATAGTACAGTAAAATATTTTGAGAAAGAGACAACATTCACATAACTTTTTTACAGTATATCATTCTGATTATTCTATTTCATTGTTAGTTATTATTGTTAATCTCTTAGTGTACCTTATTTATAAATTAAACTTTATCATAGACATGTACATATAGAAAACATAGTACATATTATACCCCTTATAAGGGTACATACTATTAGCAGTTTCAAGCATCCACTGGGTGTCTTAGAATATATCTCCCATGTATAAAGGGGGACTACTGCACAGGAATTTAAAAAAAACACCAAAAAATAAATAAATAAATAAATAAATAAATAAATAAATAAATAAATAAAATAAAAATAAATAAAAAAACACCAATGAATATTTAGAGAATAGGTATAATTCGGTTTTATGTTTAATTTGCAGGAAGAAGTTTGAAAAGGTTAATTGAGGTCAGACCTTATAATATTATTAAGTTGTTTCGAAAATATTTGAAATTTTTCTTGTAGATAATGAAAACATATTGAAAATATTTAGTAGGATATTGCTCTGCCAAATTGTTGATAGTTGCCATGGACAAGACACTCACTAAGCACTTTAATATAATTTTTATTTAAGCATCATGATAACAGAATGAAAAAGGTTAGAAATCAGAACATAAGGACTCTACAACTCTTCCATGGTGACAGTTCAAGAGATGAAATAGTTTAGAACCAAGGTTTTATGAGCATACATTTTAATTTTCTAACTTTACTCAATATATTAATATTATGTGCTCATAAAATAGTTTTAAAATCGCATTGATCAATTTTATACACAATACATTAATACATATATACCCAAATAGCCATACTTATATTAGAATAAACGTTAATATATACACAGGACTGAGTGTCCTAGATGAATTGCCATTTTGCAAATAAATTTTATTTTATTTTTTTTAAGATTTTATTTATTTATTCATGAGATACACACACACACACACAGAGAGAGAGAGAGAGAGAGAGAGGCATAGGCAGAGACAGAGACAGAGACAGAGGCAGGCTCCATACAGGGCGCCTGGTGTGGGACTCCATCCCGGGTCTCCAGGATCAGGCCCTGGGCTGAAGGTGGCGCTAAACCGCTGAGCCACCCGGGTTACCAGCAAATAAATTTTATATTTTAAATTATTTGTGTAACTAAACAACGTTGGGCTTACTATTTAGATAGCAAGTTATCTGGGCTCCTTAATAATGTAAGGAAAGTATTGTTTTCTTGTTTATTAAAACAACCAGACTTCACCTTCATGTTTATGTCAATTAAGCATTTCTGTTTTCATCTTTAACCTCAAAATCACCAGCTAATCCGTAGGTTTTTTTGCCAAAGAATCTAGAAAAAACATGGTATGGTATAATAAAGTTATGAAATTGCAGACCTTTTTATGTTTGAGAATAGGACACACTCCAAAGGAAACAGGGGTAGAAACCAACCATCTCTGGTACCAAGTATCAGAATACAGACACCTGGTTTCAAGCACTATGAGGGGCATGTTGGAGGAACCAAAACCCCTTAACAATGCATTGCTTTGTATAAGTCTTAACAAAGCCTGTATCTACTGTGTGAAACAGAAAGCATGGGTGACAGTGTCTGATCTGATTCCAAAGTTTGAGAAGCTGTGTGGTGCCCAACAAACACCAGATCTCATTAGTAAGTAATTGTAATAATTTAAGAATGAAATAAAAATACTTTTCATATATATATATACACATATATATATTTTTATATATATGTATATTTATATATGTAATAATTTAAGAATGAAATAAAAATACTTTTCATATATATATACATATATATATATATATATATTTCAAACTGCTTTAGGTCATTAAACTATTTTCATGCTTAACATAAAAAATAATGTTCTAGTGAGGGTTAGGAGCAACTGTAATCCTCAAACATTGCTTGTAGAAATGCAAAATGGAATAGCCACTTTGGAAAACAACATTTTTTTTTTATTTAAAATGCATTTGCCATATGATCCAGCAATCCTGCTCCTATTTACCATAAGATAATGAAAATACATATTCACACAAAAATACATATGTGAATATTTAGAGATATTTAGAATAATGTTCCCAAATGGAAAACAAATCAAATATCCTTCATTTAGGGAGTGAATAAAGAAAAATGTTTCATATCTATACAATGGAAAATAACTCAGCCACAAACAAGAACAAACTATTGATAGATGCAACCGCATGGATCGATTTCAAATGCACTAGGATAAACAAAAGATGCAAGTCTTAAAAAGCTTTTTACTATGTAGTTCTTTCATATGACATTCTCAAAAATAGTGAAATCATAAGAACAGAAAGCAAATTAGTAAAGGCGGAGGAACCACCAAGAAGCTTCAGAGTGGTGATGTGGGGATCTAGAAGAGGTTCTACAATGTTCCCTTCTGTTACTTGCACCATGCTGATCATAGCCAGAAGATAAAGAGCACTTACTTTCCCAGATGTAAGTTTCCCATCTCCAACAAACAGCTCCCACTGTCAGAACTTAGCTGAAGGTCAGGAAGGGCTTCTGGGAAATATAGTTTTCAGGGTCCCAACTCCCTTTCTCCAGATACATACTGGAATACAAAAGGGTGGGAGAAAGGAAACAGTCAAGTGAGCTATGCAGTGTTACCTTCTGTTTTCTGGGGATTTGAAAACAACAAAACAAAACAAAACAAAACAAAACAAAACATTTGTCCTGTCAGCATGTAACAATTAGGGAGGGAGGATGAGAGGTAGAGAAAGAAAGAGAGAAGTTCTTTTAGTTGGAAAGGTTATTCCTAATTTAGATATAAATTTAAAAAGGATAATTTTGCATATGTGAAGAGAATAAATATTTTCTTAATAGTCTCTTAAAAGTCTCTTATCACCAATAATAGTGGAGATTATTTTTAGAACAAAATATTTCTTGGCGCTATATTTAGAACCAAATTATAATGCCATGGATTTAAATGTCCTGGATTACTTTAGGTGTCATGGAAATTTTATGGGTACCGTAAATTTTCATCACTGGAGAGGCTATTCCTTGGAGTGTACTTAAATCTGTTTTTCAAGAAAAGGTATATAATTGAAAGGCAAGAAGGTGTGAGTGAATGTGCAGTAATTGAGTAAGGGTAGTTGTGAAAGAATCTTACAAAATCTGTATGTAACAGAAACACTGTGTTCCACATGTGAAACTAAACTCAGATTTTCTCCTTTATACACCTAGCATGTTTCCAGAATTTATTCCTGGGAAAGAAACACTGCTTCCATTCCTAGTTTGGAGTCCCTCTCCTGATCTGAATTATGAGAAGTTTCATATAAACAATTGATTACCCAACATATAAATTAGAAGAATTTTCAAAATCACCTTAAGATTAATTTGAGTTATGATGTTGAAAAACGATCTGCTTTTAGAAACTTGTGATGTTGACTCACTATAATGAAGAATCCACAGAAGTACATTGTGTTGCTTCTCTAGAGTTTGGTAAACAGATCTGGGTTATTCCACATGCAAGCATTCTACCTGTAATATCAATTAGGCAAACTCTAAATTTATTACAAAGGAAGGGTTTTTTGTTTTCTTTTATACAGTTCCTTTCTATCTTCTTCTATTACTCATATATTCTGTCCCAGAATCCACACTGATTCTGATAGAAATCTATAAGTTCATTTTAAATTAATAAAAGAGTCTGATTCAATTTAAAATAGTTCTGAATAAAAGTCAATATATCTTAATTGATTAATTATTTAAAAGAAGGATTTGAGATTATTTTAATTCAGTTTAATAATTACTGATAAACGGAGGCAAAAACACAGAAGGGCATGAATCATTTCTTTAAATGTGAAGCGTTAGAGTAAGAGTTGCAACTCTTCACTGAGGTAGAAAATGTTGAGGCTAGAGACAGCTCTTGGATGAGTATGAGAGCAACTGAAGATTCATTTCCTGGTTGTCCTCAATATTTTTATTAAATTTGTATGAATGGCCATTGGTAAGACTAGGATCCAGAGTACATAGCTCTATATTGGGGGAAAGGAAAGGAAAGAATCAAAGAATTGATTAGTCACTATGAAGAATGTTTTAGAATGACAGTGATAAATAAAATATTTCTGTAATCAATGATAAAATGCATACACTGTAATTGTTAATATATACAATTTTTAAAGTTTATCTAATCATTTTAAAATGGGAAAACAAAAAATGATACTAGGCTTTCATGCATTTACCAAGAATATAAAGTAAGTGGTAGTGAAAAACACTAGGATGTTGGTAGGGAAAGAAGCCCTAGTAACAGTGTTGAAATGGAAGTAATAGTCTGAATAAGGCCAGAAAGATAGATGATAGAAAATAAAAGTACAAAAAAAGAATAAGTGCATTGAGTGGAGAATTGGGGAAAATATACATTCCTTAGAGACAGAAGATATTAAATTATATTAAATGTATATGTACATATACAATACACATATATGTACATTATATATATGTACATTATTTATGTACATATATATGTATCAGTAGTACTATTTTTGTTTTTAATTTACACTAGTAGTGCTATTTTTTTTAATTTACATGAGTATTCCACTAGTCTGCAAGTTTCTCAGAGGCAATGATGAGGTATGCCTTTAACCCATTAAAATCTCTGACCCCAGTTTAGTTCCTGACATGTAGGCACTCAATGAATCTATTTGTAAAGTGATTAATGTAAAGCATAAAAAAATCACAAATTCAGTTACAAATTGAAGTTAGCATATTCCCTATTAACACAAATGAATGTGCATTAAGACAATTAGAGACCATTGATAAAATAAGAATGAAAAACTCTGGTTGAAGCACTCACCATTTCATAATTTCGGTCATATATGTGTGTGTGATGTAAATAGATGATAGATCAATAAATAGATGAGAAATAGGTGGTAGATAGATGCATAGGTATAGATGCAAAGATAAATACACAGATGATAGATAGATAGATAGATAGATAGATAGATAGATAGATGATAGATACATAGATAGATATCTTTATATCCCCTCTATAAATATGTGAGAGTCATGAGCATATATTCACACATATGGTGAGTCCTAGAAAGTAAGGTACTGGATTATATGTCAACAAAAACACTGTCATCTTCTTATTTGATATCAGAAAAATAATGGCAGAGTATACTTACTGTGGATAAGCAATTTACTAATTTACTGAAGAGTCAGGAAAACATTAGTCTTCTTTTTTTTTTAAAGATTTTATTTATTTATTCATGAGAGACACACACAGAGAGAGGAGAGAGAGAGAGAGAGAGAGAGAGAGAGAGAGAGAGAGAGAGAAAGAGAGGCAGAGACACAGGCAGAAGGAGAAGCAGGCTCCCCACAGGGAGCCTGACATGGGACTCAATCCTGGGTCGAAGACAGCGCTAAACCGCTGAGCCACCCGGGCTGCCCAAAACATTAGTCTTCTAAACAAAAAAAATCAATTCTAGGAGATAGTAGAAGTGTCAAAGTTTTGGGTTATCAAATTCTTGTTCCATTCTGTGAATTTTTTTTAATTTTATAAGCAAATAAGATCCACAAAGACATTGATGACATAGTTTTATATTTTTATCAAAATCATACTGAATGAAATATGAAAAAAAAAGAGAGAACTTTGTGAGACTGAATTCAGGAAATTAAGTTTAAATCCATTTAGTATAGAACAAAAAAGAGATGATTTATTTGTTAAAGCACACTAAACTATTCTAACTTTTGATGATGTAAGAGATTAGTTATGACCTTTCAGGGAGTCATATCTAATTAGATAAAAAAGATTTACACATAGAAATAATTGGAAGCAACTTTAAGATATTATGTAATTAGTGTCATTGTGAATAACCCAGAATATTTTTAATCACTTAAAAAAGTATTTACCTATTTATTTATGCAGATAATTTCAAGTAAGTTATTTGCTTAAATCAAACTAAGTCCTGAGTCTTGAGTGTTAACTCTAAGACTACTGACCAAAATGCTGTGAAATACAATACAAAGTACGTTATCATATTAAAAAGGCTAAATAGGATCAAATTACCAATATATTACAGAAAGGCAAGTGACTTTGTTAATAAAAAATACCTAATTTTTGCTATTACATAGAAGGTATTGTCAAGATTAAAGAGAATAAAAATTACAGTCCCCTGCCATGAAATTATGAACATCAATAAATCCATTAAAGAGATTGCTACTCAAATATTATTAAGAAATATTTTAGTAAGAAGGTGGGACAAATATAATAAATCCACATATAGAAAATAATAGTGATCAACTTTGATCATCAGAAATGACAAGCCTGCACATTATTAAATATTTCATTTACTAACAAGTTTAGTTATCCAGTTAGGATATTCAATAGAATTCCAATGTATTGAATAATCAACTATTGTTTAATGTGAATACTTTAAGCACATAGACACACATACATATGTGTGTACATGTAATATATGTCTATATTATATACATGTATATATGTGCATACATATGTATCAAATGTGTGTATATACATTTATGTAATAGTTTAGTTATGGAATCATCTGCCTTCACTTTGATTGTAGAACATACACTGTGCCTAAATACACTCTTAGTCACCTCCTTCTCGTGTGTAACTGGTTGCTAAATGGTATACATTTGTGGAAAATATCCACATCTACTACAAAGAAGTGTTTCTTTTGTTCTATTCTGCAGTTGTCATGGGTTAGAAATTACTTTTCTGTTTTCTACATCACAAAATAATGATTACAATATCACAACTTATGTCAGGGTTGTTTGCAAAGCAAGAGTCAATAAAAATGAAATGCTTGGGCAGCCCGGGAGGGCTCAGCAGTTTAGCGCCACCTTCAGCCCAGGGCCTGATCCTGGAGTCCCGAGATCCAGTCCCTTGTCGGGTTCCCTGCGTGGAGCCTGCTTCTCCCTCTGCCTGTGTCTCTGCCTCTGTGTGTGTGTGTGTGTGTGTGTGTGTGTGTGTGTTTCTCATGAACAAATAAATAAAATCTTTTTTAAAAAATCCATACTATTATTATAAAAAAATGAAATGCTTTATAAATGCAAATTGATTAAACTTTTATGTCAGAAGCAATAGATATTATCACCCAATTTATAACTATGAAAATAAGCAAGTACTTCTCATTTGATGGATCTAAATTTTACTGTGAAAAAGCTGCAGGAAAGGCATCTAACTTTAAACACCAAGCTTGAGTGCTCCTGTGACAGGTCTTCTCTAATTAAGAGGGCAGGCAAAGTTCCAAGCTTTCTGGAAGAAAGCTGAAAGGATAAGGTTTTGGGGGTTCATTTTACCAATATAATATGAATATTTCTAACAAACATTTGCATAGAACTTAAAATTATTTTGTAGACAATATTCCAAGTAATTACTAATATTATTTCACTTTCTCCCCTAAGAGTTCAATGAAGTGATTACCTATATTGATTCTATTTTACAGATGAGAAGCCTGAGGCTAGAGAGGTAGGAAACTTGACCAAGGTTGCACATCTAGTACATGTCAGAGACAGGACCAGATCTAAGGATTCTGGCACCACGGTACAGGCTAACCATTATTCTGTGCTTCCTTTCTACATGTAATGTGATATAACATAAAATTTTTGTAACTGAAACCTCAATATTATCCTATAATCCTTGGAACTCATCTCTGTTACAGCATTTATCACATTGCTTTGGAATAATACCCACATGTCTTCTCCCCCCCTGCAGTTTTAAGCATAACTTAAACAAGACTAGTAGAATGATTATTTTTGTATACTCAGCAACAATAAATAAAATGATATTAATTGTATTATTTATGATTAATGCAAGACATTTTCATTAATATTGGTTTCACTTCACTTAATATTTAATCTACTCATTTATGAATATTTATATTTGTTCACTCCATTTCAAATCTGAATAATACAGATTTTAATATAATATAGTTTTTTTCGTGGGCTATTATTTGGTAAAGACAAACACAAATTTTAAAACCTCTGAATGGGGTAGCCTGGGTGGCTCAGCGGTTTAGCGCCACCTTCAGCCCAGCGCGTGATCCTGGGGACCCAGAATTGAGTCCCACCTCGGGCTCCCTGCATGGGGCCTGTTTCTCCCTCTGACTGTGTCTCTGTCTCTGTCTGTCTCTCTCTCTCTTTCTCTCTCTCTGTGTCTCTCATAAATAAATAAATAAAATCTTAAAAAAAAAATAAAACCTCTGAATGAAGTTAACTGTATAATAGCTTTAATTTAAGGAATGGTTTATAATAACATAAGCACTAGAGATTTAACTCTCTGAAAGTAAATATTAAATTGTTGACAATTCTAAATTTGATTAAATATTATAGAAATATTTGGGCTATTCTTGAACAATTAGGCTATGCTCAAGAAAGGAATAATACACTTTATTTATGTATGTATTTATTGAGCACAATAAATGGTGCACAAGTGGTGGGGCGAGGGGCACCTCTCCCCCTCTGGAGAGAGAGAATTTCAAGCAGACTCCATGCTGTGCATGGAGCAGGATGCAGGGGATCTCAGGACACTGAAATAATTACCTGAGCCAAAATCAAGAGTCAATGCTTAACCAACAAAGCCACTCAGTTGCCTCTTATTTTTAAGTACAAGCTCTATATAAGGTATATCTATTTAATCGTGTCAAGATAATCATTCTATATATACTTATTGATTAAAATTTGACAATACAAAATATTTGATCTTTCAAAAGGAATAAACATAAGGCAAGTAGTTACCAAAAAATATAATCTTAACCTTCTTAATATTATTCATCAAGATTAATTCTGTCCATATGCAAAGCTGAAAAATTTTTGACTGTCCAACAGTTTTAGGTGAGCACAATCTCAGCTAACACAAAGGATATCAGGGCAGTATTCCACAACAAAGATTTTTTCATTATTGTCTGCCTCAAAAAAAGGTTACCAAAATGAATTAAGAAAATATTAAATCAGTTCCTGATATATAGAAGCAGCTCATTCCCTTTAGAAATTGTGTTATATTTTGGCTCCTTGTGTTTATTTGTGAAGAATTTACCTACCTCAAGAAATACAGTATTTTATTTATGAACATCTGACATGGCAGAGAAAAATTAGAAAGATTACCAGTTGTCTATAGTTTGTGTGGTAGGATAATGGCTTCCTGTTGCCAAAAAGAATCTAGGGTAAAGAAACAAAGCAAAATTGAAGCTGATATATTTGTTTTCACACTGGGAAAAATTTATACCTTGTGAAAATTATGTTATACTTATTTCATTTCTCCTATACACAATATTTATCGATGCAGATGTCCCCATGTTGTATGATCCATTCTAATATAATAGGACAAATTGATCATTGTGCTCATACTCAGAAATTGAATTTTTATTGGCTTCAAGAAAGAGTCAGGCATTTACATTTTTATATAGTTAAAATTGTCAGGACACAAAAACACTAGTTTACAAATCCAGGATCGCAGAACTTTGCTTTACCTTTTTATCTCTTCAAACATCCACACTTGTTCCCTTCAATTCATATACACTCCTTTAGCATGAATTTGTTTTGGTTTTCTACTATAAGGACTTTTTAAAATATGCTATTTCCAGAAATAACTTTAGCTACTGAAGATAATGACTACCCTCCTTTCTTTGTCTTTCTAGGACATATGTCTTTTGTTAGTCCTCATCTACTCTTAAAACAAGAGAAATAAGTCATTAAGAATGTATTGTCTACTCTGCATCCTCCCCAGTGCATTGCTCTGCTGTTGATGTTTTATTTTTATTTCTTTTCTGTATTGCTTTCCTATGTTGCCCCGTCTGAAGACAGAAATCAGATCAGATACAGTGTTTAATACATATCTTGAGTCCAGTAAACATAGAACAAAAATTTGTAGTAGACAAGACACAATTTTTTAGATCAATTTCAAAAAGAGTATTGCTAGATGGGACTATTTAAGATTTTTCTGAGGGAAAATATCCAGATATCTATGTTACCATAGTTGAAGTGTGGTAAAATGTTTTGACAAATGGCCCCTTTTGGCAATAGATTGCAGCAACTTCAGGTGCTGAATCCCTCCCTACACTTCAAGGTCTACTTTTTGTTGTAATTCTTCTTCTTAGTTTTTTTTTTCTTTCTTTCTTTTTATGAATTGGTTGTGTTATTTTAGTAATCTATTTAGTGAAGTGTGGAGTCATCGGGGTTATTCCCCATAGACCAGAGCCTTGAGTATGTGAAGTCACCCTGGGATGACAGTAGTCTTAGCAGGGTTTTCTTTGACCCTCTCTTTCTTCCACCTCTGTTACACTGTCTGCATCATTTGATATTTTGCCCAGCCCGTTAAGCTCCCCTAATTGCAAGTAGATTTTTTCCATAGTGCTTGGGTGTACATCGTTCATCTGTCAGATCCAGTTAAATTTGGGCACCTATCTATAGTTTAGGAGTCCTGCCTTTGCTCTTTGTTCTGACTCCTGGGAGTTTCTTCTATCTCTTTTCCTAGTTTTTCTTGTTGAATTGGTTGCCCTCTGGTTTAACCTGTACTTCATTCACTAAGATACTCTCTTTTTCTTATGAACTACTTCTCCTCCTGGAAAAAAATAAGCTCAGCAACTACACTGAGTGCTGGAGATGATGGAGGGAAATGGGTGCTCTGGTGTTCTCGGCTTTCTTCTCTGGTCTGGACACTCTGGTTTATGAGTATGCTTGGAGCCCTCATATTTTAGGCCTTCCATGTCTGTGTTTAAAGACCCTGCCCTATGGGTAGAGGCTCAGTGGAGGAAGGGAATCCCTGATACCTCAGCTTCACTGACCATAAATTTAGCCTTTCAACTTGGAGATAGAGGGAATAAGAAATACTGGTGGCCTTTCCCTCCTAGGGGAATGGGAAGAAAGGGAACCTCTCTTTTTGACCAGCTCACCAGAGTGGAGGTTTCATTAAGCTGAGCTGGCTGGAAATGGGGGGAGAGAGGTGATTTTTTTTTTTTCTCAAATGGTACAAAATCTTGTTTTTACTGAGTTTTAATAGCCTTATTGAATAAATAAATATTTATTAACTTTCTGTATACATTTGAACATTTTCCAGAGGCTCTAAATGGTTGGGGTTTTGTTTGCTTTAGTTTTTTGTTTTGTTTTGTTTTTTAGCTCTGCTTTTTTTTTTCACTTGGGAGTGGGTCTGTAGAGCTCCTCATACTGTTCACATTTTGATAATAAATGTCAATCCACTGAGATTCTTATTTTACTTATTGCACTTTAGCCATAAAATTTCCACTTTGTTATTTTTTAATATTGTATTTGTATTTCTTTGCTGAGGTTTTCTATTTTTGAAATTTGTTTCAATCATGCCCCTAATGGCTCATTGAAGTATTTTTATCATTACTAGTTTAAAATCTTTGTCAAAATTCTAACATTGTCCTTGGTGTTAACATCTATTGACTGCCTTTCTCCATTTAGTTTGGAAAACTTACGGGTTTTTGGTATGATGAGTGATTTTCAACTGAGGCCTGAATATTTCATTATTATATTCTGAGACTATGGATCTTACTGAAATTTTGTTTAGTAACACAATAGCTGAGGGTAGTAGGACATTTCTTCATGACTGCCAGGTTCCCCGTTCAGCTATTTTTGACCCTGGAAGATGCTCTACCACTACAGCAGAAGTGGTGGAAGTAGTGGTCTGGTCCCCTACATTGCCTCCACTGACCCTGTAGTGGGGTGGTATTACTACTTGAGGATGGAGGAAATCCTAAATTTCTGGTAGGCCTCTTTCCATAGCACCCAGTCATAGGAAACGAGTGCCTTATTACAACTTGGTGGAAGGGAAAGTCTAGTCTCTCCATGTTGTCTCTACTAACACTGAGGTGGTGGACTTTTAGTGCCAGTGGGGATAGATTTTTTTAACTCCCTAATTTACCTAATTACCCTAATACAAGTCAGTGTTGGTGTTCCTCATTCCAGCCCCTTGAAGGTAGAAATCTAGGGTTCCTACTCAACCTTGCTGGTGGGGTGATGATGAAAACACAGATTTTCTGCAGTGTTTGGCTATATAGTAAAACAGTTCTTGTCTAAATATCTTTTATCTTGCTTGGCTGCCACATTTCTGATCCTTTGGTTATAGATAATAGGCTGTTATTTGAGCTTGTTTTATCTGTTTCTCGGTTGGCAGCTTTTTAGGTCAGAGTCAAGAATTAGGAAAAATAAATAAAATAAAAACAGAATTCCCTCAGCATAATACCCTCCATTTCCATCCATGTTGAAGCAAATGGTGGGTATTTGTCGTTTCTAATTGCTGAGTAATATTCCATTGTATACATAGACCACATCTTCTTTATCCATTCATCTTTCGATGGACACCGAGGCTCCTTCCACAGTTTGGCTATTGTGGACATTGCTGCTATAAACATCGGGGTGCAGGTATCCCGGCATTTCATTGCATCTGAATCTTTGGGGTAAATCCCCAACAGTGCAATTGCTGGGTCGTAGGGCAGGTCTATTTTTAACTCTTTGAGGAACCTCCACACAGTTTTCCAGAGTGGCTGCACCAGTTCACATTCCCACCAACAGTGCAAGAGGGTTCCCTTTTCTCCGCATCCTCTCCAACATTTGTGGTTTCCTGCCTTGTTGTATGTTCTCATTCATTTGGGGAATATAAATAATAGTGAAAGGGAATATAAGGGAAGGGAGAAGAAATGTGTGGGAAATATCAGAAAGGGAGACAGAACATAAAGACTCCTAACTCTGGGAAACGAACTAGGGGTGATGGAAGGGGAAGAGGGTGGGGGGTGGGGGTGAATGGGTGACGGGCACTGAGGGGGCACTTGACGGGATGAGCACTGGGTGTTATTCTGAACACCAATAAAAAATAAATTTATTATTTAAAAAATAAAAAAATAAAGGGTTAAAAAAATGAAATAGAAAAAAAAAAAAAAAAACAGAATTCCCAAGCATGTTGTTAGTCCCAAAGTCTCTAACCTGCCTGCCTTTTTCTTTTTACATTTTGACATCTCCTATTATTAGTTTAATATATAATTGCCAGGATTTTTAATTGTACTGAGAAGGAAGGAGTATGTCTGCTCCATCTTTTGAGAACTATCCATTCATTCTTTTGATTGGGAAATATTTCAGGGCCACGGTCTATTAAGTAGGTGGGTTTGAGGATACTAACTGCTACTGATTTGGCTTTAAGTCTCATACCTTTTGTTGTTATGTAATCCTCAAGAACCTTTATTATCTTGACATTTGACAAGATATCATGCTGGTCTTCATAATTTGACACTGTTTATCAATACCACCTTAAAATTTTACTTTCTCTTTGTTCCTGAGTTCACACTATCCTCCTTTTCCTTGAGAAATGCGTTTTCACAAATGAATCTTTCAGGGTTCCCCATTTATCTTTAGAAATAAAGACTATATGAAGATGATAGTTTAGAAATATTTCTAATGAAGTTTAGTTATTAAATTGATGTTCAGATGATAGTCTAATTTTCTTGGATCTTTCGAACATATTTTTACAGACTGTATTACTGGCTCCCTCTTCCTAAGATCAACCAAAGCATACTGGTGTTGCCTAAAATTCTATCTTCAACACCAGAGGCACTAAAAAAGTGCCTTAATTCCAACTTCATCACATCATTGCCTTTATATGCTTTTCCATAAGTAGTCAGGATGTTCTACCTAAAGTGCAAATCTAACCATCCTGTCTTTTTATGATCCCCTTTGATGAATTCTCTTTTATTTTTTATTCAGCCACTGTTTCTTAACAAGTTATGTAGTATTCCCCATAAATATGTTTTGCATAATCAATTGCTTGCAATTCTGGGCTCCAGATTTCTGAAAATTTTTGGCAACTCTGTCTTATCATGTCAACTCTTTGTCCATCTAAGTCATACTAACATTTTAAGACTAGGCATAAGCCCTCTAAACAAATGTCTTAACCTCATCCCTCAAATTTGGAGATAGATCTATCAATCTATCATCTATCTATCAATCATCTATATCGTGGTAATTTCTATATTATTAAATTTAACAAATTATATATTTTTATAATGTATATATAATTCAGTGTCTTGCACAGAAGTCACTCAGTATTTCTTAAATGAGTGAAAAGAGTATTGGAAAACATTATCTATAAAATATCTTGAAAGTCAGGACTTATGTTACCTATAACCTGAATACCAATAGCCAACTACTGGAAGATTGTTTTGAAAATCTTATTTAGATCTTGACTGTATTTTCTTGCCACTTTTGCCAAGAAGCTTCAAAAGTGCCTCTCAATTGTTTTGAACAATAGTTTTTTGGAAAATGTTATGTTAGAAATCATATTAAGGCAATTGTTTTATCAATGTTGAGTAATAGGCAAAGTTCTATTTTCACAATGTAGGCTCACAACTGGTGGGAAATATGAAGGGCATGATAGAAGGAAATCTAAAAGATAAAAGGTTACTCGGTTTGTATAAAGCTATTGAATCTGCTGACCAAAAGGCAAAAAGGCAGTATTGCCAGTGGCAGGAGTAGCCTGGGAGTAATAGCAGAAGTTTCAAGAGGCACTGTGACCAGCAGTGCATGCTTATCTTGTCACAATTTGTCAAATATTTCCTGTCAGAGATCATTTTCTACAATTTGAAAATATCATGACATTTTGGATTGAATTACAGGACTCATTTCTATCTTACTCTTGAACATCTTCAATTTATGGATTGATGTGCTACATTTCTGACCTGTAGTTTTTCCTTTTTTTTTTTTTTGTCCATATGAGTAATGTGAAACTTTTATACAATCTACTAAACTCAGAAAAGGAACTCCAGGCTTTATTTGTCCCTGATAAATTTTAAATTCTTAATGCTTACAATATCATTTTTTTTCAGGATAAAATTCAAGCTTGGGATATACTGAATATCCATGTAAATTTTGAAAAGAATAATATAGTCAAAAATTATACATTATTGATACATTTTCTGTTTAAAAAATAGCATTATTAAAAAACATTATTTCCCACTCCAAAATACTAAAACTTTTCTATAGCTGACATAACACAATTCTCTGAAACATTTGCTTCTTAGTTTATTCCACCATTAGGATGACAAGTAATGATCTTATTGGCTATATACAAAGAAAACACGAAGAGAATCAAAGGAAACGCTAAATACATAGATTACTGACTTCTGCAATACAAGGAATAGATGTATCTTTTTTAATTTTTTATTATTTTTATTTTTTTAAGATTTTATTTATTTATTCGTGAGAGAGAGAGAGAGAGGCAGAGACCCAGGCAGAGGGAGAAGCAGGCTCCATGCAGGAAGCCCATCGTGGGACTCGGTCCCGGGTCTCCAGGATCCTGCCCTGGGTTGAAGGCTGCGCTATACCACTGAGCCACCCGGGCTGCCCTGTATCTGTCTTTTTAGTGTAGAAGGGGTAATTTAGGTCAAATCAATTTGAAATTATTAAAGTATTTTGCTTATTCATGATTAGAAACTTCCCTTAAAGAGTTTTTAAAGTTGTTTTTTTGCAAGATTGAATTAACTAAATTTTTATTAAGAAAAAACTATGAAATCCACTTAGAGAAATATATGGTACATTGTACTTTTGTTTTAATGCATTTAAGTAGTTTGAACTTTTAATTCAAAATTTTTCTTTTTACTCTTGCTACTGCATCTGAGAAATTCGGTTTTAAAAAAGGATATTTCAGTAGTCTAAAGGTTACTATAATTTATTCAAATTCAATTGATAACCCTTGAAGATGACAATCATGCTTTTTGTTGTGTATACATTGTTTTTTTATTAGTAATAGACTCTTAATGAATAAGACAAGTTGATCAATAGACAAATGATTGTATACTTGATGGTCTACATTCTCAAATTTATAGCTAAATTCTTTTCTTGATTTCCAGGTGAAACCTGCTCAATGGGAAAAAATAAAATAATATTTTAACTTTTTTTTTACTATTTGTAATTATTCAAAAATAATTTTAAATTAAGTAAAATTTCACAAAATTAAAAGTCTAAGTGACATATTTATCGAAAATCTTTTTTTAATCTTGAAATATGAGTAAAATAATAATTATGTATGTATGCACTGACTAAAGGGAAGTATATTTGTTTATTTTAAAGTTACCATTTGTTAGTATATTTTTTAAGTTTTTATTTAAATTCCAGTTAGTTAACGTACAGTGTAATATTAGTTTCAGGTGTACAATATAGTGATTCAACACTTTGATACAACACCCAGGGCTCATCACAGCAAGTGCCCTCCTTAATTCTCATCACCTATTTCACTCATCCCCCACAACTATCTCCCCTCTGGTACCTATCCGTTTGTTCCCTATAGTAAAGAGTCAGTTTCTTAGTGTGCTTCTCTCTTTTTTTTTCCCTTTGCTCATTTGTTTTGTTTCTTAAACTCTACATAAGAGTGAAATCATATGATATTTGTCTTTCTCTGACTGACTTATTGTGCTTAGCATAATGCTGTCTAGTTCCATCCATGTTCTTGCAAATGGCAGGATTTCATTCTTTTTATGGCTGAGTAATATTCCAGTATATGCATAAAACATCTTTATCCATTCATTCATCAAGGAGAGCTCTTGTAATGAGCACTGGATATTGTGTGTAAATGTTGAATCACTAAATTCTACACCTGAAACTAATATTACACTGTATGTAAACTAACTGAAATTTAAATACAAACTTGAAAACAATGGACAGAAGACACAAATAGACATTTTTCTAACAGACACATGAAAAGGTGCTCAACATCACTGATCATTAGGGAAATACAAATCAAAACTAAAAGATATCACTACATACCTGTCAGAGTGGTTAAAATCAACAACAGGATACAACAGGTATTGATAAGGATGTGGAGAAAAAGGAACCCTCTTGTGCTGTTGGTGGGAATGCAAACTAGTACAGCCATTCTGGGAGATAAATAGACGTTTGCTATTTGTTAATATTTTAACATTTTTACGATCCTGGAGACCCGGGATTGAATACCACATCGGGCTCCCGGTGCGTGGAGCCTGCTTCTCCCTCTGCCTATGTCTCTGCCTCTCTCTCTCTCTCTCTCTCCCTCTCTCTCTCTGTGACTATCATAAAATAAATTTTAAAAAATTAACATTTTTACTTTAGAAAGAAAAATCAGAAAAATTGAAATAGCAATCATTATATAGAATTATACAGAAAAAAGATATTATTTTTCAGAGGATTTTAATCTTTATCAACAATTTAGTTTGCTATATATCTGAATTATTTGTAGACATTAAAATGATGATTCTTAGTCAATGCATTATTACCATTAAAATATTCCTTAAAGATTTCTAAAACTATAAAACATTCAACTCATAAAACTAGGTGGTAAAATTCATAAAAGAGGTAATTTTTCAAGTGCCATGATTGTTACTATGCAAAATAAAATGAGGATTTTGTCATGCAAACTCTAAGAAAATTGTCTTCATGAAATTCGTGTTAAATTGTGTTTTTGAATTGTAAACTTGTAGAATTTGTAAATTAAATCATAAATATGGCTTTAATTTCTACATATAATTTATTGGTAATGTAAATGTGACATTATTCTCAATGCAGCAGGTGAAATTCATTTTTATAAGCCATAGTTTTGTGTGTTATTATATATTATTTAAATTTCTAAATTTTTTTAGACTTTGTTTTCTTCATTCCCTCTAGATTGACTTTGACCCTACAGTTATTGATAATTTAAATGAATCATGAGGGAAATGACTGACAATTAAAATGCTTCACATCAAAAATAGTCCTCAAGTTTAGAATATACTTTGGTTACTTTTAAAGCATTGGTACTGTGATTTTGTTTTATTTTTTTCATCAAAAATATGCATATCACCAAGCATTATGTAAATGTGTCTTTCTATAGTACAAAAAAAAAACCACTTTAAGAAAATATATTTTAGGTCTGAGTTTTAGAAATTTTCATAGTTTATGGGATCCCTGGGTGGTGCAGCGGTTTGGCGCCTGCCTTTGGCCTGGGGCGTGATCCTGGAGACCCGGGATCGAATCCCACGTGGGGCTCCTGGGGCATGGAGCCTTCTTCTCCCTCTGCCTGTGTCTCTGACTCTCTCTCTCTCTCTGTGTGTGTGTGTGACTATCATAAATAAATAAAAAACTTAAAAAAAATTTAAAAAAAAGAAATTTTCATAGTTTAAATGTACACGATGAAATAAATCTCTTTTATGCAAAATTCTAAATAATTTTACACTATCTTAAGCTGCTCATATATAAAATTTAAAATCAGAAAGGCATTTTGATTAGTAGTGAAAAAGCATTACTAATTGGATTCTCATATGTATATCATTATGATTGTATAGTATTTAATCTTTGCACATACCTTATGAGCAGCCCAGTGAATCACAAACATTTTTACAATTTTTAAAACTTTAAGCAGCTTAACTAAAATATATCTCTAGGGATGTATTGTATACATCTGGTACATTTCTGAGACAAGTGACCTACAAAGAAAGTTATAGAAATGCTTATTAAACATTTTGAAAATTACTCAGCTATTAGAAACGACAAATACCCACCATTTGCTTCAACGTGGATGGAACTGGAGGGTATTATGCTGAGTGAAATGAGTCAGTCGGAGAAGGATAAACATTATGTTTTCATTCATTTGGGGAATATAAATAATAGTGAAAGGGAATATAAGGGAAGGGAGAAGAAATGGGTAGGAAATATCAGAAAGGGAGACAGAACATAAAGACTCCTAACTCTGGGAAACGAACTAGGGATGGTAGAAGGGGAGGAGGGTGGGGGGTGGGGGTGAATGGGTGACAGGCACTGAGGGGGGCCCTTGATGGGATGAGCACTGGGTATTATTCTGTATGTTGGCAAATTGAACACCAATAAAAAAATAAATTTATTATAAAAAATAAATAAACATTTTGAAAGTACTCTGTATTTTAAATAAAGTAAATTAAAATATATTTTTATTGTCAAACCAGTGAAACAAATTGGCATGGTACTTGTAGGCAATGGCATTTGATTTGATCACAAGTTGTCAATAAATAACTATATAAATATTCCCAACCACTTCATGCATTTGTATTTGTAGATTGAATGAATTAATGAATAAATGAATGAAATTTTTTCAGAGTGTTTACTGAAGGATATTTTAAATATGTGTATTTCCGGTAAGGATATTATTGTTAGCTGTGTGTGTGTGTGTGTGTGTGTGTGTGTGTATATGTATCTAAGTTCTTTATCTGTTTATGAACATTTAGGTGGTTTCCATGTCTTGCCCATTGTGACTAATGCTGCAGTGAACATGGGAGTGCAGATATCTCCTTAATATAGTGATTTCATTTCTCTCCAATATATACCCAAATGTGGGATTGCTGGATCACAGGGTAGTTCTATTTTTAATTTTCTGAGGAACTTTTTCCATATTCTTCTCCATAGTGGTTGAACCACTTTATGTTCGCACCAGTTATGTCCAAGGGATCCCTTTTCTCCATATTCTCCCCAAAATTTATTTTTTGTTTGTCTTACCTTTTTTTTTTATAAGAGCCATTCTAAGAGATATGAGATGGTATCTCATTGTGGTTTTGATTTGCATTTCCTTGATACTAGTGTTGTTGAGTGCATTTTCATGTACCTGTTAGTCATTTGTATGTCTTCTTTTTAAAAAATGTCTATTCAGATCCTCTGTTCATTTCTCAAGCAATTGTTTGGGTTTTTTTGCTACTAAATTGTAGAAGTTTTCTTATATATTTTATATATTAACCCATTATCAGATATAGGATTTACAAGTATTTTTTCCCATTTCATAAATACCTTTTCATTTTTTGACCATTTCATTTGCTGTCCAGAAGTTTTTAGCTTCCTCAGAGGTTTATGTTTGCTGTTGTTGCCTATGTGTTTGGTGTTGTGTACAAAAACTCATTTTAGACTATTTTTTCTATTATTTTTATGTACCACCCTGGGATACAGGAAAAAAAAAGGCAAAATAAGAAATCCTAGATTTTCATATTCAGAGTACTACTCTCTCATATCATCTTTTCATTCAAGTAATGAATGTCTAATTTGTTTTTCATACATTTTGATGTCATCAATAGTGTTAATGATGAAGCATTTCTTAACATAGTGTTCTACTATTCTCTCCAGGATTATCTTCCAAGCAGCAATGACAACTATTTGCAAGCTTGAATGTGAGCATATATACACAGAAAACTATGGTAGGTCTTGATCTACTGTCTGGGCAATAGCAATTAAAACATACAACCCCATTTCAGAGTCATTAAACAGTCTTAGAATCAATGAGATAAGGAGTTCATGCCTTTTTTCTTTTATATTTGATGATTGAAGTTCATTTCTTCATATGTTTAACCGTGTTCTTCTGATACCATGCTGCTTGGAAAATAAAAGTGCTCCAAGTAATCAAATAATGAACCTATAAATAAGCACAATTTAAAAGTCTTAATTCACTAAGAACACTTTCATCTTGTTATCTTAATAATCTTTAATGAGTGTCCTAACTCATTCAAAGACAACACTGAAAGATATTGAATACTGTGAATGTTCATAATATCTCATAATTAGAGAGACACCTGTGCTAAATAAAATTGTAGTAAACAACTTTTCATCCTGTTAATAGCTCGTTCTATGTTCAATTTATTCTCTGCAATAATCTACTGGTTTCCAATTATGATGAAGTGTAAAGCATACCAGCAAATTGTTTCCAGAATATTTAAAAGAGGTTATTTGCTTTAAAAAAAATACCCTTTCTTTAAAGTTTATATTTTTACATTTCATTTTTCTAAAAATAACTGGTATTCGACAATTTAGTGACAGTAACCCAGTGTTAATAGTCCCTGGTAACTTTGAAAACTAAGCTTTTCAGTTTATACTAATAACTGTGAAAAATATTATGTAATTATGAAATAAATATACTTTTCTGTATTTAAAAGGCATAAAAATATACAAATATTTAACTTTTTAAATAATTACTTTATACTGACTCCCAGGCTATGAAAGTGCATTCACTGATAGATTCATTCAATTTCAAAAGATAAATTAGCTATTTTAAAATAACACATTTTTATATACAAGGTCAATGTACAAGGCTTACCCTTTATAATACCTAAGAATGCTTTATACTCCAAAATATGTTGACAAGGACAATAGAATTCCTACCTTTGTGTTTTTATGATCAGGATAATTTCTTTTTCGTCTATTTTGAAAAAAGGCTATGATTTTAATCAGATAGCCTTATTCATTCTCAGTTATGATATATGTTATGCCTATTCTATCTCTGTCTCACGTGGAGGAAAACTGAATTTGTGATTTAAAACAACAACTATTCCTAGATAACAAATGAATCAAAAACAAACAAATTAGCAGAATCATTATGTTGATTTGTGAATATTAAGTACAAATAAAAGTGAGGGGGAACTAAAAGATTTCTAAATATATAGATCTTATTTGTTCTAGACCTACATTTTATAAGAAAGGAAATTATCTTCATCTTTCCCCCCAAAGGGGAAAAATCTAGAGTTTATTTGCAAACTCTAACATCATGTGAGCATGCATATGCTCACCTTTATGCCTTTCTCAAAGTAATAATTCATTCTTGAGTCCTAATTCATTCTTGAGTGATTAAGTGCCTGGATGCAATTAAGTGTTAAAAAATAAGGACGCCTGGGTGGCTTAGCGGTTGAGCATCTGCTTTCAGCTCAGGGCCTAATCCCAGGATCTGGGATTGAATCTCACGTCAGGCTTCCTGCGAGGAGCCTGCTTCTCCCTCTGCCTATGTCTCTGCCTCTCTCTTTGTCTCTCATGAATAAATAAATAAATCTTTTTAAAAAAAGCATTAAAAATTAAATCTTAGAAATCTAACCAATCTTAAAGGAAGTCCTCTGAGGAAAATTATGAGATGAAATTGACACTTGAAAACTCTAGATACAAGAACAATATAATTAGAAAACCATGTAGAGAATGTATAAATGTCTGCATATTCTCTACATTATATGTATCATCTATCTATTGAGAGATAAAGGCAAAGAGAGATCTATTATTTAATTTTATATTCAATACTGAATTGCTAAATGTTTGAAAAGCACATTGATTGATTTACATTGATTTTAAAAAAGCATTAAAAATAAAATCTTAGAATTCTAACCAATCTTAAAGGAAGTCCTCTGAGGAAAATTATGAGATGAAATTGCCACTTGAAGACTCTAGATACAAGAACAATATAATTAGAAAACCATGTAGAGAATGTATAAATGTCTGCATATTCTCTACATTATATGTATCATCTATCAATCGAGAGATAAAGGCAAAGAGAGATCTATAATTTTATATTCAATACTGAATTGCTAAATGTTTGAAAAGCACATTATGATTGATTTACATAGTACTTTCACTTGTCTATCAAGATTCACTCCCAGGATGACCTCATAGAGCCCTGTGACTTCATAGTCCATCTTATGTTGATGTTATAATATCTCAAGCATGAACCTCTCTTTTTATCACTAGTCTCCTATTTCCAAATATTTACTTGATCTCACCCCTAAAACTTAAACCCTCAAAATATTTATTTGCTACTCTCCTCAACCTGGTCCTTTCTTTTAGAATTCTTCATATCGATGTGGCACCACCTTCCTTCCAGTTGCTCATCCAAATGAAAATCATCCCTTACACATCTTTATGTTTCTATAACCTCCACAACTGATCAGTCAAGAAGTCCTTTTCAAGATCTATGTCCAATTTTTTCCATCTCTTTTCTCTTTATTCCAAATTATTAACAGCTTTGCTTGAAATAGCCTTCTTTAATTATTATTAATCATTTTATGCAATTGTTTTATTTCCTTGTCTCTCTTTTTTATCACTTATATTCCCAATGCTTAAACTAGTATCTGACACATGGTTGGTACTCAATTAATATTGAATTAATTAAATTTATGAATAAATATAGCAGGATTTGTCTATTAAACAATTTTATTAAAATTGAACACAGCTTTCGTTTTTTCTCTTAATCATTATTTCAGAGAAAGTCTTTAGAATAAATCTAAACTACACAACTAGTAGAATACTATTCAGTACTTTTGTTATACAAATTAGATAATTTCCAAAGTCTAAAGTACTAGATTCAAATATAAATTCTATCATATGTTACATGTAATCCAAGCAGGTAATTTTTCCTCAATATACAGTTTGTTAATTTGTAAAATGGTGTTCTTAAAAAGGCTTGTATATAGCTCAGCATAAGAAAGTTATATTAACTGAAATAATGCATTTAAGGTACTTAGTACCATGACTATGAATTCTAGCCAGCTATATCTAAACAGTTTATATATTTGCATGTCTCCTTGCAACTTGTAAGTTGTTACTCCTCACACTTTATCCCCCAGGGTAAGCTGCAACAAAATAGTTATGGATAGTTAGGAAGACGATTCAAAGAACAATTTGGAGTAAAAGTGAAATGTGATAACAAGGGCTATGTCAGCATTCTCAGAGACAACTGAAATAAGTAGAAAGTCTTGCAATTATATAGGATGAAGGCTTACTGCATATGGACATGAAAATAAAAGGTGCCCAGAGAAAGATAAAAGGGTGGTGGACATTAGGGCTGCATGCATTGAAAGATACATTTTAAAAATGTCATAATTTTGTATGCACATATGGTAATATATTTCCTGATTGAACAATCTGAAAGACCTAATTGTGCATCTTAGAGTTTAACATGCTTAAGATATACCTAAAGAGAAAAATTATATGAATGTCTATTGAACTATCATGATAATAAAGGAACATCAAAGACCAAAGCTACACCACATTATTATGTGCATGAAATCCTATTTCACTGTAGGAAGTAAAAAGGAGAAGAGGTGTAAATTTGATGTCTTCAAAGAAATAATCTCCCTACTGAGATTTAATCTATATATCAATACCTAATTATTTTCAGAAGATAGAAGCAAATCTAAGAGAAGTAGAATAGCTCTAAGCTAAGGGTATTTAAGTTAATGTGATTTAATGTATTACTACCTAAATAATAAATATGCCAATCAGAAAGGAATGTAGAGTTAGGTAAACAATAGTCTCAGCATAAAAGAGCGGCAGTTATCCTTCAAGCAATGTCCAAAGAAGAGAGTGTCCTTATCGAAAGGATTCACTATCCTTGTTCAGACTATTTTTCCTTGATGATATTAAAAGTTTAATTCATTATTTGCCCATGTCCATCTCCACTAGGTATAATTCTATGCTTTATCAAAACATATTCTAGATAAAATTTGGTAGTTTGGTTTTCCATAGAACCTTGCCTGCCATAAAAAGACAAAAAAAAAAAAGAAAAGAAAAGAAAAGAAGAAAAGAAAAGAAAAAAGAAAAAAACAGCCAGCCAAAGGACCTTGAGTTTTAGGTACTTTTGGAAATATCATGTCTCCATCCTAGCATCAGCCAGTTGGTTGAAAATGCAACTGATAAAAGGTGAATTATTTCAGAGTGCAAATTTGTGACTTCTGAGTTTGTAAGGTTAAAAATAAGTTTGTGGGTGGCTGAGTGGCTCAGTGGGTTAAGCATTCGACTCAATTTTGGCTCAGGTCATGGTCTCAGTGTCGAGATTTGAGCCCCACCCTGGGCTCCAAGCTCAGCACAGAGGCTGCTTGGGATTCTCTTTCCCTCTTCCTCTACGCCTCTCCCACATGCACTCTTTCTCTCTCTCTCCTTCTCTCAAATAAATAAATAAATCTTTTTTAAAAAATTAAAATGTGTTTAAATAAAAATGTGTTTATAAAGTGATGCCATGTAGACATTCTCTTGTAGAAAACTTGTCAATATCCTTTGTCCGAAGACCACCAGGTACATAACTGTAGTTAACAAGGTGGATTTATTACTCATTTCAATGAGGGAAAATGTACACCATGGGGAAGCATGGGGTGGGTGTCTTAGTAAACAAATATTACAAAAATTTCTTAAGGATTTGGGCTTTGGTTGGGTAATTTTGAGGGGGACTTAAAGAAGTAGAGTTTCACTCTAGATTGTTGTCAGAAAGCCAGAGAAAGTTTATCATTGTGTATTTTGATAATTATCTATAATCAGGACAAACTGGAAGAATAAAACTGCAACTGAGCTACAAATAACAGTTACCTATTTAGTGAGGAAGGGAAATGCATGGTATTTTGAGAGGTGCATAGTGCCTTGTTTGAAGTAAATGCTTTGTGAGATTGTTTATCTTCAACAGGAGAATAAAAAAACCTAGCTGTAAGCATCAAATAAATGTGTAATGACATTGAGGTCTAGATGTGAGAATTAGATCAGTTTCCAGAAGTCAGGGATTGTGTCTTTCCTTTATCTAATCCCAATAATATTTTTTAAAGATTTTATTTATTCATGAGAGACAGTGAAAGACAGAGAGAAAGAGAGAGAGAGAGAGAGAGAGAGAGAGAGAGAGAGGCAGAGGGAGAAGCAGGTTCCATGCAGGGAGCCTGATATGGGATTCGATCCCGGGGACACCAAGATCACACCCTGGGCTGAAGGCAGGCACTAAACCGCTGAGCCACCCAGGGATCCCCCAATAACATTTTCTAACTACTACGTTCAATTATTTTTTTTACATCAATCAGAAATCACTATCAGGTTCCCAGCTTTATTTTTAAAATGTAACTTACTTTTGTTTGTTTAATATAATATTCCTAAAATTGCTAAAGACAGAGACCAAACTAACGGAACCACAGAGACCAAGTCAATAGATTTTTAAGAAGTGAATGATAAAAAAATATTACATTTTATAAGTTTACCTACTTCTGAGGGTAGTCCTTTTGTGTGTCATATCCCTAATCTACTAATCAGGAAATCACATTTTTTCACACATTTCAGGAAATGTATGAAATATATGGTAAGGTAGCTTATATTGGAATTGGGGTGGCTTACATTGATATTGGGGAAATGTATTTTACACATATACATTTTAAGTTTTATGTCTTAATAATTCCAGGATTATTAAGCCGTATTACAATTTATATAACTGCATCTCTTCATCCATTAGAAAAGACTAATGAAATAATCTCAAATACATTAGAATGTTTTGCACTTTTTAATGGTTCTGAAGCAAGGCTCCATATTTCGAACACTTGTCCATATTCCTGGAGCTCTTGATTTAATTTTTCTTGTTAGCTAAAATCAACATTTTATTTTTCAATCTTTTTAGGTAATGCTAAAATGCAACCAAGGTTAAGAATCCCTTAACCAGGGTCCTGGGATGGAGTCTAGCATTAGGCTCCCTGCAGGGAGCCTGCTTGTCCCTCTGCCTATATCTCTGACTCTCTTCATGTCTCTCATGAATAAATAAATAAAATATGTTTTTTAAGATTTTATTTATTTATCCATGAGAAACACACACAGAGAAAGAGAGGCAGAGACACAGGCAAAAGGAGAAGCAGGCTCCATGCAGGGAGCCTGATGTGGAACTCAATCCCAGGACTCCGGGATCACACCCTGAGCCAAAGGCAGATGCTCAACCACTGAGCCACCCAGACATCCCAATAAATAAAATCTTAAAAAAGAAAAAATCCCTGTGCCAGATTAAATGTAATGTCAGTAATTTATTAGTATTTGTCTACTAATGTGTTGATGCCAGATGTGGAGAAGAAACCAAGTAATAATACAAATAAGTAATATTTCAGGTGAAGACTAGATTCTTAATCAATCCTCATAAATCATATGTAAAAATAATTCTGAAAGCTTAGAAAACAATGAGAAGGAATGTTTCAAACCAAATGTAGAAATGAAAATATTTTAGAGCCCATTTCATGTCATAATATTCCTTCCTTTGCCTCTTCATATAAAACACAAGTTAATGGATCTGTGTAGGGAAAAGCCTGTGATTGGGAACACAGTTGACTCTAAAAGGGACGGACTTTATTATTTAATATATTTGCACTCCATAAGCTTCCCCACACAATACTTTCATGTTTCCATCACTGTTATGTTTTTGATCTTGGATTTTGATCAGCTCTTGGAGATAAGAAGGGTATAATTACAAACTGTCTTACAACAAAATATTTTCTTTTTATAGCACAGAGTCTGTGATAACTAACAACATAATCTGGCCATTTTCAGACTCTCCTTTTATTTTCTCAGTTCTCAGATCGAGACAAAATAATAAAATATTCAATTCACTGAATTATTGTCATTCATTTGAGTCTAGTTGCAAGCCCCATCATGTTTTCCTACAAAATAATCTACTGAGTAGATTAAAATAAGTTCATGATGTTATATAACCATTAACTGATGTTTTGATTTTTTTTAATCCCTCCTCCTGATTGTATTTTGGACATTAATTATTTTGTATCCCTTCTTTCAGAATATGAATAAGCTTAAGGAACCTAAGAGAAATATAAATATAACAACTCAGCTGCTTGTTAATAAATTTAGTTTAAGATTTTGTTGTGAGTAAAATAGAAAGACTTTGAGGCTCTATAATGATACTAAGATACTAAATGTCATTTTCTCTTCTTTTTTTTTTGTAAGTTGGTTTATATAGTAGAATAAAAGCAATAGGTACGTTGAGACGTTGAGATTACTGGAATTATAAAACATTGGAGGTTAAAAACACCTTAAATATTATCCATTCCACTCCTTCATTTGAAAAAAAAATTAGATACATCAAGACATGCTCAAATGGAAAGAATATCTCTTCTACTGTAGAGAAGATCTCTAAATAGCAGGTAGAGAACAGGAACAAAAGCATGTCAGGCAGGTAGAGCCTTGTTCTTTGATTTGAGAATATTTTGGGGGGAAATACATTAAAGCCGATCCATTGTCCTACTTCAGAAATAAATGCAAAACACTTTAAGAAGTTTAGTTCATGCCCCAATTAGCCAAACTATTCAGCCATGGGAGAACAGTTGAGGATCAAAACTGCTTTGGGCCATGATGAATAATGAGTGAGCGAATGGACTAATTAATAACGCCATGACAGTATAAGTCACTTCACTGGAGCTTAAATTTTGGATGCCAGGAGCTGCAGAAAAGTGATTAATATTCACTATATAAGGTCAATAAAATTTATTTTTAATATTAGGGAATCCAATTTTACACTTTATAAGCAGAGAAGGAAGGTAAGATTAGAGAAGTTTATAATAACAGGGAAACAATTACAATGCAATTTATATACTCTGATAGGAAAAATAATGGATCTCATTATTATAGAAGCAAGTTCAAAAGGATAATTTTTTATTTCACACATAAAATATTTAAAAATTTAAAGTGACATGCTGAAACCGTATGTTCTACACAATTGTCGTTAATAATTTATCAAGCTCGAAGCATATTTATTTATAAGTTTAACTTTTATATGATGTGAATATATATTCAGGTTTATTCCTTTAACAGAAATAGAATACTTGATATTAAACAAAGGTTCTGCTTATTAAACATTTAGACAATTATTATTTTGTCTTCTCATTTTCTTTTCAGAGCTCCTCAATTTATTATACTTCATATTCATCAAGATCAATACTCACATAGTACAGTATTTGATCCTCACCTTCTACTATAGTTATTATGTTCAAGGTTACATTTAAGGGAGTTTCTCAAAGCATCTCCTATAGCCTTAGATTCTTTCTCCCCCTTCCATTCTCTCACTGTCTGTATGCCTTTCTCTATTTTTGTTTTTCTATCTCTCCCTTTCTCATAATATTATGTTAAAAAACAAAACACAAAAACAACAAAATGAATTCTAGAAAGAAACATAACACTGCAGAGCTGAAAATCCAGCTAAAAATCATGTTTTATTAATCAACTCAATATATTGGCATCATGAAAATTAAGTTTCATCTTCTTTAGGCAAAATTTCAGTTTTGCATTTGCAGGCCAACTTCATAGATTCCGTTTCTCTTCCTTAATTACGAAGTAAAAATTATGTAGCCACTAAGAGACAAACAATGGGGCCTTTCATCATCAGAGCCTAATTGACCATGAATACTTTAATACTTAAATGATAAAAGGACACCAAAAAGAATATGCATCTATTTCAATTTTTTTCCTAGAAACAGAATTATGAAAAGCAGTTATTTTGGTAATTATTAAATAATAACTATCTTCTCGAAATACATAGCACTTACTACTTGAATCATTCAGTATCTATTCATTGAGGACCATATGTGATAGACACTGAATATAATTTCTCAAATTCCTTAATCTTCTTTTCACAATATCTTTAAGTTTTATATATTTTATATCTTTTCACCTAAAATACAGAAGAATCTCATTTTTTCCCAAAATTCATCTTTCTAACAGTGACTTTTATCTCATCACTTTTTATTCTATTTAGCAATTTAATCTGTAAATTATTATTTCATGGGCAGCCCCAGTGGCCCAGGAGTTTGACGCCGCCTTTAGCCCAGAGTGGGATCTTGGAGGCCCGGAATCAAGTCCACATCGAGCTCACTGCACGGAGCCTGCTTCTCCCTCTGCCTGTCTCTCTCTCTCTCTCTGTCTGTCATGAATAAATACATAAATAATTTAAATTTTTTTTAAAAAAAATTATTATTTCACATTTTCATTTCTAATCCTTCCTTTTGAAGTAGATGCATCCTTTGTGTTCTTGAAGCTTTTTAATGGATCCAAGATTCACCAATCTTGTAGTATTATTACACTATAGAATTGAAAAAATTAAGCAATAATTCAAGTGTCAAATTGTTAATTTTTTTTAATTTATTTATGATAGTCACAGAGAGAGAGAGAGAGAGGGAGAGAGAGAGAGGCAGAGACACAGGCAGAGGGAGAAGCAGGCTCCATGCACCGGGAGCCCGACGTGGGACTCGATCCTGGGTCGCCAGGATCGCGCTCTGGGCCAAAGGCAGGCGCCAAACAGCAGCGCCACCCAGGGATCCCCTCAAGTGTCAAATTGTAAATGAAATTTGCATTGGAAAGCTAAGACTTCTCTTCAGTTTTAATAATGATCCAATATTTTTTTGTTTATTTGTTTTATGATCATAGGTTAATTTTGATGATATATGATGGAAGAAGTATAAAGACAGAACTTGAAATGAATTAGTCAATATAACTCTTTATATTTTGACTGGGAGTGTCCTTGGCATTGTACTATTAATGTTAGAAGGAAACATATCAGTAAAAATGTGCTACATTTCTATAAATGAGATGACTTCTGTTTCTCTGAAATACTCTAAACCCAGTTGGCTTTCTGTCTCAAAGGAAGATCCTTTTCCCAACCACATCTTTACTTTGATAACAATAAAATATTTGTATTTTAACAGTTTTTTAGATTTATTTAGATATGTTTGACGTGTAAAACCGTGTAAATTTAAGGCATTTAAGATGATGATTTGATACCAATATATGTCATGTGTTTACCATATTAAGATTAATATGTCCTTCACCTCACATAATTACCATATTATTTTTGTTACGGTTAGAGCATTTCAAATTCGTTGTCACCACAACTTTCAACACAGTACTGTTAACTGTAGTCACCATGTTGTACATTAGATCCCTGGAAGTCCCTTATGTTGTACATAAGATCCCTTCTTATAATGAAGTTTATACTCTTTGACCATAATGTCCCTATTTCCCCCACGCCCTGGCCCTTAACAATTTGTTTCATTTTCTGCTCTATGAGGTCAGCTTGTTAGTGTCCCCATGTAAGTGAGATCATACTGTATTTATCTTTCTCTGTCTGACTTACTTCACTTAGTATAATGCCCTCAAGGTCAATATATGTTGATACAAATAGATTTCCTTCTTTCTCACGAATGAATAACATTCCATTGCATAGAAAGGTAGATAAATAGAGATAGACAGATAGATAGATAGATAGATAGATAGATAGATAGATAGATGATAGATAGATATCACATCTTCTTAGTTCATTCTTCTTCCAATGGACCTCTAAGTTATTCCCATATCTTGGCTACTGTGGATAATGCTGCAATGAACATGGGATCACAGATATCTCTTTGATATTCTATTTCTCTTCCCTTCAGATATATTTCCAGAAGTGGCACTGCTGAATCAGATGGTAGTTCTATTTTTAATTTCCTGAAGAAACTCCATGCTGTTTCTAAAGTGGCTGCACCAATTTACATTTCCACTAACATTGCACAAGGGTATCTTTATATCCACAGTCCTACCAGCATTTGATATTTCTTGTCTTTTCGATAAGAGCCATTCTGAACAATCTGAGTTGGTATCTCAATGTGGTATGATTTGCATTTCCCTGGTATTAGTGATGTTGAGTGTTTTTCCATATACATGTTAGCCTCTTCTGTCATTGTTGTAAAAATGTCTATGTCATTTTTTTTTAAATAAGCAGCTTTCTGTTTATTCTTTAGACTAAATGCATATCAGATGGAAAGTAAATAAGGGAGTAAAGCAAAAGTAAACCTAAGAGAAATTTTTTTTCACTGACAGGTTAAACATTAATTCAGAATGCATCAAAAGATTTATTACATTGTAATGCATGGCATATTTAAGACACAAAACTTTATGAGATTTGAGGTGAGTGCTTATAACAAGAGCTTTAAGAAAGAAATGAAAAAAAGACATTTTATAAAAGGGATGGGAAAATTAAAATTGCAGGGCTAAATCAAAATGAAAATCTGAAAAGTTAAAGCATATTTGTTTTTATTTCTTTGTCCATTTTTATTTTTTTATTTTTTAAAGATTTTATTTATTTATTCAGGAGAGACACGGACACAGAGAGACAGACAGAGAGAGGGAGAGAGAGAGAGAGAGAGAGAGAGAGAGAGAGAGAGGCAGAGACACAGGCAGAGGGAGAAGCAGGCTCCATGCAGGGAGCCCGAGGTGGGTCTAGATCCGAGGTCTCCAGGATCAGGCCCTGGGCTGAAGGTGGCTAATCTGCTGAGCCACCTGGCTGCCCACCTTTGTCCATTTTTTAATCAAATTATTTTGCTATTGAGTTGTATGAATTCCTTATTTATGTCAGATATAAACCCTTGGCATATATATAATTTGCAAATATTTTCTCCTATTCTGAGATTGTCTTTTCATTTTGTTGTTTCTTATGCTTTTCACAGACTCTTTAATTTGATGTTGTCCCAGTTGCTTGTTTTTGCTTTCGTTGCTTATACGTTTAGTATCACATCCAAAAAGTCTAGCTAAGACAAATGTCAAGGAGTTTTCCCCTATTTTTAATTCTAATATTTTTATGGTTTCATTTCTTACATTTGAGTCTTTAATCCATTTTGAGTTATTTTTGTTTGTGAATAGTACAAGGTAAGAGCATGATTTTATTCTTTTGCATATAAATATCCAGTTACTGTAACATCATCTATTGAAGAAACTACCCTTTCCATAGTGACTATTCCTGACTCCCATGTCAAATATTAGTTGAACATAGATATGTGAGTATTTACTTCTGGGATCTCTAAAAATTAGCTCAAAATGGATCATATATTTAAGTAGAAAACAAAATAACATAAAACTTTTAGTTATGGAGATCGGATAAATTCATTATGGCCCAGAATTTAATGAAGAGTTTTTAGATATAGCACCAAAAATATAATACATAAAATAAATTGATATATTAAATTTTAACAAAATTAAAACCTTTATTTATACTGAGACTCTGTTAAAAGGATAAAGGCAAGCTACAGACCGGGATAAATTATTTGCAAATGATATTTGTTAGAAGACTTGAATTTAGAATGTATAAAGGGCTCTCAAGACTTAACAGTAAAAAAACAAGCATTACAATTAGAATATGAGCCAAAGCAAGAATAGACGTTTCACCAAAGAGGATACACAGGTTTCTCCTGCTATCTCAAAGTAGAAGTCCTTAACAAGTCAAAATGATTTAAAGTGAAGAAGCAATCACTATTTCATAAGTGCAAAAATTGTTTTTGGATTTTTATCAGCAGAAATAGGTACTGATGTCAGTCTTTTAGAAAAGTGAAGTGGCATAATATAAACTTTTGAATAGTGGGAAAAACCTGTACTGATATCAAATAAGCACATGAAAAGAGATTCAATATGTAGACATTAGGGAAAGGCAAATTGAAACCATAATGAGGGGATCCCTGGGTGGTGCAGCAGTTTAGCGCCTGCCTTTGGCCCAGGGAGTGATCCTGAAGACTCAGGATCAAATCCCACGTCGGGCTCCCGGTACATGGAGCCTGCTTCTCCCTCTGCCTATGTCTCTGCTTCTCTGTGTGTGTGTGTGTGACTATCATAAATAAAAATTAAAAAAAAAATTTGAAACCATAATGAGATATCATTATATACTTATTAGAACAGCCAATTTTTTTTCAAAAAGTTGCAATACCAGGGATGCCTGGGTGGCTCAGTGGTTGAGCATCTGCCCTTGGCTCAGGGCATAATCCCTGGGTCCCAGGACTTAGTCCCACATCAGGGTCCTTGCAGGGTGCCTGCCTCTCCCTCTGCCTATGTCTCTGCTTCTCTCTGTGTGTCTCTCATGAATAAATAAAATTTGAAAAAGTTGCAGTACAAAATGCTGTGAGAATTCAGAAAAACTGTGACTTTCATACAGCACACTCTCATATCATGCTGGTGAGAGTGTAAGAGAGTGCATCTACTCAGGAAAATAATGGGAAGTGTTTTAAATTGTATTGATATACCAACTATACAACCCAGAAATCATACTCTTGGAGCTTTATTCCAAACAAGTGAAAACATATTGCAAATTTTAATGTCTATATTAATTTGCAGTATCCTGAAAGTAGACATAGTTTTTAGATCAAGGACATTTTAATTACTAAGGAACACAATCACTACTTTTTTCCATTTTCCGCAATTCTTCCATCTTCTGGGTTGCTGTAAAAACAGCAAGATAGATACCACCCTACAGATCATGATGACTGTACTGTAGGTTAGGAACCCAAAAATAGGAATCAGAATTTATGTAGAAACGCAATAGTCTTCCTCTCCCCTGCTTCTGAGAGGAAAAAGGAAACCTTTGCTTCTAATATAGACAAATTCTCTCCAGGGTCAAAAGGAGAAAGTTCATGGGTACTTTCCCTTTGGACTGTAAATAAGTGTCTCCAGGTAAACAAACAAACAAACAAAAACAATAACAGAGCAATCTAGTTTACAACCTAGATGGCCCTATTGTATATATTGTATGTATACAATATATCTATGGCTCATCCTGCTTTGAAGTGGGAATCTTTACCACTGAAGAGTTAGATCTCTTATCTATCAGTAATTTCCAAGACTTCTTTGACCTATGTCTTAGTAAAATCTGTTTGTAAAGCCCTAACCATGCAAAAACTTAAAAAATATATTTTTCTATAATACCAGATGTATATGTACACAGAAACTTGTACACCTATGTTCATAACAGATTTATTTGTAATAGCCAAAACCTGGAAATGAGCCAAATGTCCTTCAATGGGCATCCAGTTAAGCAAATTGAAACTGCTTAGCAATAAAAAGGTGTATACCATGGACAATGCAATGAGTTGGATGGATCTCAAAAGAATTATTCTGAGTGAAATGAGCCAATATTAAAAGATTACACACTGTATAATCCATTTATATAATGTGCTGGATGTGAGAAAGCTATAGATGATGGATTCTGTTACCAGATTAAAGTTGGTCTTTTTTTTTTTGATGAGTCCTAGACAGAGACTACACCAGGTGGAGAACATGGGGAATAATTTCCAAAGCCATGATCCCCCTATAAACAGAGCGAAGTAAGTGCTTTTTATTACCCTTTGGGATGAATATACAAGGGGGGATTTTAAACTATAATGAGGTTGAGGTAAGACTCCAGCACTTCTGGCACTTTCTGATTCATCTGCACAGGCTTCATCCTCAAATTTTTTTTTTCTGTTCTAGCAATTTGTTAGTTTCTCTCTCTCTCTCTCTCTCTCTCTCTATATATATATATATATATATATATATATATATATATATACCTCTATTTTGCGTTTTGGACTGCGAAGCCTAAAATATTTATCTGGTTTTTAAAGATAAGAATTTACCAACCCTTGACTAGCCATTTGAAGATTCTGTAATGTCAGTTATTCCTTTCAAGGTTTGTTTTTTGTTTGTTTTGTTTTGTTTTGTTTGCAAGACGAGTGGGGATTATGTGGGATGGGAGAATATCTTCTTCCAATTAGTTTACCATGAAGAATCTTGTTTTTCTGCCTTAAATTATAAGCCTGGAGTTGTTAATATATTAGGAGACAAAAAATAAAATTAGACTTCTAATTTCCTCTGATTTCCCTAAGTTTATTCATACCAATTATCATTAAGGAATAGTTTTCTGATCTCTTTTTTCTAATTTAAATTCAATTAGTCAAAATATAGAACATCAATAATTTCAGATGTAGTTAAGTAATTTATTAGTTGCACATAACACCCAGTTGCATACAACATCATGTGCCCTCCTTAATGTCTGTCACCCAGTTATGCCATTCTCTACCCATATCCACTCCAGAAACCCTGTTTCTTTTCCATTGTTGAGTCACCCATGGTTTGTCTCAGTCTGTGATTTCTTCCCATTCCATTTTCCCTCCCTTCCCCTATGATCCTCTGTGCTGTTTCTTACATGGCTTATATGAGTAAAGCCATACGATAATTGTCTTTCTCTCACTGACCTATTTTGCTCAGTATAATACCCTCCAGTTCCATCCACATTGATGTAATGGTATGATTTCATACTTTCAGATGGCTGAGTACTATTCCATTGTGTAAATATACTACTTCTTTATCCATTCATCCCTCAATGGACACCATGGCTCCTTCTACAGCTTGGCTATTGTGGACATTGCTGCTATAAATATTGAGGTGTGGGTGCCCCTTTAGATCACTACATTTGTATCTTTGGAATAAATACTCAGTAGTACAGTTGCGGGTCCTAGGGTAGCTCTATTTTTAACTTTTTGAGGAAGCTCCACACTGTTTTCCAGAGTGGCTGCACCAGTTTGCGTTCTCACCAACAGTCTAATAGCGTTCTCCTTCCTCCGCAATTATTGCCAACAACTGTCATTTTCTGAGTGGTCAGTTTTGGCTAATGAGATGTAAGGTGGTATCTCATTGAGGTTTGGATTTGTATTTTCCTGATGCGGAGTAATGTTGAGCATTTTTGCATGTGTCTGTTAGCCTTTTGGACTCTTTTTGGAGAAATGTCTGTTCGTATCTTCTGCCCATTTATTGACTGGATTATTTGTTCTTTGGGTGTTGAGTTTGAAAAGTTCTTTAGATATTGGATATTAGCCCTTTATCTGATAAGACATTTACAAATATTTTCTCCCATTCCATAGGTTGCTTTTTAGTTTTGTTGACTGTTTCCTTGGCTGTGCAAAAGTTTTATCTTGATGAAGTTTCAGTAGTTCATTTTTTAAAAAGCTTTTGTTTATTTATTCATAAGAGATGAGAGAAAGAGAAAGAGAGAGAGAGTAGCAGGCTCCGTGCAGGGAGCCTGACGTGGGACTTGATCCTGGGTCTTCAGGATCATGCCCTGGGCTGAGGCATTACTAAACTACTGAGCCACCTGGGCTGCCCTCAGTAGTTCATTTTTGCTTTCCATTCCCTTGCCTTTGGGGACATGTCTAGCAAGAAGTTGCTGCAACTGAGGTCAAAGAGGTTGCTACTTGTGTTCCCTAGGATTTTGATGGATTCCTACCTCACATTTAGATCCCTCACCATTTTGAGTTTAGCTCTGTGAATGGTGCAAGAAAATGGTTCAGTTTCATTCTTCTCTTTGTGGCTATCCAATTTTCCCAACACCATTTGTGGGAAAGACTTCTTTCTATTGGATATTCTTTCCTACTTTGTTGAAGATGAGTTGACTGTAGAGTTGAGGGTCAATTTCTGGATTGTCTATTCTGTTCCATTTATCTATGTGTCTGTTTTTGTGCCAGTACCATACTGTCATTATTATTACCACTTGGTAGTGTAACTTGAAGTCTGAAATTGTGATGCCATCAGTTTTGGTATTTTTTTTTTCAACATTCCTCTATTTGGGGTCTTTTCAGGTTCCAAAGAAATTTTAGAATTATTTGTTCCAACTCTGAAAAATATTGATGGTATTTTGATAGGGATTGCATTGAATGTGTAGAGTTCTATGGTAGCATAGATATTTGAATAATATTTATTCTTCCAATCCATGAGCATGGGATGTTTTTCCATTTCTTTGTGTCTTCCTCAATTTCTGTCATAAGTGTTCTGTAGATTTTAGAGTATAGATTCTTTTCCTCTTTGGTTAGGTTTATCCAGATATCTTAGGGGTTTTGATGCAGTCATAAATGGGATAAATTCCTTAATTTCTCTTTCTTCAATCTCATTGTTAGTGTATAAAAATGCAACTGATTTATTTGCTTTGGCTTTATATCCTGCCATGTTGCTGAATTCCTATATGAATTCTAGCAATTTTGGGATGGATTCTTTAGGGATTTCCACATAAAGTATCATGTCAGCTACGAAGAGTGAGAATTTGACTTCTTTGCCAATTTGATGGCTTTTATTTATTTTTGTTGTCTGATTGCTGAGGCAGGGAGTTCTAGTACTATGTTGAATAACAGTGGTGAGAATGGACATTCCTGTCATGTTCCTGACTCTAGGGGAAAAGCCTACAGTTTTTCCCCATTAAGAATGATATTTGCTATGGGCTTTTACATATGGATTTTATGATATTGGAGTATGCTCCCTCCATCCCTACACTGTAGAGAGTTTTAATCAAGAAAGGGTGCTGTATTTTGTCAAATGCTTTTTCTGCATCTATTGAGAGGATCATATGGTTCTTGTCTTTTCTTTTGTTAATGTGATGTATCTTGGTGATTGAGTTGTGGTTATTGAACCACCCTTGCAGCTCAGGAAAAAATGCCACTTGGTCATGGTGTATAATCTTTGTAATGTACTGTTGAATACTATTGACTAGTATCTTGGTAAAAATTTTGGCATCCATGTTCATCAGGGATATTGGTCTATCATTCTCTTTTTTGGTGGAGTCTTTGTCTGGTTTTAAGATCAAGGTAATGGTGGCCTCATAGAATGAGTTTGGAAGTATTCCTTCCATTTCTATTTTTTGAAACATATTCAAAAGAATAGGTATTAATTCTTCTTTAAATGTTTGTCAGAATTCCTCTGGGAGGCTATCTGGTCCTGGACTCTAATCTTTTGGGAGATTTTTTTTATGCCTGCTTCAATTTTAAGTTGAAGAACTTGGCTTGTTCAGGTTTCTTATTTCTTCCTGTTTCAGTTTTGGTAGTTTATGTGTCTCTAGGAATGCATCCATTACTTCCAGATTGCCTAATTTGTTGGTATATAGTTGCTTATACTATGTTCTTATAATTGTTTGTATTTCCTCAGTGCTGGTCGTGATCTCTCCTCTTTCATTCATGATTTTATTTATTTGGGTCCTTTTTCTTTTCTTTTTAATAAGTTTAGCCAAAGGCTTATCGATCTTAATTATTTCAAAGAACTAGTTTCTAGTTTAATTGATCAGTTCTACTGTTCTATTTGCTTCTATTTCATTGATTTCTGCTCTCATCATTATTATTTCTCTTCTCCTGCTGCGTTTAGGCCTTATTTGCATTTCTTTCTCCAGCTCCTTTAGGTTTAAAGTTAGCTTATATGTTTGGGACCTTTCTTATTTTTTTGATAAAGGCTTGTATTGCCATATACTTCCCTCTTAGGGCCATCTTTGCTGTATCCTAAAGGTTTTGAATAGTTATGTTTTCATTTTCATTTGTTTCCATGAATTTTTAAAAAATCTTTAATTTCACAATTGACTCATTCACTTATTTAATAGGATGCTCTTTAACCTCCATGTATTTGTGGTCCTTCCATTCTTTTTTTCTTGTGGTCGACTTCAAGTTTTAAAGCATTGTGGTCTAAAAATATGCATGGCATAATCTCAATCTTTCTGTGCCTGTTTAGAACTGATTTGTGATCCAGTATGTGATATATTCTATAGAATGTTCCATGTACAGTCGAAAATAATGTGTATTATGTTGCTTTCAGATGGAAAGCTCTCTATATATGTGAAGTCCATCTAGTCCAGTGTATCATTCACGCCCTTTGTTTCCTTATTGATCTTTTGCTTTGATTATCTGTCCATTTTTATGAGTGGGGTGTTTAAGTCCCTACTATTATTGTATTATTATCAATCTGTTTCTTTAATTTTATTATTAATTGGTTTATATAATTGACTGCTTCCAAATTATGAGCATAAATATTTATAATTGTTAGATCTTCTTGTTGGATAGACCTTTTAAGTATGTTATAGTATCCATCTTCACCCCTTACTATAGTCTTTGGTTTATAATATAATTTGTTTAATATAAAGATTGTTACCCCAACTTTCTTTTAATGTCCATTAGCATGATAAATAATTCTCCATTCTCTCACTTTCAACCTGGAGCTGTCTTGGGGTCCAAATTTAGTCTGTTATATACAGCAAAGGGATAGGTTTTCCTTTTTTATCCAATCTGATATCCTGTGTCTTTTGATTGGAGCATTTAGCCCATTCATATTCAGAGTGACTATTGAAAGATATGAATGTAGTATCATTGTATATACCTATAAAGTCATTGTTTCTGTATTTTGTCTCTGTTCCTTTCTTGTCTACATTACTTTTGGACTTTCTCTTGGCCTACAGGATCCCCTTTAATAGTCATGGAGGGCTGGTCTAGTGATCACAAATTCCTATAGTTTCTGTTTGTCCTGGAAGCTCTTTATCTCTCCTTTCATTCTGAATGACAGCCTTGCTGAATAAGTATTCTTTGCCACATGCTTTTCTCATTTAGTACCTGATGATATCAGCCAGTCCTTTGTGGCCTGTCAGGTCTCTGTGGATAGGTCTACTGCCAGTCTAATATTTCTACCCTTATAGGTTAAGGACTTCTTATCTTTAGCTACTTTCAGGCTTTTCTCTTTATCTCTGAAATTTGCAAGCTTCACTATTATATGTCAGAGTGTTGGCCCATTTTTATTAATTTCAAGGGGTTTCTCTGTGCATCCTGGACTTGAATATCTGTTTTCTTCCCCAGATTAGAGAAGTTCCCAGCTATTATTTGTTCAAATATGCCTTTTATCTCTCTCTATTTTTCCTTTTCCTCTGGGATCCCAATTATTCTAATAGTGCTTTGCTTTATGATATTGCTGATTTCTCAAAGCCTCCCCTCATGATCCATTAGGTTTTTTTCTCTTTTTTCTTCAGCTTCCTTACCATCATTTTGTCTTCTATGTGACTGCCTCTCTCTTTTGCCTCATTTATCTTAGCTGTTAGAGATTCATTTTATATTTCATCTCAGTTAAAGCATTTTTTTTTTAATTTGGCCTGATTAGACTTTCATTCTTCTATTTCTGCACTAAGGGATTCTTGAGTGTATTTTATGCTTTTTTTTTTTTTCAAAATCAGCTAGTATCTTTATAGTTATTCTGAATTCTAGGTGCAACATCTTAATTATATCCATATTGATTAAATCCTTGGCAAAGAGTATGGTTCTTTCTATTGTTTATTCTTTTGTTGTGAATTCCTCCTCCTAGTTTTTGTCCAGAGAAGAACAGATGAACAAGAGAACAAAATAAAAAATACCAACCACAATCCCAGCAAAATATACACTAAATAATTCCAAAGAGATCAGAAACAAAAAAAGGGGGGGGGAGAATATAATCTAACAGACACTAGATCCCAAAATTGTAAAGAAAGAGAAACTTATATCTATATAAAAGAATTCAATACAATTAAAGGAAGTCAAAAATGTAGATTACATTTATAAAACGTAAATGTTAAATATTTTTAAAAAGGCTTAAAAGAGTTGATAAAATAAGAAACTAGTTGCAAATGAAAAAAAGGAAAATGAGAATTTTAAACTGAAAGACTAAAGATTCATAAGAAAAAAACCCGTGAATTCCATATACTATTTTCCCCTCACTTAGGAGTTTTTCAGTTCTCAGTGATCCATAAACTTGGTACTAGACTGATGTTCCTTCTGGTCTTCTGGGGGAGGATTGTGTTGCACTGATTCTCAGATGTCTTTGCCTGAGAAGAGTTGCACTGCCCTTGTCGGGGGCTGGGCTCAGTGTAAGCTCCTTTGGGTTGCTCTATGTATCTTTTGTTCCCTGAAGACATTCTGCACCACTTTAGAAGATGTAAATAAATAAAGTGGAGGTGCCCCCATCTCCAGCCCCAGAACTGAAAGATCATGGCCTCTACTCTTCAGTAGATCCTCAGAAAAAAAGCAGCCCGTCATTTTTGTATACATCAAACTCTGTAGACTCCTGGGGTGTGCACCAGTGTCTTTTGTCCCAGGGGAGGAGGGGATCTCCTCAGGTTCCACCACCTGGGGGGGGGGGGGCTTCTTCCAGGAGCCATTGCCCAATTGTGCATGGACCCAAGCCACTCCTCTTGAGGAAAAGAGGAGGGTCTCACCCTGGTTCTGCTGCTTGCTGGGCCCCTGCTTGGAGAACGGTCATCTGGTAGTGCCGGGTTCAAGGTTTATGGCAACCCTGAGCTGAGAGTCCACTCTAGATCTCCCTGATTGTAGCCTGAGTCCCTCTCCAATGCTTGGGAACTCTTCCACATTCAGGCACCCCCACTCTTTCTGTGACCCTGAGGATCCTGAAACCACACTAGGATTCTGCCTCACTTCGCCACCTGAGCACCTTTCAGACCAGGATGTCTCTTACCAGAGAAGACTTTAAGAGTTCTGATTACTCTCCATTGCTATTTCACTTTCTGGTAGCTGGCTAATGGAGCGTCCCTCCCTCCACCTTTTATCTCCTAATATATCATATTAGATTCCCTTTTCCACACCTCCTACCTTTCAAAAGGGGTTGCTTTTCCATTTGTAGAATCTAAGCAATCCTTTTCTTAGAACTCAGGTTGAATTCACAGTTATTAAGAATGATTTGATAGATATTTAGCTGAATTCAAGGGACCAAATAAAATGAGGGTCCCGTACTCTTCACCATCTTCCCTCCTTCTCTATAATTTTCTGAACTCTTGAGAGGGTTGGACAGGTGGTTGGAAGGTGTAGCTCAATGAATTTGCAGCAAAAGTGGTGGACATTTAGTGTTGAGTTGCTTCTTTCAGAATTCCATGTAATATTTAATTTCATGACCATACTTTATCCTCACCTTTTAAGGTTCTTAGTGTCACTGTTAACTGAAATTTTCTGGGATTTTAAAGGAAGTATCAACCTTCTTTTGATATTGTCTTCTGTGGGCACTGAGTTTGCTGCATTTTTTACCCAGATAAGCAGCCCATAATCAATTATCTATATCTGCTTTCTATTTATAAAAATTTATTGCCCTTTATTGCCCTTTCTTATCTACTTTCATTCCTTACCCCCCATTTTTGTTCATGAGAAGTTATGTCATTTTTACTTATTTTACTGAAATTTCATGACAGATTGGGTATATTTTTTGTGATTAATTTTCCAAGTTTAATGAGAAGTTAATTTCCTTACATTTAAAATTAGTTAGACATGCAGAGAAGACTATGCTGGCTATTATAACTTTTTTTTTTCTAGTGAATTAGAACATTTCATCACAGTGATTTCAGAGAATAATAAAATGTTTCCTGGTTTTGCAACTAATGTTAAACAAATGAGCCTAAATGTCAAATGACATATAGATTCATATTGTCAGTCCTGGAGTAAAACTGAAAGTCTCACTTGGAATAATTCTGTTACTGATATCTAAAATTCAGGAGCCTGAAAAATTCACCAAATTTTATATATGCACTTTTGAGTCCATTTTACAAGCACAATGAAAAAACATATGGAATGATATAAATCTCATCTAGTTATTCTACAAATAGAAGGCATCATTTTGCTATATTAGACTTTATTTCTTTTTTATTGATTACATGCAGATATAAAAAAGGCAGAAAAATGCAGAATGGGAGTAGCAACTGAAGTGGAAATTCAATGCAGACTCACAAGGTTTTGCCAAATTTCCTTGCATTGCTCCTGTCCAGCTCAATGCCCTGGGGCTTTATACTATCTCAGCTACTCCATGAAAATGCTAGAGCACATTGAAGTGTAACTGCATGCTCAATTAGGCACAGAATTGTCAGTATCAAGCAGCAAGTTAGACCTATCTTACTGAAAATGAACCCTAGAAAACCTATCTTCTGATGCAGTTCTTACAGGATCCTAGTTATACATTGAATATATCACTCCAGTGCTGTGGAAAAATTGTGCACAGTTGTAAAAACTGCCTCAAAGCACTATTAGGGTATTAAATTTAAAGAGCAAAGAGACAATGAAGCCAAGTTTAAAAAAAAAATCGCAACACAGGGATTTAAAAAATCTTGCCCCTTGGCAAGCCATTTTTGATAGATCGTGTGGCAAGTTTTTGTACCGTAGAGCATAAACATGGAAATTTTATCTTCTGCTAAAATAATATTGATCAGTAATCTGATATTTTAAAATATAGAAACAGCTTCACTGAATTGAACATTTTAAAAGGGATTAATAAAAAGCCAAAAGTTAACAGTTGTGGAATGAGTTTAAAATCTCCCTGTGAAAGTATTACATAGGACACAAACAGAGAAATTGAGATATGGATTTAGATCTATCTTAGACAACGTATTTAATTTCTAAACATTAATGAATTTATCTCTGAATTTGATATGATTTTACCCTGGAATATTGTTGTGAGCAATAAATGAAGATTCTATAATTAAAGTTCTAATTCAGTAGCTGGCAAAAGACTGACATTCAAAATATAATGAATATTATTTTCCTTTCCTGCATTCTATTATGTTGGTCTTAATCTTCTCTTTAATTCAATCACATCATCTATCCTTAAACTCTACAAAATCACCTACAAATCAAGCCACTTAATTTTATAGAAAGATATCTAATTTTGAAATGTAGTGTCTCAGTTCTATTTCCAACACAGTGCTTCACAATTAGATCAACAGTCTTACTTCCAATAGGAAATTCTATACAGAGTTTTTTAGGACATCATACATGGGAGAGACACCCCAGCTCAGTAAAGATTATCCTCATATTCTTCAGGTATTAATGATCTATCACCTCTGATTCCCCCCAAAATAGAATAAATAAATAGAATATCTTTTCAGATTCCTCTGGATTAAGATTGGAATATAGAGCTAGGCACTTTAACGTCATCATCTTTTCCTAATCTGTCTTTGCAGAACCAACACACAACCTTGGGCATCAACAAAATTCAGACCCTTTTTTTTTTTCTGGGAATATCTCAAATATTATTCCCATAGTACCTTTACTCATGACATCCCTTTGCTATAAGATTCTTTATTAACCCATATAGTACCAATAAAAATCAAGTTAATCTATACCGAAGTATGGTAATAGTTAAGTCTGTTTTTCCCTATATTTGGTCTGGGAACTACAATTATCAAAACCACTTTTAGAATTTAATTAAACTGCAAATCCTTGATCTCCACTCAAGACTAACAGAATCAGAATATCTGGGCTAACACAAAGGATCTTGTGCACACTGAAAATTGAGAACAACTAATGATAGATAAATGATGATAGAAAAAAGAAAGAAAAAAGAGATACATGACAAATAGATGAAAGAAGGAAGGAAAATAAGTCTGCTTTAACAACATATCACAAATTAGGTGGCTTAAAAACATCAGAAATTTATGTTATTACATTTCTGTAGACTAGAAGTCTGAAATCAAAGTGTTGGCAAGGTTGGTTCCATCTGTCCTATTGCCCCTCTCCTAGCTTCTCTCTGCTGCCAGCAATCTGTGGTGTTCTTCAGCTTGCAGCTGCATCACTCCATTTTCTGTCTCCTTAACACATCTGTTCTCTTTCTATGACTCTCTATCCAAATTTTCCTCTTCTTTTAACAACGTCAGTCATTGAATTAAGGATTGACTTAATCCAATATGACCTTACTTTCACTTGATAATATCTGCATAATTATATTTTCAAGTAAGGTCATATTCATAGGTACTGTAGGTTAGGATTTCAGCATACCTTTTTGAGGGGGACAAAATTAAACCCTCAGCATACACATATATTCAGTCATGTCATGCTGGGTTATGCACCGGAAGAAAACAACCCCAAAATCTTATTGTCTTAAAACGATAAAGGTTTATTTGTTGCTCTTGATATGTTCTATCAAGGGGCTCATTCTAACAGAACCTGTAGGTCTGCAGCATCATTTGTCACCAAGCCAAGGGATGGCAAGTTGGCAAACTATATACTAGCTTTTAAAGTCTTTTGCTCAAAAGTGATAAATGCTCTTCTGCTCATCTTCCATTGGCCAAAGAATCACATTTCCACATAAAACTCATAAAGATACCTATAAAATATGCACTGAAGTATATATAATCTAGACATTTTCCTGGAAAGAGAAGTTTAATTAAGGAAAGTCATAATATCCATTAGAGTTACTTGTATACATATGTACTTTATATTTTACTTTAAAAATAAATTAATAATATTTTATTTTAAGTTGCTTTAGGATATAGGGAAATAGGATACTACTACTACCACTTATAGTTTGAACTTTTTTTGAGGGAAAGCAGTTCAGTAAGGTCTCTCTCTCTCTCTCTCTCTCTCTCTATATATATATATATATATATATATATATAACCAGTTACAGATTTACTGTTTACAGGTTTACCATTATAACCATTTTACAGATGAGGAAAACAAAGCTCATAGTAATTTGCCAATGACACATAAGTAGCAACAGGCAAAAGCAATAATTCAAACTCAGATTTGTTTTCATATTCCAACTCTTAAAAAATAGAGCAAGCACCTTGCCATTTGTCTATTTTTAACGGAACCAGGCTGTAATATAAACAAATAAATTCACAGGAATGTAAATAATTTAAATAAATACATAAAACATACCATTATTATTTCCAAAATGCCCAAAACAATGCTTTGATAGTATAGACCTTAAGTCTTTATGACTATCCATCCTGGCTTACGAAGGACAATCTCAGTAACCAATTATGGCCCTGGCATGAGCATAATGATATCCATTTTTACCTTAAAAGTTTGCATTTTGAAATAAATTATATAGCTACCATAATTCTGAAAGTCATAATTATTCAGAATTCTGGAATTCTTAGTCTCCAAACATTAAAGTTTTAAAAAATTTTTCAGCAAATACATTTTGTACAAAACATGGCCTAAAGTGAAGTGAGGTGATTTGTCGTCTTTGTTTAGGACATTTAGTATGAATCATCTTACATTCAAAGCAGAAATGCTAATGTAATTGACACTGGATGTTCTTCCAGACCCTGCTGGAGCTATGACCTAACCTCAATCCTGACTTACAAAACTTAATTAGATTTAAAATGTTTTTCCAGGTTGCCTGGGTGGCTCAGTGGTTTAGCGTCTGCCTTCGGCCCAGGGTGTGATCCCAGGGTTCCAGGATCGAGTACCACATGAGATTCCCTGCGGGGAGCCTGCTTCTCCCTCTGCCTGTGTCTCTGTCTCTCTCGCTCCATGTCTCTCATGAATAAATACATAAAATCTTTTGAAAATTAAAAAAATGTTTTTCAAATAAGGGATTGTAATTATGTAAATATACGAGAACATGTGAATAAATAAATAGATAAGAACCAAATTTATTATATCTAACACATACATTCTTGGCAATGATCATATGGCCAACATTATATAAGACTTGCTAGTTGATGATTATTCATTTATAGATGAGAACAATGTAGCCTTAGAGAATGATTAGGATTTTTGCCTGGCATGACAATAAAGGGCAGATGATAAGGCTTTCTAGATCCAACTGTCCTCAAAGCCACTCTTTTTTTTTTTTTTTGACATTGTATTATTCCACTTATTACCTACCTTAACACTCATGTAAGAATTTTTTAATCTTATTCACAGAAATTAAAGGGGGAGTTCACATAGCCTTAATATAATTTTATATTTTTCTTCCATGTTTCATTTCAATTCCAGTTAATTACAGTGTACTATTAGTTTCATGTGTAGGACTTAGTGATTCGTCACTTACATATAATAGCCAGTGCTCATCCCAGCAAGTGCCCCGCCTAATACCCGTCACCCATTTAACTCATCCTGCCACCCACCACCCCTCCAGTAATCTGGTTTGTTCTGTGTAGCCAAGAGTCTCTCTTATTGTTTGTCTCCCTCTCTTTTTTTTTTCTTTCCCCTATGTCCACCAGTTTTCTTTCTTAAATTCCACATATGAGTGAGATCATATGGTATTTGTCTTTCTCTGACTGACTTATTTTGCTTAGCATAATAGCTCAATCCACATCATTGCAAATGGCAAGATTTCACCTTTTTTAATAATTGAATAATATTCCAAAATATGCCACATCTTCCTTATCCACTCATCAGTTGGACACTTGAGCTCTTCCCATAATTTGGTTATTGTGGATAATGCTACTATAAAAATCAGAGTACATGTATCCCTTCAAACCAGTATTTTTGTATCCTTTGGATAAATACCTAGTAGTGTATTCTCTGGATTGTATCTTTAATATAACTTAAAAGAATGACTGAACATAGAGTGGAGAAAAAAGCACTATAGGTAAAGGACATTTTGGAACTCAGACACAGGCTAATTCAGATTTCAGAACCTCAGCTAAAATAATTTAAAGTTGTATTCAGAGTATTAAGACCAGTTTTCAAAAATGAACTAAATTACTGCCAGGGCTCATTGGCATTTGCTAGGTTAAGTGTTAACAGAAGGTTAGCTAAGCAGTCGTCTGCTTCCCTCAAACCTCCATCTTGTGTTTTATTCTCATATGCTTCTAAACAAGCAATATTGCTTGTCATTAAGTTAGTGCATCATTTATGGAGTCTAGCATATGGTTATCCCAATCATAATTAAAGAAATGATTAAGCATAAGTATGATAAAATTAAATTTCCACAAATACTAGTATAATTACCACTCCTAGTTTGTGAAAGGTATACACAAATTTGAAGCCATTAAGACGAAATAATTAGATTACACTTGGAAACCATTACTCCATAAAGCAAAAGTAATGCAAAATTGCTGTCTGTAATTATTTGTGCAGTTATTCAGAAAAGAAAGCAGAAATACAAATGTACAAACTTTGAATTTTTTTCATATAAATGGTTTAGCACTTATAAGTATAAACTATAAACTGTTTATTCTTTGTTTTTTTTTTTTTTTTACCAATTTTCAGAGTTCTTAACTGTAGGAGAAGAAAAAAAAAATTCATTGATCCTCTTAGACACAGTAGCTGAGGGGCCTGTGAACTAAACAAACAACACAGATTAATAAGAGAAAAGGCATACAAATTTATTCATTTTTAATAGGGGAAATGGACTGAGAAGACAACATACAGCAGGTATGTTTGTAACATTGTCTGTCTTGGTATAGTGTGAAATTTTTTAATCTCCTCTCCTGTGGGAAGAGTCAATTTTCCCTGTCGACGTTGTTCCCAGGGAAGAAATTTCTAGTAATTAAATTACTGGAATTTGGGAGTTTTTTGTTTGTTTTGTCAGGTAAGAAGAGTTTAGAGGAAGTCTCTTGTATTTATTGATTATCAGATTTCTTCATCTTTAATTAATTCTTATTCCAGACCATCATACTTTGGCTTGTCATATTGTCATCTTCTTCATAACCATATCACCAATGTAATTATTTCAAAAGTTATATTCTAAAAAATCTACTATATTCTGATGTCAGCTCACAATACAACCCAGAAATGTCCCTATCCACCAAGAAGCTCGTTCTCTTATAACATATTCAAATATAAAACTCAAATTTCACAATGAAACAATGCTGTTTAATATTTATCCATCACACCTATCCCAAGGTTTCGATCTCTCCAAAGATGGAAAAAGAGAAGTGAGAGACTGTAAGGAGAGCTTAAAAGTTATTTGACTAGTTCTGCTATTTAATTTCAGATAGGACCCTCGGTGCCCATAACTGTCTTCCAATGGCCAAGCATTTTCAACTTTATATTCATATAAATAACCAAGAAAAATGTTTGCAATTTATGGTGTACTTACTCATTTTTCAGCCACTTAGTATCCAGCAGTGATTACACTTTCTTGGTCTGATGTCTGTTTTCTTTTTTGAAGGCCTCTGTGCCAAAGCAAGAGCTTTGACCTGACTTACAGTTTTGCGATTTACAATTTCACTGAAAGGCTTATAACATTCTTCAATCTGCATGAATAACCTTTAATATTTCCCTCCATTTGTTATTATCTGTCTGAAACTTGTATTATATTTTTAATTTTTGATCTATTCTTCATATCTCAAAGTCTATCTCTTGTAATTTCTATATAAGTATTTCCCTATTTAATTCAGTTGTGAAAAATAAAACAATTAAAAATTCTATAAAGACAAAAACAACTTAGAATTTATTTTTTTATTTTTTTTTATTTTTTTTTTTACAACTTAGAATTTAATGTTTTTTTTTTTTTTTAAGTAGACACCCATGTACCTGGCAACCAAGCAAGCCATGAAACTTCATCAACAGCCTAGAAGCCTAAGATTTGCATATTTGAAATTACAAGCTTTTCTCTTCTCCCAAAAGTTATTATGGTTCTAACTGCATGTCACTCCTTCATTTTTCTCCATAATTATATAAATTACATGTTTTGTTTATACAAAATGAAATTATACAGAAGCAATTTGTCCCAATTCTTTCACTCAACATTATGAGTTATCTGTATTACCATGTGTAGCTGTAATTTATTCTATTTCTTCATTGTATAATTTTCCATTCTTTGAATGCAGTAAAATTGTTTTTTTTTTTTTCATTTTCCTATTGATGGTCAATGTTTCTATTTATTTTTGTCTTTTTAAATTTATTTCAGTAATTGTTTTATAGTTTTCATTGTACAAGACTTTCATCTCCTCTGTTAATTTCTAAGTGTTAGTTCTTTTTGCTGCTATTATAAATGGAAGTGATTTTGTAATGTTGTTTTCAGATTGTCCATTGTTACTATACAGACTGCAACTGATTTTTGTGGGTTGACTTTTTAACCTGCTACTTTGCTCAATTTATTTCTTAATTCAAACATTTGGGGAAAGATCATGTCAAATATCTTAAAGATCTTTCTATATATAGGATCATATCACTTGTGAACACAGATAATTTTACTTCTTTTTTTTTTTTCCAATTTAGATACCTTTTATTTCTTTTTCTTGCCTAATTTCTCTGGCTAGATCCTGTACTATGTTAAATAGAAATGGTGAAAGTGAATGTCTTTGCCTTGTTCCTGATTTCACAGGAAAAGCTTTTGGTATTTCATTATTGAGTATGACATTTGCTATGGGTTTTTAATACATGGTTTCATTTATGTTGAGGATATTTCCTTCTATTCTTAATTTTTCAGTGTTTTTGTCATAAAATGATGTTGAATTTTGTCAAATGCTTTTTCTGCATCAGTTGGAATGATCATGTGGGTTTTTTTTCTCCTGTTTTCCTGTTTCTTGTGTTTTTTTCTGAAATATGGTGTATTGCATTGATCAATTTTTGTATGTTGAAGCATTCTTGCATTCTAGGACCAAATTTGCTTGTTCAAGGTATATAATTTTTTAATATGCTAATAAATTTTATTTGCTAGAATGTTGTTGAGAATTTTAGAATCAATGTTATGGGCAGCTCGGGTGGCTCAGCGGTTTAGTGCTGCCTTCTGCCCAGGGTGTGATCCTGGAGACCCAGGACTGAGTCCCATGTCGGGCTCCCTGCATGGAGCCTGCTTCTTTCTCTCTCTGCCTGTGTCTCTGCATCTCTCTCTCCCTCTGTGTCTCTCATGAGTAAATAAATAAAATCTTAAAAAAAATCAATGTTTATAAAGGCTATCAGTCTATAGTTTTCTTTTCCTGCAGTGTCTTTGACTTTGGCGTCAGGGTAATCTAGCATCATAGAATGAATTAGGAGGTATTCCTTCCTCAGTTTTTAATAAAGTTTGAAAAAAAAATTAGTGTCAGTTCTTCTGTAAATATTTAGTGGAATTCACCAGTGAAGCCTTCAGATCCAAGGCTCTTCTTTGTTGGAAGATTTTTGATTAGTAATTCAATCTCCTTAGTGGTTATAGGTCTATTGATATTTTCTATTTCTTTATCATTTAGTCATGGAAAGTTTTGTGGCTTTCGGAATTTGTCCATTTCATCTAGCTTGCCCAATTTTTTGGTTTACAATTGTTAAAAGTACTATCTTATCATCCTTTTTGTCTCTATAGATTCAATCATGAAACCTCATTTTTATTTCTGATTTTAGTAATTTAAGTCTTCCTTTGTATTTTAGTCCATATAGATAAAAGTTTATCAATTTTCTTAAACTCTTAACCAATTTTGGTTTCATTGATTATTCTCTATTGGTTCTATTATTTGCTTTGTTTAATTCTACTTTAACCTTTATTATTTTCTTCTTTCAACTAGCTTAGGGTTTAGTTTGTTCTTCTTTTTCTAATTCCTTAAATTGTAAAGTTAGGTTTTGATTTGAGATTATTGTTATTGTTGTTGTTGTTTAATCTAACCATTTGTAGCTAAAATTTCCCCCTACTACTACTTTTACTACATCCCACAAGTTTTAGTATACTGTATTTTCATCCTTATTAATTTTGATATATTTTCCCATTTCACTTTTGATTCCTTTTGACCCACTGATTGTTTAAGAGTGCATTAGTTTCCAAAAATTTGTGGTTTTCCATTTTACTTTTGTTATTATTTTTTAACTTCATCTCATTGTGGCCAAAGAAGATACAGTGTATTTTTAAACCTATTGATAGTTATATTGTGGCCTAATATACTACTTATCCTAGAAAATATCCCATGTTATTTTTAGTGAATTATTTAAATTCCCTTCTTATTTCTTTTGTGTAGATTCTATAGCTATTTTTTTCTTGTGGTTTCTATGTAGATTTTTAACATTAATATCTACGTATTCTATGTAGATATTTAATATTCTAATGTTATAACACTCAGCAGCTTAATTTCAGTAAAATACAAAAACCGCTCTTTTACAACTGTCCCCATCCCTTTCAGTTGCAGACATGTGTTGCAAAAATTACATATGCAGACACGTGTTGCAAAAAATATGTTAATAATCCTTTTAAATATGTTAGTCTCATAAATCATGTAGGAAACAAAAGCGGGATTAAAAATAATACAATGGGGGGATGCAATGTAACAAATGTTGTCACAATGATCCTAACTTTTATAATTGTCCATGTATTTATCTTAATTCAGATCTATAGATCTTCATACAGCTTCCAATCGCTGTCTAAAATCTTTTTATTCTGCATGGCACTTGTCATCTGTGAAAGACAGACTCATCATTTAGGATCATGTTGAATTTCAAAAGAGTTCACACTATTTTCTATGAACAATTCCTTGTTCCTAAATTTTGTGCCCATTTTACACATAGTTGGTGACTATTACTATATTTTCGGTAGCATAATTCTTAGGCATCTCATAATATGTTAATGTTATGATTTTCTTTTCTTTAAAAGAAATAGAGCAAAAACTCCACCTCCATCTACCAATCACAGTTGATTGAAAGGTTTGCTTTTGAGGGACCGTGTTTGTTTGGTTTTCCTTTTTTTTTTTAAACAGTTAAGGAAAGTTTCTGTAGTTTCACAAGTTGTTACTGGTAAGATTAGAATTATTGTCAAATTCTAGAAAAATCTCTATTAAGTTTGCTTCATATGTATATATTTTTAAAACATATTCTTTGTTTTTAACCCTGGTACAGATTTCACATGTGCACACATACACAGAAATAATGAAAAATTTTACTTTATGCCAATTCCTACCAAAAGAAAAGTGAATGTATGATATACTTGTAAGGTTATGCTGTATGTAATGTATATATTGTAATATTGAGTTTATTCCTCACAGGAGAGAATTTCCATTTTACATCAGTGAAAACTGAACTTTCTGCCTACAGTTTTTACACTCTCATGATTAGAAACAAGCAATGTAAGCTCTACTATTGCCCCAGCTTACCACTTGGAGAACTGTAAGGCTGTAGTGTAAGTAGAAGAAACACAAGGGGAGCCTGATCTTGTTCTAGAGTTGAAGAATGCAGCTGAGAGAGCCAGAAGGCCAAAGCTCTAGAAGGTGTTAATATTTTCATTGGGGCACGAAAAGATTTTCCAAACTTACTTTCTTTGTAACAATCTATGATATGTCATAGTACTTTTTAATTTTTTTAGACTCTTAGAAGATAATGAAGTTGTGAGCTACTTTTTATCATTATCTATACATTTCTTACTTAATCCAACTCTCTCTAGCTTGTTTTAATTGCTTTCATAATTAAAAATAGCAATACTACCCAATTTTAAAAATTCTATCTAGAACTATCTATAGTCTGTATCTTTGCACTGGAACAATATTTCACATTTTTTATAAAATCTGTAAATTTAGCATTTTCCAAACCAAATGATTCCAACAGGACACCTATGGTGAATATTTAAAGTTAATTGTCCTTGATGAATCGCACAATACATCTTGGTGCTTCTGGATGTGCCATGGTGGTCTTGATATCTTATTTTATCTCCCCTTGTTTCCTTTCACCTTTGCACATGCTCATTTTTAAAATTTTTTTCTAGTTAATAACATATTCCTAAAATCCTTACATATTTTGTGGAAAAAGTATTTTTACTGTGGATACAGGCAAGGAAATTGACTTTCATCAATGCAAATTAAAGGCGTAGACATCATATTATAAATTTAATACAAGAATAACAAATTATAACATCAGTAATATTTCTCAATTATTTCAACTGTCTTTTGAAGGTATTAAAATGTTTCATTTCATGATGATATTTGAAAAGGTCATAATTTTCATCTTGGTTTTATTTATATGCCCACAGTGAAACACAAATTTTAAATAAACATGAAATTATATCCAATTTATCTAAATTGCCACTATTTCCTAAATAATTCACTAATATATGTTGCTACTGTTCTCATCTACTTTACTATTTAGAGAACTGCAGAAAAATGGTATTATAAAATAACATAATTATCTGCAGCTTACAGATATGGAAACTGAGTCACAGAGAGATTTAGAAAGCACAGAGCTTAAATACAAGAGTTGGAATGCAAATTTAGGCACATGTGGTTTACAATGTATAAAAAAATTTTCATATTACATTGCCAGCAACAATCCCAAATTTATGCTTCATATATCCCTTTTTGAGCCATTATTCTATTTATTTGAAATTATAATTTTTGAAATATCAAAACATAAATTAAAAGGATATTATAAAAGTTTTAAAATATATATATATATTTGTGATCTATCTGAGTCTTAAGAGGGAACAAAACAAACTAAAGCTATGGTTTCTAGACAATTGTGAAAATTTGAAAAGTAATTTAAGAAAACTTGAAGTAATTTAAGAAAACCAGAATTTGTATGTATCCCAGAAAATTTTATTGCATTCCTGTTGTTGTTTCTCTTTATTTTTAATTAGTTAAAAAATTATTCAGCCATAGAAAAAATAGGAACCAAGGCTGTACAGTCCATATTGACTCCATGAACAATTCTATAGTCCTGTTAGCCATGACAGAAAGTTGGCAGGGTTTATTGTTTGTTCAACCTTTTATATCTTGGCCATATAAACTAAGCTCTTGGGTTCACTGTCATCACACACCTACTCAACTGTTTTTATCACTAAATAAACAACTACATTTTCTAATCTCTAGTTTTTCAAAAATTATGAGCTCAAAATAAAAAATGGTATTTGGCTCATTTTGTTGGTAGATACAATAAAAGCCCTTACTGGGACAAAAAATTGAAGCAATTTTTCTCCCAAATCAAGAAACAACAAACAGATCTGTGAAATGCTTCAGAATTGTTTTTTGCACCATGTATTTGAAAGATGAATCAAGAAATGCCTTTTTAAAGTATCCAGTCTCCAGAACTTGTTTATATATTAGCGAATATTCATTTCCTAAATTCATATTAAAAAAGAAAGCTACAGGATATCTGGGTGGCTCAGTGGTTGAGCATCTGCCTTTGGCTCAGGTCATGATCCTGGGGTCCTGGAATCTAGTCCTGCATCAGGCTTCCCACAGGGAGACTCCTTCTCCCCCTACCTATGTCTCTGCCTCTCTTTGTGCCTCTCATGAATAAATAAATAAATAAATAAATAAATAAATAAATAAATAAATCTTTTTAAAAAGAAAGATATGATTATTTAGATTTCCTTTCTTAAGAAAACGTGTCCATAATCTGGGGGAAGAAGGTTATGTTGAATTAAAACTATAAAACTTCAGCAAGTAGTAGGCCCTAATGCAAGGACTGTAACTTGCATGAAAGCTTTGAATTCATATGCATATGTGTTATTCAGATGCATGAAGGAAACAATGAATAGAATGGGAAAATATGGAACTAAAACTTACTGCTATATCATCTTTTCATATACAAATCATAAAACTCTGTAAAAGTGACCACAAGATGAGACTCCTGCATCAAAAAAGAGAAGAGAGAAAAGAATTTTTCAGACCATATTGGAATAATCATACTTGATATACGAGTAAGAAAATTTGGTAGCAAAACTTGCTCTAATGCTATTTGTGAAATGCATTTCAATTCAACTATGGCCTATTATTTTGCAAGTAGTTGTGGGTTAGAAAGGTAGTTGTGGGAAGAAAAGATTGTATAAATAGTTGCTGCAATTAGTGAAAGGGGAGAATAAAAAGTAAGTGGGCAGAGAAGGAAATTCTCAAAAAACTTTGAGGATCTGGTTTTTGAAAGCAGTATGCATTTTTAGTTGGAGGGAACTGATTAGACATGTCTTAATCCAGGAAGACTGAATGGCTAATCATGAGTTTCCAGTACTTAGAGAAAATCTTGGCCACTGCTTTGTCCCAAGATTATAAGTATAATAAGTATGTTATAAGTATTTATAAAAGATATCAAATATCATTTTTCAGAGATAAATCACAGGTAATGTCTAACTTTTCCTACTCTTCAATATTCCCTAGCTCATGATCACTAGCCCAGATGAGAAATTTGACATGGTAGTTTTGTCATTTAGGTAATAAATATGTCTCACACCTTGTCAAGAGGTTTGGATATCTCTTTCAATATTCATTTATTCATTCAATTGTTGTTTACTAAATCTTGTCTCTATGAGATTCTTTTAGACACTAGGAATAGAGTGGTGAACAATAGTTTATATTCCTAAGAAGACTAAAATGTGAAATTAAAGTATTTGGCTATGGAAATATAAATCTTATATTTTAACAGCATTTGTCTCTGCTTCTGTATATTATTAAAGAGGGTGTCATAAACTTTCTAGAATCTGTGAACTAAAGAAAAGATCCCTTGGTTGTAATGTATTTGTACTCCTATGGTTGTCACACACCTTGAGATTACTATCTTTGAAACTTAGAAATGGCTAAATAATGATGTCATTGTAAGAGATTAGAAGACATTCAGCTCCTGTGGTGAGGAAAGAGAACATATGGATCTTGCCTTTGAACATGATTTAGAGAAAAGCAGGTTGGACCAGGGTTCCAGGCTGAAGAGTTCTAAAATGTATTGTCTAAGGTTTTTTTTTTTTAATTAATTCAGTTTTTTTTTTATAAAATCTAAAATATTCATCATTTCAACTAGTGCAGAATGTGAACTGATTATATATGTCAAGTCATCAACTATGTTAGAATTATAGTAGTATTTAATTAATTAATGGACTAATAAACAGTGTCCAAACAATATGCAGAATGATGAACATCCTGGAATGTTGGAAAATGCATTTAAAGGCAAAAAGTATTGTACAGTGGTAGCTAAAATAAAAAGGCTAAAATATGACCAAGAGAGCAGAGAGTACACACAGAGCAAGAATCATATTTTCTTGCATCGTTTTGTGTTGTTTGGACAAATAACCAAACATCACAATTGTTACCCTGCACCAAGCTTTACTAATGATCAGCAAATATACAAAGCAGGCTCTCTAGCATATGCAGCCTCAATATTTCAGGAACACTGAACTTGTCATACACCAGCATTGGCTCTAAAATTGCATATTTATTTATAATAAACAATGAAACTTAAAAATATCCCCTGCAAAATCATTTCTAGATCACTACTCAGATAGGTACTTACAAAACTCTCATTTGTCCTTACTAAATTCTATCAGTGGGCATTCTCAGGAGGATGTTCTCCTGGTCATGCTTGTTTTGTTAACTCTTCTATTCCCATATTGAAGATTAGAAACACAGTGACCTTGGTAATTCACAGTGTAATTTTATGAGAACAACACATAACCATTTTCACATTGGGGTGATACAATGATTGCACTTTATACAATGGTGAGTAATAGGGTAATGGAGTATTACTGGCCAAGTGACATTTTCTCATTATGCTTTCATATGCTTCGATTTTTTTAATTAAAGTAAGTTAATTTTCAAGAGTGCTAAACAAGTTTACATAAAATTATATTTCTAAAACATATATAATCTGAAATATAATCACATGGTTCTGCTTCCATAATTAGTCTTCCATTGGTAAAGGTCATTAAACAATTTCAATAAGTTGAAAACCAAACCACAAAATTAACAAAGAATGTGTCCACTATCTCATATTTTACAAGACATTTATAATTATATTTCTTTTTTGACATAATGCCTAACTGCAAGAGTTTAAAAACCAATAGCTATTATATGAATCATTATCATATTAAATGCATATCAAAACTATTTGTCTCTAGACATGACAGCACATTTTGCATTACTGCACTATTGATTTACAAGTTTTCTTATGATGTAAGACACTATTGACTTGGATTTTTGCCATAGCTATATATCAGTTTCTAATGCCATATCCTGGTCTTTTCCCAGAAATTCTTGAGTACATTCACAGTGAATGATTTAAAACCTTTTCAGTCTGTATCACCTGGGAGCCACAACATGTGCAAATTTTGACCTTTCAAGTTACTCTCCAATGACACATTTTTAAACTGAAGACAAAGAAATAAGGAAAAATCACTTATTGAAACATTAAATTATCTTCAGTGTTTTGTAGTTTTTGTTCTTTTTCATAAAGTTTAATTTATGATTATTTACTTTCTCGAAGAAAGTGGAAATGAGACTTAAAAAGATACTGAATCTTGCTTCTGGCTGACCACAAAAAAGCAGGCATAAGAAGAAAGAGAAGACAAAACAAGTCAGAAATAGTTGCCTGGTCTCATGCTTCCAATTCTCCAGTTTTTTGGGGGGCCCACTAAATCAGGCTTTCTTCCCTACCACTCTGCCATCACTTTTCCCATCAAGGTCTCTAGTTACCTCCACATTTATTAGCTAGTGATCATTTTAATGGTCATTTAAATGGTCCATAACATTTGAGAAAATTCAGTATTTTTTTCTTAAAATGTTTCCCTTTATTTTTTTTTTTATTTCAAGATGGCATGCATGTCTGATTTCCCTCTATCTCACTGACTGCTCCTCTCCTAAATTCTTTCTCTTCTCCCCATACTCTTTTTGGAGTGCTCATGACTGTTTCCTTGGACTTCTCTCTTTTTTGTCAATGCTCACATCCTTAGCAATATCAACAAGCCATATGGCAAAAAATATGACCACTCTAAGATTTATATCTTTAGCCTAAATAACTTCCCAGAATGAAGACTGCTATATGCCCATTCAATGTTTCCAGTTGGAAATTTCATGAAATCCTCAAATTTCACATGTCTAAAATTGAGCTCCTGATGCCCAGCTTCAAGCCTACTATATCTACTTCTCCTTCCATCAAGCCAGTATTTGTTGTTTCCTCGACCCTACAATTCAGAATCCTTTAATTTTCTTCTATTTTTTTATTTAATCTCTCAGTAAAGTGTGGCAGCTTTATCTTCAAATGCATAAAGGCTTGGAACACTTCTTAGTACCCTCTTTTACTGCCACAGCTCATGCCACCAACGTGTACTTAGATAATTGCAAAAATGTTTCAACTACTATCACTAGTTCCATTCTTGAAGCACATCAGTCTGTTTTCAAAAGAGCAGCAGTAGGGATCCCTGGGTGGTGCAGCGGTTTGGCGCCTGCCTTTGGCCCAGGGCGCGATCCTCGACACCCGGGATCGAATCCCACGTCAGGCTCCCGGTGCATGGAGCCTGCTTCTCCCTCTGCCTGTGTCTCTGCCTCTCTCTCCCTGTGTGACTATCATTAAAAAAAAATTTTTAAAAAAAAGAGCAGTAATACTATTAAAATGAGACCTTATACGAGCTATATCCCCTTATTTGCTCAACCAACTGAACCACCCAGATATATCTGCTGTGACCTGTCACCTTCTCTCAACAATTTATTCTCAGTTTAGGTAAATCAGGTCATGTTAATCATCAGAATCTTACAAAACCCTTCATGTTTTACTCCGAAGAAAGGCATAGTCCTTATGATTGCCTATAGGTCTTACATGGTTCAATCCCCCAATATCTGTGTGATTTAATCTCCTATCAAACTTTCTCTTACTCATTTTGCTTCAGCCACACTGTCTCTTATTCCTCAAACTCATGAGGCATTATTTTCTCTCAGGGGTGTTGAATTTGTTGATCCTTCTCACCAAAACATTCATTCCCCAAATATTAGTATGGCTCATTTCCTTACCTATGTTAGACCTATACTCAAGTGCCACCTTCTCAGTAATATTTTCCATGTCTTCTATCTTAATAATCTCAAATTCTAACCCAACACATCCTGTCTTTCCTCCACATTTTAATTCTTTTCATTGTCATCCAATGTAGCTTTTTAAAAATGTTTTATAAGAAAATAAATAAAAATGTTTTATAAATGTACTTTATTATTGAACTATAGTTAGTATACAACATTATATGTTTTAGGTGTACAGCATAGTGATGGGGCAATTCTGTACATTTTACTATGCTCACCATGGTAAGTATAATCACCACCTGGTACCATACAGCATTATTACAATATTATTTTTATTTAAATTCAACTAACATATAGTGAATTATTAGTTTCAGAAATAGAATTCAGTAATCAATCAATCTTAGATAACACCCAGTACTCATTACATCACGTGCCCTACTTATTCCCTGTGCTGTAATTTTCATCTCTGTGAATGGCTTATTTATAACTACAAGTTTGTACCTCTTAATCTCCTTCACTTATTTTGTTCATCCCCCACCCTCCTCTCCTCCTCTCTGGCAACCACCAGTTTGTTCTTTGTATTTATGAGTCTATTTCTGTTGTTTCTCATTTGTTGTGTTTTAGATTTCACATAAAACTAAAATTATATTGTATTTGTCTCCTTCTGTCTTATTTAACTTACCATAATACCCTCTAGTTCCATCCAGGTTGTTACAAATGACAAGATCTCACTCTTTTATATGGATAAGTAATATTCCATTGTATATATCCACCACATCTTCTTTATCCATTCATCTATTTTTGGACAATTGAGTTGCTTCCATATCTTGGCTACTGTAAATAATGCTGCAATAGGCATTATCTCCTCTCAGAAAAAAGCTCCATGAGGGTTAAAGTTTTGTCAGTTTTGTTCACATACATGTTTCCAGAATCTATAGCGGTATCATTTAGATATTAAGTAAAATTTTTAAAATATCATTTGAAGGAAGAAAACAGCTACCAATACCCTGAATCACTTTTTCAAATCTCACCTTCACTTTTTCTTCTAAATACTAGGATATCTTTGTGAGATACATGGAGCTAAATTTATATCATTATGTAAGTTTTCTCAATAGCAAAATAAAAGTGAGTCATATATGAAATATGAACATAAAATGCTTTATTTCAGATGATGATGGATATGACATTTGTCAGTAGTTGTCCTGTTTTCCCTCAACAGAGGAGAAATTTATATTATTACATTTTATATCATTTTCTCTGGGCAAGAATTGGTTTTGTTTCTTTGATGAACTAAATAAAGGATATTAATTAATCTATATTTATAATAGGTACATCCATATTTCATTTTTGGAGAAAAAAGTCTTAAAGGATTGATGACCGTAAATAAGCTATTGTTTCTGGCAGTAACTATGGAAAACCTATAACACACATATACCCACAGTCATTTTCCTCTCTCTCTTCTGCATAGCCAGGACTGTTACCTTCTCTAAAGCCTGATTTTGTTCATTTCTCTTTGTATCTGCAGTCTTTCTTCTATACTGTTGACAGAGTCTGAGAGTACTGTTTACAAAGCTTCTGAGATAAAGTATGCTAATTCCTTATCATGATATGCAAGATATTCCATGAATGGTCTATATGTACTTTATAACATGTCTCTGTATCACAATCTTTGGTACAGTATGATCAAACTATTTATATTTTTCCAAAATACCGTATTATCCATATTTCTCCTTCAGCAAGAAATTTCTTTTACCTCTTATTCTAATGAACTATAAACCCTGGGAAGACCATCCAAAACCTGTGGAGTTTTTTTTTTTTTGTAATTCATACATTATTTTCTTAAAGTTGTTTTGATACTGCATTTTAACTCTTGATACATTTTTATATGTATCCATGTCAATACTGTGATATATTTGTTGGCAGGGATTATGTCATACCATTTTTATAACTCTGGCTCTGATTGGAATCGATTTCTTTAAAAGTTTAATCAAATTAACAAATGAAATAATTTCAGAGCATTTATAGATTCACTAGAATGTTATCAAGTAATTTTGAGCATAAAATCAAAATTGCTATATTTCTTACTTGTTAATTTGTTTCAAAAAGTTGTCAATTTTCTTTTCTTTAGAATTTTTAATAAGATTCTGACTTTTAGAGTTGACTTTTCTTTTAGAATTTCTGGATATGTCATCATACCCATATCACTGAAAATTATTTTTTGAAATACACTTTCTTTTAAACTAGGTAAGTTGTTCAACTTTCCTACTGTGAATTTAAAATGAGCCAGGTAACTTTTTAGACAACTTTACTCTTACTTCCAATTCATCATCTAGATCTTCCTTGTTGATAGGGAGAAGTCCAGAGTAAGTTTTCCTTCTTGATTCTTCAACCTAGTGAAAGTAGAAACTGTCAGTCAAGTCAAAATTTTATGAGATGCTCAAATTTTAGCAGAATAAAAGCTCCAAAGGAAATTTAAGTCACCTTTCTCTTATATATGTAGCTTCCGTTTCAATTTTTACCATCTACATTAACAAAAATCAAATCTTTCCCTGCATGATGAAACATGAACACAAACACACACACTCACACACACACGCACATACTATGTGATATCGCTTTTCTTTTCCTTCCAATTAACTTAATTCCCCTCCCATATTGTCATTTCTTGGGATAGAGTGATCTTCTGAAAACATATTCCCAACCCCTACTTAATCTGTAAAACCAAGGAAATCATCTTAGATTTGGAAGGGATATAAAAGCCTATTTTTTGGATACTTCTTTGTTTCTTAAATATTCTATACAAAACTTCTAATAAATGTTTATCAAACCTCAGCTTGAGAACCTCATATCTCTAAGATTACATTTTTTTAAGTCGAAATGAAGCTTAAAATTTAAAACAGCTCAAAAACAAAATGACATTTTTCTTCTTTTTACTGATTGGACTGAATTTTACTTTGGGGCAAATTATAGTATGTAGATTTCAACTTCCAAATGGAAAGTCATTCAAGTATTTGATGGATGTTCTAATGACTCACTGAATATGTCTTTTCATTGATAGCTATTTTGAATGTTAAATAAATTTTAACATTTTAAGAAAGCATATAAAGCTTAGCTTATAATTTTAGATATTTTCAGTCCCATAAAAATATTTGATATGTTCAAATGGTTGAATTTCTTTGTAGGCAATACTGTCTAGAATCAGACCTATTTTGTTAGTTCATTTTTTAGATTTATTTCAAAATCAAGAAGTTTTACTTTTTTGTGTTTCTGCATCATTCCTGAATATTTTATTTACTTGTTATACTCAATGTTTATAAAGTTTCTTGATTAAAAGTATATTTAATACTGGAAATATTTCTATCTCCAGGCCATTCAATTTGTTTTATTTTATTAAATCCTACCGTAAAACTACAAAACTAAAACAACATACTATCACCATAACAAATGGAACAGTGCAAAATATATAAAGAAAAAATAATCATCATCACCATTCCCTTCCCCATCCCACTGTTCATTGCCTTCAGAAAGCAATGTTGACAAGATTGTGGGTGACTTCTAGAGTTTCCTCTAAGTGGATAGAAATGTTATGCATATATACATATCACAGAATTATTTTGTTGTTTCTGCTCTTGTACTTATTTACCACATCATATATGTTAATATATAATTCTCTTTTTTTTACAATTCTCTTTTAATAATATATTCTTTTCTTCCCTCTATGTCAATAGATAACATGAATAATACTATTTATCATAGCTGTATAATATTCTAGGTTATTTTTACCACATTATTTATTTAAATATTGTTTTAGATCTTGTGTATTTCCAAATATTTTATGGCTTTTGGACTGAATGATGTTAATTTAGCATTCCTTTAATTTGTTTTTCAGATAGAAACTCTTAGACAGCTTTGTAAATTTTTCTGCCATACTCTTTCTTCCTTCTTGTTATAAGGTATACTCTTGCCCTTTTCATGAACTCATGATTTGCCTATCAAAATAATTGATTTCTAAAAGCCAATCTTATTTAATTTAACCAAGTGGAACAGGTGGTGGTGTTAGAAGTACTTAGGTTTATGGGCAGCCTGGGTAGCTCGGCAGTTTAGCGCGGCCTTCAGCCCAGGGTGTGATCCTGGAGACCTGGGATCGAGTCCCATGTCAGGTTCCCGGTATGGAGCCTGCTTCTCCCTCTGCCTGTGTCTCTGCCTCTCTCTCTGTGTCTGTCATGAATAAATAAATAAAATCTTAAAAAAAAAAAAAAGAAGTACTCAGATTTGTTTTTTTTTTTTTTTAATTTTTATTTATTTATGATAGTCACGGGGAGAGAGAGAGAGAGGCAGAGACACAGGCAGAGGGAGAAGCAGACTCCATGCACCGGGGGCCCAACGTAGGATTCGATCCCGGGTCTCCAGGATCGCGCCCTGGGCCAAAGGCAGGCGCCAAATCACTGCGCCACCCAGGGATCCCCAGTACTCAGATTTGAATCGTTAATGTATTAGCTATAAGAATCTGAACAACTAATTTTCAGGTTTATTTCATCTAAAAGAAAATACCACTAAAAAACAGTGCAGTATGGTGAGGATAATACTGTAAAGTCGTATCTTTCTAATTCATGGCCTGAAGAATAAAGTAGAGATGAAAAGAATATCTCTGTGTATATTAGCTTCAGTGTGATATAGGAGATATCTATGCCACTAAAAAAAAATAATGTGGGAGAACCTGGCTGGCTCAGTTGGTAGAGCATGCAATCCTTGTAGATTGTAGTCATGATTGGGTTTAGTAAAAAGCACAAAACTGATCTTAGAATAACTTGGCTTAAGTCCCAGCTAGGTAAAACTTCCAGAGATGATTCACCTCATTTGTAAAGTGGAATAATTTTACCTTCCTCATAGCTCAACTGAAAGAAATAAACCAGATCAAGTATATGAATATGCCTGTAACCTGTCTTAGGCTTAATAAACTTGTAGTATATAATAGTTGGGCTAGTAGTGTCTCTGTCAAGTCTTTCAATAAGCATTTATCAGGCATCCACTGTATGTCAGGCATGATTCATGTAAATTTGAATAGATAATCTAAATACAATTCATTTTCTTATAGAATTCATAGAAAGGAAAAATTATAGCTGGGTGATGGCTATAGAGTTCAGTGGATGACTCATAATATAGAATTATAATGAGCACAAGCATGGATGTGAGAAAACAGAGCATATGGAAATAAGAATAATGTACTGGATATGACAGGATCAAAGAGAATATTAAGATATGCAAATCCATAGATACAAAAAGTAGGCCAGGGGTTGCCCAGGGCTACAGTGGGGGGGTGGGGAGATGGGGAAATCATTGCTAAAAGATGCGAGATGTCTTCTTGGGGTGCTAAAAATATTTGAAATTGGATAGTGGTACTAGTTTAACAAACTGTGAATGTAGTAAAACAAAGACCTCAACTGTGCACTTTAAAATGGTGAGTTTTATGGTATGTAAAGTATATCTCAATTTTTAAAAATGTATGAGAAAAAGGAATATTATGAAAGGAACTGGATATGGGATTGGTAAATAAGTTGAAGCTAGGTGATTCAAAGTTTTGACGCCACTTATATATCACATCACTGGTCTTCAAATACCAATCACTGTGTACTTTTCTAAGATAGTAACATAATTCTTAATGATACCCACTTTCCAGTATTTGGCAAATCTCTCATAATAGCATTCTGATTTAGTTCAGCAATTGCCTCTTGAGTGAAATCTAATTTTAATGCTTAATAAAATAGTATTTTGTTCTATCCAGTTGCCCCTCATCTGTTTACTCAATTTCCTTAAATTCCTAAGTGAATACTAGATTCATGTTTTAATATTTCCCAGCTTTTCTTTTTTAGGAAGGAATATTTTCTTTCCTGTATGGCATATGCAAGTTATTTACATTATTTATAAAGAACAAAAGTGTTAGAAACACCTAACAAAGACTCAGAATTTTCCCAATGATCTTATGATTCTTTCAGTTATCCAATAGCTATATATTATAGAAAGACTTGTATAGCATGTAAGAACAGCCAAATAGTCCACATATCATTAATATGAATTAGAAAGTCACTAAAAATGTCTGTAAGCAAAAGTCCCAAGAAAGTAAATATTCATTCATTTTATTATCTTTCTGAGATTTAAAAATAAATTAAGAACATATACAGTAAGCTAGAATAAAACCCTTTTGTACATGTGAAATCTCTGATTAAAAGAATAAAAAATTGAGCCAGTTATAAGGACAATTGAAGCTTAGAAAGTAATTTTCTTGAGTTACCTAGCTATCTGAAGCAAATGAGCCTTTTAGTTCAATTTATATAAAGTGGCATTAATTCTTCATGGTATTTTGTGCAAAGTCAGGAAAAGCCTATATTTCCCTTCTTGCTGAAATAAAAAAAAAATACTGAAGGAAAAGCTAAATCCATACTATATTTCATGAGATCTATATAAGTGTGTCTAAATAATTTGGTTGAATCTTCCCTATCAAAGAAAAACAAAAGTAATTTTAAGAAGGTCTGTACATTGTTTAAATGTATTTCATAATGTAACTCTTTTCCAATTCCTTAATTATGTTTTTTATACCTAAGATCAAATGGTATCCTGCTTTGAAACTTCAGGAAATAGTCTAATTGAACAAAACAGGAAGATTCCTATTCATTTCTCAGCAAGAAAAGTGATCTTCAGAGACTGACAATCAGTCGTAGAGTAAAAGGAATGTCTTCCTCTTAACCATCCTCCCTCAAAAAATTTGACATTTTAAGAGACCAGTGCTTTTGAAGACTATACAGCCAGAATTACCAATATATATAATACATACATAATGATGCTCTTTACTTCTTATATTTTTAATGGATTTAGCTTTCTTACAGTTGTTTTAAAAATGTACTTCAAATATTTTAGTTGCATCCAAAACCCTGTCCTCAGATTAATTTTAGTTTTAATTTAAAATACATCTTATAAATAAGACTTTTATTAACAAAAAGAAAAGAAAAAAGAGGAATGCCTGGGTGGCTCAGTGGTTGAGTGTCTGCCTTTGACTCAGGGTGATCCCAGTATCCAGGATCGAGTCCTGCATCGGGCTCCTCCAGACTCTGCTTCTGTCTCTGCCGCTCTATCTCTCCACCCCTCATGAATAAATAAAATCTTAAAAAAAAAAAAAAAAGAAAATGTTTCTATAATAAAAAATTAAAAATTAAGAAAAAATATTTTATTTATTCATTTAAGAGAGAGCCAGGGAGAGCACACCCAAGGGGAAGAGTCAGAGGGAGAGAGAAAAGCAAACTCCCCACTGAGCAGGGAGCTCACCAGGGGGCTTGATCTCAGGACCCCAGGACCATGACGTGAGCTGAAGGCAGATACTTAACTAATTGAAGCCCCATAAATAAGACTTTTCATCTTGAAAGAGTTAAGTATTTCTTTGTGCATTGCATAATTCAGCATGGCAACTTACTCATCTCTCCATAGCTGGATCCAGAGCTCTTCCTCCATTTTAAAGGCAATAATGAATACTATAGAGGAGGAAAACTTTTCCCTTTTTTTCTCTTTTAGGTTATAATTAAATTGACATAAGACAGATGACAGGAGAAAAACAAATTTAATGAATAATGAAAAAAGTATTTTTCAAAATAAAAATGAAGGAATGATAACATTGTTTCAGAATAAAGTTTCCAGAAGTGTCTTGCTTTAAAACCCAAATTGGGTTTTTAAGTTTTTTTTTTTAATAAATTAATTTTTATTGTTGTTCAATTTACCAACATACAGAATAACACCCAGTGCTCATCCCATCAAGTGTCCCCCTCAGTGTCCGTCACCCATTCACCCCCACCCCCCGCCCTCCTCCCCTTCCACCACCCCTAGTTCCTTTCTCAGAGTTAGGAGTCTTTATGTTCTGTTTGCCTTTCTGATATTTCCCACACATTTCTTCTCCCTTCCTTTATATTCCCTTTCACTATTATTCATATTCCCCAAATGAATGAGAACATACACTGTTTGTCCTTCTCCGATTGACTTACTTCACTCAGCATAATACCCTCCAGTTCCATCCACGTTGAAGCAAATGGTGAGTATTTGTCGTTTCTAATGGCTGAGGAATATTCCATTGTATACATAGACCACAGCTTCTTTATCCATTCATCTTTCGATGCACACCGGGGCTCCTTCCACAGTTTGGCTATTGTGGACATGGCTGCTATAAACATCGGGGTGCAGGTGTCCCGGCGTTTCATTGCATCTGAATCTTTGGGGTAAATCCCTAACAGTGAAATTTGCTGGGTCGTAGGGCAGGTCTATTTTTAACTCTTTGAGGAACCTCCACACAGTTTTCCAGAGTGGCTGCACCAGTTCACATTCCCACCAACAGCGTAAGAGGGTTCCCTTTTCTCCGCATCCTCTCCAACATTTGTGGTTTCCTGCCTTGTTAATTTTCCCCATTGTCACTGGTGTGAGGTGGTATCTCATTGTGGTTTTGATTTGTATTTCCCTGATGGCAAGTGATGCGGAGCATTTTCTCACGTGCATGTTGGCCATATCTATGTCTTCTTCTGTGAGATTTCTTTTCATGTCTTTTGCCCATTTCATGATTGGATTGTTTGTTTCTTTGCTGTTGAGTTTAAGAAGTTCTTTATAGATCTTGGAAACTAGCCCTTTATCTGATACGTCATTTGCAAATATCTTCTCCCATTCTGTAGGTTGTCTTGTAGTTTTGTTGACTGTATCCTTGGCTGTGCAAAAGCTTCTTATCTTGATGAAGTCCCAATAGTTCATTTTTGCTTTTGTTTCTTTTGCCTTCGTGGATGTATCTTGCAAGAAGTTACTGTGGCCAAGTTCAAAAAGGGTGTTGCCTGTGTTCTCCTCTAGGACTTTGATGGAATCTTGTCTCACATTTAGATCTTTCATCCATTTTGAGTTTATCTTTGTGTATGGTGAAAGAGAGTGGTCTAGTTTCATTCTTCTGCATGTGGATGTCCAATTATCCCAGCACCATTTATTGAAGAGACTGTCTTTCTTCCAGTGGATAGTCTTTCCTCCTTTCTCGAATATTAGTTGACCATAATTTTCAGGGTCCACTTCTGGGTTCTCTATTCTGTTCCATTGATCTATGTGTCTGTTTTTGTGCCAGTACCACACTGCCTTGATGACCACAGCTTTGTAGTACAACCTGAAATCTGGCATTGTGATGCCCCCAGATATGGTTTTCTTTTTTAAAATTCCCCTGGCTGTTCGGGGTCTTTTCTGATTCCACACAAATCTTAAAATAATTTGTTCTCTCTGAAGAAAGTCCATGGTATTTTGATAGGGATTGCATTAAACGTGTAAATTGCCCTGGGTAACATTGACATTTTCACAATATTAATTCTGCCAATCCATGAGCATGGAATATTTTTCCATTTCTTTGTGTCTTCCTCAATTTCTTTCAGAAGTGTTTTATAGTTTTTAGGGTATAGATCCTTTACCTCTTTGGTTAGGTTTATTCCTAGGTATCTTATGCTTTTAGGTGCAATTGTAAATGGGATTGACTCCTTAATTTCTCTTTCTTCAGTCTCATTGTTAGTGTATAGAAATGCCATTGATTTCTGGGCATTGATTTTGTATCCTGCCACGCTACCAAATTGCTGTATGAGTTCTAGCAATCTTGGGGTGGAGGCTTTTGGGTTTTCTATGTAGAGTATCATGTCATCGGCAAAGAGGGAGAGTTTGACTTCTTCTTTGCCAATTTGAATGCCTTTAATGTCTTTTTGTTGTCTGATTGCTGAGGCTAGGACTTCCAATACTATGTTGAATAGCAGTGGTGAGAGTGGACATCCCTGTCTTGTTCCTGATCTTAGGGGAAAGGCTCCCAGTGCTTCCCCATTGAGAATGATATTTGCTGTGGGCTTTTCGTAGATGGCTTTTAAGATGTCGAGGAAAGTTCCCTCTATCCCTACCCTCTGAAGAGTTTTGATCAGGAATGGATGCTGTATTTTGTCAAATGCTTTCTCTGCATCTAATGAGAGGATCATATGGTTCTTGGTTTTTCTCTTGCTGATATGATGAATCACATTGATTGTTTTACTAGTGTTGAACCAGCCTTGTGTCCCGGGAATAAATCCTAATTGGTCATGGTGAATAATTTTCTTAATGTGTTGTTGGATGCTATTGGCTAGTATCTTGTTGAGAATTTTTGCATCCTGTTCATCAGGGATATTGGTCTGTAATTCTCCTTTTTGGTGGGGTCTTTGTCTGGTTTTGGAATTAAGTTGATGCTGGCCTCATAGAATGAATTTGGAAGTACTCCATCTCTTTCTATCTTTCCAAACAGCTTTAGTAGAATAGGTATGGTTTCTTCTTTAAACGTTTCATAGAATTCCCCTGGGAAGCCATCTGGCCCTGGACTCTTGTGTCTTGGGAGGTTTTTGATGACTGCTTCAATTTCCTCCCTGGTTATTGGCCTGTTCAGGTTTTCTATTTCTTCCTGGTCCAGTTTTGGTAGTTTGTGGCTTTCCAGGAATGTGTCCATTTCTTCTAGATTGCCTAATTTATTGGCGTATAGATGTTCATAATATGTTTTAAAAATCGTTTGTATTTCCTTGGTGTTGGTAGTGATCTCTCCTTTCTCATTCATGATTTTATTAATTTGAGTCTTCTCTCTCTTCTTTTTAATAAGGTTGGCTAATGGTTTATCTATGTTATTAATTCTTTCAAAGAACCAACTCCTAGTTCTATTGATCTGTTCCAAGTTCTTCTGGTCTCAATTTCGTTGAGTTCTGCTCGAATTTTAATTAACTCTCTTCTTCTGCTGGGTGTAGGGCCTATTTGCTGTTTTTTCTCTAGCTCCTTTATGTGTAAGGTTAGCTTTTGTATTTGAGTTCTTTCCAGTTTTTGAATGGATGCTTGTATTGCAATGTATTTCCCCCTCAGGACTGCTTTTGCTGCATCCCAAAGATTTTGAATGGTTGTATCTTCATTCTCATTAGTTTCCATGAATCTTTTTAATTCTTCCTTAATTTCCTGGTTGACCCTTTCATCTTTTAGCAGGATGGTCCTTAACATCCACGTGTTTGAGGTCCTTCCAAACTTCCTGTTGTGATTTAGTTCTAATTTCAAGGCATTATGGTCTGAGAATATGCAGGGGACGATCCCAATCTTTTGGTATCAGTTCAGACCCGATTTGTGACCCAGTATGTGGTCTATTTTGGAGAAAGTTCCATGTGCACTTGAGAAGAATGTATATTCAGTTGAGTTTGGATGTAAAGTTCTGTAGATATCTGTGAAATCCATCTGCCCCAGTGTATCATTTAAAGCTCCCATTTTTTGGAGATGTTGTGCTTAGAAGACCTATTGAGGGTAGAAAGAGCTAGATTGAAGTCACCAAGTATAAGTGTATTATTATCTAAGTATTTCTTCACTTTGGTTATTAATTGGTTTAAATATTTGGCAGCTCCCACATTCAGGGCATATATATTGAGCATTGTTAAGTCCTCTTGTTGGATAGATCCTTTAAGTATGCGATAGTGTCCCTCTTCATCTCTCACTGCAGTCTTCGGGGTAAATTTTAGTTTATCTGATATAAGGATGGCTACCCCTGCTTTCTTTTGAGGACCATTTGAATGGTAAATGGTTCTCCAAACTTTTATTTTCAGGTTGTAGGTGTCCTTCTGTCTAAAATGAGTCTCTTGTAGACAGCAAATAGATGGGTCCTGCTTTTTTATCCAGTCTGAAACCCTGCACCTTTTGATGGGGTCATTAAGCCCGTTTACGTTCAGAGTTACTATTGACAGATATGAGTTTAGTGTCATCATGATATCTATTTAGTCCTTGTTTTTGTGGATTGTTCCACTGAACTTCTTCTTAAAGGGGAGTTTTAAGAGTCCCCCTTAAAATTTCTTGCAGAGCTGGTTTGGAGGTCACATATTCTTTCAGTTCCTGCCTGTCTTGGAAGCTCTTTATCTCTCCTTCCATTTTGAATGAGAGCCTTGCTGGATAAAGTATTCTTGGTTGCATGTTCTTCTCATTTAAGACCCTGAATATATCCTGCCAGCCCTTTCTGGCCTGCCATGTCTCTGTGGAGAGGTCTGCTGTTACCCTAATATTCCTCCCCATGAAAGTCAGGGACTTCTTGTCTCTTGCTGCTTTAAGGATCTTCTCTTTATCTTTGGAATTTGCAAGCTTCACTATTAGATGTCGAGTTGTTGAACGGTGTTTATTGATTTTAAGGGGGGATCTCTCTATTTCCTGGATCTGAATGCCTGTTTCCCTTCCCAGATTGGGAAAGTTTTCAGCTAGGATTTGTTCAAATACATATTCTGGCCCTTTGTCCCTTTCGGCACCCTCGGGAACCCCAATTAAATGTAGGTTTTTCTTCCTCAGGCTGTCATTTATTTCCCTTAATCTGTCTTCATGGTCTTTTAATTGTCTGTTTCTTTTTTCCTCAGTTTCCCTAAGCCATTAACTTGCCTTCTATGTCACTCAGTCGTTCTTCCACCTCGTTAACCCTCGTCGTTAGGACTTCTAGTTTGGATTGCATCTCATTCAACTGATTTTTAATTCCTGCCTGATTGGATCTAAATTCTGCAGTCATGAAGTCTCGTGAGTCCTTAATGCTTTTTTCCAGAGCTACCAGTAGCTGTATAATAGTGCTTCTGAATTGGCTTTCTGACATTGAATTGTAATCCAGATTTTGTAACTCTGTGGGAGAGAGGGCTGTTTCTGATTCTTTCTTTTGAGGTGAGGTTTTCCTTCTAGTCATTTTGCTCAGTGCAGAGTAGCCAAAAACAAGTTGTATTGGGAAAAGGAGAGAAAGAGAGAGAAGGAAAGAAAAGAGAAAGAGAAAAAAGAAAAAAAAAAGGAAAAAAGAAGAAAAAGAGCGAAAAAGAAAGAAAGGTGAAAAAAAGGGGTGGGGTAAGCAATCAGAAATCAAAAAGAAAAAAAGAAAAAGAAACAAAACAAAAACAAAAAACACGGGGGAGTATCTTCTGAATCTGTAGACGTTAAGTCCCTTGACTTCTTCCCCTGGAACTGGTCCCTCTAGCTGGTCTTCTGGGGGAGGGGCCTGCTGTGCTGATTCTCAGGTGTTAGCACTTGGGGGAGCTGCTCTGCCCCTGCCTGCTGCAGGGCTCAGCGGGGGTTGTTTACCCTGTGGGGCCCCAGGAGGATCAGCCGCAGTTGCTATGGCAGCTCTGGAAGCCTGGATTCAGCCTCCGCAGGAACTACGGGGCTCGGGGCTCTCGGTTCTCCGTCCGCAGGGCCTGGAGGCTCCGGGGCGGGGCCGCTGATCTGCTCAGCTCGGGGCAGGAGCGTCCTCGCTGTCCTGGGCCCTCCCGGCCTCTGCCTGTCCCGGGGGAGGCCGGATCCTGGGCTGTGTCCCGGCGCCCTGTGCTCCGGGGCCTGCGCTGGTGGATTCGCGCTCCCGCCCCGCAGCCCCCTCCACGGAGCCGCCGCCCGAGCCCCTCCGAGCTGCCCCGGCCCCGCCGTGCGCGCTGCAGCCCTTAGGGAGCTCGGCGCACTCCCCCGGGGCGCAGGTGTCTGTGAGTGTCCCCGGGAGCCCGAGGGCATCCCCGCCCTCCTGGGTCCTGCTCCAACTCCCTGCGAGCCCCTTTCCGCCCGCCCGGGAAGGTTGGTGCAGCTCCTGCTCCTCCGGGACGGGGCTCTCCTGTCCTGGGGACACTCGCCCCGGCCTCAGCCCGGCTCCTCGCGGGCCCCTCCCCCTCGGAGGCCTTTTGTTCCTTTATTTCTTTTTCCCCGTCTTCCTACCTTGATAGAAGCGCGGACTCTCCTCACTGTAGCGTTCCAGCTGGTCTCTCTTTACATCTCAGGCCGAATTCGTAGATTTTCAGGATGATTTGAAGGTTATCTAGGTAATTTGGTGGGGACAGGTGACTTGGGGACCCTGCTCTTCCACCATCTTGCCCCTCCTCCCAAGTTTTTAAGTGTTTTTAAGGCAAATACATACTACTCGATATATTGCTCTGATGCTTTATCATTTATATACCAAAATCATTATTTTCAAGAAAAAATGACATTTTAGGTGATATGTGAGAAAAGTCTAATAGTATTTCATTACTTTTCCTTATGAAAAGTAGTGGAATACTACTTTAAAAACCATTTATTTATATAACCATCTTATCAAAAGGATTCAAGGCCATAAATGTACATACTTTAATTTTAATTTGTAAATTATCATTATTATAGTTACTTGTACTCATAATTTAGTTTACAGTTTATGCTTATTAGGTTTTTGTTTTTTGTTTTGTTTTTTTTTTTAGAAAATACATAAATTCTTAAGAGAGGTTTTTCCCTCTGTACTTTTCTCTTACTAATGTGTGTTCTTGAATGGCTAGAATTGTGAGGGAGAAAGAGAGAAAAAAAGACAGAGGTACCATCTTCCTGGTTTGTTCTCTCCGTGAAAGTATAAATACAAAGCCTTCTCTATGACTAAGATCACACATGGAGGGCAGTCGAGTTTGCCACCCCGTAATATGTCCTTTAGCATGAGAATTACCTTGGGTAAAGGCAATCAAAACCCAGCAGATTCAAGAAAAGCTCTTTACCTCCTGCTCAGCTGCCTAAATTTACAGCTAAAGGGCGCTTGTACCAAGAAGAGAGCTTTACAGGGGCATCTTATTACCTGAGGAACTTACCTGCCTAAGAGGGAACTTCTGTTTCCTAGACATCTGTCGCCTGCTTGAATGTTCTTTGTTTCCATTGTGTCCCCCCCTTCCTTAGCCCAGGAAGTAGTAAGCCTCAACTACCCAGCTGTCCTTCTGGTCTCCTTTTTTTTTTTTTTTGTGGGCTCCTATACAAATGAAATTTTCTCCTGTTAATAGGTTTTATATCAATTCCAAAGAACCTAGCAGGGAAGAAGGAGAAATTTTTCTTACCTTTGCATGGGCACATATGCACACAGACACACAGACACACAGACACACAGACACATCTTCTATATTTCTAATTAATTTTCAGCTTTTGTTACAAGCTTTTCCCCATCGTTTCCACTTTAGTTATTGTAGTGTTCCCTGGCATCCTTCCAATGATTTCCTTTCCTTAGAAACCTGGTTTTCACTGCCTCGTTGTTTACAGTGCATTCAAACTTTCCAGGTCTTTTCTATTCATTTTGCTTTTTTGACTTTCATTTATAGGTAAATGGAAGGCCTTAAAAGCCTCCCTGCTGTGCAGTGCTAACTTAAGAAAGTAACTTTCTAATGACTGAGAACCGTCCTTTAGGAAATTTCAATTTCTCCTCCCCATGAATCACCTTCTTCAGCATTCTTTCATATTTTAGAGATGCCTTTGTCTGGGAGCCCATTGAGAGCAGTGTAGCCAAGTGGAAAGGGTTTGAGCTGAAAGTCTGTGAAATGAGGTTTCTTGCCCTGGCTCCTGCTAGGCAGACTCACTCACTCCTCCTGTCAGTTGGAGAACTAAAATTTCCTTTGCTTTCCACCTCTTTCTTCCCACTCACTCTTATCTCTCTGTAATCTTCCTTTTTGCCTTTCAAAAAGGTTTAAAGGATAAATTATGTGTAGGGGCTAAAAGAAGGCCACCCCAAGATGGCCAGGTTAAGATGAAGATTTTTCCTAACTGAAGGCAATCAAGACCTTATGGGCACAAGAGAAACTTTACCTCTCCCTTAACTACAAAAAATAATCTAAATTGGGGGGTGGAAGAGATGTTTCCCAGAATAACAGCTATTAGCAGAGATGAATTTTATCTAAATGACTGGATGGCAGGACAAACATCTAATCACCAAAACATCTGTTCTTATACCCTGTCATATTCCTTTCCTCTGAAGTCCCAAACTACTTAGTTCAGGATGACAGGCATACTGCCTTTGGAGTCTCCGTGTCTGCATGAATTCCCTATACAAATGCTACTAAATTTGATTTTCTCCTGTTAATCTGTCTCATGTTGATTTCATTCTTAGTCCAGCTAGGACCCTCAAAAAAGACAGGAACTATTGTTCCCTGAAATATACTATACAAAAAACTTTGTATAGGGACTCCTGGGTAGCTTAGCAGTTAAGGGCCTGCCTTTGGCCCAGGGCATGATCCTAGGGTCCCAGGATCAAGTCCCTGCATGGAGCCTGCTCCTCCTTCTGCCTATGTCTCTCCCCCCCCCACCCTCTGTGTCTCTCATGAATAAATAAATAAAATTTTAAAAAAAACTTTGGATAAGCAGAGATGTTCCTAGCTAAAGTATGTCAAATTAGTGTATTGCAAAGAGTAGTTCTTTCTGTTCAATATATAATAGAAAATAAGTGTGAAGGAATATTATGGGGGGAATAATATGTTAATCCAGGGTCTGCTATGCTCCAAGTGTTGTGCCACATGCCCTTCATATAATATTTCATTTGTTCTTCACCACTGAATTGTGATATGAGTATATAATCTCAATTAAATAGATCAAGAAATAGACCTAGAAATTTTAATGATCTTTTTTCATTAAATTTGTTAATTCAGGAAAGACTAAACACTAGTGTTGGTTACTGATGGGGGAACACAGGGCTAGCTGAGGACAAAGCATGAGCCCAAGGCAGCACATTGACAAGTCCTTGAAATAGGCAAAGGGACATTCCTCTACGGACTCAACTGCCTCAATATTAATACTTTGTTGAGGGCAAAAGGCAATCTTAGCCTGACCCCCAGGATCCAGTAAGTCTACTTTAACATATAAAAATTCCTTTAGTAATTTCCTTTATCTCTGAAACCCCAAGATACACGTTGGCAATCATTCCCCAAGCACATGACCCACTGATATACATCTGTAGGGTCTCATGACTCATGGTTTTTAATTTTTTTAAAAAAATATTTTATTTATTTATTCATGAGAGACACATGGAAGGGTGAGAGGAGGGCAGAGACACAGGCAAAGGGAAAAGCAGGCTCCATGCAGGGAGCCTGATGTGGGACTCCATCCCAGAGGCCCTGGATCACACCCTGGGCCAAAAGCAGGCGCTAAACCACCGAGCCACCCAAGGATCCCCTACTCAGGTTTTATTAGATGGTAATAATTTTTCCCAACCTTTTCCCAACAATAGCTAGCCCCCTCTGGGTCCCGGAAACCTTGCTTCTAAAATTCCTTAGAGAGTATGCTATCCTTAAACCTCTCCCAATTCCCAGGTGTATAATCAGCCACCTCTCACATGCCCAGGGCAGCAGCTCTTCCTGCCCATGGGTCCTGTTCCTGTGCTTTAATAAAACCACCATTTTGCACCAAAGACATCTCAAGAATTCTTTCTTGGTTATTGGCTCTGGACCTCACCCCACCAAACCTCACCTATATTCCAAAACTTCATCAGTTACCATCCGAAGGAAGGAAGAATGAGGAATAGCTTGATAGGTGTGAGGTTTCTTCTTGGGTTGATGAAAATGTTTGGAAACTAGGTACAGGTGGCAGTTGTATAACATTGTGAAAGTACAAAATGGCTCTGAATTGTTCACTTGAAAATGATTAATTTTATGCTATGTGCATTTCAGCTCAATAAAAAAAAAAGTGTTTATAGGAGCTATCTTCAGATTATTTTGCCCAGCAGACACTAAAATACTCAAATAATGCTCCTAAATTCACCCATAATCTGTGAAATTCTTGGAGTCTTCCCAAAATCAGCAAATCCTTGGAGTGGGAATATTAGTAAGAAAAACAAAGCAGGAAATTCTATTTGTATCTGAGGTCTTGGACTCAAACCCGAATATGGAACTCCAGTGGCCCAGTGGATAGTGATAGAATAGTCACATTACTCTGCAGGAGACTGTGTATGCTCAACTCTGGGTAACCTGAAAAGACTATTTTCCCCAAGCCCTAAATCAAGTCTTGAATGTTGATCCAAAACATACCTGAGAGTTTCAGAAAAAAAAGGACAAGGCAGGCAGGAAGAAAAAAAAGTTACCTCTGTTTTGTTTGTCACTTTGTGTTTATGCTTATTTTTAAGAGCCAGGGAGGGTATTTCAGATAAACAGACATGGTTTGAAGCACCACTATGCATTTACAATGGTAAAAACCTTGAACAAATTATTTAACACCACTCATATGAAATAAGAACACTGGTAATGCTTTCTTGATGAGAATTTTTCAAAGAATTAAATGGCATAATGCATGTTAGTGCATAATAACAATATTAATAGTAATTATCAGCAATGAGGAGGGACAGAATTCTTAAGATTACAGAAAGTGGGGTGCCTGAGTGGCTCAGTCAGTTGGATCTCAGACTCATGGTTTCTTCTCAGGTCATGATTTCTGTGGGATGGAGTCCTGTGCTAGGCTCGGCCTGGGGTCTGCTTGTCTCTCTCTCTCTCTCCCTCCTCTGGCTTGCGAGCTCTTGCTCTCTCTGTCAAATAAATAAAGTAATATTTGAAAAAAAGAAAGAAAGAATACAGAAAGTGAATAGGCGACTTCAAGTTTCCACCTTTGGAATTCAAGGTAGCACACTGCATTTCTTTTTCTTGCTTGAGCTATTACCTGAATGGGCTTACTTATGCAGATTATTACCATCCTAACTGGGAACAGAGGAGTTGATTTTGTTACTTGTATTTATTTACAGAAGCAATCATCTTTTTATTTTTTCCTTTCTATTTGGCTTATATTTTCTTTTCTTTCAAATTCCTTCACTGATGCCACCCTCAAAAGAGCCCACATCTCTGTGTGTTTACTTCCATAGTTTTCTGCATGCTATTACAATCCTACATTACACCATACATGTAAATGCTTACATAAATAGAAGTTTTTGTCATTATCCTTCATATATTTTTACTTTTTTCCCATTTATCTATAGCCCGTGGAAATCTATGCACATTAACTTAATTCATTTTATGGCTGGACAATTTTTTAGAATTGAAATATATCCTACTCTATTCAAACATTCCTCTGTGTATGAGCATTCATCTTGTTTCCAGTTTTGATGCTACACAAAATAACCTACAACAAATGTCCTTGTATATGCCAATAAACCTGGCTGTATTTTTTTTTTCTATCATACATCTGTGATTGAAATTACTGGGTTAAAATGTATATGGTTTATAAGCTGTAGGTGTACTTTCACATGGAAGACAAACATGAAAATGTAGGAAAAAACTAATTTTTATAAACTATAGTTATCTATATTTTTATTTTCTAACCTATAATTATATAACTTCTTTGTAAATTCTAGTAATTATGTGTTTGGATCCTGTACTCTAGGCAGCTATATATTATAAGCATATATAATATACCAGACATTTCAGTGAATGACAGTTTATAATTTTCTGACCCACATACATGATTACAAATCACAGTAAAAGATATAAATATCCTAATCTGGATTAGCTAATGATTTGATAACAGAGACACCAAAAATCTTCAGATGAAGAGTGATAGAATTTAGGGTTTACAAAAGGAATGGTTAGACTATAATACTTCTTATTTCCTATTACTTAGCTTAATTCCATTTGTATTCTCTCTATTCTCTTGGGATATTTGTAAAATATATCCTTTGAATTTGCATAAGTATCATATGTTAAACATGATATAAAGAATATATGAGGGTTGATTTTGTTTTGTTTTGTTTTCCTAGAGGCCTATAAGCCCTCAAAAAGGTTTAGAGAAAAAAAAAAAGGTTTAGAGTCTGAGTTACTTGACTAGTTAGGAATGATTCCTTCAGCTTATAGCAATGCTGACAGAGAGGACAGCATTGAAGAGTGAAGGAAATACTGACATGGAGAAGAAGGACAGGAAGTTTGGATGGAAGGAAGAATGATTAATGTCCTGGGGAGTTCTATGCTCATGGCATCCTACTTTATAAGTGGTGATTGTGGTATGTGTTCAACAGCATCCAAATGACAAATTGCATAAAACTAATGAAAATCAAAGGAGTTTTCACCTGCTGAGATACTCAAGATACTGTCAAAATATAATTAAGGAATATATTGACAGTGTACTGTCAAGGTAATTTAAAAAGAATTGCATTTGCTGGGTCGCTTCTATCCTCATTGGAATTGGTAGTAAATATCTATAGATTCTTCCCTTGAAACAATCCTCTGATTTAAATCTCCTGAATACCTCCAAGGATCGCAGATTGGTTAAAATGAGCTTTGGTGGAGGGACACATTTTGTAATTTCTTTCATAATTTTCCTTCACAGATGGGAAGTTTTGGATTTGCTGAACTCTTTGCTTTCTGTTGATAGAATGTATGTGTTTATTAGTTAAGTAATGTAACATAGCCATTGTTTATCTTTGAAGATGATATTAAGCAAATAGAATTTAAAATAAAAACTTTATTAGTCAAATCATTAGATAAATTCTCAGCTGCAAATTCAAATACCACAAAACATATATTTAAATAGTTGATTTGTTTGATGGTACTTAACTGTTAAAAAGTGTAGATTACAAATGTGCTCTCAGTCTCTTACTCAAATAGCAAGAAATGGATCATTAGGTTATTTAGTATACATGTATCTGTATAAACTATATAGTTGGTCACTTTCATTTGAAAAAAAAATGAATATAATTAGAATGCTGGTTGATCATATGTTAGCAAACCAATGGAGAAGTTTATGAAACTGTATCTGTAACTATTGTTATACCTGTAATGTATGTAACTATTTTAAAGACAGCTTTAAATACAATCCAGTAATATAAAATGGTTGAGTCTAGGTAGTCTGTCCTGTCCCAGATGAATACAGACCTATTTTTTAACAAATAATATTGTATTACATTCAGAAAAATAAAGGATAAAGAAAAGGAGCTCTTCAGAAGTAGAGAATTAAGATCTGTGGGTAAAATGATATGTTAAAGTAGATACATTCATATCTAACAACATTAGGACCAGTACTTCATAATTTTCCAGACAGCCTGAAAATGACCATTATCTGATACTGAGTTGTGTCTGGCCTGGTTGTCCTCTGAGATTCCAGGGATCTTCCTTCTCCCAGCTAGATAGGTTAATATTTTAGCTCAACTTCCTCAGAAACTTCTATCTGTTCTGTAATTCCCCCAAATCTCCAAGTTTCCTCAAACATCTCCAATAAACAGATACACTTCTTAGAGCTAATAAAAAATCTGTTTATCCCTCAAATGACAGATTTTCTCTTTTGCCTACTCACCCAAAAGAAGAATCCACAGTGAGAAGGGATCCTTCTTCTGAAAAGGAAACTCATTTCCGTGTTCAGCAAACACACAGCCCTGTCACAGATTTTCTTGTGAAAAAAGGGAGAATGTGTGTGTGTGTGCGTGTGTGTGTGTGTGTGTGTGTGTGTGTGTGTGTATAATATACATTCTTGCTGATAATGGTCTTGTGAGTTTACCAATTTCCCGGTAAGAAGTATTTGTGACTCATGGCATGTGATATTATGGGATTTATCCATAACTCTTGCATATCCAGTGGCAGTCCAAGAGGTAGTTATTTGGCACAAACCTGTAAGAAAATTAAAAGTTAGTATACAATGTTATTTTAAATTACCATTGTATTTCATCTGAAATATAAAAATGCATACCTGTGTGTTGAATTTTTTATGTTTTATGTATTACCGCAGGTCTAACACAACTTTCAGGATTTCCACTTTTTTTTTAAAGAAAAAGAAAGAACTTAAAGACACGTGTGAGGTGATGTAATTGCTGAATTTTATTTTACTACTATGATAGTCTTACAAGGCATCAAGTAATAGTATTTTTAGTGACTAAATTCCATTGTTTTCTCTTATATTTAATTTGGCTTTAATTGATATAGCAACTTCTTTTCTTTCACATTCTCATTTTACTAGTTTCTCTAATGTTTAATAAAGTGTAAAATAATCATAGCAAGGTCTAGTAGCATATGCAATTTTGTGAGCAAACAACTGACTTTTAATGAGCAGCTGTGAATGAAAGAAAAGCAGTTTATCTTTTCATTCTTTCCTCCACCTGTCTTCACTTCTACATAAAACTAAAAGGAAAACTTCATGCCAGTTGTTGTAGACCAGATTCATTTGGAGTAAATAACCCCTTTATCAAGAACAGCTATGATCTCTGGAAAACATAACACACACACACACACACACACACCATATTGAAACTTTAAGAAAATAAAATGCCAGTGAGGAATTTAAGGATAAAACTATAAGAAATGGGAATATAGGTGAGAAGCATGAATGTGTCATGAGTAGTCAATATGCTTTACAAAGGAAAATAAAGTTTCAGGTATTTTAGTAAGTAGGTAAAGCAGAGACAGTTAAGAGAGTTCTTGTATTCTGAATTAAAATAAGAATTAAAAAATTTGTTTAATCTATATAATATTCATATAAGCTTATAAATGTTAAAATACAGATCAATAGATACAGACATAATTGTACAACAGCTTTCTCAAAAGTAGTCAATAATCTATTAATTTTAAAACCCTGTGGTATTTTTCAAATTATATTCTTTACAAAATGCAAAGTTCTGAACAGCATTTCATAAGCTTAATTTTATCTTTCCTTTTGAAATATTTATCATTTATTATATTCCATGATATTGCATTCTTGCCTTCTTCTAAGGATCTTCCTATTTCGCATGCCTTAACTTATAGGTATCTGACTATAATTTGTTATTTAACATCCTCCCAACTTCTCTTTTGTGGCATTCCCAAAAGTCTTTTCTCTTTTAATATATTGGATTTTTAAAATATTTATGCTAATTATAATCACCCAATGTGATCATTGGGCCTTAGCCACAATTCCCAAATCCATTAGTGCATTTCTAAATCTTCATTAGATCTGTAAACTCAAAGCTTTGTTAGTACATTAAATAATGGATGTCATCGTCATCTCTTTCCTGGTTCACCAGTTTCCATTATGGTGTATTTCCTTCTAAATAACACTGAGTATACAATATAATTTTCAGTATAACTCTGAAGTATCTTTCAAGCCTCACCTATTACTGTATGACTTAAGTTAATCCATCTTTGCTGAACTTGTTAATTCTAGTATATCTTTATTTTCATGTTTCTGCACTATTTGCCACTCTCCTTGAAAAATCTGAACATTGTCAATGCTTCAATGTTCAGAGAAAATTTCACACCAGTAATGAAATGTTTCTGATGCCCAAAGAACAGTTATCTCTCCATTTCTCAGATTCCTTATATTCTAAATTGTATCTAACTTTTGTCATTTTATGATGTTGTCCTATTTAGCCTCCGCCTGGAGATTAGTCAGTCAGTAAGTCACTCCTATGGAGTTTAGACTTTAGTTAGATTTTGCATTTGTGTACATTTGTATTTTGAGGACATAATATATGTTAGGTCTGTAATAAAATTTTTATTGATATTTGTTTTCCTGTATGACTGTCTCACTTAGTAGAATCTAAATTTCTAGAATAAAAAAAAAAGCTGTCACTCACCTTAGATCCTCCATAGCACCTTATAAATTGTCTTCCTAAATTATAAGTTTAATTACTATCTTTTAGAATAGATGAATAACAGCCACATATATCAAGTTTATTATCTAACTACTATTTAGTTTATAAATTGTGTATTTATGAGTAGTAACCTGGATTTTCATAATCTTAAATATCCTATATATTAAAAAAATTCTATGTATTCACCTTTAATAGGTTATTTTTTATTCTAGAAATAGTTTGTCCGAAAGATATTGCTCATTTGCTCCACATAAGTCATCATGGTATGTAAATTTGTATTAGATATTTTTTCTCAGTCATTTTTATATTTTCCAACTATTATAATGAGAAACTGAGAGTAATCACCATTAAAGTAACTCATAGCACTGTTGTCCTTATTTAAAAAAAAAAAATCTGTGTAATTGTGTGGAAAGTACTGATAATGAGATCCTTTTCTAATTAGGATGATATAGAATTTATGCTGTCAGCCATATTCACAACAGGAACACTTCAAGTATGTTTAAGTATTAATTACTTCATAGAAATATTTTATAATTTTAAAAGCAACAAAAAGCCTGGATGATTTTTGAGTCTTGATTATAGTCTTCAAAACAAAACAAAACAAAAATTGACATCTGGAATCAAAAGTAAATGTTCTTCCTCACGAAAAATGTCATTGGGATTGTCATTGTCATTCTATGAAGCCTAGGGAGGCTCTAACCTGGCATGCAGGCAGTCAGAGAAGAGTCAAGCATTATTAGTTACCTAACAGTGAAAGGACCTGAGATCTGACACTCAAGAATGTACTCGGAAAAGACTTTTGTAACCATATCAATCCAAAAGGAAAAAGAAAGTAGATATATATCCTTGTCCAGACTCTAAATGAAGTCTAAGACAAAAAGAAGTAATCGATGGGAAATTGACTGATTTCCAAATGTGACAAGCAAGGAGGACAAGGTCATGGAGAAAAAGTCAGATATTCATTGCATAATCACCTGGGAGAACTAGCAGAACACACAGACCCTGAGAAATGGATTGCTGAGTTAAGATGAAAAAGAAAATATTGATGATAGATTGGTATGTCTCAGTAATAGTGCTGTCCAAATTCACAAATGAAAAAGAGTCAGAACTGATTCAAAAATAAGGGTCACTGCTGAGGCTGTAGGTGGAAATTAGCACATACAACATCAGTATTAGAGGGATACAACACAGAAGGTTCTTCTCTAGCAAAATTTCAAAAGATAATAACTGGTGGGTCATTCACCAGTTTATCTTTTCATTCTTTCCTCTACCTGTCTTCACTTCTACATAAAACTAAAAGGAAAACTTCATGCCAGTTGTTGTAGACCAGGTTCTTTCGGAGCAATAACCCCTTTATTGAGAACAGCTATGATCTCCGGAAAACATAATACACACATACACATACACCCCTCTTTAAAACTGTAAGAAAATAAAATGCCAGTGAAGAATTGAAGGATCAAACTAACTATAAGACAGGAGGAAACTTCATACAGGCAAGCCTGAAATTTGCTGCTGCTTTTTTTAAGGATTTTATTTTTTATTTATTCATGAGAGACACACAGGGAAGGCATAGGTAGAGGGAGAAGCAGGCTCCCTGAGGGGAGCCCAGTGCAGGACTCGATGCCAGGACCCTGGGATCACAACTTGAGCCTAAGGCAGATGCTCAACCACTGAGCCACCCAGGCGTCCCTGCTGCTGCTCTTTCCACTCTTTTCCTCTGTGTGGCCCTAGTTAAGCAACATCAGCATCACACGCTATTTGTTAGCAATGGAAAGTCTCAGACTACCCCTCCCCCCAGACCTAATGAATCAGAGATTCTGGTGGTATATTCCCATTTTCTGTGTTTTAACAAGCACTCTGGGTGATTCTGAAATATAGTAATGTTTGTGAATCACTAATCAGGAAGGAATTAGTGATTACAAAAGTAGTATCTTAGAACTCTTTTGATAGGGTCATGGTGCTGGGGAAATAATTAGAGTTCTAAGCCAAACAAAGAAGAATTGTATATCTACAGATAACATACAAGAACTTTTTTATGACATTAAAGTAGAAAATATTTGTTAAATTGGAAAAATAGCACTTATTATAAAAAAATGACAAGTTAGACCACTTTAAACTGTGTATCTTAGGTTCATCGAAGACACTACTAAATTTTTAAAAAGGGAATCACAGTGGAAGAATCTATTTGTATGATATGTAATGTTTCAACATTTAGAATTTATGTATATATATATATATATATATATATATTTTTTTTTTTAAAGATTTTGTGTATTTACTCATGAGAGCCACAGAGAGAGAGAGGCAGAGACATAAGCAGAGGGAGGAGCAGGCTCCTTGCAGGGCGATCCTGGAATTCCGGGATCATGCCCTGAGCCAAAGGCAGATGCTCAACCACTGAGCCACCCAGGTGTCCTTAGGATTTATATTTTTAAAAACACTCCTATTCATCACTATAAAATAGACAATCTAAAAGAAAAATGGAAATAATAATTGCTAGAAAAAATTAGACAAGATAGAGACTCCAGTGTATTGAGAATTTGAGAAAAGTTCAGAATTATTGGAGTTGAGTATAAGGAATGGAGTTGCTTGAGATGAAAATGGAGAGGAAAGTAATAGGCTGGAACGATAATGTAAATAGGATATTGTAGAAGGCAAACTAAAAGGGAGTATGATAATAAATAGGCTGACCAGTTGAAGAGGTGTAGTCTTAATCCATGTTATAGATGGTAAAGCTTACTAATAGGGAAGTAGCAAGTGGAAAGGGAGGATAACGTGTAAATTTGTGTGTGTCTGCATGTACACATTCATACATGTACAGGTCTTAGTGAATGTTTGAATGTAAGGGGTGATGAGGAAGGAGGAGACAAATTTAAACCCGATTTTCTGATGTGGACATCAGGCATATTATAATGCCATTCTCCAAGATAATAAATCAAGAAAAAAACAGTTGTTTCTTTCTATATTTTTTATTTATTTTGTTTCATAGAGGATGAAATTGGTGAATTTCTTTTCGTTTTTTTTTTTGTGAATTTCCTTTTGAATTGGAATCCATATTAGCTTTCTTTTACTGCTATAACAAATTATCACAAATTATTACTGCTTCTAAACTTAGAAGCTTATAATAAGGAAAAATGTATTGTTTTACAGTTTTGCAGGTCAGAAGTCCAATATAGATTTCACTGGGCTAAAATTGAGGTATCGGTAGGGCTGTATTCCTTTCTAAAGGCTCCAGAGGAGATATTGCTTCTTCCCTTTACAGATGCTAGAAGGCACCTGTATTTCTTGATCTCTGGTCTCTTCCCCCAATTTCAAAGCAATAATAGCATTTATCTGATCTTATTTCCATCATCATATCACTTTCTGATTACAGACGGGAAATGTTATTTGTTGTGGACTCATTTATTAGATTGGGCCTACCTGGAAAATTTAGGCTATTGTCCCCATCTCAAGGTTTATAACCTTGATAATATTTGCAAAGTCTCTTTGCCTTATAAGATAATATATTTACAGTTTCTAGGAATCCGAGCTTAAACATTTGGTGCGGGGCATTATTCTGCCTGCCACTATATCTTTTATGTGTGCTGGAAGTAAACTAGAGATAACTTGGATGTATAAATCTTATGTACAGGATTATGATCTGAGCTTAGGATATTTATTTCAGAATCAACAGTGTATAGATTCTTATTATAGCCAAAGAGTGGTGATATTACTCAGAAAGAAGACATAAAGTTAAAAGTAACCAAAGCAAAACTCTGAAGAACAGCAACATTTATGTGAAAAATCACAGAAGTATAAGTCAGAGGCATACTGGAAGAGTATGATGCTCCAGAAGCCAAGAAAAATGTGGTAGTCAATGATCCCAAGTTTTTCTTGCAAATAAAGATAAGAAATGAGAAATAACCATGGGAATACTTGGTTACTTAGGTAAGTAGATACTTGATAAAGTCAAAAGGCAAATTCAGCTTGTCACAAACTAGAGAGAAAAGAATTGATAAGAAAGTGTGTCCAGTTGTCTAAAACTCTGTGATAATAAAAGGGAAGAGAGAGGTAGATGGATAACTGGGAGGGGAGACTGAGATTGATAGTTTGCATGTTTAAAACCTAACAATAGGGGATCCCTGGGTGGCACAGCAGTTTAGCGCCTGCCAAGGCCCAGGGCGCCATCCTGGAGACCCGGGATTGAGTCCTGCATCAGGCTCCTGGCATGGAGCCTGCTTCTCCCTCTGCCTATGTCTCTGCCTCTCTCTCTCTCTCTCTCTCTCTCTCTCTCTCTGTGTGTGTGTGACTATCATAAATAAATAAAAAATTTAAAAAAAACTAATTTCAAAAAAAAAAAAAAAAACTAACAATAGGGGATCCCTAGGTGGCTCAGTGGTTTAGCACCTGCCAAGGCCCAGGGCGTGATCCTGGAGTCCCAGGATCGAGTCCCGCACCTGCTTCTCCCTCCTCCTGTGTCTCTGCGCCTCTCTCTCTCTCTCTCTCTCCCCTCTGTCTATCATGAATATATAAATAAATCTTAAAAAAATAAAATCCTAATAATAAATGTAATAAGCCACTAAATATGGAGACACTAAAAGTATTGGAGAGAGAAAGATTCAGTATTTAAGGCAATTGACTGTGGGGCAGGACCCTGGGATCAAGCCCCATGTCAGGCTCCCTGCTCAGCAGGGAATCTGCTTCTCCCTCTCTCTCTGCCTGCTGCTCTGCCTACTTGTGCTCTCTCTTTCTGTCAAATAAATAAATAAATTCTTTAAATATATATAAATAATAAAATAATATAGTTATATAATAATTATAAAATTATATATAATATAATGTATTTTATATATAGTATATTTTCATAAAGTTTACACTGAGAAACACATATTCAAGTTCTTTCAAATGTGCTCTTTTTTTCCCAAATAATTGAATCATTCAGAAAATATTTTAAATAAAAGTAAAAATTCAGTAGCTACATTGCACTAGATGTCTGAAAATATCAAGAGTAGCTAGTGGCTACCATTTCAGAAAGCATAGCTATGGACTTGAACGTGTGATAGCATCATCCTACTTGGTTCAGTTTTTCTCTGGGGAGATTTGATGCCTGTAAAATATCTATCACTGTGCTTGGTATATATGAAATAAAAAGTTCTAGGTTTATCCTTTTTTCCCAACTTTTTTTCATGAGACTCATTTTAAACAACTTAAAATTTTGTTTTTTATGATCTGTAAGTATTTATTAATAATAACAATAGCAAGAGGAACATCAGCAGTAATGACAGTAATGGCTAGAAGTTACAAAGCATCCACCATGTGCCAAGTCATGTAAGCATGCTGTCTATATGAACTTTTATTTTTTTAATTTTTAAAAAGATTTTATTTATTTATTCATGAGAGATACAGAGACATAGGCAGAAGGAGAAGCAGGCACCCTGCAGGGTAGCCTGATGTGGGACTCGATCCCACTGGGATCATGATCTGGGCCAAAGGCAGACGCTCAGCCACTGAGCCACCCAGGAATCCTCCTGCTTTTTAAAAGTATTTTATTTAAATTTTTAAATCTGTACAGCAGCTCTATGCAGTACATACTATCTTTATCCCATTTACAGATCAATGAATTAGAGAAAGTAAATAAATACCCCAAATTGGCAAAGCTAGTATGTAACAGACTGGGATTCACACCCAGGTAATGTGACTCTGGAGTCTGTTCTCTTAACCATCCTGTTGTATCACCAAAGCAGTCTTTTTTTTTTTTTTTAAGATTTTTAAAATTTATTCACGAGAGACACAGAGAAAGAAGCAGAGACACAGGCAGAGGGAGAAGCAGGTTCCCTACAGGGAACTTGCTGTAGGATGCAATCCCAGGACCCCAGGATCATGACTTGAGCCAAAGGTAGATGTTCAACTACTGAGCCACCTGGGTGCCCCAGCACCAAATCAGTTCATTTTTCTTCTGTCAATCTAAAAGTGTTGACTATGGCTTTTAGCTTGGTTGTACTGTTTGGCAAACTTCCCTTAGCAGTAGCCTATACAAATAGGTTGAAAAAAAAATTCTGGGATCATTGCATTCTCTTTAATAACTGAGATCTCTTAGTTTGTGGCCACTGACAGTCATAATTTGCAGTAAATGAAAATCCCTTTCATTGTCTCTATTCACTTGTTTGAGCAACTAGCACTGAACCCTCACTATGCTCTAAGGGTTTGTCTACCCTTAGGATAAAGGGTATCTATATAGGGAAAATGTTGCTAAGGAAAAAGTATGAAAGAGTGGGTAAACTTCTGGCTGTTTTCAAATAGGGCCTGTTTTTGCAGAATCCATTTCTAGACAACTCTCGTCAAAGAATACAAGTTTGGGCTCACCAAATGACTGTGCAACTGTTTCTTGTACTATATATTCAGAGATCTGAAGTTTTGCTTTGAGAGGAGTAGGATTTTTATTCCCATGGCTTGGTACCTGTAATAATCAATTAATCTCCAGGTAAAGAGAGATGGTAACTGGCATTAAGTAGCATTTGGCTCCAGAAGTATTTGTTGAAAAATATTGAAAGTTCAAGGACCCAGACCAAGTTTTCTAAAGAGTAGCGAGATCTCTTAGAATGAAAGTCTACTTCTGGAATGAGAGTGCCATAATCAAGGAATTTTTTTTTAATTTTTATTTATTTATGATAGTCATACAGAGAGAGAGAGAGAGAGAGAGAGAGAGAGAAAGAGGCAGAGACATAGGCAGAGGGAGAAGCAGGCTCCATGCACCGGGAGCCCGACGTGGGACTCGATCCCGGGTCTCCAGGACCGCGCCCTGGGCCAAAGGCAGGCGCCAAACCACTGCGCCACCCAGGGATCCCCAATCAAGGAATTTTTAACCCTGCTCAGAATTTCCTAGCAACTCTTAGATTTTATAGGATGAAAACTAACATAATGATTGCATCAATTATTAAGCGAGTATTAGTGTTCAGTGGGTTCCAGTTACTTAAATGAAAACTGGATATTTTGAGGGAGTGAAACAGAATACATGTGAAGGAATCTCCATGTATATCAATGCGATGCTATCATGTAACAACTACCCAAATATGCAGGAACTTAAAACAACATTCATTTTTTATTATTCATTTATCTGCATGGCAGTTCACAGGTAGCTGATCTAGGCTACACTAAACTTCTTTGTCTTCAATGATGGCTCAGCCTTATCCTCTTAGGAGCAATAAGGTTCCCAAGAATATAATTTTTCCCCAAGTATATTTTATCTAGAAGAATCACTGGGAGCCCCTTAAGGCCAAAGCTATGTCCAAAGCTATGAAGGACTCTTGTTTCCTCAAAGCAATTCATATGGCCCAAAATGGAAAAATACAAGGTGAGGGGAAATATATGTTTTGAGATAAATATCCATGGCATGAGTATAGATGATGACAGAGATGAAGCATTGGGGCCTACAGTTCAATCTACTATTCTTATAAACTACAATTTAAAATATGTATATATATATATACCAGATTCTAGGAAGGACAAGAAGGGTCTCAATTCGAAATTCATGTAGACAACCCCATTTAGACAACACACTGGCTACAAACTGGCTGTCCTCTTACTGACTTCTGTAAATGTCTTATTTAGATATGATACAAATATACAAGAGAAATTCTGGTTAGCATCTTTAGATCACATGTTCCCACCCATATTTCCAAGAGTGAAAGGTGGAGGTGCTATTAGCCAAGAAATTAGTGGGAAAAATTAATTCCCATAAAGAAATGATAGCTCTTGTTTGGCTCTTGTTTTATCAGCTGATAAAAATAGCTGATGCCCACTACAATTGCTTTGGACACTTCAACTGCCACCTGTACATTTTCCTTTGCAAAATTATCACATCTGGAGTATAATATCAAGGTCATCAATGATATTGAAACAAACAGGCACAGTCTTGGCTTACGAATGAACTAATGAATTTAATCCTGGAGATCCAAGGGAACAAAACAATTATGAACTAAGGGATCATTTTACAAGAATGTAGGCATTGCAATAAATGCAGGACATTTTTTAAATGTTTTGACTCTAACACTTATTAAAAGTTCTAGTGCTTTAGAATTTAGAAACAATTGCATCAACCTGGTTTCTGCCTAGAGATGGAAATGCCAAATCATCTTAAGGATATTCTCTATTCTAGGGGAGAAAAAGGATATCTTACTAGTTATGTAAATGTGTAAGTAGAAGCAATCCTTGCCCTGAGGAATTGATATGAAAAGATCTTTTTGGATTTCCTAAGATTTAGCAATTTTTTTCTTCCTTTAGTGTGCAGAATTCTGAAGACAGTAGAGGTGCTGAGTCTGTCTGGTTTAAGAATAAGAACTTTTCTATTTTTAATTTTTTGAGGAACTTTTATACTGTTTTCCATAGTGGCTCCACCAATTTACCTTTTCACCAACAATACACAAGTGTTTCCTTTCTCCACATCCTTGCCAACACTTGCTGTCTCTTATATTTTCGACAATAGCTATTCTAATGGGTATGAAGTGATTTGATTTGCATTTCCCTGATGATTAGTGATGTTAAACACGTTTTCATGTGCCTGTTGGCCATCTGTATATCTTCTTTAGGAAAATGTTGATTCAGATCATCTGCTCATTTTTAACTGGAATGTTTGGGATTTGTTGCCATCGAGTTGCATGAGTTCTTTCTATATTTTTTATATTAACCCCTTATCAGATATGTAACTTGCAAATATTTTCTCCCAGCCTCTCTGTTTTGCTGATGATTTCCTTTCCCGTGCAGAAGCTTTTTAGTTTGATGCATTCCCACTTTTTAGTTGTCATTTTCATTGTTTTTGCCTTTGGTGAAAAAATTATCACCAAGATCAATGTTAAGGAGCTTGCCACCTATGTTTTCTTTGAGGAGTTTTATAATGTCAGGTCTTAGATTGAAGTCTTTAATCCATTTTCAGTTAGTATTTGTGTACGGTAGAAGACAGTGGTCTTGTTTCTTTTTCTTTTTTCTTTCTTTCTTTCTTTCTTTTTTTTTTGCTTGCTGTCTGGTTTTCCCATTCCATTTATCGAAGACACTGACTTTCCCATTGTATGATTCAGTAATTGCACTTCTGGATATAATCTGAAGAAAATGAAAATACTAACTTGGAAAGATATCTGCACTCTCATGTCATTGAAGCATCACTTACAATATCCAAGATATGGAAACAACCTAAGTGTTCATTGACAGATAAATGGGTAAAGAAAGTGGTGTGTGTGTGTGTGTGTGTGTGTGTGTGTGTAATGAATATTATTTAGCTATAAAAAAGAATAAAATTATACTTTTGTGACTTAGATGGACCTCGAGGGCATTATGCTAAGTGAAATCTGTCCTAAGAAAAGGACAGATACCACATGATTTCACTTATATGCAGTATCTGAACACAAACAAACAAAAAACCAAGCTCATGAATACAGAGAGCATATTGGTGGTTCCCAGAGGTAGGGGGTAAGGTGAGTGGAGGATTGGTTAAATGGATGAAGGGAGTCAAAAGGCACAAATATTTTAAGAGAGTAAATCTTTAACCAAAAAATCTCTATGGTGGTGAATGTTAACTGTACTTATTGTGGTTATCATTCCACAATATATACAAATATTGAATCATTATGTTATACATGTATAAAAAATATAATATATATAACTATACCTCAATTTTAAAAAAGAAATAAAAGGAAATTTCTTTTCTTTATGAAAAAAGTAACTTTCTATATATGCTGAGACAGAATAGTTATCTTTCTTAGGCCACCAATTTATAGTTTTACAACTTTTACTTGCTTATAACTGACTCAAATCTGAAGGGATGCTCATTTCAACCTTTAATAAACCATGTCATTTTTTAAAAATATTTCTGTGTATATTAGGTACTTAGCAGACCTCCCTCTCTCCTCTTTCTAGGTTTCAAAATGAAATCTATAAAAAATATAGCAGATGTACCGGCAGTATAGTCAGAAACTATTCCCTCAATCTCAATGAATACCTAAAGATGTTTTTTGGCCATATTAGGCAAAAGTACTAGAGTTCCAGGTGAAGTAATTGGGCTTTGTAAGACTCGAGGTCTGGAACTTTGCAAAACTTGGCAGAACCTTACCCTACACAGGCAAAATTCCAGTACCACCAACCCAACCATGACTCCTTGAGAAACTGACTTAAGAAACTATGTCATGGGATATTTGTCTGCTTAATTTTTAAATGACATTTTTGCTGACATTGCATCCTGTTGGAGAAATGTAATTTAAAAGTATCTTCTCCCAACACACAAAATTTTTCCAGAAGGATAGTAAAGAAAAAAAATATATGTTATCACTGAATAAGCATTAAACAGGATGGAATGCAAATCACAGGAAATCCAATAAGAGATTGAAGACAGAAAGGAATCTCATCCTCTTATAAAGCTGCCCTAGCCCATTTGGGCTGCTATAAGAAGAACACTACATAAGCAATAGAAATTTATTTCTCACAGTTCTGGAGACTGGAGGTCTGAAATCAGAATGCTAGCATGGTCACAGGTCAGGTTCTGTTGAGAGTCCTCTTCTGGGTTGCAGACTACTAACTTCTCATTATATCTTCACATGACAGAGAGCAAAGAGGGGAAACAAGCTCTCATGACTTTTCTAATGCCATGAACCCCATTCATATGGGCTCCACCTTTAAAGCCTCATCTAAACCTAATTATCAGTCTAAGACCCATCTTCTGATACCATCATATTGATGGGTAGGATTTCAACATATAAATTTTGTGGGCATGCAAACATTTGGTTAATAACAATAGTCAAGCAGATGCAACCCTTTACACACATGTTCTTAAGATAAGCAGTCACTAGTCCTCAAGCAAGAATTTTACAGTACCAAAAAAAAAAAAAAGAATTTTACAGTACCACTTATCACATTGTTCACCCCAACTTCACCTGATAATTGGGTTGACCACCTGATAATTGGGTTGTTTCCTAGTAAGATTCATCCTGGAGGAAAAGCAAACTTCCTATATTATTATTACAGAAGGTAGTTTTGCAACTTGGAGCAAGGTGCCCACAGAAAGTTAGCTGCCTAATCTGTGGTGTGCTTGTTATAGTAGCCTAACCAGACTAAGACAGTTTAATAAGAGCATGAGATGTTTCTAGATTGCCCATGATGTACATCCCATTCTGGTTTAATGCTTATTCAATAATAAAACTATTTTCTTTCTCTACTACCTTTGTGAAGAAGTTTTTCTGGGTTGGGAGAATATTTTTTAAATTATATTTTCCCAACAGGATTCCTGTTTGACAGGAATTTTGCCACTGGCTATTATCCTTATTTCTTTTACAATGAAAAAACCCAAAAGAATAATCCATTTCTGTTTTGCAGTGTATAACAAGGGTGAAATATTGAAGAGCTTTGCTCAGTATGCAATTAATCTTAGCTCAATTTACAGAAATCTTGAGGGAACACAGAAGAGTCACTCTGCTAGAGTGAAATTTCAAAAATTGTAAAATGGGAAACAGTTTCTGCCAAGGAATTAAAGACTATAGAACCCAGTTTATTTTCTATCTTACGAAGGAGAGGTACAGGTAGTACCTCTATTAAGGTGGTAAGGTGGGAAAACAATGGAGCAGAGCAAACAAAGAAATTCCTGGAAATAAACTGTCATTAGGAGAACATAGGTGGGGGAACTAATGCCATCACTAGTAGTCAATTCAAATAATCTATTAGAATAAAAAGTAGAAGTTGTTTGCACAAAGTATGAAGTAGTTAGCCACTCAAGTGCTGAGAGAACCTACCTTTCACACATTAAGAAGTGAGAAAGAAGACAGTAAGCAGTGAATCACAGCTCATAAATGAAGAGGATGATACCCTTGGCTCATGATCTCAATCCCTGTCTAAATCCTGGAAATAGAAATTATGCAGAATTAAATTTAAGATGAGATATGTTATATCCCCAAGCATAGGAAAAAAAGACCACTGTCATAGGAAAGGGCCTGAGAAATATATTCTCAATACCCAAACCAGGATTACAGAGTATTTGGAAAAATGTTTTTAGTTTACTCATTGAACATTTGTTGAACCTAGAGAAAGTGTTATGTATGCAAGCCCTGGGCTGCTTTCTATATGGGATTTCTATTCTAGGGGGAAAAAAGTGTGAATCAAAGCAAACTGTGTACCCTTTAGAGGAAGGAAGATTTCCTTTTTCAGGACACAACATTTTACTAGGAACATGAATATTGGGGAATGATAATTTGTTCATTAACCTTTTCTCTTTTTTGCTAATTTCACACCCACAATTGCTTTAGAATCACTGCAATACTCTCCACTAGGTCAGACTATTCCTTTTCTTCAGAGTTAAGGTTTCCAACATAAGTGTAAATAGGGAAAAAATCCACTTTTCATCTTTCATCTTTGTTGTGACATCTTTACCTCATTTGCTTAATAGATTTTTAATTTTAAATTGCTTGAAATTACAGTTTTACAACAGTAATAAAATTTTAAAACCATACTTTTAATTTATACAAGCTGAGTGATTTTGGTTTCAAAAATACGAAAGCCGAAGGAGTTGAAACATAAAGTTTATTCATTCATTCAGTCAGTCATGAATATCAGTAGATGTATTCAAGAGATGTCTTTATGAGACTCTCTTCTGTGCCAGGCTCTGAAATAAATATTAGAGATATAGCAGTGAATAAACTAGAAAGATTTTGGCCTTTAGGAGCTGATACCCCTGTTCAGGCAAAAGGAGAAGCTGGTACTCTTCCCTGAGAAGACAGACTTAAAGTATATACATAAAGGAGGAGAGAATAAGCCAATAGGACTCTCTGAGGGAAGAGAATTACAGATAAAGGAAAGAGTAAGTGCTGAGACGGGAGCACATGGGACATGTGGTGGGCAGCAACCAAGCCCAGAGTGGGTAGACTGAAGGAAACAATGGGGAAGAGTTGTAGGAAGGAGATCAGAGAGGTAGCAGAAAAAATGGATTATTTTTAGGGTCTATGAACCATTTAAAGATTTGACTTTTATGTTTAATGAATGGAAATAGATGGAAAGACAAGTGAAGGACTTGAGATGAAATTGATTTATTATATGATTTTAAATGATCACAAGTGCTACTCTGTCAAGATAGATTTTCCAGGGTTGAGTACAAAAGAAGTAAGGAGCTGTCAGAGAATGAAATAGTAATACAGTGATGTTGTTTTCTAATATGCTTAAAAGTAGCAGTTGTATATGCAAAACAGTAATTAATTTAAAGACTATTTAAAATAAGTTATCTTCTGAAACATTTTCTAAAATTCCAATAATATTATGTACCAAATGTATGTTTTTTCTTAGATATACTTCTGACTGCTCTTTTTAAATCAATCTATTTCTAAACTACTACTGTAGGAATTTAGTAATGTTTTATTTACTACTTAGTTGACTGTTATATCCAGTACCTGACAGGGTTATTCATAATTCACTGCTTTTTTAATGTCAGAATTTTTCATTTTTTAAATAAAAATTGCAGTTGAATTTAGTTAGAAATTTATATTCTATTTTCCAAGTTTTTAGGATGTCACAGTGAATCCTAAAGTGAATTCAGAATTTTTTTTTCTTTTTCTTTTTAAATCTGGATTGAGCAGTGTGAGTCTATCTAATTTTTCATTGATTTAGAAATTTATTTTTTTTACCTGGATACCCTAGGATTCCACTGTATCCTTAAATTTGAGTAACTTACTCTGGAGATTATATATTATATATTTATATATACATATATATGATACAGGTATTGTCAAAGGCTTAAAAATAGCCAAAGTAAAACCAATGAAACACTGAAGTGGTAATTAGCAAACATTTATTGTGCATACACCAAAGAGACAGTTTGCAAATCAGAAATAATCAAACCAAAACACGGAATGAGGCTCTGGGTTATATTGTTATACAGCAGCAATGTAGTGAGAAAGCAGTGACTGTTGATTTTTCACAGTGATGGGTACAATATTATAATTTCAGGGGTTATCTCATATCAGTCTTAGGAAACAGTTCAAGTTTTGCTTATCATTCCCAGAGGCACAAGCCAAAAATGATCCAGGTCAAGTAAGCCTTGCAAAATAAGCTAAATTAAGTTTTGCCTGCATGAGTAAACTGGCTCTTTCTGCTCAAGGAAATTTTATGGCATATCAGTCCGTCCTTCATTTTAGCAGTATATATAATACATAGGTACTACATGATATATATTACATTTTATATTCAGCATATATATAAACATATATTTATATCTAATTAGATTTAATATACAGTAGCTATTCTAATAATATATAATATAAATGTATAAATATGTGTATTCTAATGCAATTGTATATATAATCTAATGCAGTTTTGTGTAATTATATGTGTACTTTATATAACATGCAGTAGTAGTCTCTTGCATTAATTTCTTTAGATTATAACTTTTTTTTTTTTAAGATTCCATTTATTTATCCATTAGAGACACACAGAGAGAGAGAGAGAGGCAGAGACACAGGCAAAGGGAGAAGCCGGCTCTGTGCAGGGATCCCGATGTGGGGACTCCATCCCGGGTCTCCAGGATCAGGCCCTGGGCTGAAGGTGGCGCTAAACCGCTGAGCCACCCGGGCTGCCCTAGATTATGACATTTCAATGTGATAATAAATACTATATTTTCTCTTCATTTACCATTTATTCTCTAAATAGATTTTTTTGGGGGGAAGGGTGCAAGTATATGTAAGGGTGCAAGTATATGTAAGTATATATACATGTAACGGCAAAGGGAGAGAGAGAATCTTAAACTGGCTCCACAGCAGCCATAGAGTTCAATATAGAGCTGGATCTCACAACCCTGAGATCATGACCTGAGCTGAAATCAAGAGTCAGTGGCTTATCTGATCAAGCCCCGAAGGCATCACCCAAAATAGCTTTTAATTTTCAGTTCGTTTGGTTTCATCTCTACTTCAGGACCACCAGTTATCTATGTTTGATTTTAATTCTTGGTTAGCCATCTTTATGTCCTTAAAAATTAATTTCCAATTATAAAAATTTTCTTTCCACTCTTAGTGATTTTCACCATGTCAATACTTTAGTTTTTAGGTATGTCTATGCTGAACCCTCACGTATCCATCTTTTCAGTTGTTCATTTATTATTATTATTATCTCTCTAATGGTGCTATTTGGTAGTTAATTCCTTTGCTTATGCATATGATTGTATATGTTCTCCTATTTCTTATTTATTGTTCCTTTTCATTTTCTTATCTTGCCTTATTATCTTGCGTTTGTTCTGTCCATGCATTTCATTATATCTATCAGTTACTGAAGTGTAAAGAATTTGTTAGAGATAAATTATTCTATCTCCTTAGATAATTTCTTCCTGAGGGTTTTTTTTGTTATTTTATTTAGTTGTTTTTTTTTTTTTTTGCTATAATTTTTTACATTTCATTATTCCATTTCATTTATCTTTATCTTTGTTATGCTATCTCTACTTTGTTTGCCCAAATACATTGCACTTAATTTATTATTAATTTGATGCCTAATGTCTGAACCAAGTTTTTTCTCCCTTTCAGAAATAAGCTTTAGTGTTGCTGTATTTATGGTTTGGGTTTTGTTTACTCTTCTTTCTTTTCAATTGCTCATATTCTATGCCAGCAACTGTACCCAATCTCTCCAATTCTAAATTAACAATAGCATTTATAGGGAACAATCTAAGAATAATTAAGGCTAGGGGCAGTTCTTATTTTCATCATCTTATTGCTCTTGGTTTACATTCTAGATGAAAGAGTAACTGCAAAGTCCACATCCCATGCTTCTTTGTGGGGGAGGCTATGCCTGTGTCTTTTCTTCTAGAAGCAAGTTTACATGTCGAGTTCTTGTCGATCAACACATCCCAGGGAGAGTTACCTTTCAAAAGAATTAAAATTTCTCTTTGAGAGAAAGAAGAAAGAAAGAAAGAAAGAAAGAAAGAAAGAAAGAAAGAAAGAAAGAAAGAAAGAAAGAAAAGAAGAAGAAAGAAAGAAAGAAAGAAGAAAGAAGAAAGAAAGGAAGATGAAAGAAAGAGAAAGGAAAGAAGAAAAAGAAAGAAGAAGAAAGAAAGAAGAAAGGAAAGGAAAGAAAGAAAGAAAGAAAGAAAGAAAGAAAGAAAGAAAGAAAGAAAGAAGAGAAAGAAAGAAAGAAAGAAAGAATGAAAGAAAGAAAGAAAGAAAGACAGGCAATGATTTTTGCTTGCTAATTATATATTTTGAATTTTGTGACTTTTGATACTCTGGATCTAGTACTCTAATATCTTGCTTATTTTATATACCAATAGTTTTCAGTGAAGAAGAAGAAGAAGAAGAAGAAGAAGAAGAAGAAGAAGAAGAAGAAGAAGAAGGAGACAAAGTTTAGTCTCCAAAACATTTGACCATATCAACAGACATTTTAGTAGCTCTAAGTAGAATGGAGGTGCTGCTGGCATCTACTGGGTAAAAATCAAAGATGCTGCTAGACATCTTATAATGCAAAGGATAGCATCTCCAAATTTAAGTGGAACTGAGGCTAAGAAACTCTGTCCTCGGCCAATGTGTTTTCCTTTTCTGTAAGATTCCACTTAACCTTGCTTGTCCTCTCCTCTATACTCCTTGGTTGCTGTCTGCCAGAATTTGAATCTCTCAAAAATAATTTTGTCTAACACTGTTTTCATAGTACTGACCATCAACTCATGACCCTAAGAACTTTCATTAATGTCAGAAGTCACTTTCCTAATATCAAGAAGTAAATAAAAAGATTAAATTAGATTTATAGGACTATTTTCAAGGAGTTTTTATAATCTATAACTAATATATTTTTCATAGAAAGCTATAAGCATCCCATGATACAATTATCTATTTAACTAATTAGGAGCAATATTTGTAGTTAAATCTGAAAAGATTTAAGACTAGTTATAATGTATATTTTCCCACTTTTATCATTACTTTCATGTATGTTCCATATGCAAGAGCTAAAATTAAATGGCAAAACATTTAATTTACTTAACATTTACTTAAGTATCACAATTTATGAAGTAGTATTTAGAGTATAAAGATAAATGAACTTTTCCTCCCAATCTCTAAGATTACACAATAAATTGGGTGAAAAATCCATATAATCTACTCAGAATTAAAATGTTTTTGTCCCCAACCTGCTCTCCATGGCACAGTATGGCAAAAGAATCATAGACATTAGAATTTTCTAGGATCCATGAACTTTAGAGCAGCGTTGTGTTATATATATAAAAGTAGTTTTTTTTTCTTTCAAGGCACATTTAATTTAATATCAAGAGTGCAATACAAAAGACCCAAATACAATGAAGGAAACACATTCCCCCATTAACACCAACGACAATGCTCTTTCAACATGTGCCTGTTGAATGGAATGGGGATTTAATTTCACTACTGAAAAAAATAACACAGTGAGTCTCATCACAGCCAATATCCTTATACAATCTAGTAGTGAAATGAATGTTTATAATGCTTCAAACAGTTTCAACCTGAAGTTTGATACCACACTTTTATGTTTGTTTGTACAGTCCTCAGTAAGATTATCTACAGCATTAGCAACCATTCAAAGAACAAACCATTGATTAAAACCACATTGATTTAAGGCTCAATCAAGTAATATAGAGCCCCAAACTAAATGGTTAAATATATGAACTACTTGTACTGACATCTATTATTTGATTCTCTCGTGACTATTAAATTGGTTCTTAGCAAATAAACTCTTTAAAGGCAAAATTCACCTCATTTGAGTTTTGACCCAGTTCAACAACAGTCACGAAGTCCACATTCTTATTGGCAAACCTGAGATACAGTGTCTCTAAGTTACTATGCTCAAGGTTAAGAGCAATGCATATTCCATTTTTACATTTTACTGGAAATTTACATGTTCAATTCATGATTTTAAATCTCTAGGTTTTCATTCCTCCAAACTGTCTGAAGACACAGTGTGCCACAGACTTAAGACTTCTGTTTCTCCCTCTATTTTCTTCAAACAGAAACATTTCTCAAGTGTCTACATGTTTTAGAAGGGGAATTTTTCAGAGGTGGCCACTTCTTCGGAATAGTCCGACGCCATCTGGCCTCTGAAGCAAGGGGAGGGGGAAGAAAAAAAAAAGCTGAAATACAAGGTTCATCTGGTAAGTTTTACATTAACCATTACAAGCTGGATAGTATAAGAATGTGGCCTTTTTTGGCTCAAAAAGTCTGAGTCTTGGTGTAGAAACGAGTACTTGGCTGTCCCACCACAGCTTTCTTGTAGTGGGACTGTCAAGGGAAGTCTTGACTGGTGAGTATGATTTGTTTATCTATCAAGTGTAAACTTCCAGGCACTCAGTTCATTTTGGGCTTGTTCCAGTTTGTCCTTAGTCTGTTCCAGTTCACCTTTCATTTTTAGGAAAAACAAGTTGATCGCTCCGTCTACCATTGTTGATCTCAATTGGGCAACGCTAGGCTGCTGGACTTGCTTGAGGTACTGGATTTAAGTAGTACACTCTTGCATCTCTTGCTCCTTGGTTGCCAGTCGCATTACAAGGATGTTTTCTCTGCGAACAGACTCTTGTTGTTGTTGCTTTAGTTTTTCTTCAGACTCCCTTAACCCAGTTGCATCATTAGAATTAAGATCTGTGAACTTGCCCTCCAAAGCTTGGACATATGCCTCATATTGTTTCCACCTTAGAATGAACTCATATCGTGCCATAACTTTGAAGTCTGTTTCACTCAGTCGAACCTTTTTGGGAGGAGGTTCCTCGTTGGTCATCTTGAATCCTCCCCAGATGGAGGCCATGCAGGTGCCTCCCAGCTCATAGGCCAAGCGAGACTCTGCTGCCCGCTCAGCCCAGGCCACCAGATCGCACCACCCCGGCCCCCGCTCCTCCTCTCGCTGCAGTGCCGGTGCTCCGCTTTATTTGCGGGTCTCACTGCCACAAATTGGCCACAAAAGTAGTTTTTATTGCGTGAAGCTCTTTGAGCATATACTATGGACCACGTGTGCTTGTAGGTATTAAAAATCTTCTGTCAATGAACAAAATCAACAAAAGTCTCCACTCTTACAGAACTTCAATTGTAGAGGAGAGAATGTACAAAATAATCAAATATAAATAGGTCAATTGATTGAAGTATTAAGATAAAACTAAGAGTGGAGAAGTATAAAATGGTGAGAGAGTTGTACTTTTAGAGATTCATGAGACCAGTTAGAAAGCTCACAGTTTGCATGGATTAGAAATCCAAACATGGTTTAACTAAATCTTCTTTCTCTTCAGAGTCTCACAAGGCTTCAATCAAAGTTTTAGCCCAGCTATGCACTTATCTGAAACTGGATTCTACTCTCACCTCATAGAAGATTCCCAAAGTCCCTTAGGACATGGTTATCTCACAACACAGGAGCTTACTTCAAGGTCAGTGAGGGAATCTGATTTCTGTTTCTGACTCTGGGACCTCTTTTTATAGCTTTACCTGACTAAGTCAGGCCCATCAGGATGATCTCCTTTTGAATAACTCAATTGATTAGGATACCTTACCTACATCTCCCAAATCCCTTCACCTTTGCCTTAGGAGGTAACATAATCACAGGAGAGATTTTAGGGTATGTCAACAAGCTGAGCTATTTCATCATTGAGCTATGTTCTATTATTAGCAACAAATCACAGGTTGTTTCCCCAAACAAGGAGAAGATATTTTACAAAGTCACGGGTCATTGGGCAATCATTTTAAAATTCTGCCTATGACAGAAACTATTGAAAAAATCCCTGATTAGAGAGGATGATCTGGACTAGGATAGTGACAGTGAGAGTGGTAAAGAGTGGTCAGGCAGAAAAGATTTGCTGTCAGCCTCAACGGTAAGAGAAGGAGAAGAGTCAAAGGATGATGCTATTTATTTTTTCCCAAGCAACCAAAAAAATGGAATTATCTTTGACTTTCAATAAAAGTACTTCAAAAAGACCACATTAGGTTGGATAGCATTAGAAAATACGAACATTCGTTTACAACATATTGAACATAAAATGCCTATTAGACATTAAAGAAGAAATGACAAGAAATCACTTGCATACTTGAGTATCCAAAGAGGTCTAGACAGGAGTTAAACATTTGGCAATCATCGCCATGGGCATGGTATGTAACGCCATGAGACTAGAGAAGCTCTAGAGAAAGAATGAAAGTTCAAAACCTATGTAAGGTAAAGGATGGAGCCCTGGGGCTCTTCAACATTTCCAGGTTGGTAAATGAGGAAGAAAGTCTAAAAAAGTGGGCAGAAAGATGAGAGGAAATCTGTGAGGGAATGGTATCTTGAAAACTAAGTGAAGATCTTGTTTTGAGGAGAAAAAACAAATGCTTCAAATGCTGCTGCCAATCAGATAAGGACTCAAATGACCATTTTGTGTAACAAAGTGTGGGTCTTTTGTGATCTTTTAAAGAGCACTTTAGGTAGACAAGAGTAATTGAAACCTGGTTGCAGTCGATTCAAGACAGAAGTGAGGAAGAGCACTTGGTTGGCTCAGTTGGTCAAGTGGCTGATTTCAGCTCAGCCCATGATCTTAGGGTCCTGGGAAGGAGCCCCAGTTCAGATTCCCTAATCAATGGGGAGTCTGCCTCTCCCTTTTCTTCTGCACCTCTTTCTCCCTCTGCCCTTTTGCCCCTCCATTCTACTCATACTCTCTCCCTCTCTCTCTCTCCCCACTACAAATATATATATATATATATATATATATATATATATATATATATATATATATATTTTTTTTTTTTTTTTTTTTTTTTTTTTAAAGATAGAAGTGGGGGACAGAATTTGGAGACAGTAAGCACAGAAAACTGTTTCAGAAAGATTGGCTCTAAAGATAAAAAGTTGGTTAGTGTTGGAGGAACACTGAGAACAACAAACAAAGCTTTTTGTTTGTAAGCTTCTTTAATAAAATGAAAATAAATAGCAGTATGTTCATGTATTTTGTGGAATGATCAGTAAAGGGAATGTTTGACCATGTAAGTGAGAGATCAGGCAATGGCTAGAGTCTTGCTCTTCAGTTAGGTAAGAATGAAACCAGGTCTAGTACACAGGCAGAAGGGTTGGCTTACCTAGGATCTGGAAAGGCCCCTGAATATTAAAAGGAAACAAGGTGGATCAAATGATGCTGATTTAGTGTCAGGCAAGTCAGCATGGTTATGAGTTTTTTTTCAGCCATGTTAGTTGTGCTGGTAAAGCTATCCAGAAGGCAGATAATAATTTTATTTTGCTAAATAAAAAAAAAAAAGCAAAACCAAGAGAGAAACAAACTGAAACTGAGAGTTGTGCAAATAATAGAGATCATAATAATGATAATATGTTGTAGAGCAAGCTAGATAAAATGAACTTAGTTTTAAGTTCCAGGAGAAAAATCCTTAGGTGATAAGGGACAGACCCTCACTTCATGTTTCAGTAAGCACACATAAAACATAAGAACCAAGGAGGCATTTAAGAGATCAAGATAAAGCATGTAGATTGAGAAAAGAGGACAGGAGAGATTCCCAAAATATTAAGGACTGGAATTTTCATTTTTTAGAAAACCCATCAGCAAATTTGGAGGTATCAATATATTAAAGAAAATTCAAACATCTTTATCAGCTGAAAAATTAAAGATGTCATGATGTGCTATGGGAGTGAAAGGTAAAATAAAATTACTTGTGGAGTGAAAGAATAGTGGGGGAGGTGTAATGTGAGTTCGGTCTTAAAGAGGATAGAGCAATGCTGATAAGCAAATAAAACCAAAGATAGATATATAATATATAATAATCTAGATAGATAGATAGATAGATGATAGATAGATAGATAGATAGATAGATAGATAGATAGATAGATAGATAGATATGGAACTCTGCTAAGCCAGACAGAGTGCCAATTCAGGCCTGATTTCATTAAGGATTTTATTGTCAAAGAAAATTAACATAGAAATACCACTATAAATTAAAACATTCAATTTTGACATCCTACATTTACTGGTCATAATTACCAAGTCAAAAACAAACTATAAGATATAGATGATAGATAGATAGATAGATAGATAGATAGATAGATGATAGATAATGTTGGTATGTCCATTTTATAATCTATAATTATTATATGTACTCATATTCATCAGAATGGCTCATTTATGATATAAAAACAAACTTCAAAATCTCAGTGCCTTAAAACAACCAAAGTTAGTTTTTCCAACAAAGTCACTGCAGGTCTAAACAACTTCTCAACGGCAGCTAAGTTGTGTTTCCATGTCACCAGGTGCTTCCACAATTACAGGAGGAGGGGAGCAGGCTGGAAGTCTGAGTACCAACAATTAAATGCTTCCATCTGGAAATGAAACACATGTCTTCTGATTATATATCACTATCCAGTGGAGGTCAAATGACCGTGTCTAAATTTAAGAGGGTGAGGGAATGGAAGTTTCTTATGTTCTTAGAAACAGAGAACAGATAGTGGTGACCTGTAGCTATGACCAACTAAGCATCACTGAGGCATTTCTTTTATTCTTGCTCTTATGACTAAGAGATTTTTAACAATTCTCTAAATACTCAGCCCAATTGATTATTTTTTCAAAGTGATGGCAATATAGTTCACGTCTATGACCTTGAAAATATTTTTTTGTGTTTCCTGAAATCTGTTGTTAAACTGCTTGGTAGGGCAAAAGGGACACATTAGAAGTAACACTAACCAAGAAGGTACACTTCGAAAAAACTTAATAATGATTTATTTGCTCACTTACCTAAGTTCGACATATTCATATATATTTTTAGAAGACTAAGCATAATTCATTCTTAATTTTCTGAAAATTAAAATATTTTTGTGGTTTGGTATTGCCATTTTTCAATCTAGCAATAAAAACAGAAGACTGTGGATTCAGGGTGGAATGTAAATATTTGAAAACATTAATGTTTTTTTCTCCATCGAGAATTTTCTCTTCCTAGTCCTTCTCAGCTATTAATTTTGTTCTGCCAAATTCATTTAGAAAGTGACAGAAGCATGAAGGAGAAACTATGGAATGCAATTGTGTATCTAGCTCTCTTCAATATTACGAATGATTTGGGGGGAAAAAGACATTTTCTTTGTTGAAATAAGCACTGACAGATGGTACGCTGCATTTTTTTCAAAGAAGTGTTTTGGTATACCTGTCATTGGAATAAATATGCAGATTAACTGAAGCTCAGGAAGCATTTTAAATGCCCCATTTTTTGTCTAGCACAGTGCTAGTGGATCTCAATAACTGATAGTTGATGATGGCAAAGACATTGTGGGTGTGGCTATTTAGCAGCTCTTCATCCTGAGTGTACATGTGACTTTTTAATAATAATAGGTATTTATCTACATTGAAAATGTAGTTATCCTCTTTATATCATCAATAGAGGAGTTAGAAATCACACCATGTCTGCATAAGACTAATTGTCCAGATATAAAGTGAAAGATCCCATCATTCACCTAAGCATTTAAAGACGCTGGGTATTTTAAATACATCTAGTGGAATTGAGCAATGCTGAGAAAATTATACAGATGTAAATCAGACAAACATGGAGATGAATCCCAATTCTGATTCTAATTTTGGTATCTGGTGTACATTCCTTCATATGTTTGCAATTCCAGTCTCTCTTAAGGCCCAGTTTTTAGTTGTTTGCTTTAGGAGTCTATGAAATGAGGTAGCTAAACTACTATCAGGCCATGAATGTTGAGTTTGTTCTTTTAGAAAAAGTTAGCATTTTATAAAAAAGGAACATTAAAGAAAATTAAAATGAGCATAATGATCATGAATAATGTTTAAATATGTTAAATTTTTGCATAATAATTTTTACAGTTCTAAATATTGTAGAACTGTCCATGAGTACTGGCAACATGTTTATAAGAAGGGAAAGATGGATTGTGTTTAAATGGGCAAATACTGTAAAATTACCTCTATAGGGAAATTTGTATGTGGGAGACAGTAGAAAACTCACATACATCTTGCAAAGAATTATATATAAAGCCCATTTTTCCTGACATAAATTTAATTATAAAGCATATAGTAATTAACTGACAAAAAGGAAGACAAATATCATGGCGATATAATTTTAATAACAAAATCACTAAATTTTTTTGCCATTTAATAAAGAAAAAACAATAAAATATGCTAAATATGTTTACAATTCTAATATTAAATTAACACCGCTAAACAATCACATCCAACAGAAAAATTGACAACGTCTAGTGTTAATTCTCCTAACCTCAACATTGGACATTTGAAATGAGTATTATGAGGCTTTTTATAGCTCTGGTGATCATGAATTATAAATATATAAACTTCTCCATTCTCAACAGAGGAATCATCCAAGTTGTTCAGCAGGGTTGAGATGCTTTATATAGAAATTCTGGCATCTTTTGGATCCATCACTGAAAAGATGGTTTGACTCTCTGTCTTTACTCATAGCTTAGTGTCTTCACTAATGTTATACCTTGAGCTTCACAAACTTCTTTGACTAAGAACATGTATTGAAATGCGGTCATATTGTAAAATTTCTCATGTAGCTGTGTGCCCCATTAGGATGAGGATTTGCTAGAGATGCTACTCTTTAAAATTGTCAACATGGAGTCAGCAAGTTTTATTTTCAGAAGATTCATTTAAAGGCAGCTCTCAGAACCCTCCCCATTGGCCTGGAAAAAAAGAAATTGGATCTTACTGTCTACACAAACATTATTATAATAAAATATATCTTGGAATGCAGAGCTCAGGACAGTTGGAGAAAACTTCATAAGGAAGAGAATCTTCCTGAGAGGAAAAGAATTTAGTTGCTGAACTTTTAAAATAGATTGAGAAACACACTCAAGTTTCCCTAGAGAGAACTCATTGGTTAAACTCTAATGTTTACATGGCATTTCTTATATACAAGGCACTATTCTAATTTTTTTAATTTTATAAACTTGTTTAATCTTTATAATGACAGTATGAGGATTGTCATTATCCCCTTTTTAGAGCTAAGGAAAATGAGACAGAGAGATTAAGTAATTTGCCCAAGATCACACAGTTAGCAAGGAAAAACCCCCAGTAGTTTAAGCAACCTGCCCCCAGGGTCTGAGATCTTATCTATTATATCAGATTTGAAATTTGATAACCTGAATTCGACTCTAGGACTTGTATGAGTGTGGATGATATTTGGTTCCAACCTAACATACAGGTGTACCCAGAAGCAGTCTACTCCCACCTGCTTCCCCATACTCACCTACTCATCCTGAACATTTTTAAATGACATAAGTATAAGCTAGAGTTGAAACATTCAAGACAAGTGGAGGATATTTCAAGCAGACAATGTAAGTATCTTTGGGAGATAATATTTTAACAATAGGATCAGTGGCTATAATAACAGAATACTAATGGCTGGAAAAGATACTATATTTATCTCCTTATCAGATATTAAGGAACAGAATTCAATTTGATGTGAATAAATGCCAGTGTTTATGGAGTATTTGGGAAAAGGTGAAACTTGAGAAAATAGTTATTTTCTTTCCATAAGGACAATTTTCTATGGTATAGACACATTTTGATAAAGGTTGGAATAGTTCTTTAGCAATCATGATATGTATCCATCCCCTTGAAAGATGGATAAAACATTTGTCTCCTAAATTTTTAAGTTTTCTATAGGAAATTGATTTTTTTAAGATTTTATTTATTCATGACAGACCCATAGAGAGTGGCAGAGACAGATAGAGGGAGGAGAAGACTCCTCGCTGGGAGGCTGATGCGGGATTCCATCTCTGGACCCTGGGATCAGCCCTGGAGGAAGGCAGATGCTCAACTGCAGAGCCACCCAGGCATCCCTGGGAAATTGATCTTAAATGGGACTCATATTCTGCCTTATTTTTCCTTTTTAAATTTTTCTCCAAACTGTACAACTTTCTTATTGAATTCAGGTTACTATTTTTCCATTAGGATTACATGTGTTTTGTAGTTTCTTGGAATTCAGGTATTCAGCAAGATGGCTAATCTGAGTTCTATATTTCTTTAGTAGCAGATGTTCCCTGGATTTCTATAGTTGGATTCAAACAGGTTGGTAGTGTTACGGAAATCTCAATATTTGACTACTTCTTAATGTAATTAAAGATTGGAGGGCAGTCCTGGTGGCTCAACAATTTAGCGTGGCCTTCAGCCGAGGTGTGATCCCAGAGTCTGGGATGGAGTCCCGCATAGGGCTTCCTGCATGGAACCTGCTTCTCCCTCTACCTGTGTCTCTGCCGCTCTATCTTTGTGTCTCTCATGAATAAATAAATAAAATCTTTAAAAAAAAAGAAAAAGATTGGTGCTTGGCTAGGCCAGGGTTACCTCTTTCTCCTTTTTTGTTGGGCAGTTCCAATAGTAGTTATTGATCCAAATCTGGTTTCATTTACTAAAATAAGAGTACTTGAAATATATAGTTTTTATTTTATTTTATTTTATTTTGTTTATTTCAGTTTGTTGTTTGAGAGCCAGTTTGGGAGGATGACGAGTTCAGTAGAGTTTCATTTTTGAATAGTGAACTTTAGACCATCATGTGAAGATGCCTAGTAGGGTATTGGGTACTTATATCTGTAAGTCAAGAGAGATGTCTGAACTGGTGGTACATATTTGGGTTTGAAGTTACATGAACTTGTTTTTGTGGGGGGAATGGCTGCATGTACTGAAATTGTATGACTTGGGAATCTTGCAACCTATGATTGACTGAGAAATATATTCTGGACACACCAAGTTAAGGAATATTGACTTCAATAAATCAGAGCTTCCTATTGTGACAAAAATAAACACTTCTATAAAGAAATAGATTGTGTTTACAACTACAAAATTCAATTGTCTAAATGAGTAACTTACTCAATAAACTCAGGTCCCTCCTCCCAACTTTGTATTATGGATTCTTAAATACATCTACTTTGCATTTCAAATATTTTTTAAAGTATTTTCTATGTTACTAGCATCATGTGTGGCACCTGCTCTCAAATTATATTAAATGCTGATTATCTACGTATTTCTAAACTAATTTTTGCAACAAGACAATAAATAACTTGAATGAAAATCATCTATGTAATATTTTTTTCTTTCTTACAGAAGCTAATACGTATTTTTATCCTTGTAAAATACAAGAACTGTTTATATTGGTTTTAAATAGATACTTGTATGTTGGGGGGAAGTTTTGTCATTTATTTCATAGAAATTTAAACCTATATTGCTATTCCAATGCTCTATTCTATATTCTAACACTCTTTACAAAGAGATTTAAAAAAAACAACTAGGTCATGAAACTGTTAATGATGTTTATTTTAATAATATAGAATTTCCTAGTGGAAAAGGTATAAAAAATTGATCTTTGAACTCCTCATTACATTTTCTTTCCATAAAGCCCATTAATTCTCATTCCCTTTAAGGTGTACATGATTTTCTGTGTAACTTGAATGGTATATAATTTCTTATATATTGTTAAAGCATCTATTTTCCATTTTTAGCAGATGTTCAAAATTACAATTAATCTTCAAGCAAATATCTACCATACACATCACTATCCCTGTGGGACTCCAAATAAGTAATATCTTCAAATATAAATAATATTGGAGCTGTAAATATTTTATTTTATTTTATTTTATTTTATTTTATTTTATTTTATTTTAATATTTTAAATAAAATATTTTTTTCATAGAAATTTAAAATAAAAGCCAAGGCAACGGCATTCTTTGAAATTCTTTGAAATGTATTTGGAATGTAACCAACATCAATAAAATTATAATTAACTACAAAAAATATAAATTAGTTTATTTTGGAGACAGGTGAAACCTGATTATTAATTTATCAACTTGTTTAACATACACATCAGAGTGAGTCCCTCCTATGTGCACCAGGGGCAAATCAGATAGTCAGTATCCTCAAGGAATTTGAAGACTATGAAAGAAAGATAAACAAGAAATTTTCATGAATTATGACAGATACCATCAAAATATAGATGCTACTGGAGTACAAAGAAAAGTGCATATTTCTGACTTTAATTGTATGTCTATATGTGTATTCATCACTTGGAGCAGAACATGGTAGGAGTGTTCATTGAAGGCTAATAGGAGAAAAATAAGCTGAGCTGTAAAGATGGCACATGAGATAACCAAGGAAAGAACGATGGACAGTTATTCCAGATAAAAGAATGAAAACTGGAAAGATCAGAGCCAGAAAGTGTATAAAATCATCAGAAAACTGCCGGCAGTTGAATTTCTTATTTCTAAATAAACTTACTGCAGTCATGGCCAGTATACCAATGCTTACAGGATAGCTCTGTATAATGAATGTGAAATAGAACTAATATAAAAAAAGTATTCAAAAACACAAAACAAGGTATTCAGTGTGCCTTTACTTAAGGTCAACACTCCTGGATCAAATGTATCAAAAATGCTGGCCATATTTGCTATTACAACTGGTTTATATCACATTTAAAGTTTCAATTACGATGAATAATAAATTGCTTAAAAGCTTGAAATAAGACATGACAAATATTTTAGAGAGAAATTATCTATTAATTTGGTTCAAATACAGATGTCAGAGTTTTGAATATCAGCATTTTTATGCAGCTTTTTATTAAGACTATATTGACACAGAGAAAAGTTTAGATGGTGATTGATAGTAGATAGATAGATGATACATAGACGATAGATAATAGAAAGAAAGAATTTTCACATAATTTTTATGAAGTCCTAAAACTGAAACCTGTAAGAAAATTTATAAAATAAATATAGGAATACAATATTTATTCATGGTAATAAGATTACTGCATTGAAATGACAGTAGCTTATCAGGATTGAGGAATGAGTTAAGTATCTTAATTTAGGAGTAGTTCTTTTGGGTAGGAGGTATTTTAGTACCTCTTGGTTTTGAATGGAAAGTTTATATTTTTTGATCACCAGGCATATGCCAGGCACACTGTTCTGTATTGTGTACTTAAATATCTTTCAGAACCTAAGAAGGCATAGAGGAGGAGAAAAGAACCTGAGGAAATCTAAATAAGCTTAATCTGTTAAATCTTTAAAAGCAGTTGGGGAACCCCTAGGTGGCTCAGTCAGTTGAGTGTCCGACTAGAGTTTCGGCAGGAGTCATGATCTCAAGGTCATGAGATCAGGCCCTGTGTCCTTGGGCTCCACACTCAAAACAGATTCTGCTGTTTATTATCTCTCTCCCTCTCCCTCTACCCCTCCCCCTGCCTCTAAAATAACTATAAACAAATCTTTTAAAAAAGAAAAATATAAAAATGGGAAAAATTGGGAAAAATGAAGCACGTAGTCCAAAGCATGCATGGTGTGTTTTAACAAATATCCCTATCAGGTACATTCTCATAAAATGGTAGAAATTTATAATGTAAATGTTCTTGTTGGTCTGGTTTACATTTGAAAACTCAGAGCTAAGAACAGTACATATAATGTATATTAATGCAATAAAAATAGAGTCAGTGTAAAGGACAACATTTAAAGTCCTGCGGCTATACATGATTTTTTTCAGGCCATTTTTTCCCTTCTCACACCTGAAATCTAAAGAATAGCCTGAGAAAATAGGGAGCAATGCCCTTTTCTTCACCACACAGCTGAAAGATAAGGCAAGGTGTTAAAACTCGTGCAATTAGGTAGGGTAAAAATCAGTTTTCCAGTCCCAACAGAGAATGACACTTCAGGCAATGAATACCAAATCATAGCCCCCAAAAAGCTGTAAACCAATATGACAGTAATAGATAAAATGTACAGGGAAAGCACTTTAAACTAAGTCCAGAACTTATGTATGTTAGATATTAGTATTATTAATATTAACATTAGTATCATTAGCATTGTCTTTATTATCAGTACTGTAAAGTATCAGTGATACTCATTCCTGGCCACCAATACTTCTGCTTATTGTAGCAGCTAGTTCAAAACTTCTACTTGGTGTTGGGACTGACAAAACTGTTTTGTACTTGATTGATGAAGGATTTGAGAAGAACTGGACCTAAAGAGCTGGATGGGGATGATCCCAGATTGGAAATGGTATTGGCTACAGTGGTTTGGACCCAAAGTGGTGATTTATGACTGTTAGACTAGAATGCTATTTTAGAAGCAGGTACTCTGCATTATCTTTGTATTTTTTGACCAGAGAGAATAATCATGATTTTTCTTCATTTTTTCCTTTCTTTATCTCTCTTAGTTTATACTATATCTATATCTATCTATATCTATACCATCTTTATCTATCTAGAACTCCTACTTTGTCAGATTTGTAAAGCTGTATAGTGTTCTGCAATTGAATAAATTGATCTTTTTGCTCACTATGAAATTAAATATTCAAAAAGTAATTAATTCATACTGTATTAAAATCAATGTGTTTTTTCTTTAAAAAGCTTAAATTTAAATGTATTTCTAATTAAGAATTAAACTGCTTATGCTAGATTAGTAAAACAGAAGCAATAAATGATCCCTTATTTATTTATTTTTAAGACAACAAAGTTGCACAAAATTAATATATGATTAGTCATTGATGAATGATTACTCTTATTAGGGACGGGATTTAAATTTTCTTGACTTCATGTTACATTTGGGTAGGCCTCAGCTTGACTACAACTAAATTAGAAGATATTCAGAAATGCTGGTTTGTGTGTGTGTGCACGTGCATGGTGGTGGTGGTGGTGGTGGTGGTGGTGTCACAATAACAGATTGGACACCATTGTCATTTATATGGCAGAGGCAAACTCTCCAGCAATGTTTAAACCAGTCTTGAGCAATATTTAAATTGTTCTTCCCGTAATGCTAAATAGCACTCCTGTTTTTTGAAATGCTGAGCTAGGGATGCCTGGGTGGCTCAGGGGTTGAGCACCTGTCTTCGGCCCAGGGCATGATCCTGGAGTCCCAGGATCCAGTCCCATATCGGACCTCCTGCATGGAGCCTGATTCTCTCTCTGCCTGTGTCTCTGCCTTTCTCTGTGTATGTCTCTCATGAATAAATAAATAGAATCTTTTAAAAAAATGCTGAGCTACTGATATTCCTGACCTCTCCCCCAAGTGCTAATTAGCAAATGCTGAAGGGAATAGCTTTCTTCAGCTTACATGTTGGACTGATTTTGGAGCTACCTCATATGCAGCATACAATTATTCTTTTATTCTTCAAGTAGTGAACCTTTTAGATGGCAAAGGCCCATGGTTATCCAGTTATAATATGGACTGGGTGTATAAATCTAATTCAGGATGTGGTTTTAGCAAGGCAAGTTGGCAGCATATCTAAGTCAAATCCTCAATCCAGCTTTTATCAAATAAAGCATGTATTTCAGTCTTTACATGGTTGACCCCACTACTTTTCAACTGGATACAGTTGTGAGGGAAAGGATGATAAATTTTAGCTGTTTAACTGCCAAAGGTCAATAAAGGTTCTGGTTTTTAGCAAGGCCTATGCAAAACCAAAAGGCTTGTGAGTTAATACAAAAAAACATGTAACTATAGACTGCTTTATTTAAAAGTCATAAAGCATTACTGATGTATTTATCCAAAAGCATTGCTTCTAGGATTAAAGAGAGTCTTTGATCTTTGGATCTTTTCTAAAAAGGAAGATTAACAAATCAAAATTAAATATTGCAGACATAAAAATAAACTAATTTATATATTCAGGTAAAATAATCTAGTTTGGGACCATCTTTTACTTCTTTCATATTTTTTTCACATCTGAATATGTTTTGAAGCTTCTCAAGTGCTTCCACCAGTTTGTCTATACTTGTGAAATTGAAATCATTCATGTGGCAAGATTGCAGAATTTTATCGGTACTTAATGTCACATTAAGATCTTAATTTTCTTTAGCCCAAAATTGTTTAGGGTATGCTTCTTTCTCCCTCCCTTTTATGTTTTTAATTTGATGGGATAGTCTCTAGTGATGGAGGAAATACAATCTTAGGAATAATTCATACATGTCAAAGAGAAAAAGGGAGAACAGAATTGACTTCATAAGTGATTAGAAAGAATGCCTCCCTTTTCATGTGATATACTCTAACAAAACTCTCAAAATTATTTTTTAAGATTGATTTTATTTATTTATTTATTTATTTATTTATTTATTTATTTATTTATTTATTTGAAACACAGAGAGGCAGAGACATAGGCAAAGGGAGAAGCACGCTCCTTGAGGGAAGCCCATGCAGGACTTAATTCTATGACCCCTGGATCAGGGTCTGAGCTGAAGGCAGCTGCTCAACTGCTGAGCTACCCAGGTGCCCCAAAACTCCCTATATTTTTAACTACTTTTTACATACAGGTTTTTTTTTTTTTTCTCATAGCCATTATATACATACAACAGAAGTAATTTCTGAAAGGGTACATTTATTATTTACAACATTCAGACTATATATGGACCTGATTAGTTGAAAGTTAGAAAGTTAAGCAACTGTTTTTTAAAGGGGAAACTAGCATACTTTTATTTTTCGTAAGTCCCTTTCCTTTGGTATTATTTTCCCTGTGACCTAAAGTTATTCTTATTTATAAATGAAAGCTTCAGTAAAATGCCTCCTGGGTTGTAGATTCCTTCTTGGCTAGTGATTTTCTGCCACAAAAAGCACAGAGTGGTCACTACCAATTTAAGTCATTGAACTAACGTGTCTATTGAACCTGTAGCCAGATAATTCAGTCTGCCTGAAGACCCACTCATCTGTTCAATGCAGCATTGAAAAGTGTGCTCTCCATAGTTTTAGCACAGCTTAAGACTAGATCTACAAATTTACCATACATTTTTTCACCCTAATTTTAGAGAACTAAAGTCAAATGTGCCTTATATTACAGTTCTTTTTTTAATTTTTTTTATTTTTGTTATTTATGATAGTCACACACAGAGAGAGAGAGAGAGAGAGAGAGAGGCAGAGACACAGGCAGAGGGAGAAGCAGGCTCCATGCACCGGGAGCCCGATGTGGGATTCGATCCCGGATCTCCAGGATCGCGCCCTAGGCCAAAGGCAGGCGCCAAACCACTGCGCCACCCAGGGATCCCTATATTACAGTTCTTAATGCTATATGCTTATCCTGAAAGAAAAAAAGTGTTAGCTGATGGGTACTTCTACGATGCTAGGGAAATAATAGGGACAGCAATGGCATGCTATTTTCTGATTATTTTATTTTAATTAAGCAGATGTTTAAGTTTGGCAACATAATAGGAAATAGTAGATCCAGACATAAATTAAAAAAAAAACATTTATGCCCTTCATAAGTTGTGATCTATTGGTATAGACACAAATGCAAATAAAATAAATAAATAAATAAATAAATAAATAAATAAATAAATTGCTATATGATGTAATAATAACATCATTTGAGCAGACACTTTCAGTGCCTTACTGGTAGCCTTGGACCTGATCGCTTCACAGAGGTCAATTTTTGCCTCATGTCTTTCTCTGATGATAAATTATCAGTTTACCAGAAGTTCATGGAATTATAAGCCCTGGAAATGGTAGAAGTTGATGTAAAAATGCCCTACTCGACTTTCTTAAACTGGCCACTATGTGTGATTAAGCTCCTGTTATCCACAGGGTTAACTTGCTTGATAACACATTTTATTGGCTGTCTTCCTTACTATATCTCATTTTTCCATTCTCCGAAGTGTTTACTGGCATCAATCAAGAAAACTACTTGCATTTAGAATTGTCTCAGGCTCTGATTGTGAAGGAAGCTGCACTAAAATCATTGTGTAAGTATTAAGGAACCATTGCATTTTAAAGTAACCATAGACCTGGGCGGCCAGGGTGGCTCATTTGGTTAAGGGTCTCACTCTTGATTTTGGCTCAGGTCATGATCTCAGAGTTATGAGATCCAGTCCCTCATCAGATTCCTCCCTAGGTGTGGAGCCTGCGTAAGATTCTCTCTCTTTCTCTCTCCCCTTTCCTTCTCCAAACCCCCATCCAGGGCACTCACATTCTCTCTCTCTCTCTCTTTCTCTCTCTAAAAAAAAAAAAAAGATATTTCACGGGACTCTGAGATACAAGGAGAGAACAAGTGGCATTGGCTAAATCATGATGGGCAAAATAATTTACAATATGATGGGGCATTGATGAGGATTTCAATCACGGAAATTATTTTAATGCACAATTCATAAAAGAAACAGTAAGAGGAGAGATTGGGCACACACACATACAAAGAAATAAGTGATTATTGCAAGATGAGTCAAAGGATTTCTTTTTCTATAGGAGGAGTAAAAGTTTAGCCCTTAACAGCCTCCTGTGAAAGGACCTAGAGTGCTGTCCTCTTGAAAAAATAAAATGTGCGGCTGGTGGAGAAGATGTCGGAGGAGTAGGGTCCCCAAGTCACCCGGCCCCACCAACTTACCTAGAAACTTTCAAATCATCCTGAACACCTACTAATTCGACCTGAGATTTAAAGAGAGAGCAGCCGGAGCACGGCAGAGAAGGGTTTTCGCTTCTAACACGGTAGGAAGGTGGGAAAGATAAAGCAGCACCGGGGGGGGGGGGGGGGGGCGGGGCGGGGGCGGGGCTGTGAGGAGCCGGGCTGAGGCCGGGAGGGCTGAGGCCGGGAGCGCCCGCCCGGAGAAGCGGGACCTCGAACGATCCCCCGGAGTCTTCCCGCCGGGAGGGCGCTCGCAGGGAGCTCGGGCAGGACCGCAGGAGGGCAGCGGAGCCCCCAGGTCCCCGGGGTCACTAGCAGGAGGGCGCCCGGGGGAGAGCGGGCCGAGCTCGGGGAAGGGCAGGAGCCGCGCCGGGGGGCCTCGGGGAGAAGCCGGGGGGCGGGCGGGGGCTCCGGGCGGAGGGGGCTGCACCTGCTGCCTTCTGGAGCCGCGGCCCCGGGAGCGCGATTCCAGCGGCGCAGGCCCCGGAGCCCAGGGCGGGGGGACACAGCCCGGGACCCTGCTCCCCCGGGACAGGCGGGGGCGGGGAGGGCCCAGGACAGCGGGGACGCTCCTGCCCCGGGGCCCCCCGAGCTGTGCAGGTCAGCGCCCCCGCCCCCCGCCCCCCGAGCATCCAGGCCCCTGTGGACTGGGAGCTGCGGTGGTTACTGGGGAGCTGACCCCAGGGCTGGGGGGCGGCCGCCACCAGTGGTGGTGTCCCTCCTGGTGTCACCCTGTGCCTGGGAGGGGCGGGCCGCCAGGGAACAGGAGCCTCGCGGGGTAAACAGCTACCTGGAGTGGGGGGGGGCATCTGCCCAGGTGCACACACCTGAGAGTCAGCACAGCAGGCCCCTCCCCCAGAAGACCAGCTGGAAGGATGGGGAGGAGCAAGTTCTTGGCCCAGCAGTGCGGGAAAGCTCCAGGGGAAGTCCAGGTATTTACAGCATATAGAACTAGAGGGTACCCCTCCTTTTTTTTCCTTCCTCTTTCCAGTACAACTCGTTTTCTTTTTTTTTTATCAGACTGTAAATATCCAATTATGTTTTTCTCTTTTCCCACCTTAACTACAATATTTTACCACCTCTTCGTTTTTAAATTTTCTTCCTTCTTGACTTTCATATTTCTACAATTACAGGTCCTAGATACATTTTCCACTTCTAGAGTCCATTAAACATACTCAACTTAATTTTGGGAGATATAAATATATGGGGGTTTCTTTGTTTTGTGTTTTTTTTTGTTTTCTCTGCCTCATTTTGTTCTACAATGGCGGAAGTTAATATCTTCTAAAACATGACCAGTATGAGCCCAGAACCACGTTGTATACCATGTTGGTTCATTCTGTGAGATTCTTCATTCCCATTCTGCCCTCTTCTTTTATCTCATTTATGTATTGCTGGTCAATGGTGGGGCTCTCTACAAGTATTTCTGATTTATATAAATTTGGGACTGAGCATACTCTAACATACAGAACTTAATATACTCAGAAACAAGAGGATCATCCTTGAGAACCCCTCATGTAGCCTACCTACTCCCCCCACTACAAATTCTTCATACCACCATCTCCCAGTCCCTTCCCCCCTTTTTTTTCTTCTCCTTTTTTTCTCTTTTCTTTTTTTTTTTTTTCTCTTCTTCTTTAGGATTTGTGGCCTTTTATTTTTTCCTACTTTGTTTTAAAATTTGTTTTTCACTTTAGTGGTCCTCTTGTTTTATATCGTTCTGAACTTTGTTTTCAATTTCTGGTCTCTGACCTTGGCAGAATCATCTAGGGTGAAATTTACTTAGGTCGTGACTGATATTCTTGATTCAGCCCACTCATACAGCCACTTTGCACTGAGCAAAATCACTAGAAAGAAGAACTCACCACAAAAGAAAGAATCAGAAACAGTACTCAGAGTTCTGTAACAGAGTTACAGAATTTGGATTACATCCAATGTCAGAAAGCCAATCAGAAGCACAATTACAAAGCTACTGGTAGCTCTGCAAAAAACCATAAAGGATTCAAGAGACTTCATGACTGAAGAATTTAGATCTAATCAGGCCAAAATTAAAAATCAATTAAATGAGATGCAATCCAAACTGGAGGTCTTAATGATGAAGGTTAATGAGGTAGAAGAATAAGTGAGTGACATAGAAGACAAGTTGATGGCAAGGAAGGAATCTGAGGAAAAAAGAGAAAAACAATTAAAAGATCATGAGGAAAGGTTAAAGAAATAAATGACAGCCTCAAAGGAAAAATCTACATATAATTGGGGTTCCAGAGGGTACTGAGAGGGACGGAGGACCAGAAAGCACATTTGAACAAATCATAGCTTAGAACTACCCTAATTTAGGGAGGGAAACAGGCATTCAGATCCAGGAGATAAAGAGCCCCCACACACACACCAAATAAATAAAAACCGTTTAATACCTCAATATTTAATAGTGAAACTTGCAAATTTCAAAGATAAAGAGAAAATCCTTAAAACAGCAAGAGACAAGAGATCTCTAATTTATATGGGGAAAACTATTAGATTAACAGCAGACCTCTCCACAGAGACCTGTCAGACTAGAAAGGGCTGGCAGGATATATTCAGGGTCCTAAGTGAGAAGAACATGCAGCCAAGAATACTCTAGCAAGCCTTTCATTCAGAATAGAAAGACAGATAAAGAGCTTCCAAGATAGGCAGAAAGTGAAAGAATATGTGACCACCAAACCAGCTCTGCAAGAAATATTAAGGGGGACCCTGTAAAAGAAAGAGGACGCCCAAAGAAATAATTCACAAAAACAGGTACTGAATAGGTATTACGATGACACCAAATTAATATCTTTCAATAGTAACTCTGAACCTGTATGGGCTAAATGATCCCATCAAAAGACACAGGGTTTCAGACTGGATAAAAAAGCAAGACCCATCTGTTTGCTGTCTACAAGAGAGTCATTTGAGACCTAAGGACACCTCAAGCCTGAAAATGAAAGGTTGGAAAACCATTTACCATTTAAATCATCCTCAAAAGAAAGCTGGGGTATCAGACTCTAAGAACAATAGATGTTGCTTTTTTCCCGTGGTTGGGGGGGGGGGAAGAAAAAGAAAGCTGGGGTAGCAATCCTCATATCAGATAAATTAAAGTTTATCCCAAAGACTAGTAAGAGATGAAGAGGGACACTATATCATACTTAGAGGACCTACCAATCATGCATATTTATGTCCCTAATGTGGGAGCTGCCAAGTGTATCAATCAATTAATAACCAAAGTAAAGAAACTTAGCTAATAATACACTAATAGTGGGAAACTTCAAAATGGCACTTTCTGCAAATGACAGATATTCTAAGCACAATATCTCAAAAAAAAAAAAAAAAGAGCTTTAAATGATACACTGGACCAGATCGATTTCACAGATATTTACAGAACTTTACTTCCAAACACAACTGAATACACATTCTTCTCAAGTGCACATGGAACTTTATCCAGAATAGACCACATACTGGGTCACAAATCAGGTCTCAACTGATACCAAAAGATTGAAATTGTCCTCTGCATAGTTTTAAACCATCATGCTTTGAAAGTAGAACTCAATCACAAGAAGAAATTTGGAAGAGATTCAAACAAGTAGAGGTTAAAGAGCATCATGCTAAAAGATGAATGGATCAACTAGTAAATTAGAAAAGAATTAAAAAGATTCATGGAAACTAATGGAAATGAAGATACAACTCTTCAAAATCTTTGGGATACAGCAAAAGCAGTCCTAAGAGGGAAATACATCATAATAAAAGCATCCCTCAAAAATTGGAAATACTCAAATACACAAACTAGCCTTGCACCTAATGGAATTGGAGAAAACAACAAATAAAACCTACACCAAGCAGAAGAAAAGAGTTAAAAGATTCAAACAGAACTCAATGAAATAGAGACCAAAAGAACTGTAGAACAGATCAAGAAAACTAGGAGTTGGTCCTTTGAAAGATTTAATAAGATAGATAAGCCATTAGCCTGCCTTATTCAAAAGAAAAAAAGACTCAAATTAATAAAATCATGAATGAAAAAGGAGAGATCATAACCAATACTAAGGAAACACAAATGATTTTAAAAACATATTATGAGCAGCTATACGCCAATAAATTAGGCAATCTAGAAGAAATGGATGCATTCCTGGAAAACCACAAACTACCAAAACTGGAACAGGAAGAAACAGAAAACCTGAACAGGCCAATAACCAGGGAGGAAATTGAAGCAGTCACCAAAAAGCTCCCAAGAGAGAAAAGTCCAGGGCCAGATGGTTTCCCAGGGGAACTCTATCAAACCTTTAAAGAAGAGGGATTCCGATGGGAGGAGGGGCAAGATGGCGGAAGAGCAGGGTCCCCAAATCACCTGTCCCCCAAAAATTACCTAGATAAGCTTCAAATCATCCTGAAAATCTACGAATTCGGCCTGAGATTTAAAGAGAGACCAGCTGGAATGCTACAGTGAGAAGAGTCCGCGCTTCTATCCAGGTAGGAAGACGGGGAAAAAGAAATAAAGACACAAAAGGCCTCCGAGGGGGAGGGGCCCCGCGAGGAGCCGGGCTGAGGCCGGGGCGAGTGTCCCCAGGACAGGAGAGCCCCGTCCCGGAGGAGCAGGAGCTGCACCAACCTTCCCGGGCGGAAAGGGGCTCCCAGGAAGTTGGAGCAGGACCCAGGAGAGCGGGGATGCCCTCGGGCTCCCGGGGACACTAACAGACACCTGCGCCCCAGAGAGTGCGCCGAGCTCCCTAAGGGCTGCAGCGCGCACGGCGGGACCGACCGGAGCAGCTCGGAGGGGCTCAGGAGCGGCTCCAGGGAGGGGGCTGCGGGGCGGGAGCGCGAATCCAACAGCGTAGGCCCCGGAGCACAGGGCGCCAGGACACAGCCCAGGATCCGGCCTCCCCCGGGACAGGCAGAGGCCGGGAGGGCACAGGACAGCAAGGACGCTCCTGCCCCGAGCTGAGCAGATCAGCGGCCCCGCCCCGGAGCCTCCGGGCCCTGCAGACGGAGAACCGAGAGCCCCAAGCCCCGTAGTTCCTGCAGAGGCTGAATCCAGGCTTCCAGAGTTGCCATAGCAACTGCTGCTGTTCCTCCTGGGGCCTCACGGGGTAAACAACCCCCGCTGAGCCCGGCAGCAGGCAGGGGCAGAGCAGCTCCCCCAAGTGCTAACACCTGAAAATCAGCACAGCAGGCCCCTCCCCCAGAAGACCAGCTAGACGGACCAGTGATACTCCCCCGTGTTCCAATACAACTTGTTTTTGGCCACTCTGCACTGAGCAAAATGACTAGAAGGAAAACCTCACCTCAAAAGAAAGAAACAGTCCTCTCTCCCACAGAGTTACAAAATCTGGATTACAATTCAATGTCAGAAAGCCAATTCAGAAGCACTATTATACAGCTACTGGTGGCTCTAGAAAAAAGCATTAAGGACTCACGAGACTTCATGACTGCAGAATTTAGATCCAATCAGGCAGAAATTAAAAATCAATTGAATGAGATGCAATCCAAACTAGAAGTCCTAACAATGAGGGTTAACAAGGTGGAAGAACGACTGAGTGACGTAGAAGGCAAGTTAATGGCAAAGAGGGAAACTGAGGAAAAAAGAGACAAACAATTAAAGGACCATGAAGACAGATTAAGGGAAATAAATGACAGCCTAAGGAAGAAAAACCTACGTTTAATTGGGGCTCCCGAGGGCGCCGAAAGGGACAAAGGGCCAGAATATGTATTTGAACAAATCCTAGCTGAAAACTTTCCCAATCTGGGAAGGGAAACAGGCATTCAGATCCAGGAAATAGAGAGATCCCCCCTTAAAATCAATAAAAACCGTTCAACACTCGACATTTAATAGTGAAGCTTGCAAATTCCAAAGATAAAGAGAAGATCCTTAAAGCAGCAAGAGACAAGAAGTCCCTGACTTTCATGGGGAGGAATATTAGGGTAACAGCAGACCTCTCCACAGAGAGGTGGCAGGCCAGAAAGGGCTGGCAGGATATATTCAGGGTCCTAAATGAGAAGAACATGCAACCAAGAATACTTTATCCAGCAAGGCTCTCATTCAAAATGGAAGGAGAGATAAAGAGCTTCCAAGACAGGCAGGAACTGAAAGAATATGTGACCTCCAAACCAGCTCTGCAAGAAATTTTAAGGGGGACTCTTAAAATTCCCCTTTAAGAAGAAGTTCAGTGGAACAATCCACAAAAACAAGGACTGAATAGATATCATGATGACACTAAACTCATATCTGTCAATAGTAACTCTGAACGTGAACGGGCCTAATGACCCCATCAAAAGGCGTAGGGTTTCAGACTGGATAAAAAAGCAGGACCCATCTATTTGCTGTCTACAAGAGACTCATTTTAGACAGAAGGACACCTACAGCCTGAAAATAAAAGGTTGGAGAACCATTTACCATTCAAATGGTTCTCAAAATATACCCTAAAAACTATAGAACACTTCTGAAAGAAATTGAGGAAGACACAAAGAGATGGAAAAATATTCCATGCTCATGGATTGGCAGAATTAATATTGTGAAAATGTCAATGTTACCCAGGGCAATTTACACGTATAATGCAATCCCTATCAAAATACCATGGACTTTCTTCAGAGACTTAGAACAAATTACTTTAAGATTTGTGTGGAATCAGAAAAGACCCCGAACAGCCAGGGGAATTTTAAAAAAGAAAACCATATCTGGGGGCATCACAATGCCAGATTTCAGGTTGTACTACAAAGCTGTGGTCATCAAGACAGTGTGGTACTGGCACAAAAACAGACACATAGATCAATGGAACAGAATAGAGAACCCAGAAGTGGACCCTGAACTTTATGGTCAACTAATATTCAATAAAGGAGGAAAGACTATCCACTGGAAGAAAGACAGTCTCTTCAATAAATGGTGCTGGGAAAATTGGACATCCACATGCAGAAGAATGAAACTAGACCACTCTCTTCCACCATACACAAAGATAAACTCAAAATGGATGAAAGATCTAAATGTGAGACAAGATTCCATCAAAATCCTAGAGGAGAACTCAGGCAACACCCTTTTTGAACTTGGCCACAGTAACTTCTTCTTGCAAGATACATCCACGAAAGCAAAAGAAACAAAAGCAAAAATGAACTATTGGGACTTCATCAAGATAAGAAGCTTTTACACAGCAAAGGACACAATCAACAAAACTCAAAGACAACCTACAGAATGGGAGAAGATATTTGCAAATAACATATCAGATAAAGGGCTAGTTTCCAAAATCTATAAAGAACTTATTAAACTCAACACCAAAGAAACAAACAATCCAATCATGAAATGGGCAAAAGACATGAAGAGAAATCTCACAGAGGAAGACATAGACATGGCCAACATGCACATGAGAAAATGCTCTGCATCACTTGCCATCAGGGAAATACAGATCAAAACCACAATGAGATACCACCTCACACCAGTGAGAATGGGAAAATTAACAAGGCAGGAAACAACAAATGTTGGAGAGGATGTGAAGAAAAGGGAACCCTCTTACACTGTTGGTGGGAATGTGAACTGGTGCAGCCACTCTGGAAAACTGTGTGGAGGTTCCTCAAAGAATTAAAAATAGACCTGCCCTACGACCCAGCAATTGCACTGTTAGGGATTTACCCCAAAGATTCAGATGCAATGAAATGCCAGGACACCTGCACCCCGATGTTTCTAGCAGCCATGTCCACAATAGCCAAACTGTGGAGGGAGCCTCGGTGTCCATCGAAGGATGAATGGATAAAGATGTGGTTCATATATACAATGGAATATTACTCAGCCATTAGAAACGACAAATACCCACCATTTTCTTCAACGTGGATGGAACTGGAGGGTATTATGCTGAGTGAAGTAAGTCAATCGGAGAAGGACAAACAGTGTATGTTCTCATTCATTTGGGGAATATGAATAATAGTGAAAGGGAATATAAGGGAAGGGAGAAGAAAGGTGTGAGAAATATCAGAAAGGGAGACAGATCATAAAGACTTCTAATCTGGGAAATGAACTAGGGGTGGTGGAGGGGGAGGAGGGTGGGGGGTGGGGGTGAATGGGTGACGGACACTTGACGGAATGAGCACTGGGTGTTATTCTGTATGTTGGTAAATTGAACACCAATAAAAATTAATTAAAAAAAAAAAGAAGAAGAATAGGGATCCCTGGGTGGCGCAGCGGTTTGGCGCCTGCCTTTGGCCCAGGGCATGATCCTGGAGACCCGGATCGAATCCCACGTCGGGCTCCCGGTGCATGGAGCCTGCTTCTCCCTCTGCCTATGTCTCTGCCTCTCTCTCTCTCTCTCTCTCTCTCTCTCTCTCTCTGTGTCTGTGTGTGTGACTATCATAAGTAAATAAAAAATTTAAAAAATAAATAAATAAACCTTTAAAGAAGACACAATACTTATTCTACTGAAGCAGCTCCAAAAGATAGAAAGGAACTGAATACTTCCAAACTTGATTTATGAGGCCAGCATCACCTTAATTCCAAAACCAGGCAAAGATCCCACCATAAAGGAGAATTATAGACCAATATCCCTGATGAACACAGATGCAAAAATTCTCAACAAGATATTAGCCAATAGGATCCAACAGTACATTAAGAAGATTATTCACCATGACCAAGTGGGATTTATCTCCAGGATGCAAGGCTGGTAAAGCAATCAACATGATAGATCACATCAACAAGAGAAAAACAAGAACCATATGATCCTTTCAATAGATGCAAAGAAAGCATTTGACAAGATACAGCATCCATTCTTGATCAAAACTCTTCAGAGTGTAGAGGTAGAGGGAACATTCCTCAGCATCTGAAAAGCCATCTTACAAAAAGCCCACTGCAAATATTCTCAATGGGGAAACACTGTGAGCCTTTTCTCTAAGATCAGGAACAAGACAGGGATGTCCATTCTCACCACTGCTAAACTCCTAGCCTTAGCACTCAGATGACAAAAAGAAATAAAAGGCATTCAAATTAGTAAAGAAGAAGTCAAACTATCCCTCTTTGCAGATGACTTGATACTGTACATAGAAACCCCAAAAGACTCTACCCCAAGATTGCTAGAACTCATACAGCAATTTGGCAGTGTGGCAGGATACAAAATCAATGCCCCAATCAGTGGCATTTCTATACACTAACAATGAGACTGAAGAAAGAGAAATTAAGGAATCAATCCCATTTATAATTGCACCCATAAGCATAAGATACCTAGGAATAAACCTAACCAAAGTGGTAAAGGATCTATACCCTAAAAACTCCAGAACACTTCTGAAAGAAATTGAGGAAGACACAAAGAGATGGAAAAATATTCCACGCTCATGGATTGGAACAATTTATATTGTGAAAATGTCAATGCTACCAGGGACAATTTATGCATTTAATGCAATCTGTATCAAAATACCATGGGCTTTCTTCAGAGAGTTGGTGTAAATCATCTTAAATTGTGTGTGGAATCAGAAAAGACCCCTAATAGCCAGGGGAATATTGAAAAATAAAACCAGAGCCCGGGGCATCACAATGCCATATTTCAAGTTGTACTACAAAGCTATGATCATCAAGACAGTGTGGTACTGGCACAATAACAGACACATAGATCAATGGGACAGAATACAGAACCCAGAAATTGGCCCTCAACTCTATGGTCAACTAATATTCAACAGTCGGGTAAGACTATCCACTGGAAAATGGACTCTCTTCAATAAATGATGCTGGGAAAATTGGACAGCCATGTGCAGAAGAATGAAACTAGACCATTATCTTACACCATACACAAAGATAAACTCAAAATGAATGAAAGATCTAAATGTGAGACAAGAATCCACCAAAATCCTAGTGGAGAACCCTGGCAAGACACTTTCTGAACTTGGCCACAGCTACTTCTTGCAAGATACATCTATGAAGGCAAGGGAAACAAAAGCAAAAATGAATTATTGGGACTTCATCAAGATAAAAAGCTTCTGCACATCAAAAGAAACAGTCAACAAAACTAAAAGACAACCTACAGAATGGAAGAAGATATTTGTAAATGACCTATCAGATAAAGGGCTAGTATCCAAGATCTATAAAGAACTTATTAAACTCAACAGCAAAGAAACAAACTATCCAATCATGAAATGGACAAAAGACATGAAAATAAATCTGACAGAGGAAGACATACACATGGCCAAAAAGCACATGAGAAAATGCTCTGCATCACTTGCCATCAGGGAAATACAAATCAAAACCACAATGAGATACCACCTCACACCAGTGAGAAGGGTGAAAATTAACAAGGCAGGAAACAACAAATGTTGGAGAGGATGTGGAGAAAGGGGAACCCTCCTGCACTGTTGGTGGGAATGGGAGCTGCTGCAGCCACTCTGGAAAACTGTGTGGAGGTTTCTCAAAGTGTTAAAAATAGACCTGCCCTAGGACACAGCAATTGCACTGCTGGGGATTTACCCCAAATATACAGATGCAGTGAAAAACCGAGACACCTGCACCCCAATGTTTATAGCAGCAATGTCCACAATAGCCTAACCGTGGAAGGAGCCTCGGTGTCCATTGAAAGATGAATGGATAAAGAAGATGTGGTCTATGTATACAATGGAATATTACTCAGCCATTAGAAACGACAAATACCCACCATTTGTTTCACCGTGGATAGATGTGGAGGGTATTATCCTGAGTGAAGTAAGTCAATCAGAGAAGGATAAACATATGGTTTCATTCATTCAGGGAATATAAAAATTAGTGAAAGGAATTAAAGGGGAAAGGAGTGAAAATGAGTGGGAAAAATCAGAGACAGTGTCATAACATGAGAGACTCCTAACTCTGGGAATCGAACAAGGGGTAGTGGAAGGGGGGGTGGCAGGGGGTTGGGATAACTGGGTGACAGGCACTGAGGGGGCACTTGATGGGATGAGCATTGGGTGTTATACTATATGCTGGCAAATTAAACTCCAATAAAAATTATACAAAAAAAAATAAAGTGTGTATTTGTACCTATTACGTATCAGATATGTGAAATATACTCTGGAAAACAGACTGATTCTTCAAGCCCAGCCCACCCAACCCTTCAGATACTTGCATTTTAAAGAAGAGAAAATATTTGCACAAATAAATGTTCTGAAATGTGAAAAGTTTTTTATACTATGAATAAAGCAAGATATCTGATGATATGTAGAGCCTATACTTTGATGAATTCTGTAAGGTATTTTAGTTCTATGTAAGAATGATGTCCCTTTATCAGGTTAGTTGTAAATGTTAAGGAAGCAAATATATTTCAAATTCTTGGCATAGTGTTAAAGTACAAAGTAAGAACTCAGTAAATTGCAATTATTGTTTAATTTATTATAATGCTTGCTTTTATTTTTTAAATTAAATTTCATTTTTTGTAGGTTGGACTTTTAAATTTTTAAACTGATAAGAACAGATACTACACTTGATCTTAGCCAAAAGGCCGAGAAGCGATGGACTTTTAAATTTTTAAAATTTTTAGTGTGTACTTAACATACAGTGTTATATTAGTTTCAGGTGTACAATATAGTGATTCAACAATTCTATAGATTCTTCACTGTTCATCACAAGTGAACTCTTAATCCCCTTGACCTGTTATATCCCTACTCCCCACCTCAGTTTATTCTCTATAATTAAGAGACTCATTTTTGGTTTGTTGGACTTTTTTCCTTTTGTTTTGTTTCTTAAATTGCATGTATGACTGAAATTGTATGGTATTTTTATTTCTCTTGATGACTTATTTCACTTAGCATAATGGTCTCTAGATTCATCCATGTTGTTGCAAATGGGAAGATATTATTCTTTTTTATGCCTAAGTAATATTACATTGTGTATATATACACCACATCTTCTTTATCCACTCATCTATCTATGGATACTTGGGCTGCTTCTATTATTTGGCTATGGTAAATAATGCTGCAATAAACACAGGGATGCATATATCTTTACAAATTAATGTTTTCATATTCTTTATATAAATATCTAATAGTGGATCATATGGTAATTCTATTTTTAGTCCCCCCCCCCCTTGGAGAAACTCCTAGTGTCTTCTATAATGGCTGTACCAATTTGCATTACCACCCATAGTGCACTAAGTTTCCTTTTTCTCCATACCCATTTCAATTCTTGTTCTTTATTATCTTCTCAATTATACCCATTCTGAACAAGGCATGAGGTGATATCTCATTATGGTGTTGATTCACATTTTCTTGATGATGAGTGATGTTGAGCATCTTTTCATGTGTCTGTTGGCCATCAGTGTATCATCTTTGAGGAAATGTCTGTTTCTGTCTTCTGACCATTTTTAATTGGAGTAATTGTCATTTCGTTTTGGTTTTTTTTGGTGTTGAGTTGTATAAGCTCTTTGTTCATTTTGGATATTAACCCTTTATCAGATTTGTCATTTACAAATATCTTCTCCAATTCAGTAGGTTGTCTTTTAGTTTTGTTGATGGTTTCTTTTGCTGTGTAACAACTTTTTATTCTGATGTAATGTTGATATTTATTTTTACTTTTGTTTCCCTAGCCTCAAGAGATATATCTAGAAAAATGTTATGTCCAATGCTAAAGAAATTACTGGTTGTATTCTTTTCTAGGATTTTTGTGGTTTCAGGTCTCACATTTAGGTCCTTAATCTACTTTGAGCTTATTTTTGTGTAAAGTAGAAAAAAGTGGTCCAGTTTAATTGTTTTGCATGTAGCTGTTCAATTTTCTCAACACCATTTGTTGAAGAGGGTATCTTTTTTTTCCCCATTGCATATTCTTGCCATCTCTGTGAAAGATTAATTGACCATATAATCATGGGTTTATTTCTGGGCTCTCTATTGATCTTTGTATGTTTTATTTATCTATGTATCCAATACCATACTGTTTTGATTACTACAACTTTGTAGTTTACCTTGAAATCTAAGATTGTGATACCTTCAGTTTTGTTCTTCTTCATGATTGCTTTAGCTATTCAGGGTTCTCTGTGGTTCCATACAAATTTTAAGTTTATTTGTTCTAGTTCTATGAAAATGCTGTTAGCATTTTGATGAAGATTGCATTAAATCTGTACATTGCTTTGGATGGTATGGACATTTTAACAATATTTGTTCATCCAATTCATGAACATGGAATAGCTTTCCATTTGTAGGTATTGTCTTCATTTCTTTCATCTTATAAACTATTTTATAGTTTTCAGAATACAGTCTTTCACCACCTTGGTTAAGTTTATTAGATATTTTATTATTTTTGGTGCAATTGTAAATGGGAGATTTTTCTTAATTTCTCTTTCTGCTACATTATTGGTGTATGGAAATGCAATGGATTTTTGTGTTTTTATTTTGTATCCTATGCTCTTACTGAGTTCATTGATCAGTTCTATTAGGTTTTGGTGAAGTCTTTAGGGTTTTCTATATGGTGTATCATGTCATAGGCAAATATTGAATTTTTAATTTTTTTCTTTACCAACTTGGATGCCTTTTATTTCTATTTCATGTCTGAATCTTGTGGCTAGGATTTCCAGTATTATGTTGAATAAAATAGGTGAGGGTGGACATTCTTGTCTTGTTCCTGCTCTCAGTGGAAAAGTGCTCAGTTTTTCACCATTCAATTTGAGGTTAACTGTGGTTTTTCATATATAACCTTTATTATGTTGAGGTATACTCCCTCTAAACATACTATGTTGAAGGTTTTTATTATAAATGAATATTGTACTTTGTTGAATGCTTTTTCTGCATCTATTGAAATGATCATATGGTTTTTATATTTATTTGTTTGTTTGTTTGTTTTATGGTTTTAGAGAGAGTGCATAAGCAGCAGGAAGGCAGGGAGAAAGATAAGCAGAATCTGTGCTGAATGCAGAACCAGAGTCAGGGCTTGATCTTACAACCTTGAGGTCATGACCCTGAGCCGAAATCAAGATCAAATGCTTAATTGACTGAGACACCCAGGCATCCATATCCTTTTTTTTTTTTTTTTGCTGATATGATGTATACATTGATTGATTTGCAAATATTGAATCACCTTTGTATCCCAGGAACAAATCCTATTTGATTGTAGTGAATGATTTTTTAAATATATTGTTGGATTCAGTTTGATAATATTTTATTGAGGATATTTGCATCTATGTTCATCAGAAATATTGGCCTATAGGTCTTTTTTATTGTAATGTCTTTATCTGGTTTTGGTATCAGGGTAATGCCTCATAGAATGCCTCAGAATGAATTTCAATGTTTTCCTTCCTTTTCTGTTTTTTTGGAGTAGTTTGAAGAAAATAGATGTTAACTCTTCTTCAAATGTTTGGTAGAATTCACCCCTCTGGTCTTGGACTTTTGTTTGTTTGGGAGCTTTTGATTACTGATTCAATTTCATTGCTAGTAATCAATCTGTTCAGATTCTCTGCTTCTTCCAGATTCAGTTTTGGAAGATTATATGTTTCTGATAGTTTGTTGGCATATAATTGTTCATAATATTACCTTATAATCCTTTGTATTTCTGTGGTGTTGGTTGTTATTTCTCCATTTTCATTTCTGATTTTGTTTATTTGTGTCATCTCCCTCTCTTTTGAGGAGTCTGGCTAAAAGTTTATATTTTGTCGATCTTTTCAAATAACAAGCTTCTAGTTTCTTTGATCTGTTCTATTCTTTTTTGTCTGTTTGTTTGTTAGTTTCTATTTCATTTCTACTTTAATCTTTATTATTTCCTTCTTTCTACTGGTCTTGGTTTGATCATCTTTTTCTAGCTCCTTTAGGTATAAAGTTGTTTGTTTATTTTTTTAAAAAATTGATACTTATCCAATAGAATTATCATGAACAGCTAAGAGTTAATAACTTTAAAGTGTGTAGAGAAATACCTGGTGCTTAATCATTGCTTTTTAAGTGTTAGTGATTTTTATCAATTTATTTTTATACTCTTTCCCCTCAGATTTCTCATCACAATTGTAAATACTCAAAATAAGATTTTTGTTACCCATGTAATATGCCTATTTACTAGAAGTAATCAAACATACTCTTATGGTTTCATGAGACTAGTGCTTTACCTGTCAACTTATCTTTTTTGTCTATTTGATGGTCTTTCCCCTTTCCTTATAGGTTTTCTTAAATTTCCTTTCTATCCTATACAAAGAAGACCCAAAAAAAAACAAAGAAAAAAAAAAACTTCATGTAAAATTTAGCACCTTTAATCTTCTTTATTTTTTTTTTAAATTTTTTTTTTAATGTATTTATGATAGTCACACAGAATGAGAGAGAGAGGCAGAGACACAGGCAGAGGGAGAAGCAGGCTCCATGCACTGGGAGCCCGACGTGGGATTCGATCCTGGAGACCCAGGATCGTGCCCTGGGCCAAAGGCAGGCGCTAAACCGCTGCGCCACCCAGGGATCCCTAATCTTCTTTATTTAATGTTCATTATATTTAGAAAATATGTATTAAGTCCTTTGAAGACTTTGGAATACTGGAAATTTGTTCTCAAAGCTATCAATATGGGAAACTGTTATGTGGGTTCTCATAAAGCACTTTATAAGCAAGTGTTTAAAAACAAATTGAAATAAGGAGTGCTGTTGGTATTTACACATTTTGGAATTCATTAACTAGAATACTAAATATGCCACGCTGATAAAGGTCATCTACAGTCAGAGTGTATTGGCATGTACACACTGATATCCTTTGACACAAGTATAATAATACTAAAATAGAAAAATAATAATTATTATTTTGAGTGACCATTATATGCTAGAAAGCAATTCTAAGAACTTGATATATATTATAGTATTTGATTCTTTCAAATGAATTGTATTATGAAATGTATCATGTGTTTCAGTAACAACATATTACTATTATTGTTATTATTAACTTCCGTAGGAATAAACTATTTAGGGACTTTAGCTAAGAGGCATCGCCACACTGGAGAAAGATCTCCTTCAGTGTAGAGGTTGCACATAGCTTAATCTGGCTAATTCAATCAACATTTCACTAAAACACTTTAATTTGTGAGGCTTTCTGTGCTAGGAATTAAATGGGGATGCAGTATAATTTTCATGGCTCTTTCTCTTGAGGAGTTCATAGGATAGTCAATGTTACACAATGATTAAGATAACATTGTCAAAGACTGGTTTGCTAAATGGGAGTGTCAAGTTATTTAACCCCTCAAAGCCCCATAAACTGTAAAATCAGGACATATAATTCAATACAAGGGGTTATATTGAGAATTTAATGACATTGTATAAATCTCAAAGGAAAGTTCCTGACATGTAAAATGCTAGGTCTTTTTTTTTTTTTAAGATTTGTTTATTTATTTATGATAGACATAGAGAGAGGGGGGCAGAGGAGGAGGCAGAAGCAGGCTCTATGCTGGGAGCCAGACGGGACTCAATCCGGGGACTCCAGGATCACGCCCTGGACCAAAGGCAGGTGCTAAACTGCTGAGCCACCCAGGGATCCCAAATCCTAGGTCTTTAAGAAAGAGTAAGAATTGGAGCACCCAGGTGGCTCAGTTGGTTAAGTGTCTGCCTTTAGATCAAGTCATGAGCCTAGAGTCATGGGATCAAGTCCCATGTCAGACTCCCTGCTCAGCGGGCAGTCTGCCTCTCCCACAATCCCTCACCTCACTCTTGTGGTTTCTCTCACTCTCTCTCTCTCAAACAAATAAATAAAATCTTAAAAAAAAAAATTAGTAAGAATGAACTAGGCAATGGAAGGTGAGAAAAAAGGAAGACATTCCAGGAGATTAAACAAGTGTTGAATTGTGGAAGTATGTATATTCATGGAAAATGGAAATGTGTCTTGCATGGCTGTAAGGCAAGGTTGTGTGCAGAAGATGGCCCAGAAGAGGTTGCTGGGGCTAGAATTTGAAGGCTCTGGATGCTATGTTAATGCATTAGTGATGACAAAATATCAAATCCTCAGGGCAGTCAAATGACTTGCCGATGTTTATATCTTAGGAAAAGAGTCATGCAGAAATTGTAATGGGGGAAAAAAGGTATAATGACAACCATATACTGGAGGAAGGGAGACTGGTGGTCAGGAAAGTTGAGAAGAAGGCTGAACTCTTAGGAATTGTAGGATTGAGGAAAGTGCCCAGATGTGAAAGTTTTTTAGGACATAGCAGCCAGAGGATCTGCTAATTTTTTTTTTTTTTTTTTTTTTTTTTTTTGAGAAGAGGGGTTAGAGTGGGAAGAGTCAGGGAAGATTCTGTGTTCTTAAATGTATATTTACTGATTAACTAGTGACATCACTGATAGGAGAGGCAGGAGACAGTAAAACAATAAAAGACAATAAAGAAGGGTATTTGAGGTAAGAAATAGTGTGGTCTCAAGTATTTCAAATTTGGGTGCCTAGAGAACATACATATATATACTATAATGTTTAGTGAAAATAGAGATGGAGACATAGATCTGTAAGTTTTGAGCATGTATGTAATATTTGAGACTATGGGAGAAAGTGAATAAACCCAGCAAGAATATAGAGTGGAAGAAAAGAGTCAAAAATAGAACATTAGTCAATATCAGCATTTAGGGGACAGAGAAAAACAATCCATATTGAAAAGGTTCTGAGAGCCAGGAAGGAGAGAAACCAATGGAGAGGAGAATTTGAACAAAGAAAAAGTGGTCAATAATCACAAACAACACAAAAGTTATCACATAAGATGAACAAAGAAAATAGAATATTGAATTATTCTACATTTAGGTGCCAAACATGTATCCTGATTAAGGAGGACAATGTTTATGAAATTTTTCACTATAATGGAATTAGCAGCCTTCAGAGTTCATAATTTATGAGCAAACTCTTGCATTATTCTCATTCTCATACATTTCATTTCCAAATGAAAAACTGCCTTCCAAATGAAAGTATGAATAAATATACAAGTGTTTTGATGCTCAAGGCAATGCTACATTCTAGAATTATGCACAATACTTCTGAATTCTGGTCATTTACTAAATTATCAAAAAAAAATCAAACTGATAACACACAAAATATAATTTGAAATTGGTTAATGATATTTATAAGGCCCAAAAGAAAATATATCTAAACACTTTAATACTTTGTTGATGGCCCATACCCTGCAGAAAAACAATAAGAGTTCAAAATTGCTTCTGTGATGAAAAAAAAATTAGCACACAAATCTACCATATTAAAACCTTGGCGTTTAAAATTAGCTAATAAAAATGAAGGTAGCAATGGGAAATACAATATTGCATATGTATGTGTGCACATATGTATAATGTAAAATGGAAGCAGTAAGTCACCCATACATAGCAAAATAAAATCTGGTTGAACTATTAAATATGGGCTGGGGGCAGACATCATCAGACTTCCCAGTACCTATTCAACTTCTGCTATGTTGGACAAAGAACAAGTTGTATGGAAGGTAGCCAGCCCTGCCCCTCTGTTTTTCCTGCACCCTTTCCCTTTCCCCAACACCCAACTGGCTACCCAAAATTAGTTTAACAGTATTCAAAAATTCTGCCTGCTGTCTTCTGGTGATTTGTGTTTGTGATTCTTCTTGTGACTGTGTTCTTATAATATTGTATTGAATATTTTCTCCTTCCTTCTTCTTCTCTTTCCCTCTCTCTCTCCTTCCTCTTCCCTTCTTCTCCATCCTGCTCCCTCCTATTTTCTCCCTCTCTCCCTCTCCTTTCCCTTCTTTCCTCTAGAACATCAGAGTCCAGGAGTCCACATGACCTCCCATCCATGAACTCCCTTACTCTGCTTATGCCTGAGGGTAAACCTTTGAATTACTTGTGATCACTGGATTTGCTGTGGTGTGTTTAGATGTGGATATCATTAAAGAGTAGAGAGAGGCAAACCTAGGACTTGTCTAATCAAAAAGTAACAAACATCAATAGAATGGTTATATTAAATATATTTTAAATAATTATATAGTTCCTTGTTTTGTATATATTAGAAACCTTCTGAAACACTATTGTTTTGAAACATAGAAGTCTTTTATGTTTTTTTTTTTGAGGTTAAGTTCTTATTTTTTTTTATATATTTTTTCAGCTAACATGGATGGACTCAAGTGTGTAGATAGAGTATTCATCTGGTACCTTTCATTTTTCAAGTCCATGTTATCAAGGATTAGACTTGTTTCTTGGGGATCCCTGGGTGGCGCAGCGGTTTGGCGCCTGCCTTTGGCTCAGGGCGCGATCCTGGAGACCCGGGATCGAATCCCACATCAGGCTCCCGGTGCATGGAGCCTGCTTCTCCCTCTGCCTATGTCTCTGCCTCTCTCTCTCTCTCTCTCTCTCTCTCTCTGTGACTATCATAAAAAAAAAAAATTTAGACTTGTTTCTTTTTTTTTAATCTTAGGAGGTTTCCATAACAAACAACTTGAAAGTCAATGTGAAACTAAGAGATAGCAAATAACTATATATTTCCCAGAAATTGAATCTGAGAGGTCCATATTCCATGGGCAGGTTTAAGGGAAGAATTTTGGATGATTTGGAAGCTATCATCTGCTTAGAAAAGATGACACTTAATAAAATTGTGTGTTCATGATATTTTATGGACTGTCACTTCTGCCTGAATAATCAACCACATATATAATGTTTCACAAGAAATGAATCTCATAGCCATTTGGAAGATAGAAAAATCAAAGGATGAGAAAAAATCCCATGACCTAGTGAAACATATAAATAAACACCTAATGAAAATCCTCAGGTAGAAGAACACATTCAGTTCTAAAGAATATATTTATTTGTACTAGCATAAATTCACCCATCAATATATTTATTCTTATGTCATCACATACCAGATAAAATATAGCTGGGAATGTAAATAGCATACATCTGTTTCTCCAGGATCTGTGCAAAGGAAATTAATGTGTTGAATCACTAGGAAAGCTATGATGGACATCAAAAAGAAAAATTACAGATATATTTTTTCCAAAAGTAAACAATTAATCTAGTATGATTTCTGAAACCTGAAGAGAAAGGACAAACACTCTTGTAATCATGTAGCATATTGCATTTGTATTCACCACTTTGGAAGGTCTTAGATTTGAATAGCTCACTTTCATGCAACTAAAATATTGACATTGACTGATTCCAGTCTGTGGATGTCCCCTTTTAGGCTCTGGAAAATCCTGAAAATGTGCAAATTTGGATACCTCACATTTAGGACCCCAGGGAAGAAGAGATAATATAAGCAGATGGCTGAGTAAAAGTGCCTTAAAGAAGATCTTGGGAAATTTGTCTTCTGGGCAAACTCAGGTAACATCTGAACAGGAACAGCAATAAAAATTGCCTGTGATCAATAGGAAGGTTGAAAGGTGTAGTGAAATAAACTACTCAATGATACAGAGGCACAGATATGAATAATCTGGGCAGGCATAGTGTCCCAAAGGGAATCTTTGTAGGTAATCTTTAAATAAACGGAGGATTTTAGGTAGAGTACCAAAGATTCATTTATCCATTCAGTATTATTTTACTTTTTTGTCTGCTTGTGCTATAAGTGATTTAGACAGAGTAGAGAAAAAAGATCATTTATCTCACACACCTCAGTGGTATTAAGCAATAACTAATCAAATAATTAATTTATTTTAGTTTTTCTAAAGAAAATGAAGGAAAAGGAGAGGGCTGATAGAAAGAACCAACCTAGAGTACTGAACTACTTGCACTGCGATGACAGGGTGGAAAAAACAAGGAGATGGATTTCTTTCTAATTCTAGGAGAGTCAACTTACCATATGTAGTAGATGATACCTACATTTCCAAAGTCAAATAGAGTGTATAAGACTAGCAGCCATTTGAAAACTATAAAGAAATTGTGAGCATTATAGACAACGAGATGTGTTAAGTCTGCTTAAGAGGAAAACAAGATAAAGGAGTTATTTCTCATTCATATAGCTCAGTGAGCATTTTTAGGCATAGAGAGCTGTATCCATACAACATTTACAGAGAAATGTTAATCTCTTTTATTTATAGAGGACTTTGTGATTTAGATAATATGACCTATTTATTTGAGGGGAAGTAACTTACATAATTTAGATATCCTAGTTTGAGAAAATGCACCATCTTATTAGGGTTTCAAGTTACTAATATGAAGGCTATGCTTATATGATATGTTTCTTTCTAGTACTGAAAGAAATGATTTAAAATGCAGGCAACTTTCTGTTTCTCTGCCTTGCAATTTTTCATAATATAAGATAATAGAAAGACATTAAATTGCCAGAACAATTATAAGACATTATATATATATATTATATATATATAATATATATATGTATACACTCCCTCTCTCAAATCTATCAGCTCCCTTTCTGCAGAATTATAAAATTCAGAGTAAATAGGAAGAAAAGAGGTAAAATATTCTCCTGCCAGAAAAATGTGTCATTCTCTATTAAGTTATTGGCTTATAATAGATAAATTCTTATTTCAGATATGGAGGAGATGTCCCTCCAACCTCCTGAATTCCCAGAAAAAATAAACAATCAAACAATGCCTTTCAATATATATATATATATATATATATATATATATATATATATATATATAGTACTTTGCTGATGAAGTCATAAAAACTGTATGTCTTCATGTTACCACCTGTATTTATTTCTATGAAAATATATCTTCTGCTCTATAAACCTTCCCAATTGGCCCCGGATCTTTAATGTTTAGATTCTTTTTCTTTTTCATGACTCATAGCAATTTCTATGGGTCTTTCACATGTTTGCATGTCTTTTAAGTGAGGATCTATTGCCCTTTCTTCTGGATGCTTTCCAAGAACGTTTATATATTGGATTGCCTTCAAAGACAGAGATAGTATCTACTTCAGAGGCAAAGGACAGGCATTATTACAAGCTCAGGTTTCCTGTCTTAAAATGTAACCTACTATGTGTTTAGGTATCACTTGGTCTTTTGACATCACTGAGTAGGGATTGAAACTTCGGGAATCAATTAAAAATTACTGTTGGGATCCCTGGGTGGTGCAGCGGTTTGGCACCTGCCTTTGGCCCAGGGCGCGATCCTGGAGACCTGGGATCGAATCCCACATCGGGCTCCCGGTGCGTGGAGCCTGCTTCTCCCTCTGCCTGTGTCTCTGCCTCTCTCTCTCTCTCTGTGACTATCATAAATAAATAAAAGTTAAAAAAAAATACTGTTACTCTGCCTGCTACTATTGCCCTTTATCTCTGAGCTAGTAGTTTTGAGTTGTCTACCAGCATCCATGGAAATGAGTCAGTATAAATTTTTAACTTGTAAATGAGGTGTAATGTCAGAACGCTTAATATTCTTGAAACGTATTCCTGGAAAAGTAGCTAAGGTTAAAATTATCTTTAATATTAAAGAGAAAAATTATATAACTTATTAGCTGTTACATTGGGAGCTTGAGTTAATTAATCATGAGTATCTGAGTGCAAATAAAAATTAATTAAATATCTAAATTCTTAATCTCAATTTCTTAATGCACACTGCCAAACTTACACTATAGGTCAAATGGAATACTCTTGTTATTGTTTATCAAAGTATTGACATATTATCCTTTATGCTCAGGTACCACAGATTTGTTGAGAAACAATGCTCTATAAGTTTCTGGTGCTTCTGAATATCTGACAATCAGAGATACTGACAGGTTTTCTTTTTTTCTGACTTATCTTTTCAAATTTATTCAAATAGTAAAGCATTTTGTATAATACAGATAGTGTTTCCTGCTAAAGCAGAAGACATGTTTGTTTGCTCTCCAGTTTAATAAAAATAATGCCACCTTTTGAGGCATTTTGCTTACAGCCATTATAAAAATCTAGAGTTCCTTATCTGTGACACAAACCCACTGTTTGTACATCTAACTGGGCCACTCCGCATCACCTCCTGTCTTGAAGGGTAAGAGAAAGAAGTATAAACATGAAGCACATGTTACTTGCTGTGATGTGAGTAAAAAAGTCCTTTGACCCAAAAGACCCATGTTTTCTGTCAACATCTGTGAAACTGGACCTATTAGCTTGCCTGTGGGGTTAAATCTTACACTCTCCACAGTTCTTGAAAGTTTTACGGTACATTCTCACAGTTCTTAAAAGTTCTATGATTGAATCCATAATCAAGTTCTCAACTAAATAATTTTCTTACTAAGTTAGAATACTAATTGAAAGAAAACCATTCATTTCTGAGATAACTCTTATAGCTCATAATTAGCATCATATTCTCTACTTAATAACAGTTCAAGGCATAAAATCTAAATGTGATTCAAATAGGGAAAAGTTATTTTAAAAAAATTAGTTAAGTGTCTCTAAGATTAAGGATTAGGTAGGTTTATCTATTTGCCTTGTCTGATGAATTTAAATTCAACAGCCAGGATGAGCTGAAAACAATATAAGGATATAGGCTGTTCAATTTTAGTTACTGTAGTATATTCCTCATATTTCTTTCTGCTTAAGAAGAAATTAATTAATTATCCCTTCAATTGTTGAAGAGCTTTTGTTGTCAAACTAGCTATGGCTGATAGCAATTTCTCAACTGTATTTCCCCTAAATGCAATACTAACTCACTTCAAAGTAAGATAAACATTACTTTTTCCATAAGATTTACAATCATAAAAAATGTAAGGAATATATTACAATAAAGGAAAAATGTGTGGTAATCTCAGAACAACATTAAAAGGCAATGGCTTTCTAAAATTACATATTATAAGGAATATATACCACAAATACTCAATTACATGAACTTTTTTTATGGAAAAAAATACAAGCTTAGACTATGCTTCTGTCTAGAGTAACATTTTATGTTTTTCAGTTGTATTGCCATTGTGCCTAATAAATAATATTTCTTCAATATTGATGGAATCTTAAGGAGTAATCCGATTATAATTTAATTTAATTATAACTTAAACTCTTTTGATAATGTATTTAAACTGTTTTGAAAATCTATTATAAATCATCTTGATTATAATACTTAATGAAATGATCTTCACACACCACAAGAAAGATGTCATCAGTAAACAATAAAATAATGAAAAGAGTTTGGCCTAATGTCAGACATGTTGAAAAATTGTTGCCAGTGAAAGAATTAGAGGATTTTGGAAAAAAAAAGTGCTGATGCTTCTAACATAACCCTCTATGAACCACACTGATGAGTTGCAAAATACAAAAAATAAAAAATAAAAAAAAATCTGTAAATTCTCACTGAAGTCTTTTGGCATGATGTGGAGAGAAACATACAGAGTGGGTATGTTTTCCTTGTGATATGAAGTTGGAAGGAATTAGAGATTAGTGGAAAAAGCTATAGAAATAGTGAAAAAAGCTATAGAAATAGGTGAAAAGAAAGAACTTGACTCTTACAGAACATGAATAATATATAAACATATATATTAATTAGAGAGAAGTAAGAGATGAGAGATAGATGATAGAAATAGATAGATGATAGATAGATGATAGATAGATACATACATACATACATACATACATAGATGATAGAAAGAATCTATCTGTGTGTGTATAAAGGGACATCTAGAATGATAATCACTTGATATTTCCCAGTGGTGGGATTTTATTGGTTTTCAATTCTTCTTTATACATATCTATATTACTTCAATTATTTATATTGAGTAGGAATATCTTCACAAAAAGAAATTATAATATTTCAAGAGAAAATAATTCACTATGTTAATTTTAACTATATTTTATTGTGATGTTTAATATTGCCTAAAGCAAGATTTGATTTCTTACTTGAAAGATATTTTCTTAAATATCTGAAAACTGTTCCAATTTTACAGTCAAATGGTACATATCATGTCAGAAATACTAGACCATTTAGCCACTTTCCATTTTAATCTTCATATTATAGATAGAAGTCATGTGTGATATAAAAAGTATTGTACGTTTTTAAATATTCAAATGTATGCCTTTTGTCACTGTTAACCTGAGTTACACATGTTGAAAGTCAAAGTGCTGTTTGCTCAAGGATTCTCATATTGTTCTTAATTACATATGAGTACATTTCAAAGTAATTAAATCTCAAAAAAACTTATTAAATCCCTAAAAAATATATACTATGTTTCACTTAACATTTTATCTGTAATTATTAAGTAGTAAAATTCAAGACACAAAAAAGCATTGTCATTCAAGATCCAATGTAATCCTATTATTAAAATGAGGGGATAAATTTAAAAGCGATTATACCATCACCTATAAATCCATATCTCAATTCATTAAATTACTTCCTGCAGGTCACTGACTTTCATTATAGAATAAAAAAAATTGAGTAGACTTTTTTTATCATTTGTTATTTAACTCACAGCTTGAGATGTTTAAAGTCATTAAGAATAGTCAAGTGCATTGTATGAATTTTAATAAAATCGCCACGACTCATCCTTCCTTTGATGGTTGCTCCAGTACTGCAGTGTCATTCATGCAAAGAATAGAATGAAATGAAGACACTAAATATTTATATTCAAAAGAAAGAAATTGTTAAGTCTTTTTTTTTTTCATTTGGAGTGACTAATTTTGGAAATTACAAAGCGTCTTTACTTGAACATACATGAAAAGTTGGGAAATCTCTTAGATATTAGCCAACTCTTTTCCATGTCCCAAAGGTACCCCCTGATAGAATGCCCTGTCTGCTGCTAGGATGAATATATGTCTGTGTCAATTACTTTTTGTCATATAACAAACCAGATGAAAACTTATGGCTTAAAAGTGACTAATGCATTTAGCTCATTATTTGGGCTGGATTCAGCCGGGCAATTCTTACCTCAGCAGCCTCCTTCATGCAATTGTAAGTCAGTTGTCTCTTGGATGGTATCATACAGATATTTTTGGTGACAGTGGCATTTGACCACACATGGTGGTATTAATTAGGGTTCTAAGGAAGAGAGAGGAAAGCCACAGACTCTTAACCTCAGAACCAGCACCCTGTCTCTTCTGATGTGTTCTATTAGCAAAAGCAAGTCAAAACACTAATGCTAATTAAAAGGTTGAAGAGGGGCACCTGGGTGGCTCAGTCGTTGAGGCTCTGCCTTTGACTCAGATCTTTTTTTTTTTTTAATTTTTATTTATTTATGATAGTCACAGAGAGAGAGAGAGAGAGAGAGAGAGAGAGGCAGAGACACAGGCAGAGGGAGAAGCAGGCTCCATGCACCGGGAGCTCGACGTGGGATTCGATCCCGGGTCTCCAGGATCGCGCCCTGGGCCAAAGGCAGGCACCAAACCGCTGCACCACCCAGGGATCCCTTGACTCAGATCTTGATCCCGGGGTAATGGGTTTGAGTACTGCATCAAACTTCCCATTGGGAGCCTGACTCTCCCTCTGCCTATGTCTCTGCCTCTCTCTGTGTCCCCATGAATAAATAAAAATAAAACATTTTTTAGAAATAAAAGGTTGAAAAAACAGATTTAACCTCTTTAGAGAAAGAAATGAAAAGTACCCCCCTTAACTTTATGGAGGTATAAATGATATACAAAATGCTGAGCATATTTAATGTATACAATCTGATGAATTTGGACATATGCATCCATCCAATTTACTATCATCACAAACAAGATTATAAACGTATCCATCGCCTCCAAAAATTTGTTGCTTTTGTTATTGTGGCTGTGAAAACAATTGACATGACACCTACAATCAACAACTTTTTAAGTGCACAACACTGTATTAGCTATAGGCATGTACCATGTATGTATTGTACAGCAGATATCTAGAATTTATTTATCTGGTATAAATAACTTTATACCACCTGGATAATGACTCTCTACTTCCTCCCTCCCCATCCTCTAGCAACCATCATTCTATTTTCTGCTTCTATAAGTTAACTACTTTACATACCTCATATAAGTGGAATTATTATTATGTTTGTCCTTCTGTCCTAATATTTCACTTAGCATAGTGTCTTCAGGTCCTTTCATGTTATTGCAAATGGTAGAATTTCTTTTTTTTTTTTAAGATTTTATTTATTCATGACAGAGAGAGAGAGAGAGAGAGAGGCAGAGACACAGGCAGAGGGAGAAGCAGGCTCCTGCAGGAAGCCTGACAACGGGACTCGATCCCGAGTCTCCAGGATCACACCCCGGACTGAAGGCGGCGCTAAACCGCTGAGCCACCAGGGCTGTCCTAGAATTGCTTTTTAAGGCTTAATAATATTCACTATATGTATATACTACATATTCTTTGTCTGTTTGCCTTTGATAGAAATTTCAGTTGTTTCTATACTTTGGCTATTGTGAATCACGTTGATACGAGCACCAGAGCTCTTTGAGACTCTGATTTCAATTGTTTTGGATATATACCTATACAAAAAAATTGTAACCATTTTTTTCTTTCCAAATCAATCCAATGATGTACATAAGATGGGAAATTATTATAGTGAGATTTTGCCTTATCATTACTTTGTGTTCACATAATTGTAATTACTTACATTTATCAATTTGAAGTCACATATGTTTATCTACAAGGGAAAAATTATTAATGTTTCCATGGCAGTTTCAGTGTTTTATAAAAAAATTTAATACTTTTGTGCTCGTATTTTTTTTTCTCTCTCTGTGTGTGTGTGTGTGTGTTTGCAGTGTCTGTGTGTGCATGTTGGTGTTGGTAAAGGAGAAAATGAAATGTAGAGAATAGGAAAATCACATTCTAGACACTTAGTATATCATTAAAGACTTATATGTCATTGGTATTTTAGGGGAAAACTTGCACCATAGTGGCTTCACATTGTTCACATAGGCCACACAAGAGAAGTCTGAACCGCAGCTTTTTTGGCCCTTGGAGGAACACCTTGTCATCCTCCTGGAACATCCTCCTATAGAGGCTGCTCTGAGGCCAATTTCTACTCATCTCCTCATATTCCCTGGGAGGCTGTCATGACTCAGTTTCTTAGCATCTCCCAGGTCAGATTCTTTTTTTTTTTTTTTTTAACTCCTAGGTTCTAATGAGGTCTCAGGCTTTCTGCTCAGACCCTTAGGGTATATCTGCAGTCTATAAACACTTCCTAGAATGTCTTAAACTTGCATTACATTATCACCAAGGGCATTGTATTTCAGTTCCACCCTTTTGGAGTGTGAACAATAAACAGTGAGTTGTCTCCTTTTGCTACTCCTCCTTTTGTTGAACATGTAAATAAACTGAGTCTAAAAGTGACTTGCTGTATTTTACTGGCTATATTTGCCAGGAGTTGGCCAGGCCTGTTGCTGTGTGCTTGACAGGGACATATTTAGAAATACGGCTGCAGCCATACTCACGTGGCTTCCCTCTTACTTTTGCTGTACTTTCTACATCAGAAAACTCTGAAAACTACAGTATTTCTCCCTAACCACGTTAGATAGCACACTATATTGAACTTCCAAGAAAGTAATTGGCTTGGTTTCCAGAGCCCTGAGTCTTGACAGGGACGAATCCCACAGGGATCGTTTGAAACCACAGGATCAACACTATCTTACCCAGCTTTTCAAAAAAAAAATTTCCCATCAACTATGAATCAGTATCATAATAAGAAAGTTAAACCTCAATGTTATTCTCCTGGATGTGGTGTGATCTCTGCATCCTTCTCAGTGGCAAGGAAAAATCTTTTGATTTGTAGTAACAGTAGTCATCTGAGTCTGAGGCTGCTGGGTGCTAGCCAGAAAACTCAGTTGCCATTCTTGAAGTCTTGGGTGTAAACAGTGCTGAATTTAAAATCTGAGAGCCTCTAATGTGTGGACACAGATCATTCCCCATCTGGCACTCACTATGAGTGTAACAGGTAGCCTCTGTCAATTGTGTGGTGATAAGCTTTTGTTTTCCAAGCATTTTGAGACTGGGTGTTACTTTTAAAATGTTCCAATTTTATTTTTTTTTAAGATTTTATCTATTTATTCATGAGCGAGAGAGAAGGGGAGGGAGAAATAGGCTCCATGCAGGGAGCACAATGTGGGACTTGATCTCAGGACTCCAGGATCACGCCCTGGGCCAAAGGCAGGCACTAAACCACTGAGCCACCAAGGGATCCCCAAAATGTTCCAATTTTAAAATGAAATTTTGATGGGAATAAATGCATTTCCATGAAATGCTGTTGGTTTACACACCCTCCATGGAATTAGCTTCATGATTATTATGGCAAAGTCTAAATCAAGGATATATATTCTTAGTAACCTTTTAAAAATACATCCATTCTCTAAATACCACTTGGTTTGTTTTCCTTCATTTGATTTTTTTAATATATCTTTTGTATTTAAAAAATGGTCATATGTGTACAGCGTGCTTTGACCAAAGCTGGACTGTTTTGAGAAAAAATTTATTGACAATTTCATATTTATTTTTGAAGTAAATTTCTTACTATTCTACCTTGCTATATCTAGCATATAGATATTTGAAAATATCCAGACTTTTCATTGCATCAAAAAAAGCCCACAAATATTTGATAGAACATTAATATTCTTTATTAATGTAAGAACTGAGGGTATAACATAAGTTGACTTATTTTCCAGATTATTTTCAAGAATAAAATATGTTCACTTTCTAAGAATTGTGAAGAATATCGTGTTTCTTATATATTTATATTTAACATATTGTGCCTAAAGATCACAAGCTGATGTATTAAATTATTTTAAATGACAAATTAGGATATGATTGACCACAGTGAGCAGAAAAGTGCAGTTGAATATTCATATAAAGAAATTGTCTTCAAATCTGTCAGCTTTGTTTTCCTTTCAGAGAAACCAGTGATTTTTGACAGGTGTGAATTGCAGCAATGATACAATTTCTCGCAGAACATTTAAATTGATTTTTAAACAAAAGTGATCCATCTTTATTTTTAAATGAATGCATTTTTGTATTCTAGGGTGGCACTGAGATTTTTATCCCAGGGAATAATTTTGTGAAAAGAAAATGTGTCATTTGGAAATTTAAATGCATATAGTCAAATTCTAATGAGTAAATGCAATGCCATGCACGTCGAGACATTTTTCAAGAATAATGAGCACTTACCCGTTACATCTGAAGTATCTAGGCATTTCTAAACAGTTTTGTGATTGTAGATGGTTTTTAATCTTAAAAGGAAGTATGAACCCTTCTAAATATAACTGTAAACAGTTTTTATAAATGTTTACTTCTATACTTTTTTACTATTTTAAGGATATTTTCCCTCCTTCTATATTTCCATTTTAAATGCCAAGTTCACTCCTTAGAATTTATACTGAAGACATATGAAGGGGTTCAGATTCCCAATTGCCTATTGAATTGTCTCAAGGCTAATTAAATACTTCAAAAAATATAAAAAGAAAATAAAGATACTACAGTTTGGATATTTTTATGATTTATGTTTACTTTATATTTTTTTACATTGTTAAGAGCACTCTTTAAGCTCTTAAGACATAATGTGATATGCTGCTGCCACTTTATTTTCATTTCCATGTGGTTTTGCTGTAACACACTTTTATACTGTTAGTTTTTTGACAATTGTATCTAAACTCTAATATTTATCCATATTACCAATAAACTATGAGTATTTGGGGGGGGGAGAATTCTTCTTTGTGATTCTATAAACCTAGAAGTTAACATAAGAAATGAATATTATTTATTAAAGGTACAGAGCTGATGGAAAAATATGCTCAAAACATTGAATCTGAGTATTTCTTTACAAACCTTTGAAATATGGCACGACAAAGAAGCTTATGAATGATTTTGGATGTCAAACACATCCTCAACTATTCTATCAGGGCCCTCATAAACTATTTAACTTCATGGCATAATTCTTAGAGCTCAACAGAGAAAAATTAGAACTTGAAGGAAAAAAAATTACTTAACTCAAAAATATAATTCAGATCTGCAGTGAATCATTATTCTTAATCTAGGGAATCAACCATGAGTTAGAAAGAAGCTGTTCTTTCCACAAATCTGAAAAAAAAATGTACATAAGATAAAAGGTCTCAAATTGAGCACTGCACAGATCTGGGGTATTGTATCTTACACTATGACTTTTCAAACAATTGTTTATTTAAACAGATTAGGAATTTCAGAAAATAAGGTTAAGTAAGGTGAAATAAAATCAGGAATTGATGACTTCTCATTTCCATTTGGCCTTATGCTCAGTTCATAAGCCAACAAATCTGTGGCCAACTTTACTTTAGCATTAAGATTCTAACAATGTCTTAGATTCCATTCTGTTATCTATGTTTAAAGTCCCACTTGAAATCCAAGTCAGAAAAAGATTGGAATCCAATGTCATACTCTGTAACTATCATAACCTAGACAAAATTTGAACAGTCAAAAAGACCCTTTTAAAAATAATTCAATCTAAGAACAAACACAGAAAAAAAAACCTATGGAATGGAATAACATTTAGCTATTTAGAGAAATAATTATTTGAAAACAGACATTATTCTGTATATTAGAATATATAGAAATATGAACTAATTAAATACCTATGCATGAAAGAGTAAATCTCTGAACAGCTATCATCACATAGTTGAATATTTATTAGCTCTTTGGAATAGAATTCCCTAAGCTTAGATATAAGTAAAGTAATAGTAATAGTTAACATGTAAATATTAGTTTATGTGATAGAAGCTACATCTTTTACATAATATATTACTGCATTTTATTCTCAAATGAACCCTATAAGGCAAATATTACTGTTATCTCCATAAATATAAAGAAATTAAAGCATAGAAAGAAAGATTAAATAAATTACTTAAGAGCCAGGATTTCAACTCAGGAGTCTACATCATAAAGTAGGTAATGGAAAGAATGGGCCATATTAAATCAATAATATTTGCATGCACACACACACACAAGTTGTGCAAATATAAAATCAAATTATATTGGTGCACCTGGGTGGCTCAGTAGGTTAAGCAACTGCCTTCAGCTATGGTCATGATCTGTGGGTCTTGGGATCAAGCCCCCACTCAGTGGGGAAGGAGTCTGTTACCCCCCCTCCCTCTGCTGATCCCTGATGTTTGCACATTCTATCAAATAAATTTTAAAAAATTTTAAATAAAATTATTAACATATGTATTGTATAGTAATTCAAACATTCGACTGTCACCAGTATAGTTGACTTGTTACTTGGATCATCTTTCCCATTGAAAAAATTGACCTAGGACATTGTATTTTAAATAAAAATTAAAATTAAAAGGTAAAAGTAGTGCACTATTGGGGCATCTGGTTCTTCTTAGTCAGAAGAGCATGTAGCTGTTGATCTGAGGGTCGTGAGTTTGAGCCCCACATTGGGTGTAGAGATTACTAAAAAGAATAATAAACAAAAATAATAATGTCTTAAAAATAACAAAAAATAAAAATAAATAAAAGTAATACACTAAAATCTCAGTAAATCACAGCAAACTAAGATGATAAATGGAGACTGAAATGAGCTTCCAACATTACAGCATCTGCCAAATTAAGTAAATGTTAGCAAAAACTGTATAGCCTTGTGGGACTTAGTGTACAGAGGACAAGTTCTAGCACATGTCTCAAGTGGGAGATATTACTAAGAGATGGACACAAAGAACTGCACATTCCGTGTTAATATGAATTACAAAGAGAAAGAAAGAGAAAACTTGCTTAGTTGAAAACTTTGGTGCTGAAAAAAAAGGGAAAGGAAGAAGGAAAGAAAAAAGGAAGGAAGGAAGTCAGTCTAGCACTCATGTGACTTGTAGTGTAAATTCTTTTTTTTTTAAATGTTTTATTCATTCATGAGAGATACAGAGAAAGAGGCAGAGACATAGGCAGAGAGAGAAGCAGGCTCCCTTTGGGGATCCTGATGCAAGACTCAATCCCAGGACCCCAGGAACACGACCTGATCACACAGGTGCCCCTGTAGCTTAAATTCTTATGCCTCAGTAATTTGTAAATTCTTAAACCCAGTTAAAAATGACTCCCAAATGACTACAGATTCAAGCATTTAGCTATTAAACACAAAATCACTTAAGAAGAACACATTTTTTAGGACCCAAAAGATTATGATGGATGAGTTTCTAAAGAAAATGAGAAGTTCAACTAAATATTTAAAGAAACAAGCTATATAGTAGATGAAATATAATAGAAACAACTGAAAATTCTTCAAATATTAGAATTGCAATACAGAGATAAAAATACGTATACCCAAGAAATATAGATTTGAAAAGATGAGTAAAGATAAACAGATTATTAAAAAGTCAAAGACTGAAATAGAATATAAAACAAGAAAATAAATGTTTCATTTAACTTCTAATTGTATATTGGGCACCACTAGATATAGAATTAGTGAAGTGTAAGATAAAACTAGAGAAGTGATGACATATAGTGCAGAGATACGACAAAACAAGAGAGGAAAGGGAAAAAACAGTTTATATGTGAAAAGGTGGCTGACTTCTCATAAAGAAGAGGAGAAGTCAGGAGACAGAAAAATGATACATCTAATCAATTAAGAAAAAAATGGCTGCTAAATCAGAATCTTCAATCTAGTAAATGTGCTGATCTAGAAAGAGGAGACTGTAAAGACATTTTCTTTTTTTTAAATTTTTTTTATTTATTTATGATAGTCACACAGAGAGAGAGAGAGAGAGAGGCAGAGACATAGGCAGAGGGAGAAGCAGGCTCCATGCACTGGGAGCCCGACGTGGGATTCGATCCCGGGTCTCCAGGATCGCGCCCTGGGCCAAAGGCAGGCGCCAAACTGCTGCACCACCCAGGGATCCCCTGTAAAGACATTTTCAAACCAAACAAGAAACAATTTGTCACCAGCAGATTGTCGTTAAAGGAAATTTTAATGAAAGTATTTAAGGCAGTAAAACAATGAAGATCAAATGAGTAAATATTTGGATGTATCTATATAAACTAGATAATATAAAAAATAAGGTCCTTTATTTAGGGTTTTAAAAGGTATGTAAAATACCAAAAATGATGACAAGCATGAAGATAATTTATGGAATTAAATTACTCTAAGGTGTTAATGTTGGTCAGGAATAGTTAGAGTAGTATATTTTGCTAAGTTTCATGACTAGAGGTGTATGGTTGGTATAGGAGAGGGCTGGAAAGGCAAGAGACCTTTCCAGCCTGACAGAGAAAGGCAAGAGACCTTTCCAGCCTGACAGAGAAAAAATTTGTAGTATTCTTGGGAACAACATTGTGTTCTTGGATTTTATGTTTAAATCAATAAGAAGCCACTTAGCAAGCTTCTATGTGGGAAATAAGTTGGGGAGAATGACAGCAAATGCAGAAAGATTGGAAATTGATCCCTGGTATGGGAGAAATGATGAAGAAGAAAAATAAATAACTACTAGATAAAAATGACAAGATTGGTTAACTGATTGGTTGCATAAGAAAGGTGAAAGCAAGAATGACTTGGGCTTTATCATATTAAACGTGAATATGTAGCTTCCAGTTTAGCTCCTGTATACTTAGAGCTTGAAATCATCATTCTTGTACTACAAGTAAACAGCTGGACAAACTGGAATCAATGACTTTTCTTGGACCTCTCAGGGAACTGAAGTCAATGGGAAAACCATCACCTAGGCATGTGGAAAGAGAGGAAAATATAGTGAATCATGGTCAAGATGTGCATACCAGGAGCAGAGACCACCAGAACTACAAACTAGTCAAGACACTGTAACAATACCTACAGAGGAACAAGGATAAGAATTACATTGATTTCTGTTCAGAAATCAAATAAACAAGAAGCAAGTGAAGTAAAATATCTAAAACATTGAAAGACAAACAAGGCATCAAACTAAAATTCTATATCCATCAGAATTGTCTTTCAAAACTGAAGTGTAAATAAAATAATTTCTCACACAAACCAAAAATAAGAGATTCATCATCAGTAGACCTATACTCTATGAAACAATAAAAAACAAATAAATAGTTAACAAAGAAGGAAAATGATACAGTTTGGAAATTCAGATTTACATAAAGAAAGAAAGATCATCAAAGGAGTAAATTAAGATATTTTATTTTATTATGATTAATCTAGTAGCTAATTGTTCAAAATAATAACAACAATGATGTATTTGATGGTTATACTCTATTGATTAATAAAACAAATAACAGCAATGTTATAAAGGGGTGAGTGGAAGAATTGGTAATTACACTCTATTATAAGGTACCTATACTACCCGTGAAGAAGTCTCACGTGAGATTAAAAAATGTTTTTAAATGAATAGGAAAATGCAACTTATCAAAAATCTGTGTAATGCAGCAAAAGCAGTATTTATTTGAACACTTATTGAATTTAATAAATATAAATGAAGAAATTTCTAAAATATATAATCCAAACTTCCAACTTAGGAACCTAGTAAAAGAAGAGTAACTTGAGTCTAAGATGAGCAGAAAAAAAAAAAAAAGTGCCATAAATGTGCTAACTTTTATGGAAAGGGTGAGTTGAATGACTCCAAAACTCATAGGAGGAGAAATAGATCTTCTGAATAAACCTGTAATTATTAAAGAAATTGAAATAATAGTTACTCGCCTTCTTAAAAGGGAATCACCAAGCTGAGATGGTTTCATTGGTAAATTCTACCAAACATTCAAGGAAGAAGTAACAGTTCTTTATAGTCTCTTCCAGAGAATAGAAGCAGAAGGAAATCTCCCTAATTCATTCAATAGTATCAAAAATACCCTCATACTAACACCAGGTAAGACATTGTAAGAAAAGAAAACTGGAAACTAATATCTCTTATGAATTTAGATGCAAATATCTCCAGCTATAAAAAGAAATTAAATCCAAGTAGGCATAAAAATAGTTGTGCACTGTGACCAGGTGATATTTATTCCAGGTATACAAGGGCAACTTAACATTTGAAAATCAATCAAAGTGATCTACTGTACCAATGGACTAAAAAAAAATCAGAATAGATGGAAAAAAAGTCTTGGAAAAGAATCCACACTCATTCACAATTAACAGAGCTAGAAACAGGGAGAACTGCTTTAAATTGATAAAAGTATCTATAAAAATTCTACAGCTAACATCATACTTAATGGTGAGAAATTGGATGCTTTTTCCCTAAGACCAGGAACAACAAACACAAAGGTGTTCCCTCTTACTACTCCTACTCAACATTGTACTGGAAGCAATTACTAGTGCCATAAGACACAAAGGTATGCATTTCAGAAAGGAAGAAATAAGACTGCCTTTGATTGTCTACATGGAAAAATCCCAAGGAATAAATAAAAACAAAAAATAAAAGCAAAAACAAAAGCCTCCAAAAACAAAACTGAAAGTCCTGGAATAAAGATATAATAGAACTAGGTTGCAGGATACAAGGTTAATAAATAAAAGTTAATTGCTTCCCTATATACCAACAACGAACAGTTGGAATTTGAAATTAAACATGTGGCACCATGTAGAATAGTGCCAAATATCTAAACACTTATAAATGTACAAATGTATAACAAATGTGCATATAAGTATTATATAATTCATATAATATTTATGTGTGGAAAAATATAAAACTCTAGCAAGGAGTCAAAGAGGAACTGAATAAATGGAGAGATATTATATTCATGGATTGGAAGACATAATATTGAGAATGTGTCAGTTTTTTCCTACTTGATCTCACCACAATAAAAATAAGAATTCCAGCAAGCTATTTTGTGGGTATCAGTAAGTGATTCTAAAGTTTATAGGGAAGGACAAAAGACCTGAAATAGCCAGGACAATTATGAAGCAGAACAAAATTGGAGAACTTTAAAACTTATAAAGCTACAGTAATCAAGACAGTATGGACTGGTGAAGGAATAGACATATAAATCAATGCAGCAGAATAGAGAGCTGAGAAATAGGCTCACACATATACTCAACCAATCTTTGACAAAGGAGCAAAGGTGAATCGATGGAGAAGTGACGATCTTTTTAACAAATGGTCCTAGAACAATTGGATGTCCATATGCAAACAAATGCATCTAGACGCAGGCATTACACCTTCCACAAAAGTATTAACTCAAATGAATCATAGAGTGGGATGCCTGGGTGGCTCAGTGTTTTGAGCATCTGCCTTTGGCTCAGCACTTGATCCCAAGGTCCTGAGATTGAGTCCTGCATCAGGCTCCCCGCAAGGAGCCTGTTTCTCCCTCTGCCTATGTCTCTTCCTGTCTGTCTCTCATGAGTAAATAAATAAAATATTTTTAAAAAACACAAAAATTCTAGAAGAAAATAGAGGAGAAAATCTGTTGGAAATTGGATTTGTTGATAAGTGTCTAGATATATCAAATACATGATTTATGAGAGAAAAATATATTAGACTTTATTAAAATTAAAAACTTGTAATATATAAAAGACACTGTTAAGGGAATCAAAAGATAAGCCATGGACTGGGAAAAAATATTTGCAAACATGTATCTGATAAAAGACACGTATCCAAAATATACAAAGACTCCTTAAAACTCAACAGTAAGAAAAAAAACTAAATAAAAAATATGCAAAGTCTGAACAAACACATCACCAGTGGTGATATACAGATGACAACTAAATAAATGAAATTATGATCAACATATTTTGTCAATAGGAAATAGCAAATTAAAACAATGAAACTACACACCTGTTAGAGTAGCTGAAATCCAAAAATCTGACTCTGCCAAATACTGGTGAGGATGTGAGGCAACAGGGACAATAAATGAAATCATTCATTGCGTGTGGAAATGTGAAATGTCCCAGTCACTTTGAAAAACATTCTGGCAGCCTTTTTTCAAAGCCAAACTTAGCGTAACCATGTGATCCAATAATCATGCTCATATTTATCTATTTAATTTGAAAACCTATGTTCACACAAAAATCAGAATACAAATACTTACAGCACTTTTATCCATAATTTACAAAAACTGGAAACTGGAACACCTGGGTGGCTCAGCAGTTAAGCGTCTGCTTTTGGTTCAGCCATGGTCCCGGAGTCCCAGGATCAATTCCCACATCGGGCTTCCTGCATGGAGCCTGCTTCTCCCTTTGCCTACGTCTCTCTCTCTCTTTCTCTCTCTCTCTCTGTCTTCCATGAGTAAATAAATAAATAAAATCTTTAAAAAAAAAACTCTGAAAACAACCAGGAAGTCCTTCAATAACTGAATTAATAAGCTCTGTTATATGCCTATAATGAAATGTTATTGGGCAATAAAATGTATCTATCAAAGTGTGAAAAAACATACAGGAAACTTCAATGCAGGAAACTTCATACAGGAAACTTCAACTTCTTAATAAGTGAGAGAAGCCAGTATTAAAACGTCGCCTATCATATGATTATGATATATGATGTTCTGGGGAACACAAAGATATAAATACAGTAAAATGATCAGTGGTGAGCAATATGAACTCATGTTTAGGTTAATATAGACACAAATGGTTACATATAGAAATATTTATAGATGTGAGTACAAATACATTAGTATTAACGTGTATATTTTTGCTCTGTTAGCTGAGAGCCTAAAGCAAACGATGTCCTACTATCCATTAGTATGCCTAGTGTCCTCAACTTGGTTTCTAATACCATGTTCTAATCAAAGAAAGCTGGTATCCTTAGAGAAATAGCAGTTTTTAAGACTGAGACACATATGAAAGGGGAAATATACAAGATGAGTTTGGAGCATCTGGTAGTGTTGGAAAGTAAGAAAAGTCATAATTTTTTAAATAAATTCATTGAACTCTTCCAAAACACCACAAAATCCAACTGAAAGAGTTCCCAACGGTGGAAAAACAGAAGAGGAATATTTGAGCAACAAGATAAAACAATTTTTTAAGTGGTAGTGGATTATAATATAAAATATAAAATAAACATCTATGAGTTCAACCAGATATAAAAATAATTGGATAAGTTAATATGTAGAGAAAAGAGACAAATTTCCCATGCAGAATAATTCCACATAATGTATGTAGTTACTAAACCCTAAAAGAGGGGTACACAATTTTCCATTCTGTTGGTGTGGACTGTGCATAGTGACTTTTTTCCAAGGTGTACAGTAATGAAAGAGGGAAATACTATTAACTTTACAAGGGTGAAACCTGATGAACACTGCCTGTGTAGATGACCAGGGCCAACTTCAACATTCATAAATCATGTTGATAATATACACACCTGATGTGATAGTGAAAATGACATTCACCTTTGCATTCTACTTCCAGTAAATGATAACCCCTGTTTTAGCATGAGAAAAACATGCCAATAGTAGGACATTCTACAAATACCTGACTAGTATTTTTCAAAACTCACAACGTCATCAAAAACAAAGGAAGTGCATCATGGTACCTGCCATAGACCATGTTGCCTAAAGAGACAGAGCCATGACAACCAAATATATGTTATCTAGGATGGGACCCTGACTTTTTAAAATTATATTAGGTACAAAGTAAGAAAATTAAAGAAAACATGGATTCAGTTCATAATAAAATAACAATTTTGATCATTAATTGTAACAAATGCATTATACCAGTATAAGATGTCAATAACAGTAGAAACTGTGAGTCCCAGATACATGAAAGTGTCTGTGCTATCCCCTCAGTTCTTCTGCAAATTAAAAAAGAAGACCAATAAGGTACAGTCTAATAAAAATAATGAAAGCAGATATAGTCTGTGAGGATCAGATGAGAGTAAGTAGGAAAAAGAGCTTGGAATATTACAAAGCCCCATATAAAGGCATATAATTCCCTTTTTAAGATAGTAATTTTCAGGGATGCCTGTGTGGCTCAGCGGTTGAGCATCTGCCTTTTGCTCAGGGGATGATCCTGGTCCAGGGATTGAGTCCTGTATTGGGCTCCCTGCAAGGAACGTGATTCTCCCTCTGTCTATCTCTCTGCCTCTCTCTGTGTCTCTCTCATAAATAAAATATATTTGTTAAAAAAGATAGTAATTTTCACTTGCTTATGATTTAACATGTGTGTTAAAATGGGGTTTCTTAAAATTTGCTCCCTGGATTAGTGGAGTTATAACTAAATTAGATTTAATTGTTTAAAGAAGGGAGACTATGTATCCTAGAATTCTCTCACAGTATCCATATTGGTCCAAAATTATTTGACCGTTATAATTGCAAACATAATTATTTGAAACTTACTTGGGAAAAGGAGGTTTATCTTTAAAAATAAGCTAATTAGGGCAGCCCGGATGGCTCAGCAGGTTAGCGCTGCCTTCAGCCCAGGGCATTATCCTGGAAACCTGGGATCGAAGTTGGGCTCCCTGCATGGAGCCTGCTTCTCCCTCTGCCTGTGTCTCTGACTCTCTCTCTCTCTCTTTCTCTGTGTGTGTCTCTCATGAATAAATAAATAAAATCTTTTTAAAAAATAAAGGAGAAATAGTCAAAATGTCTTTAAAAAATAAAATAAAAAATAAAAATAAGCTAATTAGCTAATTAGCTAAAAGACTGCTTTTATAATTTATTGTGCTCACAAGCAAAATGTTAGTTTAATAAAGTTGAAATAAACTTGGCATGTACTCTTGCTAATTTTCCTTTCCAACAGTGATTTTAATCAATAATATAATGTTCAGAATTCAAAGCTACTTTTTAAAATAAATTTTTAGAATACAGTAGGCTTAATTGCAATATATTTGATGAGTTTGGATTTATGTATAATAAAAAAGTTAAAATATGAAGACTTGGGGGTTGTATCCTTTCTAAATCAGGTGCCTTGTCTGAATTTTATACTGCCTTCAGTGAAAATCAGCTACTCATCAACAAATCAAGCAATTCTTTTTAGGTGGCTCTCTAGATTTCTCTAAAATAACCTGACAAAAGTTTATATTGAAAGAGGCAATATTCTTTCTTTATAAATTTCTGACCTAAAAAGTATGAATACACCAACAGAAAATTATTGAAGTATTTAATATTTATAGCTCTTGACACTAATTGTATGTGGTATACTTGATTAAAGAGCAATTGTTATATTTTACATCTCTACCAAAATCTTGCAAAGGCAATGATGGTTCCAATGCAAATCTCGTTGAATAAAATAGCCTTTACTGATGTCTAAGGATAGAAAAGCATGTTTCAATAATTTGATTACTATGCCTAGTGACCTAGAATACTGTTTGATTTCAGATATTGTTAAGACTAGTATAGTTACTAAATAGAGCAAGGGGAAGAAAACAATCATTACCCGAATAGCTGCTGTGTATCAGCAAAGAGGCTTGGGAACTTTTCCACAGGGGACCTTACTGAATAATACCATAGGAAGAGGAAGTATTATTTTTGTCATTTTAAACATGAGTGAACTGAAGTTCAGAATGTATAAGTGATTTAATATGGAAAATCGTTCAGTCAGTAGCATGTAATGATGGCATCTAAGTTTTGGAATACCTAAACTAAAATCCATCTACTTCCCACTATATGGCAAGTCATTTTCATTGGCTGTATTTCTACATGTGACCAATCCCACAGTCCCCAAAAAGGGGGGGAAAAAAGAGCAGGCCAACTTCCTATAAAAAGTAAAGAAAGAAAAAGATCATTGAAAGAGAGAGTTAGACATGCATCTGAGTTATTCTGCCCCAAACCAAGGAACACCAGGCTCCACCAGAAGCTGGAAAATGAAACAACTGAACTGCCATAAAGTTTGGCAACTTATAATTCTGGATCTACTTGGCAGAAAACTGCATGGGCAATTAAAATCCATTTGTGAGGTTCATAGATGCACTCTGAACCCCTGGATTAATAACTATTTTAAAAATATATAAATAGCATAGAAAAATTAGCTTTTTCATTAGACATTTAGCTGTTTATAGGTCTACGCATGAGAATGTGAAACTAAATAGTTTAGGGTAGTTTCTCCAGTCCCTTGTATGAAAGTCAGTAAGAATACTATAAAAGAGACTGAATCACTCTTTTATGTTCTGCTAAGAAAGAGTAGGAAGAGAGCTGTTTATAAAAAAGACTTATAAAGCAGAAATTTTGAGAGGCACCTCGGTGGCATAGTTGCTTAAGTGCCCCACTCTTGATTTTGGCTCAGGTCATGATCTCATGGTCAGTAGATTGAGCCTCATACAGGGCATCATGCTGGGCATGAAGCCTGCTTAAGATTCCCTCTCTACCTTTCCCTCAGCCCCTCTCACCCAGCCCTCTACTCCTGTGCATGTCAAATATGCACTCTTTAAAACAAACAGACAGACAAAAAAACAAAAAACACCAGAAAAAACTTTTAGGATGTTCATTTTGAAGTTTCTTTTTTTTTCTTTTTGTCTGAATGTTATATAATGGTCATATTTTATAGATCTATCATGGTCAATCATTTAAAATAAATTCTTCCTACTTAAAAAAAAGCAAAGAAAAAAGAAAGAAGAAATTTAGGAGAACATTTTGACAGGTATCATTAGTAACAGCATTTTCATAAAAATTATGCATATTTCTCAAAGCAAATTCAAGGAAGCAATAATATATGTGGTAATAAATTACTAGAATGCTAATCACAACATACAAAATATGAATCAGAGATAGTTTCAGGAAGTACATATACTTTGGGTCATCAGGGGGGACTGTATGACTTTTTTTTCAACAGATGATTGAGGTGTAGTCTTTAGGGAGTACTTTAAAACAAACATAAATTCAGTATTATTTTTCTGGAGAAAAGAAATCTGGGGGGATGTCTCCAAACATCAGTCATTAGTACTATGTCTGAAAGAGATAACCAACAGTATCTTTTTTTTTTTTTCTTGTTCTGATACTTCCTTGTGGAAACAAGTGACTGTGCTTTATACAGGATTGAAATCCAATTACCTGAACACTTTCTCTGTGTGTAACAATTTTGTCCATTCTCTTTTTCCATTTATTCCCTGTGTTGATCCTCACTGTTATCCCACAATTGACCTTTCTAAATCAACAGGCAAACTACCCACAGAGCCAGCATATAACAGCAGTTTTACTAATATTTATCTTGGCGTCAAAGTCTGACAGATGTCAAAACATTAGAATTGGTAATAGAATTAAATTTACAATTAACCTTAATTTGGCTACATGAGATGAACTTATGAGTCATGCTTTAGAAATATGAATGTTAAATTCAGTGATATCAGTATTTTATTTTGGACATTGTATCAGGAAAATGTGCACCTTTATAGAATAAAATTTATCAAAATGAGCAAAACTGATAAAGAATTTACTGTCCAAAGCATTAACTGCATTTTCTAAACTGCTTTGGTTACTGATAAGGAGAGCCTAGTGCTCACTTCGGCAGCGTATATACTAAAATTGATAAGTAGAGCCTGACAGACCACAGGTGTCAAACTTAGTAACACTAATTGTGACTCCCTCGTGCCCCCAGGAAATTCAGTTAAATCAATTTGCCAGGAATATGCCAGCCTTTTCCCTCAGGGGAAATATACCCACAGCCATTTTCTTTTCTATTGACATTGAGTTCAGTTCCTTAACGGGTGCCAGGTGGAGGATGTTTCATCCCACTGCCACATGGCTTAAATATCTCATATTCATGCGTACTAATATCAGGAACCCAACTATCTTCTTCTGTGGACCTGACTAAAATATCTGAAATAGCATTTCAGTCTCTTTCTGAATCATCATTGGGACTTTTTGGTGGGCATTCTCATGACCCACCTTAACTTCTTCCTCTAATGTCCACACATATTTCCATAACTTAGTGCCACTTTAAGAGGTTTTTGTTTGGTTTTGTTTTTTAATTAGTATCATCGAGAGTCTCATGGCAACTGGTTACACACCAAGATTCAGTGAGTATATAAATACTCCCTGGAAAGTAGGAGCCTAACTTCATTTACATATAAGTGAGCATCTCTCAACTCTGCCAATTCTTCAACTTGTCTTTATTGAGATTTATCTTTTGCCAGGAATACTGCTGGCTGTATTCCATGCAGCTATGTAGTCCTCAATTCAGAACAACTTGCTTTATCTCTTTTTAAAAAGATGTAGGGCTCAGACTACAGAGTGATGGGGCAGAGAGTTCTTGAAGAGATGTATTACTGGCCTGATAATTGGAGAAACAACTTGCTCACATATACAGTAGACTATGAAGTTCCCTCTCAAGATAGCTTGAGAATTATGTCCTGCAATGGTAGAAGTAGTTTGGAAGTTATCAACTGCCTTTCAGATGGGCTATATGAGCAGCTGTCTCAGAAACACAAGTCCAAAACCAAATAGCTGGTTCTAAGAAGTCCTGTTAAAATTTTGCCACATTCTTCAGTCTTTATTTATTCTTATTTTATATTTGACGTTTCATCTTAATAGTTGAATCATAACGTCCAAATGAGATACTTGTGCTACACTCTATTTTTTTTTGTTCTTTTTAATCCATTGTTTCTTCTCAGAATACCCTGAAATTCAATTTTTTCGATGACATAGTAAGTAGGACCTATAGCAATTCTTAAATAAGTAATATGATTTTGCCAAAACTCAAATAGTTCTGCTATTCTCTGGACTTTTTCTATATTGCAAGGGTCTGTTAGAGGTAATTTATTTTTCATGATTTGATTCTCTGTTTGCTCCATCTATATAATTCCCAGGAATGTACAAATTGGAATGAGATTTGGATGTTGGCTTGATTTTGTAAATCCGCTCTATTTGTTATGTGTGTCTCTATAGTCCTTTAATCCTCCTGAACTTCTTCCTCTGATGATATAATATCATAATATCAATAGTGCACTAACATGATCTTGATTATTATTAATGTTTTCAGATTTGCTTTGTCCAGTATGAAGGCCACCTGCCACAAGTGGCTATCTAAATTTAAATCAATAAACACTTAAGAAAGAATCTGATACTCCATCCTGTTAACCACATTTCCAATATTCAATAGCCACATGTGGTTAGGTTGGACAGTGTCCACCATAATAAAAAGTTATATTAGACAGCAATACAGTGAGTTATTAAAAATGTAATTTTTAAAATGTTCCTTGACAGTTTGCAAATAAATACATATAGCAGATTCCATTCCATGAGGATGCAAATTGAACCTGGCTGGACTCTGAAATTGGAATGGAAAAGATGTCATTATCCAGGTTTATAATGTTATACTATCCTCGTTGGCCTTTTGTACTTTCTGTATTGTGTTTGTTTGTTTGATCACATCAAGAATTGCTGACACAAACAGAAGAACCACAGCTTACTACTGTACAGTCTAGTTTTAACCTCCAAGGACCATTAAATGTACTTATGTACTGGCCAGACAGTACTTTTCAACAAGACATTATCTGGAATCAGTATTCTGACCACAATTTGTTTGATCAGATCAGTGAACTCTTGATGACTTCACAGAATTCTGTATTACCAAACAGTTAGTACTGGGAAAGCCCAGGACAATTTCATGGCTCAGCATGTGAAACCATGTGAAAGTTGTAATCAAGCAATATCTGCATAAAAAGGGAAAAGCCATAAGCCCCATTCACAAATAATATCCATCTTAACTATGCATTCAAGTCTAGGTGACACAACCACTAAAGAAAACCTTCAGTCACACGTTCCAATTTATAAGTCCACCCCTACATTTTTCCTCTCATCTACAGAACATCCAACCCTCACAGTATCAGAGCCTGGCCTTTCAGGTCACCATCCCTGTGACTTTTAGGGTTTACTGTACTTTGACCACTTATATCTTATAATCCTAAAACTGCCCGCCACTCCTAAGTCATTCATCCAAACTATTGCAATAAGGCTAAGAATCCCAGGCATTGAATGGGAAGCCTTTCAAACTTTACTTTTCAGATGCGATGGCTTTAGCTGAGGGATAATTTCAACCAATTGTTCAAATATTTATTTAGTCCAAATTGCAGCTATCACACCTGAATCTTAAGTTCCTCCAGACAAGGACAGAGAATGGTAGAGAGTAAATTTGCCATTTTTCTTTTAACAGGTAAAGCTGGGATGAGAGAAACACTCTTGTGCTTCAAACAGTGATCATGTGTTATAGAATTCCTTAGTAGAAACAGAACCAAATAAATTTCCTCTTATTTTCCCAAACAGTTTCTCAAAAGTCATCTAAAGAGCTCTACCTTGTTTCCCACTTTTCATTTCTTGTGACTGTGTGCCCTTTTTTTCATAAGATAATTGCTCTTTTGATGATCATGCAACCCTATGCACTCTAGGCAAATAGGTAACTATTTCTTTTTTTTTTTTTAAGATTTTATTTATTTATCCATGAGAGACACAGAGAGATGCAGAGAGAGAGGCAGAGACACAAGCAGAGGGAGAAGCAGGCTCCATGCAGGGAGCCCGACATGTGACTCAATCTCAGGTCTCCAGAATCACACCCTGGGCTGAAGGCAGTGCTAAACCACTGAGCCACCGGGCTGCCCTAGGTAACTATTTCTAAATATATTCTTATCTTCCCAAAGCAGAATTATGTAAGATGAACAAGATTATATTACCCATACCCCCCCCTCTCCCATCACATCATCATCAGTGTCAATGTCGTTAAGTCACCATCATCATGAAGACAGAGTAATGCCTCCTGAACTCATAGTCTTCCAACTGCTTGGGAAAGAGTATTTCATTTTTGAGTTGGGTTTGGGCTAAAACAAGTTTTCCTCTCAGATTAGGTTCACTAGACTCTCCAATTAACTTACTGAAGCTGATTAGCTTTCATTCCATCTTGAAGGATCTAATCACAAATGTTCAAAGGCACTTGGAAATCAGTTATCCTCAGTAGCAGTACTGATTGACACTGAGGGATACAAACAGATGGCTGTGAATTCTTTGGTGGGGACAATTTGGAAAGGCCATCCTAGCTATAGAGTTCCTTAGGCCTCAGTCAAAATTGCATTAGAGACCATTAGGTAAAATTCTGCCTTCTTTAGTGGTATGTACTTCCATGGGTAACTCTCTGCCATTGATGTACTAAGTGCAACTTTTCACTAAAGTTTTCCCAAGGAACCCAGTCTAAGTCTCCGAATGAATTGGTGATCCATGGTGAATTTGAGCATCACTGTGGATACTTTAGTTGGACTATTTTTTGAAAAATTTCTGATGCCAATAATTTTTGGTTCTTCTTGTGATCTTCTTGGATTTCTTAGTGAAGATATTCTCATTATGCTGCCTGGATGGTAAAGAATTAGCTTCCAGTTTCCTAAAGAAACATAGAGGGAATTAGGCAAGTTTAGGATTCAGCACCCTGAACCCTTACACTTACTGAACTTTCTTGATTTGGGTACTGTTATCATGTTCTCAACTCTGGCTGGTCATCCAGTAGTCTCTCCTTTTCCTTCCAAAGTAGAAACCTCTTACTTTCTGATAAGCGAGGAAGAACAGGGCAGCCCGGGTGGCTCAGCGGTTTAGCGCCGCCTTTAGCCCAGGCCCTGATCCTGGAGACCTGGGATCGAGTCCCATGCCAGGCTCCCTGCATGGAGCCTGCTTCTCTCTCTGCCTCTCGCTCTCTCTCTCTCGCTCTCTCTCTCTGTGTCTCGAATAAATGAATGAATAAAACCTTAAAAAAAAAGTGAGGAAGAGCAATTAACCAATAAAATAGGTTTGGGGGATCCCTGGGTGGCGCAGTGGTTTAGCACCTGCCTTTGGCCCAGGGCGCGATCCTGGAGACCCAGGATCGAATCCCACGTCGGGCTCCCGGTGCATGGAGCCTGCTTCTCCCTCTGCCTGTGTCTCTGCCTCTCACTCTCTCTCTGTGACTATCATACATAAACAAATAAAAATTAAAAAAAATAAATAAAATAAAATAGGTTTGGAAGGAATTCTTAAGGATGGAATTGCTTCTTAAGCAGGTTTCAATCAATCCTTACCTCACAACATTCTTTCATCTCTGGTCATAGCATTTTCTTGAGTGTTTTTGGTGATCTGTCTTAGAGGTTAGGTTATTTTTCATCTAACCCATAGTCTACTTAGGAATTGGCATTTTGGGGGCCTGCTAATCCTGTTACTACTCACTCATAAGATTGCAAAACTTTCCAAAGTATTTTCATCATAGATGAACATCATTTCCTGTTTTTCTTTCTCTCTGTTATATGACTGGTTGTTGAAACTGAGAATTTGAAAATTGATATTCAAGGAGAAAAATTGATAAAAAAATACAAATAGAACATCAATATGAAGAAACCTGTAGGATTGAGGAACTAATTTATCTATTACATTAACTGGTTGCCCAAAAATCTAGGAAAATTAGTCCAAGGCTGAGAATCTCCCTCAGTAATTTATTCTGAGATCTCAGGTTTATGTAAGTCCTAATGCCTTTATTTGAAAGATGAGATTGTATCTATACTTCAAGACTTTATGTTCCTTATAAAAATTAAAATAATACATGTATGTAATGCTTTAAAAATGTAAATTAGCATTTCAGGGCAGCCTGGGTGGCTCAGCAGTTTAGCACCACCTTTGGCCCAGGGTGTGATCCTGGAGACCCAGGATCGAGTCCCATGTCGGGCTCCCTGCATGGAGCCTGCTTTACCCTCTGCCTGTGTCTCTGCCTCTCTCTATCTCTCATGAATAAATAAATAAAATCTTTTAAAAAATGTAAATTAGCATTTCAAATGAAATGTATTTGCACATATTAAATATTTTCAAAGTGTTTTTGTGGCATGTCTTTTCTTAAAGACATCAAGTACTTGAAATTAAATATATTCCTGTTCGCATTCAGGCAAACTTGGAGATGGATATGGGAAATATATAATATATAATTAAATCAATAAACAAAGCTAATAAATGCTTTGACTGCATGTACTCTCTACAACAAAATGATAAGAAAAAAATGCTCTAAATTAATTTAGAATCTATTACTTTCTTGAAAAAAATATCTGTAAATTTTCCAAGTTACATAATTCCATCTTTTTTAATTTAAGGCTTTTAAAAATTCTTATACTCCATTTAATATTAAAACTGAGAGGTGATCAATGTCATATCAAGGTATCTAACCAAGTTTTGTCTTTCAGTACTTATCTTTTTTGTATCATAATTCAAGGTCATAGTGAACATTGTAATTGCATTGCCTTTTCTTTCATTATCCCCAACAAGTTGAAAGTAAAAACCATTTTAAAATTCACAAAGCAGGGTCACCTGGGTGATTCAGTCAGTTAAGCATCTGACTCTTGATTTTGGTTCAAGTAATGATCTCAGGATCTTGAGGTTGAGCCCTGCCTTGGGCTCTGCACTCAGTGGGGAGTCCGCTTGAGATCTTCTCTCCCTTTCCCTCTACCCCTTCCCCTTCTCTCTAAAATAAATAAATAAGTTTTTTAAAAAATGAAATTCACAAAGCAATATTTAACTTAATCTTTTAAAGGTATTTAAGTTGTTGCATTCACTCTTTCATGATTAGATAACACTAAAATCAATGTTATCTTAGTTTTTGTTAAGAAACTTTCACAATTAACATCAATGCCTTTAAATATGGAATGCCTATGACAAATTATAATATCCATAGTTAATTTTCATTCAACCTCTCTCTACAGAGATAGAGTATAAAAGTATAAGAGTATAAGTGTGTGTATATATATATATATATATATATATATATACACACACACACACACACACACACACGCACACACACACACACTTTAATCCATTAATCTTTAATGTAGAACCAAGTTATCTGTTTGGAAAAATAATTATCTCCTCCTCCCTTAACAATACACCCTTATTCCTTTTCTGGCATGTATTAGATGGTTCATGAGTAAGGAAATAAAACATGATCCTTATAATCTCATTAGTTGTGATACTTCATTTTGAAACATGCATTGTATTTTGTTCAGTTTTCTTCTGCATTCTCAAGATGGCATTTTCTTTCATAATATGTTATTTTCTTCAATAATGCCAACTAGAGATCTCTTTAGCTCTATTTGGTCCTTTAAAAACACATCAGACTACTGCCTTGCTTGAAAAGCATTAAATGTCTCCAAAGGCACTTAAAATTAATGCCATACTCATCCATAACCAATGTCTCAAAACTCAAAGAATGTGTCCCTATGCCTCAGACACTAATTTCTAATCATGCCAAGCTTCCTTCAGTTTTTTGAACACACTTAGCTTGTGCCAAACTATGCCTTCTATCTATAATACTCAATCTCAATCTTCTGGGAAAATTTCCTTCACTCCACCATATGATCAGCTCCTTTTCATCCTTCAGGACTCAGCACGGAGCTCACTTTTATCAGTAGGGCCTTAAAAGTTAGCATATTATAAAGTAGATCCTCTGTGTTGCTTTGTCCATATCATCCTCTTTATTGCCTTCATAATATTAACCACAGCTTCAAGCTCATTTCTAGTTCACATTTATGGCATTCTCATTTAGATTATAAATTTCATGAAATATGGTATCAGGGAAATTTAGCCAAACATTCATCACCTAGCTTAACCTCTAAATTATAATGGACACTTAATAGTTATATATCAAATGTCCAAGTGAACATTATATAAATGTTATATGTGATATTAATTCATTGTATATTGTAGTTAAATCCAGGAGTAATATAAGTATATGAAGAGGTTACTTTAGGTAACGTCATAAATAGTCTGACTCCTTTGTTGATATTTGATTATTGACAGCCTTTAAGCCTCATTCTCCCTCCTTTTCCTTTTATCTCACATCTGGATAAACTGATTTTAAAAAGCCTATGTGTGTTCCTGCCTTTGGCACTGATGGGCCATGTGTGGAAACATTCATACTGTTCCCATCCTCAAACTACCCTAATAACTCACAGCCAGTGTTCTTTCCTTAGTCTCTTAAGCTATTTTTGGATCTGCCTTGGTTCTCCAAGAAAGCCTTGTTATGTGAGTAACAAACCTTTTCACACTTTCTCGCTGTTTATATGACACCATCAGCCTTGATATCATAACCAAATTTTTGATGGAGGTCCATCCTGCTTTTTCAAGGTAGTCTATGGTAATAACGAGGCTCCATGTGTTCTTAGTTCATGATGCACTTAGTGTCTTGATAATATTTGTCATGGAATTACTAGTCCCCTAGCAAAAAATTCTAAGAACTCTATTAAGTAGTTAGTACCTTAATAAGTATGAATATTTATATCCTAATAATTTAGTAGCTTTTTTGAAAAAATATACATAAGTCAAAGTAGTTTGCAAAGCAGTATCCAACAGCTGTTGTGTTTCCCTTAAATCTAAAATATCTGAAAGTGCCTCTGTAAGCTCATTGGGGAACCCCAGTGCACCCATTCAATGTGGTGTTAGCAAATGGATAGGATGCTGTCCATCCACCTGATTTTTGGCCCAGCTGAGTTTGTCATTTCTATGCATATGACCAACATTATATTTTAAGCTTTGAGCCTTGTTTTGGCTTTGCTTTTATACCTCAAGATTTTCTCCTAAGCCATGGAATGCCACTTAGACCACATATGGCTACAATCTAGACATTCAGGAAGTCAATGCCTATGGATGTAAACCTCAACCAGGGAAAATGAAGATTGAAGAAATATCTTGGACTTTCCATCCTTTGGTGATATAAGTCTGAGGCACATTCTACATGGTTCCTGGGATCGTACCCAATGGAAATGAGTCCTAGTTGTCCAAAGCAAACATCAGTTTAATAAAATATCCTTTAAATTGTTTTCTTTTTTTCCTGTTTTATTTCCCTACTCCTTCACAATTATGCTCCCTGTAATAACCTTCCAAATTAGTTACCACCAACACACAAGTTCTTTTCTCAGGAAAGTTTCTAAATCTTCTAGATGAAACAAAAGAACATAATTTTGGTGATGTCATCTAGCTCCTTCCAAACTCCCATACACATGTAAGAAATCATATGGAATTTAATTTAAGGCTCTAGATTAATAGTACTCAAGCTCTTCCATTTGTATACTAGATATATCTTGGACAAGTATAATACTGAGATAAAATAAAGAATGTGTATTCAGTTTTTGTCCCTGTTTTTGGAACAGAGTCTCTCAAACCCTTGTAAATTCCAGAGTGAAGAGGGTAAAGAAATACCCTGTTATTCATTAAAAGCCACTTTCATCCACACCTTAGTTTATGTTTAATGAAGTGATTCTTGATGGACTCCTAGATAGTTTCAGAATGTGGCATGGTTGTCTGAGGAACCAACCAGCTATAACCTTCAGCCCCATCTAAAACCTACAAGGAGGGGAAAAGGGCCAAGGTTTGAGTCATTCACCAATGGCCTCTGAAATAATGGGTAGTCTTGTTGGACTAAACCCCTAACCTGTGAACTACATTAACCCCTGGTAGGTAGTGCCAAAATTGAATTAAATTGTGGGACACCCAGTTGGTGTCTACAAGGAATTGGAGAACTGCTTAGTATGCAAAACTCACATATATGGTATCAGAAGTTTTGGGAGTAGAGAAAAAGTTTTTTCCTTTAACATGCATCATTCACTCTAATCTTTCAGGTATTATCACATTGAAAAGTATAAAAAATAAGGCAGCTCATGAATCTGATCTAATAACAGCAAAGATATCCCCATCCTTCCTTCAAATATGGAGATTCGAAGTGAAAAAGATTTTTGGTTAAAATTATGGAGCTTTTGTCTGGGAAAAATACTCTCAAGTCCATTGAAACAAAGTGGAAAAGTCAAGTGAAAAACATATTTAGCATATAAGGTCTATGGCAGCACAAACTATGAGTACAATGTTTTTCTTTCTAAAAAATAATAAACTTTAGCATAAATTTATTCATAGATTGGCTAAGAGATTTGAAACAACTGTTCTGACATTTTTAGGTTTCATTTTAATTGTCCAGAATTTTTATGCAACTGGGGCAAAGGTTAGTCTTATTTTTTGCTTGATTTATCTAAATAATTATCTCAATTTTCCACTTCATTTTCTGCATGTCAATATAACCTTGGGCTATTTCTTTAAGGAGTTATTTGACATAGTGTGACTTTTCTTCCTGCTTTTTAAAATAAAATGAGCCACCTTTGGGCTTTCACAGTAATAAGTGAAGTGAAGCTTTAGGAATTAGGCAGTTAATATAACAAAGTTTGATAAATGTAATTAGTTAAGCTGGGTTACTGACAAATTTCCATTTTATTTTATTGCAATTCAGAGGAGTTGGCTTTAGCAATCTGAGTTTCACACATCAAGCTTTCTTATAGACATTTTTCCTCTGTGATTACTCCTAGAGGTTACTATTTAAATGAAAACATACTAGTGGATATAATAATCAATGTTTTTTATCCATTTATTCATTTATTCTGTTTTAATTTGAAGATATATATGATGTTACATATGAATTATCCCTTAGAGTTTCAGAGTAGTTTCATGGTAGTAATTTATCTAATTCTATAATTTACCTATTTTGGTGGAGCAGACATTTATGGTGATGATTTTCCAGCTCAGAATTGCTTCCTCACTTCTACACATAATGTTAAGTGTAGAAGGATTAATTTTCCCCAAATTTTAATTCCTCACTGTTACATAATTGGGTGTCCAGACTCTTTACAGTTTTACATTGGAGTGCCTCTATGTTACACAGAACATACTTCCCTATCCCATTCATGTTACTCTTGGCCATAGGATTTGATTTGGCCAGTGGAAAGTTAGACAGTGGATGAAAATAGATGTTGTATATGTGCTTGGGTGATTTGGTTGGGACTGTTATAATTCTGTCATCTTGTACTTTTGTCATCTCTATGAGAATAGCATATTATTGCCACCAGTCCCAGAATGAGGTATGTAGGATAGGCCCTCCCAGGTTCATAGCCTGAAGCTAATTTCATTCTACCCACTAACACAAGAAAAATAAATATTTGTTGTGGAAACCACAAAGCTTGAGTGTTGTTTGCTATGCATCTTTAATGCAACAGAAAACTAACTAAATTTATAAGATTGGGACTTTGGTGGCAATGTATGTATTATGAAACTACCTTCTTTCTTTGATGATTGTTCTAGGTATGAAAATCCTGGTCCAAGCAAGGCTTAGCACAAAAAAAGAAACCAAGAAAGCAATTGATGGTACTTAGGTATCATCACTTATAAAAGTTAGCAACCTGCCTGCTTACCATATAGCACCATACATATTCCATCAGGACAAAGCCAAGAACTCCACACAATCAAGGACACCCACATATGAAGAAAAAATTACAAAAGAATTAATTAACTAAAAAACCTAAGGACATCTGCTTTTGATAAGAAGGAGTAAAATTTTTCTTTTTCCCCACTAAATACAACTATAGATTTGGATATTATATGTAAAACCAACATAAGATGATTCTGAAAGGTAGAGGGAAGAAGGCAGAGTAAACTAGAGACATCAAAACCCAAGGAATGGCATGATTATTATTTACTGTTTTTTTTGTTTTGTTTTGTTTTTGCTTCCCAGACTTGGAATGGAAGAAGCTGCCACCTGAAAACATCAATAAATGCAGACAAAAAAAGAAAAAAAACAAAAAACAAAACAAAAAAACTCCTCCAAAAGTCTGCATCTTTAGCCAAAGATCCAGAAAAGGGACAGACTTACAAAACAAAAACTATTAGGGGAAAGAAAAAAAAAAAAACAAACAAACCAGCTTTACTCTAGCTACACAGCACAGAAAAAAACATGGTCTTACTCCCAACTATGCTAGCAGAGTCCAAGTGGGAGGTGAGATTTCCAGCATCATCATGCTGTGACAATGCTTATCAACTCCCCCAGGGAAGTGGTATGAGGGAAGGACTACTAGGGAGCCATGTCTTTCATCCCTACCCCCCTTGATTGTATGGGGATTATGCAAGAAGCTTGGATTTCCAAACCAATTTGTAAGGAGGCATCCCTTCTCCTTGCTGTTAATGTCAGAAAAAAACAAGGGGAGAAAGACAAATATCACTCATCTGCGAAATTTAAAAAACAAAGCAAATAAGCAAAGGGGAAAAAAGAGAAAGAGGGAAACCAAAGAACAATCTCCTAAGTATAGAGAATGCATTGATGGTTACCAGAAGAGAGATGGGTGGGGAGATAGGTTAAATAGGTGATGGAGATTAATAGTGCGCTTCTGATGAGCACCAGGTGTTGAATAGAAGTGCTGAATCATTATATTGTGTACCTTAAACTAATATTACACTGCATGTTAACTAAGTGCAATTTATTTTTTTTAATTTTTTTATTTTATTTATTTATGATAGTCACAGAGAGAGAAAGAGAGAGAGGCGGAGACACAGGCAGAGGGAGAAGCAGGCTCCGTGCACCGGGAGCCCGATATGGGATTCGATCCTGGGTCTCCAGGATCGCGCCCTGGGCCAAAGGCAGGCGCCAAACCGCTGCGCCACCCAGGGATCCCAACTAAGTGCAATTTAAATAAAAACTTTAAAAAGGGGGCCAAGGAAGGGTAAAAACATTTACCTTTACCTATGAGCTATGAGGACACTTTCCTCCAAGGTGTTAGTAGAATGTAGGAATGATGCAGTACTAACATTTCCAACAAAGGGATATCATTAAAGGCCTAATGTGGAGCCAGGGACCAAAAAAAAAAAAAAAAAAAGCATCCTTTTTTTGTGCATTGACAGAGGCTGGGAGAGATTCTGGACTTCAAATCCTCCTGGAGGTATTCAGTCAGCACATACCCTTTCTCTGGGAGAACCATCAAAGGAAATCACCTAAAACAGAAGCTTTAAATAAGACCTACAATCTCATAATACCTCAAATATGTCCAGACTTTAGTAAACAATTACTTGTCATGCAAAGAACCATAAAGATTTCAAACTGGATAAAAGAATACAATCAATAAAGGCAACACTAAGAAGATGAAAATGTTAGATTATCTGACAAAGAGTTTAAAGCGGCCATCATAATAATGTCATGATGAGGAAGGACAAAAAAGTTATCGAAATAAATGAAAAAAATTGTCTAAGCAAAGAAATAGTATCTCAACAAAATAAAATAGCTGATAAAAAAATAAACCTCAGTGGGTAGACCCAACACTAGAAAGGAGGAGGCATAGCAAAGAATCTGTGAACTTGAAAATAGAACAACAGAAAGACTGTAAATAAAAATGAACAGAGCCACAAAGATTAGTGGAACTATAATAAAAGTTCTAAGATTTGAGTCATTGGAGCCCCCGAGGAAGAAAAGCAGATGTGGCTACACAAATTATTCAAAAAACTAATTACTGATAATTGATAAATTTGGCAAAACACTTAAACCTACAGATTCAAGAAGCTAAATAAATGTAAGAATAAATTCAAAGGAGTCCACATCAAGATAAATTATAGTCAAACTTTGAAAACTAAAGACAAAAAAATCTGGAAACCAGTGAGAAAGAAATGACACCTTACCTATAAGGGGAATATAATTCAAATGACAGGGGATTTCTCATTAAAACCCATGAAGGCCAGAAGAAGTGGCACAACATTTTTCAAGTGTCAACTCAGAATCCTATAGCAAGCAAAAATATCCTTCAGGATTAAGAGGAAATCAAGACATTCTCACAAGTTAAACTAAGAGATTTTTTTTCCCCCAGTGGACCTACTCTAGAAATTGGTTAAATAAAACTCTCTTAACAGGAAAGAAACAATAAAATGAGGAAAGTTGAAATTTTAGGAAATAAAAGAAAAACATTGTAAATAAATTTATAGTTAAATAGAGTAAATATTCCTTCTCTTCTTGATTTGTTTGACTGTTGAAGCAAAAGTAATAGCATTTCTTTGTGTGGTTGCAAATGTATATAGGAGAAATAATAAAGATATTTATATTATAAGTGGGAAAAGTAAACTGACATAAAAGGACTGATATTTCTACACTTCCTTGAATTGGTAAAACAGAACCAGTAGACTGGATATATGTATACAGTATATAATGCAATCGTTATAAAAGCTACATAAAGTATCAAAAAGAAATTGCCCCAGGCACTGGTTAAAAATGACTAGGAAGGCTTTTTTCAAGACTATTGCAATAAGGAGAGAGACTGATGCAGTAATGGAGATAAACTGATTTTATTCATGTTGAAACAAAAAGTGAGAGAGCTTTTAAGTAATGATGTGAACTAGTAGGAAAGTATGCAGGTTGTTAGGGACAGATACAGAAGAAAGGGATAGAACAGGCAATCAAGAAATATTCCCAAATACTTCTAACATACTTTTAGCAGAAGTGTAAAAAAACCCAATGGGAACAACATGGTCTTTTCAACAAGTGGTGCTGGAGGAGTTAGATATCTGTAGATAAAAGAGTAAACTTAGACCTAAATCTCAAATTCTATACAAAAATTGGATAACAGACTTAATATAAATGTGAAATGTAGTATGAACACTATAAACAATTTAGAATGAAACACAGAAGCAAAACAACAGTATTTAGGACTTTCCATTCATATAATTATTTTAAATAGAGTCCACTCTAAAAAGTATCTCTTAACTTTCAAATTTGAAGATGCCTTTTTTTTTTTTAGCCCATGCAGGCATGAACCCATTACCCTGAGATCAAGACCAGAGCTGAGATCAAGAGTTGGATGCTTAGCTGACTGAACTACCAGGCACCCCTGAGGATGACTTTTGACTTTTATCTTTTCATCCTCAGTTCCCACATTCTTTAAATTTCACTTTTAGTAATCTCTGTTTTTCTTCTTATGCAAGTAAAATAAACAGAATTAAATTTGAAGAAAATATTGTCATAAACATCAACAATGTAAAACCAAGTAGAAATAAAAGTGAAATATTATAATTAATAAATAATTAATAGAGGTCTTAAAATATTGTTATTGTTCACATTCTATTAGAGAAAAAATAAAATATTATTATTTGAAAATATAATAGATATTATCAAAAAAAACCCTTGAGAGAAAAAACAGTGGAAAAGAAATAGAGGGAGACAGAGCATAAAGACTTCTAACTCTGGGAAATGAACTAGGGGTGGTGGAGGGGGAGGAGGGCAGGGGGTGGGGGTGAATGGGTGACGGGCACTGAGGGGGACACTTGACGGGATGAGCACTGGGTGTTATTCTGTATGTTGGTAAACTGAACACCAATAAAAATTAATTTATTTAAAAAAAAACACTAAAAATAAAAAATAAAAATAAAAAAATAAAAGAGTGAGCTAAGAAGTAATAGGCAAATGCAAAAGAAGGTAGAAGTGGCATTATGAGTTTTGGACCAGATGGAATGTAAGGTTAATAGCAAATAATATAATTAAAATTATAAAGCCATGTGAAGCACACTTTACAAATAACATAAATCATCAAACTATAAGCAATATAGCAACATAATATGTAAAGCAAAAACTACTAGAAATGCAAAGGAATTCTAATAAATAAAGATTTAATAAATAAATGTGAGATAATGAAGGATTACTTTTAAAAATTAAAAGCCAGGAACTAATTAATATGATAGCATACAAAGCTTTACTGTACAAGAGATATGAGTGTGCATATGTAAATGTATGGGTACTTTGAAATATTTTTCAAAATTCAGACATGCATCAACTCTTGTAATTCAATTCAATTAGAGATAACATTTAAACACAATGATTGAGGTTGCATGAAATGTATTCATCCTTGTTATCTTACACATTTATTTTATTTTATTAGCATTATATGATCAAAGTTTCTTTAAAGCAGTAGAGGAATCTTCGTACCCTAGATCCAGGAAGGAATTGAATGATTTTTAGGGTTGCAGGTATGAAGCTATCAATGGGCTGAGTGTTCTTTCAAAAAAATGTGTATTCAAATGTGTATTCTGAAATTTTGAAAAGTAATACAATTTTTAAATAAAGTCTAATGTATTAATAAACTAATAGTGACATTCTTAATTGGATTAATTGAAAAGAATTGAAATTCCTACCACTACAATGGCTAAACAGCAAACCTAGGGTATTATATAGAGTATGAGTAGAAGCACAAATCACTGAAAGATTCATTTACTTTGAAAAGAAAAAAAGAATGAGGGGGAATAACACTTTTGGGATATAGTGTCCAATTGAGAGAAAAAAAGCAATATTGCCAAGATTCCTATGTGAGGCTTAACTGTTCAAGGCATGATTAGTGAAAGCAAAGCATAAACTGAGGGGATAAAAGTGAGTTTAGAAAAGTGAAAGAAATCCCAGGAGGATGTGCTACAAACAATTGCTCAGAAATAGAAAGCAAAGCACCAAATAAACGGTAATGAGATTATAGGCTCAAAAAATAAGGGAAAAAAGATAAACTGGAAAGAGTTGAAAGAATCTGGAACAAAGAGCTTTATTCTCATAGATGAACCTGAAAAATATGACATCTTTTTATTCATTATTAAAAAGCCAATGATTTGTAGGATATTTATTGAAATTTGAGATTCTCTGCATTATTTTTAGAATTGTCTTGTTTTCCACAAATGAGTCTAAATAAAATGGCACTTACATTAGCATCTATCTAAGGATATTTTTCTTATTTCATATAAAAGAGAGGCCAAAATAACTATTCAGCTGTATTTAACTAACAGTGAACTTTCCATATCCTCCAGTAAAATAAGAATAACAATATAAACAATGAAATGATGTAGAAACGTCTTAACTATAAGTTTAATAAGTCAATAAAAACCTCATAGAGACAACCAGACAGGTATAGCAAGTACAGACTTTGGATAGTATGAAGCTAGAAATAAATGAGCATCTGATTGACTATAATGATTCCAGTTGACTGTCAGTCCAAAAGCTCTCAAATCCCAAAATTTATCAGTATTTCTATTTCCCCTTTTCTGTAAATGATACAGAATTATATGAAATACAATGTAATATACTTTAGTCAAAAAAAAAAAACTATGCTTTAGTCATTAACTTTTAATCTCTTATGTGTTAAACTGTCTACTGAACTTTTATTTCTATCTAAATTGGGTAAAGTTGACAAAGGAGGGAAAGGAGATATAGATAAAACATTCTATCATTCTTTGGTTGATCAGTGTCTATTGTGATTCAATGTTTTGGCATTATTAATCGGTTAGTAATCAAATTTAGGATGAAGATGTGTGTAGATATGGCATTATCATGCATCCATGTCTTGGATCCATTGTTTGAATCAAATATTACTAAGCTATTTGATCACCAAATGGATAACTGGAAGTAATTTTAAGGTTCACTTTATAGCTAAGTGTTCAGACATCCTGCTTGAGATCTTATGCATTCAGAAGCTCAATTACATTGCACACAAAATCAGCATGGAGAAGAATGCTGATTGTCTTTACATTATTGCTTATTGTTATTTCAACTTTTTGCTTCTTTTTCTCTAATAGATTTACACACAACCATACCCTTTGCAAGATAACTTAGCTCTATCTAGAGTAAAATAAGCATAACTCTTCTCTTATTGATATTAAATTCAGCTATGTTATATGTTTTCAAAAATAGAGTGCTAAAGGATATAAAAAATAAAAAAATAAAGGATATGACACAGGCAGAGACTGTAATGTTTTTCATAGTTTGTTGTGGCTTCTTGTGCTTCTTTGTGCTATGAAAAGCCCCAGAATGTATGATTTGTTAACTAATACCTTAAATAAAGCCCCACACACACACCACAACCAGACTGTATGTATGAGAGAAAATACATGTTTTTAGCCCCTGAATTATGAGTTAAATTACGCCTCAGAAATGTGACTAATATTCTAGCAATGTCTTTGAAGCTGTTTTTGGATGAGACTAACATTAACATTTGAATCAGCAGACTGAGTGAAGAAGATTGCCCTCCTTCATGTGAGTGACCCTCATCCAGTCAATTGAAATACTGAATAGACAAAAAGGCTGTTCCTCTTGAGAATAAGGAAACTTTATTCTTCCTGACTGCTTCAGCTAGTCCTATTTGGCTTCCCCAAACTGAACTAAAAGAAATATCAGTTCTTCCTGGGTCACGAGCTGCTTGTTTTTGGACTGTAACTCTTTCAGTTCTCAGGCCTTTGGACTTGGACAGGAACTATACATATTAACTCTTCTGGGTCTTCAGCTAGCAAGGTGCAGATTTTGGGATTTCTCAACCTTCATAACAATGTGAACCAAATTCTTACAATAAAGCTCATTCTATGGGTAAATCTGCTTTAGTGATGGTTCTCTAGAGAAACAAGCAATATGATATATACATATGTGTGTGTGTGTATACCATCTCTTCATATAAATGAAGAGATTTGTTATAGGAATTAATTGGCTTATGCAATTGTGGAGGCTAAGGAGTCCCACAATATGCCATCTGCAAGCTGCAGAAACATGAAAACTGGTGGTGTAAATTCAGTTTGAATCAAGAGCCAATCTTATAAGTTCCTTTTTGAGTCCAAAAGTCTGAAAGTAGGGTAAGAGGCCCAATAATGCAATTCCTGGTTCAAGTCCAAATGCCCAAGAATCCAGGTGTATTGATGTTCAAAGGCATTGGATGATGCTTACCTGCATTCGTGAGGGTGTTCTTTATTCAGGCTAAGGATTCAAATACGTATCTTTTCCAGAAACATTCTCATAGATACAACTAGAAAAAATACCAGCTACTTGGCCACCCCTTAGCCCAATTAGGTCGGAATATTGAATTATCTAACTATCTATCTATCTATCTATCTATCTATCTATCTATATTTTATCTATCCATGTTCTGTTGTTTCTATTTCTCTGGAGGACCCTGATTAATATAGAGACTTTACTAATTTATAAGCTGTAGAAAACAGTTTGGCTGGATGATCAGGAACTTGGAAGGAAATTTATGGAAGAGGTATGTGGATAGACACTTCTGAATAGTCAAAAACAAAGATATTTGTGTTGTATAAGTGTTCACCAAAAAGTAATCTCAGAAGAGTAATATTTTAGAAGTCAGATTAATAGGATGACACATTCCTTGGATACCAGTCAGCCTCTTTCCCAAGCCTCACTTATAATTGCTCAATGATTTCAGGAATAAAGTAGCCATGATGATAAGGATCAAGGTTTTGCATGGGCCCAGCAACATAAATTTCCACTTCTCAGCGATGACCTGACTAAAGCCACTGTTGAGTGCCCAATCTGTCAACAATAGAAACCAACAATGATTTCCTAATATGACATCATACTCCAGGGTAGTAAACCAGCTATCCAGTAGTAGGTTGATTACACTGGACCACTTCCACCATAAAAGGGCCAACTCTTTGTTCTTATCAAAATAGTCTAGGTATGGATTTGCTTTTTCTTCATAAAATCCTTTGCCAAAACTGCCATCTGTGGATTACAGAATGTCTTACTCATGGTTGTAGTATTCCACACATTAGTTCTGATCAAGGAACTCACTTCACAACAAATGAAGTACGGCAATGAACCCATGTTTATAGAATTCACTGGACTCACCATGTTTCCCATCTTCCTGGATCAGCTGGCTTGATAGAACAGCCTTTTGAAGACTCAGTTACAGTACTACCTAGGTTAGGTGGCAATATCTTGTGAAGCAGGGGCAATCTCCTTTAGGAGGCTATATATAAGTCAGCATCCAATACATGGTGCTATTTGTTCTATAGCCAGGATTTATTGTTCTAGGAACCAAGAAGTGGAAATTGGAATGGCACCACCTACTATTATGCCAGTGATCCTTAGCAAAATTTTTGCTTCATGTCTCCATGACCATATTATGTTCTACTTGTCTAGAGGTCTTAGTTCCAAAGGAAGGAATGCTTCCATAAGGACATATAATAATGAATCCATCATACTGGAAGTTAAACCACTGAGCTGCTTTGGGTTCTTCATGTGTTTTACTTCAATAGGCAAAAAAATGGAATTTTGAGACAGTTATACACACGCAGTGAAAGTCATGTAAAGAGAAGCAAATGTTGGAGTTATGCTAACACAAGCCAAGAAATATCTGCAGCAACCAGAAGCCACAAGAGACCAGGAATAGATTTCTCAATAGAACATTGGTTTTTAAGCCACCTTATTTCTGGTAAATACTATAGAAGCCACAGGAAACTAATGTACTTATTAAAATATATGATTGGAAAATATATATATATATTTATATATATTTGATTTGATATTAATATATGATTGGGTTAACTCCTTGATAATTTTGTTATATCAGAGGTTTAAAATGCTTAAAATGGTGCTCAAATATTTAAATCTAAAAATGTAGTTTAAATAATTAAAGGAATGCTACTAAGTTATGAAAGCATCCTTAGTAGTGATTATTACAACTAACCAAATTTTAAAATGTCTGAATCTTGAATTCAAATGAGCTGTCTTTGTTAAAACCTTGATTAATTGAAAACTTATTTTTAGTAATATCAGATTATCCTCTTTGTGGCCCTCTTAACAGCCTCAACTGCAAAAAAAAAAAAAAAAAAAGAGAGAGAAATCTAATATTCACCTACAACAGTCTAGTGTTCTCTTTGCCCCAAATGAAAGCACATGATGCAAGATAAGCCAATTGCAGAGCTATCCCTCTAGATACAGTAATGTTGCAAACACTTAGGGATTTGACATAAGCCAAATTAAGCCAGATAAATCAGTCTAATATTGTATTTTCTAAATTAAAAAGAAGCATACACTCCTTTCCCTTGAATTAAGAGTTATGAGGATGACTTGATACTCCTAATGAATGAGGGCAGTTATATTCAATTAATATAAGAGACCTAGAGGTAGTAAGTCAACTCACAAACAGAATAGAGAAATGGAGAGTCACTGCAAGCAAATCCGGAATCTATTTGAATCACTCAATTCAGGCAACTCTGGAACCTGATTTTTTAAAATTATTAAATCCTGTTTATTAGTTAAATTTATTTTATTTGCTTGTGCTACTTGTAACCAAATTTCTTCATTAAACATCTGGGATGAACATTGGATTCGTGGTTAGCAGGAATTCTATGACATTTGTTCCCAAATTTTGTTGTTCCCATGTTGTTTTCCAGACTGCAAAATAGACTCTATAAGTCCTATTTGCTTCGCAAAAGAAGCAAAACTGAAAGTTATTCCTTGAAACCACGAGAAAAAGGTATTCCAGTAACAAAACTAGACACATACATTAAATGTGTTTCTTTACCAGTTCCATGAGTTCTAACAGGCTGAAACCATAATCTGTATAAAATGAGGAATATAAATCCATTGTAAGGTAAAAAGGTAAATTACCAGTAAAAATTATCTATCCAAATTTAACTCTAGAATTATAAAATAATTTAATAGTTTTAAGAAAAACTCTTATGTTTATGTGATTTCACATAATTGAACCCTTCTCTCTAAAACATAGATAGTATGTTAAGCATGTCCATTTTATAAATTAAATTTTATCTTTACTTTTGTACTTAAATTTACACATTTTATATTCCATGACTACATTTGCTAGTGTTGTTTTAAAAAGTAAAATTAAGGGGTTGCCTTTGGGAAGCATAGCTACAAATTTAACAAGAATCATTGCCTTTAATTTTTTTCTGTCTAGATGCAAAAATCAGTTATTACTGTGGGCCTTGAAATGCTGCCATTATCTAAATTATTCCTGAGAAAAAAATGGCAGTTTGGGGATAATACATCTTGAAACTGTTTATGCTCATTAGGCACAGTATATAGAAGCAATTAGTCACATTTTAATTTTTCATCATCTTCATTGTGGAAATCTCTGGTTGGTTTGTATACTGAACTTATGAATGAGATACTATTCCATTTGGCTCTTCTTTAAAATTTTGAATTAAGCTATTAAATTACATAGAATGGCTTAATATCCTAGTATATAATTAGATCACTTTAGCAAAGTTCTTCTTTGTAAAACATATTTAATGCAATACTTTTAAATAGAATCGATCAGATATAATAGCATATTCCAAAAATCTTTTCTACTCCATTAAGATAATCAGACAGAGATGTTAAGAGCCCGAAGTTTGAATGAACTCCCTGGCCATTAAATAATGAGATCAGCCATTAATGCTATTTTATGATTAATTAATATTTCTAAAGTTGTATAGAAATGAAAAATCTATTTTTTAAAACAGCTTCCTAGTTTCTTTGTGGAATCAAAGTTATGCTAGGAAAAGCATATTATTTAGACTGAGGTCCAAGTGAAATGTTGGTGCCTTGCTAGGGAGTTTTTAAGAAATACCTAGGTCAATGATTTCCACCTTAGTTGGAACCAATTTGGTCCTATTGGGTATTGCTATTAAAATTAGTGAAGACTAGATCACAGCAACTTTTACTTTTAGGATGATCATTACTGACTACCAAGATCTTTCTGAAAACTATACTCAATGACCCTTGACTTAAGATATTTTTTGTCTGGTTGGTTATAATAGGCACTATTTCTAGGCTTATGTGAGTCCCAGGCACTCTTCCTTCTATTTACTTGAGGAGATTCTGTCTCCAGTCTTGGGTAACTTAAGAACACATGCCACCATTAGTACTTAGCCAAATAACTGAAGGAGACCTCTGAATATTTCTAGAGTTCTTCTCTGTATAGCACCATGTCCTGTGAATACTAATCACATCGATCTTACCAACAGTCAGCTCCATCTCCTCAACTGCCAAGCTTCATGTAGGTTTCTCCTCCTGCACTATGGTCAGAACTTTATAAAGACTTATAGTGGACTGAATGTTTGTGCCTCTCCAAAATTTGTATGTTGAAGCCCTAATCCCCAGTGTTGTTTTGTTTGGAAATAGGGCCTATCAGATGATAAAGATTGAGATCAAAAGAGTGGTGCCCTAATCTGATAGAGCTAGCACTCTTATAAGAAGAGGAAGAGACACCAATGCTCTCTCTCCACCATGTGAGAACACAGTAAGATGGCTAGCTACAAGCCAGCAAGAGCCCTTACCAAAAATCAAATTGGTCAGCATTTTGATCTTGGACTTCTAGAACTGTGAGAAATAAATTTCTGTTGTTTAAATCACCCAGTAAGTGGTATTTTGTTGCAGTAGCCAGAGATGAGTAGGACAATCATAGGGCTTGGGGTAATCATAGGGCTCAGTTCATTTGTTATCTCATGTCTGGGAATACTATCCTTTATTGTTTGATATCTTGTATCTTGAAAACTATTGTTTTATATTTTTCTTTAATTTTTTTTTCAAGGAGGAGAGTAATTTGGTTACTGAAGCATTAGTCTTTTCCAGCATTTCTTTGATTTGTGTTTTGTGGTATACCTTTTCCCAACCTCTTTATTTTTGTCTTCATATCCTTAAGTGGTTTCTTAGAGACAGCATAGAGTTAGGTCTTTTCCCCGCCAGTTACATATAATATAATTATTAATATAATTTAATGTACTTATGGAAATAGTGAAAAAAATAGAAGACCAAACCAAAAATAGATGTATTTTGTATTATTTGTATATATTTAGTATCTCCTTTTTATTTCTCTATAGTTTTTATTTCATTGCTACATTTTTTAACATTATCTCTTTAGTATTGGCTCCAGATTATTTCTCTCCAAGATTTGAGTGGTTACTAGTGTTATATGTTTCCACTTCTAAGTAAAAGTAAATGTGCTGCAATAATTAAGTCCCTTTTTCCAATTCTCCATTCATCCATTGTGTGGTATGTTATAATTACCAAGTGTATTACATCTACTGCTTTTGAAAACCCATGAGGTATGCTATAAGTTTTATTTTCATCACTTTACTTAAAATTAATTTTTTCCACTTCAAGTGAAATACTGAAGTCTTGCAACCATATAGATCCTTTTATTCCCATCATGCATAGTTGGAATGTATATTATGACTACAAACACTAAAAAGCACCCATATAATGTTACATTTTTGCTTTCAAAAGTCATAGATGATTTTTTAAATTTATAAGGAGAAAGTTACTCTTTTATATTTATTCAGAGTTTTACATTTCCCTTCCTTCCGAATTTCAAACTTTGTCTATGGTGACATTCCTTTTTATATTGAAGATGTTTCTTTAGAGCAGGTTGTGTGGTGACACATTCTTTTAATTTTTCTATATCTAATAATTTGCTCATTTTTCTGAATTCTGGATTGGCAAGGTTTTTTCTTCTTTAGTATTTTAAAAGATGTTTTTGCCTTCTATTCTGGCCCATGGTTTCTGATGAAAATTCCACAGTATTCAAGTAATTATTCCTTGTGTGTAATATGTAATCTGTCTCTAGTTACTTTCTTGGCTTTTAGTTTTCTTTGTTTTCAGTAGTTTGATTATTATGTGTCTGGACATGATTTTCTTTAAATGCAGATTAGCTGAACTTCTTAAATTCGTGAATCTACATATTTACCAAATCTGGGGGATATTAAACCATTATTTCTTCATGTATTTTTTCCTGCACATTTTTCCATGTATTTTTTTTATAAATTAATTTTTATTGGTGTTCAATTTACCAACATACAGAATAACACCCAGTGCTCATCCCGTCAAGTGTACCCCTCAGTGCCCGTCACCCATTCACCCCCACCCCCCGCCCTCCTCCCCCTCCACCACCCCTAGTTCATTTCCCAGAGTTAGAAGTCTTTATGTTCTGTCTCCCTTTCTGATATTTCTCACACATTTCTTCTCCCTTCCCTTATATTCCCTTTCACTATTATTCATATTCCCCAAATGAATGAGAACATACACTGTCCTTCTCTGGTTACTGTGGCCAAGTTCAAAAAGGGTGTTGCCTGAGTTCTCCTCTGGGATTTTGATGGAATCTTGTCTCACATTTAGAGCTTTCATCTATTTTGAGTTTATCTTTGTATATGGTGCAAGAGAGTGGTCCAGTTTCATTCTTCTGCATGTGGATGTCTAATTTTCCCAGCACCATTTATTGAAGAGACTGTCTTTCTTCCAGTGGATCGTCTTTCCTCCTTTATCGTATATTAGTTGACCATAAAGTTCAGGGTCCACTTCTGGGTTCTCTATTCTGTTCCATTGATCTATATGTCTGTTTTTGTGCCAGTACCACACTGTCTTGATGACCACAGCTTTGTAGTACAACCTGAAATCTGGCATTGTGATGCCCCCAGATATGGTTTTCTTTTTTAAAATTCCCCTGGCTGTTTGGGGTCTTTTCTGATTCCACACAAATCTTAAAATAATTTGTTCTAAGTCTCTGAAGAAAGTCCATGGTATTTTGATAGGGATTGCATTATACGTGTAAATTGCCCTGGGTAATATTGACATTTTCACAATATTAATTCTGCCAATCCATGAGCATGGAATATTTTTCCATCTCTTTGTGTCTTCCTCAATTTCTTTCAGAAGTGTTCTGTAGTTTTTAGGGTATATTTTGAGAACCATTTGAATGTAAATGGTTCTCCAACCTTTTATTTTCAGGTTGTAGGTGTCCTTCTGTCTAAAATGAGTCTCTTGTAGACAGCAAATAGATGGGTCCTGCTTTTTTATCCAGTCTGAAACCCTGCGCCTTTTGATGGGGTCATTAAGCCCGTTCACGTTCAGAGTTACTATTGACAGATATGAGTTTAGTGCATCATGATATCTATTTAGTCCTTGTTTTTGTGGATTGTTCCACTGAACTTCTTCTTAAAGGGGAGTTTTAAGAGTCCCCCTTAAAATTTCTTGCAGAGCTGGTTTGGAGGTCACTTATTCTTTCAGTTCCTGCCTGTCTGGAAGCTCTTTATCTCTCCTTCCATTTTGAATGAGAGCCTTGCTGGATAAAGTATTCTTGGTTGCATGTTCTTCTCATTTAGGACCCTGAATATATCCTGCCAGCCCTTTCTGGCCTGCCACGTCTCTGTGGAGAGGTCTGCTGTTACCCTAATATTCCTCCCCATGAAAGTCAGGGACTTCTTGTCTCTTGCTGCTTTAAGGATCTTCTCTTTATCTTTGGAATTTGCAAGCTTCACTATTAGATGTCGAGGTGTTGAACGGTTTTTATTGATTTTAGGGGGGATCTCTCTATTTCCTGGATCTGAATGCCTGTTTCCCTTCCCAGATTGGGAAAGTTTTCAGCTAGGATTTGTTCAAATACATATTCTGGCCCTCTGGCCCTTTTGGCGCCCTCGGGAACCCCAATTAAACGTAGGTTTTTCTTCCTTAGGCTGTCATTTATTTCCCTTAATCTGTCTTCATGGTCCTTTAATTGTTTGTCTCTTTTTTCCTCAGTTTCCCTCTTTGCCATTAACTTGTCTTCTATGTCACTCACTCGTTCTTCCACCTCGTTAACCCTCGTCGTTAGGACTTCTAGTTTGGATTGCATCTCATTCAATTGATTTTTAATTTCTGCCTGATTGGATCTAAATTCTGCAGTCATGAAGTCTCGTGAGTCCTTAATGCTTTTTTCTAGAGCCACCAGTAGCTGTAGAATAGTGCTTCTGAATTGGCTTTCTGACATTGAAGTGTAATCCAGATTTTGTAACTCTGTGGGAGAGAGGGCTGTTTCTGATTCTTTCTTTTGAGGTGAGGTTTTCCTTCTAGTCATTTTGCTCAGTGCAGAGTGGCCAAAAACAAGTTGTATTGGAACACGGGGGAGTATCACTGGTCCGTCCAGCTGGTCTTCTGGGGGAGGGGCCTGCTGTGCTGATTTTCAGGTGTTAGCACTTGGGGGAGCTGCTCTGCCCCTGCCTGCTGCCGGGCTCAGCGGGGGTTGTTTACCCCGTGAGGCCCCAGGAGGATCAGCCGCAGTTGCTATGGCAACTCTGGAAGCCTGGATTCAGCCTCCGCAGGAACTACGGGGCTCGGGGCTCTCGGTTCTCCGTCCGCAGGGCCTGGAGGCTCCGGGGCGGGGCCGCTGATCTGCTCAGCTGGGGCAGGAGCGTCCTTGCTGTCCTGGGCCCTCCCGGCCTCTGCCTGTCCCGGGGGAGGCCGGATCCTGGGCTGTGTCCCGGCGCCCTGTGCTCCGGGGCCTGCGCTGTTGGATTTGCGCTCCCGCCCCGCAGCCCCCTCCCTGGAGCCACTCCCGAGCCCCTCCGAGCTGCTCCGGTCGGTCCCGCCGTGCGCGCTGCAGCCCTTAGGGAGCTCGGCGCACTCCCCGGGTCGCAGGTGTCTGTTAGTGTCCCCGGGAGCCCGAGGGCATCCCCGCCCTCCTGGGTCCTGCTCCAACTCCCTGCGAGCCCCTTTCCGCCCGCCCGGGAAGGTTGGTGCAGCTCCTGCTCCTCCGGGACGGGGCTCTCCTGTCCTGGGGACACTCGCCCCGGCCTCAGCCCGGCTCCTCGCGGGGCCCCTCCCCCTCGGAGGCCTTTTGTTCCTTTATTTCTTTTTCCCCGTCTTCCTACCTTGATAGAAGCGCGAACTCTTCTCACTGTAGCATTCCAGCTGGTCTCTCTTTACATCTCAGGCCGAATTCATAAATTTTCAGGATGGTTTGAAGGTTATCTAGGTAATTTGGTGGGGACAGGCGATTTGGGGACCCTGCTCCTCCGCCATCTTGCCCCTCCCCCCCAACTCAGGTTTTCCCATGTATTTTTTTTTATTTTTCTCCTCTTCTGGGACATCTATGACATAGTTGATCTTTTTTTATTGTATCACAGATTTCTTAGATTCTGTACTTCTTTAGTCTTTGCTTCTCTTTGCTCTTTTTATTTCATAGTTGATAATTTCAAATAATATACCTTCAAATTCATCTTTGCCTCCATTATTTTTATTTTCCCCTTGAGTCTATGCTGTGAATTTTTATCTCAGATCCCTTTCATTTCTAAAATTTCCATGTAATTCTTTTTTATAGTTTAATTTTTCTTCTGTAAAGTTCTATTTTTTCATTTATTTTAGGTGTAGTTACCTTTGTATCACTGAATATAGTTATAATAGTAATTTTATATCTTCATTTGATAAGTCCAACATCTGGATCATTTTAGACTAGCGTCTGTTGATTTTCTTCTCCTTTAAGAATTAGTGTCAGTTCTCTGGGTGGTGGTATATTGAATCCTTCCAGCTGTTATACCGAAGACAGACTCGATCCTAATAAAATACTCTATTGGAGAGGTAAACAAACAGTATGTAAAGGATGGTAAGATAAATATTTTAAACTTTGTATACAATATGATATCTCTTGTGACAAATCAATTCTGCCACTGTACTTCAAAAGTAGCCACAGATGATATATTAATGATATGTGAGACTGTGGTCCAATAGAACTATTTACCAGAGTAATCAGGAGCTGGACTTGGCCCATGAGCTTTAGTTTGTCAACAGTTTCCTCTTGATAATGCTGATGTATTTGTTTCAGCACGTATCCAATCCCAGTTAAATTCAGACCACGAATTCTGTCTTGCTTTCCATGATCTATAGTCCCAATATGAGTTAAGCTGTCAAAAGCCTTGTTCTGTTGTTTGGGTCTTTTCCTCATATGTCACCACTTAGGAGTTAGTCTGAATTTGGGATGGCTGCCTAAATTTTTGTCCATTTCTCAAAGCTTTTGTTGTACTTCTTTATTTTTTTAAGATTTTATTTATTTATTTATTCATGAGAGACCCAGAGAGAGACAGAGAGAGACAGAGACACAGGCAGAGGGAGAAGCAGGCTCCATGCAAGGATCCTGATGTGGGACTCGATCCTGAGACTCCAGGACCACACCCTGGGCTGAAGGCAGGCACTAAACCGCTGAGCCACCCAGGGATCCCAGCTTTTGTTGTACTTCTTTATGTCTTCCCAATGCATGTACAAAAGTTTAACAGTTTGATGGAAATGTAAACTGAGGTTCAGTTCTCTGAGACTTTGCTTTGTCACTTTGGGTCTATCCTTTTCACATGCAGCACAGAGGTAACTCTGAGACTTGTGCAGGTTGCTATATTCATTTACAGAACTTAGGAGATATCCTTTAGCTCTTATCTCTCTAGGAGTTCCATAATTTCTGGCTGACAACTTTTTTCTTGGTCTTTTGGTCCTAAAACATATTTTTAACCTTTAGCTGCCTAAGCCATAGCCACTATAGCAAAACTTTTTAATTAAAGACTATCTAAACTTGTGTCAAATCTTCAAGAGAAAAGAGGGGAAAATTGGAAAACTCATCTCACTTACATGTTGTATAGCCAGGTTTAACTCCCCTCTACAATCCATCTCTTCTTTTTACCTTTTTGGTAGCTTACATGGTTGCTTTCTGTGTTTTGTATGGAGTTTTTAGATATAATAAGCAGGAGAGACAGATTCTAGTATGCTTACTACATCTTTGCTTATGCAACCAAACAAATTGAATTTTAAAAACTTAAGCCTAGACTCCTAATTAGCACTTCCAGTGCTGGTACCAAAATGTGTGAACCCAAAATTTTCAGACTCATATTTTCTGTTATGTGTCAAAGCCTTTTTATTTACAATTATGGGGAATTTGATTAAACCAAGGAGACAGCTGCCACAATGGCAGGAACCAATTTAGTGGAACAAACATTTAGGGAAGATATGGGATAATACAGGGATCTCTACTTGCACCAAAATTATTCATAGAATGAAATCAGCCCTAAAGAGGAATCATCTGACTTTGTAAGTTACATAAACACTGTTCCTTTTTAGTTCCATAATTGTAGATATCACACAAGCACACAGACCAGTATGCAGTTAATACAAGCTAGTGTTAAAAATAGATTATTGTGATGGGGAGGGTGCCTGTGTAGCTAAGTCAGTTAAGCGTCCAACTCTTGATTTAGGCTCAGGTCATGATCTTAGGGTGATGGGATTGAGCCCCACAATGGGCTCCATGCTGAATGAGGAGCCTGCTAGGAATTCTTTCTCTCCCTCTCTTGCTGCCCCTTCTTCCTCCCCATCTCCCCCCTCATTCACAGCATGCACACATGCTCTTTCTCTCTCTCTTAAAAAAAAATAATGGTGATTGGATTAAAGTGGAGAGACTATTTAATCCTAAAAGAGGACTGGAAGAAAAGATGATTCCTCTAGGAAAGAGAAAGGATAAGACATACAAAATTTGTCCTAAAACAATCTGGTTATTCATAATTAAGAGGTTCTTTTTGTAGGTATCAAGTGCCTTCAAATAATGAAAGCCAGGTGAGATTTGTGCATATTTTGTCCTCTTACTGTATTACCAGGTGGCATGTTTTAATAGTAAAACTTCCTTATGTCATTAAAATACTCAATAAGAAATACAACTCTTTATTAGAAGAAGATATCATAATCTAGGGAGAAAATAACAAAGACTACTTAAAACAATTAGTACTAATGCATAAAGGTAGCAAGTTTGGGAAATAAAAAATCATTATAAAATTAATTTTATTTCTTATATCACCAACAAATACAGGGATTTGAAATTATAAAACAATATAATTTATAAGGCATCCCAAATAAAACCATATATACAAAGTACTTAGGAAAAATGAGCAAAATATGTACACTGAAAATTTATAAACATTTCTGAGTGGAATTAAAGAAGAACCAAAAAGCAGAAAGATATACTATGTTCATTGACCCAAAGACTTAATATTGTTAATGTGTAATTGTCTCTAAATTGATGTGTAATGATTTAATACTATCCAAGTCAAAGTCTCTGCAGGGCTTTTTATTCTTCTCAAAATTTTGAAGCATGTTCTAAAATTTGTACACAAATGCATAGGATAACCTAGCTTATCCAGAACAGTTGAGAAAAAGAACAAAATTAGAGGACTTACACTATGTGATTTCAAGAGAATTATGATCTGCAGTAATGAAGACAGGGTTGTATTGGTATAAGGATAAACATAGAGATGAATGGAATTTGAGGTACAACCTCATGTTTTCATTAGGCACCTAAAATATTTTGTTGAAGTGTGTGTGTGTGTCTTGAGAATCCAAGTATGGTGCAACATCAAAGAAACCAACTGATAAAATTTGTTACATTCATAAACCATAGAAAAAAGCTTATTATCCTTACATGTACACAAAAAACATTTGGGATAGTTCAAAACCCAAATGTAATATAAAATTTCTTTTAAAATCTAAAAATATCTGGGAAGTTCCTTAATTATGTAAATGCTATCGACCAGAAAGTATGTAAAATATCATTTTGATGATCAAACATTTCACCTAAAATCAGGAAAATACATGGATACCTATTTAAAATTATAATATAATGGCACTAAGGACAAAAAACACTTGGCATGCATCACACTTTAGTTTCAGTCTTTATATAAGACCCAAATTTTCTATAAACATTCAGCTCTACATGTAAAAAGTCAACTAGCCAAATGCATATTTCAGCATCATTCATGGCTTCCTTAAAGTGTTATAAAAAATTTACCTATCATTCTATCATAGTAATGATTCTGAAGTTAGTATTCATGTCTTGAAACCTGAGATGTGGTTTGAAATTCAGAAAGAAATTTGTTATTCTGAGACCTATTAAAATGGCTCCTAACAATCCCACTTCCTGGTACTCCTTGGAAAATCCTCTCCCTTTGTTTGTGGGCTAAAACTATTTACTTGCTTCCAATAAGTATAATATGGCAAAAATGAGGAATATTGTCCCCAGAATTAGTTTATAAAGACTGACCTCCATCTCTGTTAAATTACCAGTAAGGAGCACAATTCAACCAATGACAGTGAGTGTGGAACTGTGAGTGTGGGCATGATTCTTCCTCACATGAGTCTCCAGGTAACTGACTGCAGCATGGTAGCCACATTGATTGTAATCCCTGAGAAACCTTGGAGCAGAAGCTCCAGAAAAGCCAGCTATAGATTCCTGAGCTATAAAACTGAAAGATTGTAACATGTGACTCCAAGCCAGTAACTTTTGACCTATACTCAGCATATTAAAAATGGAAGAAACTATCTCTGCGTACTGATCATGCTTCTGGGATGTGGATTAGCTTTATATCACTCATTATTTTGTGGGGAAAAGTTGACAATGTAACCCCTTTGGTCAGAAGCATGTCCTGTGTTATATCTTTTTTGTTTTGTTTTAATTAATTAATTTTTGAGAAAGAGATAGAGAGAGATTGAGAAAGCACAGGAGGAAGGGCAGAAGGAGAGGGAGAAAGAATCCTGAAGTAGATTCCCCTCTGAACTTGACTAGGGACAGTGGGCTCCATCCCAGGACCCTAAGATGGTTAACTGAGCCAAAGTCGAGTGAGATGCTTAACCAACTGAGCTACCCAGGCGCCCCTTATATTTTCTCTTTATTTCATTTAAATTATTAAGGCTATAACTAAAGTATGTGAGGCAGCAATTACAGTGATTATGTAATATTGCTTTAGAAGTTTCATTTCTTATTTTTTTCTAGCAAATTATCAAAATTTTCCATGACTGAACGCAGTATAGCAATTTTCAAAACTTGCTCTGAGGATCTCTCATGTTCTGTATTTATGCTTCATGTGTTTACAAAAGTCTATATTCCTTTAATATTTAAAACATTAACATAATAATGTATATTTTACTTAATAACATGTAAGAGAGAAAAACAGATGAGATATTAAAAGCTCATTGTTTTCTTGTCAGGAACACTGTTAACACATTTTTTTAGGTGACAACCTGCTATGAAAATAGAATCAGTATCATTTTGTATCTAATGCAGTTGATGATTTAGCAAATGCTGAGAATATGTGAAACGTTTTCAAGTAAACTAATGAAGTATGAATATTGTGAAACTCTCTATTTTGCTTATTTGATGTAACATTTTAGATAGGCAAATACAAGGAAGATTTATTACTTTGTAAAACTTTTGACAAAGGGAATTTTCAAGTCTTTAGGTTCATCTTTAACACACCATTAAATAAACTGGCAAAAATATATAATGACATCTGTACTCATGGTACAAAAACAAAAATAAGAAAAAGGATTAGTCCCAAATGCAAATTAGAAGTTATTGTACATTCTCTGGAAAAGTGCTAGGTCATAAGAAGATGCCCACATATTTCTAAACTGTAGCTCTTACTGTTTCACAGATTCTCAAATTTATGAAGCTATGGTTTATGAATAAAGCTTTTCAATTTTTTCAATGTATACTGTGATCTACAGAATTTACCAAAATCTTTTGACTGAAAGTCAAGTGGAGCACAATGTCAAGGACATAAGGAATTTCCTTTTTTCTTTTCCTTTTTAAATAATTAAGAAATTCCATTTTTCAAGTATTACATGAGGACCATGTTTTTGACTTTAATATCATTGATATAATTAGACATAAAAAATCTGAGTTAGACATTTCAAAATAATGGATTTATAATTTTTGAGAATTATATTTGAAAGAAAATCAAGACATTTTTAGATAGCAATGTTGTAGAATTTTATATGACTTCTGCAACAATATATCCAAGGATATATAAATTATGTGTATAAAAATCCAGGAAGCATGCCATAAAAATACAGATGTGCATTCTCAACAACTCATACTTTGAAACCTCTTTCCCCCACAGAAGTAACTTCCATTTTGAATTTAATGTTTATCCTTTCTTTTTTCTTTTTTAAAGTAATACCACATATGTATGCATTTGTAAAAATATTGTGCATATTTGTTTGGTTTTGAACACTCTAAAAATGGTATTTTTTGTCCTTATATTTCTAGATTCATTTTCTTGGTAACAGTAGTTTTGTCCCATTGATTTTTGTTATGTTGTATTTGTATGTATGTACCATAATTTTTCAATATTTCTTTTAATGTATGCTTCGAATGTTTCCAATTTTTGTATTACAAATAATAACATTGCAAGTAATGTTGCCATGAACAGCCTCTGCCTGTACTTGACATATATAAAAATATTTCTCTACCTTGTGTAACTAAGATAGAAACTGCTGTGTCCTAGGTTATATGTGTGTCTAACTTTATCTGACAAGTTCAGATTATTTCCCAAAATGATTATGCCAATTATACTCTCACCATCCATGCTTAGGTTTCTGTTTTTCTAATTCTTTGCCTTCACTTTGGTTTTAGCATAACCAGTGTTTGTAAAATGTCATCTTACTGTAGTTTACTTTCCATTTTCCTAATGACTAATGAAGTGCAGTATATGTTCATAGGTTTGTTTGCCATTTTCATTTCTTCTATGAATTGCTAGTTTTTGTCCATTGCCCTATTGTCTATTGTCTTTCAGTTTATCTTATACAGATTTTAAAACAATTATGAAATTATATATTTTTGTCAAACAGTAAGTATAAATGCAGAAAACAAATGTCCAGTGCCTCTTCAAAACTGGACATTTTTAAATTGAGAGTGCTATAACTTTGAATAATATTTTTTTTATTATTTTTACATTTATGTGAATAATGAAGTGATTTCCAGGAAGGCTTAATAGATAACATTCCTCACTTACATTTTTGTAAAGGATGATATGCTAAGTATTGTGTAACCAAATAAAATATGTAATATATGAAAATATTTTGAGAAATTTAAAGTTATAGTAAAATGTAAATTCATTTACTCTAAAATTTGAAAGCTTGGACTATTGTCAGTGGATAATTGTACCTTGAAAGCAGAATGCCAAACTGTTGCATTACCAGTTGAAAGCTCACAATTAGAGAAAATCTATAAACTCTCAGTACTGGCAGTCTATAATCCACAGTGATAGCAGCGTCTCATCCTGGAGGCCACATTACTTGGCTGTCTTGACAAGAATTATACCCTGGAGTCGGCATCTGTTTCAGAGGCTTGGTGCAAAGCCTCAACTTTAATCCTAGATAAAGTATGAAATCAAGGTAATTCTGAGACTCTTACTATGGAGAAATGTCATTGTAGAGCACACTAAGCTACTGTTTATAATCCCATCATGAAGTCTTGTGGCTGTCTGGAAGACAGTCCATAATACATCAATGTTTGTGTAGGTTTTTGTCTCTTTAAGATGTGATTTACAGCCCCAAGTACAATCTAAATTGGTAAATTCGTTTCTAAAACAACCTAGGTAACAATTGAGTTAAGCTATTAACAGGATGTGTGATGAGTCATCCCCACCTCCTGTGTACTTTGTGTTTTGCAGAGCACTAATTGTGGTGCTGGAAAATCTGTCCTGCAGACACAGTTAGGCAATATCATTTGATTCAGAGGACTGGCCACTCCCCCCAGTCATATTAGAAAACATGTATATTTATAAACCGTATCAATTCCCCTCAGGAAACTAACTCTTTCTGTATTTTCTCAATAATAAATACATTGTTAAGAAGCCACTTTCTTGGGGCACCTTGGTGGTTCAGTCAGTTAAGCATTTGCCCTCAGCTCAGATCATGTGGTCCTGGGATCTAGCCCCACGTGGGACTCTCTGCTCAGCAGGGAGCCTGCTTCTACCTCTGCCTGCTGCTCCCCCTGCTGTGCTCTCTCTCTCTCTCTCTCTCTCTCTCTCTCTCTCTCTCTCTCTCTGTCAAATACATAAATAAAATATTTTATTTTTTAAAAAGACACTATCAGGCAGCCCTGGGGGCTCAGCAGTTTAGTGCTGCCTTCAGACCAGGGCGTAATCCTGGAGACCTGGGATCGAGTCCCAAGTCGGGCTCCCTGCATGGAGCCTGCTTCTCCCTCCACCTGTGTCTCTGCCTCTCTCTCTCTCTCTGTCTCTCTCTTATGAACAAATAAGTAAAATCTTTTAAAAAATAAAATAAATAAAAAAAGACTCTTTTTTGGAGGCATAGCTATTTGATCTGAAGTTAGGAATTCTGCCCTACATGGCTATATCAGGGGTATGATGACAGAGGAAAAAAAAATCTGAGTGCAAACACCTTACTTGGAAGACAGTCTTACATCCATCCATCCATCCATCCAGGGTCACAGGAATGCTGCCCTGAAGGTGACTTCATGTCATTGTAATAAAGAAATTTCAGACTTGTAGATATGAATAGATCACAAAATAATGTAATTTTTGCTTGGGAAGCAGGTCTTCCTCATTTTTCCCCCATTGACCTGATAGACAACATAAATTTTATTTTCTTTTTCTGTTATTAAATAAATTTCAGTTCTCTTTCTTTGTTCTTACAGAAAAAAATTTATTAAGCATTTTGCTAATTTTGCTGACACTCAGTGGTAAATAACATTTATTTTAAGTGCTAATTTCTTTAACTAAACTCATTTTTACAATTAAATATTCCCATTACCATTCCAGAGATGCTTGGAGGTCATTTTAAAGAGAAGTTATTATATTTTCATGTCATTTTAAGTGCTATCAAAAGAATTTGATTACTTATAAACTGTTTTACTTGTAGGTAACAACTATTTATCTGTACTGTACTAGAGAATAGGGGATTAAATATGCTGTTAATCACTTGTGTTATCGACCAAATTGAGAAAATAAAGCAAAAAATATCAGAGAGAAAAACTGATTATGTGTGCTTGGAGTTAACTATAAATTAAGGTAGAAAGGAATAACCTTGAGAGATACTGCTAATGGGCATAAAGTTTTTGAAGAGATGATGTTCAAAATGTTCAAAAATCGATTATGATGGTTGCACAACTCTGTTAATGTACCAAAAAAATCATTGAATTCTATACTTTAAAAGAGCTAATTACATGGTATGTAAATTATATATCAATTACATGCAAACACATGCTATTCTACTTTAATATTCCTACTTTGGGAAATACAGCAGTGGAAACTACAGTAAGACAACAACAATAAAAAACAAAAAGCACCTTCTCTTTGATATACTACTTAATTTCTTGATACTATACAATCTAGAGAAAAGGAAATACTGCTAGAGGAATGCCTAGGTGGCTTAGCAGTTGAGCATCTACCTTTGACTCAGGGTGTAATCCTGGAGCCCCAGGATCGCGTCCCATCTCAGACTCCCCATGGAGCCTGCTTCTCCCTCTGCCTGTGTCTCTGCCTCTCTTTCTGTATCTCTCATGAATAAATAAATATTTTTTGTATATTTTTATTGGAGTTCGATTTGCCAACATAGAGCATAACACCCAGTGCTCATCCCGTCAAGTGGCCCCCTCAGTACCCATCACCCAGTCACTCCAACCCCCTGCCCACCTCCCCTTCTACTACCCATTGTTCGTTTCCCAGAGTTAGGAGTCTCTCCTGTTCTCTCACCTTCTCTGATATTTCCCACTCATTTTCTCTCCTTTTCCTTTAACCCTTTCACTATTTTTTATATTCCCCAAATGAATGAGAACATATAATGTTTATCCTTCTCTGAGTAACTTACTTCACTCAGCATAATACCCTCCACTTCTATCCACGGTGAAGCAAATGGTGGGTATTTGTCATTTCTAATGGCTGAGTAATATTCCATTGTATACATAAACCACATCTTCTTTATCCATTCATCTTTCGATGGACCCCGAGGCTCCTTCCACAGTTTGGCTACTGTGGACATGGCTGCTAGAAACATCGGAGTGCAGGTGTCCCGGCGTTTCACTGCATCTGTATCTTTGGGGTAAATCCCCAACAGTGCAATTGCTGGGTCGTAGGGCAGGTCTATTTTTAACTCTTTGAGGAACCTCCACACAGTTTTTCAGAGTGGCTGCACCAGTTCACATTCCCATCAACAGTGCAAGAGGGTTCCCCTTTCTCCGCATCCTCTCCAACATTTGTGGTTTCCTGCCTTGTTAATTTTCCCCATTGTCACTGGTGTGAGGTGGTATCTCATTGTGGTTTTGATTTGTATTTCCCTGATGGCAAGTGATGCGGAGCATTTTCTCATGTGCATGTTGGCCATGTCTATGTCTTCCTCTGTGAGATTTCTCTTCAAGTCTTTTGCCCATTTCATGATTGGATTGTTTCTTTGCTGTTGAGTTTAATAAGTTCTTTATAGATCTTGGAAACTAGCCCTTTATCTGATATGTCATTTGCAAATATCTTCTCCCATTCTGTAGGTTGTCTTTCAGTTTTGTTGACTGTTTCTTTTGCTGTGCAAAAGCTATTTATATTGACTAAGTCCCAATAGTTCATTTTTGTTTTTGTTTCCCTTGCCTTCATAGATGTATCAGCAAGAAGTTGCTGTGGCCAAGTTCAAAAAGGGTGTTGCCTGTGTTCTCCTCTAGCATTTTGATGGATTTTTGCCTCACATTTAAATCTTTCATACATTTTGAGTTTATCTTTGTGTATGGTGTAAGATAATGGTCTAGTTTCATTCTTCTGCACATGGCTGTCCAATTTTCCCAGCACCATTTATTGAAGAGACTGTCCTTTTTCCAGTGGATAGTCTTTCCTGATTTGTCAAATATTAGTTGATAATTTCTGGGTTCTCTATTGTGTTCCACTGATCTATGTGTCTGTTATTGTGCCAGTACCACACTGTCTTGATGATCACAGTTTTGTAGTACAACTTGAAATCCAGCATCGTGATGCCCCCAGCTCTGGTTTTCTTTTTCAGTATTCCCCTGGCTATTCAGGGTCTTTTCTGATTCCACACAAATCTTAAGATGATTTGTTCCAAGTCTCTGAAGAAGTCCATGGTATTTTTTTGAAAGATTTTATTTATGTATTCATGACAGACACACACACACACACGCACACACACAGAGTGTGTGTGTGCGTGTGTGTGTGTGTGTGAGAGAGAGAGAGAGAGGCAGAGACACAGGCAGAGGGAGAAGCAGGCTCCATGCAGGGAGCCTGATGTGGGACTTGATCCCAGGACTCCAGGATCACGCCCCAGGCTGAAGGCAGAACTAAACCACTGAGCCACGGGGCTGCCCGAAGCCCATGGTATTTTGATAGGGATTGCATTAAATGTGTAAATTGCCCTGGGAAGCATTGGCATTTTCACAATATTTATTCTTCCAATCCATGAGCATGGAATATTTTTCCATCTCTTTGTATCTTCCTCAGTTTCTTCCAGAAGTGTTCTGTAGATTTTAGGGTATAGATCCTTTACCTCTTTGGTTAGGTTTATTCCTAGGTATTTTATGCTTTTGGGTGCAATTGTAAATGGGATTGACTCCTTAATTTCTCTTTCTTCAGTTTCATTGTTAGTGTATACAAATGTCACAGAATTGGGGGCATTGATTTTGTATCTTGCCACACTGTCGAATTGCTGTATGAGTTCTAGAAATCTTGGGGTGGAGACTTTGGGGTTTTCTAAGTACAGTATAATGCCTTCTGAAAAGAGGGAGAGTTTGACTTCTTCTTTGCCAATTTGAATGCCATTTATTTCTTTTTGTTGTCTGATTGCTGAGGCTAGGAGTTCCAGTACTATGTTGAACAGCAGTGGTGAGAGTGGACATCCCTGTCGTGTTGCTGATCTTCAGGGAAAGGCTCCCAGTGCTTCCCCATTGAGAATGATATTTCCTGTCAACTTTTCATATATGGCTTTTAATGCTGAGAAATGTTTCCTCTTTCCCTACACTCTCAAGAGTTTTGATCAGGAATGGATGCTGTATTTTGTCTAATGCTTTCTCTGCATCTATTGAGAGGATCATATGGTTCTTGTTTTTTCTCTTGTTGATGTGATCTATCATAATTGATTGCTTTACAAGTGTTGAACCAGCCTTGCATCCTGGAGATAAATCCCACTTGGTCATGGTGAGTAATCTTCTTAATGTATTGTTGGGTCCTATTGGCTAGTACCTTGTTGAGAATTTTTGCATCTATGTTCATCAGGGATATTGGTCTATAATTCTCCTTTTTGGTGGGGTCTTTGGTTTTGGAATTAAGGTGATGCTGGCCTCATAAAAGAAGGTTGGAAGTATTCCATCCCTTTCTATCTTTCTGAACAGCTTTAGTAGAATAGGTATTATTTTTTTCTTTAAACATTTGATAGAATTCCCCTGGGAAGCAACCTGGCCCTGGACTTTTGTGTCTTGGGAGGTTTTTGATGACTGCTTCAATTTCCTCCCTAGTTATTGGCCTGTTCAGGTTTTCTATTTCTTCCTGTTCTAGTTTTGGTAATTTGTGGTTTTCTAAAAATGTATTTATTTCTTCTTGTTTGCCTAATTTATTGGCGTAGAGCTGCTCATAATATGTTTTTCAAATCATCCGCAGGGGCCTGGATGCTCCGGGGGGGCGGGGGCGCTGACCTGCACAGCTCGGGGGCCCCGGGGCAGGAGCGTCCCCGCTGTCCTGGGCCCTCCCCGCCCCCGCCTGTCCCGGGGGAGCAGGATCCCGGGCTGTGTGCCCCCGCCCTGGGCTCCGGGGCCTGCGCCGCTGGAATCGCGCTCCCTCCGCCCGGAGCCCCCGCCCGCCCCCCGGCTTCTCCCCGAGGCCCCCCGGCGCGGCTCCTGCCCTTCCCCGAGCTCGGCCCGCTCTCCCCCGGGCGCCCTCCTGCTAGTGACCCCGGGGACCTGGGGGCTCCACTGCCCTCCTGCGGTCCTGCCCGAGCTCCCTGCGAGCGCCCTCCCGGCGGGAAGACTCCGGGGGATCGTTCGAGGTCCCGCTTCTCCGGGCGGGCGCTCCCGGCCTCAGCCCTCCCGGCCTCAGCCCGGCTCCTCGCAGCCCCGCCCCCCCCGCCCCCCCCCACCCCCGGTGCTGCTTTATCTTTCCCGCCTTCCTACCGTGTTAGAAGCGAAAACCCTTCTCTGCCGTGCTCCGGCTGCTCTCTCTTTAAATCTCAGGTCGAATTAGTAGGTGTTCAGGATGATTTGAAAGTTTCTAGGTAGGTTGGTGGGGCCGGGTGACTTGGGGACCCTGGTCTTCTGCCATCTTGCCCCGCCCCAATAAATAAAATCTTAAAAAAAAAAAAAACACCAGAATGGCTAATAGTACCTTGTAAAAAATACAGCCTCATGAGAGGAATAGGGATATATTGAAGTATTTTTAAGTAAATGCATATGGTAAGTCTTCAAATGATATATAAGGCCCAGATCATAATGATCTATATTGCTAAATAATCATTTTCTCATCAAAAGACCATTGATTATTTTTATAATAAAAATATCTCAAGTGCCAGATAATTTGCCCAAAGACATACAGCTTATAAATAATAAAATATAGAATAAATGGAAAAGACATTATTTGAATGATTGTCTGTGGCCATTAAAATGAATCTTTTTTTCTGGATAAAAGAAGTAATGTGGTGAAATATAGATTAAAATAGAATTTCATAGCCAAAAGTGACAATATAAGCCCTCGCCCATATATGCATAATTATAAGAAGATTTCAAATATGCAATTTGAAGGTACAATTCCCATTGCACCTATGGGGATAAATTCACAGATATATCTCTATCAAATTGACTGTATTGTGTTTAGAAGTGTACATTATTTTACTAAGGCCTATTTATAATATTTAATATATGTTTTAAATATATAATATTAAAACTATACTTATCTTATATATTTTCCTCCAAATCATAAAATATATATCCAATGTTTTAACTGGACAATTTTCATTATAATATACAGTTATAAAAGGGATTATAAGTAAGGATCATGTATATTTTAATTCTACATGGAAAAAGTGTGTGTGGGATCAAGAAAAGTTGAATCTGGTTGAAAATATATCCATTCTAATTACTCTATTTCTGATGGGCCCCACTTATTCTTAAATAATAAGCTATGCTCACATATGCCTTTGTACATTGATCACACTTGTGTTTTCAGCAAGGAATGTTCTTCCACCCTCTATCCATCTGTCAAACTTCTACTTAGGACTGAATCAATATTCTTCAAAAAGCCAGAACTCAAGAGTGGATATGTGCTACTAGTCAATGCTGACTAATAACCTAGCAACTACTACATGGTGGTGTGGTGAATTCACAAAGTCACTGAAAGCAAGGATGCCTAAAAATTAGTAAACTTTTTTAGTTGACATTAAGTCAACTAAAAGTCAAATAAGTTCGCTTATTTCTTCAGGATTTACACCTTGCTGGTGTGGTTCAGTCAGTTAATTATCTGCCTTCAGCTCAGGCAGTGGTCTCAGGGTTCCAAGATGCAGCCCCCAGGCATCCAGCTCCCCACTCAGGAGGGAGTCTGCTTCTCCCTCTGGCCCTCACCCCCTCTTGTGCTCTTTCACTCTATCACTCTCAAATAGTCTTTAGAAAAAAAAAAAAGATTTATATCTTGCCTACTTCCAAGATTCATTATCATAGCTTTAGTTCATTTGTTTTATTTTTTAGTTCACTTATAAGAAAGAAATACATCTTTGTGTTGCAAAGAAATAATCTATCATTCTCTGGAAGAAGATACCAAGTCATGAAAGGTCATGCACAATGAATAACCAAATTAGGCAGTGATGACATCGTCTTAAAATTGCATAAGTATAGGAATAATTTTAGAAAAGAATTCTTAGTTTATACAAATCTCTACCATTGCTCCTATAAATATTGTGCTTTGAAAATTATCTAGAATGGAATGTGTCCAAATCAACCATAATTAAATACAACAGAAATTCCCCATAAAATCTAAAGGTACACTAAATGAATGTGAATTTTTTTTAAATATTAACTGTTTTAAATGATAAAGCTATTAATGATGGAAACACAATTCCGCTCATTAGAATAATAAGTTTGTATAATATTAAAATCTTCTTTCTTATCAAATATGTCAATTAAATAACATTTGTCAACCTTTATGTGGACATAAGATAGAATTAGGGGAAAATTTTGGTATAAAAATTTAGAAAAGTCAGAATTGGAACTAAACGTTTAGTCAGTTGTTAGAAGAAAAATTACAACTAATTAATGATAATATAGTCTCTTTAATTTGGTTATCTTATCACTGTAAAACATATTGTGAAATTGAAACACATTATAAGTTGGATTATTTTCCTACACAACCACCCATTCTTCTTTATATATTAATCACTGAAGTTTTAACAATTTACTTTTAGATCCAAATAGTAATGTGGGAGAGATATTTTATTTTTATCTTATTTTTGATATATTTAGCCTCTTATGAAGAATTTGAGAATACATTTTTGTTTTTAGACACAACTTGATTTATCCTTTAAAAAGAAATTAAAAAAAAAAAAAGGGCAGCCCGGGTGGCTCAGCAGTTTAGCACCACCTTCAGCCCAGGGTGTGATCCTGGAGACCCAGGATGAGTCCCATGTCCGGTTCTCTGCATGGAGCCTGCTTCTCCCTCTGCCTGTGTCTCTGCCTCTCTCCCTATGTCTCTCATGAATAAATAAATAAAAATCTTAAAAAAAAATAAGAAAAAGAAAAAGAAACACAATTTCTAATTGTGGAAGAAACAAAATACATGTTTTAAAAGTCAAGAATCCTGTTATCCTCTTTCCCACAAATTTTAATTAGCATGCAGATACTATGGATCACAAATATGTATCACATATAGCTTGACTTTTAATTATTGCTTTGAAAATAATTATTTTTAAAAATAGAAGCAATTTCAATTTTTAGGCTCCTAAAGCACAACAAACACTAGGTGAGTGAAAGAAAAAATTCTCACTAGGTCGATGATTCATATATCTCTCATCACAAAATAAAGCATTTCTTTTTAGATGCAGTAGATGTTTTCTCATGATTAAGGTTAATAACAAATCTCATTGATATTCAAAATCCCACTGAGAGACAATTTCAGAGCAAAGTACCTGTAGGAAAGAGCTACCAATATTTAATAGAGTACCACAACGGAAAATTGAAAACTTCTGTGTGCTGGTGTTGCAGGAATCCTGGTTTGCATTAGCAGACACAAGGGCTTCAGCCTTTTACCTCATGTAAACATACATGACTTCAGAGATAAGAAAATGGGAGGGAAAGAAGCCGGAGCAAATAAGGAGATATACAATGAGAAAAGCAGCTAGGTATTGCTTTATTTTCTATTCAAAAACTATTTGGTCTCCAGGAAAATATCTTAGGAAATTATCTGATGATTCGTCTCTAATGGAAAGGAACCGTAGTATAGCTATTGTTAAGAGCAATTGACATCCATTTTCAAGGCAAATTGAAAGACCTGGTTTTGTGTTGACAAAAAGGTATGGGACCTACAAGTGCTATGTGCTGGTATATAATAAAGGGTTTTGACATAGAAGTTTACTCAGGCTTAAATTTTCTTACTCCTACAGGAGGTTTAAAATGAAAACCAAATTGTAGTTAAGAAGTTAAACGTAAAGACAAGCTAAACTACAATTTACTTAGTCCCCCAAAGATTGTTCTGAATCTACAGTCGTAAAAGCCTACTTCCTTTACTCTCAGAAAAATAAATGTTGTCCATTAAATTGTATTTTCCATTTCCATATACATGGTGACTATAACTATGGCAAGGGGGATATGGTTCTCATAGTGCTATATAACCGAAAAAATTATAATTTGTGGAGGAATTGAGAGTCACACTACACGTGGACTCCAAAGTCAGCACTATCTTCTACCTTTCATTTGGGGGATGCCATCTGCCATTTTGTGAGGGCAGTGAAGAGCCTTACAGAGAGGCCCACATGGGGAACAGTTGAGGCATCTTGCCAATGGTCATGTGCATGAACACCAAAGAGGTGGATTCTCCAGTGCCAGTCAAACCATCAGGTGACTATAGCCATAGCTGATATCTTGACAGCAAACTGAAAGGAAGGAGCCAGAGCTGCCCAGCTAAGCCATTTCTAAATTCCTGATTCACACAAACTGTGAAATATTAAAATCTTATATCTACAAGCCTCTAAGTTTCAGACTGTTCTTCAATATAGCAACAGTTAACATAAACAAAACTTTTTATGTTTATCTATTTTCAAAACTTTTTGAAAATACAATAACTGCATGAAGGAAAATAAAGAGTGCTAAACAGGACTTCCTAGCATTCTTACAGAAAGTATCACCAAGCAAATGAGACTCGAGTTGAAATCTGAAGGATAAGAATGAGTAGGCACTGAGAATAAGGAAGAAGCTAATAATGAAAATTTTTGTTATAAAACAAAAATAACATTGAAAATGCAATGATTTACTGTGAAAGGAAAAACAATAGAACAACAGCCTCTTACAGAACCATCACATGAACTTGCTATTGAAGGAATATGAACATTAACTAGGCAATTGAAGAACTTATGTTATTTACAGGATATTTGTAAAACATAAAACGTCATTTTTTTATGATCAGATATCTGGTGCCTTAGAAGTGTTGCATCAAAGACAAAATTGAAAGCCAATTTGCTACTGAGTCTTTTGAAATCAATGTTTTGTTATTTATTTATTAATTTTTAAAGATATTATTTATTTATTAATAGAGGCACAGAGAGAGAGAGAAAGAGAGGCAGAGACACAGGCAGAGGGAGAAGCAGGCCCCATGCAGGGAGCCCAACATGGGACTTGATCCCGGTTCTCCAGGATCACCCACCCCACCCCACCCCCGGGCTGCAGGCGGCGCCAAACCAATGTGCCACCGGGGCTGCCCTGAAATCAATGTTTTAAATACTAAGAGGAAACTATTGTTAGAGGTAGTTGTGCTTAGGTTAGAAAGTCAAAAGTGTCAAATTATATAGCTTTACAGTTCAAGATGCCACTAAGATGTAAATTCATTAAGAAGATTCATAGCAGTCCAGAAATAGAAAATGGATTACTTCAAGGTAAAAAGTAAATGGATATCATTCAAAAATAAACATGAATTATAAAGAGAAAAACAAAACGAAGATAATGTCCAAAGCTACAAAGTTAAAGGTTAATCTTAGCTCTTTAGGAATGAGGGCCAAAATTTTTTGCATTTTTTTTAGTATTATTTATATATTTACACACATATTAAACTGTGCATGATCATGTTCTAAATAGGGATCCATTCCTTATTATAGACCTTTTCTTCATAATTTTTCAAGGTAGGTAATTCCTGTAGATTTTACTGTATCTTGATACCCAAAGTTACAAACTTGATTAAAATAAATATTCTGATATTCATGTAAGTAAGCCCATTTAAGGAAGATTCTTTACAGAATTGAATACTGAATATTTTACTGGCCAAATAGCCTTACAAAATTAAAAGAATCAATAAAGCAGTGCATATGTATTCAAATTAGTTTTATTACTAAATACATCCTTTCCCTGTCTAAATAATTTCAAGAAACTTATTTTTATGATTTTTCTTTTCTTTATAGGAGAAATGTGAAACAAGATTATGACTTTTTTCCACTGATTTCCCTTTATTCTAAACTAAAGAAAAATAAATGTGTACTAGATTTTACATGCAGAATGTTTATGTGTCAGCGTGGGTGTGTTTATCTGATGATGTGTTCATATTTTACCCAGGGACCGTTCTTTACACTCTTCATAATTCTATTCATTTTCCAAAAGAAGTTTTATTCATTTGAAACAATTTTTGCACATCCATTATGTGCCAATTGTCAAGGATAAAATGGTAAAATTAAAAGCCATGAAGTCGCTGCTTTTATAAAGCATACTGTCTAATCAAGAAGTTTGAGGAAAAAATATACAAAAACATAAATAAAACAAGAAAATACAATAACTGCCATGAAAGAAAATAAAGAGTGCTAAAAAGGACTTCCTATCATTCTTACAGAAAGTATCTCCAAGCAAATGAGACTTGAGCTGAAATCTGAAGGAGAAGAATGAGCAGGCACTGAGAATAATGAATAAGCTAAGAGAATTCCATCTATGAATACTGCTTAGAGAAAAAGATAATGTGCGGGGCCCCTGGGTGGCTCAGTTAAGTGTCTGCCTTCTCAGGTCACTATCCCAGGGTCCTGGGATCAAGCCCCACATTGGGCTTTCTGCTCAGTGGGGTATCTACTTCTCCCTTTTCCTTTCCCTCTACGCTCTCAAATAAATAAATACAATCTTAAAAAAAAAAGGGAAGGAAGGAAGAAAGGAGGAAGGAAGGAAGGAAGGAAGGAAGGAAGGAAGGAAGGAAGGAAGGAAAAGAAGAAAGAAAAAAGAAAGAAGAAAGAGAGAAAGAGAAAGAAAGAAAGAAAGAAAGAAAGAAGAAAGAAAGAAAGAAAGAAAGAAAGAAAGAAAGAAAGAAGAAAGAAAGAAAAAGAAAGAAGAAAAGAAAGAAAGAAAGAAAGAAAGAAAGAAAGAAAGAAAGAAAGAAAGAAAGAAAGAAAGAGAAAAGATAGTGTGGGACAGCAGTTGGAAGACCAGAATGGCTAGATCATACTGATCAGGAGGCATGTTAACTAGAAATGAGGCCAGAGAAGGTGACATGGGTGAGATGGTAAGTAGTGAAGATCTCACTTTATGTCACAGGACTTATTGAAGCATTTGGTATAGGTGTGACATAAGCGTGTAATTTATGTTCTATGTTAACAAAGTTAACTGGTTAAAAAAGTGATAGAGAATGCAGATAGGAAAGGATAGAGAATTGGATGTATCCAACTGAAAGATAATGGTTGCTTAGATGATCATAGTTATAGTGGTGATGGGTAGAAGCCATTAATTCAAGAGATATTATTAAATAATATTGGCAAGTATTAATGATTTAATGAACCAAAGAAAGAAATAACTAAGGCTAACTCTCTTAGATTTCTGAATAGAGCTTCTGGGTGTGTTGGTTTCAATATTTAATTATTGAATGGGAATTGGTAGAAAAACAAAGATGATTCTTGAAATTTAAAATATTGTCACTCCAACTCTAAAGTTTTGCATACAACTAAGTTCTCAGTCTCAATATTCATATTAAAACACTTTCCTGTTGATTTTATTTATGTCTGTCTTTTGATTTCTGGCCAATTTCTCTAAATTAGTCACATAGCCTGAAATCTGTATATTCTGTAGTTGAGAACCTTAGAAAAATTCTTTCTCACTCATTCAGTATCAATATAAATTCAGTACAACTGTCATAAAACTCTCTGGCTTCTTGTAACCCAAATTCAAAATTATATATAGGACTGTCATATATTAACATTACAGGTTTTGAAAGCTTTGAGAAAAGAAAAGAAGGAGAGAAAAAAAGAGGTAAAACTCAGAGTTTGTGTTGTCTTTTTTCTTGTGCTCATAAATAAAATGCCCCATTCATAGTTACGTATAATCTGATGAAGAGTTTATCCATGATCATTTACAATATGAGACTACTGTTCTAGAACCTCCATCTGGTAAGACAGCCATCACTTGACAGTTGGAGCATTTTATAAGAATCAATGTGAAACAAGGTGATAAGAAGCCACTCTATTTCTTAATAGCCATTCTTATTCCAGTCCATTTTCCTGCTTAATGTGCTTTTTTGGCACCCAGAGAATCCCAGGTGTTACTAATGAATTTGTGTGAAATTCTCACCTTTCTGCACACTTGAATATGACCATGAATGTAGCACAAATCATCAGTTGCCCAATATGTTCAGTGAGATGCAAAATATGTAGAAAAACAGTTGGCAGTATATGTAGTGTTCCTAATAAAATTTGGCTAACCCTTGTTAGCCATATGTACTGCATTTTAATCGTCTACTTTTGCAAATACTCTGGCTCACTGTAGTCTCTATTAGGAATTGTTTACATTGGTTATATGCTCCATTTGCAGTATTAGTTACAGAGGTAATTAGTGAATTGAGTGGGAGGATATACATTTTAGAAAAATATTTTATTATCAAAATATTAGTTATATAATTATAGTTAAAATAATAAAAAATAAAATCTGTCGTTAAATTAACTTTAGTAACTGATAATATCGATCTATTCCATGAGTCAAGCACATCTTGTTTTTTGGGGGTTTTTTTTGGTGTTCTTTTTTTTACTACATTTTATTGGTCTAGCTTATTTACTACTAGCATGTAATCTCATATTTTGAATTTGATCCTCCTCAATCTACTCTGGTTTCCAGTTGCCTTGAATTGGCCTCTGTTCTTCTCCCCAATGTTTGCTTTACTGGAAGAGTCTTCCCAGGCCATCCTTCTTTAACTGGTTAAATTGTGCTTCTTCTTAAGACCATAACTTAGTTACTATTTTCTCAGAAAAATTTTTCTTGACAAATCCTTGAATTACAGCATGAAGATCTACCTTTCCTAGTGCCTTTCATAATTGAAAATTTGTATTTCTTTCTATGAATAATTAATTTTTGATTAATATCTATTTTCTTTGCTAGACTGTAGCTTCCTGAGGATGGAGTCTGTTATCTTTATTGCCTGATATAAATTAAATTAAGTCATCAAAATACTTTATGAAGGAAAGAAGCAAAGAAACAAGAGATGAAATCCTTTAAATTTTAAGTGATTTGAGCTGGACACCGTGCATTTATTATGTCAGTAAGACATCCTAATCTCTTTGGGTGGCCCAGTCAGGTCAGCATCAGACTCTTGGTTTCAGCTCAGGTAGTGACCTCGTGGGTCTTAAGATTGAGTGCTACCTGCCTTGGGCTCCCCCACTCAGTGGAGAGTCTGCTTGAAGATTCTCTCCTCCCATTTGCAAGTGCACATACACATGTGCTTGCTCGCTCTCTCTTCCTCTCTAAAACAAATAATTCTTAAAAAAAAAAAAAGATATCCTAATTTCTTTATGTGAGAGCTATCATTATTTCTGTTTTTCAGAGTAGATTAGAAAATTAATTTTTACAGATAGTTGAAACAGAACATTGAACTGGAACAATCTAACTCATTTGCCCATGCCTTTGGTCGCTATTCTATCCAAACTCATAAAAAATGTAAAGAACTGCAGGAGCTCTCATTTCAATCACCTAATATCCCTCTCATAAATATTCCAAACAAAATCACTTGTCTTTTTTTTTAGATGGAGACTATATATATTTACATCTAATCATTTCACTGTGTGCTTTCAAAAAGATGATGTTGATCAAAAAATATTGTAAATTCAGTGTATTAGGATAGATCTAAAGTACTAATGGTAGAAGAACTAGAGATGGAATTGAGCCTTGATTCTGTCACTTACTAGTTATTTAAGCAGTTACTACTTTGAATATCAATTAGTTCCCTACACAAAATGAGGATGATGATATAATTCAAATGAAAATATATAAAATTTCTTTAGCTCTATTATGAGCCAGGCACTGTGGTAACACAGAATTGTGACATGTATGATAGATTATATCAACCACTGGGCTTTAAAGTACTATGTATTTTATGTATTACCTAAAAACAATATTTTTTCATATTTATACTATTTAACAAACTTATTCAGATGAGTTTGCAGAATTCTATTAAGTTCTCTATTTAAGTCTGAAGAGTTTCAGGTTTGTAAGTAACAGGTGTCTCCCATTCCATAGGGAGATACACCTAGGAATATAACAGGCCACTCTACACTCCACTACTTACTACTGGTTTACTAACTCATTTCCTCAGGGGAGGAAGCACCCTATTTTTCCCCTTTCTTCTTACCTGCTGCCTATTCCAAAATTGTATTCAGGACTACCCTCTTTGCCTCAATAGTTTAAGAAGGAACCCCCTTTCTCTGTTCCCATTTGGAGAGACCTACAATATTCTCTGCTGGTGACTAGTTGAACACAGGTGTCTCATTCAGGGATAAAGATGAATAAGCCATAGCCTGAGAAATGTGTCTCAGGGTCAGCTTCATTACTAACAAAGGTAATAGATCTGTATCTGTTTGACACTTGAATCTATCTTTTAATTGGTTTTAAATTCAGATAATGAAGATAGTAGGTATTTATTAGCCCCACAAATACCCCAATAACATTGATTTTATACTTGACTCTTCAGCATTTGACATTTAAAAGACTGAATGAAACTATCAAAATAAAAAATAATAATTAATATTCTAAAAGTATTCACTTTAATGTATAGTGATTCAGTCTAAAATGGATATGCTTGTTTTAAAAGAATCAACTTTCCCCTTGATTATGAGACAAACCAATTTGAAAGTACTTTGCAAACCATTAAATTCTATAATTGGTAAGCTGCAATTAATATTTTAGAAATAATTAATTAATATAAAATTTATAGGAAAAATATATTTCTGTTTAGTGCGTTGGCCCTGACAGAAGTGGACTAACTCATGGACAGGGAGCACTATACTTTCCCAAAGATACCATAAGATAAGCATGTCATTGTTTTTAGGATTGCCTGAAATGACTGGATGTAAATAGCTTTGAAATAATGGATGTATCTAGAATTTAATATGGGTTCTTGCTTCTTAAAATATGTACAAAATATGTACTGGGAGTTTCTTTTAAATGTAGACTCTTAGAGCCTTACTCCAGACCCACTGAATCAGAATATGCATTTTTTTTCAAAATTCCCATGTGATTATATTTTTAGAAGTATTTGAGAAGCCTTGATAAAGGTCATACATGGTGAAATAAAATCACAGAAGTAAAGCAACACTACCTCTGGGCCATAAAGTATATATTTGGTAAAATATTTGTGCACCCCTAGCTGATCACCTTACTAATATCCCAACAGTGAATAAATTAAAATGTGCTCACTTTCTCTTATTCTACTCCCTGTATAGTATATGAGAAGCATATACTTCTTGTCATGAGGCTGTCTTTCAGAGTTCCCAGAAATCTCTAAACCATGGACTCATATTCAAGATAGATTTTTTCATTCTATTCTCTGCCTCCATGATTGTCTTCAAACATTATCAGCCTCTGAAATTAAGGAGAGCCAATTGCTCTTTATCAGGCCTTATGTCATGGCAAATAATATTCCACTGAATACACACACATTTCAGCCTGAAATACTGTAAATAATATAGATAATATATGTGGTTTGCTGATTATAGTCCTCAATTATTCCTTTTGTTTTTGTGTAATTAATAATGGTGCCCCATTTCCTTTTAAAGTTTCCTGGTTTGAGGGATAAATTCTATAGTCACTCTGTCTATAAATAAACCAAACAAGAATACCTGAATGATTGCCTAAAGATTGTCATCAGATAACTTAGTATCCTCAGGCTTAATTTTACAATACAAATAGAATTCTAGGGCAAGTTCTACTCCTGATATGTTTGAAATAGAAGGATTTTTTTGTGGAAACTTCATACTGTTTCTATAGCAGCTGGACATTTTATTTTATTTTATTTTTTTACATTCCACTAACAGTGGACAAGTGTCAAATTTTTCCACATCGTCACTAATTGTCTTTTTGGAAGGAATTGGGTAGATAATACCCATTGTAAAATGTAAAGTGACATCCCTTTTTTGATTTGCATGTCTCTGAAGTTGAGTGCCTTTACATATACCTGTTTGCCATTTGTACATCTTCCCTGAAGAAATCCATTCAAGTCCTTTTTTTCATTTGTTAATTGGGTTATTTATTTTGTGTTGTTATGTTGTAGGTGTTCTTTATATATTTTTGAAATTAACCCCTTATGAGATATATGGTTGGCAGATATTTTCTACCATTCTGTATGTTGTCTTTTCACTCTGTTTCTTTTGCTGTGCAGAAGCTTTATAGTTTGATGTGCCCCCACTTGCCTATTTTGTTTCTGCTGCCTGTGCTCTTGGTGTCAGATCCATGAGATCATTGCCAAGACCAACGTCACAAAGCTTTTTCTCTAGGAGTTTTATAGTTTCCAGGCCTACATCAGTCTTTCATCCATTTTTTAGTTGATTTTTGTATATGGTGTAAAAAAAGCACCACTATGTGACAGACATTGTGCTGTATCTTGTTTAGGACATGGAATCATTCCATGACACCTGACATTTCTCTATGTTCTCTACCTAGAGAGGAGGAGAACTAGACTAGAACATGAGGCTCCATGTCCATGGTTATTTTCATATTACTTACTGTAGATTTCTGGATATTTTTTTATGCTACCACCAGTATTCCTTGAAATTAAGGGAAAAGCTTTGTGACATTGGTTTTTCAGATATGGAACACAACCAAAAGACATAAGCTTTATGATTCCTTCAGGAGTCTGTTTTCTTTTCTTTTTTTTCAGTTTTTAAAAGAAGATTTATTTGAAAAGTTTCACTTAGCAGAATACACCTAAAAGGAAATCACAATACAAGGAAAAGTTTAAATCAAGGCCTTAGAATTTCATACAAACACCAAGACCAAAATCCTAATGTATGGTGTTGCGTCTCAAAGTTGCCCGTTAACTTAAAAAAAAAAAAAAAAAAAAAAAGCTTATGCTTACGTGCCTTAGAGATTATTAAATGAAACTAGAATTAACAAACATGCTAAATGTGTTTACTTTTAATTATAGACACAGCTCCTATATTGCGTTTTACAAAAAAGCATGTCTTTCAACATGCAACCCAACGGTGTTCAATGTAATGTGGTAGAAGAGCAACATTTAACATAATTCAACTGCTTTAACCTAAATACACTTGCTGCTTATTAAGTACATCCTACAACAGAAGTAGAGTAAAGCTGAAATTTGTTTAACAGTTCTAGTTTCCTCAGGTGTTACATCCTAGATGAATGTTTATGTTCAAAAATACTGAACCTTAAGTCTTTTTTTTTTAATTCTTTTTTATTTATTTATGATAGTTACAGAGAGAGAGAGAGAGAGAGAGAGAGGCGCAGAGACATAGGCAGAGGGAGAAGCAGGCTCCATGCACCATGGATCCTGGGTCTCCAGGATCGCGCCCTGGGCCAAAGGCAGGCACCAAACCGCTGCGCCACCCAGGGATCCCTGAACCTTAAGTCTTTAAAACAATCCTGATTGCCACTTAGAGTAAGCATCAATCACAAGCTTGTATTGCAAAACTGTTAAACTTTTTTCTCTAAAAAACGTTCACCAAGAGTCAGTGATCTGGATCAGTTACATTCCCCATCCACCATTCATACTGGACATGCTAGACATCCCTCTCATTCTGTTCACTCCCATAGATGCACAGCTTCCACTACTGTAGTAGCTGCTGCTCACTGCTCCTTGGCTACCTATGCAATGTTTGATTGAAAATCACTGGAGTTTTCCTTTAAAACTTGGTCATATCCACTCATGCTGCTCTGGTCGCCATAGCCACCTCCATAACCACCACTCAGCTGCTGACTGGCTGGGCCGCCATAACTGGACTGGTTTGACAAGTCCATGCCTCCCATCATTTGGCTACCATAAGCACCACCACTTGCTCCTGCTGTAGAATTCAAGAAGAGTTATACATATCTGTGTTGCATATTTGCTTTGTCTTTTGACATAGCTGCCACAGCATCTTCATGAATTGCAATAGCTCTCTAAGGTGATCCCCGCATATGTACACAATATCCTATTGTGCTCTGGAAAGTAGAGCCACCATCCCCATATCTGTGATCAGACATTCCTGAAAAACAGTAATTGAGGTCTCTTCCAAATCTAACAGACCCAAATCCATAGCCATCATTATAGACATTATAATCATCATAGCCTCCATAACCTCAACCATAAGCACCACGCCTCATCTGTTCAAAGCCAGCTCCCCTGCCAATGCTGTTATATACTCTCTGCCAGCTTCAGGTCTGTCATAGGGACCTGGCCGCTGCATGGCCATAAGCTTTTGTGGTGGATCATAGTGAGTTCTAACTTCAGCTCGATTGATCTTAAAGATTTCAATAGACCTATGCCCTATTCTTTGCTTGTGTTTCTTTAGAGCCTTTTCAGCTATTTCCTGTGAAGCAAACTGCACAAAGGCCTCCCCGTACTCCTCCCCTGGAAGTCCACCGGCAATGTTATCCAATTTGGCACAATTTCCAACCCTGAGAAGAACTGAACAATTTCTTCCTTGCTACATCCAAAAGGGAGTCCTCTAAGCCATACAAAGCAAAGCCATCATTGTCCATGTCAGTTCTATTTGGACCAGTATGCTTCAATACCCAATCCATTTCAACATTGTTTGACTTGAATACTTCAACATATCTGTGTCCCATAGTTTCTCTGTCTTTTTTCATAGCCAATTTGACTTCATCTTCTGATTCAAGTTCAACAAAAGCCTCTCCACTCCGTCTGCCTTCTCTGGTGTAGATGAGACGAATACCTTGAGCCCCATTTTGAATTTTGCAGTCAGAAAACACAACAAAACAAAACAAAACAAAAACGCTGTGCTTCATCCCCCAAACAAGACCAGGGCAAGCCCCAGACCTTCACCACGAACCCCTCTCCGTCTTCGGTGCCCAACATCATTGTCTCTTACTGAGTCCTGGTGCCGACACAGGCTGAACACACGATTTCCGTGTGGCTGAGAAGAAATTGGGAGTCTGTTTTCTTACAGAAATCTGTTGCAGGTTCCCAGAAACAGACTGAGATGGAGAGTAGAGCACAGGAAGCTTGTTAAGTGTGACCTTAAGATTGTCACCTGATTACAGGAAAGAAACAAGATTGGGAAGGGCAGAAAGCTGAAACAGAAAACTATCTTAGAAGACCTCACAGGAAGCTCTATAGCTGGGTTAGCCCATCAGAATGATCTTAGATTTATGCAAGATTGTTAGGCCCATGCATATTCCTTATCAGCCATCTAAACTCTCTGAACCTACGGTTTCTGACTTAAATTGTTGGGAGGGAGAAAAGAAGGACTGACAGGCCAACCAGAATGAAAGATCTTCTTCATGTTCCCTTCCAATGAGACATTTGTATGAACTAAGATAAGGCTGGATAGGAATGGTTTTACACAGTTCAATATGTATTGCTATTTCTAAATAAGAAGGAGTTCACACATGTAATGAAGTATGTCTACAAGTATTTTGGAAATTAATATTCATAATAGAGTGTTCTACTTGAAAGAGGCCCCAACATGAGACAGTTATGCCCCTACAAACTAACACTGTTCTCAAGTGGTTTCTAGTGATTAAAAAAATGTTAAAATTGGGCAATGAATCCCAGAGTATGCTTGACTTTCTAAAAATATTGACTATTTTCTTTTAAATAGTTTAGATAGTAAAATCTCTAATTTTCATGATTTTTAGTTCTACATCAAATCATAATTTTGGGAGAAATATCACAACTTGAGTAAATTGCAAAGGTAGAAAGGCAATATGATTTATTTCAACTCAAATAGAAAAAAATAACGTACCTCCAAGATGACAATCTAACAGAAGATGCATGCTGGAAGAGAGTTAATGTAATAAATCAGTTGCATAAAGAATTTTCTCTTTTGGTAAATAAATAATTGGTAAATCCTTTAGATTTGCAACACATGTGGGACTTACACTGCCATAGGCAGAGATTTAGAGCTGGCTGGTTTTGTACTTTATGCCAGGTGCCAGTGTTGGCAGGAAAATTTGGAGAAGGGATATAGAGAATTACTTGGCCATACTGTTGTTTAGCATAGAAGAGTTGTTATCCTGCACTGTTGCCATGGAGAAGTAACTGCCAAAACCTCAGTTCTCTTATCAATGATAAAACTACATTAGTTGGGCAGCCCCGTTGGCCCAGCAGTTTAATGCCACCTTCAGCCCAAGGTGTGATACTGGGGGCCCAGGATCGAGTCCCACAAGTCCCTGCATAGAGTCTGCTTCTCCTTCTGCCTGTGTCTCTGCCTCTCTCTCTCTCTCTGTCTCTCATGAATAAATAAATAAATAAATTCTTTAAAAAAAATAAATAAAATAAAACTATATTTCCTGTTATAGATGGTAAGGAAACATAAGTAAATCTAGATTGAAAATATCAGTTTTGGTTTTTTCTGTGATTATCTTCCATTACTACCTTTTTTCCATGAGTATAACTTCCAGGGTATATGTAATTATATACACTTAATGAGTTTAGAAGCCTCCTTTATCTGGTGCCAACACCACTGGTGGGAGAGCATTGTCTTTCCTCTCCTTTCTATCTCAGCTTGGAGATACATTCTGAAGTCATTATGCGACTTCTAATTTTTAAAAACTTCAATATTATAGGTAATTTATTTGTTCAATAGCACTGAATAATTGAAGGAACACATCACTTAGAATCAGAAATTTGAGGTTCAATGGCCCTTTACTAGCTACCCCTTAAAATTATCATTAATTCCCAGATATTTCCATATTCAAAATGGGAAAATACGTTTCTGAAAATTCACACCAGAAATAAAGGGATAATAGAAAAATGCATACAATACAGATCTCCTAGTACCCATCTATATAATTTTTCAGGTGACTTATAATCATTTTCTTCAGATGGATAATTTGCAAGATGGAAAAATCAACTTGATTTTAAGCAGATAAAACAAGTCCTAAAATGAAGTGACATGACTCAAAATGTTCCTTGAGTTTTGGCCTTAACTTCTGTGTGAAATGATGAATTTAATGGCAATTAGACAGAAACAAAGAAAAGCATTTCAGACACAATTATCAAGCTGCTAATATCCTCAGTGAAGCACAGCATGATTTGTTTCTGTTGCCTTGTTCCATTCTATTTGGCTAGAATCCCAGTTTATCCAGGCGTTCATGTATGGTTGAAATTAGTGAAAGTCTCATGCTTCCAGATTTTTTTTCAGTTCTTTGTCTAATATAACACCTGCTTTCTTACTGTTTTTCTTTTCAGATATCCAAAGCCTGAGAGCAAAGTATACTGGCTCATTCCTGTTCTGATTATTGAAGATCATTTTCCTTCCTGTTTTTCTCATCTTTGAGATTTCTTCACTATTAAACTTCCCTCTACATATCCCTTGTGTTTTGTTTTGTTTTGTTCCACAATTCTACAAGTGCTTAAAAATTAAAAAAAAAAATGTCTTGGCTCTAGCCATACCTATTAGAATTAATATTTCTTATCTTGGAAATAACTGAATAGAAATATTATCTAGAAATATTTATACTGCTAGAGTTATAGCTACTGAATGAAGACAAATACAGAATGGTGCATGTTCCACTTCTCTGCTTTTTCTATTTTCATCTTATTCTCTCTACCGTCATTCTACAAGGAGGAGACTTTTGCAAATGCAATAGCTTAACAGAATTCATTGCACTTAATTTAAAGGGGAAAAGGCCAACTGAGAAGAGAAAATTCTGTTAAATTTTTTTGTTATTTTCAAATATTTATGAGAATTTAAAAATTGTGTTTATTTTTTTGGTTCTTGCAACAAATATAAACAAATATAAATATTAAATATGGCCATATTCTAATACCAGTTTCAGAAATATTGAGATCAACTATACATAAAAATGATATCTGAAATTAAACATATAGAAAGCCTTCAAAAACAATGAGAAAAAGAAAATGAAGAAAAAATGACAAGCTAAAATTTTTAAAATTATATTATAAATTTGTTTTTGATCCATATGACATACAGACACATGCACACACACACACACACACACACAATCTCCACATTAGTGTGGTGCTACAAAAAGTAAAATACAAAAAATCAGTTTCAGTTCTTGCCCCGAAGGCATATAATTCAGATTTTCCAGACTCCCAGAACACAGAATACAGGTAAGTAGAAAAATCCATGTTAATGCTTTTCTTGTGTTGCTGTTGGCAGAGCTTCCCTAGCTGAGGGAGCAGACATTTAAATGTCCATATAAAATGCAAAAGAGACACAAAAAGAAATTTAAATGTGACTTGATACATTAAATTCTCAACATAATCCCAGCATTTTAGCCACCATCAATATCAATCACTCAAACAAGAGTTATGGCAAACTCAAGCCAAAGCTCCTTTTAAAAAAATGTTTTTAACTAGAAAACATTCTCTTTCATGGACTTGCAAGAGGGGCAGTATCAGTGGAAATGGATAGAAGCAGAAGGTATTCCATCAGAATGAATGCAAAGGAGAAAAGAGGAATACTTAAAAATAGATTTTGAAATTTAATCACCTCCAAGCATAGTATTTGTTAGGTCTTTAAAATGCAAAAGACACATGGTAGCATTTTGTTTTAAACTCAGCAAACTTAACAGGCTAATTTGGGACACCTGTCCCTACTACTATTTAACATAACAACATACAAGTGTGTGTGCAGAAACCTGAAAAGCTTAAGTATATTTAGCATAACAAACATTTTGTGAGATTCTAGGTACAGGTGTTATGGTTAAAAAAGACTTATAAATGTACGTGCAAAACCCTGACAGATGAGTAAGTAGAAACTGCAACAATCTTGTGCTGTTGGCAAATAAGAGAATATTACTAATTAATTACAATACCCACCATTTTCTCTTAACCTATAGATCTCCTTGGACAAAAATACAAAGTTAGCTTTGTAAATGGTAGGTGCTTAGAGCCATTGCTTCTGAATGTCAGGTGGTAGTCTCTGCTGCGATTATAAGTATCATTATAATAAATATTTTGATGCTCAGCTTTCCCTACATCATCCTTCACAGAAAAATGTCGCACAGATGCGACAATACAATAGGTACCTGTTTTATTGGCATTGCCCTTATTTCCCAACATGCATTCTAATCATACAACTACCATAAAATCTCTGGGTTTAACCAACAACTAGGTTGGAAGAGCAAACACCTGGATTCTAGCATGCACTTTCTTCTATTGTTTATTATAAATTACCCACAGCATTTTTTGCTCTGCAATATTTCCAAATAGCTAAGTCATTGAAGCATTTTGTTCACCACATATTTTGGCATTGTCACAGATTCCAAGGCTCTCTTCCATTTCCAAAAACTTTCACATATCTGTTCATCTGATTTGAAAACACATACAAGAGGCATCTGAGTGGCTCAGTTGATTAAGCATCCGACTCTTGATTTCAGCTTAGATCATGATCTCAGGGACGTGAAATTGGGCTCCACACTGAGCATGGAGCCTGTTTGGGATTCTCTCTCCCTCTTCCTCTCCCCTTTCTCCCTCCCCTGCTTTCTCGCTCTCTCTCATTAAAACAAAACAAAACACATATGAAAATGTGCAAGAAAAAATTCCAGCTAAAAGGCTTTTTAGAATAAACGTCTATACTACACACACATATCTATAAATGATTTAGCTACTTGTCATAATTCAACTCAGGGGTCTTTAGGTATTTTCAGTGCTAATTTGCTTAGTACACCTGAAGGAAGAGATAGATGTATTTATATCTTTCCTAAGTGGTTCTTTAAAACTATTAAGATGTCTTTAAAATAGAAACTGTAGGAGTTGGCATTTTAGAATTCATTCTGCCTTTCAGGTGACTTTTCTTTCACACAGTATTTGGAAAAACATATTTTCCCCAAAGGAATTTAAGGAAGTTGATGGCAGCTGTTAAAATAATAGTAATCCTCTGTCAATCAGAGGTTAGCAATATAATTAAATTCCATTCAAAAAGTATTTACAGTGGACCCAATTAGAGTAAAATGCTGAAATAAATTGGTATAATTTGCAAAACTTCATCAAATGGTAAATACGGTAGATATATACTGCCCTACTCACAAGCTTATGCATCTGTAATAGTGCTCACTACTAAAAAGGAAAAAAATAGAAAACGTGCATATTTCTGCATGTTGCATTGATTACAAATTTTAAGATTCAGCTTGGAAAAAAAATCAACTAATAGAGCATTTTTAAAAATCATATCAGAACTAAATAATCCATAAATTAAACTACCTTCTTAGATATAATTCAGCAATTAGGTAGGACCAATAAGGCCTTGATTAAGTAAGCCAATCATGGTATGGACTAGAAGCTCAATTTTTAATCAGTTATCTCTTTACCAAACAAATGATTTCACTGTGTGTTTTCCAAAGCCTCTTTTTACACTAACAGACATTAGTTATGCTTTAATTTTTTGCTGTCACATACTAAAACTTCTATCATAAGATATATTCCACTTTCTTTGGTTTATTGTTAAAAAATAATCAACTTCATTAAGCCTTATATGGCAAGGATTCTAATAGTCAAAAATCGTAAGTAGGACTATGAACCTCTAGCATTAGTCATCAGTATAGCTCTATAAAATTTTCTAGCTAATCTATCAAGCAAATTTAATTAATTTTCCGTTACTGTGTAAAATTGCCCCAAAATTCAGCAGTTGAAACAATGAACAATTATTAGCTCACATAGAGATCAGGAATCCTATAGTGATTTAATAGATGATCCTGATCCAGGAGGCTCTTTTATAAGATTTCTGTCAAGCTGTCAGCCAGGACTGCAGTCATATGAAAGTCTGACAGAGACTAGAGGATCTGCTTTCATTATAGCTCACTTATATGGTCAGTGGCTGGAGGACTCCGTTGTTTATCACTTGTGTTCCAGCATTGAGATATGCTACATGGCAACTGACTTTTCCCTAAGTAAGTGATGCAAAAGACAGATCAAGATGGAAACTACCATACCTTTCATAAATTAACTTCAAAAGTGACATACCATCAATCTGTCATGTTCTTCTGGTTACACATATCAACGCTAGGACAAGCTGGGAGTGAAATACACAGTGGTATGACGATAGGGAGGTGGGGGTCACTGGAGGTCATCCCAGAGGTAGGCAACTACACAGATGATCAGGATAACCACATATTACTTGATATCTGAAAACTAAAATAAATTCTGTAAAAGTACTCTCCAGTTGGACAACCAGAGCTAGTCTAACACACCAGCTTAAAGGCCACTTTTTAAAAAAACAAGTATAGTATGCATCATTCTATTACTCTTTCTTTGATCACCTATTATTTCCAGAGCCCCTGTTCTATCTGTTGCCCAAAGCAACCAGGGGGACTACATAATGTTATTCAATTTGAGTAGTTCTGGATATTTAATATCTCTCCCTCTCCCATCCAAGACAGAAATTCTAAGTACAATACAAAGGTCCCCATGTTTTATTTCCCATGTCTCATTCTACCATAGCTAGGGCCCACATTCCAGGTTTAAACCCTCCAAACAGGCATTCCCTATGCCAGTCTTTGAATATTAAAATTTATATTCGCTTGTTTTGCCCATTATCATTCCTCCAGCACCACTAATTTTTTTTAAGTGCTATCTGATCTTTTTTTTTAAAATTTTTTTTTATTTATTTATGATAGTCACACAGAGAGAGAGAGAGGCAGAGACACAGGCAGAGGGAGAAGCAGGCTCCATGCACCGGGAGCCCGATGTGGGATTCGATCCCGGGTCTCCAGGATCGCGCCCTGGGCCAAAGGCAGGCGCTAAACCGCTGCGCCACCGAGGGATCCCAGCACCACTAATTATATGCATATGTATGTATTAGACCTTTTTTTAAGGTCTCTAAAATATGTATGTGGCCAAATAATTATTTTTTTAGTAAAAGAATCATCAACTGGTGTCCATGACATTCAGCATTCTCACATATCTTAGAAGGGAATAACTTTATAAACACATATGGAGTCACATGTGAGACAGAACCTTGCAAAATTATTATGCTGCCCTATAGGCTGTAAAATGTGTTCTAAATTAGCAATCAAAATTTGGGAAATGTCCAACCAAATAGCCAAAAGATAGCCAAAGCAATCTTGAGAAAAAAGAAAGCTGGAGGTATTGGGCTCCTGGATTTCAAACTATACTGCAGGGTTTGGCAATCAAAACAGTATGGTATTGGCACAAAGCCAGACACATAGATCAGTGAAACAGAATAGAGACTCCAAAAATACTTATGTGGTCAATTAATTTAAAACAAAAGAGCAAGAATATACAATGATGAAAAGGCAGTCTCTTCAAAAATTATATTGGAAAAACTTGACAGCTACATGCAAAAGAATGAAACTGGAATACTTTCTTACGCCATCTACAAAAATAAACCCCAAATGGATTAAAGACTTGAATGTAAAATCTGAAACCATAAAACTCCTAGGCAAGAGGCAATAAGCTCTTTGACATAGGTCTTAGCAATATTTTTTTTAGCAATATATATATTTTTAATCTATCTCCTCAGACAAGGACAACAAAAGCAGAAATAAACAGATGGGACTACTTCAAATTAAAAAGCTTTTTCACAGCAAAGGAAACCATCAACAAAATTAAAAAGCAACCTACTGAATTGAAGGACATTCACAAATGCTATATCTAATAAGGGGTTACATCTAAAATATATAAATAACTCAGAATCCAATAACAAATAGCCAAACAATTTAATTAAAAGCTGAACAAAGGACCTGAATAGACATTTTCCCAAGGACAACATACAGATGTTTAACAGACTCACGAAAAGATGCTCAATGTAATTAACCATCAGAGAAATACAAATCAAAATCTTGCCATTTGTGACTACATGGATGGATCTAGAGGGCATTATGCTAAGTGAAACATATCTGACAAAGACAAATACTGTATGTTTTTACATATATGTAAAATCTACAAAATGAAAGAAATAAAACAAAACAAACAGAGTGATAGATACAGAGGACAAACTGATGGTTGCCAGGGACAGGGGTAGATGAATAGGGGAATAAAATTAAGAGGTACAATCTTCCAGTTATAAATAGGCAATACACTGGGATGTAATGAACTGCACAGGGAATATAATCAATAATATTGTCACTTTGAACGGTGACCGATGGTAACTTGACTTATTGCAGTGATCATTTCATAATGTATGTAAATATAAAATCATGTTGTATACTTGAAACAAATACAATATTGTATGTCAATTCTTCTTCATTTTGAAAAGATAAGGAAAAACAAAAACTGTGTTACTATTACATATCTCTGTTCATCCAGCAAAACTTTTTAACTCAAAAATGTTTGAAAAATTTGCTCCCATACATAGAGTAAAAGAGGAAACAAAAAATGGAAGTGGAATTATACGTAAATATATACTTAAGGGAAATATGTGTACTTACTCCCATGATTCTGGGCTCTACTGGATTCCAGGAAATGTTTCAAAAATGCTCATTGAATTGCATTGATTGATTGTTATTGTTATTACATTGGTTTAGAAGCTGAGATTGCCTTTTAGCCAATGCAGCTTCTCATACAATTAGGTCAAAAGGCAAAAAGAGATATTTATGTAGACTGCCATGATTAATACTCACTATCAGGGGAGTATTACATAATTGAATGAAGAATATGAATAAAACTCAGGTGATCCTCTAAAGTACCCACTAATAGAACTACATGGAGTACAAATGTTACTGCAATTTATACAGGTAGGATCGTCAAAATCACAGATTCTCATTGAGAAAAGTATAGATCATACTGTGGGTACAAAAGCCTGACAAGTTGAGGTACTGCCTTAAAGCCAGAAGAATCTGCAGTGGGTGATTGAGGAGGTAATTTGTAAATATGTACCATAGCTTCCTGTTTAGTTTTAAACACCAAGGACTGTAGCCTTTGTCCATTTTTAATTCCTTTCTAGTGTTTATATTTATTTCTATATTGTAGGTAGCAAACTTTCTTACATAGAAATGAATTCGGAGTCATAGAAAGACATTGGATCAAGAGTTTGATAGAGGTTGGATTCAGTATTGAATTATGAGGAAATTTAGGATTTCCTAGAAAGTCTGTACTTAGAATAGAATGTAAAAACTGATCAAATTTTAGGTCCTCTTCCTTTGGAAATGGAATGTGCTTTAGTAGTGTAAGAAACCCTTGAATTATGTCCCGTGGAATCAATTGTTTTCCAAGTATAAAAAGAGGAATACATGCAGATAGTGGTGAAAAAAATTCATTATAGTAGATAATTGTCACTCATTGAGTAGCTATAATTTAAATAGATTAAATTTAGAATTCCTAGTTTTATTGTGTATCTGGTGGGAGGCAAGTCCCCATCCTACATCCACAGTCTAAAAGGTCCCTGACACATGAGCTTGGGTTGGTGAATCAGGTCTTCCTTACTTAGGCACTGAATATTAGGAGAGAATCACAAATTTCAAGAGAAGTTAGAGGTTACTCAAGTTGACAGAGTCAGAGTTTCAATGGTGGCATTTGCAAGAAGTTGTAGAATTGAGTTTCCAGTGATGTCCAGAGTGGCATCCATAAGTTTATTTCAGTAGCCTGTGGTCTCCTAACCAAGTACCTTGTTACTGTTCATTTTTTTCAGTCTTGTTTTCCAAATTCACCCTAGGTTAATTTTATATTATCTCAAGTGGTTTCCATTTACATGCTACATTTCTGTTTTTGAAACAAACTGCAAGGAATTTGAGAGATGCCCTCTAAATTTAGATATAACAAGTATACATTTGCCCTAGATGAAGCTTCTGAATATAAAGATGAAAAAGTCAACAATCTACTGAAGAAATGAGAAAGTTGAAATGCTCAGTTTACATTGCACCAATTGTGAAGTAAATATGAGTTTGGAAATTCTATGTCATATTCATTTTATGATATAATATAGGAAAATATTATGATCGTGTATTTCATCTTGAGTCTATCCTAAACTGCCAATACCTTATGGAATAGTTGGTAGAAGTTGCAGCAGCATATGAATATTGAATACTGCAGTTAGATAAATACTATGGCTGTTCAAATTTGAAAAGATTTCCTATGGTTCTTTGTTGGATCAAGAGCCAACTTTTCAGACTCCCAGTGGCTCACTCCCAGATAAATTGTACTCATCTTATTAATGTGACAGGACATGGAAAACAGCTATACCAAAAGATCAGACCCCCCCAAAAATGTTTTGCTATTTTGTCAAATAAATACAAAAATAAATAAATAAATAAATAAATAAATAAATAAATAAATAAATAAATAAATAAGACTCGAGACACCTGGTTGGCTCAATGGTTGAGCATTTGCCTTTGGCTCAGGGTATGACCCCAGATTCCCAGATTGAGTCCTGCTTCAGGCTCCTTACATGGAGACTGCTTCTCCTCCTCTGCTTGTGTTTCTGCCTCTCTTTCTGTGTTTCTCATGAATAAATAAAATCTTTTTAAAAAAATGACTCATTTCAGTTGCTTTTTCTGAGGTCTCTTGTATTTCCCATCTATTCTTGATCTATAAATATTATTGGGTTCCTAGCTTACCTATGGGCCCAATTTTTATTTATACTTCATTCCTATATGATCACATCTAGTTTCATGGCTTTAGATAACATCAATATGCCAATTCTTCCCAAATTTCTCTCTAAACCTAAGCTTTTCCTTGAACTCCAAACTCATATATACAACAGTATACTATTAGGTGACAGAACCACATGAAATTGATGGCATTCAAGTGTTTTTAGCTTATAAAAAAAAAGAAAAGAAAAGAAAAGAAAAGAAAAGACAATTTTATATGATTCAAACTAATTTATATCTTCACTTGTATGCTGTATAGTAATCTCATATTTAACATTTAACACAACTGATAACTTTGTACCTCTTTAACTCCTTGTCAAAACTACATCTAACCCAGGTTTTTCATCTCAGTAAATGGCAAAAAATTTCACACGGTTGCTCAGGATTAAAACCAAAGACACTTTCGGTGGTCTTAACACTCCCTATTTTTTGTTCTACTTCCAGCATATCCTGTAGCCACTTCTTTCCTTTTCAAAGACTAAAATCCTGTTAAAGGTATCATGATGTCCTACCTTGGCTACTATTATGTTCTCCTGACTAGTCTATCTCTACATTCCATCACTTTTAGAAGTCCTGTTCTAGTAGCAGAAGAGTTTCCAAAATGTGAATTACATTATGCTTATCTCGTGCTTAACACAATTAACATATCAGATTCATATAATAAAATGTTGATAATGTATCACACTCTGTAAAGTCTTACATATTCTGGATCCAGCTTATTTTTGTGACCTCATCCAGCATCACTCTTCCCTTTTCCTCATGACATTCCATTCACACTGGTTTCTTTGCCCCCAACATGACGACCTTGCTTTTCCCTTAGTGTATTAGAGGAGCTCTCATCTCAGTTTTCCTATAGCTCTTTGTCACTTAGTTTCCAGTTCAAAAGTCACATCCTCAAAAAAGACCCTAATAATCCTATCTATCCAAAGTAACTTCCTTTAGGGAGAATCACTCTCTTCCATTACCAACATTTTCTTTTCTTCACAGCACATTCTATGAAATTTTCTAGAATATTCTTACTTGTTTATTGCCTGTTTTTCCCTATCCCCTCGTATGTTCCAGAAATAAAAAAATTTACTTTATAATTAGGACTTTGCCTATTTTGGGGATCCCTGGGTGGCGCAGCGGTTTGGCGCCTGCCTTTGGCCCAGGGCACGATCCTGGAGACCCGGGATCGAATCCCATATCGGGCTCCCGGTGCATGGAGCCTGCTTCTCCCTCTGCCTGTGTCTCTGTCTCTCTCTCTCTCTCTGTGACTATCATAAATTAAAAAAAAAAAAAAAAGACTTTGCCTATTTTTATTGCTACTATAAACTTTACATAGTGTTCCAGGTATCTGGTAGTCAAACTATAAACGTGTTGAAAGAATGAAGAAAATGTATTCTGTGAACTGCTGAAACAAATTGAGATTATATTCATTTCTTAAGTGGGTCATGCACTGATCCATGGAGAACTCTTTAAAGCACTATATTCTGAAAAATTATAGAAATATTTTATGACTTTTTTAGAATTTCAGAATATTTTATAAATTTATCGTATTTTTAGGAGGATGAATTACTCTTTAAGTTATTGTGGATACACTTAAAATATACAAATCTAGATGAGCTATTGCTTAACTTCCTTAAGAAAGAGTTTGGCATCAAGAATTGAGTTAAAGTTATAAAAGACATGGTGCTTCTCCACAAATATCAGAGAGATGGCAGTGGAATCCTGGACTCCTGTCCTGAAAGGTCATCTGCCCTGGGAATATTCTGGTATCAATGTCAGTTGAGCACAGCAGATGGGTACTATGCAGAAAAGAGTTTCTTTGGCAGACTTGAGACTGCTGTTCTTAGAAAAAGCCTTGCTCATAAGGTAGGTCCTTGGCTGGCATCTGGTAACTTGGTTTTGGGAGTATTTCCAGTCAACAACTAATTGATTAGGGCAGCTCATGGTGCCTAGATTACTTGAGCAAGCAATGGAGTTTAATCCTAAACACCTACTTTCCTTCTGGGAGTCTGGAATTTTGCTATATGCTAAAAAGAATTTTGCTAAATGCTTATGTGATTAGTCCCCAATAAAAGTTTGAGTGCTGAGTCTCTAATGGGTATTTATAGTAGACAATATTTCACATATGTTGTTGCAGTGTTGTTGATGGGAGAAGAGTTCACTCTGCATGACCCCTCATAGGCAGAAAAGAGCATAAGGAAGCCCACACAGGGATTTATGGGAGATAGCTGTAAAAAGGCCTTGCAATTACACAAAGTGGGTTAAAAGAGCGTAAGGCAGAAAGCTGTCTCTCAGGTGGAAAGCCACCCTCCAGGGCAAAAGTGCCCAAGATTAGCCAGGAACACAACAGAGACACTTAAAACCTAACCTCTGACTAGAATGCTTGTCTCACTAGCTTTGTTGTCACAGATTGCAATCTCCAGGAGATGAATGCCCGCCACCTATTGTTAGCTAAACTTAGTATATGTTAATGATTGCCTTGTGATCCTTGCCTCAAGGACCTACCCCTGATTTTGTCAGGAAACCTGAGTGAATACAAGTAATGGCAAAGCCTTCCCTGGGGCTCTTGTCCATTAATGACATTAACCTCTCTTGTTCTCATTTCTGCCTTTGTTCTGCTTGCTTGCTGGATGGGGGAGAACTTCTCAGGCTTCAATGGCCTGCAACAGGGATTCATCCAGATTCCACCTGTGTCTTTTTTCCTTTATGGTCTAGCGGTGTATCCTGACAGCATCACTATTTCATTTAACCACAAATTAAACTAAACAAAAAAAAAATAAATAAAAGACGTGGTGCTTGTTTGGTCTTGCTTTCTAGTGTTAGTATTAGTATTAGTATTATTAGTTTAGTGTTAGTATTCTGGGGTAACTCATAAACATAAGTTGCTGCATCTGACCCCTCCTACTACTATGAGAGAAGCATGATGTTTATTGAGAATTTTGGAGTTAGTAAGTAACAAATACATCATTTGGACTTGCCAGTACAACTCTTTTACCAAAGTTGGACGTGAGAGTTATTCTTATTATCTCTTGTGATACACCAGTGAAATTTTTACCCTCTGTCCTTAAGTACACAAAACTTTGGGCTCTGCAACACAGTTATTAGCTCCCATGGGAGAATCCTTTCACCAGGGAACTCAACAATGGTTTCCAATACATTGCAATTTGAATTTGTCACCTGACCACTTTAGGTTCCTAATGATAGTGAATCAAAAATTAAAGAATCTTACTCTCCCAGGTGAGATATTTAGAGCTACTGTACTCTTAGGAAATTAGGTTTCTACTTTATAATAGTAAAAAGAGGATTATGTTTGGAATGTAGGCAATACCTTGGAGTGCCTTTTGGTACTCCTATGTCCTGTACTTAAAGGTAATTTGAACCTATAACAACCCTAATTCAGTGTGACTGCTAATGGCCCAGAACCTTCAGGAATGAAGGTATGGTCTCCCCATCAAACAGGAAAACACATCCAGCCAATGTAATAACTGAGGGCAGAGTCATGAATGGTTAGGAAAAGAAGATAATTATAAAAACTGGCTATGGCCACATGAATAATTGCAGAAACAAGGACTACAATAGTTATTTGTATTTTTCCTTATATCAGTATAAGCATATTTGATCATGTATCAAATATTTACTTCTTTTTCTTTCCCACTCCCCTCTTGTCAAACACAAGAAATGTTCATCAATGCTGGCCTCCTATCTCAAAATTTGAGTTATAAGAAATCAAGAGGAATGTGGTTCAGCTAGGAGAGGAATATATTTTACACCGAGATGGTTAAAATAATTTTTATCCTCTTTGGGGAAAGATTAGCATGTTTTTTTTTTATTGTTATGAGATATAGTTGCATCATTAAAGATGAAGCATCACTTTGTTATTACCTTTGTTTGGAAATTTTGTATAGCTTATTTATTTATTTATTTATCTAATGATCTTAAGTATTTAATTGCTTTCTGAGGTACCTTTTTGGTGTGACACTTTTTTTTGTATATATTTTTTTATTGGAGTTTGATTTGCCAACATATAGCATTAACACCCAGTGCACATCCTGTCAAGTGCCCCCCTCAGTGCCTGTCACCCAGTCCTCCCAACCCCCCGCCCACCTCCCTTTCCACCACACCTTGTTCGTTTCCCAGAGTTAGGAGTCTCTCATGTTCTGTCACCCTCACTGATATTTCCCACTCATTTTCTCTCCTTTCCCCTTTATTCCCTTTCACTATTTTTTATATTCCCCAAATGAATGAGACCATATAATGTTTGTCCTTCTCTGATTGACTTACTTCACTCAGCATAATACCCTCCAGTTCCATCCACGTTGAAGCAAATAGTATAGTTTAAAATAGTGTATATATTGAAAAAAATAAATAAAATAAATAAAATAAAATAGTGTATATATCAGCCAAAATGACAAGGAATTGATTATGGGAGCTTTAAATTATGTTGATTTAGCTTAGGTAGAACTGTCTCCCTTCTGAATTCCTGTCTCTTCATAGTTCTGGGATAAGGTTGGCCTAACCTGGAGAAATTTGCAGAAGATTCAGAAGGCAAAGTGAAACCACAGCATGTTAATGCTTAGCAAGTGAGGTTAAGTGCTGCTACATACAAGGTATATCAAGATTATGTTGACATGCCTTGTAGATCTGGTAAAGCAGCCAAGTTGCAGGTGCTTTACTTCCTATCAGATATCTCCTTTCAGTTTCTCCAAATCCTGGAAGCAGGTTTTTTTTTTTTTTTTTAAGATTTATTTATTTATTCATTCAGAGAGAGCAAGAGAGAGGCAGAGACAAAGGCAGAGGGAGAAGCAGGCTCCATGCAGGAAGCCTGATGTGGGACTCGATCCCGGGTCTCAAGGATCACTCCCCAGGCTGCAGGCGGCACTAAACCGCTGTGCCACCGGGGCTGCCCTGGAAGCAGTTTTTGTAAAGTGTCATGTTCAAGTGCATCAGCAATTTTACTGGTTGTCTAAATCATCAACATTAGGAGTTTAACCTCAAATTTCCAGCTCACTTTTGCATATTCCAATTTGCCATTACTCTTCCTTCACTTCATGTCATATCCATTTTTTTCCCAAACTGTGGGACATTTTGAGACTTTAGAAATAGCAGCGGATGCATGGGCTACTCTTATGTAGACTTCATCAATACCCACAGTCCCATAAGATTTCTTACTGGCTTTGTTTCTTTGATTAAAAGAGCTTGATACAGGCTGACTGGCTACACCTGAGTGGCAGCATGGTGGCCCATTGTCCAGGCCATTAAAGTAGCAGAATAAATCTCATAAAGGCAGGCAGCACTAGAATCTAGGATCTGCACATTGGGATGGGAAAAGCTGTCTAGCACTGAAAATCCTAAGCAAGAAGGTAAGAAAAGAGTTCAACAGAGTAGACCAGAGGTGTCATGCCAGTCACCTCTGAAAGTGGAAGAAGATGATTCTGGCAGAGAAGAAATACCTGGACAGCAAGGATGGCCCTCCTCATCAGGTATTGGTGGTGCCCCTGCACAACAGGATTTCCTTGACAGATGACTTTAGTTGTTTCAAGATAAGGACACTGGAACAGTACACTTGAATGAATGGGAAAACACCACTAGCTCTTTGCTATTAGGCACTCCTTAAAACATCAGTGATTTTTCACATTTACGAGGTCAGGGGATCTGCACACTATGTTAGACATGGCTAAAGTGGTACATACCATCCTTTTCCTCCTCCATCCACTAGAAGGCTGGGGCAGCACTGGGAATTACTGTCTTTCCTGCCTCTTTGTTCAAGGCCTTCCCACCTATACACTAGCTCTCCAGGGGATTTTTGGCCTCCGAATGAAGAAACAAATAGATGTCAGAAAGAAGCTAAGTAAAGCAATAGAGAAGCACTTTCCTGATGACAAACTTCTATTGGACGCTCAACAAGAGGTAAAGATGCTACTCAGGCAGCTGGATAACCAAAAGCAATGACATCTTTCCTTTCCAGATTGACAGGCCTAACCTGTTTACACATGCTGCTGATGCCCAGTGAAAAGAAAAACTTGGTAAGCACCTTGAAAAATCTCAGGCTCTATTCATGAGCAGGCTCTGAATGTGACTAACTTGCTGCATATTACTGGACAAGATTATATCCAGATGAAACAGATAGATGCCCCTATGGACCATTTCCCTTTAAATCCTAGAGTGGTCAAATTCCAAAAGGCCCTAGCAGTGGCAATGGAGATTTGCACTAGGATACTATAGCTGGTATGGAGGAAGACCTTAAGGTCCTAACAAAGGCAGACCCTGGTAGACAAGAATCTTTGTAAACAGAAGCTATCCCAGATTTGATGGAAGAGGAGAAAACTTGGCCCACTGAGGGGGAGCTAAGCAAGGCAAAATTACTTCTTGAAGGAAAATTCCAAGGTGGTAAAGAAGATTCCCAAAGGGATATCAAATTAGCAACCTGAATAGATTTTGGATGAGGATGGTCTAAGTGGTGGGGAAGATGAATATGATGATATGGAACATGAGAATTTTATTGAGGAAGCATCTCAGAATAAAGGTAGTGAAGATAAATGGAGGAAGAATGTGAAATGGACTATAGGAGAGTCTGTCATCTTCAGAGGATCCTGAGAAAAACCTTCCTCAAGATTAAGCTCTCATCTTTTATTTTCGGAGCTTTAGTAATATTAGGAAATGCATTTTTAAAGAAACTAAGGGGGAAAAAAGATGAAGGAACTGTGGTTGGTTGATATGTCATACTTCATGTCTGAAGTTCCTGTGTCAGTGGTTGAGTACTTCAAGCAAAGAGAACTGTTGATTTCATTTTCATTACTACCTGATGAGCAGAAGATGTCAATATTGAATATGGTAGTGAGCTGGAACTCTGGCAACACTAAGCCAATGGAAGCTAGAGTAGCTGATCTTCCATTGTGGGTTCAGGCACTTCCAAGCCTCACCTTTATTATCTCAGCACACTGTGGCAGATAAACACCATTTTCAGAGACTTCTTATCTGCTGACAGGGCCTTGGTGGTGACATTATATGGCCCAATCACTTTTTCTCCTGCATCTGTGCTGCTTTTCCAATATAATAGCAATGGGAGGCCCAGCTTCATCACCATTGGCTTCTATTGTCAGTGAATCCAGACAGAATGGTCATCAAGAGAGTTATTTTGAGTGGTCATCCTTTCAAAACGTTTGCTAAGATAGCAGTAGTGCATTACATGTTCTTCAACAGAGAAATGTGTTAGGATTAAAACCAGTGGAACTGAAAACAAAGTGGGGCCACAGGGGATATATCAAGGAGCCTTTAAGTACTCATGGCACCTGAAGTGCAGTTTTGATGGGAAGCTAAAATCCCAGGACACAGTACTGATGAACCTCTATAAACCAGTTTTCCCCAAATGGATTTATGATCTGGATGTACCAGAACCAGTACTGTGGGTGAAAAGTGAGATTTCTTCAGCAGTGCTAGAAGAGGACATGGAGCAAATAGCAAACTATTATCTCACTGAAACCTCTACTTTCCATTACGATTTTGAAAGCTTTTTAAGAGGGGAAAATATAAAGTTGAATTAACCAGAAAACAAAATTTCTGAGTGTCTGCGGACACTGAATCCCTCCCATCTGTTCTGTGCAAATTAAACAGAAACAGATTGATAAAGAGCTGGCCTTTTAGCCCACTTCACCCAAGTTAGGGAGGTTAAGTCTACATTTCCACCACTGAGCAGAGCACAGTACTAAGATACTAAGATGCTTTACTTCCGGAGAAACTGAAAATGCTGAGACAGCAGAGCAACCCCTGCAACACCAGTTCGATAAACAGTTCCATACTCTACCACACCAGCTGGGTTGCATACTGTTGCTATGGAGGGAAGTAAGAATTAGTGAAATGAGAGAAAGGGAAAGAGCCTAGTTGGCTGGCCTTTACAATTTAAGGACATAGTCTGAATTGTCTTCTTGGCCATATGTATGTGTTTGCCAATGAAGGACGGCTTTTTTTTTTTTTTTTTTTTCCCATCCTAACTCTGCTTCTACTCTTGAGACAGTTGTCTGAATACATCTGGGGCACCCTCCCACCTTATTCTTTCAGCACATGTGGCAGATAAACATAAATTTCAGAGATTTCCTGTCTGCTGATGTAGCCTTGGTGGTGACAATATATGGCCCAATTGCTTTTCCTCCTGCATCTGTGCTTCTTTTAAAATAGAATAGCGATGGAATACACAGCTTTATTGCCATAGACCATCAATTGTCAGTGGATCCAGACAGAATGGTCTTCCAGAGAATTGTTTTGAGTGATTACACCTGTGGTATGGACTACCCTTGTGAGAATGATCCAAAAAAGAGGACTGTGAAGGCCCTGGGACTGGAATTAGGTCCTTTTCAGTAGGTAACTGTGGGATTCCAGGATCCACAGCATGATCTAAAATGGATATATGTGTTGGTACATTCCCTGAATCCACAGATTCCCATTTAAGAGGAACAGTGCAGCCACAGGAAGACCAGACTAGAACCATTTAAAGTATTTATCTCAAGGAAATTTGTGTGTATATGTTGGGGGCGGGGGGGTCTTATAGCAGTAATAGTTTGAGAACTGTCCAGAAGGCCATAATGGTTGGAGTGGAATAAGCAAGAAAATGTGGTAGATAAGGTCAGAAAAAAGGAGGAGCTGGGGCAGCCCAGGTGGCTCAGCGGTTTAGTGCAGCCTTTGGCCCAGAGCGTGATCCTGGAGGCCCGAGATAGAGTCCGGTGTTGGGCTCCCTGCATAGAGCCTGCTTCTCCCTCTGCCTGTATCTCTGCCTCTCTCTCTCTCTCTCTCTCTCTCTCACTGTTTCTCATGAATAAATAAATAAAAATCTTAAAAAAAAAAAAAAAAGGAGCTAGATAACAATTGTCAGTGGTTCTCAACCCAGATGCCCATCAAGATCACTGGGGGGCTTTTAAGAAATACTCTTCCATGTCACTAACTTTACAAATTCCAATTCAGTTGATCTGGGGTAAGGTCCAGTCACAAACCATTTAAAAAGTAGCCTAGATGACTTCAATGCAGTCAGCTTTGGAGACCACATACATAGGCACCTGGCTTCCTCTCTGAGATAGGAAGCTAGTGGAGAATTTGGGGCAGAAGCGTGTCATAATGTTATTTGCATTTCAAGAGAAAAAAGGTGCATTGAGTTGCTATAGAGAGATCAGTTAAGAGGTTACCGAAATAATGCAAGAAAGAGATTATGGTGCTCTGGACCAAAGTGGCGTCCCTAGAAATGATAACTCATATATGTGTGCTACTATTTATAACAAGTCTAGATAATTCTAACGTAATAAGCTCTATTTAAGTTACTGCCTAAAAAAAATAATACATACAGCAGAGCCTCAAGTTTATTCACTATCTAGTTTACAATTCAAGTAAGTTTTTTAAATCATTTTTAATGACAAAAATAACATAGTAAAACAAGATTGTTTTCCAGACGGCAACTGATTTTCACTCTTTCCAAAACTATGGTTAAGTTAGTAAAAACCCCATTCTTAGGTAAATTGTCTTGCAGCCATTTTTTCAGCATACATCAAGAATACCATTAACTTTTTAAAAAATTAAATTCAATTAGCCAACATATAGTACATCATTAGTTTTTAAGGATTTATCATAGGAAAAGCATATACTCATTAATTTGAGAAGAAAACTAGGGCAGGTGGGATAATTTAAGAAGCCATGTTGAGGTATAACATTATTTTTTAAATGCAGTAACTAACATTATTCACCTATAGATGTGTTTCTCTGTGCTACTTGGTTCATGTGTTAATCTTGCTTATTATGTGTGATTGTATTGAACTCACCGTCAGGAAAAAAAAAAGGAAAAAAAAAACTGGAAAAATACCTGAATACATAATATGCAACATTTAACTTCATACTTTTATAAACCTGAATATGATATGATGTATTTTAATCTCCTCATATTCACTCCATTGGTAGGGAATGGATTCATGCCCTAATGCTATAAAGATGACCAAGTACATGACACTCGAGTCTGGACAGATGGAATTGACAGCAGTTTATTAGTCACATATATTCACCGTCTAGTGAAGAACATACTCCATGCCATGTAGGGCCACATGGTAGTTGCATATGAGAATAGAGTGAATAGCCAGGGCTGTGGGAAGCAGGTTTTGTAGTATCAAGAGAGAGAAGTGCCCCTGGTTCCTTGGGAAGATGTGATTGGCTTATTTGTATAATTCTGTGAACTGCTAGGAAACTGAAACCTGCTACAAAGGGAAAAGCAGACACTGTACATGGTCTCTGAGAAAAGGAAGTTTGTTTAGCTAAGTAACCTTATATATGGTTGCAGATGGAGTGGAAAACTTATGGTTTTAATATTTGAGACCCTCCCCATATTACCAGATGTCAAAGCAGCATGTGATTTTAATTTTAGGCTTCATATATAAGCCAAAGGAAAAAAACAATATATACTATCTTTAGGACTTTTTCTTTTTCTTTCTTTTTTTTTTTTTATTGATGTTTGATTTGCCAAAATATAGTATAACACCCAGTGTTCATCCCATCAAGTGCCCCTCCTCAGTGCCCATCACCCGGTTAACCCATCCCCCTGCCCACCTCCCCTTCCACTACCCTTTGTTCATTTCCCAGAGTTAGGAGTCTCATGTTTTGGCACCCTCTCTAATTTTTTCCATTCATTTTCCCTCCTTTCCCTTATAATACTTTTCACTATTTCTTGTATTCCACATATGAGTGAAACCATCTGACGATTGTACTTCTCCGATGGACTTACTTCACTCAGCATAATACCCTCCAGTTCCATCCATGTCAAAGCAAATTGTGGGTATTTGTCCTTTCTAATGTCTATAATATTCCATTGTATATATAGACCACATCTTCTTTTAGAAATTTTTCTTTTTCTTTTTATTGATGGTACATGACAAGGTAGGGCTCCCCAAGCCCCTCCCCTTCCTCCAGGTCTGTGATGTAAATTGGAGGTCAGGAGATTCTCAGTGTGTTGGAGGATTAAGTTGGGGCAGGGACTCCCCAGCAGTTGAGAGCCTCTCTCTTCCTCTTGTTCTTGCTGGGACTGGTGGTCCAGGAGGCTTTTACTCCTTGGAGGCCATGTGGACCATGAGGTCCACCACCTGGTTTCTGTAGCTGAATTCATTATCATACCAGGAAATGAGCTTGACAAAGTGGTCATTGAGGGCAATGCTAGCCCTGGCGACAAAGTTGGAAGAGTGGATGTCACTGTTGAAGTCGCAGGAGACAACCTGGTCCTCAGTGTAGCCCAGGATGTCTTGAGGGGCCCTCCAATCCCTGCTTCACCACCTTCTAGATGTTGTCATATTTGGCAGTTTTCTTCAGGCGGCAGGTCAGATCCACAACTGACATGTTAGGGGTGGGGACACGGAAGGCCATGCCAGTGAGCTTCCTGTTCAGCTCAGGGATGACCTTGTCCACAGCCTTGGTGGCACCAGTGGAAGCAAGAATGATATTCTGGGCATCCCCTCAGCCATCAGGCAACAGCTTCCCAGAGGGGCCATCCGCAGTCTTCTGGGTGACAGTGACGGCATGGAAGGTGGTCATGAGGCCCTCCACGATGCCAAAGTGGTTATGGATGACTTTGGCTAGAGGAGCTAAGCAGTTGGTGGTACAGGGGGACATTGCTGACAATCTTGAGAGAGTTATCATACTTCTTGTGGTTCACACCCATCACAAACATGGGGGCATCAACAAAAGGACCAGAGATGATGGTCCTCTTGGCCCCTCCCTTCAAGTGAGCTCCAGCCTTCTCCATGGTGGTGAAGACCCCAGGGGACTCTACAACATACTCAGCACCAGCATCACCCCATTTGATGTTGGTGGGATCTCACTCCTGGAAGATGGAGATGGACTTCCCATTGATGACAAGTTTCCCATTCTCAGCCTTGACCATGCTGTGGAATTTGCTGTGGGTAGAATCATACTGGAACATGTACACCATGTAGCAGAGGTCAATGAAGGGCTCATTGCTGGCGACAATATCCACTTTGCCAGAGTTAAAAGCAACCCTGGTGACCAGGCGCCCAATACGGCCAAATCTGTTCACTCTGACCTTCACCATTGGGTCTCGGGGACTTGGCTGGCACTGCACAGAACATGCAGCTGTCTGTCAAAATGGGGAGGAGCCTAGGACTTTTTCTAAGGCCCTCTAAAAGAATATGCTTCTGATAGCCACACATGGAGCAGAATGTGGTAGAACTGCCTAGACCCATGAACAAAAAATAAATACCCAACATATATCTCTGATTTTGTGTGTGTGTGTGGTAATCATTCACCACTTAACAGAAACCAGTACAGAAATTCATAAGTTTTTGACATGAATAATAGATGATTGTGAAAAATAAGAATAATCTATGAAGCTCACATATGGATTTCTGATCATATAGATTTAATTTTTCTGAGAAGTGAACATTTCTATCTTATTCTAAGATAAGTCCCATGCTATTACACTCTCCTTGTTACATCTTATTTTTCTTAGAGTATGGATATAGTTTGTCATTAAATTTCAACTATTTGTATATTGCTTTTATATTTATGATAAATAAACATTTCTAAAAGACTTGTGTTGATTCTTTAGGATGGTTCTCATATTTATATGTCAATGTTCTCCAGAGAAAGAGAATTAGTTCATAGAATTATGGAGGTGGGCATTCCCCAAGCTTAGGACAGGGTTAGTTAGCAAACTGGAGGCCTAGGAATGCTGATAATTTAGTTCTAATCTGAATGTTGTCAGATTCCAGACGCAAGAAGAACTGATGTTTCAATCTGAGTCCAAAAGCAGAGTGAAGAAGAAGGTAATGTTTCAGTTCAAAGGCAATCAAGCAAGAATTATCTCTTATTCGAGGAAGGATTAACCTTTTTGTACTATTCAAGCCTTGAACTGATTTGGTGTGTCCCACCCATATAAACGAAGGCAATTTACTCTACTCAGTCCACCAATCTAACTGTTAATCTCTCTAAAAACACCCTCAGAGAAACATTAAGAATTATGTTTGACCAAATATATGGGCATCCCTTCAATTTGGCACATAAAATTAACTATCATTAATTATGTGAACCAAAATGTATTTGAAATAGTTCTCAATGTATCACCATGATACAGAGTAATGATAGATTAGTGTACAATTCAAGTGCATTCAGAAGGCAGATAACTAAAAATCACATATTCTTATTATAAGTTCCTGAATCATAGATTTCAGTTAATATACAGGAAATTAGAAATAGAGCTAAGTAATCTAAATTTTGCTTGTCCATTATGGCCATTGATTCATTTTTACCAAATTATGTATTATCAAAAGTGGTATAATAATTTCTTTTGGTGTTACAACTTATCCTCAAGAACTTTATTTTGCAGGACGCCTGGGTGGCTCAGCAGTTGAGCATCTATCTTTGGCTCAGGGCATGATCCTGGGGTTTCAGGACTGAGTCCCACATTGGGCTCCCTGCATGGAGCCTGCTTCTCCCTCTGCCTATGTCTCTGCCTCTCTCTCTCTGTCTCTCATGAATAAATAAATAAAATCTTTAAAAAAAAGAACTTCATTTTGCATGTTAAGATCAATTGACCTTATATAACATATCATAAGAAAAAAGTTTATGAGTAATATGTCATAAGAAAGAAAAAAGGCTATTGGATTTTAAACATGGTAAATAAATAGGTTAAATTAAAATATAGCTTATAGAAGATATATAAATTACCAACAGATGCATTGAAAGATGTTCAACATCACTCATCATCAGGCAAATACAAAACAAGACTACAATGACATATCACTTCACATCTGTCAGAATGACTAAATAAAAAACACAAGAAACAAGTGTTGGTGAGGATGTGGAGAAACAGGAACCCCCATGTACTCCTGGTTGGAGTGCAAACTGGTGCAGCCACTATGGAAAACAGTACGGCGGTTCCTCAAAAAGTTAAAAACAGAACTATCTTATGATCCAGTAATCACACTACTGGGTACTTACCTCAAAAATACAAATACACTAATTTAGAGTTGTACATGCACCCCTATGTTTATTGCAGCATTATTTATAATAGCCAAATTATGGAAGCAGCCCAGGCATCCATCAAAGGTGAATGGATAAAGAAGATGTGGCATATATACACAATGAAATATTGCTCAGCTATAAAAGGAATAGAAACATTGTCATTTGCAACAACATGGATGGAGCTAGAGAGTATAATGCTAAGTGAAATAAGTCAGAGAAAAACAAATACCATGTGATTTCACTCATCTGCAGAATTTAACAAACAAAACAAATAAACAAAGGAAAATAAAGAGAGAAGGACAAAACAAGAAACAAACACTTACCTATAGAAAACAAATGAATGGTTACCAGAGTGGGGGATGGGTAAAAATAGGTGATGGGGATTAAAGAGCGTACTTATGATGAGCACTGAGTAACGTTTAGAATTGTTGAATCACTATATTTTACATCTGAAATGAATATAACACAGTATGTTAACCATACTGGAATTATAATAGAAAACAATAAATATAAAAAAGAAATAGAGCTTTTTAAAAAAAAAAAAAAAAGATTTTATTCATTCACGAGAGACACAGAGAGAGAGAGAGAGAGGCAGAGATATAGGCAGAGGGAGAAGCAGGCTCCATGCACCGGGAGCCCGAAATGGGATTCGATCCCAGGTCTCCAGAATCGCGCCCTGGGCCAAAGGCAGGTGCCAAACCGCTGCGCCACCCAGGGATCCCAGAAATACAGCTTTTATTCAAGTCATCTCCACCTTAAAAGCTTACCTTGATAATACAATAACCAAATTATGATTATAATAAAATTTCATAATTTTCTATGAGATCCAACATATTAATTAAATTAACTATTATAATGAAGATGAATGGATAAAACTTAAAATATTTGAAAATAAATATGTGATCAAAATACACATAGAGAGATATTTATCATATCAATATCTAAAACAGTAAAACTTTAGAAATTTTTAAATATTCATTTGTCAGTAAGATATATTACAAATGCAGCATATTCATAGTATTGATTCCTAAGTGACATATCAGGGCTATGCAATATGATGACACAGAATTTGAATCTATAAAATGGCATGAGAAAATATTTAAATATAATTCATTTTGTAATTTTAAGTGCTAAAAGCAGTCTTACATGTGTACTATTGTTATTATACTACAAAATAATAAAAAGTGTAAAAAAAATTTTTTTAAATCTGGGAAGAAGTCAAACTATATTTTAAAAGTAAATATTTCTAGGAGCAGCTGGCTGGTTCAGACAGTATGGCATGCAGCTCTAGATCTCAGAGTTGTGAGTTTAAGCCCCATGTTTGGTGAAGAGATTACTTTTTTAAAAAAAGTAAATATTTCCTGATTATGGGCTTGTGGGGTGATCTGTATATTTACTTTCTTTTGACATGTGTGTTTTCCAAGTGTATAAATTGCTCACAATAATTATTAACACTAACATGATTGTTTTTGTAATACATGCTATCAGCCTGTTCATAAAGAAAAGTCAAGATAATAAAGTCACAATTAATTTTACACTGATGTTAAGAGGAATAAAGAAATCTGCATATAAACCCAATAGCCATTTGTGTTTTGTTTATTTTCTTCTAATACACAGGAGAAAGCAGGATAAACTTCAATTGAAACTTCAGTAAATCTAATGTTCTCATTTCTAAGACAATTTTATTGAAGTAATAATAGTTATTCATTCTATAATGAAAATAATGCCATTGTTTTTGGAAATATAGCTGAATAAACATGCATAAATAATTTTAAGTGATAGAATTATACATGTTTTACACTCCTGAGGGAATAAATACTCTCTTTCAAGAAATTTATGGGGATTCTTTGTAAGAAACCTGAAGAAATTTTTAATTCAAGGAAGTAGTGTTGGAAACAGCATAATCAGTTGCATTTAAAATAGTAGAATAATCTAATGATTACAAACTGAACAAAAAAATAAGATCAATCCCCTTTTCATCGGTGTTTGATTACATTTCCATCTGACCAAGTTTTCTGACAATATTTTATTTTATTTTATTTTATTTTATTTGACAATATTTTAATATGTCACAAAACTTCCCATTGATTGCGACATAGACATGGGCCAAGTCCTACTGAAACTAAAGATTCAGTAGGGATGATGACAGATGACATCAATTGAAGATTTTATGTATCTTTACCATGTTTTATAGATGGTTGCTGAAGGCAATTGTGTCACATTTGCTGGTGAAATAACAAGAGAGAGAGAAGATGATTTTGTAGTGTGTTTGCAAAGGGAGAGGAAGAGTGAGTAAAGCATGATCAATGTTCTAAGCCGAGGGCAAATGCATTATAACCATGAGGAATTTGGAAAGTTGAAGGAACTGAATGAGAACCAGTGCTAGCAGAACCCAGGCAGTAAGAAACCCAACCATACAGGGTCATGGAAGCCAGCAGAGATATGAGTCTTTATAGCTAAGAATATTGGAAATGGCATGATTCAATCTGAATTTTTAAAAGACAACTTTCAATGCACTGCAACAAACAGTTTGGGAAAAAAACAAGAACAAAGTATCAATTGGGAATGTGTAGACAGAAACTTGGACTTGATTGTAGAGCTGGAGAAGATTGAAGAGGTTCAAGGAATATTCATGCAGTATGATCAAATAAATTTGAATATAGATTTCTTTTGAGAGCTGGGAATAAAAGGGGTTCTGGCTTATTAAACAGGGAGGATATTGCTCCTATTTATTAAAAATTAAGTTTGGGATTGATAGATTGGAAGTGGCCAGTCTGTGAATTTTGAGATTTTTGAATTGAACTAAACTTTTTATTTTTTAGTATAATGAGTAGGTTAATAACAGTAGATTAATTTTATAGAATATTTAGAAGAAATACCCATTATTGGTGTGGAAAAAATTAAAAACCATGCATATATAAGTATAATCATCCTATATTAATGCCAAAGTGTCCTGATGTAATAGCTATAAAACAAAACTATACTGCATTAATTAATAAAGCATATGTAATATAATGTGTTATAAGCATATAGAATAAAATGTGTTTAATAATCTATTTTTATGGGTTTATTCTCATACATCACAGGTGCCCTTCATCATAAACATACAGAAATAGGAAACATTTAACAAATTTATGGTCTCTAAATAGCTAATATCTTTTATAAGGGAAAAAGCTGTGATCACTAAGTATGGACTATGTTTTAGTGGTGGTACATACCCATTTTTTTCTCCCACTCTAGTTGGAGAAAAATCACAGCCACTTAGCCTCATTTATTGTTTGTTATGAAAAGCAAGAAAATAATTGTGTTTTGATTAATAATTATCTCTTAAGTGTGTACAAATGAGGTGAAAAACAGTAGGATAGAAAAGCACAGCATGTCTAATTGAGAAAACTGCATGATTGGCAATATCATGTTATACCAGGAGACAGACTAAAATCAATTTAGTTGAAAATCAAAGAACTGACTACTCAAGAGTAACAATGCATAAGACTAACATCTTAGTCAATAATGTTTCCTGGGAAGAGCAAAAACACAAAACAGTTATATTTTCACTTCTGAAAAGTTCAAAAGGTGATAAAAATTGGAGCAATAGACAATAAATTGTACAAGAAAGCCTGGGAATTAGATCAATGTTCACATAAAATTCATCTGAAAAATATAAATTCATAGTCTTGGATGGAAAATATTTTTCAATACAATTTTGATGTGACTAGATCAGGTCACATCAAAATCTTGGCCTATCTTGTTTAGTCTAAGAAGATCTGTACGAGTTTCTTATATAATTTGGATATTAATTCCTTATCAGATATATGGTTCACAAATACTCCCATTACATAGGTTTGCCTTTTAACTTCTGTTGATCATTTTCTGTGTAGAAGCTCTTTATTTTGCTGTATTCCCACTTATTTAATTTTTATTTTATTTCCTGTTCTTTGGTGTCAACAAAAATTGAGAACACTAATATCAAGAAGTCTTTTTCCCCTGTGTCTTATTTTTCTTTATGGTTTCAGATCTTACATTTAAGTCTTAATTCATTTTGAGGGGATTTTTATGTATGCTGTAAGATATGGGTCCAATTTCATTATTTGCTTGTGGATATCTGGTTTTCCCAACACTGTTTATTGAAAAGACTATTCTTTCCCCATTGGATGTTTTTGGCACTCTTGTTAAAGATCAGTTGACTGTCAACACATTTTTTTTTTTTTATTTCTGTACTCTCTGTTCTATTGGTCTATATTTCTGTTTTAATTACTATAGCTTTGCAGCATAGTTTGAAATCAGGAAGGGTGAGGCTTTCAGCTTTGTTCTTAAGATTTCTTTGGCTCTTCAGCATCTTTTGTGGCTTATTCAAATTTTAGAATTTTTTTTTTCTATTTCTGTACAGAATGTCATAGGGGTTTTGATCCAGATTATATTGAATCTGTAGATCACATTGTTTGGGTAGGATGATCATTTTAACAATATTAATTCTACCAATCCATGAATATAGGATATCTTTCCATTGATCTGTCTTCTTTAATTTCCTTCTTCTATGTTTTATGAATTTAGTGTGCAAATCTATCACCTATTTGCTTCAGGTTTTTCATAAGTATTTTATTTTTTTGGTTGCTATTTTAAATGAGATTTTCTTTTATTTTCCTTTCTTTTTTTTAAGATTTTATTTATTTATTCATGAGAGACACACAGAGAGAGGCAGAGACACAGGCAGGGCAGAGGGAGAAGCAGGCTCCATTCAAGGAGCCTGATGCGGGACTCGATCCTCGGTCTCCAGGATCATGCCCTGTGCTGAAGGCAGACGCTCAACCTGTTGTGCCCAAGATTATGAATCAGAAAACCACCAAAGAGCCGACACTGATGCAAGCGCACAAGGGTTTATTAGCAAGCTCGAGCTTGGGTCCAAGTATACCCGACACAGCAGAGCAGGGAGTTGGACCCCAAGGTGGGTTTCAGCTGGGTTTTTATGTGCTGGTCTAGGGGATTTCCAGAAGGGGTGGAGGGATTTCTTAAGCTCTGTTCTCATTCCGATTTGGGACTTTCAAGGGCATTGAGCTCTATTCTTATTCTAATACAGGGCTTCCTGCCAAGGGCGTTAAGCACAGGAGCCTGAGATGGCTGTACTTGTGCTAACGCTGAACTTGAGGTGGAATGGCCTTAATTTTCTCTGCCTCCATAAACCGCTGAACCACCGAGGCTTCCCGAGATTTTCTTAATATCATTTCCAAGTAGTTATTTTTTAGTGCATAGAAATACCACTGATTTCAGCATGCAAATCAATGTGACATACCACATTAACAGGCCTGAAAGATGAAAACTACATAATTCAATAGAGGCAGAAAAAGTATTTGACAAAATTCAACATCCATTCATGATAAAATGTCCCAACAAAATATGTATAGAAAGAACATTACTAAACGCAATGAAGTCCATATATGTAAAACCTAGGGCTAACATTATAGTCAATGAGGAAAAACTGAAAACTTTTTCTCAAGGTCCAGTACAAGGCAAGGATGCTCACTCCTACCACATCTATTCGATATAGTGCTAGAAGTTTTAGCCAGAACAATTAGACAAGAAAGAGAAATAAAATATCCACATTGAGGAGGAAAAAAGAAAATTACCTGTTTGCAGATGGCATAATCACATATGTAGAAAACCCCAAAGCTTCAACAACAATAACAAATTTAGAACTAACAAATTCAGTCAAGTTGCAGGATAGAAAAATCAATATAAAAAATTAATGGCATTTCTTTTCTCTACTTTTAAATGCTGAAGTGAGTCAGTCCTCAGAACTCTTTTCTCCTGGATCTACATTCACTGCCTAGAAGCTTTTGTTGAGGCCTTACCTCAAACTTCATCTCCTATTAAATTTTAGAAATTAGTATCACTGTTCACTAGATTGTGTAATATCATGAAGTCTACCTTGACACCTTTTCCCTTCCAAATTATATTTATTCAGCAAAACTAGGATTCTACCTTTGAAACATAACTGTGTTAATAGATTTCATTTTACTTTGTTGTTCCATATTTTTTCTTAAATCTTTGCTTATTTCCAACCTTTCAGCAAATTTTCATTTCTTTCTTGCTCTTTGAATTAAGTGCTCCTCAAATGTTACTTTAGGCACACCTTTAATATTCCTTTGAACATTCTTCCCTGCTCTCTTGTAATATCAAACGACTATGTTCTCATAGTCCTTGAATCTATATCTTCAAGGCAAACCTATCCACCTAAGATATATGTCCATTCTCCTTCTGAGACTGTCTTCTTTTGTATTTTATTCATAGTTAAAAATGACACAATATCCAAAACCTATTGAGTATTTATGCACTTGGCACTAATTTAAATGCCTTACTCTATTATCTCCTGCAACAACCAGCTAACCCTGTGACTTGTACCTATCAACATCCCTACTTGACAAACAAGATGCAGACAGGTTAAGTAACACACCCAGAATCCACAGCTAGTAATTGACAGTCCTAGATAATAAACCCAGAAATTAGTCCCCAGGAAAAACATGCACACAATAGGCCCTCTTAAAATATGAACAAAAATCAATTCATCTTCTCTCCCCAGCCCAGTCCACTTTTTCTCCAGAACTCATTATCACTACAACAATCTTCACGGTTGTTTTAGCTAAGAAAAATGGACTGCATTCTCCTCACACTCACCCTATTTTCTCTCAATCCATAAGCTACCATATTACCATGGTAATGGTAATGAATGCCTATTTGTTATTTAAACGTATGCACTTGTCTTCATCTCTCTTGCTCTTTCCAAAGTCAGACAACTATCATTTTTTTTTAATTTTCACAATCTTTCAACCAATCTCCTGACATCAGAGTAGACCACCTACTATCCCTTTTGTAAACTCAGTCAAAATAATTTTAATAAAATATTCCCATGTCTCAGCTTTTTACATTTCAATGGATGTGCTCTCTAAATAAAGTTAAAAAAAGGAACAAATGTAGTTTATTAGGTCTGCATGTTCTGATTCAATTTTAATTCTCCAGCCCCTTACTATTTAGTTTCCTATCCTCAAGAAAGAAGGGCATGGTTTATTTTTTTTCTACTTGGCAAGCTTTCTGTTACCTATGCCTTTGGTTCTGCAATTTTTTCCCCTCTGCCTGAAACACTTGATACTCTTACTTTGTCTGGTTGAAGTTTATCATACTCAAATTTCACTTTAGAAATTGCTTTCATCAGGAAACGTCCTTGACCATCTCCCACCCCAATCATGGGTAGGTAAACAGGCTCTTCTAACACCTAATAATCTCCTCTCTACTTGGCCATAATTCATAGTTTATTTTCTGTAACTCTTATTGGACTGCAATCTTAAGGAGGCAAGAGCAATGTCAGTTTTGTTCAAGTATACAAGTATTTTCATGGCCTAAGCATTCCTTAAATATTGAGTGGGTAAATACATAAATGAGTAAATGATATTTACTTGATTATATATTATTATCTTTAAAACTTCCTTAAATAACTATACCACACAAGCACCCACACATAACTTTCCTAACTAAATTTATTTTGTCTTGACATCTTATGAATTCTAATTATTGTCCTTTCCAGATGCCTTTTCACTTCTGACATAATAGTTTAGGAATGATGTATCTTCTTCAATACAAATATATACTAAAAATATTCTGGGGGAGGAGGGGCAAGATGGCGGAGGATTAGGGTCCCCAAATCACCTGTCCCCAACAAATTACCTAGATAACCTTCAAATCATCCTGAAAATCTACGAATTCGGCCTGAGATGTAAAGAGAGACCAGCTGGAATGCTACAGTGAGAGGAGTTCACGCTTCTATCAAGGTAGGAAGACGGGAAAAGAAATAAGAAACATCGCTCTCGCCTTTTGGCTAAGTCAGTGAGAAATAAGAACAAAAGGCCTCCGAGGGGGAGGGGCCCCGCGAGGAGCCGGGCTGAGGCCGGGGCGAGTGTCCCCAGGACAGGAGAGCCCCGTCCCGGAGGAGCAGGAGCTGCACCAACCTTCCCGGGCGGGCAGAAAGGGGCTCGCAGGGAGTTGGAGCAGGACCCAGGAGGGCGGGGATGCCCTCGGGCTCCCGGGGACACTAACAGGCACCTGCAAGCGCAGGAGAGTGCGCCGAGCTCCCTAAGGGCTGCAGCACGCACCGGAGCAGCTCGGAGGGGCTCGGGAGCGGCTCCAGGGAGGGGCTGCGGGGCGGGAGCGCAAATCCAACAACGCAGGCCCGGAGCACAGGGCGCCGGGACACAGCCCAGGATCCGGCCTCCCCCCGGGACAGGCAGAGGCCGGGAGGGCCCAGGACAGCAAGGACGCTCCTGCCCCGAGCTGAGCAGATCAGCGGCCCCGCCCCGGAGCCTCCAGGCCCTGCGGACGGACGGAGAACCGAGAGCCCCGAGCCCCGTAGTTCCTGCGGAGGCTGAATCCAGGCTTCCAGAGTTGCCATAGCAACTGCGGCTGATCCTCCTGAGACCTCACAGGGTAAACAACCCCCGCTGAGCCCTGCAGCAGGCAGGGGCAGAGCAGCTCCCCCAAGTGCTAACACCTGAAAATCAGCACAACAGGCCCCTCCCCCAGAAGACCAGCTGGACGGACCAGTTCCAGGGGAAGTCAAGGGACTTAAACTCTACAGAAATACTCCCCCGTGTTTTTTTTTTTTTTTCTTTTCTTTTTTCTTTTCTTTTTGATTTCTGATTGCTTCCCCCACCCCCTTTTTTTTTCACCTTTCTTTCTTTTTCTTTCCCTCTTTCTTCTCTTCTTTCCTTTTTCTTTTCTTTTTCTTTTTTCTTTTTCTCTTTTCTTTCCTTCTCTCTCTTTCTCTCATTTTCCCAATACAACTTGTTTTTGGCCACTCCGCACTGAGCAAAATGACTAGAAGGAAAACCTCACCTCAAAAGAAAGAATCAGAAACAGCCCTCTCTCCCACAGAGCTACAAAATCTGGATTACACTTCAATGTCAGAAAGCCAATTCAGAAGCACTATTATACAGCTACTGGTGGCTCTAGAAAAAAGCATTAAGGACTCACGAGACTTCATGACTGCAGAATTTAGATCCAATCAGGCAGAAATTAAAAATCAACTGAATGAGATGCAATCCAAACTAGAAGTCCTAACGACGAGGGTTAACGAGGTGGAAGAACGAGTGAGTGACATAGAAGACAAGTTAATGGCAAAGAGGGAAACTGAGGAAAAAAGAGATAAACAATTAAAGAACCATGAAGACAGATTAAGGGAAATAAATGACACTCTAAGGAAGAAAAATCTACGTTTAATTGGGGTTCCCGAGGGCGCCGAAAGGGACAGAGGGCCAGAATATGTATTTGAACAAATCCTAGCTGAAAACTTTCCCAATCTGGGAAGGGAAACAGGCATTCAGATCCAGGAAATAGAGAGATCCCCCCTAAAATCAATAAAAACCGTTCAACACCTCGACATCTAATAGTGAAGCTTGCAAATTCCAAAGATAAAGAGAAGATCCTTAAAGCAGCAAGAGACAAGAAGTCCCTGACTTTCATGGGGAGGAATATTAGGGTAACAGCAGACCTCTCCACAGAGACCTGGCAGGCCAGAAAGGGCTGGCAGGATATATTCAGGGTCCTAAATGAGAAGAACATGCAACCAAGAATACTTTATCCAGCAAGGCTCTCATTCAAAATGGAAGGAGAGATAAAGAGCTTCCAAGACAGGCAGGAACTGAAAGAATATGTGACCTCCAAACCAGCTCTGCAAGAAATTTTAAGGGGGACTCTTAAAATTCCCCTTTAAGAAGAAGTTCAGTGGAACAATCCACAAAAACAAGGACTAAATAGATATCATGATGACACTAAACTCATATCTGTCAATAGTAACTCTGAACGTGAACGGGCTTAATGACCCCATCAAAAGGCACAGGGTTTCAGACTGGATAAAAAAGCAGGACCCATCTATTTGCTGTCTACAAGAGACTCATTTTAGACAGAAGGACACCTACAACCTGAAAATAAAAGGTTGGAGAACCATTTACCATTCAAATGGTTCTCAAAAGAAAGCAGGGGTAGCCATCCTTATATCAGATAAACTAAAATTCACTCCGAAGACAGTAGTGAGAGACGAAGAGGGACACTATATCATACTTAAAGGATCTATCCAACAAGAGGACTTAACAATCCTCAATATATATGCCCCGAATGTGGGAGCTGCCAAATACTTAAACGAATTATTAACCAAAGTAAAGAAATACTTAGATAATAATACACTTATACTTGGTGACTTCAATCTAGCTCTCTCTACCCTCGATAGGTCTTCTAAACACAACATCTCCAAAGAAACGAGAGCTTTAAATGATACACTGGACCAGATAGATTTCACAGATATCTACAGAACTTTACATCCAAACTCAACTGAATACACATTCTTCTCAAGTGCACATGGAACTTTTTCCAGAATAGACCACATACTGGGTCACAAATCGGGTCTGAACCGATACCAAAAGATTGGGATCGTCCCCTGCATATTCTCAGACCATAACGCCTTGAAATTAGAACTCAATCACAAGAAGAAGTTTGGAAGGACCTCAACACTGAGGTTAAGGACCATCCTGCTAAAAGATAAAAGGGTCAACCAGGAAATTAAGGAAGAATTAAAAAGATTCATGGAAACTAATGAGAATGAAGATACAACTGTTCAAAATCTTTGGGATGCAGCAAAAGCAGTCCTGAGGGGGAAATACATCGCAATACAAGCATCCATTCAAAAACTGGAAAGAACTCAAATACAAAAGCTAACCTTACACATAAAGGAGCTAGAGAAGAAGCAGCAAATCGACCCGACGCCCAGCAGAAGAAGAGAGTTAATTAAAATTCGAGCAGAACTCAACGAAATTGAGACCAGAAGAACTGTGGAACAGATCAATAGAACCAGGAGTTGGTTCTTTGAAAGAATTAATAAGATAGATAAACCATTAGCCAACCTTATTAAAAAGAAGAGAGAGAAGACTCAAATTAATAAAATCATGAATGAGAAAGGAGAGATCACTACCAACACCAAGGAAATACAAACGATTTTAAAAACATATTATGAACAGCTCTACGCCAATAAATTAGGCAATCTAGAAGAAATGGACGCATTCCTGGAAAGCCACAAACTACCAAAACTGGAGCAGGAAGAAATAGAAAACCTGAACAGGCCAATAACCAGGGAGGAAATTGAAGCAGTCATCAAAAACCTCCCAAGACACAAGAGTCCAGGGCCAGATGGCTTCCCAGGGGAATTCTATCAAACGTTTAAAGAAGAAATCATACCTATTCTACTAAAGCTGTTTGGAAAGATAGAAAGAGATGGAGTACTTCCAAACTCATTCTATGAGGCCAGCATCACCTTAATTCCAAAACCAGACAAAGACCCCACCAAAAAGGAGAATTACAGACCAATATCCCTGATGAACATGGATGCAAAAATTCTCAACAAGATACTAGCCAATAGGATCCAACAACACATTAAGAAAATTATTCACCATGACCAAGTAGGATTTATCCCCGGGATGCAAGGCTGGTTCAACACTCGTAAAACAATCAATGTGATTCATCATATCAGCAAGAGAAAAACCAAGAACCATATGATCCTCTCATTAGATGCAGAGAAAGCATTTGACAAAATACAGCATCCATTCCTGATCAAAACTCTTCAGAGTGTAGGGATAGAGGGAACTTTCCTCGATATCTTAAAAGCCATCTACGAAAAGCCCACAGCAAATATCATTCTCAATGGGGAAGCACTGGGAGCCTTTCCCCTAAGATCAGGAACCAGACAGGGATGTCCACTCTCACCACTGCTATTCAACATAGTATTGGAAGTCCTAGCCTCAGCAATCAGACAACAAAAAGACATTAAAGGCATTCAAATTGGCAAAGAAGAAGTCAAACTCTCCCTCTTCGCTGATGACATGATACTCTACATAGAAAACCCAAAAGCCTCCACCCCAAGATTGCTAGAACTCATACAGCAATTTGGTAGCGTGGCAGGATACAAAATCAATGCCCAGAAATCAATGGCATTCCTATACACTAACAATGAGACTGAAGAAAGAGAAATTAAGGAGTCAATCCCATTTACAATTGCACCCAAAAGCATAAGATACCTAGGAATAAACCTAACCAAAGAGGTAAAGGATCTATACCCTAAAAACTATAGAACACTTCTGAAAGAAATTGAGGAAGACACAAAGAGATGGAAAAATATTCCATGCTCATGGATTGGCAGAATTAATATTGTGAAAATGTCAATGCTACCCAGGGCAATTTACACGTTCAATGCAATCCCTATCAAAATACCATGGACTTTCTTCAGAGACTTAGAACAAATTATTTTAAGATTTGTGTGGAATCAGAAAAGACCCCGAATAGCCAGGGGAATTTTAAAAAAGAAAACCATAGCTGGGGGCATCACAATGCCAGATTTCAGGTTGTACTACAAAGCTGTGGTCATCAAGACAGTGTGGTACTGGCACAAAAACAGACACATAGACCAATGGAACAGAATAGAGAATCCAGAAATGGACCCTGAACTTTATGGTCAACTAATATTCGACAAAGGAGGAAAGACGATCCACTGGAAGAAAGACAGTCTCTTCAATAAATGGTGCTGGGAAAATTGGTCATCCACATGCAGAAGAATGAAACTAGACCACTCTCTTGCACCATACACAAAGATAAACTCAAAATGGATGAAAGATTTAAATGTGAGACAAGACTCCATCAAAATCCTAGAGGAGAACACAGGCAACACCCTTTTTGAACTTGGCCACAGTAACTTCTTGCAAGATACATCCACGAAAACAAAAGAAACAAAAGCAAAAATGAACTATTGGGACTTCATCAAGATAAGAAGCTTTTGCACAGCAAAGGATACAGTCAACAAAACTCAAAGACAACCTACAGAATGGGAGAAGATATTTGCAAATAACATATCAGATAAAGGGCTAGTTTCCAAAATCTATAAAGAACTTATTAAACTCAACACCAAAGAAACAAACAATCCAATCATGAAATGGGCAAAAGACATGAAGAGAAATCTCACAGAGGAAGACATAGACATGGCCAACATGCACATGAGAAAATGCTCTGCATCACTTGCCATCAGGGAAATACAAATCAAAACCACAATGAGATACCACCTCACACCAGTGAGAATGGGGAAAATTAACAAGGCAGGAAACAACAAATGTTGGAGAGGATGCGGAGAAAAGGGAACCCTCTTACACTGTTGGTGGGAATGTGAACTGGTGCAGCCACTCTGGAAAACTGTGTGGAGGTTCCTCAAAGAATTAAAAATAGACCTGCCCTACGACCCAGCAATTGCACTGTTAGGGATTTACCCCGAAGATTCAGATGCAATGAAACGCCGGGGCACCTGCACCCCGATGTTTCTAGCAGCCATGTCCACAATAGCCAAACTGTGGAAGGAGCCTCGGTGCCCATCGAAAGATGAATGGATAAAGAAGATGTGGTTTATGTATACAATGGAATATTACTCAGCCATTAGAAACAACAAATACCCACCATTTGCTTCAACGTGGATGGAACTGGAGGGTATTATGCTGAGTGAAGTAAGTCAATCGGAGAAGGACAAACAGTGTATGTTCTCACTCATTTGGGGAATATGAATAATAGTGAAGGGGAATATAAGGGAAGGGAGAAGAAATGTGTGGGAGATATCAGAAAGGGACACAGAACATAAAGACTTCTAACTCTGGGAAATGAACTAGGGGTGGTGGAAGGGGAGGAGGGCGGGGGGTGGGGGTGAATGGGTGACGGGCACGGAGGGGGACACTTGACGGGATGAGCACTGGGTGTTATTCTGTATGTTGGTAAATTGAACACCAATAAAAATTAATTTATAAAAAAAAGAAATAAATAAATAAATAAAAATATTCTGAAGTGAGGTCACAATTTAGGCATTTAAATATTACATTATAAAGTACAAGTTAAATAATTATTTAATAAATTAATGTTGCTTCTCTTCTGTTGTGTATCTCCGAGGTGAGCTGTTTATGAAATCCAGCCAACTGGAGGGTTACTGACTTATGTCATGACTTTCCATGAAACATTGTCAGTTCAATTTTTCATCTTTCTATTCTCATCTTCCTCCATAGGCTACTGATCTTGAATCAAACTTATCTGAAATTCAAACATAATGAAAATGGGAATTGATGAATGAAAACTGGTCACAACCATCAATTTAGGTCCTAAGCAAATAAATTCTTCAAGTTATGGAACATCAGTACTTATGCTTGTAGTAATAGAAGCAATAAGATAAAGGAATATAAGAGTGAGTTACAACTAATTAATATCCATATTATACTACTTAACTATAGTAATTATTTAAATATCCAGTGATTTAAGTTGTTTCTATTATTCAATGCCCTATTTTGCCTACTGAAGATTTTAGGAAAAGTTATAGACTCATTTTCAGTGTTTATTGTGAACCTGGAATATGAGATTCATCTCATAAAATAGGAACGGATTTGTAGATATCAAAATCAGATTCACATAAATATGTGTATGTTTTCTTCCTTTGGGAACATAATAAGTATATACATTTCTGAGTGAAAAGGGTAACAAATAAAAATAAAATTTTATCAGCCTTCTCTTGGGTCTTCATCAAGGTTAGTTTTGAAAGGACCTCCTAAAGAATGTTACCAAAGCATGTAATTAGTAATGAAAAGAAACAGCTGCAAATGTTTTTAAGTGAGATCATGAGTTTCCTGATTGAACTAAGTAGTATAGTGGGTGCTAGGCCAAGTAGTTTATCCAAATATAACTAATATTTCTTTGGATCAGATTAAGTTTATATATAGACATTATCATCATTATTGCATTCTTTGTTACTATGACAGATGTTTACTGAGAATCAAAGATATACTAGGCATTTTGATAAGATTTTAAACCTTAAATTCTTTATTCAGTACTCCAACTTGCATCTCTACTGGCATATTTCATTTATATCAGGTTCTAGTGCTGATCCTTGCAGGCCATCGTTATTTTCATTTAAAAAATATTATTTTGGTAAACCAGAGTCTTTGATGCTTTGGTAAACCAGAGTCTTTGATGAATTTATATGAAGATATAAAATGTGATTTTTAAAATTTTGATCCTAAATCATTAGGAATTTAGAACACAAATATTTCTGACTATATCAGATCACTGTGAAAGAGGTATTTCAGCAGCTCCTTTCTTTCTTTTTAAACATATTATAGCCTGTGTTACATTACTCTACAACTCAAAAGGTGTGGAAATGTACCAGTGTATGCTGATCATTATATAAATATCTTTATTATTTTAAGAAATGCTAACTTATCTTTTTTATTTTATTTAATTTGTTTTTATTTAAGTTTGATTTGCCAACATATAGTATAACACCCAGTGCTCATCCCATCAAGTGCCCTCCTCAGTGCCCGTCACCCAGTTACCCCAACATCCCGTGCACCACCCGTTCCTCAACCTTTTGTTTGTTTCTGAGTTAGGAGCCTCTCATGGTTTTTCTCCCTCTCTAATTTTTCCCACTCAGTTCCCCTCCTTTCCCTTATAATCTCTTTCACTATTTCTCATATTCCCCATATGAGTGAAACCATATGATGATTGGTTTACTTTGCTCAGCATTATACCTTCCAGTTCCATCTATGTCCAAATAAATAGTGGGTATTTGTCAATTCTGATGGCTGATTAATATCCCATTGTCTGTGTGTGTGTATCTATATATCTATATATCATCTATCTATATCTATATATCTATATATCACAACTTCTTTAACCATTCATCTGTCGAAGGGCATTGTTGCTCTTTCCACAGTTTGACTATGGCGGAAATTGCTGCTATGAACATTGTGTAGGTGTCCCAATGTTTCAGTACATCTGTATCTTAGGAGTAAATACCCAGTAGTGCAATTGCTGGGTCACAGGGTAGCTCTATTTTTAAATTTTTGAGGAACCTCCACACTGTTTTCCAGAGTGGCTGTACCAGTTCACATTCCCATCAACAGTGCAAGAGGGTTCCCCTTTCTCCACATCCTCTCCAACATTTGTTGTTTCTTGTCTTGTTAATTTTCCCATTCTCACTGGTGTAAGGTGGTATCTCATTGTGGTTTTGATTGGTATTTCTCTGATGGCAAGTGATGCAGAGCATTTTCTCATGCGCTTGTTGGTCATGTGTATGTCTTCTTTGGTGAAATTTCTGTTCACTTCTGCCCGTTTCATGATTGAAATTTTTGTTTCTTGGGTGTTGTGTCTGATAAGTTTTTTATAGATTTTGGATACTAGCCTTTAGCTGATATGTCATTTGTAAATACCTTCTCCCATTCTATAGGTTGTCTTTGAGTTTTGTTGAATGTTTCTTTTTCTGTGCAGAAGCTTTTTATCTTGATTAAGTCCCAATAGTTCATTTTTACTTTTGTTTCCTTTGCCTTCATGGATATATCTTCCAAGAGTTACTGTGGCCAAGTTCAAAAAGGTTGTTGCCTGTGTTCTCCTCTAGGACTTTGAAGGAATCTTGCCTCACATTGAGGTCTTTCAACCATTTTGAGTTTATTTTTGTGTGTGGTTTAAGAGAATGGTCTAGTTTCATTCTTTTGCATGTGGCTGTCCAATTTTCCTACCACCATCTATTGAAGAGACTCCTTTTTCCAGAGGATAGTCTTTCCTGCTTTGTTGAATATTAGTTGAACATAGAGTTGAGGGCCCATTGCTGGGTTCTCTATTCTGTTCCATTGATCAACGTGTCTGTTTTTGTGTCAGTACCGTACTGTCTTGATGATCACTGTTTTGTAATACAGCTTGAAATCCAGCATTGTGGTGCCCCCGGCATTGGTTTCCTTTTTCAAAATTTCTCTGGCTATTTGGGGTCTTTTCTGATTCCATACAAATCTTTAGATTATTTGTTCCAGCTCTGTAAAGAAAGTCCATGGTATTCTGATAGGAATTGCATTGAACGTTTAAATTACTCTGAGTAGCATAGACATTTTCACAACATTTATTCTTCCAATCCATGAGCATGGAATGTTTTTCCATCTCCTTGTGTCTTCCTTAATTTCTTTCAGAAGTGTTCTATAATTTTTTGGGTATAGATCCTTCACCTCTTTGGTTAGGTTCATTTCTAGGTATCTTATGTTTTTGGGTGCAAGTGTAAATGGGATTGATTCCTTGATTTCTCTTTCTTCAGTCTCATTGTTAGTGTATAGAAATGGCACTGATATCTGTGCTTTGATTTTGTGTCCTGCCACATCACAGAATTGTTGTATGAGTTCTAGCAATCTTGGGGTGGAGTCTTTTTGGCTTTCTATATACAGTATCATGTCATCTGTGAAGAGAGAGAGTTTAACATCCTCTGCCAATTTGAACACATTTTATTTCTTTTTGTTGTCGGACTGCTGAAGCTGGACTTCTAGTACTATGTTGAATAACAGTGGTGAGAGTGGACATCCCTGTCGTGTTCCTGATCTTAGGGGAAAGGGTCTCACTTTTTCCCCATTGAGAATGATATTTGCTGAGGGATTTTAATAAATGGCTTTTAAGATATTGAGGAATGTTCCCTCAATCCCTACACTTTGAAGAGTTTTAATTAGGAATGTATGTTCTATTTTGTCAAATGGTTTCTCTGCATCTATTGAGAGGATCATACGGTTCTTGTTTTTTTTCTCTTGATAATGTGATTTTCACTTTGATTGTTTTATGAGTGTTGAACCACCCTTGCATCTTGGAGATAAATCCCACTTGGTCCAGGGAGTAATCGTCTTAATATACTGTTGGAACCTATTGGCTTGTATCTTGGTGAGATTTTTTTCATTTGTGTTCATCAGAGATATTGGCCTATAATTCTCGTTTTTGGTGGAGTCTGTCTGATTTTAGAATCAAGCTAATGCTGGCCTCATAAAATGAGTTTGGAAATATTCCCTCCCTTTCTAGTTTTAGTAGAACAGGTATTATTTCTTCTTTAAACGTTTGATAGAATTCCCCTGAGAAGCCATCTGGCGCTGGATTTTTGTGTCTTGGGAGGTTTTTGATGACTGCTTTAATTTCCTCACTGGTTACTGGCCTGTTCAGGATTTCTATTTCTTCCTGTTCCAGTTTTAGCAATTTGTGGTTTTCCAGAAATGCATCCATTTCTTCTAGATTGCCTAATTTGTTCACATATAGCTGCTCATAATATGTTTTTAAAAATCATTTGTATTTCCTTGGTATTGGTTGTGATCTCTCCTCTTTCATTCATGTTTTATTGAGTCTTTTCTTTTTTCTTTTTCAAAAGGTTGGGTAGGGGTTTATCTATCTTATTAATTCTTTTAAAGAATCAACTCCTGCTTTTCATTTATTTATTTATTTTTTTAATTTGTTCTACAGTTCCTCTGGTCTCTATTTCATTGAGGTATGCTTGAATCCTTAATATCTCTCTTCTTCTGCTTGGTGTAGGCTTTACTTTCTGTTCTTTCTCCAATTTCCTTAGGTGCAAAGTTAGCTTGTGGTATTTTAGTTTGTCCCAATATTTTGAGGGAGGCTTGTATTACAATGTATTTCCCTCTTAGGACCACTTTTGAATGGCATCCATCAGGGAAAACTCTGGCCTGTATTTTCAAAGTTCCCACTCCTCCGGGGTGGGGCTTTCCTGTTCCAGAGGCTCTAGCTGCCCTGCTTTAGCCCAGCTCCTGGTGGGGCCCCTCCCCCACATCCTTCTTTCTTTCTTTCTTTCTTTCTTTCTTTCTTTCTTTCTTTCTTTCTTTCTTCTTTCTCTTTCTTTCTTTCTCTCTCTTTCTCTTTCTTTCTTTCTTTCTTTCTTTCTTTCTTTCTTTCTTTCTTTCTTTCTTTCTTTCTTTTTTTCTTTCCTTTCTTTTCATCTTCCTACCTTGTTAGAAGTGAAAACCCTTCTCTCTATAGTGTTCCAGGTGTTCTCTCTTTAAATCTCAGTTCGAATTCATAGGTGTTAAGGATGTTTTGAAAGTTACTTAGGTAAGTTTGTGGGGCCAAGGTGAGGTGAGGACCCCTACTCTTACACCATCTTGCCCCTCTCACCAATGCTCACTTATCTATTGAAATTGTTAAACTAAGAAAATTCTTGACTTTCTCTTTGTTCCAAATGACTATTAAAAAAACCTCAAATGTTAGCAATTAATATACTAAAAAGTAAATATAGTTCATTTCTGTTACAGAAATAAGTAAGACATTTAATGTGTGTCTTTCAATTGCTCATATTTATTTTCTGTAGCATTTTAAATTATATTACCAAATTTATGCTGGTTAATAGTGTTTTCCTGGTAGATACTTCTTTTTTTTTAATTTTTTTTAACTTTTTATTTACTTATGATAGTCACACAGAGAGAGACAGAGGCAGAGACACAGGAGGAGGGAGAAGCAGGCCCCATGCACCGGGAGCCCGATGTGGGACTCGGTCCCGGGTCTCCAGGATCGCGCCCTGGGCCAAAGACAGGTGCTAAACCGCTGCGCCACCCAGGGATCCCCCTGGTAGATACTTCTATTTTGATGACCTGCCAACTTTGCTAAACTATTTAAAATCTTTGAAAATTATTATGTTTTAAAAAGATGATAAGGTTAAGATTATAAATATAATCTGACCAATAAATTGTCAAATGAATTAATCATGGGTAATCTATTTTTATATAGGCAAAAATTTTAGCACTTTTTAATCTTTCTATTCAAAGTGACATTGCCATAAAGACAATTCAAGATGTCCAGAAAATAAACATATTTGCTAATTTACTCTAATATTTAAAAGATGCAAGCCTTTGTATTTTCTTAAAATAAAATAGTAGTATTTCAAATTGACCTCGCTTACCAAGCTTCTTGTAATAATCTTAGCATAAATTAGTCTCCATTCTATATAAAGTACTAAGCAAAACATTACACAGATCTTTGAACTTCATAAGTATAATGTTGAGTCATTTAACACTTCAATTTGTGGTTTATTTGAAAATATGGAAAAGTGATAAAGTCAAAATGATTTTCAGATTTTAAAATAACTTTAAAATGTATGCATTGCATTTACTTTATGAATTTGCCGTCTGGTAGGTATCAAAATAGTTAAAACTGTCAATAATGAATCACAAACATGATTTTAGTTTAAAAACTGCTTTATATGAATGTTATATATGAATAACTGGTTTGTTGACATGTGTCTTCAAAGAGATTAAAGGCAAATGCGCAGTTCTCCTCCCTATGTAGACTCCAATGGCAAACACCATATAAGTTTACTTTTACTGTGAATTCACCTCAACCATAGATGTTATTCTCTTGGCTCTCCATCTTCTCTTGGCTTCAGGGAGAATAATCTATGAAATAAGGTAGAAAAAATCATCACAAAGAACACTGATGAAGTTTGACTCTGTCTCTACTTCTCAGTTTTGCTTACAGTCTTACAGAAGATTCATTGGAACAGTGGTAGACAGTGGTAGTAGTGCCAGTTTAGTTACCTCATTGGAACAGTGGTAGACGATGGTAGTAGTGCCAGTTTAGTTACCTCTGGGTATACTATAGAGTAAGCATTTAACTCCAATTGTTAGGTAGCTTTCTCCATAAAGGGGTATTTATTGTAATCCCCAAAATTTAGGTCATGCTGTGTTCAGTTCTGGAGCAACAGGAAAACTAGAGCTTAACAGCCTGCTATTTTTGTTTTATTTATTTATTTATTTATTTATTTATTTATTTATTTACTTATTTATTTATTTATTTATTTATTTTTTCTGTATTAGTTATGCAGTCTAAGCTGCTGTAACCACCCCTCCTCCCAAAAATTGTTTTAAAAAGATGGAATTTATTTCTCTGTCATATCACAGTCTCAGCTATTTAGTCCAGGGCTGGAAGGAAAGCTCTATTCCATGAGGTGGCACAAAGTCTAATTCTATCTTCTTAATTTATAATCGTGAAGCCTCTGGCTTCCACCTTGAACTCTAAGATGCTTGTTTCACCACCCACCCTTGTATCCATACCCTCATCCTGCAGAAAGATAAAATGGGCAAATGTATGACATGTACATTGCTTTTAAGAGCATGTACAGCATGTGGAAAGAATTGATGCTCAGAATTCAGGTTAACCTAATAAAGCCAAGATGACTAACTCATTAAGCAAAAATTAAACCTACATGTATTTGACTCCAAAGCTAAAGTGTTTTTCCATTTGTTGCAACAAATATTTTTCCATTCCTATTGAAAATTGTCAGGAGAATTCACAACCTAAGAGATATAGTTTAGACACTGGAAAGTGTCTTAGTACAATTTCTTCTACTAAGACTTATGACATAATAATTATACTATGGTATTAGTTGGAAAAGTTGTCACCTCTGGAAAATTAGAAAAGAGTAGATAAAGATTTTGCATTTTCAATCCCTTTAATTTCTTGTCTCCACAGATACTAAATATTTGCTTAATAGGTGTATACATTTATTAATACTAGACTTATAGATTCAGGTTATTAAATATCCATCATGATTTTTGTACTTCTCTAACCCTAAGGATTCATTTGTGAAGGAGATGGCTAAAGTCATCTTATTCTGGAGCTTATGTTCAGCAGAAGACTGATGGTGGGGTTGTCAGGAAGAGGGGAGACAGACATTATGAGAACAAATAATGAAACAAGGCATCTTTAGATAATGCTAAATGTCATTAAAAACAATAAAATAGTGGAATGATAGATTAGAAAGACTAAAGAAGGGTAGCCTGGGTGGCTCAGTGGTTTAGTGCCGCCTTCAGCCCAGGGTGTGATCCTGGAGACCCAGGATCGAGTCCCATGTTGGGCTTCCTGCATGGAGCCTGCTTCTCCCTCTGCCTCTCTCTCTCTCTCTCCCTGTGTCTCTCATAAATGAATAAATAAAATCTTAAAAAAAAAGAAAGACTAAAGAAAATATTCAGATTAGGTGGTCAAGAGAAACCTCTCTAAAGAGATGGCATTTATATGAGAGTATGGAGCTCAGGACAGAGAGGTAGGCTAGAAATAAATACTATTTGTAAATACCAGAGAAAATATGGACCATAAGAATAAAAACCTTAGAGATAAACCTTAGGACATCTCAATAATTACCAGTCCAGCAGAAAAAAATATATATATAAAAAAGCAGAAAAGGAGTGGCCATTGAAAAAGGAAATAAAACTAGTATATGAGGACAAGGAACCCAAAAATGACTATTTTTAAAAGAAGCGTGTAGACAATTGTGTAAAATGCTGCTGAGCAAGAGAATACAGCAAGGACAGAAACTATACTCTAGATTTGGACAGATGCAAGTACTAGTGCCATAAACAAAATTTATTGGAGTGATTAGTAGGGTCTCTACTGGAATAAGATAAAAAAAAAGGGAGACGATGACATAGACATAATAATTTATAGACGATTCTTTCAGAAATTGTGCTGTAAAGGGACAAAGGAAAAGATTTGATGTAAAAAGGGGTGCTTTGCTTTCCTGAAACTTTTCTCTCTCTCCTTTTATCTTTCCTTTCTCCCCTACTTCCTTCCTTCTATCTTCCCTTCTTTAGCTGGGCTTATAGTTCAATTAACAACTTTTTTTACTATATGTAGTAACATGAAGAAATACAATCACTTGTTAAAACCAAAAGATAGTAAAACCTACTATTCCTTATTTCTCTCTGGTGATCCACTATACAATATAGTGCCTATAGTTTAAAATACTGTATTGTACACATAGAATTTACTAAGAGGGTAGATCTTACATTAAGTGTTTTTGCCACAAAATAATAACAATAAAATCTGTAATTGTTTTTTAATAACTGTAAAGAGGAAAGATTATCTCACCTACATTTAACTACATTGAGTGTAGAAAGGTATATACAGATAATTTATAAATATCTTATCATGATGATCCCTTGATAAATGGAAAATATTAAAACATCTTTTGCTCTGACATAATCATATATTTCCATCTTTGATTACAAAATAACTGTGCATATGCTTAAAAAATCACTAAAAACCTTACAAACATTAAAAAGAAAATTAAGGTAATTTCAAGATCTTTATGTTACCCTGATCCCCAAAACATATACACCAATCCTAAGGAAAAAACTATAAACTAGTATTTCTCCACATAAAGACAATAATTCTAAAAACACATTATTAAATCAAATTGAACAATGTATAAAAATAATACAGAATTACCAAATAGCATTTATCATAGAGAGTATATTGTTTTATATTCATATATCAATCTTGGAATTTGCCATTTTAATAAAAGCAAATACCAAAAGCTACATAAGAATTTAGATTATGCAAAAAATTTCCACTTTTGATGAAAAGCAGGACTCATTAATGATAAAATTCCTCAGAAAACTAGGAATAAATGAGGTTATAGCCACCTGATAAAGAGCTTCTCTGAAAAAAAATACAGCAAACTTCATAATCAATGGACAAACACTGTTTATTTTAAATGAGGATCAAAGCAAAGTTGACTAATCTCATCATTTCATGCAACAATGTATTAGATGTCTCTGTAAATGAATAATGAAAGAAAATTAATGAATGTTATACACATTAGGAAGAAAATAGTAAACCTTTCTTTATATGTAAATGGCATGATCATGTATGTAGAAGTCACTAATAAAACTATAAAATCATTGATAAATCTTAAAAGTGAAATTAGTAAGATGTCAGGATACATTGTCAATATATAAGGCTCAATCACATTTCTTTGTGTTATTGATAAAATGAGTCTTGATACATAAATCCTATTTATATAATCACCTTAAAAGAACTAGAGATGTATTTATGGCAATATATGCAAGATATGTACATTGAAAACATGAAAACATTGCTGAGGAACAGTAAAGCAAACTAAATAATTCAAGAGATACAGCATGTTCATGGTTTAGAAAATATAATGGTAAGAGGTCAATTCTCTCCAAATTCCTCCATAAATTTAATGGAATATCTATGAAAATCTTAATAGGCTTTTAAAATAAATTGATCTGCTAACTCTAAAATTTATCTGATAAGGCAAAGGAATTGGAATAATCAAAACAATAACCAAATTGGAAAACGGGCATTACCTGATTTTAACCTATTATAAAACTTTAGTAATCAAGACAGTGCGATAATGGTTGAAGTTAGAAATACAGGGGAGTGAAGTAAAATTGAACAACCAGAAATAGATCCACACATTTATATAGTCATTCAATTTTCTCTAGAGAAAAGTCATGTGAGGACACAGTGAAAAGGCATTATCTGCAAGCCAGGGAGAGAAGCCCGATCAGAAACCAACCCTGTGGGCTCCTTGATCTTGTACTTCCAGCCTCCAAAGCTACGAAGAAACTGAGGATTAGAATAGTTTTACTTTGTCCAAGATTCATGAGGTTGGATGCAACAACATGAAATCATGAGGCTTGAGATAAGTTTTCTCTTTAAGTGACTAGTAAATGATTGATGCAACACAAATTTAACTATTTGAATCTGTGAATTGCTAAATTCAAAAACTTGCACCAACCTTCCCCTGACCTTTTGCTGCGTGAGCCTTGACATTAAATCTTACTGGAACAAAAGCAACAACAACAAAAGAGATCCTTACTCTAGAGCTTTCTAAAATATTATATCAAAGCATCAGAGAGAGTGACAATACTTGGACAGTTTGCCAGTATGAATGGAAAAGGGTGCACACAGGTGAAATACATAATGACAGAGCTCCATGACTTCAGGACTCATCCAGAGGCCTCAGTGTCTGAAGGACTCATATTTTGGTATACCTACAATCTGCGACATAAATTGGTGAGTCCTGCACCTTTGGACTGGGTTTACTTGTGAATAGACCAAGTGCTACTGGATAGAATGTCTAGAGTTAGGTTAAGCTCACTTTATGGGGAAAAAAATTATATTTTAACTGTTTGATTTTTTTAACTTTACTGATCGTGAAGTTGCAACTCAGCCCTTGCTTACCATTAATGACACAGCCAATGTGATTGACAAACACATAGGTAAAATTCCAATTTGAAATTTAAGCAAACAAAGAACAAGAGCAGCCTTTCTTTCCAAAGACCAAAGTCACTTTATGTTTGTGCTCTCAACTTTAACTTTTCACTGTGAGCTCACTTCTTTGCTACTTCTATCTCGTTGTGATTATTTATTGCAGCACATTTGAGAACAATTAAGATAAGAGCAAGAACCCAAAGAATAAGCACTCAAGGACATTGAAATAAAGTCAAAGCAATTTAGTGAGAAACAATGAAAACTGACAGGGGAACTACACTATCATTTTGTACTCTGGGCAGAGGAATTCTAGCTAAGTCAGAATTCTGGAATTAAAAATGTTTTACTTTCTTTGTTATACTGTGTTTGCTCCTTTTGGCCAGATCATAAGCTGATTAGAATAAATGCTAGTGGACAGTAATGCGAACCTTAGTTACTGCCTACTAAGCACATTGCCAAATTGTTACATCAAAATTTTCCATGCAAAAAATCAGTCAACTATTTAAACCATTCATCTTTTTTTAAATTTTTCTATCACATCTCAGAACTTAAGTTCTTGTCCCCTACCAAAATACTTTTCCTGAAGGAGCCCAATAACTTGTGAGTTGAAAGCTTGATTACAATTTTCCAACTATAATATGACAATCACAGCAGTAAGAAACAATCACAGCAGTAAGAAAAACATGTATCTCTGGCAACATTACTTTTTTTAAGATTTTATTTTTATTTATTTGACAGAGAGAGAGAGGGCACAAGCAGGGGGAGCAACAGGCAGAGGGAGAGGAAGCAGGCTCCCCACTGAGCAGAGAACCTGGTGCCAGCAGGGAGCCCAGTGTAGAGCTCAATTCCAGGACCCGGATCATGATCTGAGCCTAAGGCAGACACTTAGCCAACTAAGCCACCCAGGTGCCCCAGTAACACCACTTTCTATTGGCACAAATAATTGATTTTTCTCTGGGAGTTGGAATTTTTATAATAGTGGCATGATTGTGGCATCACGTGAGATTAATTTTGAGTTCCAAGTAGTAATTAAATACTGAAATGTATATTTTATTAGGATTTTGATAGATGACTTATTAACCTTTTATTCACTATATCGGTGATCTAATGTGTGAATTACATGTATTTGTATTCATATTTTCATTATTAGTGAAAAATACAGATATTTTTCAATCATGCAGCACTCTTCTAAGTTATCTTCCCCTACCCTTGATAATTATGCTTAGGGAATCAACCTAATTTGAATATTAGCCTGAGAAAAACATAATTAAGAATGTAAATCTGAAGACAAGCAAAAAAAAAAAAAAAACAAAAACTAATGGAATCCAAAATTGAGTATAGATGATGTTTGAATTATCTCATTACTCCTTCTTTTTATCACCTCAAGAACTATATACTGAAAAGATTATATATATGGATGTATCCTTTGGTGAATAAACATGAGTCATTATAAAGTGGGATTTGACAGGCTGTACAGAATAGTGCAGAAAAATATGTTTTACTTATTGTAGGTTCAATATATTCTAGGCATAAGAAAGAACTGCTTACTTCTGTGGTTTACTAAACTGAAACAAGTGGCTAAGAATGAGTGTGAACTTCCCCTGGAAATCTTTAAAACTATAATGGGTATGGGATAGCCTACCTTATAATGCTTTGAAATTGAGACAGAGTGAAAAGATCTTAGATGCCCCTATATAATTTAAAAAAAATTAAGTATAGTTGTCACACAATGTTATATTAGTTTCAGATGTGCAATATAGTGATTCCACTTCTCACTTCTCTGTACATTATGCTATGCTTGCCACAAGAGTAGCTACTGTCCATCACCATTCAACACTATTACAATATCATTGACTATATTCCTTATGCTGTACCTTTTATCCCTGTGACTTATTCATTCCATAAGTGGAAGCCTTTATCGTCGACTCCCCTCTGTCCATTTTGTCCAGCCTCTCAATCCTTCCCCTCTGACAACCATCTGTTCTCTGTATTTGTGAGTTTGATTTTGCTTTTTGTGTGTTTATTTATTCTTTTTTTCTTTTTTCTTTTCTTTTCTTTTTATTAGATTCCACATAGGATTGAAATCATATGGTAATTGCCTTTCTCTGTCTAACTTATTTCACCTAAAATCATACTTTCGAGGTCCATCCACCTGTATGTTAAGTCAAGGGATAAGAAAATGGAACTTTACTAGCTATTCACTGAGTACAAGTAACTTTATACACTTAACATTTTATGTTTACCAGTTTGATGAGTACATTTTCATTATCCCTTATTATGGCTGTAAGAAATGAGGCTCAAAGAAATTAAATAGTTTGTCAAAGATCATACAGCTGGAAAGTGGAGATATTTTATAAAATAATAGTGTCTTTTATTTGAAATCATCCAAATGGTCTAGCTATGAATTTTCCTAGGACCCTGGACTAGCAGCTTAGACCAATATAAGCCTTTGACCACACTGAGTGTATAGAAAGTTTTAAATATTTTTTTTCAATTATCTTCCTAGATCCATGGAACAAACTGTTTACTTTTCCATGCCCCCTTAACAGTAAGAGCATGTATAGAATTCATTTTGATTATTTGATCACATTTTTTGGCTTCTGGAGAACAGCAGTCATTAGATTTGCAGTTTTAAGGAATATAGACTCTATGTGACCAAGTTTTAGTTTTCCATTAAAATTGCTAGAGTTCCTCAAAGCAAACCTGTATCTGGGGTTAAAATCTCATGACCTCAGATCATTGCTCTTCCTCCTGTATCTCAGTGACTTCCACTTGTTTAGGCAGTTTATTATTAGCTGGAAATATTTTTTGTGTTTAATAGTATCTTTGAGAAACTCTGTTATTATCAAAGAATAAGTTTACAAAGTTTTCAAAATGCCACCATACTGTGTATACTGCTGTAAAAAAAGGACTAAGCAGAGCTTTATTGTCAATTTTAAAAATCAGCAGCACAACCAAATGCCACAAGCTCTAAAATCATGTCATTGGAATGTATGGACTATTGAAACGGTTCTTGTTATTTCTCCTTGACAGGCTTTGAAGGAGAATTCTAATGTTCCATCCTGTCTATATTTTACACTTGCAAGAGAAGTTCGTAGACATTTTATAATTAATGTACATAAGAAAGTTGGTCACATTCTAAATAATGGAGAAGCTTATCAGAGAAATGCCAGTTTCAATAAAAATTCTAGCTAATCTAGTGGCATATATTCCTGTAAAAAGTTATCAAATTTTAAAAAGGAAATTGCAGAACTAATCAAAGTACATGTACAGTATGTACAATGTACTATGACAGAAAATACTTTGGTTTCTTTCTTTTTTTTTTTTTTAAGATCCAAGTTACAGAATCTAAACAGTACAATTTGTGGTAAATGTCAAGGAACATTATTCTGATAAATGTCATTGTAATAATTAGATGGAAATTGTTCTGGGTATTAGACACTATATAATCAGTTTTGATAGAAGGATCAAAGGTGTAAATTTATGACCATTCTGTGAAGGCATTTATCAGAAGCTTTATTGGGGAGAAGAGACACAGGAGAGTAACAATTTATGGTAAAACAATTTATGGTAAATTCTACTCAGCTATAATCTTAGCTTGTAAGTTCTTTGAATATAGACTATGCACTTGATCCTTTTTGGGGAGTGCAACTATAATTATTTTAAACACATGAGAGCCAAAAATGAGGTTTGTTAAAATTATATTTTCCAGTTAGATGATTAAACACACACAAAAAAAATACAATTCCTAAAGTTATAGTATAGGTACTGACTATAGGGAGCAATGAAATTTTATAACTTTCTCATCAAGCAAAACCAGTTAATAAAAGAGCTTGTTGGTTCCTTTCTCTTTCCTTTTTACTGTGGAACCAGTAGTGTATGGGTGAAAATGGGAAATGACAAAAATATGGAGGATGCTCTCAAAAAATACATTTTTGGAAGACAAAATTACTATATATGAAACAATTAAATTTATGCAACATATTATTCCATCACTTTTCTAAGTCAGAACTTTTCAAATTGGAGGAAATATTAATCTTTCAGCCTAAGGAAAGCCAGAGGCCTTCTGCTTATCCTATTGTTCCATGTACATATTATGTGTTTCATGATACTACAAATAGTTAGAATTACTAGCCTCAGAATAAATTTTATAGAAAATCTAAAAAGGGAAATAACATTATGGATTTCAGGGAAGAAGGAAGAGGTTGTTGGCAGGACACTTATGGTATTCAGGAGATATATCTTCTCTCTTTCACATTTAGAATGGTTAGCTCAAAAGACCCATCGCTGGCTGACATCCTGTCTGGCTTCTCAAGGTATACTGTCTGGCTGCCTGTGTATATTTGGGCATAAACAAGAGGGAAAGGAAGATAGTGTGGGAGGGAGCCAAGGTGATTTTGGAGCACTGTAATTGATTCATCAATTCAACAGTCTTAGAGAACTCAAGGTCAGTCTAAATCTGAGGCAGAAAACCCAGATCTATTTCACAGTGACTGAATACTTGCCACAGCTCAGGCTCATTCAAACCCCCGTGGGAAGTCTGTGAGATCAGTGAGTTTAGTTTATGAACAAAGGCAGCTTATATCTGTCCTTTAATGGAACATAAAATAATATTTCAGTATCCCCCAAAGTAACAAATTTCTCTCTTTAATTGAGAAAATTAAAATAAAAGTACTCATCAATAACTATTCAAAAATGGAAACAGATGTGGGACGATTGTTATTTTAATGCAAAAGTTTTTGCAACTATGTTTTACCTTTTACAGAAATTCTAACTTCACTACATTTATAACAAACATAATCAACTAACGTATTTCTACAATGTCTTTTAAGAAATTTGCATTCTATGAGTTTAGGTGATTTAATCAAATTTATTTTAACTGTGAGAAACTTATATAGGTAAAGTTACTTATTTTTGTTGGCTGAAGCTCATAGTTATTTCATCTTGACATTATATTTATGACATAATGAGTTCTTTCTTTCAAATACATGTTTATCTATTTATTCAAGAATTAATCAAATTTAAGGAATTATTCTTATATATTAAAAACCCTTAGTGTTTCTTTTTATTTTAATAAAGTTTTTAAAGCAATGAAATGTTATTTGGAGTAAGCTTGAGAAATATGAAATTTATTATCATGCCATCTGATGTGCAAAGCAGTTGCCTATACACATTTAACAGGCTTCTTTTATATTTAAAACCCTTTTATTTCTCTGAGGCCACTATTCAAATGGGTGACAGCGGATAATTTGTTTTCTTCAGTGAATTCCTGATTGTTGTACAAGGAAAAGTTCTCTCACCTGTCATTCAACAATTCATCTTTCTACGGTGATTTATTTTATTATTTTCAGACATGCTTTACTACCTACAGACTTGACATGTACTTTTTTCCTTTCTTTCTGGGAATCAACTGAGACCAATATATGCATACACATTATAACAAGTTACCAACTCCTTGAATTATACATTATTACAGACAATTCTATTGTCTTGTTTTGCACAGTTTAATAAACATGCCTATATGCTATTGTGTAAAATTGTGAAGAATATTTAGATGTTTCCATATATTAATTATTTAGGATTTCCTTTGATAAATAAGATGGAAATGTATTTGCATACTAGGTGACAAAATCAATGATGGAAATAATACTTAGGGGAGTCAAAAGTGTTTGTTGCTATGTCATAACTCTGTAACTTCATTCTGATTAGTAAGGAAGATCTCCAATATGGAAGTGACATTTACGAGAAAGAGAGAGGAGAGTCTATAAAGAGATAACATTAGCTTCATATATATCAATATTTTAATTCAGTTCAAATTATAAGTGAAAATATGTATAGGATCCTAGAATTTGGGTGGGTGTTCAAAAGAGCTGTGTGGTTCCTATTTTGAGCCATACTTCATTGTTAAGAGAGTCTACATATATCACCTGTTAGCATACAGCAGAGTATAAGAGTATTTTTATTTGTACCAATGTCCAATTCAAAGGAAAATCTTAAATAGAATAAATATTCATTCTAGCTTGTACAGTAAAAAATGGTATATAAAATCAGAAGTGCAAAGTGTATCAACTCTCATGTTTTCATTGTTCTGATAACTATAGAAAATTCTGAAATCTCTTAATAGGATCAATATAGTTTCTTCACCTGAGATAAAATTTGCTAATGATATTTTTCAGAAATTTGGTTCCCATAAGGTTGGATTTATCTTGGTAAGCTAAAGGATAATTAAATGCTTTTCAATGATTAATTAGTGAGATTAAAAAATAAACTGGCATCCAGGGTATATAAACTACTACAGTGGTCTTCAGTGTGAATGTGGACTTGGCAAGGTCATATTCTTCAATTTTATTCTCTGTGAAATGACCCATTCTGGCTCTGTTGCTCTAGGATTTTCTGCTTCAATGATTTGATTCTACATTTCTGGATGTAATTCATAGCTCTCTCTTTCACTTTACTCGTATATAAATTCAACATATCTTAGTTTATCAACCAAATGCTTAGATGCTAGGGTCGTTTTTTATTTCTTTTTAAATTTACCACTATTCATTTGGATTCTGCTCCATATATGCACCTGCTTACAAGCCCATCAAAATCAGACCATGTTTGGAAAGGCAAAATGTAGGTAATAAAGAATGATATTAAAGAGCACCCAGTTGTTGGGACACCTATGTGGCTCAGTCAGTTTAAACATCTAACTCTTGGTTTGAACTCAAATCATGATCTTGTGGTAATGGGGTTGAGCCACATGTTGGGCTCTCTGCTCAGCATGGGATCTGTTTCAGATTCTCTCTCTCTCTCAAATAAATAGTCTTTGAAAATAAAAAGCACCCAATTGCTTTCACATATTGTTTGACCCACTCTATTTATTAGCAGCTCCTTAGTGAAGTTATTCTGTAAAGCACTGCTGTGCTTTTATAGCACAGTAGAAAGCTTGTAGAAATTTTCATCAGAAAGGTCAATAAAAGTATAAACAGAAAAATTCCTGCTTCCCCAAATTAATTTTCTATAAAAAAGCTGTATTAGTTCTTATTTGTTAGAAATGTCACTACTAATGTTTATTCCCCAAATCTCTAATGCTTCCTTTTTAACAAATGAATCACTTTTTCTTTCAACATATTTCTTAAAAGCAATTTATGCCAGTTCCCATACAGGGGGTTTTCAGATGGAAAGGAAGCTGGATGCTATTATTTCAAGGTCTCCCAAGCTAGAGGCAGAAATGTGGGAGTCATGACCATATAAATGGTTGCTGAGATAATGGACATGGGCTAAGTTCTCAGGGGAGAGAGAGAGAGACAGAGAAAGGGAGGAATAACAAAGGAGGAATATTCTGTTCAGAAAAAGAAAAGGAAGAGTGTGGTATTTGGGAAGATGAGTGAAGGGTAAGTTATGATAATGAAGAACTGACCCACAGTGCCAAATAGATTTCAGTTAGGGCTAGAACACCAAGATTAGGTGATATAAAGGATTGATGGTCTTCATGATGGTGAATTGAGTAGATTTGAGAGAGAAGAAGAGTATTCAGAGTTGAAGAATGAACATGGAAATAAGAAAGTCAGTAAGTCTAAAATACTTCAAAAGAGTATTTAGCCATGTAAGAATATGGACCTAAATGGTGGTAACTAAAATATGGAGATGGAAAGATATTGTTTTATTTCATTTTGCTTAGAAAGATGTAATGAGATGAGGCACATGAAAATAGATTTCATGATCAAAAGATAGTCAATAGAAAGGGAGTAGTTAAAAATACATTAAAAATAGGGATGGCACATGAGTCAGAAAATAGTACTGTAGGAGGAAGTAGCAGTAAAGGGAGCAAAAAAGGGAGGGTGGGTGCAAATATAGAAACATGAACATAGGGAGTTGAGATATTCACTCTTAATTCCCCTTGTATAGTGAAATAAAATGCTTTCTCACAGTGTAAAATCTTTTTATATTTAGACTATGGATTTTAATGTTAATATATTAAATTATAATTCAAATTTAACAAGTCATGTTGTTTCTTCTTCCTATTCAATATCTACTGACACTGATAAATGTGTATTTAGTAGTATGGCTCATCTTATGGGTATTAATAAAGAAGTTAGTCTCCCTTATAGAGATTTAACTAGAGAAAGGAAGTTATAGATAAAATTGATAGACTGTTAATATTTTGCTTTACAAGTAATATTATCCTTTTCAGATATAGGTTATTAAAATCTCTTATGAAAGCCTTTTAAAGTTTTCTAATCCATATTCACTGCTTACAGCTGTAATATGAATAGCATGTTTGGGGTTGCACAATGTAGTAATCATTTTGATGACCTAAGGGTAACAAGGTCCTTCCCCTGTCCACTTTGTCACAAAATTTCTCTCTCCAATGACCACAAGGCAATTTCAGCAGTTAGATCCATGTATAAAGAAAAGCTCTAAGTTGGTGTATTAAGGAAAAGGAGAGTTACCTAGCTGCAGGCTAGTTGATAAGTGCTTCCCTCATTTCCTATATGCAAATGTTAATGAAAGGTTTAAGATCTTTCTAAAACTCAAGACACAGATTCTATGTTTTTATACTTTTATAGAAGTGAATACATTAAAAACTTTAAAAAAAAACTATAGAATCAGGTCATCTTCAAACTCATATATAATTTGAGGGAAATTCCTGTAATACCAAGTTTCTTTCTCAAATTTTAGCTGGTAAACAATATTAAGGATTGAAAATATGTTCTTAGTTTCTATGCAGCGAAACTTTTCAAAAATATCAGTCTTGGAATCACAAAGTAAATTCCTATGGAATTTCTAGATTTACACTTCTCTTTAAGTTATTTATTATTCTTTAGATATATATTGCACTTAACATACTTGGCAGTGGATGAGAAGAATGACAAAAGAAGCAGAGTATATATTTCTATAGTTCATGAATAATATCACTGCAATTTATCTAGAGGAAAAGAATCTTGTACTTTTATTTCCTCTAAAAGACCACATTTTGTTTAAACCATTATAAGTTTTTTGGGTATTTCTCAGGTATCCAGCCACCCAGGAAATTAGTCTCACTAAGTAGAGATCCATATTAATGATTTGTGAGTTTTCATATGAAGATACAGTGCTTAGGCACATAGTTGGGAAAAGGAAAATGGAAATGCTCTGCAAGATAACTAGAGTATGAGCTGGTCTTAGCCAAGGGGAAGGAGAGGTTCCTGACAAGAGGTTCCTGACAAGAGACCCAAGTCTGAAGAGAAAAAACAAGCAGTGAAAAATCACCGTCTCTGGGAAATGCTGATTTTCAGAAAGAGTGATGTCTGCTATTGGATTTACAGTTATTTCCAGCACTATGTGGTAATTGCATTCTGCTACTCCCCCTAACCTTTAGAAAGGTCTGCTATAGGCTATACAAAACTACCTGCTGTTAGGGTAAAACTAGAGGAATGAAAGAACAGTGGTGAAAGCTAGCAAAGGACAACACTTACATAAGCAGGTTAAAGTGGGAAGACAAACAGCTGTACTGACTGACTCAGCAATAAACATGATAGAAATCATTTTTCCCACATATAATAGAGGATGTGACCATTGGGGCAGAGGGCAGATATAGGGATGCTACATAAAATCTGTAGAAAATTCTAATCCTATTTGATTTGCCTCCTTACCAGAGGAATCTGATACATGATTAAAACAGCAAAAACAGAGACACATCACATCATTCTTTTATATATTCCTAATGTCTTCTAAATTTGAAAATTATTGAATATCACATACAAAATGTCTAAATCACTCCTATGCAAATCACAATAAGAAATGAAGGGGAAAAATGATGATAATATTTAAGTGTCAACTATTTGTGGGAATGCAAATTGGTGCAGATTCTCTGGAAAATAATATAAAGATTCCTCAGAAAGTTAAAAATAGAACTACTCTACCACCCAGAAATTTCACTATTAGTTATTTATCCAAAAGATATGAACATAGTGATTTGAAGGGGCATATATACCTCGATTTTTAAAAAGATTTTATTTATTTATTCATGAGAGACAGAGAGAGAGGCAAAGACACAGGCAAAGGGAGAAGCAGGCTCCAACGCAGGGAGCCCGATGTGGGACTCGATCCCGGGACTCCATGATCACGCCCTGGGCTGTAGGCAGTAGGCAGGCACCTAACCACTGAACCACCCAAGGATCCCCTTCTTTTTTTTTTTTTTTTTTTTTGACCTCGATTTTTACAGTAGCAATATCCACAATAGCCAAGGTATGGAAAGAGCCTAGATGTCCATCAACTGATGAATGGATAGAGAAGATGTGGGATATATATGCAATGGAATATTACTCCGCCATTACAAAGAATGAAATCTTGACATTTGCAATGATGTAGATAGAACTAGAGAATATTATGCTAGACAAAATAAGTCAGAGAAAGACAAATGCCATGTAATTTCACTCATATCTGGAACTTAAGAAATAAAACAAATGAACATAAGGGAAGGGAAAGAAAAATAGAATAATACAAAAACAGAGAGGGAGGCAAACCATAAGAAATTCTTAATTATAGGAAACAACCTGAGGGTTGCTGGAGGGGAAGTGGGCAGGGAGAAGGGGTAACTGGGTGATGGGCATTAAGGAAGGCACTTGATGTAATGAGCACTGAGTGTTATATGCAACTGATGAATCACTAAATTGTATCCCTGAAACTAATACAGTATATGTTAACTAAATTGAATTGAAATTCAAAAAAAAATTTTAATAAAAGAAGAGAAAAGCTTTGGTAGGGTTTGAAGAAAGTAAATGGCTAAGAAGAATTTGCTTTCTGAGAAAGAACAATGTGTTCCAAGGCTGAGGAAGACATGACAAAGGGTTAATTTGGAGCCTTTTATGGCTACTATTAATTGATGTTTCTTAACAATTTAACCAGCTTATAAGAAAATTCCAACATATAACAGTAAACAAATAAAGAGAGAAACTTCTTTTCTAATATATATATTTAAGGAATTTTGAGGCAGGAAACAGTTTGAGAGGCATCACAACATTTCTGAAAGTTTCAGTATTAAAAGTTTAGTCAAAATTCTATTCATTAATTCACCTGATTTTTTACATAATACATTCTATGTGCCAGACATTGGGCACATATGACAGATTTCCTTCTTGTGATTATGGGGTTTATTTGTATTCTGAAGGAGCAGGAAAAACAATGAGAATGCCTGGTGCTCTATGTTTTAGTTACTATGACTTGCATAAACAATTACCCCCAAAACTGAATGGTTTAAAACAATAACAAAATTTATTTTGTGCCTCAACCTGACATCTGCTCAGGACTGAGAAGGTACAAAGTTTAGGAGTTGAAATCATTTGAAGGTTGACATGTCTAATGTTTGAAGCTGGTTATCAACTGAAACTTCTCTGGAACCATTGGTTAAAAAAATTATTTGTGGCCTTTCAGTATGTCCTGGGATTCCTAAGATCATGGGGTATGAGTTTAGCCCCAAGAGTGAGAGAGAGGAAGAGAGAGAAAAATATATCTATATGGCCCTTTTGGATGTAGTCTTAGTTGTCACATAGCATTAAAACTTTCAGCACCTTCTATTCATTGAAACAGTTCAAATGTCCACCCATATTCAGAGAGAGGAGAAATAGACTCTATCACTTGATGAGAAGTTGTAAGATTCTAAAAGAGATTTGTGAACTGAAATATTGCTGTAGTTATTTTTGGAAAATACAGTCCACTACATTCTGTTATTTCAGTTTTTAGCCTAAGAAACAAAAACTTGAATGTGGTATTAATGGAAAAAAATATTTACTCATTTAAATCTTTCATTGAACTTGTTGTCTCTTTGGAGATATTCCTAATATTATTAATATTACTATTTGGAAATTCACAAACTGATTATGTTAATAATGTTACTTATGTTAATAATCAGTTTGTGAACTTCCAAATCTCTTGATCTTTAACTTTTTCTCTGCTATAGCCTAATAATTTGAGTGTAACATTCAAAAGTTGGTGTTGTAAAAAATTTATTGAAAGGAACTATATTAAACTTTTGAGTTTGGAATATTTAATTTGTAATGTTAATTTGAAAGATAGTAGTGCTATATCAAGTGGCTTTATGGATGATAATCACAACAACTTGAATAGGAAAAAAAAATCACAAATAAACTATATTCACTATCCCCAGCCAATCCCCATGAGAATTACCATTTTACTTTATAATGGTAACATAATGACTTGTTGACTTTGTGTATTGTAAATAAAACCTTGTCATAAACATTCTATGCCACATAACCTTGTTCAAAGATATTAATATGTTATGTTTTTATGGTAGAAATTATTTCTCCTTTCTTTAAAAAATGTTAGAGGCAGTGCTGGGTGAAGGACATAATGCAAAAAATAATTGTGAAAAAATTATGAAAAATTGTATTAGAAAAATACAAAGAATATGCCACTTTTGTCCAAATTAAAGGTGAGAGTACATTAGAGTGGAAAGGGTCATTGCTGAAATGATTACACTGGTCAAAATGACATCATCAAGCCTCACTTCATCATTTTTTTAAAAAATATTGTATTTATTTATTCATGAGAGACACAGAGTGAGAGAAAGAGACAGAGGCAGAGTCACAGGCAGAGGGAGAAGCAGGCTCCATGCAGGGAGCCCGATATGGGACTCAATCCCGGGTCTCCAGGATCACACCCTGGGCCCAAGGCAGGTGCTAAACCGCTGAGCCACCCAGGGATCCCCCATCAGTTTTTTTAAAGATTAGTAGGCAAAGGACTATGTCTGCTCTTTGAAAATGTCAAATAAAATGCTACTTTTCCAAAGTGTGAAGTAATGTTAATCTAAACTTTGCAAGCATAAATGTTATTAAGGAAACAAATTTAATGCATATAATTAATCAGAAATTATATATTCTTACAATGTTAGGACATACACAAGACAGCCTGAAGAGGATGAGAAATCCATTTTTTTTTTAATTCTTAGATACATTAACCATAACCTAAGGATGCTGAAGGAGAAAGAATAATAAAAGGCTTATAAATTCAGGTAAAGAGGGATCCCTGGGTGGCGCAGCGGTTTGGCGCCTGCCTTTGGCCCAGGGCGTGATCCTGGAGACCCGGGATCGAATCCCACATCGGGCTCCCGGTGCATGGAGCCTGCTTCTCTCTCTGCCTATGTCTCTGCCTCCCTCCCTCTCTCTCTCTCTCTGTGACCATCATAAATAAATAAATTAAAAAAAAATTTCAGGTAAAGAGAAAAGAAAATAATCTCACTTAAACCGTAATAGTTTAATCTTACTTAAACCAATAATAAAACTAAATGAATGCTTAATTTGAGAGAAAACAACCCAGTATACTGGATTAAGAGTAGATGACTACAGTACTACTAATTATATATCATTTACCTTATTTCCAAGTACTTCAGTTTCCTTATTATAATAGTAATGTTTGCTATGGACTACTTGCAAGGCTGCTCTGAATAAACACTAGACTGTTTCTGATACTTTTATGTTAATATTGGGACTGTTTCCAATCCACGTAGATATCCTTATGCATAAATCTTTTATGCATGTGCTAATGTATTAGTAGGATGAATGCTTTTTTTTAAGATTTTATTTATTTATTCATGAGAGACAGAAACAGAGATAGAGGCAGAAGGAGAAGCAGGCTGCCTGCAGGGAATTTTATGTGGGCCGTGATCCCAGGATCCCAGGATCATGACCTGAGCCAAAGGCAGATGCTCAACCACTGAGCTACCCAGGTGCCTCAGTAGGATAAATTATTTTTTTTTTTTAATTCATAGAGACAGAGAGAGAGAGAGAGAGAGAGAGAGAGAGAGAGGCAGAGACACAGGCAGAGGGAGAAGCAGGAACCATTCAAAGAGCCTGATGTGGGATTCGATCCAGGGTCTCCAGGATCACGCCCTAGGCTGCAGGCGGTGCTAAACCGCTGCGCCACCGGGGCTGCCCAGTAGGATAAATTCTTAAAGGTAGAATTACCACATCAGTGGGTATGTCTATTTTTCATTTTAAAAATATATTTAACACATAGTTTCTATTCTATGATATTGTCAGATGGCTGTTCATATTATTCTTATAAAATCAGTCAAGATAGGGATCCCTGGGTGGCGCAGCGGTTTGGCGCCTGCCTTTGGCTCAGGGCGGATCCTGGAGACCCGGGATCGAATCCCACATCGGGCTCCCGGTGCATGGAGCCTGCTTCTCCCTCTGCCTGTGTCTCTGCCTCTCTCTCTCTGTGACTATCATAAATAAAAAAAATTAAAAAAAATATTTAAAAAAAAATCAGTCAAGATAAATCCATATTTCCAATTTCTTAAGTTGTAAACCAAAAAACCAAAAAAAGGTGGATTTTTTTTTTAATATTCATGAATCTCTGAAAACTAGAAGAGACATAGCATATGCACACCTCAACTCAATAAGGGGATGGCACCAAACAGAAGAGAATTAGAGAATGAAGAGATTAAAAGTGTTGATCAAATCCATATGCACTGAGTATGTGTTCTTTTCATGTGACATACTTTTCTTTAAAACTTGCAATGGCCTTTGTAAAAATGATGTATATAATTTGTCAGACAGTATAGTTTAATATATGGTACTTTCTTCTCATTTCTTAGGCAGTTGAAGTAAATGCATAAGCTACTATCAAATAGAGATCTTTAGGGGTTTTTAACATCAAAAATATGTCAAAGTCTTTTTATTTCCCATCTAACATGTTAAGAGTTTAAAAATCATCACTCCTTTCCTCACAAGAAGAAAAATAGTGAACAAATTGAAAGTCAATTCTTAGAGCCATGAAAGAACTGTTTTCTTTCTTCTTTCTTTCTTTCTTTCTTTCTTTCTTTCTTTCTTTCTTTCTTTCTTTCTTTCTTTTTTTTTTCTTTCTTTCTTTCTTTCTTTCTTTTCTCTTTCTTTCTTTCTTTTTCTTTCTTTCTTTCTTTCTTTCTTTCTTTCTTTCTTTCTTTCTTCTTCTTCTTCTTTCTTTCTTTCTTTTTTTTTTTTAAGATTTTATTTACTTATTGATGAGAGAGACACAGAGAGAGACAGAGACACAGGCAGAGGGAGAGGCAGGCTCCTTGTAGGATGCCTGGTGCGGGACCTGATCCCAGGACCTCTGGACCATGACCCAAGCCAAAGGCAGACACTCAATAACTGAGTCACTCAGGTGCCCCAAATAACTGTTTTCATAGGAAAACTGCTATCCTGAAAAGAAAAGATAAGCCAAATATAACTTAGTTAGATTTTGCCAAGCAAAACTTTAGAACAAAAGAAGAAATATATTACTGAGTAAATTGTTCTTTTTTTTTTTTTTTTTTTGCATTTTTGTAAAGGAAAGACAAAGAAGTATTCAACTACTACTCTATAAAAACAAGGGCCAAGAAGACGGGAGATTTGGAAAAGAAGAAAGGAGAGTATTGTTTACTCAGAAAACCTATATTCTTCATAATTTTCCATTACACTGGCTCTGGGAGGGTCCTGGAAATGTGAGAGAGTAAGAAATTATTGTAGCTAAAACAGGTGTTGCTAAAGAAAAGAACATGTCCATGTGTCAGATTGTCCAATTTTTGCCACATTAAATTTTTTAGATTTCTTACAACTGATAATAGTGCTGTTTGCCCCAAACTTTCATTGCCTGAAACTTAAGATTAGTGGGTTTACAGGTTTCTTTTTTCTTTTTTTTTTTTTTAATTTTTATTTATTTATGATAGGCACACAGTGAGAGAGAGAGAGGCAGAGACACAGGCAGAGGGAGAAGCAGGCTCCATGCACCGGGAGCCCGACATGGGATTCGATCCCGGGTCTCCAGGATCGCGCCCTGGGCCAAAGGCAGGCGCCAAACCACTGCGCCACCCAGGGATCCCAGATTAGTGGGTTTAAAAGTAAACTTTAGAGTGCTAACTTTGGCATTACATGTACTAAAATTGGAATGATACAGAGATTAGCATGGCCTCTGTGCAAAGATGGTACACAAATTTGTAAAAGTAAACTTTATATTGTTCTTTCCTTTTAATTTACATTTGAAATATCAATTTTGAAATTAACAAACAAATTTTGGCTCAGATGACTATCATAGGTGGACAAATGGATGAGGTGACTCAGGTTTAAAAATACAAAGACATGCAGAAAATTGCAAAGCATTCTTCGTGAAATCAATGTTTATAAAGTATTCAGGGACAATCTTTAAATGGTTGCTACATCTGTGGCTATAACATCTTCTGGCCAGTGAAAAGTAAACCATGAAAGAGAGAAAGATAAAACAAGGCAGTTTACATTGGTGGCAGCTGCTCTACTATGCCCAGGATGTGTCATCTTTACTGACACTTAAAAAGCATATATAAAAACACTTAATGTGTTTGGGTTACTGTTGATGACAGATTGTCACCAAGTCTATCTTCTGTGTAATTTCTTCTCCAAGTTCATCTTAAAAGACAGATGCTTCAGGTATTTTGGGACTTACAAATTTAATGGGTTACTATTTTTCTGTTGCAACTGGTGTTTCTAGAATGATAGTGTAAGTGTTCAGAATAGCTAATGTGATGGAAATCTCTGAAATTGTAATTATGTGCTTTGATTCTGTTTATAAAGAAGTGAATTTGGTGGCATCAGTTCCTTAAAATAGACAAAATGTCACAGGACTGTAGTGTATATTTGTTTCGAAAGACAAATAGTAGGAGTTAGAGTTGCTCATAGGACAACTGAATAACTTCATGAGTTGGTACTAATGGGAAATTAGCAATTTTTTCTGACATGTATGTTGTCCATATGTAATTAATCTTGAAGCCACAAGGACTAGTGATATGGAAGATTTGGGGACATAGATATTTTTTAAAAGGTGCCCTTACACTGGCATCCTGTTTTGCCACTTTTGATCCTATTAATTTGAACTTGTCTTATTTCTTGACTATCATGCTTTATTTAAATTTTCAGTCTTTTCACATGTAGCTTGTCTTTTCAACATCCTGTCTCCACCCATGTGACAAATATTCAATTATCTTCTGAGTCACTACTTAGATATCATTACCACTTATCCCAGAAACATTTTTTTCTCCACTAGATCTGGGTTACAGACCCTTCCTTTGGTGCCTTTCCTAGTCTAGTGCTGTGAGGTATGTTGGAAACTATCTTCATTATCACTGTATTCTTACTATAGTAGAATATAAATATAAATATTTATATATATAATATAAAATAAATATAAAATATTTATTACTGTTACTATCTAAAACGTATAAGAAAATGATTTTTTATCATTGAGTATCAGAGAAAAGATTTACTTCCTGTGAGAGTTACTACTTAATTTTTTCTCTATGAGTTTGGGACTACTTGGTCATATCCATTTTCTATAGCTGCCATAATGAATTACCACACAGTTACTGGCTAAAAAAAACCACAAATTTATTATTTTACCGTTCTGTAGGTCAAAGATAGAAACAGATCTCATCAGGCTAAAGTCAATAGGTCGGTAGGCTGTGTTCTTTTCTGGAGATTCTGGGGGAAAATCAATTTCCTTTTCTTTTCAAGCTTCCAGAGGCCCTCTTCCAACAACTTTAAAGTCTACAAGTTTGCAGCTTTCTGTGATTTTCTTCCATAGCTGCATCTCCCTGTGATCTTCTTCTTCTGACTACTACTTTTACTTCTAAGGCCCCTCGAGATTACTTTGGGCCTTTTGGATGATCCAGGAAAGTCTCATTTTAAGGTCAGATGATTAGCAATCTTAGTTCCAGGTAGAACCTTTAGTTTCTTTTGATTTTGCAATCTAACATACAGGTTCCAGGGATTAGGACTTGGCATGTCTGGGGAGGAAAATCATTCTGGCTATCACACTGTTTGAATTCACTTCCTTTGTTTTGTTTGACTTTATATATGTTCTTCCAAATGACATATCTGTCAAATGTTTGTTCAAATGAGATGTTCTATTTATACAGGATTAATTGCATTGCAACTGAGTCAATTGCAGTATAGTTAGACCTACATAAACCCAACTGTGATACAATTAATCCTGTATAAGTCATCAGAGTAAGACTTCCAATGTCAATGAATTGGGTCCACCAAACTTAAAATCACATTTTCAAATTAGTAAGAATACTTATATCCATTCCAAGCAGAGGTAATTTTTTTCATTATAAATATGAGAGAAATTTTAAAAACAATGTTAAGTGCAGTTTTTATTCCCAATTAGTGAAATTCAAAGTATATATACTTGAATCTATTGAAGGATATTATATTAAAGATAAACAGCAGTGAGCAACACTGCAGCTGAAATTTGAGAGACACACCTAATCCTCAGAACAACTGGAACCAAGAATTTGAATGAGGTAAAGATTGAGCTTCTCTCCTTTTCTTCTTTTCTAATTTTCTCTTTGAATCTACTCCATTGTTTTCACTCACTCAGGCTTCTTCTCATAATACAAAATGAGTCCTCTGATGGCTTTTGAATTTTACATCTCATAAATTTAATTGCTGGAAAAAGCTTCACCTTATACTCTTGGACCAGGCCACATCTAATAATCCTAAATTAGAAACTTAACTCATTTGGTTTAGTTATCCTCCTGTGGACCAATCAACTGAAGGCAGGCGTGTATGTCACTTCACATTGTAGTAAAAAATATGATGCCCTTGTGGAAAAGGTAGCAGCAATATTTCCAAGAAAATACTAACTGAAAAAACAACCCCATCAGTAACCAAAACAAAATGTAATTAGTAGTTAATATAGCATGTTCAATAAATATCAATTACCTGAATGAACAAATAAATGATTAGTATGTTGCCATATAGATATAAATTCTACTTTGCACCCTGATATTATCAATAATTTGTCACCATCCGCTACAATTTTTCCTTACAGGCACTACAATGAGAATTAAAAGTTAATGTTCATGGATATAAGGTACATAATAATCCTATTCACAAAAGTAATATTTTGTTAGACTCAAAGATTTCTAATTACTAAGAAAATGGGTATGTGGGAAATGTTTTCCACAGCCAAATTAATTTTAAGTTAAAAATAAAATACCTCATTCTTTGAGTATTCTTTTTAATGAAATAAAAATGTATATGTACTCAGTTTGCCTGGCTCCAGAGTATGTGAGAATTAGCACAATTCCTCGTGTGTTTTTTAAATAGCTTTATAGAGGCATAATTGAAATAACAAAAAATGACACATATTTAATGTATACAATTTCATGGATCTTAACGTATACATTTACCTGTGAAACCATCGACTCAATCAAGATAATAAGCATATTCATAACCTCTAGACATTTACTCCTGCTCCATACCCCCCCTTTTTTAGCAAGAGCTCTTAACCTGAGATCTACTCTATTAACATATTTTAATGTACATTACCATATAGTATTGTTAACTAATACAGTATTGTTAACCATAAAATGATTATAGTATTGTTATAATTAGCATTGTTAACAACAGTATTAACTAGTATTAATCATAGCATTGTTAACTATAAATCTGTACAGCAGATCTCTAGAACTTATTCACGTTGTGTAATTGAAACTTTATACCCACTGAATAACAACTCCCTATTTTACCCTTCCCCCATACTCCTGACAACCATCATTCTACTGTTGCTTCTTTAAATTTGATACTATTTAGATACTCTAAAAATGAGGTCAATGAGTATTTGTACTTCTGTGACTGGCTTACTTCACTTAACTTAATGTCCTCCAGGTTCATCCACTATCAGTTATAGCAGGATTTCCTTCTTTTTAAGCCTGAATACATTACATTGTATGTATATACCACATTTTCTATACTCATTCATCTGTTGTTGGATGAACATTTAGGTTGTTTCCATATCTTGGCTTTTCTGAGTGATGAATACTGCAATGAACAGGGAGTGTAGATATCTCTTCAATATCCTGATTTCAATTATTTTGGATATATAACTGCAAGTGAGATTACTGGATCATAGAGTAGCTCTATTTTTAATTTTTTGATGAACTCTTTTACAGTTTTCTATTGAATATGCACTATTTTACACTCTCACCAGCACTATACAAGAGTTCCATTTCTCTGTATTCTCATCAACATTTATTATCTTTTGATTTTTTGATAATACTATCTTATTCTGTCTCCCAGATGATAACTGATGCTGAGAATCTTTTAATGTACCTTTGGCCATTTGTACATTTCTTTGGAGAAATGTCTATACGGTTTGTTTGCCCATTTTTAACTGGGTTATTTGCTCTTGTTGGTTTTTTTGTTGTTGCTGTTTTTTACTATTGAGCTGTAGGAGTTCCTTTATATTTTGGGTATTAATCCCTTATTAAATACATGGTTTGCAAATATTTTCTCTCAACCCACAGGTTGCTTTTTCATTTTATGGAATGCTTCCTATGCTGTGCAGAAACAAATTTTATACTTTTTGTTTTGTTTTGTTTTGCTTTTGTTCCTGTGCTTCTGGTGTCAGATCCAAAAAAAAAAAATCATTGCCAACAAGATTTTCTCCTAAGTTTCTTTGTCTTACATTAAATCTTTAATCCAGAAGGGAAGTTGAGGGAAGGGCAAGATGACAGAAAAGTAGGGGTCCTCAACTCACCTGGCCCCATAAACTTACTTGGATAATTTTCAAAACATCCTGAACACCGAATGAATTCGACCTGCCATCTAAAGAGAGAACCGCTGGAACACTACAGAGAAAAAAGTTTTTGCTTCTAACAAGGCAAGAAGGTGAAAAATAAATAAATAAATAAAGTGGGGAAAGGGAACTGTGACTATCAGGGTTAAAGCAGAACAATGACAGCTTCCAGGGCACCAAAGCTCAGCCCTGGAGAAGCAGGAATGTTAAAAATCCATGCCAGTTTCCCCGGATGGAATAGTGCTTAGCCGGGAAATTGGGCAGAATCACAGGAAGGGCAGGGAAGCCTCCAGATTCCCAGAGTCACTATAAGAAGAAGGGCGCCCTGTGGGGAAAGCTCACCACAAACTGTGGTCCATATCAGTTAAGGCCCGGAGAGCTGCAGCCTTCTGGGCACTTGGGAGGAGCCAGTCCATTAGGCAGGCTGGCTCAGGAGCGGCCCTTACACTTGAGCTTGGCAAAGGATGGAGGTGGCTATACTCCATTCCCTTGGGAGAGGCAGCCCCAGGAGCACAGGTCCAGCAGCACAAGACCCCAGGTCCCAGGGCATCAAAGCGGACAAAGCTCATGATCCTGCATTCCTCCTGGGACAAGCATAAGCTGGGAAGGCACAGGATAGTGAGAACTCTCCTGCCACTGGGTGCCCCCAAGCTGTGCAGATTGTGCCCCCATACCTGCCCCCAGGGCCATCTAGCCCAACGTAGACTGGGAGACTACGGTTAGTTACTTGTGAGCAGCTCAACTCCAGAGCTGGAAATCTGTCTACTGCCGTTTGTTTTTCCTTTTTATTTCACCATGTGCCTGGGAGAGGCAGGGCATCTAGGGAACAAAGGCCTCACAGGATAAACAGCTCATACTGAACCCATCACCTGGCAAGGGGCAGGGAATCTCTGCCCAGGCATGGACACCTGAGAATCAACACACCAGGGCCTCCCCCTAGAAGGCCAGCTGGAAGACCAAGGGAAGAGCAAGTTTGATGAACAAGCAGCGCTGGAAAACTCCAGGACTGAAGGAAAATAGTATATAGAATGAGAGGGTCCTTTTTTTTCTTTTTTCATTATGACTAATTTTTATATCAGACTAAAAATTCCTAATATTTTTTCTCTTTTTTCACCTTAACTACAATATTTTAACAACTCTTCATTTTTAAGGTTTTTTTTTTTTCATTTTTGACTTTCATATTTCTACAATTACATGTCTTAGATATATTTTTCACTACTGGATTCCCTTTAACATATTCAATTTAATTTTGGGAGATGAATGAGATATGGGACTTTATTGTTTCTTGTTTTTTTCTGCCTGTTTTATAATGGTGGAAATTAGTACCTTCTAACACACAACGAAAAGACACCAAGAACCAAATGGAACACCATGCTGGTTCATTCTGTGAGATTATATTCTCTCTTCCTTCCCATTCTGCCCCCTCTTTAATCTTGTTTATATTTTGGTGGCTAATGTTGGGTCTTTATATACATATTGCTGGTTTATATGAATATGGGATTGAGCATCTTCTAACATACAGAATAAAATACATTCAGAACCAAGAGGATTACCCTCCAGGATCCCTCAGGTACTACATACTCTCTACCACTTCCTCACCACCAACAACCCCCCTCTTCTTTCTCTTTACTTTTTTTTCTTTTTCTTTTTTCTTCTTTATTTTTGTTTTTGGCTTTTAATTTTTACAACTTTGTTTTAAAATTTGTTTTTCACTTTAGTGGTCCTTTTGTTTTATTTTATTCTGTTCTTCTTCTTTTTTTTTTGTCTTCTGGTATCTGACATCTTTGGAATCATCCAGGGTATATTTTACTTAGGTCGTGATTGATATTTTTGACTCAGCCCACTCATACAGCCACACTGCACTGAACAAAATTACTAGAAGGAAGAAGTCGCCACACACACACACACACACACACACACACACAGAAATGGAAACCATACTCTTCTGCCACAGTTACAGAATTTGGATTTCAAAATGATGTCAGAAATTCAACTCAGAAATACAATTATTAAGCTACTGGTGGCTCTGGAAAAAAGCGTAAATGACTCAGGAGACTTCGTTACTGTAGAAATGAGATTTAATCAAGCTGAAGTTAAAAATAGATTAAATGAGATGCAATCCAAACTGGATGTTCTAACAGCTAGGGTTAATGAGGTGGAAGACAGAGTGAGTGACATAGAAGACAAGTTGATGGTAAGGAAGAAAGCTGAGGAAAAAAGAGAGAAACGATTAAAAGCTCATGAGGAAAGGCTTAGGGAAAGAAATGAGAAGGAAGAATATATATTTAATTGGGGTTCCAAAAGTGGCTGAGAGAGAGAGAGGACCACAAAGTATATCTAAACAAATCAGAGCTGAGAACGTCCAAAATCTGGGGAAGGAAACAGGCATTCAGATCCAAGAGATAGAGAGCCCCCCACCAAAAAAAATCAATAAAAACCATTCAACACTTTGACATTTAATAGTGAAAGTTGCAAATTTCAAAGATAAAGAAAATATTCTTAAAGCAGAGTGAGAAAAAGATTCTTAGCTTATGTGGGGAGAAATATCAGATTAACAGCAGATCTCTCCACAGAGACCTAGCAGGCCAGAAGGGGATGGCATGACATATACAGGGTACTAAATGAGAAAAACATGCAGCCAAGAATACTTTATCCAGTAAGGCTTTCATTCAGAATAGAAGGAGAGATAAAGAGCTCCCAGGATAGGCAGAAACTGAAAGAATATGTGACCACCAAACCAGCTCTGCAAGAAATATTAAGGGGGACTCTGTAAAAGAAAGAAGAAGCACAAAGAAGTAATCCACAAAAATGGGGACTGACTAGGTAATACAATGACACTAAATTCATACCTTTCAATAGTTACTCAGAATGTGAATGGGCTAAATGATCCTATCAAAAGATGCAGGGTATTGGACTAGATAAAAAAGCAAGACCCTATGCTACCTACAAGACACTCATTTTAGACCTAAGGACACCTCCAGCCTGAAAATGAAAGGTTGAAAGACCATTTTCCATTCAAATGGTCCTCAAAAGAAAGCTGGGGTAGCAATCCTCATAGCAGATAAATTAGAGTTTATCCCAAAGACTGTAGTAAGAGATAAAGAGGGACACTATATCACACTTAAAGGCTCTATCCACCAAGAAGATCTAACAATCATGAATATTTATGCCCCTAATGTGGGAGCTGTACCAAGTATATCAATCAATTAATAACCAAAATAATGAGATACTTAATATACAGTAATAGTTGGAGACTCCAGCACAGCATGTTCAGCAAGTGACAGATAATCTAAGCAGAACATCACCAAAGAAACAAGGGCCTTAAATGATACTCTGGACCAAATAGACTTCACAGATATACAGAACTTTCCATCCCAATGCAACTGAATACACATTCTTCTCAAGTGCACATGGAACTTTCTCCAGAATAGACCACATACTGGGTCACAAATGAGGTCTCAACTGATATCAAAAGATTGGAATCATCCCCTGCATATTTTCAGACCACAGTGCTTTGAAGCTAGAGCTCAATCACAAGAAGAAATTTGGAAGAAATTCAAACATGTGGAGGTTGAAGAGCATCCTACTAAAAGATGAATGGATCAACCAAGAAATTAGAGAATAATTAAAAAGATTCATGAAACCAATGAAAATGAAGATACAACCATTCAAAATCTTTGGGATGCCATTCAAAAGCGGTCCTAAGAGGGAAATACATTTCAATACAAGCTTCCCTCAAAAAAATTGGAAACAAAAAACTCAAATACACAAGCTAACCTCGCACCTAAAGGAATTAGAGAAAGAACAGAAAGTAAAGCCTATACCAAGCAGAAAATGAGAGATATTAAAGATTTGAGCAGAACTCAACGAAACAGAGACCAGAAGAACTGTAGAACGGATCAATAAAATCAGCAGCTGATTCTTTGAAAGAATCAATAAGATAGATAAATACCTAGCTAGCCTTATAAAATGAAAAGAGAAAAGACTCAAATTAATAAAATCACTAATGAAAGAAGACATATCACAACCAATACCAAGGAAATACAAACAATTTAAAAAACGTATTGTGAGCAGCTATATGCGAACAAATTAGCCAACCTAGAAGAAATGGATGCATTTCTGGAAAACCACAAATTACTAAAACTGGAACAGGAAGAAATTGAAATCCTGAACAGACCAATAACCAGGGAGGAAATTGAAGCAGTCATCAAAACCTCCCAAGACACAAAAGTCCAGGACCAGATGGCTTCTCAGGGGAATTCTATCAAACGTTTAAAGAAGAAATAATACCTATTATACTATAGCTGTTCCGAAGGATAGAAAGAGATGGGATACTTCCAAACTTGTTTTATGAGGTCAGCATTACCTCGATTCCAAAACCAGACAAAGACCCTACCAAAAAGGAGAATTATAGACCAATATCTCTGATGAACAGGGATGCAAAAATTTCCAAGATACTAGCCAATAGGTTCCAATAGCACATTAAGAGGATTATTCACCATGACCAACTGAGATTTATTCCCAGGATGCAAGGGTTGTTCAAAACCCATAAAACAATCAAAGTGACTTATCACATTATCAAGAGAAAAAAAAAAAAAACAAGAACCGTATGATCCTCTCAGTAGATGCAGAGAAACCATTTGACAATATACAACATACAATCCTGATCAAAATTCTTCAAAGTGTAGGGATAGAGGAAATATTCCTCAATATCTTAAAAGCCATTTATTAAAAGCCCTCAGCAAATATCATTCTCAATGGGGAAACACTGGGAGCCTTTCCCCTAAGATCAGGAACACGACAGGGATGTCCACTCTCACCACTGTTATTCAACATAGTACTAGAAGTCCAGCCTCAGCAGTCCGACAACAAAAAGAAATAAAATGTGTTCAAATTGGCAGAGGACGTCAAACTCTCTCTCTTCACAGATGACATGATACTGTATATAGAAAGCCAAAAAGACTCCACCCCAAGATTGCTAGAACTCATGCAACAATTCTGTGATGTGGCAGGACACAAAATCAAAGCACAGATATCAGTGCCATTTCTATACACTAACAATGGGACTGAAGAAAGAGAAATCAAGGAATCAACCCCATTTACACTTGCACCCAAAAACATAAGATACCTAGAAATGAACCTAACCAAAGAGGTGAAGGATCTATACCCAAAAAATTATAGAACACTTCTGAAAGAAATTAAGGAAGACACAAGGAGATGGAAAAACATTCCATGCTCATGGATTGGAAGAATAAATGTTACGAAAATGTCTATGCTACCCAGAGTAATTTAAACGTTCAATGCAATTCCTATCAGAATACCATGGACTTTCTTTACAGAGCTGGAACAAATAATCTAAAGATTTGTATGGAATCAGAAAAGACCCCGAATAGCCAGAGAAATATTGAAAAAGGAAACCAATGCCGGGGGCATCACAATGCCGGATTTCAAGCTGTATTACAAAGCAGTGATCATCAAGACAGTATGGTACTGACACAAAAACAGACACGTTGATCAATGGAACAGAATAGAGAATCCAGAAATAGGCACTCAACTCTGGTCAACTAATACTCGATAAAGCGGGAAAGAATATCCACTGGAAAAAGGACAGTTTCTTCAATACATGGTGCTGGGAAAATTGGATAGCCACATGCAGAAGAATGAATCTAGACAATTCTCTTAAACCACACACAAAGGTAAACTCAGAATGGTTGAAGGACCTCAACGTGAGACAAGATTCCTTCAAAGTCCTAGAGGAGAACACAGGCAACAAACTTTTTGAACTTGGCCACATTAACTCTTGGAAGATATATCTATGAAGGCAAGGGAAACAAAAGCAAAAATGAACTACTGGGACTTAATCAAGATAAAAAGCTTCTGCACAGAAAAAAAAATTAACAAAACTCAAAGACAACCTACAGAAAAGGAGAAAATACTTGACATATCAGATAAAGTACCCAAGATGTATAAAAGCTTATCAGACTCAACACCCAAGAAACAAAAATTCCAATCATGAAATGGGCAGAAATTCTTTAAAGAAGACATAGACATGGCCAACAAGCACATGAGAAAATGCTCCGCATCACTTGCCATCAGAGAAATACAAATCAAAACCACAATGAGATACCACCTCACACCAGTGAGAATGGTGAAAATTAACAAGACAGGAAACAACAAGCGTTGGGGAGGATGTGGAGAAGGGTGATCCCTTTGCACTGCTGGTAGGAATGAAAACTGGTACAGCCACTCTGGAAAACAGTGTGGAGTTTCCTCAAAGAGTTAAAAATGGAGCTACCCTATGACCCAGCAATTGCACTGCTGGGGATTTACCCCAAATATATAGATGTACTGAAACCTGGGACATCTGCACCCCTATGTTCATAACAGCAATGTCTACCATTTTTTTTCTTCTTTTTATACTACTTGTTTGTAAATGTCATGTAAAGCAAGATTCAGAAATCTGCTAAATCTTTTGTATTAGCAAAAACTATGTCTATGTGCTATAATTCCTCAATTCTCCATGTTATGTAAATAAATCTGTTACAGGATTTCTCTGCCTTTAGTGCCCAGAGTTCTTCATCACACAGCTTCAAAAAATGAAGAGGTAGACCAGATTAGGAGTGGTGGGTAACAAAGCAAAGTTTATTGAGCAACAGTACAAAGCTCCTGGAGAGGGAGAGGGGCCCAAGAGGGTTGCCCTTAAGCTTAGGGGGTTTATGAGCTGTTTAGCGGGAGCTACTTAAGCAATCAGGCTGTTCTGAGTCCTGCCAATCACGTCTTTGGTCACATATCTTTCTACCTATTAGGTGAATATCTACATGCTGATGGGTCTTTTATTGGTGGCTTAGTCTTAACTGCCCCCTTGCCTGTGATAGTGACAAATGCTCTGGGGTTAATTGTCTATTTTAGGATATTTTGCAGAAGTCATTTCTGAAAAGGCTGCAAAGCAAAAAATAGTAAAATAAAATAAAAAACAAAATAAAATTTAAAAAGGCTGCAAAGCAGAAAGCTAATGCAGATCTATCTAAGCAACAAAGTAGGATGTTAGTACTCTTTTATCTTAGCTGTACTGACTCTATATTTTCTGGTTGGGGACCCTGTCTCTGATTACCTAATTGTCTAACTAACTGCTAACAAATCAACAAGATGGGGGAAAACGTGTATGTAAGGAGAAATTATTTTTATTGTGCATACAAGTAGAATGGGGGGAAAGAAGAGATAAGAATTGACAAATAGAAAATGACCTTGACTACAACCTCAACTTGCTTCTTAATATTATTCAACTATTTATAAGTAGTTACTCCTAAAATTAACATTGATAAATGTAATAATGTTTTAACTACATTTTCGTTACTGTATTTCATGAAAGTTGAAACATGAGAATTCTTACTGATTATTAAATTAACTTAGCAGTTACCTTTGACTTCCAAAAAAAGTAAAATACCTCTATCAGTAGTAGTAAAGAATCACTTCATATTCTTACCAACATCAAGGGGCCCAAAACAGATATATAGGGTTCTTTTTGGGTGATATTCATACAGACTATGAAAGACAGCACCGTTTGATTTTGGTTGAATGGAACACTGAATTAGATCACTTACAAATGTGCTTTTATTTGTGGGAGATAACAGTTACAGTTGTGGAAATGACAACTCAATTTTTAAAAATAACTTTCAATCACTGAAAATGACATAATTCCCAGAACACCGAAGAAAGTCATTCAACAAGACCACATGTGGAGTTCATGTTCAAGATGTATTTGTCAGCCTCCACTCAGCTCCCTTCATGTAAATGCTACAGAGAATTTTTAAAAGGATGGCACAGAGGCATGTCAAAATCAAGTTACCAACAAAATTAATAATACATGGACGTAAATTGTGATCAACAATAAATTGTCCTTAAGGAGGCAATCAGCTCACTCAGCAGGAGTGTATCATGGGCTGTAAGCAGAGTTGAGACTCAAGTTGCACTGTAATCACAAATCTGAGAATCAGAGGAGCTGTTTTCTATGGCATCAAACAGTTTAGATTATTCAAGCAATGGGTTGTTTACTTATGATTTGCACTGTTCCTAAGTTACCAAAATAATTCATTTTATACTCAGGCTTTACAAGTAAAATAATACTATTTCATTATATTTTATAAAGGAAGTAAAAAAGATGTCTACATTTGCACATTATTTTTGACATAATAAAGTGAACCCTTGGCATAAAAAAAAAATCTGCATTTTTTTCATCCAAAAATAAGTTTACATTTAAAAACCTCTTCAAACCCTTGAGATCTAAGAGTGATATAAAACAAGACAAATCTGATTCTAATGTTTCCATTGGGAGACCAGAAATGTACTGTGTCTAAAGTGAATTTTTATAACCTAGCTATGATGATTAATTTTATATGCTAACTTACCTGAGCTAGGAGACACCCAGATACCTGCTAAAACATTATCTCTGGATGTGTTCTTGAGTTTCTGGAAGAGCTTGGCGTCTGATTCCAGTAAACTGAATGAAGAGATCTACTCTCGCCAATGTGGGGCCAGTATTATCTAATCCAAATGAGGGCCTGAAAAGAACAAAAAGGCTAAGGAAGGACAAATTCTCTCTCTCATCTTGAGCTGGATATCCACCTTTTTCTGCACTCAGATACTGAAGCTCCTGATTCTCAGGCCTCAGACTCAGACTCAGACTGGATTATACCACCAGCTTTCCTGGTTCTCTAGCTTACAGATGACAGACTGTGGACTTCTCAGCCTCCATAACCATGTCAGCCAATTCCTATAATAAATCTCCTTGTATATCCTACTGGTTCTGTTTCTCTGGAGAACTCTAAGACAGATTTTGGTAGTGAGAGTGGGGTTTCTGTCTGGGCAAATTTGAGCTGCTATAACAAAATACCAGAGTTTGGAAACTTATAAACAAAAATTTATTTTCTCACAGTTCTCGACACTGAGAAGTCCAAGGTCAGGGTGCCAGTGTAGTTGCTTGAGGGCCCTTTTCCTAGTTCATAGCTGGCAACTTTTGGCTGTGTCCTCACATGATGGAAGGGACAAGGGATCTCTATGAGGTCATTTTATAAGAACACTAACTTCATTCAGGAGGACTCTACCTTCATGCCCTAAGTACCTACTCCTCAAAGGCCCTACCTTCTAATACTATCTTACCGGGCATTAAGATTTTAACATATGGTTTTTGGGGAGACACAAACAATCACCTCTGTGCATGACATAACATTTTGAAGTTATTATAAATATTTCATCAAACATTCTTTGAATACCAGCATCTACCAGCCACTATCCTATGCAGAGTGTCATAGATAACAGTTTTCCTGCTCTCTCAAGGAGCTAACTCTTGAGAGTGGAAATTAAACTCACAAAAATACTTCCCATACATAGTGACTTAGGTGTTATAATTAAGATATAGTCAACTCTACCTAGAAGCAATCTAGGAATGCTTCCCAAGGAATGATGCTGAATTTAAAACTTGAAGGGAGACAAGTTTTTGCAGGTGATGTAGAAGAATAGACATTCCAATAAAAAAGACCAGCACATGCAAAGTCCCAAGGATCTGAACTGGTATTTGTCTGCAAGAATTTCATTTATGGTTGGAGCCCTAAGTATTGACAGGAAGGGTAGGAAACACTGAGATGGTTGGAGAACCAGACAGAGTCCAGTTATTAGGAGTTAGAATATTTGAAAAAACTTCAGATTTTTTTAAAAAAAATACTAGGATTTATTGATCACTTTATAAATGCTAAGTGTTGTGGTAAGTGTTAGACATGCATTACCTCATTTAATTGTCATCACAAACTGCCAGGCCGTATTATTATTTCCCAGAAGCCAAAAGAAGCTGCAGTTTCTGTGAACAACAAGGATACCAATCCCTCCACACCAGAAATGAAAGTCTTCAAAGTAGTTGGCCAAAGAACAGACTAAAAATTTAAAGCATAAATGTTATAATTCTTTAACCGAAGTTAATATACTGCAAAACTACATGTCTCTGTTTTATCTTTTACGAGAATATTTAGGTGAATGAGTGTTTTAAAATAATATAGGTATTAGAATCCTGGGTGGTAAACAAATACGTGAAAGTAGATGGAAATACTCTGACTTTAAAATAACAATTATTATACTTTGAAGAGGACAAAGTCTTTGAGTACTAGTTTTAGTTTAGATTACTAGTACTAGTTTTGAACACAATAATATTCTTTTAAAATAGTGAGAAAAACAATTTTATTTTTAAAATTAAGAAGAGTTAAAAGAATATTTATATAATTATAAAACAGGAAACTAATAACTCTAAGTAGGGAACTAAGACATCTGGGTTTCTACCTATGCTTTTAGAAAATTTTTACATTATTAAATAAATGAAAAGAAATTGCATACAGAATGCTAGCTCGATTATTTTTTCTTACCAATGTTTTTTAAGAAGTTTATTAAATAATTTGTATGTTACCTGAGGTTGATTACATTAGAAAAATAATTCAAAACCCATGCTCAGTGAATAACTTCTTTTAGCACTTGTTGATTACTGGGTAACATCCTTCATGCTATACTAAAATTATCTGTTTTCACAACAAATTTCAATTTTCCTGAGAGCAAGTATAGTGCTTTTTTATCGTTCTATCGCCAACATTTCGCCTGGTTCTGAACAAGTGAATGGCTAGATAATATGTGTTTGTTTACATTAATTAATGACTGAATACATGAATGATTTTCAATAAGCAAACTTAGAGTGACATTTCATATCATAGTAAGACATTAAAAGAAAAATATTTATAAGATCCTTTATACCAATATGTGAGAAGTAATTAAATGCTTCTTTAAAAATGAAAAACAAATGCATCTTTATGCAAACAAATGGTGTATCTTTATATGTTGATTAAAGTTATTCCCTGATTTAAGCATTTTTTTGCATATTCTTTTACTATTCCAACTTAGAATATGCTGATCTTAAAAGTCAAAGTCCAATATTACCAACAAAACAGTTTATTCAGAAATATCAGAGAATTGCAATTCAGGACAAGCAAGTTATAGAAACACCATAGGCTAGTCCAACAAACAAAGCAAAATAATATTATTTTATAGAGAGAAGCAGGAAGTTGGGAGAGGTTATTTTGAAAGAAATTTCACTGGAAAAAAGCAAGAGCTCAGGGTGATGACAATTTCTCATTGGCTGAGTTGCTGGTGTAGTCAATGTCTTATGGAAGATGCAATGCACATCTTTTCCTATTGGGGCCTGAAATTAATGATTCCTTCCTATAGAGGATTATTCTGTTGAGGTATGCAATTGACAGTTCTTCCTGTAATTGATGTGGAGCGGTATGGCATGAGAGCTCCCCCTTCTGGCTCCTGACTTCATTTTAACAAGGTTTCCTTTTAATAATTTTCACATCTATATCATTTATTTTTAACATAATGAGCCTAAAAGATATAATAGAATTAACTTACTCCATTAAATTTTCACATATGAAAATAGCAATGAAAATCAGCTTAATTTTTCAGCCATCAGTATAACAAATTAATGAAGGTGACAATCAACAAACTATATTATAACCACTGGATAAAAGTTTGTTAGGGCAAGGATTATGGTTTTAAAATGTCCCCTTAAAATTACTTACGAATTGATCTTTGACAAAGGAGTAATTCATTACAATAAAGAAAAGATTGTCTTTGTACACATGATGCTGAAACAACTGGGCATCAACATAAAAAATATGAAACTAGATGCAAACCTTATGTTCTTCACAAAAATTACATCAGAAGGATGACAGACCCAAATGTAAAAACAAAAACTATAAAATTCCAGCAGACAGCCTCTCTGTTGTCCTGCCTGCTGCTCCCTTGTAGTGTAATCAATAAATGATAAACTTCTAACTCCTAAAAAAGCAAACAAGCAAAACAAAAACAAAAACAAAACAAAACAACAACAACAAACAAACTACAAAATTCCTAGAAGACAACATAGGAGAAAATCTAGTTGACCTAGATTTGACCTTGGGTTTGATGATGACATTTTTATAAAGACACCAAAAATTCATATGGAATCTCACAGGACTTTAAATAGGCAAAACAATCTTGAAAAAGAGCAAAGCTAGAGATTTCACACTTTATGACTTCAAAGCTTGCTGCAGAGTTATGGCAATCAAAATGGTTTGGTGCTGATATAAAGGTAGACATATAGATGAATGGAATAAAGTAGAAAGCCTACAAATAAACCCTCACATATATGGCCAAATGGTTTTTAACAAGGATGCCAAGACCATTTAATGGGGAAAAGACAGGTTTTTCCCCCACAAATTATGCTGGAAAAACTTGATATCCCCATGCCAAAAAATGAAGTTGAACCCATACTTTGTCTCGCACAACAAAATTGACTGAAAATGAATCAAAAACTTAAGTGTATGAACTAGAACTATAAAAGTTATAGAAGACAACACAGGAGAAAAATTTCATGGCATGGAATTTGGCAATATTTTCTTGGATATGACACCAAAAGCACAAGCAACCAAACTTACCTGTCTATTGCCACCTCCACAGTTGGACACAAAGCCAGACATTTAGGAGAAGCCCGCTAGGGTCTGGTCTCTAGAGATAAACCAAGCATATTTGTTGTACACTCCACTTTTGATGCCCTAAGTTCTTGGTAACTTCTTGAAGCAATGAGAACTCAGTTTAAGTATGTTTCTAATTTGTATACCTAGAATAATATATTTTACTTATCTTGCATATTTAAATAGCTTCTTTCTTTACAGTCTACTATAACATAAAGAAAATGTTTTCAACATATACTTAATTATTTAACAGCCACTTAGTAGATGTTTCTACATGAAGGAATCCAAGAATGATTAAACCACATATTTATAACCTCATGGAATTTTCAGTTTAGTGAATGAAGTAGCTAAATTAGAAGATTATTACACCTACTTGTATGAGACTAGCCTAGCCTGGAGGTGATGAGATAAGGCTTTCTGTAAGGGATGCTGCCTTCACATGTAAAACAAATTTGTCAATTAGTTGCTTAATTCAACCATCCCTTGCAGTTTTCCTCCCAGGTGTACAACTAGAGTATCTGATCTTTTTCTTGTATCTGTGCAAAATTTAATTAAATATTGTCTAGTATTAGATACTTATGTGCTTGGAATAATTTTGAGGACATTGGCAGATAAACATGAGCATTATCTCTAACTTCAAGAATACTGTTATTTTATGGAAGTGGAGAGATGAGAAAACTATGCACGCATCCACTTCAAAAGCTTAAGAGTTACTTAGTTTCATTGGTTGCTGTTTGACAACAGGCAGTTTGGCTTGGTAATAGGAGAATGTAGATACTTGATAAAAGAGCTTTAAAACTTTATTTTCCTTTAGTTAGAATAGATTGAAATCAGACACATTCGTTCAGAAGTGGTTTGAATATTAATTCACATTCATGTGAATGAGAAAATATATTTGGTAGTAAAATGACACAATAGGAATTTGAATAATTTGATTGAGTACTCCTTGACTATAGGGTAATTTAATCATATTTTAACACTTATGATTTGATTTATTCTGAATAAACTTTGTTTAAAGTAAAAGAGAATGGTTATTCAAGGAGAAAACTGAAAGGAATCGCCTATATTCATACTTCCTAAGTGTAAGGGAAAGACTACTACAGGGTTATTTGAGTAATTTATTGACAAAAATAAAGGTTCATCAAATTCAGATGAGAGACCGTGCCAAAAAGTAAACAGCCATTTTGCAAAACCAGAATCGTTCTAAAGGAAAGCTCAAGAGAAACACTTAACAATTTGGCCTATTTTCACTTCTGATTTTGAAAATGTTTAACTTGGAGTATCATATGCATCAACACCCTGGAGTTCTTTCTTTATTTCTTTTTTCTTTTTTCTTTTTTTCTTTTTTCCCCTCTGTGGATGGTATAAATCGGTTCCAGCCAATTTCACTTAAATCAGTCAACTGAGGTCTAGATACACAGTTGCCTAATCAGCAGAGATTTGCTAGAATCTTCAACTCTTCCAACACAGACTGCAGATGAAATCTGTGGCCAAAACAACTCTAAAAGCATTGTTTATAAAGTCAATATGAGTTCCAGAAGCTGATTATGATCACTCACTGATTAACAAATCTTAATGTGGACCAAGCTCAGCTTCACTTCCCACCAATAACTGTCTCCATTTTTAGACTTTTAAAGATGAAAAAAAAAATGTAGTAATTATGGGAGAAATTTGCATTAGCATGTGGCTGTTTCATAAATTGATGTTTATTTTGTTCTGAACATTCAAATTTGACTAAAAGTGAATGCTGATTATTAACAGACTTTTTGGTATAATTTTGTAGATAATGATGACTTTAATGTTGTAGGTGTTCAATAAACATTTCTAATACACAAATAATATTTAAAATGACTAAAAGATGCAGACAAAGGCAAAACGAAAGACAGAAAACAGATCAGTGGTTGCAAGAGATTGTGGTTAAGGACAGGGGTTGGCAATAAGGACCACAAGCTTTTTTCAGGGGAGATTGAACTGCTCTTATCTGTGGTGGTTACATGATTGCATATATTTGTATTGTATTATAGGAAGAAACTTTCTGAAGCAATGAGAACTCAGTTTAAGTCATTCAATTATATATATATATATATATATATATATATATATATATATATGCCAAAATTCATAGAACTGAGGGTGAACTTTTCTATATGTGAATTATATCTTTATGTATCTGATTTTAAGAATAAAATTTCTGAATATCATGTGGGCTATGTTATTGAAACATGTTTCATATTTTCAGAGTTTGTAGGAAAGATGTCATACGTATGCTATGACATTTGCAACAAGACTTTTTAATTTCTTATTTTATTTTATTTTATTTTATTTTATTTTAATCCTATACTGCCTATAAACATTCCATGAGGCAACAGGTTCTTTGCTTTTCTTGTGGCTCTGGCTATGTTGGGCTGGAATAAAAATAGAGGGAAAGGAAATGGGACTCCAACATGAGATCTTTATTAAAACAACAACAAAGAAAACACTTCAGTCCAACCACAGGCTTAAACACCATAGAGTGCACTTTCGGAAAAAATCAAAATACAAATCTTGAACCTCAATGCTAAATGCTATCCAATATAAAATGCCAGATTAAAAAAAAATGGTTTTTTTTTAACAGGAATTTTTTTTTTTTTTTTTACTTTTTCAAATCATGGAAATCCTTTACTCAGGAGGACTCTGAAATGTACCAGAGATAGGAGAAGAAATGTGAAAGTCCCACTACTGATCTCATTGAATCTCTGAAGCTCATGTCATCCATATTTAATTCACATTAAAAAGGTACTCTTTTCCTCCTCACTCATCCCCACTGGGGTTATTTGTAAATCTTATTTTCCTTTTGGTGTATTGTATTTCTCTCCAAGAACATGACTTTCTTTCCAAAACTACCTCCATTGTCCATTCCTCCCACACATACACAAATGTCAACCTCAATACCTCAGAAGTAATGAAGTTTCAAAAAGTAGTGGGTACTAAATAATTTTGAGTTATCTAGGATAAAATAAATCTATTAGGAGTTTATTTTACTGTCACTTTTATCATTACCTTTTAGATCTCATACCCTGATCCTGAGATTGATTTGAATAAAGGAGAAAAGTCCCTTTTCAGACAAGGCAAGCAAGCTACTTATAGATGTTTCCAACTATCACTTTTATATTTTATTTTGAGCTATCCAGATACTCCTCATCATGCTTTTTCAAAGTGCCAATACATTTTTAAAGATTGATTGATTGATTGATTGATTTTAAAAAGAAAGAGAGCATGTGTGCAAGTGGGTGGGGTGGGGAGAGGAGCAGAGGGAGAGGGAAAGAGAGAATCTTAAGCAGACTCCACATCCAGCACAGATTCGTACCTGAGGCTTGATTTCATGACCCTGAGATCATTATCTGAGCAAAAACTGAGTCAGATGCTTAACCAATTGAGCCACCCAAGCATCCTGTCAATACATTTTAAATTTTAGACAGAAATAGATTATTCTAGGACTTTCTATGGATATCATTATATGTGTAGAGATCATGTCTTACTGAAACACTGATATAATTATGTCAACTTTGTGTCAAGTATTCATGTTGGTAACTAATTTCATTGTGTTTTAAATGGATTACTTGCTGGTTAAAATATTATATTTAGGACATTATAAAATTTAAATTAATAGGATTTCTACCTGTTATTAATTTGGAGACTATAAAAATTCTTTCACTAGAATGTAACTACCTGAGATGAGTTACAACATATCTTTTGTGGCATTGCTAAACTCATATAAAAACTAGAGAAGTGTCCCAGTGATGGGCAAATAAAGGGAACCCTGGATTAAAATGAGCAGTGAATGAAGATTGGAACACTGGCAGGGACATGGGGAGGTTCAATAGATACACCTGCAGTAGATATCAAAGCTAGTGTTGCCCTGTGAGCAAATGCCAACAGAGGGCACTGGAAAAAAAAAGTGGAATTATATTTTTACAAAATTGAAGGGAAATATTATGAACCTAGGATTCTTGAACCCAGAAAAAGTACTTTTCAAAAATAAGAGTGAAAGAAGTATATTTTCAAGTATAGCCAAATGAACAGAATTTATAAGCTAAACTTAACTAAGGACTAAACTAAAGCAATTTCTTTCTAAACAATGTAGTGCTGGAAGAAATGAAATGACCCTAGAATAAAATTGCAACATAAGAAGGAAGGAAGGAGAAATGAAGTAAGGTGAGTAAAAAATAATGGGAACATGCAGTTAAATCTAAACAAAAGTTGCATAATTAAATAATAAAAAAAGTCTCAAGTGTGAGGTTTTAAAAAAAATAAAACAAGACCGGGCACCTGGGTAGTTCAGTCATTTGGACATCTGACTCCTTACACTAAGGTCATGATCTTATGGGTGGTGAGACTGAGCCACACTCAGCGGGGAGTCTGCTTAAAGATTCTCTCCCTCCCTCTTGCTCTCCCCTCCCCCTCACCCACATGTACACTCTCCTCTCTACTTAAACCTTAAAAAAAAAAAAAAAAGACATACTAAACTACTGAATACAAATAGTATGGTAGTTGGGAAGGAACTGATAAGAGTTCATGTATTCTAAGTTTTTGTATATTTTGCCAGAAAGGATAAGATATAAATTGATAAGCATGTGAAGCATGCAACCATTCATGATTAAATACTAAACAAGAGAATAATATGACCAAGTTTGGTTATCTCAGAATTACATCATCAGTTTTTATATTAGATATTCAATAAATTAATAATATCATATCTAGTGATTAAAATCCCTAAATCATATAATCATCTCAATGGAAGCAAAAGTATATTTGATAAAATTCAATGACCATTTTGGATTTTTTTTAATTGAGCATGCCAGATACAGAATAGAAGATGTAGGATGAATACTAAAAACCTACATAAATCTTTAGAGAGAAATATAAGCATTTCCTCTTATAAATTCAAAACAAGAAAAGTATGGCCATTATTAACATTTTCTTCTTTTTTTAAAATAGGTTTTAGGGTTTATTTTTTCAAGATTTTATTTATTTATTCATGAAAGACACACAGAGAGAGAGGCAGAGACATAGACAGAGGGAGAATCAGGCTCCTCACAGGGATCCCCTTGGTATTCATTATTCTCAGAGATTACATATATATTTTGAAATAAACTATATAAATTGCAGTAATAAATGAAGTAAACTTAGAAAGTCTAACAAAAATACGTGCCAAGAGTTTCTTCAAGGTAATTATAAAACAGATTAGAATATATTATAAAAAATCTGAATGAACAGAGAAATATTCATGTCACTGAATAGAAACCTTACTAACATTAAAGTATCAAACCAATACAAATCAATCTATGAATATAATTGAAAAAATATAAAATCAACACAAAAAATTTTCAAGTAATAGTGTATAAATCAGAAGGCAGATTGGATGACTAAGAATATCTAAGACATTGTGGACAAATAATCAGTAAAGAGATGTCAGAGCATTAATACTTGTTTAAAGTTCTCTTAATTATATCATATACTGTTAGCACAGGATAAATGAAATTTATCAGAGGAACAAAAAAGAAAAATTATATGCAAATTGAGACATACGCAAATATAGGTTCATGTTGTATTGCATATCTCAAATTTTGAAGCAGTGGTGAAATGGTGAACATTTAATAAATAGGATTGGAACAAGTATGTATCCCTATGGTCAAAATGAAATTAAATACTTAAGTTACATTAAAATTAAATATCAACTTCAAATCACTTAGAAAATTAAATGTGGAAGCAAACTTTAATACATTCCCAGGAAAATGTGAATGAACATCTTTATGATCCCTGATCTATGAAATATTTGATTAAGATGAGTAAAATGATTTGACCATAAAGCGATTGATAAATTTGACTACATTAAATTGAGAATTATTGTTAGTCAAAGAATGTGAAAGATAAGACCCAAACTGGAAAATTATTTGCAGCATATTTAACCATGAAATGATTAATATTTAAAAACTGTAGTATTAAGAACTCTTACAATTAATTCAAAAAGACCAACTACTGAATTTAAAATTTCCTGAAAGTCTTGAGTAAACTTTCCTTATAAGAGAAATAATCAATGGCCAGCAAACAAAAATGTAATTATTCTTTAATATAATATTAAATATAAATATAAAATTATTCTTTAATAATAATAAAGAAAAATAAAATTATTATTTAATATTCCCATTATTCTGAAATATGGGAAAAATTTATCTCTATGATACCATTTTTACATCAACTATATTCATAACAATTTTTTAAATCTTGTAACTGTAAGAATTATTGCAGATGTGGAGGGTTGGGGATTTATACATTTCTAGTGGGATTTAGACTGGTACAGATGCTTTTGCAAGCACATTAGCATAACCAGTATGGAAGAATAAAAGAACAACTCGTGATCCATAAATTCTACTCATAGGTATATACATTAAATAGTTTCTTGTGAATGTGCATCAGGAGACATACACCAGAATATTAACAATCATGTAGTTTATAATAGCAAAAGTTGAAATAGCTAAAATAAACAGCAACATAAAAATTGATAAATTATGGACATTTATGTAGTGAAAACTATAAGTAGCAAAATTAAAATAGCTCTGGCTTATACACAGCAGGTGGTATGACTTTTAGGAACTCAATGTTCAGTTTAAAAGACAAGTAGCAGTAAATCGCACAAGAGATGAATCAATTTTCATACTGAATGAAACAAAGAAAAAGTAAACATTTCAAAACATACCTAGAAGATTTAATATAAATCCTTGAAATATGAAGAAGCTATATGATAAACAGAGAGAGAGATAGATGATAGATGATAAATAGATGTGTACACACACATACACACACAGAAAGCAAGGTACTGGCAAACACAAATGCTAAAATAGTTCTTACATTTAGTGAGAAAGGTAGGCGATGCAACTAGCCATGTTAAACACTGTTGATAATAGTCCATCAGTAGTTGAGTAATAAAGTCACAGTATTTATTATAAAGATCTTTCATCTTTCATAGTTTGTTTCTAGGTTACATATATCCTTTTGTATTTATGAAATGAAAATATATTCATGAGTGAAAAATTGTTAATATAAAAGCTACAATTTTGGTTTTTTTGCCATATCCTTTAGCTGCCCTTTCTGAGGTCTTGGAAAGTCCTAGCCGGATCAAAAAAGGACAATGACCCTTGGGACTCATAAGGCAATGTATTCTCATGGAAAAAATTAAAATATATAATTTTGTTTAGGGTGCACATTAGATATGTCCTCACTCACCTGTACAACAAAAACTACATAACTTGGAAGCTCTGAGGGTGTTATGGAATCTCCCATAGAGCCAGTAATCCCTACTCATCTTCTCTTTAAAGCAAGGAGATTTCCAAGCATCCTTTTGATTTCAAAGTTAGTGTACAAAAAAATGCTTAAAATACTGACCCTTTCCTGTTCCTAAAGAGTCTTTCCTGGTGTATACCAGGAATCAACATTTTTAACTAGTGTCTCCAGAAAAAAATGAGTTAGAGGTGGAGTTCTGATAGAAATTGGAGAATTCAGCCCACAGTAATGGAACTGATACATAAATAATGAGGAATGACTATTGCTACTTCCTTATTGTCACAATCTCCTTATGCCCTAATCTTGTCATCTGTGAGAAACCTTGGACCTTGGTAAGCATGATGATCAGGATAGAGTGACTAATTCTCTACTATAAAAAAAGCTTCTTTGAATTTCAAATGGATTTTTCATAGCTAAGTTATTCTCAAGGAGGCCTCAGCAGGTCTACAATCATATATATAGATTTTGTGGATCTTCCTCTGTTTTAGTATTGACAGAATTATGAACCTGTGTATCAGGAGTAGAAATCTTGTATTTGAAGAGCTATAAATCTTGAGGTTTATTCTAATTGCCATCTTCCAGTAATTGCACAATCTTAATTTAAGTAGAATTGATTGATAGATTGATTTTGGTTTGTAAGTAAAGCTTTCAGTGACAGCAATTGATCTTATTTTTCTTTTAAAACTGCACATTTGGTGTGACAATTATCCAAGATTAATGAATATGGAACACTACAATGTTGTTTTCTAATCATAATTACAGCATGATATTTTATGAATACCAGTTTCAGAAGAGATTCTTAGAGTCCTTTAGTAAATGCTGTCATGACAATCATAATGTATAATGGTCTAAAACAACTTAAAATGTTTCTAGAAATTCTTGGTACAATTTAGTTTTGGTGCTATTGTCTGATGGATATACCTTTCGCCCTACATTCTTATTTTGCATGGCTGTCCGTGTTGATGACTCTTCCTGTTAGCTGAAAATTAATAATACAGACATTTAAAACTTATTCTTTGTATCACAATCTTAACAACTTGGAAAATATCGACACCTGAGGCTGTTCCGATATAACTAATATCTGTCCATAAATATAAGAGATTCATTTTAAAATAGTTTCCCTTCCAAATATAATGGAATCCACAGTCATTTTTTTTGTACTAAAAAAATAGGACAAACCACAGAATATGCCATTGCTCTTATTTCAATACTAATCAAAAAGTGCCAGCAAACCAATTGGAAAGAAATTATCACACATGTTATTTATCTTGGTAAGGCAAGGTTTTTACAGAAAATGGCTTTTAAATCATACCTACACTGAGCAGCCTAGACATGACCCAGAATTGCAATCACTTCCAATGCAGAAAAGTAATTGGACAGGGTCAAGTTTAGAGCCATGTTTTTCAAATTTATGAAAATCTTGACTCCAGCCTTAAATATTGTTAGTGAATCAGATTCTGTCACAATTTAAATCTCAAGAGTATCTATAGAGAACGTGTTGGTAATTTTTAAATATTAATTTAATTTTTTTAAGTTTATATGTTTAACATTATATTGGCTTGAAATATGATTCAATATTTGTATACACTACAAAAGGATCATCACAATATATCTAGCTGCTATCCATCACTATACAACTGACCCTCTTCACCCTCTTATCACATCCCCACTCTGTTCCCCTTAATAACTGTTGTGTCTATGAGTTTGTTCACTTGTTTCATTTTTTGGATTCCACATATAGATGAAATTATAAGGCATTTGTCTTTGTCTGTCTGACTTATTTCACTTAGCATAATACCCTCCAGGTTCATTCATGCTGTCACATATGTCAAGATTTTCTTTTTATGGCTGAGTAGTATTCCATTGTACACATATACCACAACTTCATTATTCAATCATCCATTGATGGATCCTAATATTGTTTTCATATCTTGACCATTATAAATAATAATACAGTGAACATAAAGGTGTTCAATCCCTAATCTTTTCAAATTAATGTTTTTGTTTTCTTCACATAAATACCCAGAAGTGAAATAGCTGGATAACATGATAGATCTATTTTTTAATTTTTTGAGGAACCACTATTTTTCCATAGTGGTTGCACCAATTTACATTCCCACCAATATACCATAAGTGTCCCTCCCTTTTCTCCACATCCTCTATTAGATTTGTTATTTCTTCTTTTTTATAATAGCAATTCTAGTAGGTATGAGGTAATATCTTATTGTAGTTTTGATTTGCAATTCCCAGATAAGTGGTGATGCTGAACATCTTTCCATATGCCTGTTGGCCATCTGTATGTTTTCATTTGAAAAATATCTATTTAGGGGCACCTGGGTGGCTTAGTGGTAGAACATCTGCCTTTGGCTCAGGTTATGATCCCTAGGTCCTGAGACTGAGTCCCACATCAGGCTCAAACAGGAAGCCTGCTTCTCCCTCTGCCTCTTTCTCTGTCTCTCATGAATATATAAATAAAATCCTTTAAAAAAAAAAAAAAGAAAATGTCTATTTAGATCTTCTGCTTACTTTTTAATTCAATTATTTTATTTTTTGTTATTGAATTGTTTAAGCTGTTTATGTATTTTGGGTATAAACCCCTTATCAGATACATGATTTGCAAATATTTTCTTCCATTCAGTTGATTGTTATTTTTATTTTAGTTACCTTTGCCTTACAGAAGCTTCTTAGTTTGATGTAGTCCCACTTGTTTATTTTTGCTTTTTGTTCCCTTTGCTTTTGCAGTCAGATCCAAAAATTCAGGGCCAGGGCTGATGTCAAGGAGCTTATGGCCATGCTTTCATCTAGGAATTTTATAGTTTTAGGTTTTACATACAAGCCCTTAATTGGTGTTGAGTTAATTTTTGTGTATGGCCTAACATAGTGGTCTAACTTTTATTATTTTGTTTGTTTTCCCAGAACCTTTTGTAGAAGAGGCTGTCTTTTCCCCATTGTATATTTTTGCTAGTAAACCTCCCTCCCCATTTTTTATGTTTTGATGTCATATTTTACATCTTTTAATTAATTAATTGATTATTGCTGATGTTCATTTTACTACTTTTGTCTTTTTTTTTTTTTTTTTTTTTTTTACTACTTTTGTCTTTCAACCTTCCTATTAGTTTTATAACTGGTTAGTCTACTGCCTTTATTATATATTCACCTTTGCCAGTAAGATTATTACTTTCATTTTTTTCTTATTAGTTGTTAGTGCCTTTTCTTTTCTGCTTAAGAAATTCTAACATTTCTTGTTAGACCAATTTAGTGGTGGTGAACTCTATTAGCTTTTGTTTGTCTGGAAAATCCTTTATCTCCTTAATTCTGAATGGTAACCTTTCTCTGTAGAGTACTCTTGGTTGGAAGTTTGTTTTCCTTTCCCCACTTCTGATCTGTAAAATTTCTGGTGGAAAATCAGTTGATAGTCTTATGGGAGCTCCCTTCCATGTAACAAACAAACTGTTTTTCTCTTGCTCCTTTTAAATTCTCTCTTTATTTTTAACTCTGGATATTTTAATTATAATGTGTTTTGCTGTGGATCTCTTTGGTTCTCTTTGGAAATCTCTCTGCTTCCCAGACCTAGGTATTTGTTTCCTTCCCCAGATCAGGGAAGTTTTTAGGTATTATTTCTTCCAATATTTTTTGGGAGGAGGAGGAGTTTGATTATTAGTAGTTTCAGGCTAACTGGAAATCATATCATCAGCGTCAGTAACTCTTAACATGTGTAAACATATAAAGTCCTGTGGGACTTCAATCACAGACCATGCTGACATTCAGTCTAAGAGATCTGGAGGTGTTTTAGTCTGCTGTGCGTGCAACCCCCTGGTTGTGATAGCCTACCCATAACTGTCTTTCTACTCAGGAACACCTCTGGACAGCAGCCACTCTGGACAGCAGATCATGAGGCATCCCCTGTGTGTATTGTGCTCACCCATTGGCTATAGTTAGGCTGTGGAAAAGTGTTGACTGGCAAATTTTTGGCTTTAGTGATGCAGGGAAGGAGCAATAGGGGCAGGTATGCTCTTCACTTTAGTGAGTCTATGTTCCTGAGCACCTGTCTACACTAGTGAGGGAAAGGGAGAGGGCAAAAGTGGCACTTCCAGCGACTCTACCCCAAAGAAAATCCCAATTGATCCCTGTCTTTTCCACAAATGTTTTAAAATTAGACACTAATCTCTTTCACATATCATCTAGTCCTCTCTCAAACTTCTGTCTTTGCACTAGTTTCCAGGATGAATGAATCCACATGTGAACCCCTCAAAAGGAATATCTTAAGTCTCTACAGACTCCCAGATCCCCTAGATGTAAGCCTTATTGCTTTCCAATACCAGATGTTTTAGGGACCTAATCTTTCTGGTGCAGGTCCCAAGGGTTGGGATGCCTGATATTGGGCACAAACCCCTCACTCCTTAGGGGAAAGCTCCAGATTCATGCTATTTCTCCCTCCCTATTGCATGTGGTCACACCAGTTTTGGAACAGACTCCAACCTGTCTCAATGCAGTGCTTTTGTCCCTTGTTGTGGAGGGAAATGTTCAGCTAGTTTTCAGTTCTTTTTCAGCACGAATGATTCTTTTTATTATTATAGATTTGGCATGTCCATAGGAAGAGATGAATTCAGGGTCTTCTTTGTATTCTACAGTGTCATCTTGGACTAATTCATCCCCATTTTGGCAAGTTTATAAGGTTCTAATCACTAGTGAGTTTGGGAACCAAAACACGATTCTTCATTCAAGTTTAAAGAGGAATCCTACTGTTCATTTTCAATCTTGCAGTGAAAATAAAAATCTAGACCAAAGATCCAATCTGGACTTGTTAGGAAAACTTGAAAACAAAAACAAAACAAAAAAACAAACAAAACCAAAGCAAAAACCTCAACTTAACATCTATACATAGTATGTCTAGTAATATTACTTTAAGTACATGCACACACAAGCTTTAATAACTGTTTTTGCTCCCCATTTTTCCTGTCAGAAAAATAATCTTATAGTAAAACACAATCCCATTTTATCCAAATTGTGCCTAATTCTGTTTATACACAATGAAATAATTTATTTTCTGGACTATACTCTTTTTACTGTTGACTTTATTTTTTCCCTTTTGAACTGTGAGAAATGAAAGTATCATGCTTTCAATGTATAGAACACACAATAAAACCGATAAAAATAAAATTCTCAAGTTTCTTTCAAATATGTCTATATGACCTGATAGAGATTTTGATTTATGAGATACGAGCAGCAATTATGGCATCCTTTTTTTCAATGGCATTCTATGTTATTATTTAAATAAAAAAATTAGCAAAAGCAAAATACAAAACCACTAAAACTATATAATACGCATATATATATGTAAAATGATTACATTTATAATTAATTAATTTTTAAGTTGTAATTGTACCATATTTATTGATTTTTAATTATAGACTTCTTTGTGATATAATTCAAATTCTATAATTTTCTGAATAATGAACTGGGGAGACTATCACTTGACCAGTTTGAGTGCTATAATTATGTTTTCTTTAAATATCCATAAGTTTACCAAGTTTCAAATTGCAAGTTACTATAAAACCTTATAGAAAAATGTTTGACTGCTTTAAGTACAATGTTTGAGGAATGTGGGCTTAAGTAAGTCAAAGTAAGTAGGCCTTTTACCACAAAAATGGAATTGGCTTGTTAGATATGGCAAGATAACAAGAAATACATTACAAGGAATTGCCCATGATTTACAATTTTATTTCATTTTTTGGAAAATATATATAAATTCTTATTAAATAGATAACATGGCAATTACAAGTAATTGATTCCCTGGTAGAATTTGATATTGAAAGATATGACCATTAAAGGAAATAGAGCTGAAATAAATGTCTTTATATATGAACTCAAGATGTTTGAATATGGTAAATCATGGATTTTTCAATTACCAAGTGCATTCTTTAAAGTTTTTAGTTGATTATGCATCCAAATATATATTATAATCAACAGAAAGGGTCAAATCTTAATTCCCTAGATAATAAAATCTTAGAATTCTACATTTTAAAAAATTTCCAAGACTCAGAATTAAATTTCTTAGATCCCCATTTCCAACTACTAATGTTAAAAAGTTGAAGCTGAACAATTCAACTAGTAATAGAGAGGTTCTTATAAGCCTGAATTGTCCCTCCAAAATATTTTGATTCACAAGTACATTTCAGAAGTTTTCAGGAATATCTTATAGTCTGTTTCATATCAGGGAGAGAAAATTTTCCATTTGAGCTATTGGAATCAGCAATGGCTTAGTTTTAACTAAAGAAATAAGAGAATAAAGGGAAGTAATATTATTTTTAAAATGAAAAAAATAAAATGGATAATTTAATTCACTTGGATACAAGCGCCAAAGTTCTCTCCTATTGTAGTGATCCTAAAATATGATCCAATGTCGATAATAATTATTCTATCTCTAGCACAGTCATATGTATTTTATAAATAAAAGAATCATTTAAATGGTAACCAGAATATCTCAATAAATACAAAAGAACACGTATTGGAAAAAAAGTTTCAAGGCTTTAGTATGTAAAATGAAACCAACAGGTTACATGATCACTTATAAGTGATCACTTATAAGTAAAAGTTTGTGATTGTTCCTATTTTTAAATGAATTCTTGAAGAGAACCTCATGATCATTTAATATAAATTCTGTATCTTCAGCTAGGTTCAGTAGAAGTAGTGCCTTAACTAAAGATTCTTGTTCAACTGATTTGATGTGAAAGTGTAGGTCAGGTAAAACCTGTATAGAAGTGAGAGATGAAGGACAGAGTAGAAAAGAACAGTGGCAGAGGAGGTCTAGCTGAAGCTTGTACTCAGCTTAGGCTCATCTAGAATAACCCCTGGCATGTAGCAGTTACTCAACAAATGCCTGCAAATGAATGCCACATCATAATTGACCACTTTGAATTAAGAAGACTGGCAGTGGTTCTCAGTTACCTCTGGGAAAGGATATAACCTCACAGATGTGTGAAGCTGTGTTTGCATCACCAGGCCTGTAAAATAGGTCTAGGCAGGGCAGCAAAAGTTCTATGAAGACTCATGTCTGCTAAAACTTGTTTTAGTCCATTCAGGCTGCTTTACCAAGAATATCATGGGCTGGGTGACTTATAAACAACATAAATTTCTTTCTCATATTTCTAGAGGCTGAGAAGTACATGACCAAGACACCAGCAGATTCAGTGTCTGGTGAGGAACTGCTTCCAGCTTCATAGACAACCATCTTTTTTCTGTGTCCTCACAGGGTAGAAGAGGGAAGGCAGCCCTATGGGCTGTCTTTTATAATAGCACTAATCACCTCCCAAAGAGCTTACCTCCAAATACCATCATGTGGGGATTAGTTTTCAACATATGAATCTAGTAGGGGCACATATTCAGTCTACAACAAATACTAAAACATTTCTGACTGAAAAACAAAATGAAAGTTGACAGCTTCCAACAATTGACTCCTAGACTGAGAAAAAAAAAAATTAGTCAACTTTGATAGAAGGAGTAGAAGTTACTAAGATTCCTGTTTAGTAGTTACCATTATTTGCTGAGTACTTTTGAAACACCTGACTGTAAAATTCTGTGCAACTGCTAGTCCGACCTCCAAATATAAAGACCCACGAGCAGGCAAGGACCAGAAGTCACCTCCACAATCAGCTAAAATTCCAAAGCGAGTGATTTATGTTAACAGAAAACAAGTGACTTGTTTTAGTATATATATTTAAAATCCTTTAATATACTTTCTAAGATACTGTTTCATCAGTTGCACGATTAAATGGAAGGACAGAAAGACAGAGAAGTGAAAAAGGTTAAGCCAACTTGCGTTAAAATCTTTTGAACAAGACTTGTAACAATAATCAAGTTAACTACTCTCCATAATTAGTGTGAGTTGTTAGTACCATGCAGTCATAGAAGTGGATTAAATCTAATTTAACAGTCAATTTCAGAAAAGTTAAACTAGTAAATGGATATAGTGCTTTTGCTGTCACACTTGATCCATAGAACAGTCGTAGAAAGTTTATGGCGTTTACTACATTCCCTATTATACAGATAAAGATAGAAACCCATCCTTTAACGGTAAGGTTTGAGAATCATGTCTGCTAAAGCCTTATTCTTTACTGTCATGTGATGTACACTCCCCTCCCCCTTGCTTCTATAGGACCCATATATGTATTAATTAAAGCATTTATTATAGGCACCTTAAATGCTTGCCCAATTGGCTAATAATGTCCTATACACCTGTCAACCATTGAAAGATAACTTTGCAAGCTGAGAAATAAAATGTAAGCATTTTCTGGGGTAATCCGGTAACATAGATTTAATTGAAATTGAAAACATGCTCCAGAGAGAAAATGGAGTTAGAGTTTATAAAGAGGAAAGGGAATTTACAAAGATTGTTTTGAAGGAAATGTGATAGGTGCTGTTATAGCCACAGTTACATCAATGTAATTGTAATCGGTTGGTAGGGCTAGTTTAGGTGGAAAGTCCATTTATGTCCATTGTAACATGCAGCAGATAGATGTCTTGGCTTTTAGCTGAGTTCAGCAAAAATTCAGAGAATTAAGACAGATGTGCATAAGCCCCTCTTTCACAATGTCCTCCAAACTCCATTTTAAATAACCCTCTTACTAATGCCTACTCTCTTTTATTCTGTTATCACACTTTTTCCTAAAATGGCTGTACCTCCAATACCCAATACAATGCCTGGCACAGAAGAGACAATAAATGTTGGCAAATGAAGAAATTCATAGTGACTTATAAGAAATATGTATTTCATCATTCAGATTACCAAAATATATTTCTCATATATATTTGGTATTTACCCACAGTTTGTAGCTTGCAGTTCCCTAAATCCTTGGAATTTCCTGAGTGCTGAAAACCATGAAGGTGACTTTTGTTAGGTTAATGAGGTGATTTGCCATAGTAATCAACCATGTGTATAGAGGATTGGAACTTTTGGTCTCATTCCACTGACTTCTGGGGAGAGGAGCTGATGGATGAATCAATTGCCAATGCCTATGTAATCAATCAGCCATGCCTATGCAATGGATACTCCATAAAAACCCAAAACAACTGGGTTTGGAGAGCTTCTGGGGTGGTGAACACACGGAGGTGCTGAGAGAATGGCGTACCTGGGGAGGCATGGAAGCTCCAAAGCCTTTCCCCATATCGTGCTTTCTGCATTTTTTCCATCGGGCTGTTCTAGAGTTTTATCTTTTTAAAATAAACTGCTAATCTAGTGAGTAAACAGATTTTCTGTGTTCTGTGAGCTGCTTTAGCACATTAACCAAACTCACGGAGGAAGTAGTGGGAACCTCTAATTTACAGCCAGTACATCAGAAGTGTGAGTAACAAAATCTGGGCTTCTGACTGGCATCTGAAGTTGCAGTGGGGGTGTGGGGTGCAGTCTTGTAGGACTGAACTCTTAACCTGTGGAATCTGATGCTATCTCTGGGTAGATCATGTTAGAATTGAGTTAAATTCTCAGACACCAGTTTGGTGTCCTCCTACCTCCAACATTGGAATTAGGTTCAGGAACCTAAAAAGTACTAGTAGCAACACAGCCCCCATCTCCCCAAACACACACAGCACTTGAGAGTATATTGAAGTACAGCAGATTTTATTAAAGATCAAGATGCGATGACTTAGATAGGAATTTCATCACAGAAACGTAGCCAACTTTAAATGAACAGGAGACATTATTCTTTTAATAAAAGTTTGTTGTGGCTCCTGAACCCCCAAGGGACTTCCTTTCACCACCTACTATCTTCTCTCCCCCTTTTTAATTCTCCTCTAGTTATAATTACTTTCTCCATTTCAAATGAAAAATAAAATTCCTTTCTTTTTCTTATATCTCTCTCCCTTTCTCTCTTTTTAATTTTGTCCCTTCAAAGATCTTTATTCTTGGGCCTGACTTTCCACTCAAGCAATTACAATAATTTTTCCAAACAATGGTAGTTTTCTCACTAATAGTTCTGTCATCTATAATTCTGGTATTAGTTTGTACAACACTTTCTTTAAGTTTCTCGTATACATAAATCTCATCAAGTGCACAAGAGGAAGAGCAGAGAATCCCAACACACTACTCCACTCCACCCTACAAAAGTAGAACTAGATTCTGAAACAAAGAGATGCTGATTGCCAAAGACAGAAGATAAGGAAAATCATAATATTAGCAAATTAAAAGGCACCATCCTGAGAACAAAAAAAAAAAGAAAAGAATATAAGCAAGTGGCTGAAATATCAGCTGAATTCAGACCTGCGACCCTTCAGCTGCTCATCTTAATTCTGATTATTATCCCTCTTTTAAGCTTCTTGAATGGAATTAATAATTGAAGTGTGCTATTGATCTAAGTCAAGCATCTGTTAAGGGAGAGTCAGTCCTAATCCAAGTGTTCTGACTTCAGGGTCAGGAAACACACTACTCACCACATCACATATCATAACTTTAGTTATTTAGGAAAATTTAAGGAGAGTAAAGAATTCAGTTTATGCATATTAAACATGGCATATGTAAAACTGTGTTTCCATGACTTATTCAACTTCATCCCATTCACCACTCACCTTCCATGTGGTGTGGTATTTAGCCTTTCTCAAATTGTTTGAACTCAAGGGTTATGATTTCTTTGGTCTCCATGGAAACTGACAATATATTTGAGCATTGACGATTTTCTTTGTTATCCATGTTAGCTCAGCAAAATATACAGTCGTCTCAGATAAATTGAAAATACAGTCTGCTAAAGCAAGTATTTTAAGATGAAGATTATTTTTTCTTTCATCTAGCTTAAATTAAATATCTTTCTACCAATATTGATCTTCCAAGTTGTTTTCAAAGAAATCACATCACCTTAGCCTCACATACTAAAAAGAATATATTTTTTTATCTTCTTGTTTAGTATTTACAATCACTTTCTAGGTAAGGCATTTTATATAGTAAATGCATTCAATATGCAAACTCACTCCATCTATTTAATTAGTAATAACTTTCATTTCTAACAATTTTACTGAGTGACCAATTCCTACTGGTTTTGTACATTTGTGTTTGAAGTCTAGTGGTGAATGCTTGCCATATCTCAGCTCACAACTTTCAAGGGCAGCTTGAGGTCAATTTGCATTTTTGTTAAAACCACTGTAGTGCGGAAGACAGCCATGGCTGAACCAGTGATGATTGCTGTGCCACCTTTCTTGAACCTCTAGACTTTGATAAGCATGATCTGTCAACACATATATGAGCAGAAAAGCTGTAACCCTGAGCTTTACTATTTATTTTGCACACTAGGCTGACAAAATTGAACCATGATAGCAGCGCAAGATTTTTAGTGTTGGTTCTTCCAAAAATGAATTCTAAAAAGTTTGTATTTTGTAATTTAACATTTATATTTCATTCTGTCAAATAACATATGTAAGCTCATAAGACCTTTCACTCATCAAGAGTTAGTGAAACTAAATTATTTCTTATTCTTTACTGTCAGGAATGAAGTGGAATATCCATTCGGTCAATGGAATCTTTAGACAAAATGATTAAAAGACAGTTCTCATGTTTTCTGGGACCTGCATAATTTAAAAAAAGTTTAAAAATTCAGTCCTGTCTTATTTCAGGTTAAAGTTCTTTGATAAACCAAATTTGTTATATTCCTTTGTTTGAAATTCCAAGGTCAAAGTTCACTAGACACGTCAGATTCCCCTGGGAAAGTCAATTTTCCCAGAATTTATTTGAAGATGTCACACAAATTAGAAAAAAAAAATATTGCTATGTAAAGATAAACTGAACTTAAATGCCAAAAGTTCAATTCTTTCTCTGCATCAGAATCACAAGAAAGCAGTTCTCTAGTGAAAACAGCTCAGCTCCCATGCCATTTTTGATGTTTTCCAGTTTGATGTCTCTCAACAGAGCCAGCTAGGAAAAGGAAAAAACAAAAACAAAAACAAAAAAAAAAAAACAAAACACAGACTGGAGGGATAAAATGAAGTTTTCCTAATTTGAAAAAGAAAGAAAGGAAAAAGCAATATGTGAAATTATACTCTAATTCGATGTTAAAGGTAGGAAACATAAACTTCTAAATGTACACTCTGTAGCAGGTTAAAGTTTCAATTTCCTGTAGCTTTGAGCATTATATCAGTCCTGCAACTGGTTCTATGTACCCTATGAAAAAATGAAAAAAGAAACAAGTTATGTTTCTCCAATCTCCAAGCACAATTGTGGTGGGGAAAAGAATAGAGGAGGCCAGTAATTCCAGTATTGAAACTCGTGCGTTTCAAGGCAGGAGTTTTCATTTAAAATAACAACATAAAATGAAAGGCAGTTTCTCATGTGAGCTGTCAATAGACAGCAAACTTGCACATTTGGGTGGATACTTGTATAGAAGTCCCTGGGTAGCGCAGCGGTTTGGCGCCTGCCTTTGGCCCGGGGCGCGATCCTGGAGACCCGGGATCAAGTCCCACGTCGGGCTCCCGGTGCATGGAGCCTGCTTCTCCCTCTGCCTGTGTCTCTGCCTCTCTCTCAATCTGTGACTATCATAAATTAAAAAAAAATTAAAAAAAAAATTAGAAGTCATCCAACTCCCATTGCACTGAAAAAGAACTTAACACTTCAAGACTGTACCTCTCTGCATATATGAGATCACTGATGAGAAATTTATTTTAAAACATCCATTTTACATGTGAAATGACTCCAAATAGAAGAATGCTTCATATTTTTATTAGGTCAAGCTCAAGAATATGCAAAGAATTAATAGTGAAGGCATGAAAACAACCTCACTTAGCAATTTTTTCTTTAACTTATTTATTTCATAATAAATATCATGGCTATTCAAGATAAGATCAGATAAGTGGTTCTGAAGTTTTCAAAATAAATAAGAAAGTGAGTGTTATTTACCAATATTTGTGCAAATGAGTGAAAATCCCAAAGAAAGAAGTGGAAAGTGATATGATTTCCAAAGACCCAGCCCCAGGGAACATCAATGTTAAAGAATTTTTAAAGAAAAAGAAGACCTTGTCAAGGTCTGAGGAAAAAGCAAGGAAGAAAGTAGAATTTGAAAATCATTCTCATGCGAACCACAGTGAGATATTGTGATTTATGAGAAATGCGTATTCGGTCATTTGACTTTGAACAGCCAAATATATAATTCTCACAGGTATTTTGTCTTCATCCATGGTTCCTGGGTCACAGCTCCTAAAAACTCTTGAATTTTCTGTAATAAGAGTGACAAGGGTCCTTCTGCTATGTTAATGAAGTGACTTCAGAGAAAGCCCTTGATAGCTTAAGGGATGGGGGGAGCTGGTTGCCAGGAGAACCAACCTCATGATTACAGGAATGGAACTCTCTGTACTATTCCAAGATCTCTGGGCTGGAGGCTGAATCAGCCAATGACCAATGACTTAGTAATAAAATACAAAAGGACTAGGTTGGGAGAGCTTCCAGGTTGGTGAAAACATAAAGATTTGGGAAAATGGCCCTCCTGGAGAGGGCGTGGAAGATCCATTCCCTTTTCCCCAACCCCTGCCTTATGTATCTCTCCCAGCTGGCTGTTGATTTATAGCCTTTATCATATTTATCATATTCTTAATACATTTGTAAACATAACTGTTTTCCTATGTTCTGTGAGCCACTGTAGCAAATTGAAAGAATCTGAAGAAGAGTTCTTTGGAACCTCAAATCTGTAGAGGTGGATCAGAAACACAAATAATAATAGCCTGGGACTTGTGACTGGCTGCTGGAATGCAGATTGGGGGTGGGGGACAATCTTGTAAGACTGCATCCTTAACCTATGAAAATCTGGTGCTATATTTGGGTAGATTATGTCAGAATTGGGTTGGATTCTTGGACACCCTGCTGGTGTCTGAGAATTGCTTAGTGTTGTGTGTGGAGGAACCCTCCTTACATTGGAATTGGGCCCAGGAACCCTTAAAGACCCAGGGAAAGGTTCCTTAGAGGGAATTATCTGGCAAACCCTGCAGAAAGATCGAATAAAATAAGAATTAGGGATCCCTGGGTGGCGCAGCAGTTTAGCGCCTGCCTTTGGCCCAGGGCGCGATCCTGGAGACCCGGGATCGAATCCCACATCGGGCTCCCGGTGCATGGAGCCTGCTTCTCCCTCTGCCTATGTCTCTGCCTCTCTCTCTCTCTCTCTCTCTCTCTCTGTGACTATCATAAATAAATAAATAAATAATTGAAAAAAAAAGAATTAAAAAGGATTCATTTTCACAAAGTATAAGGTAATTTATGACCAGTTGTGGAGGCCGAGAAAATTAAGGCCATTCCACTTTAAGTTCAGCGTTAGCACAAATACAGCCATCCCAGGCCCCTGTGAATAAGAGCTGAACTTTACCTTACTTCAGTTACAGGAAGAAAACAGCTTACAGCTTAACGTCCTAGAAAGCCCCATATTAGAATAAAAACAGAGCCCAAGGGGTCCCTGGGTGGCGCAGCGGTTTGGCCCCTGCCTTTGGCCCAGGGCGCGATCCTGGAGACCCGGGATCGAATCCCACGTCAGGCTCCCGGTGCATGTAGCCTGCTTCTCCCTCTGCATGTGTCTCTGCCTCTCTCTCTCTCTCTCTCTGTATGACTATCATAAAAAAAAAAAAAAAAAAAAAAAAACAGAGCCCAAGCCAAGGGCAGGAAGAAGCCCCTATTAGAATAAGAACAGAGCTCAATGCCCTTGAAAGCCCCATATCAAAATGTAAACAGAACTTGAGAAATTCCTCCACCCCTTCTGAAGATCCCCTAGATCAGCCTATAAAAAACTAACTGAAACCCACCTCGGGGTCCAAGTCCCTGCTCTGCTGTGTTGGGTATACTTGGACTCAAGCTCGAGCTTGTAAATAAACCCTCTCTCGTGTTTTTGCATCGGTGTCGGCTCCTTGGTGGTTTCTTGGATTCTCAATCTTGGGCACAACACAGTAGCTTGCCATAGCACTCTCGGAAAAGGGGTGGGTCATGAAGCTCAATTTTGAAACTTCATGGTAGAGAAGAGAAAAAATTTGAAGATAATGAATGAAGAAATCTATTAAAAGAATCTTAGCAGTTATTGGAAGTAGACACATCGAATATTAATTAGAAAGAGGTTAATTTGTTTGAATTTTTTTATCCTGGCAAAGCTTGAACATGCTGGAAATGATTGTGGATAACAGGAAAATGGCATCAGCATGATGAAATATTAGACATAGTAAGATGGTATAGACTCACATTCTGGTAATAGAATTGCTCTTGAAGAAGAAGAAAAGGAAGGTCTTCCACTAAGATATGAAAGAGGCAAAATGGAGCATGGATCTAAGAGCAAGTGTGAGGGTCATTTGAGTTAAGAGGAATTGATGCTGCCTGGCCTCTACTGCCCAGCACCCCCAGGGATTAACAGTCCTCCTTTCGCATCTACTCTCTGCTGCTTTTTCTTTTCCATTTTCAGCATGTCATTTGTGCTTTGTTGTATTTCACCTGCTTCAGTTCCATTCGGTTTCATCTTACTGTGATGACACTCGCTGTTGATCACTTTTAAAACCACACGATCAGCAAAACACTCACACATTTACAAACTACACAACAAATGTTATGAAATACCCTATTTCTCTAGTTTGGAGCCAATTATTTTGTGATGTTGAGTCATTCATGGTCTGGAAAGTAGATCCTGTTTACTAGAGTAGCAACTGAATCATTACTGTGTTCCTTATTATTATGCCAAACTTACATATTTCAATTTTAAAAATGCAGAACCAGTCCGGACCTCCTTTTAATTTCCTACTAATGTTTGACTTAAAAATTACTTTTTCCTGTTTAAAACAGGTGAACTGAGTGACATCAATGAGTGAGATGAATAGGGGCACAGAGCATGCCATCATATTTGGATATATGTTTGTGATATTTACCACACTGCAGACTTAACTGGTCAAATATATGGAATCTTTATTAATTTTCAGAATATTAGAATTCACCCTCTTTTGAAATAATAACATCTTTATAAAGTAATTCCAATATTTTTCCCCTTGTTTTCTCCCCTGGTTAATATTCTTTCATTTTTGATTGCCTTCTTTACATTATCATTTCTCTCTCTCTTATTTTCCCATTTATATATTCCATTTCACTTACTTAGGAAGGAGCTGCCCTCACATCCTTTTCCCTTTTAATCAGGAAAGAGACAATCTTAATTTATTACAGACATAATTAATGATGAACTCAGACATAAAGACAAAATTAACACATGGCTGGAAGGTCACTGGAACAGTTCCCACAGTACATACTTAATAGGTCTTAGGTCTTAAACTGCAATATTTTGTAGTTTTTTTTTTTCTTTTTAAATAACAAATTTGCTCAGGTACCCCAGGTATGTTTTTCTGTTGCTATCCCTTAGAAGTACTGAGGGGCTTGCTCACCTGCTTTCATAACACAGCCTTTAACCACTGCTAAACTTCTAGGTGTTAATAAGCACCACTGATTTCTCATTCCACATTAGAAATTATTTAGAAACACTATTATGATTTTGGAAAGAAATTATAAAGGACCATATAGTCTTTATTTCACTTAATATATCTTCTAATTCCAGATTATATACATGTATGATCTAGTGGGATAATCAACTCAAAATATACCCTTTTTTTTGGTAGCATTGGAAGTGCTAAATTATATGTATCTTGAACTAAAAGTAATAAGATACTTTCAGTTGATTCATTTGTGATAGTGGGATATGGAAAAGAGAAGAAAAATATTTATTCAAATATGAACTAGAACTAACCTTGATCAAGTTTTTTTATTAAGCCCAAAAGTGAGCATTTGGGAAAATAAACATGAGGATTTCCTTTATATTATAAAGATCAAAACACTCAAAAAATGGCTCTTTGTGTAAATTACTAATTATCCTTCCACAAAAACTTCATAAATAGTTGTGACTTCTACATAACAGACATCCTCAATTTCCACATACAGGTATTTTTGTCTTATTATTCAAAGATGTCTCTTATTGTATTGGCATGGTAATGGAATTGATATGTTTACCTGTAACAATTCCTTGAAAATCTGAAAAAAAAAAAGACATTTATAAAGTATTCTTTTAAAATTCTTTCCTTTTCCTCTTTTAATCCCCTGACATTTCCAGATGAGGATTTAGTTTGTGTGACTTGAAATGTGGAAGATAAACAATCTAATATTCTGAGAAAGGCCATATGGGATCTATGCCACACAACATTTGGAATTCATTTTAATCTGGAAGACAAGATTGTGGAAAATATAATTTTTAAAAAATAAATAACAATTACAGGGAAACTGAGAAATGAAAGCATCTACTCAGAGTATAAGAAAATCGACATCTATTGAATACAAATTCCTTATAACTGAATAGACTTTATGGTGTCTAAAGGGAACAGAATTTGTCACCCCAAAATATGACATCTTGGCATAGGATTATTTTAGACTGATTATTTTTAAGAAACAACAGACACAGGGAAAGCTCTGGAAGCTGAGTAGAAGTTACCTTTTTGTAACAAACACATTTATAAGGCAAATCTTCATTTGTAAAGATGTCTCCCTCTCTATACCAGGAAGAGGAGATGACCAAATATCTAGAAACTCTTAAATCTGCATTAGAATCTTACCATTGTTTACAGTGATTTGTCTGATAACCTCCCATAACTGCTCCCTGTGACATCTTTCTTTTGTCTTTAGCTGGAGATGGTATTTTAGGCAGTGGCTTGGGTAATTCTGAGGAGTTAACTCAGTTTTCCTGGGTATCTTCCATATATATAGAAGGTATACATGTCATTAAACTTCCATTTGTTTTTCTCCTGTTAATATGTCTTTAATTATGGGAATGGGAGTAGGGTCTCAGCCAAGAACCTAGAAGGGTAAAAGGGAAGTTATTTTTAATTCCCTACAGTTTCAAAGCACTTTCACATTCATTATCTCATTCATCACAATGCTCTAAGATGATCAGGACAGCATATTGTATTTCTCTTGTACTCTTGAGAATTTAAATATATTCACCAGCTACAAAGGAAAATTCTGATTAACAGGAAAGTATGCTTCCTTTTTTTTCTTTTATCTTCACATTTTTTTTCCACTCTTCTCAGCTGTTACTATGTGATAGTACTTCTCTAAATTACTTTCAGTTCAGAATCTCTATTTTCTACATTCAATTCTACCTTCACCCTGAGAACCCTGAGAGTTTCATCTGGGTCAGCTTTCCTTGAATTATATATTTTGCTTCGATATTCCCCTTCATCTTTACCTCACTTCCTTGTATTTTTTAAAGCTCATCAAGAGTGACATATGTTAGAGAAGACAGTCTTTGAACATTATGGCTGATTACTCCTAGTAGATTAGCAAAGTTTAAGTAAATACCAGACAAACTTTAAACTACCAAACTTCAAATATCAAACTTTAAAATACCAGACAAATTATTTTAATCTTTTTGAGCTTCTAATTCCTCATCTATGAAATTAGTTAATGCATGAATTTAATGAAATAATAGAATGAGAAAGATTTCATATAGTGCCTGACATACATTTATTCATTCATTTTACAAACATTTACTGAAACTAGCTTTGTGTTAGAATTTTCATACTAGCTGGGGATACAAATGTGAATCAAATAGTCTTCCTTTTCATGATTCTTAAATAAAAAATCATAAGTTGTTAGTTGATGATAACTGTAAGCCAAGAAATAAAGTAGAAAAAAAAAGGTATTTATAGTGATAGAGGTAATCAGAGAAGGCTTCTGTGATTGAATGACATATTTTCAGAGACCCAGAAAAGCAAGAGAACAAGCTATGTAGATTTTTAGAGAGGAAAGTATTGCACAGAGATGAAACAACAGAAGTAAAGTGATACGTAGATAAATAGTAAATGAGTTTAGAAAATGGTGAGAAAGGCAGTTTTGGCACAGCAAGCAATGTACTAATTACAAAATGATTGGAAATGAGATCAGAGAAATGGTGGATAACTTAGATTATATATATATATATATATATTATATATGTATATATATACACATATGAGCAGATTGTTGAAGGATATAGAAAATACACTGGTGGCTACTATTCTTATTTAGGAATTAAAAAGTCAAACTTAAAATTGTTAGAAATAACTTCTTTAAGGGATGTCTGAAAGCCAATTTAATCTTGAGAAGTAGGGGAACTTAAATTACTCTTTTAGATTGAAGTTGTAAAACCAAAACAAAAGATAGAGAAATTCAAAGCTAATTTAAAGACACAGTGGTACTTAAATCAACAAGGATGTGTATAATAAAGATTGCATATGCTAATATATTAAAATAAAGAATGTGTACACTAAAAGGGTGGTTGATCAGTGAGGAAAGCATAAAAAGGATGAAAAGTAGAGAAAAAAGAAGTACAAGTGTAAACCGTAAATGTAAGATAGAAAAGATTTGGAACATTCACTATTAGTGTTTAGGGGCTCCTGAGTGGTTCAGTCAGTTAAGTGTCTGGCTCTTGGTTTTGGCTCAGATCATGATCTCAGGGTCAAGAAATAAAGTCCCTCTTCAGGCTCGTGCTCTGTTTAGTGCAGAGTCTGCTTGAGATTCTTTCCTTGCTCTCTCCCTCCCTGTCTCCTCCTCCCACTGGTCACTTTCTCTCTCTCTCTCAAATAAAGATATAAATAAAATATTTTTTAAACAAGTGTTTATATTCTAAGCTATCAACAAAAGCAAGTCTCTTGGAAAAATAAACATATAATGTCCCTCTCTAGTTCTCAGCTGAGGACTTTTCCAGTGGTGAATGTGCAGCCAGCTGTCTTTGATATACTGATGGCATTAATACAAAATGACATGATTAATGCCTGATTAATTATGATGTATAGATAGCATTCAGTATTCTATTAATTTAAACATCCTCTGTTCTTATATCATGGTCACCAATTAATCTTCTAATTTTAAAATGGCATTCTATGTAAATTTGCCTATAAGTAGAGAATGAGAATTCAGACAATTGACAGGTTTTTTTTTTTTTTAAGATTTTATTCATTTACTCATGAGAGACAGAGAAAGAGAGAGAGAGAGACAGAGACAGAGACACAGACAGAGGGAGAAGCAGGCTCCATGCAAGGAACCTGACGTGGGACTCAATTCCGGGTCTCCAGGATCATGCCCTGGGCTGAAGTGGCGCTAAACTGCTGAGCCACCCGGGCTGCCCCCAAATGACAGTTTTATTTAATAAATTGGCATAAGATTTTTGTATATCACAGAAATTTACTTAATATTGCTTTGTTTTTATTGGTAATTAATTTTAATTTTTGTCTGAAAAAAATTACTGATTATCCTCAAGGATATTCTCCTCTTTATATAAAAATCAGAAATGGATGGAAAACTTCCAAACTCTTTTAATGAGACCAGTATTACCTTGATCCCCAAACCAGACAAAGACCCCACCAAAAGGGTAATTATAGACCAGTATCCCTGATGAACATGGATAGAAAAATTCTCACCAAGACCCAAAATTGTCACCAAGATACTAGCCAATAGGAGCCAACAGTACATTAAAAAGATTATTCACTGTGCCAAATGGGATTTATTCTTGGGCTGCAATTGTGGTTCCATATCTGCAAATCAATCAATGTGATACACTATATTAATTAAAGAAAGAGCAAGAACCATATGAGCCTCTCAATAGATGCAGAGAAAGCATCTGATAAAGTATAGCATCCTCTCTTAATTAAAACTCTTCACAGTGTAGGGATAGAGGAAACATCCTTCAATATCATAACAGCCATCTATGAAAGGCCCACAGTGAATATCATTCTCAATGAGGAAAAACTGAGAGCTTTTCCCCTAAGGTCAGGAACACGGTAGGGATGTCCACTCTCACTGTTGCTGTTCAACACAGTACTAGAAGCCCTGGCCTTGGCAATTGGACAACAAAAAGAAATCAAAGAGGTTCAAACAGCAAAGTCAAACTCTCACTCTTCAAAGATGACATGATACTCTATGTAGAAAAGACTCCACCCCAAAGTTGCTAGAGCTCATATAACAATTCAGCAAAGTGGCAGAATATAAAATCTATGCACAGAAATCAGTTGCATTTGTATACACTAACAATGAGACAGAAGAAAGAGACATTAAGAAATAGATCCCATTTAAAATTGCACCAAAACCCATAAGATACCCAGGAATAAATCTAACCAAAGAGCCCAAAGATCTATACTCAGAAAACCATAGAACACTCATGAAAGAAATTTAGGAAGACACAAAGAAATGAAAAAAATGTTCCATGCTCATGGATTGGAAGAACAAATATTGTTAAAATGTTTATGCTACCTAGAGCATAGCAATCCTTATCAAGATCCCATCATTTTTTTTTTTCACAGAGCTGGAACAAATAATCCTAAAATTTGTGTGGAGCCAGAGAAGACCCTAAATAGCCAAAGGAATGTTGAGAAAGAAAACCAAAGCTGGTGGCATCATAATCCCAGACTTCAAGCTCTATTACAAAGCTGTAATCATCAAGACAGTATGTTACTGGAACAAAAACAGACACATAGATCAATGGAACAGAATAGAGACTCTATGGTCAACTCATCTGTGACAAAGCAGGAAAAATATCCAACGACAAAAAGACAGCCTCTTCAACAAATGGTGTTGGGAAAATTAGACAACCACATGCGGAAGAATGAAACTGGACCATTTCCTTACACCATACACAAAAATAGACTCAAAATGGATGAAAGGCCTAAATATGAGACAGGAATACATCAAAATCCTAGAGGAGAACACAGGCAGCAACCTTTTTGACCTCACTTGCAGCACCTTCTTGCTAGACATTATCTCTAAAGACAAGGGAAACAAAGGCAAAAATTAACTATTATGACTTCATCAAGATAAAAACCTTTTGCAAAGCAGAGGAAACACTCTACAAAACCAAAGACAACCAACAGAATGGAAGAAAATATTTGCAAATGACATATCAGATAAAGGGCTAACATCCAAAATCTATAAAGAACTTATCAAACTCAACACCCAAAGAACAAATAATCCAACCAAGAAATGGGCAGAAGACGTGAACAGATATTTCTGTACAGAAGACATACAAATGGCCACAGACATGAAAAAAAAAATGCTCAACATCACTCAACACCAGGGAAATACAAATCAAAGCCACAATGAGATATCACCTCATACCAGTTCTGACTAAAATTAACCACTCAGGAAATGACAGATGTTGATGAAGGTGTGTTTAGAAAGGGGTACCCTCTTACATTATTGGTGGGAATGCAAGATGCTGCAACCACCCTGGAAAATAGTATGTAGGTTCCTCAAGAAGTTGAAAAAAGAGCTACGCTATGACCCAGCAATTGCACTACTAATGATTTACTCCAAAAATACAAATGTAGTGATCCAAAGTGGCACTTTCACCACAGTGTTTATAGCAGCAACATCCACAATAGCCAAACTATGAAAAGAGCCAACATGTCCATTGACAGATAAATGGACAAAGAAGATGTGGTACATATACCAAATGGAGTACTACTCAGGCATCAAAAATATGAAATCTTGCCATTTGCAACGATGTGAATAAAACTAGAGGGTATTATGCTAAGCAAAATAAGTCAATCAGAGAAAGACAATTATCGTATGATCTTACTTATATGTGGAATTTAAGAAACAAAACAGAGGATCCTAGGGGAGGAGAAGAAAAAATAAAAACAAGATGAAATCAGAGAGGGAGACAAGCCATAAGAGATTTATTTTTAAGGTTTTTATTTATTTATTCATAAGAGACAGAGAGAGAACGAGAGGCAGAAACACAGGCAGAGGGAGAAGCAGGCTCCATGCAGGGAGCCTGACGTGGGACTCAATCCTGGGACTCCAGGATCATGCCCTGGGCCAAAGGCAGGTGCTAAACCACTGAGCCACCCAGGGATCCCAGAGATTCTTAATCATAGGAAACAAACTGAGGGTGGTGGGAGAGGTGGGAGGTAGGGGAATGGGGTACCTGATGGACCTTAAGGAAAGCACTTGATATAATGAGCACTAGGTATTACACAAGACTGAGGAATCACTGAACTCTATTTCCGAAACTAATAATAGATAATATGTTAATTAATTGAATTTAAATTTTTAAAAGTTAAAAATGTATATTATATATTTATACTTATATTTTATATTTTATATAAAATAATATATATTTATATATATATATATAAATCTGGTTAACATTTGTGTTTTACTCTTAGTACTTCAAAAATATCACTCCAGTGTCTTCTGATTTGGATAGCTTTTGAAAGGAAGGTGCTATAATCTTTATTTTGTTTTCTTCTCAACGAAATATATTTTTTTCTGAGTCCCTTCAAAATATTCTTTATTTCATCAGCTTAGAACAGTTTAATTATGATATGTCTATGTGTGTACATGGGGGGGGTGCCTGGCCTTATCTTTAGGGGAAAAATTATTCCCTAAATTAAAATTATCCCCTAAATTAAAAATTATCACTCAGATAATTCAGATATTCATTTTGCCCTCTTGTCTCTTATCCTACTAGATTTTAATTTACACGTACAGGATGTTGACTGATGCTGCCTCACAAGACGTGGATAAATGATACTGTTTTGTTTTGTTTTGCTTTTTTACTCTTTTTCTCTGCATATTTCAATTTGGGTAATTTCTATTGACCTATGCTCAGATTTATTGATTCTTTCTTCAGCTGTGTTGAGTTTAATGATATATTAAAAGACATTCTTTATCTCATTGACATGTTCTTATTTCTAATATTTCCATTTGGTTCTTATTTAGATTCTATGTCTTTGTCAAAATTTTTCATCTGTTCACATTTATTATCTATTTTACCACCAGATGCATTAATGTATTAATCATAAAAATTTTAATTTTCCTGTCTGTTAATTCTAATGTTTGGGTTATTTCTGAGCCTGGTCTGTTGGTTTATTTCTCTTTTGTTAGTATTTTTTTTTTTTAGATTTTATTTATTTATTTATTCATGAGAGACAGAGAGAGAGAGAGGGGTAGAGACAGAAGCAGGCTCCATGCAGGGAGCCTGATGAGGGACTCATTTCAGGTCTCCAGGATCATGCCCTGGGCTGAAGGCAGCACTAAACCGCTAAGCCACTGGGGCTGCCTCATTTTTTTTCTTTTTCTTTTACTTTGATTCCTTATGTGTCTCATAAATTTATGTTGGAAGTTGTACATCTTGAGTTTAATAGTTGTGTCAGCCAGAATTCAATCAGAGAAGCAGAATATATCAAGAGATTTATTGCAAAGAATTGGTTTATACGATTGTGCTAACTGGTTAGGAATGTCCATAATTGAAAGGGCAGGCCATCAGGAAAAGTATTCTGAAACTCATGGGCATAATCTGAAGCTGCAGTCCATTGGCTGAATTTACTCTTATCTCAGGGATGCCTCAACCTGGCTTTTAAAGGTCTTTCAACTCATTGCATCAGGCACACCCAATTTATCTAGAATAATCTCCCTTACTGTCAACTGATTAGATACTTTAATCAGATCTACAAAATGCCTTTACAGCAGCACTTGGATGGGTGTTATATGGAATAACCAGAGACTATAGTCTAGCCAAATAGGAAATCAAAAAGCCATCACAACTTTTATAAGGGACACTAATCCAATTTATGAGCTCTCAACTATCATGACCTAATCATCTCCCATGGTCTAACCGAATAGCATCAGATTTGGAAGTTAGGGTTTAACATATGAATGGGGCCTGCAAAATTTATTCTATATCAATCTTCTTAGCTGAGTTTATTCCTAGGTATTTTATTTTACTGAGTGCTTTATAAATGGGATAGTTCGAAATTTTCTTTTCAATTCATCCCCTTTCTCTGCAGGGTCATTCCCTGTTTGCTACTTACTCTCAATACAGTCAAGAAGCCATTTTTTACCTAACTTTAATAGTTGTCTCATCAAGATAGTTGTATGATACAAGCAAGCTACACTGTTGCAGTCAGAAGGAAAACTTATAATTATTCTGTTGAGAGTAGACCAAAGAAGCCAAAGGTGGATGTCAAGAGAACAGTTAAGAGGCCTTGGAAATAAATTAAGGAGACAGATGAAATTCAAGACAGGAAAAATAGACTGAGTAGATAGTTTAAAAAATAAATCCGATAATATTTTTAAATAAATCTGATAATATTTGCTAATGGATCTGATGTGAGTTAAGAAAGGGAAAAAAAAGCATTAAGGTTAACTCTAAGATTTTGTTGAGCCACATGCATCATGAAATCTCCATTTACTATGGTAGCAAAATTGTAAGAAAGGAAATTAAATAGGGACTCCCAGGAACTAAGTTTTTGTCATTTTTTAAAAAAACATATACCCGCTTTCAAAGCAGAGATGCCACATAAGTGCATTTATGAGTCTATACTTCAAGGGAAATATTGTTCTTAAGTTGTTATAGAACATTATGTTTAATTTTACATCCAAGTATACTTCCATTCTATAATCAATTTCTATAATGCAAATAACATCACTAATCTATACATTTTGGAAGCCATTTGACTCAGACATTTCTAGAATTATGATTTCCCCAAGAAGACTTTATAATTAATAATCAGCTGGCAATTTTCCTCCTGCATGTAAAGGTTATTCTCTGACAGTCTGGAGACCAAAATTTAAAACACATATGGGTACATTCTGATTCTTTACATTAGTGGACAAATTATTATTGGTTAAAAAGCCACACTATCATTCTAAACATTGCAATGAACTTTACCTGATTCCAATAAAATTATTCTAGTAATGTTTCAGATAATCAGAGAGGTCTATTGTTAACCTATGCGGTAGCCTAACTATATAATTTGACTAAAAGGATCTTTTCAAAATGTTATCTCCTTGAAGATTGTTTGATTTGTTAGTCTCTAAGGACAAATGTTCCCAGTATTTGCTACAGAAATGATTGGGGTGGTTTAATTTGTGATGGACCCTTACCCATTAATGCACTGAAGTAATTTTTACATTTAAGATGTCAAAATATGTATACAAATGTGTCACCTTGTTAAGACAATAAATACAAATTTCCATAGAGAATTCTATAACTGCAGAGAATTCTGTAACTAAATTAAGTGGTTAACTCTAGGGCTTATTTTGAAAGATTTAAGTAAAAGCACCAGGATGTGATAATATAAGAGTGCAATGAGAAATACAAATTATATGTTGCTAATAGATGTTTTAGTTGTCATCAATTATTTAATACAATTCAACACATTTTCCCCAACTTATGTATAAAACATTGACTTGAGGATTTCACATTTTATTCATTCATTTCAAATCTATCAAATTTCAAGGGAAAAAATATCCAACTCTAAGCTAGATGTTCAAATCACTTTTTACTGCCAAATTAAAATGTTTTCCCTGCTGGGAGCTAACTCTTAAAAAAAAAAAAAAGCATTATCCAACTAGCACAGAAATATAAAAGTTCCTCACTTCTGTTAGTTCAGCAATATGTATTAAAGTTTTAGATCATTGGTACTAATTCCACGGCAACTAACTGTATAACTTTCATAATAATAACAAATCTTGACACTAAAATTTATAATAATCTCTTAGCAATCTCTGATAACAAAAAAATTAAAATATGGACATATTGCAAATAATTGAAGTGCTTGACTATACTCGGTAAGATATGATCAAATATTACCCATTTTGCTGTTCTCCCCCTCCAAAGCAACTCTGGCTTCTTTTTAAAAAATATTTTATTTATTTATTCATGAGAGACATAGAAAGTGAGAGGCAGAGACATGGGCAGAGGGAGGAGCAGGCTCCCTGTAGGGAGCCTGATGCAGGACTCAATCCCAGCGCTCTAGGATCAAGCCCTGAGCCTAAGGCAGATGCGATCAACCACTGAGCCACCCAGGGGTCCTGCAACTCTGGCTGGCTAAGTGTTTGTAACACTAATTTTGTTGCAGTTTCTTTGTCTCTCTTGACCTTCATATTTCATGGTAATGCATACATTCTGCGTTTTTTACTCAGCCCAATGTACTCATGCAGCAAAAGGCCAAGTTTCAAATACAATTAAGATAAAATTATTATTGATAATAATCCTATCACTTAGGAGCACTTCACTCTTACAGTCATGTTTCATTTCAGTGTTGATGTCTTAGTCTCTCTCTGGCTCTAACTGCTCTTGACTTTGCTTCTCTGGTTTTGTTCCTTGGAGTCTAAGTTCCTGATATACACATATTCTGTGGTTTCTGCTATTCCTTAGCAGTCATGTGAAGGCTTACTTTTCCCTTGTTTTCTGATGTGATCAAGGGTTAAATTGGAACTTCTACAAAAAAACAGGCAGGAGGGATGCCTGGGTGGCTCAGTGATTGAATATCTGCTTTGGCTCAGGGTGTGATCCCGGGGTCCTGGGATCGAGTCCGGCATCCAGCTCCCTGCATGGAGCCTGCTTCTCCCTCTGCCTGTGTCTCTGCCTCTCTTTCTCTCTCATGAATAAATGAATAAAATCTTAAAAAAAAAAAAAAGGCAGGGGAATAAGGACTAGTGAGATGTGGGGCAGAGTGGCGTGCAAGCTACTTTCAGCCTCACACTAGCTTCCGTTGGGCACTTTAAACTTTTTTAATTTTTATAATGTCATTGCAGGACTTTTGATAGATATTAACATATAATATTTCAATCTCTTGATTTCTTGTCTAAACTAATGAAACAACCTATTAACTGACCTACCTGCTTGAGACAGGTACATGTGATATAAATTAAATTTCATTGTGCCATGAGCTGCTCACAACTTTCAATGATTCTCCCTCCATTCATATAAAGCTCCAATTCTCTTAACAAGACAAGTGTCTCCAGCCACATCTCTGTGGATCACCATTTTTCTGATACTTTCAATCTAGCATCAAGTTTCCTAAAATGTGTTCCACGGATGTTATTGTGTGATGTTAATAGGTATTATGCAAACAAATTTAATTAGGACATGAAATGTGAAAAATCCTGGACCAAAAGATTGTCACAGTGGAGATTTTTCCAGAGTAGCCAGTATGCATTGTAAGTTTTGAGGATATAAAGCATTTCCTCAACCATTTAGCTATGTTACTTTTGAATATCGTGTACTTTCTTTCACCTTCAATCCTTCTGCTTGAAAAGCCTTCTTCCAGCTTTGTTAAAATTTCAAAGTTGGCTCAGTCACAACCTATTTGAACCCTCTTTCAGCTTGCTTTTCTATAATATAGAGACAAAAAAGGCGAAAGTTATCTTTTCCAGACAGCTTCATAACTCCACAAAGAATCATCCCCCATGAGTTTGGGAAGCAGAAGTAAGCAACACAAAACAATGACAACATCTAAAGTTGTGGAATGTTCTATTAAGTGTGATGGTGTAAACTTATTCTAGACCTGGTATAACACTACAAGTGCTGAAGTATGGACAACTACAGCAATGATATAAACTTCAGAATACCGTATGTGATGGTAGCACATTTGCAATTGCTGCTCTGATTCTTTCCATTTAATAGCAAAGCCTGATTTTCTGATTCTCTCAGAAATGATGCAAACTAATCAATATTTTCATATTAATCTTCTTCCTGCATAAACTACTTGGGGTCCAGGTAGGGGATCAGGTTGCCTTAAACTATAAAAACCTTACTGATAGAGTAACTACTATCACGGGAGATATCAGGTTAATATACACTAGGACTAAGAACATATTCTCTCTATATCCCAAAGGACAAATTCCAAAGTCAAATTTTAAAAAAAATAAATAAAGGATTTAAACACCAGAGGAATTGTAGTACTTTGCTTATTTTGGCATATCTTTGGAAATATTTATGTAATGGATTCTGAAGGTGCTACCCCAGAGAAGGTGCACGATAATTTAGATTCAAAGGGACTCATTGATATAATCACACTTATGGGTTATTCACCTTCATTGCTTTAACTCTTATAGCTGAGGAATGTTTGCTTAGTTAGTGGAATGAAACCTTGAATCAATGGAATCTAAGTAAATAAAGTCAACAGAAATGACCTTAAGATTTTAGAACAAAGCTATGTCCTCTTCATCAAATAATTATTCTGCTTCTGAGATATAGAAATAGATTTTGCTTGCCTTGAACCCTGATACAGGCTGACCACTTTCCATTGGAAACCTAAATGGCCTGATAACCTTAGTTTGCCTTATAGGCTAAGCTGGCTGAAAGGTGATCCATCTAACTACTTATTTATTTATTTATTTATTTATTTATTTATTTACTTACTTACTTATTTATTTATTTATTTTAAAGATTTTATTTATTTATTAATGAGATAGAGAGTGAGAGCACGGCAGAGACAGAGGCAGAGGGAGAAGCAGGCTCCATGCAGGGAGCCTGACGTGGGACTCGATTCCAGGTCTCCAGGATCAGGCCCTGGGCTGAAGGCAGCGCTAAATTGCTGAGCCACCCGTGCTGCCCTAACCATATATTTAGACATCACTAACAGTGCTTCATCCACAAATGCGTCACTCTTCCAATGCATTTACTACTGCCTCAACACATATCCATAACCTATCTGTAAGTTCTTTATATCCAATTGATTGATAGGAGAAAAAAAAAAGTTGCAAAATGCTCTTCAGAATATGCTATCACCAGCCAGAAGTGAACTGTGGTAGTTTTGGAGTCCCAGTGATTTATTCTGATGGAGAGTAGAGAAGGGAAATCTTAAAAGTTGGCAGAGTAAGTTATCCTTCTGACCAATTTTCATGGAAAGACATGACCAGAGGTGTTACTTCCTCACTCTCTCTCTCAATTTGTGTGTGTGTGTGTGTGTGTATTTACTAATACATTCTTAAGCATCCTTGTTTATATAGAATAACATAAACTGGGGCATCTGGGTAGCTCAGTGGTTGAGCGTCTGTCTTTGGCTCAGGTCATGATCCTAGAGTCCTGGGATCAAGTTCTGCCTCAGGCTCCTGGGAGGGAGCCTACTTCTCCCTCTGCCTATGTCTCTGCCATTCTCTCTCTGTGTCTCTCATGAATAAATAAATAAAATCTCAAAAAAAACTAATCTGTATCTTTATGTACGTATATAGGCACATATATACATGTATAAACTGTATAGTGTACATGATTTATTGATATGTCCCAAATCTTTCATGCAGTTCGCATCTTCCACGTGACCCCGTTTTGTGGTCAGATGACTTGAATATTCCCCAGTGATTCTGCCCACCTCCTGTGTTTTGACATCTAAGGAAGGAGAGTTTTGGTCATGCCCTCCTTATCCTCATGCACAGAAATGCTCAGGGCCCCCATGTGCCTGTCGTTCAACCTTCTCTTGTCTCTTGTTCCCTTCCTTAGCATGTGGTCCCTCCCTGTCCTATAACTTCTCTGACTTCTCCTCAAACTCTGGGGTAGCTACCTTCCTACTAAAGTGTAAACCAGTATTAACATCATTACAGCATGTGCATTAAAAACCCAAATTTTCCGGTCCCTTAGGACAGAAAATTGCATGTGGGGATGGATAATCAAGTTTCAATGACCCATGTTAGTTACACAACAAAGCCAGACCCCATAACAAAATTCCACAAAATGGAAATGAAACTCAACATTCATTTGCATTGTGTAAATAAATCTGAATGTGTTTACTTTTGTACTGGTAATTTTCTTAATATTTACAATATTTGGGTTAGAAATAAAATAGATTGGACTTTGTTAAAAAATTATATATGTAGTTTAAATTTATGTAAGGAAGGAGAAAAGACTGGTGACCGGAAAGTCTAATGAATAATTATGTGGTTAGATCTTTTGGAATGAGACTGGAATGCTTGCCTACAAGTCCCCTCTACACAAAATTCTCTCAATAGTAAAAGACTCTATCGTTTACTATCTGCTCCTCAGTCAGCTTCTATCCTCATCACCCTAAAGCTTGCTTAGTAGACTATTGATAATGAATATGAAGGCAAGAACTGGGATTTTCCATGGGCTCAACAGAAAGGATTTCCTCTTTCTAATGGTGCTTATTTGGAGGTACAACAATCCAGTTTTCCTATTTCTGAAAAAATAATTAAATATCATTTCCAGCCCCATTTCATTTGTCCTCATATGTCTAGCCACATAACTAATTCTTACTAATGGTGAAGTGGAATATCACTTCTTGTGGAGAGTTAAGAGTGAGTGTGCCCCTCCCCCTCATTTTCCCATGGACCTTGACTTGGGAAGTTATATGGTTGAAGATGTTAGCATGTTAGAACGTAAGGGTCCAGGGTGAATGTAGGAACAGTGAGCAGACTCCTTCACTATCATATTAGACAGTGATATAAGCAAGGAATAATGATTTAATTTTAAGTTACTGAAATCTGATATTGTTTCTGCATTTATCCTGCTCTGCTTACTAAAGACAATAATACTTTCAAATAGTATTTGCTTAGTGGTCACACAGCAAGAGTTAAAGAAACATATCAGACTGTATGTAGAACAAGATGTTTTATTCACTGGAAAACCATTTATAAAACTGTTGATCATGATAGCTTAGCAGGCAAATCCTAGTGAGCTGAACCAAAGCCCTAGGAAAAGTGATTAGAAATACACACACACACACACACACACACACACACACCATGCAGTTTTGGCAAATACAGTCTGCATTTGACAAGAAAATACAAGAAGAATATAAGCTTGGGTAAAATTTAATGGCTTTAAAAGATAAAGGAAGGGGGAATCAATAGAATTCAGGGGGAAAAAAAGCCCTCAAAAGACTGGAGAAGTTGTTTGCTTAAAAGTAAGCTTAAGAAAGAAAGCCTCTGGTAGCAAGGGTACATGTAAATCCCAACGTTTCCACAAAGGTCAGAACAATGACTTGAAAGCCTAGCCTGAAAGCCTAAAGACGGTTATTATTATCTTGAAAAAGAGACAGAGTACTAATCTGAGAGAGTCTTGGTTAAGTCAATAGAACCCTAGAGAAAAAGATTTCTCATTAGAGAAACCTCAGATTAGGCACAAATGGTCCATCCCTAGTAAATCTGCCATGATCTGATACCAACTGAGATGCACTTAGTGAGACTGGCCCCCAAAGAAAAACTAAAATGGATCCCCAAATTGCCACAGCTGGAGGCTGTCAGTCACCTATATCCCTAACTCAAGGCTCTTTCTTGAACAAAAATCTGAGTGGCACACATGCATGGCTGCCACAAAGACTCATGACTGTTCTTTTTATCAAACATTATAAAATAGATGACACCCATTATTGGAATTGCACAATTACTTTATGTAACACTGAAAGAAATTTTTAAAATATCACCAAAAGATCTTTGGGATGGTACTTTCTTATTGTTTGCATTTCTTATTCAAATAATTGACCTCTGGGCACCTGGGTGGCTCAGTGGTTGAGCGTTTGCCTTCCTGGGGTTCTGGGATTAAGTCCCGCACCAGACTCCCCACAGAGAGCCTGCTTCTCCCTCTGCTTGTCTCTGCCTCTTTCTCTGTGTCTCTCATGAATAAATAAATAAAATATTTAAAACTAATAATAATAATTGACATTCAAAGTCTTCTTCTGAATCATTTTTGCAGGGTTTTCAGTGTTAATATTTACCATATTTTATACCATCAAGAATGAGCAATATATGTTTGTTGTGTTTTATTTTATTCACCCACAGAGATATCTCTCACTATTACATTTTTATTGTCCAAAGATAGACATCCATGTGAGATTTGGCAGCAGACACAAGAAACATGAAGTGATAGCTGTGCACTTATCACAAAAAATATGCCTGTCATGTTGCTGCCTCCAGTAAGATTTTTCCCTAGTTCTCTGCCTGTGTTAGGAACTATCAGGTGTACTTTAGGCAGCTGTAATTTAGCTCCATCTAAGAACCTGCCCTCTACTATACTCTTACTATGAAAAATAATGATGACACTAAACATATTAAGCTCTCGATGTCTGTAGATATTCAACCAGGTGTTTCCTATTCATGATCCCACTTAGCTCTCTGGTGTTTCATAGAGGTGTTTTTACTCAATGAAGTTGGGTTTATTTTGGGGTTGTTAACATCAGTTTCCATGGAGGCTTTGACCTCTGAGGGTAAAGACTGCAATTGTTATCACAATTGACAATTTCTAGTGACATAAGACAATATTTGGAACACATAGGCTGTCAGTGAACATTTATTGGATGAATGAAAAACTGTGTTAATGTTTTCTTGTCCCTAGGACAGGGCAATCTTAAGGGTAGGAATGGATACTCTCAATATTATTATGCAAAATTTTATGGAAGTTGGGAGAAACAGAATACAACATGTTATACATAAGCTCCAATACTGCAAGGATGGATATAAATATTTTATATTTATTTTAAATAACAAAATAGTGAAAAATACTACCATAGAATACATTAAGATAGGGCAGTAGAGAAGCAATAATAAAACCAGCTCTGGTCGGTGAAATATATATTGTTTATATTAAGGAAATATGATCATTTTAGAGCCAAATTCAAGTGTTACAGCATTTAAAAACACGATTTGAGGAATGCTTGGATGACTCACTGGTTGAACATCTGCCTTTGGCTTATGGCATGATCCCCGGGTCCTGGGACTGAGTCCCACATCGGAATCCCTAAAGGGAGCCTGCTTCTCCCTCTGCCTCTGTCTCCGCCTCTCTTTCTGTGTCTCTCATGAGTAAATAAATAAAATCTTAAAAAAAAACCCACCATTTGAATTTTACCCAGTTTATTAACCAGTTTTAGGTAGTGTGACAGAAGTTTTCTACTACATAATGTAAAGTAAGTTTCTTGACAATTTGATATAATAACTGTATTATCAATTTTACAGATTTTTCATATTCCTTTAATATTTTAATAACATTTATCCTTTATTTAATGAAATTAATTTCAGATTTTCTACACTCAAATAGCCATTATATAAATGTGTGTATGTGTGTATAATGGTTATATTTATATATATAATGTATATATATACATATGTATATTATATACACATATATAAATGTAATTTAGGGGGAGATGATATGATTATATATAATTATAGAAGGACATACATAGGTATGAAAGCCATAGATGTTCAACTTATACATATATATAAGTTTATTAACATATACATATACATATATTAGTTATTCCTTTAAAAGATTACTTACCATGTACAAAACACCAGTGATGTCTTTATATTTATATTTATTTGTTTTATCTTGATATCTTGGTAATAAACATGAAAGTTCTAGATGGGAGGAAGACTAATTTTTTAATTAATAGCAATCTTAGAATTTGTTCCCCATGCCCTATTTATTTCCCATGGAGGAGATGGGGTACTGTGAGAGCCAGATGGATCCTGCATATATGGGGGAATCTGTAGTTCAGGAGAGGATCTTGCCTAAATTATGAATCTCAGAACTTCAGGAGTTATGTAGAATCTGCCAGAGAGTCTACCTCTCCTCACCTCTGCTTACAGGGTAGAAGGAATTTTGTTTTCTAATGTAAGCAAGTTATTTCTAGAAAGAGGATGGGAGATCCCTAAATTTCTTATAGCTACTTGGAATGCAAATAAATGGCTCCAGGGCAGACAAACCTATAAATCTCTCCAGAGCAATTCACTATCTCTGACTTCCGAGGCATGATTATCATTTAATCATCCTTTAACTCAAGTTGCCAGTAATTTCTTTTCAGAAAGCACTGAGCATTCAGAAACATGAAAGTATTCATGGAGCATCATTTTCTGACAATTAGAATGTTGATGGAGGATGTGATGGCAAACAAAAAATTAAAAATTCTACATCTCTGAATTCATGGATCTTTCCATTAGGATAGAAGACAGATTTTAATCTAATAAACATAAAAATAATAAAATTTCAATTGTGATCAGTCCTATGAATAAGAGATGTATAGTGAAATAAAAACTGCATAATTGGAAGGTATATTCTGTTTAGAAACAATAGGAAAGTCTTTCCTAAAGGAAAGAATTGACATGAGGTGGTAAAAGTCAGAAGTTACCTGACTTGATTTACTTTTGGATCAGGTACTTTTACTTTTGCTGAAGTGCAAGCAAAAGTGTGGTAGAGTCAAATAGAAGTGTATCAGCTATTGGGAGGGTAGCTAGTAAGAGAGGAAGACTATTGTAACTTTCCTGGTATGATATAGAAAGTAGCTTAAGTTAAGACATTATTGGAAGATAAACTAATGGCAAATGTTACTTATGCTATTCATTGCATGACATGATCTTGTCCCTCAATCTCCAAATATATCTTCTCAAAAAGGCTAACTAACCTAAGATAGCCAAATATGTAAGTCCATAAACACACACACACACACACACACACGTGTGTGTGTGTGTGTACATGTGCTTTCTGTATTAAGTAACAATAATAAAGAAGTTTTGAGAAGCAGGTTCCCAGGAAATACTTGAAAAAAAAATATTCCCCACTAGAAATCATAAGCCAAAATATCTTTAAAATGTGATAATTATTGGAGAGCCAGGGTGGCTCAGTTGATTAAGTGTATGACTGTTGATTTCAGCTCAGGTCATGACCTCAAGTTCATGAGATTGAACCTCACATCAGGGGGTGGAATCTGCTTGGGCATGGAACCTGCTTAGAAATCTCTCTCTCCCCTTTCCTTTGCCCCTTCCCCCTGCTTGCTCTCTTTCTCTCTCTCTCTCAAAAAAAAAAGAGAATTATTGCAGAAATATGGAGCAGCTGAATAGAAAATAGTGAATAGAAAAAAATTAGAGTACTACCTAAGAATTCTGAACAAATAAGAATTTTACAAGATTATGTTATCTCTGCTTGAGGGTGAAACAGAGGAAAGCATAGCTGCAGATCCACCTATTATTGCTGAGAAGAGACAACTTTCCAAGTCTTATACCCAAGTCACATTCAGTAAGAATATATGGGACCTTATGTTATCTGTTTTCATTTTATTTATTTGAATTTAAATATAATTAATATACAGTAAAATTCACTCCTTTTATCATACCATTCTGGAACTTTTAACAGATGCATAAAACCTTTAGGTAACCATCATCATAGTAAACATACAAGTGAGTTTCATTATTCCAACATTCCTTGGTGTTCCCTGTAGTCAGTCCCTCCTCCAACCTATGTTTTTTTTTCCTACACCAGAATCGAATATAAGTGGAACCAAAACATACGTAACATTTAGAGACTATCTCCTTTCATTTATCACAACATAATTAAAATTTGTAATGGGCTAAACTGTGTCCCCAAAGATATTTGTTCCTTGTACCAGGAAACTGTGAATGTTATTGTATATGGCAAAATGTTTGCTGATATAGTGAAATTAAAAATTATTCAGATAGGTCATAAATGCCATCATAAATGTCTCATAAGAAAAAGCAGTGGAATATTGCCCATACACATAGAAAAGGATGAGGTAGAGACTGGAATGATGTAGCCACAAGTCAAGGAATGCCAGCAGCCACCAGAAGTCAGAAGATAGGAATGAATTCTCCCCTAAAGCCTCTGGCCAGAGTTTGGTCCTGCCAACACCTTGATTTTGGCTCAGGAAAAGGCAACATATAAATAAAGTCATGCCCAATTAATAAAATTACCTATTCCATCTCTCATTTTTATGTTTAACTTTGTGAACAAAACTAGTCTATTATTGCATTTACTTCTAAAATAAATAGTGAGATATCTTTTAGAGAAGATTACATAAACCATACCAAAAATATTTTCATATTACGGAAAATGTCCACAAGTCCACAATGACTGAATATTATTCATGCCTTAGGATATACAAAAATATGAGCCTGTTCTAATAAATTATATGAAAAACTTTGATATCTATGTGTATATATAATTCATATATATATGAGTTATCAGCAAATTTTGGAAGGTTTCAATCATCTTTGATTTTTGTTTTTGTTTCCTTTCTCTTCTTTCTTGATATATATATATATATATATATATATATATATATATATAATACATTTTGTGAAAAAATACTAAAGTAATAAGTGTGTCTGGAAAGAGAATTAATTTCTCTCACTTAGAATATCTTAATAGAATATGATTTCACTGGAAACCTAGGAGTAGAGCTAATATTCTCTTTAATTTATAACATCAAATGAATAGAAAGGAGTAATAATAGTAAAGGTATTCCAAGTTATTATTTAATAAACAGATTTTTAACTGTTATAAAATACTTGAAGGCATGCAATGAAAAATATCATATTTTGTGTGAAGCAAAAATTGATTTGTCTGGAATCAAGGAAGAGAAAAGCTTTGCAATTGGTACAGCAATATTATAGAATATAATATAAATATAATAAAAATTCATATGCTTGAAAAGAAATGACAAGTAATGAAAGACCAAGAAGCTTATCTGAATGATAAAGAGGATTAAAGTATATGCAAAATATATACAATGTTAATGTTATTTTGTATTTTTATCAAAGCTCCTTCCCATTCTAATTCCTCTTCCCTCGAGCTGTACCTCTAATTCCTTCCTTTCTCCTTCAAACTTTTTGAAAGACAACATAAGAGGACTTAGAAGCATTTCAGAATACTGCAAAATTCTGAAAAGATATTAATCTCAGTTCTACCATATACTAGTTGCTACCTTGCAAGCAGCTTCATCTGTCCTTGCCTAGACGACACATCTTCTAACTGGTACTAGTAATGGTACTTTGGCCAAAGAATTAAGAATATGAAATAATTCCCAATAATTTAATGAATTGGTTTTATTTCTAGTTAGGAGGTAGGTGTTAATGCATAGGTCATTATTTTGGATAATCAAGGAGAAAATGTTCTGCTAGATTTTGCTATGTATTATTGTAGAGCTAGCCTACATGACGTTAAACTTATAGAACTTGTATATTGGTAACACAATATGGGCCCCTCTCCAGCTTCTTAGGGATTTTCCACCTGTAAAATGGAGTTATGAATGTTAATAATATTAATACATGTTACCAAAATAGTCACTGTTAAAAAAATTTAGATTTATTCAAAACTATAGCTCTATTACTGGTAGTGACTGGAGTAGAGATCTGGCATGTAGAAAGTTACAGTAGATCCACAATTCATCAATTCCTCAAGTTATTCCATAAAATGTTGATAAGTAGAATGTAAATTCATGAAGTTAAGGATGGCATCATTTTTCTTATCGTTATATCTTTCATAGCACTCTACCTGGCTGATGCTGTTTTTATTCTGGCTTCATTTTTGAAAGATAGTTTTGACAAATATAAGATTCCTAGTTGGGAGTTGTGTTCTTTCAAAACTTTGAATACGTCATCCACTGCCTTCTGATCTTTAATATTTATTTTTTTATTTTTTTATTTTTTTTTGGTCTTTAATATTTCTGATGAAAAATCAGTGATTAATCTTATTGGGGTTTCCTTCTATAGGATCAGATGAATATTTTTCTTTTACTCCTTTTAAACCTTTATCTTTGTCTTTCAACATTTTTACTATGATGTGTCTGGTTGTGGTTCTCTTTGTCTATTCTACTTGGAGTTTATTACACTTCTTGAAAGTGTAAATCAATAGTTTTCAATAAATTATGGAAGGTTTCAGTAATTTTATCTTTCATTTTTTATCTTTTCATTTTTGTTTTTGAATATATCTTTTTTCTCTTCTTTCCTGATATTCCCATTTAGCATATATATTTGTGTCCCACATTTTCTAAGGCTTTGCACATTTTACTTTATTCTTTCTTTTTTCTCTAATCTTTGAATGTATAGTCTGTAATAACCCATCTTCAGAATCTTTGGGGTAAATCCCTAACAGTGCAATTGCTGGGTCATAGGGCAGGTCTATTTTTAATTCTTTGAGGAATCTCCACACAGTTTTCCAGAGTGGCTGCCCAAAGATTCAGATGCAATGAAACGCCGGGACACCTGCACCCCGATGTTTCTAGCAGCCATGTTCATAATAGCCAAACTGTGGAAGGAGCCTCGGTGTCCATCGAAAGATGAGTGGATAAAGATGATGTGGTTTATGTATACAATGGAATATTACTCAGCCATTAGAAACGACAAATACCCACCATTTGCTTCAACGTGGATGGAACTGGAGGGTATTATGCTGAGTGAAGTAAGTCAATCGGAGAAGGACAAACATTATATGTTCTCATTCATTTGGGGAATATGAATAATAGTGAAAGGGAATATAAGGGAAGGGAGAAGAAATGTGTGGGAAATATCAGAAAGGGAGACAGAACATAAAGACTCCTAACTCTGGGAAACGAACTAGGGGTGGTGGAAGGGGAGGAGGGCGGGGGGTGGGAGTGAATGGGTGACGGGCACTGGGGGTTATTCTGTATGTTGGTAAATTGAACACCAATAAAAATTAATTTATTAAAAAAAACCATCTTCAAAACTATTGTTGAGTCTTCTAGTGAAAAAAATTTTTAAGATTTATTTATTTATTTGAGAGAGAGAGAGCAAGGGAGAGGGGCAGAGAAAGAGAGAGATCTCAAGCAGACTCCCCACTAAGCTGGAAGCCGGATGCAGAACTTGACCTCACGATCCTGAGGTCATGATCTGAGATCAAGAGTCAGACTAAACATAACCGAGCCACCCAGGCGCCCCCAAATTTTTCATTTCAGTTGTACATTTTTCAACTCAAGGATGTCCATTTAGTTATTTTTATAATGTCCATTTATTTACTGCTATTCTCTGTAGATACATAAAATGTCTGTCAATGGACTTTTACATTAATTTTATTAGTCTGAGGACTGGGTTTCTACTTTAGATAAGTAACCAAACAGGTCAGCTGAGAATAGTAGCTCCTATGGAACTCTAAAAGATTTAAAAATATATCTGTGTAAAATCTACAGATGATTAAGGAATTTTTCTTTAAATGTGTGCAGAAGAGGTCACTACTTTTTGGGTTATATTTATTGAGTCAGTATTATGAAATTGTCATGAGCCCAACTGCTCACACTCAGTCCTAGCTGTGACAATGAGTAGCTGTGCAAGCTTCAGAATGGGGAAGTTATTTAACCTTCTGCTTCAATTTCCTTATTGGTAAATTAAAGAGAATAATATTTGCTATTGCTTAGGATAGTAATTAGTATCTAAAAAGTCGTGTAACACTGCTTGTGATGGAGTAAGGCCTAAATGGATACCACTTAGTATTATCCACTAGTTCTGGCTATTTAGGAGTTAATTTGTTTTTGATATAATTCAAGTTTTGTCATTTTGTTTATTTGTTCCATTTCAGGCTCTTTTCCTTTGGACGTTACATTATTTTCTTAGCGGGACAACAAAATTTCAATGTGCATTATCATCATAATACAAGCTTCTTAAATTTCATATTTTGTAATTATGTGGAATATTTCTCATTTTTGATTCAACCATGTAATGTTTTTTCCTTCACGTCTAACTTTGAACAGGACAAAGGTAATTTCCAGTAAATTTCTGTAGTAGAAGATAGATGAGCTTACTTAGTATAAATCCTTCATTCTACAGTGAAAAAGGAAAAAAGGAAAAGCACCTATAATGTGCTTTTCCCAGAGCCATGGGCCTTCAGAAATCATCAGGGAAGAAAATGAGGCAGAGAGCTGTTTATATCAGAGGATTTGTTTGTTTCCACGTAAGGACAAACACATAAATCCTGCCTGCTTAGGTGTTTGCTTATTACAGAACCCTCATCTGAGAGTGAATCAGAATCACAAGGGTGCTTGCCAAAATGCTGAGTTCCAGATTTCCACAATAAATCTAGGGAATCATAATATCTGGTAATCTGCAGTGTGAAAAAACACTTCAGGTGCTCCTATTACTATGCTTGAAAAAAATACTGCCAGAACTGTATTTTTCCTTCACTTGAATTTAATAAACTGCTAAAGGCTACACATAAAGGGTGTAGACTTGATGGAAACTTTAATTAGATGTGTCTATTCCCCTGAAATGTGAAAATTGAGAAGTAATTTTAATGTGCTCAATGAATGCCATTTTTCATTTCTGTATTCTTTTTTCTTTAAAAGAAAACCTTAGATGGAAATGAGACATTTACATTTGAAAAGTACAAATTGGTCTGTAGTAATGTAATTCAGAGTACATGCATTCATCAGGTTAAGAAATTATTGAATTAGTGATTGAAATTTAGGCATGGGAAAATTTTATTGGTGATTTCAACTATTATTGTGCTATTTTATATACTGTTGGTAATTATTACAAAATTATAGACCCAGCAATGGAAAGTTTAATACATACATGCCACTGCTATGCAAATTTCCACCTACACAACAGTGATATTTATATACTAATGATAAAGAATTACTATTACTTAATTGGCTCTTTTCAATTTAAGTTTTGTTCTTCTTTGAAAATGTTTTGTTCATTTTATTTTACAAGGTTTCTAGGAATTTCATCAGTGTCTTTAAGTTATTATATAAGGGAAATGTGTGAGTTTAATGGAAATGTAAAACTGTTTATTTTAAGCATGCTGAAATCAGCAGATCCCCATGGTATGCAAATGCTCTGCACTAGATCCTAGAGAGGATCAGTTTTCTGTTTGAGATTTAAATGACCTTTGTTATTATTTGTTCCTTTGAAATCCAGGTGATATGGTGGAGGTTACATGAGTTTGTAGATTTTGTCTATCTTAATTTCCTTGGGGATGAAACTTAAAAGTCTAAAAGTCAGTTTTAACTTATTTTGCAGAGGGAAATAAGCAATAAATGATGTGTAGGGAAAAGTGCCTTAAGTATGTAGCAAGAAGGGTGAAATATTGTCTGAAAGAGCATAATGAGCTAGAATGCATATGTTGTCGAGGGTCTTTGAACTTGGAGTGAAATGCAAACTCCTAACTGATCCTACAAGACTGCAGTATTTGGAATCTGCAAACCCTTTCAACCTCATGTTATGCTACTCTCTAATTTTCTCATTGTCCTCCAATATCAGTAGAGCCATAGTGGTCTTCTCAGTGCCTCGGGACCTTTAAACAAGAGATCACCTCTTTGAGGAACATGGATCCCTGACTCTTTTTTATCCTGACTCTATTCATGAATGAGTCTTTGTCATTCTTTATCCCTCCATAGATATTACCCTGCCTTGAAGGTCTTCCAAGTTAAGTCTATGCTCTTTCATTCTCTATGGCAGCACTTTCTGCTTTTTTTTTTTTACAAACTATTTGTACATATTGCATTTAGTAATTTTATTTGTTTAATTTTTTAAAAGATTTTGTTTGTTTGAGAGAGGATGAGTAAGAAGGAGGAGTAGAAGAGAGAAGCAGACTCTTCCACTGAGTAGAGAGCCCCAAATGGGGCTCAATCCTAGGACCTCAAGATTATGACCTGAGCCAAAGGCAGACACTTAACTGAACCAGGTGCCCAGCATTGAGTTATTTTAGTGATGTATTTTGGTTTCTCCTGAATAGTGAACAATTTCCAAGGGGACAGGTAATATAGTCATCAAGTTAACTAGTGTAACTAAACCAAACACTTAGCATGGAAGCTCAATAAGGATTTTTTAATTGAGTGAACATTGTTTTAATATTTCCCAAGAACGTTACACACACACACACACACACACACACACACATCAAGTACTTATTCTCATTAGCTTATTCCTCTTAGGACTTGATGTCAAAATATAACAGCTCATCACAAATGGCTCATCTAAACTACAGAATCAGAATTTTACTTGTTTTAGAAATAAGAATATATCTCTGGCTCTTTATGCTGACCCATACAAAAAGGGAGGACTTAACTGTACTGTTTATTTTTATTTTACATATATCCATAAGGCCCAAATGAAAAAAACATGGAGAATAAGAAATAGTTTCATTACAATTATTTCCTTAGGCAAAACTGATGCATTGTTTCATATTTTAATTATTTTTAAAAATAAATCTCAGACATTTGTTCATATTAGTGTTTTAAATTTTAAATTAAAATGTGCTCAACTGAACCACAAATATAGTTAGCATGAGTTTTGCATTTCTTTTTTAGGAAAAAAAAAACATAATAGTATTCTTTAGGAAATTCTGATTGTGCAGGCTAATGCTTGCTTACCCTTTCTTCACCCCACCTAATGCTATATAACTGTGAACAGTAGTTAAAATAAGTTGAGTATACAATATGATAAATGCTTTCGTAGAAGCATTACTTCTTCTTCAGTGTCACAGACAAAGAAAAAAGCAATTCTACCAGGATTATCAGGAAGGGCTTCACAGAGGAGTTATTTGAGGCAGGACTTGACATATGAAATGAATATAATTGGATTATAGAAAATGCAAGGTGAGGATTTACATAAATCTTTGACCTTTGTTAATAAAATAAAACTAAGGTCATTTAGGATTGACAATAGAGGAAAAAACTCTACTTGGACAGCGGCTAAGTGGACTATAAAATACTGACTTGAGTTATGTATAATTCACTATAATTTTTAGGATAATTCATATATTAGAGCTGTTCACTATATTTACTGGCTTCTAGAGAACAAAAATCTCAGCCCTCACTGAGCTTACTTTATAATGAAAGAAGATATATAAACTTTTTTAGTATATGTAGTATATATATCTAAAGTATATGTACTTTAGAATTAAAAGAGCTATGGGGAAAAAAGTTGAATCAGAAAGAGAGAAAGAAAGCATATTTTTGTGAGGTGGAACTTTAAAGAGTACTCAAAAAAAGAGCTGAATTAGAAGGTAACTTATCAAAAAAAAAAAAAAGGTAACATATATGAGTAGCATATGAAGGAGGTGAGAGATAAAGTCAGGTCTTATGAGTTGCACATCGGGTTTACTGTTGTAACTTTTGGACCTAAAACAATGTCCAACACATAGTGAACACTCAGTAAATATCTATTGGATACATGCATGAATAATTTAATTTGTAGGATAATGATAAGGTAGCAGAAGAAAGTATCAAGAAGAGAGATTGGATAATTGTTTAGGTTGGATATATAAAAGGACGCTTGTTTTCTGTTAAGTAAAGAAAAAAATTAGTCTTGTAGGCAATGAGGAGTCCATGAATACCTTGATATTTTTAGATTTACTGAAGATGCCATCAATCATATTAATTTGTTGGGAAAATATGAATGACAAAATAGTGGAATAAAGAGAGATTTTCAGACGGGCCAGTTGGAAAGGAAGCTGATGATAAGACCATAGATATTTGATACTGGTGGTAGATTTAATACAGAGAAGTTATGAAGGTTTGGACTTATTTTTTTTATGAAGTACTGGCAGGATTTCAATTGTCAAATAAAATTGATGGTGAGGCATAGTGTATTTTATTTATTAACAGTTTCTAAGTTTCTGATTTGGTGGCTGAGATAGATGGTAATTCCAATCACTTACGTAATTGATTGGAGAATATGAGCAGTTTGGCTTGGAAAGGATGAAACATTGAGTTCACTTTTGCACATACTGGATATGATGTGCCCTGAATACTATAGATGTTAAACAACATATACAAGTACAAATAAAAGGCCAATTACAGTGTGTTTGGGAGTAAGAAACTTTAAGGAAAGCAATAGAGGGAAAGTTTATTTGAGGTGAATCATGAAAGATGAAATAGCCAGTGGCAAAAACAGAGCACAGTTTATTCCAAGCAGGAAAATCATCATAAATTCATAAAACCCTGAAAGTATATGTTCTAGACAGAGAAGAGGTTTAATGAATTTACACCACTAGCATCTTTATTTATGCGAGGAATAAGAAGGAACAGCCCCATAAACAAACATGCTGTACATGGAAATGAGTTCCTCACATTGATTCCGTACATGGAAATTTGCTTTCATTTTTAGGAGTAACTTACCGGTTTATATTCAAAGTCCCTAGAGAAAGATTTACTCTTATAAAACATAGGCATATTTCTGAAAGATGTAAAAGACTGCTGGATTTGACTATTATGAAAACAGGCTATCACCATGGTCACTTAAGCGTTTGAAGAATATTTTGTTTACAATGGAGTGTTTGTGATATTGCTTGTCACTTCCCATTACCTTTTGATCAACAGGATAACAGGAGTGGCATTGCCAGAAGCAATTGACTTTGACATGGTGAATGTGTTTAATGGAGTTCAGTTGTGGTTATGAGTTTCATATGCTACCCATTTGATTTCTACTGTAATCAATTATTATAACTTTGGGGGACAGCTAAATTGAGTGACCTCTAGGGCTACATGCTTGAAATAACATTTTAGTAAATCTATATAATATATAGGCCAAATAGCAAATCCCAACTTCAGTTCTGGTAGCATCATTTACATGAACTTGGCAAATAGCCTATTTCAAATATGACAGATGCCTTTGCCAAAGATGATATTTGTTTATGCTCCAGTGGATCAGACAATTCTAAAGAAAACTCTAAAAGCTTTGTTTTTACTTCTTTATTGCCGTTATCAGACTTTTTTATTTTAGTGCTGTTGACACTACCTCAACTATCTACTATCTGTGTACATGCATATATAGATTAAAATGCAATACTAATAAAATTTAGAAAGTAAAGTTTGGGTTGTTACTACAGTTACTCTGAAAAATTTTCAATGTTTGGAATTCTCTAAAATCCACTCTGTATTAACTAGCAACTGATCAAGTATTCATTTAATGCATGTTGTATTCTGCATTATTTTTATATGTATTTCCAGAACTCAAGAAACATAAAGTTTATTTTGGAGCTATATTTTAAGATTTTAAAATAAAGTTAACAATATACCATACTATAAGGAAAATGCCAAACACCAAATGCTGATGTCAAATTATAACAAACAAAAAGCATTCGTGATATGGAAAGAAAGAGGCTTGCAAGTTTATATATATATATATAGACTTAAATACATATATAAAGTATATATAATTAAAATATATAATTTTTAATATAACTATGTAACTTTATAAAGTTATTTTATAACACATATATACTATATAATTTAATCAACTTTTCTCCCTCAATTTAGCGTGACTGTCTTAATAAGCATATGACTAACAAGCATATGACTAATAATATGACTAATGCTGACATCTGATGAGCATATAGGCCACTTTCTTCTGTAAGTATTTATAATTTATTACTTGCTGTGTTTCTCCAACATTAGTCTGTTTTCATATATTGAAACTCTTCATATTGAAGTCAGTATCAGGTTACCGTTTACAGGTATAAGCACTTAATTACTACTAATTGACTTGCACATCATTTTTCTAATCAACTGCAGAGTTCTAGACTTGGACACAGATTGAATGACATCACAAAGTGAGTTTTCTTTCTCCCTTAAGCAACATGTTTGTTTTCCCACCTACTGATCTCCAAGTAGTAGCATTCAATATGAGTTATGTAAAAATAAAACTTCTCAAAAATAATTCTTAGGAGTGGAAAGCTGTGGACAATCTGCTTCCATAATGCCCTAAATTTATTTGGGCTTCTTACATTTGATGTATCTTACATTCCCCAAATAATGATTTGATCTAGAAGAGGTGTTCATGTGTTTTGAATGAACTGGCCAATATTATACTATACAATATTATACTATACAATAACTAGAATTTAAATAAAAATTTGGAAGAAAAAAATAAAATAAACAGGCTATAAGCTTACAAAAATTTAAACAGTAATAATAGGGCAGCTCCCGTGGCACAGCGGTTTACAGCCGCCTGCAGCCTGGGGTGTGATCCTGGAGACCAGGGATCGAGTCCCACATCAGGCTGCCTGCATGGAGCCTGCTTCTCTCTCTGCCTGTGTCTCTGCCTCTCTCTCTCTCTGTGTGTCTCTATGAATAAATAAATAAAATCTTAAAAAAACAGTAATAATACAATAACAATAATAAATAGTAAAATAAAATAATAAATAGTAAATAGATTCCTTATTGCAATGATTAAATTAATAGAATGCATACAGAATGTTTAACACACGACCTGGAACATAGAAAGGTATGAATAAGTATTATCTAGAAGTTATATTGATAGTAATAGTAGTACTACCACACCAAAGCCACTACCATGAACATTACTACTATTATTATTTGATTTGGTGCTCCATAAAATAGAGATCTCCACTCCTTTTATTATCTTTCCTATAATTGAAATGAAAATAGGGATTAATTTAATTTGATGAAATAATATATGAAAAAAATTTAATGCTTACCTAACATAATGTAGAATTACTATCTTCCCTTTATTTATCCACTGAAGGTTCTGAGAAAAGATCAGAACTAAAGGTTATCTGAGCTGCATTCATCTAGAGATATTTAAACATTCTCATTACACACTTCTGTTGCCTTCTAAATGTATTGCCCAATTTCATTTTTTTAGCTCTGCATTATCATATCAACATAAAAGTGTCAGTATTAAATTCAATAATAATAAAGTAATTATTACAACATATTATGAGCAAATAGTCATAACAAGAGCCATCTGCAAATTTTAATATATGACTTACTAAATTTTCCAGATCATTAATAAATTTGTATGATAATAAAGGAACTAACACTGACCTCTAATGAGCATAGTAGCCACTTTCCTCTGTGAGAATTGACAGCATATTACCTTCTATGTTTCCCCATCATTAGTCTGTTTTCATATATTGAAACTCTCCTTTTGGAAACCAACACAAATAATTTCTGTGGTAATTTTATTAGGAACACTATTACTTCTTTGGCTAAGAAACAAATATGAAAATGTTATCACTCTCATTTTGTAAGGATGCAAGTTTTTAAAATCATTTGTTTAATGCTTGTATCTACATTGTGCCAAGCACATAGTCTGTGTTTTAAGTCAAAACATAAATTTCTTTTAAAATTCTCATACCACATGGGGCTCCTGGATATTTCAGCTGGTTAAGCATCTGACTCTTGATTTTGGCTCAAGTCATGATCTCAGGGTCCTGAGATAGACCCTGATATAGGGCTCTGGGCTTCAGGCCCTGCGCTGAGCAGAGAGTCTGCTTGTCTCTCTCCCTTGCCCTCTGCCCCTCCCCATGCTCTTATGCACAAAGGCACTCTCAAATAAATAAATACATAAAATCTTTTAAAAAATTCTAATACCATGTATTGCATCTCTTTCTATTTATATATTTTCCCATGGACAAATCTTTTATTCCTTTTTTATAAAGCTTGTCATTTGCACTGCTTTTATAGTATTCTTTCCCTTTAATCTTTTTCCTTGTTATAATTACCATTATCTTCATTTCTTTTATTTTTAAAATTGTTTAAATCTTATTTGTCTAAGCATTCATTTATTAATCCCTGACCACCATCCCAATTAAATTAATATTTTTAAAATGTCCTAAGTCTTGTGATTGGATAATTTTCTATCTAATTGGATACTTATTTTTGTCACGTGTATCCCTAGTACATCTGGTCTGCAACTGTCCAAAGAAGTATCCTGCTCAGATCTGAATAAGGAAAAGTGCAAATATTTACACATAATATCCTGGGTGATGCTTTTTTCCTTGTTCTTTTATATATTTTTGTTGTTCTGGACATTTGAAAATTATTATTATACTCAAGTATTAATGGGGTAGGAGAGAGTGTCCTTGAAGACAGTGTAATTCAGTACCACAACTATCAAGAAATAACATACAGAAACTAGGACATTATGTCATTGGTTTCATGTGGCTGCTGAAGATTATCTGTAGTCCTCAATAAGGAGATCATATTATGACACGTAATTCATTCAATTCAAGCTTAAGGAAAGAATCATTTTTAATGTTCTTTAAGAAGACATTTTTAAATTCCATTTAATGGAGATGCTTACACATCATAGAGCTAATCTTGCATGGGATTCAAATATTCATTGTTTCTGAATTGTGGCCAGCTCAGCAAAATATGAGGACATGATGAAATTCTGTTTTAAGATACTGCATTTTTTAAATAGAGGTATATTTGAAATATTGATTTACCATTTAGTTTCAGTAACTATCATGTGGTTCATGTGGTGGTTTCTCTAAAATAGGTGCATTCTTATCTTTAAGGAGAGAAGGATGTTTGTATTCCCTTATGCCTGGGATGAGTGGTGAACATTACAGATCTAATTAGCTGGGTAATTGGACTAAAAAGTTGGAGGAACAAAAAATATTGTTTTCTTATCACACAATTAGAATTTTTCTTACCAAAAAGAAAGCAAAATGAAATATGGAGATACAATCTCTTTATTATCTAAAAATAAAATTGTAAATTGTACAAAAGAGTACAAAACACACCATTTAGATCCACTTCCAGGTCCTAACCCACATTTTCGAGGCTGTCCAAATATCGACTAGGTATAAAACACACAAAGAGTAATCTGTTATTTTTCCTTCTAAAATAATAAGTTAAAATTATTTAATATGAATTTTCTTGGCCTTAAATATCCATATCAGTATGAAAATATTTAGAAGAGTGTCAATTTTTAACTTAAAACTTCTCACAAATCTACAACTCAGTTTAAAACCTTACTAATCACCTTCAAGATCATTTATCTATTCATATTTCCATTTCTTTCCATGTGAACAATGGTAGGAAAGTAGCACCAAGCATTATTTTCCCCTTTATAATAGAAATTAAAAGTAAGTAAAATAAATTTTTTCAAAGAATGCAATTTTTTATAATTATATTAATATTTTAAAGTTCTTAATTTTAGGATTAAACAAAGTTAGCTAATATTATCCATTTAAAATAAAAGATTTTACCCAAATACAAAATTTCTCCTTACAATGTTGAATATGATATTTGTAAGTGAAGTTAGTTTGAATTAAAGTAAAAGAATCATTTTACACTATCCATATATTCAGTCACCCTAAGTCACTGACCAATTGGAATAAGATATTAAGCATCTTCTGGGCTAGAACAAATTGTACATAAGGTCCAATGGAACTATGAGATCAGCACTCCTTCTACCCAGGTAGTGTAATAATTAGAGTATGAGTGGCATTTTTAACCTTCAGCCTCCAATATGTTTAATGAATAGCCAGTGGAAATATGTTTCTCACCTTGCAAGTAATCAGCCAAAGAAAAAAAAACACTTGGTAATTATGGTAACGTGCACAATTAGTTGATCATTGTGATCCTTAAGACAGATAAAAAATCAGTCAAATGTGTTAAACTTTCTTGGAATTTAGAGAAAGGAGGGCAGTCTTTGATTTGAACATCTCTGTGATTGAAACAGTTGTGCTTAGGACATCTGAATGGCTCGGTGGTTGAGCGTCTGCCTCTGGCTCAGGTCGTGATCCCGGGGTCCTGGAATCAAGTCCCACATCCGGCTCTTCAGAGGGAACCTGCTAGTCCCTCTGCCGGTCTCTGCCTCTCTCTGTGTGTCTCTCATAAATAAATAAATAAAATCTTCAAAAAGAAAGAAGAAGGAAGGAAGGAAGGAAGGAAGGAAGGAAGGAAGGAAGGAAGGAAGGAAGGAAGGAAGGAAAAAAGAAAGAAGAAAGAAGAAAGAAAGAAAGAAAGAAAGAAAGAAAGAAAGAAAGAAAGAAAGAAGAAAGAAAGAAGAAAGAAAGAAAGAAAGAAAGAAAGAAAGAAAGAAAGAAAGAAAGAAAGAAAGAAGAAAGAAAACAGTTGTGCTTCCAAACACTTAGGTCACAAATATCAACTGATGAGCTAATTTTTTGGCTCTAGAAAATTTTTGTCTGGGACTCAAGTGACCAACTTTTTAGTATACTATTAGTTTCTTTCTTTGTCTCAAAAAATGAGTTGATAGTTAAAACAATAAAAAAGTTCTTAGGCAATTGATTTGCATGATACATTCAATTAGTTTGAAGAATTTAATGGAGGCTGTTGGTAAGTTGATTATAGGAACAGTAAAATTTGCTCTTTTTTTTATTTGCTTTTCTAAACTCAGAATTAAAACTACTTAGTTTTACCATAAATCTATCACATGATTCATATTTTAAAAAACAAGCATAGGACTCCATTTTTATCCACATGTGTTGATATGGAATAATAAATAGAAGAAAAGGAATATGCTTATCTTCAAAATCCTTTGAAATGTCTTATTTGAAATGTAAGATGGAAGGAAATTGATTTGGGGGAAAATTTGCTTGAGAGAAAAAAATTGACATATCATCTATATGTTTGATTGCTTTTGTGGTTTATTTAATTTAAAGACTACAGGGAATATATGAGAAACAGTAGATTTTAGACATCTTTACAGAAGCTACTGCATGTCTGACCTCAGTACTTGAACAATTACATCACAAGCAGTTAAATCGCTTAGAAAAAAAATATATGTCTTCATATCCAAAGAAAAACATGCTATTTCTAAGTCAAGTTCTTGTAGAAACATCTACCAGAAAGAAAAGAATAAAGAAATGCTAAGCCTTTAGCAAATCTTGCGGAGGGACATGTCTATTCTGTAACTTTGTAATTCTAATCAAAGCAATGCTAACTTACCATTTCATGAATGATTTAGTGAATCCATCCTCTTCTATAAAAATCAACATTAGAAGAGCCATCTATATATGTGGTGTAAATTTCTCTCTTCAACACGATACAGAATATCAAGAATTGCTAAAAACTAGAGAACAAAAATTCTAATTTATTTCAATAATTTTATTATAAAACCAAATGTTTCAAATGTTTGCACTTATATTTTATATTCTTTGCTTTAATATCATAGCTATATTTCTCTTTTGCAAAAAAAAAAAACATGCAAACCAGCTTCTAACTGAAATTACTTTCCATATGTGTAGCTAAGATACCAGTAGAGAAAATCATCATGAACTGTGAAAATTTGCCTAAGAAGCTCTATTGTCACAGATAGTGTGGATTTGCAGACCACTTAGGTCTGTGACTTGTTTAAAGTTTTTAACAAGTCATGCCAAATTTGCCCAACAACCCTTTAAAAAAAAACACAGTTGCTTAGAAATTAAAGAACATGTTTTAATTGTTGTGCTTAGCATGACTTTTATTTTAATCCCAATAAGTAAAAATATATTTCAAAAATATATTTCAATTCGTTTATTTCAATAAATGGTAATTTTAAAAAATTATTTACATAATATTATGACAATCATCAAGAAAACAATCCCCACTAAAAGAGTCATACACAGGCTAGCAGTATATTTCTAAGTGTCAGCATTCAATAAACTTCATCTCTATAGCCCAAGTCAAGTTTAAATATTTTATCCTTTATGGGCCTTATTCTAATTTCTTTTAGGGAATAGTTTTCAATTACTTCATCACAAAACTAACAAACCACTATCATTCAAGAAAAGAGATCCGTAATCATTTCAATGTAAATTGAGATGCAACCATGTGCCACAATATGAATTCTTGTTCTCTGCTAGGCTAACAGTAAAAAATAATTAAAATTAGTTACTAAAAGATAAAGATTTTGCAGTGTTGATGTTGTGGCCAAATAATCTTGTGAATATCATAATGGAATTGTAATATATTGAGAGTTACCAATCAGTATTGAACAGACTAATTTGGCTTCAAGTGACAGAACCCAAGTCAAACAAATTAAACTCCAAATTTATTGCCTCATACACCTGGAAATTTTGTGTAAGATGAATCTCAGGCAAAATCAGGTCCAAGGACTGAGATCTTTCTCTTTCTCCTAGTTCTGCTTTTTTGTACCCAGCATCATTCTTTTCTCTGTACATCGAGCTTCTTATGTGATGAGTAGTATCAAGGTTATCAGCTGCTGCTTCACACCTAACCACCTCTATAACTGACTCCAAAGGAGGGAAGCTGAGTTTCCAAACAAAATTTTTGATGTGTAATAGAACGTAATTTGTTTGTTTCTGTATAAATGCACATACAAATTTTTCTGGGAAAAGTTTCCATAATCTTCAGATTCTCAAAGATGACTCCTAGTTTATCTATCCAACAACCCATTTCAACTTTCCTTTGGGTTACTGCTGCACCCTTACTTCACTCACATGATTTTGGCCAGCTTTCCAATACATTATTTCTCAATGCTGACTGAGGTCCCATTGAATTTTGGTACTCAACTTTCTGACCGTTTTGATTAGTTCAGGATGCCATAAATGACAAATGACCCATCAAGAGGTGTGATCCTCTTGATGAAAGGTCTTTTCCTCCATGTTTTTATTTTGAGCTGGCAATAAAGAAGCCATGAGCCTTAAACTTAAGGCTTTGGTTTATACTAGCACTGTAATAGATTGATTCTGTCTGCAAACAGCTGCCCACCAGGGATTTACATAAGGCTTGTATTTGCTTGGTTAAATCAGTAGGCATTGGGAAATTAATTCAATTGATTCAAATAATGTACATATATGGCAAACACTATGTGCCAGAAACCATTCTAGAGGCTGCGGACTTGAACATAAATGAGATATAGTCATCTCAGAAGTGTGCATGTGTTTCCTTAAATTCTCAGAGCAGTTGACCATGGTAAGAGATGGAGAAGACTGAAGTAGCCTGAAGTAGCACAGTGATTCTCCAACCAATAAAAGTCCCTTCTTCTATGAGATTAATATTTCATAAGCTCCTTTTAATCTCCTGGATTCAAATATGCATAATATCACCTTTTACATATATTTTTTAAAAAATATTCAGTATAATGCCCTTAACTCTAAAAAATAAAACATGAATAATATTTTATGATAAAATAATGTTTATTTAAATATGTATGTGCTACTCAAGACCAGATGGCTATTACAGACTCACAAAATACTCCCTTGGGGAAATCCTACCACCCAGGTTTTAGATTGTAAATCATTGAAGTGGTCTGATTGCCAGTAATAGTTTTATTTTGTTTTGAATTTCCCAAAGTTCCATGCACTGTGGGTCAGACTCAACCTATGCTCTGCTAGCATCTTATTTGAGTATATACAGACAATAGTTCATTCATGTAAAACGCTTTCCTAATTACTACTCCAAATTTTTTAGCTTGTATAACATACAATTACTTGTACAAATCCCAATTACTACTCCATAATTTTTTTTAACTTAAGCACAATCTGCAATTTTGGCTCATTTTCTTGATAAAAATCAAAATATTATGATGATCAAAATACTGCATTGTTCTAGGCCATTCCTGTGACAGTTGCCACGGTCACTTTACAGTGGAAATTTCTATCTTATCATGATTCTTACATTTAGTTTATGGCATTTCTTTACTAATATTCTATTTTTGAATGACTGCTTTGTTAGAATTTTATTTTGGCTTCTCTCTTAAAGAGATATTAAGCAGTAATATTAAGTAGGAAGCTAAAAACTTTGCATCCTGTGTTTTTTAATTCAAATATTATGGAGAAATTGGAACTTGATTTTTAACAACAGAAAATCAAACATGAATAAGGACATTGCAAACCTAAGAATAAATAGCAGAGTTGACAACTGTATTGAAATTCACAGCATGATAAAAATTTCATCACTATGTTTAAACAAGTCCAGGACTGAGAGTTAAAACTTTAACAAGCAGTTTGCTATAAACTTGAAGATTCACCATAAAGAACTGGCAGCAGTCTCAAGAAACATGGTGTGTAAGCAAGATTTGGTCATGAAAATTTGGTGATGAAGTAAAAAGCAATGATTCTTTTCCCTTATATTCCTGAATATCTTTAAAACTACCAGAAATATTATATCAACAATGAAGTTCAGAGAAAGATGAACATGTGAATATAACACTATGTTTTATTCAGTTAAGGCATTATTTTTTGATAACAGAAATGGTAATTTAGTGAGAAGTAGTGGATGAAACTCAAGACAAATTTTTTTGTGTGTGGATTGAGGTTTTATAGCTATTAAATGGTTGAAGCTGAAGGAAACATTTCATTTAAAAGTGACATCTAAGTTTTAATACCTAAAAAGATTGAGATTTGAATTACCTTTTGGATTATCTTTATTCTGAGCAAATCTTATGAATAAGTATTTAGTTACATAAATTAAAAGCAAGGGCATATTCATTCTAAAGAAAACTGACATAATCTGAAAGCAAATATTTTAGGCTGAGACACTAATTGTTCTGTTAGGTAAAGCATTTTTTTTTACTTGAATTAATTAAAGCTGGCTCCATAATGCTATGTGTGTCTATCACCTATCCACCTATGTACCTGTCTATGATCTCTATCTAATTTCAGAGCACGTGTGTGTGTGTGTGTGTGTGTGTGTGTGTGTGTGTGTTCAGGCAGGGGGCATAGTTCTTCTGGAGGATCAGAGGACAAATCCACACCACAGTTTGAGGATCTAGAATTTTCTCTAATGGAGTATTATTCACACTGGCAAGTTGTCCTAAGAAGAGCAGGTTCTGAGGCAGAAAATGAGAACTAATTAGGTGGCTCATATTATAGAGGAAATTTCCTGGCTGCCATTTAATATAAGTGCCTTGGCAATTAGAAGAAAAAAAAAAAAAAAAACAAAGATGCTAGCTTCTCTGTAATGCATACACAGCACTGAGAGATGTTCACTGGAATCAAAAGTCTGTTTAAATCATCTATGTTTGGAAACTAACTCTGTTTCACATATAAACCAAGGTGGGTTTGGGTGAGTTTAATATAGACAGGTGTTCTCCTGCAAGGCCACTCTTGTGAAAATGAAAATAAGTTGTATTTTAGGTAGTGCATCCTTTGTTCATTAATGACAGCACTGTTAGAGATGCACATTACATCAGCATTGTTAGCTGCTCTTTTATTAGCTGCATTGTAGCTATTGATTCTACTTAGAGTTACAAGCTTTTTAAAATTATTTCCCTTTTATTTTTATTTAAATATGTTTTTGAAAAGCCACATGTTTATGTTATGCTCTGCCCATGTTTCAATTCATTATACTAAATAGAAATGCACCCTGATGTTTCTAGCAGCCATGTCCACAATAGCCAAACTGTGGAAGGAGCCTCGGTGTCCATCGAAAGATGAATGGATAAAGAAGATGTGGTTTATGTATACAATGGAATATTCCTCAGCCATTAGAAACGACAAATACCCATCATTTGCTTCAACGTGGATGGAACTGGAGGGTATTATGCTGAGTGAAGTAAGTCAATCGGAGAAGGACAAACATTTTTGGTCTCATTCATTTGGGGAATATAAATAATAGTGAAAGGGAATAGAAGGGAAGGGAGAAGAAATGGGCAGGAAATATCAGAAAGGGAGACAGAACATAAAGACTCCTAACTCTGGGAAATGAACTAGGGGTGGTGGAAGGGGAGGAGGGTGGGGGTTGGGGGTGAATGGGTGACGGGCACTGAGGGGGGCACTTGACGGGATGAGCACTGGGTGTTATTCTATATGTTGGCAAATAGAACACCAATAAAAAATAAATTTATTATTAAAAAAAAAAAGAAATGTGAAAATCTTTGCCATCAAAAAGAGGATTCAATCTACTAGGTTTGGAATCCCTGACACGGCAAGAGGTAAGGAACTGGGCAATGAGTAGCATTACAAGTCATCTTTTTGTCAAACTCCATTTTCATAATGCTGAACTTCCTGTAAGTATTCAAAGAATCTCAGCTACAGGTCAGCGGTAACAAGAGAAATTTGGGAGATCTCTAGGCCCGGGCTTAGAATTATAATAATGAATATTAAAATTATGTCTCAATGTTGAAATGCTGATTGGTTAAAATATTGTAGAGATGTGTTCGACCCTGATTTAAATAATCTATAAGAATTCAGTGATTCCCTATAGCCTGTATGCTTAGGGGGTAGGACCTCAAGTTTGATCTCTGAATCGTCTTGATTCCGGGCATTGGTTTGGAGGTTAATGAAATTCTGCCTCCAGAATATGGATGATTCTCACATGCATCTTGGTGAAACTTTATATAAATGAGTTCAAAGTACTTATAAGGCTGTGAGGAGGAGTCTAATTCCACTTTTAGATGTTTGCTGACGACTTTTAAGCCTTAACCTCTCTCTTCGCCTGGTGCCCCACGTCTGGACAAACTGAAAAAAATGTCTGGTGCCCACTCCTTTGGAGCTTTTGTGAGATTCAAACCATACAATCCTCTGCCAGCGTAAAGGGATTTTCATTCCAGGCCCATGCCCAACCACAATAAAAGCCAATCTCCCTGCCGTCCTTTCTCAAGCCGTTTTGGATGGGCTTAAGAGCCGTTTCCTGCTCATCTCAGAGCCCTCAATTGTGTAAGAAATATACAATTTCACATCTTGGTGTGTGTGTGATGTATATCTTGGCATCTGAGTAAGAACAAGTAAATCTAATTTTGATTCAAGAACGATATTGAAGGCTAGAAACAATAAAATAATATCTTTAAAGTGCTAGGAGTGGGGCACCTGGGTGGCTCATTGATTGTACATCTACCTTTGGCTCAGATCATGATCCCGGGGTCCTGGGGTCGAACCCGCATCAGGGTCTCCGCAGGAAGCCTGCTTCTCCCTCTGCCTATGTTTCTGCCTCTCTTTGTGTGTCTCATGAATAAATAAATAAAAATCTTAAAAACATAAAAAAATAAAGTACTAGGAGTATATAGTCATCGAGCAAGGATTGCATAACTACCAAACCTCAGAATGAAAGTAAAGCAAAAAGTATTTTCAGATATTTTAAAAACAAGAGCTCTCTAGCTTCCCCAAAAAACTTATGAAAAATATACTTCAGAAGATAATGAACAGACCTCAGAAGGCCAGGTATCTGTGCCTGAAGATATCTGAAGAAACCCATGAAGAGATAAATATCAAAGAAATCAGTTTCCCTGTAATTGTATGAGAGCCTACTGCACAAAGATGTTCATTATTACATGACTTCTAATAACTAAAACTGAAACAAAGGAAAAACAAAACCCTAGATACACTGAATTAGATGACTGGTCATTTAAAATAATATCTTAAGAGAGTGATGAGATCCTGAGACCCTATGGTTTGGAGCACTAAGAACTGAAGACGAGGAGTGATGGAGACAATGCCATCGCTCTATGGATGAAAGAAGATTTCAAAGAAAGAAAATAGAAAAGGCAATCTTAGAGAAGAGTTGAGATCAAGGAAAGCAAGCAACATGATAGGAAGCTGGAATCCCAGCTGCTTAGTGGCCAAACAGCTTTTAGGGACAAGTATGTATAGAATTCAACATCGTGACAATTTTATGGCTGAGTAAAAAATCTTCCTGTCTCTAATGACTCAGTGAAACCTCCTATACATATAAAATGCCTTGATGACAAGGAAAGAGGCAGGGCTTCTTATCTACACTGCCAGTGTCTGAACAGGAAAAAATAAGTTTGGTGGAAGAAACCCTAAACTAAATCAGTATATAAAAGGGCTTGAGCTTGGAGCCAAAAGTGATCCTGAAAAGGAAAGACAGAAATGAACAGAAATCCTGGGAGAGGGAATTAGGATTTCCAAAGATCGTGTAAAGGTGTTGTGAATTAGTGTCTATTATACACAACTTAGTGGTCATCGAGACCATAGTTGTACTCTATTTGAATACACACACAAGATATATACATAAATATATGTGCCAGAATATGAGCAAGATTTTTAATAAAAAGTTCTTTCTCTTTTTTTCCTCTTTCTCTTCTTTCTTTCTCTCTTCTTTCTTTTGTTTCTTTCTTTCTTTCTTTCTTTCTTTCTTCTTTCTTTCTTTCTTTTCTTTCTTTCTTTCTTTCTTTCTTTCTTTCTTTCTTCTTTCTTTCTTTCTTTTTCTTTCTTCTTTCTTTCTTTTCTTTTTCTTTCCCTTTTGTTTTTAAGATTTCTGTAACTTTCATCACTGTCCCAGAGAGTTAATCCCCCCACCTACCCTTATGCTAGATGTAATATTCATGCTCTTCAAATGGTCTAAGTCTCTCCTTTTTAGTCCTTATCATAGTTTGTAATTATAACATCCATATAACTTGACCGTAAAATTATTTGATTAATGTCTTCCCTTCTGAAGTCACTTTTAAGGGAATGAGAAAACAAGGCCCAGATCAGATTTTTTCATACCATTTTATTCCTATTCCTACTGCATGGTACCTTGCACATAGAGGTGCTCAAGAACCGATAACATCATGTGCTTTATTTCATTTTTCATCACAGGTAAAATGGGGCCATCAACAAATATTTATTGAGTCCTTACCACATGCAAGATACCTTCTAGACTCTGAGTCACTTTCACCTTGAACAAACATAGGCAGAAATGTCTGTCCACATGGAGTTGCTGTTCTGAAAGGTGGAACTGAACAATAAACCATTAAAATAAACCAATAAAAAATAAAATGCAGTTGATTAGGAAGTAATAAACACTATTGATTTAAAATAGGGCAGAAATGGGGATAGTAAGTGTTAAGGGTTGTAATTTTAAGATATTCAAGGAAGGCCTTAGTGACAAGGTAATATTTGAAAAATGTAGATCATAACATATTTGATGATAAGAAAGGGACAATAATAGTAGCAAGTTCAAATGAAGTAATTCTTGGTACAAAATAAATTCAACACGTGTGCTAACTACTATAAACATGACTATTATTTCATGTTAATAAGAGTCTAGTTTTTTGTGTATGGAAAAGACACAGCATACATCTGGGAAGTGAAGACGTTTACTTAATAATCAGGCAAGCTTGGGAACATTAGAGCAAATAGAAAATCAATATTTTATGAAATCAATATTTTGAGAAAATCAAGCAGCAGGAACATTTTTAATGAGGTGTCTATCAAGCTCTAATCTGTCAAGCCAGGGTTGAATACTATTTATAAAATATGTACCTATGTCTCCCTTTTATGTCAAACCTAAAACCATACATATTTCTTTGAAGTTTCTATTCTCTGGGGTGAATCCAAGCAGCAGTTAAGAATTCCTGCTGCTATTCATTTAGAAACAGAGGGAATAATAAACTAACATACTAACAAAAAAGGGCTTTATTTATTAAAAACAGGCTGGAAAATATATTCTAGTATTTTAATAGAAAGTATTTTGGCCTGCAAAAGCTTGCACATCACACTCATGTCACTGAGGGATGCACCACGTGAAGGGAGGGATGTTAAGTAATAGATTTTGTAGCAGTTTTGGTTGAATCAAACATTTTAGATACTACAAAAATAAACCTTTTGTAAAGTAGCTCTCATTAGATGTTAAGCTGCATATTAACCAGGAGCTGTCTTTAGGTTCTGATATAATTTAAAAATAATAAACAGATATACAAAAGTCTAGCTTTTTTTGTAACCAGTGCATCAATTTTGATTTGGAGATGTAAGCCTGACAACTAAGAGCGTGGTATATAAACCATGAAATCAAATTGATTCAAAAACATATGGAATACAAAAAAGACTATATACAAGTTTGTACTGTCAAATATTCTGATTTTTTAAACATACATACAACTTACAATCACAGAGCATTTAACATCAGGAGGGATGTTAGAAATACATTACCAAAACACCTGAGTCAATGTCAGAATCCTCAGCAAATGGTCATGTAGCGTATTAGTGACCACCTGAGCAATACTGCTCTTATTTCCTCATGGGGTTAGTAGCGCCAATCTCAACGCCTCTCCTGGTTAGGAAGCTCCTCCTTGTATGGCAGTGTAGTGGGATTCCTGGATGGCAATGGAGGCTCAAGGACTGTGGGGTTTGAAGATCAGTCCTTACCAGAAGTAAGAGTCTGATAAGATGACTTAATGTCCCAAAATTTTGGTTTCTTCGGCTGTAAGATGGAGATGATGACATCATCAGGAGGTAAAGAATACACATGGCAAGCATATTTTAAGGACTCTAGAAACATTATACTCATAAAATAACTATTGAGTCATCTTTGGGTTCTACTTTTTTTGGCCACTTGTAGAAAGTCTAATTATAATTTGACTACATAAAAGCAACATGTAAATAAAGGGTTGAGCTCAAGGATAATTTCCAGATTTAACGTTTCATGATTATTTCTGGCAGAACATCAAATCGTTGAGAGCTATCATCTCCTCTCTGCTTATTCTCTCTCCTGAAAGGCTTTTCATCGCAGACTCAACATTCTTGATCCTTTCATTGCTCTTACGTGATAAGGCTTTAAGTTCCCTCACCATATTGATCTTTTCCTCGGGGTTCTCTAGTTATTTGTAGCCTTTCTAAAACAAAATATGAAAAGTTTCATGCAATGCTTCAAAAGCAGACTGACTAGTATTGAGCAGCATGGGACACTCACTTCCCTTTTTTCAAGGTATTATTTTTCTATTCAAGCCATCCTCACAATGAGCATCAAAGTATTTTCTTTGGGATAATATCTATATATAATCTCATTTTATTAATGCATTAATTATAAATAGTAATTTAAATAACACTCTGGAAACTCCGTTTTCAAATATCTGAGAAAGCAAACATGCATTATGGACACAGGATCCTGTATTCTTCCTGGAACACAGAAGGCATGCTCCTGCCCTGAGGTCTTTGCTCTTGCTGATTGATCTCACTAAAATACCCTGTTCCAGTTATCTATATGGCTTACTCCTTGCCCTTCTTCAGGTATTTGTTAAAATGTTACAATTTCAGTAACATTTCCCTTTGATCATTTCATCTAAAATTACAAATCTCCACCTTGAAATTCTCTCTCTGCTTCTCTGGCCCTTTCTGCCTTTCTGTTACCTAAACTTTTTTCTGCTTTACTTACTTGGGCATTGACTGCCTCATCCTATTAGAATGTGAGCCTCATTAAGAGGGGGGATGTTTCTTTATCTGTTTTGTTCACATAGTGTTCTTAGTGATATAATAGTGTCTGAGTAAAGTAGATGATCAATAAATATTCATGAAGTGAATGAATTCTTTTGAAAACACTCAGTAATTTCAAATCTTTTTTTTTTCTTTCACTGAAAAGGAACTCAACCTGGCAAATTACAGATGTCACTCAAAGGCAAATACAGTAAATAAAATTTTGACCCAGGTGATCAAAAAAATTAAGTTTTTGTACATTAGTATAAAAATCTTTAGGTTTTCATTAGTTCATTAGTTTAGTTTCAATAGTTCATTAGTTTCAATAGTTCATTAGTTTCAATAGTTCATTAGTTTAGTATATACATACATATACATTTCTAAAATAGAATATAGATGTTATTGAGCTTCAAAACATATGCTCTGAAACATTGGTATAAACATTAAAATAAATGAATGACTTCTTAGTACTCAAATGTAAAACTATGTAAAATATACATCCTAATATTACTATGAAAAAATAAATCTCACTGCCCATTTGTGTAAAGGAAAAGTATATGATATTCTATTTTGAATCTTTCTGAGTGAAAATTACAATTTGGTACTTAAGATGAAGATCCGTTTGTAAAGTGACTCATGAAAATTTTCCAGGACTATATTTAAGGTCATGTTACGTTTCATTCACATGGTTTCGATAACTTGCTTACTTGTATTTCAAAGTGAAATAAAGTAAATATAGATATAAATAACAATTATTAATCTTCCATGAATCCTGTCATCCAAAAGAATTTTAAATACTTCTTTCTTTTTCTTTCTTCAGGAATAATTACATTTAATTATACTAAGATTTTTAAAATGTGAACTAATTTTAAACTTTAAATTTAATAGAAGAAAACATATCAAAATACAATTGATCTTTTCAACTAGGTATCAAGATTCTTCCTTTTTGGTTTTTGTTTTGGTTTATTGTTGTTTTAAGTAGAAGAAAAGAAATGTCAAAGATGAATGGACTAAAAAAGAAAAAACTGACAAACTCATTATCTAAATAATGAAATAACACTACATTAAGATATCTTTTTCTTTCTTCAGGCAAACTATAACAATTTAGATCTTAAATGCCAAATCTGAGTATTGTGGCTCAGATCCATTTGTACTAGCTAAGCTAAGGCTTCCTTAAGTTTCCTATTTTTACAATGATGAATTATTGTATTCTTCAAATCAAATCATAAACAAAGAGACATTCTTGGGGTTAAATGGCCAGTGTTAATGAGTGAAAAGTTAAATAATAACACTGAGACTGCCTCAAAAACAATAACCAAAATTAGCTCATTAGGCTCAAAATAGACCATACAAAAGAATTTGAAAGAGAAAAATGTAAGATCTGCAATTCTTATAGGAAATCTCACAACTATATATGTTTTGGGTTTTGAAAGCTAATATTATACAATTATTATACATGGGAATCTGGGGTAGCATACTGTAATAGAATATAGTAATATTTATCAGAGAAATTTATAAATATTCATGCTACATGAGTTAATTAAAGATCAGGTCAAGTCAGAATATGTTTTTCTTCTACATGGTTATGCAAGAAAAAAACCTCATGTTTCTCACAAACTTCTGAATTTTAGAAATGAAAATACAGAGTTGCAGATCTGCATTTCAAAAGTATAATGGTACAATTATAAAATACATGAAATTGGTTAATGTGCACAGTTACTAAGGCATGCTAAGTCTAATTCAGAAGTAATATAACTAAGAATGCTTTTTAATGCAGCCTAATTTTCCACTTTACAGAGAAAAGATTCATAGAAATCACACCTAGATTCCCACCAGGGAAGTGGAAACAGGAAAATAAATATCCACCACTGATATAATGCAGCTCCAATCTCAAGTGTATATCAAACCCCATGTCTTAATTTTCTTAACAGCGTCTGATATTCTTTTAGATGAAATGTATTTGTTTTTAAGTTTTTCTCATGTTTATTCAAACATCAAGCATGTAAGTTGCCATATCATTTCTTTATTATCATTATCAAAGCCCTCTAATTTTAATGAATTATTTCTTCTCACTTTAAGGGACTCCATGGTATTTTTTGTGAGAATTCAAGTAAAATAACTACATATTTTCTAGAGCAATCATGGGCAAGATGAGATGAAAAGAAATAGGTTTTTTCCTCCAGATTTTGTTAGGAAAAACAGCTAACCGATTGCAATTACTCTTTTCAAGATTATCTTATCCATGTACTTGAGAAGTATTCCACATAGAGCTTCAACATTTTTTATAAATAAAGTTGGCTGAAATAAGGTAGCTGATTAGATTTTGTTTCATTTACCAGAACAGGTGACATATTATTTTTCCATTTAATCATTCAGTCAAAATCAGAGAGGATTTTTAAAGAACCAGTATATGCCATGGTTTCAATGGCCACAAGAGAGTTCTCAGATTATTTATTTTTCTTCTTCTTTTTTAAAATTTAAATTCAATTAGTCAACATATTAGTACCTCATTTGTTTCAGACGTAAAGATCAGTTATTCATCAGTTGCATATAACACCCACTGCTCATCCCATCACTTGCCCTCCTTAATTCCCATCACCCAGTTGCCCATCCCGGCTCCGACCTCCCCTTCAGTGATCCTCAGTTTGTTTCCTAGAGTTAAGAGTGTCTCATGGTTTGTCTTCCTCTCTGATTGGATATATGGTTTCACTCTTATGTGGAATATAAGAAACAGCGCAGAGGATTATAGAGGGAGGGAGGGAAAATAGAATGGGAAGTCATCAGAGAGGGAGACGAACCATGATCAGATATTTCTGATTGCTTTCATGTGCTGACTCTTTTCCCTGTAGTAATCAAAACCTGCCCTACTGGCTATCTTTTCATCAGGTTAAATACATTGTTGGGAACATATACATCTTTTAAATCTATTTTTATCACCCCTCGTTTTCAGAGAGTGGATAACAGATGCACTAGGAAACCAATTTCTTTGAATTGTTTTATATATATATATATATATATATATATATATATATATATATATATGAAAAGAAAAGAAAAGAAAAGAAAGAAAAAAGAAAAATCACCATAAGGCTAAACTGGGTTTAGGCATTTCTCGGAAACTGTTTTGACTTTGGAAAGAATTTGAGAGCAGACTGAGGACTTCTTTCCCATTGCACAAAAAAATAAATATTCCAAAATTTGCAGACAAGAGTCTGACTAGTTAGATTTAGATTGTGAAAAAATGCAACAGAAATCACAGCTATACTTTGTAAAGAGCACTGAAAAAGTAAGATCTTGATTTTCAGTACAGTGGACGTGTGCAAACTTAATCTGGAATTTGGGATATACGTATGGAAATTTCAAAATTTTCCGTCAGAGTTTTCACAAGTCAGCTAGGAATTTTGTTTAAGGAAACAATCATACTATTTACAGAATCAGTAGAGGTAGGATCTAGGAGCAATAGCTGCAGGGATGGTTAACAGGACAGATTGTGCTGTTATAGTCATTGTACAAGAGTTCCAGGCCAGGCATCAATCTTGTCAGCTACTTCTGAACATTTGAACCACCCTGCCAGAAGCTTCCTTTGCAAATTGCATAGTATACAGATTATCATCTTCTGCTTTTCAAAGTCGGCATGAGGCCACTTCACTTTTACAAAAACCAACGTTAAGTACCTGTTTTTGCTAGTCAAAATAAATCCAAAGAAGATTTTCACTTTTATGAAAAAAGGAGAAAAATGAAAATAGTGTTCAAGGTTTATTTTAAAGTGAGCTATTTTATGGGCCGCACACATCCCGAGCAGTGACAGTCCTCACTGCCAAGCTCCTTCCCAGGGACCTACACTCAGCATCTCAGCATCAAGCTGCCATGGCTTTGAACTCTGTGAGCATCTGTTGCTTTGCCTCAATTTATTTTGTGCATCTGTTAGCCAGATGTGGCCTAAGGTATCATAGAAACCTAAGAGAGGTTATTTTTCAGGTCTAGGAATAGTAAAAAATGTTTCCATATAAATTAATGGCAGTCACTTCTTTCTTTATATCATTTCAGCCTATGAAAGTTTTCCCAAGAGCATTTTACTTTTGGATAGCAAGGGAAACCTGTATAAGCTCCTGAATTTCAGTTCTTATGATTCAGAAGTCACACAACTTCACTTGACTTTGAAAAGGGAGGGAAAAGAAGAAGTGTAGATTTATATCATTTGGAGTTATTTTTAATGAAACAGATTATTTTTTGTAAATTCAATATGTCCATGCCAAAAACACAGACAACATAGATATATCCTTATTGTTTCAACTGTCTTTATCAATCTGTAATCCACTAAACCTAAGGATGCTACTTGAAAGAAGTCAAGCATCTATCAGTTCCCAATAATTGAGGCTAAAACTATAGGCCAAACTCAGAGCATATATGTTTTAAAACATAAAGCCGAGTTAAAAAGCTAATCCCAGAAAGGGAGACAGAACATGAAAGACTCCTAACTCTGGGAAACAAACTAGGGGTGGTGGAAGGGGAGGTGGGCGGGAGGTGGGGGTGACTGGGTAACGGGAACTGAGGTGGGCACTGGACGGGATGAGCACTAGGTGTTATTCTATATGTTGGCAAATTGAACACCAATAAAAAATAAATTTATTAAAAAATAAAAAGCTAATGTGAAGAAATGTGCATCCCTGCTTTGGTGCAAGAAAAGATGTTTGACTCCTACAAGGACCCTGGCTCTTTCTTGATATGTATTATTCAGATCCTTATTTGCACTTCATAGCTCACAGGACATGCTTTAGAGCTGGCCCACATTCCTTATAAATAGCATAATCAGGGTCACACTAAATGAGGTAACTTTTAAAGAATCATTAGCATAATTGTTCACTTAGTCTTCAATACATCCCATTTCTCTTTCTTTATTCATTGCTGTTCCAGTTGGTACCTTCCAACCTTTTAATCCACAACTTTCACAAAAAAACAAGGGACTTGCTGATACAGCATTATCTTCTGCATAAAAGGCATTTGTACTTATTTCTCAACCAGTTATGTATGCCTTTAATATTTTGGTCTCTAAGTTTTTGATAGAAAACATGCTTTTTTCTCATCAAAATACTTTAAGACACGAGGTGGAAATAAGGGTAATTTTGTGGAGGTCTACACAAAGATTTTATGTATTCTAATATAATGAAATGTTGATACAGTGGGTTAGCATGTTTCCTTAAATTTTATAATTTTAGTGTCTCTGTACAGTTCATTGCAAACTGATGGAATTCCATCTAGTCTCATACAGCAAAATTTTCCCTTCTTTTTTGGAAAGGATGAATTAATTTTATAATTTTATATGTAAAGGCATAAAAATCATATATATTATAATTGACTAGATCTCAACTAAAGTGCTCAAGAGAAGGGAATGGAATAACTTCCAAGAAGATTAAATAATCATAAAATTGTATGCATTTAAAAATTGCCTGGGAAAATCTAAAACAATAAAATAAAACTGATCCAGTTACAAAAAGAAAAATTTTAAATATCTTTCTTCTTTTCTAATTTAATTGCTATTGAGAATATTATCTGTGAGATCCTGATTCTTATAAGTTTGTTATGGCTTAGTTTGGATGCATCACATGGTTTTAAAAGTAGAATTTATTTTTTAGCTATACAGAAATAAATACCAAAATTATTAGCTAAAACCCTGAATATTATGGCAGACAGGGAGCAGGAAGTTGGAAAGATGCTGCTTTTATGTAGCACATCTTGAAGGTCGACTTACCTCTTTAAAATATATGAATCTACAATTATATAAGTCTAGCTTTATTCTTAGTCAAACAGAATGTAGCTTATATGTAGACAGAGCTATGAATCCAGGATTCTCCTACATATTTAGCTATGGAATCTTAGGTAAGACTCTCAAGTTATTTGAATCTAGGTTATTTCATTTGTAAAATTAATACAATCTCATTCACCTGATAGAGTTGCCATTGCCACTAAAGTTGAGTTTTAGAATATGCAATATTCTTAATACATTGCCCAGCGCATAATAGGAACTAAATAGATAAATGTTAAAAATACACAGAATTAAAAATTGACTTCTAAAATATTTTGGAAGTTGTTCTAAAGGCCATCTTGCATCTTGTTAAGTTAATGCCTTTCCACTATAATATACAAGAGCTTTACTTACTCTAGAAGATTAAAATTTAAGACATGGGATAGATCGAGTATATAGGTAATGTAAAACAAAACTATTACAAGATTAAGTACAGCTTGATGAGGTTTAATAATTGATATTTAATCAGTAACCATTAAGAATTTAGTATTTTATTGACATATTTGCCATATTTTTATTGTAAAATTTTGAATATCCTTAATTTGCATTCTAGTACAAATATAAGATTACTTATATCCATTGCTTTTCTTTCTGTTCATAATTCATTTTCTGACTGCAATATTCTTTGGTCCTGAGTTGCAAATCCTGGACTGAAAGTGTTGAATCATTTCATTGCTGCTTCCTCTCCCAATTGGTGCAGGACCACAGTTACTTTACTCTCTGCTGGTCTTACTGAACCTCAACAAATGCTTACCTTCTTGGTGGTGCAGTTTTATTTTATTCCACCGTTAAGAAGCATTCACATTGAGGAAAAGATACTGTTAAGGTCCAATAGAAACTCTTTGAAATGCAAATTTTATTTTGATTTCCTAATATTTTTAAGGAAACTACACTGGGAATAAACAAAGGCTGATGTTTATAGAATGTCATAAATATTTATTTTGAGAATTTTAAAGAAAAGCTAATTGATTGATATCAATGTAAATGTTTTACATAAAATTAAACGTATCAATTTATCCCCTTTCCTTGTTGTGGGCAGGATAGGATATGGGAGAAGAGGAACTAAGTGTTCTTCATTTTTAAGACAGTAATTTTATGAAAACATTGATGAGTTTTCTAATATCACTCTTATATTGTTACTGTTGTTCTTATTTCCCCCACATTTTTTGCAAATAACAGCAAACATTTATTGAACACTTGGTGTGTACTAATCATTAAACTAAATTCTTTACCTATGCCATCTCTTTAATCCAGACTATACAAATAGCTGTTTTTCTATTGTTTTCTCCATTTTACATATGAATATAAAAAAACAGAAGAGGGAAAATGCCAGGTCTTAGAGCTAGTGATTTTTAAAATTAGACTCTATATTCAGGTATTATTGGTACTCTTTTTACAAAGCAAAATTCATAGTAAAGTATTAAGAAGATGTCTTTTCTGCAGAATTGGCAGTAGTTCTGAACTGTCACCATTAAAACTAAATTATTTTGAATTAAATATTCTTTAAATATTAGAATATTCTTAACTGTTTACATATTAAATTTAACATAGGTCTTTGGTGTCTTAGGGGAAACTATTCGACCTTTCCACACACACACATATGAAAAGGTAACTGGAAAAATCTCTCTTGTGTCTTGAACTAGTCTCAGATCAAGGCCATATCTTTATCTGAAGGGAGAAAATGGAGTTCATGCATGCGCTTCGCCAAATAATGCAGCCTAAATCTTTCTGGGTTTCTCCAGTCCATCTACTGACAATGAACCAGTACCCTTTTAGGGGGGGTAATTCTGATATTGAGTTTAGTCCAATGATTTCAATCAAAATTCCATTCCTCCTAAGATCCAAATAGAAAATTTTACTATCTTGCCATTATAACTATACTCTTTCCTTCTTTCCAGGTTTCTAGAAGTGAGCGATTGTTAGGGTCAGGTGCTGGAAGATGCTAGGAGAAACTCAAGAACTTAGAGTTACAGTAGATCTGATTCTTCTGGTCTAAATACCTCAGAATATTTTAAATAATTTTCTCTGTAAGATGAAATAAGAGGTCTTTTACATGTTAGAGTTTATGAAATTAATTTTCTGCATACAGTTTTATTTTATTTTGTTTTTTTACAAATGGGTTGTTCTTAAGTTAAGAACCAGTATTTCTTACTTTGCACACTATCCCTGGCAGAAAGTTATGAATCTTGGAGACTGCAATCATTCTTTCAAGACCTAGGATATTATTTAGCCTATTGTAATATTAATTTACTAAATGTTTAGGAAGCATTTAACATAATCTTAGATTTCCACTCATCTTGGAATGAGCCTATTACTTTATTTGTTCAAAAGAGTTGTAACTTCAAAAGATATGAAATTTTTGATAAGGCCTGTATTGCTAAAGCTTTAGGAGAACTTGACTCTTCTAGTCTCATTGTAATCTTTTAGGATTTTATAAAAACATCGCATTTTCCTGAGCATAAAGGTCTTAGAATTTATGTGACTAAGTTGCTTCGTGTTACAAATAAGAAAGAAGAATCAGAAAGTAGCTTGTGGAACACCACACATCTACATTTGCCTCTTACACACACATACACATACACACAATCTCCATTTAGTTATCTCACTGATTACCTCCTTTCATCCTTTCACTGATTACCTCCTTTCAGGTTGAAATTCATTTCTTCTAGTTAAAATTCAGTGGCCTCCCAACTAGATTATTTCTTCCTACCATGCATTTTCTCCTACCCTGACTTCTATTACAGTTCATAGATTACTTAATTACCAATCTACATCCATGAGACTGTGAATATTTTGTGACAGAGACCATGCTTGTATTGTTCCTGGTCATTTTTCTAACTTATGCGGTTTAAGTTCATAAGGCATGCTCAGTAAATAGTTGATGAATGAATAAATGAATGGTGAGTGAATAAATGTAGGAAATAATGAAACTTTAACTCAAGATTCAAATAGAAGCTTACCTATCATTACCACTCTGGAACTACTGTGTATTATATGGGCACATCAATGTATAACCATTTATATGCAGGTTTCTGATTGCCACATATTCTTCAAAATAACATTATATTGTTTTTATCTTGCTAATGGAATATTTAATAAGTATTATTTACCGAAAATATTTTTTCTAGTGTAATAAGTTTATTTTGTTCTGTTTCCCACAAGAAATATCAGAAGTGTGTGTGTATATGTGTGTGTGTGCACGCACACGTACACATATATGAACATATGGTTTCTTTAAGCTAGATGATAAAAAAATACCAAAGATGAGAAAGAATCTTGGATTATGTTAATCATGAAAAATCACTGGAAGGGCACATATCTTGCTAACTATATCTAGTCAGATGCTAATCAGAGGCTCATTAGCTTTAAAAAAATCTACCTGGTATACTTCCTGTGTTATGCATGTTCTCAGAAGACTAATAAATTGCATTAGAGATACTTCACTAAGACACACATATGAATGTATTTCCCTACCACCTGTGTATTGCACAAAATATGTGAGGAAGAGAAAATAACAAAGTGCCATTGGGAAAAAAAAAGTCAGCTTTATATCATCCTACTATTAATGGAGAAGAAGAAAGGAGGGAAAATGATTAAGTGGAAAGGATGTATGATCTCCATTAACCAACTCCAAGTACACAAAAATCTTACTATTCTAATATTTTTTATTTTATTCTAATATAGCAGAACATCTCTACACAACCCATCTCACTGTGTTATCTCTCTGAGACAATACAGACAGGGACTTTACATTTTTCAAATGTATTAAGCGTATATACATTTTATCATATAAAGAGCAAATCATCTGCAATTATACAGAGTTATTAACTAAGCCTAATTTTGGCTTATGGAAAAATGTGAATATTTGTCTTAGAAATTGTAGTCTTTAAATAGATATCAACTTATAGAAAGCATTCAAAAGCATGTGCACGAGAATAAAGAGCCTCAAAAATATGAATCCCACAAAAAGATGTTTGACCACTAATAAGAGTTTCCTAATTCCACCACTTAGGACCTGTTTGATCTTAACCATTCTAAGTCTCAGGTTCTTGTCACACAGGATGGGAATAGAAATAATTCCACCTCACAGGTTGTGAGGATTAATATTTAAAAGCCCTTAAAATAGTGTCTGGCATAAAGTACACATACAGTAAATATTAGCTATTATTCCTTGTTTGAGTTTCTAGATTTAGCATATAAAAGGTTCAAATACACATATATCACCAATTATGATAAAATAACACTATTTCTAAAATGATAAATTCTTGAAATTATATCTTATTTTTAAAAAACACCTTTTTTTCTTAACAGATAAGCAAACAAAGAAAATTTTAATATCAGCTCCAGGTTTGTTTGTTTTGTTCTGCTTCATTTTATATTGCTTCCTATCATTTTGAATTTTATTTCCCAATATTTAAAAGATTGGAAGTGAAAAATATAAGCATTGAAATACAGGTTAGAGAACGAGAGTCCTAATGTTATTTAAACTCATTTCAAGATAATTTCAGCAAGCTCTCGCCTCATTAATCCAGATTAGTCGAAAACTATTCTTTAGTATTTGGTATTTTTCATAAATCCTCACAACTTACATTGGCAATATGAACTAACTCAATTTAACTATGTTATTTGGATAATATTCCTATTAGCTCATTCCCCCTGGCTCAAAAGACAAAAATACAAGCATGTGAAAAAGAAAAGCCCACATGCTCCTCCTTTCTCCGAAACAAGCCACTCCTCTTTACTGTGCCTCTAGTTTCTTTTGATTATGTTTGAATTAAATTACTAAACATGGAAGAACACCAAAAGGGATTGCCAGAACACTTCCCAAAACTAAGCTTATGAGTGGCTGCTACTTCAGCTCTATTGCTGCTCAATTTGAAATCTTTGTGATGCCACACTCTTAAAGCAAGAGTATGAGGAGATCATTAAACTCCTAAGTATTTAATAAGAAGAAATTTAACCCTCAAAACAGGAATGGATATTAGGACAAATGAAAAATGAGTATAAGATTTGGTGCCTTCCCCAAAAGAATATATTATAGGACATATGTAAACTTTAAAACCACCACAATAATTCAAGAGATGCCAAGAGGAAAGCCCTGTAATATAGGGAAACATGAAATAAGAAGCAACTGAGTGTTGAATCACTATATTGCACACCTGAAATTAATATCACACTGTATGTTAACAGTGCTGGAGTTAGAATAAATTAAGTATAGTAAAATAAAGTAAGCAATTGAGAAAAAGAAACACATTTGGTAAACAAAACTTTTCCAGTTTCCATGAGTCATTTTCCTAGGTGACATATTAAAAACAAAACAAAACAAAATAAAACAAAACAAAACAAGAAGGTGATGATGCCAGGATGAAATAGTAGCTTTTCCTAGTATGCAGGTGAATACATGACATATAAAACCACAAAAGGAGGGGTGCCTGAGTGGCTCAGTTGGCTAAACTTCTGCCTTCAGCTCAGATCATGATCCCAGGATCCTGGGATAGAGCCCCATATTAGGCTCTCTGCTCAGCTGGGAGCCTGCTTCTCCCCCTCCCCCCACCTACCTCTTCCTGCCATCCCACCTGCCTGTGCTCTCTCTCGCGCGCGCTCTCTCTCTCTCTCTGTCATAAGTGCGTAAAATCTAAAAACAAAACAAAACAAAACAAAAACTACAAAAGGACAGAGATTTTCTTTTTAAATATTTTTTTTTAATTTTTATTTATTTATGATAGGCACACAGTGAGAGAGAGAGAGGCAGAGACACAGGCAGAGGGAGAAGCAGGCTCCATGCACCGGGAGCCCGATGTGGGATTCGATCCTGGGTCTCCAGAATCGCGCCCCGGGCCAAAGGCAGGCGCCAAACCACTGCGCCACCCAGGGATCCCGAGATTTTTTTTTATGCATTAAAATTCCAGGAAAGAAGATCTAAATCACTGACAGTTTAGTCAGAATCAGTTTACCATGTCCACTTTTTTTTGTGTGAGTAGATTCAGGGAGCACCAAAAAAAAACACTGAAGAGCTTTCTTTGAGCCTAATATCTTGGTACATATTTCTAAGAACTTCAAGTGATTCGTGAAAGGAATAGCTAGTCAAAACTAGTATTTACAGAAAATCTTATAATTTGGGATTCAGAGCTTTTTGGGGTCCATCAGCTCGAAAACTTTCCGGAACACTAACATATTTCAGACAGGAAAATCAAAACTGCAATTGTCTTCTTAAAAATAGTCTTTTGGGCCATTGCTCAAACAATAATAACAATAATAATAGATGGCTTCTCCATGAAGTATGATGGACACTATTTTTCTTAATTAGTTATTCTGTACTTGAGTAATGTATTACCTGAGTAATAATGACTATTATATTTTACATAACACATATTGTATTATAGGATATCAATCAAAAGCAACCTACTACACCAAAAACTTCCATGTATGCACCCATATTATGATGAGCAGAGAGAGGATGATAGAAATAGAAGATCCTTCTTCATTTTTGTGAACGTAAAGCATGAACGTAAAGCATGTGAATGTAAAGCAATACAGATCATCGTGTTGTTTGCAGTGCAATTACTGGGAGGTGACAGTGACTTATGTGTTAGTCAATAGGGCGATACTCATTTCTCTCCAGAATTCTGTGTTTAGAGATGACCTGTGGAAAATCGGACTGGTCCCTAACTCAAGATCAAATCTGTTTATTGGTGACATTTTTCTTAAACCTCCTAAAACAGTGAATTGGCAAATGGTATCATTCAAGTCCATATCTACTACCATTAGAGTACCCCATTTACAAGTGGCAAATTGTCTTGATTAGCAATTCAAAGCACACTTGTTTTTGTAAAGAGACATTAAAGTTCTCTTCAGTGGAGTATGGAGGGTCATAACAATTGCAATTGCAATAGTCTCATTTATATATAAAACCATTTCCGTGGTTAAAGCTTTGTCATTTTCATAATACTTGAAGTAAGCAATATAATAAAAATTTTCTTTAAAAAATCATCTGTTAGGAAAAAACATTTTGAAACCTTTTGTACATCAAATGTTTATGACATGAAAACAAATGTGATTTTATTGCCTCAAGTGGGTATTTCTGAATGAACATTTGCTAAATGAGATGAGAAATGTTTTGTGTGTACACTCAGGTAATTTTTTAGTAGGCTCCATGTATTACTTCTTAAAAGAAAAACTGAAAACTTGTACATATTATGAATTATCTGCATTTGAGGTCTTGATGTATTTATATTGTTATGATTGTCATCAAAGCACTTATTATTCACATAATATGAGATTCATACTTGATATTGAAATGCATACATTTTGCAGGGAATTGTTAGAACATGTTAAATGTATATTTGAAGTTATTATATTATCCTAGTATATCAAAATCCCTGTCCCTTGTAAAATATTTTAAATTGCAGCATATTAAAAATATTGTATTCTATCTCATATTATAATTTTCTATTATTTAATTTTTAATAGAATAAATTTCAACTACTGTATAGGTCAAATATTCAGTTGTAGGATACACCAAGATAGAATTTTAAAATGCAAGGTGTGCAGAAAAGTGTTTTTGATGTTCTTAATAATGATCTTTCAAGTAAATTTACAGAATACAGTCCATTTTTAAAAAGTTATTTGCGGGATCCCTGGGTGGTGCAGCAGTTTAACGCCTGCCTTTGGCCCAGGGCGCGATCCTGGAGACCCGGGATCGAATCCCACGTCGGGCTCCCGGTGCATGGAGCCTGCTTCTCCCTCTGCCTCTGCCTGTGTCTCTGCCTCTCTCTCTCTGTGTGACTATCATAAAAAAAAAAAAAGTTATTTGCTTACATTAAAAGCAATTCAACAATATTGTAAAAAGACACCTTATATAAAATCGAGACACTGGGTACACAAGCGTTGATTACAAATCACAATGCAAGTACAAATACAAAATATGATGGAACTTTAGATATACTGGCTATTTCATTCATCTACATGGCAAAGTTAGGTTATCATGATTAACACTGTTATGTGTTGATCAACACATACACAATTTATGATATTTAAAAATGTAATAACTTCACACCCATTTGAATGATTAATACCAAAAAAGACCCCAAAATAAGAGCAAGTCTTCATAAGATGTGGGAAATGAGAACACCTATGCACTGTTGGTAGGAATGTAAAATGATGCGGCCCCTGTGGAAAATGATATAACTGTTTCTCGAAAGAAAGAAAGAAAGAAAGAAAGAAAGAAAGAAAGAAAGAAAGAAAGAAAGAATTTTTGTATGATCCAGCAATACTTTGTCTGGGTATATACCAAAAGAATTGAAAACAAAGTTACAAAGAGATATTTGTATATTTATAACAGAATTATTTACAACCACCAAAAAGTAAAAGGGACTCAAGTGCCCATTGATGGATGAATGCATAAACAAAATGGAGTATATCCATACAATGGAATTGTATTCAGCTATAAGAAGGAAGGATTTTCTGACACATGCTACAACATGGGCAGACCTTGAGGCTATTATGCTGTGATATAAACTAATCACGGAAAGAGAAATACTTATGTGAGGTCTCTAGAGCAGTCAAATTCATGGAGATAGAAAGTAAAAGGGTGATTGCCTCGACCTGGAAAGACAACTGGGGAGTTCTTGTTTAATGGATACAAAGTTTCAGCTTTGCAACATGAGGAGAGTTCTGGAATTAGATGGTGGTAATAGTTGCACAACAATGTGAATGCTCTTAATATTATCTCTTTATTGTACAGTTAATAATGGTTAAAGTGGTAAATTTTATAATAAATTATATTTTATATTTATTTTTATAGTTATAATTATATTTATAATATTTAAATTTTATAATATAATATATATTACCACAACTCAGAAAAAGATATAAACCGTTACAAATATATATATATATATATAATGGCCTATTCACCTAAAATACACACTTCTGAATGCATGACTGTGACATATTCAATTTGGCCCCAAAGAAAAGCTCAACAGTAGTATACCAACTCTGCTTAGTGCTACCATGGAGATGAACCACAATTAAACAACAAATTAATGGTCAGGTTAACAACCCCAGCCTACACAAATGAATTCAAATAGAACTGCCTCTCCCCTCGCCAATGGCTCACTATGACCAGTCAGGATTTAATGGAGATCTGACAGTTGTGAAACTTGATAAGGATATTAGCAAAATTGAACTTGAAATATCCTTTTCCAAATATCCCCTTAGCTGCTGAAAACTGAATATGACCCAGAGCTTTGCTTTTGAATCAAAAGATTGGTTAGTGGAGATGTAGCAAAAGAAGTTTATTCTATATATGTGATATGCCTATATTTAGAACCCAATTAGATTGACTAGCATATTTATGCACTTGAGCAACAGGCTAAATTAGATTGACAAAAAATTAAATGAAGGATTAAGGAATTATCATAAAAGTGAATTTGAATGACAGATATATTATTTTTACATTCATGTGGACAAATTGTCTTTTAACCAAAAGCAGCTGTAACTTGCAGCTGATACATGAAATCAAAATACTTAACCATTCCTTCCAACATCTGGCCATATTAATTGGAATACTTTCCACACTATAGCAATTTAGCCATGAAACATGACATCAAAACATAAGATTAACTGCTGACTGAGGACTTAGATGATAAAGGTCACATTTGAAGTTGGAAAAAATAAAATGGCCAAGGAAAATTATGAACTGCTAATGCAGTAAAAGCAAACCTGTTTGAGGTCTACAAAAGAGTAGGTAATGACTTTAAATTCTAATGTTTTATGGTCATAAAGTAATTTAACTTTTAGGGTAAATAGTTCCCTAACGTTAGAATATATATATTCTATATATATATATAAATATATATATAGAGAGAATATATATATATTCTATAACTATAACTATATTTATAACTATATAAATATATATTCTAACTATATACATGTTAGTATATATATATGTGTGTGTGTATATACATACTTTTTTGAGAATCTCACGATGTTTACCAACCTACAAACTTTTTAGCAGCCCTACACCTGCTGACATTTTGCTACAGAATACATTTTTTAAAGATTGTATTTATTTATTCATGACAGACAGAGAGAGAGGGAGGCAGAGGGAGAAGCAGGCTCCCTGCGAGGAGCCTTATGTGGAACTCGATCCCAGAACCCCAGGATAAGGACCCAAAGGCAGATGCTGAGCAACCCAGGTGCCCAACAGAAAACAGTGTGAACTTTATCATTGACAGTTAGTGATACATTGGGTAGTGTGTGAGGATTAGATTTAACTGCATGTAAAAACATGTCAAAATGATAGGGGCTTAAATAAGGTATATGTTTATTTTTCTTTCCCATAAAACAAGATTTCTTCAATATATCTGCTCTACCACCTTGAGTGCATTAGCTCCTTTCCCAAGGGTACTTTGTAGTTCAGGAGACTTGCATAGTTTTCATTACCATCAGCAAGAATAAGACAGGAGAGAAGAAACGATGCCCATCTCTAAAATTCAGTTCTTTGTGCCTCCTCTAGATGCTCAACAACTATTTTATTTTCATCTAATTGGCTAGAAACTGGTAACATATCACTATTGGCTATAAGAAATTTTGGAAATGTAGTATTTTAACTCTCTCATTGCTGCCTAAATGACAATGGAAGTTCTATTACTAAAAATGTAGATAATGGCTATCAGGTGGAAAATTATAGTCTGCTATAAATGTTTAGGTTCATATTAAGTCTCTATTTTTTTTTTTTTACCACATCTTAGCTTGTTTTTAAAAACTTTGAACCCGAGGCTGGCAGATACGTTCGTTAGATTACTCCTTTCTGCCCCAGGACGCCGAGTAAGCATCATTAAAGTCTCCCCTCCCACCGCCCTCATGTCTAAGTCACAGCCTCCCAAAGAGCCTGAGCAGCTGTGGAAGCTCTTCATCGGAGGTTTGAGCTTGAAAACAACCAATGAGAGTCTGAGGAGCCATTCTGAGCAATGGGGAATGCTTACCAACTGTGTGGTAAGGAGAGATCCAAACATCAAGCGCTCCAGAGGCTTTGGGTTCGTCAGGTACCCACCATGGAGGAGGTGGATGCAGCCATGAATGCAAGGCCACACAAGGGGATGGACGAGTTGTGGAAGCAAAGAGGGCTGTCTCACGAGAAGATTCTCAAATACCTGGTGCCCACTTAACTGTGAAAAAGATTTTTGTTGGTGGCATTAAAGAAGACACTGAAGAACATCATCTAAGAGATTATTTTGAACAGTATGGGAAAATTGAAGTGATTGAGATTATGACTGACCAAGGCAGTGGCAAAAAGAGAGGTTTTGCATCAAATGTCACATTTGATGACCATGACTCTGTAGACAAGATTGTCATTCAAAAATACCATACTGTGAATGGCCACAACTGTGAAGTAAGGAAAGCCAAGAGTGGCTTGGAGCAAGAGTGGCTAGTGCTTCGAAGCAAGAGTGGCTACTGCTTCGTCCAGCCGAAGAGGCTGAATTGGTTCTGGAAACTTTGGTGATCATGGAGGTGGTTTTGGTGGGAATGACAACTTTTTCATGGAGGGAACTTCAGTGGTCGAGATGGCTTCAGTGGCAGTCGAGGTGGTGGTAGATACGGTGGCAGTGGCTATGTCTATTGTGGATTTGGTAATGATGGAAGCAACTTTGGAGGTGGCAGAAGCTATAATGATTTTGGCAATTACAACAATCAATCCTCAAATTTGGACCCATGAAAGGAGGAAATTTTGGAGGCAGAAACTCTGGCCTCTGTGGTGGTGGAGGCCAATACTTGGCCAAACCACGAAACCAAGGTGGCTATGGTGGTTCCAGCAGCAGCAGCAGGTATGGCGGTGGCAGAAGGTTTTAATTACTGCCAGGAAACAAAGCTTAGCAGGAGAGGAGAGCCAGAGAAATGACAGGGAAGCTACAGGTTACAACAGATTTGTGAACTCAGCCAAGCACAGTGGTGGCAGGACCTAGCTGCTACAAAGAAGACAAGTTTTAGACAATACTCATGTGTATGGGCAAAAAACTCGAGGACTGTATTTGTGACTAATTGTATAACAGGTTATTTTAGTTTCTGTTCTGTGAAAAGTGAAAAGCAATCCAACAAAGGGTTTTAATGTATATATTTTTTGCACCCATGTTGTTGATTGCTAAATGTAATAGTATGATCATGGTGCTGAATAAATGTATCTCTTTAAAAAAATAAAATAAAATAAAATAAAATAAAATAAAATAATAAAAAATAAAAACTTTGAATCCCTTGCATAGGTCAGTGACAGAGCTGTTCATGCAACGTGAAAGAAGCCTAGAGAAAGTTCTATAAGGACAGCTGTATTGATATTACCCAGTGTAGGTGTCCAAATAATGATGTTTTTGAACAGATAGAGTAGCTCTGAGTTACCTACATAGAAAGTTACTTTAAGTTGCTGGTTCTTGTTTACCTTTATTTACAGGTTTTCTGATGATTAAGACTGATTCTGCTGCACATGATTAATCATGTTGAAGATCTAATCCCACAAACTATGAGCAGTATCTGATAAACACCCCAATGGTAGCCACATGCTTAGGGAAGTACTGTTGGGATTCTCTGGTTTCCCCTCTCTCTCCTTTTAAACCAGGACATCCAATTATTCCTTCGTAGCCCTTATTAGTTAAGTCTAGCCATTCGCCTGTGTATATGCTCTATATAGAAACATTAAACATTGAAGCTTCTATTGTTCCTCTAGCATTGTTAGCTTTATTCTATCCCAACTCCTCTCCTAACTTGAGCACTGCCTACTTTCTATCCAGAGGAACAGGATCTGTTAACTCTGGAAATATATTCTCTCTAGTTTCAATATAGAAACATTTCAATGGCATTTTAGCTGAATGCTTAGAATTTGAGTGGAATATGGGCACTCTAACTGAACAGTGCCATGATGATTCAACTAACCAACATGAAGTCAGGAGGAGGTTGGGTCACTGAATGCCCACTATCAGTGGGGTTATATCTGGATCTCAAATTACCTAAACCTTTTAACTTATGAGATTTCACTAGAATCAAGAGGGCTTTTTAGTTTCAGTTATTACTGTTTGAGGTAGAAATATTCATTACTTCTACAAACTGTAAAGTCCCATCATTAAAGAATTTTTTTAATATGCCTCTGAATTAGCTTTCTCAGACTATTTTCAGTGCCGAATAACAGTACTACCAAGGCATAATTAGTGAGCACAAATCTTTCATACTAATGCAAAATAAATTGATAATTGTAGTAGACTGAAAAGAGGTCCCCTATCAGATATTCACATCCTAATTCCTAGAATCTGTGAATGTTACCTTATATGACACTGGGCAGATGTGGTTAAATCAAGGATCTTGAAATAAGGAGATTATCCTGGATTATTCAAGTAGGACTTCACTGAGATTTTATGTATCCTCTAAGAGCAAGGCAGAGGGTGAGCTGACATATACAGAGAAGAAGGTAAATTAAAGACTAAAATAGAGATTAGAGTAATGCAGTCATAAACCAAGGAATGCCAGCAGCCACTAGAAGTGGAAGAAGAAAGAAATGGACTCTCTTCTAAAGCCTTCAGTGTGGGTGTGACCCACCTAACACATTGATTTTGGACCAGTGATACAGATTTCAGACTCCTGGTCTCTAGAACTGTAAGAAAATAAATTTCTGTTGTTGTAAGTCACCAAGGTGATGGTAATTTGTTACCACAGCTACAGGAAATGAATCTAATAATTTTAAACAACTAAGAATACTTTGAGGCCTAATTTTTACAATTGTTTATGTGTATTTACTTCTTTCAGCCTACCTGCACAAGTAGGATTATGGTTACAAATGATTTCAGGAAACTGATAGCAAGAGGACTTTCTTTAACCAGTACTGAGAGGAGCCTAAAAGGTTATTGATGGCCTGTGCTATATGTCAGGCTCTGTACACAACATTGGATTAAAAAAAAAAAAAACAGAGGGAAACCGCCCTTTCTGCAAAGACTGAACAGTTTATTGACACAGAGCAATTTTAATAAATACTGAACTGTAACAATTCAACATGTAGTCACACTAAGAAGGACTCCTTTCAGAATGGTTGCTCAGGCATAACTTCATGAACAGATGATTACATTTAATTTGAGACCTAATTAATGGCAATAACTCAGTTATATGATGAATTTAAAAAGTGTAATCTGACTCTGGGTTTCAATACTGATGAATAAAATAAATGTAATAGTTGTAACCATCCATTAAAAATTGAAAATAAATAGAACAAAAAAGAAGATATATGACATATAGCAAAGACAAGTAATGTTTTAGAAAAATTCTCATTGCAGTTTTACACACACATATACAAACACATATGTATATGCCTGCTGGATTGTAGTATTGAAATCTAATACTTACTGTGGACTATGTCCACAAAAATTTAAAGGAGAATCTTCCAGGTAGAAGAAACAGCAAATGAATAAATCCTAAAGAGAAAAAAAAATAGTTTCAAATATCCAAGCAACTAAAAAACTCATTTGGCCTCACTTCGGTGAGCACTGGATGTGCCCGTGGTTGGGCATGGTAGGTATGTGGAGGAAGTAGTTAGACAGGAGGAGGGAAAGGTTGGCAGGGTCTGTTCATGCATGGTGTATTAAGTCACGGCTAGTGAGTTTTTATTTTATTCTAGAGCCATAGAAAGCCACTAGAAGATATTAAATGGAAGGTCTGCTTTCCATTTACAAATGTTCACTCAGATGTGTGAAAAACATACTGGAAAAGAGCAGAAGTAGGGATGTCAGTTCACAAGACAAAACACTGGTCTAGGCGAGAGTTAATGGTGATTTGTGCACCGGTGGCTGTGATGGTGAAGATTCTATTGGGAAGAGATTGAAACACATGACAGTAATGTCAATGATATAACATTTTAACTAATTTGGAATTGGTTTCCTTTTCACTTTCTTCAGATAATCTATCTGGAAAGCATACATCACACATACGGTTGCCATAGGATATGGAATTGTTTTGAAATTAAATTAATTTTCTTTTCTTTACTCAACATGACCTAAATTTTCCTACTTTTCTTCCTTCCCTTACATTGTCATTTTTTTCGTGATTGTCTGAAAAACACAGAGTGTAAAGTGTTTAAAAATTAGACAAGAGTAATACAAATGAAAGTGAAGAAAATAAAGTGAAGCTTTGTCCTACCAAAGAGCATCATGTAATTTATTATTTAGTTTTAAAATTTCACAGAACGTCAACATGAGACAGCAGTCAGCCAACTGATTCCAGGACTGTCGATGGCCCTAGAGTTACAGCACTTGACTTACACATCCCTGACTTAAAAATATACTATAGGTAAGTGATCAAATTCTTTTTGTTGATACTTTGCTTGATTTTTGCTGTGTTGTTTTTATATTCTAGTTGAACATGTTTTCTACTTTTTCCCAAAGTAAAATAGGCATAATCTCTAGATAGGTAAGGAATCAGAAGTGGGGTGGAGTTTTGAGTTAAGTGGTAGCATATTTCAATGTTTTTCTGTTATCTTTTAGTGACTATTGCAGACTGAGAAGTAAATCTATCTCTTAATCCTACTATAACTTATGTGCAAAAATAAGGGGCTAAAAGAATTTAGCAGTTCTCCTTCCAGATTCCTGGGCATCTCTTTTTGGCTCATGCAGAAGGAAACTTGTGGGTAGGGACATTTTATTTAATGAGGATGAGTCCTTTATTCATTGTGTATATTTACTCTGGTCAATTGCCAGGTCCACACAAACTTTCAAATGCTCTGAAGGGGAGAGCCAGCTTCATGCTTTACCAATGCAGCACTTTGCTATTCTTCCTTTTATCAAAGAAAGCTAGTTTGGCAATCTTCAGGTATACCTTTATGCAATAGTTTTTTGTGCATGAAATTCACACCTCTGTGCATAGGTGCATTTCCCAAACATAAACTTAGATTTGAAATTGCTTCAGATTTTCCTGGAAGAAACAAATTCCATAATCTAAAGGTTGGTTTTTTCGTTTGTTTTGGTAAAATTAAATGCTGTGTCACCCTCTTAAGTATTTATCTATATAATTTTACAATACTAATTGGCAGAGAAAAATTTGAGGCACTAGCACACACAAAAAACATTAGTAATCCAGACTCTATATCTCTTGGAACAATTCATTTAAGAAAGTTCTTTTTTTAAAAATTACATCAGTGACTCAGTTATTATTACGGATACAAGTGAACAACACCTGACTTGGCATATTTGAGCTACTCACTGGAAGATGATCTAAGGACTTGCCTTAATTTGATCTAGGACATGAATACATCTTGCCTCAATGAGACATGAGTTGATCCACAGGTAATAGTTAACTGGATCTCTCCTTGTCTAATTCAGGAACTTAAGGCTATTGCAACTTGGTGAAAAAAATCCAGTTGAGTCATTAATTTTAATGTATTGTATATTTTTTTATTTTATTTTGTTTTTTTTTTTTGTATTGTATATTTTTATTCCACATCCATCAAAAAAACAAAAATAGAGGAAAAACAACACAGGAGTGAAGATAAGGTAAGCAGAAAAATCACTTCAGTAAGTGCCAGTTTTTTTACCTTTTTATTTCTCATTCCCTTCTTATGGGCACAGTATCTCTTCATATCAACTTGAAAAATCTGAAAGAAGCTATTAATCTTATTTCCAGTTGTTGTTAGAGTTATAGTCTTGTTCAGGAGCTTGTATTGTGTTCTGCCTTCAGAGTTCATTAATTGCCTTTTTTTTTTTGACATAAAATCTCTGCTATTCCACATTTTTAAAACAGAAATCCCTCTAATGGAATTTACCAATACGCAATTACTCCAGTTTATTTTGTGAGCTGAGACTGGCATCTACTGGTAAAATAAATTTGTTTCACAATCAGAATAAATTTTTTTCAGTCTGAAGGTAGTAGTGTATTTTCTTGTGAGCTACTGTGATATTGCTTTCATTGTATTCATTGATAGCAAAATAGAAAATACATAAAATATCATTATCTGTATTTATATTATATTACATTTAAAAGGTGAAAGCTGGCTAGTGTCCCCCGAGTTAAAGAGATTTAGTATATGTAGAAATTGCTACTTAGGTTTCAAAACAAAGTAGAATCTGTCTGGACTTATCAAATATTAGTGTGTTCCAAGGGACTGAGTTAAAAGCCACAGATAGACATTTGATTGAGGATTACATCAGCAAGTCCTCTTAACTCTTCACCCAAAATATATCATATGTTTTTCTATTTCACTTAAACCTTACTGCTACCTATGCTAAAACACCATTTTCTTACCTGGAATAGTGATCTACTAATCAAGGCAGAGAGATGGGAAGGTGTCTTGCTTCTACTATATTGCAATTCTAATACTTAATTGTATTCTCAACACAGCAGTGATTTTTTAAAAAGCAAATCCCATACTTAAATTGGATCATGAGCTACTGAAGGGAAAGTGCCTGGCACATATTATATCTGTAAGATGAATAAATGTTTTGTCATTACAGTATTCCAATTACAATTTCTTTAGTCTATAAAAAAACAGTATACTAAATTCTGTAAGTCATACACATGCTTTTAGTTAGACAATATTTTTAAAAGATATATAAAGACACATTCACAGGATTAAGCTTGTGACTAAATTGATTACATTTTTGATACATTACATAGCCTCAATTTTTGCAAATATGTGAGCAGAAGAAAATATTACTTTTTATAATTGTGGTTCCACAAATTTGCATTCCAGGATTAATAAACTTATACGTGTTAATTGTTTGTGTTCGACTCTTCTTATTATGTATTGTGAATATTTAAATTACAGCTGTCAAGTACTACTCTGGATATCCAGAATATTTTTAACAGCTTCATGAGATATAACTGACATACAATAAACATATATTTAAAGTGTATAATTGATAAGTTTTGGCATGTGTAAACATCCATGAAATCATCATCAAAATCAAGGTAATGAACCTATCCATAGCAATCAAAGTCTCCTCCAGCCCTCCTGTAATCTCTACTCCAACCCTTTGCCACCTCTCCCATCCCACATGAACATTAATTGATACACTTCTGTCACTACAGATCTGTTTGCACTTTCTAGAATCTTATGTAGTTTTGTACTGGATTAAGTCACTCAGAAAAAAAAAATATTCTGAGACTACTTATTGCAACATGTTTTTTGTTTTGTTTTGTTTTTTTTACGATAGTCATGCAGAGAGAGAGGCAGAGACACAGGCAGAGGGAGAAGCAGGCTCCATGCACCGGGAGCCCGACGTGGGATTCGATCCCGGGTCTCCAGGATCGCGCCCTGGGCCAAAGGCAGGCGCCAAACCGCTGCGCCACCCAGGGATCCCTGTTTCCATAGCAACATGTTTCCATAGCTGATTCCTTTTCCTGTTAAGTAGTGTTCAGTTGTATAAGCATACACTATATGTTATCAATTTACCTGTTGGTAGTCTTTGTCAGTCTTTGAATACATACATACCTATATATGTATGTGTATATATACATGTATATGTGTATATATATATATATATATATATATATATATATGGGTCAAATGAAATGTACATGTTTAACTTTTTAAAGAAAAGTTGTCTAAGGCAGCCCTAGCAGCTCAGTGGTTTAGCGCCGCCTTCAGCCCAGGGCCTGATCCTGGAGTCCAAGGATCGAGTCCCACATCGGGTTCCCTGCGTGGAGTCTGCTTCTTCCTCTACCTGTGTCTCTGCCTCTCTCTCTCTCTCTCTCTCTCTCTCTCTCTCTCTCTCATGAATAAATATTTTTTTAAGTTAAGTTTTAAGAAAAAAAGCTTAACTTTTTTAAGAAACTTCCAGATCTTGTCCAACCTTCCTCCAAAGGACTAAGAACCACAGATGGATGGGATCCCTGGTGGCGCAGTGGTTTGGCGCCTGCCTTTGGCCCAGGGCGCGATCCTGGAGACCCGGGATCGAATCCCACGTCGGGCTCCCGGTGCATGGAGCCTGCTTCTCCCTCTGCCTGTGTCTCTGCCTCTCTCTCTCTCACTGTGTGCCTATCATAAATAAATAAAAATTAAAAAAATATTAAAAAAAAAGAACCACAGATGGACAATGCTTGGAGGATCAGGTAAGCTTAAAAACAGTCGGAAATTAGGAATAGGTTGTCTCACAAGGTAGTTAGTGTTAAAGCATTGGTGTTTCTAAGCCTAGGCTATAGGAATATTGATAAAATATATAACAAATTAGTAAATTTATGTAGTAAATACAAGGTAGCTAAGACACTTAAAATACCTGTTTTCTGTCCTCCAGATCTGTTCTTACACATTCGGAATGTAACAGCATTATCTATCTAGTTGCCCAAACCCAAATATTTAACAATCATGTGTAATTTACTGTTTTCTTTACTCTTTATTCATCAGCAAATTCTCTGAATTCTTCACTCAAAATAGTAGTTCAGTAATTTTCCAGAAATGTTTCCCTATGTTACACTCTGACTTAAAAAAAAAAAAAATAGGTGTTTTTATTTTAATTTTTTTAGAGCAGTCTCAGGTCCTCAGCAAAATTGAGCAGAAGGTACAGATACTTCTCTTATATCTCTTGCCCATGCACCTGAATAGACTTTCCCACTATCATCATCATTCACAAGAGTGGTGTTATTTGCTAACAATTGATAAACGTACATGGACACATCAATCATCATTCAACGTCCATAATTTACATAAGGTTTCATTCTTGCTGCTGAACATTCTGAGTGTTTGGACAAATGTATAATCACCTCTATTATTGTATAATACAGGATATTTTACTGCTCTAATTACTCCCTGTCCTTTGCTTACTCATTCCTCCTCACCCTCCATGCCTCTCAACCACTGATCATTTTATTATCACCATAGTTTTGCTGTTTCCAGAATGCCATATAATTGGAATCATATAGTATCTAGCCTTTTCGGTTTACTTCTTTCAGTTAGTAATATGCATTTAAGATACCTTCAATTTTATCTTGAAAAAGAGTGGTGAGAACAGACTTTCTACCTTATACCCAATCTCTTAGTGGGAAAGCTTCAGGCTTCTCACCATTAAGTATGATATTAACTATAGATTTTTTAGAAGATGATCTTAACCAAATTAAGGAAACTCCCTTCTATTCCTGGTTTACTGAGGATTTTGACACGAATGGTATTGGATTTTTTCAAATGTATTTTATGCATCTATTTATATGATCCTGTGCTTTTATTTTTATATCCTGTTGATATAATGGAGAACATTAAATGATTTTTGAATGTAAACCAGACTTGCATATGTGGGATAAATCCCACTTGATTTTTATCTGTATCCAAGTTTTTATATTAAAAGTTGAAGCAACTTGCATTTTCAACAGCCAAGCATATTTTCCTCTATACTTGACTAAATGACATATTAACATGGAAAGAAAATGTGGTCAATTGAAATAGATTAAACACAATTTTACTATCTTCCTTAACACCTTAAAGAAAGAACTATCAAAAATTATTATTGGGCCATATGCATAGCGCAATCAGTTAAGTGTCCAAATATTGGTTTTGGCTCAGGCAGGTCATGATCTCAGGGTTGTGAGATCAAGCTCCACATCTGGCTCCATGCTCAGCACAAAGCCTGCTTGAGATTCTCTCTCCCTCTCCTGTTGCCCCTCTCCCTGCTCTCTATCCCTATCTTAAATAAATGAATAAATAATATCTTTGAAAAAAATTATTCTCATATTCTTATTTTTTTAATCATCTTATATGCACTTATTCATTTAACCAACAGTTATTATGTGTCAGTGAAACATTACTGTCTGTGGTGAAAATATATTTTTATTGGCAACATAACACACATCATGGTTTGGAAGAATCTAATATATATATATACATTTTATGTACTTTGATCCATTTCTAGCAGCCAATTTTGGGGGACTAAAGGCTAAAATCATTTTTAAGAATTTTGATCTATATTCAAATTCCTATATTAAAGCCTGCAGCAATTTCCATTTTCATCAGCCCAGCATATTTTCCTGTATAGTTGGCCACATTTCATATTAACATGGAAAGAAGAGGTGACAAATTGAAATGAATTAAACACAATTTTCCTGTCTTATCTTTGAACCACTTTAAAGTATTATTAAAAAATTGACATAAAAGTTTATGCTCAATGAAACAAGAGTTACAATCACAATCAATAAACCAGAATGGACATAGCAAATCCTATATAGGGGCACTAAGCAGTTTAGCTGGTTAAGCATCTGACTCTTGACATCAGCTCAGGTCATGATCTTAGGGTCATGAGGTAGAGCCCTAGGTCAGGGCTTCTCTCTCTCTCTCTCTCTCTCTCTCTCTCTCTCTCTCTCCCCCCCCCTTCCTTCATCCCCTCCCCATTCACACTGTTTCTTTCTCTAAATAAACAAATGAATAAATAAATAAATTCTGTATGAATAGGGCCAAAATAAAAAAAGAAAAGAAAATCTGTCACATAAATCTTCTGACGGGCACTGAGGTGGGCACTTGATGCGATGAGCACTGGATGCTATTCTATATGCTGGCAAATTGAACACCAATAAATAATAAATTTATAAAAAAATTAAAAAATTAAAAAAATAAATCCTCAGACCTATAGTATCCGAATTTTTCTCAAAATCATCATAGTCCTAAAAGTTCCCTCCAATGATTCTTTGGTTATAAAAAACATAAGTTTTACAAGGTAAGAGGAGACTGTCTTAGTTGGACACAATTGAAAACAATAGAAATATTGACAAAAGAAACCCAAAGGGAAACCTGATGAAACTATATTTCAGGCTTAGAAGGTGAAGCACATCCAAAATTTGGCAGAAAACAAACTGGTGGTTTCCAGAGTGGGGGTGATTGAGGAATGGGCTTAAAATAGGTGATAGAGATTAAGGAGTACACTTGTGATGAGCACCGGGTGTTGTATGGAAGTGTTGATTCTCAATATTGTACACTTGAAACTAGTATTACATTGGTATGTTAACTAACTGGAATTTAAATAAAAACAACAACAAAAACTTGGTGAGGTAGGATATTTGGAGTTGGATGGGGTGATATGCCCCATGGAAAGAAAATGGTAAGATTAGGTAAGAGGGATTTGAGCCAGCTAATATAATTTGAAGACTCTTACTCCTAGTGCACCCCACAATATTTTTCATAAAATTTTGCTATCTTTGAAGATAATTGATAATTAGAAATTGACTCAAAACCCAAATACAGATGTTGTAAGAAGAAACAACATGCAAAACCATGGAGAAGTAAAAACAATGGAAAATACATTGAACATAGGAATCATTTGACATCATTTTCTTTAAGCATATACAAAAAGTCCTATTTCAAAAATTACTCTTTTAGCTTTTTTAGTGTCGAAAGTATAATAAGCCATTTTGATTTCTCTAAATATGTATTTCTTTAAGATACATATTTACATATTCTCAGTAATAAATAATGTTTTAGCTGGGCTCTGAATATGAAGTCCCAAGAAAGAGATTAAATATAAGCAATATCCCTAATTTCATGGATTTTAGCTAATTATATAACAGGTTTCTCTAGTAACACAGCAATATTTTCTGGGGACACCTGGAGGCTCAGCGGTTGAGCATCTGGCTTCAGCTCAGGGCGTGATCTCGGTTCGGGATCGAGTCCCACATCGGGCTCCCTGCGAAGAGCCTGCTTCTCCCTCTGCCTATGTCTCTGCCTCTCTCTCTCTCTCTCTCTCTCTCTCTCTGTCTCTCATGGATAAATAAATAAAATCTTTAAAAAAATAATATTTTCTGAACTAAATTCTCTTACTCTTCATCTTTTTCTTTTGTCTTAGGCTCTCTACCTGTCTCCAAGGTTACAGTAAGAATCTCAAGACTTGAAACATTTTTTTGAAGATTGTGTCAGTTCTTTTAGGATTCTCCCTGGACTAAGGTAAAATGTATTCCATTCATATCAGTATAAGGAAATATTTTGTTGTTTAGACACTAGTAGACTGTAGCTGAGCCTCTTTCCATGCTTTCATCTCTTCTGGACCAGAAATCAAAACACTGACACAGTTGAAGACACACATTGAGAAACAGAAAAACATATCAGTAGATTTAGTGCAAGATTTAGATATTTTCCAGTCAATATAAAATCTGCTTTCTTTCAAGTTAGTGTGTAAACGTAAATGTTGTCACCACTCTGATACCTCAACATTTATTTCATACCACTCAAGTTATATCCAAAAATATAGTGAGACTTTTCAGAGCAAGGATCCTATCTTACTCATTTCACGACTTCTATGACTAGCAAATTGTGTGGCGTAAAGTAGGTGCTTATTTTAGGCAGCTCAGGTTGCTATAGCAAAATATCATAGACTGGGCAATTTCAACAATGCACACTTATTTTTCATAGTTCTGGAGGCTGGAAAGTCAGAGATTAGGGTGGCAGTTGGGGGCTCTTCCTGGCTTGCAAAGACTTTCTTGCTGTATCCCCAATGGTGGAGAGAGCTCCTGTGTCTCTTCCTCTCCTTATTAGGGCACTGACCCCATCATGGAGACTCCACCACCCCCCCAACCACCCCCGTAACCTCATCTGAACCTAATTACCTACCAAAGGCCCTACCTCCTAATACAATCACTCTGGGGGTTGGGCTTCAACCGATGAATTTTGTGGAGGACACAAACATCTAGTCCATACCAGGCCTTAAACATATTTGTTAAATAAAAATGAATTAAGATAAGGTACCAATGGCAGGAGTGATCATTTCCAGCATGCTCATTTAGGTAGGTCTAGCCTAGTAAATTGGTCAAATGCTAGACCGCATTTGACTCAGCTTTGTACTAGTGCAATTAATGTAATTGATCTCAAATATCTTAACGTCTTGTGCGAATCTTGTAATTCCCACTGTAAAAATGTTGACATTTTATTGTGTATGTAATGTTAATGGAAACTTGCGTTAATGACTTCATAAAGATTCTTCTACAGCTATTCCAAGGATCTTCTCTGCATTTTTCACTTAATCTTTTGATATGCTCTTTTACGTGCTTATATAATCTTGCTAGAAATCTGCAATTATTTTTTTCATGGAAGAGGGACAATACTTATTGAATATTAATTCTCAAACCTATGCAGGGCATTTTTTCCCAAATACTATGCAAAGTGGTCTTTGCAATCATATTTTATGGTTGAATAATCTAATTTTTCTATAATATAAAAATATCTGCATGAGTCTTTTACTTTCCACTGTATAGATGTTGGGAGTTCCCAAAGTACACTCTTTATTCCCTTCCCCAATTTCACCCTAAGCACCCCTCTCTTACTTCCTTCATTTTTGCCAACTGGTAATTTTGTAACCATTCTTCCCTCTTCCTGAGGAATTTTTAAAACTTAGAAACTGATATAACATGAAGCTGGAGAGAACAATAGGATATGAGTATGATTTGGCAAGCCCTTTGAAAATATTGCATAATACCAATCTTGGACTTAGGAAAATCAAATAAAATAATTATTCCTCTTCCTTCTTTATCCTAAATTTGATTCCCCCCTCAATTCAATTTTACCACAATTAGTAATATGAGTAGACTGTATAATTTCTAGTAAGTGGGACTGGTGGGAGCTTTAATACCTGAGGGACAATTATAATTTTCTTGCCATAAGGAATCTCCTCTGAGTTGGAAACAGCCACTATTGAAATAACCTTTTAGAAGAGAGAAAATAAGAACTCTGCTAGTAATAACGGGGTCTGCATTTATGATATTGAATGAATACAGCTATTTACGTGCCCTTTGGTCCCTTTTACACAAACAGTAGTGGAAGAATAATTTACAGATTTCTATTTCCCTGGAAAAGCTGTGATGTGAACTCAGTATCTCCTAACACACAGTTTAAAGAACAGTTCAGGCTTTAAAGAAATTAGTAATGGTTGGGCAGATCAAAAAGCAAACCTAGTTTTATTTGTTAGCCACCAGATAAACTATCATCATTTCAGAAATATTTTCAGTAACTTTCTATGCACATAATATTGACATTGTTCTTGTGGTGAGAAGGGTTTAGATTGTGAAGGAAGTCTCTGGAAAATCTTGAGGTCACCTCTGTTACCTTTAGAAATAATTGCAGGAAACTCTGAATAGAAATCTAATTGTCAGAGTTGTAGATATTCTTAACATTTTTTCGTTTAGCAACTCTGCCCTACTTTCTTTTAATAAAGAATCGCACGGCCATGTTATTTAAGGTGTCATCTATTAATTGGTTATGAAAAATGCTCAGTGATTTGTTTGAGACCTGACAGTCGCGTAGCATCATCGTAAGCACAGCCCTATCCTACTTGCTGCAGTCAATTAAAATCTGGGTCTCCTGAGCCATTTCTAGGTGTAGACCCAATCTGATGGCTCATCATTAGTTCACATCCTAATGGCACAAAAACATTCCTGGAGACATTTAATTTTCAGCGCCAGAGGCTTTCTTGATAAAAGCTTTAAAAAAAAAAGTAGCTAGAAAGTCTTACTTTAAAAATCACAAATGGCATCAATGCCTGGTAAAATAAAGGAATAATCACTGAAAGGAGAAGAAAAATAATGGTTGTTGTCATCATTTGACAATACATGGTAAGTGCTACTTGGTGCAATAAGAATTGCTTATACACTCAGAAAGAAAATAACATGATAGAACTAAGATTATTAGACTAAATTGCACTTAGTTTTCCAGCTTTTTTTCCTGAGGTGTATCTGCATGTTTATTACTGAAAGTGTAACATACTTTACCAAGACTTGCTTCCATGATAATGTTGAATCAGAAAGAGCAAATATTTTAACCATTTTAAGGATGATTTTCAAAATCAATTTAAGGGAATTTTAAAAATCACTCTCATCTTATGAAAACAGTGACAAAAGGGAAAAAAAAGCATCTGTTAAATTTAGAAATGCTTTGAAAATACCATTAGCTCCAAGTCATTCTGATATGATCTCTTAGTGACTGGATTTTGACTTTTATATTACACAGCATGCCGATAGTTTACTCACAGCTCCCCAGCTTTTGTCCATTTTGTTCTAGCATGAAATTAATGCTGTAAGAAAAAAAAATACTACTACCCTCCTCTAAAATAGTATATCATCTTCTCAGTGAGCTAAATTTTGTCTTCTAATGTAGATTATATAAAATGTACTCATTCTGTAGATTCATGAAAAAATAATATAACCAGAAAAATTTACAAATTTCTCTCCTGGCATTCCTCAGATCCTAAGGGCTACTTCTCCCTACCCCTCCCCAGCCAAACTTTCTTTTAAAAATTATCTTGTGCTAACTCTGTATTTCTTTAAGTCTATCCATGCCTTTCTTTTTCAAGCTAACATCTGTTCCTGTTCTTACTTAAACTATTCTCATTTGGGTCACCAATAGCCTCTAGATAGCTAGATCCAAATGGACATTTTTATATCCTTATTTTATTGCACTCTGTGGATTTTAACAATGTAGATAACTCGCCACCATTTAAAATTTTCTTTACTCTTAGCTAATGTGACAAGATTCGCTCTTACTGTGAAGGTCTGAACTTAAATATCACCTCAGAGGCATTCTCTGATCACTCTATTTAGAATGACCTATTGTTGGGATGCCTGGGTGGCTCAGCTGTTGAACATCTACCTTCAGCTCAGGGTGTGATCCCGGGGTCCTGGGATCAAGTCCCACATTAGGCTCCCTGCAAGGAGTCTGCTTCTCTTCTACCTATATCTCTGCCTTCTTTGTGTGTCTCTCATGAATAAATAAATAAAATCTAAAAACAAAAAAATAGAATAATCTATTGTCTGGATACAAACCCTGTTTTATCTTCTTCACGTTACATATTATTAACTGAAATTGTGTTATATATTCATTTGTCCCCTTGATTCCTGTAATTTTTACCCTGGATTTTAAAGTTCAGGAGAGCAAAGGTCTGCTCTCTTTACCATGGAACCCTTGGGACTTATAACAGTGTCTTAGACACACACACTCACACACACACAAACACACACACAACCAAAATGATTGATAAACAGTGACTAAATGAATATTGTGTCCTACACCCTTAAAGTGAATTTAGATTTTTACTTAGATTTTCCAGAAATACCTCAAAACAAGGTTTTAAAACTCAATTCTTTCTTCCCAAACATGATCTTTGAATGCTGTCAATCTAAATCCCTTCATTTCATTACTCCTCACATTTAGCAAAGTAGAAATGATTTTCTAATGATAATTTCCTCAATTTCCTTGAATGTTCTTCTCTTACTTATTTCTACTTCCCCTGCTTTAGCTCAAGTCCCCCCATCTACCACGACAGACATCTAACTGATTGTTGTTCCCAGTTTTGGCTCTATTCAATCTGTCCTCCTCATTTTTACCCATGGAGCTTTCCAAAATGTCAACCTATTCATTTTAGTCCTTAGGTAGAAATCTTTCAATACTCCACAATAAAGTAGCCCTTCTGTTGCTTAGCTCTGTGAAGTTCTTCATGCTCTCCTTTCTCACCCCTTACCATTCTCCTCCAAGTTGTCATTCTTTAAGTATCTTCAAAGCTTCTTTCAGTGATCTAATTGCAGCGTACTTTTTTATTACACTCTGCCTTCATATATGCTGTTCTCTCACATATTCACACTCCCTCTCACTCTGCTCCTCCAGCCCTTCTAGCTATTAATCACTCATCCTTTAACAGCATGCCAAGTGCTAAGCTAGGTGCAAAGAGCTTAGCAATGGGAAAAAAGCCAGACATGGTCCCTCCCTTGCTGAAGCTTACAGTATGGTGGGGGAAGCTGCCATTGGAGAGACTAGAACATGAGGAGGATGGAAGCTTGAATAGTGTTGTTTTAGAGAGGCCATTTATCATATTAAAATTCTCAAGAAAATTTCTATCACACTAAAATTATCCAAAGATTACCCCACCACTGTTTTGTTAATATAATAGTTATCTGAAGCAGGCCACTCCAGTTTTCAAAGAGCTCCCACTAGCATATGCAGTTTAAATTAAAGATCTCTACTCCATTTGGGCAAGCTCAGGTGACCAGCTGGACTATGGTAGCTAAAATTGACTCCATCAAAGGTTCCTGCAATACACACAGTAAGGTGTTTTTCCAACTAAAAGAAAGGTGAGAATGCTAAGACAATAAGAAGCAAGGAACGTCATCTAAACAGGTAGCTCAAGAAGTTTGTAACTTAGTGAGACAAAGCAATAGATTCATAATTATATTTTCCACCCAACCTTACAATTAAACTTAGCTTGTTACCAAATATTAGAATAACATAATATTCAAAAATTTTACTGAGTTCGAAGCAATGATTTGCTGTATTCAAAGTATTGCTCTAAGCTATCTAGTGCAATCCATGAGGCATAAATAAAACACAGTCTGTGCAATTAAGATTATCTGCTTTATGTGACATAGCTAAATTTCATGTAAATAAAGAGATGACAGGTCATAGATAGCAAACTGTAGCAAACTATATGTATATACAATAGAAGTGGAAATCAATCAAAAGGTATGAGATTAATTCCTCTCTTAAGTTATGTGACTTAAAGCAATTCAACTAATTTCTTTAGGCTTTTTTGTTATCTGTAAAATGGAAATAATATTATCTATATATCTCATACACTTATGGGAATTAAACATGATAAAATATCTGAAATTTTTGTGCCAGTGGTAAGATACTTTCCACATAAGACTTTTAGAAAGTTTTACAAGTAAATAAGTAGTTTGTGCTACTTTGTACCAATACCTTATTGTTATTACAGTTCCATTAATTTACTTTTGGCTTCAATGGCTGCTTGGAGTTTTACAAATAATAACAAACTCCAAACCAATATATTCCATTTAATGTAACTGAGGTTCCATGAGCATTTAATTTCCTAGAAGAAGAGAGGAAAAGCTAAATTATAAATGAGAAATTGTTAAGAGGCATTTTAAAATCCCATGTAAGGGAAATAAAGTATAATTAAAAAAATATTAACTGGAAAGGGCCCATTTCAAAAGAAATAGTATAATTACCAGAATATACACTGATAGTCTCAGCAGAAGGCAAGGAAGCTATTTGAATTACTGGCTATGTTGAGGTGAGTGTGTAAGAAATAGGTTGGCAAACTTTTCTGTAAAATGCCAGATAGTAATTATTTTAGCTTCTGAGGACCTGTTCCCTGTCACATACTCAACTCTTGCCAGTGTAGCACAAAAGCAATCACAGATACTACATGCATAAATATGGTTGACTTGATGCCAATAAAATGTTCTACAGTAAAAAAAACTGGCTAGACTTGGCCCAAGGGCAATGGTTTATAGACTCTTGATGTAAGGCCACAAAATCATTAACAAATCTAACTGGATATGAGTTGATTTTTTCTGCCTTATGTCTAGCTTTTGTTAGGTTTTCTAGCAAAAAGAAAAGTAGAAGGAAGGATTATAAAAATGTCTCCTCATTATGACAAAATATCATTGTAAATTATAACCTAGAAGTAGAAAATGTTTCAAAAGTTATTTTATAAGCCTCATTTTGATGTGATTTGACTGAACAATGAAATTGTATCCATAAAAAGCACCCCATCTTCTACTTCATATTTACCCATGTCTCTCACCAGAATAAAAGCCAATTCAGTTACAGCAGAAACTCGAATTCTTTAATTCAAATAGGAGATAGTTTCAGATCAACTTTGTAACCAATAAGCCAAAAAAAAAACCTTACAGGAAATAGGCCTTAATGAGTATTGGTTACTCTTATAACTAAATAGATAGGGCCAGTCATTTATTGTTAATTGAAAAGAGAAAGACGTGGTAATAATGCAGTGTATACGTGTGTGAGAGCACACACGAGCAATGTGTATGATGGGGCGGTTATGATGAGAAATACATAAAATAGTTGGAAATGTGAAAACCTTTTTGAATTTCCAAAACCATTTCACCATTTTTCTGATAATAGTTCCCCCAATTTTGAGGAATTATTCTTTTCTACTCTAGCCATGAGGATCTCCCATTTTCTATACATAGGCCTGAATATGTGGCCCACAGTGAGCCAATAAGAACATTTATCCCTTCCAGTCACAGTGGTTGGCTGGGAGTGGAGAATTCATAAGGCCCCTCCAAAACTCACCCCAGAATTTTATGATTGGAGCTGTGAGAGAGTCACTATGTATCTTACCAGCATTATGCTAAGTGCTTATGGAAATATACTCTGATTATACATGTCTATCCACAGAAAAATAAGCTTTTTTTCCTTTTCTTCTAACTAAAATGAGATCATGATATACCTGTTGTTATCCAATTTTAATGTACAAGTATACACTTTTTATTTATAATTAAATTATAAGCTACTAATATTAGTACATAGACATGATCTAATTCATTTTAATAAGTATCATACTTTGCGTACACAATCTCACACCCACATACACACACTACCCTTCCAAAATAGGATAGTAAATATCCCTTCAAATATGGAATAACATTTACAGCTAACATCTATTCAATATTTCTTGTATGCCAGGCAATTTTTGCAAATATTAACCTATTTACTATCCCCCATCCCTATCAGAGAGTTATTTAGTTTAGTAGTAGTAGTAGTGGTCGTAGTAGTAATAGTAGTACTCTTTCATGTGAGACAACTGATTCTGAAGGAGGTCCCATAACTTGTCCATGATTACACATAATTGGCATAACTGGGATTTGAACCAAGGCAATCTAGCTTTTAATCACTATGTTATTGTACTTTTATGTATCTGAGAATGTTTCCTATGTCCTTATTACCATACATATATTCAGTCTTTCCAATTTCATTAAACTAATGTTTTAAGAAATCTCAATTCAATCTCTTTGATGAACAGTGATTTTTGAGCATTTATTTGTGCAGATTATTGGCCATTTCCTTTTCTTTTTCTATGAATTACCTATTCATACATCTTTTCTATTTTTTCTATTAGGCTATATGATTATTACTTATTGATTTAAAGAAAGTCCGTTATATGTCTTGCTAAGATTCTCCTTTATACCATCATTTGTCTTTTATATTTATTCATGATGTTTTTCTCCGTAAAGACATTTCAAATATTTTATGTGGTCAAACCTGACAATCATTTATTATTTCTCAGTTTAGAGACTGGCTGAAGATGACCTATAGCTAAAGAATACAAACAGCTTTTATCCTAGTGTTTTTGTTATCATAATGTTAAAATCTTTACCATTATGAACTAAAGGGCTTTGATTTATGTTTACCAAAACTAATAACCAATTATGTCATCTATTGAAAAACAAGTATTTTCCACTAATTTGAGATGCCACAAGTATCATTCCAAAATTTCCACAGGTCCTCTGTCCTGATTCTGAACCTGTTATTTTGTTCCATTGATCTATGTCTTGTCTTGAATCAGCACCCTCTTACTTATCTCTAGAAATTTACAATAATTTTAGACACCAGTTAAAGCAGGTCCGACTTAATTGTTCCTTGTCTTCAATTTTTTTGGCTATATTTATAATTATTCCAGATGGATATTACGGTTAGTGTTATATATTAATATGATTGTAGTTAATAACATCCTTATAATATTTAAGCCTTCTACTTAGAAAATGTTCTTTCACACTATTTATACAAGGTTTTTATCTTTATGAGTTATTTTACATGTTTCATCATACATGGCCTGTGCGTTTACTTTATGTTTTGATGTCTCTATATGAGTAGTATCTGTTCCCTCACAATATTTCCTTACTAGCTTTATATCACATCTTGCCTATAAATCAGCCCTTCTACTAAACTATCATCTTAATTATAATGATTTATAACTGAATCTATCAAAATTTTCTGATAGTTCTATCAGAAAATATATAATATTATAAATATATATTACATATATTTAATATATTATAAATAAATATATAATATTATAACTCTATTAGCTATTAGCAAGAATAGTTTGTCTTATTCCTTATCATCTAAACTTATTGACATAAATATTCAAAAAAGTAGTTGAGCAATACATATCTATATCCTGCCACAGTAATATTGTACTGGGTTGGGTGGTGTCCACATGAATTTATGTCCTTCCTGGAACTTCAGGAAAAGACTTAATTTGGAAATAAGATGGCTACAGAGGTACTTTGTTAGGATTTGGTCATACAGGAATAGGATGGGCCCTTCATCCACTATGCACCCACTGTTATATGAAGAGGAGGAGATACACTGATAGATACTTGGGGGAAAACATGTTAAGATGGAGGAAGAGATTGGAGCTAAACAGCCAATGGATGGCAATGTCAGTAGGCAACCACAAAAAGCTAGAAGAAAATCATAGAACCATTCTCTCTCAAATCTTCCAGTAGAATCCAACCCTGCTGACAGCTTTAATTCAGACTTCTACCATCCAGAACTGTGACAATAGATTTCTGTTGTTTTAAGCCATTTATTTTGTGTTATTTTGTTGGGGTTAAGCCTAGGAAACTAATACAGGTATTGACTATAGAAAAGACATCTGTAGGTTTCTAAAGATATTCTTTAACAAGTTAAGGAGATGTTCTTCTACTTCTCTTTTACATAAAGTTTGTATCATGTTTGTTAAATATAATGACCTCTCAACAGGTACAATTGATATGTTCTATTGTTATTTTCCTCTTTATTAATATTGTGACAGATTACAAACAACCTCAACGATTCTCTACCTCTCCCTATAGGTATACCTCTTTAAAACATGCTTTTGTAGCTCCTGACAGTAAGAAATCGATTTCTTTATCCTTTGAATTTCTACTGTCCATATGCCTTACTGTGTCCAGTAGACTGTGGCAACAGCAGTATTTTTCAATTCTGAGCCTTGGTCTAAAAAGAATTTGCATATTTCCATGCTTCCCCTTGAAATATGACCACTATGAGGTGAGCAAGTCTGAGCCAGGTTGATGAATGATGAATTTTCCCTAAATCCCAAACCAGCCAACTATCCATTGAGTAAATGAGGTTATCAACTACTAACTCACTATTGAAGCATGAATGAGTCTAGTCAATGTCAGCCAAGTCTGGCCCAGAACAAGAGCACTTCCTAGCTGACTCACAGACTCAAGAGAAATAATTAATGGTTGTTTTTTAGCCACTAGGATTTGGAGTGATTTGCTATGCAGCAATAAAATAAATATAAATAAATACACCTAATAAATATAAGTGACTACAAAAATATATGTTTATATAAACTATAAACAACATAAAAATATACTGATATGAATATAAATATCAATAGATTTTATAAAATTAAAGCATCCTTGTTATCTTATTAAAGAAATAGTCATGCTATAGAATTATTATAAAACACTACTAGATTCATTTACTAATGCTTTATTTAGAATTTGATCTGTGTTCCAAGATAAAGGATCTTTTTAAACATTTTTCTATTTAAATTCAATTAGCCAAGATATAGTACAACATCAGTTTCAGATATAGTGTTCAATAATTATTCAGTTGTGTATTTCAAGTCACTGAAATACATTAGTATGATGTTAAAATTCAAATAATAATGAAAATGATAAATGCATCCTTTATGAATCAATAAAGGTACTGGTACAACTGCCAAACATAGTACACTTTTTTACCATTTACTGAATCCTTACTATATTCAAGAGACCTTACCTGATTTCTTCACTCAGTAATCTATAAAATAAGATTACTAATCTCAAATTACTGCAAGGAAACTGAAGTTCAAATAAATTAAGTAGCTTGTCAGAAATCAAGCTATTGGTAGGCATTGCAGTTAAGGTTTGAACTCTTGTTTGAATAATCCCAAAACTTAATCTCTAGACCATTTTAGGAGTTCTGAAGAACAAAGGAAGATCTGAGAAAGTGAAGTAGAATGGCTCTAAATTAATGTTATAATTTATCCTGAAGAGCAAAACTGTTCCCCTATATTTTCAAGACTCAAGGAGTAATACTATATTCCCTTTTTTTCTAATTTGGAATTCACAGTTACTTTGTATAAACATACTTAATATTCTAATACTTAATTTAACTGAATTGTCACTGATAGTATGAACTCATAAAAATGTGCTGAGTTGTAAGACATACTACCTAGATTTTTCCAAGTCTACATTTATGGATTAAATAGGACCTAACATGAAAATAAAGTTGGTGACTATAAGCTTTCTACTAAAGCTAGTAGATATTCAATATATTAATACATGATTCTTATAAAGCCACACAAAACTAAGTCTTAATGGGTTTAATATGTAAAAATATAAAATGATAAAAAATGTAAAGTATTGCTATCATGGATTATTTAAAACCACGGATAATCAATGCATACAGAAGTCTCTGTGCTGAAAAGAAGCACACTATAGTTGACATCACAGGACCTATAAATTGTAAACGTATAAGTGGCATATATTAGTAGTAAAGAAGAGATTCGGGTTGTAAGCCCTATGTGAAAAGGTAGTGATTATTGCAGATAGGATACTTACAAAAGAGGTGCAATTTGAGCTGAATCTCTGAAAAAGTTAGAACTTAGAGAAGCAAAGACATATACGGATGTTCCTGTCATGGGGATGACTTAAGTCAGAAATGACAAATATCTGATGCTCGTCCTGTCCCCACTCTTCCGCCCATGGCATACATCACTAATGAACTGTGGCTTTCTCCACTTCCTGAGTTTAGAGGAAGCCTCAGAATGCCCATCAAGAAGTAGCTGCCAATCAATTAGAGATGGAATACAGAGAACTGTTCTGTTCATCCATGGTGGCCAAAAAGATTACTGTGGAATATAATAGAGAAAGAATAAGTAGACTTATTTGAAACAGGATGAATATAGGGAAAATTAACTGGAATGTTTGTAAGAACTGTAACTGCTGGCTAGAAGTTTGGATTTTTCTTGTGTACAATAGAGAATGATTAAAAACTTCAGGAAAGGGGTGAATGAAGGAGCAATTGAGGACAGGGAAACCAAGATTACATTAATCTTGTAATGAGCATGTGACTAGAAGGGAAATAGCATTTATGAAAAAGAAAATTCAAAATAATCAAAAAGAAAGAAATGAAAATGCAGAAATAAAATACATAATAAGGAAAGAATTGTCAGGGATTAAAATTAATATGGGCAAAGAAATAGAAAGGTCATTAAATTTCTTGCTAACTCCAGAATTTATGATAAATAATTTAAATGTGATTTCTCATTTGACCCTCATACCTATCAATGAGATAGAAATTTTTACCATTTCCATTTTATAAATGGAGAAACTGAGGCACATAGATACTAATAACCTTGCCATATTTTGAACACTAAATAAAATACTGAATAATTTTAACTGGTTTTGATTTCAGAATAATCCTAAATTTGCCTTTAATTTTCCACAGCTCTGATCTCTCTATAGACATTTATAGACTCCTGCTTTATGAATGTCTGCAGTGGTTTCCTCTAAGAAAAGGACATGGAATTTTCTCAATTTCACATTTTACTCTCAAAAAAAGTCAACTACACTTGGTGGAAATTATATTTGAAATTTAAATACAGCATGTGGTCACAGTTGGATATATTTGTAGGATACTCTTGTCATCTACATTTTTAAATTCATTATATCTTTTTTGTTTAAATTTTGTTCTTCCTTATTAGGCCAGAAACTCACAAACTAAAGCTAAAATATTTTGTGTGCTCACTAAGTGCCAGATAATGGGCTAAACACTTTGCATTTATAATCTCTCTTGGGCCTCACTTTACTTAGGTGAGTAGACATAGTAACTGTCTTATATAGATAAACTGACACCTTGAGTGCTTAAATAACTTACCAAGGGTGAAGTAGCAAAGCCGAGAGTCAAATTTAGATCTCTATGACAGTAAAGCACAAAGCCTTAAGCTGTACCATCAGAGTATTTCAGGGAAATATATTCTATCTTCCTTCACAAAACTATACTGTGCCAAATATACCCTTAGAGCACAGTGAGTGCTTAATTCATTTTGACAAATCTATAGCTTTTTAAAACCAGAGGCATTAAGTAAATACTAAGGAACCCAGCATTTAGAGAGTAATTGTTATATATTCCAGGCTTTCTGATAAGACTCTGGGCATGTGATAACATTCATTCTGTCTTTTACCATTTTTAGATATCATTAGGTATTTAGCATTGTTCAGAGAGCCAGGGAGGCAGCAGAGAATAAAACAAAGTCCATGCTTTCTCATGGAGAAAGAGAGGTAGATACATCCACATACACAAGTAGCCCTTGCTATGTGCTGTTTTAACATACATAACTTCCAGATACCAAGGTTTAGTGAAGTGGCACCAGTGTCACAATAAAATTGTTCAAATTTCAGTTAGAGTTAGAGTTAGAATGAGGGTGAGAGTTACAGTGAGTAAACTCATAAAGTACAGACTTCACTGCTACCTTTTCAGCCACGAATTACCACGTAAATAAGAGATGCACGGATGTATAGCCAATCACATCACTTCTTTCAGTGTTTGGCAGTGATTGATCACTACACATTTTATATTAATTTCATACACAAATAGCAAAATGTTATCTGGTAGTATCTGATAGGAAAGGTGTTGCCTCCTATATCCCAGTGATAAATCCATGTGATGGTGTACAAGAGTGGAAAATCAGAAAAACCCACTGGCCAATAAAGAGAAAAATGTAGCAAAGAAATGAAAGTGGTTGTGGCTGACAGGAAGAGTCATCTCTACAGCAGTCATATAATTATCCTCTGAGTTAGGTTAACATTCCCCTCCCCCCATTTTATTTGTGAGTAAATGAAAACAAAGAAACAGTGAATTACTGAGCCATGGTTATGTCAATATCAAGTGCCTGAGCTTGAAATCACTCGTATTTATCTGAATTTCATTTTTCACTATACTGTGCACTTTTCTCGAAGAGTTTTTATATATGTGAAGCTCTCTTAAATGGTATTAGTTGATAAACTATGGTGTAACTAAAATCATTCATATTGAAGTTTTGCTGATTGAGAGGCCTACACTGCCCTACTAAAATGGCTTTTCCAGTCTGAATAAATACATCTATTGGCAGGTCGATACCGACAACATTTCAAGTTTTCCATAGTTTAAGGGCCAAATGTTTACTGCTACCATAGGAAAAAGAGTATTTGCTTAAGCTAACACATGTCCCAGAGTTTTTCATCTAGAAAGACAGGAAAGTCATGTAGAAATACATGAATACTTCACCAAAGAGAGTGTAGATAGCAATGCAAGCACTTTGAGAAATGTGCATGGATATGCACCATGATTTTAAAATATTGCTTTTTCCTGGTGGGAAAATTAAATTGTGATCAAGATCTCTAAATGTAGAGAAGAAAAAAATTGGTCTTTAATTTCTTTGCATTTAATGGTCTTTAATTCCCTTGCATTTAAAAGTCTTTGGCAATCATGCAATCATCAAAACACTTCAGCAACTTCCTAACTAGGAAACTTAACACCTACTTACGCTATTGTTAGCTTCAGTAGTTCAAAGAATGCTAAGTCAATAGCAATTAGGAAAGAAAACCTTTGAGAAAGGAAAAGATAGCTATAAAACACCTAATTGTTTCTCTTAAAACCTACTCCCTTGGTACCTCCAAATGCTAATGAAATGTCATTTCGCCATGACAAGTAGCACATAGGTCTTTCTCTTCTTGAGTAGGAAAAAAAAAGGCATACTGTGACAACATATGTAATACCCTTCATTATTAAAACTTCCATTATTCTCATGTTGCTCACTTATAATTAATGTGTAAGTGATTCTAGAAGCTTAACCCCTAGCCCCTATTTGTAGCTTAGCAACAATCAAGCTAAGTGAAACACTGCTAGAGTATAGACTATGAATCACCATAGGGAAAGCTGCTTGGGAATTACTGAGTTGGGATTGCTCTCTCTGGAGTCTCTTAAGCGTTGTCTCTATGTAATTTAGTTGAAGCAAACTTGCTTTGCTAGCAGGAAATCCTGTATAAAGAAATCTGTGCCCATAAGAAAACAGCCCAATTGTAGACTTTTTACTACAACAAACATGACCATTATTTTTTCAAGAACACACTGAATTCCACTGCTTCTAAGGATTTCTTACTTAGACATAAAAATTAGTGTTAATTGTCCTGTCCAATGCAAATGCAATTGTTTTGTTCTTTCTTAGATTCTCAGCAGAATGAGCAGGTGTATATGGTCACGGGAGCATTCCTATATCTACATATGCAAAGTGAAGTCAGGGATTGCTATAAACTATATGTTTGTTTCCATTACAAATTAGTGTGTTGAACTCTAATCCCCAGTGTGATGGTATTTGGAGATGGGGTCTTTGGGAAGTGATTAGCTCATGAGCGTAGAGACCTCATGAATGGGATTAGTGATCCCAGAGATTTCACTTACTTACCTCTTCTGCCATGTGAGGACACAGTGAAAAGACAACCATCTATAAATCAGAAACTGGGTCCCCACTAGATACTAAATGTGCCAGCACCCCCATGTTCCAGAACTATGAGAAATAAATTTCTGTTGTTTATAAGCTACCCAGTCTATGGTACTTTGTTACCGCAGCCCAAACTAAGACAGGGATGGAGTCCAGGAAGTTCAGGTCTAAATCTCTTGCAATAAAAGACAAAGAAAACAAAGGCAAAAATATGTGGTTTTAATGTGCTAAAACTGTCCAAATAGTCATGAATGTGTACAATACTTTCATGACTATTTGAGACTTTATCAACTCAAATGTTACATTTGACAGCCTGAAGGCTGGTAGAGAACTTTGATCCGAGTGGATACTAAAGCCAAATACCTATAAAGTTACATGAGTCTTATTCTCTTTTATAGTAACTTAATAGCATTTATAAAGTTATACTAAGGTCTTCTGTCAGATATAAAACTGTAGCATCAAGATTATTTTGGTCCTTATCCAATGTTGAAAAAGTAATGTTATGATCATCTCTTGACATTTTTCTAGAGTGCTGCTAAAACATCAGTAATGAAGATGTTCTCCTTTCTAGTCTAGTGTCATTTGATAGTATATTGCCCCCTCTTAATGAGGATCTAAAAACATTTTTTAAAAATAATGAGGATCTATACAGAAGTAGCCTATAATGGAAGAGATTTTAAATATGTGGCTGTGAAGACTTTGTATATGTGCAGATCCAATCATGTAACTAAAACTAATCCTGCATTTAAGTCAACTTTGTTAATTACGAATATGAAGGAAATCTAGAGTAGGTGCAACCAAAGAGGCAAAGCTGTCAATATATTTCTATTGCTGTCCTTTGAAGAGTGTGCTTCATTGCTCTGGATATTTGAATTTACTATGTCAGGTGTAATCATCAAGTGAGAAAGGAGATATCAAGCTCTCAAAACCTAATCAAATTAACCATCAATCAATTACTTAGCTTTCTCTGTCCTAATTACCTACTCATGTCAAACAAGCTTTTCATTACAATTTGACTTCACATGTGGATTGGTTTTCAGAAGAAAAGAGTGTTCTAAACAGCTGATGTGATTATAATATATTCACCATTTTGAAAATTTCATATATATGAAATATACATAACTTTTGTTGTTTCCTAACCTAGGTTATCATTTAAGCTTGATTATCCTATGTCAGGAACATGAACATAATTGCTTCTGAATACAGACTTAACCAAATTCATACTGCCAAATATAATTGTATCTCAATCTTGGTGAGCATTAGATTCATCATGGGAATTTTATTAAGTAAACACTCAGTGGAAACACCTCCAGAGATTCTGATTAATGAGGTCTGAAATGATGCATCTCTACTTTAACTAGAGATTCATTTCTGGCATAATGAAGTGGGTAGATCAACACACCCTTTCTCAAATATCCAAATAATCCCAAAGCATGAAAAAGATAAGGAAATAATAAAAAACTACAGGGGAGAGCAGTGAACTAGAAAACAAAACAAAAGAAAAATATCAATGAAATAAAAAATTTATTTTGTTAAAAATAACAAAACCGATAAACCCTTTGGTTAGGCTGTCCATGAAAATAAAAGATATAAATAACTAAAATCAGTAATAAAAGATAAAACATCACTATTGGATTACAGTTACTAAAAATGTTTCTTTTATCTCTTTTCTTTCTTCCCTTTTCTCTTTCGTTCTTTCTTTCTTTTCTTTCCAGCCCAATTTAAACTGCTGAGACATAGACTAATGTTTCAGAGTCCCAGTGGGATCAGACTGAAGCTCTCCTCTATGAGACTTTTGCCTAAAATCACAGTTTAGCTTGGCTTCCTCCTCTTTCTTGGCTTTCTTTTCCTTTACACATTTTTCCTGGGAGGAGATCCATAATCAATCTCTTGCAATCTAATCCCTGTCTCAGGGGAACCCAACTTACATTCAGCACCTACCATGGGCTGGGCCCTTTGAAAGGACCCTGACAATTCAACAAATGATTAAGACAAAGCCTGGGCTTTCAAAGAATTCATTGTCTGTTGGAGAGACCGGTGCATACATTGCTGACTGCAACATAGCGTGTGAGGTGCTGTAAGAGAGAGAATCTGGATGGTTAAGGGAGGTGTGAAAATAATGTTAAGAGTTGTTTCTCCATTTGAGGGAGACAAGGAAGAGCCATATAGAGGAGGTGATGCTATAAAAGCATTTTTTAACAAACATGCTTGCAAATTTAGAAAATTTAGATGACATGAACATTTTTATAAAATGGCAAAATTACCAGGGCTAACTCAAGAGTAAAAAATACAAATAGTAAATATATTCAGTTGGTAATTGAAAAATTTTCCACAAGAGAAAAAAAAGCTCAAATCAATTTGGCAGCTGAAACTTGATATTTAAAAATGAATGTTATTCTCTCACATGCTATATATTCTTCCCATCTTAATAAATTGCATTATGAATCAGAAGCACGTCCCCCCTCCCCACATGAATGCATACATAAACAGCAACAAATACATGTGGGTATACATATCTGTACACATATCAGTAACAAACTGTCTTTGATTCTTTTTTTTGCTATCATCCCCCAAATTAATCTACTATTCTCATTTTGCTGCAATTTTTTTCAAAATACATGTCAAATTCAGCTACTCCCCACTACATATATGGCTTGCTAATACCAAGATCTTCACTTTTTACTTAAACTCCTAAAAAGAACCTCTTGGGGCACCTGGGTGGCTCAGATACTTAAGCATTTGACTCTTGATTTTGGCTCAGGTCAGATCTCAGGATGTGGGATCAAGCCCCAAGGCCAGCTCCTCGCTCAGCAAGGAGTCTGCTTCTCTCCCTCTCTTTCACTCCACCTGTGCCCCTCTCCCCTCCCCTCTGTCTAAAATAAATAAGTAAATAAATCTAAAAAAAAAAGACCCTCTTAATCATGCCACTATGTCATCCTTCATTCAGTTCTTTTTCAAACACCAGGAATAATATTTTTAAATGTAAATTAGATTACATCATCATTGTTCTTAAAACATGAAAATTGTTTTCCATAATACTTAGAATAGAATCTACTTTGACTTCATATGCCTGGCTTTGGCCTGGAGGCTGATTCCACTTCTGGTTCATTACCTGACACTCTTCTCCTTATCAACAGTGTTTCATCTACATGGGATTTCTTGATACTCTGCCTCAGAAAATTCTCTTCTCTAGATCTTTGCATAGATTGCATCTCACATCAGATCTTTGTTTGAATATCATTTTGCTTGTTTTTGTTTGTTTGTTTGGAAGAGACAGTCTGTCAAAACTGCCTCTACAAGAGCCTCAGTTTATGTCCACTCCAGTTCCTTACTTTTGCTTTTGTTTTCTTCATATAGTCTTATTCACTCCCTGAAATGATATTATTTACTTAGTTGTTTCCCTTTTATTGTCTGTTGTCATTTATCATAAAGGAAGCAACAGGGATATGAATATGTCAACCTTCAGTGATATTCACAAGAAAATCAAAAGCTCCTGGTGCAGAAAAAGCACTCAATAAATTGACATGAATGAATGAATTTTATCATTGAATTGCCCTTGCTTCCCTGCAAATAAACAGTTTGGTCATGATGCAATCAAACTTCGTTACATCACTACCTACATTAGTTAACATATTAGAATATTTGCATCTATATTCAAATGAAAAATTAAAAAAAACAAATTAAAAATTGGCCTATATTTGTTAGTTATCTTAAAAATTGATATTAAGCTTAAACTAGTTTCATAAATAGGAACTGTGAAATTTTTTCTTTTTATAGTCCTGGAATATTTCCAAGAGCACTGAAACTTCCTGTTCTTTAAAAAGTTATTTAGTACTCGTGTATAAAACATTAACTTTTTAACCCTCATTTTTATCTCTTCATTGATAAGAAATGTGTTTAAATTTCAACTTCTTCTTGGGCCAATTTTAGCAAATTTACATTTTACTTGGAAATAATTTATTTTCTCTAGAAGTTTAAATTCTTCATTGTTTCATAGATTCTATAATTTAATTTCTTCTCTGTAGTTATATACCCAAACTCATTCTTAAACCTTTATAGATTTCTTATTTTTTAATCAGTCATTGTATAAATTCTGTTCTTTTGTTTCTAAGAACCAATTTCAGAATTTATCTATTCTTTGATTTTTCATGTGTGCTTTCTAATTCTCCTATAATTTTGATTCACATTATAATTTCCCTAAATTGATTTTTTAAGATTTTATTAATTTATTTGAGAGAGAATGTGCACACATGAGTGGGGGAGGGGCAGAAGAGGAGAGAGAGGGACCATCAGATTCTGTGCTCAGCCTGGACCCCACACCAGGACTTGATCTAATGGCCCTGATATCCTGACCTGAGCTGAAATCAAGAGTCAAGGCATCTCTCACTAAATCTTTAAAATGAGTAATTTAGTCCTTGAATAACAATGTTTTTCTTTAGCAGTGGAAGCATTTAAACTATTTATATTCTTCAGAATAATGTTGTAGCTTTGTCATATATTTTGTATAAAGTGCTACACTTTTTAACCCTTCAGATAGTTTAAAATTTTTATTTTGTTTTCATTCTTGTTCCAGAGAATATTTATAAAAATATTTCTCAATTTGCAATCAGCTAAGACTTTCGTATTTCATTTACTATCTATATGAAACATTTCTTTCTTGTCAGAATGTTATTGGGAATTTTGGAGTTTAGGAGCACTTGACTAGGAGTCCAAAGACCTGACTAATATCTAACTGAAAATTCAGACTTGTGCAAAGAGCTTAACTTATCCAAGAATGGTTTTCTCATATTTACATGAAATGGTTGAACTAGATGACATTGAAGTTTCTAATTATGTTTTATCCTCTGTCCCCACCTACACATAGCCTGTAAACTGTATTTTATTAAACATTTGACCTTTCAAATGATAGGAAATAATACCTTTTACATCTTAGAATATATTGTTATAAATTAAAAACAATAGTAGCTTACAATCATTTTTTAAAGACGGTAGTCAAAAGAATTTAAGGTATCATCAAAAACAAAATAAAAAATATTCCACAATAAATATGCCTAATATTTCACTGATAATTTGTAGAGATTTTGGAAAAAGCCCATGAGCCTCAGGGACCTCTTATATATTCTATTAAAAACTTCAGCATATTTTTCCTTTAGAGATATATTGTAATGATTTCCCTACTGCTCAGAAATATTGTAGGTAGTTTTATTTTCCTTAATGGTTCAAATAATAATTGCCAGACATCTCTCTTCAAAGAAAGTCTGATGTTTTGTGATTCATACTTTCACTCTAGGGATTCTAATAGACCTTTTACTTCTAATCTTTATTGTTCAAATAACAGTAATCTCATTTTGTCCGCTAACAGGTATATTAGTATACAAATAGGCTATAACTTAAAGGCATAGTTTTATAATATTTAGAAACATTTCAAGTGTCTGTTATTATTTTAGAAGTATTTTGCAAGCTTTCTTTCCCTATGTTTGACTTTATTATCATTCACTAATTTCCTTTCTGAAAACTTATATTTGGATTCCAATCCAATGATTTCCCTCTGGCTTATTCTTCTGCTGCAAGCCTCATAGGCAATTAACTTTCCTTGCATGATTGCCTGCTTGGCCTCCCCTACCAGCATTGGGAAGCATCAGGAGAGCAATTTTTGTGTGAATATTTTTTCAACTTACTCAAATTTCTCCTTCCTGATGATTGCAGTCAAGAATTGCCACTCATTTCTGAAAGATTGATCTCCTCACCTTTTCAATCTCTAGTTAACTAGCTGGGATAGAAATTCTGTTTCCCTCCAGGGTAAATTTTTTATTAGAAGAAATTTTATGTAGTTTTGACATTATCAATGGTTTTTAGAACTTTGTAGTTGTTTCTAGGATAGTTGTTAACCAACTGATAATATGTCAGAGTGGTCATACTTCAGGAACAGGTAATACCAGGTATTCAAGGCCAAGTGAGGTTAAAAGAAGAAAGAACTATGGAAAGGAATTTTTAACTAGTGAACTGTGGCCTATAATTCTGCTCAATATAAATTATTAAAAAACCTGAAATTCTCTTCAATGAAGCATACACAATTTAAAATCTGAAGGACTAGTTTTCCAGAACATAGGTGGGACTTCCTTACAAAAACTAGGAGGTAGTACTTCGTTGAAAGTCTTGAGGCTCTTGCATTGTCTGTGTATAAACTTCTATTAAACATATTCCAACATAAAGGATGTGACATATGTGTGTCAACAACACTAAGATTATTTTGACAGTGCATGAAGTACCTTCAGTAAGGCAACAATACTCCAAACAATATTATTTAACATTTCTGATATCAATGTTAATTAGCAAGAAGATGTTAGAAGCAATACTTTCATTGATGAAATGGTGATGTTCAAAAAAAGTGTTTGATTAGGAAGATAGTACAAGTCTCATTTTCTTAATATTGGGTTTAAGAATTTGGCAAGCAGGGCATGTAGATCTTCTTTCTATAACCTTGTTGGTCCTGGGGCTAGATTGTTTTAATGATTCCAGTTTTTTACCTTTTCCTATATCTCTATCTTTTATGATCTGACTTTTCTGTTTCTGTAACTAAAGAAGAGTATATTTCTCTATCCCTTTATTACTGATTTGGCCATGCCTTACCTTAGCCAGTAGTGTGAGCCACATAACTTAAAGGCTTAAAAAAGCACTTGTGCAGGTAGACTTGCCCATTCTACCTTTCTTATTTTCATAAGATGAGCTAACCCAGGTAATTGCTTCTCTAATATATTGGGCTCCAGACCAAATTATATCTTAGCAAAGAGGCAAGTCCAGCCACAGCTTAAAGCAGATCCCTTAACCAGTCAAGTCCCTCACCTTCACCTGCCAATATAAAAACACTTGAGCTAAATATATATTTTTTGGTTTTTTATGCCATTCAGACTTTGTGTCTTTTAATAGTGTTATTGTAGTAACTGCAAACTAAGACATTCATTCCTGTATCCAAATTCACAGAGAACATATACTTGACCTCACTATAAGGTTGGCTAATTTTGTTCTGAAGAATTTATGAGTCCAACTTGGACTTAAGTCTTCATAAAAATTTCCAGTGAAAATATTGAAGGAAGAGAGCTACTGAATAGGCCATAAGACTGTTTTGTGCTTTCCTGCTATTAAATCTTTATACATTAGGCAATATTTGCCTTCTTTGATATCTAACACTTGGTACTAAGGATATTATGGAAAATAAATACATTCCTACCTCCTTTTAAACTCCAGAGACTGAATACTTATCAAGTGATCACTGACATTTGCCGAATGGGCAAAAGGACCCATTTCCAACAGTGGAGAAGAACAGTAATGATTTTAAAAACTATAGACCTTTTATCAGGGAAAATTCATGTCTTCTTCATGGGAAGATGTCCTATTGTCACACAGATAGAGTCTTCCAGCACCCATAACACAAGGATCCTACCTATAGGGAGGAGATGTCTTTTTTTTTTTTTTTTTGGTTACTCCCTTCCTCAAGTTAAAGAGTATTTTCCAAATTGGCAGCTAGCAAGCTAGCAGTCTTAAAGTGGGATTGTATTTTCAACATAAGCTACAGCCAGAGATGTTTGAATGTTTTACACTGTCTTAATTTATGATTCGGGGATTTTTACAATTTGTAGTAAGTTTTGTCAACCTCTTTCATATATATAATGTTTTCTTCTCTTCTGGAATTCATTCTGCATTTGTTTATGCTCACTTCTTCTTTGCTCACATGCCGAATTTATATCACTTGCCATTTTCAACCCTTGGAACCATAATTCAAGTTAGAAATTACTACCCAGAGATGTCATCAGTCATTCAATCTATGCTTTAAATCCTCTAATTTCCAAAACTCAATTAACTTTAATTCATCTGATTTCTAAGATAAATGCCATATAGCTACCTCAAAAAGAAAAAGGAAAATTCTTTAAAAATAATTGCACAGTTAAAAGAACTTACTAAGCATAAATCTACCCTAAAAATACAAAACAAATAAGTTTACTTGTGATAGGGGAAAAAAGTTTGCTGGCCTTGACTTGGATGTTGCTTGATTTGAAGGACAGTAAAAATCAACAAATTTTAAGATTATATCCACAAATTCTGAAGCTGAGAGGAACCAAAGCTTACTAGGAAGACCAAAGAGCCACAAATTCTAATTTAAGGAAAAAGAGTGTGTATATGGAGGAAAAATTAGGATCTTTCCATTACATCTATATTATTTGGAATATAATAAATCTATTAGCATTTAAATATTGAACACTAATCTGAAGGCTGACATCATGAAATTATCAAATTAATGAACATCTATTTCATTTTGAATTGCAGAAAATAAAGACTAGAGTAAAATTACTGTCTTGAAAATCACAATATGACTTTCTAACTTGGTAATGACTCACCGATCAAGTTATTCCTACTAAAGAATTAGGTATTTTGTCCTGTATCTAATCAATTTATCTATAAATGTGTGTGTTTATAAATATTTTGCTCTTTGTAAATAAAGATCTTGGTTATCTCAAACGTGTTAGGTAAATGTAGATACACTTGGTTACAAAGTTGGCATTTGCAACCATAAAGATTATGACATGTTGAATTTGAAGAAAGGTATTTTAGAAGTGCAGATGTCACCAGAAAAAAAATCCAACTGGCCAGCTTTTGGGAAGTATCCCTGCACAACATCGCCTAGATAAATTCACCATGGTCTGGGGCTAACTTTAGTTGTGAAGGTCAAGACACACAAATTTGTCCAATCAGGGAATGACTGAACTATAGTGAATTGACTTTGACAATGATATTACTTAAAATTTATTGTCAATATTCTAGATTTTGCATAGTGTGTCAAATATTTATTCAACTAGTAAATAAATAATAAAAAGGGTCAATGTTGAGAATGTGGGATTAGACTCTGAGACAATGAAGTAGAATTGCTGGATAACATTTCTTGAGAACACTTCTTTTTTTTTTTTTTTTTTTTGAGAACACTTCTTAAAAGACTGAAGGTTTTTTGTTTTTTTTTTCTCCCTGAAATTCAATTTATACCATGAAAAAAAGAACTCCTGCAACTAGTCATGAATGAAAGGAGAAAGGACCTTTCCTATGTATGGACGATTCACAATGACCAAGACAATTTGCCTGTGGCCTTAATTCAAAGAGCAGAGAATTTAGCTCTATTTTATTTAAATCACCAATATTTTGGATTTTCTTTTTCATTCAACCCATCATTAATCCTAAATGATACATTCTTTAATTATCAAATAATGTATATGCATTTGCATAACTTTGGTTTGATTCTTATTTTGGAATAACTAATAGAAAACAATGTTGACAATTCAGGCAACAATTTGATATCTAAATTCCCTAAAAAGTAAGGCAGAAATAACTAAAGGAGAAAAATAACTTTTTCTTTTCTTCCAGGTCATTTACTACAGAACATAGTTTTGATCACCAAAACAACACATTCTCACCAGTAATAATAACTTTTGTACAGGTAGGACAATTTGTAGGCTGCTCTTGATTCCCAAGGCCTTTTATGTGACTCCATCTTTCTCTATGATCTATGACAGAACTTGATGATTGAGTCATATGCCCTCAGTTTATATACATAGCACAACCTGACATATGCACATCTATGCGCATATACAGACATACATCCACTCCATGTACACACACACACACACACACACACAAACAGGACTATTTATAGTACTTGCAAATTTGCCAGATAATTGTAAGATAACTTTATATAAAAACTTAAAGACATTAAGAGTTCACTAGGCACTGAGCTTCTACAATTAGAGGAATTTGAATATTGCCAAAAGTTTAGGTGAAATTTGGGTAAACAGAAAGAAAAGAAATTGATAATAAAAATATTATAAAGAAGTAAAATGATGAAAGAGAGTGAATATTTTGTTTGAGTATGAAAAACCACTGATTTATTTGGCTGAGTATAAATGTACTGAATATGGCTAGAATTCTGAATGTATGATTTCTCTAGAAGTCATGTACTACCATTTCAGTATTCTGAGAGCTATCTTTAAAATTAACCAACATTTTCTAGGGTATATTTAGCAGATTAGAGGTTCTTGTAAGAGTCACTGTACAAAAAAAAAATGGATTCAATGATCAAATAAATTTTGCCTGTCGAATGACTTTTGCTCTTTACAAAGTACTTAGTTTTTTGATTTTGAGCTCTTCATTTGTAAGCTTTGACCATTATGGATCTAGGGGCTATTATAATATTCCACATCCAAAGCATGTCCCAAACTAAGCCTGCTGTATGCTTCCTTTTTTATTCTTTTAATTGAAAAAAAAAAAGTAAGATGGAGCACTCTCTCTCTCAATCTCTCTCTCTGTCTCTCTCTCTCTCTCTCTCTCTCTCTCTCTCTCAGTAAAAGCCCTGAGATCCTGAGATACTAGTTTGGAAATGTTAGTAGAATATTCCATTACATAGAGAAAAAGCCAGTCTAAAGGAGAGAGAGTAAAGAATAAAATAAAACTGATAGGAGCAGAAATAAGATATGGAAAGAACGTGACAATATCCCTCTCCTTGGTTCCATGCCTGCTTTGAACTACCGCTTACTTTTGCCATGCATTTCTGTGGTTTGGAATCCATAAATTGTCTTCCCCCCACTAAACTTATTCCACCTGGAGTTCCCTCGCTTACAACCAAAATAAAGCTGATTAATTCAAACTATAGGCTGCTCTCATCTGTTGAAGATGAGTAAAGCATATTAGCATATACAAAATTCTAAATTGACTGCTTAGGCTGTTTAATTTAACACAACATTTCTCCAAAATTGTGAAAAAGGAAAACTATTTTGTTTGTTAGAATGATGGCTCCAAATTCATATATACTCTTCTTTCTGTGGGGAGATAAACTACACCAAAGATGACCTTTGGGAGCTCTTTTTGTCCCTCTATTCTTAGAAGGGATGAAAAATATACTTCATCCTGAATACCAATTCTGATGGATTGGGAGTGGCTACCTAGAATGTTGTATTGATGCAGAATGCAGGTTAGAGAAAAAAGAGTCATTCCATTAGCAGCAGACCTGGCATGGGGATTGTCACGTAAAAACAACAACAAAACAACAACAACAAAAAAAAAACCCAAAAAACTAATGGTGCAGGTAACACAAATTTCCCCTTTTTAACAAGTAAACTAGCTCCATATGCTGACCCTTTTCCCCTCAGGCATGAAAAAAACGAATCTAAGAGAAAGAAAGTAGAGTTGGCTCAAGATACATCTGCAATGCTCTTTTTTATTATTATTATTTTTTAGGAATGACCTTGGGTTCTGTTTCACCTTCTAAATTGAGGGAACTCTTTCATGTGGAAACAGGCTAAAGTTCCTTGTATTCTACCAACAGAACAGATCCATGAAAGACAGAGGAAAGGCTAAGGAAAAGACCTCCCAAATGACACTGAATAAAAAGCAACAGCATTTAACAATCTTTTTTTTTCTTCTTCCAGAACTGTATATAGCACTGTCTCTTGAACTCATATAAGTTCTCCTTTGCTGAGGACATTCAGTGAGGTATTGAATCTGATCCCTTGCAAGGACTTTCTATTGTCCAAACCAAAGGACAAGGAAGTCTGGTACTGTAGTCTATAAAGGTCAGCCGCTAGGACACAGAGATGGTGTTAGGAGTGGATCTGGAGGAGTAAATGGACAATATCCAGCACAGACGTTAATGGCCATTAGTGCAACAGGAAATGTGAAAGAATAGGAAAAATGTATTAACACTTTTCTCTCTGAGTCAACAAAATGGAACCTAGAAAGGTTGTAGGCATAAAATTAGAACTCCCTTCTTTATGAATGTGAAGAGTTCATGTGACCAGATTTCAGAAATACAGCAGTAGGCAAAGCATCACTGTCAGAATGTAGGGTTGAACCAGGAAGAATAGAACTTAAAAATTGATTAAGAATTAAAGAGAAATATATGGTAGCAAGAACTTAGTTTAGGCAGCAGTTTACATAATTCTAAAGAGATACAGGCAGAAAACAAGAAGTTTATTTTTGCTTTGTTTTGTCCCATTGTTTATTTTACATTAATGGCCACTGTTATAAGTAATTTGCAAATGTTAACTTATTTTAATTCATTTAACCCTATTACATGGGCACTATGCTTTATTTTAGGACAGAAGTAAATCCAGTGCAAGAGCAATTCATGAGCTTAGAAAAAAGACAAGCAAGTGATCACTCTTCACTGACAAAATCCCATTCTCTCTAATAAGGGGGACAGACCACCACAGGTAGAAGGACACTGTCTCCATCTTACAAATGGCTGTGAAGACAGTGAGATGTCAAATATTTTCTTTACAATATTCACATGATAACAAAGCTTAGACAAGCTATATTTTCATTAATTTACTATTGCTGTCCTTTCCTTCCATGACCTCTCCCATCCCATCTCTTTTTCCAAAACAAAAATTGAGTTAACCAAAGAAGTAGAGTAGCCAAGTTCCATTGGGCCCTTGAGAATGCTAGTTATTGATGACTCCCCAAGTCTACACAAGTCAGCTTTTCTGCAGTTCTACTATCAGTGGCTATCTGTTTCAGGGGTAGTCTTTAAGAATAACTCCTCCATGCATTTTTTTCATATTACTGCTATCACCTAAATGATATCCCTATCTCCTATCTCCTATTCTCTCCCTATCTCCATTCTGTTAAAAGTCTAGTTTTGAGAGACAACAAAAGTCCTATGTGCTCCATGAAAACTATTTTTCCTCATCACCCTTAGCCATAAGTAACATAAGTAACATTCTGCCTATTGGGATGTTTCTCCAATTGTGGTCTGCAGACCAATCATTACAATCCCTTGGAGATTTAACTAGCCTCAGCAGTCCGACAACAAAAAGAAATAAAAGGCATTCAAATTGGCAAAGAAGAAGTCAAACTCTCCCTCTTCGCAGATGACATGATACTGTACGTAGAAAACCCAAAAGAGTCCACCCCAAGATTGCTAGAACTCATACAGCAATTTGGCAGTGTGGCAGGATACAAAATCAATGCCCAGAAGTCAGTGGCATTTCTATACACTAACAACGAGACTGAAGAAAGAGAAAATAAAGAGTCAATTCCACTTACAATTGCACCCAAAAGCATAAGATACCTAGGAATAAACCTAACCAAAGAGGTAAAGGATCTATACCCTAAAAACTATAGAACACTTCTGAAAGAAATTGAGGAAGACACAAAGAGATGGAAAAATATTCCATGCTTATGGATTGGCAGAATTAATATTATGAAAATGTCAATGTTACCCAGGGCAATTTACACGTTTAATGCAATCCCTATCAAAATACCATGGACTTTCTTCAGAGAGTAAGAACAAATTATTTTAAGATTTGTGTGGAATCAGAAAAGACCCCGAATAGCCAGGGGAATTTTAAAAAAGAAAACCATAGCTGGGGGCATCACAATGCCAGATTTCAGGTTGTACTACAAAGCTGTGGCCATCAAGACAGTATGGAACTGGCACAAAAACAGACACATAGATCAATGGAACAGAATAGTGAATCCAGAAGTGGACCCTCAACTTTATGGTCAACTAATATTTAACAAAGCAGGAAAGACTATCCACTAGAAAAAGGACAGTCTCTTTAATAAATGGTGCTGGGAAAATTGGACATCCACATGCAGAAGAATGAAACTAGACCATTCTCTTACACCAGACAGAAAGATAAACTCAAAATGGATGAAAAATCTAAATATGAGACAAGATTCCATCAAAATCCTAGAGGAGAACACAGGTAACACCCTTTTTGAACTTGGCCACAACTTCTTGCAAGATACATCCATGAAGGCAAGAGAAACAAAAGCAAAAATGAATTATTGAGACTTAGTCAAGATAAGAAGCTTCTGCACAGCAAAAGAAAGTCAACAAAACTAAAAGACAACTTACAGAATGGGAGAAGATATTTGCAAATGACCTATCAGATAAAGGGCTAGTATCCAAGATCTGTAAAGAACTTACTAAACTCAACAGCAAAGAAACAAACAATACAACCATGAAATGGGCAAAAGACATGAGCAGAAATTTCACAGAGGAGACACAGACATGGCCAACAAACACATGAGAAAATACTCTGCATCACTGGCCATCAGGGAACTACAAATCAAAACCACAATGAGATACCACCTCACACCAGTGAGAATGGTGAAAATTAACAAGGCAGGAAACAACAAATGTTGGAGAGGATGTGGAGAAAGGGGAACCCTCTTACACTGTTGGTGGGAATGTGAACTAGTACAGCCTTTCTGAAAAACTGTGTGGAGGTTCCTCAAAGAGTTAAAAATAGATCTGCCCTACGACCCAGCAATTGCACTGCTGGGAATTTACCCCAAAGATACAGCTGCAGTGAAATGCCGGGACAACTGCACCCCGATGTTTATAGCAGCAATGTCCACAATAGCCAAACTGTGGAAGGAGCCTTGGTGTCCATTGAAAGATGAATGGATAAAGAAGATGTGGTCTATGTATACAATGGAATATTACTCAGCCATTAGAATCGACAAATACCCACCATTTGCTTCGACATGGATGGAACTGGAGTGTATTATGCTGAGTCATCGGAAAAGTCAATCGGAAAAGGACAAACATTATATGGTCTCATTCATTTGGGGAATATAAAAATTAGTGAAAGGGAATAAAGGGAAAGGAGAGAAAATGAGTGAAAATATCAGTGAGGGTGACAAAACATGAGAGACATCTAACTCTGGGAAATGAACAAGGGGTAGTGGAAGGGGAGGTGGGGGGAGGTTGGGGTGACTAGGTGATGGGCACTGAGGGGGGCATTTGGCGGGATGAGCACTGGGTGTTATGCTTAATGTTGGCAAATTGACCTCCAATAAAAAAAAATTAAAAAAACAATCCCTTGGAGATTTAACTAATATTGCAAATTCTAGGTCCATCTTAGAAGAAGGGGAATACAAATATTCATAATGTCCAAGATCCCAGAAATCCTGATACTCAAAGTTTAAGAAACACTGCTCATTCTAAATTAGCACAAAACTTTTCTTTCCTGTGGGACTCATCAGTTTCTGTCACGTGTTGAAGTTACTTTGTGTCCACTATTATATTGTCAGTACTTCACACCCATGGGCCATGCCTTCATATTTGTATCCTTAATAATATCTGGCATGTTGCTCTTTATTAGATAGGTGTTTAAGAAATATTTGTTTTATTTTCATGATTATCCAAGAAGGAGTTTCATTTCAGAAATAATTGCATTATTCTAATCAACAATTTATAATAACATTTATTTTTAATGGATAGATGTCTAGATAGGCATTGACAGATACAGATACACTATGTTTTGTGTATATTTACAGTTGTACTTCCTTATCGGCATTAATAATTAAGCATGGGGTTTAAAAGTCTCTATTCAGATACTTCTACAACTAGACTCAGCAAACTCTAGTGATAAAAAGTAAAAATAAAAGATTCAAGAAAAGTCCAAGATATCCCATGAGCTAAAGAGAGATGCAGCTCAGTGACAGGAAAAGCTCCAAGGAATATGTTCCCAATCTTTAATCCCATGCTTCTTCTCAGATCCTTTAAAGAAGTACCGAAGCAGGTTGTCTTCCTCCTTTTGAAATTATATCTACTTCAGGCAAAGATAGCCTCAAAGGGACCAATTACAGTGAAACCAGGGTGGTTATTTCCTTTTCAATTCCCTTGGCTCAGTAAAGTTAGCTCCCCTTTCTCAGGCCTTCCAGAGGTCCTTCTTAGGACTAAAAACCTAGTCGGGCCAAACAACTTTCTTCCTTATAATTCCCTCAGTACCTCACTCAGTAGTCCCTGTACCACAGCCAGGACCTTTAATAAATTGTGTTAGTAAAGTTGATGATAAAATAATCATCTCCTTGTTTGTACTCCATAATGTTCAAGTTCATTTCATGGACGGTTTAGCAATGTATCTCAAGCAGAGAAGATTAAACTCTGAATTTTCAGAAAGGTTAATATCTGTCTAGTTATCTAGAAAGTTTCACATGAAGATCAATTAATCTATTTTTTTCTTTCAAACTAGGCTTTCCTGTCTTTGGGGAGGCTGAGTATCTTAAAAGTCAGTCAGAAAGGTTTTTATTAAATAGCTCTACAGTCTAGCAACTTTCACTCTGAAAACCTTAGCCAGACATATTACTACAGAAGAGACCTCAGGCAATTAAATCAAAGAAACCCAGGACACACACCCATTATCCATGTTTCAACAGCTCTCTTTGTGACACGTACAACTCAGGTGAAACTCTCTTTTGTAATTCTTCTTAAATTTGACATGGTTCTATGAAGTCCGTTACAGAGCAATTAAAAAGAGAATCCAATCATACAATTCAACTCTATCTTAAAGTTGCAGCTTGTTCAGCTAAGACAGGTGAGACTTTTAAATAAGGAAAGAAAAAAGGCTTATAGAATGTATTTTCTATACCATTTTTCATTAACTCTGAATTTGTGTACACTGTAGAATAACATTCAGATACCTATAATACCATATTACATTTTTTGCTATACAGTCTTATTGCTACAAGTTCAATGTGCCAGTTACTTAAATGTTAAGATTAAAGGAAATTTAAATTATACTTAGATACATATATTTTAAAATCATAGCTATTCTCAGGTAATGCAAAATATGATTGGTTCCCATTCCAATTAGTCTAACAGGAGGTGGGCAAAGTTCTATGTTAATGAATCACGACACTAGACTTTTGATTTCTTTGGGGGCTAGAAATATACTAAGAAAAAGAAAACCTATTATTTGTTATATTATCGATCTTACAAAGAGAACTGGATGCGGTGAGGACAGTGCTCTTGAATTGTAGCCTTTGCTTTACTGTTACTGATCACAAGCATAAAACTCTGGGTGACACGGGGAATGACAACAGATGGGGAAAGGGGACTATTTTGAGTGTGCATTATGTGCCAGAAACTTGATAAATGTTGTCGATTAACATCACCAGTAACCTCCCAATTACTTCCCCATCATAGAAATTTCTGCATGTGGATCAAGTCAGTAAACCTCAACAGTTCTGCTCCTTGTTGTCAGCTATAAAATGAAGTAAGTGTTTGCACAGTTGATCATTAAAGCATTTAAAAATGTCTTAATTCTTCCCTATATCTATGGACTCCTAAACAAGAGAAAAATGGAACACAGAAGGACAAATAATCCTGAAGTTTGGGTTATTTAGGAGGCATTTGCTAGTCTTAGAAAAACAAGGAAAGCCTGACAAAGAAAGGGGAACAAGGCTATATGTGGAACCAGAACCATGCCTTATTTCTATGTAAGGACAGAACTGATAAAAGGCTGGACTCTTAGCAAAAGGATATACTAGGAAAAAGGAGAAAGTTTATCTGATTGATTTAGGCTCCACAAAGAAAAAAGAGTCTCCCATAGGAATTCACAACAAAAGTCTATCCTGTTGTATGTGAGTATTGAATTGTCACTATCTGTGTTGTTCAGACACTCCAATGCTGAGAAGTTGCCATAAAAAGCCATCCCAGGCTGGTAACAGCCTTGTCAAGACACCAACTAAAATATCCTCTGCAAGAACACATCCTCATCTTAAACCTCACAGAATTCTCTCAGATAACGCCCTGTGTACATGAACTTATAAACTCTAATTTTACAATATGTATCAGGAAGTTAGTCAATATTAGACACAGTTTTCAGGAAAAACAAACTGCAGAACTCCACTTACAACTCCAGGTTAAGACAAGAAGGCAATGACGAGTTCAAACTGTTACACAGATGTTGGGTGGGGGAAAGGAGAGGAAACTAAAAAGATTAATTAACATTAAGCATTGCTAAATAAAAGTATAGGTATTAATATTTAACATTAACTTCAAAAATAATAAAATGCATAAACTTCAATTCAGTGCAAAGGGTGCTGGGCAACAAGAATCAAAATAAAACAATCCACTTTTAGATACATTCTAAAAACAAGTATGTTCTCCAGAAATATCAAATTATATGTTGAAGAAGTCATCTAGATAGCATAAAATAGGATACGTATAAATCTATCAGTAATAATAAAAAATATAAATTTATTCACTTTTTAATACCGTTACTGGAAGATTTATTTCCAAAGAGTAGCCTTCATACTGCATAGCTTTTAGTACTTCTCTTAGGATTTGTGGCATATTGCAGATATCAGATTGAGAACCAGCCCCAGTGTAGTATGTATTTAATGCTGAACAATATAGTCATGTTTTCCTTTCTGATTAAACTCTCAAGGAAGAGAAAAGTGTTTTTGGTAACAAGAAAGTATTTATTAGTACCTAATTAATCTTGTTCATATGCTTCCCCAGAGTGTCATAGTCACAGTAACAAGAGTGTTACTGGTAAGAGTAAGAGTAACGTGTGTGATATGGACCCAGCATCCACCATCATACTTTCAAACAAAATCCTAGAAAATGCTTATCAGTGTTCCACTGTTTCTAGATGTAAGCTCTCACTGGTTTTCTTTGGCACTAAGTGACTTGCTTTTGTTATTACTTGCATTCTGGCTGTGTCCCTAAGAGAAGAACCATCTCAACGGTTGAATTTTTAAAAATTCTAGCTGTTCTTTCATCTTTTATGCCTAGAAACCTATTTCTTCAGATGTAGCTTCTTGGGCAAAGATCAGCTGAGCCATATAGGAGGAAATAAAAATATAAGATTATTAACAGACATTCCCCCATGGGACGTATGCAGTAGCTTCTGGTACTCCATTAGCTTAAAATTTTTATCAAAGCTTTGACTTCTTGGAAAGAGAAAAGTTGCATTTAGTTACTTGATTTTGGAAACTATGGTTGACATGGGACCTTATATAACCTCCATGCCTTTGAATTGCCTATGGTCCTTCTTGACTCAAATAAAAGGAAATAAAATTGCAAAAAAATCAAGGGCATCTGGAGGGCTCAGTAGGTTAAGTGCCTGCCTTCAGCTCAGGTCATGATCCCGGGATCTTGGGATCAAGCCCCATATCGGGCTCCTTGCTCATCAGGAAGCCTAGCTTCTCCCTCTCCTGCTCCCCCTGCCTCTCTCTCCTCTCTAATAACTAAATAAAAGAAAAAAATAATCAAACACATGATTTTTCCATTGTTTGAGATAGAACTTTAGTCCAGAACCTTTCATACTGTTTGAAAATAATTTTTCATTTGTGAGAAGTATGTGCATTGTTTCCAGTCTTGCCCTCCTCAAACATGCCTGCTGTAAGATCATGCCCCAAGGTTGTACTTTAATAAAGAGTAAAGTTGTTTTTTAAAATAAAAAAAAAATTTGGGCTTTTTTTTACTTCTGCCTTACAATCTGTTTTCAAATTTAATTTTCAAGTGAAGACCCATACTGCTGAAATAAGATAAAGGCACAATATGTAGTGAATTTATAAGATGGCATGAAACTCATTCAAATATGCACAAGCTGACATTTTCATTCAAGATGTTAATGTAAAAATTTCTGAATGGATCACCTGCTTAAAACATCATCTTTAAAATAGTAAGAAATAAATCACTATTATCTTAAGCTTATCTTCTCCAAGAATTTTATTTAAATGGCCACAGCTCCATCTCCACTGGAGGAAGGTATACTGTTGTAACCATATCAAATTTTAAACAGTCATGCTGTTGAAGAGTTGTCCACTCAATCCATCTCATTCCTAAGTTCCTCACATAAGTGAGTAGGTTCTGGTTAATAAAGTTCACTGTTGTGTGAAAGTTCACAGAGCAAGGATGGTGTATGACTGGCCACCTTTTTGGCCAATAGCATGAGTTGGTATCAGTTTGGCCTTCTCTTTCTTTGTGTCTTTAAGATAAGTCTACATGACCTGTTTCAACATAGCAGTGAGGTACTTCCTTCTGCCTTCCTCCCACAGGTTCACGTTAATAAACTGCATTGCCAGGTTATATACTAGTCTTAAGTGGATGCTGTGATTCACCCGGGCTCCTATTTGGGCAAGTTACCTGGTGATATTCCGGATGATTTCCTCTCAGAATCTGTCTCCTCCCTTTTCAGGAAGTGGCTGCCCAGTTGGCATTGTCTGTAGTTCATGATCATGGTCCTCCTGCAGGGAACCTGGCATGGTTATTCGTGATGCAATACCTCCAACTCTTCGTGGAAACTATAGTTGGAGCAGTTGTAGAGGAAGCCAACCACCAGCAAGTCTGTGATGAGTTCCCCCTAAAGGCCTGAACCATTGGTGACCTTAGACTCCACGGGGCAGGCAGCCTTGCAGGACTCTGTCTTACTTCTGGCTTTGCAAGTGTCCCAAGTTAGCACCTCCAATGGGGATAAAATTTTAAAAGGTCCCTCTGTCCATAATTTTTTAGATGTCATACTTTTGCTGGTTGATCCAGCTATTACGTTTCTTGGACATTCCTGACTCAATTCCCCACTCACCAACCATGGCAGGAAGATGAGAGGTGGGCAGGAGAGAATGTGGTGCTGGGTGCCAGGTAAGGCAAACTGTAAGCAAAGTCCCTGAGGCACCAAGAATATAAATTTATTAAATTCAACAGTTAAAGTTAAAAAGAAGTTATTTGATTAGATAAAATACAACCTATTTGCAACTTAAAATCCACATATTTAAGACATAAGACCACAGAAAGTTTGTGAACTAATAAAAAAATGAAGTTAATATCATAGCCTAAAAATGGATTAGGAAAAAATATACATAATTATAAAAAGCAATGAATAAATCCACAACTACAAGAAAGTACAGCTTAACACAACTCTCATAATGGGGAAGTAGATCAATGGGAAAAAATTTAAAGAATAAAGATCTGAACAATCTGATTACAAATTAATAATGAGCACATTTAACCCTGCAGTCAACAATTAGAAAATACGGTTTCAAGCATTTGCAGAAAAAACAGTGATACTGTCATTTATTTAACTCAAAAGGAAAACTAATCACATTTGAAAGGAACAATGTTTTGTCAGTTTACCATTAGTTAGAAATCAATATCCAAAAGATAAACAAGGAATGATAAAATAAATTTAAATTTTAAAAGTATATTTCTGAATAAGTGTGATGAAATAATAGAATTCCAGAAATACTTAACACTAAATGTAGTGAAAACTAATTATACCCTTAAAATGCTAATGGAAAATAAGCCGTATAAAGATGAGAATAAAAAGCTGTATAAATATAAGCTTTATAAATATAAAATAAGAAATTAATAACAGAAAACAAAAATGCAATACAGAAGATCCTCAAATACAAATATGGGTTTATTTTTTTTATTTTCGTATTTTATTTACTTATTTGAGAGAGAGAAAGAAAGCACAAGCAGGGGGAAGGACAGAGGCAGAGGCAGATTCCCTGCTCAGGGACTCAATCCCAGGACCTTGAGATCATGACCTGAACGATGGGCTTAACCAACTGAGCTACCCAGGTGCCCAAATATTTTTTTTTTGATTTTATAAAAGAAAAACAAGTGAACTAGACAAGCCACTCACAAGACTGATCGAGGAAAACAAAATAAGTTCCAAATAAGCAATATTAAGAATTAAAAAGGGGAAGGAGTGCCTGGCTGGCTCAGTCCTGGGAGCATGCAACTCTTGATCTCAAGGTCACAAGATCAAGCCCCACACTGGGTGTAGAGCTTACTTAAAATAATTAATAATAATAATAATAATAATAATAATAAACTTTAAGAATTAAAAGAGGAATATAATAGTGATTTTTTTAAAAAAAGATATATAAAAAATATATTTTGAATAATTGAGCTTGAAAATTTAGAGAGAATAATCAGTAAATGAAAAAAATATAGCTTACCAAAATTAACTCAGTAAGGAATAGAAAACATTAATTGACTATAAAGTTTAACAAGATTGAGTCAATCCTTGAAAAAGGACAAATAAAAGAAGGAAGGGAGCTAGTAAGCAGGGAGGAAGAAAGGAAAGGAAGGAAGAGGGAGAAAGAGTCAAAGAAAATAATACACCAGGTATAGATGGGGAAAGAAATAATACCTCGCATATAAATTATTCGAGGTATTTGAAATAGAGAAAATGCTTTCTAGTCAATGTGTGAAGCAGTATAAACTTATGTGGTGAAAACTGATAATAAAACAATTATCAGTTCCTGCCATATGTTTTTAGCAGGAATCTTGGCCAATCAGCTAGAGATTATATTTCCCATCATTCCTTAAAGTTAGATATGGCCATAAAAAGAAAAGGATTATTTCACTAGGTTCAGAAAAAAGTACTTGACTGAAATTATACATTCAATATTAAAATTAAAAATACATATAAATAACTTCTCAGCAATCAAAGGACACAGCAAATTTTCTTAGGCTAATAAAGTGTGTCTATCAAAAGCCTACGGCAACAACATAATGGATATTAAAATGTTAGAAATATTAGCTTGAAGAGTTTGAATAAAACAAGATCCAAATATCGCGGTGTGTATTAAATATCTTACTAACGATTCAGTCAGTGCAGGAAGATAAGAAAAATAAGTAGCAGTTTAAAGATTGGAATAGCAAATATGCTCATGTACTGACAATATAATTATTTAAGTGAAGCTACACATTTTTATACTTAATAGGACAGGTAAAGATTTTAGATAGAAGGTGAATAATGTAAATCAGTATACATGTTAAAGATAAATCAATATATAAAAATCAGTATTAAAGTTAGAAAATGTGCTTTAAAATAAATAAATCAAAAGAATAAATAAAATAAAATAAAAAGTCTTCTTGATTTCAATTATGAATGTATAAAAGAAAATAATTCCAATAACAATTGTTACAATTTTGTGTGTGTGTTGGCAGGGGGACATATTCTAAAATTTATATAAAAGAAAAAAAAAGACAAGAATAACCAAAACGTTCTTTAAGAAAAAGAACTGTTGTGTGTAAGAGGTGGATAAACTTGCATTATAAGGTATCAAGTGTTGTGAAAAAAATAATAAAGACAGTAAAGTATTGATGTAAAGATAAAATCAACACACAAATAGAACAGAATAGGAGCCATCATAAAAATATCTTGTGTAGGGAAGTGTCATTTGTGATGAGATACAATCAAACATCAATGGGAAAAGTTGGAGCCATTTTTCAAAACAATGCTGGAATGATATACTAAAAAATATAAGTGGATTCCTATTTCACATCATTTCCAAAAGAACATTATCAGGAAAAATAGCATTAAACATTTAGAAAAAATATATACCTTTTTAACTTCAAAAATGGATGATTTCTTAAAGCATACAAACAAAAAAGTATAAGCCATAAATGAAACTATTGACAGTTTTAGCTGTATTTAAATAAAAATTTATGTGCTCCAAAAAACAACAAAAACAGTAAAGAAAAAAAAATCACAGATGTGGGCAGCTAATTGCAAAATATATTACCAAGACAATTAAATAGCAATAGCACATGACAAATACAGACAATTCAAAAGAGAAAATGGGATTGTCAATACAAGTAGAAAATGTTCAATCTCACAAGTATCATGGAAACAGAGGAAAGCCAGAGTGAAAATCAATATTGCATACAGCAAACTGGCAAAAAAAAAAATTAAGTTAATTAGAATGTGAATACACTGAAAACTTTAGCCATTGATGGTGAGAGTGCAAATGTGCACAATTCCATTTAAAAATCAAGTTGCTGTAAACCTATTAAAATTGAAGAGTTGCATATGCTTCACACAAGCCATTCCACTTTAGATTTATGCCCTGGAGAAATACTTGAATATTTTCTCCTACAGATATGACAAGAATGTCCAAAATAGCAGTATTTGAACTCCTAGGAATTTAGAAATAAATGTCTATTGGCAAAAGAATAGATGATGAATTCTAGTATATGTTTACATGGGGCACTCTCCAGCTCTAGAAGTACATTATACAGAGCTACATGACACACAATGATAATATTTCTATAAAAATTAAAACAAAAATGACATCATATATTGCTTTTGTTTAATTTGTATACATATGTAAAGTATAATTGTAAACATACACAAAGTATCAAGGAACAAATGAAATTTGTAAACACTTCAAATTCAAAATAATGATTAATTCTAGTTGGGAGGGTGGAGAATATGATCTAAGAGGATTAGGGAAAGGTGATATGATTGAAATATTTTACCTCTCAAGCTGCATTATGGGTATATTGCCATTCAGCATACAGTTCTTTCTCCCTTTCTCTCCATTTGCTTTTTGAAATCAAGATAAAAATAAATATATTAAGATAATTTGACTTTATAAGAAAATCAATTTAAAACAAAAAATACTGAAGTTACATTTTTCCATGAATTGACAATACTGGATATACCGATTTTGAGAGTAGAACCCAAACACAGTGGGATCATATCTTTGAAGGATCTAATCTTTCTGATTTTCAATCATATAAATTTTCTCTGACTCAGGAACATGTAAATAATAACACTATAAAGGTACTTGAAGGCACAAAGAGCATGTCATCATGCTGGGAATTCATCTGCCTTTCTGATTAATATTAGATGTGAGCAATTTCAGACTACTGATTAGATTTATCAATAATTAATGTAATGTTATTGTGGATGATTAAGGTTATTTCTTTTAATGGGATTCTCAAATCACTTTTAACACCCTGAGATAAATTCTTCATGACATATAGCCCTGCATACACTTTAGCAAGCCTACCAGACATGTTTTATAATAGTGATTCAACCAATCTCAGGGCACCTATGAGAAGGAATTTTTTTCAGGCTTGTCTAATAAATGCTTATAATAAATGCAGAAAACCTTTAGGGGTAGCAAGACAGCTCTCTATATTTACTCTTGGCAACTTTCTTTTACCATTCTGTGATTTAATTTATTTCATAGTCAGTCATGTTTATTCTGTAATTTTATTCACATATGAGAAAATAAAGTAGAAATAACAGCTTCAAAGTCTATTTTTTAAAGATTTCATTTATTTATTCATGAGAGACACACATACACAGAGAGAGAGAGAGAGAGGCAGAGACACAGGCGAGGGAGAAGCAGGCTCCACGCAGGGAAACTGATGTGGGACTCGATCCCAGGACTCAGGATCACACCCTGGGCCGAAGGCAGGTGCCAAACCGCTGACCCACCCAGGGTTCCCCCCTTCAAAGTCTATTTGGTATGCAGTATTGTAATACATCAACTGGTAGTGAGGTTCTTTTTGTATTTGGAGACCTTAAATATAAATTTCTATAGAAATAAGCTATTTATCTTCATAAGAAAAATAGACTATGCCATTATATCAGAAAGTGATTATTTTCCCTTTCTGTGATATTCCCTGGTGTCTTAGAATAGTTACTTTAACTGGGTAAAATTAATATGCATTTATACTCCAGGTTTATCCTGAAACATAAAAGTTAAGGAGATAGATAATTTATTGAGCTAAAGAATGCAGCTATTAAAGAAAAAAAGGTGATATCATAACTTTAGAAGATCTAAGAAACATTTGCTCAGGAATCAAAGTAAGCAAACCACCAAGGAGGAAAAATATTGACTCATAAAAATAAATAAAACCATGACATCTCCCCAGTAAGCAAATAAATGCAAAAAAACATCATTGATGAGCTATCACTTTCTTTTGTAAAATTATCAAAGATTTGTTTAAAAAATAATAATACTCAGATCTGGCACAGAATTATTACAATTTCAAGTATTTGAAGAAATGAACATTCCCATAAACAGCTAAAAGTAATGCAAATCAATATCTTTAAAGATCAAAATGTTACAAAACCATTTTGACCTAGTAACAATTTCCAAAATAATTAGACTCATCAAATAATCTTAGAAGTAAAAGTGGTAAATTTAAAAAACTTTAGTATCTTAAAATATTTATTGCCACATTACTAGTAACATAGTTAGAAAATATTTAACACCTAGCAAGAGTTTTTGAATAAACAATGACATATAAAACCAGTAACAGAAAGAGATAAGTTAATTGTCAGATTACAAAAAAGAATGCATATTGTGGCCACATTTTATGTTTTAAACAATTTCACACACACACACAAACAAGTACAATTTATTTTCTTTTAAAGATTTTATGTATTCATGAGAGACACAGAGAGAGAGGCAGAGACATAGGCAGAGAGAGAAGGAGGCTCTTTGCAGGAAGCCTGATGATGCAGGACTCCATGGGGACCCGGGATCAAGGGACTCCGAGATCACATCCTGAGACAAAGGCAGTCGCTCAACTGCTGAGCCACCCAGGCGTCTCTCTCTCTTTTTTTTTTTTTAATTTTTTAATATTTATTTATTCACGAGACACACACACACACACACACACACACACACAGGCAGAGACATAGGTAGAGAGAGAAGCAGGCTCCATGCAGGGAACCCAATGTGGGACTCAATCCTGGGACTCCAGGATCACACCCTGGGTGGAAGGCAGGTGCTCAACCACTGAGCCATCCAGGCGTCCCAACACAAGTACAATTTAAAGAAAACATTATTTTATTAAGCCAAATTAAAGCCAGTTCTAAATCTCAAGCCTCCAGGGGCCTGGGGTTGAAAGGTATACAAATATGTCTTTAATAGCAACACTTCCTTGGCCTTAAGTCATGAAAGCACACTCAGGCTTACACAGTCCAGAAAGTTTAGAACAGAAGCTGGGGTGACATCAAGATGGCCAAATAAGACACCCCTGGATCATATTCCCCTCAACGATAACAATTTGGCATCCATCTACAGACAAAAGTGCCTTTGTGACAGCTTGTGGGATTTAGGTAAAAGATTGTGAAATGCTGATACAGTCCAAACTCCGGGAGAGTCATTTTGAGAAGACAAACCCACAGCCCAAGCAGCTGATGTGCTGACCTGTGATTCTGTCTATAGGTCTGGAATAGCTCCATATCCCTGAATACTTGGCTATAGACATTTTGGCTTTGGTTCAGTCACCAGCTCTATATACCAAGGGACTGGGAAGAATCTAGCCAATCTGTGCATCGGGTAAGAAGTAAACATACCTCAGTCCTGGCTGTGGCCCCTGATGTGAACTGGGAGCTAGCTCCAGCTTCTCTTGGCTTTGGTGTGGGAGTCCCTGGACATCACTGATTAGACAATCACTGGGGGATCATGGAGCCTTTGTGAAAGTCCAGGAGCCCAGCAGAGAAGTTCCAGCACACTGTTGGAGAACAAACCAACAAACCTGAGATTGGACACACTGGAGAGGATAAGCAGAACAATGTGACTTTACCAATGTCAGTTCTCCCCCAGGGTGGCACAACCCAGTGCCAGGGAAGCTCTTCATGGCCCCTGATTTTTCCCACAGGGGAAAGTGAGAGTATGTGAGTGAGTGCCCAGCTTCCTTAGCTGTGTGGGATGATGCCAGATAGGCTCACTTCACCCTCACTGCACCCAAAGTACAGAGTAGTGGGAAAAAATTGTCAACTAACTGAAATGGCAACTTATATAATGAAAAAAAATTTTCAAATCATGTATCTGATAAGAGGTTAATATCCAAAATATGTAACACACTCATACAACTCAATAGCAGAAAAGAGAACAATCTAATTAAGAAATAGAGTACCAAAATAGACATTTTTCCAAAGAAGACATACAAATTGCCTATGGAAAAATATTCAACATCACTAATTACCTGGGGGAATGCACAATAATATATCACCTCACACCTGTTAGGATAGCTATCACCAAAAAGACAGGAAATAACAAGTGTTGGCAAGGATATGTGAAAAGGTAACCCTTGAGTTCTGTTGGTGGGAATGCAAATTGGTACAAGCACTATGGAAAACGGTATGGAGGTTCCTCAAAAAATTGAAAATAGAAATACCAGATGATCCATCAATTCCACTTTTGTGTACCTATCTGAGGCAAACAAAAACACTAATTTGAAAATATATATGCACCCCTCTCTTCACTGCAGAATTATTTACAAGAGCCAAAATATGGAAGCTACTAAGAGTCCATCAACAGATAAACGGCTAAAGAAAGCACTCATATGTGGAATATAAGAAATAGTGAAAGGTACCCCAAGGGAAAGGAGGGAAACCGAGCGGGGAAAAATGAGAGAGGAAGACAAACCACGAGAGACTCCTAACTCTGGGAAACAAACAAAGGGTTGCAGAAGAGGAGGCGACAGAGGGGATAGGGTAACTGGATGATGGGCATTAAGGAGGACACATGATGAGACGAGCACTAGATGTTATATGATATGTTAGCAAATTGAGTTTAAATAAAATATTTTTTAAAAAGAGAATGTGTTGTGTATATACACAATGGAATATTATTCAGCCACAAAAAGAATGAAATCTTGCCATTTGTGACAACATGATGAACCTTGAAGACATTATACTAAATGAAATAAGAAAAAAACAAATACTATTTGATATCATTTATATGTAGAATCTAAAAAAGCCAAACTCACTGAAACCAGAGGGAAAGGATGATTGCCAGGGGTTGGGAATGGGGAAAATGAGAAGATGTGTGTCAAAGAGTATAGACTTTGTTATAAGATGAATAGGTTCTTAGGGTTCAACATATACCATGGCGACTATAGTTAATAATACCATATTATATAATTGAAAATTGCTAAAAGACTAAATCTTAAATGTTTACACCACAATATAAAAGTCGTAATTATGTGAGGTGATAGAAGTGTTAACTCACTCTATAGTGATAATCATTTCACAATCCATACACGTATCAAACAATCTCATACGTGTTAAATTTACACAGTGTTTTGTGTCAATTATATCTCAATAAATCTGGGAACAAAAAAATAAGAAAACAAATCCCTTGTTTAGGTACATTTAAAACTTCACAGCTTTGTTCTTTACAGGAGTAAGTCCATTTATGTTCAATTGGATATTGGTTATCTTAGCTTCTGCACTAGGACAGAACTAATTTGTGATGTGCAAGCATCTTTGTATCAATGCCAATAAATATTACCTCCTCAAGAGGCTTTGCTTTCTCAAATGCCCCCAAACTCTAGGAATTCTCTATTCTTTTTTGGCATTTCTTGAAGGACACTCCTCCCTACACCCTCTAGATTTCTCTTCTCTCCTAGGTAAGGCAGTTTGATTACTCATACTTTAGGATTGCAATAACATTTCCTTAGTAATCACCTATGAAAAGAGAATTCAGGCCTGCAGGACAGGTAGTTTGGGTAATTCTTTAAATGTTGGATGGCTGAAGACAAAAATTGCCTCTCATTTTTTGGTGATCAATTGAAGAAGAAAATAAGACAAGTGAATATGAAATTATTGATTAATCAATAATTATATACTAATCAATCATAGACTGATGTGTTATGTATTATAAGTAATTAACAGCACATTATTTAGAATCAGATTATTTTGCTTTGAACTTCAGCTGTGCCACTTACTAGCTGTGTGACCTTGAACAAGACTCTTAATTTATCTGTGCTTCAGTTTACTTATATTTCAAGTCAAGATAATGTATGTGTCTATATTATAGGATAGTTCTGAGGATTATAGTCAATACTTTTTAGGATAGTTATGAGGATTATAGTCAATACTTTTTTTTTCTTTTTGAGAGAGAGAGAGAGATCATGCAAGTGAACAGGGGTGGAGGGAGGGAGAAGGAGAGAATCTTAAGCAGGCTCCACTCCTGGCGTGAAGTCTGATGTGGGACTCAATCTCATGATATTGAGATCATGACCTGAACCAAAATCAAGAGTTGGATGCTTAACCAACTAAGCCACCCAGGCTCCCCAGTAGTTAATACTTTTAAAGATCTTAAGATAGTGCATGTGGTATTATATAAATATTGATAAAAATAGTATAAAGTATTCAAAAACAGCACATCTTTTTCTTTATACCAGCTGTACAGAATACAAGGCAATTTGTCCGGAAGCCTCCAAATTTGGAAGATGTTCACAAATAGAGAAGGAGGAAAATCAACCAAAATCCATTAGTTCAATAACTTATTAATAATGTCATTAAGTGACAATAGTTCAAGATGACAGTTCCTAAAGAGGAGTAAGATAATTAAAGATTTCATGGAACAAACTAAGAAAGATTGATCAAAGTCCAGTTTTCTTTCAAGAATTGTTCACTGTTAAAATTTTCAGAAGGCATGGGGAATCAGAGGATGTGTTAATGATGGGAAAGGTTGCAAGACCTCAAGACCAAGAGTGCAGCTAGCCATTAATTGATTTAGCCATTAATTGGCTGCTCTTTTGATTAGGGAGAAGGAAGGACCAGTTTGGAGGCTATGATCCTGTTAGGGTCTGCTGAAAATTTTCAGTTCTTCAGCATCTTTCAGCCAAGACAAAAGAAAGAAGAGAGAATTCCAAGAAAATTAAGATGCTAATGAGGAATTAGTTAAGGGCAAATGAGGTGCTTTCTCACATTCAACTCCCTGCCAAAGACAAACTAGTCTAGATATGCATGGAGGTCACCAGAGATAGAATATACAAATATATAGTTACAAAAAAAAAAAAAAATATATATATATATATATATATATATATATATATATATATACACTGTTTACATCACATCCCTGGTGCAGTGAGTTGCTGTAATTATTAGAAATTTACATCCCCCCCCCCAAAAAAAAGAAATTTACATCCCAAGGATCATAAAGTAGCACTAGGAAGAAAGGCAACTTACTAACCAGACATTATTACCGGAGACTCTTGTATTCACACAAGTAATGTTAGAAATGGGGTTTTATGGGTGAAAGTAATGGACATTTGGGTAATATATATCAAAAATGAGTTATCATTGGTGCATAAGCAATAAAAGGTATTCAAGAAGTGTGAGTTTAATAAAATATCAAATATTCTTCTCATATAAATGAAATATAAAAGTCTATGAGAAAAAAAAAAGAGTGCTATGAAGCACAATAGCCCCTGAATTTAGAGTAAGTGATTAAAGCTTAAACTATAAATGATTTAATGTCCTTGACTACTTTGGAGGATTTGTGGCCTCTTGACTCAAGTAGATGTTCAGTTGAATCCTCAAGCTAGAATCCTGTTAAATTATCTTCAGGTGAAAGTTACAGAAGAAATGTTTGCCAAAGTGGCCAAGGACCAGAAAAAAGATTCAGAGAGAAAGAGCCACAACCACATCAAATTTAGAGAACAAGTTGTATGACAGATTTTTTTTTTTTTTGCTTTGTAGTATATATGTGCCATGTTTTATATATGGGGGAATTTTGTTCCTTACTCTTACCACTATTGAACAAAGCAAAACCAACATTCTAACAAACAAACAAACAAACAAACAAAAAAAGGTCAGCATGACCAAATTGGTATAGATTAATTTGTATTTTAATTTTATTATATCAGTGACAATAAAGCATTGCTTCTCACAGTGAACAATTGTAGGCACTTACATGTATTTAGTTTCATGTCATGCCATTCAATCATGTTATGCTATATCACCATTTTAATACTATACACATTTAATTTGGGTAATAAGACACATGGACATTTGATTGTCATTATTTTTTAACCTGGGGGAGAGAGTCAGGTGAGAAGGGAACATCAGGGAGTTAGCTAGGAATAGACAGATTCTGTATGGGTTAGTGGGTTCTAGTACCATTATTAGGTAGATGAAAAGTTAGTGATACTATTAACTGTCGATTGATTTATTTGACACTTATCAGAGAACACTGTGGACAGCCCACTAAGTAATACGCTTTTACAACAGACTTAAATTTGCAACCATCTGTGCAGCTTAGAAACAGATGGTGAAAATTCTGGTCTGTTTTTGTAAAAAAAAAAAAAAAAGAAAAGAAAAGAAAGAAAGAAAAGAAAAGAAAAACCTGGAATTAAGGAAGGCAAAAAAATACTCATTTCACAAATTGGTGCATGCAGTTACATTCAACCTATTTTAGTTTCTATAGGTTCTCAAACAACTGCTTTTATAAATCATTATAGTATCTTTAAATATAATCACTTGATTTATTTTGCATTTTCAGTGTTTCTTAAATTAGATTTATGCAATAAAGATGAGCAATATATTTATATCTGTAAGTATACAAATAGAATAAAATTACAACTCTATTAGCATGGTCATTACATTCTGTTAAAATACTGCTCCACTTATCTCTAAATTTGATTTATTTTTATTAAATAGTTTCAACACTAGCAGGATAAAAAGAGGGGCATTTGGGAGTTTTTGCAGTTACAACTTTGCTTTTTATTTCAAACAAGTTGCCTAATTATCTGCTGAGTGTTTGAGACTAAAAATCCCCAAGTACAGATGGTAAAGAGATTCCTTCTGCATTGCTTATTGACATTTCTTGCTTGGCTTGAGAGTGCCTTAGGATTCAGAGAAACCAAAGTTACTGTAATCTACTTTCTAGAAATGGCTAGTGTCTTACACTTTGTGATTAATTTAAATTTCAACAAAATATGTTAGAATGGTGAGGATGTTACATGGTACCAGTCTAGTTCAAAAGAATGTCCAAGACCTTGCCCTTCCAGATTTTCAGCTAGTGGGAGATAGAGGCATGGTGAAGGAGAAAGAATGACAGGAAATACTTTCCCTTTGAAGATAGAATATTACCCATCTCATGATTGCAAAATTTGATGGGTTAAAAGACAATCCCAAATATCTACCCCAACTCTGTTTATCCACACCCAAATTTCCAGCTTATATGCATAAATTTGAGTCTGGCTTGAGACCAGAAATAAAGATGGGGCCAGCCATATTGGAAATAGAAGACTTAGTCTGTCATAAAAACATGACATGGAAGAGCCAAAGCCAGCAATACAGTTAGGGCCAGCTGGATCCAAAGGAAAATTGGCATGAAGCATTGGTGGGATGAGTTCCCAAAGCAAAAATGGGGCTAGCCAGAAGGGAGGAGAACAAGTGGCCACATGGCTGAAAGAGAGCCAGGCTTTCAGGATTCCCATATATCCAAATCAGCCCCATTCCCCAGTGATCTAGATATAAGAAGTTTTGTTTTATTTCTATGTAAAGACACAGTATTTGGTATGAAGCCCAGAGCCAATACAAGGTCTTTGCCAACAACCATAGCCTAATTCAATCAAAATTCATAGGGAAAAATGTTAACAATAAAAATTTAAGCTTAGTTATAATATTGTATTATATTACAGATACTGAATTTGGGAGTAATACTATCATACTGATAATTTGATGACAATATCAAAATTGGTATAAAGTGTAGAAAATTCAAATAAAGACAACATTAAATGATTCAAATATAATTGTCTATACAAGTGTGAATTTTAAAATTCAGTGAAGGTAATAGTGATGCTTTTCATGAAAATATTATTATACTCAATTGTGCCTCTTAAATAGTACTAATAACATGTGACCTCTTGTTATAATATCACCTGTGATCTGAATCTGATAGCCCTCCTTCCTTCTGCTTTTGGAGAAATTTCTCCTGCCTATTGGCTTCTTTTCAAAAGCATTTAAACATGTTCAAGTCTATCTTGCATTAAGGTAAAATATCTTTCTCTGGCCCAGAATGACCAGGATTTTATGCTTCTACATCTATAGTTTGATGAATGAGGGCCACCCAGGAAGGGGTGTAACCTTGCATAATCCCTGAACTGACAGCTGAAGTCTCTCTGCAGAGCACACTCCCAGCATCACCATCAACATGTCCTTCCTTGAAAGAGACTGGGTGACATAGCACAATGTCAGCATGGTTCATTCCTTTAGTTGTTTGAATCCACATCTTCAAACACAATTCTTGAAGCAGCTCCACCAGGGTTCTGATGATTCTTTCTTTTTTAGGGAAATCATGGAAAAATAAAATCAATGCTCCACAATTGCTGCTGGTCTCATCATCGTCTTCATCTACTTACTATCCATCCCAAATCCTTAGTAATACCTCTGCCATCCTGGTGGCTTATGTATAAGTGGCATGACCCATACTCTCATGTCTGAGAGTTCTAATCCCATGATCATCATAGTTTTTTTCAGCCCAACTTTGATGAACCTGTCCATTTACCATCAAAAGACACATTTAATTGGATGATTTGGCTGACAAACATATCACCCTCCTTTCCTCATTGAGTAACAGGAGCCCTATAACTTCCTAATCAAGATTTGTTACCCCAGCCTGGATAGTGACTCCCCTTCTTGCCTTCTGGTCCCTTAGAACAAGGAGTCTGAAGTCCTCAGGCTACAATTATCACTTAAAATTCAATGTCTGTTTCCTCAGTGGAAGGATATCTCATTTGAGAACTAGAGTTTAAACTAGCAGCCCACACTGCAAGAACTAGAAGTAAAAAATCTGCAATAGGGTCAGCTGTTTGTTATAGTGTTTTCTAAAACATCAATAGAATTTAACCATGGCTAATTTTGTTTTCCTTATAGCCGCCAGTTTCTCATGATTTCTCAAATCCCTAATGTACCATACTGGCTAATACATCCCCTTCCATCAGTATATAGTCCCAATTCTCTACCTTATGATAGGATTCACTGCTTCACCTACAACCAGGGATGAAATTCTCATTGTTGGCTGGGTAGCAAGTGATCCAGCTTCAAAACTTCATATTTCTCACCTGCTTTCTCAGACATGTTGGGCTTCTCTGGAAGTTTGTTTCAATATGGAATTTAGCATGCAGGTGGTTTATCAAGGAATGAACGGAAGGAAGTGGGAGTGAGTGGAGGAAAAATCAAGCTGTGATGCAGATCCAACAATAATTTACAGCAACCTCATTGGAAACTCTGGAGCTAGAATGGTCCCTTCAGTTTATCTCAACTGGATAGAGATGTCCAAAGCTTTATCTGCATCATATGAGACAGTGGGTATGGGTCTTCCATAAACAGGCTTGGGCTAGATGGTTTCTTTGCAGCTATAACCTCGGTATGCTCTGAAGGAGCTGAGACTGAAAGTTGTTTACTGACAACAATCTTAGCACACAGTGTAACAAGTCCTTCATTGAAGGAAAATATAGTAGATACATAACTGTGCTCACCAATTATGTAATTGTGAAAGGTACCTTCAACTCTGCACTACTCAGGAGTGGGATTATTAGACATATGGCTAAATTTTAGTAAATTTCAGATGTTCTTAAACATTTATATTTCCAGTAACCTCAATATGAGTGCCAACTTCTCACAGTTTCATCAACACCTAAAGGATGTTAGGTAATAGCATACCTTTCTGATTATAGCCCTGCTATTTGGTAAAAGGCAATTTTTACTATTTTTGTTACTAATGAATTGAATATCTCTTCATATACCTATTAGCCTTTGGGTCTTCCCTCTGGAAGTTGCCTTTTTACCTCCCTCTAGCCATTTTTTTTCCTGAGTGTTACATCTTATTTCCTTATATTTTTAAGAAACTATAATCTCTTGACAATTTTGGATGTTGCAAATAACTTGTTTCTGCTTGATCACCTGTGAAATAATAAGGAATATATATATTGGTCTCCATTTCTGGTTTCTGACACAGAGCTCCTAAATCCCTTGGAGTCTTCTGAGTAATAGGAAAAACTTTTGTTCTAAGGTGGAGACTCTCAGTGGGCTCGTAGAGAGGGGCTGATCACTAAAAATATCAAGCCAAGGTTAGAAGCTTGGCACTTTTGGCCCCATTTTCTGCTCTCCAGAGAAGGGAGAGGGGCTGAAAATTAAGTAAATAATTGATCATACCTACATGATGAACCTTCCATAAAAATCCCAAAAGTATGGAGCTCAGAGGGCTTCCAAGTTGGTGAATATGTTTACTTGCCAAGCAGGGAGTGTACCCCAACCATGTGGGAACAAAGGTTCCTGTGCTTGGGTCCCCTCCCTATGTATTTCTTCATCTAACTGTTTATCTGTACCCTTTGTTATATAGTTTTAAATAAACTAGCAAACATAAATGTTTCCCTAAGGTCTGTGAGCCATTCTAACAAATTATTGAACCCAAGAAGGGGGTTGTGCAATTTATAGCCAGTAGGTCAGAAATACATCTGATAATCTTGGCTTTGCAATTGGTCTTTGAAGTAGGGGGCAGTCTGTGGGATTAGGCATTCAAGTTGTGAGATACGGCGCTAATTACAGATACTTTGGTAGTTGAGCCCAGTTCATTTTCCCTACTGAAAACCCCAATTAATTAGTCCCTATGCATATTGTGATAGTCCTGAATAAAAACTGCTTAATTATTTTAACAAGTGTCATAATAATTTTTTTGACATAATGCATGTGAAGACTTAGGAAAGCACCCAAAACAAAGAAGTCCGTAATATGGTTATTTCACCATTATGAAGAGTGTCATATTATTAAGATTATTTTAATGGCCAAGATTCATTTTTAATAGCTCTTTCACCCATTTTGGTGGTGCCATGTAGGGCTCCCAGATTATGGTACCACCCTGGAAAAGGAAGGGTCCCAGCAATGACTAGAATTTAACACTATTTAATATGAGATGACTTCAGAATAAAAATAATTTGTTTTAAAAAGAATACAATGATTTTGATTATATATCTGAGAATGTAGACTCAGGTTCAGACAATAAAAGTTACTAATGAGCACCTAACTATGCAAATACTAAGGATATACAGATATCTTGAGAGTATCCTGATGGAGAAGACATTATGTAACGTCATAACAAAATTTTTAAAACATGCACTCCTTACGTCATTCTCCTTCACAAAGGCTTCATCATTTCAACTTACAATCAGTGAAAGCAATTTTGTAGGAGTATTAATAACCTAAAGTTTATTTAGATTAATGGTTCCCAGATATGGGGGAAATTTTTAAAATAAAACTTCCTAGGTTCAACCTCAGAATTATTGAAACAATATTCCTAAGGATGGAGTTCAGAACACTTTTCATTATATGAGTGCTCTGAGTCATGTTTTATGATGCCTGAAGAAATGATGGACAAATTATTAATGCAATATCTCTTGTTCAACGATTTTATCCAATCATGCTGCATTCATTCACTTCTTTACTGACAAAATATTTACTAACTCTCTTCTCTATCTAGCACTGTGCTAAACATTGGGAATATAATAGATACAATTCATACATTATCATATTGTCTGTTAAGTGATACAGAGAAATAACAATTTACAAAATAGCATGAGAATCAATATGTTAGTTCTGCTACAAGGATGATAGGGGAGCATTTAGAAGGGGTTATTTTGAATGTTGGAAAGCTTTGGTGGATATTGAAGAGATTTTGAGCAGTGAGCTTGACATGGTCCTAACTATAAAATACGTTCCCAGGTAATACAATATCCCCAGCATAACACAACCTGTTTCTAGGAGTGATTGACTCCCACTAATTATTTCCAGTACATTCTTATGATCATTCCTCATTCATTAATGTTTTGCAATCAGGTGTGCCTCCTTCCAAATATCTTAAAGTCTTATAAATCACAACCAAAGTAGTACTTTTGTTTTACCCTCAGTACCACTTTTAGACAGTTAAGCTCACGTTCAAGCTCATATATGAAAAACCCTTTGCTGCCTAGCTCTTTCAAAATACATATCAAAAGTCCCCTCAAGGAAAGGATTTGCACTAGGAAAGTAAGTGTATGCCACATTCAATAATGTAGCCATATATATTCCTTTACTCAGTACGAAGACAGAGCACAGATCCACCAACCTGCTCTGGGTATCCTTCAAGATTGTTACAGCTCAGAGTCCGTTATCCCTTGTGAAATGTCTAAATTAAGGCTTCTGAAGGACTTAAGTAACTTCATTTCTCTCTCTCTTATTTAGCAATGGCACATATATCCAAATCAGGACAAGAAATATATACATTAATTCATCGATACAGTTATTAAGCTAAACTTTTTAAAGATCTAGGTTATTTGTGAGATCCACAAAAAATAAACCTTAAACAAGATTGACATTTCTGGAATTATCTGGCTCATTTTAAAACCAAAATTAAAATGAAGAAAAAGTTATAAGCCACTGAAGAATTTAATAGTTAAAATAGCATATACTAAGAGTTATACATATTTAATAGTTATAATTTTATTAAACCTTAAAACTATTTTAAGAATGGAATATAGAAAAGGAGGAGAAAATAATTTTTCCATAGAAGTTTCTCAAAAAGGGATAGGTAGAAAGATCCTTCAGTTATGAGACCATGAAGAACCAACAATAGAATAGAATCAAAATGATTTTAAAGAAATAGGTCAGATTTTTTAAAGATTTTACTTATATATTTGAGAGAGAAAAACAGAGCACAAGCCAGGGTGAGGGGCAAAGGGAGAAGCAGACTCCTTGCTGAACAGGGACCCTGATACCTATGTGGTGGGACTCAATTCCAAGCCCTGAAATCATGACCTGAGCTGAAGGCAGACACTTAATCAACTAAGCCACCCAGGTGCCCCAAAATAGGTCAGATTTTTAATTTTTTGTTTAAACAGATCTTCAAAAACTCAGATAAATCTCATTTTACTTACTTGTGATAAATTTAAACATTTCTGATATTGCAGTAGGAAAAAGAAATAGGAACTGGATATATAACCGATATAATTGATTAGGTAGTTTATATTCCTTGGATTTCACTATAAATGCAATCTACATATCTACTAATGAAATTTCATTAGGTATTCTTGCCTAATTTCACAAAATACAATGTGAAAAATCCAAATTAAAAATGATATTTTTAACAACTTATCTAAATTGAGTGAATGTTAGAACTGAGCTACTGAGATATTAATGATCCTGAATGCTAGCTGCATGCAATGTTTAGCTGTAGTCATTGGATCGAGATAAAACATTACTACAGTTGTATAGAATTTTAGGAATAGCTTTGTATTTGAAATAATGAAAATAGCAGCATCAAGTTCAGAAAATGAGTACAAAATCAATTACAAAATTAAATAAAGGCTCAACTACTGAGATACCTGTGACAAAAATAATCTTTCATTTTTATACCTTATACCCATAGTTTAGAAGAAATGAAAGAATGCATTCACCTCTTCTTCTTTTTAACTAAGTTGTGATTTCTAGTTTAGTAATAGATTTCCCTAATTGGCTTACAAAATAGTTTAGAATTTTGTCTCTAAAAACTTGAAGCTCTCATTCTAGAATATTATAGAGCAGATGACATTAGCAATGGACATGGGATGCAGGGGACCAAGAGGTGGTGCAACCTCCCCCAGTTAGAGGTCATTACTCTAACAACACTCTGAAAATGCAGTTCTACGTGTCTAAGAGATTTTGTGATCTCAATAGCTCTATGCTGACTGTACACTCAAAGACAATAAAATGTACATGTGTCAATGAATTTCTCACTTGAGCACGCTACTCTGCTATAAGTGGTCTGTGCTCCTCATCTCTACCAAGAGAAACAGCCATGAAACTTATAATGAAACGTCTTGTAGTACCACCAAAATTGTGGTTCATTTTATCCAAATGAATCAGACTTCTAAAAATGCAAAAGACCCATAAAATAGAGGGGAAGTGGAAAAGGATAATGGATCAAATACTAAATAATTAATAAATATCAAAAGACTAAACTTCTTAGATACATGGCAAAATCAGTCTAATGGATTTGGGTCTTACTAGAGACTATTTAATGTAATTCAAATCTCGATTTTTTTTTCAAATATCTTTTGGTTAATCTTATCAGAGGATGTGAGATGAAAATATGAAGATAAGAAAATGTTTTTTCTTGATGATACTTAAACAAGGTTGAAGATCAGGCCAGATTCTATAGAGAAAATCTTGGCTCATAACTTTTCAACTTGAGATGAAGTAGAAAAGAGACCATAAAAGGACAGTAAATCAGTCAGATTAAAATGGAGATCTCAAATCTTATACAGCAGAATACTGGAAGTTGGAGAAGTTCTTTATTTTTTGCTTAAACAAAAGACTTAAGTATTTATATAACAGCTTACTGGGGTAACTGGAGCTTACAAAACCATAGAACAAAGTCGAGTACAAAATGTTTGTGTAACTTTTAAATATAGTGGACATCATAACCTAAATGTGTTTTCATCTTAATCAGCATAAGATATGAATAAGTGTTACAGGAAAAAATCTGTACACAAATAAGTTTGGCAAATACAGGGTTTTGGGGTTTTTTTAAGATCTTTTTTTTTATATATATTTTAGAGAGAGAGAGTCAGATGGGGTGAAGGGCATAGGGAAAGAGAGAGAGATAGACTTTACACTGAGCATGGGCCCCGTACACAGGGTTTAATCCCACAACCCTGAGATCATGGCCTGAGCTGAAATCAAGAATCAGACACTTGACTGAGCTACCCAGGCACCCCTGGCAAACACAGTCTTGATATAATTGATTTGCAGTAAAATAAGTAAAAACATTCTCAAGGCTTTTCTTTTGTAGTTTCTATATGAATTTCCAAGAAGCCAATATAGAATACAAGAAGCATTTCCAAATTTATTTGAATATGGAGTTTATTTATCACAGAGCACATCATTGGTCTAAATTTATTTGGAATACACTTTAAGAAATGCTGAATTTAAAAAAAAAAAAGGATATGAAATGGAGCCATCAAAGATAGAAGGCATATAATCAACTTCTCCCTTGCCTGAGCCTAGTTTTTGATACTCTCTACCAGAAAATGTAGTAGTAAGGATTTAAAGAAAATACATGATTAACTGCAGACAAAATGCCTGCCACTGCTAACAAGAGATAATCATTGAAAGAATGAATTTCTTTGTATTTATTGTCAGTCATTCTGAAAATAATTACCAAATACTACAGGCTCAGACACTGTATGAGATTTGGGGTTTCAAAGATAAATAAAATTAAAATGCCATATAATCCCTGCCCCCAGGGAGCTCACAATCTAGTTGGGTGAGCAGGTGGAAGGAGGAGAGATATTTAAAGAGATAATAACAATCTACATTGCAGACTTCATAAAAGAAGTACATAACTTAAGTCCATGACGTGTTCATAAAAAAAAATCAGTAAGATAAGTTTTACATGCAAAAATCATTTTCAGAAATATATACTTTCAAGTTACTTTAAAAGAACTACAGAAAGTGTAACAATCCTGAGTGACATGCATCTTCCTGAATAAAATGGCTATTGTATGAAAACTAGACTTCCTTTGTGCATGCTGCCAGTAATCTGTTTTATACTTTCCATAAAATCCTGTAAATCAAAATCAAACCTCCTGATACACCTTGGAAAAGACAGAATTACAAATAATGTACAAAGGCTAACAGCTGTTGCACCAGATTACCCCTCCTGAAAAATGTGATAATGCAGATCCTTTTCTTTCCTGACAGTCATTTAATAAAATAAAGTTCCCCCAAGTGAGAAGTGCCTGCCAACTAAGCAGGAAAAAAAGGTGTTATGTACGCCAACACCTTCTTTTTTTTCTGCTGTGTCAGGATCCATAAGGGAACATTCTAAAAATGACTTCCATAAATCCCTTTCTTTTGTTCACGTTTTTCCAAGCGTTCTTGTTCTGTGTGATCTTTTTTTGGCTTGGTTCAATAAAGTTATTTGATAGGTTTGCCATTTGTTCTTTCATGATTATCTAAAGATGTCATCTATGTACTCTTGTCATAATGTCCCAGAATCTGTCACCTAAAATAGATTAACAGCAGTTGGCTTCAATGGTTATGGAGCTCACTTTGCATTTTGTTTCTAGAGAAATTGAAGTAGAAATCAGGAAATTTTTTAATTCTTGGGAAATTAACATAAACTCATTATTATGTTGAAAAATTGCAGCAACTAGTGTGCTCTATAAATACAAATAATTGAATTCAGGAAAAGGCATAACATTAAATAATAATATTGCTAAGCAATCCAAGAAAGAGGACATTTGGTCTATTACTTTTACATATATAATTCAAATGTATAATTCTCAATATATTTTGAGGTAAAATCCAGGAAATAAAAATCTAGTCTTTGAAATTATAGGGGATCCCTGGGTGGCACAGTGGTTTGGCGCCTGCCTTTGGCCCAGGGCACGATCCTGGAGACCCGGGATCGAATCCCACGTCGGGCTCCCGGTGCATGGAGCCTGCTTATCCCTCTGCCTGTGTCTCTGCCTCTCTCTCTCTCTCTCTCTCTGTGTGACTATCATAAATAAAAAAAAAGAAATTATAAATGGCTTTTAGAAGTTTTACACCATTAGTTGATTTTTTCATCTATTATTCAAAATTTTATCTTATTAAAAACTAAAAAGTAAGTCAAGTACAACAGAAATCCATGGATTCAAATAAGGGAAAAATCTAGAGTTAATGTCCAGAGTCCAGATAAAATCCAGAGTCCAGATACCTCTTCAAGATCCTGATTTAAGTTCCTTTGGATATATACCTAAAAATGGGATTGCTAGATTATATTGTGGTTCTATTTTTTTAATTTTTTGAGGAAACTCCATACTGTTTTTCATAGTAGCTGCCCCATTTTATATTTCCAGGAAGAGTGCACAGGGTTACAGGTTTTCCACATCCATACAAATACTTGCTACCTTTAGTTGTTTTTTTTTTAAATAATAGCCATCCTAACATATGTGAGGTTTTTATTTTCATTTCCCTGATGATTAGTGATGTAGAGCATATTTTTCATATACCTGATGACAATTTTTATATCTTCTTTGGAAAATATCTATTAAGTGTACAAGATGTCAGTATCCACTTTTAATAATGAATAAAACATCCAGACAGAAAAAAAACAATAAGGAAATAGTGGACTTGAACAACACTAGATGAAATGGACCTAACACACACATACAGAACTTCTTACCCAATAGCAGTACAGTAGTATATAGTCTTCTCAAGCTTATATGGAGCATTCTCCAGGATAGATCACCTGCGAGATCACAAAATATGTCTTTCATTTGACTTCATAACATAGACTTTTCACCCAGGTTAGTCTTCTGAATTACCTAAATTTTTCTCTTCTGATGGATTTTCAAATAGCTTTACATTTTTATTATAATAACTAAACTAACACTGAAAATCATTGTACATATATTTGTCCTCCCACTTTTAAATTAGTTGTCGGAAATTGATTCTTTGAAGTAGATTCAGTCACCTAAAACTCAGGAAAATTTTATGGTGATAGATGATTAACAAAATTTTGTACAAAACTTTGTGATCCTTCACTCTATAGTAGAACTTCTTATATTCTGATCTTATCCTTCATAGGGTATAATTTTTTTCTTATTGGTCATCATTTTCTCACAATACTGTTTTGAAGATAGATAGGGCTTATGTATTAATTAAAATGCTTTAAATTAATTAAAATATTAACAATTATCATAAATTGAATGCTCACTCTATGCCAGCATACCTAAACTGTTTTATGTGCTAATTTTCATTATTCCTATTTTACAGATAAGGAAACTAATTTTTCAGTGAAGTAATGGGAATTTTCAAGTTCTCAGACTAGAATGACCTTAGCTTGAGGTATAGAGGTATTTAAACTAAGTCTAACTCTACGACTGTACCCTACCTGAGAGTCAGAACTCAAGTACCCCAGTCAGGTGATGGAATTCTTTCATCCCTCCTTATACTTAAGTCTTAGTACCAACCCATTACTTAGATTCCATTATATCTGGGGCTCTATTTTCCATCCCAACTCCAGAGAGAAACACATTTATATATCCCACAGTGGTTTGACTTTATCCAATTGCTTACCTACTCTGATTTACAAGTTTTCTAATCTTTTTATCACTCTGTTTTTCATCCTGTCCAGGATTTATATTTAGTTATTGCTTAATTCTCATATGCAAATTTTTCCATGCTTACTACCTATTGCTTACTACCATATTCTTAGAGTATTTTGTTCTAAATAAAATCTCTTTTTGAGGTGCTTGAGTGGCTCAGTCAGTTAAACGTAGACTCTTGGTTTCTGCTCAGGTCATGATCTCAGGGTCTTAGGGATATAGGCTCACATTTGGCTCCATGTCCAGTGTGGTCTGTTTGAAATTCTCTCCTTCTCCCCCTGCCCCTCCCCCTGCTTGCACGCACACTCTCTCTCACTCTAAATTAAAATAAATAATTACAATCTTTTTAAAAAGTGTGTCTCTTTATCTGTATCTGGTTTGACCTCACAGCCTCTCTATCCCAAAATCAAGCTCCAATTTTCATCTCCATGGGATCTCATCTCCATATACCACTTAATATAATTTGCACTTTGTCTTCCCCCATATTATCTGGCTTATGGTATTTCAGAGAAGAAAAGGCTATTTTTCCCATTTGTGTTAGTTTCCAAATTTAATTTTTAAAATTAACTTTACATAATAGCTAAAGGATTCTCTTTGAGAAAAATATATATTTCTTATCACTTTCTCCTGTTACTACTGATATGTATACTAATACACCCAGAAGACAGCTAAATGTCATATGAATTTTATAGTTCCAGGCAGTCCTTTGATAATCACAGCATCCCTCTTCCCTCTAGAAGTCAATATATTCAATAATGCTTGGTCCATGATCTTTGATTGCAGATTTTGGTCCAATGATCTCAAAACTGCTACCAAGGGACCAGGTAAGGAAATATGTGAAAAATGCATATTAAGTTATCTTTATTCCTCTATCCCGTGTTGCAGTGCATTTCCAATATGTAACACCCTTATCTCAGTGATACTTTCATACTATCTTGGGTCCTTCTGCAAGAAAGAAAAGTAACATAAGGAAAATATTAACATTATTGATATTATGGACCCCTCATCCTGTGACATACTAAATTTTAAAAGAAGTGAAAAAAAATTGGAGAGCTGTATTTCATCATAAAAAAATCACCATTATTACAGAATTAATAATTTATCCGACATAGTCCAGCTGGCCAATTTGAAATGGATGTTGGAAGATAGTAACTCTATTTATTCTCCTCCTAATAAATTACTGTGTTAAAAAATTAGGATAAAAAAATAAATTAGTATTTTTCATGTTTCCCTTCCTTTCCTTCCCATTTTTTCATGTTACCCTTTAATGGATACTCATTGCCCAGCCAATAATCCCTAGCAGTTAAGATTTTACATGGTCTGTTCTCAATTTACCTCTTCATTCTTCAATGAATGAATCCTATAAATCCTATGTTCAAGCCAGAATTGAAATGACTCAATAGTCCCTGAAGCAGCCGTAAACATTCCTACCTCACTAGAATGCCAACTTCACCTTCAGCCTTTCTAAATTCTCCAAGACCTAATTTAATCATTTTTAATTTTTCCTAAATCACATGGGTAGTCTGAAGTACCTGAAGAATGCTTTGGTCTGTGTCACTAGAAAAAAACACACATGATGGCACACACATTTTGCTTATAATATCTAGAGTCAGTATTTCTTTACATTTAGGAACACCTAGCCTACTTGATAGACCATTTCTTTATGAAATCTTTATTTTTGGCAATGTCATATAATGAGAAGTATATTAGACAATGATAGAAAATCTCAGGTTTCCGAGTTCTGCAATTAACTTGGACAAGTCACTTCACCATTTTGTTCCAGTTTTGAACATAAATAAGAACCAAGGTATATCACCCATGAATTGCTATCCAACTTTCAAACCCTAATTTTGAAATCCACATTCAAAATGTAATCATAGGATGCAATGTTTCTTGTTGTCTCCATATTTTCATTCACTAATTAATTTAATTCACATTTTTTGAGGGCTAATATGGCATCAGACACTGTAGTTAGATATTTTGGTATTAGTAGAATGAGTACAGAAAACTCTAGAACTTATTAGAAGATGTTAGTAAGCTAGAGATATACTCTAAGCCATTTGCACCTAAAAGCAGACCTCATTACTTTGGCTGAATATCAGAATCTAATTTCTTTTATTTCCTGCTCTCACAAGTGGCCAATAAGTCTTCAATAGCCATCAACTTTTCTTTCCCGATTACATGTTAAGCAATCGGACCTTCTCATAATTAAAAGTAAAACATCAAGGAAAATCTCTAATGGTTTGCTTTATTATTATTTAATCATGTGTTTTCAAACCTTTTTTATATTTAAAATTACATGTTTGTGGTGTGCCTAGGTGGCTCAGTTGGCTAACTATCTGCCTTTGGCCTAGGTCATGATCCCAGGGTCCTGGGATTGAGCCTTGGGTCAGATTCCCTGCTCAGATTGGTGTCTGCTTCTCTCTCTCCATCTGCCCTTCCCCCTCCTCATGCTCTCTCCCTCCTCCACTCATTGTTAATCTCAAATAAACAAAATCTTTAGAGAAAAATAAAATTACATGTTTGTTTATTGTAAACTATAGACCATTTAATCATCTTTGTATTCTATACACTTTGTATGTAACTGAGTATCAGTAGACATCCACTGATTTGAATTGTAATACTTATCCCAAATCTATTCCTGTCAATTTTAGTGCCTAGTATTTCACAGAGCAAGATTTAATAATGCCATTTTGGGCCATACAATTCAAACAGCCCCAAAGAAGAAAGGTAAGTTATTTCTTATCATTTAACCTACATGCAACTCTCCCCAGGTTGATGCTTCCTGGTACTTAGTAACAACTGTTGTGTCTTGAATAACTACTAGATCATGTACTTTATACATATTTATTAAGTTTATCAGTTCAACAAATAATTATTGCCTACTCTGTCAAAAAAGTTAGTTCTAGACTTCGAGAATTCAAAGATAAGGCATCTCTGATTCCCAAGGAATTTCATTCCAGTGAGAGAAACAAGCAATAAACATGTATATAAATGAGCAAGATAATTTTTAAAAATAGTCTATGCTATGAGAAAAACAGAAACTTATGGTGATACCATAGGTTGACTGGATAGGGGAGGACTGTCTGAGATGACAGTAAGCTTAGAAGTGATTGACAAAGTTGACCATGTGAGAATTTAAACATTCTAGGTAAAGAGGGCAATGTCTTCAAGATGCAGAATAGAGTTCAGTATGGCCGACATTTGATTCTTTAAGAGCAGTTGCAGTAGATCACATTCAAAGTTGTATGTAGGAGTCAGAATAATGTCACCCCTCTAGGAGAAATAGGAAATGTGTGTGTATATGCATATATATATATATATATATATATATATATATATATATATCAAGAATTCCATATTATCTAATTTAACCTTCAATGGTAGGTTTCATTCTTCCCAGTTCATAGGAAAGTAATTTGAAATTCATTACCTTTGTGTAACTCAGCTAGAGAGTAGGATGATGGAGTTGGCTTCACAAGAAAGGATTCTGTTTCCAGATCCCATATTAATCCTGCCCTGATTATGTTTTCCAATTCTTGATCATGGTCTATTTTAAGGACACACTATTCTCCTTCTCCTGTATAATCCATCCCCAAAGCTTCTCTCCTCCACATGGATATGCTAGTTAAATTTTTGAAATCTCCCTTGACTAAATTTTTGGTACCAATGGTGACAATCTTCCCATACTGTTAATATCTGGGATTCTTAACTAAACCTCATAACCCTTAATATTGTGTGCCACATAGGTTTCACTTTAGCCCAGCCCTATGCTATATCAAGTGGGGCAGCCTGTCTGGAATTCTTGACTTATAATTAGAAAGTGATTAAACTTCTCCAGAGAGAAAAACAAAACATTTTTTTTTCCAAAACTAAAAGGAAAAAAAAAACATGTTGGAGATATTGTTTTTGGATTACAATATTCATATAGTGAGTAAGTCAAAAAGAAAGCAGAGAACAAGGAAGACATTTTGTTATAAACAGAAAAGAAGTTTTAAACAGATGGAATCTTTAATGAGTAGGATGATAGAATCTAATCAAATTTTGTTAAACAAGATTGAGTGGCTAAAAACCAAACTCAATTGTGTGTTGCTAGACTCCAGGGTCGGTGAATTCTGAAGGAGGAGATGATTTGATTGCGTTTATGAAAATACGGATTCCTAAGTTACTGAAGACCGATACAGAGAATGATCAAATTAGAGTAAAAGGGCATTTTCAATGCCATCGAGAACTTTAATAATGTAAGAAAACAGGTGGCTCCAATATTTAAAATCTCTGATAACAAAATGAGTCATAGATATTTCCAAAAAGGACAGATAAAACCACTTTTTTAAATTGTCATTCATTCTGCCTGTCTTATAAGAGCAGGTAAATGAAAGATAAATCTTCCGCTTATTCGTGCTTTAAAGAAAATAGCTATGATAAACAAAGCCCATAGGGAAATCCTTAACTAAGAGGTTCTGTTTTTTTTTCTTTTTTTTTCTATTGCACCTCATCAAGATCTACAGTAATAAGATTCAACAGCAATGGAAAATACCAAAAGTAACACTAATTCAACTGGTCACCTACTCAGAATATTAACTATCTCGTATACACTTCTCATTATGTGCCAAGACTTTGATTTTTTTGTTTATAAGTTGTTTTGTCTGTTTTTACATATATTAACTCATTTTAATACAACTTTCTGAGGTGTTTATATTGGTTTCTTTTTACAAATGAGAAAACTATATCATAGACATGTTAATATCTTGCACAAAGTTAGACAGTAAATTATGGATCATAGATTCAAACCCAGGAGATCCAACTTGACATTCTATGCTCTTAACCACTATATTTTTCCACAAGGCACGTGACTGATCGCATAATGTGCAAACATCCATTACTCAGTTAATTTAACCTTAAAGCACAACTTTTCCCTCTCAACTATAGCCTCAATCCATCTTCTCAAGTTAACTATGTCTGTTATACAGTCTTTATGAAATCACACTGCCCTCTTTCAGTTTATCTTTACTTCTGCACAAGTCAAAACCTCACATCATGTCTGTTCATCCCTTCTGGTCATTCTAAATTAGGGTCTTCTTTACACTCAAAGAATTATTTTCTCAAATAAATATTGGCGTAACCAACAGAATTTGAGGAGGTATGCTCCTATAATTGCAAAAATAATACTGTTCAGCAATTTCCAGATCAACATTCCAGAGATAAATTCCGAAAAGTCCCCCTACTCTTCCTACTAGATCACTGCTTCCATCATCCTATTATCCCTAATTATTATCCTGGGTGCAAATATCTCTCTACCAGTTTCTTTAAGTCAGTGACCATACAGCTTGGAATAATAGTCCAGAGGTTCTTTCCATCCTTAGTTAATCTGATCATTTTGATATTTCTACTGGATTTCAATAAAGTCGTCTTATTACCTTGATCTTCTTCCTAAGACCTCCTCCCATGTTATTTCCAAGAAGATCATGTTCTTTCAAATATCATCTCTTTCCTTAAATCATCTCTGGTTCCAACTGCACTATTGCCCACTCTCCAAAGAAAAACTGTGATTACAAAGCCAATTGGGAAATTCTGCTATGACCCTGCCCTTTTTAAAATTTCCACATCCATCATGCAAACAACTTGTACCCACTTTCATTTCAGCAAAGTGTTTCAGTGACTGAAGTCACAATATTCCTCTTTATTCTCTCCTTATTCCTTTTCTACAGTCCAGTCTCACTTTTCTTTACCATCTTCATCAACAGGACCCTGCTTCACTTCTTCTGTCTTTATTTATTTTTTAAAAGATTTATTTATTTATTTTGGACAGAGAGCAGAAGTGGGAGGAGCAGAGTCTGAGCAGACTCTGCTCGGCACAGAGTCTGATGTGGGGCTCAATCTCATCACCCAGAGCTCAGGACCTGAGAAGAAACCAGGAGTTAGAGCCTTCACCAATTGCACCACCTAGGTGTCCCTCTCTGACTTTATAAAACAAGAAGCAAAATATTACGATTGGTTTTGTAAGTCAATCAGAATGTTTGCAATTCCAAGACCACAAAGTCTAAAATTTATCCTTCTAAACACATTCTGACAGTGACCCACTTACCACAATTCTCTTGTTCTGGAATCTGCTCCAGAAAATGTAATTCGTTTTTACAAAAATTCAGAATTTGAAATGGCCTCATTCAGTCCTTAATGAAGAACATTTACACTTCTCTTGAGATGGCCCTTGAGAGTTTGCTAAAAATATTTAAGGATGGAAAGATCAGCACTGGTGGACAATGATGTTAAGAGCCACTTAATTTGGACTTATAGACACTTAAATTCATCTGTTGGTTTTAGTTCTCAATTTCAAAGCAATGTGGAATTCATTTGTTCCCTCTATCAAAAAACATATCTTCACATACTTAAAGCAAGTCTTCTCATTTTTATCAATTTCATTCTTTTCATCTTTTTCATGTTTACTTTGGCTAAATGGATGCTAATTTGCAAAGCTTTCATTAAAATAAGTCCTAGAGAAGTGAGTAGCTTTCCATGGCTTCAGAAATGCATACACTATCACATAGAAAAATCAGATGTGGATATGTATTTACTTTTGTATCTTCAGTGTTTAGAATAGTCCCTAAGACACAGTAGATATTCAAAAAAATTAAACAATGAATAAATGAATAAAGAGTATATTCCAGATGTGCTATATTTAAATCAGAGTATAATGGAATAATTATCACTGTGCTTGCAGTGATAATATGAGTTACTTTTAATTGTAACTTCACCTATCTTATACTAATGCAATGTTTTAAAAATCCAAGTGTAAGTTTTTAGTTTTCCTGTTACATTTCATTTTCTTAAATGTAGCCCATCTTATTATTCAAAATCTTTCTGAAACATAATGCTTTAGTGCATCACATTAGAGATTCCTAGCTTTGTGTCTTCCACCCCTTTGATTCAAATGACTTTATAGGCATATGATATAGAGAAATGTTATTTATTATGTCTAGATTCCAAGCATTGTGTTAAAAAATTTGCACAAAGCTTTTCCTAACACATCTACTCTCTTTGCCATCTTCCCAGAATTTCCTCCCATGCTGTTGATAAGCTGCCATATATGCCGTTATATAATTACTGATTAAAAAGTACAATTCTGTACAATTCAAGAAATCCCATTTCAATCATTGATTCAGATATTCATTTATCCGATAAATATTTAATGAGTGCCCAGGCACCGCTTTTGTAGTGTCAGGCACTTTTGAGGTGTCAACGTTATTACGTTTCAAAAAGTCCTCACCCTCAGGGGGGAGACAAATAAGTATAAAATATGATGGCAGATTCTGTTAAGTTCTATAAAGAAAAATAAACTATGGTAATATGAATTGGGTATAAAAGTACCTATTTTAAATAAGTAGTGAGGAAAACCTTCTTAAAGATGCAGAAACTTAAATGAAGTGAAAGAAAATCATGTAAATATCTAGGTGAAAAGAAACTATAAAGCTTTGGGGTGAAATTATGCCTGGTCTATTAAAACAAACAAACAAACAAACAAACAAACAAGAAAAAAAGCCAGTGTAGCTGAATCAGATACCAGAATGAATCAATTATTATTCAATGCATCTTGGCTCTGACCAGCCAAGTAGTCACTTATTCTTATAATCTTACCATGATTTAGCTCATATTTATTCATCTTATGGGCAGAGACACCAAGAGAAATAATGTGAAATGTCTTTCTTGATTCCAGATATATGGTATTTCTAATGCTGCTGGATATGGTAACTCATGGACTTCCTAAGTCTACTTACCTTCTAAACCAACACCAACATGGGGCTTATCCAGTCAATTATTAATTCTATGTCATTCTACAACCCCATATTTCTTTGTTCTGCTTAAACTGTATGCTGATTAACTTTCCACTAATTCTCAACATTATCTGATTTACTATAATGTTATCAATAGCAGCCATTCTAAAATCCCTACAGCTTAAGCTTCCATGACAACATCTCATTTGAGGTTATCCAAAACATATTGTTTTCTCAATATTGACCTTTCTCACCAATAAGCTTTTGACTATTTGCTCATTATCACTTCTTCCCTAGCTTTCTCAGTTTGCCCTCCACTGCCCTCACATACTGAAAAGTTTAATTTTCCACAACTATGATTTTAGAGTATACTGGTATAAGGCTATCAGATTTAGATTTAGAAGAAATTTTTTTTTGTTGACTTCATTAGCTCCAAGAAATTGAATGATAATGTCTCCATATGTCAATTTCTTCATCTGTAAGTTGGAAATAATACCTTCTTGCATGGATCCTTAGAATAACTTTACAACATCTCTTTCTCTTGCTCAATATTCTTCCTTTTTTTAGTCTAAGTGATTCTTATATCCCAATGAACATTGTCTCTATAATGCTGGAACTACAAGGCCTGTGCCTCTGCATAGGTTGCAATATGGACACTGCAATCAGTGTCCAGAATACTTTTGCAACTAACCCCCCCCTTCTTGTTAAATGGCTATGTGTTTTGCATACATAGCTCCAAGTTGTAGGACTTTGTATATGTCTCTACTATTATATCTTGTCTTTCCTATTGGACTAGAAGATACTCTAGTTTTTAAAGCCTTAGATACTATTCTATTTCGTCTTCCTATGTATGTTCTTTTTGTGTCTCAAAATGTGTCTTGTATATATTAGGGGATCACTGACAGCCACTGCATATAGCAGTGTCTGCAACACTGCAGACACTCAATAAATGTTACTGAATGATGAAAGAACAGATGAAGTACTACCTTTCTGAAGTGAATTTCACAGAAGTTTTACTCTAGGAAAAACTAAAATGTCTAGGTATAATGTAATTTTTCTGAGAATACAAAGCCAGCAAGTAAAAATTATATCTTAACTTTGTAAACATTCTAATTTTACAAAGTACTTATTAACACACTGCATTTTCATAAATGATCTGTGTGTATTATACACAAATAAAAGTAAAGAGAAGAAATGAAAAATGAAAGATTAAGAGCAGGAAAACATATATTCAATTTAATTGGTTTATTAACCAATTGGGGCAGCATTACAAATGTTGCTGACTGTTAACCAAAACATTATTCATGATTTAAGATTTATGATGCTTCCCTTGACTCTTACCACTTCACAGTGCCTTCATCTTTACTGTATCCAAACATATACCTGGTACTCCTTCCATAGCAAACTTACCTACCACTATTACTTCTAACCATTTGTTCTATCTGGATGCGGAGTGGCCAATTCAAAGAGATTCAACTACATGAAATATGGTCTAATTAATATTTACTGAGAGTCCCTAAGATGCATCATTTACTAAATGAAGAATGATTTGTTTTTATTTAACAGCAACATGATATAATTTAATCTAGAAGTGTAGTTGAAAGCTCCTACAAGTAGTAATTAGAGAAGGATGAATGTATAAATGACCATGCAGGCTTTTGCCTTTTAGGAAGGAGAGATCTGTACGGCACACACAATCAAAAATGAAACAAAGGGTTCGTTTATTTTCCCTTCATATTCTAGATCCAAATTTACTGGTTTGAACACTAACATAAGTTATTTAGAACTTCACAGGAGAAATTCCATATAGTGCATGCTGACATCTGTAAGCACCATGAACTGGGCAAAAAAGCAAGAATATAATGAAGATTTTTAGCAGCTTGAATAAAGAAACTCTTTACACAAAGATGTTCATCATAAGTAATGAAATAAAATTTATACTGACTTTTACTCCCTGAGAAGATCACTGACAAAAGAGAGATCAACTTGCAAAATATACTCAAGGAGACCAGAATGTCTTTCAGAAGAGCTACAAAGATTAATTCTACCAACTAAGTTAAAGTCTCCTTGGCAGTTATGTTGTTCCATCTTATTTATAGCTGTGGTCTATGAATTATTGCAGATGTGGTAACAAGTTACTACAGTGTAACAAGTTACCAACCAAAAAATTGGGAGAACAAATCCAACAGACCAGATATATTAGTTATCGCAGGATAAAGGACTGTATGATCCCACAGCATCTGCTAGAGTGTGCATTGTACTAAAGCTGGCATGAGCATGGTGGATACTGCAATGTTTTGCACTGCTGAGCCAATCATGTCTGAGCAAATCATGAAATCTGAAGTGAATTTTCAGTAGCTTTTAAATTCATTCTTTTCATTGTTCATATCTCTTTCCATATGGACACCCTCTGCTCAGGTGCTAAAATCCAGGCTTTTCTTGTCCTTTAACTGAACTGTTCTTGCCAGTTGTTCTCCTTTCATGGTGGAAATGTGTACCGTTTCCTTACTTTCTTTTTACATTATGAAAACTAATCTCTTCTGTCTCTACCCTCCACACTAGATCCTCCTTCCTTTCTTGTTACACACACATGGCTGAAGAGTCCCCCAAGTTTCTGATTCAGTAGACACTTCCAACAAGTTCCCAGGTGATGCTGATGCTTCCGGTCCAGGGACAATCTTTGAGAACTACTGATATCAAGTATTTATAAGTTCTTTAATATTTAGTCACTAAAAGATGATGTTAACAGCTTGAAGTCCCTCCAAAGGTATTATTTTTTTGCAATATTAGATAATATAATTAATATAAATGGGTGTATCTCTCAGCACATGGAAGAGTGCCCAGCACATAACAAATTTCCATTATGAGAATTTGAGGATTATAAAACATTTTCATAGCCTGCACTTACTGGGCTCAAAATAGTTAAACAATAAATCTCAGACTGCAGCATACTAGAGAAATCTTCGAGTGTGTGCAACCCAGTAAGTGTCCTAAAGTCAATGACTTCCACACAGCAGGGAAAGCTTTCTCAGGTGGTGACCAACCTGAAAGCTATTCACTTACAGCCAATATCTGAAACAATCCAGATGACCTTTCTCCTGCTAGAGAAGGATATAACCCCTGGCTTACAAGTAGGCATTTTGTACAATAACTATTAAAAGAGAACAAACATTCTTAAAGCTTCAGTCTCCCAAAAATCTATTCAGGACCAACTTAGAAACAGTGAGAGCCAGAGCAACAGAAATCCATAAATGTAGAAGATGTAGTTTAGAAAAAATGCAGATAGAGAAAGAGAGGCCCTAAAAGTAGCTTAAACCCTAGAACAAAGAAGAGCCCATTTCTGATTCAACAGGTGTGATGTAGGAATGGCATGGGGCCCAGAAAATTAGCAGGGCAACAAAAGAAAACGAGTTTCCAAAAAAATTCCATTTGTCACAATGTCCATTTTTTACTGTTGGGGTAAAGGATATACAAAATTATATGTAATTTGAAACACATGTTTAAATTAAACATATATAGAAAATTCAGCACTTAGGAATTATAAAGAAATTCTTTCTGAACATTGAGTGAGCATAAGAAGTATTATTCCTTAAGAATTAGTGTTATAACAAGATATATTTCTCCCTTGGAAGCACAGCACTGCATTTTGTTCTACAACACTCAATCCTGTGAACTCGTTCATGGTATGCCCATGTGACAGATAAAAAAGGAAATTGAAGAGTAGAGTTGGGACTAGAACTCAGGTCATTTGAGTGCAAATTCAGAATGCATTTCATATCCAAAGCTATCTCTTTTTAGTATTTTGCAGTTAAAGTCCTAGTAATTATTTAACAGAATGCTACAACAAAATCTAGGAGGAACATATCAAGAATTATCAACTGTGTAAGTTTCTAACAGGATCTATTCTTGAGACAAAATTATACTTTGTGATTTTGAAGCAAGTATTTTTCACCAAATACCTCATTCTCTTCAATCAACACTTTAGTTTGGTGGATAATATCAACTTTAGTAGCAGTATTTGAATACAAAGAAAATGTATTACAAAAATGCAAATGAATATCTTTAGATTAAAAATCTCACCATCCTGTATAGCCTATGCTTTACCGTATCTCTACTTATTTTAATTTTTGAGCAGTATTTCATTAGGAAAATCTTTCTAATAATATCAAAAATAATTAAAAGATCAGTATGGAGGCAGTTTTACAGTTACATCACTGACATCCAAGAAAGCCTATGTCACATGAAATTCAGCATCTTGGGGTTCAAAGGGGACTTATCCAGCATTTATTCCAACCACCCACTGGAATAAAATAGAAATGGAAAATTTGAAATTGGGTTGACCTAAATCTGAATTCCAACTCCAGCACATATCAGTGGTTGAATGTCAACCTCTCTGAGGCTTGGTGTATTCATCAGTAATTAAGATTGCAGAAATAGAAATTCCCTGACTAACTTACTTAACACACATATCAATTATTCCCTCTTCATGCAATTTTGTCTATTTCATATTTTGCATTTATAATAATATACAATTTATTTATTTGTTCACTTAATTACTTGTCTCCTGTACTAAAATGAAAGCTCTGTCAAGTTAGGAACCACATATGTCTGGTTCACCATTATTCCCCCATGTTGATCACAATCCTGGTATACAGTTGATGATCAATAATTATTAATGTCAGACTTCTAAATCTTTGTTGCATTTTGTTCAAATGCAAATCAACTGAAAATCCTAACCAAAATGTTTGTCAATTGGTACAAAAAAATATCAGCTTTTAAAAAAAAATCCAGTATAGGGGTGCATGGGTGGCTCAGTCAGTTAAGCATCTGACTCTAGATTTCCACTCAGGTCATGATCATAGGGTCCACACCGGGCATGCTTAAGTTTCCCTCCTGCCTCCATCCCCACCCCTGCTCTTTTTCTCTCTCTCAGAAAAAAAAAGTATTTTTGGTTTGTCTCTTTTATTTTTCTTTGTTTCTTAACCACATATTAATGAAATCATATGGTATTTGTCTTTCTCTGATTGACTTATTTCATTTAACATTATACTCTCTTGATCCATTCAAATTGTTGCAAATTGCAAGATTTCATTCTTCTTTATGACTGAGTAAAATTCCATTGTGTGTGTGAGATATATATATGTATATGTATATATGCTCATCTATTGATGGACACTTGGGCTGCTTTCATACTTTAGCGATTGTAAAGAATGCTGCAATAAACATAGGGGTGTGTATATCTTTTTGAATCGTTGTTCTCATACTCTTTCAGTGGATATCCAGTAGTGGGTTTACTAGATCATATGGTAATTCCATTTTAAAATTTTTGAGGAATTGCATACTGTTTTCCATAGTGGCTAAACCAGTTTGCATTCACACCAACAGTGCAAGAGGCATCTTTTTCTCCAAGTTTTGCCAACACTTCTTTCTTGTGTTTTTGATTTTAGCCATTTTGACAGGGGTGAGGTAGTATCTCATTATGATTTTGATTTCTACTTCCTTGATGGTTAGTGATGTTTAGCATATTTTCATGTGTCTATTGACTATCTGTATGTTTTCTTTGGAGAAATGTCTGTTCATGTCTTCTGCCCATTTTTAAACTGGATTATTTAATTTAGGGGTGTTGGGTGGTATAAGTTGTTTATACCTTTTGGATACTAACTCCTTATCAGTTATGGCATTTGCAAATATCTTCTCCCATTTAATAAGTTTTTAGTTTTGTTGATTGTTTTCTTTGCTGTTCAGAAGCTTCTTATTTTAATATAGTCCCAATAGTTTATTTTTGCTTTTGTTTCTCTTGCCTTAGGAGAAAAATCTAGAAAAATGTTGCTTGGCCAAAGTCAGAGAAATTACTGTCTGTGCTCTCTTCAAAGATTTTTATGGTTTCAGGTCTCACATTTAGGTCCTTAATTCATCTCAAGTTTATTCTTGTGTATTGTGTATAAAAGTATTCCAGTTTCATCCTTTTCCATGTAGCTGTCCAGTTTTCCTAAGATCTTTCCCATTGCATATTCTTGCCTCCTTTGTTGCAAATTAATTGACCACATAACCGTAGGTTTATTTCTAAGCTCCCTATTCTGTTCCACTGATCTATGTGTCTGTTTTTGTGCAAATATCCCACTGCTTTGATCACTATATTTTTGTGATATAACTTGAAATCTGAGATTGTGATATCTACAGTTTTGTTCTTTTTCAGATTGCTTTGGCTGTTCAGGATTGTCTATGGTTCATAGAAATTTTAGAATTATTTGTTCTAGTTCTGTAAAAAAAAATGCTGTTGTTATTTTCATAGGGATTAAACTAAATCTGTATATTGCTTTGGGTACTATGGGCATTTTAACAATATTTGTTCTCCCAATCCATGAGCATGGACTATTCCCATTTGTTTGTGTCATCTTTCATTTCTTTCATCAATGTTTTTTTTTAAATTTTTATTTATTTATGATAGTCACAGAGAGAGAAAGAGAGAGAGAGAGAGAGGCAGAGACATAGGCAGAGGGAGAAGCAGGCTCCATGCACCGGGAGCCCGATGTGGGATTCGATCCCGGGTCTCCAGGATCGCGCCCTGGGCCAAAGGCAGGTGCCAAACCGCTGCACCACCCAGGGATCCCCTCATCAATGTTTTTAACATTTTCAAAGTACAAGACTTTCACCTTCTTGGTTAAGATTATTCCTATTTTACTATTTTAAGTGAAATTGTAAATAGGATTGTTTTCTTAATTTCTCTTTCTGCTGCCTCATTATTAGTCTATAAAATGCAATGGATTTCTGTATATTAATTTTGTATTCTGAGACCTTACTGAATTCATTTATCAGTTCTGGTAGTTTTTTGGTGGAGCCTTTAAGATTTTTTTAATATATTGTATTATGTCGTGTAAGATAGCAAACATTTTACTTCTTTCCTCCCGAGTTGGATCGTTTTATTTCTATTTCTTGGTCAGGGCTTCCAGTACTATGTTGAATAAAAGTGGTTAGAGTCAATATCCTGGTCTCTGATCTCAACGGAAAAGCTCTCAGTTGAGTATGATATTAGCTGTGGGTTTTTCACATATGACCTTTATTATGTTGAAGTTATGTTCCTTCTAAATGTATTGTGTTGAGGATTTTTATCACAAATCGATGCTGTATTTTGTTGAATGCTTTTTCTGCATCTATTAAAATGATCATATGATTTTTATTTTTCTCTCGTTAATGTGATATATCATGTTGATTGATTTTTGAATATTGAACTACGCTGTATCCCAGGAATTAATCCCACTTGACTTTGGTAATTGATTTTTTAAATCTATTTTTGGATTTTGTTTGCTAGTATCTTGTTGACTATTTTTGCATCTATCTTCATCAGAGATATTGGCCTGTAGTTTTCTCTTTTTGTAGTGTCTTTATCTGGTTTTGGTATCAGGACAATGCTGGCCTCATAGAATGAGTTTGGAAGCCTTCCTTCTTCTCCTATTTCTCGGAATAGTATGAAAAGAATGGGTGCTAACTCTTCTTTAAATGTTTGGTAGAATTCACCTTTGAGGCTCTCTGGTCCCGGACTTTTGTTTGTTTGGAATTTTTGGTTACTAATTTAATTTTGTTACTGGCAATTATTCTGTTCAAGTTTTCTATTTCTTCCTGACTCAGTTTTGGTAGGCTATATGTTTCTAGGAATTTATCCATTTCTTTTAGGCTGTCCAATTTGTTGGCATATAGTTTTTCATAATATTCTCTCATAATCCTTTGTATTTCTGTGGTGTCAGTCATAATTTCTCCTCTTTTGCTTCATTTCTGATTTTGTTTGAGTTCTCTCTCTCTCTCTCTCTCTCTCGTCTGGTTAAGGATTTATCAATTTTTTCAAAGAACCAGTACCTGGTTTCATTGATCTGTTCTATTGTTTTCTTTTAATTCCTATTTTGTTTACTTCTGCTCTAATACTTATCATTTCCTTCCTTCTACTGGTTTCAGGTTTTGTCTGTTCTTCATTTTCTAGCCCCTTTAAGTATAAGGTTGGGTTATTTGTTTGAGATTTTCCTTGTTTCTTGATGTATGCCTGTAGTGCTATAAAATTCCCTTTTGGAACAGCTTTTGCTGCATCCCAAAGATTTTAGACTGTTGTGTTTTCATTTATCTCCATGTATTTTTTAAAATTTATTCTCTGATTTATTTATTTACCCATTCATTGTTTAGTAGCTTGCTATTTAGCTTCCATGTATTCCTGCATTTCCAGATTTTTTTCTTATGGTTGATTTCTAGTCTCAAGCATTGTGATTGGAAAAGACGTATGGTATGATTTCACTCATTTTTTAATTTGTTTAGACTTGTTTTGTGGTCTAACATGTGACCTATTCTGGACAGTCTTCCATGTGCATTGAAAAGAATGTGTATTCTGCTGTTTTAGGATGGAATGTTCTGAATATATCTATCAGATCCATCTGACCCAATGTGTCATCCAAAGCCACTGTTTCTTTGTTAATGGTTTATCTATTCATTGACGTAAGGGGAGTGTTAAAGTCCCCTACTATTATTGTATTACTATTACTTCTTTCATGTTTGTTATTAGCTGCTTTATGTATTTGAGTGCTCCCATGTAGGGTGCATAGTTAACTCTTGTTATATCTTCTTGTTGGATTTTTCCCTTTATGATTATATAGTCCTTTTTGTCTCTTGTGACAGTCTTTGTTTTAAAGTCTATTTTGTCCAATATAAGTATTGTTATCCCAGTCTTTTTTCACTTCCATTTGCATGATAAATGCTTTTCCATTCCTTCACTTTCAACCTGCATGTGCCTTTAGGTCTGAAATGAGTCTCTTGTAGGTAACATGTAGATGTCTTTCTTATTTATCCATTCCATTACCCCCATGTCTTTTGATTGGAGCATTTGGTCAATTTACATTCAAAATTATTACTGATAGATATGTATTTACTGCCAATGTGCTATTTGTTTAATCATTGTTTTTGTAGTTCTCTGTTCTTCTATTGCTCTCTTCTCCCATAGTTTGTTGGCTCTCTTTAGTGATATGCTGGGATTCTTTTCTGTTTATTTTTTGAGTATCTATTGTTGACTTTTGATTTGTGATTACCTAATGGTAATGGTATATATATATAATATCTTATGCATCTAACAGTCTATATATTAATTGTTGATGGTCATTTAAGTTTGAACCCATTCTTTACTCTTCTCTCCTCCCACACATTTTTAGGTATGTGGTATCACACTTTACATGCTTCCATTTTGTGAGTCCCTTGATTGATCTTTATAGATATACTTAATTTTACTGCTTTTGTGCTTCCCACTTTTCTTACTCCTCTTCATGGTCAATCCTTTCCAGTCAAATGGTCCCCTTTAACAATTCTTGTAGGACTGGTTTCGTAGCCGTGAATTCTTTAAATTTTGTTTGTGAAACTCTTTATCTCTACTTCTATTCTGAAGGATAGCCTTGCTGGATAGAGTATTCCTGACTGCAGTTTTTTTTTTCTTTCAGCATTTTACAGACATCATGCCACTCTCTTCTGGCCTGCAAGGTTTCGGCTGAAAAAAAATCAGTTTATAGCCTTAGAGAGTTTCCAATGCATATATGTTTTATTTTCTTTTGTTTATTTTAAAATCCTCTATATCACCCCTTTTTGCCATTTTAATTACTATGTGTCTTGATGTGGATCTCCTTGGGGTGATTTTATTTGAGGCTCTCTCTACTTCTTGGATCTGGATTACTGTTTTCTTCCCCAGACTCAGAAAGTTTTTGGCTATTATTTCTGCAAATAAATTTTCTGCCTCTTTTCTTCTGGGATCCCTATAATGCAAATGTTATTATACTCGATGGTGTCTTTAAGTATATTGTCATTTTGTATTACTCTGTCCTCCAACTTACTGATCCGTTCTGCTTCCTCTAGTCTACTATTTTACTCATGTATGTTTATGTTTCAGTTACTGAGTTCTTCATCTCTGATTGGTTTTTATTTTTTCTAATTCCTTGAGGGTCTCAGTGAGGTCCTATAGTCTTTTCTCAAGCCTAGTAAATATCTTTATGATCATTACTTTAAACTTTCTATCAAGCATATTACTTTTATCCGTTTCATTTAGCTCTCCTGCTGTGATTTTGCCCTATTCTTTTATTTGGGACATATTCCTCTGTCTTTTATTTTGTCTAACTTTCTGTGTCTGTTTCTATGTATTAGGAAAGTCAGCTATGTCTCCTGCTCTTGAAAATAGTGGCCATATAAAGAAAAGGTCCTGTAGTGCCCTGCAGTGCAGTGTGCCCTATTTATCAGAACCTGATGCTTCAGAGAGGTGTCTACTATGTGCATTGCATGTGCCCTACTGTTGTGACTGAGCTGCTTTTGCCTTCAGTCCAGCCATCTGCAATAGCTCTCTTTGCCTGTTGTAGTCAAGTGTGGTCCCTGTATTGTTAGCGGGCAAGTCTGTACCTGCCTTGGGCTTGAGTTGAATCAGGCTGGGTGTTTCCAGAGATGTGATAGCAGTGAACTCCAGGGTGATTTCCCCGTGTTTTGCCCTGAGAAGGTTGTGTTGGTGGGCAAGATCTATAGTCAGACCAGATGCATGCCCACAGCCCACTACTTGGGCTGCCATCAGACTGGTGTGTGTGGTTGTCTTCCTCTCTCCATGTGGCAGGAGTCACTTTGGAGTGTTGCTAGTCCTTGTTGGGGCTGCTTGCACACTGCTAAATTTGTGACACTGATTAGAAAGAGCTGTTAACTAAGGACATATTGGAGGGGTCAGGTACTCAGGAACACGGGAGCAGGGCACATGATGTTAGCAAGGTTTATACAGGTCTTTCATGGGAGGGAACTTTGAATTTGGCTGAAGGGGGCATGTCTACAGAAGAACATAAGGACAGGGCATGTTGTTAGTAAGTTAGGTAGTGGGTGTTGGTGCTGCACTGGTTCCCATCGGTGTCCATGAGTCTAGGCTAGAGGATGGGGTAGGGAAATGGCACTAGCCTGCTCTTTTGTTCTTGGAAATGTTTCCAACCCCTGCCCCTCCAGTACACACTCTAAGATCTGTAAACAAATGTCCTACCTGTATATCCCAGGTATTTTTCAAACTGTTGCTTCTATGCTGTATCTCAGTGAGGTTGTTTGTTACGCTATCTCTTTAAGGGCAGGGACTAAGTTTCCTCTTACCATCTTGGCTGTCCCAGAGCTGAGCCTGTTTTTTAAAGTTCCAGGTGCTAAGCCCCACTGACTATAAGAATTCTTGAAATTATGCCCCTCTGGTTTTCAAAGAAAACAGTTATAGGGACTTATCTTCCTTCTGCAGGTTCCTCACACCTTGGGTGCCCAGTATGAGAGTCTGTTTCTGTCTCTTCTCTACACCCACAGTGTCCCTCCTTCCTGATGAGAGTCTCTCCTTTTCGAGGTCAGGTTAGCTCCTGACCACATTTCTGCCCTTCCCACCCTCTTTGACATGGCTTCTTCTTTATATTTAGCTGAAGAGTCTGTTTTGGCAGTCTTCATATCATTTTCTGTGTTATTTCCATTGCTGTTGGTGTTATCTAGTTGTATCCAGGGAACAAGGTGATTTTATGGTCCTCCTACTCCCTCATTTTTCCCAGAAGCTCCAAAAAGTATTGGGTTTTGAAGCTTTATTAAGTAATTCTTGAAAGCTATTCTAATAGTAAAACTTTGAAATTTATGTGTATCAATGAATTGGAATAACAGAAAATGAAATGATGGAATTCAACTATTATACAGGATTTAATTCTCATATTTATAAATTGCACTTGAAATATCTTGAATTATAGAAAGAATCTCTTATTGAGGCTCCTATTTTCTATTGTTTAAATTTATATTGTTTTGTAATAAAAATGCATTGCAAAAATCTACAACTCTTGCAGCATGTAAATACCTAGAATCATCAAAAGAATCATACAGACAGATTAACTTAACAGTTTTGTATTTAAAGAAAAACTATCACGTAAAGGTATTCTCAATGGAGACAAAAAGGCAGTAACCCTGAAAATGTTTAGTGTAAAATATTTATACCTTTATGAATTTATGAATTATGAAAGAGTATTTTTTCAGAGACAAAGCTGTAGTAAGGGGCAACAGTGGTTATCAAGAGTTAGAACTAGAGGAAAGGTATGACTACAAAAGGAAAGCATAGGGAAATTTTGGGGAGATAAAACTAATCTAGCTCTATAGTGGTGGTTTCATGAATCTGTAAGTGTGGAACTTTTCAGCAGATAGAACTAAGCTAACTCTATATTGGTGGTTACATGAATCTATAAGTGTCATAAAATTCTTAGAACTTTGTACCAAAAAAGGTAATGTTATATGTTACCCATATTTTATATTTTAACATTTTAACTATTATTACCTACAGAGAAGAATCAATTTAAATTATCAACAATATCAAGTGTGTTAGCTATAAAATACAATCAGTTAGAATTGTAGGTTCCTTTATGAAATAATAAGACCATACTAGATACTAGAGATAGAATCTAGAGACAGAAACAACCAAAAACTCTTGTCATTAAGGTGCACCAAAAGTAAGTATTCTGCTCCTATTGAATTTCATACTCAGGTAATTAATAATGAAGAGAGAATCTTAAAATATTCCTTAGTATACAGATATATTCCTTAATTTTTAGAAAAAAAAATGCTTTTGAGAGTAAATTTTCTTAGAATTATTATATTCTATCAACTTATTAAATTAAATTTGTGGGTCAATAAGCATTCAAAAAGTAATGTAATTTTAATTCTAGTGTCCTCTTTTACTATCAAATGCATTTCAGTTTGGATGACAAATGATATGGTCCTCATACACAACCACCAGCTTATTGAAATCTTTAGGTCTGAACATTTGTAACATCCTCTGTGTAAATCTCCTTTACTCTTTGTTCATCTGACAAACCCCTACTCATCTCTCAAGGTTCAAGTCAAACTCTAATGAGTCAGGGAGAATCAACTTCTAAATCAACCACATCCCAATAACACCCTTGATGTACGTGCATGTGAGTACTTATTGTTGTCAACAGGCATATTAAAGAGATTTGTGAATGAAAAGAATATGTAAAAATTAATTACTTCTATATAAAATGAAAGTCTACATTTTGAATAAAAAAGAATCAGATTTTATGAGGTCTGAGCATGTTAGATTAAATAAGGACTATGCTCTTTACCTGTGAGGAAACATAAGCATCTCAATTCTCCATGAAGTAAATGCATTTATTTTTACTCGCTTCTCCCTGAATTAAGAATCTGACAGCAGCAGTAGTCTCTAAGGATTTGCAAGAGGCTCACAGTCTCTGAGATAAAAACTGTCTTCTTGATTCCTGTTTTTGTTTTCATTTGTTTTAGAGGTGAGCCTTATTTCTGTGAATGTGAAGATTTTTCTGAGTGCTATCATCTGAGCATTTTTTTAATTTTTGAGTTTAACTAGGAGCATAAACATTCTTCCAGTTTAATTCTCTGAGAAGAAATCACCAGAGATCTGTCAAAAATAACCATAATGTGAACACTTAACAGCTGGACTTGAACATTTTTGGAAAATACATTCTCCTAGTACTCTGCTCTTTCCAGTGAAACCAAAGCTTTGAGTTCACCAAAACGTTTTTAGCTTTCTACCCACAATTATGGTTAGTGACTCCTGTATGAGAGGAAGTATAAGCATTGTAAATCTCTTAGGGGAAATAACAAGTGAGAATTTGGGGTGGGGGAGGCAAACACTAGTAATGACCAGAATGACAAAATTCAAGGTACATTTTTTACATAAACATTTTAATATTTGCCCTTTGTCTTGTGACTTTAACAAATCCTTAGTTATCAAAAACTGGAATTATCATATGAACTTCAAAATAAGTACTTGAATATGTTCTACATTTTATAATATAGCTCACCTGTGTTTCTTGTGTTTATTTCATAAAATTACTTTAGAAATTAAAGAGATCATATGTGTAGTATATATGGTGCTTACTGGTTTGGAAATTTATTCAACTCCAATGTCATGCCTTGACAATTTACAAAGTTTGGAGCAAACCCATGAGGACACACTAAAAAGAAACTCACTGTTTTTAGACCTTAGAAAATCACTTTTAAAAGTGACTTCATTTCATGAAATATAATATTATCTTCAACTCCCTTGGTTCTCATGACACTGAGTTTATTTTTGATTGAGGTAGCTACAGAAATGCTGTTCAAGCAAGAATGTGGGATTTTGTGTTTTTATTCTGTCTATAACTAGAACATAAGGGACACAAGGGAGAACACTCATTGTTCGCAATTCTAATATCATCTTTTGAGAGGGTGGTGTTCTGGGAGTCACTGGCAGTTCAATTGATTTAAGTTGTCTGAATTCATCTGGGAATGCAGGTTGCCTATAAATAATCAGTTGGACTGCATGAACATTTTCTTCTCTGAATAACACCTCATAAAAAGGAAAATACAGAGTGAAGGGGCCGCAGCTTCTCCATTTTTGAGTGTCAGTGTCTTTACAACACTTTCTTATTTATTACCCACAAGGCCTCTGTGAATCGAGACCTATTGTTATCCCCATTTGGTGAGAAAACTGTTCATAGATTTACCCAAGGCCATACTTGAAGGGAGACATTGAAACAACAGAACCTGAGCCCATTCCACCTCACCACTTTTATAGAGAACTTGTCAATTTCAGTCTCAAATACATATTTGAAAGGATTCCAGGAAGATGATAGTGTTGGAAGTGTTAGGAATCTATCTCTCCACCGAGACAACAATAACACTGGCAGAATCAGTCACATGTAACTATTTTGGAACTCTGAGGTCTACTGAAGGCTTATAGCTTCCAAGAGAAGGCTTGAACAGTAAATTGTGGTAGCTTCAGTCAATTTCGCCTCTTAACGCAGTAGTAGCTACCCATCTCTCAATCCCCAACCTCATGGCAAGCATTTGTGTGTGATTTCTAGAAGCAGCTTGCATGCAGCTTGTAAAAGCCAAACTGAGCAAAAAGGAACTATCCTCCAGATATTGGGGATGTGTGCTATGATCACTGCTTCTGATCTCAGAGATGCAGACAGAGGCAGAAAATTGTTCCAAGCACCTACCTTCTAGCTATAGTGAATTCCAAGGGATTTAGAAGTTGGAGATTTTACATTTCCTAATTTTAAAACTAAGTATAAAGTTATATTGATCAAAAGAGCATAGTAGTGGCATAAAAACACATATAAACCAATAATATAGAATAGAGAAACCAGAGATAAACCTTCCCCTGATTTTAACAAGAATGCAAGACCATTCAATGGGAAAAAGACAGTCTTGAACAAATCATTCTGGGGAAACTAGATATCCACATTCAAAGAATGAAGTTGTAGCATTACTTGAAATCATAAATAGACGTTAACTCGAAAGTTATTAAAGATCTGGGATGCCCGAGTGGCTGAGCAGTTAAGCATCTGCCTTGGGCTCAGAACATGATCCCAAGATCTGGGATCGAGTGCCACATTGGGCTCCTTGCAGGAAGCCTGCTTCTCCCTCTGCCTATGTCTCTGCTTCTGTCTCTCTCTCTTTCATGAATAAATAAATAAAATATTTTTTAAAAAGTTATTAAAGACTTAAATGTAAGAACTAAGACTGTAAAATTCTTAAAATAAAACATATGGCAAAAGGTTCATGGTGTTGAATATGGCAGTGGTTTCTTGGAAATAACACCAAAGGCATAGGCAACAAAAGAATAGAGAAGTCAGACTTCATGAAAATTTAAAAATTTTTGTGCATCAAAAGACACTATCAATAGAATAAAAAGGTAACCCACAGAATGAGAGAAAATATTTGAAAATCACATATTTCATAAGGGTTTAATATCCAAATTACAGAGGGAACTCCTAAAACTCAAGTCAACAAAAATAAACAATCCGACTCAAAAATGGGCAAAGGAGTTGAACCGACATTTCTCTAAAGAAGTTATACAAATAACCAATAACCACATGAAAAATGCTCAATACCACTGATCATTAAGGAACTGCAAATAAGAATTACAATGAGAGACCACTTCATACCCACTACGATAACTACTTTTAAAAACAAACAGAAAATAAGAAGTTGTTGGCCAGGATGTGGAGAAATTAGAATCTTATACACTGTGGTGGAAATGTCAAATGATATGGCTGCTGTAGAAAACAGTACGAAATCCCTCAAAAATGTAAAATACAGAATTAACATATGACCCAACAATTCCACTTCCAGGTATTTATCCTTAAAAACCCGGTTATTTACAACAGTTAAAATGTGGAAGTAACCCAAGGGTCGGTCCATCATCAATAGCTGAATGGATAAGCCAAGAAACTGAAACAATCTAATTGCTACAAGTTAAACAGAAAAATAAAATATGGTATACATATACAATAGAATATTATCCAGCCTTAAAAAGAAGGAAAATTTTGACATATATTAAAACATGGATGAATCTTGGGACATATGCTAAGTGAAATAAGCCATTCCCCAAAAGATAAATACTATGTGATTTCACTTATATGAAGTACCTAGAGAATAATTCAAAATCATAAAGACAGAAAGAAGAATGGTTGTTATTAGGAGCTAAGGGAAGGAGGAAACGGGGAGTTATTATTTGATGGGTTCAGAGTTTCAGTTACACAAGATCTTTTCCTGTATCAGTCTGGAGATAGAATGTGGTTGTGGTAGCACACATTACAAATATATTTAATCCCTCTAAACTGTACACTTAAAAATGGCTAAGATGGTAAATTTTATGTTACGTGTATTTTACCACAATAAAAAAATTTTAAAGATATATCTGAGGAAGAAGGCATGGAGAAGTGACCTGAAAATTCTATGATAAATGCTGGGAACTCAAGTGAAAAAGCAATTTCTGTGTTGAAGTTTGGTACCATCGGCAAGCTCCATATTTATATTACATTAAACATTCCTAAAATATTATGCTAATATATTTTCATATGCACATGGAAAAAAATTATGGTAGTGCACTTCTACTCACAACAGAACTAAAATATAGGTGGACTTTGTTAAGAGAAAAAAAAATCAAGCAAGTAATAAAAAAAAAATCATTGCAATTTCACCACTCCACAAAAATCAGTCTTCTTTCTTCGTTCAGAGTAATAATCATGGGGTTAGAGCTACAAAGAGCAGAATACACAGAATGAAGTCTTAACTACTGCTAAACCTTACTGAACAGGTTCTGCCTTTGTGATTTTTTTTCCCAAAGACCTTTGAAATAAGCCTCACTTGGAATAAAGCCTAAGAGCCAACTGGGCTGGAAAATATCCACTATGTTCTTGTAATTTTTAATCTCTTTTCTAAGCCGATAGCCAATCATGTCACATAAAACACTATTAAGAGCCACCCAGAGGCAAAATTCTTACACCACTGCTGAAATATTCAGCGATTACTTAGAAAATCAAATACCTGCACATTTTAAAGTATTACATTAATGACTAAAGGGCAACACTCTATCAAACCTTTATTTCTCCCCAGAAAATATTTAGGAAACTGCAGATTGGTTACATTCACGTTTGTAGAATGTCCTGCTATGTGGTGCTCCAATCTCCTCAGTTCAGCTCATTAAAAAGGTTCAAACCTCATTAAAATTTCTTTGGAGATTTTTATTTTTAATCATTTCCCTGTAACTGGGATCCTAAAATCATGGGTTGTGTGACCTACAGCAAATTTTACAAATGTGGAAATATATTTCACTTTAGCTACATGTACTTCATATAATTTTTTTAGCGTTTTCTTCAGAGATGTTTCTTATTGAACCATTCTACTCACAGTCACCTGCTACTAGGTATTATTTACTGATTTCAATAACTTTCATTTATTCTCTCACTTAAAAGCTAACATAAAATAATAATGATAATAATGAAAAATAAAATATCCATCTTAACGTTTAATTTAGCTATTTCTGTACCCAATACAAATGCTCATACACACACACACATTTTTTTTCCCTTGCGTTAGATTATAAATTATCGGGGATGGGAAAACATTTAATTTCTTTTGATTATACTTCTCAGAAGCATGCAATAAATGTAGTAAAGTTACTACTTGAATTAAGCAAGATTCCATCATCAATGGGGTTAATAGTAATGAAGATAAATAATGCAATAATAATAAAGATAAAATGATGTAAGGAGAGAGGTCTCTTAGAAAAGCAGTCACATAATCAACTTGTACTTATACTGCCTCATCCTTGTACTACAAAGTAAGATGACAGAAATCTATCACATTAGGAAAGATGTGTTCCCTAACTCCCTAGTTAGAGCTAATGTCCATTCACTGTAGATAAATTTTAAAGCAGGATTATTAGGAATCATAGCTGCCGTTGTTAATGTGTCCCATGCTTTTATGAACACCAAATTTCCGTAAATAAGCTTTTTATATAATTTAACTAGATCGGTAATAGACAATTTGCAAACATGTTTAAAATATACAATTAATGATACTTCTTATTTTTGACTTAAGTAATTATTCTACCCTTAGATGGGAAAAGCAAAATAAACTTTAATAGTCATTTAAATGTCAGTGGGGCTATTATTATTATTCAAGGTTAAATGCAAAAATAAACTGGACAGTGACTAACGTGAAGATTTTATGCTAACTTGTCCGCTAATCAGACTATGGAACATTTATCACATTAACACATTTTGAACTAAGAAAGCTTCTAAAAATGGCTCTTTTACCCTCAGATATTAGCCCATTTTTCTCAGTTCATCAACCTCTTGACATAGTCACAAATACTACATAATGCTACACAGCTTTCTGAATACATAATGTAAGCAGAAATAATTTTTGAAGTAAATTTTCAAATATAAGAAAATTTTAATTGGCTCTTGCAGTCAAGTGAATAAGAATGCTCATGCCAAAATTACGATTAACTCTGTCATGTAATTTTTTAGTTCTCTTTATAGGTCTTGAAGGTATTCAATTATTTCAAAGTAAGTGACATTAAATTCTAAGCACATCCCAAGTAATGTAGGATTTTATATCTATTATTGTTATTTTTAATTCATTCTCTTTTGTTAATATAATGAAGTAATTTTAAGCAAACGTGCAGGTTAAATATTTGGTTGTATCCAAATGGTACACAACTTTTTATTTTGTTACAAACCATAAATAAACTTCAATTAATTCAATTAAACACATGTATAGTTGAATTCTGTTGACACACAGCAATTGACTAAAATTTTTGTTTTTGTATGGAACAGATGATATTCTTTCTTTTTTTGGTATACATTTTCATCAGGTCTGCTATTGCTGTTGTTTTACTTATCAATCATTTTCCTTCTTTAACAAATGCCACCTGCTTTTTCTTTAGGGATCTACCTAGCTCCCAATCTCAATCCATGTTATTTGAATATGGCTGACCTTAAACCTATCTCCAAGAATGTTGTATGGCCTAGGACTAATCAATATGAGCAATCATAGCTCTGGTAGAAAAATTTGTTTCAAGTATACATGTATGACTCAAGTTGGTCTAATAAAGACTCACACTGATCATGTGTCATAGCTATTGAGAAAGACAAATTTTTACCTTGAAGTTTTTAAGATGGTAAAATACTTTTAGCTTGGAGAAGCTAGTGACTTCTTTCTACCATTTGGGAAATGAGAATCAAGTAGACACTAAGGAAAGCAGAGATAGGAGAGAGAGAGAGATTCCTAGTGACCTGGGTCTAGCATGCCTCAAATGATATGAGGTCATCCCTTCAGAAAACAGCACTTCTAAAAATACTTTTAAAATATATTACTAAAAGCAGCTCTCTATATTTTTCACTTTAATTTGAGCAAGCTTTTAATTTTCACTAGTTGAATTAATTCATGTGACAAAACATAATAAAATACAATTTAATATAGAACTGTAGAAGCAAAATAAATCCTTTCATATAAAAAATTATTTTATATCAAATGCATGAATGAGCTCCTCTTGCTCTCTAAACCTAATCCAGTCACCTGAATTCTGGTTCCCATTCCCTTTAGAGAAAATTGTTTCCAGTTGGCTCCCTTTCCATTCAATCTTCATCAGAGCAACCAGTGCTACTTCTAAAATACAAACCAGACCAGGCAATCTCTTACTCAAAATGTTTTAATGCCGTCTCTTCACTTAAGGAATGTGCTTTTCAGAATGGTATTCAAGGATTTTCACAAATTGGCCCTCCAATCTGATGAAGCACATTGGCCACTCTCCACATCCTATTATCTGTATCCCATATTACCATAGTTTTCCAAACATGGAAAACTTTCTCAAGCCTCCATGCTTTCCACATGTTGGGTTTTGTTTGGTTTTTGTTTCCTTTTGTTTTTTTTTTTTTTGTTTTTGTTTTTTTGTTTTTTTGTTTTGTTTTGTTTTGTTTTTGCATCTTTCAGCAATGCTAAGGAGTGGTCCTATACAACATCCTTCCAAGGATGACTGCTTCAGAGTTTACCTTTTTAATGTAATTTTTCCAATGCTACCACACACTTTGTATATACCTCCATTATAGTACATATCACATTATTTTGCAATTATTTTTTAAACAGAGGCTGTTAAATGTGGCTAAAAGCACTAATCAGGCTCACAGATTTGTTTGGTCCACACCATATTTCCTCACATCTAAAATTTAAAATGTTTATATCAAAGTCTGGATTTCTGGCTTCTCCTAAAAATACAAAGACCTGTTACTACACAGATACAATTTCTCTGGCCCAGTAGTACCTGATACTTTGTACTTAGAGCACAGACACTTTTTTTCAATTCAGCACTCTCTGAACACTCTCAGTTGTTTCTCACAAACCTGACTTGCTTGGCTCATGTTACAACTTGATTCCTTGGATATCCTCCTTGTTTTATATGTCTATCTTCCCACTGTAATTTCCTTTAGGATGGAGACAAATTGCATTATTTTAGCCTCAAAGAACATTAGTCAAATCCAAAAATCCAGGATTCATGTGAAAATAACTTGCTATATGAGAAATCTATAATGTTTGAAAATTTTTCTAAAAGAATAGATTATTAAAAATAGAATAGATCAACAGCTAGTACATCTGATTAAATGTTTTCATGACAATAAATAATTATGTTTGTCTTAATTTTCTTAGCTTTGTTGATTGTATGCATACTCAAATGTAAAATCCTTACATGAAAAACCCATCAAGAGAATGAGATGACAAGCCACAGACTGGGCAAAATATTTTTAAAAGATATGCTCGATAAAGGACTGTTATCCAAAACATGCAAAGAATTCTTGAAACTCAACAGTAAAAAAAAAAAATGTGATTTAGAAGATCTGAACACACTTGTCACCAAAGAAGATATACAGATAGCAAGGATGCTCTACACCATATGTCATCAGGGACTTACAAATTAAAATAATGAAATATCTTTGTACACACATCACAATGGCCAAAATCCAAAACACTGACAACATCAAATGCTAGCAAGGACATAGAGTAATAAGAACTCTTATTCATTGTTGATGGGAATGCAAAATGGCCACAGCCACTTTGGAAAGAAGTTTAGAGGTTACTTACTAAACTAAATATACTCTTATCCTATAATCCACAATCACACTGCTTGGTATTTACCCAAAAGAGTTGAAAACGTGTCTACACAAAAACACACACACATATTTAAAGCAGTTTTATTTATAATTGCTTGGAAGGAATTTGGAATTGCTTCCAAAACTTGGAAGGAATCAAGATGCCCTTTAGTTGGTGAGCAAATAAATAAACTATAGTACATCCAGACAATAGAATATTACTCAGCATTAAAGTAGAGTGAATTATCAAACCATGAAAAGATATAGAACAGACTGAAATATATATTACTAAGTGAAAGAAGCCAATTTTAAAAGACTACATACCATATCATTCCAACTATGCAAACTTCTGGAAAAAAAACAAAACTTTGGAGATGGTAAACAGATCTGTGGTTACCAGGGATCTTGTGAGGAAAGAGGGATCAAGAGGCAGAACACAGAGGAATTTTAGGGCAGTGAAATTACTCTGTATGATACTACAATGATATATACATGTTACTATACATTTTCTGAACTCCAAAGAATGTGTAACACCTAAAGTGAACCATAATGTAAACTATGGACTTTGGGTGATATTGATGTGTCAATGTAGTTTCATCCATTGTGACAAAAGTACCACTCTGGTGTGGGATATTGATAGTAGGGGAGGCCGTCTATGTGTGGGGCAGAGGTATAGGGAAAATCTTTGTATCTGCAGCTTATTTTTGCTGTGAATCTAAAATTGCTCTAAAAAACAAAGCCTTGGGGTGCCTGGGTGTCTCAGTGGTTAAGCATCTGCCTTTGACTCAGGGCATGATACTGGAGTTCCGGGATTGAGTCCCACATCTGGCTCCCAGCATGGAGCCTGCTTATCACTCTGCCTATGTCTCTGCCTTTCTCTCTGTGTCTCTCATGAATAAATAAATAAAATCTTTAAAAAAAATTTTAAATAAAAAACAGTCTAATTTTAAAAAATCCAAATAGAATTTCCAATGAAGCCTATCAATTCTAGTACATATAGATAATAAAATTAGGCTTCATAAATACCTCTAGAGATCTACAGTTCTGTAATATCTTTTTTGGATGAAAAAAATCATTGCAGAACTAATCCAAATAGAATGTCTGTGGCACTCATTAGTCCTAATATATCAATATCATAAAATCATGCCTAAGTTTCCAGAGACTGGCCTGTGTAATATACAACATGAACAAATTTACTTAGTAAAATGACTACTATAATAGTTTTAGAATGTCTCAGTTGTCAGCTCTACTGGGCAGTGATTAGTCTATTATCAAGAACTATTAAAGGTCTGAGATTTTACCTTACCTGCAAGCTAATAAGTTAGACTGCCACAACTTTATGGGTGCTGATGGAAGACACAAGACTCCTAGGTCAAAAATGAGGATAGATTCTTGCACAGAGCAAGTAGAGGCACCTGACTGCTCCGTCGGTAGAGCATGCAATTCCTGATCTTAGGGTTGTGAGCTTGAGCCCCACATTGGGTGTAGAGATTGCTTACACAGGAAAATTGAGTATCAGCCTTCCTGTGCTGTTTCCCTAAGCCACAATTCCCACGTGGCTGCATGAAGTGAATCAGATAGTTACACAGGCAGTAGGTTGGATTATGATAGTGGAACTCCAAGATTAGGGAACTAGAATATTTTCCAATGGCCAATAAGCATATTGAGGAAAGCATTGTCTTATTATACTGGATAGTAGGCATATTTGCCCTTCGCTCTAGGAGAAGATACTAAATCTTTCAAGATGGTTTTCTACACAAACATTCCAAAATACACTATGGAACAAGGAGTATTCAGCGCCTTGCTAAAAAGATGTGTAAAAATGCTGAAGATAAATGGGGAATTGTACTCAAAAGCTATAAACATTGAAACTTTTGTATGCTTAAAAAATAATTAAATAATGATCCAAATGAAATTCAATTGCTATAACAGGCTATTAAAAACAAAGTTTTAAGAGAGTATTTTCTGTTTATTTCTTTATTAACTGTTTTTCTTTAATTTATCAGATATTTTCGACATTTTATTTGTCACCAAAGTATAAGGCCTATCTATGTATGCCCGGGTTTGGGAATTACAAGTACTTATTTCAAATATTAAACTGCAAGAGCTGAGGGCACTTGTCACCAGTTACAATTAGAAATTCAGAACAGCTATATTTGAATAAATGTTTAAGCACTCACAGAAGTGAAAAATGACTGATACAAACTGACTTATTTTTCTTTTATTACATTAGTGCAAAGTAGCCTCAAGGTGAACTTTGTGTCTATTTGAAGACATTATATGGTAACATATTTTTTCTCAGTGTAACCTCACTGAAATCTGGGAAACATTTTTATTCCTCTCCCAAACTGAATACATTAACTCTAGAACTTCCTACCAGGTGAAAGCTGAAAAGTTTATCATTGAGTGCAAGTTCATGCTTTATTTTTAACACCTGCATTCTATATAATCAAATATTATTGAAACAGAGTTAGAATAGAATTCTAAAAAAATTGCAAAGAAAAAACACAAATATTGGTTTATTTACATTTTAGACACTTCAGAGTATCATCACAGCTAATTGCTTAACAAGTTATATGCATCTTAGATAGAATTTAACAACACACTAAAATTTTTGAGCTGTTAACCATATCGGGCATAAGTCATCTTGTCTAAATGAAAGCCTTCATAACCAGTTTTCAAAAAAACAGAAAAGAAGCCAGTACTTATAAGCACAGGAAGTTCTGACTTCAAAGAGAAATATCAGAAGAGAAGTAGATAAAATTTTTATGAAGTAAGTAGGATATCATTTTATTTTTTCTAGTTCTATGGCTTGCTGTTAATGATAGATATTCTTGACAAAAGAAGTCAGCCATCCAAATCAGAAAATGTGACTCTAGAAGACAATGATATATTTTTTGGTAATAAGACAGTAAAGATACAGGGTACTTTATGGGTCATTGTAGCAAATACCATAATGGAGGGATTTTCAATTTTCATCCACATTTATATTATCATAAAGGAAAAAATTATAGGGATCCCTGGGTGGCGCAGCGGTTTGGCGCCTGCCTTTGGCCCGGGGCGCGATCCTGGAGACTCGGGATCGAGTCCCACGTCGGGCTCCCGGTGAATGGAGCCTGCTTCTCCCTCTGCCTGTGTCTCTGCCTCTCCCTCTCTCTCTGTGACTATCATTAAAAAAAAAATAAAAGAAAAGAAAAAAATTATAAAATATAACCATTATTCTAAGGAATTGATCATTTATTTTTGAAATCTTTTAATACATGTATAAAAATAAAACTAATGCTGGTTAACACATTTTTTTCTCCTTTGCTGGAATTTATACTTTTGTGCTTTAGCATATTGACATGTATATCTGCCTCTATTACCAGACCATAAGTTTTTTGAATGCAGTGGTATCTCATTTTTAAAGGATCAGGATAGAATCACAGAAGAGTATCAATATAAGGAAATAGCAAACATGAGGACCACCTTAGAGTCTGTCTACTACAGAAAAGCCCACCTGAAAATATAGCAATCATAGAAGAAAGATGAAGGAAAGGTAAAAATCTATCATGAAAGCTAAAACCTCTTGAACCTCTGGATTTCAAGATGGCAAAATCAATCTTAAATTTAGCCTTCTCCATGATGTGAAGAAGGAACATGATGCTTAAGAACCAAATGAAGTGGGATACCTGGGTTCCTTAGTGGTTGACTGTCTGCCTTCAGCTCAGGGTGTGATCTCTGGGTCCTGGGATCAAGTCCTGCACCAGGCTCCCTGTACAGAGCCTGCTTCTCCCTCCACCTATGTCTCTGCCTCTTTCTGTGTGTCTCTCATGAGTAAATAAAATATTTTTAAAAAGAACCAAATGAAGCTAATTTAAGTTGGATTTATGCCACTCACAGCTTAAAAAACATGCGATCTTATACAGGTAAAAATCATATTCCATGCTTATTTAGTATGAAAAAGTGAGTTATCATCACCATTGTATGCCATGAGAACTAAGTGAGCACATTGCTCCCAAGATCCATATTTTGATATCTTGAAATAGCCACTGTAGGAATATTTACACCACAGAATTTAGCAAATGCTACAAACCAGGCCTATCCTTTCCTTCCCCTCAGAACCAGTTGTTAAACATTTATAATATTTAATACTACAGGTTATAATCCACTGAATCATGTCCCTCAAGTTAGATTCTTATGGCCATATCATCCAGCATGAAGCCTTTGAAAAATAAAGAACTATTAATAGTGGTAATTTTCTTCATGTCTAAAGATATATTCCATCATTTTGGTTTTAATTATAAATTATACCTACTCACATAAACCCTGAAACCAAACTTGACTTGATGGGAAAATGTCCAGAATAATTTATTAAATCTTAATTCCAAGATATCGCTGAAATACTGAAATGAATAAGACCTTCTGGTATCTTAATAAAGATAAAGCAGTTGTTTGGCTTTTGAATAGCAAAGAGACTGACAACTGTGATTATTAATATTATTTCTCTGACTCTAATTAGCTTCTTTTTAATCAGTTTTTCTTGTGACTATGTATTTGGCTCTGCTCCTAAATTTTTCTCTACATCTTCCATGTTTTCCCCTCAACACCAAATCCAGTCTTATCTTTTTATTCAGATGTTTCCTTTGCTCTTTTATGTCTCTCTATAAATTCTCTATGCCCCTCTACTTTTGCCTCTCTGTTTCCATGTTTGTCTATTTCTATGATAGGCTTGAGATGATTATTTTTGTTTAATTCTAATGATAACCTAAAATATCCAAATCTGAACAATAAGTGTAATTTTATTAATACTTTATGAATACAAAATTGTAAAAATTCCTACTCCAATGTGAACAATTAAATGCATACAGTTAGTTAATTTGACCATTAACTAACAGTCTACATGCAATTTAAGTATAAAATTTTGTGTTTACCTCTGCATTAGATGCAGGTAGGTTGAAAAGCGATGCTTGCTGTCTTTACAGAACAATAATCCAGATTCGTTAATGTGCTGTTAAAATAAAGTCTGAAAATGTGTTCTGTTGGTATGTACACTGTGCTAGGGAATTACACAAGAAAGTCATCATTAACCAGAACTTAAGTGATCAGGGAAGACTCTAGAAGGAACTGCTCCTTTCTAAGCTGAAATATATTCTTTAAAAGGAGGAACTATCCAAGAGAAGAATGGAATGGGAAGAAAAAATATCCAAGGTAAAGCGATGAGCATATGCAAATGTCTCAAGGTAAAATAATGGTTAGAGAGAAAATGCATGTGTGAAAATTGGGAGAAAATGGCAGCAGTTTATAATCAGAGAATTCTGATGAAGAAATTCCCTTTTGTCTATCTTACTCTTTTCTATGCCATTTATCTGTCCATAGTCAATTCAATTACACAAGAATCAATTTTTTAAGATTTTATTTATTTATTATGAAAGACACACACAGAGAGAGAGAGAGAGAGAGGGAGAGAGAGAGGGAGAGAGAGACCGGCAGAGGGAGAAGCAGGCTCCATGCAGGGATCCCGACATGGGACTCAATCCCGGGACTCCAGGATCACGCCCTGGGCCGAAGGCAGGTGCTAAACCGCTGAGCCACCCAGGGATTCCCCAAGAATCAATTTTTCAATGTCTCTGCCATTTGCTTTAAGCCCTTTGCTTTTTGCTATCACTTGATTTACTTTTTAACTATTTTCTCAATCTCTCTCTCTCTCTGTCCCCCCTTCTCTCTCTCCCCTCCATGACCCTACCCCTTCTCTCTTGCAGCCTCTCACTGTTCAATACATAATCTCTCACTATTGCCAAGAGAGGACATAAGGACCTAATCTATATTCTAAACTTTATGTTTCAGATAATCCTGATTTTTTAATATTGCATTAATATCTAATTGTATATAATTCACCTATGGAAATTCAATTCACTTGTATGGCATTATGTATTTTTTTAACCAAGGGCCCTTCATTTTATTTGTAAGTTTGCATGAAGTTTTCTGGGAGCAATCAGACGTCTGGTAAAATTCTCCTTGAGTACTTCTCCATAAATTCTTTCTCAAGAGTTTCTTCCTTAGCCTCTGCTTCTGGAGAACTTAACCTGAGACAGCACCCACACTCTGTTTTGGGAGATTAGACCAGAGTGTGTGAGAATTTGGCATGCTGAGCTCCTGAATGGTGACTCTGGAAGAGCACTAACATAGCTTGCAGGGCATCAACACATATGTAAATATAAAGAAAGTACACCATGGTTTAATGATATGAAGAGTTTTTTTTTTTTAAATGAACACAAATGAGGCTTTTTAGATGTCCTATTTTTGTTTTTACTTAAACTTCATGGAAAGTCCTTGAATGATGTGTTCCAATGTGACTGTGAGATATGGATCTTTGTGGCATAATCTCTTCCCCTATAGTAAGGCTTAATTAACATGCAACTAAATACTACAGAACTGTTTTTTAAAATCAGTGTGAAATCTGATCGCATTGAAACAACTACCTTGACTTTGAGCTAGAGGTCTGAATGGCTGGGATGGATAAGCCATGTCTTTGGGTTTTTTACTTTCTTTTTATGATATCACCTTAACCCCTCTTTTCATCTTATTAGAACACCAAACCCTGATTCCATAATAAAAAATCTATGGATTCTATTTTCTACCAACAACCATATAAACTTGGAAATTAATTCTACCCTAGCTGTGCTTCAAATGAGACTGCAGCCCCGGCCATTATCATAACTGTAGCCCTGTAAGACCCCAAAAGAAAGGATCCAGCTGAGTCACACTAAAACTTCCAGAAAATATAGTTTTTTAAGTGTGCTGTTTAAAACCATAAAAACTGTGACAATATTGTCATATGGACAGTTGTTCACTAATATATCTTTCCAAAGGAAGAAAAAAATCTAAACTTATTCTCACTGCATGGAGTTCTGAATTAAGGAACACCTCTTTCCAAATATTCCAAACTAAATAAAATTCTCCAGGGTAGATTGGATCAAGTGCCCATTGTTGAATGAATCAGTTTGAAGTCTGATTTACAAACTCTGGGTCATATATCAAAGGAAAGAGCTTGTGAGTACTGATAATATTTGAAGGTCATTTTCTGAAAGGAAAAGAGGAACTGTGATATCAGAAGAAGGAATTCCTGCCACCAAAAATAGATGTTCCCCATAACATTCCTGAATCACACCACAAATCCTACTTTCTACCCAAAACTAACTCAAACTAGGGGTGTCTGAGTGGCTCAGTTAGTTGAGCACCCAACTCTTGGCTTCAGCACAGATCACAATCTCATCAGTCTTGGGATCAAGCCTGCATTGAGCCCTGCTTTGGGCTCCATGCTCAGCAGGGAGTCTGACTGAGATTCTCTCCCTCTGCCCCTCACCCCATTCATGCCCCCCTCAAATAAATTAATAAAAATAAAATGCTTTTTTAAAAGAACCTCAGACTAGAATAATGACAGGAAGTTGCAATTAGATATAACTTATATTATGAAAATAACTATTTTAGGGATTCTAATAGAAAAACTGAACCTTCAGTGATATGTGACTACCAAATATAAAACTATAACCTAGATTAAAAATAAGGAAAAATGGAAACTTGGGGAAGTTAATACAATTCTCTAATTACTTAGACTGTAATCAGATTATTAGATCTTGATGATGTCAGAGAAGCAAAGGTATTTGTGTCATAAGTATATTCTCTGGGTTTGACTTTCTGCATTGGTCCTAAAGCATTTATCGATAAGGCTAAAGCTTTTGGCTTTTCTTTTCTTTTCTAATTAAAAGAGAGCTTTGTAGTACTCATAGCAAAAGCACAAGCTACTATGACAATCACAAACTATATCCAAAGATTCAAGTTTGTGATGATTTATAACTAAGGATAGATATGGTTACTTAAACTTATCCATATGTTCTTTGAAGATATTTTTAAGATTAAGTTTCCAGCTGTCATGATGTTTTCTTTTGGTATTAAAGAAAAAGATGTCTATAGAAGAAGGACAAGATAAGAAGTTGACTGGATGTAGAATGTTTATTCTAACTCTACTTTATCACTCACATCTTACCTGATTCAGAGTCCTTCAAAGTACAAGCATCCCAAAGGCAAGAACATTTCCTAGTTCATTTATATTCTATTTGCAGCCAATAACAAGGAAATTGCCCAGGAAATGCACCCTCATAGAAAAGCAAACTGATTTGAAAAACTTTTAGATAAAATATTTCAGTAACAAAATATATCCTTTCATTAAGGAACTAATGTTTATGTCCCTGTGACTTCATTTATTATTGTATAAAATGTTACCTTGTCATTAAATGCAGTAGTGAAAAGTGAGTTGCAGGCTTTCAACAAGATATAACCCCCAGAATTAGAGGGCAAGTTTAGGAAATATCATCACTGAAAGTAAAGCTAGTATGTAGATCAAATAAACCAAATAAAGTAACTAAGAGATATCTGAATTCCACTCAGGCTATTTCTTATCATCATGTTACTTAATGTGAAATGAATCCCATGATACCACCCTTTGTAAAGACAAATATTTACTAAGAGGAGGGACTATCTACTTTGCTAACATAAGAATAAGGTTGCATTTCATATATAAGAATAGGGTTGCATTTCATATAAAGGCTAAAAGGAAAGAGCCCATGAATTAGAATTTGTTCAACACAATTCAAAATATAAATTCTGAGACTAGAAAAGTAGAATACAAAAGGAAGATAGATAGAGAAAACACTCAAATTTATACATTTGATAAAAATCTCCAAAAAAAAGAGACTATAATTATGCTACTAGATCTAAGATGTTGATGGAGTAGCTAAGAACCCACATAGCATAACTATTTTCTGGGTAAGTATGTTGTAAAGAAAGTTATATCAAATGTCTTTCATGACTACCATATCCCTTTGCTCTGATTATGTGATCCTCAAGTCATTTTTGGTCTAAGACAGCAATCAAAATTAATTGAGCATCTTATATTACTAAGAATAGTTAAAAAAATAAGTGAGTTTTCTGTTGATCTGAGCATTCTAAACCCTGAAATACGAGGATCTGATCTTGAGTCTAGAGGCTCTCTATCAAGGTACACATTTAAGACCCCACTGCAAGAGGCCACTATACTTCTCTCCCTTTTTGTCCCTTCACCACCTATTTCTTCACTATAAATTAAAAGAATAAAAGTTTAAGTACTTTAAACATTTTTCAAAAAAAAATTTTCTACACCTCAAATATTATTGTGGTTTTGCATGCAATAATAGTCCCACATTGTACCAATTAGACATTAATTGCAAAGAAGGCCAATTCACATAACAAAAGCTAATGAAAGGATATCATAATAATCAAAAAGTAACAAATGTTTAAATTAACTTATATTAAAATTGAGTGAAGCCCCACTATGCATTCTTAGTTTTTGATGAAGATGTTTAATCAACTGTTATATAAATTGCATTGTTATAGCAACTATACTAAAATTACATTATTATAACATACCAGCCTATATTATTGTCAATATACTGGAATATCAATCACTCCTTCTAGCTTTGACCCTATTTATTAATGGAACATGGATTGATATTAAATTAGCAAAGATATATTATTTAAACCAAATTCAATTTTACCTTAACTCCATGATCATAACATTAATGCAGAATTGTGCTAGTGAAACTCCTAAGGAAAGAGGCTCATAAGAAATGTGCTTACACTAGAAAACAATGTATGATCACAAGTAGACGTTATGGTCATCTACCTCTTTCCTAGTTAGGTCATAAGAGGAAAGAAAAAGAAAGAAAAGACAAGACAAAATTATATCCTCATCTTTCTTATTTTTTCATAATTAACTTTTCTAAGCCAGCTTCCAAGCTCCAGACATCAGGATACCATGTTTCCAATTGCAGATGGGGAGAAGTCCAGTCTTTCTAAACTATCAAAATAAGCACAAAATTGAGTGAGAAGTTAGTTGAGGAGAAGCCAGAAGAAGTAAGGTCTATCTGATAACACCCAAGGTGAGAGAAAGTCTGTATTAAACTAACAAAAGCTGGGGGGGGATTGGGGGGGATTAATTAAAGTAAAATTTCATAAATGCAAGTTGGAACTAAGTTTGGTCTATGGAGTAGGAAGAATTTGGTCAGTGGAGAAAGCTTCCTCCGCAATATGCCATCAGGACCCCAAATACAGTAGGTGATGGGTAAGTTATTACATTTTTCTTAATTTAAGCTTCTTTTTGTTTTAAATAAAAGTACGAACATATAACATAAACATAAAAACAAAATGATGCAAAAATGTATTTTTTAAAATTTTTTTGATGCAAAAATTTAAAAAATTATTTTTAAAATATTAAAAATTAATGATAATGCAAAACATGTGTTTGTGTCTAGTACAGTAAAGAAATGAAGTACTAGTAAAGTAGGGTTACTAATAACAGGATTACTTATTTTAACCACTGCCTAAAGAGAAATGTGGCATCTAAGTGATTTCAGTTAATGTCTGTAAAGGGACCAATTGACTCTTCGATAAGAACCAGAAAACCTGGGTGCCTAGCAGCTCAGTCGGTTAAGAGCTTGCCTTTGACTCAGATCATGATCCCAGGGTCCTGAGACTGAGCCCCACATAGTCTCTTCTCAGTGGGGAGTCTGCTTCTCCAGCTCTCTCTCGATCTCTCTCACTATCTCAAATAAATAAAATCTTTTAAAAAGGAAAACAAAATGAACCAGAATACCTTCAGAAGCAGCTGGAATGGGAATCTAGAGTTTGAAGGTAAAGGTTGACAGAGTCCAAGGCAGAAACCAGAAACAAATTGAAGGCACTGTTTAAGGCAGAACTTTGTCGACACGGAAAGCAGTGTGAGTTCATAATTCTCCAGAGCCAAACTGTATGAGCTTGATTCTGTCACTTTTCTATAATGCCAAGATCTACAAATAGCAGAAATTTTAAAGCTTGACCCAGCCTTCTGTGTCTCTGCAGGAATGCACTAGGAGAAATACTCAGTTGATTAAGGACATTCTACAGGCTTTTTAATTTAATTTCCTAACTCTCTACTATTTAATTTACTCTTGGGGGATGCATTTATTTGCTATACCAATGAATCATTAAAGAAAACATCATTCAGTTAAGCATATGCACATAATATATAATAGAACTTTATATAGTTTCTGATAGAGTTCTGAGGTCTATAGAAAGCTTTATTGTCTCACTTGTATCTTTAAAGATTTTTGTTGTTGTTGTTAAAGACTAAGGTTCAATATGTGAAAAGGTCCTACTACAGTGTTTAGATATTGTTACAGAAATATAAACATTAAACCCATTTCACATTTTATCACTTGGTAAACATTTGTTTAGCACTTGCTGCTGGGATCTATAGGGAATTATAGGGTAGCTACAGTTTTCCTAGAGACATAAAACACTCTTCCTATTTATGCAGCCCCTTAATCATTTCTGCCAGCCTCAGTCAAGCTGGTGGTCTTCTGTTTTCCCTATTTATCATTCACTGACTTACTTTATATTGGTGATGAAAAAAAATAGAAAATGTCAAATTGTTAAGAAGAACTAAAAACTATGAAAGTGGCAATGAAACATGGTGCTATAAGAACCAAGTGATATGTCACATCTGGATCACAGAAGGTTTTCAATGAAGTAGATGATGACCTGAGAGAATGATTCTATTAAAAAAAAAAACACAAAAAACTAGGATGCAGCTCCACAGACCCCACCAGTTGTATCTGTTACTTATGCCTGCAGTTAACCTTTGGCATGCTGAACAGAGAAAGCCTTCTCTGTTGTAATCTTTTACGCACAATCATAGCACATTATTCATGAATATACGGATTGTGTCAAATGCAATTCAACCTTCAGAGTGTCATATAAGTTAAGATAGATTCGTGTCTGAGTATTTGATACTTTAGAAATATCCTTGGGTTTCCAGCCCATGTAAACATTTAAAAAGCTTTTAACCTAGTGACCATGATAATTTATTTGAACTACTAGTATATTAAAAAGAAATCATCAAATATTTTCATCAGCTAAATGAAATTTATCCCCAAAGGCTATGATATCCTAATTGACATTCTAATATGTATGATACTTAGAATATTAAAAAAATAATTTCTATAGAATCTGTATATCAATTTTACACATGAAAAGGATATATTTGAAAGAACATTATAGTTCCTCAAAGAAAGATGTATTCATATCTTTGAATTTGTCTCTCTTCATTTGTTACTTTTTTTTAAAAGAACTATATGTGAAAAAAATCACATGATCAAAATTCATTTCTCAGTCACCTGAGGTTCTACATTATAATCCTACTGATTTCTAACCTCATCAAATGTCAACAAGTACCATGTTGACAACTAGAGAAGTAATGGCATTTCCTGACATCAGAACTTGAGATACCATGAATGTTCATAAATCTTGAAAAACGTTTGTTTTCCTTATTTTTTGTATTTGAAATATGTCTCTCTGAGGCTATATAATGGTAAGCTGAACTATTCACTCCCAAAGATATCCAGATCCTGATCTCTGAAATCTGTGAATATTACTATAAAAATAAACCTTACAGATATGACTCAGTTAAGGATTTTGGGATGCAGAGACTTTCCTGAATTAACTAGTGGAACTTAAATATAATAAAACAAAACAGAGGGGGAAATACTCCTACAGAAGAGAAAAGGTGATGAGATAACCTCAGCAGAGAGAGAGAGATTTGAAGATATGCTATTGGCATTAATGGGGGAAGGGACCACAAGCCAAGAACTGCAAGGAGCAAACTGCAGAAGCTGGAAAAATGTGTGGGAGATATCAGAAAGGGACACAGAACATAAAGACTTCTAACTCTGGGAAATGAACTAGGGGTGGTGGAAGGGGAGGAGGGCGGGGGGTGGGGGTGAATGGGTGACGGGCACGGAGGGGGACGCTTGACGGGATGAGCACTGGGTGTTATTCTGTATGTTGGTAAATTGAACACCAATAAAAATTAATTTATATAAAAAAAAGAAGAAGCTGGAAAAAGCAAGGCAAACTCTAGAGCCTCCAGGGGGACCAGAGCCCTTCTGACCCCTCTATTTAGTCTCACTGAAACTAATTGGGACTTCTGGCCTCCAGTACTGTAAGGAAATAGATTTGTGCTATTTCAAAGCACAAAGGTTGAGATAATGTATTACAACGATCCTAGTAAATGAATATGGTATCTGTCAAGATAGGTTCAAGCAACTTTCAAATGGTAAATCTATGAAGAAAGTGTTAAAAAGAAGTCAAATATATTTACCTTTTAGTCAATAAAACAAGAAACTTGTGAAGAATTGACAAAACAAAGAATTTGGGGCTTGGGGCAGTTAAGTTAGTAAAGAATTAACAAGTTTGGTTTATTTGACCTTCTCAGCCTTGGATTCCCTATCTCTGGCAATAATGATGTCTCCCTTTCTCCTGGTACAGCGAGGGCACCTTTCACATATGAGACTTATTTCCTGGGACGACTGAGTGGCTCAGTGATTGAGCATCTGCCTTGGCTCAGGGCGTGATCCCGGAGTCCTGGGATACTCCCACATCAGGCTTCCCACAGGGAGCCTGCTTCTCCTTCTGCCTATGTCTCTTCCTCTCTCCATGAATCTCCCATGAATAAATTAATAAAGTCTTAAAAGAGAGAGAGAGTGAGAGACTTCTTTCCTGACTTTAGGGAGACAAAGGTCATCAGTGTTCTTCTTGCACAGGCTGCTTCTTACATAACTTTAATTCAAAATAATAAATACGCCAAGGTGGCATATTTTGGAGGAGCATTCCCTGACCCTCATCAAAGCATATGAAAGATGGTAAGGAATTTTAGAAATACCATGTTGTGTTTTTAATAGCTCTCTGTGGTATTATCTCTGCTTTTAAGATGGATTGTGTCTTTAACGTGCCAACGTTATATTCATAAAAAGTCATACATACCTCTGGTGAAGCTAGACCTTGTTATCCATTATTTACTAATCTTGTTCCTTCAAGCCTAATTAATGGCAGAAGAAAGTTTGGAAATTAAAGGTTGCCCTTGTGACATAGTCACCAGTTTTTGAAAGATTTGGAAATCAATATCCTTTATTAATTAGTAGTGATTTTGCTTTCAACTAAGCAGATAATAAAAATGGGCATGTCTGCCTCACACGACATAAAATTAATAAGTAACACCAAGGCAACCAATTCTGCCCTTACATACAAATCTTGGCTATGAGACTTTGTGCCATTGATCAAGGACCTAGATATTCTACTTCACCTTATGTAATAATGGCTGATTGGAATGATGGAAATGATGAAAAAATGATGGAAAAAATATTCCAAATATCCTCAAATGCTTTTGAACAATACTTCCTATCTTCTGCACTTCAGTGTATCCAATCTGAAGAGATAAAGCCAGAAAAGAGTATAATCTTGAAAAAAAAGGCACAAAAAACAGTGTCAAAACCAAGAATGGTAAAATTGATTCCACCTTTTCTGCCAAATCTAATGTAGCACTGAATAACCTAGACTGATTGAAAGATTTGTAAATCAATGCACTTTACTATTAGTGTCTCCCCTTTCCAGTTTATCTGCTAATAAATGTATCACAAGAAAATGCATTTTTTTTCTTTTTCTGCTCTAGCTCCTTTGTAGCAACTGTATATCAGAGGTCCTGAAGAGCCTCAATTATTTATGTAAACAGATTTTCCATTTGCATCTCAGGAACTGGTTGAGCCCCCGGTTAACTTCTCAATAATATTAAAATTGATATATATTTAAACTAGAATTGTCTTGACTGTTAACTCCACATTAGAGCCTCATAAAAACAATGAGCAAAGTTGAGAGGGGTGTGCAGTTTTTCAGGAAATCTTTAACGTTGGGTATGGGAGGGCTGATAAAATCCATCTGGTTTTACAGAGTGAAAGCATGTCAGAAAGAGGAAATTGGGATGAAAAGGACTGGTGCTGGTGCTGAGAGGAGTGTTTCAAACATGCTAAGTTGATAAGTTGATGCAAACAAAAAACCCATGCAGGGAGGGCAGGGGAATCATGTTCCAAGCAAATTTGAATTAACAATGATCTCCTTATCCATTCCTTGCCTCAAATATGATCTTTCCACAAGATTTTCTTCTCATCCCTCTTAGTTATCTCATCTACCACAATAAAGTCAGCCATCATTCTTTTGAGAGCTTCCTGAATTATTGTATGGTGGTTCTGAATTACATAGAAATGGGTCTGAGGGCAGCCCTGGTGGCTCAGTGGTTTAGCGCCACCTTCAGCCCAGGGTGTGATCCTGGAGACCCAGAATCGAGTCCCATATCGGGCTCCCTGCATGGAGCCTGCTTCTCCCTCTGCCTGCGTCTCTGCCTCTCTCTCTCTGTATCTCTCATGAATAAATAAATAAAATCTTTAAAAAAAAAAAGAAATTGGTCTGAATTTTGCAATGTCAACTTTCTAAAGCAACCCTGTTGCAAGATAATACAACTCTTGTCTGTATAATGGATAGAATATTGGCCTTAACCATATAAGTTCATTGTGAGAATTAAATAGGATAGAGAATTAAAACAGGGTATTTTAAATGTTTAATAAAATTTCAACCAGAGTAAGTACTCAAAAAATATTGAAAATTGTAATGATTATACCTACAAAAATTTGCTCTTCTATTTCCATTTGAATCAACACACTGATTCATCCCTTTATTACTTTACATCTAAATGCCTACAATTGCTTTTTCTTTTTACCAATGTCTTTTTGAATTCTTCTCCATGGTCAGTATTTTAATAAAGGATATTTAAAAAGGGAAAAGAAGAAGGCATTACTAATATCACTATAACATTTTCTGTGCATGTTTTAAATAATTTAGTTTTTAGTTTTTACTGCAAATTATATGATCTTTAATTTTACATAGCAATTTAAATATGGTATTTCCCTCATTATTAAATAAACATTGCATAAAGATTGCTTTAATGGTTTCATAGTATTATTTTATGTGAACATATTAGAATTTATTTAACCAATTATTTTGTTTTTATTATTTAAAGAATACTGCAGTGACTGTGTATAAGAATTTTTCTTGTTTGAGGATTCTGTGAAGCTCTTTTTCCCTCTTAATGCAAATTCCTTGAACTGATATTTCTGAGACAAATAAAATAAGCTTATATATTATACATTTTTAGTAAATTTTCTTTCCAAAGAATTCACAGCAATGTTCACTCTCAGCAGTCATATATATTTTACTCTATTCTTATATTACTGAGTGACACTGTCTAAAAATATTTGATAATTTTGTAATGATGAAACTGCCTTTTATCTCATATTCTTCACTTCAGTTTTCCTTTCAACCTATCCAGCTTACCACCACCAGATTAGTATTCACAATCACTGACTTTATAAAGTAGTTCCTATACAAAACATCCAATAACTCTCCCTTGCCATGCAAGCTCAGTTTTTACCTTAGAATTGAATACTTCCACAGTGTGATCATGACTATTTTTCATGTCTTATCTACTTAACTATACATAAAATTGTCATTTCAGTCCCCTTTGGGACCGACCTTCAAAGTTCATTCTATATTCTCTGAAGAATCCCTCACTTACATGAGGTCTCTTCATATCTCCAGTTCTTGTACTTAGCTGACTTCTTAATATCAGCCGTTGGATGTTTCAAAGCCACCTAACCCTAACACACCCAAAACAGTACTAACTAAAACATATCCCCATATCTTTCCCATTTCTAAACATGGCAACACCATCCATACAGTTGCTCAGGTCAGACACTCTCTTCATCAAAATCACCGTCTGAACTACCAGCAAACCTGTTGTCTCTATCTGTATGATATTAAGTCCTAGCATGTTTCTCCATGCCCACTGCAGCCACCTGGCTCAACCTACTTGCACACTATCTGAGTAATGCTGCAGCCTATTGGCACATCATCCTAACTCCATGCTAAACTTCTCTCCCCTTCTCCTCATATTGGCCAGACTAACAGAAAAGTTTAAAGAAAAGACCAGTTGAATTCCACCAAATCATTTTTCTATGCATGTTTTTACTTATTTCAGTTTGTGCTGTAAATAAGAATTTTATATTGTCTTTTTAAAATTCATCATTAAAAGATTATTATAACATTATAACATATAAAAATTATGTCATTCCATAAATAAATTTTTTAGTGGCTTCTTAGTATACATGCAATAAAATGCAACCTCTTAATCATGATTTATTAGGTCTTGAGCAATCTGGTCTTGCCAGTCTCTCCAGCAACATTGTGTGCTACTCTACTTCATACACTGTGCACTGTGCTCCAGGTACATTAGCCACCTCTCACACCCTCAAATGCCAAGTCCTTTCTTGTGGTAGGACTTCTGCACATGTTGTTTCTATATGAAAAAACCAAATCAGCCTTTCCTTTGATTTTGAATAGTATGCTTGTTTTTACAATGGAAATATGGCTGTATGCCACCCCTATCTAATAGAATGTACTCAAGGGGATTCAAGGGCTCTCGGCTTATCAAGGCAAAAATAACCACACAAAAATAATAGCACACACAAGCTTTCTTTGTTGAAACCAACAGATTTGCATGCAAGGTAAGTCTTTCACAGATTGGAATCACCCAAGGTTATAGTCTTAGGGAGGGGATACCATCCAGAAAAGGAATACAAAGGGACTCTTAAGGGAAAGAGTGATTGGCTACAGACCTTAATGTGTCTTGATGGATGTTGCTCAGCAACATGGTGTGAAGTTTCCATTTCCAGGTTAGAGAGCTTCGAAGGGCAGGAGTATTTTGAGCCATATTACCTAGATTTATCTAATGTATGACTAGTAGATGTTAAGCATAGTTTCCCTAGATAAGAAAATCAGACAGCCCTAATGGTTAAAACTCTGCTTATTTGGATTTTGTTCAAAACAATTGTATGTATAAAATTTTGATTTTGGCAGAGAGATTATGAACTAACAGCTCTCATCCTGTTATAAAGTAAACAGCTTAAGGACCAATATACAAAGACTATCTTTGGTTCATTTCTATAGAAGATATTTCTTTGAAAATTTAGTATAGCATAGGGAATTATTATTAATTCCTCCATTGAGATTCTCCTATATATATGATTACCCAAACTTTTGAGTCCAAAATAACCCATAAAGTCTATATTTTTAATAAATGTAAAAAAAAAATATTTGTTTTTTTTTTTTTTTGAGAGAGAGAGAGAAGGAAAGGTGGGTTGAGGGTCAGAGAGATAATCTTAAGCAGACTTCATGTCCAGTATGGAACCTGACACAGGCCTTGATCTCACAATCCTGAGATCATGACCTGAATGGAAATCAAGAGGTGGATGCTTAACAGACTGAGCTGCCCAGGCACCCCCTAAGAAAGCTTACCAGGAACTATATCACATTGAAATTTTCAGTTTTCCCTAAATCAATTTTCTAGTTTTATTTTTTTAACATCTGATTTATTCATGAGAGAAACAGAGAGAGAGAGAGAGAGAGGCAGAGACACAGGCAGAGGGAGAAGCAGGCTCCATGCAGGGAGCCTGATGTGGGACTCGATCTGGGGAACTCCAGGATCATGCCCCAGGCCGAAGGCAGACACTAAACTGCTGAGCCACCCAGGGATCCCCAATTTTCTAGTTTTAAAACCAAAGTCATGGGACTGAGAGAATGTAGGAATTATGGTTATTAATCATCTACTTGATTTTAATGATCCTCCTAAAATTACTCTCCCACAATCTTTACGTTTTAGAAGATTTCTTATCTATCCTGACTCCAGTTTGGTAAATGTCGGTAATATTGCCTTACTTAGAATTTTATAGCTATCCATTACAACACTAAATATATGCTAGATTTTCTTACATTTCTTCATTTTTGACAAAACTTTAGTTAGGTCAGGAAAAAAAAAGGGAGAAGACACAAATAACTAAAGTGAGAAATAAAAGTGGGGGTAAACCTCTGATCTTACTCAAATAAAGAGGAGTATGAAAGAATACAATGAGCAGGGTTATGCCCCCAAAATTAGATGAATCAAATGAAGTGGAAAAAATTTTCTGGAAATATGCAAATTAACTAACCTGACTCAAGAAGAAATAGAAAAACTTAATAGATCTATAAGAAGTGAAGAGATTGAATCAGTAATCAAAAACTTCCCAAACAAAAAACATTCAGGGCCAAGAAAAGTCTAGGACCAGATGGATGGTTTTGCTGGTGAATTCTACAAAACATTTAAGAAGTAACACCAATCTTTCTCAAACTCTTTCAAAACACAGAAAAGGAAGGAACACTTTCTAACTCATTCTATGAGGCCAGCATTACCCTGATACTGATACTGAAGCCAAATAAAGACATCACAAGAAAAGAAAAATGCAGACCAAAATCTCTTAGGCAAACAGATGTAAAAATGTTCAAACAAAATGCTAACAAACCAAATCCAAGAATGTATCAAAAAGATTATATAACCCAATCTTGTGGGCTTTATCCAAGGAATGCAAGGATGATTCAACACACAAAAATAAATTAATGTAATGTACCACCTTGATAAAATGAAGGAAAACAATGACATGATCTTTTCAATAGACACAGAAATGGCATTTTTCAAACTCCAACACTCTTTCATGATTATAAAACACTCAGAAAACTAGGAATTGAAGGGAATTTCTCCAATATGATTAAAAGATATTTATTTTAAAAACTCAAAGTTAACATCAATTCAGCTTTCCCCTCCTAAAACCAAATTCAAAAAGATGAGGGGATGGGAAGTTGGGAAGTGATTGCTGAATAGGTACAGAGTTTCTGTCAGGGGTGATGAAAAAATTATTTTAAATGGTGGCTGCACAACACTGTGGATGCAATTATGCCACTGAACTGTATATTTAAAAACTGGTTAAAATCACATATTGTATGCTATATATCACTTTACCACAGTAACATTTAAAAATGCATTACTAAAATTAATTAAACCAAATATATATAAAAGATACTTAAATACTCAAACTTTAAAATGATTTTTAGTGAGTTTGTAGCATTTATTGGAAGTTACTAATGCTTAAAACCACAAAGAAGAGTATATATTTAGTACAATGCATATTAGAAAAATATAACTAGGGGCACCTGGCTGGCTCAGTCAAAATAATAGTATAGAGTGTATGGAGATATGACAAAAAATTAGTTTCTAGCTAACACTAAAATATCTAAAATGCAAGGTATGATAATTTTATAAGGCATAAAAGACAGGAATTATAATTCCTATTTTGCAAATAAGAAGAAAAGAGACTAGATAAGTAACTAGAAATGTACGTTTATTGTATCCCTGGCACACTGAAGAATACCTAGAACAGAGAAAGCACCCAGTGAATATTTTTGAATCAACAAACACTGACTCAGTATCAAATGGATCCAACATTAAAATATATATATATATATATATATATATATATATATATATGATGCCAAAACCATATCAGGTATTTAAGACCAAGAATAAATCACTAAGATTGAAAAGAGTAGGCAGATAGTTTGGGAAAGCAACTTCGAAGTCATTCTCCCTTTAACTAAAATCATAGCTTATTGGCAGCAATCTATCCTTCCATGGCCATCAATTTTGCATGTGGCTAGATGCTGTTTTAAGTATTAAAGACACTTATTATGAATATGCTTTATCCTGCCACAAGCAGCTTCCATATAATTATAAAAGGTATCTCCATCCCACTGGTTCTGCAAAGCTTTCCATAATGACTTCAAACCTCATTGATCATGTCTTGTTGAATGGGATCCTATCACACTGATTTGGCTCACTTTTATTGTTATTTTTCTGAATACTAGGTCATGATAAAATAGGAGCTATAGTATTTTGGTTTGCTTTGATCCCTAGCAACTAGAATTTTGTCCATCAAACAGTAGCTTCAAATTATTTGGGAAAAAAAGATAGTTGAGGTTGGAAGAAATATAACTGAGAAGAGTGTGGCTTTCACTCTTTTTTTCCCTCAAAACAGAGAGCGATAGATTCAAAGAAGAAAGATAATTAGTAGTCACACTGTGCTTTGAAGACGATGGTTTTTCTGGCAGACGTCTTACACAAAACACTGGAACATTGGTAAATGACTAAATATGTCCAGCTACAAAAGCAGTCTTCATGCTACACAGAAAAGAGGAGAAAAATTCTATAATTTACTGTTTATTATTAGTAGATTAATAATACGAAATCAATTTTGTACTCAAGATTGTTGGACTGAATACAAAATCCAGAGAAGAAGCATCAGGGCTAAGTTCTTGTTTTTTGTTTCCATGTATAGCAGTATGGCCTCTTAAAGGCAAAAATAGAAATGGAATGAGCCTGTAACCATAGAAACTGCATGTGGCAGTTAGAGGGAAATGCACTTAAGATGTAAAAACACCAAGTGAATATACAGTACATAACAAAAACATATTCATAGTTGTCAAACTGAAGTATAAGTGTGAATATTGTTCACAATAGTTTGGGCTAGTAATCTTACTTCTTAAGGACACACCTGCTAAAAACATAAATTTTACTGTCTAACTACAAAGATTAAAAGGGAGGGAAAAATCCTCTTTTCTGATAGTTGTAGTCTTTGAGTATGCTAGAAAGAGATTAATGGGAAACATATAGGACTTAATTAAGTTAAATTTTACTTAAAGATATATTATAGTCTTTAATCAATGACCAAAGACTGCTTATTATGTAACAGTCACAGTGAAAAACTAGTGCTGTACTTAACTTTCTAGAAAAATAAATGATAGCATTTATTTCTCAAGCCAAACTAACAAAGACCTGGGCATTAGGAAGAAGAGTACTAATAAGGGGAGTATAAAAAGGATCAAGGGTAGAGAATTGATTAACAGGGAAAAGAACATGCCAAAATTGCATAGAATTTACATTTTAAAAATTATTAGTATATGTATACACTATGCTTTTCCATTGTAGACTTTATTAGAATAACATTTAACAATCAAAATCGTCTTCTGTTTACTGTCTGACTCCCCAAGCAGACAGTAAACTCCTTGAGACTGAGAATCACACCTGTTCATCCCTATATCCTTAGTGCCTAGCACTGGGGTAGGGACTTCTGCCAAATTACTAAAAGAATAAAAAGACTTTCTAAAAATCAAACAAAGTGGTTATGATCCAGGGAAGAAAGGTGGTAAACTGGGGGGAAAGAAGGTAAGAGACAAAACTAAAGATATTAGAAAGTCGTTAGAGTTCCCAAAGAAGAACAACAACCACATATAGGCATGTATGAAACTATCTGGAGATGTATATACAAGAAGCCTTTTGGTATTTGTATTGCCAAAGGAACCACAAAGCCTGTGACTGCCCCCCAAAATCCTAAGTCCTTAAAATGCATTGACAGAAAGCAAATGAAAGCTCAATAGCCCACAAAAAGTGAATTCTCTCCAATGGACATGTACAGGGGACAAATAGTAACCTTGTAGAATGTGAAGCAGGCCAGGAAAGAAGGCAGACAATATATAAAAGGCACCATTTTTACCTGGAACACAGACCCAGAGAGCATCAGATCTGACAACTGAGGCTGTTATTCCATTTCTGGAGTAGGCAGAGAAGATGATTTTTGCAATTTCTGCTCAATGGGATGTGTAAATTTCCATGAACTTTGGAAAACTTTTAGTTTTCCAGAACTAATGTCTGTCTTCATTCTTTCCACTTATCAGTAGCAGTTTTATGGCAACTGTCTTGTTCTTAATCTGTCATCCCGTAGTAAGGGTATGCTAGCTATGGGTGGGGATCCACAGATAATTTATGTTTTATCTTGTAGTGGGTGAGACCATGATGATCAATATTGAGACAAAATGGAAAGAATGCAAATTATTCCTGGACTTTGAACTAGATACACTCTGATTGTTACTTGGTAAGAGATGAATAAATTCTGTGTGTGGGAAGAAAGCTACATAGACATTTGACCCATCACAGTAATTTTCTTTAGAAGAGATGACTGAGTACTCAACAGTATGTTTTCCAGTTCTTCACTCATAGTTTTTGCTAAGAACATAGCCATCCAGCTAAAGGCTATGTTTCCAGCTTCCCTTGCTTCTTGGTATGGACATGTTTCTACAGGCTGGACAGTGGAGTGTAAGCGGATCTAAAGTAAGCAAGTGATTGATCATGTTCTTAAAAGGAGGACGTTCTGCATTCCTTCTTCCATTCATCCCACTGGTGGAACTCAGATACAATGGCAAGTGCTACAGCTGCCACATTATGCTACAGGACAGATGTGTAGAGAAAAAAGAGAGAAGAAGCAGTTTCAGGTATGGTGGGGGTCACCATATCATCAGCCCTGAACTTCTATTTTCTAGTTCTTGTTATGGAAGTTCAACCAGTATTTCAATTATTAAGTAACAATGAGCAATTTACATAATTTTCCCAACCTTAAGTTTCTTCATAACTGAAATGGAGATAATAATGCAGCTGCTTCTCAAGGTTGTTGAGAGGAATAAACAAGATAATTCGGTGAAAACAGTATGGTCTCTGGCACATGGTAAGGTTTCAAAAAATGATAGCTAGTATAAAGCTTAGTTCTACTTTAATTTAAACTCCTTGGAATACAGGAATGACTACAATTTTTAAAAAATATTTTATTTACTTATTCAGGAGAGACACTGAGAGAGAGGCAGAGGCATAGGCAGAGGAAGAAGCAGGCTCCCTGTGGGGAGCCTGATGTGGGACTCAACCCCAGGACCCCAGGATCACGCCCTGAGCAACTGAGCCACCCAGGTGCCCCTAGGAATGACTACAATTAACAGTGGCATTCTGCCTCCTTCATACCTGGTTCTTCTCACTTGCCAAGCTACTCTTCAACATTTGAAAAGATGATTGATTTTTGGTAAAATGAATACAAATTTACATTGACTCTTAATTACCAATCATGTTATTACTCCACACACATCCCTCACACTAGTGAAAATCTCACAGAGCTAAATTAGCCATTGGCTCCACATTCAGATTGTATACAAAGTAAGACTTTTTTTTACTTCTTTGTAGGCCAATTTTATTTCTGAAAAATCCTTCATTCTATGTTTTGGGTAAATATCTAGGAGTAAATTATTTTCCTATATAAACCAATAGTAATCATGTCACTTAACATTGCCTAGAATTTATCCTTTTGTGACTGGCTTATTCACTTAGCCTAATGTCCTCAAATTTCATCCATGTTGCATACTACAAGATTTCCTTCTCTTTTAAGACTGAATAATATTCCCCTGTATGTACATGCCACATTTTTTATTAATTTATCTTTCAATGGACATTTTAGTTGTTTCCACAACCTAGCTACAGTACACTTAAAAATCTGTTAAGAAGGCAAATCTCATGTAAAATGTTCTTAAGCACAATAAATTCTTTCTTAAATTGTCATATTTGCTGGCCTTTTTTTTTTTCAAATATCAAAATTTGCATTTAAATAGATCACCATATCTCCAGACGGGGAACTATTTCCCTTCTTCCCACATTCAGCATGTATTTTCAAAGCTTTATATCAACTAATTCAAACATGGTTTAGTAACCATTATATATTTTAACAGAACATTTCATTAATATAAAATAAAAACAGATCAGACAAGAATTATTTTGAGAGAAAGCTTCACAAATGTTTTCTGATAGTAAATATCATTTAATGACTTTATGGAAAGAGCTATATCTCACCACAAACTTCAGCACATAAACTTTGAAGAATCAACTTCAGTAAATTATACTGGTGGTGATTTAGCATTATATAGTGGTCTATATAATGGATATCAAATTAGTCACTGAGAAGACTCTTCTACTTGACAATCTCCTTCTCAGTAAGTTATTTAACTACTCAACATATAATTTTCCTTACTTGTAAAAGAAAAATGGGAATAGTTTAACTCAAACTGATGTAAAGATTAAAAATTATAATGCATATGTGGTGCTCATTGGATGCTGGAAAACAGTAAGTCCCTGCACATTCCACCTAATATCATACTTTTTAACTTTTTATTTTAAAATAATTATAGATCTATGTGCAATTACAAAGACATGTACAGGTAAATGCCATGTATCCTTTACCCAGCACCCTTCTATGTTTACATGTTGCATGTAATGTTGTAATTACAGTACTAATACCAGAAAATTGACATTGGTAGATTCCACAGAGCCTACCCAGGTTCTTCCAGTTAAACATGCAATTATTTGTGTGGTATGTGTGTATATGTGTGTATGTGTTTAGAATTTGTATACATGTAGCTCTATGCAATTTTAATCACATGCACAGCTTCCTCACATCACCAAAATCAAGATATTGAGCTGTGCTATCACCACAAGCGTCCTTCATGTTACTCCTTTGTAGCCACACTCACACCCCATCAGGCTTCCCACCCCTAACTTCTGGCAAGCAATGATCTATTATCTATCTTTAAATTTTTGTTTCATGTTTTAATGTCATGTGAATAATAGAATAAGAAGAGCTACATGCCAGTTGTTTCTTTAACCAACAGTTGTGTTTTCTAAAATATGATAGAAGATCCTCATGTTGTAATATAGCTGAAATGTTTACACTTTGTTCTTCATACTCCTGGTCATTTCTTGAAGAGCTCTTCTCCATAACTATCAAACACAAAAATATAAATGAAGAAATAGTGCATGCATTAGGATACCACTTATTTCAAGGTTTTATTTTTAGTTCCTATTATTTTGAAGGTCTTATGCTTAGTCTAGGATTTTAGAGTCCAAGGCTTACAAAAAATTAGCTAAAGCTCTTAGCTAATTTCCACAGCTAAAGAAAAAAGAAGAGTCTGTGTTAACATCTTTCATTTCAATATTGATTGTTTATACTGAGGAAAGAAGACTAACATGCTACTAAGTTCCAAAAGTGTACTAAGTACTGTGCTAGGGAGCACTGTATGCACACTTTTGCTGTAGCCTTTGTAATACTTCTAAAAGGGAATTATTATCATCCTAATTTTAAAGCTCAAGAATCTAAGTCTCCAGGAAATTAAATATTCATATTATGTTTTTTTGATGTCTCGGTTATCACATTAATATTCATCTTAATATTTATACATTATGTCCTCTACAGGCAATAAAATCTTTATATTTCTATTAGTTTTACCTATAAAATTCTCAACCAATGATTACTTAAACAAAAACATGTTTATTGTGTTGAATAAAGTAGTTGCTCATCAGAGCAGGAATACTATATGAGTCTCAGTTTCTGATTATCTAGATTATCAGTCTCTTACCTCCTGCCACAGATTTCAGTCATTTGATGGATAAGGTTATGAGGACATATAGAGATCAATAATTCCACACTTTGACAGCTCCTACAGTTTCTTAGTTTGACAAATTTATAGAATCTGCAGAATCTTATGGTTGTTACACTGACATCTCCCCACTTATTCATTAGTCAGTACAAATATTGTCCCTATTATTGCTATCAGTAAAAAAGGTAGTAGTATAAACTGCATTTCAGGCTGTAAGAAATGGTGAGCATAGATTACCACCATTTGCAACTCCCATAAGTACTACAAGAAGGTAAGAATGGCAAAACTTTAAGACTGATACAACAATAAAGAATTTTTAGAGAAAGGATGTATCTCTGATGTTCAAAATTTCCTTGGACTGAAAAATTTGTCTAAGTACAAAGTCAGGGTGAAAGTGTCTATCTGTAAATCTATTATGGTAGGTGATGGGCTTCTGGATGCTTGGTGGAGAGTGTATATGTGAGCATTTGAAACAGGCTTTGCCACTAAATTGCATTCAAGATCAAGCAACAGTCAGTTGCTGAGTTAAGTGCATATCAATTCTGTCAAACTCTGAAAGCCTTTCACTTGGCTTGAGAACCATGCTCAGTAGTATTCACTTCCTATGATAACATAGGAAATTCAAATCATTTCTCAGAATACCAAGTAATTATCCATGTTAAGAGATTTACATGTCAACAATAAAAAAATTGTTTTTTTCACTAACTTAATCTTATAGTCTTGATACCTATCAATAAGTTCAAAAAAATTTTTATATGCAAGATTTTAGGTTTGTTTCTAGCAAGTCAATATCCCGTAAGTTTCTTGGTATGTCTTATTACATGGCGGATAAAGAGAGAGACTTTTTCTAGATCCAGATGATCTGAGTTTAAATCATGGGTCCAGTATTCACTGTCATATGACTCTGGACAAGTCAGTCCACCTTTCTGACTCTTTTTTTCCAATCACTGAAGTGCGGGTGAGTAATGCTCATTTCTCAGGGATCCTATATTAAACAAAATCAATCACCTAAAGGGTACAGTGTCTTTCCTGGTCCATAGTAAGCACTATTAAAATGGAAATATTACTATTACAATAGTGAAAGTATACCAGACATTCTATTAATCCTCAAAGACTTAACATGAATAAAATATGATCCTGACTGCAATAAGCCCACTGTTTAGTAGGTGTCAATTTCTAAAACAGAAGTTTACACAAGATATAGCTGTTAACAGAGCAGAATAGCCAACTATATCCAAGGAAATTAGCCATGGATTTCTCGAAGAGGTGTCATTTGATCTGAACTTTAAAGAATAAACAGGAGATTAACAAGAAAGAAGATGAGTCAGGTATCCTGGCAGGTAGGAACACCACCTGCAAAGTCAAAGAAACAAGTAATTGTCAGAGAAAATGTGGTGCAGTTCTGCTCAGCAATCAAGTATCAGAGGAAATTGATGGGAGCTGGGGCTAGAGAGACTTGGGATCCTGGTAATGCATTCTGTATTAAGGGGTATAAACATTTTGATTAGAAAATTGGAGGAAATTGGTATTTAAAAGGTTTTTAGTAAGAAAGAGACATATCCCTTGAGGGTCAGTGAAAGAATTAATTACAGGAAGGCTTAACAAGAGAATTAAGGGAAACTAATCTCATGAAAATAATCACAATAATTGAGGTAGAACTAATGTTTCTGAAGTTTTATATCCCCATTTTATTCTCATTGAAAAAACTTATCTACAGATTGTAGCTTCTAGGAAAGTTATTAAAACAAAATCTAAATATAATGAACACACTGAATTAGCAAACCAGGTGGTGTGGAGGAGTGATTTAGGCATCTCTCAACCACCAAACACAAATTAATCTATTTATATGTGTTATTATCGTTATTAAACAGAAAAAAAGGGACAGGATGTTAAGTGTGCATTTTACAGATTAAAAAAAATATGTATTTAAGTGTCCTAGAAAGTTGCAAAGAGAAATATAGTCTGCATGTGACTGAGATATTTTTGAGAATTCTAAGAGAAAATAAAAATGTGAAGTTTCAATAGAAATTAGTTCTAAATGAAAAACATTCAAAAGGTTGCTGAAAAGATAATAGAAGTGCTACCACTGACATCTTTGAATGACAAAATTGGTTTTCATGGATACAATAAAATATTTCAAAGTATTTTATCTAATTCTATTTACTGGCTAAATAAAATTTATTATTCTACTAAAACAGCTTAGCTTCTTATAAGATATATTAAACTAGATATACATTTCTGATATTCTATTGGCTATTCAATGACTGATTCTTTTTTTTTCCAATGACTGGTTCTTATAAGAATTTTTCAATGTTTTAAGGAACTCCTTTATAGAAATATTAACCAAATAGTTTAGCTCTTAATCCACATATACAAAAACTCCCATGTGCATTATTGTAAACCACTTTTTAAAAAGCAGATCAATTATTTTGAAATATCAAAAATACCAATAAATATTAAGACTAGAATGGTAAAATTACTTCCCTGGTCATTTTATTTATTTATTTATTTTTATTTTTTTTTCCCCTGGTCATTTTAGGAAGAATTTTCTAAAAAGTAATACATCAATAACAAATTATTTGAAAATACAGATGGCAGGCTCATTTATCAGTTTTCATTGTACATAAATGCCATATTTGTTTATTCTATTCTATCAGAAATGAAAGTCAAGACATTTTGTCAGTTCTCATAAAAAAATAATAAAATTTGTTTTTGAAAGTGATTAATTCTATAAAAAAAGCGAGTATAGATAAAAAGCTGGTTTGTCTGTATGGGACTAGGAGGGTTCATCCTAGCCACAACATCTCAGTATCATGGCAGGTGGCATAGTTTAAGTGGGCACAAGCCTTCTGCTAGGGTCTGACTCTATTGCAGATGCTACCTTGCGTACTGTCACTTCAGGTTGCATGATTTGGGCAAATTAATTGACCTCTCTGCTCTCATGATTTTTTATCAAAAGAAAAATGGAAATAAAAATAGTAGCTAAGCCATAGGGTTGTTATGAAAATCAAATAAGTACATATTTTAAAGCACTTAGAAAAGCTTCAAGAATGGAGTCAGCACTATATAAGTATTAGCTATTATTATTTATAAAAAATAACTGTTTTGCCCCCACCTTTGTACCCAGGTATGTACACACCCACACAAACATACACATCAAGAAAGCAGAAACAATACAAGCAAAGATAAAGATACAAGGCATTTTCAGACACAATGTAGTTTGATTCTATGAGAATCAAGCATAATAGGGAAAATGATAGGAACTATGACCAGACAAGAAACTGAGATACAGGTAACATATGTAAGAAGAGCTATCATTCTCAGTAATTATTGATCTTGCTTTACTTCCCCCAAAAGACAACACTAATTTACAGCTTTATTTCAAAAATAAACATAAGTATTTATCAAGCAACAACTAAGTATGTGTTAGAAGGTAGGTGCCACAGCACATCCCATAATAAAACCATAAAAGAAAATGGTTATAGTTTCAAAAACTTTAATCTATTAGAGTGCATGAAATAAAAAGAACACCAGTCCCTCCAATAAAAGGTTGAATATGAATAATGTCATAACATAATTACAAAATATTCTCAATATTTACTCTTCAGATGAATAGGAAAATAGGAGAGAAAAGAAGCAGTTGTAGGAAGTCGAGGTATTCAAGGATGTGCACAAAAGAGGGTTTGGACTTTAGTGTCTGGAAATGGAATGTACAGCATCCTTCCGTGTTTTAAGTGGAATATCACTATATCTCTCCCTCTTCAGCAACATAAAGCCATAAATCTGCAGTTATGCAATTTCCACCAGAGGTTTGGTTAGGATTGTTAACACAGTTCAAGTTGTTTTTCTCAATATCCTCTTTAAGAGCTACCTTTAAATTAAATTAATAATATGATTGAAATATCTTCTAACATCCTGATATCAGAAGCCTACACCAAATGTGGCCTTAGCTGGCAGGGATCCCTGATCTTTCTTGGGCAGAGACAACAAAGTCTAACATCACATTAAATATTTACCCACACATTTTGAAAAATTTAAGACTAAATTACTTGATGCAATTAAAAAATTGAAAGGATACATAAATTTGTGTTGATAGTATTTCCACAATTCCTATTAAAATTGCATATTATGATGCATGAATTTAAAATGTCATTTGTAAATAAAAATGAAAAGCAAATGTTTACCAAAAAACTCTTCAGTTTGACTTGAATGCTATAAACTTTTCAATATAAAAGATGCTAACCAGCAGATAAGGTCATTTTCTGGGCCAAACATACATTATTCAAAAGGATAGCACTAGCAGACCATGGTGACCTCAAGAAAGCTAGAAAGTGCAGCCTTGCATACTGCATTCCAAATGCAGGAGCAGAGAAAAAGTAACCCTGATGTTTGATTCTAGAGAGATGTATTTTCCTTAACCTTTGGCGCTCTGCTCAATATTAAGGGTTTCATTCTCTAGCAATCTTATTTCCCCTAGCTTCTCTTGCTCAGTATTTCTTCGGATAACAAGATATAAAAGATTTTAATAGCAAAAAAGGGCAACTATGAGGCTAAGACCTGGCAGGAATTTGTGGAATGCAGCATGATGTAGGAGCAAAAACACAAGATTTTGAGAAGAACAGAACTGGGTTACATCCCAGCTCTGCCATTTATTCGAAGGGTGACCTTCCCAGGTAACTTGACTTAGTGATAAGCATCATCATTAAAGTGGCTGACAATGCCCTCTCTGAATTTGTAGAGATGGTTAAATGTGTTAAGATATTTGGTCTTAGTTTACCACTGTACGAAGAATCAGTAATATCAGTTCTTTCACTTTCTATGGAAATACAAATGTAGAAATCACAAGTATGCAACTGATTTTTTAAAATAAAACAAGTGATCTAATTACCAACTTTTAATCTCCCTTTTTAGTTCTCATGCTTGTTGATCCTCCATTTCCTTACATAAAATTTCTTCCTTTAGGTACTTTCCCTTCAGTCTCTTATCTTACATCTCATATAATTATTTCTCTCTCCCTATTTTTTTTTGCTCTTCTCCTTATGGAATATCATTAAATATTAGATATGTTGGCATTCCTGAGGGTTCCATCCCAGTTCTCCTTCTCTATTTTACTGAACGACTTCATTTGTTTATATGGATTAACTTCAACATTTACATTAATAGCTCCAAAACCTTAGCTCCTATGATTCATATATTATTAGAAAATATCTAGTCTCCAAGTTAATATATAAATCCAAACTCATCATCTTTTATGCCAAACTTAATCCTCCGTAGCAGTCAACCAAAGTAAAACCTCAGCTGTTTTATTTTTTTCTACTCCTTCACCTACAATACTCAATCCATTACCATGTTCTGTTGATTCCATTTTGGTTTTCTTTCTCACTATATTCATTGCTATCACACTAGCTTTAATCCTCAACAGCCATCTCTTCTATTCAAAAATTGTATACATTCATCTCCACATCTTTAATTCTTTTTCCTTCATTATCCAGTATGGAAACTGCTAAACACATGTGGTTTTTGAGCACTTAAAATTTCATAACTAGTCCAAATTCAAATATGCTATACCTGTAAAATACACTTACTAGATCTTGATGACATAATATGGAAAAGAAAGTATAAAATATCACATTAATACAGTTTTTATTGATTATACATTAAAATCATAACATTTGGGGTAAATAGGATTAAATAGAACCTTAAAATTAAATTTATTTTTATTTCTACTAGAAAAAAAATTAAGTACGTATGTGGATTACATCCATTTTTTTTAAAGATCTTACTTATTTATTCATGAGAGACAAAAAGAGAGAGACAGACACATAAGCAGAGGGAGAAACAGGCTCCTTGCAGGATCCCAATGCAGACTCATCCCCGGAAACCTGGGATCATACCACTGAGCCCCCTAGGCATCCCTGGATTACATTCTTTTTTTTTTTTTTTAAGATTTATTCATGAGAGACAAAGAGAGGTAGAGACATAGGCAGAGGGAGAAGCAGGCTCCTCATAGCAAGCCCAATGTAGGACTCAATCCCAGGACCCCAGGATCACAACCTGAGCCAAAGGCAGATGTTCAACCTCTGAGCCATCCAGATGCCCATTTATTCTATTCATATTAGCGCTGTCCAATCCACTTATCCATTTTCTTGCCAGAATCATCTTTCTAAGATACAAAATGGATTGTGTCATTCCTATTATAATCCTCTTGGGTAGGTTTTCAGTATCTCTGAGGCAGGGTTGCCTCATTATGCAATTCTAGAATAAAATGAGAATGGTGATACTTCCGGTGTACAACTCCACCTGTAAAACAAGCTTAAATTCTCCACCATGCCTTCAGAGTCCTCTAAACTTTATTTTACCATCTTTGTCCCCAACATACCCTGCCCCAACACCAAACTCTGACCATTTTACCCACACCTGGCTACTTCAAGTTCTGGGCAATCTATTCACTTTTATGACCTTATGCCATTTAATATGCTGTTTTTAAAGATTGGAAATGCTCTTGTCTAAGTAATCACTTACTAATTATCACAGTGCAACTGAGGCTTCCACTCTCTGTAAAGGCTTTTCCTTCAAACTCCCTCCCCGGAAAAACTGATTACATTCTTTTGTTCTCAGTAACACTTAGCACATGACTATAATTTGTGCTTATTACTTACAAGGATTGATTTATATCAATGTCTCATATTACTATACCAAATGGCTCTGTTGTGAAACTGTGATATATTTGCTAAGCCCATTTTTTTTGTGTCTACTTATATTCCACTCTGCAGTAGTGTAATTACTCTCTTTTAACAGAAAGAAAAAGACTTGGCTAGACCCAGAAGACATTGGGAATTTTGGCTTTAATTGGAAAACTAGGGATACCTGGATGGCTCAGTGGTTGAGCATCAGCCTTTGGCTCAGGGCGTGATCCTGAGGTCACCAGATCGAGTCCCACATCAGCCTCCCCACACGGAACCTGCTTCTCCCTCTGCCTATGTCTCTGCCTCTCTCTCTCTATGTGTGTCTCTCATGGATAAATAAATAAAGTCTTAAAAAAATAAATTGAAAAACTATAAAATCTTCAAAAGAAAAAAACTTTGCAAGTTTTCATCTAACAACATAACAATATCTCCCCTTCCTTTTTAGAAAATTATAATTTCATTCATAGAAAATACAATATGCATTGGAAATACTATTTAAAATTAGAAAATTATGTTTAATCAAAATGGGCACAATATTTTCTATAACATATTAAACTAGATATTGTGTTGGAAAGTCCCTCTCTTCTAAGGACAGCGGGAAATAATCAGTGAGAACTTCTCAACCTTGTTTCTGGCTTGCGAAGACATATCTAAAGAGAAAATGCATTCGTGAGCCAAAAAGGAACCCAAACTATCTTTAAAGGGTTTCTAATTAACTCAGAGTTCATGTGGTTTACAACAAAGCAGTTAATCTACCTTACCTGCCTTTGAGCTTCAGACTAGAAAGATGGAGACAAATGTTATTCTGAGCAGAGTGGCTGAGAATGGTTCCATCAAGACATGCAGCTGCCAGTTACTTAAGGATAGATTGTAGTCTGTCACAGTTCTACAAGCTTTTAGGCCTATATCCTTCTGGTCCAGTGCCAATTTTTAAAGGATTTATTGGACAATTAAAAAGGCACTGAGGGACTCAATCAAATTAGACTTCTTGAACTAAGTATATACACCTTGGAATTCTAACTGGGGTAAAAGATGATGACTTAAATTTCTACTATGTGAAAATACTTGAGTTTTGTCGAACATAACAAAATACCAATTGTTATTTCCATTATTCTATTGCTTATAAAAATTTATAACACATTTAATCATTACTTTTTATATTTCAGGTATTATGTGAAGACTTTACATGAATTATTTCACATGGCTTTCCTTCATTTCCCATGAACCATATAGACATCAATTAGAGTTCTTGGGTAAAAGGGGTATAAGTTACTTCTGCCTAATTAAGTAAAATTAAATTTAATAAAAGACATTTGGATCTTCTCAGATTTAATTGGAGCTGAAGAATCATCAATATTGGAAACAGAAAAACTGACGTCCTGAGATTGAGAAGTCAGAAAGACAGAATCTGGACATTTGCAAAACGGTCTACTGAGGATACCACTGCTACAGTGCATGACCTCCAATGATCCCCTTCATCCACTTACTCACTCCCTCACTCCAGGGCTCACATCTGAGAATAGAGTATCTTCTGACTATGTAGATCATGTAGTCTTACCCATGGGAGCAGAGGGAGGATCTGTCTCCTTCATCTTCCCCTACTTCTTACAGAAAGTACCTTCGCACCAAAACTACACATTGTTAGAGCATGGGAGGTATCCCCAAACAGAAAATTAAGATGCTATTGCAAAGTATATAAAAATGCAGAGAAATCAGAAATTACAAAGATGCATTATACTGTAACCTCTTTGCTGCCCAGAATTCACATTTATATCTCATACTTTCAAAAGTGCTCCAACCAGACAAAGTAAAATTATCCCCTATAAAACTGAAAATGAGCTCATCCTTTTCCTCCAAACATTAACTTTGGTTTTCCAGTATCTTACTAGTACTATGACTCCAAGATAACAAAGGCTCCTTAAGCATAATCAGTAAAAGTACCTGATTTTCAGTCTGTGTATACTACACAAAAATAGAAGTTTGAATTTATCATTGTTTTTCTTTAGTCCATTCAGAATCATCCATGATACTACCCCAGCTGCAGTTCCTGAATTCTCCCCAGCCCTCATAATATTATCTATAGAAGCTACATGTTATCAGAGAGACTTACCTTCTAAATATGCTCTGTTGTAAGGGAAAAAGTATTTGTTTTTTCTACCACAGAGAACAAAGCTGACAGATTCTCCTCCCAAGGTGCAAATAGAAATTTTTCCACCTTATAACCCCATCTTGGTTAGATAAAGAATAAAAAATTACCCAAATTTGCCTGAGGGTCTTTGGCCCAGCCACCAATTTTTCAATAGCTCTTCTGATTCCACAAAACAATAGCAAGAACAAAATTATGGCTGAGTTTTAAAAAGATGAAGAACAGAATTAGAAGGTTTTTAGAGGTCTGCAGAATTCATGGGAATTGAAATAATTGGTTTGAGAATAAACAGGAACTACCACATCTCCATATTGCTAATAAGCAGGGGACTCTGTCCCTCTTTGGTTGCAATGACTTACCACAGCTGCATAAGGTGTCTCTAGAGGTCTTCAGAGAACTCAACTGAGAATCTAGAGGGCTTGCTCTTTTGTTAACATGGAGCCTTTGTCTCTTCAACACCTCATGACCACTGAAATCTCTGCTTAATTCCTTAGTTTTTCAGCAACTACTTTCGCCACTGGCGTCTTGTCCATGCATGAGTACTAAGAAGTTGGCCTTAAAGAAAAATTGTGAGAGAAGTGCCAGGTTTACTATTCTTCAACTTCTCTCTCTGGCTCTCTCTGGGTTACTGACATTTTGAACCCTGGCTGCTTTGTACAGTTAAACTGTGGCAAGTTTCAAAATTTATGACTTTTAGCTTATTGTGTCTATAGCAAAAATATGCAAATGTCTCAGGAGCAAAATGGAGGCAAATATAAGCCTCACCTCAAAGTTCTATCCCTTATTCTGGAATCTTAGCTCCTTTGTTTATCTGCCTTGGTTGTCCTCTGATGCTTTCATCAGTTGATTTTATATTTTGTCCAGATTTCAAAAATATTGTTTCCAAGAGGATTAGTCTTAAGAAGTTGCCCCATTATACTCAAAAGGTGAAGACCTTCCAGTTGATGAGTTTTATTTAGTTGTCTTTGAGAAAAAGGAAATAATTCAGACTTTTGAATTGGGTTACATTATGGATGATAGAATCATCTACCAAGAGAGCAGATATAGAAAGAAGAAAAAGTATAGAAGAAGGCATGTAGAGAGTGCTAACTAATAACAAGAACTGGTATTTTGGTCCCTTTCTTTGGTAGAAAGCTAAGTCATACATGTGGATCACATACACACACTTTCAAGGAAACACAACGATATACTTTCTTTATCTGGACACCTGATGACATAATTGCAAATACTAGGATTTGCCACCACGAATCTCTATATCTTGAAAATTGTCAAGATTTCTGGGCAGTTATCCTGAAATACTCTACTCAATCAAACTTGCAAACTCAAGCATTTTCGTAAAATTATACCTAGTCTAAAATTGTAACTTCACAGTCCTTCTAGGGCAACTCTTTATGTGCTTTGGTTCAAGGTACTGAAATAGGTTTATATCCTAAGAGAAAAATGGTAAATGACATCTCTGATGGCTTATCTATGTTATTTGTTCTTGGTAGTTTAAGTTTGGTCAAATTGATATGGCAGAACAGAAATCCCAAAGCTCATAGAGCCTGGGAACACAGATTTTTGAGCCTATTTGCTGTTGCCTGATCCATGATCTTATGTTTATTTTGCTTGTTAGATAATAAATTTAAAAATGTACTGATATCTTCAAAACTCAGGCTGCTTTCTCAGGTTATCTGTAGTCTTCCCAATCTAAGTACTATCTTCTATCTTTTGACCAAAACTTTAATAAAAAAAATAGTGAGTCTGGAAAGATTTTATGTATTAAATTTGTCATATACTGAAAAGAGTTCACAGAGGTCTAAGGGGCAAAATCTTTTCAAATGGATAACTATTCCAAAGGTCATAAGGTATACACAGAGCCTTTAAACTAATTAGATTGAAAAGCTTGATTCAGCAAATGCAGTTTACTTACTACAAACCACATTTGACCTCCCCAAGTTTAGAAATGATTTCCATTACTTGTGACATTAGTATGATGCCTCTAAAACTTTTCATCAATGTAAGAGGGCAAACCTTCAACCCTGGAAATGATCTATTGTACATCTCTTTACAATCATTAGCAAATGCATAAAATTTCTGAGTGCTTTATAGTAGCATGTACTTACCTTTAAACTTGCTTTTGTAAAAGGGAGTATTTCTCTTCCTTAATATGTTAGGGCACTTTTCAGCCTTGAGGACAAACAACATCTTTGTGGAAATTACAAGCAAAGGAATCCATTTGTTTTCCTATTTTCCTATCTTAATTTTAAATAAAAGTCACACTGTGTATATCCTATATGGAACTTGGAAATTCAGTTAATCGAATAGTTAACTATATAACTCTGGGAAACGAACTAGGGGTGGTGGAAGGGGAGGTGGGCGGGGGTGGGGTGACTGGGTGACGGACACTGAGGTGGGCACTTGACTTGATGAGCACTGGGTGTTATTCTATATGTTGGCAAATTGAACACCAATAAAAAATAAATTTATAAAAAATATATATAAATAAATAAAAATAAATTATTTTTGTCAATATTGAAGCTGCTGCCTCGGCTCCTCCAGGTGACTTAGTAGTCTTTAAGTTGTAGCAAGCACCTCTAGCCCACATGATTGACTAACTAAAACATTCTTTCTATATCTGTAGATCATTCACTGTTTTATAGAAAAACTCAGAACCAAATCCTCTTGTATTACTGTCCCATACCCCAGGGCACCAATATACACCCTCTAAGCACCACCATAATCTGTAGCTGGCACCACTGAGTTTACATGCAATCAAGAAGTGTTGCAGTCCAATGTGATCCCCTTTTACTGATTAACTACCCTAAAGTTGCTTTAAAACTCTTTGGGACAAGCAGAAACCTTGGAGTTGGTTTTTGGACAGGAGTCTGTCTTCTCTCCAGGTGGCTGGCCTCCTGAATGAAGTTTATATTCCTTTCCAATCAAATCTTGTCTCTTGATTATTGGTTTTTTGAGTGATGACCAGCCAAACTTGGGTTTTTCAGTAACAATATTACATAGATCTCATTTATCTTACATATGTGTCTAGGTAAGATGCAAAGATAAGAGAGGTAAAATTAAGAAGGGGTGGGTAAATAGAAAAGCAATTTGTCTTAATGTATCTATGGTTTAACTATATTTTATTTCTGTTCATATTCCAACATATTACCACATAAGCCAGAAAGGTACATTATATATTGTGAGAATACAAACCAAGTTAGGTGGCTGCCTGGCTCCCTGTGGAGCCTGCTTAGGATCTTCTCTGCCCCTCCTCCCATTCTCTCTCTTTCATAAATAATAAATAATAAAAAAAACAGAGAGGAAGGCAAACATAAGAGACTCTTAAGTATAGAGAACAAACTCAGGGCTGCTGGAGGGGAGGTGGATTGGGGGATGGGCTAAATGGTTGATGGACATTAAGGAGGGCACTTGTTGGGATGAGCACTGGATGTTATATGTAAGTGATGAATCACTAAATCCTACTCCTGAAATCAATACTACACCATATGTTAACTAACTTGAACTTAAAATAATTCTGATAAAAATAAATATATAAATTTCAATGGAAAAAGCAATTTGATCTGAAGTCGGTGGAGTTGAGTCACTTGCATTCAAGAAAAAAGAGGTCCCTGAATCCTACTAGAATAGTCCCAAAAGAACCTTATGTGTTTGTTTTGAACAGTCCTTCAATTCTATTAGCTACTCCAATATACTTACTATAAATTATTTACTTTTTCCAAAGCCTTCTGTGCAACTAACAGGAATTCAACTATGAAGCTGATAGTAGGCTGTCATTTACCCACTTCATTTACCCACTTTCATACATGTATCACTCATTCATAGAGAGGCAGGCTAGGGTATGATAAAGATAGTGACAAAGAGATTTCTGTGATCTACTCTCAACCTCAAAATTTGTTAACAATACAACCCTGAACAGTATATAATTTTTCTGCATCTCGGTTTTCTCATTTGTAAAATAGGACAATAATTCCATATACCTGATATAATTGTTGGAATTAAATGAGCTACCATAACTAAAGTGTTAATTTTAAAACTGCCACGTAGAAAACAATCTAAGAGCGTTATCACTGTTTCATAGTCATTGAATCATAGACATTGCAGTACTGAGAGAAAAAGAGGATTCAGAGCTAACAGTAAATCCAAAAGCAAAAATCCCAGCACAGGAACACTAAATGTTAGGGTTCTGGGGCAGATAATGCAAAGAAATTTCCATAGATAAGTGGCTTTAATGGCTGAACCTCTTTTGAAAACTCATGTACTTGTTTCCTAGAGTAGCCGAGTAGCCCTGCTTTTAAAGAATATACAGTCTAAAAATCATATGCTTTTCTCATGATGTGACACTGGCAGAGATAAACATACTGTTTTATACTGAATGGGAATTAAGCCTGTAAATTACCAAAAATCAAATGACACCATGCTTGTCTTGGCTATTTAAGTTCCTTCATTTTTTTTAAAGAAGATGAAGTAGAGGTAGATATATTTGAAAGAATTTCTACATTATGATTGCAGCATGATGAAATTATGCCAAATAACAGAAAAAAATTCCTTAACTAAAACATTAATAGAAGGAAAAATAGCCAATGCCCCAGGAAACATAAAGCTGTAGATAGGTAGCTAGCAACATGAATGCTTTATGAAATGAAGAATTATTTTAAAACTTTAAAAAATCATTTAATTAAATATTCATAAAACATTTCACTTTATGCTCTGTGGTTAAAGCTTAAGATAAAATACCTGTTAGTCATTATTAGCAAAACATAGATAATCATTTGATTCATGGCTATGTTGGATAAGCTTTCTAACATTAGTACAAATTAATCTTTATAATATAAATTAAAATAATGAAAAGATATGTAAAAGTAAGACTCTTATCCTCAACCAATTTAAACATTTTGGAGAGACAGATGTGTATAAATGGACAATTAAATCAAAGTACTGAGTTATACTGTAGATAGAAAGAAGATAAAATGGACACAAAGAAAAGAGTCCCTGAGTCTTCCTATGGGAGTTTTGAGAGGAAGAATTTTCTCTACACTCCAAGGTCCGTCTAGCCTGACTAAGAATCAAATTGGCATGAGACAGATTAGCAAGAAGAAATCGAATTTAATTTCATACATATGTGAGATCCACACAGACATGAAATTCTAAAGACAGGCAAAATGAGTTATAAGTGTCATCCTGAACTAGGAAGAAGGGGAGAGGGGTCTGGGGCTTCAAAAGGAAGGAATGTAACTTATAGGAAGATGAAAAAGAGTTAAAATTTAGTGAACAAATATTTTCAGGGCCATCCTGAAGCAATGGGACACAGAGGCCTTTGATCAAATAGGCCTTGCTAGATTCCTCCCTGTCCACCATACCTACTTCATGTAATAATGTAGTTCTCTCAGTAATCTCTCTCTTTCTGGAACCTTTCTTCCTCTCTCTAAATTCTTTTTAGGCAATTGAGGGAGATGTAAAGAGCTTTTCCAGGATCTGCTGGGTTTTTATTGCTTTTAACTCAAAAATTATCTTTTTACCTAGGTGGTCCATGTTGGGGCAGCCTGTCTTTGGCTCCTACAGGAGTCAAGGAAGTCCACAGAAAGTGAGACTGTAATCTATGTCAAATGAAGAGCAATACGTGAAAACATGACCGAACATTTCAACTTTAAAAAGCTAAAAATTATATCATATCTCTGAAACTATCAAACAGAATTCCTGAGGACAAAAACTGGACAAGTAAGCAGAGACCAAATAATGAAGGAACTGCTGTTGCTAAGCACAGGTGTCAGCATTATATCTTACAATGAAGATACATAAAACCATTTTATGAAAAAAAATTTTAATATATTTAAAGGCAAATTACTCTACCTATACTTAGTATAATCAGAAAGGATCCTGGATTAAGAAGAAAGTGACCTTATTTCTAGAGCACTGGTTATTTTTATTCTCTAACTACCTATTAATAGAATATGACTTAAAATCTAGTAATAGAAGTGCTGATTATTGCATTCTCTATTCTTCTGTTGAAACATTATGTGAGCATCTGAGAGAACATTTCTGAATAGTAATAAAATTTAGGATGTCATATTCTTATTTATGTTATTAACATTAACATTTTATTAAGACCATAAAATATCTGGATTTAAAGTTTGTAATTTGTATTTTACTATCCAGACCATCTGTTTCTATGTATTTGGAACTTAATTTGAATGACAGTAATAGATAAGTAAATTTCACTTTCCATATCTCCTGACTAATGACAACTGAAAACCATTTTCATGGTAAATTATATAAATATATATATAATTTATATATAAATATTTGTAAAATTTATATAGAAATTTAAATATTTTATATATAAATATGTATATAATTTATTCCTGATTTCACTTTAGAGGGGGAATAATTGGTAAATGAGAAATGAGATACAGAAGTTAGCTCATTAATAAGAGCACAGTCTCTTAACTAAACAGCTATAAATTAGGCTAAGGCTTTGATTATTCCAGTAGAAACCTAAAATAACAGTTGATTCAACAAGATAGAATTTTAGCTCTTTGGGTACAAATATTCCATCATTAAAGTGATGATTTCATGATGCCAGGAATACAGTATCTTTTATTTTTTTGTACCATTATGGAACGTTGTTCTCATTTTTGTGATTTGAAATCACTCAACTACATGTAAATATTCTGGCCAAAAGAAAGGAGAAAGCAAAAGAAGTAGTATGCTTCTGTTTGTATATTCCTGGCCAGCATTTAATTGCATGAGTATTCTTAGTTTCAATAGACACTTGTAAGTTTAATTTTTATTATGAGTATCCATGAATCTAATAAAAAACTGGAGTTTCTTTTCCTAAGGAGAATGGATAGCAGGAGTAACCCCATATATGTCACATTATATGCTCATTGCATCATTATCTACAGTAGCCAAGGTACAGAAGCAACCTAAGTGTCCATCAGTAGATAAATAAAGATATTGTACACTCATGCTCACACACACACACAGATACACACACACACACAATGGACTATTACTAAACCATTAAAAAGAATGAGATCTTGCTATTTGCAGCAATAGGATGGACCTAGAGAGTATTATGCTAAGTGAAATAAGCCAAAGATAAATATTATGTAATTTCACTTCTTAGTGGAACCTAAAAAAAAACAAAACAAATGAACAAAGAAACAAACAAAAAGACCCATAAATACAGAAAACAAACTGATGGTTGCCAGTATGGAGGGGAATGGAGATGCCAAAAGTGGGTGAAGGGGATTGGGAGATACAGGCTCCCAGTTATAAAAACAATAAGTCATAGTAATGAAAGGTATAGCACAGGATATATAGTCAATGTTATTATAATAGTGTCATGGTGACAGATGGTAGCTACACTTGCACTGAGTATAGCATAATGTGTAGAGTTCGTACCTGGAGCTAACTTAATATTGTACATCAGTTATATTTCAATTAAAAAAAGAATTCCATAAAGAAAACAGGTGATAAGCTTGCTACTAAACATTAATGTGACATGTAAAATCTTTCAAGTATTTTTATATCTTCTAAAAAGCTTATTTCATTCTCAAATATTTAACAAGGAAGAGCAAAATGATTTTTATTAATTATAGCTGAATCTATATAGATATTGTAGACGAGATTTTAAATAATCATTTTTATTTATTTTATCTATGAAAATTCAATTTGTTTTCTTCCATATCCTACAGATTACTGAGAAAATATCTAACTGGGACAAAAAATAAGGTTCACCAAAAGGAATAGTTAACAGACTTTTAGTGTTTTCTATGTGAAAAGTGCACCACATCCTGTGTTAGGTAAAAATACTTTTTGAATCTGTACTTTAAAAGTAAACTTAGGGACCCCTGGGTGGCTCAGCAGTTGAGCACCTGCCTTCAGCCCAGGGAGTGATCCTTGGGATCCTGGGATTGAGTCCTACATCGGGCATGGAGCCTGCTTCTCCCTCTGCCTGTGTTTCTGCCTCTCTTGCTCTGTGTGTCTCATGAATAAATAAATAAAATATTTTAAAATAAATAAATAAATGAATAAATAAATAAATGTAAACTTAAATTAGGACCTATGATTATCATATGATGAATAGCTTGTACATTTTTCTACCAAGAATTCTCTACTGGGAATTTTAATTGAACATTATTTTGGTATCTTTCAAAAGTAAGCCAGATACCATCATAGAGACACAAAGCATTCCCTGCCTAAATAAAATAAGAGAAGTGATAAATCATGCAATGCACAAAATGGGTCATTAGACTTTATTTGTAGACTACATGATGAATAACATGGTCTCGATTTTTCAAAATAAATTTTAAGACATCAAGCAAGACACTTAAAAAGACTATGTTATTCATTGTAACACTTCATGTTTAAGAGCTTTGAATAAATTTAAGCAGTAAAGAGTATGCATTTTCTAAACTGTGAAGTGGAACATTACTTTGAAATTCAAACCAAATCTAAATTGCTTAACAATAATCTGGATTTTAAATTAGAAATTATGCTAAATTGTATGATAATGTCTTAAGGCCTTAAATTTATGATGTATACCAAAAATAAACCTAAACAGTGAGTTCTGACCATTTACCATTCCGCCTTGAAAGTCAATATTGAAAATATTTTAACAGTTTCATATATGAAGAAACTGAATTCATCTCACATTTCTATATAAGTCTGCAAAATTTGTCAATCTCAACCTACATGGGAAGATATAATTTTTACAAAAGATCCAACATGCAGTGGTTGAGAGTACAGACACTAGAGCCCAACATGCAGTGGTTGAGAGTAAAGTTGCTAAAGCCATATTTACTACTTCAAATCCTGGCTGTTTTATTGGCTGATTTAACCTTTCTGGGCTTCTTCTTCTCTATTTTTAAGACTAGGATATTATATTCTTAGAGTTATTGTGGAAGTAAAATTCTTTAATATAATAAAGCACTTAGTGCCTTTAAGTGTTATCTATTATTATCATCTTAGCTATTACAGCCAGAATTCTCAACCTTCTGGAGCATAAATGTATCCAAAATTAGGCAAATATGTGCCAGCTTTCAATAAAAATCCTTCTCATATTTGTTTGATCTTTTCCAAGAAAGTTCCAAAGAAATACATATATTTAAGGTAAAATAAATGATATAATAAAAGTTTGATTCAAATTGGCCATTTAAAGAAATCCTATTGTTAATTCATTTACAAAACATCCAATCCATAAATCCTCTGAATTCATTAAAATTTTCATATAAAAAATAAAAAAAAATTTTCATATAGTCTGCTCTAAAGGAATATATTAAAATCTGAAATTACAAAAATATACATTTGTGAGAGAATTAGTTTCCTTAAGAAAAAAAAATTTTTTAAGTAGGCTCCACATCCAGCATGGAGCCTAATGAGAGACTTGAACTCATGAACCCTGAGATCAAGACCTGAGCTAAGATCGTCAGTCGCTTAACTGTCTAAGCCACCCAGATGACCTGAAAAAGTTTTTATTTAATAAAATGTATACAATAACTACATAAGAGAGAGCATTTTGGCCAGTTAAATTGATCAATTATTTTAAATGTTTCATTCTTAGAATAGTGTCCATTATAAAACCAACATAATCATTTTAACAATTATAAAACAGATAACAGAAAATAAAATTCCAATGCTCTAACAGAATTGTTTTCAGCATGTTCTTTTATTTCCCTATATTATTTTCTTTGAATATTATACTTAGTTATAAACACAATTGCATATAAAAATTTACATCCTGGGTGTTATTCTGTATGTTGGCAAATTGAACACCAAAAAAATAAATTTATTATTAAATTTATTAATTTAATTTATTAAATTAAATTTATTTTTTAATTAAATTATTAATTAAATATTTTTAAATTAAATTTATTAATTAAAATTTACATCCTACTTTTCTTAAGTTGGTAGCATAAATTTCTTACTAGTACATAGTCTTTGGGATCCCTGGGTGGTTCAATGGTTTAGTGCATGCCTTCGGCCCAGGGCATGATCCTGGAGTCTTGGGATCGAGTCCCACCTCAGGCTCCCTACATGGAGTCTGCTTCTTCCTCTGCCTGTGTCTCTGCCTCTCTCTCTCTGTCTCTCTGTGTCTCTCATGAATAAATAAATAAAATCTTTTTTAAAAAGTACATAGTCTTAGTAAATACTCTATGATTTTTTTATACTCTATGATTTTTAATAACTGTATAATATTTCTTACAGAAGATTTATATGAATTCACTATTTCACAACTTTCTTCTCCTTTATTCCCTAACTTAGTGACATCCTAAATGCCTAAACCAGAAACCTGGGAATAAGGCCGGGCTGCTTACCTACCTCTATCCTTCAAATCAAATCAATTAGCAAACTCTAAATATTCTATTTTCTCAGTGTAAAGTGAATATAGCCATTTCTCTGCATCCATGCTGCTGCCATCTCAATTCAGGCTACAATTTTCTCGAGTATCAATTATGATAACAGTCTCTTAACTAATCTTCCTGCCTCTGTCTTGCCTGTCTCAAATCTATTATCTGTTGTGTAGCCAGGGTGATTCTTCTAAATGACAAATCTGAGCAGGATGTTTCAGGTTTAAAATGCTTAACCAGTTCCCCAATACTCTCCAGGTAAAGTTCAAACTCTTTACTGTGTCGCACAAGGCCTTCCCTGATTCCCTGATCTATACCCTAATAACCACTCTAGCCTTATTTCATCATGCTATTCCTTTTATTGCAGGCTGTGGTCATAATAAAACATTCTGCAATTGTGACAAGGAGCCCTTGTTACCCTGGATCTTTGCACATGTTATTTTCTGTACTTGATTTACTTTCGTGCTCTCCTGTCTACCTTTTACTTCTAACAACTGATAATTCTTTAAGATTAATTTGAGATTAATTACCATTTCAAGCAAACCTTTGCTCACACAAAAATGAATAAGAAATTCCTTCTATGGGCTTCCTTTAAAGCCTGTGATTACCTTTTTGCCAGCATTTACCATACTCTATTGTCCTTATCTCATTACAAATCTATCCTCCATATCCAACAGTGAAGTGTTGAATTCCATATTCAACAGTGAATCAAGGTCTAAGATTACATCTTGTCCCTCTTTATTTATATTTCTGCATTACTGAGATATAACTGACGTATAGCACTGTGTAACTGTAAGGTGTACAACATGTTGCTTTGATACACTTAGATATTGCAAAATGATTACAACAGCATTACTTAACACCTCCATCAACTGCATAGTTACCGTGTGTGTGTGTGTGTGTGTGTGTGTGTGTGTGTGTGTGGTGATAAACTTTTAACATCTATTCTCAGAAACTTTCAACTGTATAATTCAATCTTGTCAATTATAATCACCAAGGTGTACATAAGAGTCTTCAAAGCTTTTTTTTAATCTTATAACTTGAAGTTTGTACTCTTTGACCAATATCTCCTCATTTTTGCCAGACTCTGAATCCACCATTCCAATCTCTATTAGGCTCTAAGGAAGAATCTGTTTCACACCTTTCTCTTGTTTTCTGGTGTTGCTAGTAATCTTTGGTATTCTTTGTCTTGTAGATTCATCACTTCAATCTCTGCCTCATCATATGATATTCTCCTTGTCTGTCTCTGTGTCTCATTTTCTCTTCATATAAAAACATCAGTCATAGATTAAGGGCCCACACTTCTCCAATATCACTTCATCTTAACTGAAACTCATGTTATTACATATACAAAGACCTTATCTCTAAAAATGGTCACATCCTGCGGTTTCAGGAAACACATAAGTTTTGGGAAAACATTAGTCAATCCAATACAGTTTTGTTTGCTATCATTGTTATTATCTATTGAAGATTATTATGAATAAAGAAATGAAAAAATAGCAATGAATAGAACATTTTAAATGCAGTTTGAAGGAAGAATACATAACACATTCATGCAGTTATTATACTGAACCAATCATTTGTCCTTCAAAAAAATTAAGGAACACTTCAACCTTATTTCATTCTTTAGCAAAATTATCTAACATTCCAAATTGGCCCCAAGTTAATGAGACTTAACTGAATTTCTTTTCAAAGTTCATTTCATCTTAACACCCTTTAATAATTAAACTTATTCATTTTTAACAACTCTACCGAGTTATACTGATATACAAATAAACACACATTTAATGTGTACAATTTGATAAGGTTAGATATATGCAAATACCCATTATACTATCACCACAAACAAGGAAATATATATACACTTTCCAATGTTTTCTGTCCCTTTATTGTTTTGGGCTTTTTTGTGGTAAGAACATTTTACAAGAGATCTCTCTTAATAAATTTTGAAGTGCACAATACCATATTGTACATATTGTACCATACTCCCACAACTTAATAGCAACTAAACAAGTGACTAAAAATGGGCAAATAACTGTTACCTAACTCCTACAACTTAATAGCAACTTAACAAGTGACTAAAAATGGGCAAATAACTGAACAGACATTTCTCCAAAGATTACATACTCAAGGCTAATCGATTTAAAAAAGATGCTCAAAATCACTAATTATCAGGGAAACGCAAATAACCACAATGAGATACTACCTCACACTAGTTAGGGTAGGTATTACCAGAAAAAAAAATGTGTTGGTAAGAATATGGAGAAATTGGAAACTCTATACCATGGGTAGGAATATAATATAAAATGGTACAACTATTATTGAAAAAAAGCATACAGTTTCCTCAAAAAATAAAACTACTGTATAATTCAGCAATCCTACTTCTGAATATATATCAAAAAAATTGAAATCAGAATTTTGAAGAAATATCTGTACTCACATGTTCATTGTAGCATTATTCACAATAGCCAAGATATGGAAACAAACTCAAGTATTTACTGACAGATGAATGGATAAAGGAAATGTGGTATATACATACAATGGAATATTATTCAGGAACAAGAAAAAGAAATCCTTCAATTTGTGACAATATGGATGAACATGGAGGACATTATGCTAAGTAAAATAAGCCAATCACAAGACAAATAATGCATGATTCCAAACTCATAGAAAGAATACAATAGTGCTGCCAGGGCCTAGGAAATGGGAAGCTATTCAATGGATATAAAGTTTCAATTATGCAAGAATAATTAATAGTAAAGCTTATCCTTTATTTCCTTGTAAGTGAAAGAATATAGGTTAAGAATTGTATGAGATTTGATTTAACTATTGCAAAGTGGTGACAAGTTTAGAGTTTCCAACAAATATTTCATCTCTGATTCATGGGAAGAATAAAGTGTCCTGACCCTTTCCTTCTGCCATTAACCTTGCAGAATAAAATGTGCCTTTTGAGACCATTTCCCAACTCTCACACATGCAAGAATATGAATAAATAAAATAATGTTTACTATTAAAGAAAAATCCAGAAAAAATGGAAGGAAGAAAAGGAGGGAAGGAAAGCAGCAAGAAGTAAGGAAGAAACCAAAGGAAGAATGAAATAAATATTAACTTTTGAATTTGCCTAATCATAGCATTCGATTTTTAACTCCCAAATACAGGTAAGTGTGCTTTGATATTCAACACAATGGTGACCCAAAAGAAAGAGGCACCAAATAAAACATTTACTTCTTTCCCATTATTATTAATAATTATTTGCCTAGCACTATTTTTTAATTTGATTAAGATTTATGTAAAAAAATGGTAATGTTCCCAACCCCAGATTTTCCCATTAAAATGAGTGTTCATATGTCTGTGATATTTTTAATATATGAAACTATTTATGCAGGATGAAAGAAAACCAGAAATGGTACTATCCATTGCAAGAATACAGAAATTTACTTATTCATTTAAATGAATATTTTAAAGAAACAGAATTTTGAGGGAATCATGAAAGAAGAGTTTTAAGGAATTGCAGAATACTCTCAAAACTTAGTGGTATAAAATTATCATCAGACCAGCATTATTTCAATCAATGCAGGTTTGAAAATCATGAATCTTGAGGAATTTATCAAATATAATCATGAAAAAAGTTATCTATAGTACATGGATATACTCATTCAATAGGTTTGGAAAAATGACTAGCTGTTAGTCACAGGCGAAAAATATCTAAAAGTTCCTGAATGATTGAGAGTTGATTATATTTATATCATCCCCACCAAATAATCCTTAATGTTCTGCATAGAGCTTTGCAGTTGGCAAGGATCTAAGTCATTTGAATAATAAAGTTTTACAATAGAACACAACAAATCCACATGAACATAAGTAAAATTAGCCAAATGTATATAAACATGAAAGAAAAAAATCTCCAATAACAATAAAATGATAGTATTAATCAAATAGATACTGAATATTTATGTATACTCATCTCTTTTCTAGAAAGTCATTATTGTTGATTTTGTCCTTTCTGATTCTCCAAGCCACCATAATCAGAGGAACCAAGTAATCAAAAATCATCCCAGCAACATGATAACTAACTCAGTGTTAGTCTCTGAGTTCTCCTATTTAGTCCTCTCTCCAATTAGGTTGACATGAAAATCAGTGTGCTCCCTATGTTGACCACTGGTCATACAAAGTGTTGCCAGAATAGTTTTCCCTGCCTGTTCTGAATCCCATGACTATGTTACCCTCTGTAGATGGGTTTATGCTTGATATGTAGTGCCCTTATTCTATTTTCGTACACTGACTGGTTCCCATTCACATCTGAGGGCTAGGAAGGCATTTTAGTTTGGCAAATACAACTTCCAGGAAATGAGCAATGTCCCTAATCCAAGTTGTGATACCAGGACCCAAATGCTCATAAAATAACATATTGTGGCCCCTGACAGCCTATCTCCCTTAATTTTTTCCTGCCTCTCTGCTTGACATAAATGGTGAGGAGAAAGAAAGAACCAGAACAGAAAATTGAAGTGATGAACCAAATAAACATAATGGATGCCTGGAAATTTTCTGTAAAGAATGATGAGTCTAAACCAGCCAATCCAAGTGTATTCATATCTCAGCTAGCTTCACTATCCAAAAGATTAGATGGAAATGAAATATCCAGTAATATAGACAGAGTATCATTTAGTGCAATTCTTGTAGCAAGGAGATCCAAATCAGGTTTATAGAGTATGTGACCAGGGCTAGGGGCCAGGTACCTTAGGAAATTAGAACAGTCAGGGTAAGGCTCTAGACCCAAGCAGAGACTTTTTCAGAAAAAAATCAAGAGCAAGAAACTTGAACATAAGGTTGGTCAAATGGACTTGCATTAACAAAGGGAACTTTGGTTTAAATTCTCCATGCATATTAGGAATAGAAGCAATAACAAATCTCAACAGTGATAACCATACTTTTGCCTGAACTCTTGCCTGAAAAGTTGGGACTCAACCTGATACTTAAAGGATAAACAGGAAAGTGAAGCTGAGTAACCAGGGTACTCCTCACTGGAGGCAGAGATGATAACCAAGGCCCCAAAACAGGAGAAATTGTCCTGTCATTTCTGGGAGACAAGAAGAAGACCACCTGCTGTTATATCTATATTAAGCTTATTTACATTTAGATGATAGAATCCTGATGAATAAGCATTAATTGGTACACAATTTGGGAAATTCTAATGAAAAGGTGGAGTTCCAAAAGATGAACTAATTTTATTACATTTAACTACTTTATCTACTACACACCATTAAAAAGCAGTGAAAACTGAGTTCTTAAAATAGATAAGAGGCCAAAATGAATTTGTTTTGCTTGAATTATAAAACTCAAAATTCAGTTCTTCAGTTGACTTTTATGATGATAGTGCTAAAAAGTGGAAGGAGGCTATAACATTCCACCAAAATGGAAAAATTGAAAAAAAAATCCTTTTGGTATGCTCATTCCTTTTCGTATGCTCATATAAAGTAGCAATAATATCATATTTGGTACCATTCTCTAATAGTCTAAACTAAAACTAAGTCATCATTTTTTATTTTCTCAAAAATAAAAATCTTTCATAAGAGACTGTAATTTCAAAGTTAAACTATTCTGACTTAATACAGTCAAACACCTTGAGGACATAAATGACACATAACTCTCATAACCTATAAAACATATAAAGTATATTGCTCTCATAAAGATAAAGGTTACATTAGTAGATTGCCTTTAGTAACATGCCCAAAGGTTACTATAGCAACTCTTACATGCAAATCAGCACGCGTGGTCCCTCACAATTCTCAGATGGTTGAAATAAAAGAATTAAACAAATGGAAGATCACTGGACTTCTCAGTAGTCAGTATTATTCCTTTACCAGACAGTTACTAAATATCTGTAACACACCAATTTACTCACCCACAAGTATGTGTTATGGCTACTGGCATTGTTTTTCCTCCAATGATGTGGATTATATAGCAGCTCTACCAAATTAATTACATAATATAATTATAAATAACATATATGTCATATAAATATATATAATTATATAGCAGCTCTACCAAATTAATCTCAGAAAACTTATTGTTTTTGCCAATCAGCTCCCATAGAGAAAAGAGATAAGCCAAACACTGTGACCTTAAAATTTTAATGACAAATGACAAATCCCAGAGTACAATGAACATGGATTCTACAACCAGATATATCTGGGTTTAAATCATGCCACAAACTGCTTCATAAGTGATCTAGCACACATTATTCAAATTATCTAGACCTCAGGTTTCTAGACTTAGAATATCAATAGTGTCTACTTAGTAATTGTGAGAATTCCATATAATCCACATAAATACTTAGCCTGACATATTGGTTGGAATATAGGAGGATCACTATGAAGTCTAGTGGATACTATTATTATCATAATAGATTTTCAAGGGGAATATATTTCTAGAAGCATCACTGCTTTAAATAAAGCATAGCAGAACTGTCTTATCCTGGGCACATAATTTGAAGAGTAAACATTAACTCAGCCCAGCTGAAATCATCATATATTGATACTTCCACGGTGAAGCCCTTGTTAACACTGAATCCATCTAAAAATTGGGTGTTTCTATCTGCAAATATATACATATATTAAGTAATATGTGTATGTTTATATCTGTGCAAATGTATATACATAAAATATGTATATATACATTTGTGTATTTATATGCTCATGCCATTTGTGTGTATTATGTATGTAAATGTATATATGTGTCTATACATAAATCTGTACATGTGTGTACACAGGACAAGGTTAAAAGCCTTTCTAAGAGCTCTGCAAGGTGCTGACTCCAGGCCAATCCTTTGTCACTCTTCTCTATTACAAGATACCTACTCAAGTGGTAAGAGCATCCAACGCCATAAGAGTTCCATAGAGAAACTTCACCTTCAGCACATATCTTCCCACAGACAGCACCAAGATGTCAGAGAAACCTACTGGATACTTTTGGAAGCATTGCACAAAGTCTTTTGCAATAAATGAACACAAAAATTTTCCTATCTCGGGATCCCTGGGTGGCGCAGCGGTTTGGCGCCTGCCTTGGGCCCAGGGCGCGATCCTGGAGACCCGGGATCGAATCCCACATCGGGCTCCCGGTGCATGGAGCCTGCTTCTCCCTCTGCCTATGTCTCTGCCTCTCTCTCTCTCACTGTGTGCCTATCATAAATAAATAAAATAAAATAAAATAAAAATTTAAAAAAATTTTCCTATCTCAATAGCCACAGATGAGCTAGTAAGCATACAAAGAAGATTGAAGTTTTGATCCTAGAGTGATAGAAGTTGAATCTGTTGTCAGAGTAATGGACTGTTACTCAAGAAACCATTCAACCTTATTCAATAACTTTTTTCAGATTTCCTTTTCATTAGTGATTAAATCTAAATGCTTTCATTCAGTGAAAACTTAATTGAATCCACAAGAATGAACTCATCCCTACATGTATTATCAAGTGTAAATGAGTCTAAATAAAGCCCATCACAATAAGTATATCCAGAAATAAATGTAAAAATGTAGTCCATATCATACTAGTCTGGAATAGCAAATTAATTCATAAATCAGACATTACAGCTGAAAACACTGTTGTGAATGAAAATACAAATTCCTAAGGTACAAAAGATAGACCTTCTCCTTTGCATATCTTTCAGTTTAGAACACGCTTTTAGAGTGTCCTGCATAGTTCAAGACCTTACAAAATATTTGTGACTCAGTAGCAGCAGTAATAGGATACTAGTTACCTATTACTTTCCAACTACTTCTTGTATCTTCTCTACTGATTCAACTACAAGTGAAGGACAAGTAAATCTTAACTGCAGTTTATCTTACTTTTTCCCATGACTTTTAGCTTTATCTTTATAAGAAACATTATTTCTAGATAGTTCTATTGTGTTTTTAAAAGTTTAAAACATGGATTTAAAGGTATTCAAAGCTATTTGGACATCAATTTAAATGAGATGCACTGAAGAAGGCAAAAGGAGGTTTCCACATTGTAATTAGATCTCAGGCTTGGAGGGTTTCCTTGAAGTTGGCATCATATGCTGATCTCCATTTTCTAAAAATGTAATTCTGAAAAAATAAAAATAAAAAAATGTAATTCTGCAATGAAAAACCATAAAGAAAGGCTTTAATGCAGTACTGTAAATGGATAGCTGGTCTATGTTAACTATTGACTACTGCCATAAAATGCATTTTTCCTGATGCAGCTGAACTGCATTTATTTCCTGAGAGAATCCAGGAGGTCAAATTCATTATTGTGAAATGGAATCTAAAATAGAAGCTCTACAATCAGAAGTCACTGCTTTAGTTATTGGTGGCATGGTTCAGATGGCTGCCAGCCCTTACAAATGAAGAAGCTACATAGTTACCTCTATAACATGCTCAGTAAAATATACCCCATGGTATTTTAGAGTTACCAAAAGCAGCTGACAAGGTCCACAGGAATACTGGAGTGAAGAGTTTGCAAAGATTTTCAAAAGCATCTTTTGTTGACTCCTGGGGAACTTTCCACCATATACGAAGAAAATTCTGAAGGCCATGATAAATTTTACTTAGATGCAGTTTAAATTGACAATAAATGTCATAAAAGACTCCATATTGCAGCAATAGTACTAGGTTACACCATCATATACTCCCCTAAGAAATACTTGATTGTTTGCCCAAAAAGCTGCTTCCTGGAGGAACAAGATCCAGTGTGCCACATCTCTGAGAAAAAAAAAAAAAAGCCCCAAGAATAAGAGATGGCACACACCTCTACAGTGTCTTAATTATACTAACATATTAAGCCCTTATGACCAGTGCTAATGGGCAACCTATTATAGAAGTTCTAAAAGCATACCTATCCTTGTGTTCAATATGGTTAACACGTGATAACTAACTTTGGAGCAATCAGAAAAATAGTACAAATGTTCTAAACACTGAAAAAAGCATTTAACCACCATTTTCATAATGTTATCTGTCAGGCAGTTTACATATATTCTTTCAGAAATGGGAGTTTTTTTTCTCACATACTACAGGTGAAAAAGCTGAGTCAAAGAATGTAAAGCAGTTTGTCTAAGGTTGTTGAGAATCGTGATTTGAAGCCAGAGCTCTTATGCAAGAGGGCTTTTCACTCATCACACGGTTGTCAGAAATGGTCTTTCTTAGCCTTAATAAGATAGGTATAAATATGGAAGGGGAAAAGAGGGAAAGAAGGAAAGGAGAAAGATAAGTAAAAAAGAAAAAAGAGAAAAAGAATGAAATTTTAAAAATAAAAACATGACTGCTGCAAGAAGAAACAGTGCATTGTGTTTTAAGTCAATATAAAGATAATTTGGATATACATCATTAGATATAAAGACTAATTTGGAAAAAAAATAAGGCAGCCAGAAAACTAAAAAAATATTTAGGTGATATTAAGTACATAGATATGATAATAATAAAAATAACATTTATTGAGTCCTATGTGCCATGTCCTGGGGGCAGGACTTTATTAAAACTGCATTATTCCATTCCATTTATAAAATAACTCTATGGGCTAAAAACTATAAATATGTCCACTTTACAGATGAACAAAAACTGAGGCAGAGAAACCTGAAAAAACTTTGCAAAGTCTGCATGTCTAGGTAGTGGTAGATCCAAGGCTTGAAATCCAAATAGCTTGATACAGAGACACTGCTGTATATATACCAGTCTGTTAGCCCATATCATTTATTCTATTCCTGTGATATTCCCATTTTTTCAAGATTTAAAATATGTCATTAGATATAAGGAGGTAATAAAAACATTCAAAGCAATGACCCTATTTTCCCCACAATAATCATTATCTTGCTTTTCATTCTATCAACAGAGAGTCCCTGGTTTTATCTAGTTATATATCATACAAAAAATATTATAAGAATGCAAGAAACAGGAGTAATATTTTTTCTGAAGTTCTACTGTTTGTATTTATCTCTTAGAACGAGTAATAATAGAACATTTCCATAGTGCTTGGGAGCTTCTAAAGCATTCCCAGACATTCAGCCTATCTTGCTCCTCACATTATGCAATTAGTATTAAACCATTTCACAAATTTAGGAATTCGAACTTAGAGCAGATAAGTGTCTTACTCAATATCACACAGTAAGAGTTGAAAGATTTTCAACCTAAGATTTCTTACCTTGAAACCCTTTCGAACAATTCATCATTTTTAAACTACCATGTATAAACTTTTATAAAGAGTAGACATTTAAAAATATATTTAATCAAACCAATTTTAGAAACCAAGATAGATATCTTTGTCTTATGATGGATCTCCAACTGTTTCACTGCTGAAGCAAGTGCCTATCAATACAAGAATATATTTAAGTTACTCGTGATATTGATATAAAGGCATGGAAATAACTACTTGCTCTTTTGCTTGGGGAAAATAAAAGCATACAGTCCTATTTAAAAAAAAGGAATGCTGATGTCATGGTTTTATTATTAGCCTTAAGAAGCAAGATCTAAATAAAAATTTGGTGTGGGGGCTGGCAAAAGCTTTCTCCTTCTTATTCTTTTATTTTTTTTTAATTCAAAGCTAGCTTAGCATTTTTATGTGGGAATGTTAATACAAGAACCTCATTTTAATTCAACAAATTAGCAGTACAATGTATCACAAACTATGTTTCTGCAACATTCTCTAAAGTGGAGTCATTCACAAATTGCCTGGGTGGTTCAAAACATGACAAAATGTTGACTCTTCCTATCTGTTTTACATACGTTGGTGTTTTATACTCACAAGCCAAGAGCAGCAGTAGAGAGCTTGGGTATCCCTAATTACCAGTATTTTTTTCAAGAAATTTAGGTCAAACATGGAGCAAAACTGCTTGCAGCTAGACAATAGTTTCCGTTTGATGCACATTTTGAAAATGATAGACCAAGTAAACCAAGGTGTCCTCCTAGAAGATATGCCACAGAGAACCTGGTTCTCTGCGGAGACCGGTGGCCTGGCAACCTCTGACTTACTTTGGGATGAGGAAAAACTTTGTGAAAATTGCAAAACTCTCCCCTCTTTTCCTCCTATCCATACTTCTTGTAAAGAGAGAATGAGATCCAAGTACTGACAAGGGCTTTGAAAGTGTGTTTAGAGCATACCACTGGACAACTTCAAAAAGAAACTAACTCCATATATATTTTAAAGGCAGCAATTTATTTAACAGAGTCAATTCCATGAACACAGAAAAAAAATGTCTTCTTACCTTTAATAAGACTTGGAACATATATCTCTTTAATGCAAATCTTTTTGGCATAATAATTATCCTTTTGCCATAACCTATAAGCCACATTTATATTCTAGCAAAATCCTTTTCATTTTTTGTTCCCTTGAGTTTTTTTCTTTATTCTCAGAATTATAATTGTATTGTCTTTTATTATTATTATTATTAAGGAACTGAGAAGATTGAAATCTTAGTTCCCTCTCCCTCCAAAAAAAAGAAAATTTAACATGATTGTTAATTATTATGATAACAATTGAAAGTTAGTATCTGGATATTCCCCCAAAGGAAAGATTTCATATAATAGTATTTTATGCAATTACCACAACCTTACCTGACCATAAGAACCAATATTCCATCATAGATGGTCACTATAAAGAGAAGCAAGTGCCATTCTTCTTACTGCTCATTAGCTGAATCCTTTTCCAATGTTTGCAAAGCCCCCACCCTATGAATACTCTTAGACTGTAGAATCTGAAAGTGATCGAGATACACATCTGTAACTCCCATGCATGTAGTTAGTAAGCACATGACCTAGGCCTACCAATAAGTGTACTTACCAAAGTTTTGAACCAAGAGAGAGTGAAACAAAAGGGTGGTGGAATAACTGGAGGTAGCAATATTATTTGGGGTCCAGAGCTAGTGGGGTTGATGCACAGGCTTCCTTGACTAATATTCATTGATGGCAGCAGGGTAACTAAACTGTACCATTTCTGGGGCAGACTTTTTCTAGCTGCATCATCCTCAATGTAAGTATCCATTTTTCTTATTGATTACATAAGTACCAATATTCTCTTAATAAAATGTGTTTCCGCTTAAATCATCCACAGTTTTTGTTAGTTTGTTTTTGTTAAAAACAAAACTCTCAGAACCCTGCTTGATTCAGCAAGATTGTTTTGCTTCCATTTAGGAGTTCTGTCTGTGTACTTACATCCATTTTGTGAGCTTTTGAATTCAAGGGATCTAAAACACTACAAACAAGGCAGCAAATGTGAATTGCCACCCAGTATAATACCTCAAATATATTGAACATTGAGCACTTAAAAATTAAAAATAAAACAACTCTCAAAAATTACAGATACCAAATATTATATATAAGAAGGAGATAAAAAAAAGAATGCCATTATCTTGTAGTAACTAATCTGAAACAGGCTTAAATCAGAAGTTAAGCACAAAATGCCCCATGATATTCTTTTCATTAAATGAAGTGTGTTTTAAGAACTTAGCCAAGGCAGATTTGACTCTATACCTTATCTCATTTCTGGTTGAAAACTCCATCTTTAAGGAGATATCAACCCTTATGCTTTTTAAAAATCATAATAAAGTCAAAGTAGAAAAATGCTGGAGGAAAAGATATTTTTTTTGTGGCTTAGGTTACAAAGAATCTCTTTGGGGGAAAACATACTTTAATTTTCATGAAAGAGCACAAGTAGAGAAAAGAACATGGTATATTTTTACAAAGGGGGTGCCAGTAGTAAAATCTATAATAGGGGGAAAAATCTTTAAAAAGCATCACTCAATTCTTTCTCTGATAATTGGAAGAAAGTTTGGCCCTCCAAAGTCTGTAGTCTAAGTATGCTATTTTAACCTTATTGCATATTTTCTAAACCTATTCGGTTTAACCAAACCAGCATAAGCCGTGGTTATTTTTACATGGTCAAAAGGATTTTTCTGTACTCAGTTTCATTTCATTTTGGTATATAATGCTTACCTCATACCAAGAAATCTATCATTTTTAGAATCGAGGTACACAATTCACCTGCTTTCGTAAGTTTCTTAGCCTTATCTGTGTCTAGTACTATGATGCTATGATAATTTTCTTTAAGAAATGCATTATTTGGGATGCCTGGGTGGCTCAGCCATTGAGTGCCTGCCTTCAGCTCTGGGCATGATCCTGCAGTTCCCGGGGATTGAGTCCCACATCAGGCTTCCTGCGGGGAGCCTGCTTCTCCTTCTGCATGTATCCCTGGCTCTTTCTGTGTGTCTCTCGTGAATAAATAAAATCTTTTTTTAAAATGTATTATTTTTTCATGAAGTCACCTTTAATATTCTTCAGATATGCATGTTATGGCTAATATATTTAGAATTGTAAGACATCTTCAAAAAAATTAAGATAATCAATTTAGTACACTGATTATTATCCTTTGAAAAGAAAAATAAATCCACAATGTAATGGCAGTATCTAGTGAAAGGCATGACTAGAAATCATTGATCAGTAATGTCCAAGTAAAAAAGTATGAGGTTTCTTTTTCCAAAAAAGTGGTCCAAATTATTTAAGATTTTTATTTTCTACTTATCTTCCAGATGATTTTATATGAAGAGGAAGATTAATGCTATACAAAACATTTCAGCAGACATTTTCCACCTACTGCTCTCAGACTACCCAGGATGAGAAATCAGTATTAAAAATTTTAAAATTAATACTTGAGGCACTTCCAATTCACAAATATGTGGAAATCTGCTAATAAAATATTTGAGAAAATTAGTCTTGAGAAATTAGTCTTGAGAGAATTCACTTAAAACTCACTCTGCGCATGTAACCAGAAAATGGGGAGCTTTAGCAGTGATCACAGCAAGAAGCTTCAACTTTTTTAGCTGTCTTAAACAATGTTTCTTTATTTGAAGGGTGTGCTCCAAAAAAATTCTAGGGAATACTCTTCTCTCATGCTCCTGGACAGACACTCATGGAGGTGGCGAGGTTTGGATTCTCATCTCATCAGCTAAATTATCAATAAATAACAATGGCTAGGGCAGCCCCGGTGGCTCAGCGATTTAGCGCCACCTTCAGCCCAGGGCCCGATGCCTGATCCTGGAGACCTGGAATCGAGTCCCTGCATGGAGCCTGCTTCTCCCTCTGCCTGTGTCTCTGCCTCTCTCTCTCTCATGAACAAAATAATAAATAAATAAATAAATAAATAAATAAATAAATAAATAAATAAATAAATAAAAACAATGGCTATATTAAGTATAGAAGGACACAATTCTGTGACCATGAGAGCTCGAAATCCAGGCTGGAAAAGAATTGAAGGGAGGTGGTGGGAGATAAGCATTAAGGAGGGGACAAGGAAAGGTGGAATTGGTAACTTTAAGCTACTCCCCTGGGCATTTCCTGATTCTGTGCCTCTGAAGCTTCCAATCTCAGAGGATAAATTTGGATTTAACTTTATAAATTGATAAAGAAATTCTATCTAAAATTTTTGTTATAGTAAATTTAAAGCAGGAAGCTCCTGTTTGCATTGCCACCTACAAATTAAATGATTTAGAAATACTACACTTTTCTTATGGCTTTTGTGAGAAATGACCAAATTTCTTGCTAAATGTCCCCAGAAGAAATAATCGCAACTTTTGCTAAATCCCCCTGATTCTTGCAAAGGAAAAAAAAAAAAGTTCGAAATACAGTTCCATGGTATTATTTGACTGAGATACATGCATACCATGCCCAAAGGGACCATTTATGGGTTGTTTTGGTTACTTATATTTACTAAATATTTATGTTAAGTGTTATTGATTTGAGCCTAGTTGAGATCAGTTCCTAAATGAAACACTTAAATTACAAAACAGGACATAAATTACTCCTCTTTCAGAGGGGAAATACAGCTTGGAAATATTGTTACAGATTTTTAGAGTCTTACCACCTTTGCACTAGATTCATATATGTACATTTTTGCCAATTGATTTCAAAACTAGCACAGTGACAGCTTACAAAATCTTGTACATATATATCCATTTTTTTCCTATGAGAAGAATGTGTTTCTCTTTTATAGCTATGATTCAAATAATAAGGGCTATATAATTTGCCAAATCAAACCTCTTCTGAATCACAAAGGCTCTAGTTATTCCCTTAAAACCAAGTGTTTCATAGATGAACAGTGCTCTCCTGTGATCAAAGAAAGGAACTGCTTGCATCATAAAACAGGTAATTACTGTCTTTTTATTGCCAATGTGTCCCCTCCTGTTTTCCTACAGTTATTAGCAGGATTATTTTTTATATGTATTATGCCCATTATCTCTCTGAGGAAGCCTTCCTTTTTCCTTTCCAAAGTAAACATGCTACTATACTAATTATTTTATTCACATAATTATAATTGAAGTTCTTTTAGCTCCTTTTTACCCTTGTTCATGTTATACAGAAACAATAGTTGTGAAAAGAATAAATCTTTCTAGAACATATTACATAAACGCTGGCAAATTGAAAGATACATTACTTGCAAAACTGCCCCACATAAACCAACAGGAGCTTATAAAATTAGAACCTTGAATTCTGCAGTTTGGTCAGCTCAGCCTTTTATCAGAAAGTAAGAAAGATTTATGCCATAGCTTCAGGAAAAGAGCTTCTGAGGATACTTGCCATTTTAAATGCCCACAATTTGCAAAGCATCAAATAGCACTTATTCTCAAACAATTTCTATTTCTATTAAAAAAAATAGAGGTTTAGGCTTCCACCAGTGCTATTTATATTCATGAGAGGAGTTTCCTGAGGTTTCTGTAAAACTACCATAATTTCCACTGACACATTTATCTAACAGTTGATGTCATTTTGGAGAGAAAAGGAGGGCAGCTAGGAAACTTGTTCCCTGTGAGCACTGATCCAGAACACACTGCAAACAGGTCTGTCAAAGCAGCCTTCTTTGGGGAGAGTAAACCCAATTGCTACATAATCAGGCTCTGGCACCTAGATTAATGTCTTACAGAAAAGACTAAAATGTGTGCCTCTCTTAAGATGGTGGACATGTATCTGTCACATAAAACAGTGCAGAATTTCTGAGAAACTCTTTTATCATACCAAAATTGATATAGAGTTAGTTACTGAATATTTGGATTACATATGGATAATACACACATATCAATGTATAAATAATATAAATATTAATTGTGGTGAAGTTGGTATATACCATCTGTGGATATATTTGGGGTCACAATCACAGCTGGCAGACATTAGAGTGACCACCTGCCATGCACTTGCCAAAGTCACTACTGATGGTGCTAACAGCAGTGGAACAGGGATCAATTTCCCAGAGAGAGAGAGAGAGTAAGTCAGACCCTATGGGAAAAAACAATCTCAGGGAGGCATACAAGAATTTGACTTGTGTACTAGAGTGTAGATCATATTAGTTGAGCAAAGAGAACACCAACATCTAGGGAAAGAGCTTAACAGACACACTAATGTTCATTAATTAAATCAATGCCCCTTTGGATCAATTTGTCACCTGAGATTTTAGGAAGACAAAGAGAATTTCCTGGACATGAAATCACACGGCAGTAAAATCTCAGGTATCAGCAGTGATGGTAAAATTTGGGGTAAAATATCAGAGGGGATGGGGAGTGGTACAACCCAGAAAATAAGTCATTTTTTTTCACATTAATAATACTCTTTCAAGTAGCAAAAATAAAATAAAACAAAACCTAGGAGCTATTTTCCAGAAAAGAGAAATCACCTAAACAAAACCCGTATGTAGTGGATAACTGCACATCCTGCTCCTCTCTGCACCACATCCCTACCACAATATACACCCACTTAAAGTTTCCTGGTATTAACAATTGACATAAGCAGCAACAAAGTGAATATTAATAATATGACTCCTTGGCAGAGTCACTTGGTTCAGAAATGGGAACATGACCAAGGTCTAGCCAAGGAAACTCTCTTCTAAAATTTGGTATTACAGGTGCCTGGGTGGCTCAGTCAGTTAAGTGTCCAGCTCTAGGTTTTGGCTCACATCATAATCTTGCAGTCATGAGACTGAGGTCCATGACAGGCTCCATGCTGAACGTGAAGACCGCTTGAGATTCTCCCTTTCTTCTCCTTTTGCCCCTCCACCCCCCACTCCTCCTGTTATGTACACTCTCCCACTAAAATAAATAAAAAATAATAAAAAATAAAATAAAGTAAAATTTGGAACTGAAACTAATAGAGAACATAGGAGTCTCAGAAATTCTTAACTGCTATTTTTCAAAGTAGGCTAGCTAATCTAGACAGAGTGTGAGGACAAAATCAAGGAGAAAAGAAGGAAGCAGATATTCAAAATATGTTTAGGTGAAACAAGGAGAAAAAATCTTTACTGTCTTCAAATCATTGGTCTCAGTAGGTCTTGGTGTCCACCTATGTTCATGTCTTAGGCTATAATGCACATCATGCTTTTTTTCTTAAACCCCCCATTTTTGTATAAGCTAGTAAAAATATGATTCTTGTGCTTGCAACCAAAAAGTTTGAACTAATGCCCTTGCTAAGAATTTCAAAAATATGCTAGTTAACTGGGACCTATAGATTGTTCTATGGATAACTATCTTAATATTAATGGCTTGGTAATTATATAAAGATCATTCCATTTACTAAATTGAGCAATTATAATCATTTTATTGTCATATGTCTCAAAAAATAATTATTTCAGGTACTATTGATATGAAACAAGTAATTCCCAATGACAGGTCAAGGTTCAGGGCCAAAAATGAGTACACTAGATAACCAGTGAATCTGTGACAACTCTTTATTCAAAACCATTCACTCATATATGTTACTTATATAAATAAAACTTAATTTCATCTTTCTAAAGTATGACCTAGCAAATATTTGTATATTTGTAAGAGCTATTTAACAGTGCACCAATAGTCTTTAACCCTACAAGAATCCCTCATCAGCCCATGCTACCTTCCCCTTCTGCTAGAATCATCTCAGGATTTAACCAAGGATAAATTTATTTGGGGATTTTTATATATTTATTTCTCTCTTCTTACCCACACACAACACTCATTGATAGAGTAGGATCTAGAGGACAATATCACACATTAAGAAACAGCAAAATCAAACCAAAGAGACTATGTGTGTGTGAAATGTGGGTGTGTTTGCGTGAATGTAGTAGTGCACACCCAAATTAGTTGTAATTCTCAAACTGTCATAATAGTTGTAAATATATATTTCTCTAGTTAAAAGCCTAATATTATTTCCTGGGATAGAAAAATTACAGGCTAATCACAAAGCTATAATGAGAATAAAATCTGGACAATGGCCTCTTTGAAGGAAAAAAAAAAAAAAAAACTTGTCTCCCGTATCCTCAGAGCAGATAGTGAGATGTTGTAGCAAACTGGGAAGAGAATTGGATTAAGAGGAAAATAAGAGCCAGATTTAAACCAGATTCTGTTTCTACTATCTGTGTTGACTTTGACTCACTAACCTTATCCGAGCCTTGGTTTCTATACTTCTAAAGTGGATGAAAGAACTCTTGCCATGTAGAACTGTTTTAAGGTTTAAATTCATTCTTTATCCATTAAGCAACTATTTTGGAAATCCCTTTTTCCTATCAGACATATGCATGTCTTATGAATGAATGGTAGGAGAAAAGAGAGAAGGAAGAAAAGGAAGGAAGGAAGGAAGGAAGGAAGGAAGGAAGGAAGGAAGGAAGGAAGGAAGGAAGGAAAGGAGGGAAAGAGGAGGAGAAAGGAAACTATATTACTTTTTATTCTGAATTTCATGCTAGATTTATATTAAACAAAAATTATTGCCTGCTTAAAACCTGGATCTAGGGGCACCTGGGTGGCTCAGTAGTTGGAGCATCTGCCTTTGGCTCAGGTCGTGTTCCTGGGATCTGGGATTGAGTCCCACATTGGGCTCCCTACAGGGAGCCTGCTTCTCCCTCTGCCTGTGTCTCTGCCTCTCTCTGTCTCTCTCTCATGAATAAATAAATAAAATCTTAAAAAAAAACCCAAATCTAGAGACTACTTGGTAAAACAAGAAAAACTATATACAATAGCAGTCAAATTTGTCATGTGAAAATGTTTTAAAGCCATTCTTTTGTATTAAAGGGAAAGGGAAAAGGAGAGCGCTGTGCATTTTTTCTTGTTTGGTGTTAAAGCAGGATTTTAGAGATGCTCAACTCAAGCATTCAGACAAAAAGATAAAGAGTAAAGGATTGTAATTAACTTGAATTCGCAGAATGATTACCCCTCTATGCCACATTTCCTTGCTTCAAGAGCCCTTCCCAGAAAAAATTGTTTGTGATTCTCTCTAGTTAAAAAATCTATTTTTTAAATTATTATCTTTACTCCAGAAGGGAATAAGACAAGAACAAGAACTTAAACATTTCAGTTATTCAAGATGAATACGTTCTAGAGATCTGCTATATAACACAGACCCCTGCTGTAGTAATACAGCATTATATATTTTTAAATATGTTAAGAGGATAGATTTCATGTTACATGTTCTTATGACAAAACGTACACAGACACAAACACAAGAAATTTTTGGAAGTTGTAGATATGTTTAGCAACTTGATTATAGTCATGATATCATAAGTGTATGCATATGTTCAAATTTATCAGGATGCTTACATTAAGAGTATGCAATATTTTTAAATCAACTATATCTCTATGAAGCTAAAAATAATAAAATAATTGAAAGAGAAAAAAGATAAACAGAATGTGTTTACAGAAGTCCCTCTTCTTACACATCCATACAGCTCAACAAATATGTGTAGAATAAGATGGGTACTATGGAAAGAACTAAATACAGAACTGAAGAAGCCATTGCCTCTAGACAGAGTTACTCAGACAATCTATTGGAGAGATGTAGCAATAAGCAACTGATGTAGGGTGCCTGGGTGGTTCAGTCGGTTAAGCACCCAACTCTTGATTTCAGGGTGGTAGAACTGAGTCTTGCATCAGGCTTTGCACTCAGTGCAGAGTTTGCTTGAGATTCTTTTTCCCTCTCCCTGCTCATGCTCTCTCTCTCTCTCCCTCCCAATAATTGAATAAAATCTTAAAAAAAAAAAAAAGCAACTGATCTGATGATCCCTAATGGTCCATTAGAATGAACAAAATTCAATGAGGCCCACAAAGATGGCAATGATTAGGTTTGTGAGGACCACATGGAAGGCCTCACAAACTAGATTCAAGCTGCTCCTTGAAGTATGAGGAGAAAAGAGACAGACCTGCAACCAATGAACTCCCTGTTTTTTTCATTAAGATAGAATTTGTGGCTTAGTGGAAACTTTTAGAAAATGATTAGAAAAATAATGAGGTCTGCAGTCAGGGCATGCCAATGGCTGAAGCAAGGTAAACCTAAAGTTCCTGGACTCACAGTTTTTTGTTCCTTCTTCCATCTTGCATTCTTCAAAGTCTCAAAGAGAAGAAGCACAGAAAAGTAGGAAGAGGGATAGATAAGTCACATTGTTAAGTGGCTCTTGGTCTCCATATTAGAAATAAATTTAAAGCTGTCTTTGGTGAATGGGAATTACCCTTTCACGAATATCTTTGGTGCACCAGGATTCACATATATTATCTTATTTCAATCTAGCCTCTAGTGACAAAAATAGTCACTATGTAAGGGCATTGTTATTGCTGTTGGTTGTCATTATCAAGTTCAAAATACATCTATGACTTTTGTCATTTCTACTATCACAAAAAATTTTATACTCCCAGATTTTGTCTAGGAGTATAATCACTTATCCTTTATTTTCTGCAAATATCAAGTAAAGAGATATAAAGAACTGAAAAGGGGAAAACGTTGTTAATTCAGTGAAATAGAGGTCCTGAGAATCCAACAACAAACTTATGTGTGTCAGACATTTTTTCACAGTTCTGAACATTTCCTCCATCTTAACACCTGCACGTAAAATAGGAATAAAGTCTGTATATGTTTTCCATTTAAAATTAGTTTCCTAAGCTTATAACAAAAGGCTATCAACAAGTATGAAACATCTGAATTGTTAAAATATGCTTATTTCTCAGATCAACAAGTTAAAACAGAGAGATTTAGTGGGCAAATTAAAACAAAATTTAAAAAAGAAAGAAAGTTTTAGAGGGCCAAAGGAGCCACACATCACTTACTTTCTTTATTATCTATTACTTTTCTATTGGTTTGATTCCCCTTTCAATTATGTTTGAGATGTGGCTACCTTGATCAAATTCAAGGTTTCCTGACCAAGTGTTGTAAATAAATAATGATATCCTCTTTTACTCTCTTCCTCTGCAGCTAAGGAGATACACAAGGATATTTCCTTTCACACAGCTGCTGAATTATATTTATGTCCTTCCTGTATTTTGTCTTTTGGCTTCTGAAATGCAGTGCTCATATGTTTCAGAGTTCTCTGGGTAGAATCTGATGTAATTTCTGGCAGATGCTTTCAGAGGGTTCCAGGCTGTTGAATTCTGGCACTCGGGGCTTGGGAGGAAGTCAAGCAGATCTTTCATAATAAGGGATTGTTGAAAGGTGCTTTATACACTTCACAATAGCTATGCAGCTATTCTGTGGCACATCCCTCTTAGCCTTGGTGTCTCAACAGTTCTCTCATCTGCAACTGAGTATCCTAGTAGAACTTTATAATCCCTAGAGTATGCTAAAATCCTAGTAACCCAGTAATTACTAACAGCTTGACAGCTATTAGAGCATGGCTGCCACTGAGTCACATAAGCACACATCAAGAACATGGAAATATTTTTGAAAAGAATGGTCACATCTCTTTCAAGACATTTTTCCAAAAATATTTTACATACCTAATCTATTTTGATTGCTGTGAGTTATGCAATATTTTTGCCTCACTCTAATTTTTATTTGAGATGAATGGTTAAATTCTTTCCAACCCTTTTGTTTTCTAGCTAGTGTAATGTATTATTCTTTGGAGATCCTCCCCATGAAAATTATGTTGAAAGTATGTGCCATAAAGCAGTCACATTTTTTCTAAGTTTAAGAAGTCACTTGGAAAACTCATCATTGTTATTTAACCTCCAAAAATAATTAACAAGCTGATATCTGGTACAGACCACAGAGATGCAAAAGAACATTATGTAGTACCAAAATGTTACTGTTATCACTTACTATACCAAAAAAGGAAAGAGATACATTGTTCTTGAAGTTTCTCAGAATCTTTTCAGACACTTGATCTTAACCATGTTTTTTAACTTTAGTTTCTGGAGAGACAAATTGTCCCAAATCTCCTTTTAATAAGATTGACCTTGTTCGTTAGCTTGAGGCTGAGTGTTAAGTAAATGAGAAAAATATATTATGGTCCTTGCTTTTGCTCCCAAGGGACCAGTTTAGATGCCATTGTAAAGCTGTTCATTTTAAAAATATCTCGAGTTTATTTTAAATTCTCAAGTATTTTATTCAAAGAGAGAGAACATAGAAATTAGCTAACTGAAATAATGTTCTACTAACTCAGATTTAAGTGTAAGCTCCTAGATAAAACTGGTGTGTGTGTGTGTGTGTGTGTGTGTGTTTTCAATTGACAGCATTCATCAATAAGGTGAAGCCATTTGCCCAGAACTCTGAAGCACTAATCTTCTCTCTCATGCAGTATGAAGTTACTCTTTAGCAAATCAGAAAAACTATATATTATAAAACTTTACCAGACATATGGATTCGAACAGGCATGCCAATATAGCCTAATTATCCTGGCCATTAGCCAGGGAGTAAGTTCACACAATTTAAGGTGGAATTCTTCATATTTTTAACAGCTGTATTGAAATACACTTTACATATCATGAAATTCACCCATTTTAAATTTACAAATCAATGACTTTTATCAACTTTACTGAGTGGTGCAACCATCATCATAAATCAGTTTCAGAATGTTTTCGTTCCCCATGACATTTCCTAGGCCCTCTTACAGGTAAGCCTCATTCTAACTCCAGTGCCAGGAAACCACTAATCTACTTTCTGATGCTTTAAATTTGCCTTTTAGAACATTGCATATGAATAGAATCATCCAAACATGGCCTCCTGTGTCCAGATTATTTCGCCTAGTATAATGTCTTTGAGGTTCATTCATGATGTAGCATGTGTCATGAGTTAATTCTTTTTTCATTGTTGAGCTGTATTCCATTATATTGAGACCACATTTGCTTATCTATTCAGCAGTTGATCAATATTTACATTGATTCTAGTTTTTAAAATTTTTAGTAATGTTGCTTTAAACATTCATGTGCATATATTTCTATGCACATGTGTTTTCATTTCCCCTTAGTAAATACATTCTGAAGTGGCTACACTAGCAGTGCATGAGGATTCCTATTTCTCCGTATCTTTGGCAATGTTGTTATTGCCTATCATTAATTATAAACATTCCACTGAGTATTAAATAGTATTTGATTGTGTTTTTAATTTTCCATTTTTTTTGATTAATGATGTTGAACATCTTTGCAATTGGTTACTAGCCATTCACATATACCCTTTAGTGACATATATATTCATATCATACAAGTCCTTTATCATATATGTGTTTTGATAGTATTTTCTCCTAGTATGTCCCTTATCTTTTAATTTTTTAATGATGTCTTTTGAAGAACAAAATTTTTAATTGTGATGGAGTCTAACTTACCTTTTTTTTAATAGACTTGCTTTAATTATAGTGTGCAGAAAAAGTTTGCTTACGGCAAAGTCTTGAAAACTTTCTACTATGGTTTCTTCCAAATGTTATATTGTTTTAGAGCTTACACTTAAGCTTATGATAAAATTTTTAGTTAATTTTTGTGTATGATGTAAAATGATTCCATAAACTCATTTATCTGCATGTAGATATTCAGTAGGTTCTATACCGTTAACCTTTCCTCAATAAATTTCTTTGACACCATTAAAAAATGTTCTGGGATTTAAACTGTGATTCAAACACATGTTAGATTTTGGCCTTGGGCAAGTTATTTAATAATTCTAAGTCGCAATGCTCTCATCAGTAAAATCTACACTATAAAATTCTTGTGTATACTCCCACTTTGTGAACTTTAGAGTTAAATGAGTTAATAGATGTTTATAGAAGTTTTAGAACAGGGCCTACAACACACTAAACACTCAATAGTGAAACATGAAAATCCTAAGGGATGGCAATCAAGTAACACAATGGAACGTGACTTTAGAAATGTTGGGGGAGGTGGTGTTGAGTGTGGGAGTGAGCTAAATGGCAGAAGGAGGTCAAAGGGTACAAACTTCCAGTTACAAAATAAATAATTCATTTGGATGTAATGTACAGCATAGTGAGTATAGTTAATAATGGTGTATTGTATGACACAGACAGTACAAGCTTCTAACAGCAGGTCACATTAACCAGAGGAAAACTGACAAGACCTGGGAGCCCGAAACACTAGGCAAGTAGTTATATTTATTTTCTGCTCCCCATGTTTTGAAATAAGTGAACTAAACTAATGTAACATTTCTGGCTTCTCTTTCCATTCCTATCTAATTATACTTCCCTACAGGAGAAGGCAGATCCTATCAATTGATTACTGATGAAAAAATATACTAAGCATACTCCATTGACTTTCTTTGTTTATTATAGAACCAGCTACCCAGTAAAAAGAATGCATAGTCTCCTCCTCCACCACAGAAGCAGACCTTCAGGGGTCTGCTGGCTTCCACTTCACCACTGAGCAAGTAGTTCTTTAGACTTCAAATACAATATTCAAAAATCCAGTTGGCTATATACATAAACTTTATTCTCTACTCTAAGCTTTTATCAAAAGTTAAAGTAGCATTTTTGATCTCCAAAGGCCAGACTCCCAGTTGATTCTGATCCATGGATAGATAGCCTCTTCAACACCATCACAATACACAGCTTTTAGGGCTCAAGATGATAGGACTGGTGCAAGAAAGTGGATTATAGACAGGGAAAATGAAACCTCCATTGTCAATGCCCAGGGATCAATGATATGAGGAAAAAAAGAACTAAAAAAACAAAAACAAAAAAACAAAAAACCTGACACGATGAGGCCAGAAAACAGAAATACTTATCCCCAAATCAGGAACATATATATCCTCAAGCATTTGAGATTTTCAAACACAAGGCACCCAAAACTGTGTGTAAATCCTGCTACTCAGTGAGATAAAACATTTCCTTTTTCTTCTAGTTAACCTGATTTTAATTCCAGGGGAAGGGTAGGGTAGCAATCAAATGGCTAGGTACATAGCATAAACATCCAACCAAAGGCATAGTATTACTAGTTCTCAAACTTCATGATATATAATTGTGATGCTTATTAAAAATCCAAGTTTTCATGAGTTACCTAAAGAAACTCTAATGTCATAGGTCCAGGTAGAACTCGGGAATGTGCATTTTAAAAAACATTGATTCAAGTAATTTGCACTTTGATAAACATTTGATAAATGTATGAAGTGCCACAGTGTCATGTGGCAAAGAGAGTATCTGCCTTTGCTCTTTTTGCCAAATGAACTAAGAGTCCAACTTGGAACAGTTCTGCAGCACAATTGGCATAGATATACCCCCCCCAAAAAAAAAAATCTTTCCCAAAAATTGATAGGAAAATTGCACGCAGAAAGTTTGAATACTTTCTTCTGAAAAAGTGTCACTTTCTTTTTTTTTTTTTTAATATTTTTTTTAATTTTTTTTTATTTATTTATGATAGGCACACAGTGAGAGAGAGAGAGGCAGAGACACAGGCAGAGGGAGAAGCAGGCTCCATGCACCGGGAGCCCGACGTGGGATTCGATCCCGGGTCTCCAGGATCGCGCCCCGGGCCAAAGGCAGGCGCCAAACCACTGCGCCACCCAGGGATCCCAAAGTGTCACTTTCTTATCAGTGTCCTAAAAAATTATCATGTGTAGGCCCCTTATCTACAAACAGCAACATCTATTAGACTAACTTAATCCCTTTGGCAACTACTATTTTGCTAGTTCAGTTTCTCAGTCTGGGGTTTGGGGAAGAGTACTGAAATCTACCTATATATAAGCAAAAAAAAAAAAAAAAGAATCTGAAAATGCTAGTTGTTTGAAGGACTGTATAAGTCTATGTATAAATTTAAGTCACAAAATGCTTCGTAAATTCAATGTGTTGTAATGATGAGTTCATCTTATTGGAAAATATCTTGTTTAAAATTACAAAATAAATGAACCCTTGCATGATAACTGAAATTAATAAAAATAAAATAGTGAATTTGATATGTTTTAAATAGGACTCTGATTTTTTTGACCTTTCAGTTTTAACTATAATATCTTTAGCACAGCCAGGGATTTATGATGTAAAAGTAACTCACTTCCAGAAATTTTCGAAAGCCTAATATGCCATTAAGTATTATCCCTGCCTATTACCACTTCTACAGAAGATGCAACTGGTAGTAACTGAATGAGTAGCAGCCAGTTAGATAAGCCTTTGTTCAAATGTTCAGAAACTTCAACCCTTCAAAGCAAATTTAACTTTGCTATTATATTCCAAAAAGACTTTAATCAAATACACATAACATTTTATTGAATATATGTATTTAGATTTTTTTCTTCACTAGACTACAAACTTCTTGAAAACAGGCCATCTACACTATTTTTCTCTAGGGAACCTCTAACTACAGCACTTAGCTCACTAAGCTACTGACCTTTAAACTTGGAACACCTTGATTTCAAGTTCTGATCCTGATTCTTATCAGCCATGTGATAAGGCATTTTGCTTAATATTTTAAACTTCTACATTATCATCTTTAAGAAGGAGACAGCAAGACTGTCCTCATATAGTTGTATGAGTCCTTAAATGAGATCATATGTATAAAGCTGTACCCTGCACGTGGGAATTATGATGAGATAGAAAACTTGTCAGCTGGGACCTCAAAATCCTAAACCCATGATAGCCATCTTTTGCTACAATTGGCGGATATAGGACGTAGAATGAGGACAGTATATATAAAATAACTATTACTCATAGAAAATAACAATTACTCATTTATCCTTTGACTCTAATTCCAGTGCCATCTCCTAGAGAACTTGGTCAAATCACTAATACCCAGAGGCATTCTTTTACATACTCTTGACAAATCAAAGTGGCGAGACTAGACAAAGGCAAATCTTTTACTTATGCCCTACCTTGTCTAAAGAAGGAGAAAGACTCACAATTCTGCTTAGTTTACATAGAGTTCTAAGACAGAGAAGCAATTCAAAGAGGGAAAATGAATTCAAAAGAAAAGATTATAAAAAAGCCCAGATGATACAGCATTGGAGTCATTAATCACTTTACTCATCAAGCAAAAACTAAATCTTAGCACTAGATTAAATTACTTCCATTTTTTGAGGATCCAGCTCTTCCTTGGGTTTGAAATATCAGAGGAGCTGCCTTGAGCACCCCCTAGAGGTTAGAGCACCAGGAAAGAGAAAAATTCAAATTTCTAATTGGAAAATTTTATTAAAATTGACAGAAATTTATCAAACACTAAGAAAAATATGCTTAAACCCTAAGAAAAATACATCTCAGGATCTTATGAAATAAAAGACACAAGAAAGGAATTTCAGATGTTTTTTAAGAAAAATAAATGAATGATAAAATACATGAATTAGATAATCTTGAGACTATTTTTACCTTTAAAGTCAGCAATCCCTTGAAAATAATCAATAATCAATTAACATTTTAATATGAATTTATCACTGAATAAAATTAATGCTTTCTGCACATTGTTAAATCATCTTTAAAAATTAACTTATAGGGATACCTGGGTAGCACAGCGGTTTGGTGCCTGCCTTTGGCCCAGGGCATGATCCTGGAGACCCGGGATCGAATCCCACATCAGGCTCCTGGTGCATGGAGCCTGCTTCTCCCTCTGCCTGTGTCTCTGCCTCTCTCTCTCTCTCTGTGTGTGTGTGTGTGTGTGTGTGTGTGTGTGTAACTATCATATATAAATAAAAATTTAAAAAAAAAGATTTAAAAAAAATTAACTTATATTTGGAATCCTGATTCTTAACCATCACTATCTGATTTACTGTCTCTTTACATCTCATCAAAAAGCCATGGAAAAGAAAGAGCCCCATTGGAAAGAAAGAATATTAATCAACATATTGCCAGATCCTGGAGAGAACTGCATCTATTAATACATGGATGAAGTTAGGCTAAAGTCATAACTATGCTTCATGCACAATTAGATATTGAAACAGATAGCCAAGGATAGGGAGAAAGTAAAAAGAGATTTCAAAGCATTTTACTTCACATTTCTATCAAAAATCAAGGCCAGTATCTAAGAAACTGAAGCAGTCCCTATTGCAGAAAAGAAGGACATTTTCTAAAATTGTCAGGACCTGATGATATGAAGAGCTTTCTTCACTTAAAGATGAAAGTCCTTCTAACATAAACAAATAGCAAAAAAGTATAATAAAAAATGGCTCTCCCTGGGAAAACAATCTTACTCTTTGTCTCATCATAGTCTCAACAAATTGTATTTTTAAAAGTCAAATGATAAAATACAGATGACAATAGAGGTGAATATAAATCTAATCTTAATTGAGGAATGAATTTATAAGCTTAAAAATTATGAAAAAACCTTTCAAAGAAAGAAGATGAAAATATAATAAATATTGGACAAAGAATAACTTCAATGTAAAATAAGTCGGCATAAATTGATAAGAAAAACGCTAAAATCCCCTAGTAAATAACAAGTACATGGAAACAACTACATAGAAACACACACACACACAGAGGCAAATGCAACTAGCTAATAAACAAATCAATGAATACTTAAATCAGTAAATTCATTGGCAGTTTAAAATAACTACGAAATGTCACACTTTGCCAGTTAGTACTAGGAAAGGGTGTTATGAACTGGGCACTTTATTTTTATATACTACTGGTATTCTAAATAAATATATACCACTTGACTAAATAATTCTATTTTAGGAAGTATGTAACCTAAAACAAACAAAATATATTTTAAAAAGTTCATTATAAGAGTTAAAAACTTAACCATGCAACTTTGAAAAATAGTAAAATAAGTTATTCTTTGTGGATATAATGGCATTCAAAATCATTAAATGTCATGTTTTGAAGTAATGAAATGATGTAATTTTGGCACATTAACCAAAAGAAGCACTAGTTCATCTACATGAAAAAATATGAATGTTTATAAAAGAATTATTAGAAATATTCTATAATGCTAGGTGTGTTTATACTATAAGTTAAGTATTTTTCATTTAATCCTCTGTATTCCAAATACTATCTCTAATAATTGATTTTATTTATATACTTACTTATATTTTGTTTTTCATTTTTTTTTTTATGATAGTCACAGAGAGAGAGAGAGAGGCAGAGAGGCAGAGAGGCAGAGACACAAGCAGAGGGAGAAACAGGCTCCATGCACCGGGAGCCCGACGTGGGACTCGATCCTAGGTCTCCAGGATCGCGCCCTGGGCCAAAGGCAGGCGCCAAACCGCTGCGCCACCCAGGGATCCCCTTTTTCATTTGTTTTAAAATAAAAATATTCATGGCATCTCATTCAAAAAGGTGGAAGTCTCCCTCCCAAAACCTGACCGCCAAGTAATCAGATGTAACCAGAGTTTTTAGTTTATAATAATTCTTTTCAAAGATCTTCTATGTATATAAAATTCTCTTTTTTTCAACATGCATGATAGCATATTATGCACACTGCTCTGATGCATATAGAGCACTTGGCTGTATTTACTTAAGCATATATTTTGGAAATCACTCTACATAAATACATAAGGTATAAATATATAATACTGCTTTCTAGATGTATTCTGTTTTGTTCTTAACACCGCATGTTATCACATTGTAGATTGTTTCTAATCTTTTTTCACTATAGCAGGTATGCAATTTCCCACATATGAATATATCTACAGGATATTTAAAGGAATAGAATAATTAAATCAAATCGTATGTGCATTATAATTTTAATAACAATTATCACAGTCTCTCTACCATTAATGTATGAATATTATTCTTTTAAACATTTTGGCCAATAATGTTTCTATAAAATTTTTGTATCTTTTCCAGTTGGAAGAAAAGTAATATATTTGATTTAATTTGCATTTTTTCTTGTTATAAAAAGAAACAAAAACATTTTAATGGATAACTTGAAGATCACTTCTCTAATGATTTTCCCTAGAAATGATCATCGCTGTTCTAAACCCCAAAGTTTTCCCTTATATTTTGACTATTGTGGTTTTTTATTTGTAGACTGCTCACACACTCCAAGTAGATGTTCAAATAGAGCTTCCCTGTGAGCTTAATTTTCCTATTGAATTTACTCTCCCAAGTGCATGATGCCAAACACATTATTTTGGAAGAGGGTAGATATTTCTGCAGTTCTCACCTTTTAATGGGTTTTTGTTTTACCCTAAAGATTTATGAAGCTCCAACCTAAAACTGCACTCTCTCTTCCAATAGCATGTTAGAATGAGGAAATAGTCTCCTTTTCTCTTCCCTCACATTGAATTTCTTGCCCATAGAAATTATGCCCAAGGAGGAAAGCATAAACATTCTGACAAACACAAGCCTGAGCATTCTTAGCTCAATTACTGACCCTAAGCTAGGCTGAACACTCTGAGGATTGGTGTCATAATTTGCTTAAATGTCATGTGAATGCAAGAACATTCACCATATCTGGAAGGCCTGCTCTCTTGGACAAACCAAAAGAGAATCAAAGAATCTGTCTCAGAGAAGCAGAGAAACAGAATTCTCATGAATGCTTTTCCTCCTACCACATTATCACCTAAGCAACATGTGAGGAACTTTTCAAAATAGTTGCTATTTCCTCAAGGAAAATGCCAAATTAAACAAAACAAAACAAAACAAAAAATGTGTTTGTCTTTAAGTGCTCTCAGAAATCAAGTGCCATGTGATCATCTGAGGCTGGAGACTGGGACCCTTTCTGATTTGTATCTTAAATCTGAAGACCGCTCATTAATAGGAAGAAGCTTAATTTGTGCATAACAAATCAAAGAGGAGATTCTAAATTAAAACCAAAAAATTGTTCCTGTTGCACTATAAAGGTCAAAAAATTTAACATGACTCTAGGTTTGTTTATATAAAGATAACTACTTTCTTTAATCAGGCTTCTCAAGATAGTTAAGTATTTTAATCTGTATCTGCCACAGAAAAGCAGAAGTGCAAATAAAAGATTCTTTACCAACATGTTTTATTTCTGTTTTCCAAAAACATGGTTGATGTTTCTTATTCCATTTTCAGTATATCAAGTCATGTCTTTATCCTAGCTCTACCCTTTACTTATCAAACCACAGCATTAGAGACATTGAAGAGTATAATCTTCCCTATTATATATAACCTTATTATATATAACCTCAGATTCAAGAAAAAAAAAGTACTTACTAAGTACAAGTTGTTTCAAAGTCTTCCATTTTCTTGAGTCTTGAGAAAATACCTGAAAATCCTACAAACCCATTCGGTCAAATCTTAGTTTTCCCCCCAAAGTGAAAGAAAGGCTAGTTCCTGCCCTAAATTCTAAAAATATTCTGCACCTTGTAACTTAATTTTCTTTGTATCAGTTTCAACTTTAGTGTGGGCTGTTAGGACAACTGCTGCCAAAGAGCTCACCATTGTCCTTGCTTGAACATGTTGTAATTAGGTCATTCCATCTACAATTCTGACATCCCACCCATCATTCCACTCACCCTTGAATCATTACCTTTACACACTTGGATTTACATACCCTTCTGCTATGATTTTTTTTTCTTTAGATTTCTCTGGAAGGAAACTTAGAAATGATATGCTTTGCCCACCTAATTTTGCAGTTGAGAAAACTTCAGCCCTGGAAGAAGTTAAGAAAGCAATGAACAACTATATAGCCATTTTATAGCCATCATCTACCAGTTAGTGACTAACCCGGGTTAGAATCTAGGCATGTATGCCAGCTGTAAGCTCTTTTGCACCACACCCATGCCATGTCCTTACTCATTCTCCTCCCCTCAACAAACTACCCCCAAATATTTTCAACTGTCTTTTTTAAATGTGGAATGTATTCAGATCATACCGGAGAATACAAATGACTTAGCCACAATCATTACTAACAGTTTTATTCGAGAATAATTCAAGGTAAGTGACTTAAAGAAGGAATTGTTATGGAAATTCAAAATAAGAACCAGTAAGATCTAGTTAGAAAGAATCAGGAAAGACTATGTCTACCAAATGCAAATTATTCTTGATTCTTTATGGCCAGACAAAATCTTTCTTCCCGACTTCACACGTAGTTATTTCATTTACCAACTGTATTTCTACTTGAGTATGACATCATCATTATAATAATAATAGCCATTAATAATATTATAATACCATGTGTTAGTTAACTAAGTTAACTAGTTCTTCCTTGAAATATTACAATGAGGGCAGCCCAGGTGGCTCAGCGGTTTAGCGCCACCTTCAGCCCTGGGTGTGGTCCAGGAGTCCCAGGATCGAGTCCTAGGATCGAGTCCCACATCAGGCTCCCTGCATGGAGTCTGCTTCTCCCTCTGCTTGTGTCTCTGCCTCTCTTTCTCTTTCTGTGTCTCTCATGAATAAATAAATAAAATCTTTTTTAAAAAGAAAAAAAAAGAAATATTACAATTATTTCTCCCTACTCATTCAATACATTCTCCAGGCTAATCTTTTTTTAAAATACTACCACTACCACTTTAAGCATGTCATTACCTATAGTAGTGGTTTTAAATTTTATTGAGACATTTCCATTGAAGAACTAATTTCTCTATTGAATAAGAAGAAGATAGAAATTCTTGAGAATGTCATTGAAAACCCTTAAGATGTAACATATGTCACTGCTTCTTTGCTAACTTCTCTTCAAATTTTATATTCCTATATGCAACGTTATTTATGCTTCTCCAAATGTCACATGTAGCTTTGCCTCTATGCTTTTTGACATTGCTATTCTTCCTGGAATACCCTTTCCTTCACAATTTCCAGCTACCTCACAAGTGGCCAACATCTTTAATATCTTGAGGTTCACTTCCCCTTTAAAGACTTTCTCACCCATGTGGTAGAACTGAATCTATCTCACTTGATTCAAACTCTACAGATTTCAAGCATCTACACATAACTACTTTGCAATCTTGACTTTCCCTACTAGACTATAACCTCCTCAGGACAATAGCTGTAATATACTTATCTTCCTATATTCAAGTGGCTAGATAGTATCTCTCACTGAGTGATTACTACTAAAAGAAATGAATTAATTAAAAACATTTACTTTGGATCCAAAGAGTTAGTTCACTTGTTAATTTAAGAAAAGGAGAGACTTAAAGTTGAGAAATCTCAGCTGGCCTAGAAAAGGAGACAACTTTTACCTAACAGCAGAGTTCTAGCAAAAGAGCTGAACACAAAATGAGTGACACTGGAAAGAAGAGACAAAACAGTTCTGAAAAGTCTCCAGGGCCATATGGTTGAAAAGGGAAGCTAGCACAGAGCTGGATTTAATCTGCAGGTCAGTCTCTAAGACCCTATAACATTGATGCCAACCAAAACAAAGGTACCACCTCAGATGAACACACTGATGTAGAACTTGAAAAACTCAAGACCAATTGTTGGGAGATGAACACAATTTTCCATCAATATTTTACATTTCTGTAGTTCCTGTCCTCTAAACAGAGGAATTTACTGTCAATTTAGGAATATTTGTATAAGGAAATATTCCAGAAAATTAAGTCTTAGTGACTGCCTCCTCTTCAGAGATGGTCCGAGTAAGTAAAGAGAAAGACCTCTTTTCTCCCTCCCTAGAGTAAATTTGATTATACTCCAGAGTGAAAATAAGGTTTCTCTCTCTCTCTCTGAAAAGAAAGATAGGTTACCAAAATCTTATACAATATCATAGTTGTATTTTGGTTTTTGTCTTTTTTAATTTCTAGGTTCTTCTTCTATACTGTACTTTATTTCATGTACAGGTACCATCTGACTCTCACCAAATAACCCTATCTAAATTGAGACTCAGAGAAACAATGCAAGACAACACTCAGGATGCTGCTTTTACTATGAGCAATTGAATAATGAAGTATCTTCTTTTTCTCTGGCCCAAAGCCTTTTTAAAACTATAACCAATTATTTTATGTCTTGTAAATTGGGCTAAACCTCAGAACCTTCACAGTTTCTGACTTAACACCAACCTATATTTTCATGTCTGTTTATTAGTTTAGTGACTTTACCCATTCTTAAGCAAAGAGTTGAGGGCAGAACTACTGAATTGACAAATATTTCTTTTATTTCTGTAGTGCTTGAGGTGATGACCTAACTGTAGTTTCCTGAAATTAATGGAAGGTATTTTAATGTGGCTCTTCAAATAAAGGAAATTTATCATTTCTTACATGAAATAGTGAGAATTTTTATTATTTATCTATTTATTTATTTTAGAAATTTTTAAATGACAGGTGCTTATGCTAATGGAGGAAAATGGTAGAAAACCAAACTAAGCAAATAATGGTTCTCTCTCCAGTACATTAAATATTTGAGCTCCACTCAGGTGTAGTTCTGGAGTTTCCAGTGACAAGTTTTTCAAAAATGCATGAAGCTGTAGAAATCCTTTGCATGTGAATACCAGTGGTGTTATGGTGTACTCATTTGAAGAGTTAAAGATGTAGAAAGATTTCATTACAACATTTTTTTTTAGAGGGGGGTGTTGGGAGATGCAGAGGAAGAGGGTGAGAGAGAGAATCTTAAGCATGATATGGGGCTTGATCTCAAAACCCTTCAATCATGACCTGAGCCAAAATCAAGAGCTGGATACTTAGCCAACAGAATCACTCAGGTGCCCTAAAACATATTTTTCAATTATGTGATTATAAGGTTTAGTAAAAAATTCCAAAACAGCAGACATTTAAAAGAAACAAACAAAAAGATTCATCTTTTCAATTTGGAGAAGAGCAATCTCTATGCTGAAGATGCAGAATTATGAAATATAGATAGAATTAAAATAAAAAAATGAGTATGAATTCCAATTTTCCTAATATTTAACTACTAAGTAAAAGAAAAGGAATTTTCACCTTTATAAACATATTCTCCTGTGCACAGATTGGGATAGTACTGCACTATCTTATCTTCCCAAGGTCCTTCCCAGCCTTACACACAGACTATGATGAGATTATTGATTTCACATTGAAACTTAATGCTTGCTTAAATTAATTTTGGATAGTGTCATTTTAAAAGTGACTTTGTACTTGTTTATTTATTTGGTTGAAATAAATCCATTGTATCAAACTTACTTAGTATGTATTGAAAATTACATAAAAGGGAGGGCCATGTTGATAGAATTAATACTTATTTAGGATGATCAAATTCTAGATTTTAAACAACAGGAAAAATACCAAAATAATGATTTTATATTGTCTTTGATAGAGGACATTTAAGATGAGTTTAACTTAAAGTAATTAACTTTTATTGTTGAATCATGTTAGAAGGTTCTTTTCATTGATCTACTTTCTTTTATGTTTTCAGTTTGATGTTCCATAGAATGTAATTTTTTTAAGATACTTCAGCTTTAATGACACTTACTTTTATTTCATCTAATGAAAACTCAAATGAATACTTTGGTGACCAAATCTGATTTTCCGACATACAGCATTGTACAACAGTGAAGTTGTTTTCTTTTTTTAATTAAATTCAATTTGCCAACATATTGTATATAATTTCGGATGTACTGTTCAATAATTTATCAGTTGCGTATATCACCCCGTGTTCATCATATCATGTGCCCCCCTTAATGCCTATCACCAAATTACCCCATCCCCACCCACCCTCTTCCAGCAACCTTCAGTTTGTTTCCTATAGTTAAGAGTCTTTCATTGTTTTTCTCCCTCTCTGATGACATCCTATTTAATTTTCCCTACCTTACACTATGATCCTCTGCACTGTTTCTTATATTCCACATATGAATGAAACCATATGATAACTATATTTCTCTGATTGACTTATTTCACTCAGCACAATACTCTCCAGTTCCAACCATATCAATATAAGTGGTAAGTATTCATCCTTTCTAATGGCTGGAGTAATATTCCATTGTGTGTGTATATATATATATACACACTATATATATATGAGATATTATATATTAATATCTAATATATATATAATATATATAGATATATATATTAATATATCTCACATCTTTATCCATTCATTTGTTGATGGACAACTGGGCTCTTTCCATAGTTCGGCTATTGTGGACATTGCTGCTATGAACATTGGGATGCAGGTGTTCCTTCGGATCACTACATTTGTGTCTTTGGGGTAAACACCTAGTAGTGCAATTGTTGGGTTGTGTAGGGTACCTCTATTTTTAACTTCTTAAGGAACCTCCATACCATTTTCCAGAGTGGCTGCACCAGCTTGCATTCCCACCAAAAGCATCAGAGGGTTCCCCTTTCTCCGCATCCTCACTAACATTTGTTGTTTCCTGTCTGTTAATCTTAGCCATTCTGACTGGTTTGAGGTGGTATCTCATTGTGGTTTTGATATGTATAAGAGTGAAGTTTCAACTCTTGATTATCCATGTACCATCTTTTTCGTGTCTCTGATCTGTTTTCGGAAGTTATTTGAAATATATATGACATAGACTATCTTCAAGTTATACTCTTTAAATGTGGTAGTTAAAAATGTAATGAACTGAAGCAACACCCTTGCTCTCACAGCTTGAAAAGTAGCAGCACCATTTCTGTCCCTATTTCAGCCCTCCTAACAGGTAAGTAATAGGACTTTAAATAAAGGCATATAACAATGGTGAGCTGAAGAGTCCTCTAAGAAACCTCTAACTCACTTTAATTGTAGCTGAGTGTCAGAGGACGTGAAATACAAAGAAGCCAAGAATGGAAAGAATGATGAAGTAATCTTCAGTGTGATTTAACAGTACCATATATAAAAAGCACTGGAAAAATAGTCATTTTTTTAATATAAAATTAAACTTATTAAAAAGTTCAAGAATATGCCTTAAGAAATAATCCCACACCATTAGGTGAATTGATGAGGTACCCTAATGGATATTTTCCTCATCAACTTTCTGAATTATGCAAATTGCACCAGGCTTCTATATAATTTGCACAATTAGAAACAAATTTTATCTTTCATTATGCATATTTCCCTTTAATTCTAGCAGATGCTAGATATTTGAATAACTTGTCCTTTTCAAAATTTTTATGTATGTATTTATGTTAAGCAGCAAAGCCTCAGTAACTTTTTCCCATCCCCCTCTTTCCTGCCACTTGAGTTATATCTATAACAGTTATAGCTACAAAACTACCTGAAAGGCAAGAATTTAAATCCACTAGAGCTTTCCTTTTCTGGCATTTCTAAACCTGGTATATTTATCTGGTAACAATCTGGTGCAAATGACTCCAATTTGTTTGCTTCTTCACCTTATGGGCCAGATGAATTAGTTGGTGATGTGAACTAGGACTCTCCTCCTAATTCTGGCCATCCATTTTGTAAATTGGCTCTTGAGTTCTAAGTAAGAAAACTTGAATAAAAAAATAGAATATATGAGCACTCCAGAAAAATAACTTACACACACTGTTTTATTGACAATACAGTAATGTCACAACCCCACCCTCACACACATACACACAGACATTTCCCTTTATAATATGCAGCAACATGTATTTGTTCTAAACATTTACAAGCATAAGTACACCAAAAAAAAAAAAGGCTACTACAGGAAATGGTAAACTGATGACTAGACAAGAGATTTAGAGTCTCTTTTTTTTTAACCTTTTTATTTATTTATTTATGATAGTCACACAGAGAGAGAGACAGAGAGAGAGGCAGAGACACAAGCAGAGGGATAAGCAGGCTCCATGCACTGGGAGCCCGACGTGGGATTCGATCCCGGGTCTCCAGGATCGAGCCCTAGGCCAAAGGCAGGCGCCAAACCACTGCGCCACCCAGGGTCTCAGTCATAGTTCTACCACAAATTAGTTATATAATACTGAGCAAACAGTTAAACAGTTTCTTCTTCCTACAAAAATATATCAAATTATTTTTAATTTTCCTTTCTATATAATTCTGAAATATTGGCTACAGATTGATATTAATATCCTCTTCTCATCTGATGAAAGTACTCTAACATTTAGCATTTTTCTTTTCCTATATTGTTCTAAATCTGTCATTGGTTTCATGTCAAAAAAAGCTGATTTGGAGAGTGTTATAAACATTACATTATATCTATGCAGAGAAAGACTGCACATCTATGTATTCCATACAATACAGTGGGACTACTTTGCCATAATACTCCTTTCACCTAATATAGACTCGAATTACTTTATATAAATCAAGCATTTAGTTTCCAAATTTTTAGGAAATGGATATTTATATACACAAAGCATTTTCTTCATTGACCTTGGACTTTTATTTATTTACTATAGATGACATATTAAGAGACTTTTATGATTTTTTCCCCTTTATTCACAAAGCTTGTATTAAGTACTCACCATTCTAGGCACTGAGGGAATTAAGATTTTAAAAAAAGAAAAAAGAAAAAAAAAGATACAGCCTTTGTCCCGGAGAGACTAAGGAATTTGAGAAAAAAAGAAGCAGTAGGCACAGAGTAAAAATACTGAAACAACACTACCAAAACCAAAGGTGATAAGGAGAAAAACAAAAGAGATGCAGGTAAGAGGCAACTATCTACACAGCCAACTTTAGAAAGTCTATAATCCATCAGTAATCAAATTGTATGGATAAATGAGTCTACTGGGCAGTATACCCAGATACCAAAAATAACTACTGCTATTATTTAAAAGTTATGTATTTCCTCACGTCCATATGGCCAATTTCTAATTCTAGATAAAACACATTCTAGAGACACACCCACTCACATTTGCTAGTGATATGACTCTAATGGTCAATGACAGCCGATCACCTCATGTATAGCATCTAATTATGAATATCCCTAAAAACAGTTTTGCAAAACCAAAATTCTCATTGTTTATAGAATTCTATTCTTAAATCCCACTCTCCCCACATTAAAAAAAAAAATCACTCTCGGGAACAAAATTGTGTTTATTTAAAAAAAAATGCTTTCTCTTACATTACATTTCTATTACATTATAATAAATAGCAGAAAATCTTGAAAGTTTCAAGAAGTCACTTTTAAATATCAGTTAAAAAATAACAATATAAATGTGAATTCAAGTAATTTTCTAATTAAAAGTAAACTATTTATTTTAATATTTTTATAAAGCCATAATTTTTATCCCTTGAAAAGATTAGAATAAGTATTCTATCCATTCTAACAATTAACAGTTTCCTTCTTATACAAGAAAAATGTATTGCGAACTAGATCATTCCGATTTACTTGCTGGCATTCCACTGCTGGAGTCCCTGTAGATTCAGGTGCGACTGGGTTTCTAAATCACAGAGTCAGAGATCAGTAGCAAGTTTTTCAGAATTGTCCCACACTTAAGCTATGGTTTCCTATGACTTTTAATCTTACCTTAGTGCCCTTGGAAAGAACTTCATGAAAGTTCCATACTCCCTGGAAGCTCTTATTTATTCTCTAATAATAAATAAAAGCTTTGTTCTTTAGAACTGCCGATCTAATACCCTAAATACATTTTAAAATAATACCGAGGATACTACCCGTGTAAGTAAATCATTTGAAAGTGTAGTTTGTTTGATTCACTCTACTCAAAATTTACATAAATGTTTAAATTAATAAAAGCTGGAATTATACTTCATGGTAAATTTTAATTTTTAGGATGACTGAGAATTTTTGGTTTATCAGAAGATTTAACATATGTGAAGAAACTACTGATATTATAAAATGGTTTAAGTTTTAACATATTGTATCAAACATATTACCTAATGAGTGCTTAAAAATCTTTTTCAGGGGCAGCCCAAGTGGCTCAGTGGTTTAGTGCTGCCTTCAGCCGAGGGCATACCCTGAAAAAAAAAAAAAAAAATCTTTTTCAGGCAAAGCAGTAATGCCATATTCAGTAAACTCCTTTGGAAATAAATCAAATAGTTCATTGTCCAACCTACATATCACTATTAATGTACTTTCTATATAATGGTACTTTGATGGAAAATAAACTCCGTAGGGGATCCCTGGTGGCTCAGCGGTTTGCCGCCTGCCTTTGGCCCAGGGCGTGATCCTGGAGTCCCAGGATCGAGTCCCGCGTCGGGTTCCCGGCATGGAGCCTGCTTCTCCCTCCTCCTGTTTCTCTGCCTCTCTGTCTCTCTCTATGTCTATCATAAATGAATAAATAAATCTTTAATTAAAAAAAAACCTCTGTCAATTTACCTAATGGCATGTATAAAAGTTCCAAATAAATAATCTGATCAACACTTTCACTGAATTCATTAGTTGTCTGTTTGGAGACCCTCCCACAATCAAGCAAACGTGACCATACAGGCATACATGCATAAAAATCGCCTCTAAAAATTATGAGATTCTTATTCTCAATACATGATTGCCTTTTGACACAAAGATATTCATCTACCATCATGATCCACAAAGATGGTAGACTCAAAGTATTCACATTTCCGTAAATATGGTACTGATGGCCCTCTATATTTTTCTACTGTCTTCTATTATATTTGACATATGTTAAGAATATAGGAAGAGAGTTTTATCCAACATAAGGAAATTTTTCAAAAAGACACGTTTCAACACTTTGAAGTGCAATCATTTCCTAAATTGCCTTCAATACATTAATACACCTTTAAAATTACTTGACCATATTACAAATAGGAAATAAAACTGCCATGGGCTTGTTTTTTCCCATGAAATTATAACTATTAAAGTGGGGCTATTTGGAACATTAGCAAACCTAGAGCAACACAGATTATACCAATGAGACAAAGGCATTAAGATAAAATGAAAACCAAATGTAGCTTGCATTTTGATGTATTAATATTAACTAGTTTTCCTCAATATATAATATATTCCAAATAAAATAAAATAAAGAGAGTCTATATTCTTTTCTTCTCAAGCAGTACAGTAAAATATTCTTGGTCTCTATGAAAATTTTAAATATAGAAAAAAATCCTTTATAAACGATGCATAGAAGTTTCAGGTACCTATAAAACACTGAAAGCACATGAATACTAAAATTTAGAGAGCTACACTTCCTGAGCCAATTTATGATTTAACAAGAATCAATTAATATCACTTCCCAAAGGATAAAAAATATATATATTTTTTGTTCTGCACCTATAGAAAAATCTTTGGGATTTTTTTTATGGTGGCTAACATAATGAGTTTCTTAGAAAAATGTATTTCTTTTTACAGTCTTTGAAATATCATTAGTTTCATTTTTTTGGCTGGTTAAAATGAAATGAATGTTGGCTATAGGAAGAAAAGTGATTCCATTTTTTTAAAGGGCTGCAGCTTAAAAATATTTAAAGAAGAAAATTATTTCACTTGCTTCTACCTTACAGTAGCAGCAGTAAAGCCTGGCAAAAGGTTTAGGCTCCATATTATCATAGTATTTAACACATGTAACTATTCATAGATTCATTGATCTTAACACTTGGCATTATTATTACTTTCTCTGGAAAAAAAACACTTTTAAAAGATGTAGTATATCTATTCGTTATTTGGATCAGTAATAGGTGAATATGTAAATTTATTTCAAATCAAATTAATGAACTATAAAACAGTAGACAGGATTATCTTCAAGAAGTAAGAAAAGGGGGAAGATTTTAACAATCATTTGATGAAATTTTTGCAACATCTAAAATTTTCTTGTTCTCATTTGCTGAATTTAACTTGAAACATTTTTCTTATACCATCATTAGTTATATTTGATTATGCCATCACATATTTTATCAACTGGCAATAAAAAGAGTAAGTGCAGACTAAAATAATTTCCAAATACTAATTCTGGAGTTCCTACCATCATTTACTTTTTGGGAAATCATTGCTAACCTGAAATTTGTGTATATTTATTTTCTTTGCTTAAAAAATTGGTTTACTGATTGTTTTATGTCTTGTTTTTGAACCTTATTAAAGTGACATTATATTGTTAAAAAATATTTAAAATGTTAGTGCTAAAATTGGAGAATCTTAATGTGTACCTCTCTGCTTTTCCCCATAATAAAAACCATACAGCCAGGGTAAAGTTGGCTATGTGATATAGCTTGACAATCCCCTCTGGCAAGTAGAAATAGTTTAAAAACAAATATTCGTATATATTATTCTTTGGTCACAAATAAAATGGTAGTCATTAGGATAATTAAAGAAAAATTACCAAGCAAATTTTTCAGTGTCATGTTTGTTGGGTTTTTAAATTTTTTTCAATATCATGCTTCTAGTTGATTTCTTAAAATTCTATAGTATTACACAAAACTCTAGCAAAAATATCATGGTATTTTTTAGTCATAAAATAATACTTCCCATTAAATTTTAAAACTACAACAGAATAAAAAAAGTTGGCATGAAAAGGGATGGGATTTCTTTCTTTTCTACATAATCAGATGGAACATTTAGATTTTAAAATAGCCTGAACACAGAGAAGGATCAACATTTTCAAAAACACAGATAGATCATAATAGTAAAAGAAAAATTAAGATGAATGCCTTATTTTAAAAATAGATCTGCCAGTAAGTTTTCAAAGTTGTAGAAAACAGCTATTAATCTGTTCTGAATAATATCTGACACAACACCATGTATATTTTGATGGACTTGATAATGACATTTTAAAATATCTTCTATTACTTCTCAACAAGGTGGCTTTGAAAATTTTTGTTTGAACTAGAGAAATTAATTTATTTGATCTTTGCAAATATTTCATGAATTGGTAGAATGAAAAGAGCAGAACAGATCAACTAACTTCCCCTGCCAGGATAGAAGAGTGAAATCCCATTGGTTGGTTATCCAGAGGAATATAGTGGATTTTGGGGTGGACAGCTGAGAGGCTGAACAAGGACTCTAGCCAAGCCTATTGTTTCCATAGGAATAAGAACTCATGGTGAAATAAGGAGCTGATCAACAACAGTAATTTAGCAAACTGAAATCACTTCAATTTGGCCAATGTTTGCTGAAAAACAATTTGAATCTTAAAAACGAGAAAGACTAGGTGGTTATCCAGAAAACAACTCAGTGGAGATGACATTTTTTGAAAGTTTGCAGCCTGAGATTTCAAATATGCAATACACTTAAGGAAAGTGGTTGGAGAAAATATCCCAGTGCTCAAAAATAAAGTTACCACCACAGGAAGAAATGGAGTTAAGAGTTCTTATCAGTTCTAGGAGGCTTTAGTTTCAGAAAGAGGCATTTAAACTAAAATTTCATCTCTCTAATGAATCCCTCACTAACTTGTACCTTGATTTCTTTCCTGTTCAATAGAAAAAAAGGATCGGTTTTATCCATGTGGCAGTAATGTAGAATGAACAACTCACTGGTGTTTGCTCACATTCTACCTGGAGCTGTATTCATGCAGACACCTGGAACAGCCCAGGTTATACTCAGCAGACAAGCAGGTCCTTTCCTCCACGTTTATGCCTTGGTTTCCACCACAGACCAACTCCAGCTCTAAAAACAGGATAAAATAGAAACTGCAATTGCACTGCTATTGTAGACTTTCCAACTCTAGTTTTCTTTATCATAGACTGTCTCCTCACAATCTAGCAAAGTAAGTTCTCAAATGTCTTTTAAGAACATCAATTCACTCTAATATCTACAAATGAGAGATATGTCTATAGTTCAGATGGTATGTATTGGCTCCTGAAAAATGTCAGACTCTGAGTGTGTAAAACAATTAAAAAGGGGACATATTCTTTTTTTAAAAGATTTTATTTATTTATTCATGAGACACACACACAGAGAGAGAGAGAGAGAGAGAGAGAGAGACAGGCAGAGGGAGAAGCAGGCTCCACGCAGGGAGCCCAACGCAGGACTTGATCCTGGGTCTCCAGGATCACACCCCGAGCTGAAGGCGGGCACCAAACCGCTGAGCCACCCGGGCTGCCCCAAGAGGACATATTCTTAAAAGATATTTTAATCACATTAGCACTCATGTTAGTAGACTGATGAAAACCAAAAGACTTTCTAAATCAACAAGATGTTTCCCATTGTACGTTTATTATCAGGACTAAAAAGTTGACCTATTTTGGGTTAAGACACTGAGCTTCTTCATATAAGGGGTATGATTTTTAAATAAGAGACTATACCAAGATTTTGTCTACTATTAGCTCTACAACATAAAGGAGTATGTCACATGACCTAATCAGCAAGTAAGACAGTGAGATAGGGGTATTGATTAATAGATAAATCAGGTGTTGAGAAAGAAACTCTAGTTAGGTCTAGATACTTTGGCATTGTTAGAAAAAGCAGGTCTATGAGATCATTACCGTAAAGGGCTCTGGGTAGTCAGGAGTGATCTGAGACATCTGGGTGCCTTCGGGACAGAAGCATCAAAGAGCACATCCGGCTCCCTGCAAGGAGCCTGCTTCTCCCTCTGCCTGTGTCTCTGCCTCTCTCTCTCTCTCTCTCTCTCTCTCTCATAAATAAATAAATAAATAAATAAATAAATAAATAAATAAATAAATAAATAAATAAAGTCTTAAAAAAAAAAAAAGAGCATCAGGACTCTGAGGAACCTCTTCTGTTTCTCTCAACTCAGTTCTGCTCCCCTCCATGTGTTGACTTTATTCTCTGATGGGTTTTCCCTCAAGATGCAAGACCTGTGAAACAGTTCCAGGAAAAAAAAAACACACACACACACACACAAAGAAACATAGGTAAAGAGACCTTATCTCTTTCAGGAGCTAAACAAAAGTCCTAGATGTGCCTCTCTTTTTCTTAAACTGAGTCACATTGTGACCAGAAGGATGGGTAAACTAATGAATTTATGAATTAGCCCTAGTGTCAACCTCACTCAAGCCATGAGAATAAACAGTAGAGAAGTGTTTCCCATTGGAAATTGGAGGTGTGTTATCAGACAAAGGAAGAACGATGCTGAGGAGGAAAGCACACATATCTACTATATTGATGGTTTGTTTTAAGGGAGAGAGTATTACTCCAGAAGGCCTCCAGGTAGGTACCTGGTAGTTCACAGTTTCACCTCCATTTCAGAAAAGGATGTAACTGTCTATAATGTTCAGAAGGAAGTTTACTTCAGAAGAATTTACCGGAAATACAGATTATTTTCCTAACATGCAGATCTGCTATCTGCTTTGTCTATTGGCTTCCTTTTTAGATTCCTTCTTTAAAATTTTCTTTTAAAGACCTAAAGAACTTTGATGGGGCCTGGCTGGCTCAGTGAGTTAAGCATCTGCCTTCAGCTGGGGTCACGATCCCAGAGTCCTGGGATAGAGCCCTACATCAGCTCCCTGATCAGTGGGGAGTCTGCTTCTCCCTCTCCCTCTGCCCCTCCCCTAGCTCGTGCTCTATCTCTCAAATATATAAATAAAATATTTTTGGGATCCCTGGGTGGCGCAGCGGTTTGGCGCCTGCCTTTGGCCCAGGGCACGATCCTGGAGACCTGGGATCGAATCCCATATCGGGCTTCCGGTGCATGGAGCCTGCTTCTCCCTCTGCCTGTGTCTCTGCCTCTCTCTCTCTCTCTCTCTCTGTGACTATCATAAATAAATTAATAAAAAAATAAATAAATAAATAAAAATAAATAAAATATTTTTTAAAAAAATAAAAAAGACCCAAATAACTTTGAAAAATAAATCAACATATACCTTTTCATTTAAAAAAAAGACAGCAAATGTAGTCAAACTATATAAAACTTGAGGCTCACACATCAGTGTTCCTAATCTTTTTTCACCTGTAACAAAGCATAAATATCTAGATCCAGATGAGTGCAGGCCATGATGTAAACAAAGATCTGCCAAAGTAGTAGGCAGCAATGGAAACAAAGATCCAAGTAAGACTGAGCCAAGACATCTGGGGAAGAGTCTGTAAATGTTCCTCGAGAAAACAGTACCATGGTGGACTCTGGTGACCAGAGGTGATTACAGAAGACCAGCAACTAGGTCAGTGGTGGAGAACTACCCTGCTAACAGTAAAGGAACAAAATAAGGTAAAGAATAAAATTAAGCTCTTGTAAGAAAATCTTTCTCATTTTTTGATAACCAGGTTAAAGCTCTCTCTCTAGGAAAATGCATAAAGGCATTTTGTGTGCAATTACAGGGGCATCCCGGCTGCCCTGAAGTGCAACTATAGACCTGCCCAGGCATATATGCCCAGGTTAAAAGACCTTATTATGGACTCAAACTATGAAATTACCCAAGCACTTAATTCCCTGTGATGATAGTGGCTGGGACGCCTGTGTGGCTCAGCGGTTGGGCATCTGTCTTCAGTTCAGGACGTGATTCCAGAGTCCCAGGATCAAGTACCACATCGGGCTCCCTACAGGAAGCCTGCTTCTCCCTCTGCCTGTGTCTCTGCCTTTCTCTGTGTGTCTCTCATGAATAAATAAATAAAATCTTTAAAAAATAATTTAAAAATTAAATAAATATAAGGTGTCTTACAGTAAAAATAAAAATGGGTATAACAAATTATAATAAAGAAACCAGCTTTATTTCAGGAACATAAAATATATGGGAAGCCTTGAGATGTCTGAACACATTATCAAAGAACATATCAACCTGGTAGGAGACAACCACCTTTTTGTCTGATGTATGTTAACAAACAGTTTAACATAACACTATAAATACAAGAGTGAGAAAATTTAAGGAAAAACATTCCCACATAGTGGTATAATCACGTTCCCAACATTGATTAGATAGCTTTTAAGAAGCTAAGATACTTTATTTGAGCGTTGAACATTCTTAAATTTTCTCTTTTGTGGAATCTCATCTCACACATTCCATCCCCCCAAGATAACCTCTTCAAGAACAATGACCCCCAAAACAAAATCCATCTATAATCTCCATAAACTTAGTTGGAGGCAACTCTTTCTGAGATGGTCACTGAACGTATCACACTCAATGAGCTGAGTGACTGGCTGGATGGCAGAGGTTCTTGTGAGGTCTCCACTATATTCGAGAGGTTTAATAACCTCAGTAAGTTAAATTAAACTACACAAATATTAATTCACTACCAGAAAAAGCAATCAGCATTTAGGGAAGATAAATTCTTTAAGTATTAGGTGACAGAAAAAGTTCCAAATTGGTCTCACATCATTGTACATGCAGCATTTTCTTATCATTTCAAATGACAGTTAAAGTTTAAACAGAATATGCCAATAAATAAATAAATAACAACCTAAATTAATCTCATGAGTTGCAAAAATGCTTCCTCTAGTTAATAAGAAGTCCATTTGGAATTCTAGGAAAAGATATGTCTGGTTTGTAAATGTTGAGCTAACACAAGAAGATAAATAGGGGAGAAAAGGACAGAAAAATGTTCTATTAATTTTGATACTATATTTTTGTGGCTAGAATAACTTAACTAATGAGTATATTATGGAGATTCCTGCCTGAGAAAGTAGTTTAGGATAGAATCATCATCCTGATTCAGCAGCTCAATTACAGCAAAGCTCTGAGATCCTCCTATTCAGAAGTATTCTGTGTAACACACCAGCAGGACACAGACCAGAACCAAATCATTTAATTCCTTGGACTTCAAATCCTAAAGTTCTTGAACATTCAAGTTAAATGTTTTGTAATATAATATACATAGCAATTTCTTTGTAGCAGTGACTTGAAGGATTAGAATAAATAGCACTAGGGTAAGCTTTAAAAATATATAATTACATTTGGTGCTTAATAAATGATATTAATTATGAAGAGTACTACTCTTCTTCACAAGTCAGGGGACAAATAAGTGAAACTTTTTATCTCAAGAAGAATTATTTCATAAGCACTACTTGAAATTATAAATGGTTCGAGAAAGCTTAGCTTATAGGAAACTGTGGTTGGCCAAATTAAAAGGAGTTAATTAAATCAAATCCAAGGTACCATCAGCTTTGAAACTAGATTGGCCTAGTTCTGGCTGTTCAAACTAGATTGGCCTTGTTCTTACTGAAGAACCTCCGAAAAGTCTCTTAAGTAATGATACTCCAGTTTTCTTGTCAGCAAAATAGATATTGTGATACCATAGGAACTTCAGGTGAGGATTAAATGGACTAATGTTTGGAAGCAGCCAAACAATGCCTCACAGATAATAGCCATTCAGTGAAAGATAGTAAGTAGTAAAAATGAAAGTGACATAGGTAATATGCATAGCAGTAATATACCAGTCTCTGATTTGCACAATTTTAGTATGCATGAATTCCAGTTACCACTATTTAGCTAAGTATAAATAACACAGTTTTCCAACAACATGGTTTAAATTTTAGTTACCATGGTATACTAGCTGTAGTTGCCTAAAGTATAAGCCTTGCTGCTAGATCTTTGGTCCAAAAATCACCACACAGGTAACAGATGTGCATCATAATTATTGACCAAACACATCACTTCCTTCAAATCATGTTAATGATTGGTCATTACACATCTGTAAGCAGTTCATGCAAAGACAGCTAGCTAAGCATGTAGTTGCATTGCCTTCTCTTGATAAACATACATAACATTTTGTGAAAGTGAATAATCAAAAAGGGGAATCTATAAACAAAAATGTAAGTGAAGCCAAGAAACAAAAATTAATCGAGTAAAATATAAATTACAAGCAAATGGAATTAGAACTAATCCTGGGAATGTTGACATTCTTGCCATCCGAGACTGCAGATATGAAGCCAGAAGGACTTAGAGATTCCAGATATGAAGCTAGAGGAACTTAGGGACTCCAGATATGAAGCTAAAGGAACTTAGTGAAGGTGAACTTCTCAACATAAATGAGAAAAGTGGGTGTGACAAAAAGAATGAAGATGTCTCAGATGAAGTGCCACTGGCCAAAAAAACTCTGCACTTTAAAGGGATTCATGGGATATTTCACAATATTGAAAAAACTAGAGATAATAAAATATTGGAAGCTGATCCAAACATTCAAAAACTATGACAATTTGCCAAGCCATATATGGGATCCAGGTTTCATACTGTAAGTTATTAAACGAGAAAAAAATAAGAATATTCAAATTACTCCTTATAAGTTTTTAACAAATACTTTGTCAATGTTACTAATGTTTTAAAATATGGTGTACTAAATAAATATTAGTTTCACTATTTTCTCTTTTCCCTATAAATTAATAATAGACTATAAGAAAGTTTCTAAAAGATTTTATTTATATATTTGAGAGAGAAAGCACAAACAGGGAGGTGGGGCAGAGGGAGAGGGAGAAGCAGACTCCTCAGTGAGCAGGGAGCCCAATGCAGGACTCGATCCCAAGACCCTAGGATCTTGACCTGAGCCAAAGGCAGATGCTTAACCAACTGAGCCAACTTTCTTGCCACTCCTGCAAGAAAGTTGTCAATGTTGTAACAAAGATCATTAAGGATCCCAGAAAAATCATTATTTCTTTCTTATTGATTATTAAGATTGATTTGCATGGTTTCAACACAGTTATTTTTGTGGTTTGGAGCTATATGCAAAGTCCCTATTTTGAAGGGAGACTACTGTGTGTATCTATCCTCCTCTGCATCTTTCACTTAAATACCCTTAGTAATGTAGAACATTACTTCCTGAGTTTGAAGATATCTACTCCCTTTCACCTGTATTTGAATGAATTGTGGAGGAGGGCAAAGAACAAGGCTATAAGATCTACTAAGAATTGCTAATAAACCTACTTTGGAAACAAGCAGTCTATTCTCAAGGTAGGTATCTCACATTATCCTCTTTCATTTCCCTAAATATGCAGTTCCTAATAACTAAAAAACACGTTTCTAAAATGAAAAAACTTGAAAATTGAATAGGCACACGATAACTTTTACAATTGTCCTTTAAAAATTAAGAACAATGATAGAAAAAGAAATGTATTGAATCTAAATAAATCTCCCTGCCTGTGCAAAATTATCCTCTTCAATAGACTTTGTAACACTTCATCCAGGCTAGTTTTAAGTGTCTCCAGGGATTATATTAGAAATATTGTATAGAATAACTCAATTCTCTACGCTTGCTAACTATAATGGTTGTAATCAGGGTGGAGTGGCAGCCAGAATAATATTTCCATTAATTTTTGTCAATTTAAGTAAATCATATAGCGGTATTTTCTTTTGTGTAGAATTTTAAAATTATTTTATTTATTGGTCTCACATATTTTATAGAAAATTCAGAAAAAAATGAATCTATTTTTGGTCCTAAATGGCAACCATCAGGATATGTAATTATTATAAATGACATTAATGCTAAATTACAGGTAGGTAAGAGTTTCATTGAACATTTGCAGAACAAATGGACCAATAAAAAGCTATACTAAAAAAAGTCACCATCTTAATCTATTGTGGAATAGTTTCATTTCACAAGATGTGCTGAATTTTAAGAAAAGCAAGAAAATCTTGAGGGAAGACATAAATCAACATTCTCTTCACATACTAAAACATAAGAAAGGTTTCAGTTCACAATTTCTTTGAAATGAGTGAAGACAGAAGTGGGTTTTTTTTTTAAGATTTTATTTATTTATTTATTTATAAGATACACAGAGAGAGGGGCATAGACGTAGGCAGAGGGAGAAACAGGCTCCCCGGGGGGAACCTGATGTGGGACTCAATCCCAGGATCCCAGAATCACGAACTGAGCCAAAGGCAGATGCTCAACCACTGAGCCACCCAGGTATCCCAACAGAAGTGGTTTTTAAAGCCACTTTTAATTTCAAATAATCATTCATTTCTCAGGACAAAGGTTTAGCTACAAGTCAGAGATAATAATAGATATTTTTAAGGTTATTCTTATCATTAAAGGAGAAAATGTGTGAAAACATTCTAGCACAGCATCTAGAGGGGACTATTAAGTCAGACTAGCTTTGGAGTCAAACTTATTTAAGTCTGGTTCTGCAACTTAGCTATTACATATGATCCATGTGTTGCAGTGACCCCTAGAAGTGGACTGATTTAAGGTTGCTTTATCCAACACTTATTAGCTATGGGATTTGGTCAAACTATTCAACATCTCTGTAGCTTGATTTTCTCTTATGTGAAATGCAAATAGCAATAGCACTTAACATAGCTTTTTGGTGAGAACTAAATGAGATAATATATGTAAAGCACTTAGAGCAATGCTTGGCATGAAATAAGAGCATCTGTTCACATAACAAACAAAAAAACTGTGCATTTACTATAAATAAGGAGTTCGTCTAAGAACTGGATATGAAGCAGTGAATAAAACAAAACCACTCCCTTCAAATAGCTCACTGTGGAAAGACAGGTAAAACTTTTCTAAGTCACATAGCAAATAATTAAATTAGATAACAGTCCTTTGAAAGTGAAGGGGATAGTAGGGGATAAAATTTAATTAGAGTGTGTGTGAGCAATTTTTAATAAAGTGCACAGAAAAGACATCTCTGCAGGTGATGTCTGTGCAGCATGGAAGGAAGCGAGAGAACAGCCCATTTCCAAATGTCTGGAGATAGGAGCCCATACAGATGGAGCAGCAGGGACAAAGGACTTAGGATGGAAGCTCTTCAGGAAGAGCTGGGAGGCCAGTGTAGCTGGAGCACAGAGAGCAAGGGCATGAATAGTAGGCAATAAAGTACCAGAGCAAACAGGGTACTCTGTTCCAGAGGAAATGTGATGGGGTCAGTAGGCAGCACAAAGGCCCTCTTTTTTAATGAGAGACCAGCCAACATGAGTATGGCATTTCTACAGTCACATTCATCTGTTTATATTACTCTTTTATCCATCCCCTTAGGTACCAACATCTCTCAGCTCTTCTTCTCTTCCTCAAAGTCCTCTTCTTACTCCACCTGCTTGTGCTCCTCTTATTGTCCCTCCTCCTTCTCTTTCTCCCCATATTTTCCTCTTCCTCCTACTTTTCCTCATCCTTTTCTTTTTCTTCTTTTTTAAATCCTCCTCCTGATTCTTCTTCTTAGTGGTCATAGAGATATTTATCACATACTATGAAATAACGTTCCCTTTTGACTCCCCATGTCTTCCTCAGCAATATGGTATAACAGTTATTATAAAGGTTATTGAGACAACATTTGTCAAAAGATCAGCTGAAGAACGTTAAAAAAATTTCAAGAGTTTATCTGAACAAAAGTTGATTCAAATCAGGCAATGCCAGAGGAGTTAACGGCATCCTACCAACCAGGGCTCAGGAGAGACTTATATAGAGAAAATGCAGAAGCAAAGCAAGGAAATCACTGACCGGCTACAGCTTTAAGCAGAGTTGGCTATTTGTGATTGGTTGTCCCTAGGCTTCCATTTAACCTGGAGGCATTTACAGGCTTAGATTTTGGTTTTCTTATAGGCCACCATGGCATTAGAGATATCTCAGTCTTACTGACTCCTTGTTTAACATGTGTGAAAGCATATACCACAATACTTGTCCTATAATCAGCTCTTGGAAAATAATGGTTGGTTATATTCACATATGTCCTAAATAAGTTAATAGTTGAATCTGAAATTATGTGAAGTTTAGAAACATGACTATTTGAAGGTTTGGGACATTGTTTTCCCTGAGCCTTCAAGAAACAAGCTTCACAGAATGTTTTCAATGGCAATACTCCCTTAACCTAGCTTTTTAATTATACAGCAAATCTTTTTTGTTCTTGTTGTATTTAACTCATTTAATTCTAATTGCAACTTCATGAGGTATATCTTTCATTAGAACCCTATTTTACAAAAGAGGATTTGAGACACACAAAAATTAAGAATGTGCCACAGTTACACAGGTATTAAGTGACGAGTGAGGGTGCGAATCCAGAAATTCTGCTCTTCCTTCCATCCTTTAGTCTGTCTTTCTGGCTTTGATGAAATTATCAGCTTAAGACTCAGAGAAATATACCCAAGAACACAATCACCTTAAAGAAACCGGATGATAATGGTAGCCCTAGTAGGAGATAAAAGTTTAAAGTTGAAGAAAAAGAAAAATTTGACATCAAAACACCCAAAATAGGCCTATTTTTTCTCTAATTCAGAATTATAATAGATAATGTTGCTGATCAAAAAATGTCAGCCAATATAATATTTGCAAGAGCCTGTGGGTAGCATCTCAACTGTCATAGTCTCTGCCCTCTATCTCCCTGGAAAAGATCAGCTTCTATTTATTTTTTCTCATCTTGGCTTATTACTTTTCCATTGTATTTCTCTGTAATGAGTATAAACATTCATTTTGTAATATACTTATTAACTATCCATTTTTATCTTTTCCTTGACTTGCTTATTTATATTCTTTGTCCATTTTTCCCATTGAGGTGCTTATATTTTCTGACACGTAAGAGTTTCTCTTTAATGAAGTCTACATTTATAAGCATATTTACAAGCAATAGTTGTATACAATATATCAGTCAATATACATACAAAGAAATGTATAAAATCTACCACAATTATATTTATTATCAGAGCTGAAGGACAACTGACATTTAAATACTGTCTCTATTTGACATTAGGAATCTAGTATCAGAGATTAAGTGATTTGCATAAGACTGCAAAGTACCACCAGATGGTAATAGAATTAGGACTGGACTCTAGGTACCCTAACTCCAAATTCAGGACTTATTTCCAGTAATTCATCCTTCTCCTGAAAGAAGCCATTACTCAAGTTTATGTGACTCTGTATGTGCATGTGAATGAGACCTTTGCCATAAAGTTAATAGTGTTGGTTTAAAAGGAAAGTTTTATCTAAAATATAATTATCTTTCTAAATATCAAAGAACATATTTGATTTGGCTACTAATAAAACAAGATGACAAAAAGTGTTGTTCTGACTTTTTTCTTATTAAAGTGTTGCCAAGTGGATAACTTTATTAAAGAAAGAAAAGCATATTCTCTTCAGGGTCAATTCAAGTGCAGAAAAAAAAAAAACAGCACAGAGAATACCAGTTCTTACATATTTGAAAAGTAGCTTAAAATCTTATTTTCAAAGGAGTATTATAGGTAATTGGATGGTATCTCATTAATAATGAAATGCATCAGTAGGCAAAACTTTACAATTAAACTGAGACATACATTACTGAAACTCAGGGTCCTTTAATTAAAAGTCCAAACCATTATAATTTTATCTTTACTTACTTTAAAAAATAAGAGCTGAAACGTATTGACAAGAACTTCTTAATTTAATAATACATAAATTCAATTTATATATACTGCATATAGAACTTGCACATCTCTTAAAGTGTTTTTTGAATGTTATAGAGAGGTGTGATATATCAAATGCATTCCTCTGAGAATCAGAATTTTAATTAGAATTTTAGGAAATCTATTACTTTTTACATGTGAGTCTCAAGAAAAAAAGTTAATTATTTTGTTCAGGTATAAAAACTTTTCTTTTTATGCCATAGCCATTATGAGATTTATCGTAATGGGAGTTTCATGATTGTACCTTAAGTTGATCCCTTTCTCTCTTTTTTTTAAAGATTTATTTATTTGAGAGAGAGAGGGAGAGAACATAGTTGGGAGGGGCAGAAGGAGGGGGAGAGAGAATTCCAAGCAGAATCTGCACTGAGCATATTGCCCAAGGCAGGGCCCAATCCTACGACCCTGAATCATGATGTGAGCTGAAACCAACAGTCAGACGCTCAACCACCTGCACCTCTCAGGCACCCCAAGTTGGTCTCTTTTTAGTGGTAATGCATTATGCATCAATAATTGGCCACAGAAAATAATCTACCTCTTTCTTTATAGTTTGGAAAAGTATCTACCTCTTTGTAGAGTTTTCAAAGCTACAATCAAGCTGTCAAATCTGCACCCACTTGCTGTTATTTGTTATTCTGGCTAATTCCTACCAAAAGTCATCCAATGAGGGCTTTGGTCAGTGTGAATTCCCACATACAACAAGGAAAAGATAGCTCCTCACTCTCACATAACAAGAATTTGTTCATACCCCAGATTGCTTATCAAAGAAAGATCCTAAACGTAACCCAAATAATAGTATACACCATGTTTGTATCATTGAGCCACAATTTAAATTAATCATTCATCTTTAGTGTTTTAAAAGAGTTAATATGATGATCTTCTTTTACACATTCAAAAACTATGCTTGCAAGTCTTAGTTCAAATTGGTGGTATGTGAAATTCTGTAATTTATTTGCACAATTTTGTCTGACTTAAATCATTCAATGATATTGATAACACACTATGTACTGAGTACTAAATGTAGAGAGAGTCCCTTTTGATATTCTTTTGTTCTTGAATAAATATCATAGTTTGTGGGACTTCACTCTGAAATATGCAGTCTTTCTTCATGGTGGGCTGATAGAAAAAACTTGAGGCAACATGAACTTACACTAGAGGATCTTAGTTTATTTTTGCTGTGAAACCAAGCCAGCACCTAATGTCCCAATATCCAGAATTTAGCACACTTTAACTCTGGATACCATTGATCTTTAAGCTCCAATCACTTTCTGATCTGATAGGTAGAATGTAGTACTTCAGAGTTTCAGGACAGAAGTAATAATTACAGTTTGATTAACTGACAGCACCAGATATCCCAGTATATTACTTGGGTTGAAACAGAGTTTAAGTCAGTGACTAAAAGAAAACATCAAAGTCTTTGATGAGAGGGGGAAATGGTTATTACAACAGAGGCCAAACTAAATAGACTGTTCATATGAGTGAACACAAGTGTCATTAAGTTTTTATCTTCAGGATACCAAAGCACTTGGACATTCATACTCAGGTTTAATCAAGAATGACAATAACTTGGAAGGCATGAAAATTCGTAGGAGAATATCTCAAGGTTTCACTAACAGAGTACTTACAAATTCTAAATTAACCAGATGGCAGAATAAGAGAGTCAAAAAAGAAAAAAAAAAACAACTATAAAGATAATAACATTTATTAAACACTCAGATTGCAGAAGAACTGAAAATGAGGAGCTTCTTTGGCCATCTCAAGAAATTTTAACTTCAATACGACATAAAGCGAATTCATAAACACTTTGTCCCATATTGAATATTAATATATTGTTAATGTTCTGTAGGTTGTACCATGATCCACATAGTCTCTCAAGCCAGAAATCTAGGAGCCATCCATAAGACCTCCAGTCTGGTTCATGACCAACCTGGTTCTAATTCTCAGCTATCCATCCTTTATCTTCATTTCCATTATCATCATCCTATCCAAGTTACCCAATCTCTCTTAACTACACTAAAGCCAGGTTAATCATTTTAAAATGCAAATCAGATTATGACACTGCTCTTCTTAAAACCACTCAACAACTTCCTAACACAGAATAATGACTCAGATCTGGACATGACCTCCTCTTTTTCCTGCTATCTTACCTCAACTATATTCTTATTCTACCTAGGCTCAAGTTATACAAGTTTCTTGTAGTTTCTCTAAAACTTCTGTATACACATACAGTTTTCCTTAGAATTACATATGATAATTTAAAAAAAAAGAAAATAATTCTCTGTAAATAAAAGCTTTGAGGAACACAAAAATTATGTGATGGTCACACAATGCAATTATATAACCAAAGAAAATATTTTTTGTTTCCAATAGTAAAGAAAAGCAACCAAGAGAGTGGCTAAATAAATTATGATATATCCAAAATGAATACTATGTAGCTAGAGAAGGAAAATTTTCTCCTTCTTCCCTAAGTTTTTGGCTGGTCTAATAATTAAATTGACATAAAACAGATTAACAGGAGGAAAGAAAATTAATTTTGTATATATAAGAACTGCAGAGATATGAGGTTTAAAAGAAGGCAGCTTTTATACCTTTTAGACAAAAAAAAAACAATAAATTTTTAAAGAACTGACAAGACAATTCTTGGGACTTCAGGTAATAAATTAGTAATAATGAAAAAGTAACAAAGTTTGTTTATAAAGACTTCTCAGCCCTAAATGCCCTAACTCTGGTAATAAGAATGTCTCTCGTCCTCCTGATACACAGAGGGTACCTTTCACATGGAAGATTTATTGCCTCTTCTCAGGGGAACACAGGAGGGTCAGAGTGTCCTTCTGACACTGGCTGTTTCTTAAGTAGCTGTAATTCAAAATAATTAATACACAAAAATGGCATATTCTTGGGTGGTCTCTTTGGTTCACCCTCAGTGGCAATTAAAAAGGATGCCATATAGCAAGGTTTTTCTATTTTTAATTTGCATATGATCACTTAAGGATTTTAAAAATGCAGATTTTGACTCAGTAGGACTTAGGGAGGTGCCTGAAATAGTGTATTTCTAAGGAACTAAGTGATGCGCATGCTGTTGATAATTATCATACTTGTGGTAGCAAGATTTTGGAATTATATGTAATATATAGAAATATGTTCATGAATGTATTATTCAGTTAAAAAAAATTTCAACATATGTGTAGTAAGATCTCATTTTTGTCAAAATATAGATTAACGGATAGTGATAAATAAAGATAGGTACATAGTCAATGTTGTGTCCTTACCTCTGTCTTGGATAAAGCAATGATAAGTAACTCTTTAAGTTTTCATTTTTTTATTTGAGTTTTCCATTTTACAGTTAACACATTTTATTATTTTGGTAATAAAAAATAAAAAAATACCTTAAATGGTGGTAATAAGGAAAACTAAATATTTGATTTAAAATAAAGATGCAGGGCAGCCTGGGTGGCTTAGCGGTTTAGTGCCGGCTTCAGCCCAGGGCATGATCCTCGAGACCCGGTATCGAGTCCCATGTCAGGCTCCCTGCATGGAGCCAGTTTCTTCCTCTGCCTGTGTCTCTGCCTCTCTCTTTCTCTCTGTGTGTGTCTCTCATGAATAAATAAATAAAATCTTTTAAAAAAATAAAATAAAGATCCAGAACTTAATAAAAAGTATATACACAGCTTCTATGTGCCATGCTTAAACTAAAACCAAAGACAAATGAAATACAAAAAAAAAAAAAAAATTCAACAGGTCTATTTTGGGGGTTCTTAATCATTCTGCTTTTCACTATTCAGCATATTTTCTGTAATAATTTTTACTAATATAATAGAAATATTTATTTAGATTATTTTTTAATAACTACTTAACAAAAACCCCTTGAAGAATAAGACTCAATTATTTAAATGATTATGTAGATGAGCCTATAAAAACATAACAGCAAATAGTTGAGACTCTTAATAGCATCTTCTTAAATGATAGTTGTATAAGACCACAATAGTTATCAAGTTAAAAGACAGTAGTAGTGCTTTTTAGTAATTACTAACTACAATGTTATTCACTTACCTTATTTAACCTTTCAAAGGTTATTTACAAAGTAATTATTTTATATTGAACTCTGGTAATTCTCCAAAAGTGTACAAAAATAAAATGTTATCTTTGAATAATACATAAATTCTAGTGGACATTACCAAAAAATCAGATACATAGTATGAGAAATGATATAATAGAACATGCACAGATTGCTATGGGTACACAGACAAAAGAGGGATTATCTCTGCATAGAGGAGTGTCAATATCACAGAAAAGGTAATATTTGTGTTGAGTTTTGAAAAATAGAAGTTTTCCTGGTGGATAAAACAGAAAATAGCATTTCAGACAGAGAAAATAGTATACAACTAAGCATGAAATTATTCTATATGGTAGGAATTTAGGTTGGATGGGTAGAAAAAGAGAGGTAAACATTACAATTGGACTAAAAAAAGAAAAACATACTTCTAAATGTCATGCTAAATAATAAGACTTACATTGTAGATCATTGCCGATATAGACACTAAGGATTTTTGAGCAAAAGAGTGACAATAACAGATTCTTGTTACATAGAAGGATATTATTCTACAAGTAATATGAAATATAAATTCAAAATAGCAGAGTATGACTATTGTGGCTATTTCTATATTTTCTACTAAAGAGGTCCTAAGAAACAATTAGGCATAGATAGGGAAGATATGAATGCCAGAACAAAGGGCCATTTGATCAGACTCACCTGAAATCTGAAAATAGTGCCATAGTACCTTTTTGTATTTGTTGGAGAGGAAAAATTTTACTCTACACTTTAAGTTTCTTCTGGCTGGTCTAAAAATCAAACTGCATTACACAGATTAACAGGAGAACATCAAGTTTGATTGTAGACATACAGAGAACCCACATAAGCATGAAAGATTCCAAAGACAGTGAGGAAAAATGAGATATACATATCTTTATAGACTAAGAAGAAGGAAGACAATTCACAAGAAGAATGAAAAGAGTATACGTTTGGTAAACAAACACTTGCTGGGCCATGAAGAAACAATGAAACAAAAGACTTGCTGGAACAGGCCTTGTTAGGTTCCTCCCTGTCAACCACATCTACTTCATATTATACTATAGTTATCTGTGGTGAAATCTCCCTTCCAGGAACATGTCCTCTATTAAATTCTTTTAGGTAGTTAGGGAAGGGGGACAAAAAAGAAAAACTTTTTGAGACTTCTCTTTCTTAAAAATCATCAGCTTAGGGGCGTCATGCTGGCCAAGTTGGTTGAGCATCCAATTCTTCATTTCAGCTCAGATCGTGATTTCGGGGTCATGAGATGGATGGAGCTCGTGAAATGGAGCTCCATGTTGGCTCTGCACTCAGTAGAGTCTGCTTGGGATTCTCCCTCTCCCTCTGCTCCTCTCCCCACTTATCGTCTCTCTCTCTCACTCTCTCTCTCTCTCTAAAATAAATAAACTTTTAAATAATAATGATCAACCTAAAATAATATACATGCTAAAGGGATACATTTGGGGGTGGCAAGTTTTGCACTCCTACACATTTATGTAGTTATCTTTTTAGAAACAAATAGTTTAAAAAATGTTTGGCTCAAAGGAATCAAGGGATTCAATTCATTTATTGAATATCTAATACAATATAGTTGTTGTCAAATACACTTCAATATCCAGGGCAACCATCTTAACATGAGGTAATAACACTATGCCAGCACTGATTACATTTTTCACTTTCAGAAAACAAGATTAATGGATAGTATATAAATGATTCATTATAAATATTGGAGGCACATATCCAATATTTTACCCAATTTGAGAATTCATCAATGAAAAATTACTTTATATTGATTAATGATAGGAAACATTTAATTATGCCCAACTTACTGACTTAAGAAAATTACACTTTTAAAATTATAGTCAGTCTTTGTTTTGCAAAGCACAATGCTAACTGAAACATATTGGTATATTGGAGACATATTGGAATGATGTCCTTGCTTTGCATAGCTCAGTTACCAAGGATATGTACAAAGGAGAGGATTCCAGTAAGTAAGGTTGTCAGCTAACATGGTATTGTGGAAAACAAAGATAGCCAATATGCAAAAAAAGCCACTGTAATCTTATACTGCTACAGTTTAATAGTACTAAACAGAAATAATAAATAATCTAAGTCTTTGAAATATTCTTTGGAATAGGTGACTTAAAAAGTAGCAGCCTCTGAGGAAGTTTGCTTTTAAAATAATGAGGCAAGTTTATGAAATCAATAGTGTGTACATTTTTAATAATGTTTGTTTTTAATCTGTTAAAATTTAATATGTTTTAATATAAATATTAATAATTAAAGCTTGAAAAAATCTTTTTTCATTGAAAGATTCATTATTCAAAAAAATGGATCATTTTGTAAGATAATTCAACCTAAGATTGTAGACTAGTAACAAATTGGCAATGAGAGATGTGCTGGCTAGTACAGAAAGAGTTTCCAATTGTGTAGAACTGGATACATTATGCGAAATCTACAATCCTAATGTGAGCAGTTTCAAAAATAATAAAAAGAGCTAACAACTCATGTCTAATTAGTCAAAGAGACAAGGGACTACTTCAACATTTTATGTAAATGGCCACTGACAATACTGCACAACATTCACATGTGCTCTAATGACAAGACAATAAAAGTGTTGAAAATGCTTTTAAGCAGAATATACTTATCTGTTAGTATAAAATTCAAAAAGTTTCCAGAGATGCCTATAAAAGTGTGAGTTTTCTATTAATAATGCAAATGTGTAACTCGTGGAGTTTTTTATCCCATTTCCTTGTGCTGAGAATATAAATTTATTCAAGAGGTAGTCTTGGTTCTACTCCAGCAGGCATTTTGGTCCCATAACGTGTGATACATGAAGTGCCCACAAACAGGCTTGCCCAGGCAGCTTTCTGTAAGAGACACTGCTATATCCACCACTCTGACTGCCTGGAATAATAACTAGAGATTCATCTTAACCAGGTACTTCGCTCTTCTTAAAAATAACTCACCAGATTCAATTATTTTAAATATTTTGTAAAGATGACAATTCACTTAGTTCAGAATAAACCAAGCTAAACACTATAATGAACCATGCGTAGTTCACTTAACTAAAACATGAATACTGATGGCAGCAAATAATTGCTGGAGAAACTCTCACCTACCACTTGGAAATGCTGAATTGGAAAGACTGTCCTCTCCCTGTCCCATCTCGAAGCTTCTCTTAAATGGAAACATGACCTACTGAATATGAGTTTAAGAAAAGGAACAGGACTTAGTCCTTTCTCCTTCTCTTTCCAATCTGCTAGGCCAGAGAAGACACACAGTGTCACATAATAATTTTGCACAGTGGGCTCCCCCACAGCAAAGCAACTTCTGCAGCACCGGATTGGGGGTAAGATTTCTAATGAGCTGAAACATAAGGAAAACATTGGGGCCACCATCTCAGTCACATCCCCCACCATCTTTCTGACACCAGTCTGTATTTCTTTATTGGACTAAATCCAAGGAAGGAATACAGGGGTGTACTTATTAGCTCTCTAGAAATTAACAAATACTAGTAGAGTGTGGTTATGGAGTAAATGTCTAACTCTGGCTCTAACCCAGTTTGATACTAAATTTCCTTTTGTTGTTATCAATCTGATTGTGCCTCATTTTTAGATATTCTTTCATGCTCTATCCTCTACATTCCCAACAGATCACTCTCTGCATAATCTGTAGAGCAAACATTTGAGTGATTGTTATGTAAGAGATACTGAAGTTTATAAATATAATTAAATTTAAGTCTCAACAATTGTATAATGTAGATACTATTATTTATATTCCAAATAGTTAAATAAGCTTAAGGAATTTCAATAGTTAGTAAAAGGTCATGTATCTGGACACTGATAGTACCAAAGCTCTAACCTAGTTTTGACTAACTTTAAATCCCATGGTTTTGAAATGTTTTATGGTATGGAATCCTCACAAAAAATCCAGTTAATTCTACAGCTATACCAATTATTTATTCAATTATACAAGTTCTTGAACAATTATTAATAACTACCTATAATGTGCTAGTCATTGTTGTAGGTATAAGAATTGGATACTAAATAAGACTGAGAATTTTTCTTTGCTCAAGGAGTTTACAATCCAGAGCAGGGGAATGAATAGATGGATAGATAGAGGAATAAATTTAAATAGTGATGAGTGCTATAAAGAATTTAAAAGAGAAAAGAAAGTAATTGAATCCATTGTGATGTTAAGTGTGAGGGGTATGTAACAAGACAAGTTTAGACTGGTTGATATAGGAAGCCCCTCTGAGTCAGTGGTATTTTTTACCTGAGCTCTGAAATGTAAGAAGTCTGTAAAGTAAGTATCTGCAGTTATGAGAAGCCATAGTGTAAAGGGAAACAATATAAGTACTACATCTAGACTTTTCATATTTGAGAACTGTCTCTAGCATATACCAGCTATGACTATAGGTAAACTATTTAATGTCATTGTTTATCAATTTCCTCCTCTATAAAAAGGACATAATAAAAACACTTACTTCAGAGAATTTGAATTATTAAATGACTTAATGCATAAAAGGACTTTGATTAGTACCTAAATATATCAAATACTATCTTAGTATTAGGTACCACCACCACCATCATTGTCATGATCATCACTGTTTTCATTACAGGCAGAATGACTTTTTAAGATCTTAGAGATGGAACAAGCTTGGTGTTGCTACTATTATTATCATCCTAACATACAGAGTCTGAACCAGATACAAACATTTTCCATGAATAGTGAACACATTATAAGATAAACCAACAATGAAATATATCAATTCTCATCAGGGGAAGGTCATCCTATCACAGAAATGAGACTCTTACAGAAATGAGAATCTGGGCAGGCCTGAGAGAAGCAATTTCCTGGATCCATCCACGAAGCTTATGACCCAACCTTGGATAAAGAGAAAGATGATCAAATAAATAAATAGCCAGCCAGCATAGAGAATATGGTTAGTGAATATGAAGTCCATGATAAAGTAGTAATGAAAGTTACTATAAATGTAAGAATTAATTCAGACATGATAATTCAAGTTAAAAACTCAAAGGGAGTTTATGCAAGTTATTTTAAGAGTAGCTAGATGTGAGGATAGAAAGAATTAATGCCTATGAGTTCCCAAACAAACCAAGTGAGACATATTTATGCTTGTATCGCAGTGTAAAAATATTACAGACTCAATTACAATTAAATAAAGACAAAGTTTTACATGTGACAAGACCAAACAGAAGTCAGAGGAATATTCAGGGTCCTAAATGAGAAGAACATGCAACCAAGAATACTTTATCCAGCAAGGCTCTCATTCAAAATGGAAGGAGAGATAAAGAGCTTCCAAGACAGGCAGGAACTGAAAGAATATGTGACCTCCAAACCAGCTCTGCAAGAAATTTTAAGGGGGACTCTTAAAACTCCCCTTTAAGAAGAAGTTCAAGTAACTCTGAACGTGAATGGGCTTAATGACCCCATCAAAAGGCACAGAGTTTCAGACTGGATAAAAAAACAGGACCCATCTATTTGCTGTCTACAAGAGACTCATTTTAGACAGAAGGACACCTACAACCTGAAAATAAAAGGTTGGAGAACCATTTACCATTCAAATGGTTCTCAAAATATACCCTAAAAACTACAGAACACTTCTGAAAGAAATTGAGGAAGACACAAAGAGATGGAAAAATATTCCATGCTCATGGATTGGCAGAATTAATATTGTGAAAATGTCAATGTTACCCAGGGCAATTTACACGTATAATGCAATCCCTATCAAAATACCATGGACTTTCTTCAGAGACTTAGAACAAATTATTTTAAGATTTGTGTGGAATCAGAAAAGACCCCAAACAGCCAGGGGAATTTTAAAAAAAGAAAACCATATCTGGGGGCATCACAATGCCAGATTTCAGGTTGTACTACAAAGCTGTGTTCATCAAGACAGTGTGGTACTGGCACAAAAACAGACATATAGATCAATGGAACAGAACAGAGAACCCAGAAGTGGACCCTGAACTTTATGCTCAACTAATATACGATAAAGGAGGAAAGACGATCCACTAGAAGAAAGACAGTCTCTTCAATAAATGGTGCTGGGAAAATTGGACATCCACATGCAGAAGAATGAAACTGGACCACTCTCTTGCACCATACACAAAGATAAACTCAAAATAGATGAAAGATCTAAATGTGAGACAAGATTCCATCAAAATCCCAGAGAAGAACTCAGGCAACACCCTTTTTTAACTTGGCCACAGTAACCGGAGAAGGACAAACAGTGTATGTTCTCATTCATTTGGGGAATATGAATAACAGCGAAAGGGAATATAAGGGAAGGGAGAAGAAATGTGTGAGAGATATCAGAAAGGGAGACAGAACATAAAGACTTCTAACTCTGGGAAATGAACTAGGGGTGGTGGAGGGGGAGGAGGGTGGGGGGTGGGGGTGAATGGGTGGCGGGCACTGAGGGGGACACTTGACGGGATGATCACTGGGTGTTATTCTGTATGTTGGTAAATTGAACACCAATAAAAATTAATTTATAAAAAAAAAAAGAAAAGAAAGAGGAAAAGTGGAGGGTTGTTTTTATTTTAATGATCACCTGTAAAAAGGTGGGCTTGACTTACAAACATCCCAAAGTTGAGATTTTATCTTTTTATATAAGAATCTGAATTGGAGGCTTTGTACAGGCTCTTGGGAAAAACCTTTCTTCCAACCAACTGTGATAGAAATTTTTTATTTTATGAAATGCAGGTTTTATTTTAAAATAGTTATTTCTATGCCATATCCTTGTCTGGCCTAACATGATTTCCTGGTACGGGTGAGCTTCCTCTGGGGAGCTGTAGATGGGGAAAGGAAGGTTGTCCATGGAGGAAAGAATATAAAATCCAGGCTACGAAGAAGGTTCATGAAGATGGTTCCAAGGAGTTTGGGTATTACTCTATTGTGAGAGAAAATGGCATAATCAGGTCTGTGTTTCCTGCAGAAAATTTTCTCTTCGCTGTGGAAAATAATTTAATGAAGAAATATTAAAGGCAAGCAAAAGATGAAGAGATTATACAGGATCAATAATACTGAAAGATAAAAGTAGAAGAATAAGTTAAATGACATCATCAGAGGACAAATTAGAAAAATTCAGAATATGGAACATTCTAAAATACAACTGAACTAGTCTCTCCAAAAGACATTTTTATGGGAAAAAAAATAGATTAAAGTTATTTAAGAGTAATAATAATCACATGAAAGGCATAATGTTTGACTGGATCCAGACTTCCCCCAAATAAAATACATTTGTGAGACTATGGGGGAAATTTGACTATGAACTGTTAATTAGATAACTTTAGGAAATTTTTAAAAATTTTGTTATATAATAGTATGGCTATATAAGAGAATCACTTTATGTTGAGAATTGTTAGAAGTATTTAGGAATGAATTATCACCATTTTTGTAACCTACTCCGAAACGATTCAGTAAATGGGGCACAGGGGTGGCTCAGTCAGTTAAACGTTAGACTCTTGATTTCGGCTCAGATCATGATCTCAGGATTATGAGATCATCCCCCAGTTGGGGCTTAGCACTGGGTATAGAACCTGCTTATGATTCTCTCTCCTGGGTGGCTCAGTGGGTTAAACGCCTGCCTTAGGATCCAGTCATGATCTTGAGTCTTGGGATGGAGCCCCTGGGATGGAGCATCACATGAGGCTCCCTGCTCAGAGAGGAATCTCTGTCTACCTCACCTCCCAACCCAACTCCTGCACTCTCTCAAACAAATAAAAAAATCTTTAAAAAAAAAAATGTATCTCTTTCTCCCTTCGCCTTCTGCCTCTCCCCCACATGTACACATACTAAAAAAGGTTTGTATACACATATTATAGAATGTATTATATAACATAAAAATATCAAAATATTGAACATATGCTTGGATATAAGTGATAACATATCCTGTTTATTTTATTACTCATTATGTTTTAAGTATACCTGAATTATTTTCATAACAAATAGGCTACTTTAAATAAACTATTACATTAGTTTAAATTTTGGAAAACTTCAAAATGCAAGAGACCAGCTGAAGAAAAAGAACAGAAAAAGAATCAGAAGAGCATTTTGGAAAATTAAAAGATATACCAGAAAAAAGAAGAGTTTTATCAATTGGGCACTATTTCAATTTAGGTCTTCAAAATTATGCATACATTTTTTTCATTCTTTGGAAGCAAAGCACTGAATTTTCAATATAAAGCCCATACAAAACTGCCTAGTTAAATATTACCATTTAAGTAATTATATGGAATTTAAAATGCTTCATTAAAGATGTTTTCAGAAACTTTAGAGCAAACTGCCAAGGAGGGCAGCCCTCCCCCCACATTGTGTTTTCCCCCATTTCCTCTTTCCCTGGGTATTTATTCATTTAGACTTGATCTGTACCTGTTCTCTTTCTGTTTATGAGTTCCAGCTTCTGATTCTTGTGAAATTGAAGTGTTTTATCTTCCAAGCACATCTTCCCAGGTCTTGAATAGCTTACATCCTAATACTCTAATTCTCAAAGGCTTATCTGCTACATTGATATCAGAGGGTCCTTATGAAAGAAACATCAAGGACCATCAGAGTTGACAGTTAGACACAAATTATGGAATGAGGTATCTGTGAGACTTGAGAATTTGTTATAGTCTATTGCATCTGGGTTACTCCTTTCAAGTCATATCTAGGACAGTACTAACCATGAAGTCAATACCACTAACATGCATTTGCCACCAGGGTCTTTGACCTGTGTCACTTACTTTTAAAAAGTTGTATTGATGCAGACACTCACATCGCCTTAATAATAGCTTATAATTGTCCTCTTTTGTTCACAGAAATATCCAGTGAGCTGTGAAGCCTAAAGTACCATTTAATTTCTAAAATAAAACTTTGACCAGAATAACAACACTTCACATGGAATAGCAATACCGACCTTCTCTATGTATGTTTTTTTATCTTTTTGTTAGAATAAAGGCAGTTTAGAAATCAAATCGTATTCAGTGTCTTCTCTCAAACTATAAATGCCTAAATAATTTAAAGTTCTACAATGACACAAAACATAAATATGAAACATGTTGTTAAAATCCAAAGCAAAAAAAAAAAAATAGGGTTAAAATCCTATCTGCCTGCAAACTGTTTCAGGAGATGGACCCCACAAAATAGCAGAATTTTGTGACACTCTGTAAGAGAGAGACAGGTCTAACATAAGGCCATGGAAAACACCATTTAGGTAATTTTTAGGTCCCAGACAATCTCTCAGTGATTATTTAAATGTCAGAAGATATAAATATCTTAAGTTCATTTCTTGAATGAAGAAAAAATAAAAATAAAACCAGATACCCCAAGTTTTTAGTTAATGCACCACTATAAATTCTCAAAGAGGAAGATAGTATTCAGGACACTTGTAGAAATAATCTATTATACAAAATTAAAATATTTTGATAGCATATTTAAAACACTTCGTGTAAAACACAACTACAATAAACATATTCAATTACTTTTATATCGCAGCAGAAATTAGTAATTAGCCATCTTTAAAAAAAATGTTGCATTGTGCAGCTTCTGGCAAAATGGAATTAACATCAAATTTGAGCCATTTCATCTGCATAAAAAGCATTTTTGACTTTAAGAATACATTATAAAAAGTTTGCTGAATAAAATCTATTGGTAGCTAGGAAGATAAAGGTAATGACTGTCTTTTGTAATGATACTCTTTTCTTTAGAAAATCAATCTTTGGTGAGTCAGGTAAACGGCAAAAAAGACAGATCCTGACAGCACAATGAACATGCCCTATTTACAATGCAGCTAACTGCTCAAAAGAAAGAGAGAGCACGGTAGGACCGCAATGCTTTCTCTTGTGTGTCCTTAGAAGGCAGTATCCCAAGAAACTACACATCAGCCAAGGAATCATCAGGGTCTACCCACTGATGTGTGCTCATCACTGTTTATGAATTCGGAAGATAAATTTTAGCACAAAATATTCTACAAAACACCAATTATTCTCACCTGCTTTTTCTTTTTTCTTCTTGTTTTAACTCCAGGATCATAGTGTGTTTAAATAGTCTCTGCTGACCTCATAGGCTGTTTATGCTCAAACAATCTCCTAATAGTCTTTATTCTATCAAATGCTTTATTATAGCAACCTGCCATTTATTACTTTTAAAATCATTCTTTCACAAATTTTTCTAATCATAAAGAAGAATGAAACTTTCTTTTTGCTAGTTTAATTCAGATTGGTAGTATACTTTTAATAATAACCTCTATTTTCCTAGAATATAAATTTTATAATTAAATCAGCCATGTTACATCTTGCTGATAGCTAAGAGGTTCTTATTTTAAATGATTCTTTATTGATTCTGATGCTGGGGTTTCATTTCCTATATCCTTATATTTAAACAATTTTTTTTTTATTTAAACACTTTTTTAAAAAGGAGCCTGAATTAAATTGTAAATGCTCGGTGTCTTTATACATTTTGTAATTGACATGGATATTCTAGTGTGTTTCACAACAGATCAGTAGCAATGTCAGGGCTAAATTCAGAATTACTAATTCCATGTGCTGGTTTGAAGGGAAAAAAAGAAAGAAAGAAAAGGGAGAGGAAATTAGTAGCTGTCAAGTAACTTCTATATGCTCAAATCTATCACATATGTTACAACCTTTCCTTTTCACAGCATCTCGGATTTTGCTTATCCTGCTTTCCAGTTTTATAATGAAAATTCTTCCAAGTCAAATAACTGGCAAATGGTAATTCCTGATTTGATCCAAAAATTATCCTATTCCAAAGTGCTGATCCTTTTACTCCAAGGCAGCAGCATCTTTTCTACCTCCTCTTCTTCATCTTTCTCCTTCTCCTCTGTCCTCTTCCCTTTCCTTCCCCATCCCCGTCATCTCCTTTTTTCTTATCCCTTCAAAAATGAAATCTTCCCGGTATCCTTCTTCTATCTCCAGCATTCTCCACAACAAGAAAGATTCGGAGGTAAAGCAGAAAAACAGATGGAAAAAAAAAAAACTGCAACCATGAGAAGAACCTTAAAAACAGTTTCAAATGATTTGTAAGCAGAGGGGGGAAAGAAGGTTGAATAAAATAAATCTACAAAAGTGACCCAAACATTGTTTCACTTGATCATTTACAAAAAAAAATGATTTATTTACATCAGTGAAAAGACCCTTAAAATCAAAAGGACTGAGGTTATTAGTGTGTGTGTGTGTTATCTTTCCTAAGGTAACAAAACCCTGGAAACCAGATTTTCATTCTGTTCCCTATACAAATGTTTGAAGTTTGATAGTACACAACACTCAGAATCTCCAAATATACCATGCTCTCATTTATATGCTCTAATGTCTCTCCTTACATAGTTCTTTTAAAATGAAATTCTGTAACTTCCTTTTCTTCTAGTTACACTGTTCATCTCTCAGGTTTCAGTGTAAATGTCTGCTTAGTAGATTTTTCTCCTATCATCTAGCAGCAAGTAATCATTTGCTCTTTTATGCTTTTATGAATTTTTGCTGAATATCTTCCATAATGCTTCTCCAAACCTCCTCTCCTTCCTTCTCCATTCTGCCTGTATGCATGAGCTACATGGTTAGATACTCCTACCTCTGGATTCTAGTTGTATTAGCCAACATGGAATAATGACAGAACAGAGGGAAAGAGGAAGATAGGTCAGAGTATTTATTCCCCCCAATTCCTTTGCTGTGTCACTTTTAGTAAGCAAAAATTTCTTCTTAAATTAAATCAAAAACTCCTCTGAGTCCCAATGATCATTTCCTCCCTCTGCTTCTTCAACTCAAAGGTAGTAACAATGTCACCTTGCCTTGCACACAACTTTGGAAATCATCCTTCGTAACATTCATTTAAATGATTAGATTTTCATTCCCTTCTGCTTTCTTGCTGGGACATGACAATATTTTATTTGTATCTATAGTGTACATGTATAATGTTTTATATAGTTATGTAGACATTTATTTTTCCCCACAAAAGTAAGGTCTCTGAAAAAAATCTTTTATGTATTTATGTCTCTGGCACATATAAGTGTCTTCCATGTATTAAGCACCCAGGGAATGTTTTTTGAATTGAGGAAATTTACTCTGAAATGTTTGTTCTTTCATAAAAGGTAAAGAACAAAAGTTCAAGCTCTTGCTTTGGAGGCTAACATTTATCAACTTATGGGCTTTACATATGCAATTTATTTTCTTTCTTGAATCACCTTCAGACATTGATGGAATTATGTCAGCTATTGGTGAATGCAGAAAACATTTAATGAAAGGTCATGGCCATGATTAGAGAATCACTGCTCTAAAGGGCACTGAATGAAATTTCATGTTATGTTCTATGGAAGATTAATTTAAATGATTTTCTCTATTGTCAAAAGATTTTTTTTCCCGTTGATATCCTATGAGCTTGACTGAACTGTGTGCTATTATGAAAGAAACAACCAGAACAGTTCTGTGATGGAGAAAATAATGCTAGGGATGGCAAAGCCAACTTCAATTTACAACATTCCTATAACAATTCAATATGTGGCATCTATAAAAAAACAGATCACAATAAGTGAATATATAGATTACTTAGTATCATAAAACTATAATGCCTTATTTTTTGGTTCTTATCCTAAAACAAGGTCTTTGGATTTTTACTTATACATACACACACACACACACACACACACACACACACACACACCAACTCCAAATAGTCCTAATGTTTATTAGGCAGACTACTCCATCAATCTTTAATTAATTTATAACCTATTTGGGAAAAAAATACTTATAACATTTACACGACAATACAAAGGGGAAATAAACCTTTGCTATATCAAAAAAGAAATCACAAAATAGTCATGTTATTGGCCAAGGAAATAGTACAGGTATTAATCATTATGGAACTTAATAGTTTAATTGTTAGAACAAGTCATGCAAAAGAGGGAATATAAAATAGACATTAAAAGTAGAGAAAGTTGAAGGAATATCTCCCAGAGTAAGAAATACAAAAACATGGAAATGAAGATTAGGCTTATTTAGAGAATAGCAATTATTTTAAATATAATTGAATACAATAATAAACATTTGGCCAATAATACACCTTACATATGCAATAAAATAGATTTCATTTTAAAGGGAAACAATAATATTTGAGTTGAGCATTGAAAGTTGTATTTCAGGAAAATAATTGCAGAGACCCAGATGTTCATCTATCGACTAAGTAGATAATTTGGACAAGTTACTTTATCTCTCTTTGCCTTAATCCCTTTAACTATAAAGTGCCAAATAAATATTATCTACCATATAAGGCCACTGTATAGAACAATTTGAATAATCTTTATAAAACACTCAGAAAAGTGTCTGGCACATTTTAAGCACTTGGTAAGTATTCACAGTTTTTATTATTACTGCTGTTTTTGTCAGTAGTGACATTAGAGGTATTTTTAAAATACAGAGTCAAGTAGAGTATTCAGAAGAGTTCTTCAGTAGTCTAATAATGAAGTAACAAAATTAACTGTAAAGTTTTACTGGTGACCAAAGATAATAAAGATAAGTATTCTTTGCATCTACCAAGTTAATGGTAATTTGTTATGACAATAGGAAACTACTTATAGATGGTACCTGGAAGTGAGGTGCTGCTGTAGCAACGTGACTATCTTTGCAATTGAGCAATGGGGAAAGGCTGGATGAATTTTGAGGAGAAAATTTTTAAAAGCCTAGACTCCAGGGTACCTAGGTGGCTCCGTTGGTTGGGTGGCAAACTCTTGGTTTCCACTCAGGTCATGACCCCTGTCCTGGGACTGAGTCCCACACAGGCCTCTGCTCAAGCAGGGTATCTGCCTGGGATTCTCTTTCTCTCTCTCCCTCTCCCCCTACCACTTGTGCATGCACACACACGCATGTGCTCTCTCTCCCTAAAATAAATAAATCTTTAAAAATAAATGAAATAATTAAATTAAAAGCCTAGATTGCTTTGAACAAACTCTTAGTAGAAATGTGGCTGTTAAAAACTGTTGATGAGGGCACTGAGGGGGGGGGAAAAGCATATCTTAGAGAATATTTAAATCATAAACAGACCTCTACTTGGTTCAGATGCTTTAGAGGATGAGATTTGAGACTTTTTCGCTGGTAAGTCTTAGATAAGATGTTTAACTTTGAGTTGACACTCTAATAAAGTTGAGACTTCTGGTGACATTGGAATAGAATACATTTTGCTGGTAGTAAAAATGTGAATCCTTGGGGTCAGACAGTGGACAATGATAGGCAGAAATAAAGGCCCTCAATCATATCCATGAACTATGAATATGTTAACTTACATGGCAAAAAGAATTTTGTAATTGTCATAGCTGTATAAGCATCTTGAGATAGGACTCTTCTGGATAATTTAGGTGGGCCCATAGGGTTCCTTATAAAAGTAAAAGAAGGACTCAGGAGTGTCAGGGTCAAGAGAAAGGTTCAAATAGCCTAGCTGCTCACTTTAAGAGAGAGGAATGAGCCATGAGCCAAAGAATCTGACAGCCTCTAAAAGCTGTAAAACAAAACTAATTCTCTAAAGCTTCCAGAAGGAATGTAGTCCTACTGATTCTTTATCTTAATCTGGGAAGACCCATTTCAGACTTTTATAAGTGGAAGATATAAATTTGTGGGGTTTTTTAAGATTTTATTTATTTATTCAGGAGAGACACAGAGAGAGGCAGAGACATAGGCAGAGGAAGAAGCAGGCTCCATGCAGGAAGCCCTATGTGGAACTCGATCCCGGGACTCCAGAATCACTCCCTGAGCCAAAGGCAGATGTTGAACCACTGAGCCATCCAGGCGTCCCAATTGGTGTTGTTTTAAACTTCAGTACATGGTTGGACAAGAAAGAAGACAATATTATGAAGACTCAGCAAAACTTGGTGACTGATTTGATACTAAAAGTAGAAACAGGGCTGCCTGGGTGGCTCAGCAATTTAGCTCCTGCCTTTGGCCCAGGGCATGATCCTGGAGTCCCTGGATCGAGTCCCAAATAGGGCTCCCTGCATGGAGCTTACTTCTCTCTCTGCCTATGTCTCTGTATCTCTCTGTCTGTGTCTCTCATGAATAAATAAATAAAATATTTTTTTAAAAAAGAAAGTAGAAACAAATGAAGTTAATAACAAAAGAGTGAATGTGTCCTTTCACAGACATTTGGTAATTAAAATATATTATTTTTTAAAAAGGCCATCCATCTTATTACATATTGAAGTTCCATTCTGTTTTGTCTCGGTTATAACAATCTTGATTAATTTTGGTATTATCCTGCTTATGCTGATATCTCATCTTTCTAAAATATCACTAAACCTGTGGTTCTTTTCATTATGATGTAAGGATTCAATTCTCTGTTGAAAATGAGGCCCATAACAGCAGGCATATTGCCCTCTAACTCTACAAGACAAAACTGAATAAAATAACCCTTGAAGTGAAGGGAAATTAGAATGTTCATTCACTTTCCAAATCCACTGTACTTTTCATCACAGAAGAACAGAGCTTTAGAAAGGACAGAAAGAAAGCCTCCCCATGTCTGACCCCAAAGTTCTATAGTACATATTCTAATCAGCCTTATAAGAAGAGCTTGTGTCTCCATTTCAGGAATCTCTTTCCTACATTTTCCAAAAGAAGTGATTCAATAGACATTCTGTAAGTTAGTGGAGCACACTGCCTCAATCAGGACTCCTCTACTTCACCACTGATGAAAGTTATGCAACAATTAAGAGAGAAAAAAAGATAAATTGGAAAGTGGGAACCTATACATAATACTTTGGTGTGTATGCCGTCTCCATTATGTACAAGTCCTTTCCACCACCTAGCTATTCCATCAAACACACCATCCAATATGGTTCTTTATGAATGTAGTTAGTCAATAGTTAGCCCATGTATATTCTAAATAATTATTTCCTACTTTGGAGCCATAATATAATTTTGACCTATACCTAAGTTCATCTTCCTACCAGTAAGGCAATAGAACAAAATCTTTGACATTTTAGTTATACACACACAGACATGAACATATATATGCAATATCAAATGAATGTTTAAATGTACACTAGGCAAGGCACTCTGTTAATCCTTAAGAAATTTACAGTCCTGTTGTTCTTTGTTGTTTCTGGGCAATAATGGCTAACATAATAACCTTCTTTATTTCCTCATCCAATATAAAGAATGTCTTCTGTGACTGATTAAATTGCAAAGCAAAGACATCTTAACCAATAGTGAATGTAGTTAGAAAAGTCTAATAGGCTTAATTGTAAGTATTAATAGTTTAGATTATGGGGTGAACCTAGGAGGGCAGTATGGAGTTTGGGGATAAAACTCATGGTTATGAACTTCAGACTGGATTAGATGTGAATCTCAGCTTTGTCTGGTACTACTAGTAATTTGGACGAGTTACTGACACTCTTTGGGTCTCAATTTTTTTATGTGTAAAAGTTAAATAATAATACCTATCTGGCAGGATATTGTGTATATAACATGATAGCACATAATAAGTATTCAGCAAGTGATGTTTCTTGCTTAGGTAACATTCTTCCCCACCCTAAGTCATCTGAGCAATGATTCAAGAACTTTTGACCTTTGATTTAACATTCCACAGACATAATAGATATGAAATGAAAAAGTGCTAAATTCTATTTTGATGATTCTTATCTGATGCCATTAGCCCAAAATCTATACCCACTCATGAAAATTTTCACATTAGTAAGGAAATTTTTGTTTTTTTGTTACAGAAAACATTTTCCTTTTATGATAAAATATTTATTCTCCTAAGACATTTTCTGGTCAGGATCTTGAATTGTAAATTAAATCACAGTAAAAATATTGTCAACGTTTGTCAAAGTCTAGATAAAACTAAAAATCTGTAGTGACTGGCATTTCTCTGTGTCTTAATGTTTTGTAGACATTACCAATATAAAGTTTTACAATTTTTAAAACAAGTCCCTTATTTAAAGTAAAAGTTTATAATAGCAGGAGTTTTCAAGGCAAAATAATTTTTTGCCTCATTTTCTTTTGTAACAAATGGCTACTGCATGTGGTTATAGTTTCCTTTTCATGTATTTATTGTTACAGCCACAAATGTAAAATTTAGAGAAACTTATGGATACTCTATTTTAAATTTTTATTTCTATCCACCACTGTTTATCAATGGTTCAAAATAGAAAGCTAGCTATCTTAATTCTTGTCTTTAACAGAAATTATTTCAACATCAAGCAATCTTTTATTCTGGAAAGTGTTTCCTACAATTAATTTTACTGACTGCTTCTAAGGTCCCACAGTGTACAATATTTGAATATTGTGGGACCCAGTAGGGTTCCCAATAGGGTTTTAATTAGGGCCTGAACAATGCTGAATATCCTTATTTTTCTTTCATTCTTAATGAAGCAAACTCACTTCAAGAGCATATGCAGCTTATAAACTTCCTTGGTGGGATCCCTGGGTGGCGCAGCGGTTTGGCGCCTGCCTTTGGCCCAGGGCGCGATCCTGGAGACCCAGGATCGAATCCCACGTCGGGCTTCCGGTGCATGGAGCCTGCTTCTCCCTCTGCCTGTGTCCCTGCCTCTCTCTCTCTCTCTCTCTCTCTGTGACTATCATAAATAAATAAAAATTTAAAAAATAAAAAAATAAACTTCCTTGGTTCCTCAAATATTTTCTGCTGCACCTTTACATAACTAATGCTTTCCCATCTCATATTTGTGATATTTCATTTTTGATTCCTTTACATTCCAGGAAAAGCAGATAAATATTTTGAGAAAAAAATTATCTGGTGCATGTATATGTGAGTGTTCATTTTTCAGTAAAAGAATAAAATAATCAAAATGTGTTATTTAAATTTATGTGTCTGCTTTATTGAAGAGCCATATGCCCTAAAACTGATTGTCTATAAATGTTTCACAAGCAAATGGGGAAAGACAGGAAAAACTTGGATTAAAGAATCCTTTTTGGGTGGTGCCTGGATGGCTCAGTTGTTTGAGCATCTGCCTTCAGCACAGGTAGTGATCCCAAGGTCCTGGGATCAAGCCCCATGTCAGGGTCCCTGCTCAGGGGGAAATCGGCTTCTCCCTCTGTGTTTCCCCCTCCCTCAGCTTGTTCTCTCTCTCCCTCTCTCTCTCTCTCTAATAAATAAATAAAATCTTTTTAAAAGAATTTTTTTGGAATATGTTACTAATCTTAATCACATGTGCTTCATTAAACTAAACAAATTTTCAATCTTGGTGTCTGTCCTACCCTTTCCTGTCTTTGTGCTTTAGTTTATTTACTCCACCCCAACTGCCTGAAATGCCCAACACTTTCTCTTTGTACTGCATTCATACCTCTAGGGTTATGCTATGTATTTGTTAGTATATGCTGTGCTATCAGTTTGAAGATACAAATTTAGCCTTAGAAACATAAGCTAATTTGAGAAGAGTGAGTAAAATGACTAAGGACTCATTAAAACATAAAACATAAAAAAGACACAGCTAAGAGCTAAATGAATGGAAAAAGTGCAAAAGAAATATAGACATGTTTTAAAATCATGTGGGCCTGAATGGAAAAGTTGGAAGTGGCATTTGAAAACAGAAATCAATCCTATAATGTCCCAGGTAAGAAAATGATCTTAGAATATATAAATATTAGACCTTAAGGAAACACTGAATCCTGGAGAGGAAAAAAATTGAGAGTGAATCCAAAAGCAAAAGTTTAACGTAAACACTTTGATGGCAATTTTGTTGTTGGATACGGTAAAGGCAAAGAGGGTTATTTTTAGATATGATAAAGGCTAACAGATGGTTTATGCTGCTAAGGATTATTGAATTTTAATGTTATGTAACCCTAAGCATATTTATTCAACATTGATGGGAAGTGTTCCATAATGAAAAAACCCATAATATCTAATCTGAAGCCAAACAAGATTTAGAAATAAATCAGACAGATACTAGAGAATAAGATAAATACAGAAGTGCATATCCAAATACATCCAGTATAGATTAGATGAAATATTATAGGGTTCACTATTGCTTTCTGAGTGAAATCTGGACATGTTGACTTGAGAACAGCAAAATATCTCTTAATAAGTATCTCATGACATTGCAGACCCCTTAGTGTCTAGAGCTGCTCAGTTATTCAAAACTTGTGAGATGGCAGAAAGATAACCTGACTTATCAACCTCAGTTTCCTTTCAATTACATTTGCAGAAGTCATTTATAATTGAAACTCTGTAATCCAGTATAATAGAACAATACCCTGTGTATGAAACCCAAAGCTCAATAACTATAGTGAGTGAAGAAGAAATCACACTTCCTAAGGACATTGATTTCACTCAGATAACATTAATCAAGGAAATAAAAATCTCATTACCTCTGCAATTGTTTAACCTAGATGAAATTCAGTTTTAGACAGAATTTTAGATAAAGTTGTTAGTTTTAGATAGGGCTAATGGTCTCTAAGGAAGGGTTAATAGTGCCTGGCTACAAAGGCTTTGAGGGGGATGAGCTGAATGGGTGATAGGTATTAAGGAGGGCACCTGTGATGAGTACTGGGTATTATACGTAAATGAAGAATCATTAAATTCTACTCCTGAAGCCAATATTACACTATATGTTAACTAACTAAAATTTAAATAAAAACTTTTTTAAAAGGCGGGAAGCCTGGGTGCCTCAGGGGTTGAGTGTCTGCCTTCAGCTCAGGGTGTAAACCTGGATTTCCAGGATCGAGTCCCACATTGGGCTCCCTGCATGGAGCCTGCCTATGTCTCTGCCTCTCTCTCTCTCTCTCTCTCTCTCTCTCTCTCTCTCTCAATCTCTCTCTTTGTGCCTCTCATGAATAAATAAAGTCTTTTAAAAAACTTTTTTAAAAGGCTTTGAAAAACTTATATAGGATGAGATTCATATTTCTGATTTAGAGAAAGGCTCAGAGAAGATGTTCAATAAATGTCACTTTCTTAACACACTGCCTGCCTTTCATATGGGTACAATCTCTACTAAGAGTCCTAAATGTAGTACAATAACCTTATATCCTTTTAAAGTAAGCTCTTATTATATTGAACCATTCATTTGACTTCTGTACATTGTAGCTACTGGGTATGGGGTTTCTGACTATAACTCTCTCTGGATTTGCTTTTTACCCCAGGTTGTTATAAATGGCATGCCAAATTGTTTTTACATGCTAGATCCATAATTCAAAGCAGGAAAAGACATTTAGTTCTTAGAAATTTGATATGCTCTTCCAGGTTTGAAGACAACCATAATTAATGCCTTTATACATTTAAGTGTTTCTATTTGAGGTGAACAAAATACATTCATTGAAGCGGGAGAGAGTGTATTTTTCCTTTACATCATTTCACATAGGTAGATACTTAATGATTGGAAGCATAAACTGGAAAACATAAACTGTAGAATTTTTCTCAACAAGATTAGCCATGACATCCTTGCTGCAAAATCTAGTGCATCCTTTTTAGTTGTGTTTAGGTTGTTTTGCTTTTTTTTTTTTTTTTAACTTTTCTGCAGCATTTGATGGTGCAGACTTGTGAAAATTTAAACTAGTGGTTCTCAGTATGTGGTCTGTGTACCCCTAAGGTCCCAAGACCCATTGTGAGCGTCTGCAAAATCAAAACTATTTTCACAATAACATCAAGATGTTGTTGGCTCTTTTTGCTTTGTTGACATTTGCATTGTTGTGTAAAATCAATGATGTTAAAAGTTGCTGGAACTTTATCACCAATCAAGGCAGAGGCCCAAACTATACCACAGCTCTTCATTACAACATACTCATAGTTAATAAAAAATAAAGTCATTTCAATAAATAATATCATTGATGAAGTAGTAAAAAATATTAATGTTATTAAATCTCAACCCTTAAATACATGTGTTTTTAATATTCATGACAAAATAGAAAGTGAATACAAATTCATCAGGATACTGGAGGAAAGAACTTATGCAATTGAATTGTAAGCTTCTGAATAATCTGCTTTATTCATGTATGAATAAAATTCACAATTTTTATTTGAAAGAATAATTGACAGGTAAACCATGGTTATTCAGATCTGAGTATTTGGCAGAAATTTTGTTGAAACAAATGTAGTGAATCAATCTCTTCAATGAAAACAACTGACAGTACATTTTGCCAATGATAAAATTTTAGCTTCTTTTTTTAAGATTTTATGTATTTATTCATGAGAGACACAGAGAGAGAGGCAGAGACATAGGCAGAGGGAGAAAAAGGCTCCCTGTCAGGAACCCAATGCAGGACTCGATCCCAGGACTCTGGGACCACGACCTGAGCCAAGGGCAGACACTCAACTACTGAGCCACCCAGGCGTCCCTATAATTTTAGCTTCTGAGAGAAATTTAGAATATTGGAAAACTTGGACCTGCCACACTGAGCTTGACAGTTTCCCAATACTTAAATACTTTTCTGATGAAAACTGTAGTGATATTGATAACTGTACTTTTTTAATATTATATAATGAAATCTGTCAACATTTGGAAGATCTACATAGCTCAGTGAGCTAATTATTTTCCAAGTGACCAACAAGAGATGATACCAAATCATGCATGAGTTAAATATTCATTTAAAGTTCAAGATAAGTCAAGGAATTTTAATGTAATATAGAACAAAAAAAGTTCATTAATATGATTTTAGTTTCTCTGTTGTAACTAATCTTCAAGAAACTACCACTAGTCAACTGCTGGTGTGATATCAAAGAACAAAATTGACAGTTATCTTAAAAGTCTATGAAAATATTCCACTCTTTTCAAACTAAGTTTCCATGTGCAGCCAGATTTTCCTTATATACCTTAACCCAAACAACATATTGCAATGCAATAGAATAAATGCCAAACTAGATATGAGAATCCTGCTGCCTTCTATTAAGCTGCACATGGTTCACTCAACTCACAAGAATTTATTTAAAATGATTTGTTAAAATTGATTCAATCTATTATAGTTAGATGAATTAGCAAGTATTTTAAACTTTCTAAATATTATTTCTGTTATAGTAAATACTAATAACTATAACCTGCAAATTCTTTGTATTCCCAAAAATTTTTAATGTGAACAAATTCTGAGACCAAAAAGTGTGAGCACTATTAAGTTGAATCATAATGCATGTGCTCTAAGAAAGGAATATTTTAGTACTTCTGTAGTTATATGACATTGTTCTCATGGATATCTTTCTACTTCTCTAGTAGATCCTTACCAGTCTCCCATTCAGATTTTTCTCTTTATTTCCTCTTCCTTTCAATGCTAGGGGCTCCAAGTTCCTTTAATTGGTTCAATTTTGTCCCACTCTATATTCCTCTGAATCATCTTCATAATCTTTGAATGGGTTAATCACTCCCAAATCTGTATTACCAGACCAGGATCCAATATTCTCAGGTTATTATTTTATATGTAGGTCTCTACTAGATATTTAGATTTGCATGTCACACAAATAGGCTAAACCCCACAGATCTAGCAATGAGACCATCAAATATCTTCAGTCTAGATGTCCAAAGCTAATGGTCTTCCTTTCCATGAATGCTATCACTATCCATTCAATCATTTAAGAAATTGATGAAATCAGGGGAGAGACGATCCTAGACTCTAGCCTCTACCATAATCCCCACATTCAGTCACTATATCCTACTGATGTTACCACCAGAATATCTCTTTAATTAGTATTTTCTCTGCTTCATGGTCATACTCTTGGTTAAGATCTCCACCATTTCTTATCTGAATTATTGTAATAATCTCTTAGCAGAATAGCTGTCTCCAGTAATAGTCTCTTAAAATCCATTCTCTAAAATGTAACCGAAGTGATGTCTCAGTTACTTCCCTGATTAAAATGTTTCCCCATAGGCTTCAGTATAAAATTAAGTCTTTGAATACCAGACCTTCATGATCCGGGCCATATCAAACTCAATGCCTTCATCTCTCACCACTGCTCAAAGTAAAGGACTAGAATTTCAATGACTTGTTCTCAGACAATTGATTCCACATCTCATCTCTAGGCAACATCAAAGAATACGCAAGTTGAAAAGATCTTTAGAGATAAAGTAGCCATATAATTTATCATCTAAACCAGGACACTTTTGAGAGTGAAAGCCTGCTATTGATAATTACATTGGGATAACAGGTGTAAACCTGGATCGTCTTAAGCAAAAGAGCCTATATGATCACCCTACCTAGAGATCAACTAGACTATGACAGAACTTGCATCATTAAAGTGAAAGTGGTCATGCTGGTTATAACAATGACTAGACTAGAATCAGTCTTTCCCATCTCCTAGTCCACTGCCTTTTCTTCCACATTATGCTACTTTATTAATAATCCTTTTAAGATAAAAGTCAAAGAGCCTAATAGTTTTAATAGTACAATGTGTGCCATTTTTATATAATCATGGTAAATATATGATAGCTTCATTTGCAGTCAAAAGTATCACAATTAATGGGAGTTCAATAATACATAAAAGTGATTAAAAACATCAACATATCTATGCAAAAGTGGATTCCATTTCAATACAGTGGTAAGCATAAAAGATGGCTAAGATCTCAAAATCCCAAATCCTTGACTAAGGAATTTCATAACCACTGCTACTCTGGCTGGGTTCCCAAAGTATGTATTGGTGCATGAGTGGGGATGTACATGAATGAGAGACTGAGAGACAGAAATAAAAAGAGAGAGACAGACAGATAGAGAGAGAGAGAAAGAGAGAGAAAGAAAGAGAGAAAGATCCCCAGTAAGATTCCCTGGGTGGTTGAACTAAGCTGAATATGTAAGGTCAGAGATTTATCTACCCCAGCCATTCACTAATTATCTACTCAAAAGGCTGGTATACATAACTTCTCTTTGACTCCTACCTAAACCTATCCAGCTTATGCATGAATTCTAAAGTTTTATAAAAAGATCAAAAACATTTATTCTTCATCTCATTAAGGAAGGGAATGTCTTCTGTTCTATCCTTTCCAACCACAGCAAAGTACTTCAGTCATAGCACACATAAAAATGCATGAACCAAGGAGAAATATCTTTACAACAAAAGAAGACACTTGCTAGACATGGGGTTAAAATTTCAAATGCTTATATTGATAGCATCAAAGCAAAATTCCCAAAATTCTGGCAAAGTGAATTTTTTTGCCATTAAAAAATTAGCAATAATCTTAATACCTTTTGTTATACTTCCATTGTGATCTACATTCCAGGGAGCACCATTCAATGGTGAATCTTCTTAGGGTTGTTGTTGTCAGCAGCAGTATTTAAATAATTTTTTCCAGCAAAAGCTATAGACTCCTAACCATCTATGCAATGAGGGATCAAGCCCAGCTGAAATTTTTCTTCTTTCTAACAAAAATCAAGGTGGATAAAGCTATTCCAACTCCCTTTAGCATAGCAGAACACTGAGGAGCTAAAAAAGAGATCAACTAGAAGGTTGCAATGTCACATAAATATTTCTATTTCTAGATAGCTAATAACTGAGAGATGATCATAACTGGAAAATACTTCCCACAACTGGATGGCATAGCATTTTACTTCCTTGTATATATTTTCAAGACAATTCTATTGTGAATAATACATTATCCTCTCTCATACTATGAGTTTGAGGATTCTTACTTAACCATTTTGCTCTTATCAAGAAGTCCCCTTCAGATAGTTTCAGAATTAGATATTTGGCTCAATTTAGCCTTTAATGCCTGCTGTCAAGATTCTTCTATTCTTCACAAAAGTGGTATTTTGACAATATCTTTTTCTGTGACATGCTGAGTATTTTGCATTTATCTAAGCCCTATTTGACTGTGCTATTAAAATGCATAACACATCCTTTCACTTCTCCACCCATCTTCAGGTCTCTCTCAACACCCTACTTTCACCCAGGACCTCGTTTCTAGGCTCTGTTTCATGCTGGACCCAACAGCTTCAGAGATGCCCATCTTAAGCGGTGTCTTCTATTCAGTTTGTCAGTGCCATTCTTCAGGACTTTAAATCTATTGCTGCAGATGGATTTTGCTTTCTAAAGCATCTACAACAACTATTTTCATATAAACAACAAACCAGTGTTAATAAAAAAAAAAAACCTACTCTTTCACTTCCTTTCCAGAAAGAACAAAGGCATTATGAGGTGATTTGCTTTTATCACTTGGCCTCTATAACTCTAAAATTAGAAACTGGAGGTCCAGTCAAAAAGAGAATAAGATGGAGTAGGACCTTAGAGCCAACATTGTCCTGTGATCTGCATCTTCAAGTACCCCTAGGCAGTTTGTTTACTCCTTTAAATGTCTATTTTGCAATTCTTCTATGTGCCAGGCACTGTTTGGGGCACTGGGGCTAGAGAAATCATGAAATTTCCCCTTCCTCAGGGATGTATAATCTATGAAAGTAAATCATATCTCTGTGTATATATATATATATATATATATATATATATATATATATATATATTTCTGCTTAAGGTATCCCTTTGGATATATTACACACATCCTAACATATTTAAAACTAGGAGAGATTATAAATATCATCTAGTCCAACTCCTTCATTTTATGGATGAAGAAACTGAGATTTGGGGGGATATTTGGGTTTACCACCTGCTAAGATCCAAACTGGATTTCAAGTGCCCCAACTGCTAGTCTAAAGTATTTCTATCACCCCTCTCCTCTCAGATCAGGAATTTCTTAGGGACTTAAAAAGAAATCCACCCTTCTTTCTATCACTTTTTTTAGGATTTCTCTAACCACAGAAAATATGACTTGGTGCTCAAATGGAGTGCTGAAATAAAAAATAAAGTCAGAAATAATTTTGCTAAGGATCCAGGCATTGAAAAATGGCATCCAGCCAATAATCATAGTCCTATTGAATTGTCATCCGTCACCTCTCATTATTTGTTGACTAGACACAGGAGTTGGCAGCACATTGCACATAGGTTCTAATTTCATACAGCTAATGGCTTGCAACTAAGCTACATGGATTGTAATACAGAGGCAAAAATACATGAGATGAAATAAGAAAAAAGAAATATCCCAAAACAGATTTTCATAGAAGACTGCTTTTAAAAAGCTATATGGAGCCACCTAGTGGCAGAATTTAGTGTTAATATACAATTATATTTTTGGTAATAAAAAATTCAGACTGTTAAAATATAAATGATGAGGTCAGAAACAGAGCCTAGTTTTGTGTGTATGTAAGACTTCAATTGTGAAGAAAATATGGTTAATCTGTCAAGGTTTTCATTTTTAAATTATTTTTATTTTGCATTTATTGTCAACAGAAAAATGTGCTTTCTGAAAAAGCACAAATTTTTCCAATTTAATAGCTCTTCAACAAAGTTAAAGATAATTGGATTCCACTTTTAAATTCTTATATTTTGCCTGAACTAGGCTCAAAAAGTCAATTTCTTTAAATTGGAAAATATCTGTTAATGTTTCCAAACAGAATAGAACAGGCTTTTTTCCCCCTATGAACTGGAAAGTCTTTTATCAATGAGACACATTTTAACAACAAAGCTACAATTCTAAGGAAGCTAAGGATGCAGAAAATTGGCACTCCAATTAAAACCCTTTGCATCTCCAGAGAGAATAAAAATAACCATTGTATGAACTTACTTTAAATGGATTTATACAGACTAACATCTAATTAGAACATTTCAGAAATGCTGTGATTGTCAGGACAAATCCTGAATCAGGATCACTTCAGCTTTTGTTAAACATTTGAATTGCTTTCTTTCATCTGAGCATTGATTTACTATAAATCGACTCCAGAATCTTTCAGAAATATAGATGGTTGGTAATAGTAACAGATAGATACTAAAGATTGATATTTTATATGAATAGCATCTTATGCTATGTATAACTAGATCTTCAATGTGTCATTGAAAAATATATTGAAAATTTTCTTAAAATTGTTAATGAAATTACAGAGGGGTATGTGAAATATGATTCAAGATAGTTCATTTAGTTTTATATATTCTTTCACTGACTAAAGATAATTTTTTTTAAAGATTTGTTTATTTATTCATGAAAGACACGAGAGAGAGAGAGAGAGAGAGAGAGAGAGAGAGAGAGACATAGGCAGAGGGAGAAACAGGCTCCTCGCAGGAGCCTGATGCGAGACTCAATCCTGGATCCCCAGATCAAGACCTGAGCCGAAGGCAGCCTCCCAACTGCTGAGCCACCCAGGTGTCCCTCAAAGATAAATTTGAAAATCATTTTTGTTTCATTCTTTGTTGTTGAAAAAGTTGATTTAAAATATTGGATGGTCCTACCCCTTACGGATTGAGCCTCAGCCCAATAAGAGACAGCCGTGAGAAAAAGGGCAGATGCAGAATCTCTTGATCCTTGTCTGTGACCTAAGATAACACACTTAAAGTACATGTTGATTTCTGATTATAAGATCTTACCATATACATATTGATTATGAGACATCGGCACACAATCAACACTATATCATTGCTTCTAAGCTTTGCTATTACATTCACCTACAAATAAATCAAATAATAATTGCAGCAAGGTAAAGATCAATAAACTAAAATCCTAGACATATTTAAAAATGATTAATAGGAAGAAATAGAATTTGAAAACCCTAATAATTTTATGATGGTGTATATGATTCCACCAGAAAAGATACCAAGGTTTATATAGCTCTGATGTATAACTTCAGATAATGTGACAATGGGAATGGGATAGGATTATGAGAAAATCAAGGTGGGGAAAAGAACAAAATGGCATGGGATATAAAGGTTTGATTAAATATCTATGGAATATTGAAAACCAAATAACTGATGCAAATAGCAGCAGAATCCTCAAGTAGTCACTATGGCTACAAATCCAAAAAGGCCCACCTGTGTGCATTGTGCAGACAAAAAAACTGCTCTCTGTGGATAAGGCTATTTCAATGATGTCATCATTGAATACAAAGGATAATAGGATAAGGGTAGCTATCATTACAGAATGTCTGCAGCATGTTGGCACCAGGCTAGGAGTTTTACATATGCCATTTCAGTTAACATTTACAAAACCCTCAGGCTGGTATTAATTGTTTTATTTTACAGGAAAAAAAAAAACTAAGACTCTAAGAAGGATTCTGAATCCTTTGTCTGCCTCCAAAGCCATTCTCTTTCCATAGGAAATACATATATGCATAATATATCAGTGTTAGAGAGCCAAGATGTTATTCTAATTCTGTTTACCTAACAATAAAGTAATCATCTTTTTCAAGATCAAATTGAAATGCTTCATAAAAGATAAACTAAAGATGCCCGTTCTTTTTTTAAAGAATGAGAGTCCTAGCAGTACCCAAACTTCAATCTCACTATGATCAAAATGCAGTTTTATAATTTAGCTGTAGAAGATAGTGAATGAGTGATTCTTTTTCTTTTCTTTTCTTTTCTTTTGTTTTTTTTTATAACAAAAAACCTGGGTGACTCAGTTGGTTAAGCATAGGATTCTTGATTTCGGTTCAGGTCGTGACCTCACAGTCATAAGATGGAATCCCACATCTTGTTGTGCTCTGCACTGGGCATGGAATTTGCTTAAGATTCTCTCTCCCTTTCCGTCTGTCATAATCTCCCCTATCCCGACCCCTGCTCATGTTCTCTCTCTCTCTCTCTCTTTAAAAAAAAAAGACAGTGAGGGATTTTTTATACTCGTAAAATATGAAAATATTTATATAATATATTTATAAAATAATTTTATAAATAACTTTCTTCTCTCACTGTATTTTCTAAACATATGCAATTAAAATATGAAATGCATGGAATTGGGATGAATTAAATTCAAAGCCAAATGCATTGACAGTAAAACATCACAGACCATAAGGATTACATACAAGACTTGTGAAAATGCAGATTCCTCAGCCCCAGTCCCAGATATATTGACTTAGTGATTCTAAAGTGGGGCCTAGGAACTTACATCTTGACTCATGCTCTTCCTCCACCGACCCCAAAGAATCCAATAGAGGTGGTCCTCAGACAATATGAGAAATACTTTAATATATTACTCCTTTGAATTTTTGTTCAATTTCATAGACCTTCATGTCACATTCTCAAAGGAATCTTATTTATTTCTTAGCTATATTTATCTCTTTTTCCATGGTAGATCTTGTCAGAATTTTTACTTCATCATAATTTCAAGGAGAAAGGGTCATCTTTGTGGGCCAGATTCTTAAAAAAAAACTGCTAAAATATTATTATGTTAAGAAATACTATCTTATATTTTTAGAATTTCTAGAGTAAAAAAACCCACACTAGCAAAATAAATCTATATAATCTATTGTAATTGTTACAAGAATCTGTGCTTTAATGTAATATATTTAAAATTTTATATATGTGAAAAAACACTTGTGCTATACAGCCCTGTCACTGTGCAAATGAGCAAAGAAAGTCCCAGATACAGCTCATCACGATCCAAAGCTGAAATAGCAAGGGACAGCAGGACCAGTACTCCCAGTCTCCAACCCAGTATTGTTACCTGGACACTATTTTCTATTAGCCACCACATGAGTATTTACTCACAAATCTGAATCTTCAAAACATGATAAAAAAATTAAAACACTGGACTCTCACTCTCATTCAAGTCCCAAGTGCTCAAAGCAGAAAATGAGTTAATGTAAGTGACTTGCTGGTCAACCAAGGTCCAGAAAAAGAAGACATTTAAGTCTGTTATGGAAAGTCAAAACTATTTTTTCCAGTTTTATTGAGATATAATTGACATACAGTACTGCATAAATCTAAGGTGTATAGCATAATGATTTTACATGTGTATATATTGTGAAATGATTACCACAATAAGTTTTGTTAACATCTGAGTAAACTATTTATTAATGTGTATCCTATGTTATAAAACATGATAAAATATAGCTGAAAAAATGCTAAATTCAGTCTGTTATTCATCTTTTTGCATGTGCTACTATAAAATGTATTGGAAATGTCTGGATATGTACACATCATTCTGATAAAATATTCAAATGATAAACTAAATTCTTCATTTTTTAAATTTTTTTATTTATTTATGATAGTCACACAGAGAGAAGGAGAGGTAGAGACACAGGCAGAGGCAGAAGCAGGCTCCATGCACCGGGAGCCCGATGTGGGATTCGATCCCAGGTCTCCAGGATCACGCTCTGGGCCAAAGGCAGGCGCTAAACCGCTGCACCACCCAGGGATCCCTAAATTCTTCATTTTTATTTAAATGTTTGACATTCCTGATAATGATCGTTGTCTTAGAACTTCACTGTCATTCTATAGTTACTTTTATGCAAAAGTAAAATCATATGTATATAACAAAGGCAAATAAGAATATCCAGATATGCAGGTATAGATGATTTAGTAATAACTGGGACACCAAAGAGACCTGAGTCCAACCTTCACTTTACTTGCTCTGTTTGAAGTTGAGAAACTTGCTAAAAGTCTCTAAGCGACAAGTTCTTCTTCTGTAGAATAATAATATAAATACAAATATTAAATGATGATAAAATTAAAGATTCTGTCTATAAACTACCTAATACCAGAGCTATTCTAAGTATTCAGTAATGGTATCTAGTGTTTTCTATCCAGAAGTGATTTTCTCTTTTGAATTTTCATACTTTGTCCTACAATGAAGCACAAGATTCTCACAGATCAGGTTCTTCTTAAGCTAAGCCACACCTAGCAAGCTAGGAGCCTTAACATATGTAAGTCAAAATTCTGTTTTAAAAGTGTAAAAGCCGGGCAGCCCCAGTGGCCCAGTGGTTTAGCCCCGCCATTGGCCCGGGGTGTGATCCTGGGCACCCCAGACTGAGTCCCATGTCAGGGTCCCTGCATGGAGCCTGCTTCTCCCTCTGCCTGTGTCTCTGCCTCTCTCTCTCTCTCTCTCTCTCTTTCTCTGTGTGTGTGTCTCTCATGAATAAATAAATGAAATATTTTTAAAAATAAATAAAAATAAAAATGTAAAAGCCTATGCAATCTCCTTCAACTCATGAACTTTTATTTATTAAAGTTCCACTCGTAAGGTGAGAGGCATAAGAATGCATATAAATACAGAAACATCTCTTTAATAGATACCAAATTGCTGATAGAAAAGGGGATTTAATTATCTCTTTGAAGCCAATATCTCTATTCACATTTACTCTGAAACAAAATGGGTTAGATTTCTTAATAGCATTTTGTGAGATGATAATATTTAGCAATTTTTAAAATGCCTAAAATGCACATTTTCCTCCCCTAAATATATAGGCTAAAATGTTTATACATTTTTATTGCAGAATTTAAGAATTTGTTTTGTTTTGGGTTTTTGTTTTTTTTTTTTTTTTTGGTTCTTTATATTAGTTGTATACATGGTACTCTAACACCATTTTGTCTTTTTGCTACTTGGATTAACTGAGACAGAATTATACATAATAATATCCAGTGTTTCATTCTGTGCCTTACAATTCCTTCAAAAGCTAGAAGCCACAAGCTTTCAAATATAATAAATTTTATTTTTCAATGTCATATTTTACCAAAATACTCTAATTTATTGAAAGTACACAGTGACCTTTACAATCTTTTAGTATTTAAGCAAACTAAATGAAAAAGGGAGAAGCTTCCAAAACTGACATATTTCTAAGATTTGAGATTCCAAAAGCTTTACTAGTGAAGAAAGAGCTGCAAATACATACTCTTCATTGGTTTACTCTACCAACAGATAATCTGGTTTGAATGAGAACAGTTAGATTCCAAAAGGTTAAAAAAATAGTAATGCCAAACCTCGTACGTGCCTACCTGGGTGTAATATTTTCAAGTAAAATATTGAATGTCACAGACTCCACTCAAAAACATATACAATCGGGATCCCTGGGTGGCGCTGCGGTTTGGCGCTTGCCTTTGGCCCAGGGCGCGATCCTGGAGACCCGGAATCGAATCCCACGTCAGGCTCCCGGTGCATGGAGCCTGCTTCTCCCTCTGCCTGTGTCTCTGCCTCTCTCTCTCTCTCTGTGACTATCATAAAAAATTTAAAAAAAAAATTAAAAAAAAAAAAAAACATATACAATCGCTTTTATTGATTGATTTTTTCTTTTTTGAATCTCAGGTTCAAAAAGTTGAGTTCACCCATTTCTTCAGTCATGTAACATTTTCCTGGTGGGTCCACATAAGATCCCATTTCTTTTTCACTTTCTCTTTCATTCCCACTTTTCACTCACATCCCCTTCCAAACTGTAATGTGTTAGGTATATTGTTCCTTATAAAGGCCATAATGCTATTTTGTATGTGACTGTGTTTTTTATTTACATAAAATATATGTGGTCAAGACTCATGACACATTGTAAATATGTTAGTTTTGAGCAGAGGAGTGACATTATCACTCTGGCTGCTGTGAGGATAAAGGATAGACTTAAGACCTCCAAGAGGAGACTCAAGAAAGCTATTGCTGGAAGAGATGTTTTGCAGTAAGTCCAGTAAGAGATGATGGTGGCTCCACCAAGGTTGGCAATAATAGAGATGCTAAGTTCCAACATCAATTTCAGTGGAAAATCCAAAACCAGTGGATAGCAGATCTACTGACAGGCCTGATTGGAGACTATCAGGAAAAAGAATCAGAGATGACCCAACACTTGGGGGATGGGCTAAATAATGGGATAGATTTCTTTATTCTGAGAGATAGAGAAAGAAATTAAAATCTTGTTTTAGATATGTTAATTCTTAAATACTTATTTAATAGCCAAATGGAGCCAGCAAATAGCCACTGAGTTCATTTAAATATCAACCTGAGATTGATAGAGACAATAGGACAGCAATGTGGACGCTATTTTTAAGCCAGGCCTTGAATAAAATTAACTTAGAGAAAATAGAGGATCCAAGTACTGAGCCTAGAGCATTCTAAAAGTTTATAGGCCAGGAAGAGGAATATTGGAAGGATACTGAGAAAGAGCAGCCTGTGTGTTAGACGTTCCTAGTCATGAACATCAAAAGACTAATTTTGTTTAGGATGCTTTGAATTCTACTTAATTGTCCCTCCAATAGAGGATTTTACTTAACATACATATCATAACATATGGTTTATACTGAATTACTTAAATGATCATATAGACAATAAAAACGTAATTGTGAACCATCAAGGATCCAGATCTAATGCTGGATCCCCTGATAATCTACTCTTGTCCACTCTTTATTCCATGTCTAAGGTGAGCTCCTAGCATGGAATTTTGCAGAGGTGGGCTCAAGTAGGGCCCTGGATCTGTTGTGCTCAGCAAATATAAAGTGTTCATAGAAATATGCTCTATCTCACATTACCACAGAGCCACACACCTTAGAGCAAATTGCCTGCCATTCAATTGTGCATGATCCTACTGAAGTCAATGGCAATAATGATCTGAAGTAATAAGAACAGAACATTAGTAGAAAATAGAAGATGCCACAGGAAAAAAAAAAAACTTTAGAATTCTCTTAGAAATAACACTGTTTCAATTCATCCATTTTAAACTATAAGTCAAAGTAAAAAAATTGATTGCCATTTAATTAACTTTTATTCAATTCAAGAATATTCTAAGAGTATTTTATCCTAAATTATATTTCATTTATTTTTTGGTATCTGGACACTAGATTTAGTTCAGAATTCAGTAGCTATTGATCACAAATTACTTGAATAGCTAAATTTTCTCCAAATTATAACATATACAAATCTATATAAAGAATTTCTAATATCTGATTTGAATAATTTCTAAAACATTTTTAGAATTTTTTTTAAAAAAATTATTAACACTGACATTCATGTACCTTTCTTGATATGATGCCTTTAGGCTTTTTCACAAATTTTTGTTCTGGTACACTGACTATACTAAATGTGAAGTTTTCCTCTTCTTTCTTTTCTTTCATTCTGCTGAAATTATGCCTCTGTCCTAATCCTCTTACATAGTTTCCAACGAATAAGAACTATAAATACTTGTGTTAGTCATTCATGATGTTTACCAAAATCTTCCTGGCCTTCTTCCAGGCACATAGTAGAATTATATCCCCTGGTTCTTTTGAGGAAACTGGAGATCATACAACTATTTCCAGTCATTGAGTTGTGGGCAAAGTGTGCTTTTCAGTTGGAGCATATAAGTACATTTGTAAACGATGTAGAGCTATCTTAATTTCTGCCATGGTGACTGGAAAAATCCAAGATGGTAGCTATTCTGTCTGCCTGAGTCCCTGAGTGACCACCAGGAGCAGGGTCCACCTGCTGACCTTTGATGAACATGCAGCTTGAGAAAGAAAGAAATCTTCCTGGTCTCAGCCAATCATAATTGGGCTTTTTGTTTTGTTTTGTTTTTTTACTGCAGCATAATCTATCCTGATTGAGAGAATATTCCAGCCAAATGCACTTTCAATTCCTTCCTAGGACCTCTGTCACAAATCTTAAACAAGTAAGATAGGCTTCACATGGTAAAAGTCTTACAATCATCTCTTTGCCTAATCCCCTTGAAATTAAGACAGAACTAGATCCTAGTAGTCTTCCATTATATTATTTTTCTGAGGGTAATCCTTTCCTAGCATAGCCCCTTAGACTGAAGTCGCTTCCTAAGTAGGTAATACACTCAGTCCTATTTTAATTACTCTGCTAGAGGATAAATTTTTAAAAAGCATGTATAAGATAAAAATAAATATTATCCCACCAATAATTCCCATCCAAAGTTTCTATATTTAGATATGATTATCTGTGGGATTTTTAAAAGCCTTCTTTGTGGGGCACCTGGGTGCCTCAATGGTTGAGGGTCTGCATTTGGCTCAGGTCATGATCCTGGGGTCCTAGAATCAAGTCCTGAGTCAGGTTCCCTTCAGGGAGCTTGCTTCTCCTTCTGCTTATGTCTCTGCCTGCCTCCTTGTCTCTCATGAATAAATAATAAAATCTTTTTAAAAAATTTTAAAAAGCCTTCTTTGCATCTCTTAATTTTGGGAAGTTTAAGAATTGCTCCTCTACCGACCCTAACCAATTTTACTGTCAATCATATGACACCCCCCCACACACACACACCTCCTTTCTACATTACAGGAATACGTGTGTGACCAGGCTGGTAAATCAGAGTACATACACTACTATGTGAGGAACATGACTGGTCCAGATATGCACAGCACCCAAGCAAGACCAATCAGAATCCTTTTGGGGGATTGACATAAATTCAGGTCCAAGGAGAGTTATGTTCTTTTCTTTAGTATCACTACAACTAGTGAGGACAATGCACATATTGATCCGCCAGGGACCATCATATTGCCACGTGGTGGTGGCCTGCCCAAAAAGGAAAACAGCTTAGAAAAAAACAGCAAGCTTGAGCAGTGGCAGAAAAGTCTGATGACATCAACCAACTTTCTCCTTGTCACACTTAATCTTGAGGTGTTTGTTTGCTATTTGTTTTGCTGTAGTTAGTTTCAATTGACTTACAAACAAAAGTGTCTTTTTTCCAGAATCCCCCAAACACATATCTTCCGGGCTCTAACATCCCTTTTAGATTCCTGAGTAAATATAGTCACCAACTCAGAGAGGTCTTGCCTGGCCACACTTGATCACCTTCTTCACTTCTGTTCTTTAGTCTTTGTTTGTTGTTCATCGTGAGCCTCCAGAAAGTAAGTGCTTTGAGAGTGTAATTCACTGCTACGTTTCTCATGTCTAGTATGTCTGTGTATACTTGCTAACTACACAAATTGATGGAAAAGTGTAGTATTTTCCTCATGTCTACATTACTTATCTAATTCTACTTTTTCCCTAGATCCATGACTCTTATCTACATGTTTAATATGAAAATACTTTTATGACCAGATTTAAATGGATAATTTTTCCCCACCTTACCTGCCTAAATACAGTTTCTTTGTAGTAGTCTCATATTGCTGCCTAGCTGCATTTCTAAGAAGCTATATTAAATTTCAAAATCACTCGAGTATTATTTGGCAAATTATTCCAGTAAATTTTTATAGGTCCAGTACTTACTACTTTAAGAGACTAATTTACCAAAGAGAACCATTGTGACAATTAAAAAAACAACAAACTTCTTCCAAACGTGCCTAAAAGACAGTAGCTAAAATAGGGAATAGATAAATTTCTTTTTGTTCCCTAATTTTCACTTCATTATCACTACTCAGGATCACAAACACTTCTCTCCAAACCACTTCCTTTTTCTGTTTACTAACATCAAAATCACAACTGATCACCTAAATATACATACATATGTAATATCTTTATGTATGCACATGCACACACACACATATATACAAATATTGATTTGCATTCATTATGAAATGATGTATTATCTCAAGAATTGTATCAGTATAAATTAAAGCAAATCGATCACACAATATTGAGAACATACATCTATTTTTCTTCTTTCCCAAATTTCTAAAAAAAGGAAATTGTTTTAAAAAACTAATCCACAGGTAAGAGAGAACAAGAGAAGAGTCAAAATGGCACAAACGTTTGGAAGTTGAAAAGTAGATGCATTTGAGAAACTAAAGTTTCAAATGGCAATGAGATCCAAGAAGCAAGCTGATTTATCATGCAGAATCACCAAAGTGCTCTGGCCATTGGCAGGCTCCAGCCCTTCTGGAAATTGGGCTCAAAAAAAGAAATTAATAATGAGGATTAACTCAGGGGCTCTTGGATGGCTCAATCAGTTAAGCATACAACTCTTGATTTCGGCTCATGTCATGATCTCAAAGTTGTGAGATGGAGCCTTGTATCAGGCAGGCTCTGCACTGCGTGTGAGGCCTACTTAAGATTCTCTGTCTCTTCTTCCCCGCAAAAAATAAAAACTAAAAAAAATAAAAAATAAAAATAAGGAGGATTAATTCAAAGTCTGCATAAGAACTAGTCAAATCTTGGGGTCCCTTCCCTTTCAGTGGCAAAAAACTAGTTTTACTCTTTGCAGCAGTAAAAGAGAGTTCCTGTGTATTAGAGAATGCAAGCCATCTTTCAGGGTAGAGAGACACTCTTCTTGACCCCTGTACTTCAGAATGCATACAAAACACTGGGACCCTGACCCACCTGCTTCTCCTATATCCCAAGAGGGAAACATGTGGTTTCTACCAGAGCATCCTGTAGTAAAGCTCACAGTGGACAAATCTAATCATATTCTTCTAAGTTCCTTTAAGTTCCTCACAGTTATTTATGAGCAACAAATAAAGATTATCAGACACCTCATGAAAGCTTTTACTAAAAGATGAAGACAGGGTAGCCTGGGTGGCTCAGCGGTTTAGCGCCACCTTCAGCCCAGGGCCTGATCCTGGAGACCCAGGATGGAGTCCCTCGTTGGGCTCCCTGCATGGAGCCTGCTTCTCCTTCTTCCTGTGTCTCTGCTCTCTCTGTGTCTCTCATGAATAAATAAAAAAATAAATAAAAATTTTTAAAAAATGAAGGCCAAATCAAAAGGCAGAGGAAAAAAAGCAATTTAAAGGAAACAGAATATGATAGCATGCATATTTTTTTAAAAAAGATAAATTATATGAAAAAATGCATATTTAAAAAAAGAAAAGCACAATAATAAAATTAGAAAAGGATACTATCAAAACTGAACATTAAAATCACTCAAAAAGGGATCCCTGGGTGGCGCAGCGGTTTGGCGCCTGCCTTTGGCCCAGGGCGTGATCCTGGAGCCGCGGGATCGAATCCCATATCGGGCTCCCGGTGCATGGAGCCTGCTTCTCACTCTGCCTGTGTCTCTGCCTCTCTCTCTCTCTCTCTCTGTGTGACTATCATAAAATAAAAATAAAAAATTAAATTAAAAAAAATAAAATCACTCAAAAGGAATGCTCTCTTGTTTCAAGTTTTTATTTAAATTCCAGTTACTTAACATACAATGCAGTATTAGTTTCAGGAGTAGAATTAAATGATTCATCACTTACATATCACACCCACTGCTCATCACAAGTGCCCTCCTTAATGCCCATCACACATTTAGCCTCCCCTCCAGGAACCCTCAGCTTGTTCTGTATAGTTAAGAGTCTGTTTTATGGTTTGCCTCTCTTTTTTTCCATGTTTGTCTGTTTTATTTCTTAAATTCAAAATATGAGTGAAATCATATGACATTTGCCTTTCTCTGGCTGACTTACTTCTTAGCATAATACACTCTAGCTCCATTGACACCGTAACAAATAGCAAGATTTCATTCTTTTTATGGCTGAATACTATTCCATTGTGTGTGTGTGTCACACACATTTGGGCTCTTTCCACAATTTGGCTATTGTTGATAATGCTGCCATAAACATCAGAGTACATGTGTCCCTTTAAATCAGTATTTTTGTATCCTTGGGGTAAGTACCTAGTAATGCAATTGCTGGATCATAGACTAGTTCTATTTTTAACTTTTAGGAATGCTTTTGAAATAGAAATAAATAGCAAAACTCTTTTAAATCTTACTACATAAGTTAAAAGATAAAATGTAGTGCAGACCTTATTTAAAAAAAAAAGAGTTGAAAAGATGGAAAATAAAAGAGAAAAGATAAAACTACAGAGCCAGTCCAAAAAATCCAATAACCAAAAAACAGCAGTTCCAAAATAAAGGAACAAAGGAAACTGGGGAAAGGAAATAATCATCGAAGCCATTAAGAGATTTTTCAGCAAATAAGGACATGAGTTTCCACATGGAGAGGACCTACTAAGAGCACAGCATGAGGGATGGAAATAGACAAACCATGGCATATGTTAAATTTTCAGAACACAAGGAACAAATAATACTGTTCCTTAGTTTCCAGAGGAGGAGAAAAAGTCACATACATGGATCAGAGAGTAAAAATGACTTCAAATTTCATGACAGAAACACTAGAAATTTAAATAAAGATTATTTCAAATTTAGAATTCTGTATCTAACCAAGCTAGCACATAAAATATTTATCATACAAGGTCCCATGCAGGGAAAAGAATCCATCATAATTTTAAGCAATATTCCAGGGTATAACTGACTGAAAAAACTGACTTTAGGTTGAACTTTCAGAATTGACTGAGAGCTTAGCTGCCAAACCAGATCAAAGGGATAGTGACTACTGCCTCCTCCGGTCTCCCGAAGCCATCACACTCAGGAGCCTCTGCAATCAGAATATAGATGAAATGTTCCATGACCACGGAGAGTACCGAATCCTGTGTATACTGCATTTTTTCCTATATGTACATTCTTATGATCAAATTTAACTTATAAGATAAATTTAATTTATAAATTGGGTGCAGAGATTATCAATAACTAATAATAAAATACAATTTTAACAATATACTTTATAAAAGTTATATAAATATTATATATTAATTATATAATTAATAATATATAATTAATTATATATTAATATATAAATATTATTGTACTGTACTCACCCCTCTGGTTAGGATATGAGATGGTAAAATGCCTACAGGAGAAGATGAAGTGAGGGGGAATGACCCACACGTTGTGACATAGAATTAGGCTAAAACTGACCTTCTGGATGATTTCATAGAAGGAGGCTCATTTGTTTCCAGACCCGGGTTGATGGGAGGTCACGAAACCTAAGAAAAGGAAACCACAGATGAAAGGGGACTACTGTTCTGGTGCACGGTGGGGCTTGCAGCAAAGCTTGGCGTGTACTTCACCTACACCTTCAAAACTTTCATGAATGTAGCTATCTCATTGGCACAAATTATTGCACTTCTAGGAGCCCCCCTGTGAGGAAAGCTGGGAAATGTAGTTTTTAGTTTTATGGTCTGCAGGCACACACACACACACACACACACACACACACACACACACAAACGTTGGGAATTAATGCTGAAGGATAATTCACTATATGCATCACACAAAATCTCAGAACTATATTTCCCATGAGCTCTTTCTCTGGAGGTTTTCTCTTCAATATGTGAGTAAGTCCACCAAGAGGAAACATGATAGAGGAAAGAGAAGACCCAACATGGGGAAAAAGAGGAGAGGACTTCTCAGAATAATGAGGAGGGTAGATCCAGGAAAACAGCCCTATGCCAGGCAAGAAGGAAAAACCAAACCAGGTTGGAGTGGGTCAGAAGGTTCTGGGCAAGACATTTTCAGGAAGATGGAATAAGCAGAACACCTGATGTGTCCATAGCCTTGATTTTTAATCGGTAACAAATTTGAGGCTAAATTTGTGACCAATACATAGAAAATCAAGCAAATGATAAAGTGGGACAACTCCTGGGGAGGAAAGGTGAGCAGGAAAGGAAAGTTGTCCAAGTTTAAATATCTCAACACATATTTTCTGCTTCAGCATATATGCTATGTCCTAAAAACAAAAGAGACAGAGAGAGTTAACTTTTTCTAATGCCTAAAACTAAAATAAATAAATAAATAAATAAACAAAAAAAAACAAAGAGTAACAATAAATGTATTAAGACATGAAGGTAAATATTAAAATAATTAGTTAGGGACGCCTGGGTGGATCAGTGGTTGAACGTCTGCCTTTGGCTCAGGTGGGATCCCGGGGTTCTGGGATCGAGTCCCGCATCTGGCTCCCTGCATGGAGCCTGCTTCTCCCTCTGCCTATGTCTGTGCCTCTCTCTCTGTGTGTGTCTCTCATGAATAAATAAATAAAATCTTTTTAAAAATCTTTAATAAAAATAAAATAATCAGCTAAAATTACTTGGGTAAAATTGCTATTAGAGGAAGAAAATAGGGGAAAAATATGACTATTGAGGAAAAATATGACTATTTAAACTATGTGAATTTATATATTTGGTAACAATAAAACTTGAAAGAGTAGGATTTGAGAAATAGATTACACCTTTTTGTCTTGCTCCACTCTCAAAATGAATCTATTCTACAAAGACATTTAAACATTTCCCAAACTGAGATGGCTGAGTGGCTCAGTGGTTGAGCATCTGCTTTGGCTCAGGGTGTGATCCCGGTCCCAGGGTTGAGTCCCACATCTGACTTCCTACATGGAGCCTGATTCTCCCCTTGCCTCTGCCTCTCTCATGAATAAATAATTTTTTTAAAAAATTTAAAAAATAAATATTTCCCAAACCAATCTCACAATAAATTCCCCTTAAAATCTTGGCTATATCTGAAATAGCAAAGACTCAAAGACCAAAAACAAGATGACATATAATTCAGCAGTAACAATAAAAATGTTCATATGCTACTAGCTTTTGAGAATTCATTAATCATTCACTAGATGGGGCTAACACACTGCAGAGAGGTGACAACTAGCTAAAGTAATTCCATTTTGTAAGTAATGCCACATCTAAATCAAATTCTGTAGATTTGTTCGATGGAAATTTACAATTAAACAATATATTATTAATATTCTGTTATTTTGTAATGTACACAAAAATTTTTCACCTGTAATTCAAAAAGCAAAGTATCATCATAGAGCTTAGTTTAAAAAAAAAGAAAAAAAAAAGCTTTAGTGATTACCTATTTGAACCCTCTTATTTTTGTACATAGGAAAACTATGGTCTAGAATAAAAACACTTACCTGCCATAGAGCTAGGCATGGTGGATAGGCTAAAGACCTAGATCTCTTGGAAGTCCATCAGCCTGAGTATTATAAGCAATCAGTTTACAAACAAATATATATTGATAATGTGCTAGACGCTGGGTTTATGAAAATTATAAAGATGAAATATGATGTCCTAAAAAGAACAATTTAATGAGAAAAATAGGTATCATATATATATGTGAGTATATATATGATATATATGACACATATATATATGACAGTAAACAAAACTGGGAGCAGGAGGAGTGGAAAAAGAAGAAGGATTGATTGTGTTTAAATGTGTAAGCTTTTAAACTAGGAATTACTTATGATCTCCTTGGGAATTCAGTCTTAGGAAGGGTAGGCAGATTCCACTAGGATCTAAAAGCTGAGTAGATGGAAGGGTTGCCTTTAAATACTTTCATATGGAGAAAACCTAACTTAGCATGGCAATACACAAACTTAATAATGTGTAATAGCTAATAAAATTTTATTAAAGCAGGATATATTTTACCTTTGCCAAGCTATTTCTACGAGTTATATAGGTGAAGACTTAAAAAAATAATACTCAATGTTGATGAATTTGCAGAGAAACACCTCCCTTCATATTCACTACTGATGGAATCTAAACTGGTTTAAATTTTATCACTATAAAATTGTAAAATATACATTCCATTAACTTATTATGTGTTTATGAAAACTATCCTAAATATTGATTTATGTAAATGTACAGCTATTTTTTAAATAATTTTAGTGGCATTATTTATATGGTAGTACCTCCTCATCCATGGTTTCAGTTACCTGTGATGAACCATGGTCCAGAGACAGGTGATCCTCCAAAGAAGTAGAGTCAGAAGGTCAATAATAGCCTAATATCTCATTATTCACATCACATAAACTCATCCCAGTAGGTATTTTATCCTCTCACATCATCACAAGAAGAAAGCTGAATACACTGCAATAAGTTATTATGAGAGAGAGACCACATTCACATAATTTTTATCACAGTATATTGTTACAATTGTTCTACTTTATTATTAGTTACTGTTGTTAATCTCTTACCATGCTTAATTAGACATTAAACTTTGTCATAGGTATGTATAGAAAAAATATATTATATATAGGGTTAATACTATCCATGATTTCAGGCATCTACTGGGGATCTTGGAACACATACCTTGGGGACAAGAGGGAACTACTGTAATAAAAAAAAATTGAACCTAAATGCCAAATGATTGTTAGTTGAACAAATAAAAGTTTGCATTAATGTCTCACAGGGTTGTTTGTCCATACTTTTATTTCGTAGGAACTATTCTTCACTCATATCCATCTGTAAACAGCAAGAGAATTCTAGCCACCATTTTGTATAAGATGCTACCTTTCATCACCAAAATTGTTTTGACCAGAGAGACCCACATGGCTCAAACCAGAGCTTTCCTTAGGAATCTAGAATCAGAACCAAGTCTAAAAAGCCAATGTCCATGCCACTAAATTATAATGTATATATTTGAGATCTGTTATTTTAAATACTGTCTGCCCTGTGTACTATATAGTTAAAATGAGCCATTCTGCAGGAGGAAAATTCTAAATGTGCATGAATAGAAACCAAGAGTATGGTATTACTCAAGTCCTGAATCCAGCTTATTCTTAAGACCACAGTTCTGTTCCCCTGTTCTTAATGATGTGGGACACCAATGTTTTCTTATAATATATTGATATTTAGCATAGGCCAGATCAAAATATGTTTTTCTAACTTGCAATAAAAGGACCCTTAATTGTAAGTGTGTGCAATGATCTAGTGAAACCTTGCACACTATCCCTGATGTGTTCTTGGCCTATGTAATACTATGAATCTGTCAGACAATATTATATACACACACATTAAAATGGAAATATGTCCAAAGTATGTTAGTGAGAAAAGAAACCAGCAAAACAATGTGTAAAGCATGAGCCATTTATGTGAAAAGAGAAATTACATATGTGCCTATATGTTCATGCATATATAGTTTTTTTCCCTACAAAGCAAATTTTAGAAAGAATTAAATTAGTTATCTGCTAATTAGTAATCTGCTAATGATGGCAAACTCCAAGAAATTGAAAAATGGCAAAAAATTCTGAGCCCAACAGAAATATCTAGTGAAAATAATCTGAAAATGCTTAGGAAAACATCTAACATGATAGCAAAGTTGAATAATCAGGGCTTGCCAAAGATCTAAATTTTATTGAGCATACGCACCTGCACTATAAAGTGACTATGGTTGACTCATTACATCCATAGTTGTTCACCCTTCTTAGCTACCACTTCATCAGTGGGCCTATAGTTTCCATCTGTTTTAGTACTTCCTATCCATGGACCAGTGTCTTTTGTTCAGAGAGTGGATTATTACCAATGACTAGAAAAATAGGACCATCCTAAGTTAAATTCCAGCATATGCTTATTCAGTGTTGCTTCGAAGAAACCCTTCCATCATGTTTGGCAAGTCAAATATTTGAATGAGCATTTCATTTGATGATGTAATTGTCCAGTTATATAAGAAGCATTAGCCTTTCATAAAGAACATTACTGAAGATGAAATTTCTGAATCAAACAGCATCTGGGTATGCTGATTTGGTTTAAGAGTCCCAAATATACAAGCAGTCTAAATGCCACATCCAAACCATATTCACCAGAAGAACTTCAGTGGGTCTATGAGGCACAACTGTTACATTGAAGCCACTTAAAATATACGAAATCCAATCTCCTCTAACACCTATAGCCCACCTTATGGAAAGACTGACTTACACCCTCCATTGCTCAGGCTCACTTTGAGTAACTAAATGCTGACCTGTCTTCCTACAGAGAATATCATTTGAGGATATATGTATATCATTATCTCCTACAGAGAATATCATTTGAGGTGCCATACTGGAGAAGACATAGTTCTAAAATCTTATTTATGGAAAGGGTGGCAAATAATTGAACATAGAGATAAACACTGAAGTAAAGAGATATCTATCTATGTGTAGATCTTCTTCATAGAAATAGTGGCAAGGAATTGAATATTTTCATCAGATCTGATGAAGCTGTGCTTACATTTCACATTATCTGTGTTGCCTGGAAACAAATCTGAAAATATTCAGAGTTTACTTCTCCTGGATGTCATACCTCTTTCCTTTATAATTGACTTTACTATGAGATTTCTGACTGTCTTATTTTTCCCACCAAACTCCTATCCCTCTAAGACTATGATGTATATTATTATTGATGATAGTATCTTTGTTATTGTTTTCTTGCCACGCCTACATTCTCTTAACATTCAGACAATGATAGTTTTCTATTCACAGTACTTCAAAGATAGTCAGTTCTTGGCCTATGTAATGCTCTCCTCCAGTCAAGCCTGTGATGTACAAAGGAAATAATCTCCTTAGATATGTGGCCTTTTGTAAAGGAGAAATATATTTCTTCAGGAAAAAGTACTAAGATGCGGAATCTGAATGAATCATCACCACCATAGTTTCAGGAATCCCAGTAGCCAAGTTATCTATACTTCTCATATACTTTTAATTTAGTCAAAGTGTGCAGCAGATATGTGCTCTGCATGGAGAGCACATAAAATAAGCTGTCATTGGACAACATCTTTGTATAACATCATCTAAATCTTATGTAAAGTCATTGTTTTTTCACCTATTTGCACAGTAGATATTTCTGGTTTTGAGCAACCTTTTCCAGCTATTTCAACCCATGAAATATTTCCATGCACTTAACCACTTAGAACATCTTTTTGAATAGGAAAAAAGGTAATGTTAAAGATAAACTCATCCATTTATACATTATCCCCCCACTATACTATATATATATAGCAAATACCACCATAAGATAACAATGATGAATTATTTTATGATATAATAGAAATAATGCAAGTTTGGCATCAGTCAAATTGGGTTTAAAAATATATTTTAAACAAGTTCAACCAAGGTAACAAATCTTTTCACCTTTCTATGACAGTGTATTAATTAATTATAAATAGATATTATTAATGTATTAATAATAAATGGATAACTTGGGTGAGCACTTCATGCCAGACACTGTCATAAGCACTTTCATGTGTTAATTTATTTAATTCTCATTAAAACTTCACAAGTTATAACTATCAAAATCTCACAGATGAAATATCTGAAGCACAGAAAGATCAGTTACTTGGATTAGGTCATGGTGGTTAGACATGGCAGATCCAGGATTTGAACACAGGAAGTATGATTCCAGAGTCTATATACTGAACACAACTCTACATGACCAGTCCCAGAGTTCAAAATAGAGTTAATATTTTTTCAAAAGTTTTTTCTAAGGTGTAGATGATAGAGCATATGCAAAACACTCAAGCCAATAGGCTTTAGTAGAATGAAAAATCAGTGTTATTAGTTGTCCTAATAATTTGCGGTTCAATGATACACAAAAATCCTCTCATCATCCTTATTGGTTAAATTATAATTCCATCAGTTTCATGATTATTTAAAAAAACAACAAAGAGGACTAGTCCTAATACCTTAATTAATGGCTCTGTATGGTTTTCACGTCTATGATGTCATCTGCTCCTAATCTTGACTCTCATGAAAGAATAGAAAAGATAATGTCACTTATCAATAGCCATGAACTAAGTTAAGAGATACTAAATAATTTGCCTCTTTCCAAGAGCTAAGAAATGGCAGTGCCAGAACGTTCTATCTCTAGTTCTGGCCTGAAGTGTCTACTACATTATTCTGCAAAACCTCAGCAGATGACACTGAGACACTAAAACCCAGGTGACATGCAGCTTCTGAATGCAATAAAGGGCACTATCACATTACACTATACAAATGCTAAGTAGTAGGGTTTAAGTTATATTTCACTGAAATTTTAGTGCATCATGCACTTCTGACCCAAATAATTCATAAAGGTTCATAAAATCCTCATTGCCATGAGAGTTACAATTTTTTATCATCCTATTGGATTAAGGAGCAAAACATGATTGAAACTGGGGTCAGCATAAATGACATTTTTACAACCATGATTATTGAATTTCTATAAGTTAATTTGTACAAAATACAATAAAGAAATAAAGAGGATGGGTAACTTGAGATCAAGAACTTGGTTTGTTTATTTCCACCCTTCAATGAACAAAAATCTGTTGCCATGGAAATGAGATAAGCCCATCCTTTGGAAACAATTTTTTTCACTAGAAAAAGATACATTCTGCAACTGGGAAATATCAAAGCAATTTTGTATTTCTGTGGTTGACTAATTTGGCTGAATTTAAATAAAACCATGGTAATAAATATTTTAAAGATTGTATTTGTTTATTTTAGTGTGAGAGAGATTGAGAGATAGCAGGGCAGGGGCAGAGAATCTCAAGCAGACACCATGCTGAGCATAAAGACCAATGTGGGACTTGAGCTCATGACCCTGAGATCATGACCTGAGCCAAAACCAAGAGCTGGATGCTTAACTGAGCTACCTAGAAACACTAATAGTTGCTATTTTAAAAATACTTAAAGATAATAAAAGAGTAGGATTAGAATTCCAGGAAAAGTGAAGCATATAGCAGTTAGAGGCTAAGTGTAAAGCCTAAACTAAAAATGTTCTAGAAGAAAACATAGGAGATACCTTTGTGTTTTTGAGTTACACAGTTTTTCAGATACAACATAATAAGTCGATAAAAGATAAATCAGCTACTTGGATTTCATCAATATCTAAACTCTGCTTTTTTAGAAGCACTATAAAGAGAAAAGAAGACCAACCACAAAACAGGAGAAAATATTTACAAACCATGTATTTAATAAAGACCTTGTATCTCAAAACTCAGAATTAAGAAAACAACACACATGAACACACACATACACACACACAAAGATTTGGAGACTTCCCCAAAGATAGAGAGATGACAAGCATATGGAAAGGTGCTTAACATGATCAGAGAAATGTAAATTAAAATTACAATGTGTTATGACTATTCAGCAATTAGACTTTTAAAAATTATAAGACTGACCATACCACATATTGGTGAAGATGTGGAGCAACTGTTACTCTCATAACACTGCTGATGGACTATAAAATGGTACAATCACTTTAGAAAGCAATGTGGAAATTTTTTTAAACTTTATTATACACTTATCATATGACCTCGTCATTTCAATCCTAAGTATTTACCCAAGGGAAATAAATTATATACTCACTCAAAGATTTATACATTAATGTCCATATGTGCTTTATTCAGAATAGCTCAAAACTGGAAAAATATAAATGTCCATCAAAAAGAGAGTGGATAAATAATAATATTATTATTCTATATGGATATGGAATGGAATGAATAATATTCCACTGTATAAATGATATATCTGTAAAATATGATATAGCTCAGCAATAAAATGAAATGAACTATGAATACATACTGCAAGATGGACGATTTTCAAATTGTTTTGCTTATAGAAAGAAGCCAAACAAATAAAAAATACATACTATATGATTCTATCTACATAAAATTCGAGAAAACACAAATTAATCTATAGTAATAGACTACAGATGAGTAGTTGTCTGAGGAAGGGAAGGGTTAGGAAAGACCAGAAGAGAAAAATTACAAAGGGACACTTTTTAGAATAATGAATATGTTCATTATCTTGATATTGGTCAAGATTTCACAGATACATATATGTCAAATATTATCAAACTGTATACTTCAAACATGTGCAGTTTATTGAATGCCAGTTGTACTTCAACAAAACTATTGATATGCATACATATGTGCACACACACCATGTAGCAAATTGTAGACTGACTCTTACCAAAGAAAAAAACAATGTCCTCAGTGAGCAGTGTGATCTGATAAAGACATAAGAGCATGGCCACTCAGTTGATTATTGACCAGATGAGGAAAAAACAAAACAGCCATTGTAAAAACAACTTCATTTTCCTAACATCTTTTTGAGATATAATTCACATAACTTACAATTCATCCACTTAAAGTATATACATCAGTGGCTTTTAGGATACTCAGAGTTGTGTAAGCATCACCTCAATGAATTTTAGAACATTTTCATCATCCCGAAAGAAGCCCATATTCGTTAAAAGTCACTCTCCATTTCTCCCAACTCCTGGGCAACTAGTCTATTTCCTGTCTCTAATATCTATAGACTTGCCTATTCTGGACATTTCGTGCAAATAAAATCATACAATTTTTTGTGACTGATTTACTTCACTTAATATATTTTCAAGGCTTATCCACGTGATAGCACATGTCAATACTCCATTTCTTAGTCTTATTGAATAATACTCCATTGTTAGGATATACTATATTTCATTTATCCATTCATCAGCTGATGAATATTTGTTGTTTCTGTTTTTTGTCTATCATGACTAATGCAATGAACATTGATGTAAAATTTTTGTGTGGACATGTTTGTCTTTCTCCTCATATATGACTAAGAATAGAATTGCTGAGTCTTAGGGTAACTTCTGTGTTTAACCTTTTGAGGAACTGCCAGCATGTTTCCAAAGCAGCTTCATCATTTTATATTCTCACCAGCAAATATAAGAACTCCAATTTCTCTTTTCCTGGTCCCCTCTGGTAAACTAGCTAGCATAAGGTTTAACCTGTTGCTCTAGTGGAGCTACCAGTATCCTCCTAATTATTTAATACCAAAATCTCCATTTTTTCCCAGCATACTCTTAGGCTTGAATGTACCCATACTCTGTTGCAAATAAAAGTCTGTTCCTTTTTGGTGCATTTTCCTTTTTTTTTTTTTTAAGATTTTATTTATTTATTCATGAGAGATGCAGAGAGAGGCAGAGGGAGAACCAGGCTCCCTCCAGGAAGCCTGATCCAGAACTCGATCCTAGAACCCTGTGATCACAATCTGAGGCAAAGGCAGATGTTCAACCACTGAGCAACCCAGGTGCCCCTCCTTTTTTGGTGCATTTTCAAGCTCTCTTATGGACTGCCTCTCTGAGCCACTGCTCTGGACCTGGGGAGCAGGGATAGTGGCCTGCTTCTGTCAGAGTGAAACGCCCAGATTGAAACCCTTGCTTTAGGAATAGGGCAATAGGCAGAGTGGTAGCCTGTTCTTCCAGGCTTGTGTCTCCAAGCATGGACCCTCCACCCATGATGAGCTGTGGTAAGAGTGTCCCCACCCTGCAGCACCTGAGTGAGTGGGAACTGGGTGGAGGAAGGGGGCTTCTGAACTCATGGTCATACCTGCTTGGAATTTGGTCTCTCAACACAGAGCTGAGGGTAATGAGAAACACTAGTGGCCTGCCCTTCCTGGAGGGATACGATAGCCCTTAACTAAGAGTTAGAAGCATAAGTAGCCCCTGTTTCCCTGGCTACAGCTGTCCAAAGTGGAGTCTCCATTGCATCTAGCTGGGAATCTAGGACCCAGGGAGACTCAAGGGATCTAGGGCTCAGGAGGACCCAAGGGCCCTAGATTCTCACTAAGCTTGAAAAGACAATAGATGCTCTCAAATACATATTTCTCCTTTTCCTTTATACACCCAGGACAATTTCCAGAGACCTTAAATAGTTGGATTTTTAAAATAATCTCAACAGTTATGGTAGTTTCCTTGGAAGCAATTACGGAGCTTCTCACATTACCATTCTGGAAGTGGAACTTGCCTTCAGTTTTATATGTTAAGAATTATACCTATACGGGTGATTTTTAAATTGTATATTCATATTGAATGATTGGGGTTTTTTTCTGTAAACTCACAATTAAACAAGCAATTTTATATGGTTTATGTTAACTTGACCAAGTTTCTCATTTTTAACTGACTAAAATTTTTGAAAATATTTAGTACTCTTACATGCCACTGTGTGATACATTCAAAACTGAACTTTGAAGAGAACTCACACTTACTCCTATACCGTATTTAATTATAATTTTTAAAGGAAGACCAGAAGTTCAAATAACAGTTAATTTATTCAAGTGAAACAAACTTTGTCTTTTATCACTGAAAGATGAGGTACAGAAGAGCTGCTTCAAATTTCATCTGTCTCAAAGTGCTGTCAACACTATTCTGTAGACTTCTAGGTCCTTTCAATTACAAAATCCAAATTAGCAGCAATTTAACACTAATAGCTTACTAATTAATGCACATCCTCCTGGGCATATTGTCTAGTCTATTCAAATAAACCTCAGCTCTAAAAAACATACGGGGCCTATTTACCAAATTATCTTATCATATGGAATTTCTGTCATAAAACAATACCATATGAAGCTGGCCCACTTACAAAATTCCTCTTTTCTGTTTCCTTGGATTAGCACTGAAACTCTACCCTAAAGCTAATCATAGCTAAAATTGAGAATTAGGTTAAATTTTTTCTTGAAGCTCTGCCAATTAACCTTGCTGCATTTCTTTCTCAACTCCTGACACATCTTTCTGTAAAGATAGTGTCATCATATAGGCTTATCTTCCCTGGAAAATGTCTCCACATTCCAAAATGAGGCCCCCCACTGCTAAGTTCTGCCTCTAGATATCCCAGTTACAACTGGTTGATGCACTAAGTCACACTAAGTTGTAAGTAGACAATAGTTCAGTGCTTTATTATTCTCGAAGTTATTATTGTTTACATGCGGACACATTCTTAAATGCAAGGTACTAATGCAAAACACTGATGCTAGGAATTCCAAGATGAATGAGACAGAAAACTCTGACTTCAGTGAACTGATGAACTAGTAAGAGGGATAAATTTGTTAATAACAGTATCTAACACTTACTAAGCTTCTGCTGTATACCAGATATATGCTAACAATTTCATTGACATTATCTTTCCTAAACCTCACAGCTAGGCATTACTATTACTCCATTTTATTTGTGAGAAGGCTGACTCTCAGCAAGCAAGGGTACATATCCACTAAGAAATCAAGCCAGGATTTGAATGCATATAACCTATGTTTGTCCCCAAAGCCAGAGTTACTAACCTTCATACTACAAACAAAACAAAACACCTGATATAAGAAGAAACAATTATTATGTTGCAAGCACTATATTAAGTGCTTCATGTCCTACCACAGATATTATCATGGCAACCCTCTTAGGTAAGCACCACTAGATTTTAAAATGAAGACACAAAGACTGCTTAATGTGCCCAAAGATGCATGACTGATGAGTAAGGAAATTAGGAACTCAAATTGAGGCAGAGAAAAATTGTAAGCTATATCAATAATGTGATAAATTTAAAGAAAATACTAAAGGAGAATATAGATAAATATATGTACAATATCTATAAAAGCTATTCATTTATTTAAAAAGCAAATAGCCTGGGCTTATTAAACGCTGATCTCTCTAGAGTAGGGGCAGAGAAGAATATAGTGAACTGGAAACACTTCCCTTTAAAATGGATTTTGGGGATAGCTGGGTGGCTCACCAGTTGAGCATCTGCCTTTGGATCAGGGCAGATGGATCTGCCCTTTGGATCCCGTGGTCCTGGAATCGAGTCCCACATTGGGCTCCTTGCATGAAGCCTACTTCTCCCTCTGCCTCGGTCTCTGCCTCTCTCTCTCTTTCTGTGTGTGTGTGTGTGTGTGTGTGTGTGTGTGTGTGTGTGTCTCATGAATAAATAAATAAACTCTTTTAAAAAAATGGATCTTGGTCTCCCATTGAAAAGGACGAACAGATAAACAGGCAACAACTCTGGTGGGATAAGCCCACCAGAACAGTAAAGGAGGAGCACCTAGCCTAGATTCAGCAGAGGAAATACCTAGGCTGAAAACTAGAGTCAGGCAGATAGAAATGGGAGCAGGAAGTCGTTCTATATAGAGTGTGAAGGCCTAGATCTAGAGAGAGCAGGACTCACTCTCAGAAGCAGGGCTAATTTAGGATGGCTACAGAAAAATTTGAGGGATGAAACTAAAGAGAACTCTGGATCCTAGAACACTCTGTGAGCCATGACAAGGAACTGAGAAAGCATCCGGAGATGAACCAAGAGCCCTTGAAGGGTTTTAAGCAGGAGAATGACATATGCAAATGTACCATTTAGAAAGACCACTCTGGCTGCTAGGTGGAGAATGTGTTGGAAACTATCAGAGTGAAATTTTAGTCAGGGAATGCATTATAATTGGCTGAATATATATAATACTATAGGTAGAGTTAATCCTCAGTAAAATAACAAGTTAGTGTAGTTTGAGAAAATAACCCAAGAAAAGAGAAAGTTAATTTACAACACAGACAAGGTTGTAATATGCACTTAGAAAAGTATAATAGCTTATAAACAGCCTACTGTAATAAAGATACAGTTTCTAATACTTTCTACTTGATTTCCTACCTAATAAATTTATTTGAGATTTGTGATATGATATAATGCTCATAAGGAAAGGCAGCTTAGTATCTTTTGCATTTTATTATACTCCACATTTTCCCACAATGACTTCAGGTTGTTTAAGCAGATAAAAAAATAAGACAAAAATAAAATAAACTTCAGAAAAATAAGTTGGATCTATGTGAGAGACAGCCGACTTAAGTTAGGCTGTGTTCACAATTTGGTTCCAATATCTCCTAGTCATATGACTTTGGACAATCATTTATCCTCTTTGTACTTCAGTCTCTTCATCTGTAAAATAAGGGTGATAACAATATGTCATAGGGTTATGGTGAGAATGAAATGGGATAACCCACATAAAGTACTTTTACATGATAACTAATAGTAAACACTATAGTAAGCATGTGATAAATATTAATTGTGATGTTTTCAAAATAGATATATGTGAACAACCCTCTATATTTCAATGTCTATAAGCAACACAAATCAATTGAAAATAATTATTCTATCTGAGAATGAAAAGAATTTTATAGTGGAGATCCTCCTAGAAAGAATACCATGTAATAGAATACATATCATCCTCAACAACATATTTACAGCAAACTCAAACATGAGCTGTTTTAAGGCTCTTTCTTATGAGGTCCATCAACACAGACCTGTGAACATACACCAAAATATAACTCAGTTTAAAAACAGATTCTGCACCAGACCAATTAGGCATGATCCCAATGAATTTCTTCACAATGGTCTGACCAAATCAATGAATAAAATATAGGCTATCCAGAATAATAGGTTAGATAGTCTTCAGGCAAATGTCCATAAGTAATTTTCCCAGCATTTCTAAGCATTTAAAAGTTTTCAAGAGCATTGAGCTTGAGCATACACTGTTATAATCATTGAGCAATCTCATGTTTAAAAGCTCCTGGAGGTTATCTAAACCAGGAGAAAATCATTGTTAAGAAGAGGTGACATATCTTTGCAATAATCTAGAAGAGAGCAACAAACAAGTCTCCAAACCAGTCTGTCTATAGTGTGGCAATGTCCTCAGCTCTGGCTCCAAAAATTGCAAATGTGTGTGTATAAACAATTTCCAAATCTGAGTTTTGAGAACTGCTACACTCCACAATAGCATATTAAATCACTGTCAGCACCATCTATATTTATTAGTGCCAGTTATGTGACAAGACCTGTATTAGAGCTTGAGAATACAGTGGTGAACAGCACAGACAAGGCCATTACCCTCCTGAAGCTTCTGTGGCTGTGTGAGAGATAAGTCATTAGGTATTAAAAATACTCTATTCTTCCCCATCGTGTAACTAATGTTAAATAAATAGGACACCGGCAGCAAAAGATTAAAATGTCTAGTCCATGTGGTTACGAATGAGTGGCTGAAGAAGTCAGAAACCTTAAAGGCCTTGGAAAGGAATTTACTTCATTCTAAGTATGATGAAAAGGGACTGAAGACTTTTAACCTGGAACCAGCACTATATGATTTGCATTTTTTAATGCCATGATGCAACCTATGGGAATTTGGTAGAAATCAATAGCAGAAGGGGAAAAAAGCATTGAATGGATACCAAGAGTTGACAGCTCAGAGAAGAATAACAGTGAGGAAGTGGAGGAGTGTATGCATTCAAAAAATATTTTGGAGAGAAAACAAAGCTCTTTAATTTTTTAATGCAAACACATTTGATAAAAGAGCATACTTTTTGCAAAATACCTATTAACAGTCCAAAAGGGTTCTAGAAGAAATGTTAGTAGGAATGGCTCATCTAAAACTATATCCATTCACAGCCTTGACCATCAAAAACAAGTAGGAAGGATTGTCCTTGCAAACACACTCCACAGACTCATCAATAATAAATGGCCTAGTCCTAAAATTAGAAGATAGGTGGCCTCAATTTAACTTCAAACCCCATTAAGTTAAAACTATGGGAAGATTGGGTGAGGTCAGGATACCCAGACACCTAAGATCTATGGTGAGCTAAAGCAGAGTCAGCAGAAGGCAAAGCAAGAATAAAAGAATATTGTTTGAGATGCACTGAGGCACAGTTTCCAGCAATAAGTAAGATCCACTGGATGCTTAGATGCAACAAGCAGGTGAGTATGCCAGATGTGCAGTAATCAGAAACCAACTGGCTCTTTTTGTGCATTAGAATCTATTTTAAAAGAAGACAGATTCTGTAATAAATGGCTAAAATCATGAAGAAAATGATTGCCTTTTGCGTGTAAAAGGCACTCGGGGGGGGTGAAACTATTGAGAATTTACTACTTCTTTTTTTTTGGCAAACATACAAATAGTAGTCACTAAATAGTGTTAGAGAATAGAGAGTATTAGAGTATAGAGAATAGTAGTCACTAAAGGTGTATAATACCTTTCAGCCTAGGAAAAAAATAATAATAAAATCTTTATGATTTAAAAAGAAATTTATATGTGATCTCACTTAATCTTCAAATATAAAAAAAAATTCAAATATGCCAGTGCCCATAAACACATCAAGCCTTCACCACCAAAGAAAAGTTGAATGTCCCAATTGATAGACTCATTTTCTGCATTTTTGTCTTTACCTGTCTTAGGGAAAATGCTCCCATTCCATCTGTTTCACAGACAAATAAGTTAGATGAACTCTCTGCAAATGCTGTTTCTTAGTCACCTAATCCTGCCATCCCATTTAAGATTCTACCTTCTAAAAACTTCAGCTGCCCATTTAGTTTGGTTGTTGTCCTCTAGAGAATACAAAAAACCCTCTCGTCAGGTAATCATTGGCCCCCTTTTGGTTCATTTTTAAAGACTTTCTTGATTCAACTACCTAAACTGTGCCTCGTTGCAGATTTCTGGACAGGTGCCAGAGAGCAAAATGCACTGAGTTTCCAGTTCTGCTTCACCAATGAATATTATATTCATTGTATATTATATTCATTGTATAGTATAATTCCAGACTATGCTAAAACCAATCACTCTAAATGGTTATTGGTATCTTTGAACCACAAAATGCACCCCCATTCAAGTTTTCCTAAATCACTATTAAAGTGATGCCAAATGAACACCAATAGTCACCAAAATTATGAATAATGAAAATTAAATATATATATGTATGGCTAACTCAAAACAAACAATGTTGCCATGTCTTAACTTCAAAAATAAGTAAATCTCTGACAAAGATTATTTTATTTTTACTTTAATATTTTATAAAAGATAGAGAAGATACACAACATATTGGATATTGTTACGGATTTTGCAACACGTGTGCGAACACACATATCATTGTCATCTTCCTAAATTAAAACATCTCTAAAACTTCCACTGACTGTGAATCACTCCAAATTAATTCACAACTCAAGAAGTATCTGTCATGCAAGTCCTTTAATGTTCTCTATGAAAAAAAATCAATTCAAATGTGTTGCTCTCATCAGGCATAACATATGCCCATTAATGAAAGTATTTGGAAGAAAAAATATGGCAAAATTAAATAAATGGAAACGGTAAGATAGTATAGAGAAGTTACAGAAGACCTACATTTGCAAATGTATCACATTCCAATGAAAAATATTCAATCTGAATATGTTAATTTTATGCATCATTGACTTAAAGAATCATAATAATATAAGTTGTAGAGAATTCCGATGCCCAAATTCAATGCTGAGCCAATAGACCTCTAGGAATTTTGTATGATTGTTATGCATATAATATGTATTTTATTAAACAAAGACCAAAGTTTGGAATATCTTGAGTGAACAGTATCAAAAATATCTAAAGGATATTTAGTTAATTATTTGCAGTCCATTTTGTTATTTTTAAGTCCAAACTGTTTTCTCACATTTGAGGGAGTCAATTAATAACCTGGGTTATTAAAGGGAAAAACAGATTGTTGAAGTATGGGGAAGTGAATGGAAAAGCACTGCAGAGATATTCTGGAAACAGCAACTCTTATTTGCAACTTTGGAGGTAAAATGATTTTCTGGAAGCTGGCAAGGAAATAATTTTGGGTATTCTGTCCTGGAGAAGGCTAACCAAAGGTATTTTACAAAGTAATTTCAGGGGATGCCTGAGTGGCTCAGTGGTTTAGAGCCTGCCTTTGGCCCAGGGTGTGATCCTGGAGTCCTGGGATCGAGTCCCACATTGGGCTCCCTGCATGGAGCCTGCTTCTCCCTCTGTCTGTGTCTCTGCCTCTCTCTTTCTGTGTCTCTTGTGAATAAATAAATAAAATCTTTTTTTAAAAAAAAAGTAATTTCAGCTTTTTTATGATTCTTCTGGAAACCTTGCCAGTTCAATTGTGGAGTATACATGACAGGCTGTTTTTGTGATGTGTGCCAACATCTATCCATAAGGACCTGTACCGTCTTTACAGTTATGACAAGGAAGCAATGCTATTTTGTTGTACATTTTAAATAAATGCATATATATTTATATATTTAGTTCTTCTGTTTAAGTGCCATCCGTATGCAATGGTGGTGTAAAAAATGATCACAAATTCAAATATATGTACATATTTCATATAATGATAGTAGTATCTTTTGTATTTCTGGTCCATGACATTTTGTGCAGTCAGCTCAAGGCATCCACCTGGAGGATTGAGAAGACTTAGATAATTCGTGTTGTGTCTGTTATTAGAGACCATGGTTAGGTTGTGAAGCTGCCTTCCCCAGGTTCTGAGAAATTTGTATCTAGGGCAGTGTTTCTCATGAGAGCATTACTAGCATTTCTGGAATAGCAATTCTTTATTGCCCATATATTGAAGGATACTTAGCATGTCTGACTCCCATGGAGTAATTGTCAATAATATATTCTCCAACCAGGCTGACAGATTAAAAACAACACCCCCTCTCCTACAATCATGGCCACATTTCCAAATGTCTCTTTAATAAGGAAGTACTAACACTGAGAACCGATGACTTAAACATTAGGGGGAAAACATGAGTAATTATAAAGAAAGAAGGCAAGGAGAGAAAGATAGAGACATCAAGTGGATCAGCTTTAGGGTTCCTATATCCTCCTTAAACACAAACATGTATTGATGACAAACCCCTGCAGGTCTAGGAGAGGCATTTTGAAACTTCTAGGAGGTATGAAAAAGCCTAGGAATGTGTGCATTAGCGCTTTACCATTCATTTTAAAAGTGAGAAGCTACAAGCTCTAGGAAGTGCCCCAAACCCAACCACTTTTAACCTGGGACAGGTATGATTATGTGGAACAAATAGTAGAAGATGATAGAGAAACCAGAAGTTGCTCCATGCATTGCTGAGGAGAGAGCGAGATGAGAGGCTGAAGGGAACTGATTAACCACTTATAACCTGAGCTAAATGAAAGAGATAAAGGAGGAGGAATTTAGAGACCAAAAGGAAATGGCCCAACAATGGCCTGAAGCAGTTCACACTCATGCATAACCCAGCAGTCATTAGTCCAAAACCTTCCTCCTAGCCCAGGATGATCCAATTGATTTCACTTAAACTACATAGGAGAATCTCATCTTCCTGGGCCATTCCTTGTCCATCTAGAGTGAGGCATAAAGGAAGCCAAAAATCTGAGACTGAGCACAGATTTTTTTTTTACCCAAAAAGGCTACCTATTACCTTAAACATTTTTAAATTATTGCACTATATTAAATTTACTTGATTAAAGTAAAAAATAAAGTTTACCTGATATCCCATAGCTCGAGCCAAAATTACATTTTCTCTATATATCTGAAAATATATGTACATTCATATGATCACATTTCTGTGTGTGCATGTGTGTGTATAAATTTTATGCTTAGGTTATGTGTGCACTTATCCTATACAGTATGTATCAGGATACAGGAAATTTTTTGATGAAACCTTGCAAAACAGAATATAAAAATCCTATACTTCTTTGTATAACTCTCAAACATGTAAACATATATCCTGTGTTTAAGTTGTCAAAATACATATATTCCCTATAACAATAGTTTTCAAAATGTGAAATCTCTGAGATTTTATGAGACCTTTTAGGAGTTCTGTTTTTGTTTGTTTTTTGTTTTGTTTTGTTTTAAAGATTTTATTTATTCATGAAAGACACACAGAGAGAGGCAGAGACATAGGCAGAGGGAGAAACAATAATAAAAGTTACTGATTTTACTAAAATATTAATTTTCTTAAATCTTATCACGGGCTGTGTCTTTTCAGCATTTGATTTAACCAAATGGGAAGTGTACTGAAGCTCTCTGTAGCATGCTTCAGTACCATGGTTGTCTCAAGGAAAAGCACTTGTGTAGTTATTCTGAATTATAAGCTGAACAAAGCCAGTTTTTCCTGTGGGTCGCTATTTTTACTTGAAAACATGACTGCAGGACAAACTATTTAGATGCTTATGAATAATTTTTTAAAAATGAATGAATGGATCCTGTTACTGTCAAAAGAAAACAGACAATATTTGTTGCTGGTAACAAAACTTGAGCTTCCAAGTGAAAATTAGAATTTTGGAAAACTTATTTCTACCACCATGATAGCTTTGATAGCTTCCTGATACTTAAAAATTTTTCTCAGTTGGTTAAGTGTCTGACTCTTGATTTCGGCTCAGGTCATGATCTCAGGATTGTGAGACTGTCCCCCTGTCAAGCTCTGTGCTGGATTGAGTATGGAGCTTGCAAGATTCTCTCTCTCTCTCTCTCTCTCTCTCTCTCTCTCTCTCTCTCTCTCTCTCTCCTTCTGCCCCTCTCCCCACCCTCTCTCTTTTCTGATGAAATTGGAGACAGTATTAACAAAAGGGATTTTTTTATATTGTTTATTTAAATGTGTCACTTTTTGGAGAAACCAGCATTTTCCAAAAGAATAATGTATGACATAACAAAATCATGCATGGATTAAAAAAAATAGCAAGGTCAGGATAGGCCAATGGATTTTAATATAACTGAATATGAAAGCTCACTGATACAGTTTCAGATCCTACTTTGGAACTAACCTGTCAAGTTCTAGTTAGCACAGATATATACAACAGTATATGCAAAAGTTGTTAAAATGTCTCTTTTTTCCAACTACCTATCTGTTTGACACTGGATTTTCTTTATAAACTTCAAAAGAAATATCAAATTGCAATAGTTTGAATGCAGAAGCACATATGAAAATAAGGCTATCTTTTATTAAGCCAGCTATCAAGGAGATATAAAAACTTGTAAAACAATGTTATTATTCTCACTAATGATTTTGCTTTGGAAAATGTTTTATTTAAAAATCATTTATTTTGTTAACAATTATCATGTTTATTACTGTTATTTTTAAATGATTTAGTAAATAAATATTTTAAAAGTTTTTGCTTTAATACGATAAATATCAATAGATACAGCCCACATCAGCAAAAGTTTGGGATCTTCAATCATTTTTAAGAGTGTAAAGGGGTCCTGGACCACTGCTTTGAGGCATGGGTCAGCCACCTTCTATTATAGCCATATTTGAAAACCTGCAACCTTAAAAACACATTCCTTATCCAGTACTTGTTATATAAGAAAGTCATCTCCACTAAGTCACTGGAGAGGGGCCCACTCACTTTGTCACTCTTATTGCCCTAGGGACAGATTCTCCTTCAAATGGGAGTTGAAAGTTGCCATTTCTCCAGTGAGTATGACTCCAACTGTGGGCATGGTTCGCTCATATTCATAACATGAAAAGGCCACATGTTCCTCTATCATGGTCTTATCCTTATCTGTATAAATACACCCAAACTTGCTTTCTATTTTATAACTCGTCATTCAATAAATATTTTCCAAAACCTTCATTGCCAGTTGGGGATACTATCAATAGAATAAAAGTGAAATAACACAAAAATTAACTCTATAGGGAGTCTTTTTGAAATTTTTGCTGAAAAATATCTGTGATACTTTCTTATTTGTTGGGCATTATTAAATGAGGAAACAGTTCTATATTTTTGGCTTAATTATTTTTTAAAATGTCAAATTAAAATACTTGATGTATACATACATATAAACACCTACTCATCCATAAAACTACTTGCTATTCACCAAACTTCCAAATAGTCACTAATTGTCTGTTCTTGATTTTTCATCAGCCTTTGCTCTCAAAAGTAAAACATATGTGGCCTAGAGTTGGTGAAAATTTTGAATCCATTACTAAGTTTATATTTCATAAATTCATTTTAAAACCTCTGTCTTATTTCTATTCTTTCACAAATTATTTAACTGGGACTTTTTTCATTTCAAGTACCATAAGCGGTATGGAACGGGATATTTCTCACTGCTGTCATGAAAATAAAACATTCCCAGTTGCTAAAATGGATAAATTTGACCTTAGAGAAATTAAAAAAAAAAAATCTGGCCAGGACAAATTTGTTATGCTTCGACTTCCCTTTGGATTCCCATTTGGTTTAGTTTTCTGGGAAATCTGTTTGTGGGAGAACTGGGAGGCCAGGTCTATAACTGATCTGTCAATCAGATGCAATGGTGAAAAGGAGAAGCCATATGGCTCACTGCTATTTTTCATGTTGAAAAAATGACAAATTTTTTATATTCAGTTCCCACCAATTTAATTACACTGCATAGAGAAAATACACTCTGCAACACATGCACTGATCCAAGGCTCTTTTTTCAAATTAACCAAATTAATGTGTACTAACTAAAAAGCCATATTTCTACTCTTTTGAACCAGCAATACAAGTGTAAGCTAAACATACAGTTAAGTTTAAAAAGCAGCAATTTTGAACTCAAACTAAATTAGGTTTTTCCCATTTATGTGCAATGATTTAATATGTAAAATATTTATTTAAATTAATGTTCTATGTATTCATACAGAGATTAGAATAATAGGTATTTTATACAGGCTTACAAGCTAGTTAACAAAACTACTTTGGCATAGAGTTCGGTATATGTGTCCTAAAAAATTACTTCATATTTTTCTTTAATTAGACCATGTTTAAAATGCAGAAGGATGCTATTTAAAGGAACTACACTATGTAACTAAGAGCCATTTTGTAAAGAAAAATTGCCTTTCTTTTTCCTTATCTCTACTATTTTCCTTATATTGCTTCTGATTTTTCACTACTTCTCTTGCATTGCAATAACAATGTGACCCACTGACAGAGTAATCAAGGTAAACCTTACTATATCATTAGTTTTGTATGTGTTTATTGTGTCCATTCATATATGTGATATGAATTATGTATATGATATGCAATACACATTCCATCTGTATATACAATGACCACCACCAGCATTTGCAAAAGTACATTCCTATAAATATTTACTGATTGAAATCTTTTCAATTTGAGTTTATTCCAGAAAAATCAAGTAAATATGACATTAAAAAACCCTTATAACACATATGAAATGTAAAGATTATCTCCCTTCCAATTACAGAATGGAATTCAAGTCTACTGTGTTCCTTCATAATGGAAGAAAGCACTAAATAGAGTAAGAACAAGTTTAAATGCAATTTAACTTTTAATATTAATAAATCACATATACTCGATGAGAACATTTTCAATGGCTCTGTATGACTATATCTCTATCAACATAAGAGAATTTGATAAAGCTGGGTTAAAAGGATTTAATTGGAATTTTCAAATTCAATATTGGGTTCACTTAACAGCTTATAGGACCTGATGAACAGAGAGCACTTGCCCTGTGTTTGCTCCACTGCTTCTAAACCTTGTTTATAAAAATTTAATTTCAGTGTAATTATATAAACTAATCCAGTGAACAATAAGTGCCTGGTTCTACACAGTTTCTTAGTAACTCAGGAAACATTTAACTATGTCTTTTGCATATTGTAGTGGCCTGGTGAGAATCATTGAATGACCAAATCAATCAAAACTCTTCTTTACAATGGTTAGAAGAAAGATCCAATTTATTAAAATGAAAATCACATGCAATATGATGGTCATGGATTACAAAATATATAGTCATCTCAATTGTTTTAAATATAGAATAGGAATTTTCTGTATAAAATAATTTTTACAGAGGAGACGAGCATTTCTAACAGTGATGTCTCATCATCGCATTATTCTCATGTTAATACCCTTTCAAAGCCTTTGAGTCAAACAAAAATGTTCAAGTTTGTTTCTACTATCAACATGACACTTCAGAAATTATTTAAGTACTGTGATCCCGGGTTCTTATCTGTAAAATAATAACGATAATATTACTCTCCTCATTGGGTTGTATGAATTATAAACGAAGCGAGTAAGTTTTTAACATGGTGATAGGTGACATCCTATGTGATAGGATCACATACTAAGTGCTCAGTAAGGAGGAATCAGAAAAACATTTCTAAAATATAATAGTAACAATAATAGTGACAACAAAAACAATGACACGGCACTAAACATTTACATGAATTATCTCATTTAATTTTAAAACAATAGCATAAGGTAAGTACTCTTATTACCCCTATTTTACAGATGAGGAAAAGGAGATACAGAGGGGATTAAGAAATTTGTGAATGCCACACAGCTATATAAAAGAGCAGAAATTGACTAAGTAAATGTACCAGCTATTATTATCATATTATTATCCTCATCATCACCATCATCAACCCATTCGGTGATCTCTGCAGCAGACTAGGCTATAAAAATGAGTTCTTGGGTACTTCCAAAGATAATTGCCTCCTTTTGGAAGGAATCCAGAACAAGCCCACATTAAGCTAAATTCTGCATTAGAGTGGGCTGTTATGCAGTTGGGAGGATTTATTCCAAGCACCTAGAAGACTCATGGAAGATGAATAGATAGAATTTGTCAGATTTTCCTTTACCTTTAAACATATCCCAGTGCAATGAGGAGGACAATCTCCATACACAAAGGCATTTTTAAACATCATTACAATGAGCTCATCTGGTTGTCAGTCCCTGGGAAATTAAGCAGTGAGTCAAAGGCATGCCCACCTTATATGAAATAAGGTCTGCATTGCTAATAAGAGATAAAAATTAAAGGGATTTTAGTGTAAAGGTATGAGTCTACACTAAAGCAGTTGAAAATGAAAAGGTAGAGTCTACTTGAGTTGAAATTTCTAAAGCTCTCTATCGAAAGTATTTACTTGTTATATCTCCCCCATCTATCTAATTATTAAAAATAAATGTATAGTATTTTTATATAAATTAATAATAATGCACATTTTTCTAAACATTTTTTCAATAACCTATGATCATATATGTATAATCATTTAAAAACATTCTTATAAAAGATGAGACAATGATTTCACAGAGCATCATAATACATTATTTAAATACATTACAGAAAGACAAATACAATATTAATATAAATACATTCTCATTATTTTTTCAAAAACCTAGATGAATGTTCCCGCGTTTTGATAAAAGAATTCCCAATATGCTTCAAGTTACCTTTAACTTTTATTTTCTTGTTATCAATAATCAGTTCTTTTTTTCAAGTTTATTTATTTATTTTTAAATATATATATATACATATAACATATATATATAATATATATATATAATATATATATATATAGCATGGTGCTAGAACTCACCACCCTGAGATCAAGAGCCACATGCTCTTCCAACTGAGCCAGCCAGGGGCCCCTATCATTATCAATAAGTAATCAGACATTTGAAGTATGCTGTTTTTTTCCTTTTAATCTAATTTTAAAAATGACTGTTAAGAGTACATGTTGTTCATTAATAAATTTAGAAATATTCACAAAAGTGGAAGAATTAAAAACCCTAGTTGAACCTGGAAATTTAATATTCAAATCAATCCTTGGAAGACTTGATAGATAAAGCCAAACACCAGGAAAGCATTTCCTAACAAGACTACTAATGGAAAATCACCTAAATATAACAACTGATGACTAGGGAAAATATACCCAAAGCCATTAGAATGTTGAGTTTTCACATCTCAGTACTGTGCTACCTCCTACCTGACAATCACATTCCTCCCATGCTTTGTAGGAATGCAATCGAAGGCAAGACGTCATCACCCCCAAGTACTTAGCAGCAATTCTCCTTTCACTTCTTGACATATTTTGGGGTATATCTCAGGTCAAGATCAGGGACCAGGAAGGCTATCCTTTGAATGGACTTATCTCCACTCTTATTTATCATTTCCTTTTCATTGGCCTCTCTGACTCAAATCTGGGTAATCAGTGGAGGAGGAGAGACAATAGATCAAAGGGAACAGGACAGGAAAGGAGGCAGAAATTTTTATTACTCAAGAGACTATATATTTTTAAATGGGCCATTTGTGTTTACGCATTGTCGGTTAACTAGTTATCAGCTCTCCAGTGATGATTATTTTATTTAGTGGAAATTATTTCAATCACAATTGAAGCCCAGTTGAAGATTTTAGGCTTTTAGCAGCTGAGGTGAAATCTGGAGTCAGAAATACCCCAGTTTTGATCCCTCCCTCTACTCCTTCACATAGTCACCATACAACAAGGGAAGTTGCTTATCCTTAGTGCCTGTGAGCCCCTGAGCTGAGATCTGTAACTACGGAAGACAATACTTCAGGGGATCATTATGAGAATTCAGATGCTTAGCTTGGGCTTGACACTTAAAAGGTGGTTATTATAATTCCCTCTGCAGGATGCCACTAACTACCCCTAAGTCTAGGGTCCTGGTGGAAGTGTAGGAGACCTACAAGCTTCAGCTACCTTCTGTTAACCTCTGGTTACCTGCCCAAGATCTCCCATCTCACTGAAAGCTGTCATTCTCCTCTGAAAGTTTTCCTCCTTCCTCATCACAATCTGTAAAGCCAGGGTAGACCTTTAATGTTAATCATTTGATGAAAGTTATTTACCCGAAGATATGAATAAGGCTTAGCGGGACTGTGGACTTTTGCCTTTTTCAATGGCCAAATAATCTGTAACAGAGATGGTGTGGGAGTTTTTCTTCTTGTGTAAGAGAAGCTCTGCTACCTTTTTTTTTTTATCTTTTAAGATTTTATTTATTTATTCATGAGGGACACACACAGAGAGAGAGGCAGAGACAGGGAGAAGCGGGCTCCCCGTGGAGAGCCTGACTTGATCCCAGGACCCCAGGACCCCAGGACCACGCTCTGAGCTGAAGGCAGATGCTAAACCACGGAGCCACCCAGGTGCCCACTCTGCTACCTTAAATAAATTCACACAGAACCTAAAAGTAATGATGAAGTACTTACCAGGATAATCTTAACCCCTCCATATTTTCTGTTTGGAAGAGTTCTTTACAGAGGCAAAAGTCAACCAAATGGATAGCTGTCAAAAGAACCATAACCTATGAATACTATACTGTTTGTTTGTTTGTTTTTTTAAATTTTCACTGAAGTTGCTCTTTATTCTCCCAGGAAAAACTTTAGTTCTACAAGGACAAAGATCTTGTCTGTTTTCTTCATGTATCTGTCTGAAGCACCTAGAATAGTGTCGGGTATATAGTGGATGCTCAGTAAACATTTGTTGAAAGATCAGGAAAAAGATATCATTAAACTCCTGCCCTCCTTTAGAAGTTTGCAAAAATAAATAAATAAAAAAGTAAATAAAAGCAAACACACTCCGATTTATTTGAAAGCCACGCAAAAAGGAGATGTCCCAAGCATCGCATTTATGAGGGCAGCCTCTGGTAAATCAGTCCTGCGTTTAAATTTGGACTGTATGAACCTAAATGAATCACTTAATTTCTCTGTTTTGCCTCAATTTCCTCCTTCTGTACAATGGGTATGCTTGCTACCTCCTAGTATTGTTATGATGACTAAATGAGGTACTGTAAGGAGCTTACAAAAGTAAGCCCCCACTCACTGCACGTTGGGTGTTTTTACTGAAGCGTGAAATGTGGCTGAGAGAGGCACCGAGGCCCGCGGAGTAAAGGGCCGCCGGGGGTGTCCCACAGCCATTGGACCAGGTCAGGACCCAACCGCGTCGTTTCAAGTCAGTTTATGAAGAAGTTTTCCCCACTATACCAAGCTGCCTGCTCATCTCTCTTGGTAGATACTTTCTAAAACTTCTTACAAGGAGAAAAACATACATATATATATATATATGTATACTGTGCTCCACGCTCCCTTGCAAAGACTCCTGGAAGATGCAGGGTTCCCAGGTGCTTGCTGGAAATCCCGAAGCCCCTGATGCAAATGCCACACGGAGCGGTCACTGGACTCCCCCAGCCCGGGGTGGAGCACACTTGTGGGAAATTTTGTTCTTGAGCGTTGGTGAGCGCCCGCATCAGGGAAACGCGAATCCCAACAGCAACCCTCGAGGCGTCTTCGGGACGAATATAACATTCGGAGTCACAGGGCGCCTCCCTTCCTCCGGTCTCACCTCCCTCGGCTCGCAGCGTTCCCCGCAGCTGGCGCTGGCAGCCGCGAGCCGCTCGCTCGCGCGGGCGGGGGCGGCCGAGGGGCCGGAGCCGGAGGCGGGGGAGACGAGGCGAGGCAGCCGGCGCCGGCACCGGGCTCCGCTCGCCGCACAGTCTCCCTCCGGGCCCCGTCCAGGCAGACCTCACGTGCGCCGCAGAGCACCGAGGGGAGGCGGCCCCGCAGCGCGGCCCCCGAGCGCGGCGCGGCTGTGCCGGAGCCGAAGGTGAGTGCCCGGGCCCCGGCCCCACCCCCGCGCGGCGCCAACAGGTCGGCGGGGGCGCGACTGCAGGGGCCCCGGCGGGCTCCCCGCGGCCCCCACCCGGGCAGGGCGCTCGGCCGCTCCCTTCCCCGACCGTCGTCACTACTTAGACTCGTGCCCCGGCCCACGCCTGTTCCCTTCCTCGCCTTCTTCTGCCTTCCCGTCTCCTAAAATGAGAGCTCGGCCGCGTGCCGGGGAACGAGCCTGGAACGGCCGCTTTCCGGGGACACTTGTCCCGGCAGAAGCGGCTCCCCCGGGGGGCGCCAGGTGCGGGGCCGCGGTGACCCCCCGGGGGGACTTCCGTTAGAAGTCATCGCCCATTATCCTCCTTCCTCAACCAGGAGGCCAAAACCACAGGGAGAGAGAAGAAGAAGATCGAGCGTGAGTGACGACCCGACTTGAATGAGAATGAATGGGAGCCGATGACGCGGCCCCGTCCCCCGCGTGCTCGCGCCCCCGGCGACCCCTCCCGGGGAGGCCGCTGAAGCCGCCGCCGAGCAGCACGACGGGCGAGTACGGACCCCCGAGGCGCAAGGAGCCCGCGCCCGGCCACCGCGTCCCCCGCTCTCTGGACTTTGCCTCCTGTGGGTCCTGCCATCCCCCCCGCTTCGCCGGGGTCCCCCCGAGAGTCACCGCGTCCTCCTCCCCGACTCCAGACCGCCCTCGGCCCCCGCCCGCGCCGGCCCCAGGCGGCTGATCTGCGGCCCAAACTTCGCGGGGCAGCGGCGAGAGTCAAGGCAGAGCGCGCGCGCCCCGCCGCGCCCGGCCGCGCCCCGGGGCTGCCCCGGCGGAGCCCGCGTGGGAGGGAGGGAGCCTCGCCCCGCGCGCGCCCCCTGCTCTCGGCCCGGCCGCCGCGCTCGGGCCCCGGGGCGCTGCTCTCGCGCGCTCGCCGCGCCCTAGCGGCGGGAGGCGGAAGAGCGCAGGGGGCGGGGAGCCGAGGGGTGCGCGGGCGGGAGGCACCCCCCTCGGCAGTCAGGGAAATCCCGGCCGCCAGCGGGGGCCCCGCCGCCACCCTCGCCCGGCCGAGGCTTCCGGCGCGCCCCCGACCCTGTGGCGCCCTCGGGCAGCGGCGGCGGGGATGGAGCTGCCTCCCCGCGGGCGGGCGCCGCCGGACTCGCCGCTGGACAGCTGCTCCCTGACCTCGCTGGAGTCCAGCGTCTTCTGCAGCGAGGGCGAAGGGGAGCCCCTGGCGCTCGGGGACTGCTTCACGGTCAACGTGGGCGGCAGCCGCTTCGTGCTCTCGCAGCAGGCGCTGTCCTGCTTCCCGCACACGCGCCTCGGGAAGCTGGCCGTGGTGGTGGCCTCGTGCCGCCGCCGCGGGGCCCTGGCCGCCGTGCCCAGCCCCCTGGAGCTCTGCGACGATGCCAACCCGGTGGACAACGAGTACTTCTTCGACCGCAGCTCGCAAGCTTTCCGCTACGTCTTGCACTACTACCGCACCGGCCGCCTGCACGTCATGGAGCAGCTGTGCGCGCTCTCCTTCCTTCAGGAGATCCAGTACTGGGGCATCGACGAGCTCAGCATCGACTCCTGCTGCAGGGACAGGTACCGAGCGGCGCGCGGTGGCCGGGCGGGGGGGCGGGCGCCGGGCACAGAGGGAGGGCAGCAGAGCTAAGAGGGTGAGCGTCACGCTAGCCTCGCTGAAGCCAGGCCTAAGGATACGTGAGGCCACCCCTGAGCTAGCTCGCTCTGAGATGGGGTGGCGGTGAGATCTGGAAAGCGTCAAAGACAGCTTGGGATTGGACCTTTTGGAACCTCTTCCCTTTTTTTTTTTTTTTTTTTGGAATGAATGAATGTGTGCCATATTCGTTTTTAAGGCAAAGGGGGTCAGGCCTGAAATACGTATTTGGTGATTGAATAAATGAGTCAGAAAACCTGTGATCCAAAAGATGCACGTATAGACATGGAGGTTTCAATAGGGAGCGTTATCGTTTATCGGAGCTACAACACTCACTAAACTTGGGTGTTGAACTGCTTTGAATACAGAAGATAGAAAATTGGTTCCTTGACCGTGAATGTTTGTGGGACTTTGATGATGACTTTGCTATTATCTTGCTATGAGTACTGTTTCTCCATGAAGACCTTCCCATTACACACACAAGAAAGTTCCATATGGCAGACTTCTGTTCTCGTTACAAGAAAAATGGGTAATAAAAAGCATTAAAGTAGGTTTGCTATGTATAAATCCTTTTGTATAAACTACCAAGAAGGCGTCATTTTAAGAATAATAATCCTAGCTGAGAAACTTTGAGTACCGTGGGCAGGAGACAGCCTGGGTGAAATATGAATGGACGCTGTCTGCCTTTTACTAAAATAAAAACCATGACCTCATTGCTAAGTTTAATTTTCTTTTTACGTCTGTATTTTTAAAAAGTGAGACTAATCACCAAGTTGTTTTCTCTAAAAGATACTTCAGAAGAAAGGAGCTGAGTGAAACGTTAGACTTTAAGAAAGACACAGAAGACCAGGAAAGTCAACATGAGAGTGAACAGGACTTCTCACAAGGACCTTGTCCCACTGTCCGCCAGAAGCTCTGGAACATCCTGGAGAAACCTGGATCTTCCACAGCTGCTCGAATCTTTGGGGTCATCTCCATCATCTTTGTGGTGGTGTCCATCGTCAACATGGCCCTGATGTCAGCTGAATTAAGCTGGCTGGACCTGCAGCTGCTGGAGATCCTGGAGTATGTGTGTATTAGCTGGTTCACCGGGGAGTTTGTCCTGCGCTTCCTGTGCGTGCGGGACAGGTGCCGCTTCCTGAGAAAGGTGCCAAACATCATAGACCTCCTTGCCATCTTGCCCTTCTACATCACTCTTCTGGTAGAGAGCCTGAGTGGGAGCCAGACGACACAGGAGCTGGAAAATGTGGGGCGCATTGTGCAGGTTTTGAGGCTGCTCAGGGCTCTGCGCATGCTAAAGCTGGGCAGACATTCCACAGGTATTCAAATTTCAGTGATGCTTTTTAACTTGCCGTTGTTTATAAACACGAGTGCTTGACTATAGCCTAAGAGAAGTGACTGTGAATGGATACTCAGAATTACCAACTCCCATCCTTTACCCCACCATGATTTCCAAAACGGTATTGGGAAGCAAAACCTTGAATTGTTGTTATCATAGGTATAGAGAAGATGCCTCTCCCATTCCTTCTTTCCATAAGATGTGTGAAAAACAACCAGACCACTTTTTAGCCTCTATTTTAACCCACTGCTCAGAAGTTGTACAAAAATTAAAGACACTCTGCCTCTAGAAGTTTCTAGATGAAATATGCATAAACAGCACATAAAAAGGTATGCGTAAATTATTCATGATATATAGGGACATAAGCCAGTTTCTCTTCTGTGTCCAAGGAAGGGCTTACCAAACTTGTTCCTTGGCAAAAAAGAAAGTCAGCCCTGCAGGGCTTTCTCTAGCCATGCAAAAAGTCAGATGACCAGGCACTGGTGGCCTATCCCATGATTTTTGAAGAAACAGTGGAAATATTTGCTTTGGAAGAAAGCAGAAGTCACTGATTAAATGCTTTATCTAGTATCTGAGAATTTTCTTGTCCCTAAACTGAGATGCATGAGAGAGATGGTAACAGGAATTCCTTAGCTAATATAAAGAGCCTTGAAAATCTAATGAACACTCTCTGTAGAAAAAATGCCAAACAACGCTCAGTTGTGCATGAAAGTTATAGTCAATGTCAGGGGAAGTCACTCAAATCCATTAAAGATGGTCCTTGTGTTCCTGAGGGCAGCGATTCTCAATGCCTGGTCCTGTGGCTGTCGGATGTTTTGAAGTATGTATGTGTTCCCTAGGTTAGATTTGAATGAAAATAAGAACCCCTTGAAAAGCTCGTGAAAAGGCAAAGTCTAAAACCTGACCCGTGAAGAGTCAGATTTTAGTATTTGGCGTTGCATCGAGGAGCATACATTTTAACAAGCTCACGAGGGATTTTGGTGGACTGCACTTTAAGAAACACTGGAGTAGGACGCCGTGTTAATATGGTACCTATTAACGCCATACACAAGAATACAAATAATTTAGCTAGAGAGTCCTATTACCACCTTATTTCTCCAGATATGTGCTTGACTAGTCACCTAAAAGTCATTGCGTCTCCCTATTAAGATAGGGCGAAATTAACTTCAAATATGTTTTTTTTTCCCCACATGGCTGAAGTAATTAGGACTTAACATAATTTTGGTTGTGTATTTTCCTAACTAGTCTCACATAGCAGGGATTTGATAATGGGGTTTCCAACAACTTTTAGAAGTACCACTCTTTGTTTTCTGACACACATAATAGGATGCTTTCTTCTAGTATTTATAAACTCCTCACAAGATTCGATTTAAAAACACCCAGTAAAGACTACATTTTTTCCCAAAGAAAAGAAAAAGAAAATAATAGTAATTTCCGCAATGTCACCTCTTCAAGGTTTTTTTTTTCAGTTCCAGAGCAGTACAAAGTATTAATAAAGCCTTAATTTATTGAAAGGATATGAACGCTTACGTAAATATTTGATGATTTTATCTTAAGCATTTCATTTAGCAAAATGCAGACATAGGTGACGTATTTCCCCATGTAGAACTATAAGTTGAGAGGTATTATAGAAAAACAATTAGGAGAACAATGATCGGCTAGAGAGCCAAAGTTTAAATCCTGGCTCTCTAGCTTTGTCCTAGATATGCCACTTCTCTGTCCCTTGGTCTCCTCATCTGTAAAATGGCATAAAAATTCCATCAATCTCATATTGTCTTTGAAGATTATCTGAGTTAATAGATGTAGCATGTAGAAATTCAAGACCACTTTGTGTTTCCATACAAAATGGTTTAGAACATTTCATCTTGAAATGGAAACAGTCTCCATAAACACTGCTTTTCCTTATATGCTTTCAGTGTATTTCAGAAATACAGTTCAATGCAGACACATCAAGGTTAGTTTTCTAAAAGGTATTCTAACACATTCTAAAAAAAAAAAGTCTTTGGAAGTTAAACCTCAAAATTAATATTCCCTAATATTTAAAAAATAGCTGGTAAATAGTTTAAGAAGATCTCAAAAGTTTAAGAACAAACTTTAAAAATAATGAGAGCACAAATGGCATTTTAATGCAATTTCAAATAGTCTCTAGTGAATAAAAATGAAAATTCTAAGAGGTATTGCTTTGACCTTTAGAGACACTGTGACTTCAGGCTGATATGACTTCAAAATACTGGATACACCTTTTGCAGTGTTTGGGAACTCTAGTGTCAAGGGAGATACCTTATTCAAACGATAATCCCATTATGGGCTCATCTGACTCTTCTGAGAACTGAGTCTCTCTGGAGATGGAACTGGACTCTCTTGGGTATGTCTCCCAGAGGTTCACTGAATCCTCAGAATAGCAGTAGGGAATGCACCGATGCTTCAGAGTAAGTGGATTTCCCAGTAGCTCGAACCCCCCATACCTTCTTGCAGTGAAGGAATAATCTGTAGTCAGGTCTGTCCCCTTACGGAAAAGCAGAAACTCTCTGTACTCAAGGGAAATGTTTCCCTGTAGCTTTGGTACTAAGGGTACGACTTTCAGTAGGTGTCGAGGGAATTCAGGAATGCCTCCTGATTAACCTTTAAGAATACCCTGTGGATGTGCATAGGATGTTCTCATGTCAGTGCGGTCACTGGTGCCTACCTTGCTCCTGCTGCGTCACTTCATTCTCATGGTGGACATCTTTTACTGCTTCTGGCTTTCAGATAATGCCCTGGTTATGTTCAGCTTCATTAGGAGAGTGAGTAGAGCAGACACATAAAATGTAAGAAGACAGCCTGAAACTGGCATTAGAAAAGTGTGCCAAAGTGATGCACTGAAATGCAGGTCTGGCCAAGTGTGCCCTCCGCTTGCCATGCTGCAAAGGCCTCCCCCATTTTATGGACAAAAGTATAATTCCTGTCATACATCCCCTGCCTGCCTTGCAGTCTCATCTTTCACTTTGGGTTTTTTGTACAAATAGTAGGTATTTAGTAAATACATAAGTGGATGAAAGAATCTAACTATATTTCTCTCTACCCTTTTACATCTGGCCCTACCAATCAGACTATGAGCTCCCTGAAGAAAGAGATTGTGATTTATCATCTCTGTATCCCCAGGACACTGCCCAAGGCCGGAGACGTATTAGATATGAAATGCATGTTTGTGGGCGGACAGCTAGGAAGGAGAGGGGAGGAGAGAGAAGTGGAAGGTGATGAGGGGAGGAAGGAGTGCCAGTGATTGACGGCAGTTGTTCTGTTACAGGATTACGCTCGCTCGGGATGACGATCACCCAGTGTTACGAAGAAGTCGGCCTTCTGCTCCTATTTCTGTCTGTGGGAATTTCTATATTTTCAACTGTGGAATATTTTGCTGAGCAAAGCATTCCTGACACAACCTTCACAAGCGTCCCCTGTGCGTGGTGGTGGGCCACAACATCCATGACTACTGTAGGCTATGGGGACATTAGACCAGACACCACCACAGGCAAAATCGTGGCCTTCATGTGTATATTATCAGGAATCCTTGTCTTGGCCTTGCCTATCGCTATTATTAACGACCGCTTCTCCGCTTGCTATTTCACCTTAAAGCTGAAGGAAGCTGCTGTTAGACAGCGTGAAGCGCTGAAGAAGCTGACCAAGAATATAGCCACTGATTCATACATCAGTGTTAACTTGAGAGATGTCTATGCCCGGAGTATCATGGAGATGCTTCGGTTAAAAGGCAGAGAAAGGGCAAGTACTAGGAGCAGTGGAGGAGATGATTTCTGGTTTTGAATTCACTTGCAATTTATTTACAAAAGCTTGTGTACAACTAACTCAACTGATAAAGCCTTGATATGGATGTCTGTATACTGTTGAAGAGTCTCTTTTGAGTACTATCCATGTTAGTTTTTACCAATCTATTGCTTGGTCTGCTAGAATAGTTCACTTCTCCCAAACAAACTGCACACTGAGTCTCAAAAATAGTCATTTAACACCACCCAGTACAAGTAGGTCAAATGTCTGAATTGTCAAATATAAAATAATACAGTACCTATGACAAAGTTAAAAAATTTATGTATCACGAATCAGAAGTTCTTTGCACCATTAACGTAAGAGAATGGGACTTAAACTGCATAGCCCAGAGAAAAATGAATATTTAGGAACATACTGAACAACTTTGCCATTTAAAGACATTCTCCAAGTAAATAAATCATTCCTTTCTCCATCAGCTAAAGCTGTTAATTACAAAAATTAGCTTTGCAAGCAACAATCCTGATTTGACGACCATAGATGGTGACGCCCTCTTCCTTCTGGTGCAAACCACTGGTCACAGAGGGACTAAGTTCTGATTTCTATCATTATTATTGGAGATAGGAATCCCCAAACTGCTTAGCCAGCAACAGAAGAGTGCTGTATAGAGGCTTCAAGAATTGTGCATCCTCATTCTCCCCACTGAGTGCAGTAGTGTAGTCTAAAGCAAGAGTCTTCTGTACCCCTGGGAAATCGGATGGTCTTAAAAACTCTTTTTATTGATGTAGTGTTCAAATGTCTTTAAAAATCACAAATACGTAAAGGTGAAGTAGTGAATATCCTAAATATATACACTGAAATTATTAAACAGTCTTATTTCATAAAATGAGAATGATATGTTGAATGATATCACTGGTTGAACTTGAGGATCTCTTATTTGTTAACAAAACATTATGGATAGCTTTCTGACTGTTAGGGCAAATAGCAAATGTTCAAACTTTGCACACATTTTGGCAGCATTTGACAGTCCTCCGTGACAATAGTAAAATTCCTAGACATTCTGTTATATGATTAAAACCAAAAGTTCTAAACCTAAGAATTAGTTTATGATTCCCAATATTCTAGTAAAGGATATTTTAAAACTAAGAGTGATACGGAGTATCACTTTAACACCTGCATTTTCAGTGTGTTTAATGGTGCCCCCAAGGGGATGAAATTGCTTCTTGGGGGCAAAAATATCAGTCCTTTTTTTCATAAAACAGATATATACATGCAGTACCTGAACAGATATAGACTATATCTATGGTGTTAAAATTTCATGGGGTGGAAAGTTAGAAAAAATGCCTAAGAAGCTCTTTGCCAGGGTTGGGTGGTGATAAGAAATACACATTGAGAAATACTGCTTTAATATATGGCTATACCATAGTTCATCAAGTCTATTTAAAATACCCTATTATATTAATAACCACCAAAAAAAAAAAAAAAGAGAGGGAGGGAAGGAAAAGGAAGGAGGGAAGGAAGAAAAGAAGAGAGAAGCCAGTCAATTATAAGAGGCCCCTGATTATAAAAATGCATCCAGATTTTGGATATATAAAAATTTTAAATATGCATCTTCATAAAATATCATATATAATACTTCTAGTTTTCTGGCATGCATGCTTAAGTTCTGAAAACATTTTCAGTGATGTCATGAGTTTTAGATGGTATGCTAAAATATTTTAATCCACTTGGTTTGTTTCCACTTCTCCCAAATATTATGAAAGATTTAGGAGATATGAATAGTAATAAAATAAATATTTTCCCTCTCACACAATTCACAGGTGCTGAAGCATAGCATAGGGTCACTAATTCTAGTATAAATTCCATCTGTAGTCTGAAGGTGAAACAGAAGTTAGATACAGAAGCCAAGCATACCATGGTTTCTCTAGAGCTCTCCCCACTAGGAATAGTTGCTCTGGCAGGTCTGTGCTCTATACTCATCATGTATTGTGTCATTAATCCCAAAATGTCCCTATTAAACAATTATTACTATACTATTTTAAGTATTAGTTTATTACATTTATTCATTCAACTAATATTCATTTAGACCTGTCTGTGGAGGGCACTAGAGATTCTTATGCCAGAGTAAGTCCTATTCTCTTATTTAATATTCTATTCGAGGATGTGAGGGGAACACAGATAATAAAAACTGAGGCATAAGAAGGTGCAATAACCTGCTTAAATTCACATGCCCCGTATATAGGTGACAGAGCCAGGAATGAATCCCAATGTGCTGGACCCTGAAAATGATACTCCTAAAAGTCATAGCTTTCATTATTGCCACACAACTTGTGGATAGGGATTCACTTCGTAAGCAGGTAAGCCAATTTCTTGTGGATGGAGAGGTTTAATATGCCTTAAGAAAAATTTCAGCTTATTCTCAGAGGTGGAATGGTGCTTATAAGGAACAGTTGTTGTCATGCTTTATAGTCATTATTAGACAAGAAAAACATTATCTTTAGAATAATTAATAGCTAGAAAATAAAAATGAAAAAACTGTATGTATTCCGTAGAGATATTTTTTCTACCACCAAAGATTCTAAACATGTTCTTCACAAATGTGGTATGTTAGCAGTATATATTTTGTCAAGATGTGGACATTTCAAAAGGAAATTTTAAATACCACTGCTTAGTCAACTTTGCTGTTAGATAAAATATCAGCGTACTTATTCAACAATGTACATATAAGAAAACCAAGTTTAATTTAAGTAACATGAAATAATTTTATATCCTTTCATTTAAAAAACATGATATTTTTCATAAATATAAGAATTATTGCTGTAAAACAATGTATTTAATTTGGAAATATAAATAATGGAATTATTGGCTTTCTTTAAGCTATTTAGAGAACACAAATTAAAAACATTTGTGTGCACAGAGGTAATGCTTGAGCACCTAAAAGAGCAATTTTAAGAAATCACTATGGCATCTCTAGTAGAAGTGGCATGATGTTCATGTTTTAATGTTTTTTTCCTTATATATACAAAGAATTGTTGCATTTATCATTTTCATGCAAATTAGTATTAAGTATAATGTATTAGATGCACAAAGAAGTTAACCGAGGTAGAAATCTCAGTGCTGTGTTTCAATGTGGAATTCTTACTCTGATTAAAATCTTTTGACTAAGCTCTTGCAGAAAATATATATGCTGGCCCAAGTTATCCAAGCAAAATATTATCATTGGGTAAAATGAATGCTTTGACAAACATTTCCCCTGAAATATTTTGTTAACATGAAAAGCCTATTCTTTTGAAATATTAGCCATTAATATTTCTGTCTTACCAATCCTTCAATTCAGGTCCAAGATATAGGTTGGCAAATGATGTGTTTTAGTGCTTCTCCTGGTGATTTTTCCTTCACAAAGCACCACCACCCCCAAACTTCTTTCCAAGCCATGCTGATACATGAAATAAAAATGTCACAAAGGAGAATTTTACTCATAAACCTCACTGGCAATTGCTTCTGTGATATGTCTTTAGGGCTAATGGGAAGCATCCTCCTTCGCCTTATATTAGAATCACTCCCTTGCTTATCTCCTCAATCTCCTCTCTTCCTTCCTGGTATTGAATCAGTGAGACCCAAGTCCTAATTAAATCCAATCTACTGCCTACTTGTGGCTGCCCCCAAAAAGCTGATCATGAGTACAGAAAAAAAACCAATGTATGCAGACTGCTTTCATTTTACATTCTCAACTACAACCCCAAATGGGTTCTTAATGCTGCAAGGCAATCATACTGCAATTCCTGAATGTATTCACTCTCTCTGGATAAATATAGACCTCTAACACCTCCTTTTCATTGCACTTTCACTCGGAAAATAGAATCAAATTTTCCACAAGGGCCGACACCCACATTTATCCACCTACTTCCACCTGTGCCTATTCACTTTGCCTTCCCTCCTATTTTGTGGACTAAACTGTCCATCCTATTTCTCCTCTCCAATTCTAAGACATTGCTTCAAAAAGCCTATCCCCTCTCCCTATTATACCATTATTTTTCCCCCTCACTACTGGATCATTTCTATCAACATATAAACTTGATTAATTTTCCCATCTTAAAAATAAAAAACAAACAAATGAATTTTTACAACTCCTAGAATCTATGTCATCCTCTAGGAAACCCCCTACTCCCTGGTCTCCTTTATGGCACATTCTTCTCAAGGTCCGCAATTACCGCATCATTGCTAAATTCAATCATTAATTCTCAAAATTCATGTTACTTGATTCATCAGCTGCATTTTCCAGGATTAGCAACTTCCCTGGAACACCTTCTTCACTTCACTTTCTGCCCGTTGCACTCTCCCAATTTCCCCCTGACCCCCAGCTCACTCATCTTTTCTGGTTGATGTTCAATCAGGGCTTAATCCTCAGACCTCTTCTCCTCTCTATATACATTGTCCATCCTGTTTCATGGCTTAAATATATCACTGATAGTCAACCCCCAAATTTCTATCTACATCTTCAGATTTGTGCATGTAACTGCCTGTTCCATATCTACACCTGAATGTCTGATGCCTATCTCATGATTACCACATCCACCACCAAATTATTTATATTTTCTCAAAGTCTATGTTAATTCAAGTCCCCTGAGAGGCAGATGCCAAGATGGGTGACTATTGTAATACTGATGACATGTAAGACATTTACTTGGGGGGAAAAAAGACCTTTGAAGGATAAACAGGAGTCTAGGGAAGGTGGGAAGAACCTTCAGATCATGATGTAAATCTGGCATCTGTGAAGAGGAAGGATTGGGTAAAAAAAGAGTCTCTGATAATAGGCCAGTTCTGAGAAAATGTCAACCAAGTTGACAGAGAGTCGTGAGAAAAAGTAGTCCATCTCTTTTAGAAATGGCCCTGCACTCAGAAGACAACAGCTCAGCCTGTCAGTCAACCATGTTCCATTCAGGAGGAGATCTGAGCAGTGGATTTTTATGGCCACCAACATCAAGCCCCGGAACTGCTTGGGTCAGTTTCTCCACACATCTTCAGAAGTCGCCCCTCCATGAATACCATGGGTCTCTCTTTCCAAAGGAAAATTTAGAAAAAAGAGTTGGTGGGTGACTAGAGTATTCATTGCTACAGTTGGTCTCAGAATAGCAGCTAGTAGTCATCCTCTACCTCCTCCACTATCCACAGCATCTCATCACAGCACACTATTTACCCCACTGGACCCTTGCATCCAAAGTGTTATAATGAGAATTCTCATCTGCTTATGCTTCCTTTTTTATCACTATTGTGTACTGAAGTGCACCAAAGTTAGTTATGCTGCACAAAATTTTTAGCACATTCGGGGTGACCGGGTGATGGGCGCTGAGGGGGGCACTCGCCGGGATGAACACTGGGTGTTATGCTATATGTTGGCAAATTGAACTCCAATAAAAAAATTTTAAAAATAAAAATAATAAAATAAAATAAAATAAAATAATAAATTTAGGACCACACACAAAAAAATTATCACCATGCTACTTAATTTTATATTTCAACAAGGAAATAGCATTAATAAAAGGATATTTCAGGGAGAGATTTCAAAATAATTTAAATCCTCTTTTATTCGTTTCTGACAATCACACTGAATATGATAGTATTTTAATAAAGCACTAGTAATAATCCAATTATTCTGAAAAATACTTTGATGTTTATGTATTAACTCATGTAAAACCATTGAGGTAGATAAACACATTTAGCTTTCAACATGATACAACTAAATGTGAAGTAACAGGTTAACTTTTGGATTTTCTTTTCCTGTTCTAAGTTGAGTGACATTTCTTCCAATTATATGCCATTTATCATGCCTTCTTTAGAATGTCTACAGTCTAAGCGGCTTTTAATTAAAGGAAGATAATGGTCATATATAAATTTTCTACATTATTCTATTGTTCAATACTCCAGTTATTTTCAAGGAAATAATAACTAAAGAAAAGTTTTGACAAGTTTGGTGCATGCACGCACACACAGAAAGAGACAAAGGGAAAGAGAGAAATAATAAAAAATTTAGGGCAACAAATGAGATTTTCAAATTATGGGAGGTAGATGTTTCTTGGCACATAGCAATAATCACACTGAATATATAGGTAGAATTTCAATCATCTAAGTAAGAAAACCAAATCTTCCTTAAAAAGTAATTTCAGTTTCTGCACACCAGGACAATTTTCCTGAAACCATGTCTTTATACACATCTTTGCTGTACAGCCAATGTTTTATCTTCAAGTCTATAATTATTATTGTCAACTAATTCTAAATGGTACACGTGAAAATAAAAGACAGTTACAGTTGCTATGGAAACTATACTTTGTAGGAAATTCATTTCAACAAGCCTTGCTCCCAAAGTTAAAAAAGAAAACAAAAAACAAACAAAAGCATTCCATATACAATAGTGCCACCTTGACCACAAGCCATCAGAAAAAGAAAGAATAAATGGATGAAAAGATTTTAAAAAAGTACCTCTAGCTGTACTTCTAGCTTCCTTTCTCACATAAGCTAATTATCTTTAAGATTTCATACAAAGAAAAATAACTACTCCCTGCAAAAACTACATTGCATAACAGTGGGATTTCTTTTTTAACTTAAAAGATAGAATATTTAACTTTGTAATCATAAGTTTTAGAAATGTATCATCACTGGACATTTAACAAATTATTTAACTTAGTACTCTTCTATTCTTTTTAAATATTCGATACATTTTTCACACCAACTAATAAAATGTGCTAATAACTCAAACCAATTTGATTCCACATCCTCAATGCATGGACAAATAGATCTTATCTTGTCATTTGGCATTCATCATATTATAATAAATCTTCAGAGAAACTTTAGCAAATATATTTGATAATTCAAGTAGCAAAATGATCTTTCTCACCCATTTCTGACAGTTCTTTTCTAGAACTGTTTTTCAGAGCACAGAACAAGAGTTTTTCTTTTCTTTTTTCTTTTTTTTTTAAGATTTTATTTATTTGAGAGAGAGAGAGACAGAGGAAGAGAGAATGGGAGGGAGGAGGGACAAAGGGAGAGAGACAAGCACACTCCACACTGAGCAGGGAGCCCAAAGCAAGGTTCTATCCCAGGACCTTGTGATCATGACCTGAGCTGAAGGCAGACACTTAATGGACTGAGCTATCCTGGTGCCCCAAAACAAGAGTTTTTCATTTATTTATTTTTTTTTGAGTTTTTCATTTAATTTCATTTGACATCCTTTCAAGGACATTACATATATGCAGAGGGAGGAACTAATTACCTGATACTTGCACGAACAGGATAATTTATGATCTAGAAACCAAAAAAAAAAAAAAAGTATTGTGACACAATTTATCCAATCCATATCAGAATAGGCAAGAATATATAACAACAGTCTTTTGCTTCCCTCTTTCAAATTTTGAAGACTGGTAGATTTGTGGATCAAAGAATATTTTATCAAAGAAAACATACATTTTGGGGTCAGATAAACGTAACTTTTCTAAAATATATACTATACCCATGTTTTATACTTGTGTAGTATTTTTCTGTTATCATTTTAAATCCAAAACAATATCTCTATTAGAAGAAATTACATGACTCTTACTCTTAGATTTGGGAACAACTTTTGTTGTTTTAACATATAAATTGTGTCATTTTTTTTCCAAAGATTTATTTATTTATTTATTGAGAGAGAGAGAGGCAGATACACAGGCAGGGGGAGAAGCAGGCTCCTTGTAGGGAGCCCGACGTGGGACTCCATCCACTCTCTCCAGGATCACGCCCCGGGCTGCAGGCGGCGCTAAACTGCTGCGCCACCAGGGCTGCCTGATATTTTTTTTTTAAACTGCATATCAAAAACCATTAATGGATGATGAAATAAACTGAGTTCCGACTACTATCTTTTTAATGAAGTGGATGGACTAGGATGGAATGGAAGTAGAATAGAAGAATAGAATGGGATAAGATGGAATATAAAACAACACAGCATAGCATATTGTAAGCACCCCTCACAAATCCAGAGGAAGAAATAAAAACATCATAAAAAAAGCATTGCAGTAGATTGTAAGAAGACTGGGAAGGAGACCTGGGAGGAATGCACTCACTGGAAGCACACATTGGCTGGAAAATGATTAAATTTTATTTCTTGATTTTGTCTATTATAACTGGCAGATTAAGATTTCACAATTTAATTTTGTATTACCATAATTTACAGTGGCTTGTGAATCAGGAAAATAATTTTTACCTGCTAGTGGCAAAATCATGTATTCCAAGGAGATTTTTGTTACAAACTTACTGTGCATTTTTTAAAAGGTTTATGGTAGTATGACAGTCTCTTAGTTGAGGGTCAGAGTACTATTTTTTTTCAGAGTACTATTTTAATTAAATTGAAACAAATTGTCCATAAAAAATTGCTTTATTATGTTAAATATGATAAGATAACATGAAAATTATAGGATATGTTTAAGATATAATACTGGGACTTAAAGAGTAAGTAGTGACAATAGTTGAAACAAATTACTCTGTACCTCAGCAAACTTCTATTTCATTTCATTTGAACTTCATGCTTTAAAAAAAATTGATCATAACAAATTTAGAAAATAATTTTATTACATTTACAAACCTCAATAAAAATAACAGATTACAATATATTAATTTTAATGATGTCCGCAAAAGAAAGATTTAAAACTTGGAAATTGAAAAAATAATCGCCAAATACCACCAACTGACTTGTTAATATGTCCCCACATGACTTTCACAAAAAATTATTCTTTAAAGTATGTATGGAAATCTAAAGTATGATTTTTTAAATGATATAGTAGCTGGAAAATTCATAACTATACAACTTAGTGATAAGATGATATCTAATATTTTTGTCAAAGATTAATTAAACTTCTTATATCACCCTGAAATATATTGATTGTCCCAGGACTTTTCCTGAGATTGTGTTCGAAGACAATTTGCCATGTGTCTCTTGCATGTCTGTATATCTTGCAAACAGAAACACAGATAGTTTTATTCCAGAATACATTTTCAAGGATGTCTGGATGGCATGAAATGTTGGAAAACAGAGATGGTGTCTCCTCTGAAACAAGGGAATTTGTATGATGTCCATGATAATAAAGATAATGCCTTCCTTTCAGCCAGAGGTTGGACATGCTTACTTGAAGCTTTTTAAAAAGATTAACGTTTCTGGGGATCCCTGGGTAGCTTAGCGGTTTGGTGCCTGCCCTCAGGCCAGAGCGTCACCCCAGAGTCCCTGGATCGAGTCCCGCATCGGGCTTCCTGCACTGAGCCTGCTTCTCCCTCTACAGGTGCCTCTGCCTCTCTCTCTCTCTCTCTCTCTTTCTCTCTGTCTCTCATGAATAAATAAATAAAATCTTTTTAAAAAAATTAATGTTTTCGAGTTTCTTAAGTGTGACACACACATCTACTGCATGTGCAGCTTTGACCACAGCCACTTTCATGTCACCCCCATGGGATTTGGGAAGCAAGAGAAATATGAAGCTCATGCTACCTCATTTGCCATGAGTAATAAGTTCTTCATCTCTGTCCCAGGAGTCTCCTGGATTTTACTAGGAAAAGGGCAAAATCTCAGACACCTCAAAATTCTTGACAGATTGGGAGCTCAAAAGTGAATTTCACGTTTTTCTAAATGTAAAGCAACTCCAGTTGGCAGATACTTTCTATGTGGTATTTTGGTAATAAAAGTGGTATATTTAACTGGCATTTCAAGCATTCGTTATGGACTAAACTTTTGAGGGAAAAATTAACAATATTGTCAACATATGTGAAGGCTTCCAAAAGTATTATTACTATTATGGCAAACAAGACTCAAAGTCATCAACCCTATCTTCCACATGTTCCCAAAATATGTTGTATCACATTGAAGAGGGCATTAATAATGAAGGAGGTTTGAATGAAATAAAATTGGAAATATATTTACATTTTATTTATCAGTCTCAAACTTTTAATCATTCCTTTATTGAGGAAAATAGAAAAACTTTTAGAAGAAAATTCTATTTACTATTCAAAACTCTGCATAAATAATTGAATTAAACGTCACACCTAAAGGACTAAATTATTACAACTCATTTATTGTTAGAGTTCATTACAATGATTACAATTTCATTCTTTATTTACATTGAAAAGCAATTGCCAGATATTATAGTGATTTTAGATTAAGATTAATTCATTCCTTATACTGTGAAACAGAAAGAAAATTATTATTATTCACAACTTACTTAATTGACTCAGAATTTTCATCCTTGATGAAGATGGAGAAATGGAAGGAAAAAACTCAACGAGACATATACAGTGTACATGACTTTATCTTTGTATATTATGGACAGCCAGACATATTTATCATGTTAAGTTAATTATTTTCTAACTTATAGAAAGTTGGTTTCAGAATATTTCTTATGCTCTAATAGATATTGATAAAATGATGTTTGATATGAAAATGGTTTTGCAGAAAAGGCAAACTTTATCTTACATATATATGTATACATATATGTCAGTGGAATGGTTACTGGGTCACTATATAAAATGTATTTCTTACTGCAGTGTCTTTAGTATTTGAAAACAGTAATATAAAGAAACTATTGGTCAAGGTTCTCCAGAGACATAGAACCAATAAGATATATATGTATTTGTGTGTGTGCATATATATTTGTATATATATATATATGACATGTATGTATCTGTGTATATATATTCAATATGTCATATATATATGTATGTATGTATGTATTATAATATGGACTTTGCTCCAATGTGATTATGAAGGGTAAGTCCCAAAATCTGTAGTTGACAATTCAGAGACCTAGGAGAGCTGATGGTATAGCTCCAGGCTGAATGCCAACAGGCTCAAGACACAAAAAGAACAATGTCTCTTTCCAAAAGCAGGATAAAACTAATGTCTCAGTTCAGAGAAGAGTTCCCCTCAGTCTTTTTGTTCTGTTTAAGACTTCAACTGATTAGATGAGGTCCATCCGTATTAGAGAGGGCAATCTTTACTCAGGCTACTAATTTAAAATGTTAACCTTATCCAGAACCACCCTCACAGACACACTCAGAATAATTTTGGTTAAATATCTGCATTCCCCATAGCCTCATCAAGCTGACACATAAAATTAACCATCATACCATGTAAACAAGTGAAGAAACCAGAGTAGATGCACAAAAATTTATCCAAGGCTATACCATAAGGGAAGGACCCAAGAGGTACCCCTTGGTTTACTTCACTTTAAGTCATCTATTTCTTCTCTTTCATCATTCTGCATTAGAGCCAAATAGAATTGGGTGTTTCTCAGTATTATAGTTAGGGGAAGCATAAGGTAATGTCACAAAGAAAACATTCTTCCTAAAAAAATATGCTCCTGAATCTCATAGTAATTACTTCTGCAGTTACTAAAGAAAACTACAACTCACATAAGTTGTAAACCAGCAAAGATGTTCTTTCTCTAGAGCTATGATAAAAATCTAGAAATATAATTAGACGTAGCCTACCTATGTCCCTACCCCCACATACCATAATGTTGCTATCATTTTCCCTAATCTAGCCTTTGAGGTTAAGCTATACTGAGCATGGATAGGAACTACTTAAGATTGAAAAACAAAGAACACAAGAGCTATTAGCACTGAAAAAAATATATACTATAATGAGTATCTAAGTCACTGTGACTCAGATTTATCTGATTTATAAATCATTCAATTATTTTTCATCATCAACACTAGGACAGACAAGGGTTTTCCAAAGAAATAGAACCAATAAAGAGAGAATGAGAAAGAGAAAGAGAGAGAGAGAGAGAGAGAGAGAATGTGTGTGTGTGTGTGTGTGTGTGTGTGTGTGTGTGTGTGTGTGCAGAGAGAGATTTCAAGTCGTTGACTCACACTATTATGGAGACTCACAAGTTCAAAATCTGCAGAGTGCAGTGAGCCATCAGACTGGAGGTTCAAGGGAGAGCTGCAATTCTCTCTTCTTCTCTCATCTTCTCTGCATATTATGAAGAAGATGGGAGAAAAGGTGCTGACATAAGTAAGTTTGGAAATGAATGGGTTCTGAGACTAAAGGCCGAACGAATTGCACATGAGGTCTGCAATCTAGTGGACAAACCTGTTCCCCATGGGGAATTCATAATTTTAGGCATTCACAATTTTAATGCTGCTATACACTTATATTAGACTAGGACAAGTAAATAAATAGATGGCAGGTGATGCAGCTGGGTTGCTCATTGTTGGAATGGAACTTTACAGGTAAAGTAAGGAGCAGGGGCTAGAATGATCCATGTGATATTGATTAGTCTTAGACATATCAGTAGGAGCCCATGTTTAGCTGAATGAAGTATAGCAATATTTTTATATTTGTATACATAAATGGGTTAGCAAATACACATATACTTCTTTGCTCAGTCAGCTGGCAGAGCTAAAAGAAACAAGGCTCCAACAGCAGAGAACACACCTAGCAGACTATTTCTAGTACCATTCTCCAATAAAAAGAACCACGGGTCATTAGAAAAATCATTTATTCTAGGCCTGAGGCAGGAAATACACAAGATGAACCCAGAGCACTTTACAATGCCAGAAAGGATGAAAGTGGAAAAAAAAAAACAAATACATGTTGTGGGTCTATGTCAGAGGGCACAGAAGTCAACTATAAGAGCTTCCAGTGACCAAAGTTTGAGTAACCGGAGCAACAAAGTAAATTAAGTAGCATTATATTATAACCCACAGTATAAAATAAACATTTATGGGTTCATACTGATATAAAATAAATGATTATATAAATGAATAAATGAGAAAAAAGAGACAAATCTTCCATGCAGAAAAATTCCAAATAACATATGTAGCTATTCTGTTCTAAAGAACAAGGGATAGAGTTGTCATAACAAAGGGCAGTGGAGTCCATCAGCAAAGGCAGACAAGCATGGCATCATCTACCCATCGACAAAGGAAAGGATGAGTTCTAAGCTGGAGCTGACTGAAGAACAGAAACAGGAAACCCAGGAAGCTTTTGATCTCTTTGATGCTGATGGAATTGGGACCATAGATGTTAAGGAACTTAAAATGGCAATGAGGGCACTGGGCTTGGAACCCCAGAAAGAAGAGATCAAGAAAATGATAAGAGAGGTCACCTGGGTGACTCAGTGGTTGAGCCTCTGCCTTTGGCTCAGGTCATGATCCTGGGGTCCTGGGATCAAGTCCCACATCAGGATGACTGCAGGGAGCCTGCTTCTCCCTCTGCCTATGTCTCTGCCTCTCTCTCTCTCTCTCTCTCTCTCTCTCTCTCTCTCTCTCTCTTTCTGTCTCTCATGAATAAATAAACATTTTTTTTAAAAAAGAAAGAAAATGATAAGTGAAATCGATAGGGAATGGACAGGAAAAATGAACTTTAGTGACTTTTTGACTGTGATGACTCAGAAAATATCTGAGAAAGATACCAAAGAAGAAATTCTGAAAACTTTTAAGCTCTTCAATGATGATGAAACTGGGAAGATAAGATTCAAAAATCTAAAGCACGTGGCCAAGGAGTCGAGTGAGAACCTCACTGATGAGAAGCTGCAGAAAATGATCGATGAAGCTGATCACAATGGAGATAGAGAAGTCAATGAGAAGTTCCTGCACATCATGAATAAGACCAGTCTTTACTTAGATCAGCCTCTTCTTTTCATAATTGTGTGAAACCTGGGTTCTGAGAACATAAACTATTTTCTCCTACTGACCTCCCTGTATAACTTTAGTAACAATCTTGAATCTCTTTTAGGTATTTGAAAGTGTTCTCGGACATTAAGTTCTTTGTAAGGTGACTTGCAGATTGCTTTAATTCCCCAAAGCAAAACAAGAGCACATTAGGGTGGTGGGAAGGGTCTTAAAGCTTTCACCCACCTGCATTTCTTTCTTGTATCACTTCACTCGTGTCATATATTTCCACGTTTATGCCACCACAAAACAACTTCTTAGATAAGCACATGTTGTACCCATGCCATCAGAAGCAGGGGACATCTTTATGTTTCTAGTTCTAACCAACACCTGAGTGCAGCTTTCTCGTTTATAAAACCCAGTGAACTTACTCACTTGTGTTCGGATGTGTTTGTAGTATTTGTTTTATCTTAAAAATAAAATTTTTCTTATTTTAAAAAAAAGAACAAGTGGTATAGCTCCACACTCATTAAGTGTTAGCTAGGCATAGAGATGTTCTTGGAAAGATTACAGCATGGACAAGGGGAGACAAAAGATTTACAGTGGAAAAATTTGACAAACACATCCATTAAGTGTCAACATCAATAATCACAAATCCTATTGATAGTTTGTACCCTTGATATGATGTGATGAAAATGAAACTTTACTTCTATGATCTGCCTCCCCCAAACTCATAACCCCTGCCCAATCATGAGAATAATATCAGGCAAATTGAAAGAGAAGAGCACCCTGCAATATCCCTGACCAACCCTCAAAATGCTCAAGGACATCAAAAACAAGGGAAAATATGAGAAACCCTCACAGCCAGGCAGAGCCAAAAGAGACATAATGATTATGTCTCTCTTTTTTTTTTTTTTTGGACCCTCAACTTTATGGTCAACTAATATTCGATAAAGGAGGAAAGACTATCCACTGGAAGAAAGACAGTCTCTTCAATAAATGGTGCTGGGGAAATTGGACATCCACATGCAAAAGAATGAAACTAGACCACTCTCTTGCACCATACACAAAGATAAACTCAAAATGGATAAAAGATCTAAATGATTATTGTCTCTTTTACATCACTAATGTAATGTGGTATCCTGAATGCAATCCTGGAACACAAAAGGGTAGTAGATAAAAACTGAAGACAAATGAGTGAACTATGAACTCTGGTTAATAATATGGCGTTGATATTGGTTCATGAAGAGTAACCATGTGCCATAGTAAAACAAGACGTTGATAATCAGAGAAATTTGGTGAGGCTGCATGTGAGCACTCTTTACACTATATTCTTTATTTTTCTGTAAATCACAAACTGCTCTTAAAAAGGAAGTTTATGGGACTCCTGGGTGGCTCAGTAGCTGAACATCTGCCTTTGGCTCAGGGCGTGATCCCAGATTCCCAGGATCGAGTCCCACATCGGGCTCCTTGGATGGAGCCTGCTTCTCCTCCCCCTGTGTCTCTGCCTCTCTATCTGTGTCTCTCATGAATAAATAAATAAAATCTTTTTTAAAAAGGAAGTTTATTCTCAAAATGAAGTGATTTGAAATATATGTCCATTTGTTTCTGTCTTTAACAATATCTTGCATCAAAATATATATTATTTCTCTTCCATAGAATAAAGAAATTGAGTCATGCAAAGGAGATATACATGATTCACTGAAAGTCTCAGGTTACTTCTCTAAATAATTCACTTGATATTTAAGGTGATCAAGATATGAATAATGCTTAATAATGCAGTCTTTTAAATTGCAGAGATGGGAAAGTCACAATTTCAATGAAATATAGGGGTTATCTAAAATTTCCTTCCGAATTACATTTTAATTATTAAAAATAAAATGCTCATTTAAAATTTTAATCAAATTCTATATCCACACTGCATGTAATCATTTGATTCTAGATGGATTTCCTCTTTCAGACTTACTTGGTCTGTCCTTGTATCAGCATAATTACAAAGGGCACTCGTTATTTCTTTGCTTGTATTAAAAGAGATGTATCTCCAAAGAAGCTCACAAAACTGTTACATGGATAAATGTAGATCAGTTTCATTTGGTCTTTATATTTAAGAAAATACTCTTATTGTGTTGTTTATTCAACAACACTGTAATCCTCCTGATCAAGATCAATAAAAGTTCTCATCTATTTTCCTTCAGCGGAAGATTGGAGTTTCGTCATCTCATTGCACAAAATTGATGAATTAACACGTGGTTCTGTAAAAAGCACTTGCTTACCTGAAAGATAATTCTCTTTCGGAACCTCCCTTTTTCGCTGCTTCTTTCCATGTCATTCTGTCAAAGGTTATGTTTTATTTTCTAGGCAAGATGGAAATTCTAAAATGCCATACAAATACAATGTATTATCATTATATCATTAGTATTCTTTTTTTCATTTCTTATTTATTTTTTAAAGATTTTATTTATTTATTTATTCATGAGAGACACAGGGAGAGGGAGAGAAGCAGAGACAGAGGCAGAGGGAGAAGTGAGCTCCACGCAAGGAGCCCAATGTGGGATTCGATCCCAGGACTCCAGGATCACGCCCTAGCCAGGCCAAAGGCAGGCGCTAAACCGTTGAGCCACCCAGGTATCCCTCACTTCTTATTTAAATAAATGTTTGTTTCTATCTATGTAATCTACCAGACTGGGGCTACCACACAGAGGCATTTGGGAGGAAAACAAAGGAACAAACAAATATCTGTACAGGATTTTTAATCATTTCCTTTTTAGTGCTTTTATTTTTGTTTTGTTGTTTTGTTTGTTGTTTTCCTCCTGATTTTAGCTTTTCCCTTTACTGATGCCATCATCCTCCTTGAGAGCCCCAGACATTATAAGCAATAACAAATTCTGCACAGACCCTATACCCTGGGACACCCCTCAAAGTATTCTTACTTTGGATAAACCTGCCTAATCTGAAGTTAATATTTTCTAAAGAGAGCAAAGGCTAGTCAGGAATAACTAGATCTTCAAACCAATGAAATGACCAATATGCAACTTGCATGATTAATATAACAGACCTAATATATATAAGTAATAAATCATAGCATACAGATATAGCTAGTGTTTAATTCTATCATTATCTAGAAAGAGAACTCTTAGCATTTGCAATTGCCCACTGCCGGAGCCCTTGGATTCCACAGGCACCTAAATATAACAGTGGATGACAAGGCAGTAACACAGATAGAACCTGGGTGCTTCAACGATCTTGTGCTACAGAGCCATCTAGCCGCCTTGCTAGACTTACCTTCCTATTGTTATAACAGAGCAAAATAAGTTTATTTCTCACTTGAGCTTCAGTGCCTACTGGTTCTATTCCTAACTAATAAAGAAATCTGTACCTAGAAGTGGGATAAAACAGTAACAAAACCTAGGATAGGAAGCACGAGTCAGAATTGGACAACACATAGTGAGAAACAGGAGGGAGACCTGGCAAATCTGATCACGCCATGGCAGACCATTTGGTAAAACAGTCATTTGGAAAGCTGGTAATGTTATTTCCTGCATCTCTAGATCTAGGGAAAGTTATTAGAAAATTTCAGAGAACTTTTTTATGTTGGCTACTTACTGTTGTTTTTTGCAAGGTACCAAGGAATGGGATGAAACTAAGCAAGACTTAAGGAGTCTGCAAGCAGAGATGGACCAGCCCTGCTCTGAGGCACTTTCTGACCACTAACCACAGTAAGATATTGACAGAGTCCAGTAAGCAAGGGCTTTAGAAGATTGGACAAGGCAGCAGCATCTGTAGCTTAAATAGATGAAGATAAGGCTTCATGGTGACCTTTCTTTATTATCTCACTTTTAGAGTTCTCTGTCAGTGAAAGCAAAGCTTTTAACTAAGTAATGCTAAGTTATTTCAGCTCAACTGCTGAAAGAATGAAGGGCCAAGGACAGAGATCAGGAAATGAAGAGATTCTCCAGTAAATTGACAAGATCCTTGGCTATGGAAACTTTTTCACATAACTCACAAGACCAAAAAGACTGTATGTTCTAAGTTTTTAAGAAAATTGTATGGTAAATGAATTCATAAGCCTGGCTTGCAAAAGCAAATAATTACTTTAAAGCAATCCCAGATTCTAATCCTTGCAGAAAGGAATTTCTAAGACTTTCCTAAATTTTCTCTGATAAGTATATCATAATTCTATTGTCAAGCAATAGAATAAAAAGGATTTTCTTGTGTTTAATTGTGTAAATATGAAAATTCAAAAATCATTGATGTTTGTAAGCATTATTTATAGTAAATAGTAATTCTTGAAGGCTTGGCTTCATAAAGCCAGGAAGCAGATATTCTGCAAAAAGCACAGTCTATAAGAAATAATGCATATGAACAACCAAGTATATAAAATATAATAATGTTTATAATAATGTTCCAGGAAAAGTATGTGCAAAATGGTATGAGAGTATTCTAAGCGAAGAAGTTAAAGGGAAGAGTTAAAAAAAAATAAGAAAAAAAACAAGAAAATCGGGAAAAATGTGTATATAATAGGAAAAAACTAAAGATAGAAACTGAGATGAGATTATAAAGAATCTGGCATGTCTTGGACTCTGAAGTCTGGGTTTTACCTTTTAAGCCAATGTGTCCCACTGATCAATCAACATCCCACGGATGATTCATAGAAAATTTCATGAGGAGTGTGACAGTATTGTCATTTTAATGATTTTTTATTTTATTGGATATTATAAAAATATGACCAGCACATAAATACTATACTTTCGTGACTACTATTACTTAGGATGGTATTAAGCTGGCTACTGCTATTGTAACCCACCTTATGCAGAAGTAAAGGTTGTGTTCACACAAACATAGAAATGTTTCGCACTTTCAGGGGTTAAGCCATCCATCATAACCAGTTGGAAATCATTACTTAGGTGATCAGTTACTAGAATGTGAAGTATTAGTTTCTATATAAACAGCCAATTTAAAATTTCCAGACACTGACTGCAATTGGACAAGGAAATTTTAAATTTTGACAAGGGTTATGGCAATTAAGTAGACAATATGGAAAAGAAAAAAACCAAAATTGCTTACCATCTGTCAAAATAAATGGACCCTGTGTATAGATTAATCCAAAAACCCAGAAACATAAAAAGGAAAATAGTCAATCATTCAATTAGATGACACATTTAAATGACCCAGCTCTCAAAATCAATGCAAGAAATTTGTAAAAGGGTGGCAAAGGAGGAGAAGTTATCTGAGAGCAGCCTTGGATTTTAAATACCAAAAGTTCAATCTTCAATGGAAAGGTTCTATGTCAAAAATTCATGTGGAATGGAAATAGGAACAAGGTCCCTATAAGGATGAAAGCCTGCCATCATGCAGGAAAACACTCTTACATATGACTGAACTCTCCATACAGTGGGGAGACATATCTTAGCCATAATTCATTCAACTTGAATGTTTTGCTCATTTTTTTTTAGTATTTACTGCCTTTCTGAGATCTTACCCTCCCAATAAAACTATTTATATCTGGACTATACTAAAAAATCAAACTGAGAAGTTCCTGTTGCAACTATGCTCTCCGATATGTGGAAGCTTACAAATCTTTCAGCCTTAAGGGAATAAAGCCATATCATTTTAGGAATATGCAAATCCAAGTGAATGTCAGGGGGAAAATAGAATCCTCTTTTCCAAATCTAATCTTTGAAGACTACAGATTTAAATACATCTTTAATTTACTATTCCAATAATGTGAGGTAATAGAATTATATGTAATTGAATGTTCTCTGTATTCATGAAAATTAAGTGATGTCTTAAAATAGTTATTTTTAATTTGAAATCTATTTATGCTGCTAGAAAACCTCTACTGGATTTCTGGATGGAAATTAACATATGAGACCATCACCACAGTAACCAAACCTGTAAATAATATTGCACTAGTCACAAGTAGTACAATATATGCTGTTTCTAATATTTCTGCCTTTACCTCTTATCATCACTAATTTATGTGGAACCTAACTCTAAATTTCACATGTGAAAATTGTCCTATTCAAATTAAAAATTACATAGAAGTCCTAATCTTTTTCAAATGTAGATTCAAATTTATTCCATAAGACGCTAAGTAGTGACCTTTGCTGATTAATCATAGTTATTAACATAATACTTTATTTTTTAAAAAGATTTATTTATTTATTTATTCAGAGAGAGAGAGGCAGAGACACAGGCCAAGGGAGAAGCAGGCTCCATGCAGGGAGCCCGACATGGGACTTGAACCCGGATCTCCAGGATCACACCCCGGGCCGCAGGTGGCACTAAACCGCTGCACCACCAGGGCTGCCCAATAAAATACTTTATTGAGATGCAGCTTGGTACCTTGAAAAGTAACAGTCTTTGGAGTTAAGATAAATCTGGAAACTAATCACAATTCTGCTGTGATGGCATTTTTCCTCCTCTGAAAATATGAATAAAAGTATAATCGTTATGAAGAGTAGGGATAATATATACAAAAAGAAGGGTACATATTGAATACTTAGTACACAATATATTTCATTATATTGATAGAAAAATAAGTATGCAGTATTTTTTAAAGTACATGAAGCAACTTCATCGACTATTATGATTCTGTTACATTATTCTCATGTATAATTTTTAAATTTGGGACCAAAAACTGATCTTTTCTACTTTCTTTTTAAACTTTTTCTCCTAGGAAATAAGAACCACTGTCCCACTTTAGTTCATCCCTGTGGAGCAGTCAGTCACAAGTCCTGTCTCACCATGGGAACATAGTTCAGGCTCAGCCTATCAAGGTCCTCCTCTCTCGGACCTCACACTGTATCACTGTGGATATATGAATCAAGCCCAGCAGTCAGTACATGAAAAGATCATCTCTCAGTGGAGTTGCCAATGATAAAGGATCTGAGTCTGGCACTATTTTAGGCCATCTCATCCACCTGCAAGAGTGAGCCTATACATAAAATAAAACTGAGCATGAGCTAGCAAAGTGATGGAGATAAATGTGGTACATAGGATATTTGAGGTCTATAATCCAGATTTTTCAATTATATTAACCCATAAAGGCCTCTTTGCTTATGTTCGTTTGAGTTGAATTTCTGTCATTCACAATAGGACATGATGGTTCTTTCAAAAAGCTTTGTTACCGTTGACATAGATTTACAGTCAACTTGGAATTAATGTTTACATATGATATGAAGTGGGGTAGGTCAGAGTGATGACTTCATTTTTTACAAAATATACAACAGTTCAAAACATTATTAAAAAGACTCCAGGGGCACCTGGATGGCTCAGTCGGTAAAGCGTCTGACCGGCTCAGGTCATGAACCCAGGGTCCTGGGATCAAGTCCCATGTGGGGCTCCCTGCTCAGTGGGAAGCCTGCTTCTCCCCTTCCCTCTGCCCCCAATTCATGTTTGCTCTCTCTCTCTCTCAAATAAACAAATAAAAACTTAAAAAAAAATACTCCATTTCTCTGATATCTGTTGAGTTTACCGTGTTCATAAGAACATGAGTTGGTTTCTTTGCTCTGTTCTCTGATCTCTAGGTCTGATTTGCCCATCTTCTGTCAATACCACCCTGCCTTAGTTGTAGTAGGTTTATAGTAATTCTTGATACCAACTAGAGAAAGTCTTTTCATTTGTTGTTCCTTAGGATTACCTAGACCATTCTTAGCATTTTGCATATTCATATACATTTTGGGATTGTTTTGTCAATCCATTATTTTAACTTCTGGAATGTAATGAGCATTACATTGAATTAATTTATCAAATTGGAAGAGTATCTTTAAAATAATGAGTTTTCCAATTCATGCACGAGCTCTCCACTTATTTGGATCTTTTGACGTCTATCAATTGTATTTTATTGTATTTTATAAAGAAGTCTTATGTTAAATTTATTCTTGGGTATTTTATTTTCCTGAGGCATTTTATAAATGCCATTTATTTTCGTATGTTGCTTTTCTGTCCAGAAATCTTGTTAAATTCACTCAATAATTATATAATTTTTTATTATCCATATACCTAATCATATTACCTATAAATAATGATGTTTCCAGTCTTCCTCTGTAATGTTTATATATTTTATATCTTCTTCCTTTTTCCTTTTTCAGTGCACTGGATGAAAACTCTTGTTCAACATTAAATAGCAGTGGTGATAGTGAACATCCTTGTCTTGGGTAGCCTGGGTAGCTCAGCAGTTTAGCGCCGCCTTCAGCCCAGGGCCTGATCCTGGAGAACCGAGATGGAGTCCCACGTCGGACTTCCTGTATGGAGCCTACTTCTCTCTCTGCCTATGTCTCTCTGTCTCTCATGAGTAAATAAATAAAATCTTAAAAAAAAAAAAAGAATACCCTTGTCTTATTCTTTTCTCAAGATGAAAGCCTAATTTTTTTCAATTGTTGGCTCTAGGGAGATACTACCTAGGACATCCAAAATAAAGAGGAAATAATTTTTATAAGGAAAATATGGTAGGTAGAGTATAAAGGAAAATGGATGGAATACATTTTTTTAAAAAAAGAAGGAAAAAAGAACATAGAACAAATTTAGTTTGGGTATAATTACTAAAAAGTAAAAAAGTCCTTTCCAGTTTTCTTGCACATTTTAATACTGATAAACGTTATAGTTTCCAGGCACCATGATTTAGGAAACAGTATTTTGGGGCAGCCCGGGTGGCTCAGCAGTTAAGCACCTGCCTTCAGCCCAGGGTGTGATCCTGGAGACCCGGGATTGAGTCCCACATCGGGCTCCCTGCATGGAGCCTGCTTCTCCCTCTGCTTCTGCCTGTGTCTCTGCCTCTCTCTCTGTGTCTCAAATAAATAAATAAATAAATAAATAAATAAATAAATAAATAAAAGAAAACAGCATTTTTTCATGCAGCTTTCAATCAATTTTTTCTGAACAAAGACTTCTGGTCATTTCAATTACTATAATCCAGGATATGTAGAGATGTTCACATAATCAATCCAAAAAGGGTTATTAAAACAATAAAGTCTTAAAATCAATTAGTTTTCCTAATATTTTTCATCTTCTGTGACTCAAATCTCACTTTCAAGACTAGATTTTTAAGCCACTCTCTTCCATCCAAATTAGGCTTAGTATCTTTGGTAGCCGGCTTCCCAGATGGTCACCAATGACTCTCACCAAATGAGAATTCACACTTTTTAATAACACTGACCCACTCAACTGCATTGAATAAGACTGACATGTAACAAGCAAGATATTTCAGGAACTAATGGTGTCCTACTTTCAGAGGTAAGTCATAGAAGGCATTGATATTTCTTCTTTGCTCTTTCTTAAATCACTTATTCTGTGGGAAGCCAACCACTATATTGTAAGGAGACTCCACAGCCTTATGGAAAGGCCTCTTGCTAATAGCCACTACCAATTTGCCAGTCATGTGAGTAAACTGTCTTGGATGTGGATCCTCCAGATCCACTTAAGCTTTCAGATGACCCAGCTCTGTCCAACATCTTGACTATGATTTAATGAGACTCTGAGGCAGAATCATAGAGCTAAGCTGGTCTCATTCCTAATACAAGCAAACTGAGATAATAGATGTTTTTTAAATGCTTATCTAAAATTCTGAAGTAATTTGTTACAAAGCAATAGATAATTCAAAATTCTTGCTATTTTCTCCTATGTATATATACATATTTCCTATATATCTCCTATGTATATATACATATGTATATATACATATTTCCTATATATCTCCTATCTCTTTCCTATATCTCCTATGTATATATACATATTTCCTATATATATTTCCTATACATATACATTTTCTATACATTTTCCATACATTTTCATATATACATTTTCATTTTGTATATACATTTCATATATACACTTATATACATTTTCATTTCATATATACATTTATATGTACATATATATTGCCTTTATTATAACACTTTATTTCCATTTTTTATTGTATTTCTCCCTACAGACTTAAAGCTATGTGAGAAGAGAAACTTTCTCTTTTGTTTACAGTGATAAATTCAGGCTACAATGGTGATTCTCACTTAGTAGATGCTAAATAAATATATGTGGTAAGAAGGAAGACAGGATGTTTAGAAGGTAGGAGAGTAGGAAGAAGAGATAAAGACATTTCTATTTGACCAAAATCTCTCAAGTTTTGCATCAGTGAATATGGGTAGTTCTCATATCTTTTCCACAAAATGCATTAACCACTTCTTAAAATAAATCTAACAGAAATTAAATGTGATTAACTAACACAAAATTTATTCCAAAGTTGTTCTAAAATTATGCCATGATGCTTTTACTTATGACTTAAGGAACAATGATATCTGTAGTTCAGTATAGAATCAAGTATGGTTTCCAAAAGAACCAATTGCCTACACCAAACCAAGCAGTTAGTCTTCCAAGACAGCGTTGTTGGTAAGACCCCCATTATCTCCTATTTACAACAGTATTATTAGCTTATAGGGAGACTTTGAATTTATTTCTTGGGAGCCAGGGTTGTAATAGCAGGCAGATCCAAGATGTAAGGTATTAGAGAGATAAAACTTGGGAACTCTGGCCCCAAATCACCTGACAGCTTCCTAGATATCTACAAGGATGCTTAGGTTTAAAAATCTATGTAGAAAAAGAAAAAAAAAATGATGTAGGATGAAGTTGCCATTGAAGGTACACTACTGGTGAAATGTCAAAATGTCTTTTAATATCCTGTGATGTTGACATTTAAATTGAAGTCATTTGCAGTTCAGAAATACTGGAGAAAGTTGCAGAAACCAAGTAAGATGCTTTGTTTAACTGGAGGGACAGTTTGCCATGAAAGAGAACTTCCATGTTCTCACTTCAATGTGAAGCAATTGAAACACTGAATGAATTCAGTGGAAGGAAGAGTTGAAAGCCATAGGTAACCTTGAATAGGTAAAAAGCTCTACAGAAATTCACATAAAGCTTTGGGAATTTGAATCAATTGTATATCAGTCATAAAGTGCAGAAACATCCCAGGTAACACATTGAAACAGATGATAAAAGTTAGTTGATTGCAAACAACAACATATGCCATTGTCTGAATGGTGTGGTTAGGAAAAAAACCTGTTCAAAACAGGGAAATGGGCAAAAGACATGCCTGGGTGTCTTTTCAGTGAGATGCTTCAGTAAAATGTTGCCTACGGATCCCTCCAGGAATTATCTGGTTGTATAAAATGTTCTCCTTTGATTGCCTTTCCACTGACAAGGCAATTTTAGGACTTCCTAGAGACAGAAGTTAAACTGCAAAAGACCTGATAGTAATGCAAATGATTCGTGTCCGTCGCAATGCAAATGTGTTATTTTTCTGGTAGAGATATAATTGATTCTCATCAGATAGAAAAGATCACCTCAAAGAGTACATTTTACTGCTCTATAGGTTGATATTAACCAGCCTGCTGTATACACACACTCACACACACACACACACACACACACACAGAATGGAGGTAACTAAGAGTTTCTTAGTTACCTTAGTCTTCATATTTTTCTGTGACATCTTCCACATATGTTTAGCTTGAGGAAAATGTTGACTGAAAAAGAAAAAATAACTCTTTGGAAAGGAAAGGAAAGTTTTCACATGTAACTTTATTAAAATCAATGTTATAAATACTAATCGATAATAGATTGACATTCCTTTCTACACTAAAGTAAGTTTTCTTGTCACATAGCCATTTTGACATTCCTTTTTACACTAAAGTAAGTTTTCTTGTCACATAGCCATTTTCTTTACTTTTTAAATAATGTTTACTATCATGAAGTTGTTTTTGAATGATTAAATAAATGTTGTGCTTACTGTGTTTTAGTTACATTCTATTTTTTATTTCTGTCTATAATATTTAGTATCAAATGCCAAATTTTAAAAGAAGGTTACTGTTTTCTAGAAAAAAAAAGAGAAGTCTTAAACAATCAAAATCTAAACCCAACTAATCTGGAATGCTTTGGATTAGTAGCTTTGGGATCACATTTTTTCTTTATGTTTCTCATTCATTGTTAGCCACAGTCCACATTAGAACATTAGATCTTGGGATTCCTGGGTGGTGCAGCGGTTTGGCACCTGCCTTTGGCCCAGGGCGCGATCCTGGAGACCTGGGATCGAATCCCATGTCGGGCTCCCGGGGCATGGAGCCTGCTTCTCCCTCTGCCTGTGTCTCTGCCTCTCTCTCTCTCTCTCTCTGTGACTATCATAAATAAAAAAAAAATTAAAAAAAATTAAAAATAAAAAAAATAACATTAGATCTTGAAAGGATTGTAATTGTACCAATTCCTAGCTAATACACCTGTGGAGTTCAAAACAATTCTTGAGTACAAACAGTCTAACAGCCTAAGAGATGTGACTGCCATAGTGCTCTGATTTAATGAAAAACCGTTCTTTAAGAAATACACTTTTTCCTGCAAGGTATGCTAAATTCCAACTATTTCCTTCAGATTTGCTTCTTTTATCCTCACAAATTTTATTTTACACCATTATCCCTCCATTAGAGAACAGACATAAAGATGGGGAAATAACTAAAAAGCTTCTTTTTTATGAAACTTTTAATTAATATTATAATTAGATTAGCCACTTTACTTGCTTTAGAGAAACTTGTAACCTTATCTGCCTATAACATGACAAATTAAGACTCATCCTTTTCTTAAATTATGTCTTAAAAATTATTTATTTATTTATTTATTTATTTATTTATTTATTTATTTATGAGAAACACAGAAAGAGAGAGAGAGGCAGAGACACAGGCAGAGGGAGAAGCAGGCTCCATGCAGGGAGCCTGACATGGGACTCGATCCTGGGTCTCCAGGATCACACCTTGGGCGGAAACCAGCGCTAAACCGCTGAGCCACTCGGGCTGCCCAAGACTCATCTTTTGAAGAAGATAAGCAATTTACATGCAAATAATGTTCCAAAATTTCAGTCTTATTTCCTCTTCTCTCCTAGTAATTAGAGAGATGACTCTCCCTCTTCCATATTCTCTACCTTTTTTTTTTTTCTTACTCTGGCATTTCCATCCTCTCCCAAACTAAAGTCTTTGATCTAATCACTTCTGAGATCTGAAGATAAACCTATCTTATTATAAAATTATTTTATTTCCCATTGGAGTCTTGAAAATTCCTTTTTAACTTTTTATAAAATTGTAATACCAGCCTAGATCTAATTTTTCCATTATTGGTTTTTTCTCAAGAAAGTAAAGGTATACATTTGAAATCTAGATTAAAAGGAAAAATTACATAAAGAGCTAATAGCAATTCTATCACTACAAGTTTACCCATCCATAAATGGCATTTTGATATTAATGCAGGAAAATATGAAAAACTCATGTATTGGTCAACCATCAACAGCTATCAGAACTATGGGTCTCACTACTGGCTACCATTATAAGTGGTTTAGAATAAATAGAGTGATTTAGAATAAATAAGAAGCATATAGATCTTAGGAGGTCTACTTTGAGTCATACCAATTAAAGAATACATTCAATGACACATCAATAATGGTCACTTTGAAAAGTTAAAATACCAGAGTTATTGAAACAGGCAAATAATAATTATACCTTTACCAATAAAAAACGGATAATTCCACACTTGTGATAGAAAAAGAAAAGAGAATCAAATAATAGCAATGAATTATGAGTCAGATTTTTGGCTCCCAATTATTCTTTCAGTATATAACTTTTATTTACAACTTCTAAATGTATTAATACATCAGTAAGAATACTTAAGAGCTAATTCCTTGGCATTAATTACATTCTTACAATAACATTTGAGGAAAGAAGAGATAAAGGGCTTATATATCTATTATATGCAGTCATGAGAAAAGATGAAGGAATGTCCAGTGGTACTGCAACAGAAACAACTTCAGAAAAAAAGTGAGGAAAACTCATTATAGAATTTGATGAGTATACTACTGGAAAAATCTAGTCAAAGATTTCCATAGAGATTAGTGTTCATAGATTATTTAATTCTAAAGCTAGAAACTGTGGACACAATTGCAGCAGGACCCAACTATAAAAGAAGAATATTAATAGGACTTCTAGCCTTCAACTTTGCTCAAGTCCTGAAAGCACACTTAAATTCTGACTACTACTGCATAATAGTGGCTGCCTAGGCAGGTCTGTGAATTCTGAGACTCCTCTATGATGATTAAATCATCCTAGTTTCTCAGATTTCATCCAGGGATTAAAGAGAGCCCAGGGAGAGCCATTTCATTAGGCTTCCAGCATAAAACTTGGAATCTTGGGTTCAAGATGAGCACTAAAATTTAACATTTATTGGGCACTTTATGTTCTAAGCACTATGCAGGGGATATACACATAACTTAAAATTTTTTAAACTGTCAACAGTCCCATTATAACAATTACAGAAGAAGAATCCAAAACTTAGAGATGTTAAGTAACTTTCCAAAAGTTGGTGAGACTGGAATCAAGATTTAAACTCAGGACTGTCTGACTTCACAACTGTTGTTAACCTTCCCTGTAAATTTGGGAGGGGTAGGTACTGAGGGCAGTCTAAACCACAGTGTTTGTGGAAGAGCCTAGACCAAGGTTCCCAATAGCCAGGCTGAAGTTCAGTACCATAGTGGCACAATGGAATCACTAGAAATCCTCATTAAATATACAAATTTTGACACCTGAATGCCATTTAATTGATCTAGCCTAGGATATTATAATTATCTGTGATCCTGGGTTCAGGCAGATTTGGGTGCCACTGGTCTAGCACATGGTGAGGAGAAATGAGAAATGAGAGACTGATAATATGATGCCAAATCCAAAAGATTGGGAAAGGGTGGAACATGGTACAAAGACTTGGTGAAGTTGAGTTCTTACTTTCATGTCCATGAACATTGACAAAGGAGCTGGAATTTCCCCTTTTGTAGGTTAACACAAATGCCAATACTTGTTTAAGAGAACTATGATGGAGTAAATTGCTGAGTAGATTATCTTCACCAAAGGAGAACAAGATGCAATAGCTCTGATTTTTCAGGTTTTTATTTTTTAAAATCAGTCATATTTCAGGATACAAAAAGAACATGAGTCTGATAGTAGTTTTGATATTGTGGACTCACGGAAGGTAGTCAGATGACTATATTTTGAGAAATTAGATCATTGGTTTCCATTACCACAGGAGCAGAACTTAGACTTGGAATTAGACTGTTTCATAAGAGCCAAATACATAATGTTGTAAGCCAGGAAGTCAATTAATTAATTTCCAGTGGAAGACATTCTTTTTAAGGCAACAGTTTGCTCAATTATTATATTCAGGATATCTTTTCTGTGACCTGGAAAAAGTACATTTTTTCACAAGACCGTGCTTAATGATCCTAGAAGTAAAACATAGGTTGATAAATAATCCTAAAACAATGTTCTGTAACTCATGCAAAAAACTCAGAATAGAGTACAGGTATCTGGGAATCTATTTGTGCTGGCTAAATCAGTGCTGGATAAACAAAAATCTTTGGATCTGGGGCTTTCCTTTTCTGTCCATATCTTACATTAGCATTCTTTATAAGGTATAGTCAAGTGACTATTGCTACTAAGCCACAATCACACTGCAGTTCTACTTCTATGAGATTATACCCAGGTTTTTGGAATTTGATTTCTTAGTGTAACTAGACTCATTAGCTAAAAAAAAGTAGTGTTATTGTTGATTCCTGTAAGTAGCTAATCATGCCTATTATGTGTGGATTCAGGTTAATACTTAAAGAAAAATGTAATCTTTCTTATTTAGTTCCTTCAGAGCCATTTCACTGTTATCTCTGTGTAACATCTTAACCATCTTATTAGATATTATGTCACTTCCTTTAGAAATCCTTTATTTCAATTATCAGAACTGTGCCAGGCTATTTTTGGTGAGAAACTGTCGGCAAAGTCTCTTTCTTTATGCAGCACATCCCCCTTGAATGAACTGAAAATTGTCACTCCAATCAAATGAAGCCATATTCTCTTTCAATTTACAGCTTAGTTACTCAGTCTGTCTGCTATTTTCACTTGAAAATTACAAATGCTGACTTGTTGTTCACAGAATCATGAAAAATGAAAAGCAGCAATACTAAAGGAATATTTGAATAAGAAAGTAGACTCATCTATGTCAAGATTTTACCACCTTGCAAAAAAAAGTTGAACAGTCACATCTTGTTTAAAGACTATGTTTTAAAACTAATGGCACCAACAGCTATATATACATGGATGAAAGTTAAGAAAATTATTCAAATAATAGGCAAGTCTGTGAATAAGAGATATGGTAAAATGCTAGCTCTAAAAACATGATCCAAGAAAGTAGAGAAGCAATAGAATCTTGTATCTGTAAATCAATCAGATTAAGAACTAAAGCATCCATATTATGCTAATTTCACTAGGCAGTTAAGAGAAAGGATTACAATAGAACAGAATTAGGGTTTCCATAGAAAAGAAAACAAAGATCATAGCAAACTGGAATTCAAGCTGCAAAAAAAGGCAAGAAATATTCTTGGTGGTCTGCTAAGACAAAGACACAAAACAGCTTAATAAAATTTAAAAAAAAAATAAAACAGGAGACAAATGTAGCTGTGAGAAATAAAGTAACTGGTAGAAAAATGTTTTCTACAGATACAGATAACAAGATATATTAACAAAGGGCAACAAACAAGATAAAAGCGAGGCCATCCATGAAATGAATTTTTACCTTCCATCAAAGAAAATATATCTTATAAAAAATTATCCTGTAAGTATATAAACCACTTAACATAAATTTTCTCATTTTAGTCTCCTAACAAATCCAGAAGATAAATATTCCCACTTTATATGTGAGGAGAAAATGTTAAGTGACTAGATGATTTTCCCAAGGTCTTCCAGGAATTTAAAGAGTTAGAACTCAAACCCAAGATTTGTGTATATTAGTTTTAATGCCCATAATGCTTCATCTTTTTATATTTAGTTTTTCAGAGTCAATATTACTTGCTCAAGTAATTGTTGAAATATATCTCAATTTCTTCTTCAGACCTAGACTCCACATCCATTTCCATTTCTTCTGCTTTAGGAACTACATTTAGGAGAGATTTTACATTACCATGGTGATGGGCTGCAGTACAAATTTACAATTTCCAACCTCAGCTGGACCTTCACTGTACCACGACAATTATTTAACATCACTAGTTGGCTTCTTATCCCATTTCTCAGCACATAAACCATAGCAGCTACCACTTTCCTCCCAAGTCAGTCCTCTCCCTCCCCTGCTTGCCCTATTTCCAGCAAATTAGTTCACCCTCTGCTCAATTGGGACAATAGATGCCATTTGGTATACACCTTTCCTCCATTAAAAACTTAGTTACCTTTCCCCTGCTCTTGTATCTTGTTTCCTGCTGACCTAAGGAAGAGGAAGAGGGGTCGTTGCTCTATCTCTGCCTCTTATCTTTATTCTTCAAACATATTCCTTATCTAACTCCTTTCATATAATCACCTCTTTCCCTTCAAATCTGTTCCATTTCCTTCACTTTGCCTCCACCTCAGCTGCCATCTATGTTTCCTCCTTCCTTTTGATGGGGGAACACAGGGCTAGCTGAGGACAAGGCATGAGCCCAGGGCAGCATATTGACAAGTCCTTGAAACAGGCAAAGGGACATTCCTCTACGGACTCAATTGCCTCGATGTTAATACTTTGCTAAGGGCAAAAAAAGCAATCTTAGCCTGACCCTCAGGATCCTGTAAGTCTACTTTAACATATAAAAATTCCTTTAGAAATGTCTTGCTATCTCTAAACCCCCAAGATACATGCTGATGATCATCCCCCAAGCACATGGCCCACCGATATACATCTGTAGGGTCTCATGATTCAGGTTTTATTAGACTGTAATAAGTGACCTTTTCCCAACCATAGCTAGCCCCCTCATGGTCCTGGAAACCTTGCTTCCAAAATTCCTTAAATAGTACACTATCTCAAACCGCTCTCAACTCCCAGGTATATAATCAGCCACCCCTCACAGGCCTGGGGCAGCAGCTCTTCCTGCCCACAGGTCCTGTCCCCGTGCTTTAATAAAATCACCATTTTGCACCAAAGACGTCTTAAGAATTCTTTCTTGGTTGTGAACTCCAGACCAAACCTCACCTATATTCCAAAACTTCATCACTTTTATCATCATTGTTGTGGAAAAGTGAACATAGCCCAGCTACCTCACCTGTTGGTCACATCTGGCCCAGAGCATCGGACCTTGCAGCAGTTTAGCAAAACTTTTTAAATAAGTATATGAATGAATGAGTGATCTTCTAATTATAGGCTCTATTAAAAGGTTTATAAGCACAGACTTTGAGGGCAGTGGTGAAAAGAAAATAACTTTGCAGTCCAAAAGGATTTCTTACATGGAGAAAGCATCATTTACTACTACACCACTTGGTTTTTTGAATTGTCCATATTCTACATGTCTTCCATCCTTCTACTCCCTCTCCACCATCACCACCCTCCCTCACCTCAGATGGGAACTCCCATCCTATACTCAATGCCCTGTACTGTACCTTTATGTATTGCTACATAAAAAAACACTCAAAGCTTTGTGGCAAAGCTGGGCAACTCTCACATCTGCTTGAGCCAGGTGGTAATTAAAACTGGAGTCATTTTTGGCTTTTTCAGTCATATATTTGGACAAGATGGTTAGAATAGATGGAGTCTTACTGGGCTTTTCTCTTCAAGGTAGTAGTCTCAGAGTGGCTGGATTTCCTACATGATTTCCTTCATAGTAAGACTTAGGAATAAGGCAGAGCTGTAAGACTTCTTCTGACCTAGCCTTGTAGGTTATGCACATCAGTTCTGTCATATTCTGTTGGTTAAGAGTAAGTCAAAGTTCAGTCCAAATTCAGAGGGAGGAAACTATACATAGGAGCATAAATACTGGGAATAGTTCATTGGGGAATGAGGGCACCCGGGTGGCTTAGTTGGTTAAGTGTCCAACTCCTGATTCTGGCTCAGGTCATCTCAGGGTCATAAGATAGAGCCCCATGTCAGGCTCTGAGCTCAGTGTGGAGCCTACTTGAGATTCTCTCTTCCCCTCTGCTCTCTCTCTTTCTCTCTCTCTCAAAATAAATTAATTAATTAAATATTTTAAAAAGAGTAGTTCTTTGGGAGACTATGCTATGAGATACTGTCTTTGAAGTCCACTACATATACTCAATTGTTTAGGTATATATCTTCTAAGCTTAGCTATTAAAGTACAGAAATTGAGATTTTTGAGTACCTACTAAATAGTAAATCATTGTTGAAGAGGTCAGTATGTCAGTCATTCACCAAAAATACAACTAAGTTTATATAAAACCATTTCTAGGTGTTCAGACTATTCTAATTGAAGAGGGAAATTTTTTACATATGTAGAACAACAATATTAAAGTGAGTTTGTTATACAAGTGATACATCTTGAGAACAGTTTAAGAAACATTTGGTGACAAGAACCATAGGCCCAGCAGTGTGCTTGCCCCTGGACCCAAGATACCTTAAGAATGAATTAAAGACAAATTAATTTCTTATATGCATATGCATTCTGCTGGATCAATAAAATGGTATTTATAATTGAAACATACAATTTAATTTTAAAAGTGAAAGATTATTACCAAAATTATAGTAGAATCCAAAGGTTGAAAGGATTAAAGTAGAATCTTAATTCACACATAGAATTAAGAAATATACATTGGGCAGCCTGGGTGGCTCAGAGGTTTAGCACCACCTTCGGCCCAGGGCATGATCCTGGAGACCTGGGATGGAGTCCCATGTCGGGCTTCCTGCATGAAGCCTGCTTCTCCCTCTGCTGTGTCTCTGCCTCAATCTCTCTCTCTCTTTTTCCGTGTCTCTCATGAATAAATAAATAAAATCTTAAAAAAAAAGAAATACACATTTATAGAGTTCAAATAAACACACATACATATATAAATATGTATAGAGAGAGAGAAGGAAGGAAGGGCAAACACATGCTTATTCATTCAGAAAATTTACTCTATACGATTACAAAGTAATGATTCAGCAGAGATGCTTAAGAAATCCTTATGAAAGCTAACAAATTTTAATCCATTTATCAAAGAAAGATTATAGAGCTTTCAAGGCTTTAAGACAACTAAAATGACAATGTAATATTAAGCAAAAAAGCTAATCTGAAGAACTTGATAAGTTGCATAATAAACTATTAAAATCCAATAGGATTTCTAAATTCATATGATTATGATTATTTCATCTGCATATTTTCAATATGTATAATATGCATAACATAAACTACATTTTATGTTTTATAAATGTGTTACTTACATGAAACCATATTCTCAGAAAGAATTTCCATTTACTTTGCAATATTATTATTTCAAAGCTGAAAAGCCAGAGTATAATGTTATATAAGAAACACCAGATGGTAACCATATCATGCTATAATGAAATTTGCAAATGAAAACTGGAAAGGGAAATAATATTCCCAATGGTTGATATGCTGAGATGATTGTGTTGCTAAAGAGAAAAAAATCAAATCCGTATATAGAATGCATCTTAAAAATATTTCACAAAATAATGAACATCTATATTTATCCTAAAAGGTTAAATGTTTAAAATGGAATTTATTTGGACTATTACAAATATTCTAAAATTTAAAGTCACTTCAAAAACAATAAAAGGTCAAAAAATATTAATTTTCTTCACTCACTCCCATCCCCTATAAGAAAATAAAATGTTTAGGGATGCTTGGGTGGCTCAGCAGTTGTGCATCTGCCTTTGGCTCAGGGCGTGATCCTGGGGTCCAGGATAGAGTCCCGCATGAGGCTTCTTGTGGGGAGCCTGCTTCTCCCTCTGCTTATGTCTCTGCCTCTCTGTCTGTGTCTCTCATGAATAAATAAATAAAATATCTAAAAAAAAAAAGAAAAGAAAATGTTTAAAGTCTCATTTGCCAATTTTTCTTCACCAAGGTACCTGCATGGTATTTATTCTCTGGCATACCCTTCTTCTATTTTTTTTTTTTTTTTTTTTACTCTCAGCCTAAGTCTTTCATTTCTAAATAGTCTCTTAATCTACCCTCCCAAATCTCCAACTCCCTTCCATAAAAAGTTGTAAAAGTTTTGTAGGTTCATTGGTTCTCTCTTAGCCATATCAATCTTTCTTTGCATTACATATTGAAATAATTGAATACAGGGAGAGCTCCAAGACCTACTTCATACTATATGATTTCCATGGGTTATAACCCAGTAGTTTCCACAACTTATCACAAAATACAAGTTAATACAATGATGATTAAAGTTCAGATTGTAAAATTGACATAATTTTTATTAAAAAATTATATATAGTCCTTTTATATAAAATTTCATTCAGACTTCTTAAATATACATGTTCTCACCAGACAACAAATCCATTAACGCTAATCTCAATAAATACTTTTTTTTAAGATTATTTATTTATTTATTCAGAGAGAGAGGAGGTGGGGGCAGAGACACAGGCAGAGGGAGAAGCAGACTCCATGCAGGGAGCCTGATTGGGACTCCATCCCGGGTCTCCAGGATCACACTCTGTTAAACTGCTGAGTCACTGGGGCTGCCCTCAATAAATACTTCTTAATGGTGATTGGCATATTGTCTTTATATTTATATTCAGTCTATTGATTGTTGATTTTAATGATTTTTCCCTTCTCTCTTTCTCTCTCTCTCTCTCTCTCTCTTTTTTTTTTTTTTATAAACCACATAACACAAACCATTCCCAACAGGGCTCTTAATAATTTTCCATAGAAACTGAATATACCAAAATTACTGCTTATGTGCATAGGTACCTTTATCATGTCATTTACAAATTTGCTGGAGTATTTTTTCCACCATTTTTAGTAGAGTAGCAGCTAGCCTTATAAGAAATTCAATATCTTCAATAAATGCTCAGTAATTGGATGGTGGGATGTATGCATTTATTAATATTATGACATTCATTTTATTTTAAACAAAAATTACTTACAAATTAGGAAGCCTCACCATCGATGAATTCAACTTGTCATATTGACAATATCTGGATTCTTACTGCTCTGAGAAACATTGTGTTTGATTAGAAGGAAACCTGATATTTTCTTAGAATCATTCTAATTTTTCTCTTCATGCTCTGGGTGGGGGGCTGGAGGGCTGGAGGACCATAAGGACATGATCCTTCTACATAATTAGAGCTGTGAGGGATATCTCTACAGCCCTAGCTCCAATTGTCTTTGCCATCCCTATGTTCCATTGACCTAGTTGATCTGTGACCCATGCTGCTGCTGATTTTCTCTGGACAACTGACTTATGATGCTCTTCTCCCTCTCTGAGCATGTAAGGATGTTCTGTCATCTTCTCATCATCAGTTCTTTATTTATTTGTGTGTTTGTTTATTTATTTTTAAGTAGGTTCCATGCCCAGCCTGGAAACCAATGCAGGCCTGAACCCATGACCCTGAGATCAAAACCTGAGCTGAGATCAAGAGTTGGATGCTTAATCAACTGAGCCACCCATGTCTCCCTCATCAGCTCTTTATTATTTATTTTTTTAACTAAAACTCAAGTAGCAAACATATAGTACATCATTAGTTTCATGTATAGAGTTTATTAATTCATCAGTTTATCATCTCTTTTTTAAAGAGCAATCCCACAGCAGGGCTTTAGGATGCCTCAACACACAGTTCTTTCATTTAATAAGGATCACAGATTTGAGATGCTGGAGGAGATAAACCCTATAAAGATGTTTCATGTGGCCAGTGTTCAAACAAACAAACGAAAGCAATAAGACCTTTAATCGCAGCAGATACCCTCCATTTTGCAACCTGCCTTAACACCTTCTACTGCTTTCCATCTCTCCTCCTTCCTCCCTGAGCCTTGAAGTGTTCCACCCGAAGTCCGGGGTTGGTGTGCCTAGCAAACAGCCAACAGCAAAGCAAGAGTGCAGTTTGTAGAATCATCAGTCCTTTTTTTTTTTTTAAGTTGGAATAGTCAACACTGAGATCATCATCCAATCTAAAACTATAAAACCTAAATTCAACGTGACATAAAAAATTTTAAACATTCTGCTATTAGCCTTTTGTGGTTGCTGGAGCTATTTTGATTTCCATATGCAGAATGTCACTGCAAATATAAACTAGCTAGTAAACATTGGTTCTTTTCAAGCTGGGTGTATAATTCTTTTTTATTTTTTAATCCTAGGATTCTTTTGATAGTCAGAAGTATTGCAGAGTCTTATCCTTTAATTTAGTTAAATAAATTCAAAACTCAGTACTGCTTTTAGAGGGTAGGGAAATGAAATAATGCTCATAAAAATGATGATTAACACAGTTAAGAAGAAACTTGGCACCACTGAAGAACTATTCAGAAATCTAAGATTGAGAATGGTAATGGTATAAGAATAACAACTTGGATAGAAAATGCAGGCAATAAGTTCACTGTGGGAGAAAGTGGCATATCTTAGGGTGTTCTGGGTTTCTCATTAAAACAAACATCCCTGATCTCTTTCCATGGTTCCCAGAGAACACTTGAAAGTCAATCACAGTGATGCAAGTGTTACTGATTATCTTATGTTCTTAAAATCTAAAATTACATATTGAAATGAAAGAAGTTTCTACTGGAACAGCTATAAAAGTAGCAGTCATATAATCAAATGTAGCAATTAATCAAGAGTAAACATTTTTTCAAAAAAGTTCTACCAGATAGCCATTTATTTCATATAATTATATTAACATAAATGTGATGAAATAAATTCCATTATACACTAACAGCTTTCAAAACTATAGTTAGACTTACTCAACATAGCAAATGTCAGTGTGTTAGCAAATTAAGTGACCCCCCCCCGTTAAATATATAGAAATTGTTACTGGAACACCAAGAAAGGATAGGATTCACTAGTATTTATTTAGCATCCACTGCTGTTTCATGCTTTACATTATCTTGTTTAGTTTTCATGACATTTTAATACATTTTGTTCTTATTACTCAAAGCTTCACTTTATATGTTAAAACACATCAGGCTTATGGAATCAAGTAACTTTCTCAAGGCCAAGCATCTTGTACATGATAGAACCTAATTCTAGACAAATGCTCTTACTACTCTATCTCTGCCTTATAATTGTAACTGTAGAGAAAAGAGTAAGTTTCTCCTCATCACTTCTGATGTTCAAATAGTCTTGCCACTTCCTCAAATGTCTCTTTATTTTAATGGTTACTTGGGATAGTGATTATCATTCTATTTCAACACTTTCTCCTGTTGGTAGTAGTCTTATATTTCCTACCCCTCTTTGCCCCTTCTTCTTGATCTAATAGGATTACACAATTTGTGAATTTGTTGAGCAATACTCACACACACCAGCATACCAATCAAATAAAGTATCTGAAAATCTTGAGACAATCTTCTGAAGGTTGACAGTCATACAAGGCTTAGAAAAATATTATTCTCTTTAGATGATCAGATTAGTTCATTCTGAGGTTCTTTATTATAAAAAATAAATGTCTCATTGCAAATTTGATATATCATATAATTGTCATAATCATTAAACATTCATAATTGCACTCTGGTTGCCCATACACCATTAATTTTTTTTTCACATTGACTACTATGTAATTATAACTACTATGTAAACTGTAATCATTTTGTACATAGAGCATTCACATTAAGCTGTTTTTTCTAAATTTATAAGTCAATAACCGAAGAGGAGGCTAAAATGACCTCAGTTATTTGAACAGAGAATTTAATATATATTTAAAAGTTGGCTCATTAAATTGGAATCGTTGTTAACTGGTTGGAGGAACAAATGGAAAATGTTGGAATTATGAAGACTTGCCATAGTTTGGCCTATAGATTTTTTCGAAGAACTTGATTTTTATTTACAGATATCCCCCAACTTTTCAAATGTTCATTAATACCATTTCACTTTTATGAAAGACCCACATTAGTATCTATTTTCAATAACCTAAAAAAATCAAAGACCAAAAGCAAACGTAGTGTCCACACTTGTTTTGTAGTAAGCCGTTATGAAGGCAGCCTACACCCCAGGCAGCAACAGCGGCACCACCCACCCCTTCCCCGAAACTACACTCAGTATCTCACCATCAAGCTGCTGTAGCTTATGTTTGTGTCTGTGAGCATGTGTCCTTTGTCTTTGTTCTGTGCATCCATTAGCAAGATGTGTCCTAAGGTACCAGAAAAGCCTAAGAGGTTATTTTGGGGTCTGGGAATACTAAGATAAGTTTTCATAGGAATTAATGGTCATGGTTTCTTCACTTTAGGCCATTTCATGATGGTAAGATTTTCTTAGAAATGCTCCACTTTCAGATAGCAGGGGAACCTATGTGTAGTTGCATTTGTATAATCAATTTACTCTCTTAACACTACTATTTTTTTTTTATCATTCCTTTGTATTTGCTACATTGTTCTTTTTCTAACACCTTGAGCTGGATGCACACGTCACTAATTTCTCAGCCTTTCTTCCTTCCTAATCTTTGCACATATGAAAGTTTCCTTATAACTTTAGATATATTCCATTCATCTCTGCTGAAGAGATTTTTGTCCTGTTTTTGTTTAGATTTAAATATGATTTAAATTCTGTTAGACTTTTTTCTTTGATCTGAAAGCAATTTTCTGATTTTGCTCTAGAATGTCAGGGTTGTGGCTATAATTTTTATGTTGATTTCTAAAGTTTTTTTTGTTTTTTGTTTTTTGTTTTTTTTTTTTTTTTGGTGATGGGAAACTGTGATCAGCTTAAACTCAGGTTCTCAATCTCTGTTGGGATTTACTTTGTCACTCAGTACACACTTTCTGATTATTGGGCATAAAGTTCCAAAGATATAGCTGTCAAACTGTTTTAGTGTCATTTAACTCTAGAATTTTCTTGCTCGTTTTTTGCCTTTACTATCTATCAGTTTTAAGACGTCTATTTTGATTTCTCCACTGCAATTGTGGATTTATTTATTTCACCTTATAACTTGTCAGATTTTTAATCTTTATTTTGTTATTCGTTTAGGTACACATGGATTCAGGACTCTTACATCTTCTTGGTAACTTGTTCCTTCTATGATTGTGCCGCTATCTCTTTTTTTTTTTAAAGATTTTATTCATTCATTTATTTTAGAGAGAGAGAGAATGCGAGTGGGGATGGGGAGAGGGACAAAAGGAGAGAATCTCAAGCATACTCCCCACTGAGCACGGAGGAGAGGGGCTTGATCTCGCTACCTTGAGATGATAACTTAAACAGAAACTAAGAAATGGATGTTCAATGACTGAACCATCCAGGCACACCTCCAATAATTTTCACCTTAAAATCTATTTCATTTTATTAATATATATCAACTTTTTTTGATTTCATATTTATCTGACATTTACTTTTCACTTTATTTCAAAACTTTGAAATTGTTTGTTTGTTCTTATATTTTAGGGATATCTCTTGCAAAAAGCACATGACTTGATTTTGTTGTATTAATTTGTTTTAATCCAATCTGAAAATCTTTGTGTATTAACTGCTTAATTAAAGCATTTTATGTTTGTTCTAAATGCTAATACCTTTGGATGTATTAATACTATTTGCATGTATTCCTTCTATTTAGCAATGGCTTTCTCTTCTTTTTTTTCTATGGAGTTGCCATATTCTTTCTCCCCCTCCCTATGTGAAAGTTTTATTGTCATTTCTATTCTTCTAAGAAATGATCTCTGGTCTTTAGCACCCACATTAACAAGGTCCAAAATTAATCAATATATAATTTCTCACCCAAAATAAAAGGATTTTAGTAATAATCCTTACTTCGGTTGACTAGCTTTATATCTTTCAGTCACATAACTTAGGCCCATTCTGTTATTGAACTTCTAAATTAATCATTAAAACAACTATTAGTTTGTACAAATAATTCTTATTTAAATTATTTAATGTTTACCAAATTCCTTTTTCATCACTTTTTTTTTTCTAGGCTTAGTTTCCTTATTTATGAAGTAGCTATTTCTTTAGTCTTAGAGAGCACTTTTTCACCCTCACTCTTGAATTTTTGTTTAGCTGGTAAAGAACCCTAATTTGGTTGCTTTTTTTCTGTCAAACCTTAAAGACATTATTATCTGATTTCTATTATGTAAAGTTTGTTGTTAGTCTAATGATTTTCCCCTTGTAGGTTATTTATCATTATCTTTGAAAGATTTCAAATTCTCTCTGTTTCCCTTTGACATTCTGCAGTGGGAAAAAGACATATCTATGTGGAGACTAGACACAGAACCGAGGCTTACTGGGCATTTTCAAGTTGATGGTTCACATCAATTCTGAAACACTGTTAGCCAGTATGTCTTTGAGTATTGCTTTAACTCTCTCAGTTCTCCTCTTCCAGAATTCCTATCTTAAACCTTCAAATTCTAGCTTTCTTTAAATACTTTCATCTAAATAATGCATTTTTGCCTACATGCATTTTGGTAATTTCATAAGATGTCACCTTCAGTTTACTAATTGTCTCTTTCAGCTCCCATTCTTGCTTTAATCTGCATATTAAAGTTTTACTCCAATACCTCCACATTTTATTTCTAAAAGTCCTAATTTGACTTTTTCTTTTCTTTTCTTTCTTTTCTTTTCTTTTCCTTTTTTTTTTCTGGCTGCTGTGTTCTTTCCTTGTGAGTTATATTTCTTTTATCTATATAATCATTCTAAACATATGGACACACCTCCACAGAAAACCTCCCTGTTCAACATTTTCCTGGTAGTATGAACTATGGTTTTTATATTCAAACTTCACAGAGTATACCTATGAATACAATATTTTTGTCTGGTGTCTCTGTAGGAAATTTTTATATTTATATTTTTAAAAACTAAACATAATAGTTTTTAGCAAAATGACATTTGGAAAATGTCTAAAGCTATGGTTCAAATATGATTGGTAAATGTTAAAAATCAAAGTTAGATGTTTTTAAAAGTCATGCTTAGTGTCAGAGAAGGGGATGTGAATCTTAACTATTGCTGACATTAAGAAAAGCCATATGTTTACCAACATTCAAAATGAGCATGAAAGCAGAGCTCTAGTTAATAAGAGATATTATCCTAAAGCATCAATCCCTTCATCTTTCATGAAGATTTGTCAAAGTCCTCTTGTTCAGAAGTCTCCATGGCAACATCAAAATGGTGAAGAATTCATAACTATTCTTAACTCAGTATCTTCCCTGGAATTATTCCTTTATCACCCATTTTGTCAGCACTATAAACTTTTGTAAACAGTGATGATTTCAATGAGCTTCCCTTTCTCCTTCCATCATTCAAGTTCATTTTTTTTAAAGGTTTGTGTTTTTTTTTTTGTTTTTGTTTTTAAAGATTTTATTTATTCATGAGAGACAGAGAGAGAGAGAGAGAGAGAGAGAGAGGCAGAGACACAGGCAGAGGGAGAAACAGGCTCCATGCAAGGAGCCCGACGTGGGACCCGGGTCCCCAGGATCACACCCTGGGCTGCAGGCGGCGCTAAACCGCTGCGCCACTGGGGCTGCCCCATCATTCAAGTTCAGGTTTTTACTCTCATTGTTGAGTAATGCCAATTAATTACTGGAAAGTGCCTTAGTCTTTATTATAAAGCATGTCTACATTTTTCTAACAGATTTATTTATTGCTTTTAGTTTCCCATATCAGATAAGAGTACAAGTACCATGCTAATGGTGCTAATGATAGCATGCAAACCTTCTGTTACTGCATACAGAACAACCTTTAACAATCAGTGTTTTAAGCATTTTACATGCTAATATGATAGGTTTTTTACTTATATGTAAAGATTTTATAGTGCCACCATTACATTTTAGGAAAATGGCAGTTTGGGAGTAATATGTAGCACGTTATAATTTGTCTCATTTGAAAAAGTGGGGATAAAAGGTTCCAGTTATCATTCTCCTGCAGAATATCTGCTTTTCAGGATTTTTAGGCTATTAATTCTAAGTAAAGGACAACTGTACTTTTTTTTAATCATCTGTTTCATTTTGTTCACAATCTCAACTTCTTGGCTAATCATCCTCCTTAGAATGTCTCTAGACTGATTTTCAACTTGAATTATATCATTGTATGGTTTTGTAGTATTTGTGTGTATGGTGTGTATGTGTGTGTGTGTGTGTGTGTATGTATGTACATGACAAAAGTGGAGGGGAGAGAGAGATTGAGAGAGAGACAAGCTCTTCTGCAAGAAATTTTTTTCTTAATAAGAATCCTGCATGACCTTATTGCTAGAAATGTTCCTCTAGAAAGGTACTTTGGGCCTTATAGACATCACCAAGCTAGAATCAGTTTTATGTTAACATCTCAGTTTTTGAGATTTCTTTACCACTTGTCTGTTATAAATTCAGACACAATCCCTTGCTCAGTGCTGACTTGGGAGGTTTTTTTTTTTTTTTCCTTTTTACAGAATACTTATTTTTTTCTTACCCAAAGTATCAGGAAGAGCAGCCCAGGTGGCTCAGCGGTTTAGCGCCGCCTTCAGTCCAGTGTGTGATCCTGGAGACCTGGGATCGAGTCCCACATCAGGCTCCCTGCATGGAGCCTGCTTCTCCCTCTGCCTGTGTCTCTACCTCTCTCTCTCTCTTTCTCCTTGTGTCTTTCATGAATAAATAAATAAATCTTAAAAAAAAAAGTATCAGGAAAAATACATTTCATGCTCTCTAGAGCAGTGGATGGAAATTTTTGTAGTCCTCTTTTCGGAAGATGGTTCAGCCAGCTTTTTCAGATGTGTTTGTTAAGAGTCTCAGTTCTCTCTTTCTTGTTGGCTCTGAAGTCTTGTTTTGTGCCTGTAAGAGAGGTGGAAAAAATTTCCCTCTACTCTTCTAAGTTCCTGGCTAAGACTAGCCTACATTAAAAGACAGACTAACAAGAGAAAAACAAACAGAAGTTTAATAACATGGATACCTACTATACACAAGGGAAAGACCCAAGAAAACTCATTAACTTCAAGATGGCTAAAGACAGACCTTAAATAGCATCTCCAGCTAAAGACAAAAGAGGATTACAGAAAGCTATGGTGGCATGCAGAGGGGAAGTGTAGTAATCAACCATAAGACTGTTATGCAGATTTAGGTTGGTGTCATCTCCACAGATAAATTTCTAGAGATTTGGCCCTCCTCCTCTTTCCTGGTTACAGAGAGGGAGACATCCTTAACAAATGGAGTTTCCCCTTATAATTATAAATGTTCCTTACAAAAGGGCAACTTCTACTTGATTTTTAGAACTTCCTCTGCAGTTTCTCAAAATAATCAGTCCAAAAAATCCTTATGCCAAACTGGCATATTCTATCCCCTTCATGCCCTTTAGTGAAAACTAAATTAACAAGCCTTTTGCCACAAAGGGCATATTTCTGGATCTTGTAACTACCAAAGTTTGCTACAGTAATATCTAGCAATCCAACCTACTAGATTTTAACTCAATTCTTTTCTGACAAAGGGCATTATCTTTCTTGTACTAAATAATGTTATCTGTGAAGTACATTTGAATTCCTAAATCTTTGCAATGGGAAGTAAAAAAAAAAATAGAAAATTTTTCTGCTGCCTTCTTTGGGCTGGTTTAATAATGAACTTGGCATAAGAGAGATTAACAGGAGAAAAACAAATTTTGTGCATATGGGATCGCCATAAAATATGAGACCCAAAGGAAAGACAGGTCATTGAGGTTTATATAATATCCTGAGGTTAAAAAAGGGCTGGAGGTCTAGGGATACAATGGGATATAATGGGAAAAAAAAAGCCATTCACAGGAAGGTAGAGGAGAAGTTTAGAAAACAAAGTTTACACTGTTTTGCCGATAAGTTTCTTATGTAAAAAGGTATCTCTGATAATAGCTCTTTTCCCCGATACAGGCCCCCCTTTCTTATGTAAATTTAGGCAGCTGAGGGGGAGGTAAAGCGCTTTTCCTGAATCTGCGAGGTTTTGATTGCCTTTAACTCAAAATAATCCTTATGCCAAAAAAGACATATTTTGGGGTGGCAAAATCTGCTCCCCTTCAGAAGCATTTCCATATTAATCTGTTTCACATTAGTTCATTCCTGGAACTGAACATTGATCGAAGAAGTTAAAATTCTTTCTCTCAAATAGCCCAGTTTTAAAAACTTTCTGTACCTTATACTCCATTTGAATTGGTTAAAACTGCTTTTCTCTTTCCTTCTTCTCCCTCCCCATGTGGTTATTGTAGCATGCTCAATTTGCTCTCAAAGGGAGCATCAGAGCAAGAATTTAACTGTATTCGAATAAGACTACGATGGATTGTATTATCATTCCCAAATATGAACTTCTCCTTGCTCAGTGATAAGAGTAAGTGTCCTTCTCCGGCTCACCAATGTTGGATTTGGCCATGTGACATGATATCCAATGAGACAGGAACAAGCATAACTTTATAATTACATAGTTTGACTTGACATCTCTTGTTCCCAACTTCTGCCACAAGAGAAGAGCTTATCCTACACAAAACAATTAGGATAGCAAAACCAAAGAATCAAGTTAAACATCTACATCTGAACTAGGCAGTGAAGGGGAACACAGAGTGAAAAATATGTCACCCCAAAATATGCCTCTTCAGCATAAATATTATTTTAGGCTGATTATTTTTAAGAAACAGTAGATACAGGTGAGGTTCTGAGCAGAAGTTACCCTTTTGTAAGAGACATATACATTCATGAGGGAAATCTCCATTTGTAAGGGCAACTCTGTACCAGGAAGAGATGGATAATTAAATCTCTAGAAACTCTTATCAATGGAGAAGGCAAATGACTTAGAAAGTGAAAAGCTGTATTTTTATCTTTTTGTAAAAGTCACAGAGGAGGGGATTCTAAAGCATTTGGACTAGAAAAGGCATGCTGGATAACCACGCTCTTCTAAAGTCCAGGAGGATGCACTTCACTGTGAGAAGTATAGAAGGGAAAAAAAAAAGGATTTTGATCAAACTCCATTCAAAATTATTAGAAAAAAAGAAATTAAGAACTGACTAATGTCCCTACAATAAAAGTATGTGCTATGGATGCTCTAGTGTTTTAATGGTTTAAGATAATTACAAGATTTAAAGGAGTAATTACAAAAACAGAGAGAGAGATGAAGAAAGATTAAAAAGATTCAAGAGAAAGTGCTAGAAACAGAAGGTAGGCCAAGAGGGCGAAACATATGTTAATGACAAAAGAAGAAACCCACAGTAATGAAACAGAACTGATTTAAGAAAAGTTTCAAAAAAAGGAAAAGAAAGAAAACTTTAAACTGTATATTGAAACTACACACCTGGTAAAATAGTCTCAGAATGGCCTATACTAAGATGCTGTACAATAGCAGTTCACAAAATGTGCTCTGTGTATCCGTAGGGAAACCCCAAAAAACATACAAATGTCACTTTTTTTAACATCTGTACTAACAAAAAGCAAAAAAAAAAAGAGTAGTTATATTGCCTTGCAAAAGCAATTATGGGTAAAACTGATGGCCTCTGAGCATGAATAAAAACTATGGCATTAAACTGTATTTTTCACCAACACTGACACAGGAAAAAAGTTTGATTAATTTCATAAGTTCCTTGATAAAACAGTAAAAGTTTATTAAATATTGACCCTTGCAATCTTATGTGAGAAAATGGAAAGTATATAAAGTGCTTCTGCAGTAAAATGCTGTGTTGAGGAAAAACAGTCATGCAATTATTTGAGTTGCAGTCTGAACTAGTTACTTTCACAACATTTTATTGCAAATAACAATGTATAAACAAAAAAAAAAACAATGTATAAACAAAGTGATGGTTATTAAAATTTGGGTATTTGGCAGAAATTTTTCCAAAGAGTAAATAAAATGAAAAGTAATTATTGACATTAGTCTTTACCAATGATAAAATTTGAAATTTCAAGAAAAAGTAGAATTTTAGATAAATCTGCATCTATTACTGTGAGTTGTAGCTCCCTAAGACTTTTCTAATAAGATCAATAGTGATATTAATAAATGCGATGTTTTGATATTGTATGATGAAATGTGTCAGTATTTGGAAAATCTGCAAAACCCAATGAATCCAAAGTTTCTAAATGATCAATACATAATGTTAGAGAAAAGATCCATTTAAAATGTAAGGAATACAAATGGATTTTAATGTAGCCAAATACAAAAAGTTTGTTGCTATGGTTTTAAATTCCACATTGCAACTAATTTTTAAGAAACTGTCACTTGTCAAATCTTGGTGTGATATCAAAGAAGAATATCTAGAATTATCTGAAAACGTTATTAAAATACTTCTTCATTTTCACCCATATATTTGTGAGGCCATATTTTCTTCAAATGCTTCAACCCAAACAACATATTTCAAAAGACTGAATAATTAAAATTGTGAATCCAACTGGCTTAATAGAAGACAAAAATATAAAATAACTATTCTCGCTATTTAGAAAGTATACTATTTTCACTTAAAATGTATCATTTCTGTAAATATTGTCATAGGTATGTTATAGGTATTACAAATTAATTAATAAATAACTTTTTAAATTTCTCAGTTTTTTTTTTTTTTAAGATTTTATTTATTTATTAATGAGAGACACACACAGAGAGAGAGATAGAGAGAGAGAGAGAGAGAGAGAGAGAGAGGCAGAGACACAGGCAGAAGGAGAGAAGCATGCTCTATGCAGGGAGCCCGACATGGGACTCGATCCCGGATCTCCAGGATCAGACCCTGGGTGGAAAGCAGGGCTAAAGCGCTAAACCGCTGAGCCACCCAGGTGCCCAAATTTCTCAATTTTTAAATAGTTAAATATCATTAAATGAAATCCACATAAATTAAAGGTCTTTAGGACCCTCAATAATTTTTAAAACTGCAAGGAATTCCTGGGACACCTGGGTGGCTCAGTGATTCAGCATCTGCCTTCCATTCAGGGCATGATCTTGGTGTCCGGGAAGGAGTCCCACATTAGGCTCCTTGCCAGTAGCCTGCTTCTTCCTCTGCCTATGTCTCTGCCTCTCTCTCTCTCCTTGTGTCTCTCATGAATAAATAAAGAAAACCTTAAAAATAATTGTAAGGAATTCCTAAAACCAAAGTACTCAAGAATTGCTGTTCTAGAAAAAATATTGGACTTTGGAGAAAAGGAAAAGTCAATTTAACTTTAAACTTTTCAAAATCAATTCTTTATGGTAGAAATGAATATTAAAACATATTTTAGATATTCAGTATTAAAACATATAAAGACATTCAAGAAAGGAAAATATGAGACAAGATTTTATGTCAGGTCAAACTCACCCCCAAGTATAGACTGCAGTGTTAAGAATGTAAAATAATTCAGGAAATTGTTCTCATGAGCTGATCCTTAAAACTCTATAAGATAAATTTTAGACATTCAAAGAAACTAGTGAAGAACATTACAAACATATTATGCCTTCAGAATTGTTCCTAAATGATGATTTTAAAGGGGCATTTATAACATAGAATGTCTACATGCTCTGAAAAATAGGTACATTTCAAATACAAAAAAAAAATTGTAACAAGGCAGGAATGGGGAGTAGGTTAAAAGGTAAAACAAAACCATTTATTGATTAAATAATCGGGAGTACAGTATTCATTTGGGTATTAATTGACATTAAAAGGATATCATCTCATATAACATGTGCAGGGGAAAGAGAGGGAGAAAAAAGAATTTACTAGAAAATTTCAGTATAACTCATAGTCGTAACCATGAGACAATAATAGAAATGGGGGAGGAAAGGAGCACGAAGAGGGAGAGAGGGAGAAAAAGTGGTTAAAGGTTTTATATAAAAATATTAGCACAGGGATGCCTGGGTGGCTCAGCGGTTGAGCATCTGCCTTCAGCCCAGGGCATAAACCTGGAGTCCCTGGATTAAGTCCCACATCAGGCTTCCTGCATGGAGCCTGCTTTTTCTCTGCCTATGTCTCTGCCTCTCTCTGTGTCTCTCATGAATAAATAAATAAAATCTTAAAAAATATACAAAGATTTTACTTATTCATGAGACAGAGAGAGAGAGAGAGAGAAAGGCAGAGAGAGAAGCAGGTTCCATGCAGGGAGCCCGATGTGGGACTTGATCCAGGGACCCCAGGATCATGCCCTGGGCCAAAGGCAGGCACCAAACTGCTGAGCCACCCAGGGATTCCCAAATAAAATCTTTAAAAAATATATTAGGACAAAGGTAATTACTAGGAAAAAAAATACAAACCTTCCTAAACTGTGAAAAGATATAACCCCAAAGAAAGAATGAGTATATAAACCACCCAATGAAAGACCAGAGTCATGTAACATTAAACTACATGGCCCAACAGAGGTCAAACATATACCATACCAGTAAATACAAATGGTCCTAACTCATCTTTTAAAGAAGACTAGAAAAATATTTTAAGATCGGCTAACGAACAAAATCCAGTATTCTATCACCATTCCAGACCACTCAGCCGTTCCTGAACATACCCAGCACCTTTACATTTTGTGCCTTGGCTCATGCCCTTTCCAATTCCTTTGTCTAGAAAAATTCTATTGAGCTTTCAAGTCTTAACAAGAAATAATGCTGCTTCTTCCATGAAGCCCTCTGTGATTCCTTGAGTCAGAAATTAGTTTCAAAACCTCATTGTGTCTTTACTAGAATAGCTAATTAAATCTAGCATACCATAGGCAGATGTTTATATACTTTCTTCCCCACTAGAATATGAACTCTTTAAAGACAGTAACAATGGATGGTATGCTGGAGCAACTCTATTAAATGAATGCACCAAAAACTGAAGGACATGCCATTCATTTAATTATATCACTATAGAAATTCAGTCTAATTATCTATAACTACATTTATAATTATAACTGATGGCTTCCTTTTAAATTTTAAATTCACTTACATCATTTAGATTGCCTGTAGGCATTTAATTAAAATTCTACCTCCCTGGATACTTATTGCTTCTAGATGGTTAAATGTTTATAAATAGATCTGCCCACTTCGGAATCTCTCCTCACAAGTTAAAGTTTCTGAATTAATGAACACTTTTTTATGGTATCTTTTTTTCATATATGCTAGCAAACTTAAATTACTCTCTCTTTTGTTTCTCTTGCTCCCTTATTCCCACTTCTGTTTTTTGTTTTTTGTTTTTTTTTGTGAGCAGTTCCCAACATTTTGTGTTCGTTCATGGACTTTTTAAATTCTAGAATATTTGATTCAACATTTGAAAGGATTTAAAACTCACAAGTCAGCAATGATTACAATAAAATGACAATTACAACTAACCATGTCTCACAGTGCTATAAAAAAAAATCTTACTGTTATTTCATTATTCACTTGACTGCCCTTGAATACAGTGTTAGTGCTTGAACAGAACAATTTACTGTCTCTTTTCTATGTATGACCATGTCTCCCTGTGACTATAAAAACATCTTAGTTTTATTGTGTTACTCCCTTGGTCGTCCTTCAACATACTGTTATTTTTTAAATAGAACTATTTACTGACTTTTGTATATGTATAAGTGAAATTTCCCAAATTCTCCAGTATGTATTCAGTCTTTCTTTAGTGTCAGCTATGCCTTTTACTTATCACATCCAGCAACTAGTACCCTGAAATCCAGTGCTTTAAATGACCTAACTTAGGTCAAAAATCTATTTAACTTCAGTGTAAGAGTGTGTTCATTCAGTGTGGTGAAAAATGCATTTACAGATTGATTGGAATATTGGTCACTTTACCTCAAGATGTTTGTTCAACAATATTTTCCATGTTAGCTTTATTTTTGTAAGCCAGAAAATTTGTCCCTGATACCGATGATCCCTTGGATACCAGTCAATCTTGATATAAAATTTTATTTATCTACTAAGCACAGCTTTTATGAAGGAGACAATCAACTTTCAAGAACCAGGAAGGGTCTGAGATTTCACCCCACTTGCAAGCTAACAATTTAGCTTGTCACAATGTTATGTGGCAAGAAGTGTTGTATCGTGCTCACAGAAGGTATGATATTCCTGGGTCAAAGAGAGAGAACTTTATTACTGACAACCACAGCAAGCATCAAGAGTTTCTGCATATTTGTCCCAATTCCCAATAGGTAATATGAAGGGCTAGATGACACCTCCACACACTGTGGGTTGTGTTGAGTAGGAAAAAAATATATATATTGTATCATTCAAGGTTCTTCTAGCTGATCTAAGAATTAAATTGACATGAGATAAATTAACAAGAGGAAAAAAACAAAGTTTGATTGCATGCTCACAGAAGTCCAGCAATAAAAGTGAGATCCAAAGAAATGACCAAATTATGTGGCCTTTATATGTTTTAGACAGAGACATAAATCTGTGAGGAATTGACAGGACAAAGAAAATGTATATTTAGGAGCTCCAATTAGTAAGGAATTCTAAATAGGATTTGGAGTAGTAAATTAATAAAAGTAACAAGGTTTGTTATTCCCAGCTCTAAATTTCTTATATCTAGTAATGAAGATAATGTCTTTGCCACTTGGTACATGTAGAGTTCCTTTCACATGGGAGATTTATCTTCTGCTTTCTGGAGACAAAGGAAGTCAGGGTGTTCTTGCACATTACGTATCTTTAATTCAAAATAATATCTCAGAAGGACCGGGAAGATGGCGGAAGAGCAGGGTCCCCAAATCGCCTGTCCCCACCAAATTACCTAGATAACCTTCAAACCATCCTGAAAATCTACGAATTCGGCCTGAGATGTAAAGAGAGACCAGCTGGAACGCTACAGTGAGAAGAGTCCGCGCTTCTATCAAGGTAGGAAGACGGGGAAAGAGAAATAAAGAAACAAAAGGCCTCCGAGGGGGAGGGGCCCCGCGAGGAGCCGGGCTGAGGCCGGGGCGAGTGTCCCCAGGACAGGAAAGCCCCGTCCCGGAGGAGCAGGAGCTGCACCAACCTTCCCGGGCGGCAAGGGGCTCGCAGGGAGTTGGAGCAGGACCCAGGAGGGCGGGGATGCCCTCGGGCTCCCGGGGACACTAACAGACACCTGCGCCCCGGGAGAGTGCGCCGAGCTCCCTAAGGGCTGCAGCACGCACAGCGGGGCCGGAGCAGCTCGGAGGGGCTCGGGCAGAGGAAGAGGCTCCGTGCGGAGGGGGCTGCGCGACCGGGAGCGCGAATCCCACAGCGCAGGCCCCGGAGCACAGGGCGCCGGGACACAGCCCAGGATCCGGCCTCCCCCAGGACAGGCAGAGGCCGGGAGGGCCCAGGACAGCGAGGACGCTCCTGCCCCGAGCTGAGCAGATCAGCGGCCCCGCCCCGGAGCCTCCAGGCCCTGCGGACGGAGAACCGAGAGCCCCGAGCCCCGTAGTTCCTGCGGAGGCTGAATCCAGGCTTCCAGAGCTGCCATAGCAACTGCGGCTGTTCCTCCTGGGGCCCCACGGGGTCAACAACCCCCGCTGAGCCCTGCAGCAGGCAGGGGCAGAACAGCTCCCCCAAGTGCTAACACCTGAAAATCAGCACAGCAGGCCCCTCCCCCAGAAGACCAGCTGGACGGACCAGTTCCAGGGGAAGTCAAGGGACTTAAAGTCTACAGATTCAGAAGATACTCCCCCGTGTTTTTAGTTTTTTTTTTTTTCTTTTTGATTTCTGATTGCTTCCCCCACCCTTTTTTCCCTTTCTTTCTTTTTCTTTCTCTTTTTTCCTTTTTTTTCTTTTTCTCTTTTCTTTCCTTTTTTCTCTCCTCTCTTTTTCTCCTTTTCCCAATACAACTTGTTTTTGGCCACTCTGCACTGGGCAAAATGACTAGAAGGAAAACTTCACCTCAAAACAAAGAATCAGAAACAGTCCTCTCTCCCACAGAGTTACAAAATCTGGATTACAATTCAATGTCAGAAAGCCAATTCAGAAGCACTATTACACAGCTACTGGTGGCTCTAGAAAAAAGCATAAAGGACTCAAGAGACTTCATGGCTGCAGAATTTAGATCCAATCAGGCAGAAATTAAAAATCAATTGAATGAGATGCAATCCAAACTAGAAGTCCTAACGACGAGGGATAACGAGGTGGAAGAACGAGTGAGTGACATAGAACACAAGTTAATGGCAAAGAGGGAAACTGAGGAAAAAAGAGACAGACAATTAAAGGACCATGAAGACAGATTAAGGGAAATAAATGACAGCCTAAGGAATAAAAACCTACGTTTAATTGGGGTTCCCGAGGGCGCCGAATGGGCCAGAGGGCCAGAAAAGAAGTCCCTGACTTTCATGGGGAGGAATATTAGGGTAACAGCAGACCTCTCCACAGAGACGTGGCAGGCCAGAAAGGGCTGGCAGGATATATTCAGGGTCCTAAATGAGAAGAACATGCAACCAAGAATACTTTATCCAGCAAGGCTCTCATTCAAAATGGAAGGAGAGATAAAGAGCTTCCAAGACAGGCAGGAACTGAAAGAATATGTGACCTCCAAACCAGCTCTGCAAGAAAATTTAAGGGGGACTCTTAAAATTCCCCTTTAAGAAGAAGTTCAGTGGAACAATCCACAAAAACAAGGACTAAATAGATATCATGATGACACTAAACTCATATCTGTCAATAGTAACTCTGAACGTGAACGGGCTTAATGACCCCATCAAAAGGCACAGGGTTTCAGACTGGATAAAAAAGCAGGACCCATCTATTTGCTGTCTACAAGAGACTCATTTTAGACAGAAGGACACCTACAACCTGAAAATAAAAGGTTGGAGAACCATTTACCATTCAAATGGTTCTCCAAAGAAAGCAGGGGTAGCCATCCTTATATCAGATAAACTAAAATTCACTCCGAAGACAATAGTGAGAGACGAAGAGGGACACTATATCATACTTAAAGGATCTATCCAACAAGAGGACTTAACAATCCTCAATATATATGCCCCGAATGTGGGAGCTGCCAAATACTTAAACGAATTATTAACCAAAGTAAAGAAATACTTAGATAATAATACACTTATACTTGGTGACTTCAATCTAGTTCTTTCTATCCTCGATAGGTCTTCTAAGCACAACATCTCCAAAGAAACAAGAGCTTTAAATGATACACTGGACCAGATGGATTTCACAGATATCTACAGAACTTTACATCCAAACTCAACTGAATACACATTCTTCTCAAGTGCACATGGAACTTTCTCCAGAATAGACCACATACTGGGTCACAAATCGGGTCTGAACCGATACCAAAAGATTGGGATCGTCCCCTGCATATTCTCAGACCATAACGCCTTGAAATTAGAACTCAATCACAAGAAGAAGTTTGGAAGGACCTCCACAGGTTAAGGACCATCCTGCTAAAAGATAAAAGGGTCAACCAGGAAATTAAGGAAGATTAAAAAGATTCATGGAAACTAACGAGAATGAAGATACAACCGTTCAAAATCTTTGGGATGGAGCAAAAGCAGTCCTGAGGGGGAAATACATCGCAATACAAGCATCCATCCATCCATCCAAAAACTGGAAAGAACTCAAATACAAAAGCTAACCTTACACATAAAGGACCTAGAGAAGAAGCAGCAAATCGACCCGACACCCAGCAGAAGAAGAGAGTTAATTAAAATTCGAGCAGAACTCAACAAAATTGAGACCAGAAGAACTGTGGAACAGATCAATAGAACCAGGAGTTGGTTCTTTGAAAGAATTAATAAGATAGATAAACCATTAGCCAACCTTATTAAAAAGAAGAGAGAGAAGACTCAAATTAATAAAATCATGAATGAGAAAGGAGAGATCACTACCAACACCAAGGAAATACAAACGATTTTAAAAACATATTATGAACAGCTCTACGCCAATAAATTAGGCAATCTAGAAGAAATGGACGCATTCCTGAAAAGCCACAAACTACCAAAACTGGAGCAGGAAGAAATAGAAAACCTGAACAGGCCAATAACCAGGGAGGAAATTGAAGAAGTCATCAAAAACCTCCCAAGACACAAGAGTCCAGGGCCAGATGGCTTCCCAGGGGAATTCTATCAAACGTTTAAAGAAGAAATCATACCTATTCTACTAAAGCTGTTTGGAAAGATAGAAAGAGATAGAGTACTTCCAAATTCATTCTATGAGGCCAGCATCACCTTAATTCCAAAACCAGACAAAGACCCCACCAAAAAGGAGAATTACAGACCAATATCCCTGATGAACATGGATGCAAAAATTCTCAACAAGATACTAGCCAATAGGATCCAACAACACATTAAGAAAATTATTCACCATGACCAAGTAGGATTTATCCCCGGGACGCAAGGCTGGTTCAACACTCGTAAAACAATCAATGTGATTCATCATATCAGCAAGAAAAAACCAAGAACCATATGATCCTCTCATTAGATGCAGAGAAAGCATTTGACAAAATACAGCATCCATTCCTGATCAAAACTCTTCAGAGTGTAGGGATAGAGGGAACATTCCTCGACATCTTAAAAGCCATCTACAAAAAGCCCACAGCAAATATCATTCTCAATGGGGAAGCACTGGGAGTGTTTCCCCTAAGATCAGGAACAAGACAGGGATGTCCACTCTCACCACTGCTATTCAACATAGTATTGGAAGTCGTAGCCTCTGCAATCAGACAACAAAAAGACATTAAAGGCATTCAAATTGGCAAAGAAGAAGTCAAACTCTCCCTCTTCGCCGATGACATGATACTCTACATAGAAAACCCAAAAGCCTCCACCCCAAGATTGCTAGAACTCATACAGCAATTTGGTAGCGTGGCAGGATACAAAATCAATGCCCAGAAATCAATGGCATTCCTATACACTATCAATGAGACTGAAGAAAGAGAAATTAAGGAGTCAATCCCATTTACAATTGCACCCAAAAGTATAAGATACCTAGGAATAAACCTAACCAAAGAGGTAAAGGATCTATACCCTAAAAACTGTAGAACACTTCTGAAAGAAATTGAGGAAGACACAAAGAGATGGAAAAATATTCCATGCTCATGGATTGGCAGAATTAATATTGTGAAAATGTCAATGTTACCCAGGGAAATTTACACGTTCAATGCAATCCCTATCAAAATACCATGGACTTTCTTCAGAGACTTAGAACAAATTATTTTAAGATTTGTGTGGAATCAGAAAAGACCCCGAATAGCCAGGGGAATTTTATTTTATTTTTTATTTTTATTTATTTATTTATTTATTTATTTATTTATTTATTTATGATAGTCACAGAGAGAGAGAGAGGCAGAGACACAGGCAGAGGGAGAAGCAGGCTCCATGCACCGGAAGCCCGACGTGGGATTCGATCCCGGGTCCCCAGGATCGCGCCCTGGGCCAAAGGCAGGCGCCAAACCGCTGCACCACCCAGGGATCCCTAGCCAGGGGAATTTCAAAAAAGAAAACCATATCTGGGGGCATCACAATGCCAGATTTCTGGTTGTACTACAAAGCTGTGGTCATCAAGACAGTGTGGTACTGGCACAAAAACAGACACATAGATCAATGGAACAGAATAGAGAACCCAGAAGTGGACCCTGAACTTTATGGTCAACTAATATTCGATAAAGGAGGAAAGACGATCCACTGGAAGAAAGTCTCTTCAATAAATGGTGCTGGGGAAATTGGACATCCACATGCAGAAGAATGAAACTAGACCACTCTCTTGCACCATACACAAAGATAAACTCAAAATGGATGAAAGATCTAAATGTGAGACAAGATTCCATCAAAATCCTAGAGGAGAACACAGGCAACACCCTTTTTGAAGTTGGCCACAGTAACCTCTTGCAAGATACATCCACGAAAGCAAAAGAAACAAAAGCAAAAATGAACTATTGGGACTTCATCAAGATAAGAAGCTTTTGCACAGCAAAGGATACCGTCAACAAAACTCAAAGACAACCTACAGAATGGGAGAAGATATTTGCAAATAACATATCAGATAAAGGGCTAGTTTCCAAAATCTATAAAGAACTTATTAAATTCAACACCAAAGAAACAAACAATCCAATCATGAAATGGGCAAAAGACATGAAGAGAAATCTCACAGAGGAAGACATAGACATGGCCTACATGCACATGAGAAAATGCTCTGCATCACTTGCCATCAGGGAAATACAAATCAAAACCACAATGAGATACCACCTCACACCAGTGAGAATGGGGAAAATTAACAAGGCAGGAAACAACAAATGTTGGAGAGGATGCGGAGAAAAGGGAACCCTCTTACACTGTTGGTGGGAATGTGAACTGGTGCAGCCACTCTGGAAAACTGTGTGGAGGTTCCTCAAAGAGTTAAAAATAGACCTGCCCTACGACCCAGCAATTGCACTGTTAGGGATTTACCCCAAAGATTCAGATGCAATGAAACGCCGGGACACCTGCACCCCGATGTTTCTAGCAGCCATGTCCACAGTAGCCAAACTGTGGAAGGAGCCTTGGTGTCCATCGAAAGATGAATGGATAAAGAAGATGTGGTTTATGTATACAATGGAATATTACTCAGCCATTAGAAACGACAAATACCCACTATTTGCTTGAACATGGATGGAACTGGAGGGTATTATGCTGAGTGAAGTAAGTCAATCGGAGAAGGACAAACAGTGTATGTTCTCATTCATTTGGGAAATATGAATAATAGTGAGAGGGAATATAAGGGAAGAGAGAGGAAATGTGTGGGAAATATCAGAAATGGAGACAGAACACAAAGACTTCTAACTCTGGGAAATGAACTAGGGGTGGTGGAGGGGGAGGAGGGCAGGGGGTGGGGGTGAATGGGTGACGGGCACTGAGGGGGACACTGGTCGGGATGAGCACTGGGTGTTATTCTGTATGTTGGTAAATTGAACACCAATACAAATTAATTTATTAAAAACAGACAAACAAAAAAAATACAAAACAAAATAATATCTCAAAGTGCAGCATATTTTTGGGGTGACCTGCCCTTGACTCCTACAACTACATCACAATTGGCTGAGGGAGGCAACACCTATTAAGTGAGCAGCAAACACTGTAGCAACCAAGAAGCAATGCAATCCCCCTCTCCTAGAAGAGCAACTAGTTATACAGAAGCCGAATCGTGATTACCTTGACATACTCTGTTGTTTGTGTGACTAGCTACAAAAATGGCTCAGGATCAAGAGACTGATAAGCCTTAAGGTTTGTAAAACTCAACAAAACCTTTTACAGCTGCCCAGAGCCCATTGCAGACTGCCTTGCCCAATACCACAAATCAAATATTTCTATCACACAGAGTTGCATAATCTTAGAGCTGTATCCTGATTCTGTTCATGATGACATCATATCAAAAAACATTGCAACAAAGCAGAATTTCCGAGAGCAGATCAAAACTTGACCACATTCATAACCACCAAGCTTTTCCCTAGTCATGTGCAAAGGTTTTGATGCCTGTTATACAGATCTCATTACTTTCACCTAAAAAGTGATGAAGCGTCGTTGAAACCACAGATGTGCTTTATCTGGGTGTCCTTTAGAGTCAAAAACATCTTCTATCACCCATGTTTCCATGTCTTCCTCTTTTGAAGGAAGAGGAATCTCCTAATATTCAAATCAAACTCAATATCTCATAATATTCAAATATTCCTTCAAAATTTAATTTTAGCTCACCTTTTTCTTTCAAATGAATACTTTTTCTGTATTCAAAAATTTTGTCATGATACCCCTTTGAAAAGTTTTCAAATAAACTCATTTTTAGGGATGCCTCAGTGGCTCAGTGGTTAAGCACCTTGCCTTCTGCCCAGGGCGTGATCCTGGAATCCCAGGATCGAGTCCCACACAGGGCTCCGTGCATGGAGCCTGCTTCTCCCTCTGCCTATGTCTCTGCCTCTCTCTGTGTGTCTTTCATAAATAAATAAGTAAAAATCTTTTAAAAAATTCATTTTTACAAAATATACAGTTGTACATTAAGCAAATTTAAATCATAGATAAATTTTATTCAATTAAATATTTATCGAATTTCATCCAAGGCATAGGAATATAGAGAAAAAGACCATAAAGTTCTTGTTTTTAATAAGCTCACAAGTTAGTAAAGAAAATTAACATAAAATTATAATTAATACAATAACAGATGTATGCACAAAGTACAGAGTAATACTAACAATGATTTTTTTTTAAGATTTTATTTGTTTATTTATGAGAGACATAGAAAAAGAGGCAGAGACATAGGCAGAAGGAGAAGTAGGATCCCTGCTGGCAGCCTGATTCGGGACTCCATCCCATGACTCCCGGGATCACAACCTGAACCAAAGGCAGACGCTCAACCACTGAACCACCCAGGTGCCCCTAACAGTGGTTATTGGGATGACTTCACAATGTGAACGACCTAGCCATGTTTTAAAATAAGAAAAAGAGTCAGATCAAGTGGTGAATACTCCAGTCAAACCAGTAATTTGTTTCTAAGGGATAATATAACAGAGCATCAGACCAGTAACTATATTTTAGACAAAAGTTTTCCCCATTCAAAATGTATGTGTTTTTAAAAAGTCATCTGCCAAAGAGATCACTAAATTAACAATATTCTTTATTCAGTAAATATGTTTGGAACCCCTTTGTGTATTAGGCACAGTGTCAGATATTCTAATGCTGCAACAGTATGTATAGATGCAAAATAATGGCTTTAGAGGTAATAATTTAATTAATTTAGTCATTATAGTGTGTTTTATTTCATTAACTAAAGTAATCAAATGTGAATTTTATGAATTAACGAGGAAACACTGAGGTGCAATTTTAGAATTCTAGTGGGGGTGCTTGTGTGTTTGTGTGTGTTGTATATAAGTTAACGTTACATTCATTGCTCAATCAATTAGGATGACCACATGTAATTGCCACTGACAATTTTGAATGGTTCGGCTTAATTTTAAAAACAAAAAACAAAACTTCTCTATTGTAAGGAAGATCAGCTTCAGATTCTGATAGACCAGACCTGAATCTTACAAAAAAGTACTCACAACCTGTGCAGCTTTGGGCAAGTTTCAAAGCCTCTCTGATCCTCCATTCATTATCCATAACAGAGGAAGAGTAGAATCAATCTGAATTAGTCATGCTTGTGTTGAGTTATATAAAGAAACCTCAACTGCAGTGACCTAACTAAATAAGTGCTTTCTTTTTCTCACATAACTAAAAACACAGGGGTTGAGAACGCAAGAGTGAAGCTGTAGTTTCTGGAAGTCATCAGTACAAGGAAGAGGATGACTTCCAGAAGACAATGGGAAGGCACAGAAAAGGCCAGGCCAATGGCAGTAGGGAGAGAGTGGTGGGCAAAGGTCTGAGAAATATTGAAGAGATCAAATCTATAGAATTCTGATGAAACTGACTTGTTGCTTGTTATTGTGGCTCTGTACCATGGAAGTGGTTTATTTTTGGATGGTGCTATTTCGTTATAGGTAGTCTAACGTCCCAGGTGATTCTTCCCGAAACTCAGTCCCCCCATCTTTTTTCCCCTCATGTTTTCAGAGTGTCTGCTGCACTTTTAGGCATCAGCGCAATTTTTAAGTGAACATGGGGAGAAGCAAAGGGTGAAACTTTTCCTTGAAAGGTTTTGGGAAGAGAGTTTCTCCCAGAGATTTCCACCTGTGGAAGAGAATAAAGGCAAGAGAAATGCAGCTAAGAATAAATCTCTTCACAACTTGCAGCCTACTGATAAATACCTGAGACATGCAAAAGCGTGACATTCCTCAAGGAACTCATGGCTGCTTTAATGTTAATGTTTTGCTAGAGACTAAAAGCAACCTTATCTTGACAATAGCCAGATGTCCAGGATCCTATTTTTCATACAGAAAACCCCTTAGAAACTTATATTATCTCTACTCTCCTGCAAACTTAAAAGTAATCAATCACTCCTCACAATCACAGGTGCAGTTCTTTCTGCCCCTGGGTCCTGTTCCCATGCTACAATAAAAGCACTTTTTTGCAAATGTGATATGTCTCAAGAATTCTTTCTTGACCATCATGCTCTACAATCCTGTATCACTCCTGAATCTTATTGGTTAGAATCGTATCACATGGGCACATCTCATTAGGAAAGGTTGAGAATTCTATTATTTTACTTTGTAACTACCATAATATACAAAGATAAGGGAGAAGAGATTTGAATAAATTCAAAGTGAACTCCCTTTGATATTTGCCATTTGGCATTTATGGATGTCTAGAGATTAGATAAGGAAAAATATGTAGAACAACTACTTAATGATTTATGTACTTGACAAATATCACATACTCAATAATTGAGAGAGTTGCTAGCAATGATTATGATGATAATCATGACAATGGTGATTTAATGCTGATAATGAAATATAAGTTCATATCTTGAATATACATGAATAATTTTTTTAAAGATTTATTTATTTATTCATGAGAGACACAGACTGAGAAAGAGAGGCAGAGACATAGGCAGAGGGAGAAGCAGGCTCCTCGAAGGGAGCCCAATGCGGGACTCGATCCCTGGACTCCAGGATCATGACCTGAGCAGAAGGCAGGCACCCAACCGCTGAGCCACCCAGGCATCCCACATGAATAAATTTACTAACTCAAGTGTATATTTTTTTAAATCATGAGTTCAGTGATATCTTTCTCCAGTAAGTGACAATATTGGTACCAACAAAAGTGCTAATTAATCAAAGTCAAATCATCTCAAGTTACCTCATACCCATAACTTTGTTGGGGTTGAGGGGTGTATTTTTAGGTTGAAAAATCTCATGTTTGATTTCTCTCCAAAGTTTATTTTCTTGGAAAGTTTGAAGACCATCTGTGGAGTTATTTTGAGATATGAATATAAAAAAACACTATTTTATTCATTTTGAATGCAGCATTTTTTTAACAGAATATTCCCACCATAAAAAAAGTGAAGGAATAAGTTGGCAATGTAAGTAACTTTTTAGAAACACCAAAAAAAAAAAAATTTATTGTAGATTGATTTGTTTGGTTTCATTGAACCTATATGCTTTTAGTGATGATTATCAATTAATTTTTAACTCTCCATGTCCTTTGATCCTAAAGTTTTCTTTTTTTTTATTATAAATTAATTTTTATTGATGTTCAATTTACCAACATACAGAATAACACCCAGTGCTCATCCCGTCAAGTGTCCCCCTCCGTGCCCGTCACCCATTCACCCCCACCCCCCGCCCTCCTCCCCTTCCACCACCCCTAGTTCATTTCCCAGAGTCTGATATCTCCCACACATTTCTTCTCCCTTCCCTTATATTCCCCTTCACTATTATTCATATTCCCCAAATGAGTGAGAACATACACTGTTTGTCCTTCTCCGATTGACTTACTTCACTCAGCATAATACCCTCCAGTTCCATCCACGTTGAAGCAAATGGTGGGTATTTGTTGTTTCTAATGGCTGAGTAATATTCCATTGTATACATAAACCACATCTTCTTTATCCATTCATCTTTCGATGGGCACCGAGGCTCCTTCCACAGTTTGGCTATTGTGGACATGGCTGCTAGAAACATCGGGGTGCAGGTGCCCCGGCGTTTCATTGCATCTGAATCTTCGGGGTAAATCCCTAACAGTGCAATTGCTGGGTCGTAGGGCAGGTCTATTTTTAATTCTTTGAGGAACCTCCACACAGTTTTCCAGAGTGGCTGCACCAGTTCACATTCCCACCAACAGTGTAAGAGGGTTCCCTTTTCTCCGCATCCTCTCCAACATTTGTTGTTTCCTGCCTTATTAATTTTCCCCATTCTCACTGGTGTGAGGTGGTATCTCATTGTGGTTTTGATTTGTATTTCCCTGATGGCAAGTGATGCAGAGCATTTTCTCATGTGCATGTTGGCCATGTCTATGTCTTCCTCTGTGAGATTTCTCTTCATGTCTTTTGCCCATTTCATGATTGGATTGTTTGTTTCTTTGGTGTTGAGTTTAATAAGTTCTTTATAGATTTTGGAAACTAGCCCTTTATCTGATATGTTATTTGCAAATATCTTCTCCCATTCTGTAGGTTGTCTTTGAGTTTTGTTGACGGTATCCTTTGCTGTGCAAAAGCTTCTTATCTTGATGAAGTCCCAATAGTTCATTTTTGCTTTTGTTTCTTTTGTTTTCGTGGATGTATCTTGCAAGAAGTTACTGTGGCCAAGTTCAAAAAGGGTGTTGCCTGTGTTCTCCTCTAGGATTTTGATGGAGTCTTGTCTCACATTTAAATCTTTCATCCATTTTGAGTTTATCTTTGTGTATGGTGCAAGAGAGTGGTCTAGTTTCATTCTTCTGCATGTGGATGACCAATTTTCCCAGCACCATTTATTGAAGAGACTGTCTTTCTTCCAGTGGATCGTCTTTCCTCCTTTGTCGAATATTAGTTGACCATAAAGTTCAGGGTCCATTTCTGGATTCTCTATTCTGTTCCATTGGTCTATGTGTCTGTTTTTGTGCCAGTACCACACTGTCTTGATGACCACAGCTTTGTAGTACAACCTGAAATCTGGCATTGTGATGCCCCCAGCTATGGTTTTCTTTTTTAAAATTCCCCTGGCTATTCGGGGTCTTTTCTGATTCCACACAAATCTTAAAATAATTTGTTCTAAGTCTCTGAAAAAAGTCCATGGTATTTTGATAGGGATTGCATTGAACGTGTAAATTGCCCTGGGTAGCATTGACATTTTCACAATATTAATTCTGCCAATCCATGAGCATGGAATATTTTTCCATCTCTTTGTGTCTTCCTCAATTTCTTTCAGAAGTGTTCTATAGTTTTTAGGGTATAGATCCTTTACCTCTTTGGTTAGGTTTATTCCTAGGTATCTTATGCTTTTGGGTGCAATTGTAAATGGGATTGACTCCTTAATTTCTCTTTCTTCAGTCTCATTGTTAGTGTATAGGAATGCCATTGATTTCTGGGCATTGATTTTGTATCCTGCCACGCTACCAAATTGCTGTATGAGTTCTAGCAATCTTGGGGTGGAGGCTTTTGGGTTTTCTATGTAGAGTATCATGTCATCGGCGAAGAGGGAGAGTTTGACTTCTTCTTTGCCAATTTGAATGCCTTTAATGTCTTTTTGTTGTCTGATTGCTGAGGCTAGGACTTCCAATACTATGTTGAATAGCAGTGGTGAGAGTGGACATCCCTGTCTGGTTCCTGATCTTAGGGGAAAGGCTCCCAGTGCTTCCCCATTGAGAATGATATTTGCTGTGGGCTTTTCGTAGATGGCTTTTAAGATATCGAGGAAAGTTCCCTCTATCCCTACACTCTGAAGAGTTTTGATCAGGAATGGATGCTGTATTTTGTCAAATGCTTTCTCTGCATCTAATGAGAGGATCATATGGTTCTTGGTTTTTCTCTTGCTGATATGATGAATCACATTGATTGTTTTACGAGTGTTGAACCAGCCTTGCATCCCGGGGATAAATCCTACTTGGTCATGGTGAATAATTTTCTTAATGTGTTGTTGGATCCTATTGGCTAGTATCTTGTTGAGAATTTTTGCATCCATGTTCATCAGGGATATTGGTCTGTAATTCTCCTTTTTGGTGGGGTCTTTGTCTGGTTTTGGAATTAAGGTGATGCTGGCCTCATAGAATGAGTTTGGAAGTACTCCATCTCTTTCTATCTTTCCAAACAGCTTTAGTAGAATAGGTATGATTTCTTCTTTAAACGTTTGATAGAATTCCCCTGGGAAGCCATCTGGCCCTGGACTCTTGTGTCTTGGGAGGTTTTTGATGACTGCTTCAATTTCCTCCCTGGTTATTGGCCTGTTCAGGTTTTCTATTTCTTCCTGCTCCAGTTTTGGTAGTTTGTGGCTTTCCAGGAATGCGTCCATTTCTTCTAGATTGCCTAATTTATTGGCGTAGAGCTGTTCATAATATGTTTTTAAAATCGTTTGTATTTCCTTGGTGTTGGTAGTGATCTCTCCTTTCTCATTCATGATTTTATTAATTTGAGTCTTCTCTCTCTTCTTTTTAATAAGGTTGGCTAATGGTTTATCTATCTTATTAATTCTTTCAAAGAACCAACTCCTGGTTCTATTGATCTGTTCCACAGTTCTTCTGGTCTCAATTTCGTTGAGTTCTGCTCGAATTTTAATTAACTCTCTTCTTCTGCTGGGCGTCGGGTCGATTTGCTGCTTCTTCTCTAGCTCCTTTATGTGTAAGGTTAGCTTTTGTATTTGAGTTCTTTCCAGTTTTTGAATGGATGCTTGTATTGCGATGTATTTCCCCCTCAGGACTGCTTTTGCTGCATCCCAAAGATTTTGAACAGTTGTATCTTCATTCTCATTAGTTTCCATGAATCTTTTTAATTCTTCCTTAATTTCCTGGTTGACCCTTTTATCTTTTAGCAGGATGGTCCTTAACCTCCATGTGTTTGAGGTCCTTCCAAACTTCTTCTTGTGATTGAGTTCTAATTTCAAGGCGTTATGGTCTGAGAATATGCAGGGGACGATCCCAATCTTTTGGTATCGGTTCAGACCCGATTTGTGACCCAGTATGTGGTCTATTCTGGAAAAAGTTCCATGTGCACTTGAGAAGAATGTGTATTCAGTTGAGTTTGGATGTAAAGTTCTGTAGATATCTGTGAAATCTATCTGGTCCAGTGTATCATTTAAAGCTCTCGTTTCTTTGGAGATGTTGTGTTTAGAAGACCTATCAAGGGTAGAGAGAGCTAGATTGAAGTCACCAAGTATAAGTGTATTATTATCTAAGTATTTCTTTACTTTGGTTAATAATTCGTTTAAGTATTTGGCAGCTCCCACATTCGGGGCATATATATTGAGGATTGTTAAGTCCTCTTGTTGGATAGATCCTTTAAGTATGATATAGTGTCCCTCTTCGTCTCTCACTACTGTCTTCGGAGTGAATTTTAGTTTATCTGATATAAGGATGGCTACCCCTGCTTTCTTTTGAGAACCATTTGAATGGTAAATGGTTCTCCAACCTTTTATTTTCAGGTTGTAGGTGTCCTTCTGTCTAAAATGAGTCTCTTGTAGACAGCAAATAGATGGGTCCTGCTTTTTTATCCAGTCTGAAACCCTGCGCCTTTTGATGGGGTCATTAAGCCCGTTCACGTTCAGAGTTACTATTGACAGATATGAGTTTAGTGTCATCATGATATCTATTTAGTCCTTGTTTTTGTGGATTGTTCCACTGAACTTCTTCTTAAAGGGGAATTTTAAGAGTCCCCCTTAAAATTTCTTGCAGAGCTGGTTTGGAGGTCACATATTCTTTCAGTTCCTGCCTGTCTTGGAAGCTCTTTATCTCTCCTTCCATTTTGAATGAGAGCCTTGCTGGATAAAGTATTCTTGGTTGCATGTTCTTCTCATTTAGGACCCTGAATATATCCTGCCAGCCCTTTCTGGCCTGCCACGTCTCTGTGGAGAGGTCTGCTGTTACCCTAATATTCCTCCCCATGAAAGTCAGGGACTTCTTGTCTCTTGCTGCTTTAAGGATCTTCTCTTTATCTTTGGAATTTGCAAGCTTCACTATTAGATGTCGAGGTGTTGAACGGTTTTTATTGATTTTAGGGGGGGATCTCTCTATTTCCTGGATCTGAATGCCTGTTTCCCTTCCCAGATTGGGAAAGTTTTCAGCTAGGATTTGTTCAAATACATATTCTGGCCCTCTGTCCCTTTCGGCGCCCTCGGGAACCCCAATTAAACGTAGATTTTTCTTCCTTAGAGTGTCATTTATTTCCCTTAATCTGTCTTCATGGTTCTTTAATTGTTTATCTCTTTTTTCCTCAGTTTCCCTCTTTGCCATTAACTTGTCTTCTATGTCACTCACTCGTTCTTCCACCTCGTTAACCCTCGTCGTTAGGACTTCTAGTTTGGATTGCATCTCATTCAGTTGATTTTTAATTTCTGCCTGATTGGATCTAAATTCTGCAGTCATGAAGTCTCGTGAGTCCTTAATGCTTTTTTCTAGAGCCACCAGTAGCTGTAGAATAGTGCTTCTGAATTGGCTTTCTGACATTGAATTGTAATCCAGATTTTGTAGCTCTGTGGGAGAGAGGGCTGTTTCTGATTCTTTCTTTTGAGGTGAGGTTTTCCTTCTAGTCATTTTGCTCAGTGCGGAGTGGCCAAAAACAAGTTGTATTGGGAAAATGAGAGAAAGAGAGAGAAGGAAAGAAAAGAGAAAAAGAAAAAAGAAAAAGAAAAGAAAAAGGAAAGAAGAGAAGAAAAAGGGAAAGAAAAAGAAAGAAAGGTGAAAAAAAAAAGGGGTGTGGGGGAAGCAATCAGAAATCAAAAAGAAAAGAAAAAAGAAAAGAAAAAAAAAAACACGGGGGAGTATTTCTGTAGAGTTTAAGTCCCTTGACTTCCCCTGGAACTGGTCCGTCCAGCTGGTCTTCTGGGGGAGGGGCCTGTTGCGCTGATTTTCAGGTGTTAGCACTTGGGGGAGCTGCTCTGCCCCGGCCTGCTGCAGGGCTCAGCGGGGCTTGTTTACCCCGTGAGGTCTCAGGAGGATCAGCCGCAGTTGCTATGGCAACTCTGGAAGCCTGGATTCAGCCTCCGCAGGAACTACGGGGCTCGGGGCTCTCGGCAGGGCCTGGAGGCTCCGGGGCGGGGCCGCTGATCTGCTCAGCTCGGGGCAGGAGCGTCCTTGCTGTCCTGGGCCCTCCCGGCCTCTGCCTGTCCCGGGGGGAGGCCGGATCCTGGGCTGTGTCCCGGCGCCCTGTGCTCCCGGGCCTGTGTTGTTGGATTCGCGCTCCCGCCCCGCAGCCCCCTCCCTGGATCCGCTCCCGAGCCCCTCCGAGCTGCTCCGGTCGTCCCGCCGTGCGCGCTGCAGCCCTTAGGGAGCTCGGCGCACTCTCCCGCGGCGCAGGTGTCTGTTAGTGTCCCCGGGAGCCCGAGGGCATCCCCGCCCTCCTGGGTCCTGCTCCAACTCCCTGCGAGCCCCTTCGCCCGCCCGGGAAGGTTGGTGCAGCTCCTGCTCCTCCGGGACGGGGCTTTCCTGTCCTGGGGACACTCGCCCCGGCCTCAGCCCGGCTCCTCGCGGGGCCCCTCCCCCTCGGAGGCCTTTTGTTTCTTTATTTCTTTTTCCCCGTCTTCCTACCTTGATAGAAGCGTGAACTCCTCTCACTGTAGCATTCCAGCTGGTCTCTCTTTAAATCTCAGGCCGAATTCCGGTCCTAAAGTTTTCATCTTGATCACCTGAACATAATTTCTAAAATTTTTTTTAATTTTTATTTATTTATGATAGTCACAGAGAGAGAGAGAGAGACAAAGACAGAGACATAGGGAGAGGGAGAAGCAGGCTCCATGCACCGGGAGCCCGATGTGGGATTCGATCCTGCGTCTCCAGGATCGCGCCCTGGGCCAAAGGCAGGCGCCAAACCACTGCACCACCCAGGGATCCCAGAACATAATTTCTAAAACACTTCTATAAACATGTATGGAGTCAAACCTCTGTATATATTTATAATCACTGTGATCTTAATCATTTGACAGACTAGGTATAGACATTGCAGAGGTGAGAGAGAGGCTATGACCATAACTAAGATCACACTGGTAGGGCCCTACCTGATTATGACACTTAAGTCATAATTTAACAAGGCAAAGAGACACATGAACAAATAACTACAACACAATATAATTAATAAAATAACAGATGTACCAACAAAATGTTATGAAAACACTGAAAAGGGAATACCTGGCTCTTCCTAGAGAATATTGGAAATCATGAGCAAGGTGTTAAAGGACTGGTAAAATTTCTAAAGATGGCAAAGGGAGAGAAGAGCATTTTAAATAAAGTGACCAGTAAATTAAAAGGTTGAAGACAATAAAACATTCAATATATCAAAGGAATGTCAACCTGTGTGGTGTACTGCAACAGAGGAGCAGTAACATGGTGTTTAATGGCAAATTAGGGAGGAAAGAATTCAGGGTTCACAGTTATAATTTGCTCAAAAATTTTATAGGGCCACAGAGAACCACAGAAGCCTTTAAAGAGGTATATAAAATGAATCAAGTTTGTGTTTTAGACCAACTCTGTTGTATGGAATTTGGATGACCAGGGCAAGAAATTAGCTGCAAGAAGAGAAACTGGAAGGTTCATTAAAGGCCTGGCCAAGGGCAGTGAGGATAAACAGGAGAGCAAAGGTTTGAGAAATACTCCAGAGATCAAATTTATAACATTTTGTTTAAATTACCATAGTCATTTAATTGTTATTGTTTGTGGTTGTTCTTTACCATGTTACTGGTTTGCTTTTGAATGAAGTTTTTTTTAAGACTTAATTTACTTATTCATGAGAGACAGAGAGAGAGACAAGAGAGAGAGAGAGAGAGGCAGAGACACAGGCAGAGGGAGAAGCAGGCTCCATGCAGGAAGCCTGATATGGGACTCGATCCTAGGACTCCAGGATCACGCCCTGGGCCAAAGGCAGGCACCAAACCGCTGAGCCGCCGAAGGATCCCCTAATGAAGATATTTTCTAATAACCTATTTAAATAATTAACTGATCTGAAATACATCTTCTCTCCTTTTCTCATTCTTCACTTAACCATTTCTTAATTGTATGGAGATCCTGAGCATTCCTCACACTTTTAGCCCTTAATTCCTTCTTAATGTTCTCATTCTCCTTTATTTCTCTCCCTTTCCCCCACCACACAAACACCAATACACAGTATAGCTATGATGTTAAGAAGTGCAATGGTAAACTGTGTTTGAACTGTGAGAGTGATTGTCTTTTCACCTTTAATTTCAATCCACAATAGATACTTAACCATCTAATGCCCCCAAAAAACCTCAATTCTATAAGTAAATGAGCATCTTTATGGTTTCAGGTCTTATATTCAATGCTTTAATCTATTTCAAATATATTTTTATGTATGATATAAGATAGTGATCCAGTTTCATTCTTTTGCACTGAACTGTCCAGTTTTCTCTACACCATTTATTGACTAGGTTGACTATTCTCCCATTATATTCTTGCCTCCTTTGTCATCAAATCATTGACTGCATATATGTGGGGATTTTTCTGGGCTGTCTGTTCTATTCCCTTGATCCCTGTGTCAGTTTTCATACCAATACTCTTTCAATTGCTATAGCTTTGTTGTATAGTTTAAAATTAGGAATCTTTTTTCTTTCTCAAGATTGCTTTGGTTATTTGGATTGTTTTGAAGCTCCATACAAATCATAGAATTCTTTATTCTAAAATAAATAATCTCAAATTCTGTGAAAAATGACATTGGTATTTCAATGGGAATTACATTGAATCTGCAGATTGCTTTGGGTAGTATGGACATTTTAACAATATCAATTCTTCCAATCCATGAGCACAGATTATCTTTCCATTTATTTGTGTCATCTTCAATTTCTTTCATCACTATCTTATAGTTCTCAGAGTATAGGCCTTTCAGCTTCTTGGTTAAATGTATTCCTAAAACTCCTAGAAGAAAACATAGGTAGTAAGTTCTGTGACATCAGTCTTAGCAATATTTTTTTGGGCCAGTCTCCTCAGGCTAGGGCAACAAAAGTAAAATAAATGAAAGGGATTACATTAACATTTCTGCACAACAAAGGAAAGAATCAACAAAATGAAAAGGCAGTCTATTGAATGGGAGAAGATATTGGCAAATCATACATCTGATAAGGGATTAATATCCAAAATATATTAAGAATTTACACAACTTAATATAAAAAACCCCCAAACAACCTGATTAAAAAACGGGCAGAGCACCCAGTGCTCATACCGTCAAGCGCCTCCTCAGTGCTCATCACCCAGTCACCCCATCCCTCCGCCTGCCTCCCCTTCCACTACCCCTTGTTCGTTTCCAAGAGTTAGGAGTCTCTCATGTTTTGTAACCCTCTCTAATTTTTCCCATTTTCCCTCCTTTTCCTTATAATCCCTTTCACTATTTCTTATATTCCCCATATGAGTGAAACCATATAATAATTGTCTTTCTCCGATTGACTTACTTCACTCAGCATAATACCCTCTAGTTCCATCCACATCAAAGCAAATAGTGGGTATTTGTCTTTTCCAATGGCAGAGTAATATTCTATATTAATATATATATATACATATATCACATATATCACAACTTCTTTATCCATTTATCTGTTGATGGACATCAAGGCTCCTTCCACAGTTTGGCTATTGTGGACATTGCTGCTATAAACATCAGGGTGTAGATGTCCTGCCGTTTCACTGCATCTGTATCTTTGGGGTAAATCCCCAGCAGTACAATTGCTGGGTCAGAGGGCAGTTCTATTTTTAACTCTTTGAGGAACCTCCACACAGTTTTCCAGAGTGGCTGCACCAGTTCACATTCCCACCAACAGTACAAGAGGGTTCCCCCTTTCTCCGCATCCTCTCCAACATTTGTTGTTTCCTGTCTTGTTAATTTTCCCCATTCTCACTGGTGTGAGGTGGTATCTCATTGTGGTTTTGATTTGTATTTCCCTGATGGCAAGTGATGCAGAGCATTTTCTTATGTGCTTGTTGGCCATGTGTATGTCTTCCTTGGTAAAATTTCTGTTTATGTGTTTTGCCCATTTCATGATTGGATTGTTTATTTCTTTGCTGTTGAGTTTAATAAGTACTTTATAGATTTTGGAACCTAGCCCTTTATCTGCTATGTCATTTGCAAATAGCTTCACCCATTCTGTAGGTTGTTGACTGTTTCTTTTGCTGTGCAGAAGCTTTATATCTTGATGAAGTCCCAATAATTCATTTTTGCTTTGTTTCCCTTGCCTTCATAGGTGTATCTTACAAGAGTTACTGTGGCCAAGTTCAAAAAGGATGTTGCTTGTGTTCTCCTCTAGGATTTTGCTTGATTCTTGTCTAATGTTGAGGTCTTTCAACCATTTTGAGTTTATCCTTGTGTCTGGTGTAAAAGAATGGTCTAGTTTCATTTGTCTGCACGTGGCTGTCCAATTTTCCCAGCACCATTTATTGAAGAGACTGTCCTTTTTCCAGTGGATAGTCTTTCATGCTTTGTTGAATCTTAGTTGACCATAGAGTTGAGAGCAAAAAATGGGCAGAGGACTTGAAGGACATTTTTTCAAAGAAAATTTACCGATAGCCAACAAAAACATGAAAAGATGTTCAACATCACTAATCATCGAGAAAATACAAATCAAAATCACAATGAGGTGATACACACTTCACAATTGTTAGAACAGCTATTATAAAAAAGACAAAAAGTAACAAGTATTGGTGAGAATGTGGAGAAAAGGGAATCCTCAGACACTATAGGAAATGTAAATTAGTGCAGCCACTGAGGATAACAGTATGAAGGCTCCTCAAAAAATTAAAAGCAGAGGGGCACCTGGATGGCTCAGTGGTTGAACATCTGCCTTTAGCCCAAGTCATGATCCCAAGGTCCTGAGATTGAGTCCCATATCAGGTAACCCACGGAGAGCTGCCTTTCCCTCTGCCTATGTCTCTGCCTCTCTCATGGATAAATAAATAAAATCTTCAAAAAATAAAAAAATAAAAGTAGAACTACTATATGATCCAGCAATTCCACTTCTGGGTATATATCTGAAAAAAAAGAAAACAATTTGAAGAGATATATGCACCCTGATGTTCACTGCATCATTATTTACAAAAGCCAAGATATGGAAGCAATCTAAATGTTTGCTGATAGACAAATGGATAAAGATGTGGTATACATTTACAATGTAATGTTAGTCAGATATTTAAAAAAAAAGAAAATCTTGCCATTTGTAATAACATGAATGAAATTTATGGTATTTTGCAAGGTGAAATAAGTCAGACAGAAAAAGACAAAAATAGCATCTGATTTAACTTACATGTGGAATCTAAACAAACAAAACGGAAAAGGACTCATAGATACAGGAAACAAACTATTGGTTGCCAGAAGGGAGATGGATTGGGGGCAGCTGAAATAGGTAAAAGGGATTCAGGGATACAAACTTCCAGTTATAAAATAAGTAAGTCATGGGCATGTAATATACAGCAAGGTACATAATCAATGATATTGTAATAATGCACTCTGATCTGGTGACAGATGGTAACCAGACTTATTTTGAGGATCATTTTATAATGCGTAAAATATTGAATCATTATGATGTATACCTGAAACTAAGAGGGTATTGTGTGTCAATTATAAGTCAATTTTAAAAAGTTAATGAGCATCTTTAGGTGCCATATTTTCAAAATTCGGCCTATTTGCTCTATTGAAAGGATTTTTATTTAAGGCTAATGCAGTGGAGGAAAAAATCTGCCTGGTTAATTTCCATTACAGTTAAAATAATCAGTAAGTTGATTTTTCTTACAGTTCAGTTAGGTATTGAGATTTTATATAAAATGTAATTCAATTCCTATGTCATGTTCTTGTCCTGCAGATACATGACAAAGCAGAATCATATATCCATCCCTTCCATAGAGTAGTAGATGACATTATTTCTATTCTGATTGTGAATTTCAAACTTTTACCTAACCTAACTTGATTAAAGGCTTAGGGGATATTTATAGTCACCTAGTTAATTTGAAATTTTACATAGTCAGCAGTAACTCAAAAAGATGGCAACCAAACATTATTGAATCAACCAGATGACATACTCACAGAGCAGCCTTTCAGAAAGGAAAAGTATCTCCAACAAATTGGCAAGATATTAGTCTCATATTTACAGAGAATTTTAAATAAGAAATCTTATCTTGTTTTTGTACAGAAAATATATTGCAAAACCGTGTTGAAAATTTCAGTTCCATTATTATTCATATAAGCTGTCAATCACTGACCCTGTCTTTCAGAGATACACTTGATTAGAATCTCTTTACAAATAAGTAACAATATATCCTTCATAGAAAATATTATAGCCAATATACTGATGCCAAGTTAATTTTAAATTTTCATATTTGAAATAATACCACTGCTTGTATTTTTTTCTTCAGATTGCTTATTTAATAACAGTTGCATCTGGAAATAATAATGGTTTTCATGTTTACCAAGAGGCACAGAGATGAAATCTCACGTATAATTTCTTCAGATACAAAGATATCTGTGCTACATCATGAAAAACTTATTATAAAATTATTTTGTACTTTAATAAAAATATCCACATTCATACTTCTCTTTAGGATAATGGTACTGATATCATTTGTCAGTCAAATAATAACCAGTTTAATATTTCTAGTGCTAACAGTGTCATTAATATTTATAAAGAAAGCAAATTTAGCAAAAGAGTCAAACTCTAGGGGTTGGAAAAAATATTTATTGGTTAAAATAAAAGTGAAAACTAGCAGTCTTCTCTGCCTGTTTGCCTCAATTAGACTAAGTATTCTTCAGCTCTCATCTAAGCTATTGTAATAAAGGCTTTAACCAATCCACAACAGCTGAGCAAAATGTACATAGAAGTAGTCAGATTCTATGTCTAATTTCTGCACAAACATTAATAGCCATTATTCTGATTTTATTTTCTGTATAATTTTTCTTTTTTTCTGTATAACTTTTCTATAATCACTAATATAATCTAATTTATAAAGACTTGAGAGATGATTCATAATGAAATTTCCTTGAGACATAACAAATTCTCAATGAGTGATGTTTGTTTCCTTATTATTATATTCTTTGCACTATCTTCCTTATTTTGCCTTATCTTCTCCATAAACTCCCATGGGGAAAAAAAGAAAAAGACAGAAACTTAATTTTATAAGTTTACTGTCTTAGTCTGCTTGGGTTGCTATAACAAAATACCACAGACTGGGTGGCTTATACACAATAAATATATGGTATTCCTCATAGTTCTGGAGCCTGAAAGTCCAAGATCACGGCACTGGCTTCACCTCCAAAGGCTTCATGTAGGCCTTTTTGGCAGGTTGCAACCATATATAGCTGACTCTTTTTCAGTAAGCTAGCTCAGAAAAATAATCTACCAAATGAAACTTGATCAAAATCTAAACTGAACTATTTGATTTTATTAGGCTCATGGTATTCTCTAAGATCTATTTTTAACATCTAATAATTTCATGGGTGAGGACAGAATGATATTTAAGAGGTGAATCTGCTTGAGCAGCATAAAATAAACATTCTATCCTAAGTGTGAATTAGTCATGCAGTGACTTTTTTCCTTCCATCTGACTCCAGTGTCAGGAAAAAAAAAATAAGACCAGAAAAGACATGTTCATGTTAACTTGACAGCAAGTGACAGAGCATGCCAAGAACCCATCACCTGGGTCAGCTGAGGAATATGTTCAGAGCAAGCATGGTTAGTACAAGGAATTACACTGTAAATTTTCTTTGGGGAATTCATTCCAATGTCATAAAAATGACAATTCTGAATATCTGATACAGGATTATTTTTTGACAGTTGTTTTGTTCTAAGACTGTTATTGTTCTTTAGCAATTCATGCTCCTCTATGGATCATAAGGCACTAGGCTAAAACTAAACTTTCATAAATTCAAAAGGCAACCAGTAAAAGGCTGTGATAAGAGTAAAGATACAATTTATAAAACAGCAACCCAAATGATTAAATTCATAGATAAAGTTAACCAAAATTTTCCAAGACCTATATGGAAAATCCTCCAAGTTGCTAACACATACAAAAGAAGTCTTGATCAAAGGCATGCTACTTTATTGGATAAGAACACTTAACATTATAAAAGATGTTAATTGTCATTAAAATGAATTATAAATTTAACTAAATTTCAATAAAAATGACAGATTTTCCAAAGCAATATAATTATGAAACTTCACATATACAAAATAAACAAGCAAGAATAGACACTAAAAATCAGAAAAAGGTGGATATTGAATGGTATTAGCATTATCAGGCATATCATGAAAACCAAATTGTTTTCAAGACAAACATACTGATGAAACAAATAAAAAATAAATTATTTGTCTCTCTGTGTGTGTCAATAAATAAATAAATAAATAAATCTTTTTAAAAAAAGATATTTTGTTATAAACAGGTCAGCTAAATTACTTTCTTGAAACAAGAAGGGAGGTGGTGAGCAGAGAATGAATGTTTCTCAAAAGTCTAATGATCTTTTGGTCTTCAAGCCCTATGAGGTAGATATATTTAGCCCCATTTTTAGAGAATTAAGTTGCTTCCCCAAAGTATAAAGCTAAATATAGTGTAGTTAGCATTTTAAATTAGTTATCTAATTCAAGAGTCTTTTTTTAAGTAATAATAATAACTTTTAATTTCAGAGTAACTTAAAAGATATGCTAAAATAGAATCATACTCTTCATGTAGAATAACATATGTCTACAGGCTTACTTTTTCTAACAAATAAGAGCAAAAAGACACAGAATAAAGGCGCACAAGGACCATATGAGGAATTTTCCTGGTTCAATCAGAAGCCAGTCATAGGAATTCTTGGTCATCATCAACATAGCTTACTGTTAGTTTCAGAAGTTTGTAAGTAAAAAGTGTGAAACAGGAAAAAAAACAGTTTTATTCTTCAAATAAGAAGGTAAGCTGAGAAACATGAAAGCGAATGGCAGGAAAGATCACACAGGTTCCATGTGCTATTGCTGTCAGTTACAGAGGAGAGTAGCAGGAAACCTTAATTCTAAGAAAGAGATTCAGGTTAATGGAGTCATATAGGTTCATTTAATACAATTAGATCATTTAGAATTACATTCACAACTCACTAGTGAATAAGGAAAGTACCAAGTTGGCTTGAAGAAATCACTTAAACTCTGTAGTCTGCATTTCACTCACTTGTAAAATTATTGGATTAGACAGATGCCCCTAAATATCTTTTAGACCTGAGATTATATACTTAAATTTATTTCTTTAAATCTTTCACTTTTTACATCTTTTTACTCTTTTAAGTCAATGATCTGATGTATGTTTAATCTTTCTGATTTTATGACATGTAGTATATAACTTTAAAGTATATTTGAATAAAAAAGTCTGATATGATCATTATAAACCCAACTTTTCAGATATTAAAGCCACCATCACTATCCACTAGCTGTCCATAGTTACATGCAAATTATGTATCATAATGAATGTCCTAAGAACTGGCTAAAAACCCCAAATCCATGAAGGGATAAATGTTGCAGACAGAAGATGTGAAAGAATGACAAAGGAGGAAAAAGAAATTTAAAAGTTAGATAAGGAAAGCAGGACTAGCCACATAACTTTCAGAGCCCAGTGAAAAATAAAAATGTGAGGTCCCTTGCTCAAAAGGCAGGGACAAAGGTACAATTAAAGGTATTAAAACATTGATCTTTTTTCTTAAAAATATTTTGTTACTTATAAAATATAATAGGGGTAATAATGATACATGTACAACAAACTAAACTTACAAATTGAAAAAATATATATATATTCTTAGTTTCATAACTCTACACAAAGTAACAAGTAATAATTTATTAATATGATATCCTGATTGTGCATACAAGTTTTCTAGCTTACTTTTCTGCAAGTCTATTTTATTAGGTCATCATAATTTATATTTCTAGCAACTTCATTTTCAGTAAATAAAATCAGAAGTGATATCTGTCTTGGAAAAAGATTACAGTTTAAAAATATAGTTATTTTTACTTATTATTTTATTATTATTTTTTTTAAGTAAGCTCTGTGCCCCACATGGGGCTTCAATCCATGACCCTGAAATCAAGAGTTCCATGTTCTACCGACTGAGCCAAACAGGCATCCTTGCAAGATTACAATTTTTTAAAAAATATTTTTTTACTTTGGAAAGAATGTTTCTGCTAATGCGACTGTTACTGGAGTTGTTAAGAGTGCTTTATAGTAACAAATTGAGTTAAATTTCTAGCAAATTACTTAAGATATAAGTTTTGGTACATCTAGAGATGGTATCTCTTGTGGAATATATTTTCTAAAATTGTTTCCCTCTTAACTTTCATGTAAGCTTGAATTGAAATTTAAATGTTAATGTACACAACACCATTTTCATGTCTCCTCTGACATTCTTTTGCAGCTCATGGAGGGCATTCAAGAAAACAAGTGGTTTCATGATTTGTACAGAATTCAAAACACTGTTTACATGTCTATTGATGTATCTTCAGTAACTAAGACAAAAATAATATTGAAGTTGTCTTCCTCAATAGTTGGGTTAATTTCAAGTTTCATATAAAAAATGTATTTTTAATGGAATGCAGCAATCTTAAATTTAATATCTATTTGTAAGCTTGTAAATATCTGCCTTGCAGTGCTGTGGCACTTTTTTAAAACAGAAATTCTAGACTTTTGAAGAATTGTAATGACTCTGATAGACTTTATTGCAGTGTCCATGTGCATGCTTTTATTTTGCAATAATTTGCTGACAGTTTACCGCCGGAGTGCCAGCAATTTCTGTCTTATTGCTGAAGCCAGGGAGTTACTATTCAGGCCATTAACACAAGGATGGGGTCTGGGGTCTAGGGACTAATGGCAAGCCCATCCTGCTCCCAGGTGGAGCTGCAAGTCTTTCCTGGGGCTGTGGCAGGTGCCACTATTGCTGTCATCATTGCTTCTACTGCTTGCTGTGGCATTAAATATACTTTCCTTCTCTCCATATCATTCCACCTTTTTAAAATATCACTTTCATTATCTTACAGTCATTCTCAAATACAATGCACATAAATGAGAAAAGAATGAAAAATACCTAGCATTATACTTGGCATATGGTAGGTTCTTAATTCCTGGAATTTCTCAGCTCCTTCTTTTCCTTCTTGTGGGTTAGGACAGCACTTCCTTTATTTTTATGGGAGTGAGGTTAGTAAACCAGTAGTGAGATGAGGGTAGGGGAAAGGGGCATATAGTGGGAATAAAAGAAATGAAAAATTTAAAGAACTCATCAATTGTCACTCAGCTAAAATAATATATAGGTCAAGCACAATGCTAGATGCTATGTACACATTGTTTCCTTTAGTCCACAAGTCGATCAGAAGAAGTCAATCAGATCTGGGCTGAAAGACTCTACAACTTGAAAAGGGTATAATTGTAAGAAAGTTACCCAATGCCTTTTTCTTTGGAACTGTGTATCTCATCACTAAAGTGACAATGCACCCATTTTCAGGATTGTTTTGATGACAAAGTCCCTGCCTTCTAGCATGACCTCTGTGCACAGTGGTTATGGGAGTTAACTCCTGCAGCATCCCACACGGGATCAACAAGAGGCTGCATCATCATCCAGCCACATTGATTTATACTTGCCATGCCTGTGTTAGGCAAATTTATAAGGATATCTTCCCATCCCAAGATTCCTGACACCTGGTTATTCAATCAAACATTAACCTAGTTACTGCTGTAAAGATATGTTGCAGGTATAATTAAGTTATGGACCTGAAGATAAGATTATCCGATAGTATCCAAGTAGGCCCCATAGCATCACATGAGCCTTTTAAAGCAGAGAAATTTCTCCAGCTAGAATCAGAAAAGAGATCAGTAGAAGAGGAAAGCAGAGAACAGAAGAGTGAGAGAAAAGGTCAGGAAGAGAGGAAGCATAGAAAGGACTCAACTTTTCACTATAGTCATAATGATGGACAAAGGGGGTTGACAAACCAGGGAATGCAAGCAGCCTCAGAAGCTGAGAACCACCAGCCAACAGCCAGCAAGAACATGGGACCTCAGTCTCATCACCCCATGAAATAAACACTTCCAATTATCCCAGTGAGTTTGGAAGCAGATTCATCCCTAGAGCTTCCAGAAAAGAATACACCTTGCCAACACCTTAATTTTGGTCTTGTGAAACCCAGATCAGAGAAACAGCTGAGCCACTCCATACCTGGACTTCTGACCTGCAAGACTAGGAGGTAACAGATGGATATTGTTTGAATACCCATTTGCGGCTAAATTTATGGTACTTTGTTATGGAAGCAATCTCCTCACAGAGAAGATTCAAAAGATTACTGGCAACAAGGAGTACTTGAATCCACTTAAAGATCCTGGAGTAATCTTTGTCTAATTCTTGGTATAACTATTGTCCATGTGCTGTTGTTAACAGAATGACATACAAATCCCCCATCCATGAAACTAATAAAAATGCAGCCTAACAAGATGATCACATGGTATCTTCCCTTCATTTTCACCAGTCTGCTAAATGTAGAAAAAGAAAAAATCTCTGAATAGATCTGTTGATACATTTAGTTTTTATGATTTGTCATTCCAGCAGATGAATCTTATAACATCCCCAGGTTTTCAGGAAACAGAAGGGAATTTTTACAGCTATATTTGATGGACATTTTCAGTCATATTATTAGGAAGCCAACTCTGGTATCTGCAAACAACAGGCACAGCAATTCCTGTGTGTGCCGAACAGGAGAAATTAACACAAATGTTCCTGACAGCTGAGACTGAACTATTAAAAACTGTGGGAATGCTCTCAGCAGAGACACTACCAAAATAGAATGTAATCTTTAATTGAAAAATGACAACTTGCAAGAAGGCTCTCTGTTTCCCCTCTGTCTCTAGTGACCCAATTTTTACTTTATATCATATATAGCAATTGTTCTCCCTCTAATCTGCTTATTAAGTATTGATTTTTAAGTAAATATGCTGCAGGATTTATTGATGATTTGCCCTCTTCTTGTTTGAAATAAAAAAAAACAAAAAACCTTTCATTGGTGTTCTTATTCATCAAGCTAAAAGAAAAGCCATTTTATCATATCCCTTAAATTATCAAAATGATCAGATCAGGAAACTGAAAGTGCCATGTCTTTGACCTAAAGCAATGTTCCTGGAGGCAGTTCTGAGCGTGAAAGTGGAGAGGGCCTACTTGTCATCCATTCATTAATTCAAGAAATGATGATCAAGCAACTACTTTATGACAGGAACTAGGGTAGGTGCTGGGAACACAAGGATAAGCACTGAAGACATAGTTCACTCACCATGCAGGGGAGATATGTAATGAGACAAGTATAATGAGACCTGTAGAGAGCTACATGAAGTCAAGATAGAATCCACAGTGACAAAAAAAAAATGTTTTCTACGACTAAAGGGAGAATCACAATAAAGGTTAATTCCAAAGAGCGAGATAAAGAGGCTGACACCTGGGGAGAAATCAAGACTGGTACAAGAAGCTTAGGGAGGGGGTCTTTGGTGGGATAACTAGAGATGCCAGAATTTCTACTCAAAGACATATAAAGTGCTTCAGATCTCTCCCCTAGGTGGGGAGAAAGCTACAGCCTGAAAGAGAACCATTGGAAATGGCCAAATGAAGAGAGGCTACTCCCAATTCAACTCTCTCCTCCTTTCAGAAGAAATAATGAGTTATATCAGAGAGAACAGCTTCCTTACCTCACATTGACCTAGTGAGGTCACTGTAAATAGGCATTGAAAAAAGTTTTTCCCCAAATACTTTCTCTACTGTTTCTTCTTCAGAAAGCCAATATTCTGTATCCCTAATCATAAAAAAAAGACTCCCAAAAGAAGTGTCCTAAGCTGTGTTTGGCTAACATAACAGTGTTTAGTTGAAGGTAATTTATACTATAGCTCAATAGTGTAGAAAATTGGAAGCTGAAACAATGAGATGTTGGGTTGGAAGGAGGATTGCTGGATTGGAACATTCCTAATCTCCTTCCAAATTCAGCCTAGAGTTGCCCACAGAAGCAGCCTTGAAAGAGAATATGTGAAGGTCATATTCACTACTAACAAGCACTTGCATCAGTAACTAGCCACCACCCCACTGGGAAAGGGTACAGTGAAACAGGTGTCACAACCATTCAAGTCATCCAAGTGCTGTGTTTCTGATCCCACTAAAGAAGAGTTCATTGTGGACAGGGGCTGAAGGAAGAAGGGAAGTGGTTGTTTGCATATTTTTAGCCCTAGAGCAAATTTTCTATAGCAAAGGATGCCAGTCTGAGTGTAATTTAGGAGGTTCCCAAGATCATGCTGGCCATCCATTGATTTGCTGAGAGAACTCACATTATAGAAGTGAGTCCTATTATATTCAGAAAGTCATTATATCCACAGTTAACAGTTTATTTCAGTGAAATGATACAGATAAAAATCAACAAAGGGAAGAAGCACACAGAGCTGGGCTCAGGATAGGCCAGGGGCAGAGCTTCCAGTTGTCTTCTCCTGAGAGTCTTGCAGATAGCATTTATTCTTCCCAGCAATAATATGTGGTAACTCACAGATATACTACCAAACAGAGAAATTCAAATAAACTTTTGTGTTCAAATTTTGTTGGGGGCTGGCACACAGACATAGATGACCTTAGTCTCCAGACCCTCAAGTAGATACTGTGTGGTCCAAGGCCCTCCCTATCATAAATCACATTGCTGGCACAGAATGTCTGGCATGGTCCAATACCTTCTGGCAAGCAAAGACACTTTTATCAGGCAGGACATTCCAAGGACTTTGAAGCTTATCTCCCAGAAGCTAGTCAAGGGCTAAACCATTCTTTGGGCAAGGTTAATCTTTTACTACACACTAAATAAGTGAACAAGTGAGGTAGCATCACAAAAACTATAATTTTTTTGGTATTTTAATAGTTAAACTTCATCTTGCTCATAGCATTAAGCAACTTGACAAGTCTTCAAGTCTTCAGTATTTGAAAAGATATTGTATTACTTTTAATGTCAACTGTAGTGTAATTAGTATAAGAATATTTTACACAAGAATCTCATATAGCTCTCCTAAGAGTTTCATACATTCATAGGACTCAGATCTGGTCATAGACCTACCCTTCAAAGTAGATCCTAGGAGATCCAGTCTCTGGTCACATTCTCTAAGTGACCAATACTTTCCAGTCCTATGATAAACCAGTAGACCAGAGAAGCTGAAAAGAAGGCTGGATATTCAAGATCTACTGGATGTTTTGTCAAAGTGAAGCCACTTCAAAGTGAACCATAAATATGTCTTCCAAACTCCATGATCATGCAGAGCAAGGAAACAGCAACTTCAGCCCAACATTTAACGTATTGGAAACAGGGGAAAGAATTTGCATTATCAGTTAACCTCTAAGGAAAAAGAGAGCTATAAACATTAGCAGGCTTTGTATATTTCCATATTATTTAAGATCGTCAGGAAACAAAAAATGACTAGTGATTAGATTTTCAAACCAAATCAGAGGACAGCCCTCAAGTTTAGGAAAAACTGTTGCTGAAATGCCTATCTTCTCAGCCACCACCCCCATACATATGCTAAACACATTATACCATCAACGGAGGATTTTAAAGTATAAAAAGCAGCACTGATTTTGTATAATATACATCAAGAAGTCCAAATTAAAAGTGGAACTCTTCTAAAAAAGAGCATGCCATTTTAAAGACATTTATTTTAAAAAGAAGAAGGAGGATAAGAGCAGTACATGTGATTTCCCAAAAATGGAAAATATGAAAGAAAGTGAAAGTATAGTAATATGGATATAAAACTCAGAAACCCTATTATTTATTAGGATATTGGAACATATCACCGGTTGATTTTAAATCTCTGAAAGATCAATAAGGTTTGTACAATAACTGAAATCATAATCACTTAAGTCTTCAAAAATATGTATGTCCCTCTAATATTTTTTTATGGAAGAGTATCATGAGCAGATCAATATACTTCTCCTTCACAGCAAAAGGAAATGCTTGTATACGGGAAAAAGTGACTGATCAGATACATCTTGCCTCAGCCAGATTTTTGTTGTTGTTTTTACTAAAGCCCCTATAACTGTATAACAATTTTGGAAATGAGAGCTAGCTCAAAAAATTTATGGGTTGGTATACAAAGTGGTACAGAGAATTATTCCAAAGGTAGTTTTCTATAGTTCATTATTGACTTGAAATGGAGATTTTGAGTTTATACCAATGGAGTTTGGCCTACTTACAACATTGTTTTCTTCTTTTGGAAAAGGACTTTTTCCAATGGTGATTGTAACTTTGCGTGGAGCATACACTGTCAATTGCCTGCTTGCAATTCATTCTTCTTCCCAATTTCTGTTGAGGAGTCATTGTGTCCACTTCCACAGCTTCCCTTATAACTAATGGAGCTCACTTAACTCAGTCTTGGCCAAGGAGATGTAAAGAAAATCTGAAGAGGTTCTCAGGTTTTTTGCCTTCTGGGTAAAAACAAAGTGATGTACCTGGTACACCCCCTCCTTATTACTTCTCCCGCTTTGAATACTGAAATGATTCCTGGGGTTGTAGTAGCCATATGAGAATATGACATAACAAACATGGAGTAAAAACTGAAGAAAGAAGGGATGCCTGGGTGGCTCAGGGGTTGAGCATCTGCCTTTGGCTCAGGGCATGATGCTGGGATCCAGGATCAAGTCCCACATTGGGCTCTTTCAGGGAGCCCGCTTCTCCTGCTGCCTAGGTCTCTGCCTCGCTCTCTCTCTCTCTGTGTGCGTGTGTCTCAAATAAATAAATAAATAAATAAATAAATAAATAAATAAATAAATAAAATCTTTTAAAAAACAGAAGATGGAAAAATAAAAAAGATAAAACTTGGGTCTTTCATGGCATCTGTATTAGTAAAGATATTCATTAGCTAGACATGCAGCAATGACAACTTCAAAAACCCAGTGACCAGTGAAGGCTCTGTTCCTTCAGGTGATGGATGTGATGATATTTCACCAGTCACCATGGCAGGGAGAGGGTAACATGGCAGAAACACTAACTCTTAAACACTTCTGCCCAGAAATAACACAATCCATGTCTTCTCAGGGAAGGTTCATGCTCCCTGGATCACTTTTCAACTTAACCACATGCATGAAAGTCTTTGTCTTAGGTTCTGTGTTCCAGTGAACCTAGACTAATACAGTCTGTTTAGAATTCCACATTTTCTTCCTATAAACAATTTGGAGTCCTTGAAGAATTTTGATCAGGAAAGTGAACTAATCATTTCTGCGAGAAAGAAAATACATTTTGCTAATAGTATAAAGGAAGAATTATAGAAGTCAAGGCTGATGATATAAAAGCTAGTCAGCAGATAAATCCATAAAGCAAGATAATAATGAGAAATTCAACTGCAGCAATGAAAACAGAGAGGGAATAAAACAAACTGAAAGAGAAAATATAGACTGTGAAATGATCGTGAGAATTTTACAAGGACCGTGAAGTTAAGAGTGGTAAGCTTTCACTGTTACATGACCTGTAAGTGCTAGAACAGCTATGGGGAAAGTACCTCCCATTTTATTGTGAGCATACTGTGACACATTGTCCACCACTCCTCAAAGAGTAGTGACATGATGAAATCCAGAAAGACTGTGGCACTGCCTCACAAGAAATCCCATAAAATTAGTACTTATTTTCCTAGGATCCTTAAGACTTAGACTTCACAGAGATAAACTGAGAGCTCTAGAAAACCCTTCTAAATTTCAGAATCTATAATAAGACAATACTCTTACCAATTTTTAAAGTATTTTTCCTATTAAGTAATTTTTAATCTGTTTAATTTTTCAGTGCCATATATCATATGATGAATATGATTTCCAGTTTTATTTCACATGTTAAGGACCTGGAGAGTGATTATGTTTTAGGTGTAACCCTATATATATGGATATTGACAGGTGCAAGGAAGAGTTGCAAACTCAAAATGCCTAACTTTCAAAAGCAGTCCAATCAGGAAGGATGTGATAAATGTACAAGAAAGTCCACTAGAATGGCTTTTTGGCAAGAAGAAAGGTGGCAGAAGAACATAGGCTAACAAGAAACTGCAACTCATTGAATCTGATTGAGATCAATAAGTGATGTACCTTCCATTCACCCACACCAAGCAAGGGTATCTTGGAGATCAATGAAAACCTCTTCCTATAAACATAACAGGAAAATATGCTAAATGGAACTTTTAATATGAGTGAATGTTGACTATTACTTGTTGATAATCTCATTTCATTTGGTAGGAATAGCCAAATCTCAAAATAGTATTGAAAAGTCTGACAAGAAAACTCAATTATAAAATGTGGGAAAATATAGAGAAATTTTAGTGATGGATACAGTGCAATGCTAGCTGACCTTTACATTCCTTAATTATATTGAATTAATAGCTTCAGTACTAATGGTAATTTCTTAAAATGGCATAGTGAAAAGGCCATTATGTTACATAAAATCTCCATGGAAATGGAAGCCCACTAGTTTATCTTCTTAAAGGGCATTAATTTGTCATTATAAACACATTCATATTTAATAAACTCTGACTTTATTTGTGTTGATAAGTCTCCACACCAAGATATCCATTTCTCTGCTATCAATACAAATCCCTCGGCTAAGCTCCTGACTTGATCTTTAGGGTCAATAACCAGCCCTGAATTACACACAGCTAAATATGAGCCAGTGTGTTTTTTATCTGAGCTAGAGGTCTGGAAAATACTGACTGTGAGCCAAATCTACGAACTATTCTTGTAAATAAAGTTTTATTGAAACACAGCCATGCTCACCATTAGTGTATTGTCTATGGCTACTTTCATACTACAAATGTAAAGCTATTATGACAGAGAACATACAACCAACAAAATCTAGAATATTTATCCTTAGCCATCTACAGAAAAGATTGGACTACCTCTTATCTTCACTAATCATTTAAAATCAACATTCATTACCCTCACTTGTGATCATTAAAGCAGTTACCAAGATGGTAGCAGGATTTTGGCAAAATACAAAACACTCTTTTTTTGAATTCTAAGACTCTCGTCAAATCTTCAGATTTGAACATGGATAAGAGGTATGTATCCTTAAGAAGTAGAAACTCAGAACCTCCAAGATCTGAAGCATCATCGTGGGAAAATGACATCTTTATTCCCCCAAATTCCTAATTTTTTCCCCTTTACCCTACTCACTTTTCTGCTCATATTTCCACCAGTGATACCATTCATGGCAAGGCATATTGTGAGAAAAGAAGCAATTTCTTCAGAGTACAAATTTTAAAACATATAGCTACTCATATAAAAATTAAACCAACCTATCTAAAGGAAGAACAATTCCATTAAACCTTACGTACCTCTTATACAGAAAAAATTACAATGAAATTACCATGTATATAAGTGCCAGTAGCCAAAGAGTGGTAAGGATTTCTGGAGAACAAATTGCAGCATCAACCTCTTAGAGGAATTATGGGTCTCTGTAGGGATTGCTGGGAAGAAATAAATCCTAATCTTTACTACAGAAATAGCTAGAGGAAAAAAACTATTTCAACCTCTCCCAGTGAGGAAAAGAATCTCCCAAAGACAGAGTGAGTTTAAATAGAGCTGGAATGAAACCAGGAATCTGCATTTTAAACCAACTTCTGACATATAACTTTTGAATTATGCCTTGAAAAACACAATGTTTATTTTCTCCACTGTTATTATACATTTTGCACACACATGCCCTACCTGACACTAATCATTTTTAATATTATAAAAAAAATACACACTGGGTTCCTGGGTGGTTCAGTCAATTGACCATCTGACTCTTGGTTTCAGCTCAGGTCATAACTGCAGATTCTGAGGATCTAGCCCTCCTTTGGGCCCTGCACTCAGGGGGGCATCTGTTTTTCTTCCTCTCCCTCTGCCACTCCTCCCACTCATATATTCTTGCTCTCTCTCTCTCTCTCTTAAATAAATAAATGAATCTTTATCAAAAAATATACATATATATGAAAAGAAAATTCATTTCTAAAAGACTTGGTAAGATTAATAGGATTTTTAAAACACATAGTATTTTAAATGACTAGGAAGTAAAATCTTAGTAGGTGTAAACTTTGCAAATCTCTTCCTCCATTGTATCAGGTATAAACTCTGTTCATGGTGTCCTTTTTTTTTTTTTTTTTTTAGTTTTTAGTTTTAGTTTAAATTCCAGTTTAATTAGATGTAATTACATCCAATTACATTTGGATATAATTCAATTGATCAATTTCTTTGCCTTCTGGTTTATGCTTTGAAATTGTAAGGAGTTTTTCTTTATAACATAGGAGACTATTTTTTTTCTATTAACTATTATTGTTTTACCTTTCACAATTAGATTTAACCCAAATAAAGATTCTTCTTGTGTGAATGAATTTTTTATATGGAGTTAGACAGTTTCTTTGTAATACATATATTTCTGATTGATTTGTGGTACTATCATTGATGTGTATGTGTGTGTGTGTCCACAAATTACCTAGATATACAGCAGAATTCAGTCCAGATAAGATAAAAATACTACAAGAATAAGGAATAAGTTTTGCCCTAGGATTAACAAGAAGAAAAATCAAGGAATGACAATCATAAAATACAATAAGAAATTATACAATATGCATTTATGAATGACATAAGAAATAGATCTATAAAGAACCAATTAGGGGATCCCTGGGTGGCGCAGCGGTTTGGCGCCTGCCTTTGGCCCAGGGCGCGATCCTGGAGACCCGGGATGGAATCCCATATCGGGCTCCCGGTGCATGGAGCCTGCTTCTCCCTCTGACTATGTCTCTTCCTCTCTCTCTCTCTGTGACTATCATAAATAAATAAATTTAAAAAAAATAAAAAAAAGAACCAATTAAAATCATTGATTGAAATGGGTCATAACCATTAATTTTTTGAAAAAAAATTTAAATATATTAAGAGATGTCAAAATAATATTTTTAAAAGAAAGAGACCAAAATCTAACACAACCAAAACGATGTGAAAATTAAATAAGTTAATTAAAGACTAAAAAGGCAAAACAGAAAAACAGAAAGTGAGGGGAAATCAGAGCAAAATGCCCTTAAGGGAGAAATTTCTTAAGCTCATAGGGAATACCCCCAGAGCATTTAGCAGCCCAGATCATTCACTTCAATTTTCTTTCTCGCTTGGAAGCTCACAACCCATCCCAATATCCAAATTTCCTATTTAAGTACCAGGCAAGCTTACCATCTGTCCACACTTGTTGAAACACCAATCCTCCCCACCTACTGCGTGTGCACATGTACACGCTCACATACACACACCATAACAAAGACATTCATAATAGTCATTTCCTTACACGTGTTAAGTTACTCAAGTTTCTCTTGATTGTGAGAAGAGCAGGTGCTGAGTTAGAAAAATTTCAAGACTAGGATCTTCTTCAAGTCATTATAATTTTTGAACTTGATACCTTTAGTGGTTCTTGGCTCAGACTGGCACATCAAGAAGACTGAAGAAAGTGAGTATGAAGTAAAATATGCATTTTGTTGTTTGTTTTTTTAAATCATTTTTAATTTAAATTCAATTAGCCAACATATTACTTTCAGATATAAAGTTCAATAACTCATCAGTTGCATATAACACCTAGTGCTCATTACCTCACATATCCTCCTTAATTCCCACCACCCAGTTACCCTCACCCACCCACTCGCCACCCCTCCAGCAATCCTCAGTTTCTTTCCTATAGTTAAGAGTCTCTCATGGTTGGTCTCCCTCTCTGGTTTCTTTCCATTCTGATTTCCCTCCTTTCCCTCTGATCCTCTGCACTGTTTCTTATATTCCACATAGGAGTGAAACCGTATTATCATTGTCTTTCTCTGATTGATTTATTTCACTCAGCATGATACCCTCCAGTTCCATCCATGTCAATATAAATGGTAAGTATTCATTCTTTCTGATGTCTGAGTAATATTCCATTGTATATGTATACCATATCTTCTTTATCCATTTATCTGTCAAAGGACATCTGGGCTCTTTCCATAGCTTGACTATTGTGGACACTGCTGCTATGAACACTGGGGAGCAGGTGCCCCTTGAAATCACTGACTTTTTATCCTTTGGATAAATACCTAGTAGTGCAGTTGCTGGGTCATCGTGTATTTCTATTTTGAACTTTTTGAGGAACTCCATACTGTCTTCCAGAGTAGCCACACCAGTTTGCATTCCCACCATCCACTTTCTCTGCGTCCTCACCAATATCTGCTGTTTCCTGAGTTGTTAATTTTAGTCATTCTGACTGGTGTGAGGTGGTAGCTCATTGTGGTTTTGATTCGTATTTCCTTGATGCCCAGTGATGTTGAGTATTTTTTTCATGTGTTTGTTGGGCATTTTTATGTCTTCTTTTGAGAAATGTCTGTTCATGTCTTCTGCTCATAAAATATGCATTTTTTTGGAACTCCTGGATACAAGTAGCCAGCAGGTTGTTGGAAGTGCTTGCTCGTTGCTAGTACATTCCTGATTCAAGCTGCCTTTTCTCTAAAAGTGGAATTGGTCGCTCTCTCCTCTGTTCCACGATGGCACTATTTTGGTTTTCCTAATGTAGTCTTTAAGAAACATTGTAGGAAAATGTTTGTTTTCATGTCTATCTTTTCTCTAGGCTCTGAGATAATAATGAGCAGGGACTGTGTTTTTTCATTTTTACTTCCTCATCACCTATGATAGATACATAGAAATTCTTTAAAATTTTTGATAAAAGAATGAATTCAAAATCGACAAAATGCATTATGTGTAGTTTAGTACAGCTTAAAGCTATGGAATTCACACTGTAACAATTATTGAGAAGAAATGTGCAGAAAAAAATAAAACACCAAAGAGTATCCCTAGGAGGGAGCCACATCTAAAGCACAAGAGAAAGAGGCACACTCTGAAAGGACATAAAAAGAGAAATGTGAAGGTTATTATAATAAAAATCATGAGACCTTCAGGCTTCCAGACTGAGGAGGTGATTAATGGTGTCAGTCAAAGTTATGGAAATTAGAAAGAGGATTTAGTGAAATCAGATATCTGTATGTGATTTCACTAACTTAGATTCATTCTTCATTATTGAGATAAAGTTTCCTAAGTAGAAATCTATTTAATGCAGTATTCTACACTAAACAATAGATGCTTATATCATTGTACTAGAAAATGTATAATCTCCCCAGATAGAATGAATATATATATATCTTCTTATAATGATCAAAACCCACATACTTCTCTATATTACATGCAACGGAAACTGAGTAAATTACTTTTATGATGTTTAATATAGTCACCAGAAAACAATTTTAATTTTTTCCATAATAGTAAGTATAGATATAAAAGAATGTCCTTTTTATTAAAGCCATAGCAATTCTTGAAGTGGAGAAATATTCAAACTTTACCCATGTTCACCCTATATCAACTGCATAAATGTTCTTTCTTTTTTTCCTTTATCATTTCTTGTGAAGACAATTTTCCATGATTTATGGTTTTAAAATATTATGTTAAGAGTATTCTGATGTATAAGACTCCTGGTGGCAGCAACATCTTTAGTGCTGATTCACTTTTATTTTTAAATTAAGGGTTGTTCTTCCTTGAAATTATTGGTGTTAAGACATTAATGATAATGTTGATTTTCATGATCTGTAGAGTCTTTGCCACATACTGGGCATGGCACCAAACATTAAGATGAAATACTGTTCCTCAATAGCTTTTAATACAATCTGTGGTTCTAATCTTAGTCTTTTTTGGGAGGAAAAGCAGGGTGAATGGAGAAAGCCACAACTGAAATTAAGCAGAAAGTAGCAAAGTTTAAAAGCCAAATGATTCTAAATCAATGCATTTTTTATTTGTTTCAAATCATTGATGTTTAAATGAATAATACTACTACTGTGGCAGTAAAGATACATTTAAACTATCATTTCTGATACACAACAAAATGAAGTATCACATCCCAAAGAGACATATTTCTGGATATATAAACATGGGTTATGAACAATGGAATAAAAGAAGGATATGGAAAATATAATTTATGGTCCTTATACAATGTCAAATACTGGCTCTCTCTGAAGAGGTAAATGTATTACCATTTTCAAAAAATAATCTAAATACTTCAATTTAGGAACACCTGAGTGGCTTAGCTATTGAGCATCTGCCTTTGGCCCGGGGCGTGATCCTGGAGACCCAGGATGCAGTTCTACATCAGTCTCACTGGATGGAGCCTGCTTCTCCCTCTGCCTGTGTCTCTGCCTCTTTCTCTCTGTGTCTCTCATGAATAAATAAATAAATAAATCTAAAAAAAAAGAATTATTTCTAAAAATAAATACTTCAATTTAAAAATTGTATTAATGCAACAAATTAAGAAGAAATAATCAGAATATTTATGATTACTGACAGATCATATTGTCTACATGGCAAACACATTATGCTTTCACATGTACAGCAAACTAATGAAGTATTTTGTTCCAAAATTATTAAAACACAGAACATGAAATACCCAAAGTGTTTACTAGATGCCCATAGAAGACTCTTGTAAGCAGAATAGGGTGACTCATTGTAAGTAGTCTAAGAAACTAAGGTGTTTTCATTCAATATCACCATTTGAAAAGCAGGCAGTTATCTTACAGAGAAACACAAATCTCTATATATCAGGTTTATGCATAAGTACTGAGAACTGGGGGACACAAGAAAAATGGTAAGAAGCACTTTTGGGGGAAAATAGTGAAGTAAAGGAACAGAAAAAGCTTAAATAATACCTATATAGAAAAAAAAATCTAAGAGAAGCCAAGAAACCAATCAACACTGATGTGGAAATCCACAAGAAATAAGTAGTTAATCCTGATACAAGACTATTCTTAGATATTTTCTATTTCCCATCAAATGAGCAGTTTATTTAACAAATATTTTAAATTCACAAATAGTATCCAGGAGTGTGAGGAACTAAATGTTTGTGTTCTCCCTAAATTCATATGTTGAAATCCCAACACCCAATGTGATGGTATTAAGAGGTGGGACCTTTGGGAGATGATTAGGTCATGAAGAAGGAAATCTCATGAATGGGATTCATAAGAAAAGACACAAATACCAGAGAGCTTTCTGCCTGTTTTCGGTTTCTCTGTCTCTTTCAGTCTTTTTCTCTCTCTCTTTCTCCCTCCCTCCTTCACTCTCTCTCTCTTAATGCCAACACATTGAGAGGGATCTAGACATAGTCACAAAATCACCCAAAACAATCTTGTGGAGCATATTTCATGAGCTACTTATTCTTCATTGACTTTTAGTGAACAAACTGAAAATATAAGAGTATACTTCAAAAGGCCATATTTCTTTAGATGATATTTATAAATTTAAAAAATGGCAGCTAACATGTGGGATCCTTGAGAAATCTTGCATACTATTTAAGAACCTAGACTCTGAAGCCAGACTGCTTGGTTTATTGACTCCTTCGCTTACTATCTGTTAGGTCCTGGGCAGGGTTTCACATCTTTTGAGTACTTCTTATGTTCAATGACTATTCTGTTTCTATTAATAAACCAATTTTTAAGAGATGAGGCAGTTGAGGTAGAAAGTAAAATAATATGCCTAAGGACACCCAACTAAGTAAATGCAGAACTGGAATTCCAAGCAAAACCACTTAACTCTGAGTCCAAACTTAAGTTAAACTCTACATTGTACCTTTCATTTTAGTACTTTGAATATGATAATTATTTAGAAATGAGCAATTATGCATTTTAGGGCCAGTAGCCATTTTTTCTTAAACAGAGAGGGGTCTGCTGAAGTGGTATAATGCTCTCTGTAGGGAATGTTTCTATACCTGTACCCTAACAACTTTATTAGGAGAAAGCTTTGCTGGAGAAAATGCTACAGTTTGGTGCCAAAATATATGACTAACTCTCATCTCAACAGACTTTTCATTAAAACTGCAAAGCAGGGGCAGCCCGGGTGGGTGGCTCAGTGATTTAGCGCCACCTTCAGCCCAGGGCCTGATCCTGGAGATCCGGGATCGAGTCCCACGTTGGGCTCCCTACATGGAGCCTGCTTCTCCCTCTGCCTGTGTCTCTGCCCCCCGCCCCTCTCTTTCTCTGTGTTTCTTATGGGTAAATAAATAAAATCGTAAAAAAAAAAAAAACTGCAAAGCAGTATTCTACTGGTCTCTATAATGATCTGCTACAATTACCAAATCTCTTCTCCTCTTATGAAATCTACATGTGTATGCTATCCCCACACCTGCACCCTACAAGATAAGACACTAACTTGAACCTATCTGATAGGATCTCTTCCTCTTCTTGATTCCAAACATTCTATGTATACACAGAATTTGCATATGCTCCATCCTCCTCCTCTCCTAAATAAATGAACACTTATTCCTCCTCCTAAGGCCTCTCCTTCCACCAGCATTCTGACTCCCATCCATTTACTTAGAAAACCTGCATGTATTTGTGTCTTTTCCACCTTGTGTTCTTAAGCATGCTCAAATTTCAATAATCTTCCCTATAACCTCACAGCCTCCTCTAATTAGCACTGTTCGTCCTCTCCGTCCTCAAGAGCCAAACTACTTGAGAGTGTTGCCTGTATTTTTTTATCTCCATTTCCACCTTACCACTCACTCTTTAGTCCAGGATTCCACTAATAAGATTCCATGGAAACCGCTTTTACTAAAGTTAATAATCTACAAATCGCTAAATTGAGTCCTGTCTTACCTGATGTATCAGCACCTTTTTTGAAAAGATTTATTTATTTATTTGAGGCAGTGGGGGGAGCAGTGGGAGAGAGAGAATCTCAAATAGACTCCCCACTGAGCGCAGAACCTGACAAAGGACTCCATGATCATGATCAAAGGACCTTGGGATCATGACCTGAGTTGATATCAAGAGTCAGAAGCTGAACTAACTGAGCCATCCAGGTGCCCCTCAAACACCTACTTGTGAAACACAAATTTCAATCTCCAGCAAGGAACTTTTCTTGACTTCCACATCAATATACACAACTGCCTATATGAAGGCCCTGCTGATATCTCAAAGGCACATGAAGCTGAACTCATGCTTCCTCCAAACCCATCCCATTGTAATGTTCTCTATTTCAGTGAATGGTTCAATGATCCATCTAGGTTTCCTAGTTATTAATACATGAGTCCCTCTTCAAGCCTCCCTATCCTCCATCCCATTCCCATTTTCCACTGCTACTAATTTTATCTCCTAAGCATCTAGTCCATCCACATACATGGTATATGCCATATATTATGAAACATCCCTGGCAGGGTATGGAACATCACCCTCCAGTCAAACATATTGATATTTTTACAGTGAAACATTAATACATCACTAAATGAGATAGATAATAACTATAAGTAGTTTCATGTCAGTTCATTTCAGGCTTTGCTGCCATATGAATTCATTTAGGTCAGATTTTCCATCAAGTGTACTATAATTAGAGCTTCCAGCTATCAGAGCTGAATATCAAAACTGTGGCTAAGCAATTGTGAATCTGTGCCACCATTTGTCAAGAAGTAATGTAGATAGTGGTTAAGAGCATAGATACTGAAGCCAGACTGTCTGGGTTCAATTTCATCTACACTACTTAGCAGACTTCAGACAAGAGACTTAACTTCCCTGTGCCTTAGTTTACTCACTTGCAAAATGAAATAAACTACCTACCTCATAGTTCTGCTATGGAGATTAGATAAGCTAATACATGTAAAATTCTTGAAGCAGTGTTTAGCACAAAGTAAGCACTCAATGAATATTAACCTCCAGGAAGTTTTTACTATTAACAGACAATGCTGTAGAGTTCAATGTGCTTGTATGTGTGCAACCATGAATACTTCCTAGAAGTAGGATTATTGGGTCAATTAAAATTTAGATAAATAGAGAGCAGCTCAGGCAGTGGCTCCGTCGGTGGCTCCATGTGGAGGGGGCTGCCCGCCCTGAGAGCGCGATTCCAGCGGTGCAGGCCCTGGAGCCCAGGGCGCGGGGGACACAGCTCAGGATCCTCTGCTCCCCCGGGACAGGCGGGGCGGGGAGGGCCCAGGACAGCGGGGACGCTCCTTCCCCGGGCCCCCGAGCTGTGCAGGTCAGCACCCCGCCCCCGGAGTATCCAGGCCCCTGCGGACTGGGAGCTGTGGTAGTTACTGGGGAGCTGACTCCAGAGCTGGGGAGCTTGTCACCACCACTGTTGTTCCTCCTCTGTTGTTCCTCCTCCTCGTGTCATTTGTGCCTGAGACTGACCAGGGGCCTCACAGGATAAACAGCTTCCACTGAGCCCTGCACATGGCAGGGGGCTGGGCAGCTCCCCCAGGTGCACACACCTAAGAATAAGCACAGCAGGCCCCTCCCCCAGAAGACCAGCTGGAAGGACAGGGGAAGAGCAAGTATTGACCAAGCAGCACTGGAAAGTTCCATGGGAAGTCGAGGGATTTACAGTATGTAGAATCAGAGGATACTCCCCCTTGATTTTTGTTTTCTGTTTGTCCCCCGCCCCACCACCACCCTTTTTTTTTTCTTTTTTTCTCCTTTTTCCAGTACAACTTGTTTTGGGCCACACTGCACTGAGCAAAATGACTAGAAGGAAAAACTCACCACAAAAGAAAGAATCAGAATCAGTATCTCTTCCACAGAGTTACAAAATTTGGATTACAATTCGATGTCAGAAAGCCAATTCAGAAGCACAATTATAAAGCTACTGGTGGCTCTAGAAAAAAAGCATAAAGGATTCAAGAGACTTCATGACTGCAGAATTTAGATTGAATCAGGCTGAAATTAAAAATAAATTAAATGAGATGCAATCCAAACTGGAGGTCCTAATGACGAGGGTTAACGAGGTACAAGAATGAGTGAGTGACATAGAAGACATGTTGATGGCAAGAAAGGAAACTGAAGAAAAAAGAGAAAAACAATTAAAAGATCATGAGGATAGGTTAAGGGAAATAAATGACAGCCAAAGAAGGAAAAAAAAAATCTATGATTAACTGGGGTTCCAGAGGGTGCCAAAAGGGAAAAGGGTCCAGAAAGTGTATTTGAACAAATAATAGCTGAGAACTTCCCTAACTTGGGAAGGGAAACAAACATTCAGGTCCAGGAGATAGAGAGGTCCCCCCTAAAATCAATAAAAACTGCTCAACACCTCGACATTTAATAGTGAAACTTGCAAATTCCAAAGATAAAGAGAAGATCCTCAAAGCAGTAAGAGACAAGAGATCCCTAACCTTTAAGGGGAGAAGTATTAGGAAAACAGCAGACCTCTCCACAGAGACCTGGCAGGCCAGAAAGGGCTGGCAAGATATATTCAGGGTCCTAAATGAGAAGAACATGCAGCCAAGAATACTTTATCCAGCAAGGCTCTCATTCAGAATAGAAGGAGAGATAAAGAGCTTCCAAGATAGGCAGAAACTGAAAGAATATGTGACCTCCAAACCAGCTCTGCAAGAAATATTAAGGGGGACTCTGTAAAAGAAAGACGATGCCCAAAGAAATAATCCACAAAAACAGGGACTGAATAGGTATCATGATGACACTAAATTCCTATCTTTCAATAGTAACTCTGAATGTGAATGGGCTAAATGATCCTATCTGGAAGACGCAGGGTTTCAGACTGGATAAAAAAGCAAGACCCATCTATTTGATGTCTACAAGAGACTCATTTTAGACATAAGGCCTAAAAATGAAAGATTGAAGAACCATTTATCATTCAAAAAGTCCTCAAAAGAAAGCAGGGTTAGCAATCCTCATATCAGATAAATTAAAGTTTATCCCAAAGACTATAGTAAGAAATGAAGAGGGACACTATATCATACTTAAAGGGTCTATCCAACAAGAAGACCTAACAATCATGAATATTTATGCCCCTAATGTGGGAGCTGCCAAGTATATCAATCAATTAATAACCAAAACAAAGACATACTTAGATAATAATACACTAATACTGGGAGACTTCAACACGGCACATTCTGCAAATGACACATATCCTAAGCACAACATCTCCAAAGAAATAAAAGCTTTAAATGATACACTGGACCACATGGATTTCACAGATATTTATAGAACTTTACATCCAAACGCAACTGAATACACATTCTTCTCAAGTGCACATGGAACTCTCTCCAGATTAGACCACATACTGGGTCACAAATCAGGTCTTAACTGATACCAAAAGATTGGGATTGTCCCCTGCATATTCTCAGACCATAATGCTTTGAAACTAGAACTCAACCACAAGAAGAAATTTGGAAGAAATTCAAACACGTGGAGGTTAAAGAGTATCCTGCTAAAAGATGAAAGGGTCAACCAGGAAATTAGAGAAGAATTAAAAAGACTCATGGAGACTGATGAAAATGAAGATGCAACCATTCAAAATCTTTGGGATACAGCTAAAGCCATCCTGGGAGGGAAATACATCACAATATAAGCATCCCTCAAAAAATTGGAAAGAACTCAAATGTATAATCTAACCTTGCACCTAAAGGAACTGGAGAAAGAACAGCAAATAAAACCAATACCCAGCAGAAGAATAAAGTTAATAAAGATTTGAGCAGAGCTCAATGAAATAGAGACCAGAAGAACTGTAGAACAGATTAACAAAACCAGGAGTTCGTTCTTTGAAAGAATTAATAAGATAGATAAATCATTAGCCAGACTTATTAAAAACAAAAGAAAAAAGACTCAAATTAATAAAATCATGAATGAAAAAGGAGAGACCACAACCAATACCAAGAAAATACAAATGATTTGAAAAACATATTATGAGCAGCTATATGCCAATAAATTAGGCAATCTAGAAGACATGGACGCATTTCTGGAAAGCCACAAACTAGCAAAACTGGAACAGGAAGAAATAGAAAACCTGAGCAGGCCAATAACCAAGGAGGAATTTGAAGCAGTCATCAAAAACCACCCAAGACACAAAAGTTCAGGACTAGATGGCTTCCTAGGGGAATTCTATCAAACGTTTAAAGAAGAACCATAACTATTCTACTAAAGCTGTTCTAAAAGATAGAGAGGGACAGAATACTTCCAAAGTCGTTCAATTAAGCATGACCTTAATTCCAAAACCAGACAAAGAACCCACCAAAAAGGAGAATTATAGACCAATATCGCTAATGAACACAGATGCAAAAATTCTCAACAAGATACTAGCTAATAGGACCCTACAGTACATTAAGAAGATGTACTTCATCCCACCATGACCAAGTGAGATTTATCCCTGGGGTGCAAGGCTGGTTCAACACTCGTAAAGCAATCAACGTGATAGCTCACATCAACAAGAGAAAAAACAAGAACCATATGATCCTCTCAATAGATGCAGAGAAAGCATTTGACAAAATGCAGCATCCATTCCTGATCAAAACTCTTCAGAGTGTAGGGATAGAGCGAACTTTCCACAGCATCTTAAAAGCCATCTATGAAAAGCCCACAGCAAATATCATTCTCAATGGGGAAACACTGGGAGCCTTTTCCCTAAGATCAGGAACAAGACAGGGATGTCCACTCTCAACACTGCTATTCAACGTAGTACTGGAAGTCCTAGCCTCAGCAATCAGGCAACAAAAAGAAATGAAAGGAATTCAAATTGGCAAAGAAGAAGTCCCTATCCCTCTTCACAGATGACATGATACTGTACATAGAAAACCCAAAAGACTGCACCCCAAGATTGCTAAAACTCATACAGCAATTCGTCAGTGTGGCAGGATACAAAATCAATGCCCAGAAATCAGTGGCATTTCTATACACTAACAATGAGACTGAAGAAAGAGAAATTAAGGAATCAATCCCATTTACAATTGCACCCCAAAGCATAAGATACCTAGGAATAAACCTAACCAAAGAGGTAAAGGATCTGTACCCTAAAAACTACAGAATACTTCTGGAAGAAATTGAGGAAGACACAAAGAGATGGAAAAATATTCCATGCTCATGGGTTGGAAGAATTAATATTGTTAAAATGTCACTGCTACCCAGGGCAATTACACATTTAATGCAATCCCTATCAAAATACCATAGACTTTCTTCAGAGAGTTGGAACAAATCATCTTAAGATTTGTGTGGAATCAGGAAAAACCCCGAATAGCCAGGGGAATATTAAAAAAGAAAACCATAGCTGGGGGCATCACAATGCCAGATCTCAGGTTGTACTACAAAGCTGTGGTCATCAAGACAGTGTGGTACTGGCACAAAAACAGACACATAGAACAATGGGACAGAACAGAGAATCCAGAAGTGGACCCTGAACTTTATGGTCAACTAATATTTGAGAAAGCAGGAAAGACTATATACTGGAAGAAAGACAGTCTCTTCAATAAATGGTGCTGGGAAAATTGGACATCCACATGCAGAAGAATGAAACTAGACCACTCTCTTACACCATACACAAAGATAAACTCAAAATGGATGAAAGATCTAAATGTGAGACAAGATTCCATGAAAATCCTAGAGGAGAACACAGGCAACACCCTTTTTGAACTTGGCCTCAGCAACTTCTTGCCAGATACATCCACGAAGGCAAAAGAAACTAAAGCAAAAATGACCTATCAGGATTTAAGATAAAAAACTTCTGCACAGCAAAAGAAACAGTCAACAAAACTAAAAGGCAACCTACAGAACGGGAGAAGTATTTGCAAATGACCTATCAGATAAAGGGCTAGTTGCCAAGATCTATAAAGAACTTATTAAATTCAACAGCTTAGAAACAAACAATCCAATCATGAAATGGGCAAAAGACATGAGAAATCTTACAGAGGAAGACATAGACATGGCCAACATGCACATGAGAAAATGCTCTGCATCACTTGCCATCAGGGAAATACAAATCAAAACCACAATGAGATACCACCTCACACCAGTGAGAATGGGGAAAATTAACAAGGCAGGAAACAACAAATGTTGGAGAGGATGTGGAGAAAAGGGAACCCTCTTGTACTGTTGGTGGGAATGTGAACTGGTGCAGCCACTCTGGAAAACTGTGTGGAGGTTCCTCAAAGAATTAAAAATAGACCTGCCCTACGACCCAGTAATTGCACTGCTGTGGATTTACCCCAAAGTTACAGATGCAGTGAAACTCCAGGACACCTGCACCCCGATGTTTATAGCAGCAATGTCTACAAAAGCCAAACTGTGGAAGGAGCCTCGGTGTCCTCTGACAGATGAATGAATAAAGAAGCTGTGGTCTATGTATACAATGGAATATTCCTCAGCCATTAGAAACGACAAATACCCACCATTTTCTTGGACGTGGAGGGAACTGGAGGGTATTATGCTGAGTGAAATAAGTCAATAGGAAAGGACAAACATTATATGGTCTCATTCATTTGGGGAACATAAAAATTAGTGAAAGGGAATAAAGGGAAAGGAGAAAAAATCAGGGAAAATATCAGTGAGGGTGACAAAACATGAAAGACACCTAACTCTGGGAAATGAAAAAGTGGTAGTGGAAGAGGAGGTGGACGGGGGATTGGGGTGACTGGGTGAGGGGCACGGAGGGGGGCATTTAGCGGGATGAGCTAAGTGCTATTATATATGTTGGCAAATTGAACTCCAAAAAATTTTTAAAAAATAAAAATAAAATTTAGATAAATAGTAGAAATTGCCCTGCTTCAAATTTTCAACAATTAATAATTAACACCCGCAAAATGATAGATGAGCTTATCATCCTCCCAATATCCTCAAAGCACTGTCTCAATTCAACCAATTTTGAAAATTCAAATGATACAAAAATATCTCGTTGTTTTTATGATTCTTTTAATCACAAGAAATTCCTTTAAAATTCCTTTAATTATGAGAGAAGAACATATTTCATGTATGGCTATCTGTGTCTCTCTATTTTCATGTTTTCTGCTCATTTTTAATTTTATTTTATTTGTGATGCCATGACTGTATTTATTTGGTGGTATCTCTTCTGCTTATTTTTAATTGTGCCATTCCTAAGACTTTTTTCTTTTATTGCAGTATAATTGACAGTATATTGAAAATGTAATTGAAGTATATTTTATTTTCAGGTGATTTGATACATAATGATAACAGAATGACATAACAGAATGGTCACCACAATCTGTACATATTGCAAAATGATCACTTATAATCACTAAACCAAGAAACTGAGGTTTCACAATATTTTAAAAATCTTATTAACACCCATGCAAGGGTGTTTTACCTGCTTCTGCATGGTGTGATATATGACACAAACTGTATATCCCATGGACCTATTCCTCCACTTCATGGGAAAGTGGGTCCCCTGGTCAGACACTATGTTGTATGGGTCAATACCTATGAATCATCTCATGGCCCTAAGATAGTACTGCTGGCTGAGGTCCTATAGGCAAGAAAAGCAAATTTATATCTAGAATATATATCTATCCCTATAAAGGTGAACTGCTGGCCATTCTAGGACAGAGGAGACTAGTGTAGATAATTGCCATGAAGTGACTTGTTAGTCTCCTTTTAGAATCATGTCATACTGGGGGCTGAGCATTGGCTCTCGATTCTTCCAAGCTTCTAAGTAAGAGCCAGCTTATCAGAGAGTTTGCCTCATCCTCTGTAGTCTGGACAAGAGACTTGTTCAGAGCAAGTACCACCAAATAAATGAATTCCTGGTTCTATCTTAGATTCCAGGTCCTTGAAAAATCGCCCTGGAAATCCAATCCCAGGCATAATACTCTGGCTCCTGCCAGTACAATACAGCTAAGTCTTAGAATGCCTTTGGTATATAGTCTCCCCCTTATCAGACCCACCAGCTGGGATTTGCTGGAATTTAATTAACCTGGAAGCCAGGAAAGTAACTAGGAACCATTCCTAAGGGGGACACTTGTCACCTTACATGTGGCCTCTACAGAGTCCTCCAGCAAAGGGTGGGCTATTTTTCGAACTTGGAGGATTCTAGAGATTTGGCAGAGCCAACCTTCTTAGAAATGTCCATATAAATCTCAAATGCTATGTGTCAGGGCTCCAGGGTCCCAACATTGAATACTGAACTTAGCATAACAGATCTGTCTTAAATGGGGAGCATTCAAATGTCTCTGGAGCTCTGTGACTCTCAAATCTTCATTTTGTTGTACATCTGTCTTTGATCTTCTACTCAAAAGATGTAACTCTCTGTAAGTTACCAAAAAGACCCCTTCCTTCCCACACTTAGCTTTTACCAGCCGCCAGTTTTTCATTATCCCTTGGCAGGATGGCAATAGCACTTAGTGTTAACAATCCAGTGCTGCCATCATCATAAACTTCGCCCCCATATCTCTCAAATGTCTGAATCATCCCACCTCCTTGAAGGCATTTCCCTGTACTGGAACATTTTATCAGGTTACCACGGGTAGAACATTTAGTAGTTGGGCAACCAAGTTGTGCCAGGGTTGATCTATTGGGAGGGGGGCATCTTCTTTGCTTAATGCGCTAGTCCCATACCCTCCCCCTTCCACCTGTTTTCTTGATCCACTCTCATAACCACTTGTGTTACTTTAGATCCACTGAGAAGCATATGCCAATAAGAGATGATGCATACAAGAGATTTTTGTGAGGAGGGAGCCTTCAGACCATAACTCCTGTGAAAGGAGGTAGGGAACTAAGAAGTAAAAAGGATAGGGTAGGAGGAGCCATTGATAGCATAGTTCCAAGAAAGATTGAACCCAGGGGAATTCTTGATTCAAAAGTGTTAGGAAGAGTCCAGCATCTTTCAAGAATGGATTTGCTGTAATACCTTTACCATGCTCAGTCATTGGCTGAAAGCCGCTCACAAGAAGTATAATCTCAGCACAATGGCAGTGTTGGATCCATTGGGATGTCAGATGAAGCCATGGGTCAATTCAGGTCCCTGCTCCCTACAGCTGGAGACCTGAGCAACAAATTTTCATGACTGCCACATCTGTAATTCTACTCTACTACAGTCTATGAAAAATTTAAGAATGCTAATTAAAATTAGATTAAGATTACATACAATTAAGATTGTATGCTTAATCAAATCTTTATTTTAAGACAGGACTGACTCTAAGTCATCAGAGTCTTAAAGCACAACTTCATATCTCTCCTTCAAAACAAAACTTCTGTTTCATAACAGTAATTTTTCTCTCCTCTGAATACATTATATCAAGATTATGTTTTGAATTATGGAAGTTAACCAGAGCTTAACTATAAGATTAATGAATATTTACTGTACATGGAGGACTCAGGACATATTATAAAAAACCAGAAATTTTCTAAAACAAAAAGGTAATTTGTTATATTGATTTTCTAACAGTGGTAGAAGTCTGCAAGATTCACAGAGGGCTTTCTTTATGTTGATCTTCCACCAAACCCTGATCAGTGTTCATCATTGAGCACTAATTGATTGCCTTATTGAATTAATGTATTAATATATTGAAGTCAAATTTGTATTTGAATTTTGAATGGGTACATTCCTAAATTTTTCTACATTTTCAATTCTTTTCAGTCTCAGGAGCAGCTTATACTATATACTTCAATGGCATAAGAAGCACTGTTTATAACAGCTGTTGTTTTTCCTATTAATGCTTTTTAAATTGGCTTCTGTTTCTAGATTGACAACCTCTATTACAACTCAGGTTGTTGGGGATTTGAATATAAAAGGAACTCTGGTGGATAATTAGCATACTATACTACCTCTGGGAAGAAGATATATTTTTTATCAACATCTCTAAGTACAGGCAGTGTATGCTTAGTACTTATTTTCTGCTAAACTTAAAATTAATTCATGTCATGGGAAGAACAGCTATTGAGGATTGTTGTTTTTTCAGATATTTTCTTTTGAACTTAACAGTCCTTTGTAACCTTTGATGCTCACTTACTTATAATTGAAAGGCTGTTTTAAGATCCAGTGACCAGAAATACAAAGGGAAACTACATCTTTTTGGTTGACCCTTGGAACTATTGCACATGCAGGAAAACACTACTGGTGCCCACCCTGAGGCCCTTTGTCCATCCTGCAGCAGCTGTGAGCACTGTCTGCCCACAGCTGTTCCTGTATCTGGAAACATCCTCAATCAATGTGAGCAGACTCACCCTGAGAGTTGCACTCTGCCTCCCCACTTCCCGCCCCCATGGGAAATCCACAGACAGTGACTAACATAGGGATGCAAACTTCTGGTCTCCTTTCCTCAAAGCAGGAGCATCTCTGTGATGCAATTCATGTCCCAGAACCCCCTAAGTAAGTCACTTGCCAATCTTCAACTGCATCTGGGGAACCGGACCTAACACGGCACATAATATGATAATCTTAATAATTCCATGAGCTTTATATATGATCCACACTTTCCTTTAAATAGCATAGTAAATTTACCAGCAATATAGTCCTAAGAAAAAACTCAGATTGTAGGAAAAGAGGAGAGAAGATATGGAAACCTTTGCAGGTAAATTCACCTACAGGACATGGCCAATGTGCTGCTGCTCCTGAAATCTGAGAAAAATGAAACCAAAGAAACAAAACAAAACAAAAGACACTCAAATTAAATATAAACATTTTCTTTTCCCTCTACCTGTGAAGAAAAGATTTGGTTAAAGACCCACGCAACCATCCTTAGAAATCATCTTGTCCTCAATACAAAGCAAACAACTCTCTGTATGGATCAGATGGTGAATGGAAGACACTAGTCATTGGAAAGACACATTGTTTCAACAAAGACAATGGTGGAAGAATGAAAGTAAACCTCTCTTACAGAATAAAGTTGCAGCAAGAATAAGAGACAACTCTTCAAAATTCTAACTTATCAGAAAGATATGGGACACAATCAAACTAGGAAATAATGAAAGCAGAGTATTCTAAAATCAGGAAAGATTTTTTTCAACATGAAAAGCATAGTTGCTAATTCTAAATCTAAACTGAAACGCACCCCCTCAGTCCCATCATGAGAAATGTATTAATCATGTCTTTTTATTTCATATTTTTTATGCTTTGACACTTGGGGGTCTTACTGACCTTAGAGGGCAACCCTTCCAGGGCTGGTCAATTCCTAGAGATAAATAAAGGACTCATAGTGCACCTTTCATATGAAAACTAAATAATCCAGAGCTCATATCCCCACCACCAACTTTATCAGTCTCTCACACCAGACCGCTGTCAACCAGCCCACTTATCCCAGAGCCAAATCACTAGAGACAGTCCCCATGCCCCAGAGTCCACTGAAGTTATTCAAAATAGCCAATCCTGAGCCTGCTTGCCCTGCATATCCTGTTCCTTTCCATGGGAACCACAATAAATTCTCTTGCCCATGTTTCTCCCCAACCCCCACTTCTTGGACTTACTTCTGCTGCCTCCTGACCAACTGGTGCTTCCTGCATCGTGTAGCCAACACTCCCTGGCATGCCACACATTCTATTTCCAGGAATCTAATAATAAACTTCTTCCTTCATAGCAGTCATTTCCATGTTTGCATGTCTTACCACACCTGATTAAAGCTAACCCTGGCGACTAAAACAAGAAATCATCAGAAAAATCCAAATTGAGAGACATTCTGCAAACTACTGTTCTACAAGGTACTCTTCAAAACTGTCGAGGTCACAAAAGACAAGTAAAATCCAGCAAATCGTCACAGATTTGAGGTGTCTAAAGAGACATAACAACTAAATGTAATGCAGTATCCTAAATTGAACTTCGAAACAAAAAAAGAACATTAGTTTAAAAACTGGAGAAATTCAAATTAAATCTATACCTGGTTAATAGTATTTTAGCAACGTTAACTAGTTAGTTTTGATAAATGTACTATGGCTATGTAAGCTGTTAACATTAGTGGAAACTCAGTGAAGGCTGTACAGGAACTCTCTGTTACTATCTTTGCAACACTTCTATAATCTAAAATTATTTTAAAATGAAACGACTAAAATAAAAAAAGCTAAAAGAAAAAAAAAAAAGCCCTGAAACCCGAAACCCTAAATTAAGTCAATGAACATCTTGGATGTGGTAGAAAATGAAATTACTGACAGAAGATAAGCCAGAATGATTCATTCAGAGGTCAAAAGAAAAGTATGCAATATTAAAATAAGCTAAAAGACAAAAAAGAGAATAAGAAAAGATAAATTCATAATATTAGTTACAAAAGGAGAAGTATGAGAGAATAAAATGGAAATGATAACAGAGGAAGTACTTGAATTTCAAGTAATGCATGTAAGTAGTTACCAAGGAAAACTAATGGAAAGAAATACACTTGAAAAAAATTTTTTATTCCAAGATCAAGGAAAATCTTCGCATCCAGGAAAAACATAGAACAAAAGTCAGACTGACTTCAGATTTCCAAAGTGTAACACTGGACGCCAAAGTCCAAAGATTTTGAATAGAAAAATCCACACAAAGTAAAGTTATGGTAGGTATAAATAATTATGTATACATGTACTCTTGTATATCCCTAATACATTCAATATATATATTATCTTGTATACATAATACACTCAAAATAGAATTTCTGTATGTAATCAGAAGTCTTTAAAAATGTGTATTTTATACTTCCAGGACATCTCAGTTAGATTAGCCACATGTCAAGTGCTTGATAACCACATGGGACTAGTGGCCATCATGTAAGCACAGAGGTCACAACATAAGAAACCATCATGATGACCTTAGAGTAAGAGATAGTTCTTAAACAGACTCCAAAATAACTAATCACAAAAGAAAGATAATTAAGTTACATTTAAATTATTATTTTTTGTTCATCAAAATTAACCATAAGAGAGTTAAAAGATCAGTCATGGAGTAGAAGGTGTATGAAACACTTTTAATCAAGTGTTCCCCAGATTATATAAAGAACCCCCAAATCAATAATAAAAACAAACAAAAATATAATCTCTCAATACAAAAGGATAAGTCAAGATTTAAAAGGACTATATTAGTCTACTAAAGCTGCCATTAACAAAATACTACAGACTGTATGGACTAAGAAACATAAACTTATTTTCTCACAATTCTGGAGGCTGGGAAGTTTAAGATCAGGGTGCTGGCCAATTCTATTCCTGGTAGGGGCTCTCTTCCTGGCTTGCTGACAGTTGCCTTCTCACGGTAGAGAAAATGAGAATGAAAGAGAGAGGGAGAACATGCACCAGTTTGAGCTAATTAACATACCATCTCCTCACATAGCTCACTTTTGTCTTTTCTTATAAGGACACTAATTCTATTGGCTCAAGGCCCACCTTTATGATGCCATCTAATCTTCGTAATCTCCATAAAGGCCCTGTATTCTCCAAATACAGTCACAATGGGGGGTTGGAGCTTAATCAGATGAATTTGGGGGGACACAATTTGGTCCATAGCATTCTGACCCTGGCCCCTCAAAATTCATGTCCTTCTCACATGCAAATACATTCATTCCATCCCAACAGCTCCCAAATTCTTAAATCATTCCAGCATCAATTCTAAAGTTTAATCAGTCTTGTCTAAATATCATGTAAATCAGATATGGGGTGAGATTTGCTGTATAATTCATCCTAAGGCAATATTCCTCTACACTGTGAACCTGTGAAACCAGACTAGTTATGTGTTTCCAAAACATGATGGTGAGACAGGCACAGGATAGACATGCTCATTCCAAAAGGGAGAAATAAAAACAAAGAAAGGGGTGACAGATCCCAAACAATTCTAGAAGCCAGCTAATTCCATTACAACGCAATGGGGCCCTGAAGGTGAGTGGTGGACAGAGGGTTGTTTGTCATTCACAGTACAAAACGATTCCTTGGTTATGATTCAGAAAACAAGGAATTCAAATGCAGAAGTAAATCAGAAGCAGCACATCATGGGTGAGAACGTTGCAGATTATATACATTACCTAATGGAAGAGGTTGCAGATGCTTACAAGAAACAATTCTCTCAATATATAAAGAACTATGTAGGGACACCTGAGTGGCTCAGCAGTTGAGCATCTGCCTTTGTCTCACGGTGTGATCCTGGGGTCCTGGGATTGAGTCCCACATGGGGTCCCTGCAGGGAGCCCACTTCTCCCTCTGCCTATGTCTCTGTCACTCTCTGTGTCTCTCATGAATAAATAAATAAAATCTTAAAAAAAAAAAAAAAACCAGCAATGTAGCTCCAGGGATAAGGGAGGAGATGTATAAGAAAGCTCAGGCTGCTCTATAAGAGAATTCAATCTATGAGAAGAAGCCTAAGAAAGATGTTAAAAAACAGAGGTGGAATCATCCCAAAATGTCTCTTGTCCTGAAGAAAGACTGAGTAGCTCAGTCATCTTAGGATGACAAACTTCCTAAGAGCTCTAGTGTGGGCTGCTAAAAGCTGAAAAGCCAAACACGATTTTCTATGAAGATTTCTCAGCTAAAGACAATAAATCTATTGAACAAGCAGCTTAAAAAAAAAAAAAAAGCAAATTCCATTAGGTCTAAAGGCTTTAAAATAACCCCTTTGGCTCAATATCCTGCCTTCCCGGCTCACCAGTATGGCAGTATCACCCTCATGGTTCTGTGGGGGCCACACTATCTCTGGTTCAGTGAGGCACGTTAGCCAATGTGAGAGCCCAGTAAGTAGGGCTTTCTGAAGGAAACAGCCAGCAACCTGGGCCTGTGCTGAGTGGCAGCCCTGATGACCTCTGAATCATTCTGGGGGTCATTCGTCCACCTCCCTGAAGAATAAAGCAGGCATGTTGACAGCCAAATAGCTGTAGGGTCCAGTCCTGTAGAATTCAAAAAGTCTGACGGCTTTCCTGCACTCTATCCCATTTTCTCTCTCCCCTTTAGTTCCAACTGGCAGCATCTCGGCTGGTATAATTGCATCTCTATTTCTGGCTTCTGTTGGCTGAGTAAGTCCATGAGTCACACCCATGATGTCCTTATCAAATGGCTTCGTCCATACCTTTACTGTGTTCATCAGAACAAACTTCCTTGGTTTTTGCGATATGGAGAGGCGCAGAGAATTTTCTAAATCTTTGAGTTTGGTTCCTTTTTGTTCAACCATTCCTTTGTTGATTCATCTCTGTGCTCTTGCTTTTTATTATAAGGAGTCAGAAGAACCCAGGCTGCATCTTCTACATTTTGTTCAAAAATTGCCTCTGATAAATATCCAGTCTCATATTCACAAGTTCTATCTTCCACAGAACAGAACATGTCAGTCAAGTTCTTTGCCATTTTGGTGTAAGGATGGTCTTTCCTGCAGTGTTCCAGCCTGTTCTTCATTTCTATCCTAGACCTCTCCAGAATGACCTTTAACATTCATATTTCTACCAACATTTTGTTCAAGATTTTTTATTTTTTCTCTAAAAACAGGGAGGTTTTTCTCCAGCTCTCCTCTTTTCTTTCTGAGGTCTCACCAGAATCACCTTCAGTATCCACGTTTCTGCCCATAATCCCTTCACGACAATCTCTGTGTTTCCTAGTGTGCATCTCAAAATCCACCTCCATATTTTTAGGTGTATTTGTTCTAGCAGCACCCTGCTTCTTTGTATTAGTCAGCTAAGGCTGCATATCAAACACCACAAATCAGGTAGCTTAAACAAAAGAAATTTGTTTTCTCACCGTTCTAGAGGCTACAAGCCCATGATCAACGAGCCAACTGATCCAGATTCTGATGAGACTGCCTTTCTGGCTTACGGACTGCCACCTTTTTGTTGTTCCTTCGTATGGCCTTTCCTCAGTGCATGGCACGTGGGCAGGAGGAGAGAGAGCCAGAGAACTTTCTTGTCTCTTTTTATAAGGACACTAATCCATCAGATCAGGGCCCCACACTTATGACCTCACTTAACTCTATATCCATAAAGGCCCTATGTGCAAATATAGTCACATTAGGGATAGAGGCTTCAATATAGGAGTCTGGAGGCACACAAACATCCAGTCCACAATGAGGACACTTCACAATAGAATATCCAAATGGCAAAAATGCATGTGGAAATGTAATCAACATCCTTTATCTTCAGGATGATATAAATAAAAACCCAATGAATGTTACTATTTACCTAGGAAAAGGGCTAAATGAGAAGGACAGACAATAACAAATACTGACAAAGATACACAGCAACTGAAATTCTCCAGCACTGTAAGCAATTATAATTTTCTTTATAGTATGAATTGTTACAACCACTTTGAAAAATATTTTGGTACCCTCTACTAAAGTTGAGTATATTCCATATACTCTGACCCAGAAACTCCACAATCATACATTTACCAAGAGATATAAAAAAAAGTTCTAGCAATCTTATTAACAGCAGCCATATTTGGAAATAACCCAAATGTCCAATGACATAATAACATATAAATTATTAAGGTATATTCATATAATAGTGTACCACAGAGCAACGGAACTGATCAAATTACTTGTTATTAGATCAAGTTTCCCAGAAACAGACCCTGAGATGAGAATTCAAGTCCAATTCATTTATTTGGAAGTTGAGCTCAGGTAACATTGCTAGAGAAGTGAGGAAATGAGACAGGGAAGGGAATATAGCCAACCAAGGGTACACTGGCAAGCCACTTAGCATCGTGACTGATAAAGCTTAATCCCCCAGCAGAACTCTAAGAATCAGTGAAAGGTGCGTGCCCCAGAGTTACTCCACTGAAGGACTGAGGGAGCTTTCTTATGCACAAGCTTCTGTCAGCCACTGACTGAGATCTACGGGCCAGTTATTAATCTCTCTGGACTTTAGGCTCTCACATGCCCCCAGAAAGCCTTCAGGCGAGCGGGATTCTGTCTTCTGCACGACAGTGGTAGGTCTTAGAGAATGTGGGGAGAGTACTGATGTCAGAGTCTGCCATCAACCTGCCATACAACACAGAGGAATCTCACAAATATTATGCTGAGAAAATAAAAGCCAGACACAAAAAAGTACATACTGCCTGTTTCCATTTACATAGAGTTTGAAACCAGGCAAACTAACTGTGTTAGAAGTCAGGATAGGGGTTGCATTTGGGGAAGGAGAGAGGGGAGACACAAGAGGGCTCAGAAAGATTTGGGGATGCTTATAATGTTATGGTTCACACGACAGTAATTCATTGAACTGTATATACATTTATAATTTATGCACATTTCTGTGTGTATGCCATTTCCTATTTAAAAGTTTGGTTCTTTTTAGGGGCACCTGGGTGACTCAGTCAGTTAAACATCTGCCTTAGGCTCAGGTCATGATCCCAGGGTCCTGGGATTGAGCCCTGTGTTGGGCTCCCTACTCAGCGGAGTATCTGCTTTTCCCTCTCCCTCTGCTCATACCCCCTACTACCCTGCCCACTCCCACCACGGTTCATGGTCTTTCTCTGTCTCTCAAATAAGTAAAATCTTTTTTTAAGTGGTTTTTGTTTTGTTTTGTTTTTGTCTTTTTTAAATAGGACAAGAGAGGAAATAAGGTCTGCCTTTCAATGTGGGCTGCCCCTATATGGGCAGTCACCTATAGGTGAACATTTGTACTCAAAATAATGTCTGCAAATGGAGCTTGCAATCAGTGTTTCTGGCTTTTTCATCAAAGATAAAGCTTGGGGGCAAGAAATATGACATTCAATTCCTATCCAACAACTCAAAATGTATTTGCTCCTCAATGCCTCAGCAATTCCTTTCCTGTGAACAAGAACAGGGAAATAAGGGGCTCCTTCTTTCCACTTAGATGACTCCTCTGTACAAATTAATGTGAATTTCTTATTTATTGAGTAATTATCATCTTTAAGCGATGTGTATAATTTGTGACACACGCACATCATCAAAGAAGAGAAGGTAGGGAAGACAAAAAGATAAGTATATGAAGATTTCTATCCCAACGTGCAATCTGCCAATCAAAAAGTGCAACTGATTTGCTTACTTTTAAAGCGTCAATTCTTTCTGCTGGACACAGTATCAATAAGGAACCTAAAGCTCTGACTTTCCTAGCTGAAAGGAACAGTGTTTAATAGCCACACTTAGTAGCTATAGCATATTTATTACACAATAGATGTAGGCACCAGAAGGAGCAAGAGTATCATGGAGTCATACAATGTTTAGTCATGTTCAGCATCCAAGACCACACAAGCTGTTGCAATTTCTTGCTATGACAGGCTCCTTCGATTAATCTGATTTCAGTTTGTCACAGAGAACAAATTCTAACATAACCCTTGTACCTCCCACCAAAGCTGAATTCATCTCCCAATATAATAACAATGTGGAGAAAAGTCTTAATGTATTCTGAGTCAGAATGCCACAATTCTGGAGAACAAGGCACATGGTACCCCAAATGTTAAGCAACCAATTTCAAACATCCTTCCACATTCTCCTTAAAAGTTAAAAAAAAAAATCAGTGGATCAGCCTGGGGCTGTCACATTTTCCTGGAAAAATTAATGGCTACCTCGGCAGTAATACGATTAAGAAGAAAAATAGCTGACAATTTCTGAGAATTTAGGAAGTGTTAGGCACTATTCTCAGTACTACACGAGATAATTTGGTTAATCCGCACAACAACTGTGTGGAATTATCTCCATTTGATATAAAGGAAGTTGCAGAGTGGAGATGCTAAATGACCTGTCAAAGATCAGAGTGAGTGGCAGAAACAAGGTTCAAACCCAACAGCCCAGGTCCCAAATCCCTGCTCTTAACTATTACACCCATTGTCTTTCAACTCTTCAGTTGCATTACTGTTACTGAAGTCACAAGGCAAGCAAGCTTTGAAAAGAGAAAAAGATTTAATATAAATTCATTTCCTATTCTTATTCTGGGGGGAAAAAAAGCAAAAGGGGTAAACAAAGAGCTAAGAAAGATGATAGAGGCCTTCTTTCTGTCTCATTCTTTGTATAATTTTCATAAAACCTCTTGCTCATGACCTTAGGCTTGTATTGAATAATCAACATTTTTCCAAAACCTCTTGGACATACAAGTCTCACTCAGTTACACAAGAAAAGAAGTTAGGCAGACATTATAAACCCTTTTATTTTTTTGCAGATAAGTAATAATGTATCCATAAAAATATACAGAGATGAAAGGAACCTAAGATCTCAAGTTCACAATTCTGTCTTTAACTGTGCTTCCCTGCAGAAATAAAACACCTCTCAGTGTTGTGTATGCATAAAGAACAAGGAGAGGTAGAGAAATACTGGGGTTTTCATTCTACACTCTAATTTAGTTCTCTAATCTATTAGCTGGACCACAAAGAAAACTATACTTGTCATAGCTAGAGGTAGACCCACTGTTGGAAACTAAATCACACTAAACATCCTCCTTCATCCTGTTACTGCTAAATTCACACTCAAATTTTAGATCTTACATTTGATGGGAAGGTGTGTTAGAGTACCCTCTTATGTTATTATTGTTCTTACGTAGTCACTGGGACAAATGACATGTGAAGTGTGCTATAATATAGCAGAAGTTCCCAAAACGTGCCAAGATAGAATAATTCAATTAAGTTTAGCCCAAGGTCATGCTATTAGGTTGAGAATTCACCTCATATTCTACTTCCCTGCTAGAAAAAAAGCTCAACTAACTTGCCCAACCAAGCTTAGCAGACAGGGCGATACAATGAGTCAGATGACAAAATGGCCCAGATAACAGGATGTCTATAAAACAGAACACCCTAGACTTTATTACTCACTGTAAAATTTAACCATATAAGCTCTCTTCTATTATAAAGCTCATCTTTATTTATACAGGGACTAAAATCTACTGTGGACCTTCTTTGTCTATAATTTCAAAGTATTCAGGAGAATCGCCTTTCATTTTTCCAATAAACTCCAGGTTACTGTATATCTTAATAATAAAAAATTGATATTATTTTTCACATGATAATTTCTGAAACTACGCATATCCCAACCACATGTCCAATTAGGTGTCATTATCCTTATTTTACAAAATAAAAAAAATTGAGAACCAGAAAGCTCAAATTATTTGTAAAGCCACACAGCTACTTTAATCTCACTCCAAAATCTTTATTATTTCCCTTTCATAAAACGTCTCATTTGAGCAACATAATAACTCCCTTCATTTACTCAGTTATTTCATCTTCTTCCCTATTAAATCAAAGAATTGAAAAGCATGTTCTCAATCACAGCTTTCATAAAACGGAAGAAGCCCAGCCCCTCACCTTTGTGACATCAATCAGAAACACTTTAGGAAACAATAGAAAACTGGACTTAGCTGTTTTCATAACAAATAAAAAAACTATAATAATATTTGAAATTTTGAAAATGCCCAATAAGAGGATCCATGTAGTTTATTTAAATTGGTTCTAATCTGTCATTTCAGATTATTCCTCCAACCACTTCTATTGTTTTCCAGGTTCTTCATTATGAACTCTACTTTGATATTTGGAAGTTAATTCATTTTTTTAACTCAGTTTAATTTAGTAAAGAAATGCATCACAAGTTTCCATTTCCTCCTGACTCCGTTAATGACTCATTTTTGGCATTATATCGGGCTTTTCCATGAAATACCTTTGCTTGTGTATTTTCTTGGGCCAGGAGCATTTCTTTCAATGACACCTAGTCATTTAATAGTTGACTTCCAATCTTGATAGATATTAGTTTTCCCCAACTTAGAATCTTCCAAATCTGGATTTATCTTCAATATGAAACTCTACTGACTTTATGTGGGTGGTTTTCTTCTTTCCATAACAGGGGAAGTATTGTTCTTAGACTTGGTTTTGCATTTCCTCTCATTCCATCCAAGACTTCTGAGTCAACTTAAGCACCTGCATTCATTCTCTAGTCACAGACAAGATGTTTCAAAATATGAAGATGACTGAGATAAGATAAAATCTTTATTCTCTACATCTACCAACTTCTGTGTAGGTAGATAAAGATTCGCCTTTTATGGCCTCTAATGCTATTTGAAAAAAATAAAGTATCGGTATAGAGGAAGCACTTTCTGTCTTTAAAAAGTATTATCTCTCATAAATTGTAATGTTCCCGTGGGAACTGAAACAGAATTGGGGAGTTTCCAAAATCCCACTTAGTTTGAAATATCATCAGTACAAATCTACTCTCTTAAATGGAGATTTTGGATATGAATTTCCCTAATTGAAGGTCTATATCCAGGACATATTAAAAAGGGACTAAACTTTGATGACATAATGTTATACTCTCTAAGAAGAAACTTCTAATTAGAAATCTCTCTATAAGTAAGAGTGGGCTTAATTATCTTGAATTCTGCTCATTTTATGATGTCCCAGGATGCAATTGCTTGAATTAATTCATAGAGTCTCCTTTAGCTTAAATTTGGTTAAACCAGTTTTATTTAAAAAATTCAAAAGGTGACTTTATATGCGTAAAGTTAATATTAATGCATTCTAAAGCTCCTCTAATTCATTCCAAATTTATCAGCAAAAGTAGATCAAGTCTAACCTATTTAAAATATACTATAACTAACTTAACTTGTATAGTATCTAAGAATACAAAATTTTAATAGAGTCAAAACAACTATATTCAGATTTATGTAGATCCTGTATAATAAACATTTTTAACTGAAACAATAAAATTTATTAGCTCTGAAGAGGCTCTCCCAGTAATTATGAAAGAAAGAAAAGAAATTAAGCTCCCCAGCTTTAGAGTGGGAGGAATATATTGTTCTTGGAAATTGTCCATCTTTTTCCTGCTGTTCAATTAATTCTCTACTTTCTTTCACTTCTTTCTTCCTTTATAACAGTCATATTTTTTCTTCACTTACTTGTTCTCTCTTTAGTTACTGATCTTTCCATAATCTATATGTTTGGGAAATGTATACTAAGCTTGAATTGTGGCTCCAGGTAGCTATTGTCTTGTTATGTTACTTAGAGACACATGCTAGAGTGTTATATTTAAAGGCAGATGGCAACAATCATATGAACACTCCATGTGGCTGGTTCTCTGTAACCATCAATTTGCAGCTGAGGAGGCTAGTTCAAGCATCTGCAATAATTGATAGAAGAGAAAATAAAACTGGAGACTAGACATTTTCACTCATTAAAAATGTGGTTTCATTTGCTCTGACACAAAATATACTGAATTTGAAAGTTGTTCAAATAGTTCACTCCTACCAAAAAGCAACTATCTTCCAAATATACATTGCTTATTTCTTCAGAGTAGGAATTTTAACTGGGAGCTATGAATGTATACAACCATCTTGAAGTTTTATGATGCTAGTGAATGCAGCTACCTATCTTATAGGGTTGCTTCACAGCTTGACTCCAAATGTGATAAGTTAAAAACTAATACTGCCACCCAGAGACCCTTCCTTCCAGCTCTCCCCATCTTCATCTTAAAATTTTGCTACTGCTTTTAGATATATATATCTGCCCCTCATACCATGTGCTTTTCAAAAATTGAAGAATCTAATCCAAGAAAACAAACTTCCATTGTTTCTAAGACTTACCAAGTTTCACTTCATCTTCAGAAATCCTGTTCCATCTATGAAGTCCTAACTACAAGCAAAGGCCTCTCCAATAAACTTCTGCTCAAGTTACCAAGCTCCTTTCCAAAAATAGGTAGGTCCTAGAATCATTTACTCTATGAGTCAGGTGATCCTGACTCCTCCATCTTGGAGTGGAAGAACACATATACTCAAACACAAAAATGTAAGAACTAATAGTATTACTACCAAATATAATCTATTGTAATACACCAAATTAATACACAGACATATAAGCATGCATTTACATAGACACACACACACACACACACACACGGATTCAGTTATTGTCAATTACTTCAAAATCTTTTTTAAAAAAGAAAAAAGCTAACTTTAAATACTGTGGCAGACACAACTAAATGTAATCCCAATAAGTCACTTCAGGATGTATGGTCCACTCCCCACTTGCATAATCCCTTCACCTTGTGTGTGGGTGGAACCTGAGACTTGCTTCTTACCAATACAATATAGCAAAGGTAATGGATGCCATTCTTATAACTATATTACATAATGTGACCAAGCTGATGGATGTCATTCCCATTTTGACCCTTAGCCAACTGAATTACTTAAGTCTCCAGATAAGATCACAGGTCCAACCAATATTTTGATTTCTATCTGGTTAGACTCTGAACAAAGGACCCAGATAACACATGCCTGAGTCCTACTCAGGAAGATTATGAAATAATAAGTGTGTGTTATTTTTATCTGCTAAATTCATGGTAATTTTTTATATAGCAATAGAAAACTAAAACACATATGTACATAAACTCATTCTGAATTATTTTATGACAACCTTCTTAATTTTAATCTTCATATAAAGCATGTTTTTAAAACACCCACATCAAGAATATTTTTGCTGTGAATTTAGAAAGTATTTTCATAATTTTATTTATTCAAGGATAAATATTTCATTTTTGCTTTTTAACCTCTATCTTAAGATATAACCACTGAGTGAAGTTGCAAACAAATAATGTAATATTTTGTGGATATGTCATTAAGTATTAATTCCTTTTGACTTATAGCTGTTTATTTCATATTCTAGAGCTAATAGGTCACTTTTTAGGTGGCATATTTATTTGTATATCTTCTGGAAATTTATAACCCTCAGAGTTTGCCTACGTTACATACTAGATAAAATGGCTCTCCATAAAAGCAAATCACAAAAAAAAAAGAGACAAATTTTAGAATCAATTCTAATTCTACTTCAGCAAGGGTTTAAAGTTTTAGCAAATGTTGAGCAAAAAAATTCCCTGCTGGTTCTGTTCTTATCCTCTTTTTTTCATGATCTGATTTGGTGTCTTTGGCAGATTTTCTTCTGTGTTTCCCCCTTGATCTTTGTCCCACACAGGTTTGTACTGGAATGATGGCACAGTTGTAAACGTAGTTCATTCTTTCTGAATATGATGCTCAAAAATCATCTCTCTAAGAATTCTCATGAATTATATGCTTATAGTTCCAGCTGCTCCCAATCCTATCAGTTAATACACAAATGAAGCAATGGATACCTTGTCTCCTTCAATTCTCTTAAAAATGACTGCCTGAAAAAATAAATAAATAAAAATTTTTAAAAAATGACTGCCTGAGTTACCAGTTTTTCTGGAAATGACTTCTCTAACTGGATTGCATCTTTCAGAATTTCTGAACACTACTCTTCTCTCTTTTGAGAAGAATCTGTTCTGTGGTTGGAGGAGGGTTTTTATATATGGCTTTGCTGAAGAGGAACAAGCCTATTGGTCCAGAGCACTGCAGCTCCAAGATGCCCACTCCCTTCAATATGAACCTAGTTCAGAACTCATTCACTCCATAATGCTCTCCTTATTGTGATATCAAACATCACCTTCCCACTAACCCAACCAAGATCTTGCTGTTAACCATTTTTTATTAACTATGTGAGACCCACACTTCCCCAACCGTATCTATGAACTTGAAAAGGAACAGATTCCTTAAGGACAATTACCATATAGCAAAAAGAAAGAAGACTAAAAAGATCTGAACTTAAACAAATCTGAACAGGAGGATATTGCAATGAATAATGACATTTTAAGGTTATGAAAAGGAAGACAGTAACAAAGGTATTTGAAGTATACCTTGAAAGAACAAACTCTGGCAGAAGATTGCTAGAAGTGCCAGAAAGTATTTGTTACCTTCTAAAAAAGGATTGTTGGATATGTTTCTCCATATGCCATTATGAGGCATGGATTTCTCTTGGGTATCATACAACTTACAAAAGGAGACAGACATTGATATCATTTATGGCAGTAAAGGCAAGGCGTGGTGAAAGACCTCCTCTGTCAAATTCTCAAGCAAAGATATGAATACAGATCTTAAAATACCTAATTTTTTCAAGATTTTTAAATTTATTTATTCATGAGAGGTGCAGAGAGAGAGGCAGAAAGAAACACAGGCAGAGGGGGAAGCAGGCTCCCCTCAGGTAACCCAATGCAAGACTGAATTCCAGACCCCAGGCTCATGTCCTGAGCTGAAGACAGATAGATGCTCAACCACTGAGCCACCAGGCGTCTCATAAAACACCTACTTTTTTTAAAATTTTTATTTATTTATGATAGTCACAGAGAGAGAGAGAGAGAGAGAGAGAGAGAGGCAGAGACACAGGCAGAGGGAGAAGCAGGCTCCATGCACCGGGAGCCCGACGTGGGATTCGATCCCGGGTCTCCAGGATCGCGCCCTGGGTCAAAGGCAGGCGCTAAACCGCTACGCCACCCAGGGATCCCAAAACACCTAATTTTTTAAATTGTGGGTGCTTTTGATAAAAATTAAAGATTCTACTACATCAAAAATCTTTGATAATTCTACAATATTAATCATTTATCACATTATTAGAATGAGCATGAAAAGGCAGTATAATGACTAATCAGCATGAATATTGGAGCCAGATAAACCTATGTTGGAATTTAGCACCCTCCATTCATCAGTGGAGAGCCACTGAATGACTCAATTAAACTCTGTGAACCTCAATTTCATTGGTAAAATATAGGAAATAATAACACTACTTTCATGGTGAAAAATAAATGGCATCCTATTTATAGTGTTTTTCATAGAACCTAACACAATGTAAGTATTTAATATATGCTAGCAATTATTATTATCTTATAGAAGAAATTACTTTTTTATACTTAGATACCACTTCATTCCAAAAAATCATGTCGTTTTCAAAATACATGTAGCATATGAAGAGGGTAAAATGAGGAAATTATGAAGAAAAGGAAAATAGAGCTAGAAGTAATACGTTAAATACAGTTGTGAGATAATATAAAGTCATACATACTTTGTTAGATATGAATCATGGACTTAACTCAGAGCTGCCCAGAAGCTACTGTGAAGGAAAACACAATCAGATGCATGACTTGAAAACAAAAATAGAAAGCTATGTTTAAAAGAAACCCAAATATTCTGAGAAAAAATGTGTTACCTCTCTAGGACCTCATAAAAAGGACACTATGTGAGTTGTAAACAATTTCTTCAATCACTTTTTTATAGTAAAGCAGATAGAAAAAAAGTTTTGATTTTCTTATAGTAGCCCTCAAATTTGGCTAATGGAATAACATCAAAATGGAGTTTAGTAAAAGCAATTTTAAAACAGTGCAGCTTGGGTACATGGCTCTCTGATGCGGAATAATACACCAGTGATTAAATCTTGGTAATAACCACCTGTGTGTAGCACTTTGAAATTTACTATTATTTTTCATTCCAAAAGCTGGGTATGGCAATTATAGCCATCTTTATTTTACAGATACAGAAACCAAGTCTCAAAAAGTCTCCATGATTTGTCCAGAGTTATATAGGAGAAAAGTAAGAGAGTAGAGACTGTTTCTTAATCTCGTGTCCTTTTCTTTAATTCTGTTTCCTTTTCATAGCGCTGCTATGAAACTGACCACTGGGAAAGCATGAAAAGGACTCCAACCTCTGCCTTTCTTGGGGATAGCAATCATCTTTAACAGCCTTGTTATGACATACAAAAAACAGACTGGAGGGGTGCTTGGGTAGCTCAGACAGTTAAGTGTCTGCCTTTGGCTCAGGTCATGATCTCAGGTCCTGGGATCCAGCCCTGAGTGGCTCCCTGCTCAGCAGAGAGTTTGCTTCTGCCTCTCCATCTGTGTATGCGATCTCTCTCTCTCTCTCCTTCTCTCCCTCAAATAAATAAATAAATAAATAAATAAATACATACATACATACATATATACATACATACATACATACATAACCAAATTGGAAAGTCTCCATGAAGCATAGCTGTTTCTATGATACTAAAAACTTGGAGGACTTCCCAAAGGTCATTCTTAAAATGCAAGTAATTTATAAGCTATAAGAAAATAATAACAATAATGTCTTTTATTTTTTATAGCACTTTACATTTCTCAAGCACTTGCAAATAACCGTTTGTATTTCCCTAGAACCTGCCCTGTGAAGTGAACCAACTGGTTTACACCAAAGGAGTCGCTTACCAAGTACACCTTTTGTAGAAAATTGCAGGTTAAACAAGAAAAAATAAAATCTGATCATGAACATTCTGAAATGAGATCCTTTTGCACAGAAAAACGTTAATTGGTAGATAGATGGCACAGAAATTGCTCATATGTTGAAAGAAAATAGTAGATAGAGCCTTATCAACTTGTAAGCTGATATTTTATAGCTCATGAATGAAGAAATGGCAGAAGCAGGCAGAGTAAAATTTTAGAAAGGTAGGGACCCTTTCTAAAAGGTTTAGCTCAGCGATTTAGCTCCGCCTTCAGCCCTGGATGTGATCCCAGATCGAGTCTCACATTGGGTGCCCTGCATGGAGCCTGCTTCTCCCTCTGCCTGCGTCTCTGCCTCTCCCCTTCTCTCTCTGTGTCTCTCATGAATAAATAAATAAAATCTTTAAAAAAAAATTTAGAAAGGAAGAAGAGCTAATAACCTATGTTCAGACCTCAAAGTAGATAGAAGATCCCAATTGCAGTTTGAAAGGTTATACTGCTAGTTTTAAATGTAACCCACCACTAAGTACAAATTTTGGCTTTAAGGAAAATATTTGCAAACAAACAAACAAACAAACAAAGAAAAAAGGAAAATATTTGCTACATTCTTAAATTATGGAATACTCTGGTTTCCATAGGATGCAAATATTTGGCCTGTCAATTAAGTTTCTGTGTTTCCTGTAGGCAGTTGGCACAGGGATGAGAGGTGGTGTGAAATTCAACAGTTACTAAAATTGAGCAGCTCAGAATGAAAATGGGCTTTTAAATTTTATTATCTAATATAGTTCTGAATATGGCAATGACCTAAGGATTATGAATATGGAAAACATCTCATTTGAGTCTAACATTTTGATCCTAGCACCTCATCTTTTTCTATGAAAATAACATAATCAGGTTGAGAGAATATACGCAGAGCAAAGATTAGCCAATTTTAACTAATGCTTTCTGGAAATGGTGCACAGTGTACAAAAGGAACTTTCATCATCTGGGTGACGTATGCCTGGTGACAGAAACCTAACTTCTTTGATGACCACAGGCTTCCATCTGGTGGCAAAGCACACTCCTTGTTCATCATACTTAGGCTGAGTGAGATCTTAAGCCAGTGTCTGTTGGGAAACTATCTTGAAAATAATCAATCCACCAAAACCATGACTTCTCAGAACAAGACAAGGTAAAAAATTTCTTTATAGTCAATCAAAAAAACAAGCAATGACCAATTTTTTTTAATTTTTAAGTTATCAAGCAAGAAAACAGAATTGCTAATAAAACAGCATCTGGAAATTATTCTTTTACTATTTAGGGTATAGGCTCAACTTATTTTTTTAAAGATTTTATTTATTTATTTGAAAGAGAGAGAACAAGCAAGAGAGAGAACAGGAGCATGGGGAGGGGCAGAGGGAGAGGGAGAAGTACCTAGCAGGAGACCGATGTGGGGCTCCATTCCAGGACTCCTGGGATCATGACCTGAGCCGAAGGCAGACGTTTAATTGACTGAGCCACCAGGTACCCATAAGTTCAATTTTTAAAAAGATATATTGAGTTTTTGCTTAGATAATATATAGCAAAATATGTACTCAACAAATAGCAATTGCATGTGATAATATACCCTTCGCTATCAAAACTTGTTCCTATATTTAATATGGGATATATACGAGCATCATTTGTTTGCTTTTTATATTCTTCTCCTGTGTTGTTCCTTTGTTCCTTTTACTTAGTTTATCCGTGAACATTAATTTTGTGATTAATAAGAAGTAAATTTATAGAAAATTTAGTATTTTTTCATCGAAAGGCTTGTTCTAGAGGTAACAGAAAGGCTCACTGAAACATATTTGGGTCATTTTTTACTCAAAATCATTTTGGTTGCCAAATATTCTTTTGACATATGATACCACTTCTTCGTCTAAATGCAAGCTCTGCCCCTATGACAACTGAAGCACAATGCCCTTACTTCTCCTGCCACTGAAACGAGTGCTGGGAACTACTTGTATGGCTGTATTCTTGGTCCCCACAGCCCATGGAAAGGAATGATGAACCCCAGGTGACAACTTAAAACTGGATGACATTTTCTAGACTTTATTTTTTGGAATCAATAGGAAAAAAATAGAGGTAGAGGGGAACATATATATCCAGTTCTAGGTTCTGAGGTAAGAAAGTTAGGAGAAAATACATCCCTATTTAAAAGAATTGCAGGAGGTAAGTGACATCAAGGAAAAGCTAGTTTCTATTAGAAAAGGAAGATGAAGAGAATGAAAATGGACAGAAAGTTGTATGAGGATAAAGGGTATTTTTCCAATGGCAGAAGACACAATGGAAGGGTTTGGGAAGCCGTTGAGGAGAGGTAGATCAGGCCAGAAATGGGGGCAGATGGATAAGAGCACTCACTGGACCCATATAGTGATAAAAGTACTGGATAACAGAGGCAGCTGTTTCTAGTCGTGACTAATCAGAAGAGGTATGTAAATCATGATGGGATCGGTCCTGAGAAGGTCTGGGGAGACATCATGCATGCTCATGTTGGATGTCTTGAGGCCAGGGCATGAGTGAACTCCCTCTCAGAGGACTTTGATCAGAACTACCAGTTACTGTAGGACTTTTTCACTCTTTTTTTTTTTTTTTTTGACTTTTTCACTCTTAACAGTGAAGCAGTATGTCAGTTGGGAAATGGGCAAATCCTCAAGGAGTAAGAAGCCAGGATTCCCCTCTTTCCTTATTGAGCATGATGTGGTGGCTTAAGAACCTACATCATAGAAGTAATGGAAGACCTAAATTATTGTAGAAAGATCTACTATTGTATTAACATCTATATTATTTTCACATAATACTGGATGCTTAAAAGAATGTTACTATTTCCTTCCTTTTCTCCCAAAAGTATTCAAAATTTGGTACTCTGCTTCTAGGCTCCACTGCCTCAGAGAACCTGAGATTTGAAAGTAAAATGTGCTGTGCGTGAGGAATAACTTCCTCACAGGTGTAATATGAAGTGAAGACCCTTGGAATGAACAGAGAAAAAGGCTGGTACTGGGAACGGAGGCCAGTAGAAGAGTTTTCCACAACAGAGTAGGGTCCAGGGAGATTACATGAGTGCATGTAATATCCCTGATGGTTGCTCATTGCAGAATACTGATGGAGGCCAAGTACTGATCACCAAAGGTCTTCAGTGACCAAGCCTATAGTCCATGGACAGGATTTCTAAGGAATGCACTTCTGAGCTTTAAAGAGAGCATTAGTGCTCTCTGGGGGAAAAAACGGAAAGTCGCTTTTGCAGAAAAGAGGTGCTGTAAGAACTGGGAGGGAGGGCCATTCCACCTCCCACATCTTTCTATATGCACACAAGCATCCTTCTTTCCCCCCTCCAAATTTGGAATCCAAGGAGTGAGAAGACACTAAAACACATGACTGAGATTTAATTTCTCACCTCCACAGAGAGTAGGGGCACACAGAAAATTAAACCAAAATAACATTTCTTGTACTGATGTGTGAGGAGGAAATACTTACCTATTACACATACAAAAAGTCCTTGCAAGTTATTTATGTTGGTTATTATTTCAATTCCTCTCAATCTCCCAAGGTTGTTATCAAACCAGGATGTACTGAGAGCCATGTGCCAGTAGCAGTGCATACATTACATGATTTGATCTTCCCAACTTCCCTAAATAAGTAGCATCGCCCCCATTTTTTGAGTTGAAAAAAAAAATGAGTGCAGACAGATTAAGGAACTTGACCAAGATCACACAGATGGTAAGATGTTAGCTGGGATTTAAGTCTAAGGTTGCCTAATTCCAAAATTCATGCTCTTTTTATTTTGCTAGGCTGCTACAAGAAACATTTTTTAATGCATTAAATGATACATAAATGCAAGCATCATTATTATGTTAAATGCTCCGGGGATCAGAGAACAGAGGCACAATATTCTCAGAGCTTTTCTCACTTCCAGGAATAACAAATGTACCTATGCTTTTGAAGCACATAACTTTGGGAGTAGGATGTAAAGAAATTATTATTCTGTCTTAAAATATTATCATGTAATGGTCAAATGTCAGGAATTCAAATAGGCTGTCATTAGAGTAGTTTCAATTCTCTCTTAAAAATGATCAGATCAGAGACAGTAATAGAACCAAGGTTCATAAAATTAAATTTACCAGTAAAAATCAATTTTTAACCTAAGCTAAAGGAAAAAACAAAACATGAGAAAAATTGCTCACTTCTGATTGAAAGAAAGTAAATAGAAATGTGCATCGATCCTCATGGGGAATACACATAAGATCTATTATTGTTTTCACTTCAATCCTGAAAAGACATTTCTGACTTCAGAAAGGCTCATGAAATTGACACAACTTTAGTGAAGTAAACCTGAGTCTCAGACAGGGATTCAAAATTGTGTTCTACTTAAGTTTAGAAGTTAAAATTCAATGTTAGATAAAACAGATTTGTATGAGACATGAATGTTACTATGTTAATACTTCATTAACTCAAGTTATCTGATTACTGAACAAACAGATGATTAGAAACCTACAACATCCCAGAATGGAGGTAGAGAGAGAGAGAGAGAGGAAAGGGGATGAAATAATGACAAGGCTGGGACCCAAACAAGAAGGGGGGATTCTGGGGAACAGATTCCCGGATCATTCCAGAGAAGAAGTCCACATGGTCAAGACACAGTGTTTTAGGTCCCAACTCTCACAACAGAGGTTCTAAAACTAATTAGCATTGTGATCTACAATCAAGAAGGCAGAATAAAGCAACCAGAAGGTAGCTGTATGCTTGACCATCAAACAAGAAATAGTTGATTTATAAGACATCTTAAAAATATGCTAACCCCAAGCAGAAAGATGGTCCAATCTCACAGGAACTGGTCCAGCTAGTCAAATAATACATAGTTAAGGTCAGGATTCCAGTTCCAGAGAGGACACCACACAAGGACACTACTTTGAATGAATGAGATGGGAACCTGGGTCAATACCCAGACCTAGGCCTGAACCAAAAGAGTGGGAAGAGGAAAACAAGCGAAGTGTGTAGTCTTCTGAGCCACTCACATACTCCCTTGTTTACCAGATCCCAAGTCTAGGGGTAGAAAAATACTTCCTGAGGTAGAGGAGGGAACATGGTTCTGGGATAAAGAAGTTGAAATCAAGAGCCCAATGGTCATTACTAGAATATCAGACTTATTCCAATATCCAATCAGCCATGTAGAAGATAGAAGAGGACAGAGAAAGGGGAGACGTGTTGATGATGTATAAGTCATGCACAGGCCTGTGAAAATTCATTCACATTAAGGGAGAGTATGATGGCTTCTATGGTCTCAGCTTGGAATAGTTGGAAAAGACAAATGCTGACAAGAAATATATTCTACCAAATAAAATAAACACATTTTAAAGCATCTTATCTCCCCTTCAGAAATTGCTCGCATTAGATCCTAGATTCATTTAAACTAAATTTCTTTGTTTCCTCCCATTCAAACATAAGAGTCAAGAGAGTTAAAGGCCACCCCTCACAGCTGCTGTGTTATTAAGCAGGTGTAACAGAATGGGCTCAGAGTTAGCTAAGAGAATAGAACTCTAAGAGGCTCCACATGGAAATTGAGGTCAAAAGCTATGCCTATGGCCCAAACTCCTGACTTCAGTCGAGTTGTAAAGATCTGTCCATTACCAAGGCTCCTCCCTGCCCTCTATCTTGTCTAAAATGGATTAGCATCTTCAGGGCATTATTATGCCCTTTTTACTTTTTTATCACATTAACTTTCTTCCACAAAAGAAAACTCTTTCTGACATAAATGTTTGATTAGAAGCTTTCATATATTCCAATATGAAATGCTCCCTCTCAACTAGGGCTCATGAAATATATATCAAACAAGTTCTTTATGCAGCATAAAACAAATTTCACTACTCCTTTTCAAGTAAAATAATAACTGTTAGACTAGTCCTAATTCCTATAATTAGCTGCCAGAGGTAATTATTATAGCCCATAGGTACACACGCAAATTAAATTTTTCAATAAAACTACCCTACCCTGAATTCCAAAGACCAAGGATAATAACTTTCTTTGGCTTTTGCCTGAATTATCATACTAGGAGACATTTGACTGGGGTGTTTTTCAATCACTTTACTTGAAAAGTTTTGCAAAACAATTCTTCATAATCCATTTTATTAAAAATAACTTTAGTTTCCAATTGCGCTAAATCTTTTTAGCTCAGTAGGGTTCAGTCCCCAGATCTTATCTCTTTTCTTTCTGTACCCATTCTTAAGCAAGCTCTTCCAATGTCAAAACTTTAAACATCATCTGTGGAAATATAATTGGGCATTTGTATTTATAGTCCAGACCCATTCTTGAAAACTCCAGATTCATATAGCTAATCATTTACTCAATATGACCACTTTAGATACCTCAAACTTTACATGTCCAAAACTAAATGCCTGATTTTCTCCCCCCAAACTTCACCTTTCCTAGTTATTCTCAAATTCAATAAACGGTAACTCCATATTTCCAGTTCAGACCCAAAACTTTGGGGGTGTTCTTGACCCTTGACTCCTCTCTTTTTCTGTCATGCATTTGCTATCAATCATCATATCTTGCCAACTCTTACTTGAAAATTTTCCATAACCTGATACTTTCCCCCAATTCCACAGGAAATCCAAACCCCAACATTTCTTCATGAGTTTCAATAACCTCTTAACTAGTATTCTTGCTTCTCCTATTGCTTCCATTCAGTCTACACCCCACACAGCAAACAGGGTCAACCTTCTCATTTATGTCAGATCACATCCGTTCAAAATACTACCATGGGTCTTGATCACTCAGTTAAATTTAAAGCCTTACTGTGGTCAATATGCTCTGCGAGGTATGGTGCCTTACTACAGCTCTTAATTCATCTACTTTACTTTCCTCCCTTTTCACTCTGCTTTAGCTACTGATATTCCTGCTATCTACCCCCTGACCAAACTGAGCAGACTCCAACTCTAGGGCTTTTGTTCTGGCTATTCTCAGCCTTACTTCATTTGATCCTGAAAATAATACTATGAGATAAGTACTAAAATTACCCATGCTTCTTTTAAGTTATTTACAAAAGCAAATTCTCAGGTCCCATTAGGGAGTAGGACCCAGAAATCTGTGTTTTAACAAAACCTAGAGGAGATTCTGATGTGTGCTAACACTTGAAAACCACTGCAGTGTCTGGAGACACTTTTTGGTTGTTATAACTTGGGAAGGAGGAGAAAAATGTTACTAGCATCTAATGAATAGAGACCAGAGATGCTGCTAAACATCCTATAATGCATAGGACAGCCCCACAATAAAGATTATCTAGTCCAAAATGTCAATATTGTCAAGGTTGAGAAATATAGTTGTAACATTTAGACCAATGTTTCTCAACTTTTTTTTTTCATTATCAGCTACCTAAGGACCTTCTTAGACATTTTACCCTCACCAACATTCTTTTATTTTTTAAAAGATTTTATTTATTTATTCATGAGAGACACACAGAGAGAGAGGCAGAGACACAGGCAGAAGGAGAAGCAGGCTCCATGCAGGGAGTCCAATGTGGGACTTGATCCCTGGTCTCCAAGATCAGGCCCTGGGTTGAAGGCGGGGCTAAACCGCTGAGCCACCGGGCTGCCCCCTCACCAACATTCTGCTGGTAAATTTTAGTAACATAGGTATACCATATATCTATTTGTTTTGTAGTCCCTTGGAGGACAACAAATAACTTGTAATATATAAGTTTTTTTTTCAAAAAAAAATCCATTTTACTCTGGTTTAGAGCACATGATCTAGACCAAAAAATAGCATATCCTGAGCAGACAAGTATAGCCCTATGTGCAGAAATAGCTTATCCACCAAAAACACTATAGAATCTGGCAAATACATACTAGCAAGAAATGGGGATATGGGTTTGAATAGTTAGAGTATTGGACTGGGGAGATGAGAGTTTATTGGTATAGGAGTACTCTCTTTTAACATTACGATGACTCTAAAGCTTGGCCTGATGTCATCAAAAGTGAGATGCAGAACTGCCTTGGCTAGTAAAGATTAGAAGGAACAGAGGGGTGAACAAGTCAAAATGAAATCAGGAGGCCATCAGCTATGTTCCCTGGGAAGGCTTGAATGTCATTCCCTTCACTAAAGAAATAAGGAATGTACTGGTGAGGGAATATCAACACTGCTGAGACGAAATTTAAAAAATTTTGTCACCTAGAATTTGGAAAATGGTAAGAGGGAAGAATTCATTATGACTCCATTTTTGGCAATTGAATAGTATTACTTTTTCTGATAAGAAACACAAAAGAAGGCATATTTGAGAATAAAGATAATTAACTCATCTTGAGACTTCATTGATTTGAGGAATCAGTGATGCCTTCACCTAGGTTTCAAAGGACAGTGCCACCTAGCAGAGCCACTGGATCCCAGAAGAGATCCTTGGTATTAATGGGGCCCACCAAGATGTGGAAGTGACACTGCCAGCCCTGTGAGAATTTTTCTTGAGCCTATGGTCAAATGAAATTTGTCCCATTAAGTTTCGGACTTGCTTGGGACCTGTCATTCCTTTTCTGTTGAAAGGTAAACTGAGACATATTAAAATTTAAAAGAGTTAACAAAAACCAGTTTGAATCCAGCAGCACCAAACTGGAAGTGGTTAGGATAGGTCCACCAATGGAAGCTAGAGGATATGGAAACAAGCAATACAAGAAAATCTTTTGATTGGCTACAATTTAAGTAGTTGCTTTCTTTGGTAAAGCCTAGTTGGCTGCTCATGATTGATTGTCCTTAGGTTGTGGTTTTTAAACCATGAGGGATTACGGGTTTAGGTTTTGGTTCACTTATGTAAGCTACAAAGGCATTAAAGTCACCTCAGTGTAATATCTCCATTTAAGGTTAATTTAACACTACTTTCTCTTTTTTTATTTTAAAGATTTTTGTTTATTTATTTATTATTTATTTATTTATTTATTTATTTATTTATTTATTTATTTATTTATTTATTTAAAAGAGAGAAAGCACAACTAGGGGGAAGGGCAGAGGGACAAACAGACTCCTTATGGGCAGGGAGCCTGATGGGGGACTCAATCTCTGGACCCTGAAATCAAGACCTGAGCCAAAGGCAGCCACTTAATTAACTCAGCAACCCAGGTGCCCCTTAACACTACTTTCCTGCTTCTCCCCTTTAGAATGGGAATGCCTGTCCCATCAGTGTATTTTGGAAGCATCTAACTTGTGTAGTTTCAAAGGTTCACAGCTGGAGAGGAATTTTTCCTCAAGATACAGTGTATCTCAAGTCATATCTGAGTTTTCTTCATATCTAATTTAGACAATATATAAGTAAGACTTTGGACTTCAGATTTTTTAGAGTTGATTACTGGAACATGTCAAGACTTTTGGAGTGAAATAAATATATTTTGTATGTGAGGTCACAAATTGGGGGGGGTGCAAGAGCAGAATGCAGTTGAATGTTTACAGCTCCACCCCCCAGCAAAAAAATTCCTATGTTGAAACTTAAATCCCAATATGATGGTGTTTGGAGATGGAGCACTTTAGGTCATGAGAATGGTGCTCTCAAGTGTGATTCTATTTCTTTGTCTGAGGGCTTTTATCAGTGCCACAGGAGCTGGTACAACTTATACACAGGTAGCCCAAGATGTCAGGGAACCCCACACCACTGAGGAATGAGAGTTGATGGATAAATAACCCAGTTTCCTCTTCCATTGGTGATGCAATACTGAAGTACATTCTATATGATTTCTCAGAAGATCCCCAGCAGAACTGAACCCCAACTGATCACAATGGTAATCCACTTACTCATGCTTGCTTTAAGGGCTTTCTCCTTTTCCTTTCTCAATTTCTCCCACAGCTTCTCTTGTGCTTTCTGGGATCATCTCCCAAAAAGGATATATATAGTTATTTCCCTGTCTGAGTCTGATTTTGGGTAAACCCAAACTAAAAAAAGTGTTCTTCCATCCTTAATACAACTTAAGTAATTTTTTTTTTGGAAATTTAAAAATTTTATTCTATTTAAATTCAATTAATTAACATATGATGTACTGTGAGTTTCAGGGGTAGAGGTCAGTGATTCATTGGTCTTATATAACACCCGGTGTTCACCCCATCCCATGCCCTCCTTCATGCCCCTCCCCCAGTGACCACACGCCCCCTCCCCTCTAGCGACCCTCAATTTGTTTCCTGTGATTAAGAGTCTCTCATGGTTTGTCTCCCTCTCTGATTTCATTTTGTTTTATTCCTCCCCTCCCCCTATGATCCTCTGTTTTATTTTTTAGGACTAGAAGTTAAAGTTAAGAAAAAATCATCTGGGACATACTCAGAAATATGTAGGCTTGATACAGCACCTAAAAGGAGATAGCTTTAAGTGAGAGTTTCGTAGACATTTTTGTGCAGATGTTACAGATAAGCTCAGTTCTTTTCAATTATAGGGATCTTAATTTCTGACTTTTTGCCTTAGAATTTGTCAGGTTAAACCACTGCTGAGCTTTGGAGAACCAGAAGACTCATCTTGCTTTCTGCATGTCTTTTCAGAGGTGTGTCATTTTCTGTGGGGTGTGTCATTGCTCTGATAAACTTTTCCCAAGCCAATGGAAAATGGAGACCATTTTAAATTTTCATTAGCTTCATGATGCCTTATCCTGCTTGCCTGCTATTAGAGGGCAATTATTTGATGAGCTCTCTTAAAAGAATGAAAATGCTAAATGATGTTCACTTAGTGGAAACTTAAAAATCTGATCTCATTTCAGATCCAGAGTTCCTGCTACAGGAAAAAAAAAACAGTAAAAGGTTGGAGGCACTTCATCAAGATGAAAAGAAACTAGTTCCTACTAGGATGGAACATTGTAAAAAAAAATCCTTGTGCATCCTTCTCTCAAAAATTTGACATTTGTTATTCTCATAGATCAAATGAGAGCTTTCATCAATTTCTAGATTATTTGAACCACCTTCCAATGTTAAAGTGCCAAGATTTCACTTTATAAATTAAAATAGCTAAAATACATCTTCATTCTATCCTGACTTCAAATAGATTTACTCTTAGGTTTGTGATGCCGTTTACAACTCATCATTTTGACTTTTATATTATTTTCTGTGGCTCCTCCAGAGTATGATCCACAGTTTTTGCTGTTGAATCTGCATGCCTTCCTCATTTAAGGCATAATAGAAATAGTTAAACCAAATGACAACAGAAAAATCAAACTAAAAACAGTAAGAAGATTCTTCAGAATCTGTTCAGCTAGAATGAAAACATTCCTCCACCAAGTTAAGATGCTGTAAACCATTAGCATGTTTAAACTTTGGGAAAACTTATTTTAGCATTTGCTGCTTGCTTAAACTTGCCTGAGAGAGTTGGAAACAAAAAAGAACATACACGATGAATAGCCATCTTTATCGGGAAATAGATATTATATACTCAGAGAAGGAAATGAAATCAGGGTTAGACCACAGAGCAAAGGTCATGTGCAAGGTGTATGTCACCAGTAGGGAGACTTCCTTACTGAAGATGTACTCCCAATTCCACACAAGGAAGAGGAATTATATTAACTACAGGCCTGCCTAACCTATCTGCTCCTTCCAGAATTTCCAGTCAAGCAAATAGAAGAAGGATCATTCTATCTGGGGTAGGATTTCTGAACCAGAATCTCATTCAGAATGTTATTATTTTTTAAGGCAGTGATCCAAAAATTGAGTGTTAGAGTTGACTAGAGATTACACCAACAGCTTGAGCCAAGCTAGGGAGGAGGAAGTGAATACACATCTGCTCTGACTTTAATGCCAGCCTCCGTTCCTGACACTAAGCCCTCAGAGAGCAGAGAGTGGGAGTGCTGAAATTGGGTACCATATAAATTAATAAGAGTCAGCTAGTTACAAATAAATCCATCCAATCTGAAACATCTCCATTTTATTAGAAAATAAAAAATGAAAATAAATTAGCAGTGGAGCTCTGTCCTGTAAAATATTTTACTCATCCTATGAGTCTTTAATATTTTAAATATTATATAGATATTGTACAGATACTAATTCATTTGAAAAATGTAGTCATGTTTCTTTCTAAGGATGAGCCAAAGTAGAGCTTCTATCTTGCTACCCCTTAGTATATAAACATGCACAAGTTGTTTTGCCTCTCTAGGTCTCATATACTTTACTTTTAAAGGAAAGATATTGTCCTGGATCAATTGTAATGGCCCTGCTGGCTCTAATATTCAGTGATCATTCAGTGATCACAAATTTTTCTATTCTGATATCAGATTTCAAATTATTTCATTTTATTCCAAGTCAGAGGCAAGAGTTTATAAAACTGAGAGCATAAAATTAAATGTTTACCCATAAATACTCTGCTCAGGATTCTCTCCATTTTGGTACAGAACAAACCATTCAGATTTTCCACCTAGTTATAATTCAAGAGAGGCATAACTAATAGCTGTATTTGTGCCACTCCATGGCCAGCATCCTCAAACTCTACGTATGTTGGCTCATTTGATCTGTATGGCAATTCTAAGAAAATCAACTCAGAAAAAAAAAATCAAAAGCCCATTTTCTTGGCTTTGGAAAATAAAGTTACTGAGGCAGGAATGGTTGGCTAAAAGCCCATACTCTTCAGCACTGCTTTATAGTGACTTCATTAAAGAAAAGAAAAAAAAAATACTTTCAGTAGGAAAATCCAGAAGTTTGTTTGGAAAAGTGTGTGTTGGCATTTCCAGAGGAGCCAGGAATTACTAACAGGTGTGCAGCAGAATCAAGACAGACATACTCTAGATGAACTACTATGTAGCATTCTCCTGATTCACAAAGTATAAAATCCATGGGCAGATCATAAACAATACATTTGAAATAGTCATTTAAGACATGAATTGTTTGAAAAGACAATCAGTTCTACCTGGTACTTTAAGATTCATTTGATTTCATAATAACTTCAGGAATACATATTTGTATTGATTAATCTCAGATTCTCTTTGAGAATGATAAAAGTATAGACTGCTTTTAGATCAGGCAATATTGCAATATATACAAATATTGGATCATTGTATTGTATGCCTGAAACTATAATAATGTTATGTGTCAAATAAATCTCATTTTTTTTAAAAAAAGGATCAGACAACGATAAAACAGCAACAAAATATTTTCTATAAAGCTTGTAGCTAGGAACTAGAATTTCTAGTAGGATCAATTTATCTTTTAGATATGACTTTTTTGAGAATCACAGTTATATTAATTTCCTTTAAATCTGTGATAGGTTAGCATACATTTTCTTATGTGAAGAAACCTCAGATACTATGAATATCAATTTGTTTTATGAGAGATGCCTGGGTGGCTTAGCGATTGAGCATCTGCCTTTGGCTCAGATTGTGATCTGGCATTCTGGGTTTGAGTCCCACATTGGGCTCCCTGCGTGGAGCCTGCTTCTCTCTCTGCCTATGTCTCTGTCTCTGTCTCTCTCTCTCTCTCTCTCTCTCTCTCCCTGTCTCTCATGAATGAATAAATAAATAAAACCTTTTTTTAAAATTTTTTGTTTTATGAATTTTGCCATTTAAATACATTTATCTACAAAATTAAAGATTTTATTTTGGCATTTCTTAATAGATGCACTGTTGTTCTCGCATTACATTGTTTCAATGCACCAGTTCCCTACAAGCTCTTCATGAATAAGTATCTTATATGCTTTTTATTTTGTATTTCACATACTGAATAGAAGCCCATTAAATGTTTTAAGGCACGTGATTATGTACACTTAAGAAATGAAACTCAGCATTTATTCCTAGTGTACAAAATAATCTTTATTACCATTTAAACCAATTTTAGATAACAGCGATAAAAAGAAAAATATGAAAAATAGCCATGTAATAAGATACCAAGTAGGAAATCATCAGGATTTTTTATCCCCTGGTCATAATCCAACAAATTCAAACAAGAAAGGAATGTACATGTTTCCCTAAGTCTCTTAGCAAAGGGGTACTGTGATTTCTTCTACTTTCAGGACAAGATTAAGAGAGAAGAAAAAATCCCCCAAATGGTATAAAAGTCATTTGACAATGGAATAAGTTATCTTCCATGGATGCAGAGTCCACAAGATAACTGCATAAGATGTAGCTTCATAAGCAGCAATGATGTTTATGTAGGATATTCATTTACAAAGCTTTTGTGTGATTTAAGTTCATTCTCATAATGGAGCAGATAATATTCAAGGAAACCAAATGCAGGGACACCTGGGTGGCTCAGTGGCTGAGCGTCTGCCTTCGGCTCAGGGTGTGATTCCAGAGTTCCAGGATTGAGTCCCACATCAGGCTCCTTATGAGGAGCCTGCTTCTCCCTCTGCTTATGTCTCTGCCTCTCTCTGTTTGTCTCTCATGAATAAATAAATAAAATCTTAAGAAAAAAAAAAGGAAACCTAATGCAGAGCAATGAACTAGCTTGATCAAGATTACATGATAAGGGATAAAGTTGAAACCTGAACTCAGATCTTCAGAATTTGAGGGCAGCCTCAAATTTATAGGCAAGAAATAATACCTAATTATCAGGAATGATTATAAATAGTATTAGGCTTTATCTTTAATGTCCACATTAACTTGAAGTAACATTAAGGCATTAGTCTTAAAAAATGTGCAATTTTTGATCAACAAATATATATTAAATATTAAACATGGTCCAGGTTTTATTCTAGGTATAGAGGATGATGCAAAATTAATAATACAGGTCTTGCCACTATGGTGCTCACGTTTTAGTAAGAGAGAAAGACAATTCAAATATGAGTTATGACAATGTATAAGCAATGTATAATAAAAGTACAAAGAGAAGAGCACTAATGGCACTCAGAAATGAAGAATCCCTCACAGAATAAGAGATATTTATGTTGGATCTAGAAGAGTAAATAAAATCTTGCTAGATAAAGTGAGAATAGGGACACTCTCAACAGAGGGAATTGTGTGTGAAATGTTTGGATATGAAAAAAAAAGAGAAAGAAATGAAGGTTCAGAGAATGTCAAGCTGTTTGTTATGACTGAGAATGGAATGTGCATTATCCTGGTGGCAAGCTGAAGCAGGAGTGGCTGAAAGTGCCAGTGGGAAGATGAGGTAGGAGGGTGTGGCAATGTTCCAGCTCATGCTGAAGACTTGAGTTAGAATGGTGACAATGGATTGAAACAGTAGATTTAGAAGTGTGTTGACTGGAAATATTTCTTTTGTAAACTCCCTAGATGGCATTGTCACTACCTCCCAGTGTCCTACTCCTTTGTTCACACTACAATGATTATAATGTATTTGATTTGATGTCAGTTTCTATGTCTCAGCCATGATTTCTTCAAAGACAGGAATTATGTCTTACTTTTCATGTATCCACAGCAGCAAATATCTGGAACTACTAAGTTAATTAATAACTCAGGAAGTTGCTGCTAAGTGTTTACTGATATGCTCAGAAAATTGCTGAGAAATTGCATGTGTACAATGGTTACTTCTATGCATCAATTTGGTTAAATGAACAGTATCTGGTACTAGTTACTGAACAGAACTCCCCTAGTCTTGCTATAGAGGTTATCTTGTAGATGTGGCAAATATCTACAGTTAGTTGACTTTAAGTAAAGGAGATTATCTCAATAATGAAGATTATGAGGTGGGCTTCCCCAGTTAGTTAAAAGATCATAAAGGCCTTACGAACAAAACTGTAATTTCCCTAAGGAAAATTCTGCCTCAAGACTGCAAGCATCTCCAGCCTGCCAGCCTGCTCTACAAATTTCAGACTTGCCAGCCCCCACAACTGCAGAAGTCAATATGTGTGTGTGTATATATATATATATACATACACGCTTACGATTAAATGTTCTGGTTGAGGGAGAGGATGGACAGTATTTCAAACCTACCTAAAAGCCACTTATCAAGATAACACCTACAAGGAAAAGGCCACTTCAAGTAGAAGTAATGACTTCCCTGTGAGACATGTTGAATTTCAGATATATGGAAAGTTCCAGCAGAGTAAATAGAGAAGGCAGATGGAAATATGAGTCTTAGGTTCATAAGAGAAATTATTATTGTTAAAATATATTATTCAACCAGAATAAATATAGTTTCTAGCTGCTTGAAAAGCATCTACAACATACATTTACAGTGAGGTTGAAATTTATACACTGTAACTCATACATAGAAAAGAAATATCTAGCTGGAGTTATGGTCTGAATATATTACCTTCTAACCTATTCCACTCAAAATGTAAAGCTTATTTAGTAAAATAACTCAGTGTCTTCCCACCTAAAGCAATTTCTGCTTGGGTAAATAACCTCTCAAGTCAGAGTTGAAACTCCCTGTCAGGACGATTTGTCCCCTCCACTAACTTTTCCTGCCCTAAAGGCATCTAAAGGTAAAAGTTTGCATATGCCCTGGGCAGTCAGATGGAGAAAGAATAAGGGCTTCTTTGTCCTACAAGCTGCCCTATGGTGTGTCATAGACCTTCACTAAGAAACCTCTTCCAGCCTAGTTACTGGATACTCTATAGTTTTGTGTGCTTAGTGAGCCAAATCTTGGGACAAATTTGGAGCCAAGTATATCAGGAATCAAATCTCATATAAGTCATTTAGTAACTGCGTGTCTTTGAGAAAGGGGCTTACCTTGACTGATTTTTCCTTACTCATCTGTAAAATAGGGTTCTTTCCTACATTCCAGAATAAAAGGAGTTAGAAAGCAATTGCCCATAGAAGATCCCCTTCCTACTATAGCCACCTAAGCTGTTATAAGCTCATGTGCATTACACAGTGCTCTCCTTATCAGAATCCTAGGTGATAATGAAGTTTCTAACAGTTATTTTCCTCAGCTAAGCTTCCATACAAATATTAAGGTTTAGGCACTTACTCTGTTTAAAGATTTACCTATTGTTTTGTATATCATTCCTGATATGCATTGATGGAGAGAAGAAAAAACTATACAAAGAGAAAATTAAGTCTCCTAGTATACAAAATTTTGTCCACAACCCCATAGGACTAAGCCAAAGGACCATACTTTTAGAATACAAACACTTTTAGGATGAAGAAACAATAAGAAACGTAAGATGTTTCATTGAAGGGTTTTACCTGAGTGATCCTATTGGCAGAGGCTGACCTCAGTGGTCCTTACCCTCCAAGTAAACCCAATGTAGTTCAACCATTTAATGACAATACTGTCTTGCTCTTTGCCTCATAGCGTGTGCTTAGATTGGGTAAGATTCTTTGTGTGGCATCCAGGAACCAGCAAGCCGTGCAAGAGACATCTGTGACATGTCATAAATTCACAGCAATAACATCTTCAAGGCAGCCCCCTGGTGCCTCTCAGTGTTTTCGTAAGGCCAGAGCAGGGCATCTGCTGTTGGTAGTTGAACATCTTAAGTTCTAAAACTCCTACAAGGGAAAGTAAGGAAATATCACAGAATACAACAGGAGGCTTTCTTCGGGAGCATGATTCCTGCATATAAAAAAAAAAATAACCAAAAAAAAAAAATTGGCAGAACTATGAGGATTGGCTGCTACTTAACTATTACTGCTTTCTCAGAGCAGGCCTGGCAATAGCGTCCACAGCCGACAAGGCATTTTGAAGCTATCCCTTTAGAGCAGTAAGTTTAAGAATGGGACTACGTCCTGGTCTTAAAAGAACCAAACCCACTGTGAGACACAATTCCAATTTCTACTGTGTTGACATTAAGCACTGTCTGAGCTTTTCTTGCTCTCATTCTATTTATATTATTTAGCCTAGGACCTCCCAAATGCAATTGGAAACTCCCACCTAAGTTTCTTGAAGGGAGAATCTTCTATAGTGATGAATGCATTTTTTCCCATATGTGAAAACAACCAAATATCTCCCACCAGAAAAACAATTCTGGTTGTGTTTTTAAAAACAGTGTATTCTTTTTTCTCTTATTCTCTACTGCTCCTCTGCATGCTCTGAGTTACTTTATCTCCCCTCAAGCCATCAGTTTTATCAGTTCTCTCATCTCAATGTACTACTGTACCTGGCAGATTATAGCAAGCAAGGCAGAGAACATGGGGGGATAACCAGCTATCTGATTTAAGCAATTCTATTTAGAGTCCAATTAAATTTGCATGCTCATATGCTTTTAATTGGTTGCAGGTTGTAACAATAAGAAATAAGAAAAACCAAAACAAAATCCTATTTTAAAGTAAAAGGAGACATGAACAAACCATTAAAATTAATAATCTAACCACAAAGCTATTAATTTCAATCTCCAGTAGTCAATAATACAATGTTAATTTCACTTATCTACTTGGCAAGAAAACAATTAAAATTCTCTGAATTGAATGCAGTGAAATACGTACACTCATGTTCTTGGGAGTAAAAATTGTTACAACCTTTTTGGAGGCTAATTTACTACCATTATCATTATTATTTAGTATCATTTTTAGTATCATTAAGAGCTTAATGTATTCTAATCCTTTAGTATCCTTAAGGGTCATCTTAAAATCATGTTTAAAAAAATAAATATGTAAGAAAATGATCATAATATACTCAGTAAAAAAATATAGGCTATAAAATTATATAAAATGTTTATTCTCCTTTGAGAAATAAATTTCTTCTTGGAAAGTCATTCATCAATGTCTTGTGAAAATTTATGTTTATATTTATAGGCATATGTACATATACCTACGTATGCACATACAAATGTAATGAAATATAAAATATATGTACCCACATATGCATATCTATACCTTTTAACTAAGTAAATCAATTTCTGGTCATCTATCCTAAGGAATTTATCCCAATGGATCAAAGACTTTACCATATAATTATTAATGACTTAATGCTAAAAATATTAGAAAAGCAAAATGAATGTTTAAGCAAACCATGCTAGGAAACAGCTACTAAAGCATCAACGAAGATAATGCAATAATATAATGCTTGTAATTTGAAAAAAAATACGTTGAAAAAAAGTTTATAGAATATGATTACAACTAAAAAACACATATAGAGGGCACCTGGGTGGCTCAATGGTTGAGCATCCATCTACCTTCGGCTCAGGGCATGATCCCGGGTGGGATCCTGGGATCGAGTCCCACATCGGATTCCCTACAGAGAACCTGCTTCTCCCTCTGCCTATGTCTCTGCCTCTCTCTCTATGTCTCTCACAAATAAATAAGATCTTAAAAAAAACAAAAACCAGAAAACACCATATGTATGCAAAGGAAGCATGGCAGGTTATAAACAACTCAAAACAACATACATGACAATGTTTGGGTGAAACCACCATTGGGTTTTTCTCTTTTTTTCCATTTTTCTTTAGTTTGTCAAATTTTTTTCTGATATAATAAAATGCTTTTAAAACCATGGAAAAAAGGAAGTAACAGAAGGTTTATTGAAACACAAGGGCTCAGCTTAGGACAAGTGAGAAATGAGAACCCAGGAGGGAAGGAAAAGTAGGAATGTGATGGTTTCCCAGGGATTACTACTGGGAATGGGTGATGGGGAGGAGACTAATGTTACTAGTTTTAACACATGCCAATCTGAGTGCAGGTGACAATTTTAACTAATGTCTAGTATTTACAGAGTGCACATTTGAGGTCTTCTACTAATGGCAGGAAGAGAGCTATCCCCCCAGAGTACATGCCATGTAAGAGATTAACATGAGGTCCCAAAAAACATCTGGGAACCAAAAAGGGGGGGGGGCAAGAGACAATGTTATAGAAGCCAAAATTAAAATTGGAAAACTGGAGCAGAAGATGCAGAAAAAAATATCAATTTTGTACCATAAAATACCTATTCTCAGATTATCAAAAGCAGAACCAAATCTGCCAATCCTTGGGCTACTGCTATCATGCTTAGTTTAGATGGAACAAATGAAATCATACCATAGCGTTCAGGCTGCCAACCAAGCCCTAAACAAGAGTGAAAACCTGAACAGGGCATAAAATAAGGTGAAGATATAACCAAGGAGTTGCAGGAACCTGGGAAAGTTTGGCCCTTACAGCTCTGCAGCAGGTCATGGAGATGGTGGGACAAGCCCAGGCCTGGTTCCTGAAGCTCTTCCACTGAGGGCAGCAGGTTCAGCAGGACAGACTGGTGATCTCTCTGAGATTAAATCATCTCAAAGTAATGAAATATGTTCTAAATGATACTCTATGATGCTGAAGACCATGCTGAAACTTATGCAGACTTACACAGCTGGAAGCATTTAAAGTTTAAAAATTACTTTTGTTTGTAAAACCATTTATATTCATGCTTTTATCCAGCAACCCTGTTCATAGGAATGTTTCCAAAGGAAATACATTTAACAAAAGCAAACACCTACATTAATAAGAGCTCCATTCCAAATGGAGCTCTTATAGAGGAAAAACAGAACAAAGGCAGGAAAGAGGAAGGAAGGAAGGAAATTAAAATTAAACTAAATAGCTTATGATCAATGAACTGCTCATAAATATCTAAATGATACATAAGGGTAAGTCCATTAAAAATAATAAATATGTAGACTTACAGAAATAATAATTACTAGGAAAAGTGGAATACAAAACAATATATTCCCTGAAAAATTACATTTTCAAAAACTAAAATATAATGTGTAAGAATTAAAAGAGGTTGGCATGATAATGTCTGGGTTCCCCCCCCCCCAAAAAAAATCTGTGATACTGCTATTATTATTCTAATGCAAATTCTTAGTTACTATAATTTATGAGTCCACATTTTTGTAGGATGAGCATAAAAGACGGAAAAATAATAAGCATATACTATAAAACTTTGATTCAGTAACTAGAATAAATAACCTTGAAATGTCAAGTACATTAGACTCATTGAATACATACAGTAGCCATATTTATTATCTATATGGAGAGCTAGACCAGCATACAAGAGTATCTATGATCTGTTGCCAACATGTGAGAAACTGAGAGAGAGGGCTGGAGGCACAGTAAGAGAAGGGGTTTGAGCAGGAGGGCAAGGAAGCAGCCAGAGCCTTGAAGTGGAAGCGGCAGTTGCCAGAGCCTTCAAAATCTCCAAAGTAGCCCCAACACCAACATTAGAACTTTCCTGGGAAGGTAAGCAGCTGGTTCCCTGGCTTTTCTTTCTTTTTTTTTTTTTAAACTTTTTTTTTTAAGATTTTATTTATTTATTCATAGAGACAGAGAGAGAGAGAGAGAGGCAGAGACACAGGCAGAGGAAGAAGCAGGCATCATACAGAGAGCCTGACGTGGGACTCGATCCAGGGTCTCCAGGATCACGCCCTGGGCTGCAGGCAGTGCTAAACCACTGCGCCACCCAGGGATCCCCCTGGCTTTTCTTAGTCCAGAACAAGCTGATTAAAGAGAGGGAGACAACCTACTAAACAAACATCAGGAGAAGGATCTTGGTCAGATTAAAACACACACACACACACACACACACACTTTTTCTAAACCTTTTTTAATTTTCCTTTTTTAAGATTTTATTTATTCATTCATGAGAGAAACAGAGAGAGAGGCAGAGACACAGAGCGAGAAGCAGGCTCCATGCACAGAGCTTGATGTGGGACTCGATCCCGGGACTCCAGGATCACGCCCTGAGCCGAAGGCAGATGCTCAATCACTGAGCCTCCCAGGCGTCCCCACACACAATTTTTCTAAAGAAAATTTAGTTCCCTTATCAAGACTGAGATTTAGAACCCAGAAGGTCCAAGCTAAGGAAAGAAAAACGTTTAAGCTTCCAAATTTATTAAAAATTTTGGGAGATGTGTTTTTGATCTGAAGATTTGAAAGCCACAAGGTGGCTGAGGTCATTTTTTTACAAGCCTCTTCTCGCTTCTTCTAACCTCTAATCATAGCTGTTGACTTCAAATGACAACATCTCCTGTAACAGGCCTTGAGTCACTCAGGTTTTGATAAAACTCACAAATAGGCATAAAGACATCTCCCCAAACCCCAAGTATGCCAACTCTAATACAAGGGCAGGCAGAAATCTATGGAGTTAAAATGGAATGATTTCTTCACAGTTAAGCATTTCCAGACTGCACAATTCCTTAGAATGGTCCATTCTCTCTGAATGAACATAAATGAGCTAGCTCCTAGCTCTACTTTACCACAATATGAACGATTAAGCCCACTTAATCACTGATTTCCAGGACCTCTTTCTTCCTTGGAGAACATTTCAATAAATTTCCCATCAGACTTCCTGACCTCAGCATAGCTGTGCCTGATGAAGCCATGGACCAGTCACAAACAATTCTTCCAAGCTTGATGCCCCCTGGATTAAAGCCCCTCAAATCTCAGAGTTATTTATAAAAGGGATAACATTAAATCTCTTCCTTGAGATGGATCCAAAGGGACCTCCTCTGTACCCTGCATCTGAACTCACAAGTAATCTGCGATCCATAGCGTTTCCTCCTGTTCAGCCTCTCATTCCCCAGGCTTGAATGCCACACACTAGGCTCTCAAAGCCTTTGGAATCTATTACTTTGTTGAGGCACCTGGATTGACTCTGCATAAATGGAACCAGCTGGATACACTGTGGCCAGGAAGACTGACTCAGGCTGCTTCCTCAGGCAGGTAACCCAGGACTAGATATGACCCTTATAGATCTAGAAACTCCAGAGCCCTAAGCTATCCAAGAGGCTAATCCTGAGTAAAAAAACCTTCTGTGGCCCAAGAGTTATTTATTGTCTGCACAAAAAGGATGTTTAAAAGGAGGCCTTCTTTTGGGGCACCTGGGTGGCTCAGTTGGTTAAGAATATGACTCTTTATTTGGGGGATCCCTGGGTGGCTCAGCGGTTTAGCGCCTGCCTTCAGCCCAGGGCCTGATCCTGGAGACCCAGGATCAAGTCCCGCGTCGGGCTCCGGCATGGAGCCTGCTTCTCTCTGTCTCTCTCTCTCTCTACATCTCTCATAAATAAATAAATAAATAAATAAATAAATAAATAAATAAATAAATAAATAAATAAATCTTAAAAAAAAAAAAGAAACTGACTCTTGATTTCAGCTCAGGTCATGATCTCATGTTCATAAGATGGAGCCCCATGTTGGGTTCAGCACTCAGCATGGAGTCTGCTTGCGATTCTCTCTCTCTCTCTCTCTCTCTCTGTCTCTAAATAAATAAATAAATAAATAAATAAATAAATAAATAAAACCTTTTTTAAAAAAATAAAAAGAGATCTTCCTTCATAAAAACAGCATTACAGCTGTTTCCTTATCTATGCCCAGCCCAAAATCATTATAAAATACTGGTTCCATAGAGCCTTGTACAATCATAGGAATTAGGAAATCCTTGAAACAGAAGTCTCAGGGAAAAAAAGAAATCCTGATAGAAGAGACTGAATATAAGCATTTCTTCTTCCCTTGGTTTTCCCCTTTATAGCCTGAAGTAATGCAAATTTTACTTCCTAAAGAAAAAGTGTGATCCATAGCCTTTATGGAATTGTACCATATTAGTTTAACAGCTTTGGGATGGATTTGGTGTTTTTAAATTAGAACTTCATCTTAAACAGTAAGTAAACTGTTGAGAACCCTCATTTAACTGTAAAATATCATGAAAAAAGAACTAATCCACTGACTAATTAAATAACTTGGATGAAATGGAAAAATTCCTACTAAAGCACAAACTACCAAAATTACATAAATCTATAACATGTAAAGATACTGAATTAATAATTTTCTCAAATAGTATAACCCATGCTCAAATGACTTCATTGGTTAATTCCATCAAACATTTAAAATTTTTACAAAACTTTACAAAAAAATTTACAAAAAATACAAAAATTTTTAGAACTAATAAATGAATCTAACAAGATTGCAGGATACAAGACCAATACACAAAAACCAATTGTACTTCTACACACTACCAATGAACAATTCAAAAATTGAAATTAAGAAAACAACTCCATTTACATTGGTGTCAAAAAGAATATGCTTTGAAACTAATTTATCAAAAGATATGTAAGATTTATACCAAAAAACTATAAAATATTATTTAGGGAAATTGGAGACCTAAATAAATGAAAAGAAATCCATATTTATTAATCAGAAGGCTTTATATTGTAAGGTAACAATATTTCCCAAATCGATCTATAGGCCCAATGTATTTCCTATAAAAATCCCAGCTTTCTTATGAGAATTCACAAGCCTATCCTAAAATAAATGTGAAAATACAGTTACCTAAAATAAGTAAAACAATCTTGAAAAGTAAGAACAAAGAGCACACTTCCTGATTTCAAATTTATATAGAAGCTATAGTAATCGAGACAATGTGGTAACAAGATAGATACATAGATCAAAGAAACATTGGTAAGAGTTCAAAAATAAATCCTTAAATTCGTGGTCAGGTGATTTCCAACAAATGTGCTAAGACAATTAAATAGGAAAGAAGAGTCTTTTTTTGTATATATATATTTTTTATTAGAGTTCGATTTGCCAACATATAGCATAACACCCAGTGTTCATCCCGTCAAGTGCCCACCTCAGTGCCTCAGGGAAATACAAATCAAAACCACAATGAGATACCACTTCACACCAGTGAGAATGGGGAAAATTATCCAGACAGGAAACAACAGATGTTGGAGAGGATGTGGAGAAGGGGGAACCCTCTTGCACTGTTGGTGGGAATGTGAACTGGTGCAGTCACTCTGGAAAACTGTGTGGAGGCTCCTCAAAGAGTTAAAAATAGACCTGCCCTATGACCCAGCAATTGCACTCCTGGGGATTTACCCCAAAGATACAGATGCAATGAAACGGCAGCCCCCCCCCCAGTGTTTATATCAGCAATGTCCACAATAGCTAAACTGTGGAAGGTGTCTCATTGTCCATCAAAATATTTTTCCATCTCTTTGTGTCTTCCTCAATTTCTTCCAGAAGTGTTCTGTAGTTTTTAGGGTATAGATCCTTATCTCTTTGGTTAGGTTTATTCCTAGGTATCTATGCTTTGGGGTGCAATTGTCAATGGGATTGACCCTTGATTTCTCTTTCTTCAGTCTCATTGTTAGTGTATAGAAACGCCACTGATTTCTGGGCATTGATTTTGTATCCCACCACACTGCCGAATTGCTGTATGAGTTCTAGCAATCCTGGGATGGAGTCTTTTGGGTTTTCTAAGTACAGTATCATGTCATCTGCGAAGAGGGATAGGGACTTCTTCTTTGACAATTTGAATGCCTTTTATTTCTTTTTGTCATTGATTGCTGAGGCTAGGACTTCCAGTACTACGTTGAATAGCAGTGTTGAGAGTGGACATCCCTGTCTTGTTCCTGATCTTAGGGAAAAGGCTCCCAGTGTTTCCCCATTGAGAATGATATTTGCTGTGGGCTTTTCATAGATGGCTTTTAAGATGCTGAGGAAAGTTCTCTCTATCCCTACATTCCGAAGAGTTTTGATCAGGAATGGATGCTGCATTTTGTCAAATGCTTTCTCTGCATCTATTGAGAGGATCATATGGTTCTTCTTTTTTCTCTTGTTGATGTGAGCTATTATGTTGACTGCTTTACAAGTGTTGAACCAGCCTTGCATCCTGGGGATAAATCCCACTTGGTCATAGTGAATAATCTTCTTAATGTACTGTTGGGTCCTATTGGCTAGTACCTTGTTGAGAATTTTTGCATCTGTAATCATCAGGGATATTGGTCTATAATTCTCCTTTTTGGTGGGTTCTTTGTCTGGTTTTGGAATTAAGGTCATGCTTAATAGAACGACTTTGGAAGTATTCCGTCCCTCTCTATCTTTCAGAACAGCTTTAGTAGAATAGTTATGGTTTCTTCTTTAAACGTTTGATAGAATTCCCCTGGGAAGCCATCTGGCCCTGAACTTTTGTGTCTTGGGAGGTTTTTGATGACTGCTTCAATTTCCTCCTTGGTTATTGGCCTGCTCTGGTTTTCTATTTCTTCCTATTCCAGCTTTGCTAGTTTGTGGCTTTCCAGAAATGCGTCCATGTCTTCTAGATTACCTAATTTATTGGCATATAGCTGCTCATAATAAGTTTTTCAAATCATTTGTATTTTCTTGGTATTGGTTGTGGTCTCTCCTTTTTCATTCGTGATTTTATTAATTTGATTCTTTTTTCTTTTGTTTTTAATAAGTCTGGCTAATGATTTATCTATCTTATTAATTCTTTCAAAGAACAAACTCCTGGTTTTGTTAATCTGTTCTACAGTTCTTCTGGTCTCTATTTCATTGAGCTCTGCTCAAATCTTTATTAACTTTATTCTTCTGCTGGGTATTGGTTTTATTTGCTGTTCTTTCTCCAGTTCCTTTAGGTTCAACGTTAGATTGTGTATTTGAGTTCTTTCCAATTTTTTGAGGGATGCTTATATTGTGATGTATTTCCCTCCCAGGAAGGCTTTAGCTGTATCCCAAAGATTTTGAATGGTTGCATCTTCATTTTCATCAGTCTCCATGAGTCTTTTTAATTCTTCTCTAATTTCCTGGTTGACCCTTTCATCTTTTAGCAGGATGCTCTTTAACCTCCATGTGTTTGAATTTCTTCCAAATTTCTTTTTGTGATTGAGTTCTAGGTTCAAACATTATGATCTGAAAATATGCAGGGGACAATCCCAATCTTTTGGTATCAGTTAAGACCTGATTTGTGACCCAGTATGTGGTCTATTCTGGAGAAAGTTCCATGTGCACTTGAGAAGAATGTGTATTCAGTTGCGTTTGGATGTAAAGTTCTATAAATATCTGTGAAATCCATGTGGTCCAGTGTATCATTTAAAGCTTTTATTTCTTTGGAGATGTTGTGCTTAGGATATATGTCATTTGCAGAAAGTGCCATGTTGAAGTCCCCCGGTATTAGTGTATTATTATCTAAGTATGTCTTTACTTTGGTTATTAATTGATATACTTGGCAGCTCCCACATTAGGGGCATAAATATTCATGATTGTTAGGTCTTCTTGTTGGATAGACCCTTTAAGTATGATATAGTGTCCCTCTTCATTTCTTACTATAGTCTTTGGGATAAACTTTAATTTATCTGATATGAGGATTGCTAACCCTGCTTTCTTTTGAGGACTTTTTGAATGATAAATGGTTCTGCAATCTTTCATTTTTAGGCCTAGGTGTCCTTATGTCTAAAATGAGTCTCTTGTAGACATCAAATAGATGGGTCTTGCTTTTTTATCCAGTCTGAAACCCTGCGTCTTCCAGATAGGATCATTTAGCCCATTCACATTCAGAGTTACTATTGAAAGATAGGAATTTAGTGTCATCATGATACCTATTCAGTCCCTGTGTTTGTGGATTATTTCTTTGGGCATCGTCTTTCTTTCACAGAGTCCCCCTTAATATTTCTTGCAGAGCTGGTTTGGTGGTCACATATTCTTTCAGTTTCTGCCCATCTTGGAAGCTCTTTATCTCTCCTTCTATTCTGAATGAGAGCCTTGCTGGATAAAGTATTCTTGGCTGCATGTTCTTCCTACTTAGGACCTTGAATATATCCTGCCAGCCCTTTCTGCCTGCCAGGTCTGTGGAAAGGTCTGCTGTTAATCTAATATTTCTCCCCATATAAGTTAAGGATCTCTTGTCTCTTGCTGCTCTAGGGATTTTCTCTTTATCTTTGGAATTTGCAAGTTTCACTATTAGATGTCAAGGTGTTGGAGGGTTTTTATTGATTTTAGGGGAGATCTCTCTATCTCCTGCATCTGAATGCCTGTTTCCCTCCCCAAATTAGGGAAGCTCTCAGCAATGATTTGTTCAAATATGTTTTCTGGTCCCCTGTCCCACTCGGCACCCTCTGGAACCCCAATTAACAGTGGGTTTTTCCTTCTGAGGCTGTCATTTATTTCCCTTAATCTTTCCTCATGGTCTTTTAATTGTTTTTCTCTTTTTTCCTCAGCTTCCTTCCTTGCCATCAACTTGTCTTCTATGTCACTCACTCTTTCTTCTACCTCATTAACCCTCATTGTTAGGACCTCCAGTTTGGATTGCATCTCATTGATTGCTTTTTAATTTTGGCCTGATTAGATCTAAATTCTGCAGTCATGAGCCTCTTGAATTTTTACAGCTTTTTTCCAGAGCCACCAGTAGGTTTATAACTGTGCTTCTGAATTGGCTTTCTGACATTGAATTGTAATCCAAATTCTGTAACTCTGTGGCAGAGAGTACTGTTTCTGATTCTTTCTTTTGTGGTGAGTTCTTCTTTCTAGTCATTTTGCTCAGTGCAGAGTGGCTTGTTAGAAGCGCAGACTCTTCTCTCTGTAGCGTTCCAGCTGTTCTCTCTTTAAATCTCAGGTCGAATTCATAGGTTTTTAGGATGATTTGAAAGTTATCTCTCCTGCTGAGGCCTCCTGGATACCTGGGACCACCAATTTTGTTAAGAATTTGTAGTTTTGGGGGCCCCTGGGTGGCTCAGTGGTCAAGAATCTTCTTCAGCCCAGGTCATGACCCTGGGGTCCTAGGATCAAGTTCTGCACTGGGCTTCCCACAGGAAGCCTGCTTCTCCCTCTACCCCTGTTTCTCGTGAATAAATAAACACAATCTTTAAAATAATAATAATAATAAGTGTTCTTCCTTTTGCCAGCTTCTGTCAGTTTTCCCAGGTTCCCATGTATGCTTTGCAGCCAGGCTGCTGCCCGGAGTGCCTTCCTCACCATCCTAGAATAGTCTTTTCAACAAATGGTGCTGAAAAACTGGATATGCACATATGCAAAAGAATGAAGTTGGACCCCTCCTTTACGTCATACATAACAATGAACTTATAGTCAGTCTGTGATCCATTTTAAGAGCTAAAACTATAAAACTCTAAGAAAATGACAGAAATATTTGTGACCTTGGGTTAGGCAGTCTTAGACATCACCAAAAAGCAAGAAAGTATCCTAAACCATAGTTTACCACTTTTGAGAAATGCTTTCATGTACTTAAAGGTTAATTTTACTGTTTCATGCTAAAAGGCTTTATCTATCATCACCTTAATAGAAAGATTAAAACAATGAGAAATTCTCCTCAATAGCTACACTCCATTCTCAGAGTGGTTGTCAATGTGACATTAGAAAATAATTGTCTACACCTAAGTGGTGGAATCTGGAATCATCAGAGAAGCAAGTGTCCTGCATAATTTGGAGCTACCATTTCCTAGCACTTTCCAGAAGTTATTTGGTACTGTGAAATATAACAACAAGTTCTAGAAGAATGGGATTTTTGTTTTAGTTTGTTTCTAAGCAGTTAAATACACGGGGGAAAAACAACTGAGAAACAGGTTATTTATAAAGTTGGTTTTTATGCACTAAATAGAACAGTAAGTATCTTCCATAAATACCAAATGTCCTATGTTTAGGACAAAGAAATGGAAATCTTTCTTTGTTTTCAATTTGTCCATATATAATACAGATAGATGTTTCCTGCCATTCAAAAACATAATAATTGAAAGGAAAGCAATAAGCCTTTTAGAAAAAAATATTTTCATGCTCTCAACATGAGAAGAAAATATTTTAAACAGAACTCAAAATTCAAAAGCATCCTGACCAAAAGTAAAAGACTGATATATTCAACTGCATTAAAATCAAGAACTTCAATGCAAAAATTATATATATATATGTATTAAATATAGTAAAAAATTCTATTAGTAAAGAATATTTGCAACATTCATAACAATTAATGACCAATATCAAGAATATTACTTTGAAGTCTATGAATCAGAAAGGAAAAAGACAACCTAATCAGGCACTTCAAAAATTAAGGCCAGGGTTAGCGGTTGAGCACCTGCCTTCAGCCCAGGGCATGAACCTGGAGTCCCAGGATCGAGTCCCACATTGGGCTCCCTGCATGAAGCCTGCTTCTCTCTCTGCCTATGTCTCTGCCTCTCTCTCTCTGTGTGTCTCTCATGAATAAAAAAAAAAGATCTCCAAAAAACAACAACAAAAAAACAAAAACAAAAATTAAGGTCACTCAAATGCCCAATAAATATTTGCAAAGAACTCAGTTTCATTATTAATAAAAGATTTGCAAATTACAGTCACAATGGCATACACAGTATATCCTCCAGATTAGCAAAAGTTTTTAAATCTGACAATATCAAGTATTTGCAAGGAAATGAGATAAGAAGAACTTTCATATATGGCTTATATAATTATTTTGAAAATGGTTGGTCCAGTGTAGTAAAGTTGCACATTCACATACCTTACAACCTAGTACCTCCATTTTTAGATGTAAATGTTGTCTTTTGTACCTGTGCACTGGTTGACATAAAAAAGTATTACTAGCAGGAGTACTTTTAATAGATAAAAACAAACAAGCAAAAACTAGAAGTAACCTAATGGTATACTAACAGTAAATTGAATAAATTATAATGTATCCATACAGCAGTAAAAATGAGTGAAACACTACACATATGCATGTGGATATATTATACAAACATAGCATTGAACAAAAGCAGCAAGCCATAGAAAAAGATAGAAAATATACCAGTACTTATATTTAGGCCCCAAATAGGCAAAACTAAGCAATATATTGCCTATGGATATATACTTAGGAAATAAAACCATTTTTTTTAAAAGTAAGAAAATAATTATCACAAAAGCTAGGACTTTTTTGGACGGCAAGAGGAGGTCTGAATCAGGAAATATACACAGTGGGGGAAGAGAGAGCTTGTTAGGGTGTTTCTGGCATTAATAATGTAATTTCTTGGGCAGCCCAGGTGGCTCAGTGGTTTTGAGCCACCTTCAGTCCAGGGTCTGATCCTGGAGGCCCGGGATCAAGTCCCTCATCTGGCTCCCTGCATGGAGCCTGTTTCTCCCTCTGCCTGTGTCTCTGCCTCTCTCTCTCTCTCTCTCTCTCTCTCTCTCTCTGTGTGTGTTTGTGTGTGTGTGTGTCTCATGAATAAATAAAAATCATTAAAAAATGCATTTTCTTCAAATGAGTTATCTGAGATATATATATTTGCATACCTATTATGTAGACATATTGTATACATACTACATATTATATACATATTATATTTGTACGTAAATTTCACAAGTTAAAAAGTCTTAAAAATTAATTCATCATATAAAAAAGACAAACCACTAAATATACCACACACTTTTTATTCTTATGTCTTTAAGGAATTCCTAGATTGACACTTGTGGCTAACTTGAATAATAAATATCATTAAATTTTAACTGACTTTGTTTTCTATTAGACAGATTGATTGAATTCAGTCAAGATGTTCAGAATGATCAAATAATTATCTCTGTAGAGTAGGAACCAGGAAAAAAAAGAAAACAAAAAGTAAAAAAAAAAGGGAGATCAATTCTTAAATAATCTTTCAAAATATAAGTGATTCCTAGGTTGTCGAGATAAACAAGGAGTGGCAATGACCTGAGCAATTAAGAGCGTATGATGTGAAAGGTCTCTTTTCATCTGAATCTGATATACTTTACAAATAATTAGACCTCAGATCCTCTAGGCATACAAAACTCCCTATTACCAGTTGTGGTGTGTTGACAAATTATTTTTTTCATTTTATTTTCTCCCATTATGGGCTATGAAATTCGAGCTACAATTAAAGATTAGTTCTCAGGTGTAAATGATAATGTTTTTATTTATTATGAACCATACTTCCTATCAAAAGCACTGTGGCTTTAAGACAGAGCCCTTACAAAACAGCTTAATAATTACCAATATTATACCTAACTTTTGTGAATAAGGTGCCATCTCTCAGCGACTATGTTCTAGGATAAGATTGTTTGGAAATAATATGCACCAATATGTACATCATGGGGAAATCTTACAAGATAACAAATTTTGAAGGAAGTCTATATTTATTTGTAAATCAAAATATCTCAAGTCAAGATTGCAGGGGATCCCTGGGTGGCGCAGCGGATTGGCGCCTGCCTTTGGCCCAGGGCGCGATCCTGGAGACGCGGGATCGAATCCCACATCAGGCTCCCGGTGCATGGAGCCTGCTTCTCCCTCTGCCTCTCTCCCTCTCTCTGTGACTATCATAAATAAATAAATAAATAATTTAAAAAAAAAAAAGTCAAGATTGCAGGAATGCAAAGTGGTTCTGTTGTATCTGTGAGCCAATATTTTCTGCTCTACAACACTTACTTTAAGAACAGCAACAACAACAACAAAACAGAACAGGGACAGACTGGAAAATATCCAGGAAAGTATTTGAGATGATTAGGAATATAGACAGCATCATCTTGAGGAAAAAACAACACAAAACAAAAAGCCTGCATGGCCGAAGGATATTTATCTCAAAGAAGAAAGACTACAAGGAAACCATATAGATGTCTTCAAATACTTAAAGGATTATGATAAGGGGAAGTGCACCTTTTTCTGTATGGCTCCAAAAGGAAGTCAATATATCATTAAGTAGATGTTAAAATGATAAGTTTCATCTCACCCCAGCAGAAGTCTGGGGTTTTATTCTCTGGAGAGGTCTATGAACTTCAGGATGCCAGGCTCGTATCCTTACATGCATCCTAGCCCTTACTCTAAACCTAGCCCTAACCAGAGATCTGAGAAAGTGGGTTCCTGAACATATGATAAGAAAAGCTTGATTAGCAGCCTAGATATTCTAAAGAAGAGCAAATATTTAAGAAATGGTACTATTTCTGAAAATGGGCATAAAAACAGAAGTAACAGTTAAATATTTTTTAAAAAGACATTTCAATTCAAGAGAAAATAAATAGGAGAATTTTTTAAAAATTATAGTTGTCCAAGAATAAATGGGCTTTCTGATGAGGTGGTAATCCAGCCATGGAAGGGGGTTGGTCAAAAACTGGTAGACCATCAGGCACATTGTAGATGAGTTTTGCTTTGGGTGGTAGGTTGACTTACATGACTACAAACATCCTTTTTAAAATCAAAGATTCTCGAGTTTCCTCCCATGATGATTCACTAACCTATTCTCAGATGTTGCTTACCAAAGTGCTATGTTTATATAAAAACTATAGTCATGCTATCTGAACATTCATTTTGGCCAAATAAATTAGAAAATACATGTTTTTCCTTCACTTGATTATTTTGGTTGCACTCAATGGCATAACCATTATTACTAAATTTGGACACGAATAACCTGGAAACAACTTGTGCCTTTTAAATGAGCTGCCAAGACTTAAAAATAGCCCAGATGAACAAAGGAAATTGCAATTTCAATTCAAAGAACTGACACTAGCAAGTACCAGTGTGATGATGGAAGAGTGCGTATAATCATTGTCTGAAGGCAAATACTTCAGTCAAAGAGAACTGTAAGGACAGACTTCTTCTTTCTTTACAGTGTGAAATCTGAACTTTCCTGTCAGTGACAAGGTTAGAGCCATATACCACCCACTCAGAAAATGAATCAGACACAAAAAGCCAGATTCTCCCAGAACTTAAAGCACTTCTGAAAGCTGCTTTAAATCTTTCAGAATACTGGGAAACAACAAAAAAGGCAAGTATCCAAAAATACCTGTGTAGCTGTAAAAAGATAATACATTTAATGCTACTACTAATGTTTAAATAATGTTTAGATAATGGAAAGCATCCCAAATGTCCACAAGTAAGGGATAATTAAATAAAATATAATTTATTAGGGTGCCTCCGTGGTTCGGTCGGTTAAGAGTCTGCCTTCAGCTCAGGTCATGATCTCTGGGTCCTCAGATTGAGCCCCATGTTAAGCTCCCCACTCAGTGAGGAATCTGCTTCTCCCTCTCCCTCCGCCCCTCCACCCCTCCGCCCCTCCACACAACTTATGCTCTCTCTTACACACATATTCTCTCTCAAATAAATAAATAAAATATTTAAACACACACACACACACACACACACACACACGGGACGTCTGAGTGGCTCAGTGGTTGAGTGTCTGCCTTCCACTCAGGGCATGCATGATCTCTGGGGTCCTGGTATCGAATCCCACATTGGGATCCCTGTGAGGAGCCTGCTTCTCCCTCTGTCTGTGTCTCTGCCTCTCTTTCTGTATCTCTCATGAGTATATAAATAAGATCTTTTAAAAAATAATAAAAATAAAATAAACCACAGAAAACACAAAAAAACTTAAAATAGCTATTACAAGTGCTAGATAGACAATAAAGCCTTGCAAAACTTCATGTGTATTATGTTTTTTTTTAAAGTATACAAATATTAGGAAGCCAGACAAGATGGCAAACTAACATGAGATGTTGGATCTCAGAACATGAAACTATGCAGATGACATGATTTAATGTAGTAAACCTTAAAGAACACTGAAATAGTGTTACAACTAATGAATGAATCCAGTATAGTTCAGGATACAAAATCAACATACAAAATTCAGTTGCAGGTCCACACACTATCAACAAGCTATTCAAAAAAGACACTAAGAAAACAATCCCATTCACAATAGCAAAAAAAGAATAAAACACTTAGAAATATTTAACTAAGGAGTTGAAATATTTGTACACTAAAAAAAAACATAAAGGAAAGACATTGAAGAAGATACAAATAATCAGAAAGATATTTCACGTCCATGGATTGGAAGATTTAATACTGTTAAAAAGTCCATTCTATTCAAAGCAATCTATAGATTTGGTGCAATTTCTATGAAAATTCCAATGGGATTTTTCAGATAGAAAAAAACAATCCTAAAATTCATATGGAATCACAAAAGACTTCAAATAGCAAAAGCAAACTTGAGCAAGAACAACAAAACTAGAGACATCACACTTTCTGCCTTTAATCTATATCAAGAAGCTATCTAATCAAAACAGTGTGGTATTGGCATAAAAACAGACATATGGGCTGATGAAACAGAATAAAGAGCCCAGAAAGAAACTCAGACATTCACAGTCAACTAATTTTTAACAAAGGCACCAAGAATATACAATGGGTAAGGAGATATACAATGGGTAAGGAGAGATTCTTCAATAAATAGTTCTGGAAAAACTGGATATCTACATGCAAAAGAATAAAATTGGATCCTTATCGTATACCATATATAAAACTCAACTCAAAAGAGATTAAAGACTTAAATGTAAGACCTGAAGCCATAAAACTCCTAGAAGAAAACATAAGGAGTAAGCTCCTTGACATCAGTCTTGGCAATGATTTTTTTGGATTCAACACCAAAGGCACAGGCAACAAAAGAAAAAATGAACAATTGAGACTATATCAAACTAAAAAGCTTCTACACAGTAAAAGAAATCATCAACAAAATGAAAAAGCAACCTATGAAGTGGGGGGAAATATTTACAGACTGTATCTCTGCTGATGAGCTAATATCCAAAATATATAAGGAACTCATAGAATTCAATATCAAAAAACAAATAACCCAATTTAAAAGTGTGCAAAGGACACTGAATAGACGTTTTTTTGAAAGAAGACATCCAAATGGCCAACAGGAATATGAAAAGAAGGTCAACCTCACTAATCATCAGGGTACAAAACAAAACCACAATGAGATATCACTTCACACCTATTAGGATGGTTATTTCCAAAAAAGACAAGAAATAACAAATGTTGGTAAGGATGAGGAGAAAAGAGAACCCTTGTTGGTGAGAATGTAAACTGGTACAGCCATTATGCAAAACAGTATGGAAGTTCCTCAAAAACAGAACTACCAGATGATCCACCAATCCCATTCTGGGTATATATCCAAAGGATATATGTCTCAAAGAGACATCTGTATGCCCATATTCACTGCAGCATAATTCACAATAACTAAGATATGAAACACCTAAGTCAACAGACAAATTGTCAATAGACAAATTGATAAGGAAAATGTGTGTGTGTGTCTGTACATACACACACATATACACACACACACATATTCAGTGGGGATAGTAGTATTCAGCCTTTAAATAGAAGGAAATCTGCTATTTGTGACAACATGGATAAACCTGGAAGACAATATGCTAAGTGAAATAATCCAGACACAGAAAAATAAATCTTGCATGATCTCACTTATATATAGGATCTAAAAAAAAAAAAAGAAGAGAAAAGAAAAGAAAAAGCCAAATTTATAGTTAATAGAGAGTAGAATAGTGGTAACCAGAGGCTGCGAGATGGTGGAAAGGGGGAGATATTGATCAAAACACATGAACTGGGATCCCTGGGTGGTTCAGCGGTTTGGCCCCTGCCTTTGGCCCAGGGCGCGATCCTGGAGACCCGGGATCGAGTCCCACGTCGGGCTCCCGGTGCATGGAGCCTGCTTCTCCCTCTGCCTGTGTCTCTGCCTCTCTCTCTCTCTCCCTCTCTCTCTCTCTCTCTGTGACTATCATAAATAAATAAAAATTAAAAATTAAAAAACAAAACACATGAACTTTTAGTCATAAGATGAATAAGTTTGGAGACCTACTATGCGGTATGGTGACTGTAATAATAGATTGTATAATAGATTGTATAATAGAAATTTGCTAAGACTAAATCTCAGATGTTTTCAATACACACAGAAAAACAGTAATTATGGGGCAGGCCCGGTGGCCCAGTTGTTTAGCGCCGCCTTCAGCCCCAGGTGTGATCCTGGAGACCCGGGATCAAGTCCCATGTCAGGCTCCCTGAACGGATCCTGCTTCTCACTCTGCCTCTCTCTCTCTCTCTCTCTCTCTCTCTCTCTGTCATGAATAATAAAATCTTTTTTAAAAATTTTAAAAAACAGTAATTATGAAAGGTGATGAATATATTAATTAACTTGATTGCAGTAATCATTTCACCATGTATATACGTGTCATAGCATTACACTGTACACATTATACACAATTTTTATTAGCCAAAAGTAAATAAATTTTAAAAATTTTTAGAAGAACACAAAATTGTAAGAAAGTTCTGATTAAACAGACTTTGGTTAGGCCCAACCAGGTGGAAGTAATCAGGAAACTGGAGAAGGACAGCCCAGAGTGGACATTTCTCTCTGGATATGTGTGAAAATTAGAACTGCCCCCATCTGTACCTAAATATTTAGAAACCACGGTTGTCCACTTTTCCTATTACAGTAGCTCAGTTCAAATGAATGTTAATCGTTCCTTCCTTGGCCTTTGATCCTGTCTCACATGACCCGGGATCCCTATCTACCTAACTAGCTCTGGCAGTAAAATAGCAGGACTAGTGAGTCAGAGTAAACAGAGGCCTCCAGGCAGCGATGGATCCTGGAACTAGTAAGGAGGAGCAGAGAGGAATAGGTACAGGTAGATGAGTCAACACCTATTTATTTGTTTACTGTTTCTATCCCATTATTCAGGTCAGTAGCTCTCAAAATGTGGTTCCTGATCAGTGGCATGGGCACTGGCTGGTAACTTGTGAGAAATACAAATACTCTCTACTCCAGACTTACTGTATCAGAAAATCTGGGTGGCCTAGTACTCCATGCTTTAACAAGCAAGCTTGATTATTCTGATGCCTGCTAAGGTTATAGAACCACTGGTCTAGGTGATTTAATTCAGGAGAAGCAGCTATCAGAGCAGTATAACGCCCTGGAAGAGAGAGTGGAACACTCAGAGGCATGGCCATGGAAAGAGGTCATGGGCTAACCCAGGTGGTAACATCAGGGGCTCTCCACCTTGCAGTATCTCCCCACACTCTAGTCTTGAAATTGAACAGGAGAAGCACAAGTTTTTTAAAGATTTTATTAATTTATTCACTGAACTAGACATCCTTGTAAGACTAGAGAGAGAGGCAGAGACATAGGCAGAGGGAGAAGCAGGCCCCTGCAGGGAGCCCGATGTGGGACTCAGTCCCAGGACCCGGGATCACACCCTGAGCCAAAGGCAGACGCTCAACCGCTAAGCCACCCAGGTGTCCCGTGGAGGAGCATTCTCTAGAAGGAAGACAATAAACTCAATACTCTATAGTAGAAGAAGCCAAATTAATGGAATGGCTAAAATAAAATTTTACGCAAAAGTTTTCAGATAAAACATGTCACCTCAAAAAAAAAAGGAGGGGGGAATATTACAAACATGAGCTAGCAAGAGAGTCCTGAGGAGGCAGATTCTGGAGATTCTGAAAACGAAAAATGTAATACGTTAAAATACAAACCTCTAAAAAGGAGTTGAAGAGCAGAAATAATGGTATTTTGAAGAAAGCACTAAAAATATGGAATGAGGTGAGTGAGGTTTGTTTGAGGCCTTTTATATAAAATAACAGCACAGATACACAAAATAGCACTATAGATCTTTCCAGAATGTCTATATGCATACATCACAATGAACACAGATTAAAAAATACCTGACTAATGCACATATGAAATTGAAGTGAGGATGAAAATGAAGGAAAAAAATAAAATGAGAATGGCCTTGCCCAGACCATGATGTATACTCTGTTACGACAAAGAATATAATAAACTCAAATCTCTGCCCCTGAGGACCAAAATTAAGATTCTTTTTTAAAGAATACCACTTAAAATAACTGTAAGGGAACACGCAAAATAATAATAGTTGTGCTAGTACAAAATAAATTATGGATGCATTTTTCCATAATTTAAAAACACTGCAATTTTTTGTTTTCATAATAACAGTTAAGAAAAAAATGAATGCTTTCCTCCAGGAAGTAGTTTATATGCTGATATACTGGACATTAATCAACTTACACATTTGTAATATTAAACTGACTTTTTTTCAGTTATGATTCACATGAAAAACAGTACTTTCAACAATGCAATGCCATTTTACATTAATCCTCCAGATAACAATACAGACTTTCCAGTCAGTAAATGTCATCAAAAGAAAAGAGAAAGTTCATCTTCATTTAAATTATCTAAGCTTCTGAAACTGGGTGTCAGTTGCTTTATTTTATTCATCAAAATTTCCTTTTCTGGTGTTCAACCAGGTTAATGATGAATAACCTTTATATTATAAGATCAAATTGCCTGACATTTCTCTCTGGATATGTGTGAAAATTGAACTGCCCCCTTCTGTACCTAGATATTTAGAAACCACATTTGTCCACTTTTCATATAACAGTAGCTCAGTTCAAATGAGTGTTAATCATTAGCATTCCCTAACTGTAAAATGTAAATTAGCATTCCCTAAATGTAAAATGTAAAATTCCCTAACTGTAAAAATGACACTCAGGTGAATTAGAAAACATCTGGTTTTGTCCCAGATCTTAACTCCTTTGGGCCTCATTTCTCTAATCTGTGAAGAGAACTAAACTAGACATCCTTATAAGGCTCTTACATCTTGATGATGCTGGGTGGTGAAGACAGCAATGGATAATAAACTCAACTAATGCCCCACTCCCAGCTGGATCCTAATTCTGAATCCATCAGGAATATTCTGCTCCGTCTGCAGAGGGAAGATGCAGAGGATGGACTTAGGCACAGGTATTCCTCAGGATTTCTTGAAATTATATACCAGAGCAACAGAATTTCAAGCAGATGATGTCTATGGTCTTATGTCCTATGAGAACTGAACAGAGAGACAAAGTTTAGCTCTCCTTTTTTATTGTTTCCAATTTTCTCTTTTATCTTATTTCCTGGGGAAATTCCCATATCCTTTTCAATTTACAGACACTGCAGACTGAGAGAGCATTACTTCAAGGCAAGTAGCTTGCCTTCATTGTCACTTTGAACTCTTCTTTTCAGAAATGTATACAAGTCAAATATGAAAAAAAAGTCTGCATGATGAAATAAAAGGAGACCACTACTGCATATGCCCCTCAATATGTCTGCTATTAAATTCCTTAGAACATTTTGTTCAGAGACCTGTTGTGTGTACGATAAGGCCAAAATTGTCATTTGCGATTAAAATAAAAACGTATTTTAATGGATGGAACTCAGCCTGCCTGAAAGTGATATGAATTCCTGATTTTCCATACTGATTTAGGACTTCTTTGAATTTAATCAACTACTATATCTTCCAAAAATGGAAGGATACACTTAAGAGCATAGATGCACTTAAGAGCAAAGATACATTTAAGAGCACATTATTTCACTACAAATCAAACTATCACAGTTACCCACTTTCTATACAACTAGTTCAGTTCAAATCAGTATTAAATAATGGCACAATCCATCAGACACTTCTTATGCTTGAATGGTTACCCAACAAAGCAATCTAGCAAAAAGAAAACACATCTGGAATAAACCTTTGCATACAGCTCAAATGAAGTGAAATTACAGAGCCTTCCTGTAATTATTACTTCCTGTAATTATTAGTTATATTTACTTCCATATAGTAAATGCTCAGTGAACACTGCATATCTGAAGAACATGAGAGAGAATAACTATTAAGAAACTTAGGATCTGAAGAAACAAGACTATTACATGTTCATTTCAAAAAATGTTTCTGGAGTGTCCATCAAATACCAAGAGTTCCCATAGTCCTGGGAAACTGGATTTTTTTTTTTTTTTAATCAATATGGCAGGGGGCAGCCTGGGTGGCTCAGCGGTTTAGCCCCGCCTTCAGCCAGGGCGTAATCCTGGAGACCGGGGATCGAGTCCCATGTCAGACTCCCTGCATGGAGCCTGCTTCTCCCTCTGCCTGTGTCTCTGCCTCTTTCTGTCTCCCTCTCTGTCTCTCATGAATAAATAAAAGAAAATCTTTTTTTTTTTAGAAGAACAACCACATTTATTGGGACAAATATTTTATATATGCTACTATACAGATTCTGCTGTATACATAACAAGTGCTGTCTTGTGGTTTCATAGATGAGGAAACTAAAACAGGCAGCTGCTAAGGGCTGGAGCCAACATTTGATGGGCCTGGTGCAAAAATAAGAACTAGGTCCCTGAACTTGAGCTTGGGGAAAATGTTAGAAGCGGAATGGAAGATCTCCTGGCCGATGTCAGGCACGTCGCAACTGTACTCACAGTGTGTTCTGCATGTGGCACTTTCTCCTCTATGACGCCAGGAATCAGGGCTCCTGCGGTTATGAGGTCTGAGGCCAAGGGCTGGGGTACTGGACGCCAAGCAACACTTTCAGCCTGGCAGAGAAGGGGATGGAGGAGGGGGTGACATAGCATGGCTGTCACAGGGCTCTTGAGCAAGGACAAGCTCCCATCTCACCCAGGACCCATCTACAAAGTGAAGCAGATTAGCGGCTTGCTTTCCATCAGGCTGACTTAAGAGCTCAGCGATTTGTGGGACATTTACATGAACCAGAAGATGTGTTATCTGATAAAAATTGCTCAATTTAATATCCTCACCTGACAGGCAAAGAAGTGTGCCTCTCTGGGAGAATCTGCCAGGGTGGACGATTTTGAAAAGTCCCTACACGTGTTTAAGAATAACAACCACTATCCGATCCTTACCCATCAAGGAACAACAATACAGTTCTTGGTTCCAATGGGCAATCTGCCATTGGCCGGTGGGGCCAGGGAGACCTCAAAATATCCACTTTCATTGCAAGACCCAAAGACAGCCGTACTGAACCTCTACCTGGCATATGAGCCTTCTGGTTTTAGGCTGTTAAAGAAGAAGCCACTCAAGCACAGTTCTTGTGGGCTAGAAGCATGGCTGTTGATGAATTATGATTTGGCACAGAGTTAAAACCTTTTTACAGAGGGCACCTGGGTGGCTCAGGGGTTGAACTCCTGCCTTCGGCTCAGGTCATGATCCTGTAGTCCCAGGATCAAGTCCCGCATCCGCCTCCCTGCATGGAGCCTGCTTCTCCCTCTGCCTCTGTCTCTGCCTCTCTCCCTCTCTGTGTCTCTCATGAATAAATAAATAAAATCTTCAAAAAGAAAAAAGAAACCTAATTAAAAAAATCGTAAAAAAAAAAAAAATATGGGAGGAACATTGCACTCCCGTAAATAAGCTAAATGGAGTGCTGTGTGAAATGCAATGGAAGTTGAGAACAGTTGTGGCTCACACAGAATTTAAAGATCACCTAGACCCGGTCTTAGAAGTTAATTAAAATAAAAACAAGCATAAAAGGAGGAGATATGCAGATTCTAAGAAGGTGGCAAAGCAAGGAAAAACAAGAGTGGTCAAAAACAGGAGGTAAGAAATAAATAATAGAAACACCAAAGTCCAAAGCTTTAAAAATTGTAACACAGTATTCAAATATTTGTTTGTCCGTTTCCTTAATGTGGAATGGGTAAAACGTTTGTATCCTTTAAGAAAAAAAAAATTAAAGTAGCTTTAGATAAATAATGTAAGAATCTGAAGAAAAATGTTAAGTTTAGAGTTTTGGATGTTATTTTGCTAGGGCTGCCATAACAAAGTCCCACGGACTGGACAGCTTGAATATGAACATTGATTTTCTGAAAGTTCTGGAGGCTAGGAGTCCAAAATCAAGATGTCAGCAGGACGAGGCTCCTCTAGTTCATGGATGGCCATCTTCTCCCTTTGTCTTCTCACGGTTTTCCCTCTGTGCGTACCTATTCCTAGCATCCCTTTCTTAAGAGGACATGAGCCATATTTGATTAGGGCTCACAGTAATGACTTCATTCTAACTCGGTACCTTTTTAAAGACCCTATGTCCAAATGTGGTCACATTCTGAGGTACTAGGGTTTTGGATTCTAACACATAAATGGTGAAAGGGGCACCCAACTCAGCACCTAACATATATGTTTATGATGAGTTTAAAAGTAGAATATCCAAAAAGAGATAACCTTAAATCTCTTTAATTGTTGGACAAGAATGTGTGTAAGAGGGCACATGCAGAAATTTAAAGCCGAGATGGTAGCTAAAATTATGAAAGTGAAAAAGCCCACGGAAAGAAAAATCTATAGAGAAAACAGCAGTCAGCCAAGAAAAATGTATTCTTGATTTCTCTATGTTCTCCATGAAGTATCTAGAAACAATCTAAATGCAAACTGTAAAGTGTTGAAGTTGGAGAGAGCTTTTCGGGCCACACTCCACTTTATTCCCCTGAAGAAAGAAAGTTGAGTGTCTTTTCCCTGAATGGTTAATTTAATAGCTACTATTCCAGTTATCATGATTAAAAGAAACATGAATTTTTTATAAGGATTTTGAATTTTGCATGGGCTTAGTATATGTAAGTTCTAAATATATGACTATAGATGAATTGTGAATATACTATTTAGACCTGTGCTACCCAACTTGGTAACCACTAGTCACATGTACCTATTTTAATTTAAATTACTAAAATCTAATAAGATTTAAAAATTGAAAATTCAGCCTATATTGCAATAGCCATATTTCAAGTACACATGTATTTAGTGACTATCCTATCAGACAGTACAGATATAGAATTGTTTGGTATCTGCACAAGTTCAACTGAACGATGCCCATCCAGAATATTCTAGAAATCAGGTAGATACTATGATGTGAAGTTTGAGGGAGTTCAGTTTTGTAACTCTCTCAAATTATAAAATACAGCAGGTTGTAGCTCATTTCAACTACAAACACCTTGTTTATTCTTTGGCAAAATAAACAAACAAAAACTCCTTTCAAAATGTCCCTTGCCAAAAAAAAAAAATGTCCCTTGCCATTTTTCAACTTCATTCAAGTGAGGCTAAACTTGACTTCCGAAAGACAAAAAAAAATAAAGACACACATTAAAATAAATGAGTAACACTTCTGAACAACCTAAAATGGCCCAGCATAAATTCCAGTTTATTCTCAAAACTCTCCTTTCCTGAAGAAACACTGTAGATTCTTCTTCTACTTCTGAAACACTGCGGTCAGATCTGTGAATGGCAGGTGATTATCTTGCATTTCATCTAAATGTTGAATTATCCATGAGTAATTCCTTCACTCATATGCAAATTTTAAACCAAGAAATTAAAGCTATTAAGGCTGTTCCTAAACTCACAAAAAATTACATAACAATATGAAAACCACAAAAGTGAATCACTTTATTTTTGAGCAAGAATATACTTTGATGAAGTTTATATTTGTACAGAGTAAAATGAATATTATGAGAGGCAAGAAGGTAACAGTGAGCATTTGACTGAGATTTGCCTTTGGAGCAGTTTCAAAAGCCCAGAGTATTTCTCAAAGTGTGAATATCCCAAGAAGCAGCAGAGAAAAATGCAGACTCCAGAATCCAACCTCAAAGTTACAAAACCAGAATCTGCGTGGATGGAGGACTGGAATTTGCCTTTTCTTAAAGTACTCCTTGGGTAATGCTTCTGTCTACTAAAATTTGAGGGGAATGTGAATGCTGAAATCTATTTAAGGCTCATATGTTTTGTGAAATATCTGCAGAAATAATTAGCTGTTCTGGCCATGGGAGTTTCATATCAGGTATGAAAGGGCCCCTTATAAAGCAGATATCATTAAATGTCTTTGTTTTTCTTTTTGGAAACAAGAATAATGACTTTAGTTTTCATTATAATTAGAAAGTCAGAGTACCTTACACTCTGCTTCAGAGCTATATAACCTGCACACCCAATTATGTGATTCTTTTGGATAAATGAAACTGGGATAAAAAAAATCTGAAGATCATTTTGTCTTATTATCTTATATCCTCTCTTTTATTAATGTGCAATTCTTTAAAGATCAAACTGAAAGAAGTCCGGACTAAAAAAATATGTCTAAGGAATTAAAACCATAAGTAAATGTTAACAATTAGAAAGAGCATCTAGGGGCTCCTGGGTGGCACAATTGGTTAAGCCTTCAACTCTTGGTTTTGGCTCAGATCATAATCTCAGGATCATGAGATGGAGCTCTGTGTTGGGCTCTGCACTCAGCACAGTGCCTGCTTAAAACTCTCTCTCTTCCCTTCTCTCTCTATCCCTCCCCCACTTCTCAAATAAATTAATTTTTAAAAAGGGCATCTAATTCTGAAACGCTAGTCTATTATTTAAAAAGAAGAAAAAAGTAGTAAGATTTTTACTTGAGTTAACATGTACAAATCTAAAATTAATCTACTAATTTCATCTGGTGTTTGATCATATAGCAAAGAGAAAGAAAAAGGAGGCAAATCTATTGAATTTATACAATTGATCTCATCCAGTGACTGTTATGCAGCTATGCAGAGAATGCACTTGAATTTGGAGAAAGATGACTAGTATTTTTTTCAGTCTAAAATATTTTCACAGAAGGTACAATTTTATATACAAAATACATGCTATAAAATATATACTATATAATAGTATATGCCATATATATACATATATATATAGTTAAAAGATAAACTGAGGCATATTAAAATTTTTAAGAGTTATTTTGAGTAAGAATATATTGGAATAGGACAACAGCAAACCTGAAGTGGTTAGGATCACTCCACCAACAGGAGTCTGGGGAAAGAGTTACATAGAGAAGATTTGGAAACAAAGAAAGGAAATTATTTGATTGGTTAGAGTTTAAAGGCTAGTTGGCTGTGCTTTGGTGATCGTAGCTTTTATTTTTTTTTTATTTTTTAAAGATCTTATTTATTCATGAGAGACACAGAGAGAGAGGCAGAGACATAGGCAGAAGGTTCTCCCTGTAGGAAGCTTCATGCAGGACTTGATCCCAGGACCCCATGATATCATGTCCTAAGTCGAAAGCAGATGCTTAACCACTGAGCCACCCAGGCATCTCCATTGCTTTTTGATTTCATAAACCTGAGGCATTTATAGGTTTAGGTTTGGGCTTGCCTACATAGGCTGCCATAGCATTGGAACCACCACAGTCTAATTGTCTCCTTGTTTAATTAATATATTTAAATACACACACAGGTGTATCATAAGACTTATTTTTCAAAGTTGCATTCCAAACCCCTGAAACCACACATGATGAGTTGTGCTTCATTTTTTTTAAAGATTTTATTTATTTATTCATGAAAGACACAGTGGGGGGGGGGTGGGGGACAGAGACACAGGCAGAGGGAGAAGCAGGCTCCATGCAGGGAGCCTGATGTGGGACTCAATCCCGGCTATCCAGGATCAGGCCCTGGGCTGAAGGCAGCACTAAACCGCTAAGCTACCCGGGCTGCCCTGCTTCATTTTTAATACAATGTCTGTTTTGTTCTAAATGTCACCTTTTGTATATCTGCAATCTATGGTGGTCGATAAGAGAACCTACAGGGAAGTGAATGAAGAAAACACACTGTACCCTTTCATAAGAGCTAACTGAGCACCTACTATGTGCCTGGCACTCCTCCATGCCCTTCTTACACACTTCAGCGCATCCTCTAAACCTAGCCAATGCAACACTGGGTTCCATCTTGTGCCAGTGAGCAAGCCAGCAAGAAATGCCTCCAGAATTTCATTTACACTCTGTGATACTGCTGGTGTCTAGGTCGTCATCTACTTTCAGAGAGAAAGGGGTGGAAATTGCACTTATAAACTACTTTCCACCTGCTAAATCATTTTACTTGGCAACTGCTCTTAGTACTACTGACAGAGCTCCAAAGACTGGTAAGTAATAAAGAAGCATTCCTTTCCTTTTTTTTCAGAAGTCTAAGCCCTCTTCATCAGTTGATTGCTGTTCCAATAAAGCAAAATGATGGCACTAGTAGACTAAGAATGCTCATTCTATTCTCTTTTTTTACTCCTGGCAAGAGGATCTATCACCCATTTGAAAGACATTCAGTCCATGAAAACAAGATCTTAACACTTCGTCAAAGCCAAGGAAACCTGAGGATGTTTTTGGAAGTCAGCCAGTTAGGTGTGCTGCAGGATTTGATGCTTTGCCCCTCTCCCACTTCTTTTATCCTCAGCTGTCTGAGTTCTTTTCTCCTTAGCTAAACAGCAGCCAAAGAGCCTGAGGCAGTAAATAGGATCTGAAAAACACCCTTAAATCAACCAAAGGCTGACTCCCTTTCATAGACGACACATTACAGACCACAGACTTGACTTTAATCCTGGTCAGTCTAACTAAACACTATTAGCACACACCCAAAGGGCAAATGAGGATTATAGAGAAAACTTATGTCACCATTAGGAGAAAAACAATCCTCTAAATTTATGTAACTATTGGGTTATATTTTTGTCACCCGTCTTAGACCATGAGCTCCTTGGAAGCAAAAATATCATCTCATGCATCTCTTAAATCTTGGCAGACAAAGGGTGTGGCACGCGGTAAATGTTCAAAAATGGCTCAAAGAATAAACGGGAATTAATTAATGCATGCAAGCTTTTCCCTTCTATTACTTTAAAGAATTCCTTTTTTATTGTGTTTGATTGTGATCTGAGAGCCATAAATGTCAACTTTCATTCTAGTCTATCACTCAGTACCTCTCAATTAGACTACTGCAATAATCCTCTAATTAAGAGCCCAGAGTTTTTCTATCCTCAGTACCACATACTGGCACTGAATTCATCTTCTCCAATATTGCTTTAATCAGGTTAATTCTCTACAGAGAAATCTAGCATAGTTCCTTATTCTCTAGCAAATGAAGTCCAAAACTCCATATCCAGCATTCAAGACACATTACTCATCCAGCCAAGTTTCCCGTCTCCTTTCCCCCATTTAACTAATGTTCTTCCAGACATCGGCACTGATTTTGCATCAATCTGCAAAAAATGTGCTAAGATGTCCATTTCACCATATTCGTTCAGCAACAAGAATTTACTCAATGCCTATCATTAACAAAGAATTGTGCCAGATGTTAGTGTTCCTGAAAACTTATATTTACTTGAAATTTTCATCAATAAAATCATGTTATATTCACTGATTTGATTTAAAGGGAATCTATTGTGGATTCTGCTATAGATAGAAAGTATATTCTATATACTATTCTTATATATTCATTATTTCTCTATGTATATGTCTCTTTTTTAACTTAATTTTTTACCTAATATTTGCTATAAAAAATCATTGTGAAGTAGATTTTATTTATCAAGAGTGCTTGGAAATTGGAATTGTTTTTATGCCAGAAACTGTGGATCAATAAAGATAAAGATCTACAAAACAGAGAAAGTGAAGACAGGGATAGAGATAAAATTTCCCCAGAATTCTCTATAAAGTTATATTATATTAGATTTCATAATGTGTAAACTTTGGGACCGTTTACATCAAATGTAAAGTTACAGTTAAGTCAGAAATAAAAACCTCTAGGACTCACTCAACAAGCAAGAGAATGTTCAATGTTGAATCATTTAGAATTCTAAAACATAAATATTTATTAGTAAAAGATACCATATGTATCAAACAAAAAAAAGTTTAGTATTTGTGCTTATAACAATTATTGTTTCCTGATTTCCAGGTGAAATAAAATGACTATAGATCTAAGAATAATTAAAAGCCCTAGATCAGAGTTGTAATCCTGTGCAGTAGTAGAGTAGTTATTATAAAGAAGTATTACTGATACCAATTATTTTCCTGCCAACCAACTTTATTATCAAATATGTGGCTTTCATGGATTTTTGTAGGGTATAGGAAAACTCTGGATATAAGAATCTATTTTGGAGTACCTGGGTTGCTCAGTCGGTTAAGTTTCTGCTTTTGGCTCAGGTCATGATCTCAGGGTCCTGGAATTGAGTCCTGCATTGAGTCCTTTATCAGTCCCCCTGCTCAGTGAGGAATCTGCTTCTCACTCTGTCCCTTCCCCTAATCATGCTCTCTCTCTTCATCTCTCTTTCACAAAAATAAATAAATAAAAATCTTTTTAAAAAAGAATCTATTTTCAAACTATAAACACTGCTGAACAAAACACTTCTAGAAGTTAAAAATATTCTTTATTTGTAAGTTTCAAAAATGCAAGGGATGTTCACTTGTCTAATTCATTTAGTAAATATTTTTTTATAACTTTATAGCCAGGCACTAGGCTATAGTATGGGTTCCAGTTTCAAAGAACTGGCTATCTAGCATAATAATTAGAAACTGATGAGATCATATCTATAATCATATTTGAACAATGAGATTTTGGCCCACTGGGATTATCTATGCATCAGAGCACTATGATTAAAATCATTATTGATGCTCAGTTGTATAGGGTTCAAACATAGATTCTTAGTCTCACTCTCTATATGACCTAGCAGGTCACTTAAACTCCTCATGTGAAAAATAAGAATTTAAAAACAATTACCTTGTAGGGTTGATTTGATGATGAAACAATTCCTAGCACAAGGTCACTGCTCTGTAAATAATTGTTTTTGTTGCTACTGTTAGTGGTGGAAGTGGTAGTATTTCAGTAGTGCTGGGCTCTGAAGAATGCATGGGATTTTACCTAACCAAGAAGGAAGGCAAGTGTATGTTAGATAAAGGAAACAGCAAGTAAAAAGAGATTTGAAAAAGTATATATTCAAAAATGGGGGGATGCCTGAGTGGCTCAGTGGTCTACTTCTCTCTCTCTCTCTCTCTCTCTCTCTCTGTCTCGTTAATGAATAAATAAAATCTTTAAAAAAATGGGAAAGCAATTCTGTATTCTCCTATTGAGTACCTGCTGGGACACTGGACTAAGAAGAGATGAAAGGCAAGTTAAGACAAGGCTATGAAGAATAAAACTGTCATACTCTGTTCAATACAGATTGGGATATGCATTTGGTAGACTAAGGAGACACTCGTGCCTAGAAAAGATGCTGAACACAATACAAGCAACAAACTTTATTGGGGGGAAAAAAGCTTGTATCAATTCTATTCAATAAGTTACGAGTCATATGCACTTGGCATGCCATTATATATTTTGAAAACTCTCTCATGCACACACACACACACACACACACAAACACACACAAATTGCGAGAGAGAATATATCCATTCTCTTACCAAATGGGAACCTCTAAACTAAGGAGTATTTTTACTAGGTGTGCAGGTTTTGTCTTCTTTTTGAAATAATAAAAATCTGTTTCAGTCTCATCATTTTCTTTTTTTTAAAAAAAGATTTTATTTATTTATTCATGAGAGACATAGAGAGAGGCAGAGACATAGGCAGAGGGAGAAGCAGGCTTCATACCGCGAGCCCGATGTGGGACTTGATCCTGGGATTCCAGGATCATGCCCTGAGCCAAAGCCAGACGCTCAACCACTGAGCCACCCAGGCATCCCTCATCATTTTCTTTTTAAAGAATTGTCATTATTGTTGACAAGAGGTAAAAAATGAAAACAAAATCACTTCTGTCTGGTTGATGGAACTCTGTAGACAGAAGCATCAGTACATATTACTTTGAACAATTAACATCTCAAATAAAAAAACATTGTGCCAATATATTTCATTTTCAAAACAAAACTTCTATCTACATCAGTACTCTAAAAAATATAGAAATCAAAAGGACTGTGTTGAAATCCTTAAGTGGTTCTGTTTATTTCTTCTCCAACTATATTGAGATATTAATAATATTAACATTGTATAAATTTAAGGTATGTAATGTATTAATTTGATGTACTCATGTATTACAAAATGATTACCACCATAGCATTAGTTAACACCTTTATCACATCACATAATTACCATTTTTTTTGTCATGAGAATATGTAAGATTTATCTCTTAACAACTTAAAAGTATATAATAGGGTGTTATTAATGACAATCACCATGCCATATATCACATCCTCAGAACTCACTCATCTTATAACTAGAAATTTGTACTCTTCACTAGCATCTCCCCATTTCTTCTATCCCCAACACCTTTTAACCACCATTCTACTCTCTGTTTCTGTGAACTCAACTTTCTTAGATTCCACATATGAGATCATAAAGTACTTGTCTTTTTCTGTCTGATTTATTTCACTTAGCATAATGCCCTCAAGATCCATCCATCTTGTCACAAATGACAAGATTTCCTTCTTTTGCATGGCTGAATAATATTCTATTATATATACACACACCATACCTTCCTTTATCTATTCATCCATTGATGGACTCTCGGGTTGTTACCTATTCTTGGTTATTTTGAATAATGCTGCAGTGAACATGGAAGTGCTAATATCTCTGAGATACTGATTTCATTTCCTTCAGATATATAACAAGGAGTTTGATTGCTAGATTTGATGATAGTTCTATTTTTAACTTTTTGAAGAACCATACACCATAGTATTTTCCATGGTGTCTGTACCAATTTACATTCCCACCAACAGTGAATAAGTGTTTGTCTATTTTTAAAATTGACATATCAACTGAAATTGACCAAACAAATCCTACTCAAAGAGCCAAATGTATCTAAGAAATGAGATCTCTAAGCTGAGATTTACCAGAAAAAAACAAACAAAAAAAAAAAACTCCCAGGTGTGTGAAGTTTCATTAGAGAAGAGAAGAACATTCACTAGCCAGCATTACTACTTACTGATATTTCAGCCAGATCTCCCTAATATCCAAATAAAGTTTGATTTAAGGTTGGCTTATGGGTGTGTTAGGTGAGCTTAGGTAAATCATCTCATATTTTGGGGTGTTGTATCTCAATTTCAGACTACTTAGAATACTTATTAAAAATAATGATTTATGGTCTCCACCCCAGACCATAAATATCTGCAATATCTGCAGAGTAGCCCCATAAATCTGAATTTTTTATAAACTTTCTTGGATAATTCTTATGAACAACAAATCTGAGAACCAGCATGTTTGGATTTCCATTCAGTTTTCCAAAAGATAAAGAATTTTATGTTTAAAGTAGTTTTTGAGCATCTAGTAAGCACCTTATTCTGTGCTAAGTGATTAAAGAGATATCAGGTCCAATCCTTGCCCTTAAGAAGCTTGTAAGAGTGGGGGAGTAAAAACCTGGGAGAAGCAATATCACACTGAGCGCCTACTACAGACCAGGGACTATGCTATGTTTTTGGCAAAGGGGACTTCATGCTATTGCACAATAACCCTGAAAAAATGAGTTTTTAAGTGGAGCTCAATTCATGCATGCCCTTGCTACTAGAAGTGATAAGGCAAATCCATAAGGCAGAATAAGGTCTGAAAAATATGAGCAATATAAACAGTCCTGTAAGAAGTTACTCACACACACTTCCATCATCAACACAAATTGCCATATGTGAGAAATACACATTCCCAGGACTCTTACTTCCACAAAAATAACAAAGAATGTGGGAATCACTGCAGACTTAATCACACCAAACTTATAAGATATGACTAGGTATTCATTTAGAAGGACAGAATTTGCAAAGAACTTGTACAAAAATATGGGTGACTTCAATAAATCTGAGCTCCAAAATAGAGAAGAAAAGAGCCCTAGGACCCCACTTTTCTCTTACTCTAAGAAATCTTTTTGGGCTCTCCTAACCCCTACTTAGGCCAGATAAAGGACCTTTCCAATGTACTCCCATATTTCAATCAATAACCTGTGCCTACCAGCATAAATATATAGATAGAAAGATAGATGATAGGTATTTCCAATATCATAAACCTAGATATACCCTAACACATAGTAGATAATTACTTGCTGAATTTATATGTAAACATTACAATTGTATGATTTATCTACTATATATATAGTTATATATTTATTTGATTGAAAGAAAGAGAAAAAACAACCTATAGATGATAATTTTGGAAATAAACTTTGAAGTATAGTTAGGATTTTAAAAGGCAGAGATGGGAACAGAGAGAATTCCATACATTTGGAAAAAATATAAGAAATAAGAAATGACCTAGAAGCAATAAAGCAAGAGACACTCAATTTGGCAGTAGAGGAAAATATATTAGCAGGGAAATAAGGTTTGACTCTATGCTATGTTTTTCCAGAGTTCATACTCACATAGACAATGGTTAACTGTTGAGTAAACTTTTATGAAAATAAGTCTGGTAGCCAAGTATAGAATAGACTGGAGAACCCTGCCATAGTCGTCACATGCAGCTATCACAACAGTCAAGCTAAGAAGTAATGTACTGGTAGCAACAGGATAGAAGAAAGGGAGAATGGGTAAGAAAGACTGTACATGTACTCTAAGAAAGAGGTACATGTACCTCTACTGTAGAGGTAGATTGTACATGATTTGGTAGTTGTTTGAGTATAGAAAACAAAGAGGAAGGGTCAAAGTTGACTGAAGTCTAGACCTCATGCACTAAAAGAACAGTAGCCTCAGGGTGAGGGTCTAAGTATCCACGAAAGATATAAGATTTCAAACTTAATTGCGAACATTGAAAGGAAGGTGAAGCCTAGAGAAGAATTGGAAGAAATACTAATAGGGGTATAAAGTTATGGGAATGGATGAGACCTCAAAAGGAGAAAGAAAAGAAAAGCTCAAGGACAGAACTTCAGTGAATACTTACACTTAAGGGAACATGGGAAAATATCAACTGTGAAGATTTCTTTGACACACAGATAAGTGCTAAACATATTCTGTGCCCCATCATGTCTTCAATCTCTCTAATGTCTGCCTGCCTCTCTAATGTTCCCGTCAGACTGTTTCCTTTCTTTTTGCCTATCCCCAGTGTTAGACTATAAGCATTTTTAAGCCCTGGGTCATGAGCTATATTCATCTATCAATCATCAGCATCAGTTTCTAAAATCCACATATCCTGGGTTCCCAAAGGATGAAGATATTAATGGATGGTTAGATGGATGGATTGATGGATGAATGGATGGATGGATGGAAAAATGAGGGATGGATGTTTAGTGAAGCAGACAGAGTGGAGGGTGAGAGAAAGAGGGATCAAATCAGAACAGTGTTGAGAAGTAAAGGAAAGAGAATTTTAAAAACTATAATGTTCCTCCTCATCTCTAAACTGTATAAATCTAAATCAAAGGGCTCAAAGGTTAACTATCTCAAAAGTACCTCATGAAATCATTGTTTTGGGGTGATTCTTCCAGCTACTTCAAAACATATCCAGAATTTCAGAATCCAATCATTTGAATCCAGTCAGAATCCATCTGATATTTCAGTTCAAGACATCATCATCTCTTACCTGTAATGTCAAATTTCTCCTAAATGATTCCCCTGCTTCCATCCTTGGCTCCCTATAGCCTATTTCTCAAAACAGCAGACAGACAATCCTTTGTAAATAGAAGTCAGGTTTTGCCATTTCTCTGCCTGAATAGTTCAAAGATTTTCCGTCTCACTCAAAGTTAGGCCAAAGTCTTTAAAATGGTACACAAGGTCCCATACATGATCTGTTCACTCTCTTCAACCATCAGCTGCACAGTGCTAACTTTCCAACTTCACTTCCTTTGACTGTCCCCTGTGCCCTCTCCATTCCAGCCATACTGGCTCCTTGCCAGTTCTCCAACATTTCAAGCATGTATCTGCCTTAGGACCTCTATACCTATAGTTCCCTCAGCCTGGAATACTGTCTCCCCATATACCCACATGGCTCACTCCTTCATCTTCTTTACTCAGCTAGCAATATCTCCTGAGGATTCCTCAGTGAGGGCTTCCCTATCTATACTATTTGAAGTTGTAACCCACCCCAGTACTCCCTCTGCCTCTCCCCTGTTATTTTTTCCATAGCTCATGTCACTATCTGATATACTTTATATTTGCCCATCCCAATCCCCACATCTACAAACTCTACTTATCCTTCAAAGCCCTCCAGGACTTGACTATGTCTCTATGTCTTCCTCTACAATGGCAGCTCCCAAATCTCTCCTTTGTCTAAAATCCACCAGACTTGATTATATATATTGCTTACTTCTGAAATTTGATTATTTCATATTGTTACATTAAGCAACCATGCTTTCACCCATTAACCTCTTGAGGGCAAGTGCCTTCACATGATTCTTCCGTATAGTCTCTCTCAGCACTCAACATAATGCTAAACAACATAACAGGGTTTGTTTTCAAGAAGTATTTTAAGGAATGAACCGGTAACATCAATAATACTAGTTACCATTATAGAATTATTATCACATGGCAGGCACAGTAATTCAGTTAACAATATGAGATTATCACCCTTTTATACATGATGGTGGAGTAGCTCACTGGAGATCTGGCAGCCTTTAAGAGTGCACACCATTTAAACCAAGGTCTGTTTAACTCCACTGTCCACATTCTACTACTTCTTAATCTCTACCCCCAAATTAATAACTTCTATTCATTAAGCACCTACTGTGAACCAGGCACACTTCCAGACACTTAAAACATGTTCTCTCAATTCACCCTCAGAACAACACTGTGGGGTAGATATTATCAACCTTCATTTACCAGTGAGAAAACTACCTCAGAGTGTTAAGTACCTTGACAACAACCTATACCTACAATGTGATGGTATCAGAGTGTGAACCAGTCAATTCAGATAAAGCAATCATATTAATTATGCATGTGCTGCTTTGCAATTCAAAGGTAGAACAGTTGGAATGAACAATTATACCCTGAATTTGGAGTTTTGCTGGAGCTAATGTAGCTTTTATCAGTAAGTTTTAATGATTCCAGAAATTACCTCATTTTATAGCCTATTCCTCTCTCTTAACCTCCTATCAAGTCCTAATATTTAACTTCTACAACAGGGAAAAACTGAGTCAACAGGATGATGACATCGAAAAGGGAATTTTCATAATCTCATTTGTTTTAGTCAGGTTTAATTTCAAACTGCAATAAGCATTTTTCCTTCTCTTGTTTATATGTTTGTTGAGTGCAGTGTCTGTGTGTGTGTGTGTGTGTGTGTGTGTGTGTGAGAGAGAGAGAGAGAGAGAGAGAGAGAAAGGCAGAGAAAGATGATGCAAGGAGCAAGAGAGGTTGACTGATGGGGGAGAGCTGGCTTTTTTGCAATTCTTTAATTCCCAGAGTCTGAAAAGCTATGACAGCTAGATCTTGCAAAACCCCTGGCCCACCAGCAGCGCTCCAGGAGCACCCCCAAGAGGTACTGCAAGTATCTAAGAAGCTCTCTGAAGCCTGACTTTGAGCTCTTAGGAGATTGGGGGACAAAATTCAAATTCTGCACTTCAGAAAGTAGAATCCTAGTCTTCAAAAGAAGCCTTTGAGATTAGAAAAATAAATTTAAAAAAAAAAAAAAGAAGATTTACTGAGCAGAGAACAATGACTCCAAGAAAGAAACAGAGCCTAAATCACATGTCTCAAACGTGGGGCTCAATTGCATGTCTGTTATTCAGACTGATGACTTCTTCTTTGAATGGTTTAGTAAACTGGTAGCTCTTTTTTAAGTGCTGCCTGTAGCCAAGTTGTGTTGTAGGGTTGTGGGTTTGTTTTGGGGGGGGGGGGCAGTGGTGGTGGTGGTGGATTTTTTTTAAGAATAACTTGAGCACAGCAACTTGATCATTATCGAACCACCCCTTTGATGGTATCACAGAGAAATAATACAGCTTATCAGTTTACACAGAACTCCACAGTTCTTTGTGCTTCTTCATCCTCTCTTGTTGGATCCTGCTCATCTGCACAACACCCCCTCACATACGCCACCTGCCAGTGTGAGGATGAGACCAAAACATGAGGCTTTCTGAGTCTCGGCAGTCTCTGCAGCTTTGTCTTCAGCTCAAATAAAAAGCAGTTATACAAGATATCCTGAATTAAGGAAAATAATTTCTGCTTTACTATTCAAATTACAGGTACCTGCGACTGGTTTTCAAATCTAATGCCTTAGAAACAGCTATGTGATTCTTGAGGATCAATTATTTAAGAGTATAACTAGAAACGCAAATACAGTGAGGGACAGAAAGAGGGAAAATGAAAAAATGAGAAGACGGGAGCTTATAAGGAGTGGGCGGGGGGGGGGGAGATACATAAACTAGTTTTTTTCGGTTAAAAGCCATGTTGTATTTTTTTAGGTTGTTCACTCCTGCCATCTAGTGGTTATCATACAGCAATGCTGAAGTCAGAATTGCTGGAAGTCCCAAGTTTTTAATTGTGAGGTCAGTCCTCCAACTCTTTACCTCATCAACAGGTTCCTTCCCTTTCTCTCTGGTCTAGATAGGATTGTGAACGTTCCACATGTGTTAATATCCACAGCATTTCAACAGAGAGCCAGGGCTCCAAATATCGAATGAATTTTAAGAATTCCAAGGTTCCACTCGCCGTGTTCCACGTCGAGTGAGTTCCCAGAAAATTATCTTAAAATTCTAGCATTTCAGCAAGTTCCTTTTCCTAAATATTAAACATAATTCTGTTTCTTGGAAGATACTATTAAACACAAGAATCAAATATACTAATCAGATATTACTGTAGTCTCTGGGTACTGATTCAATAATCATAAATATCATTTGCCTTTTTCATGTTTGATGTAAAGAGACTGAATTATTCTTGATTCAATGGCAGTTTTAAATTTCTTTAAGTTATAGTTTTAAAGAATTTGCTTCAAAACTTTTTCTCAAAGACAAGTGTTTTCCAATGTATAGGAGGAAAAGCAATGTGCCCTCTACCCTTGTAGGTTCTTGGCTGAGACCCCACCCTGGGATAAAAGACAGATTAACAGGACCAAAACAGAAGTTTAATAACATATATTCCTCCTGGATACATAAGAGAGATCAAGGAAAACTGAGCAATATCCCAGGGAAGGACCCACACTTTAAATAACATCTCCAGCTGAAAGCAAATTTAAAAAATATGTTGGGGAGGAGGAGGGCAGTTATTTTAAGTTATCAGGGAAAGCATGATAAACCAGGTAGGGCTGTCATGCAGATTTTAAGCAAGAGTTTCTGGAGATTTAGTCTTCCTTGTCTGCCTATAACAGAGAGAAAGACACCCTTACAAATTCCCCTTATAAATGTAAATATCTCTTACAAAAGGGCAACATCTGCTCAGTTTTCAGTGCTTCTCCCAAGTCTGCAGCCTCTTAAAAATAACCAGCTCAAAATCATCAATATGCCAAAAAGGCATATCTTGAGGTGGTACATTTTGCTCCTCTTCACCCTGTCTGTGATCATCAGGGCATCGTAGGCGGTCCCGTTGCAAACTCAGGACTGTAGACTCAGTTGCTATGTTGGAGGCTTCCAGTTGCACGGGAAGACAGCCTCGAGGCTTACTGGACTCTGAGATCAGAAAGTTTTGCAACAGTGGACACCTGCAGTGAGGGGCCTGATCTTCCCAAACCTAGTATCAGAGGCAGTGGTTCTACATTATTAAAGAGAGGAAATCCCAAGGGAAGCTTGATCTGAGAAGTAATGAGCTGCAAGCATGACTGGCTTGCTCTCTGGAAGACACTTTTGAAAAAGCATAAAACATTCCCAGGTCTAGGCATTTGGATGACAAGCGCAGAGATGGAAAATGGCAGGCTGAAACAGAAGCCCAAGGCATATTTTTAAAAAGGGAATTTGGGGAGCCAGGGTGGGGGATGTTTGACCTTGACTTTTAAAAAACACAATGCAATTTCTGAAAAATATAACTGAGAGATACAAGCAAGCCTTGTATTTTCCACTGGGGGAAAATTATTATTGATCTGTTGTCTTTCTGGAATCTCAGGTAGGTAGGTGTAAAGGCCACTTTTAGGCAAACAGGCTTGAGGAATGAATGGAATGTAGAAAGGGCCCACTCAATTGCTTGAATACAGACCGGCCCATCAGGTGACCCACCTCAAAATATATCTGTAGGCCCTAACTGACCCATGGGCTACTAGCAACGAGTCACAAGTCACAGTTCCCTAAAGAGAGAATATTCTGTATGTTGCTGTACCTCCTCATCTTCCCCCTTTAAAAGCAGTCCCCCACCCACTGCCTCAGGGCTGGCAGTCTCTCCCCTGCTGTCCTGCTCACAACTCCCTTGTGGTGTATTCAATAAACTTCTATCTCTTTTGTCCTGCTTCAAGGAGAATTCTTACCTCCAGAGCCCCCACCCCATTTAGATACTGCAATAAGGCAAAAAAATCTGGTATATGTAACAAAACATCTTGGAGCCTGTACCTTATTAACCAGATCTCTTAGCCATATTTTCGTCATTCTGAGGCATTCCTTGACACTTGGTCACTTTCAGGCTTTCCTTCCTTCCCATCCTTACAGTCTGAATTCATGGTGTCCAGCCACCCTGGCCTTCTCTGTATGTTCTTTGTTCTCTTCTCATTCCTATCTCAGGGTCTTGGCGCCAGTAGTTCTCCTCTGCCTGCACATTACTCTCCCTCAACACTTTGTCAATCTGATCTAACCTCCTAAAAAGTATTCCCCACTAACCTACCTAACGTTGTACCTGGCCCAACACACTACTTTCTATCAAATAAACCTTTTCCCCCACAAAAGTAATATCACTATTTATTAGGATTTTGCTTATTTTTGTTTGTTAATTATCTGCCTTCCCCTCTAGAGCGTAAGCTCCATGACAAACAAGGTCTTATATGTTGTGTTATTGCTTAAATCCACTAGGGACCCAACAGGAAGCAGATGAGTAACTGGAGATAGTTTAATAAGAGACTATTTACCAGGACTACTGGATGACTTCTGTGCAGGAGTCAGGGGCCTGAGAGTAGGGCATGCTATCGACACTCTTAGGCCTGAAGGGCATAGTGGAAACATTACTAGAGCCTAGAGAATGGAGAGATCTTTGGAGGGAACTGACAACAGAAGCAAGGACCTCCAGTGGAGAGGCACAGCCAGCCCACAGTCTCCCTTTTAGAGGGGAATAGGGTGAGGGGATGTGTTACTGGGTGATGGGCATTAAGGAGGGCACATGATGTAATGATCACTGAGTATTATATAAAACTGATGAATCACTGACCTCGGCCTATGAAACCAATCATATATTACATGTTAATTAATTGAATTTAAGGTAAAAAAAAAAAAAGAAAGAAACTATCAAAGTAAAAAAAAAAAAGGATATTCTTGCTTTACATTCACATAAGAATTTTTTTTTTTAAAGAAGGGGAGGATCCTGGAAGACACATATCTCAACTTCCCTCCCTCCATCCATCCCTCAGACTGCCTACAGATGCTTTCTAGAACTGAAACCAAAGAGAATCCAGCAGTCCCCACAGATCAGTTCCTGGGGGCACAAAGCAGAGAGAAGAAGGCTAGAGACCAGGTCTGCAGGGGCCAACAGAAGACATCCAGCAAGTGGCCATACCTGGGTGCTAAGAACAGGTCCTGACAAAATAAGGCACAATAAATATGTGTGCAATCAATGAAGAGCATAATGACTAGGGATTCAAAGCTGAATGGTGTTTGGTTTCAGGAAAAGCAAGTTGTGCTTTCTCTGTAGACAGCCTTCAGCCAGCAGCAGACTAAAAAGACCCACTCCCCAGGAAGGCAGGAGGAAGCCACACTAACTAGTCTGCCAGGGACAAATGTATGGTTGTGCTGTGCATTAAAGAAATAATGGAAGCCTATCTGAGATATTGGGTTGTGGGACATCAAAACTGGAAGAGGGAAAAGCACATACATAGGCGAGTAGAATAGGCAGTTCATTAATACTTTATAGGCTCCATGGGAGGTTTTACAGTCCACAAAGAGCTCCACATATGCTGCTTTATACAAGCCTCAAAGTCTCTATCAGATAGATAGCAAACTATGTCCTTATTTTATAGATGAGGAAAATGTGCCTTAGCAAAGCTCAATGTCTTGTACAAGGTCATACAGCTGTCCAGAACACATATTCAAATACAGAGAAGGAAAAAGGAACCTTTTGGGTATTATCTATATATATCTATATATCTATATATATCTATATATAAAGGAGATATATATATATATATATATATATATATATATATATATATCCTTTAAAAGATATGAATGATGAAGCTCAGAGAACTTAGGGAAAGACCCAATCTGATCAAGAGTTTTAGTCAATTGTTACCCGACTTAACTGCAGTAATTGCCTACATTTGTGGAAGTCTTTAAACTGAGTATATTAGTCTGTGAAGCAAAAATGCTATAAAATACAGTATGAAGGGACAAAAATCAAGAATCTGGATAATCTGTCTGAATAATACAAAGCCTACAGAGATGACACCTAAATGAGCAAACTGCCTCTAAAATTATTGCTCTCCTTTTTGCAACCTAAATCTTGATTGGGAAAGAGAAGGTAAGGTACAAAAAATTTTTCATTTTAAATGACAGTAATCCCCCTGAAATAGTGAGCAAACACGGCTTTTACTTCACTAATATTAAATCTTCCCAGATAGTGGAATTCTGAATGAGCAGAAGCCAAACAATGAAACAAAAATTCATTTTTTAACTTTTTGTATTTATTCACCTGGCAATAGATTTAATCTCTCTCCTTGTTCATTTGCCATAAAGTCAGAATGTTATTTTTCATGGGCTAGTTGTAGAAGAAAGGAAAAACATTCTTACTAGCAATAAAAGTGATTAGCCTTTACAGATGACTTTTAGCACTCCTTCCTGCCTCTTTGCAGATGTAAAGCAGCCCAGGAACAGTTCTAGAAAACCTGAACAAGAAAGGAAACAAGGGGTATGGTATTCCTGGAGATTTTGAAACTGCTGGCAATGAGCCATGTTCTTAGCCACAACAATTAAAATATCATCTTCAGAGTGGTCTCAGTCTCAAACCTCTTGCATTAGACTTCCAAAGCTAGACTCCAATTTTAGTACACCAGGCTTGTGGGTATATGGAGACACTCAAATGTTGAGCCATCAGTGGAAGGCAGTGGCTTATACTGAACAGGAATGAAAAAAAAAATCTCCCCAAGATAGCTTTATTAAGACGCGCTTTCTTAGAAATCTGGAGGTAAATCTTTCAGGACATTGTTTAAACTCTACTTTTGAAAGCATCCATTAAAAATGTTTCCCCATGAGCAAGGCAACCGCTGACCTGCATTATTCAATGTGCTCCACTGCAATTAATCTGAAATCCTCGCTCCCTTGCTTTCTGTATAAACTCAACAGCAATTGGATAAAACAACTGGAAAATGAACCCTCTCACTTTATTATTCACAAGCTGCATTCCGTAGTTGTTATTCATAGATAAGTTTCTTCTGAGACCAAAAACAATTAAGTACACAGAAATCTAATTCTGCAGAGTACGCTACAGAATGAAATAATCTCCCCCAGAAATGAGTAAAACCCTAATACTGGTGTGTTGGCTCAATGTCTTTACCATACAGACTGAAACTTAGTACCTCAGCCTCCCAATCTACTGAATGAGAATCACTTGATTTACCACAATGTTCTATATCTCAAACAGGACTTGAAGACTGAAATATGGGCCCAAGAGACTGACACACACCTTCCAGGTACTGACACTAGAAATACTGTTGTTCCCCTGTCCTGGTATGTGCATCTAACTGGTATGACAGCTTTAGGAATAACTTTGGATCTGAGCAGGATTTGGGATTAAATGCCTCTGCCAATTACCAGCAGTGTGATTTTAAAAAGTTCTCTCTGGAGCTAGACTGTATTATGCTAAGCGAAGTAAATCAGTCAGAGAAAGACAAATACCATATGATTTCATTCCTATGTGGAATTTAAGCAACAAAACAAATGATCATATGAGGAAAAAAATAGAGAAGGAGGCAAACCATAAAGCAGACTCTTAACTCGAGAACACACTGAGGGTTGCTGGAGGGCAAGTGGGCAGGGGGATAGGTTAAACAGATGATGGGGACTAAGGAGGGCACTAGTTGTGATGAGCACTGGGTATTGTATGAAAGTGTTAATCACTAAATTCTACTGATGAAACTAATGCTGCACTGTATGTTAACTGGAATTTAAATAAAAACTTGAAACTACCCCCAAAAAATCTCACATATTAGTCTTCACTGGGCCACAATTTCTTCATCTGTAAAAAGAGCATAATAATAGTTCGCGTCTCACTGGGTGAGAGAGAGGAGAGAATGAGAGAATGTGGGTAAAGATGTAGTTCAGAGCCCGACACATAGTAGGTCTCAAGAACACACAAGCTGGCTATTTCTCCCACCATGTTCAGGGGGTAAACCAAGCTACTGCTCCTCCTACATGACTTCTTTATGACCACAAACCACCATATCCTGCCACTCAGAATGCTCTCCTCTTTCTTTTCCACTCACCACTTGCTCTTCCCTAAATCATTGTTTATATCCTACTTCCTCCATGAGTTTTCAGGTAGAGGTTACATAGTCATCTAGAAGACTCACCTGCCTCTATCCTTATGCGTCCTTTGTGGAGTTTTGCAGATAAAAGAGTGGGAACAAAGGGGGATACCTGGGCGGCTCAGTCGGTTAAGGGTCTGGTCATGATCTCAGGGTTGTGAGACGGAGCCCCACATGGGTCACCATGCTCAGCAGGGAGTCAGCTGGAGATTCTCTCCCTCTCCTTCTGTCCCTCCCACCCCCTCACTTGTATGCATGCTGTCTCTCAAATAAGTAAATAAATCTTTAGAGTGGGAACAAAGGAATAAACAAGTGAGCCCCAAGTGAGAAAGTGGAAGGAAGCCTAAAACTTCAATGAAAATTGAAATTGCTACATAGAGTAGAACACTACGCTTCTCACTTCCTGAAGATTTCCCTGATCACACCCAACATTTTTCACTCAAAATGTCCCAGCTGCACTTTGCCACTACAATTGCTTGTGTGTCTACTTGATGTTAGTTCTCATATTTTCACTTAGTTTTTGCCTGTCATTAAACTATGATTTTTAAGCCAGTATACACAATTCAAAACAACTATGCCCTGAAATAATTTATATGCTGCTGCTATGTTCTGCCAAAGAAACTCTCACTTCCTCTACTAGAATAATCATCAATCTTTGATCATTATTGCTTAAGTCACTCAAGGCCTGTCTCCCATCTTCCCAGGGTCCCTTCCTCCAATATGTACTATCTGTGCCCTGAATTAGGGGTCCCTGAAACTTGTATCTCTGCTTTACCTACCCCCGCCTCCTCTCTTCTCCCAAGCACTACCAATCCAAGGCAGGAGAATGGGCCAGACCAATTCTGAGAGTTTAGGAGTAGAAGATACCATAGAAGATACCAACTTCAAATTTAAATGGGAATTGGAGTTTCCAAAATGTATCTGCTATTCCCCATCTCTACGAGGAATTCCTCACTGATCTGTTCTTCTGTAGGGTTTTTAGTATCATCAATCTCAGGGACCTGTCTGCCCCTCACTATTACCCTGCTGTTTATGTACATACCTCTCTATCCCCACAGTGTTGTCATTCAGAACAGTGGCAATTTACTACCCTCCTCCCAGTCTAACCAAAGTTCCGAGTCTATGTTTACAGACTAAAAAAGTTTTAATGCTAAACAAAGACACAAGTACTTTATTGGGGTGTTTTCCAACTTTATTGAGATATGAAATACAGCCTTGTGTAGGCTTAAGGTGTACAATGTGATGATTTGATACATTTAGATATTGTGAAATGATTACAATAGAGCGAAAATTACCATTATTTTGTGTGTGTGGTTAAAACATTTAGTATCTACTCTCTTAGCAACATATATTATATCCTCAGAACTTTTTTTCTTCATCTTATAACTAGAAGTTTGTACCCTTTGACTAACATCTCCTCATTTCCCCCACCCTCCAACCTGTGGCAACCACCATTCCACTCTCTGTTTCTACGAGTTTGGTTTTTTAGATTTCAAACATAGGTGAGATCATACAATATTTGTCTTTCTCTGTCTGACTTTTTTTTATTTCACTTAATGTAATGTCCTTGAGGTCCATGTAAGGTCTCACAAATGGCAAGATTTCCTTCTTTCTCATGGCTGAATAATATATTCCTGTGTGTGTATATATTATATGTGTGTGTATGTGTACCACATCTTCTTTATCTACTCATCCATCAATGACACTTGGGTTGTTTCCATATCTTGGCTATTGTGAATAATGCTGCAATGAACATGGATGTGCAGATACACCTTCGACATCCCAATTTCATTTCCTTTGAATATATACCCTGAAGGGGGATTGCTGGATCATATGATAGTTCTAGTTTTAATTTCTTGAGGAACCTCCATATTGTTTTCCATAGTGGCTCTAACAATTTACTTTCCTACCAACAGAACATGTGTTCCCTTTCCTCCACATCGTCAAGAATACCTGCTATCTCTTACCTGTTTGATGATAGCCATTCCAAAAAGTAAAAGGTTTTGATTTGCATTTTCCAGATGATGAATGATGTTGAGCATCTTTACATATACCTGTTAACCATTTTTATGTCTTCTTTGGGGGACTGTCTATTCAGGTCCTCTGTCCGTTTTTCAGTTGGGTTGTCTGAGTTTTTTCTGTGACTGAGTCATATTAGTTCTTTATATATTTTAGATACTAACCACCTATCAGATGTATAGCTTGCAAATAATTTCTCCCAGTCCAAAGATTACCTTTTTGTTTTGTTATTTCTTCCGTTGTGCAGAGAATTTTTATTTTATTTTAAAGATTTTATTTATTTATTTATTTATTCATGAGAGACAGAGAGAGAGAGACAGAGAGAGAGAGAGACAGAGACACAGACAGAGGGAGAAGCAGGCTCCATGCAGAGAGCCTGATGTGGGACTTGATCCTAGGTCTCCAGGATCACACCCTGGGCTGAAAGTGGCCCTAAATCACTGAGCCACCTGGGCTGCCCAATAATCATATTTCTTTCTTTCTTTCTTTTTGTATATTTTTTATTGGAGTTCGATTTGCCAATATATAGCATAACACCCAGTGCTCATCCCATCAAGTGCCCCCCTCAGTGCCTATCACCCAGTCACCCCAACCCCCCACCCACCTCCCTTTCCACTACCCCTGTTTGTTTCCCAATGTTAGAAGTCTCTCATGTTCTGTCATCCTCACTGATATTTCCCACTCATTTTCTCTTCTTTCCCCTATAATCCTTTTCACTGCATTTTTAAATTCCCCAAATGAATGAGACCATATAAAGTTTGTCCTTCTCCGATTGACTTATTTCACTCAGCATAAAACCCTCCAGTTCTACCCATGCCAAAGCAAATGTTGGGTATTGTTTCTGTTGGCTGAGTAATATTGCATTGTGTATATACACCACAGGATCTGTATCCATTCATCTTTCCTCAGACACGGAGGATCCTTCCACTGTTTGGCTATTGTGGATATTGCTGCTATGAACACTGGGGTGCAGGTTTCCTGCCTTTTCACTGCATCTGTATCTTGAGGGTAAATCAGCAGTGCAATTGCTGGGTCGTAGGGCAGGTCTATTTTTAACTCTTTGAGGAACCTCCACACAGTTTTCCAGAGTGGCTGCACCAGTTCATGTTCCCACCAACAGTGCAAGAGGGTTCCCCTTTCTCCACATCCTCTCCAACATTTGCTGTTTCCTGTCTTGTTAATTTTCCCCATTCTCACTGGGGGGAGGTGGTATCTCATTGTGGTTTTGATTTGTATTTCCCTGATGGCAAGTGATGCGGAGCATTTTCTCATGTGCTTGTTGGCCATGTCTATCTCTTCCTCTGTGAAATTTCTGTTCATGTCTTTTTGCCCATTTCATGATTGGATTGTTTGTTTCTTTGCTGTAGAGTTAAATAAGTTCTTCATAAATCTTGGGTACTAGCCCTTTATCTGATAGGTCATTTGCAAATATGTTCTCCCATTCTGTAGGTTGTCTTGTAGTTTTGTTGACTGTTTCTTTTGCTGTGCAGAAGCTTTTTATCTTGATGAAGTCCCAATAGTTCATTTTTGCTTTTGTTTCCCTTGCCTTCATGGATGTATCTTGCAAGAAGTTGCTGTGGCCAAGTTCAAAAAGGGTATTGCCTGTGTTCTCCTCTAGGATTTTGATGGATTCTTGTCTCACATTTAGATCTTTCATCTATTTTGAGTTTATCTTTGTGTATGGTGAAAGAGAGTGGTCTAATTTCATTCTTCTGCACGTGGCTGTCCAATTTTCCCAGCACCATTTATTGAAGAGACTGTCCTTTTTCTAATGGATTGTCTTTCTTGCTTTGTCAAATATTAGTTGACCATAGAGTTGAGGGCCCATTTCTGGATTCTCTATTCTGTTCCATTGATCTATGTGTCTGTTTTTGTGCCAATACCGTACTGTCTTGATGATCACACCTTTGTAGTACAACCTGAAATCCGGCATTATGATGCCCCCGGCTCTGGTTTTCTTTTTCAATATTCCCCTGGCTACTCAGGGTCTTTTCTGATTCCACACAAACTTAAGATGATTTGTTCCAACTCTCTGAAGAAAGTCCATGGTATTTTGATAGAGATTGCATTAAATGTGTAAATTGTCCTGGGTAGCATTGACATTTTCACAATATTAATTCTTCCAATACATGAGCATGGAATATTTTTCCATCTCTTTGTATCTTCCTCAATTTATTTGAGAAGTGTTCTGTAGTTTATAGGGTATAGATTCTTTACCTCTTTGGTTAGATTTTTTCCTAGGTATCTTATGCTTTAGGGTGCAATTGTAAATGGGATTGATTCCTTAATTTCTTTTTCTTCAGTTTCATTTTTAGTGTATAGAAATGCCACAGATTTGGGGCATTGATTTTGTATCCTGCCACACTGACGAATTGCTGTATGAGTTCTAGCAATGTTGGGGTGGAGTCCTTTGGGTTTTTCTAAGTACAGTATCATGTCATCTGCAAAGAGGGAGAATTTGACTTCTTCTTTGCCAATTTGAATGCCTTTTATTTCTTTGTGTTGCCTTATTGCTTAGGCTAAGATTTCTAGTTAGTACTCTTTGAATAGCAGTGGTGAGAGTGGACATCCCTGTCATGTTCCTGATCTTAGGGGAAAGGCTCTCAGTGTTTCCCCATTGAGAATGATATTTGCTGTGGGCTTTTCGTAGATGGCTTTTAAGATGCTGAGGAATATTCCCTCTATCCCTACACTCTGAAGAGTTTTGATGAGGAATGGATGCTGCATTTTGTCAAATGCTTTCTATGCATTTATTGAGAGGATCATATGGTTCTTGTTTTTTCTCTTGTTGATGTGATCTATCATGTTGATTGTTTTACACATGTTGAACTAGCCTTGCATCCCGGGGATAAATCCCACTTGGTCATGGTGAATAATCTTCTTAATGTACTGTTGGGTCCTATTGGCTAGTACCTTGTTGAGAATTTTTTAATCTGTGTTCATCAGGAATATTGGTCTATAATTCTCCTTTTTGGAATTTTGGTGTCTTTGTCTGGTTTGGAGATTAAGGTGATGCTGGCCTCATCGAATGAGTTTGGAAGTATTCCGTCCCTCTCTATCTTTCAGAACAGCTTTAGTAGAATAGGTATGGTTTCTTCCTTAAATGTTTGATAGAATTCCCCTGGGAAGCCATCTGGCCCTGAACTTTTGTGTCTTGGGAGATTTTTGATGACTGCTTCAATTTCTTCCCTGGTTATTGGCCTGTTCAGGTTTTCTATTTCTTCCTGTTCCAGTTTTGCCAGTTTGTGGTTTTCCAGAAATGTGTCTATTTCTTCTAGATTGCCTAATTTATTGGCATATAGCTGCTTATGTTTTTAAAATCATTTGTATTTTCTTGGTATTGGTTGTGATCTCTCTTTTTTCATTCGTGATTTTATTAATTTGAGTCTTTTTATTTTTGATAAGTCTGGCTAATGGTTTATCTATCTTATTAATTCTTTCAAAGAACCAACTCCTGGTTTTGTTGATCTATTCTACGGGTCTTCTGGTCTCTAATTCATTGAGTTTTGCTCAAATCTTTATTAACTCTCTTCTTCTGCTGGGTGTAGGTTTTATTTGCTGTTCTTTCTCCAGTTCCTTCAGGTGCGAGGAGGTGCGCAATAAACTTTATTGCGATGTATTTCCCTCTCAAGACTGCTTTTGCTGTATCCCAAAGACTTTGAACAGTTGTATCTTAATTTTCCATGAATCTTTTTAATTCTTCTCTAATTTTCTGGTTGACCCTTTCATCTTTTAGCAGGATGCTCTTTAACCTCCACATGTTTGAATTTCTTCCAAATTTCTTCTTCTGGTTGAGTTCTAGTTTCAAAGCATTATGGTCTGAAAATATACAGGGGACAATCCCAATCTTTTGGTATCAGTTAAGACCTGATTTGTGACCCAGTATGTGGTCTATTGTGGAGAAAGTTCCATGTGCACTTGAGAAGAATGTGTATTCAGTTGCTTTTGGATGTAAAGTCTGTAAATATCTGTGAAATCCATGTGGTCCAGTGTATCATTTAAAGCTCTTATTTCTTTGGAGATGTTGTGCTTAGAAGATCTGTCATTTGCAGAAAGTGTGGTGTTGAAGTCTCCCAGCATTAGTGTATTATTATCTAAGTATGTCTTTCTTTGGTTATTAATTGATTGATATACTTGGCAGCTCCCACATTAGGGGCATAAATATTCGTGATTGTTAGGTCCTCTTTTTGGATAGACCCTTTAAGTATGATATAGTGTCCCTCTTCATTTCTTACTATAGTCTTTGGGATAAACTTTAATTTATCTGATATGAGGATTGCTACCCTAGCTTTCTTTTGAGGACCATTTGAATGGCAAATGGTTCTCCAACCTTTCATTTTCAGGCTGTAAGTGTCCTTAGGTCTCAAATGAGTCTCTTGTAGACAACAAATAGATGGGTCTTGCTTTTTTATTCAGTCTGTAACCCTGCGTCTTTTGACGGGATCACTTAGCCCATTCACGTTCAGAGTTACGATTGAAAAATATGAATTTAGTGTCATTGTAATACCTATTCAGCTTCCTTACTTTCCATCAACTTGTCTTCTATGTCACTCATTCTTTCATCTACCTCATTAACCCTTGGTGTTAGGACCTCCAGTTTGGATTGCATCTCATTTAATTGATTTTTAATTTTGGCCTGATTAGATATAAATTCTGCAGTCATGAAGTCTCTTGAATCCTTTATGCTTTTTTCCAGAGCCACGAGTAGCTTTATAATTGTGCTTCTGAATTGGCTTTCTGACTTCAAATTGTAATCTAAATTCTGTAACTCTGTGGGAGAGAGTACTATTTCTAGTTCTTTCTTTTGTGGTGAGTTCTTTTTTCTAGTCATTTTGCTCAGTGCAGAGTGGCTAAAAACAAGTTGTACTGGAAAAAGGAAGGAAAAAAAGGGGGAAAAAAAAGACAAAAACAAACACAAGGAGGGATATCCTCTGGTTCTATATACTGTAAATCCCTCGACTTCCCCTGGAGCTTTCCAGCGCTGCTGGGCCAAGAACTTGCTCTTCCCCTGTCCTTCCAGCGGTTCTTCTGGGGGAGGGGCCTGCTGTGCTGACTCTCAGGTGTATGCACCTGGGGAGATTCCCCGCCCCCTGCCAGGTGCTGGCTCAGTCGGAGCTGTGTACCCCGCACGTCCCTGTTCCCTGGAGGCCCGCCCCTCCCAGGCACAGGGTGACACCAGGAGGGACACCATCACTGGCGGCAGCCAGCCCCCCAGCCCTGGAGTCAGCTCCCCAGTAACCACCGCAGCTCCCAGTCCGCAGGGGCCTAGATGCTCCTGTGCAGGGTGCTGACCTGCACAGCTCGGGGGCCCCGGGGCAGGAGCGTCCCCGCTGTCCTGGACCCTCCCCGCCCCCGCCTGTCCCGGGGGAGCAGGGTCCCGGGCTGTGTCCCCCCGCCCTGGGCTCCGCGGCCTGCGCCGCTGGAATCGCGCTCCCGGGGCCGCGGCTCCCGAAGGCAGCAGGTGCAGCCCCCTCCGCCCGGAGCCCCCGCCCGCCCCCCGGCTTCTCCCCGAGGCCCCCCGGCGCGGCTCCAGCCCTTCCCCGAGCTCAGCCCGCTCTCCCCCGGGCGCCCTCCTGCTGGTGACCCCGGGGACCTGGGGGCTCCGCTGCCCTCCTGCGGTCCTGCCCGAGCTCCCTGCGAGCGCCCTCCCGGCGGGAAGACTCCGGGGGATCGTTCGAGGTCCCGCTTCTCCGGGCGGGCGCTCCCGGCCTCAGCCCTCCCGGCCTCAGCCCGGCTCCTCGCAGCCCCGCCCCCCCTCCCCCCCCCCCCGGTGCTGCTTTATCTTTCCCACCTTCCTACCGTGTTAGAAGCGAAAACCCTTCTCTCTGCAGCGTTCCAGCTGTTCTCTCTTTAAATCTCAGGTTGAATTCATAGGTTTTTCAGGATGATTTGAAAGTAATCTAGGTAAGTTGATGGGACCAGGTGACTTGGGGACCCTACTCTTCCACCATCTTGCCCACCCATCCCCTCCCTTATTTTATTTTAAAGATTTTATTTATTTATTAATGAGAGACACAGAGAGAGGCAGATACAGACAGAGGGAGATGCAGGCTCCCAGCAGGAGGCCTGATGTGGGACTCTATGCAGGACTAGATCCCAGGACCCCAAGATCACGACCTGAACCAAAGACAAATGCTCAACCACTGAGCCACCTAGGTGTCCCTGTGCAGAGGCTTTTTAGTTTCATATAGTCTCATTTATTTATTTTTATTTTTGCTTTTGTTGTTTGCATTCGGTGTCAAATCCAAAAACCATTGCCAAGACCAATGTTAAGGAAATTACCCTCTGTGTTTTCTTTTTCTTTTTTCTTTTTTTTTTAATTTTTTATTTATTTATGACAGTCACAGAGAGAGAGAGAGAGGCAGAGACACAGGCAGAGGGAGAAGCAGGCTCCATGCACCGGGAGCCCGACTTGGGATTCGATCCCGAGTCTCCAGGATCGCGCCCTGGGCCAAAGGCAGGCGCCAAACCGCTGCACCACCCAGGGATCCCCCCTCTGTGTTTTCTTTAAGGAGAATCACAGTTTAGAAGTCTTATATTTAAGTCTTTAATCCATTTGAGTTGATTTTTGTATAAGGTAAGATAAAAATCCAATTTCATTATTTTGCATGTGGATATCCAGCTTTCCCAACACCATTTTTATTAAAGAGACTATCCTTTGGGATCCCTGGGTGGCGCAGCGGTTTGGCGCCTGCCTTTGGCCCAGGGCGCGATCCTGGAGACCCGGGATCGAATCCCACGTCGGGCTCCCGGTGCATGGAGCCTGCTTCTCCCACTGCCTGTGTCTCTGCCTCTCTCTCTCTCTGTAACTATCATAAATTAAAAAAAAAAAAAAGAGAGAGAGAGAGAGACTATCCTTTCCCCATTGTACATTTTTGGTGCCTTGTTGAAATTAGTTGACTATAAATGTGTGGGTTTATTTCTGGATTTTTTTATTCTGTTCTATTGATCTATGTGTATGATTTCATGCCAATACCATAATGTTTTAATTACCATTACTTTGTAATACAATTTGAAATCAGAAAGTGTGATGCTTCCAGCTTTGTATTTCTAAGGATTGCTTCAAATATTCAGTCTTTTGTGGTTCCATACAAGTTTTATAATTGATTTTTCTCATTTTTGTGAAAAATGTCATTGGAATATTGATAGAGATTGCCTTGAACTTATAGTTGGCTTTAAATAATACAGACAAATTAACAATATTAGTTCTTTCAATCCACGAACATGGGATATGTTTCCATTTATTTGTATCTTCTTTAATAACTTTCATCAGAATCATGAAATTTAGTGTATAGATGATCACCTTCTTGATTAAAATTATTCCAACATATTTTGTTTTAAGGCTACTAACAGGATTGGTTTTTTGTTTGTTTGTTTCCTTCTTTCTTTTTCAAATATTTTCTTGTTGGTGTACAGAAACAAAACTGATTTATATACATTGATTTTTTTATCCTGTAAGTTTACTGAATTTGGTAATTAGTTCTAACCATTTTTTTGGAGGAGTCATTAAGATGCTTTTCCTCTTACCCTCTCCAGTGCATCAATCCAAGACTTTTTGCCCCAGCAGCATACTGGAACTTCTCCACTACACTCCTGGACTTCCACAAAGGCTTTTCATCTGTGGATGATTGAGTAAGTTAGTGTTCTCCAGGGGTTTCCAGACTGCAGCTGAGAGGGGCTGGAGCTGGTTCAAGGGTTGTTTTAGAGTCTACAGCTGGAACAGAGATCTGTTTACCTCTTACAGGTGAGCGAGACTTCTCCTAGGTTCCTTGTTATAAGGTGCTAGTGACAGAACAAAAGCTAAAGAGCTGTAGGTGAGTCCTCAGGAGTATAGAGCTAATTTTGGGTCTATAGCTAAGACCATAGTCAGTGAGCCAACTGCCTGGATATGGACCTGTCCTCACAAAACAGCTCTCCTCATTCTTGGACTGCATCAGGCTTTCACAATCTCCCACCTGGATCCCACAGCCCCCTTCAAAGTCACTTTTGTCTGTGGATGGAGGCCAAATTGTTGTCGAGGGGATACCAATGTCTTATTTGGCCAATTTGCTGACATCAATCTCCAAGAGTCATCTTCTTTGGATTTGCACATTTAACTATTCAAATATCCAACAGAATATTTGAAATTTCACAATTTTCTTTTTGTTCCTCAAGGTTAAATTCTTAGTTCTCCCATTCTCTTCTCCTTCCAATCAGTTGTTTTTTCTTTACTTCTCCTCTTGCTTCCAGACCTGCCCATACACATTTGTTCTCCAGAGTATGCTCAGTGATCTTTCCAAAACTGTCCCACTTCTGGCTACCCATTACTGATGTGCTTTGGGACACAGTCTGATTCTCTCCCAAGCTTTGTGCCTGTGAGGCTGTACCTGGTAGTGGTCAGAGCACACTCTGCACAGACTACTTGAGTTCCTCTTCAATCTTTGCTAGCTTGACTAGTCACTAGTGTGTGACTTTGGGTAAGTTACTGCATCATACTATATCTCTCTTCTATGTGATAGAGACAATACTCCCTACCTTAGAGAATTTATAAGAATTAAGTGAATTGTTATGCATAAAGCCTGTGACTTGCAAGTGACTTCTTTACTTGTTTGTATTTATCCTAGTTATATCAGGCTGCAAATCCTTTGAAAGCAGGAAACATTCCTTGCCCACCATTCTATTCTAGTGCCAGGAATACTGTTAGCCTCTGGTAAATGCTTCCTAAATGCTTCTTCAATAAATGTTGAAAGCAAAAAGAATAAGAAAATAAAGGTAAATTTTACCATTTATACATACTTTTAACATTTAGTACAAAGATTCAGAAAACCCTAGTGGTTCAACCTTTAATATTTTAAATTAAAACATCTACCGAATGGGTTTTTATGATCTTCATTATTCCTGAACATGGTGTCAACTTGGTATGTGGAATGAAAACAAATTTTCCCAGATGAGCAAAAAGCTCTGTACTTTCTTCAGTTGTGTGCATCCTATCTAAGGCATACCAGACTAAACTATCCCTTCTAGCCAGAGTTTGAGACAGAGCAGACAAGACAAAAATGATGTTTCTTTCTGGCACACCTTATGTGATTTGGAAATTTAAATGCTTCTTGATGATGCCAATGATGATGTTGATGAAATCATGACAATAAGGTTTAGTCTAGTGAGAGTCCTATATGTTCCCATCAATATTATGAATTGAGATTTGACAGGAAAATGGAGAAGGAAAGGCAAGAATTTCATCCTCTCCTACTTCCCAAGAACTCTATATTTATTATCTCTTTTATTTTTGCTTGATCTTCCCCTTCAAAATATTTTTAATTCTCTACCTTGAGAAGGAAAGAAAGATAGAAAGGTAGAAAGGGAGGAAGGAAGGAAGGAAGGAAGGAAGGAAAGAATAGAAAGAAAGAATCCCTCAAGCTCACTCTAACCTTGCTTGACATTCCACTTTCTTCTCCTTCACAACACAATTTCCCAAATGAAACATCTATAGGTCATCCATCACCTCTCATGCACTCTTTGGCCATCTATGGCATGATTTGTTCCATCTCTTTGCCATGTCAATTAATCTAGTGGGTATTTCTCAGTCTCCTATCTGATCTCTCAGTAGCAGCTGTGAAATTTTTGTGTTCACTTGACTGGGTCATGGGGTACCCAGATATTCAATCAAACATTATTTGGGTGTGTCTGTCAGGGTGTTTTTGGAAGAGATTAATATTTAAATCAGTAGATTGACTAAAGTAGATTGCCTTCCCTAATGTGAATGCGCCTCACACAATTAGTTGAAGGCCTGTGTAGAGCAAAACAGGATGACCCTTCCTGAACAAGAAAAGAATTCCTCCTACCTGACTGCCTTTGAACCAGAACACTAGCTTTTTTCTACCTTCAGATTCTAACTGAAACAGCATGTCCTGGGTCTCCAGCCTGCCAGCACTTGGATTGGAGGTATACTATGGTTCTCTTGGCTCTCCAGCTTGCTGACTCATCCTGCAGACCTTGGGACTTGTCAGCCTTCATAGCTATGTGAGCCAGTTCCTTATAAATCTTTTCATATATATATGAATTATACATATATATGTATATATACGTGTGTGTGTGTTGTGTGAATTATATATGTGAATTATGTATATGAAATATATATATATATATTATATATTTTTTAGTTCTGTTTTTCTGGGAACAGACTAACTTGACTAACTCAGCAACCTTTCTATTCTCCCATCTCCATCTCCTTATCTATTCTCTCTAGCACAGTCTAATCTGGCTTCTATCATGCCAAGACCATCTAAGACCTTCATGTAGTTAAATCCAATGAACATTCTCAGTTTTACTTCTCTTGGCCTTTTAGCATATTTGATAACTGATACTTAGTTCCTTGTGAAAATGTTTGTTCTGCATCCTCTGTGACACCACTCCTTAGTTTTTCTCTACCTTTCAACTCTTTCTTTGTCTCTTTTGCAAGCTCACATTCCTTTTTCTGGCCATTAAATAGTAGAGTTCTTTCAGACTCATCCAGATCCTCTTCTCATACACACCCTAAGCAATCTCGTGTATGACCATTTGTACTTCAGTGATGCTACGTTTTATTCCCTGCTGTCTCTTATAAACTCTAGTTTCGTGAACTCAAATACCTCCTTGGATTTAACACTTGAAGTCCTAAAAGGAGCTCTGCTACCACATTCCCCATCCTTCGGTATTCTTTATTTCAATAAAGGGTGGCACCATCTGTTAAGTTGCACTCTAAGAAACCTGAAGGCTTCCGTAACAATCTCCTCCTGTCATCTACCTTATCTAATCCATTACCAAATCCTGTCTAGTTTATCTCCTAAATATCTATTTAATCCACCTTTTCACCTTGCCTCTATTTTTATCTAAAATGTTATCTTCCCACCTAGTACTGAAAGGGCATCTCCTAGTCACACTCTCACCAGTGTTTCTTTTCAATCCATTCTTCAGACTGTTGCAAGACTGAAACATCTCCCACTCCACTCACTGCTCTGCACACACACCAGCTTGAAGCCCTTTAATCATTCCCCACCACTCTTGGGAAAAGGATCAAAAAAATCATTCACTGATCCGAGAGAGCTTTGTATGATCTGTCCATCACCTCTATTTCATCCCACCTGGAGCCTCCTGCTCTCAGGTGTTCCTGCCACAGTCATTTCTCAGTTCCTTACTGGGGTCATCTTCCCTCCTGTGACAGTATTTTGCACACTCTATTCCCTCCTGAAGTGCTCTTCCTCCTGAAATGTTATTTCCTTAGAAAACCTTATCTAACTTACCATATTAAAATAGATCACAGTGTTATGCTCTGCCATATATTCTTCCTTTTTTACAGCAATTATTACATTTGCCCTTGTGATCAATTAAGTGGCACTCAATTCCTCAAGAATGTAAGTACCTTGAGGGCAGGGATTCCATCTGCCTTATTCAAAGTAACCTCAGCCTTTTGCTAAAAAGACTGGCAGTAAACATTAGTTGACTTTCGAATGAGAAAGGAGACACTTTACATTATCTCCCCTCTGGCTTTAAGAAGAAAAAGATCCTGGCCTTAGCTCTTTCTCCACTGCTATTTTTAAGTAGAAAACAAATTAAATATTAACTCTTCTGCTGTAACGCTTACATCATTTTGATAAGATTTGAACTTTCAACAAAGTTACATTGCTCCTGTCTAGGGAGAAGTGTGTGGGAAATATCAGAAAGGGAGACAGAACATAGAGACTCCTAACTCTGGGAAACGAACTGGGGGTGGTGGAAGGGGGGGAGGGCGGGGGGGTGAATGGGTGACGGGCACTGAGGGGGACACTTGACGGGATGAGCACTGGGTGTTATTCTGTATGTTGGTAAATTGAACACCAATAAAAATTAATTTATTAAAAAAAAAAAAACAAAGTTACATTGCTCCTGTCTAAAGAGATCTGAGGCCTCCTTCAGTTTTCCAGCATAAGATACAACCATGCAAAACAGAGAAGATACAGTGTGTTATGCAGTAGCCAGAAAAAGGGCTTCTAGCCTGAGCACTTGATGTCATTAAATGTAGTTTAGGGAGACAGTAAGGCTGCCTGTAGTAAAATCCTGGATCTGCCACACTTAAAGCTGTGTGATGATAGCAAGTTACTTAACCTCTCCAGGCCTCAGGTTCCTAATAAAATGGGATTAATAACAGAATTTACTTCATAGGGTGGTTGTGATGACTGAAGAATTAGTATATGTAATACACTTAGGACAAGCTAAGCATATAGTGGTAATGATTATTTAAGATGCATTTATTCCACCAGTAAGTTGAGTGGACCAAAATGACTTTTTAAAGACCCTTCTGAGTTCTGCTATTTCAGTGATTTTAGGCAGACTATGCTACAGATATAAATCACACTCTACCACAGCCTCTCTGATATATCATCTAATAATTCTGCTTCCTTGTATTTATACTGAATATTTCTCAAAGCACTCCCTGTGAATTATCTCATTTGGTGCTCATACTTTTTAAGAAGAAATCTAATGGAAAGACCATGGAGTCCAGTAGCAAAAGCCAGGGCTAGCAGGGCAACCACAAGTTCTATGTCATTTATTGGAGTTTTTACTTGGGAAAGCCACGTAATTACCCTGATTTTCAGTCTCTTCACTTGCAAAATAAAATAATTAGGCTAGACAATCTTTATTGTTTCCTATATTTTTCTCTCTCCCTCTCTCTCATCATGATATAGATACAGATATAGATATAGATATATAGATTTTCAGCCAAATATTCTTCCCTCCTTTAAATCAGCATTTAAGGACCAGCTCTTTCAGAAGACTGCTTCTCAAGCAATACCACGAATTCCTAATCAGCAGAAGAATTTACTTGCTCCCCTACAGATCTGTTGTAGGTCATTTCTTCAGTAATATTGTGGATTTCAAGCCTAAATCATTCTTATTCTTTGAGTCTATAAAACTAATACCGAGGTTCCCACTCTCTATTTGAAAAAAATCAGTGGCTGACAATGGCATTAGGCACAACATTCTAAAAACAAGCTCTTGAGAAAGAAAAAGCCTGCCCTAAAGTTTTAAGATTTACCACAAGAGGGCAGAGCTGATTCAATTCTAGACAACTCTCTTTTCTTTTTTTCCTTCTTTGTTTCTCTTTCTTCCTTTTATTTAATGTGTTAAAAGAGATACACAGATACAGTGATGATGAGAATATAAATTGGTAAAAACTCTTCCCAAAAATAGCATGGTTCCTTTCCTGACAATCATAAAAATGCTCATATCCTTCAACGCCTATTTCATTTTGTTGAAATGTCTCCATAAAGTATGAGTCCTAAAGAAATAAAAAGCAATATATAAAAAAGTCTTTGTAACATTTTATAGATTATCTTTTAAAAATTGAAAAAATCTAAATGTATAATATTATAGATTTAAATAAATAATAAATAAATATCAAACTGGTGGAATCAACTGCAGCTTTTTTTTAAAAGATTTTATTTATTCATAAGAGACACAGAGAGAAAGGCAGAGATGCAGGCAGAGAGAGAAGCAGGCTCCACGTAGAGAGCCCCATGTGGGACTCAGTCCCCGGACTCCAGGATCACACGCTGGGCTGAAGGCAGGCGCCCAATCGCTGAGCCACCCAGGCGTCCCAACTACAGCTCTTTTAAATGAATATTTAGAAAATTGGATAGCAAAGTATTAATATACTTACATTAAGTGAAGAGGCAAAGAATATAACATTTAATTTATTTTAGACTGTATGTATGTAGAAGGTATGCAAGAAAAAAAATCACAAGTGCTTATTCAGTGAGACCAGAATAAAGTGTAGAAAAATGAAAAACATTCTTTTTCTAGAAAGGTAGAATAAGTAATTTCTTATTTTTGAAACTATTATTACAGCGTTATATATGCCATGCATTTTAAGGCCTTTACTTAGAATCAGTGGTGAGTATTCCACGTCCTTAGGGCTTTGTTCAAGACATTTTCACCTGAATTGTCAAGGATGGCAGACATTGCTAGCTTCTACCCAATCTCCATTCTTCCCTCCATTCTTATTAACTAAACACACAGTTTGGTCACAAAGTACCCTGTTTTAATGCTCATCTCCCCCCTAAAACTTTACAACCAGAAAAATCATCCCAGTTCTGGGATGTAGGCAGAGGCCATTGGTTGAGGCTTCTGGGAAAGCTCTTCTGACACCCTCAGCTGACATACAGCTTTTGTCTTTGCCCTCTACCCATAGCCTTCCCCATATTCTTCTAGTACAGGATGCAGATATCATGCCTACAGGCAGAACATGCCATTTTGCAGCCATGATGATAAAAGAGACATGTAAAAGGTGGCAGACCAGGAAGACAGAGGAAGCCCAGTCTCTATGGGTGTCATGGAGCTGTCTTGCCAGACCTGTACAATGGCCTCTGGATTTCTTGTATAAGCAAATTGAATCTATTTGGGAAAGTCACTGCAGTCAAGTGTGCTGTGTTGTAGCCAAATAAAACCTTAACAGATACACCACAAAAGGAAACAATAGAAATATGAAGTTAACCTAGTAACATGAAGAGACCCACAATCAACTTCAAGGGTAGCAATGGGCATGTTGGAAGGATTAGTAGATGAATTCTTCAAGACATACCTCAAGGAGCCTCTTGATAAAGTTCAGTTACCAGAAGGCTTTATCTATCTTATAATATGAACTCTGGCTGCAGACTTTAAAACTTCTGAGCTCTCAGAGGGGCTCTCTGACTCAAATCTGGTGTGGCACCAATCTTTCCATTTTTGGTATAGTGGAAAGGGTATGCCACTTTAAAAATCCACCCCTAAATGTATATAGTTGCACAAACATTCAAGCTACATGTAAAATATGCTTCTTATAGCATTGCCTTAATAACAGAAAAAGCAACATTTAAATGTCCAGTAGGGATTATATTAAATAGCCACATTCTGGGATACTATACAACTTTTTATAAGTTCAGATCTGTAACACCTCTAAAGTTCTGTTTATTTTAAAAAGCAAGTAGTCAAGGGACACCTGGGTGACTCAGTGGTTAAGCATCTGCCTTTGGCTCAGGTCGAGATCCCGGGGTCCTGGGATCGAGTCCCACTTTGGGCTTCCCGCAGGGAGCCTGCTTCTCCCTCTGCCTATCTCTATACCTCTCTCCCTGAGTCTCTCATGAATAAATAAATAATTTTTTAAAAAGCAAGTAGTCACAATATGATCCCATGTATTGAAAATAAAAGTAAATATATTAGATATTTATGTAAAAATGCATAAACAGAGGACTGGAAGGATGCACCCCAAATTATTCACCATTCACAGTGATTACCTCTAAGGAAGGAATGCCCTGTCTGCAATTGTATTGTTTGAATGTGTACAATTATGACTTGTGTAATTTAAATATTTTGCAAAGATACTTCACTCCCCTCAAGCAAACTTGTTTAGGCAGAATGTTTTCACTACACTTTGTTAAATCTTTTTTTTTTTCACTTTGTTAAATCTAAACATATTATTCTTAGGAAATATTATAAACATTTTAATATAAAATTTCATTTTGTTTTTTGTTTGTTTTGTTTTGTTTAAGATTTTATTTATTTATTCATGAGAGACACAGAAAGAGAAAGAGAGAGAGAGGCAGAGACACAGGCAGAGGGAGAAGCAGGCTCCATGCAGGGAGCCTGACGTGGGACTCGATCCTGGGACTCCAGGATCACACCCTGGGCCGAAGCCAGGCTCTAAACTGCTGAGCCAGCCAGGGATCCCCAAAATTTCATTTTGAACATAATGTTTTTAACAAACATTTTTGAAAAGGAGAAATTTTATTTATACCTGAAAAGTAATATAAAAAGTTGTTTGAATTTAAATAAAATCTGATGGAGCTAATAGTTCTTAAAGCTGTAGTCCTTAGTGCCCTAGGAAAAATCCTAGCATAGAGGCTAGAGGCTGAGCTGCCACACCATCCCTGAGCCTGAGGATTCACCTCTGCAACTCTGAAGAAGGACACTGGATTGGGTTCTGTGCAGATTGCAACACTGGAAAGTCACTTCCCCAAGACTGGGAAATGACTCCAGCCTCCTAGACGGAAGGAAATCTTGCTAGCAGAGGCCTCTGACACAACAGCTGACAGTCAACAGCAGCCAAGGTCATGAGACATTGACCCATCCCTGTGAGGCGTGCACATCAGCCTTCCCTCCTCATCACCTTCCTGCCGGCTTCAACAATAAGGGAAAAAATCAAGTGCTGAGCTAACCTAGAGTGTATGCCTGTGTCATCAGTGATTTCTCTTGGTATGGTCTGCTCTTTGAATTCTGAACACAGGGGCTTTACATTTAAATGTGACTCAAAATAAAGCAACAATGCAAATATCTTAGGGTATTACTCATTATTTAGGGATAGAGGGAGAGGAGAAGAGACAGACAGATTCTCAGATCAAATAGATGCAAACTCAAATCCAGACTCTACTCCTTAATGCTTGTGTGTACTTGGGCAAGGGAACTTAATCCCTTTTTTTCCAAATCTGTAGAGTGTGCTTTGGTGGGGTGGAAAATATTCCCTGCACAAAGAGATATCTGTGTCCTAATCCCTGGAGCTATAATTTTTACCATATGGCAAAGTCTTTGTAGATATGATTAATGTTGGGATTTTGACATGGGGAGATTACCCAGGTGGGCCCCACATAATTACATATATTATTACAGGAGAGAAGCAGAAGGAGATTTGATACAGAGGAGGAAGAGGCATTGTGACCACAGAGATAGAACTTGGAGTGATGCACTCACAGGTCAATGAATGCCAGCAGCCACCAAAAGCTAGAAGAGGCAATGAATGGATTCTCCCTTAGAACCTCCAGAAGGAGTGTTGTTATCTCTACTGACACTTGATTTCAGCCCAGTGATAGCAACTTTTGAACTTCCAACCTCCAGAACTTTGACAGAATAGGTTTCAATTGTTTCAAACCATCAAGTTTGTGGTCATCTGTTACAGTAGACATAGGAAACTAATACAATGGAAACATAACAACAGTGGAAACATAACAACGATCTTGTAAAATGGCTATGAGAATTCATGATTATCTGTACAAAGCTAACAGCACAGTGATGATCACATAATAATCAACAAACGATATTATTTTTGTTCTCAATATATTATTTAAATAACCTGTAAAATGAATATTTTCAATTGAGTAATTTGTCCACTCCCTGCCTAACCCTACATATACTCACACTGTATCTCAAAAAGTATTAAAAAAAAAAAAAACTGTAGCATGAGCCACAAAAAGAGGCCAGAACCATAAGAAGCGTAAGACGATGTCCTGGTCATTCATTTATTCATTCTTTCAACCAAAATTTATCAAAGACAGTCCATGACGATAATTGTGTAGAAACTGTAATACCATGTGTTAAGCATTCTAATAGAAGGATTTCCAAGGGGCCGAGAACCTCCTATCTCTCCCCAGAATTCCCAGAAGATGTGGAAGTGGAATCTTAAAGAATGATACGGAGTTGACTGGGGAGAATCCAGATAAAACATTAAGGCAGAGCAATCATTTGGGAAAGACACAAAGACAAATAGCATCCTAACAGCAAATGTTTCTGCATGATTCTGGTGTAGGGCTAGGGGAGGGGGAGAGAGAGGAGAAGCAAGAGACAAAACTGAAAAAATAGTTAAGGATAAGATAATGAAAGGACTAACGGGCCCTGCAAAGGCATTTTCTTAAAACTTTTATTTGTTCTTATAAGAGATACGTGTATATATATTCAAACCACTCAGGAAGATACAGATAAAAAAGAAACCCCCCTCCCATGGGCTGGGCCTTACTCCATAGAGGCTAAAGGAGCTGATGCTTACCATTTCTGATATTTGTCTTTCTGTTGGTCATCCTGAAACTGAAAGACTATGTATTTATACCTATTTCTCAATCAACTTTAAACATTATTGAGTGATGACTCACTATAAAAGATGTACAAACCAGCACTTTCACTCTTGTTCCCTCCACTGCCTCCTCCATACTCCCAGGAAACACATTTTTTAGTCATTTTATTGTGGGTGTTTATGCATTTTATAATATGCTTTGACCTCTTTCTCTGATTTAGATAGTATCTGTAGACTACTTCCTGTATATGATGAATTTAAGCCCCAAGAGATAAGAGGCCATCTGTTTTCACGATGTTTTTGTTAGAAGCATATCACAATTGCCTGGCTTATAAAAGCAGGTGAGCTACATGTACAATTAAGGACCTACTCCCCTTTCTTTACCCCCTCCATTATTCATCTTTCCCTACTATGCCATCTCTTTACGTTGTCTTAGGTAGATAAAATCTGTTTTGTCTCTGAAAGATTTTTAACATCTTCAGTTTACTCATCAAGGCATGTTTAAATGAAGATCTATTTCAACTTACTCTGCTTGGCACTCAGTGGTGTTCAAACGGAAAACTTTTCCCTTACGCCAGTGCTGAGAAACTTCCTCATTTTGGTTTGGTTTTATGTTTTATTTGTTTGCTTATACTTCTGGAATTATTTCTGTCTTTTCATTTTATATATTCCCTTTTGACAATTATTATTCAGCTGTTCTATATTGATACTCTATATTTTTTCTTTAATTTTTCTCTCATGTTTTCAGTGTCTTTCCCCTTTTTTTTAAAGATTTTATTTATTTATTCATGAGAGACACACAGAAAGAGGCAGATACATAAGCAGAAGGAGAAGCAGACTCCCTAAAGGGAGCCTGATGCAGGACCCAATCCTAGGACCCCAAGATCATGATCTGAGCCAAAGGTAGATGCTCAACCACTGAGCCACTCAGGCATCTTGTCTTTGTCTTTTTGTTCTACATTCTAGAAAATTCCTTGGCTGTTTATTCCAGGCCTTCAATTATTATTATTTATTTTATTTTTATGAATTCTCTTCTCCCCATTTTTTTCATAACAGTCTGTTCTTGTTTGGTAGGTATGAGCAATCAAAGTTACTTAAAAATGTTCTCTCCTATAAAATGAGTGAAAATATAAGTGAGGGTGACAAAACATGAGAGACTCCTTACTCTGGGAAATGAACAAGAGGTAGTGGAAAGGGAGGTGGGCAGGGGGTTGGGGTGACTGGGTAATGGGCACTGAGGGGGGCACTTGACAGGATGAGCACCGGGTGATATGCTATATGTTGACAAATTGAACTTCAATAAAAAAAAAAAAACTTTTCTCTCCTACTATGAATTATGTGTCCTTAGAGACCAATTTTTCTGCTTTTTTTCCCCCTTGGTGCTTCTTTTTCATACTGCTGGATCTCCTCAAAAGGTTGGTAAACTTTGACTGACGACTTATAGTTGAGTGATGGTTAACTGATGCATGGACTGTGCTGTCTTGTTGCTGAAAAAGCAAGATGGATGCGAATTCTATTTAGGTGAGGTTGATGTGTGGGCTTCAGCTAGGGTGTACAGGAGGAAAGCAAGAAGGCAGACTACTCTCAACCCTCCCACTCTCAAATGTAAGAGAAAGAAGATACTATTCAGAAGCACTACTCCCTGATCTGAGAGGCTTTATTCTTCCCAGGAAGAGTGGTACTATTTCTCTGAAAAGCACCTATCTGGTTTCAAACTACAGACAAATGCCAGCACTGCACACACAGTAGCAGAGGAAGAGGGTGGCATAAACCAGGAGGAGCTTCTGGTCCGTAGTTCTTAATGACCTTGGTCATCTGATTCTGTGCTTCTTTCCACTGCTCAATCTAATATATTTATTGTGAAAAAAAAATGGTTCGCCTTACACTAGTTTCTTCTACATATATTGAGCCATTAGTCCTCCCTCCTTTCTGCTTTATCTAGCAATGTGAACCTATCCATTTTTAGTCTCCCAGAAACTGGTTAAAATTTTTGGTTTGCTGATATTCCTCCTCCAAGTCTCTGTATCTGTTAGACTGCATTACCCTTTGTACTTTCTATCATCATTTCAGTGGGTTTTTTAGAAGGAGGAGAGATGAACCCATATGCTCAATTTACCAGCTGAATCATAAGCAAGCTTGGAATGATCCTATGGGCAGCTGAGTCCACTCACGTATATTAATAAGTATAACTAGATTATGTGTCTCTGGTTTAGTGTGAAGAATAAGTTAAAGATAGGAGACATGGTGGGGAAGAGGGGGACACACTCATTACTTTCAAAAGACTTCCATGCATTTATTCATCAATTCAGTAAATAGTAATTAAGAGCTACTAAAGGCCAGGAAAAATGCTTAGTGTTTTCTTTTCTTTTTTTTTAAATATTCTATTTATTCATTTGAGATAATGAGTGGAGGGGAGAGGAAGAGGGAGAAGCAGACTCCCTGTTGAGCAGGGAGCCCCATGCAGGGCCTGATTCCAGGACCCCAAGATCATGACCTGAGCCAAAGGCAAACGCATAGCTATCTAAGACACACAGGTGCCTCGGTGCTTCGTGTTTTCATACAGGAAATGAAAGGCAGTTTTTGCTCACTAAGAGCCAGAGCTTTGTGTCTCCTGCAGTTAAGTAAGCTTACAGCAACGTTATGTGAAGGTATTCAGGAAGCTGTGTAGAAGTGACATTTGAGTATGGCCAGCATAATGTGAACATAGTCCTAATGGTGAAGATAATACTAACATATTTCAAGTATGGAAATAATTTGAGCAAATTTCTTCAAGTGTCACTACAAACATTTTTTTGGAGAATAAATGGAAGGGGGCAGATGATGTGTGATTTGATGCTGTTGAGAAACTCTTAGGAGTAATCTGTCTGAATGATAACTCAAGGCTTAGGTGATACTCCCTTATTGTTGCAACAAGGGATAACATGCACGTGAAGTACTCACTATTGTAATGAAAAGAAAAAGCCATTTAATAATGATAGGACTGTACAAACCGTATTCTATTTGGTTCTCCTAACAATAATGCAAGGTGTTATATAAAAATGTATTACAGTGAGGAAACCAAGGCTCAGGATATTTAAGTGACTTATGTAAGAGTTCACAGTTAGTAAATGGCACAGTTGAAAATTAGTCCCAAATTGGTCTGACTCTCCATTTGGAGCACTTTGGAACATTGGCCCATATTGTTCACTGTCTGAACAATTCTGGGATCCAGAAATCCACTTAGAGATACAGACAGAATTCAAACACATCAGTACAAACACCTCCAAAATCTTCAATTCTGCGTTTCCACTCTTCTCCAGAATAGAAGCAAACCTACAGAACCTAAGCTAATCCAGAGCAAATCTGACAGAAGGGAATAAGAGAGGTGATGTGGCTACTGCAGGTTCCTGAGATTATTTGACTTCTATTTCCATTTATGGGCAGCATCTACTACATTATTTAGGATAATTAACTGTAAGTCTTAAAGGAATATGTCCATTCCCACTCTATTGTCTCTCTGATGGACATAAGGACAAGGCTAGGAGAAATGACAAAATATCTCTATGAAGATGAATCCTTTGGTCTGAGCTCCAACTATAAATCTATCTTTAATTTGTTTTTCTCCTATCTTCCCACACCTAGTTAATGTCATTGCCTTAATATGATTGCTAAGGATAAAGAACTCTGGAGGAACTTGTATTACTCCAAGGACCAGCAAACAAAAGCTCATGATATTTATTTAAAATTTTCAATTTTGTGGATATGTCAAGGTCTTTATAAACAAAACTGACTTTTTCGGGGTTGGCAAATTAGCACCGTGTCCAGAATAATTATTTCCACAAGGGGAATTACATGTCCTTATTTCCCATCACTGTTCATTGGTGACAGGTGCCACTCCAAGTAATTTGCAAAATAAATTCTGAAAATTGTAGGGAAATGTGTCTAGGATATCTTTGTCATGAAATAAAAAGTTCTCTGTGTCATGAATGGTTAAAAGAAAACAGGATCTATAGAATCTATATATTTAAGGGAAATTATAAACTTGTAAAGAAACTGTCTTCTTCTTTGATGAATTCTGTTTCCAAGTGTTTCACAGGACAATACCAGGGTGACCAAGAAGATAATCTAGATGGATTAATATCAGAGAACTTACATATAGCAAACTGATTAGGACAGAACATTGGACTTTGAATGCTTTGGTGGCAAACACTTTTCTTGATGGTGAAAAGAAGAAACGAGACTTTTAGTCTAATAAAAAGAGGTCTACTCTGCAATTCCACTCCTAGTAATAAACCTAAAAGAACAGAGAGAAGACTTGAAAAGATATTTGTACACCCATATTCACAACAGCATTATTCACAATAGCCAGCAGGTAAAAACAACCCAAGTGTCCGTCAATGGAAGAATGGATTACAATATGTGGTATAGACACATATTAAAATATTATTGAGCCATAAAAAAGAATGAAATTTTGATGTATGGTACAACATTGATGGACCTTGAAAATATGTTTAGTGAAATAAGCCAGACACAGAAAGACAAATATTACACAATTTCACTTATTTGAGGTACCTAGCTAGAAATGGCAAATTCACAGAGATAAAAGTACAATGGAAGTTAACAAGGGCTGGGGACAGAGGAAGGAAGTTACTGTTAATGGGTAGAGAGTTTTTATTCAGGAAGATGAAAATGTTTTGGATATAGATAGTAATGATAGTTACACAACATTGTGAATATATTTAATGCCCCTGAATTATGCACTACAAATGGTTAAAGTGATAAATACTATGTATATATTATATTATTTTTAAAAAAGAAATTTTTATCACTATCACCATAAAAAGATTTAGAGTTTATATAATGTGGAGACAGTTGCTCTAGGACTATAAATTACAACAAAATGAGGTATTGCAGGAGTAGTTTTCAAACTTTTTAAAATTAATGGACCCTTGAAGAACCTTCTGGAAGCTATGGAACTCCTCTCTGAGGAAAAAAAAACCAACACACTGTTGTGCATAATTTGGGGGACAAGTTATGACACTGAGAAGCCTCCCCATTGACCTCTATGACATAGCAGTCATGAGAGACTCACCAAGGCTCTAAGGCCTTCTATTGAGGATGTCAGATGGTTTTCACTGAAGGAAGGGAAATCTCATTTGCCTGGGATCTCCAGCTTCAGCTAGAGGTCTAGGAAAACTCTGAAGTCACAGTTGGAATAATAGAACAAAAAGACACAATTATCAGTTCAATAGCTCATGAACTCATGAGCTATTGACAATGCGCAATTTCAGCATTGTCTAAACTAAATGCCTTTCTCACAACCAATGAATGGTGAATGGCAATACAGTCAGCACAAAGGACAAAGAATTAAACAGTATGACTTCATCTCATTAAAATATAGAATCATGTTAATAAGCTATTGCATTCATCTTTTGGGCCCCTCCTTTTTTTAAAGAAAACTTAATAACATCCTTTCTGAATGAAAAGAGGTTTTTGTATCCGGTTGTAATTTGAAAAAGGAACAACTAAAATTATACATTTCAGAGAAATAAACACCCTTTCATTACTGGTCACAAAGTTCTATTTTTATACTACTAGTTAAGGCTTACTATTCTCTCTAAAATTTCTTGTATTGGCAGTACTTTTATGCATTTAGTAAAAATTAGTACTTTATAATCCTGGGATATGAAGTATAACAAATTCAAAAAGTTTTAAATAATAATTTTCTTTGTTTCTAGCTCTCAATTTATTAAATATTCAGCTTCTATGTTGACTTATTCTCAACAAATTCAAATAGTAAAAGCATTTGAATGTAGACTACTGCTACTGCATTTCTAACAAATGTACAAATCAGCACCTACTAATGAAAAGAACAAGAGAGAGAATAATGAAAATCACTGTGAATTGTATATTTAAATTTTTAATATAAATAATGGATCTTTTTGAGATTTTTGTGAATATAGAATGCCACAAAGTCAAATGACACGTGTAACTAAGTCTAACCTAGCAATAGTCCTTGACCATTTCCAAATCTAAATATAATTTGATGTTTTATTCTAAGTTCATATTCATCCTACCATATAATCTAACAAATTCAGCCTGACAGAATTTTCCATAACGATATCTGTCCCCTGAGGCACAACATCCCATTTTCATTGCCCTGCTGATCCCATTTCCTTTTATCTGTATTTAATACTTTCCTTCCTGAATTAAGACAAAGGCCATAGGAAAGATGGGCTAAGAAACACTTTTAAGGTTTTCCACCACACTCTGTTTAGAATTCAGTCAGTGTATAGTCAACCAAGACTTATTCCATTCACACAGATTAAGAGTAATGCTTTTTACTGTGGTGATAACTAGAAATAAATGTGATTATTTAAATATTTGTTTAAACCCTCTTAAATTTCTATCTTTTTTTATAAGCCATCATCATACTAAGGCCTATAAATCTTTGGATAATTTGATAAGTGGTACAATTGAGCAGCATGCTCCAAAAGGTAGCATGTGTATTGCCACTGATGTGTGAGATGATTTTACATAGGCAATTGATAGATTTTTGTAATAGTTATATTTTTTTATTTTTATGTTTTTCTCATATCTACTGCAAATAACACTGCATCTCCATTTATAGCAGAAATAGAAGATTTCCTTTTTGGATAGTTCTATTTAAGTTAAAATGGATATATGTGAAAGAAAGCTATTAAGTAAATAAGACTACAGATACACAGTTACAGCAAAAATTGGGAAAACAATACAAAAAAGGAATATACAGTGTATGGAGGCATAAAGAAAGGAATAATCAATTGTGCTTGAGCCTGAAATGAATTCCTTTAGAGGGAATTCCTTAAGAGGACAAGGAAAGAGGAAAGGAATTTCAGACAAAGGGGACTATGTACAAAGGCTCTGACATGGTATATGTTAGCACCAGTGGGTTTCTGTGGCTAGTTGGGATGAGTGAAAGCCTGTAAGCCAGAGAGACAGCAAGGTACCAGATCAGATCACAAGAGACCTACTTTGCTGTACTAAAATTAACATGCACTTTAAAATTAATGTAGACAGTGGAAAGCCACTGAAGGATTTTAAGCAAGAATTAGCAGGTTGATTTGTGTTATGGAAGTCACTCTGGAATAATTTGAAGCCCTGAAGAAGGCAAGGAGACCATGAGAGACAGATTAGTTAAATAAAATTATGAAGGCAGAAAGGAAAAGACCAGGAGACTAACTCAAACTGCATATACCAGTTATAAGATACACAAATCATGGGAATGGAAAGTAGAGCAAAGGGAATATAGTGAAAAATACTGTAATAATGTTGAATGGTGACAAATGGTAATTATTTGTCATGGTGAGCATGGTGTAATGTATGTAAAGCGTTGAATCACTATGTTGTACACCTGAAACTAATACAACATATTTCAACTATATTTCAATTAAAAAAAACTACATGGAAAATATTTCTGAGTGACAAGGGTAACATAAACATCCTTAAAAGGCAAGTGGTACAGTAAAAGGAAAACCTTTGGCCACCATCCCAGAAAACGTTCATATGCTTAATACATAAAAAGTTCTTCCAACCCAATAGAGAAATATTTGCTATTACATTATCATGATAAAAATCATGAGAACAGATAGTTCACATAAAGCATGTTTTAATTCACATAAAAACAGAAAAGCATAGCAAATGTATGAAAAAACTGGAAGTTATTAATAATCATGAAAATGTGACTTTAAGAGAATGAAGTACAGCACATTGCCCATCAGACTGTTAAAAACTGATAATAAAAAAATTAAAAATAAATAAATAAATAAATAAATAAAAAACTGATAATATTTAGAGTTAGAAATAGTGTATATAAAAGAGCACTTTCATATAATGTTAGTGGAACAATAAATTGATGTAGGGAATATACCATCAATAGGTAAATGGCTTGTCTTAGTTAAAGTCATTTAGAGTTTTAAAATTATATTTACAAAAGCTATAAAAGAAGAAAAATGGGAATGTTAATATGTTCAGTGTCTAACCCACCCCAGAGAGTGTGTGCCACATTTATGAAAAAACACTACTCACTACTTCCCTCCTCCACAAAATAATAAATACATTTACTAATTGATATAATGTAGTGGAAGTGGTCAGGAAAAACAGAGGAGAAATATGAGATACTCAAGAGAGGAAACTTATAGATTTTAGTGACCTGGTATGTGGGAGGTAACTAGAGAAGATAATACATTACTGCTCCATTTTTGGCAGTTCGGCGGTATCATTTCCTCAGATAAGAAACACAAAAGAATGTTTGAAAATATAGATAATTAGTTCATCTTGAGACCTGATGGTTTTGAGAAATCAATGGTACACTCAAATGAAAATATCCAATAGACTGTTGAATATTTGAGTCTGTATCTCAAGAGACGATCCGGGCTAGTGATATATTTTTCAGAGTCAACAGGAGATGATGAAAGCCTGACTTTGGTGAAATTACCAGGGAATTTATGTATCACGAAGAGAGGACAGCTAAGACAGGAGCTTTGAGAATACTGGTGAGTAAAGGAGTGTAGAGGAAGGAAGCACACTGCTATGGTTTGAATGTCTGTGTCCCCCTAAATTCATACATTGAATTCCAACTCCCAAAGGTGATGGTATTAGGAGCTGGGGTCTTTAAGAGTTGATTAGGTCATGAAGGTGGAGTCCTCTTGAATGGAATTAGCACTCTTAGAAGAAACCCCACAGACATCTCTAGCCTCTTCTACCATTTGTGGACAAAGCGAGAAGATACCTGCTATGGACCAGGAAGAAGACTCTCAATAGAGTGCAACCATGACAACACCTTGATCTTGGACTTCCTAGCCTCCAGAACTATAAAAAATAAGTTTCTGTTGTTTATAAGCCACCCAGTCTAAGAAATTTTGTTGCAGCAGCCCAAACAGACCAAAACACACACCATAAAGGTGTTTGTGGGGTGACTTCATGGACCCATACCCAGACTCAGACAGAAGGTATGTCCTTCCCTTGGTCAACTGGCCTGGATACCCAGCCTCAGTTCTGCCACCCTGATAGCCAAGTGGGAGCCTATGTCTGTGCCTACCAATCCCTCATCACTTCTAGAAAAAGGGTGTAACTGAAGATAAATCAATGCATCTGCTTTGTCTGAGTTAAGAAATGCACCCTTGGTTTCAGAGGAAACAGAACGCAGTTCCTAAGGAAAAGTCTTAGAGCTAGCAGCCACATGGGTTCTTAGCCCACAGACACCTTCTTCTCTGGATCCAGATGTAATGACGCTGGCAGGGAAATAGTCATCTCTCTTTTCTCATATATTATTGAGCAATCTATGCCCTTTTGCATATACACACAAAAATAATCATATTAGTCCAATTGGATTAGTTCAATGCATATCATTTGTAAGCCTCCTGAGAAAAGATGGAGAATACTTTCCTTTGTTTTCAGAAATCTGATTGAAGCAGATCATACATATGTTTACAAAGGATAAAGAGCCTGATTAATTTAAGTAGGTTAAGCTACAAGGAGCATTAGTCACAGACATCATTCATTAACAAGAGCCATCTAAAAAAAACTAGCATAAAAAATCATCAATGGCTAGTTGAAATTCACTAAAATATACTCCAATCTATAGTCTTTACTTAGCAAATCTCAAGGTAAATTTATTTATAAAATCAAATCATCTTCTACTGCCCTGTTATAGAAAATCTCAAGGTAGATTTAGTCATAAAAATCAAAATCCAGTGTAAGAAAAAATAAACATATTGAAAATTAAGTATAAGTTTAGAAAATATGAAGTAGTATGAGTAACAGAAATGAAATTAAATATTCTGACCACTCTTAATTTATTCCTTTTTCCCCCCTGTTCTTAAAAACAAAACCCAAATTTTTATGGATTCCAAATTCAGTATTTGCTGTTAAATTAAGTAACGTCTCAAAACGGAAAGGTTAGCATTAAAACCACTCTGTCTCATCTAGCTCTTTTAATAAATTCTAGTAAAACCATAACTATGGAATCTTGAATTTGCTGGGTCTTTGGGTAGGACTTTGAAACCTTTTATTACACAGGGATATTTGTTGTAATGCTCTTTATTATAATTGTATTTAACATATGTTTTAATTCTTCATGAAAACTAAGATTATTCCTTACCTAGGAATGTATTGAAATTCTATGACTAATTAATTATACATTATTTTTTTCTCAGAACACCAATATAGAATATTTTTAACCCACTTGAACAAAAAAAAAATAAAAACCTGCAATATTGCTAAATTTCAAGAAGGGAAGACAATGGATTTTCATCTATGTTGGATGACATTTAAAATCTGCATCCTCTTGGCCTTCCAAATACATGTGGATCACAACATGAAAGAAAGGAATCAGAAAAGAAAGAGTATGGGGAAAAAATTGAGGCCGGATGACAGGCTCATTAAAATGTGCAGAAAGCATCTCTAACTCCCTCGAGAAAGCTGTTATCGTGAAATAATCACATTGACGAACATGGAAAAGAGTGGACTCCGGCAGGGGCCTTATATTGCACCCAAGAAGTTGGTGATTATATCCTGGAAATGTGACCCCTGTGAAAGCCAGGCTGCTTTGTTGCTTAATAGAGTTCACAGAAAATGCTTGTCTCCAAAATGAGATTTCTCCCCCATTCACTGTGCAGCCGGGGAGTCTTGACAGGATGAGCAGGGGGCCATTTCTCCTAATCAAGGAGGGGGATGAGAACCCCTGGGGGCAGAAGATTGTAAGCAATCAAGCTCAACATTGCAGGGAAGAGCTCTTGCCTTCTGCTCAGTTGTCAAGTGGTCATAAAGGAAGAGTTTAAGGAAGCTGCTAGAATTTGGCAGACATAAGGGATAATAGGCTAGATGGACCCATTTTTCTTAGCAATTATCCCATTTCCATCTCTGAGGCTATGAGAAATATTCCCTTGCTGCCTAAGCAGCCTATGTATGTATACTGTTTAGCTGTACTTAGAATCTTTGTTAGTCTTTCCATTTTCTCACCCTGTTGGTTCAAAAATCTTAAGTATATTTTAATCTGAAGGCACTGAATGGAACATTTTTCCTCAATGCAGCTGGACTGTGGGATAATAGAAAGGACAATGACAGGGTGGGCAGTGAAATGAAATAGTAGTCAGGACCACAGGTGAGAGAGGCCTTTGGAAGACTCCAACTCTGGGTTTGTAAAGAGGGACGCATTCCCAAATCCTGATTTCTGGTTTAAACACAATTAATGTAAATTTTTTGATGAAAAGGCAAATAGCAAAATTTAAAAAAAAATGTGTATTCTATGATTCCTTTAATATTTGCTAAAGTACGTGCTTGTATGTTTTCTTCACATATCAACATAAATGCATTAAAAAGAATAGAACATGCTACTCTGTCATTAATGGTAACTACTTCTAGGGTTGTCAGGAGTGAAAAGAGACCAACTCTTCAATCATGAACACAGTTCTTCATTGTTTGGAATGTTCCCACAAGAATGAATTCATATATTACCTATATATTACCTGTGTAAACTCATAAGTACCTTTCAACAGATGGGAGGAAAGATGGGGTTGGTCCATGACTGAATCTGGGCATGGATGTGGAACAGAATTTTATCAGAGATTCAAGGATTTCCAGATAAAACTATAACTGAGGGATATTCTAAAGTGAATATTCACACCATGGAGTTTCTGTCCCCATTCTAAAGGGTCTCTGAAGGGATCCCAGGGTGGCGCAGCGGTTTGGCGCCTGCCTTTGGCCCAGGGCACGATCCTGGAGACCCGGGATCGAATCCCACGTGGGGCTCCCGGTGCATGGAGCCTGCTTCTCCCTCTGCCTGTGTCTCTGCCTCTCTCTCTCTCTCACTGTGTGCCTATCATAAATTAAAAAAAAATAAAAAATAAAAAAAATAAAGGGTCTCTGAACAAGGTCAGAGACTACTATGTGCTTGAAAGTCACATGTCTTAGATATGTGTTTATCAAAATAATCACATCTTCTCTGGAATATCCCAAAATGTTCCTGACAAGAACAAGAACAAGAGTTCTTCCAATGGTCCCTAACTCTGTAAGTAAACATGCCAACCTGGCCAAAGAATGAAAATTGAGGCCCAAGCATGACATGCCAATTGAGTTACCCCCAGAATTGGTGTGATTTCTCTTCTGTGGGTGCACACCCTATGTATTAGAGACTTGAAAAAAGGTCCATTGAAAAGTCATGGACCAAAACGTTTACAAACGAGAAACTACACTGCAGACCAGGACATATCCTGGGAATTCAGCAACAGCTCACTTCCTAACATAAGACTTAGAACTGCCTAACAAATCTCATATAACACGTGGAAATGCAAGCTTCAGGAAGGCAAATGAAAATATTTTTGATTGTGGGTTTTCAGTCTGAGGCTCAGGCTCTGGTTTTAATGCATCCTGGAGTCAGTAACTCCCTCCATATGTTGCTTTTTGTTAGAGGTATGCTTGCTTTAATGCAGGCAGGGATGCGGGGTTGGGTGGCTGAGTCAGGAAATGTTCAAAAGGAAAGGCAAGCATTCATTCAGTCATTCACGTCATCTTCTCTCCAATTTCAAGGGGCACGTTCATCCTGTGCCACGTGCAGCTTCTAGAACAGAGGGCCAAATTGGCCCAAATGTCTAAAATCCTTTTAGTTGAATCCATTATACTAATATCTGACAATTATGAACTAAGTCTCATTTAACATGCTTAGATGCTCTCACTTAAAAGGCAATAATTACTGAAAAAGAGTGAGTTGTATAAACCTGTTTCTGAGCACGTTGGTTGACAAGACACCCCACTGGTTATAATGCAACCATCAGGCAGAGCTTTTTATATTTAATGTTGAACAAATTATCCTTCATAAATGGCAGATTGAGGATTCTCACTGTCAATCTTGCTTTCCATTCGGCTACATTTCCATTTCACAGAACATCTTGAATCTAGCTGAGGGAGGTCCCTAAAAATATAGAGCAAAAATAAATGCAAAAGGAAGAAGTCTAATAAGAAACTCTATGCTAAGTCAATAACAATTAGGTATCTTTTCCGTGAAAACTTCCTCAAATGATGATTTCCAAAACCCTATGGTCAGTGTGTGCCTCTGCATCCATGGCAAGAGTAGCAAGAAGAATGGGGTTGGGAAGACTTGTTTGCACCATATCATGTGTCTCTCATTGCAAAAACATATAAGATATAAAGCTGCAATGCATTGTAAAGGTCATCTAATCTGACTCACTGTGGAAATTTCCATTCAAATGGAAATTCAAACTCCATGTGATTACTCTTCATTAATGCATCACTCAAGGCCTCCTGAAAGGAGTCCTTTGCATTGCTGGGCCGCTGTCTCCCCAAATTCTTAATTAGGAGCCCCAACCTAGGGACCTTTAATTTCTATCCATTTGCCCCTCCAGAAAAACTTACCCCAACTGATTTTGCACCATAAACCTCTTAAAATATAATATTAAATCATAACATCATTTTATGAAGAATAAGATTAAAAGTAATTTTAAGTGGCTCTTCCATTTTATATAAGGATATTATTAAACATTTTGTTAGAAAGTTTGTTATATTATAATCAGAAATACAGAGCAAACATGTAAAGACAAATGTTTATTTTTTCCCTGTTTATCAAGTTCTAAACATGATTTACTTCAATTTTAAGTATCTGTTTCAATATCAAGAATATTGCTTCCTAGGGGCTGGAGATACAATGATGAACAATTTGCAGAGCCAGTCTTCATCCCCAGAGATTCTGATTCAGTTTGTTCGGGAATGAGGCTCTAGTGCTGGTATCTTGTGAAATCTACTCAAGGGATTTTATTGTATACCAAGTTGACACCACCAGTCATTGGTGCTATTCACTCTGAATGGACTGCAGGTTAAAATTGTTCACCCCAAGACATCTGAAATACCTATTCCTGACAAAAAGCACATTAACTAGAATATACAAAGAAAAATGACAGAATTTTTAAAAAGATTTTATTTTATTATTTATCCATAAGAGAAACAGAGAGAGGGAGAGAGAGAAAGAGAGAAAAAAAGAGAGAGAGAGAGGCAGAGACACAGGCAGAGGGAGAAGCAGGCTCCATGTAGGGAGCCCGACATGGGACTCAATCCCAGGACTCCAGGATCACTCCCTGGGCCGAAGGCAGGCGCCAAACTGCTGAGCCACCCAGGGATCCCTATCACAGAATTTTTTAAAGAAGGAAACCCCATTAAAATTGTGCAAAATTGGGCAGCCTGGATGGCTCAGCGGTTTAGCGCTGCCTTCGACCCAGGGTGTGATCCTGGAGTCCCGGGATCGAGTCCCATGTCGGGCTCCCTGCATGGAGCCTGCTTCTCCCTCTGCCTGTGTCTCTGTCTCTGTCTCTCTCTCTGTGTGTCTCTCATGAATAAATAAATAAAATCTTAAAAAAAAAATAAAATGGTGCAAAATCTTGGGACAGGCACTTAATAAAGAGAATATCCAAATGGCTAATAAAAAATGTCTTTGTTTTCATTAGTCATCATAGGAATGCAAAGTCAACACATTTTAATACTACCAGACACCCACCACCAGTTCATGGCTAACATGAACAAGCTAGACAACATTAAATCTTGTCTAGGATAAAAAAACAACTGGAATTCTCCTATGTGGCTGATGGTAGTGTGACTAGGTATAAATTCTTTGATAGATGGTCTGGCAACATCAGCTAAAGCTGAATATACCCATACCCAGAGGCATTTCCTCTTCTAGGTATACGATATTCAAAAGAAATATGTACATATCTTCATAAGACATGTAGAAGAATATTGTACTATTCATGCTAGTCAAAAACTGGAAACAACCAAGTCCTTCGGTAGTAGAAAGTATAAATTAATTAAAATATATTCACACAGGTATACTGTATAGCAATGGGAATGAAAAAACTATCACCACGTCCCAAAATATGAATGGGATGGTGATGGGAAGGAAACATAACAGGGCTTCTGAGATATTGGGCTTTTTATTTGGGGGCTGGTTATTTGGGTTTCTTCACTTTCTGGAAATTCACACTAATTATCTTATCCTTTCTGAATGTAGTCGTGTTTCAAAAACTTTTAAAAATTACTCACCATCAAAAATAATAGGGGGTGGTTCAGTTGGTTGAGCATTCGAATCTTGGTTTCAGCTCAGGTCATGATCTCAGGATCCTGAGATCAAACCCGGCAATGGGCTCTGTGCTCAGCATAGAGTCTGCTCCGGAGTGTCTTTCCCTCCTCATCTGCCTCTCCCCTGCTTGCACATGTACTCTCCCTCTCTCTTTCTCTCTCCTCTCTCTCCAAAATAAATAAATAAAATCTTTAAAAAATAACAGTAATCTCTTATTAGGACAGCATTTTATAATTTGAAGCTGTTTTCACCCATGTTGTGCCATTTAATTCTCTCTTTAATTAATTGATTCATTTATTCACCAAAATTTATTATATCTCATTTGTGTAAGGTGCTGTGCTAGGTGGTGCAAGCAATACAAAGGCTAATAACACATGGTTATTGGCCTCTGGGAGCTTACAGAACTAAAAATCTGAAGATAAATACGTTGTGATGCAGCATTAGCAGCAATAATTTATCGTCTCCTGTATACGAGGCACTGTGCATTACCAACATTCTGTCACATTTAAAAACTTCAAGAAAATATTCTAATATTATATTTATTTTCTTCTGTAAAGATTTAGTATTGTATGAAGGAAAATATGAGATTTTTCTGGGGAAAGAAAAGAAATTTGCTTCCAGAGTCCATGTCTAAAGACTCTACAGAATCTATAAGCACGCTGACCTACTTTCTCCAGTGATTTCATCAATTACAAAATATAACTACAAATTCCATGCCAATATTTGTTCCATTTGATTATTTCACATGGCAACACCTAAGAGGGACTGTCTACTAGTTTAAGCTTATTTCCTGAAACCCAAGAAATTTAAATGTTTCCAAAAAAGTACCAGTCTGAAAGAAATATGAGCAAAGTTGTAATGGTGGACTGTAAAAATAATAAGATGGCATAACTATTTCCAAGAAAAGTTTAATGCCTCCATTTCCATTTAATAGGATGCGGGCTTTACAAATGAATAAATCTCCCATGAGTTAATGTCTAGTAATATATGTGACCATTCACATACATCAATTATATAGCATGATAAATAGCACTTTTAAGAGCATGTGAATATATTTTACAGGATTAATCCTGTGCAACCCATGGAATTTTATAGATTCCCAATTCAGTAGCTTTTGTTTTATATTTAAGTGGGTTTTTCCTCTATCTGATCCATGATAACATTTTGTGGACTTTATCCATATATAGTTCATTCTCAAAATATACATCTTTCACTTGGCTTAGTCCAACACCTTGAGACAGAATGGCAGCCAATAGATTTTGACATATGAAATTATCTGCTGTAGCTAAATCATTCGTTCAAACTTTGTGGTGTCATCTTCCAAGTGCTGTGTGGTCCAGGCACTGTGCTAGGCACAGATAAAGCAGCTGAATAACTGTAGGCCACCTGTATATGAGCAGGGCAGCTTGGTGTGGTCATACCATGGAATGCTCATACTTGTGAAGAATGAAAACGTTTCTTTTTTTTATAAATTTATTTTTTATTGGTGTTCAATTTGCCAACATATAGTATAACATCCAGTGCTCATCCCATCAAGTGCCCCCCTCAGTGCCCATCACCCAGTCAGCCTCACCCCCCACCCACCTCCCCTTCCACCACTCCTAGTTTGTTTCCCAGAGTTAGGAGTCTCTCATGTTCTGTCTCCCTTTCTGATATTTCCCACTCATTTTTTCTCCTTTCCCCTTTATTCCCTTTCACTATTTTTTATATTCCCCAAATGAATGAGACCATATAATGTTTGTCCTTCTCCGATTGACTTATTTCACTCAGCATAATATCCTCCAGTTCCATCCACGTTGAAGCAAATGATGGGTATTTGTCATTTCTAATGGCTGAGGAATATTCCATTGTATACATAGACCACATCTTCTTTATCCATTCATCTTTCAATGGACACCAAGGCTCCTTCCACAGTTTGGCTATTGTGGACATTGCTGCTATAAACATCGGGGTGCAGGTGTCCAGGCATTTCATTGCAACTATATTTTGACAACAACGTTTCTGACACTGTGCTTATTAGCACTGGGTGTTATAAGAATGAATGAGATAAGGTCCCTACCTCGGAAAAGCTCACAGGCCTTGGAAGTGAGAAGCATGTAAGTGTATATGCTGTAAGATAAGTGTATCATAAAAAAGGTCTGAACTGAATGCTATAGCTGGAGAGGAAACCACATGTTCTGCATTATAAAAATCAGAAAGTTTTAAAGAAGCAATACAGAGCTGGTGGTAAAGACAGAAAAGGTCACTCAAAGCAAGGAAACTACATATGAAAAGTATAGGGGGACTCATCTTCTCCTGTTTTCCAAGTTCCTATTCAAGTCATAAACAGGGACTTCAGTCCTCTTAGAGATCTTGAGAAGTTTCTTCTGACCTCTCACTCATTCCACCCTAGATGAAACCATAGCTGAGGGGATTGATAAGACTGGTGAGCCTCAGTTCATGTGCTCATTTCTTATAAGCAGCAGCAATGCTCCTCCAAGGTATGCCAGCTCAAGATTTCCCTGGACCCCTGTGGGAGACCTACAGTTATCCAGTTGCTTCATCCATGACCAGCTAGGTAGGCTCAGTTCAGAACACTGATTCCAAGCTGCCTCTTCCTAATCTGTATTACTTATAATAAAATTGATTTATTGATCCTTGCCTCCTATGGTTCTTCAATTGTTTCAGAATCTGGAAAGGAGAACTGTTGTCCTCTTCAGAGGACTCTCAAATCCCAGTACAAAGGTTCTCATTGTTTGTGAGTTTGATGTCTAACAAAAGTGTTGGGAAATATAGCATGACCAATGTGTAGAGGAAATGATGGGGAAGATAGAATTGAAGAGGGAGTTGGAAGATGGATTGTGAAGGATATTTTATATTATGACAAGGAAAATTTACTCCATCTTGTCATCAGTTAGGACATTGTAGGGATCCTCAAGCAAGGTAATAAGATTATCAGATTTGTTTTGAACATATTAACTCTACCAGTAAAATGATGGATTAATAAGTCATATGATGACATACAATCAATGAGCTATTTTTACTCTGCAATTAGCTATATGACTTTGGTCCAGTAACTTAACATCTCTTAGTTTCAGTTTAACCACCCTCTGTGTGGACAGTACCTAGCTCATAGTGTTGATCTGAAGATTAATCAAATGAGAAATTAGATGCGTATAGTAAGCAATGAATAACGGTGGCCTCTATAAGTCCTCTAACATTTGAGATCCTACTTGTCATGTCTAATGTCAAACATCTCGGGTAATCATTAGTGCAGCAGTAGTGTTTCAAGTAATCATTAGTATAGCAATTTTGCTCAACTTCAACCCATGCTATCCATCAAAACGAATCAAGAAACTTTGGAAAGCATATATGCTGAGGCCACACCTCAAGATTCTGATTCAGTGGGAGGGCCTAAGCACTGGCATATACTGTAGGTTTCACAAATAATTCTCATGCACACCCACAATTAAGAATACTTCTTTAGTATGTCATAGATTAAACACTACTTTCAGATTCATTAGAATATGTGTTTTGCTTTAGATACCATAAATAACAGAGTAGTTAACTTGGAGTTTATAAACCTCTGTACCTCAGTTTCCAAAGTCACAATATGAGGAAATAGGAAGAATATTCTTGTATAGAGCCAGGCCTTTATGTAAAGGCAATAATGCATGCATCTAAGTCCAGGAAAGCCAAAGTATTTTTGAAAGGAAGGGATCTGGGTGAAGTGATAAAACAGCAACCATATTGCTTAGCCTATCATAATTCAAACACACAAATAAGTCAGAGATCAAACGTTCCAGTAAATCAGAAACCAAGAAGAAAAGGAAAAATCAATGCCTGCAAGGAAGGTCAGAGCAAAAATCAGGTGAATGCAGGGACAAAAAGGTTTGGAAGAACTTAAGATTCCTAAAGCTGGAAGGCAAGGCAGAAGGTCAAAGCCCAGGCAGGTCAGCAGGAACCAGGTGACCTACAAATAAGATGAGAAGAAAAGGTGCAAGGTACCAGCTCAAAGGAGAGTTTGATGTTAAGGCAACCTCCAGTCTCTGGCAGGAAACCTCTTCTACTTCCTGCTGCAGTTCTAACCAGTCTAGGCCTGCAAGTGCAAGCAAGTAAATGCATGAAAACAGAGGAGGTGACGCTTATGGGAACAAGAATAGCACAAGATCTCTGTCAAATAATACCAGACGTCTACAAAGACGCAAAACCACTCACAAGCAATATTTACATTAAGTACTACTAAAACATAATTTTATATTCAAGAAACTGTGACAAATGACTGAAATATATGAAAAAGAGTAATGTGACTTAAAAAAGAAAAATGACTGAACTATATGAAAAATGAGTAACGTGACTTAAAATGAAAAATGAGGGTGGCTCAGTAGTTGAGCATCTGCCTTTGGCTCAGGTTGTGATCCTGAGGTCCTGGGATCGAGTCCTGCATCAGGCTCCCTAGAGGAAGTCTGTCTCTCCCTATGTCTATGTCTTTGCCTCTTTCTCTCTGTCTCTCATGAGTAAATAAATAAAATCTTTTTTAAAAAATGAAACATGAAGAGTAGCTTTATTCATTCATTCATTCATCTAATATCAATTATTGAATGCTTTCAATTGTCAATTACTGGGCTAGGCACTAGATATCAGGACAAAAATAGAGTCTCCTAGGATCTTATTTTCTAGCAGGAGTAACAAAGATGGAACTATTAGAACATGATACATGAAGTCCTATGATAGAGTTAACATTAGGGTGTCAGGAAAGACATCCCAATGTGAAACTGAAAAGTTCACAGGAATTAGAATGAAATCTACTGTGAATGAGTACCATCTGCAAGGACAAGATGGCAAGAGAGGGCAAGGCATGTTTAAAAATTCAAAAGTAATTCAATATGGCTAGAGCATATGTTGTGAGGTTGGGAAAGCTGCAGCTATAGAGACAGTCTAAGGACCTCTAATGAAAGGCTACAGTAAAATATTTGGATTTTATCCAAAAGGTAATTCTTTCTGACTTCTAATAATTTTAAATAATACACTCAAGGATCTGCAACAGAAAATGCAACGTGAAATAGAAAACTAAATAACACATATGAATTCAGACATGCAATTATCCATGCATTGTCAGATAAGGATTCTGGCTAAGAAGGAGCTGGTTCAGACCAGTTCTAAAAATACAAGAGAGCCCCTTTTTAGGGGGATAGTTCCAAATGTTTACATCAAAATTTATTTTGTGTGTTCCAGGATTTAGTATTTAAAAAATCATCTTAAAGTCTATAAAGGTCACAGCAAGGGCTAGACAAACTAACTTTATTAATGTTTTAAAAAATAAATCTTACAACATCTCAGAATGAAGGAAGAGCAGAATAAAGAATTATCACATCAAACAAGAAGGATATATTGATTTAACTACAAAACGGTTAGAGATTACTGTTTTGTGATAGCCATACACTCGCAACCATTTAAGGATCTGATGTCAGTTTAGGGAATAGTCCCAGTAAAGACCTTAAGGAAATTTATTTAGTGATTTTATATCTTTTTCTACCCAAATATCCATTAAATAAATTTTTCCCTGTTCTTAGTATGGTGGAAAAATATACCAAGTGGTTTCAAAACATTACAAATTTCAGATCTACAACTTCTACCAGGCTCCCTGCCCTGACTGGCACGTCTTAGCCAACTCCCTTTCTCATTTCCTTCAGCAGCTATGCCAAATACATCTTCGTGTAAGTTTCTTACTCACGTGCAACAAACTTCCTCATTCCTACTCATTGGATATAGGAACTGAGTAGGAGACGTTATACACACAGTTGACTACTGATTGTGAGATCAGTGGACAGCCAAGCAAACGCTCACATTTAAGAGGTAACTGGATGATGGTCTGAGAGAGAACTGAAAATAAAAGTACAAAATATGTAGAGGCAACCAGGTTTTAGCATTACCAAACTCAAACAGAATCAAATGCCACTGAGAAGTCATATATGTTAAGGGCCAAAGAGTCCACTGAGTAAGGCAATATGATGATCATGGTAAACAGTGACTTTATTTCAAATAATTTCATTGGGGTGACAAGAATTGAAACCAGGTTGTAATTGGCTGAACAGCAAATGAGAGTATCCAAGAGGAAAAAGCAAGTGCATACTACTATTTCAAGAAGATTGTCTGTGAAACAGGGAAATGTCATGACTGATTTAGAGGGCTAGGACTAAAATAAAGTGTCATTGCAGATATGGCAATGGTGGTGATGGTAGTAGGGGTGGTGGAGGAGGTGGCAGGAATGATGGTGCAGATGACAGGTATGAAGGTGGTCATGACAGTGATGGTTGAAGAGGGTAGTGGTGGCAGAGATAGTGAAGGTGCTGGTGAAAATGCGGGTGGCAGTGGAGGAGGTGGTTGAAGTGATGATGCAGGTTGTAGTGGTGAAAGTAGAAATGGAAATAGTAGTTTTAAATAAAGAGAATACCTGAGCATGTCCACTAAGGTGGATCAGTGAGAGAAAGAGAACAAAGGGAAAAAAAAGGATGGAGTAGGTCCCAAAGGAAAATAGACAAGGGGTTAGAGCACAAGTGGAAGAACCAAACTGCAACACCATCTTCCATAGTTAAGATTCCCACAATGAACCACCTGCAGCTCTCCAAATGTATCATGAGCTTCTGTGCTGCCCTGGCTTTGTACTGGAGCTATTCCCTTAGCCTAGAACATCCTTTCTACCTCTTGTCTTCTCTATATTCTATTTTTTCTTCAAAATAGAATTCTAATCTATTCCTTCCATGAAGACTTTTCTAATCTACTCTCCTAGTTTCACAGGATGTCTATTATGCTTCCATAATATACCACCCTTGGTCCATCACAGGACTTTTCATACAATTTTGAAAACATTTTAATCTCCAGTAGAATGTAAGATCCATGAAAGCAAACACTGTGTTTCATTAGGCTTTCATTTATGAATCCTACAAAGTTAACATAGCTCTACTACTACTACTAAAAATCTATTGAGCTCTGACCATGTGCCAACCAATAAAGAACAAATATTAACCCATTCATGTTTTTATGAATAAAGTTTTATTGGAACACAGTCATACCCACTCGTTTTTATATGGTCTATATCTGATTTCTCACTACATTGGCAAATTGAGTAGTTGAGACAAAGAATATATGGTCTGCAGATCCTAAAAACTAAAATGTTCATTAACTGTCCCTTTAGAGAAAGTCTTCCAAACTGGTTTAACCAGGAGAGATACAATAGTAAATCAACCCTGTCTCATAGGAGTCGATACTTCAGTGGGAGACAACACAGGCAATTATCATGCAATGGGATATGTATTTTTATAGTAGAAATTAAAACTACTATTGGAGCACATAGAATGATTTAATCTAAACTTTAGGGGTGCAGAGTTTTTGATCTAGCATCTAGCACTGGCTAGCATACTAGTAGATGCTCTATAAGTAAATTAATTTTTGTTGAAGGGAAAAATTCATTTACAACATGAAATACTCAAGCAAGATGCTAAGAGATATAATTGAGACACTCTTCCAAAGGACTACTGGTATTTCCACTACCAGGAACTAAAGTCTCACTTATCACATTGTAAAGCTAAATTATCCAAATCTTTCAGACTTGCGTCCTGTTCCAAAGAGGCAAAACTCCAGCTGGGGTCTCCCCAGAAATAAAATAGGAAATCTGGTTCTGGTGCCTGGACTGAGAGGCTGATTCTAACACTTGCTGATAGCTGGGAGACCTATGTAATCTTCATATTGTTCTTTCAACTACTTTCAGAAGGTTTTACTGTGAATTTTGTTTTTTTTTTTTACCGTGAATTTTTAATGTTAAAGTCTAGCAAAAAGATGACCTTAATATCCTCTTGCTTCTCTTTATTTTACATATACACATACACTCACATTTTATGTTATATTTAGTATTATTTCACAAATAATACATATGTCTGTATCTATACATATATACACACACTATATATATATATATACATATACATATATATATATACACACACACACACAGCCCACAAATCCTTCATACATACAATGGAATCAAATCTTTAAGAAATATGTGCAGAACTCAAAAATAATACATTTATACTTATATATAAATTTATCCTACACCAGAGATGGCAAATAGGTTCTACTGAAGGGTCAGTGACAATCACAGGGGCTTCACTGGGTTGAGGAAACTTGGGAAGCAACTTCTGAGCACATAAGAAGTAGAGGACTATAATTCTTTAGTGACTTTGGTCTTAGAGACTGGAGGTGACATGATGGACATTGGTCAACTTATTTGTCACCCCTGACTCTTAAGGATTTCACATTCACAAATTTCTTAAATATACTCTTGCCCCAGCTTACCACATATAAATGTGACTGGCATACTAGATGTATGGCATACTGGCATACTACACTACTAGAGTAGATGCTCTATAAGTAAATTAATTTTTGTTGAAGGGAAGAATTAATTTACAGCATGAAATACTCCCAAGAACTGAGGCAGGTAGAAAAATTCTTGATGAGGATGACCTTGATGGAGAAAATAAGAATAATAATAACAACTTACTTCAATAACAACTTAAAACAAAGCACTTTATTGATTTCAAAGTATCCTTGTGGGTGTTATCTCACTGAATCTCTGCCATTTTCTTTATTTATAGATTATGAAGCCCAAGTCAATAGGGCTCAGCCGTTGCTCACCCATGGTCATGTGGGAATTATGGCAGTTACTAAACACAGGTTTGACTCCCAGCTGTCATACTTTCAGGGACTAAAAGGCAGCATCCCAGGTAATTGTGGTAGCGCACTGCTCTGAAGTAAGAGTGATTAGGTGTTATTACAAATTATTTTCCTCATTCACGTAATCAACACTCATCAAGTTCTTACTGTATGCAAGACATAATCATCAAGATTATGAAAGTAGTCTGAAAAGTTATGACAAGAGATTTTGAAGAAAAATGTTTTTTTTAAGAAAAATGTTATATGCAAGGCAAGAACTTACTACAACATTACAAGTATTAAAACAAATAGTCAATGTAATAACTATATGTCTGTCACATCCCATGGACCAGGCACTGTGCTAGGTGCCAGAGATACAAATAAGAAAAAAAAATCTCTAATGCTAAGGAGCTCACAGGTTTTTTTTTCCTTAGTTCCCTAAATTAATTCCCAATCATTCTAATAATTTGATTTCTATACAAATCACCTGGGAAATGTGTTAAACCTGAGAATTTTATTTATTTGGTGTCAAGTGGGCTCCAGAAATCTGAATTTTTAATAAGTCTCAAAATATCCATAATGCAAATACTGCTCCATGAACTTCACTATGAAATTCATTATTAACTCTTTCAAAGATCCACATAGGCTGCATAAAATGTGGGAAGCTGGTTTCTGGTCTGCCAGTCTCCAAAAGAATGAATACCGCAGTTTTCTTCCACTCAGGCTTCCATGTTCAGTGCCATTTTGAAATATTCTGTACACTGAAAACATGAATTCCATAAAGCTCATCAAATTAATGATGATGTTCTATAATTATATCTATATCCGTTTTTGAATCTGCATCTATGCAGGTGTATATAAGCATACTGTGCACAATACACTGGTGCTTTAACATTGTTCAATAGCTTTTGAACAACCTTTCTAACTATAGCTGAATGACAATAAAATGCCCTAATCACACTCCTATGGTCATATATATGCATCATCAGCCAGCTGGGGGACTACCCTAATCCATTCAGACACATATTTTAGAAACTTGCTCATTTGCTTTCCACCTACAAATTGCCTTGATAGCCTTACTGTCTTGATTTACCTTGCATAAAATTGTTAAAGACATTCATTTTAATATGATATAAACCTACTCCCTTGCATGAAATCATGGCACTGTGCATGAGTATCTATATTTTGAGCAGACAATTATATCATGTGGCCATATGATGTAATACTATAAAGCTGTTGAAATAATTGTGTAGAATAGTAATAGACAAAATTATGTATGATATTCTGTGGAAGAATTAAGTAGCTAAATAGGTAATCCTAGTTTAACATAAAATGTATATGCATATTTCATACTTATGTGTACATATAAAATATATGTATTCATTGAGAAGCACCTGGGTGGATCAGTCTGTTAAGCAGCTGCCTTCAGCTCAGGTCACTATCTCAGGGTCCTGGGATTGGGCCCTGAATCTGACTCCCTGCTTATTGGAGAGTCTGCTTTTCTTTCTCCCTCTGCCCCTCTCCTACCTCCCACTAGTGCATGCTCTTTCTCTCTCTGTCTCAAATAAACAAAATCTTTTTAAAAATAAATAAAATACATGTATTCATTGACAATGCAGGCATATTTGTCAAAATGGCTACCTCAGATAATAGGATAATAAGTAATTATTATTTTTCTGGGTATTTTGCACTTATGTATTTTCTAAATTTTCTACAATGTATTACTTTTTGATCAGAAAAAGGCATTATTTAGCAAGACAGTATATTCAGCATGCTTCTATTTTATTTTAAAAGTCACCCAGGAGGGATGCCTGGGTGGCTCAACGATTGAGTGTCTACCTTTGGCTTAGGGCATGATCCTGGAGTTCCTGGGATCCAGTGCCACATCAGGCTCCCTGGAGGGAGCACATAAGAAGTAGAGGACTGCACACAAATATTACTGCATTTATCTTTGAATAAAAGATTACAAATGATTTTTTCTTCTTGGTGCCTTTCTTCATTTTTAATTTTCTATAATATGTATGTATGGTTTTATTTTTAAAAATAAAACAGAACTACAAAGAAAATCCTGAGCTGGATTAACAGAAATTATTCTCTAAAGGTAGAACATTAATCATTGTGAAACCTGGCCATTTGGCGGCATTAAGGGCCTTTTCTTATCACATACTTCACCTTAAGAAACACTATCACTGAAATCAATAATCTCTAGCCTCATTACTTCATCCTCTAAAAGAATTCCTTTGGCACACTACAGCAACTGTTACCAGACTAATAAATAAAGAGTATTGTGAAAGCAATGAAAGACCAATTTTCTAACACCCCGTAAAAAACTAAAAATAATCAAAAATAGGCTCTCAAGAGAATCTCAGTAAGAAAATCCAAATTGAGTGATGGTTTTAGGTATATATCTTAAAGTAGAAATATGAAGCCATTATCATTTAAGTTCAGCTCAGAATTTGAACCATAATGCACAAAATGAGAATCCATTTCTGTAGAGGAGTTGCTAGCGTCTTCATCACAATAGTTCCTGAAATGGATCTGAGGCACACATTTGGGCCTGAATAAAAGGAATAACAGTGTGGTCATGAACACTTTTCCTTTTAAAATGGTAGACATGACTGTAGCCTCAAAATGAGAAAAGATTCTCTATCCCTTTTGACAGGACACTGTTGATATAGTGACAGTCAGGTAGCCTATGGCTGAGCAGCTTTGGGTGGCTTTAGTTTGAGTGGACAAGCTAAGACATGTTTGAATCACCTTACCCACATAGCAGCCTGACCAAGAAAACCCTCTACATAAAAACAAATCCCCCCCCTCCCCTTTATAACACCATGGCTTGGAGGCAGTCTATGTGATGAGGACTCTCAAATGTTATCTCCAGCCTGGACCTCTCCTTTGAGCTCAGTCTTCCATTCCACAGCTCCATGTGGATGTCTGATGATTATTTGACATTTCATATGCCCAAAACAGAACTAATTACTTTTCCCATCTCCATCACAACCCCCACCACAACCACATGCTGCGCCATCCACATCCATCCATTCAGTTATTCAGATCAAAACCTTGGCATCATTTCCATATTGCCTATTTTAACTTCTTATAAACATTTGTCAGTGTCTATAATGATCCTGTTTGTTCACATACCTTTTATCTCTCTCCATTAGAATATCAGTCCTCTCAGGGCAGGAATGCAATTTGTTTTGTTCAACACTACATTCCCAGCATTTAAAATAGTGCCTGACATACAGTAGGTATTCAATAAATATTTACTGCATGACTGCCTATTCCTATGATATTGCTTTCTTATTTTAGAATTTCCAATGATATTTTTAGGGATGTTCTGTGACTGTGGACAATTTACTTTTGGGGGAGCATTTGTTTCTTCATTTATAGATAGGAGGAATTAAATAACGTATAATTTTCCTACTTATGCTAAAACTCCATAACTCTGTGACCAAAGGTTACTTGACATAAAATATTCCTTTCCCATTCAATTCACCATGTGGCTTCCATTTAGCTTTTTTCTTATTGACATATACATCAATGTATATGTAATCATAATTCTCAAAGCACTTTGGTTTCCATTATTTCCTCTGACACTTCAAACTCTTGGAGCCTTACATTTATTATTTGTTTTTTTTTAATTTCTATTTTATAGATAAATGACTACAAGCTCAGAGAGGGTAGATGAGTTGACCAAACACACCATGCATCTTATTTCACTTAACCAATCTGTTATGAATAAAAGTTCCTGGCTTGGATAATACTTTAAATATTTTTATAGTTTATGGTATATATCAGGGAATTATAATAAATAAACTTCCTCTGAATTTTTTTCAATAAACATTAATCATCTATGTGTGGTTCAAGAGAGTGTAACATAGTTTTCGAGTCTCCCAAGGATTTTGATTAGACTCCAGCCCAGCCCTTTCTAGAAGAAAAGAGAAAGCTACTAGCATGTTTTAGTTGAGTGCACAAGAGATGACAAAATCTACTCCCTGTCCATCCTGCAGTAGCACCTAATATTTCTCCCATTTGACTTATTCCTTTGAATAAAGGCATTACCTCCAGAAAGTCCCTGGAGTTAAACAGGAATACAGAATAATCAGAAATACTTGGGTTCAAATCCCCACTCCATCATTTACTACCTTTGTGACTATAAAAATGTCATAAGCCTCCTTTTCTTCACCAGTAAAATGTACTAAGATTAACTACTTCTTAAGAAAAGTATAAAATTAAATTAATGTTGTAAATTGGTGGCAGGTATATATAGTACACACTCAGCAAATGAGAACTCCTCCTCCTCCTGGCAACTTGGAGGAGTAAGATATCAATCTAATCACACCTTAACAAACAAGCCTTAAGAAAATGGAAAGAGGAAAAGGAAAACCAAGATGAGTCTAGAATACAATATTGAGTAAACATTGCAAATGACTAAATTAATTATAGACAGGTACTAGCTCTACATAGTTTGATAAAAACAGTGAAAAACTAGACTTCAAATATTCTTAGTGCAAGAAAATTACACTTTAGCCCCAGAAGAAAAGCTGGCATTTCTTTGTCAATACTGAATTTATTTTCCTATAACTTTCTTGTAGGACCATTTGGCTCCTGGGTACCCATTGAATCCTCCCACCTGTCAGCTGGTTATTAAATATCCTCAGGTCTAGAGAAATTAAAGGAGAATTTTCTCCAGTCTAATTCAAATCTAGAATCTAGAAAGAAACAACTGGGTAAGGGAGAGGGGTTTTTTTTAGTAGCCGTGAAGAATGCTCTCTCTTGCAAACATGAGTTTTGAGAAGGACTTTTGTGCCAGACAAAAGAAACAGAAAACTAAAGAACTGAAAAGCATGATTACTGCAACATCTCAAAGGCTGGATCAGAATATCTTTTAAAGTCTCTTTGATCTCCAAGATTCTATAAATCTCCCCGTTTAAACCTTCCTTCTAGGGATGCCTGGGTGGCTCAGCAGTTGACTGTCTGCCTTTGGCTCAGGGTGTGATCCTAGGATCCAGGATCAAGTCCCGCATCGGGCTCCCTGCATGTCACCTGCTTCTCCCTCTACCTCTCTCTGTGTCTCTCATGCATCAATAAATTAATCTTTAAAAAAATAAAAAATAAACCTTCCTTCTAAAATAAATTCTACACAGTTTCTACAATTACCCTGTCTTCCTGCAATATGTCTGGGAAAGCTTGAGTTCAGTGATTTGTGCTTTCATAACTGTCTAGAGATATTTCTTGTGTTTTTAGTTTCAGAAGGTCATCTTATAGAAGATGCATTATGGAGGATGTATATTGACAACAAGTAAGAAACTAAGCTCCTACAGAAAAGCACCTCATTTTCTTCCATGGAGGCCACTGAGCCCATTCCAAGGAAAACTATTCCCTACAGGATTTTCTTCTCTCCTCTTCCCATCTTCTGGTCCACTTGACATTTCCCACTCAGAAACTCCACATTAGTACCATATCCACCCTTCCCTCTTCTCCACTTTACCATGCCTTGCCCTCACCCTCCAACATCATTCCAGTTTATCTCACATTGTGCTTTGAAGGCCTCTGAATAAAAATCAAATAACCTTTCATTCCAAATAGGTGGGAATCCCTGTTTTAAAGGAAGCTGTAAACCTGGGAGGGCATGAGACTGGTTATCTTTAACCCAATAGTCCTATATTTCCAAGCACTTCCCTTTTTAGCCTCACAGCAATCTTATAAAGAATTAAGAGGGATTCAGTGGGAAAAATGCAGCAATGTTTAACTCAGAGAGTCGGGAAGCCTGGATTATGAGGAGAAGGAAGAGAAAAAAAAACAAATTTCCCAAAAGACCATAAGCCAAGCAGGCGAAGGATAGATATGCTGGTATAGGGAGAAGTTTTAACAAGAAGCCATAGGGGCAGATGCATCTCTCCGTAGGTCAAAGGAGACTTAAACCACTGGTAGAACCTTGAAGAGGTTCTGGAGGCAAAGAGGGTGGGGTCACAGAGTACATGCTGCCACCTGGTGAAGTGAAGATTTGGCAAAAGAAGAATTTCTGTTGTGATGGGGTTTGATTATGTTAGGAATCTTCATTTTTCATGAAGGAGGGGCTTTCCAAGACTTAGAAAATATGAGACAGAATCTTAAAGTCTGAGCCTTATGATCAGACATAAGTAGAAAACAGACCAAAGAAAAATGAGCTGACACAACAGAATAAAATGTTTCGTGCATTTAGCACTTGCCAAGTAATGTGAGACTGATGGTTTCAACTGTGTAGAGTTCTCACACAAATAGAAGTCTGTTATATGTTAAGCTGACTAGGTGTGCTAAAAACTAGTGACTATGGTGAGAAGGGGAGCCAGGGAAAGGAGACAGCAGTCAGGGTTGAGGACTGGGATGCTGCCCTCCAGAACCACTCTGCTGTACAGAAAGCTCCCTTCAGGGGTAAAAATGAAGACTGATCTAGGAGTCAGCAAATAGTGGAACCAGGAAGTCACCAAGAAGAGCCCTTAGCCAAACTGTGGTGACTGCCCTTTGACCCTCAGCTATGGGAGAGCAGAATGATGAAATCAGTTCATCATGAGGCTCTTTAGGAAAGCTCAGTGCCCTGGATGGGGCTACCTGGGGCTCTGGCAATTCTGAGGAAAGTATTTTCCCACCAATTTCTTCACACCTACCTTCCTAGAAAAGCAGGTAGAAGGGCTGATGAATTTTTGCATTTGGACCTACAAATCAGAAGGGTTTTCTTCCTAGTCCTAAGCTTCCTTCAGCCTTACTTAAAGTCAATACAAACTAGTTCTGTGGGGACTCCTGGGTGGCTCAGCGGTTGAGCATCTGCCTTTGGCCCAGGGCATGATCCTGGAGTCCCAGGATCGAGTCCCACGTCGGGCTCCCTGCATGGAGCCTGCTTCTGCCTCTGCCTGTGTCTCTGCCTCTCTCTCTCTGTCTCTCATGAATAAGTAAATAAAATTTAAAAAAAAATAGATCTATGTTACACTGGCTTATTAAAGCTACCTGGAGTGGGTTTTTTTAAAAGAATTATTATTATTATTTTTAAGATTATTCATTTACTTATTCATGAGAGACACAGAGAGAGAGGCAGAGACACAGGCAGAGGGAGAAGCAGGCTCCATGCAGGGAGCCCGACGTGGGACTCGATCTCGGTTCTCCAGGATCGCGGATCACGCCCTGGGCCAAAGGCAGGCGCTTAACCGCTGAGCCACCCAGGCGTCCCTGTTATTATTATTTTTAACCCAGTGGCTATTACCGCCTTAGAGTTAGGAAGCGAATCGCCACGTTTATCCTCAGAACCAGGAAATCCAACAGAGACACCTTGTTTAGAAGAGGCGTCCAAGGTCACCGGTGAAGTCGGAAAGAGCTTGTGGCCTCAGGTTAAGTCTTCCTCCCCAGGTCTGGGCAGGTCCTCCTTAGCCGTCCCCAGACGACCGGCTGTGGTGGCGAGAGGGCCCTTCCCCGGGAGAGGCTGTCCCAAAGGGCAGCTCAGGCCCACGCTGCGGTTGGCAGCGGTCTGCACCTGCACGCGGGGGCAGGGAGTGTTCGCGGGGCGCTGAAGCCCGAGCGGACGCCGGCCGGGTCGCAGCTGCTCGGCCCGGCGGGCGCGGGAGAGGGTCATGCAGGCGGCCCCCGCGGCCCCCGCGCTCGGCGGCTTCCCGCACCCCGCCCGCACCCGGAGCCCCCGCAGCGCGCCGCCCCCGCCGCGAGCCGCCCCGGGCCGCAGCTGCCGCGCCATCCGCGCGTCTCCGGGGACCGGGACCGAGCCCGCAGGTCGAGGGCCCCGGGAGCAGGGCCCCGGAGCCCCCCTGCGCGCGGCCGTCCCGGCGCCCCCGGCGCGGCGCCCCACCTTCCCGCGCCCCGCCTCTCGCCCCGCGCCCTGCGCCCCGCAGCGTCCGCAGCCTCTGCCGCGGCCGAACAGGCTGCCGAGGCCCCGGGGCCGCGGGCACCGAGAGCGCGGGCGGCCGAGCGCCACGTGTCCCGCCCGGGCTGGCGCGGGCGGAGCGGGCCGGGCCCGGCTCCCCGAGCCTGAGCGCGCACCGGCGGCGCCGCCCGCCCGCGTGCGCAGCCGACCCCGGCCCAGCCGGGCCCCGGCCTCCCGGGCACGCGTGGATGCCTCCTCCTGGACCGCGCGATGGGCCCCTCCTGGGAGAGAGAGGGTAAGACCGGGCGCTTGTGCGGATCCCCACGTCGCTGCCCGCGGGCACCGCAGGGCGGCCAGGCCTCCTGGGTCCATGGAGAGCGGAGAAGGATACTCCAGACCTGCGCGGGTGAGGGGGGGTATCAGGTGCTCGCGGGCGCACGGAAGGAGCTGGTGGGCAATGGGCACCCTCAGCACGGAGACAGGGGTGACGGTGTCCCAGTTTGATTGGCCATGGAGGTGGCTGGGCTAGGCTCCTTGCTGGGCAGGCAGGGTTGACCAGGCCATAGGTTTTGGATCTCCCTTTACTAACTGTCCTCGGAGCGGAACTTAGAAATGGTGCGTTTTGATGAGGAAGGTTTGGTAAAGAATTGGTGCTATCCAAAAAAAGAAAGCCTTTGTAGATCTTTCCAAAGACGTGGATGGCCCAAAGTCCCCAGACGACACTTTTCAAGTGTCTGCTTTCTTTTTTTATTTTTATTTTTTATGATAGTCACACACAGAGAGAGAGAGAGAGAGAGAGAGAGAGAGGCAGAGACATAGGCAGAGGGAGAAGCAGGCTCCATGCACCGGGAGCCCGACGTGGGATTCGATCCCGCGTCTCCAGGATCGCGCCCTGGGCCAAAGGCAGGCGCTAAACCGCTGCGCCACCCAGGGATCCCAAGTGTCTGCTTTCTTGGGGACTTTTCATACAAATTCTTTGAGGTGAAGAGGGTGGACCGAATTTCCACCAATATGATGTTGAAGAGCTCAGGTGATGAGCTCAAAACTCATTACAGGGTGACATCAACAGGTTTGAATTTAAGATGAGTATATTGTAGAGAAAGAGATCGTTAAGCTTAATATGGCGTATAGGAAGAGATTATTAAAGCTTTAAGGGGAAGGAGGCACTTGGGAAAAACTGCTTCCCTGTTGTCTTTATGCTGTTCTACAGTGTGGAGCAAGGAGCGCTCTCTAAGACAGCAGGAAACTCCACTGCTAGGCTCCTTGCAGGTGCTCTGACCCCAGACCCTGGGCTGCAGAAGCAAAGAGCAGCTCCTGTGTCAATCTCCCTTCCCAGAAAGGGCCAAATGTGAACCCCAAGGTCCAGAATCTTCAACTTAAAGTTTCTGCTGCAGCATGGTGAGCTCAGATACATAGCCAGGCACATTGTAGGAATGTTGGCTTCCTCTTCCCCAAAGGATGCCCTTGGGAGCAAAGGGAGTCAGGTAATCTCAGTGCCAGGTTTTCTCCACCTGTGCATTTGGGAGAACAGTAGCCCCTGTCCCCATGAAAGATGGATCCAAGTCAGATCATGTTTTTATTTGCTTCAAATTTTAGAGCGGCAATATATTATCATAATGCAGCTTTTTGTCACTTAAGTTGTTTGACAATGACACTATTTTAATGCAGAATACAATTAAATACATTCAATCCTTGTTGATCTCCACATACTTAAATCATACTTTCTTAACTTGGTTTGCATTTAATAATCTTTCAAGTGATATCATAATTGAGAACAGTAATCATGTGAGTTTTCAAATGCTGGTGCCCTTAAAAAAAAAAAAGAGAGAGAGAGAGAGAGTCCAAACCTTCATTTTTATAGATGAGCTACTGAGGCTGTAGAAGGGAAGTGAATTGTCCAAGCATATGAATTAGCCAGTGACAAATTTAGAACCAGCTACCTCCTGACACCCAGTTCTGTGGTTTTCTCCTATTTTAGTAAAAATGTGTAAGAGATATGCATAAATAAGTAATTTTACAGACTACTGATTGGCAGGTCTTAGAGATGTGTGTGATTATAAAGAGGTGTCATGAAGGAGATCTTTGTGATGATGAAATAGTTGTGTATCTTGATTGCGATGATGGCTATATGAGTCTATATATGTGATGAAATATCATAGGTTTACATACACATTGCACTAATGTCAGCCTCCTAGATTTGATATTATACTATAGTTATGTAAAATACAGTCATTGAGGGAAACTTGGTGAAGGATATAGGGACTTCTCTACTATCTTAGAAACTTCCTATGAATCTATAATTATCTCAAAACAAAAAGGCTTTTTTTAAAGTACTTTTGTAAGTGCTTCAAAACCTGACATTGACTATTTTGCTAAATCTGAATTGTACACAAAATTCCTTGCTTTGCTGTATATGCTATTTTAAGTATGTAATACAAACTAATACCTGCGTATTTGCTCATTTCATATTTTAAAAAACCATGTGTACTTCTAAGGTTTATCTGCTCATGCTAGAACATCAGGATATCCTGGAGATACTAAATAGCATCTTAGCAAGAGATGGTAATTTAAGGTAATTTATTTAAAATTTTGGAAAATAAGGAGAAAGTGTCACTTTAAATAGTTATGTGCTAAAATAACAGGTGTTTTTCTTTCTTTCTTTCTTTTTTTTTCTGCATGAAAATACTGGGGTCTTAGATCTACAAATGGTCTTACCTCGGCAGGATGCTTTCTGTGCTTCAGGACATTAAATGGGTAGCTATCACCAAGCAGAAGTAATGAGAGGACATACAGTTCCTTTAGAAAGAAACTAATAGTCATAATGACTTTTTCTTTATGAGAATTCAGGATTACTAATTAATTAAAACATCTGAAAATTTTTTTGTGGATTTTTAGAGCTACTTCATCAATTCCAAAATGAGATTTCTTTTATGGGGTGGCCAACACGAATGACAGAAGGCCTAGAACACAGTTCCAAAGGAGATGAAAAACTAAAGCTTTGGTGTAGTCTTGTAGACTATGCTCCTTCCTTGCAGATCCTGGCAAAGGAAAGGAAAGTTCTTGTATACGCACTTCTGATCAAAGAAATATCATTCTCTGGTGCCCTTGGGTGGCTCAGTTGGTTGAGCAACTGACTCTTGATTTCAGCTCAGGTCATTATCTCAGGGTCATGAGATCCAGCCCTGCCTAAGGCTCAGAGGGGAGTCTGAGATTCTCTCTTCCCTCTGCTCCTCCCCCTGTGCATGTGCACGCTCTCTTGCTCTCTCTCTCTCTCTCTCTCTCTCTCTCTCTCTCAAATAAATAAATAAATAAATAAATAAATAATATTTAAAGAAAAGATATACTATTCTCCATGATAAGAGGAACTATCTCCAGAATAGGAAATATTTCCTAGGAGTCATTTCAAAAATGACCTATTATCCCTTCTAGAAAAAAGCATCTTTTATTAAGCTTTTTAAGTTATATACTATTACTAAAAATACTTTCATTCTTTATTGGAGTGGAGCATCTCAGAAAATATATTTAGCTCTGTAGAAACTAGAAGCAACATTTTCTTTCTATAATTTATGGTAATGGCTGTACAAGTTGTCTCTCAGGCTTAATCACCAAGTCATATATATGTGGACTTTTTTGGTCTCTCTTCTTACAGTATGTTAACCCAGTTTGCCTGAACTATAAGGCATTTGGTTTGGCATAGAAATGCCTTCGATAAACATGCATAGATAAGAAAAACTTTGCATTCTTTAAGTGAATTTTAAAAAACTTTATGAGAAAAGAGGGGTAGGTGAGTATGGAAGGACCATAACAGTATTCCTAGAAATGCTTTCAAGGAGCTTTAACTCCTTCTGTTCTGCTGGTTCCAAAATGAACTTTTATAGCCATCAGACTTAAGTGGGAATATTTACTCATCAAGAAAGAAAAGACAGAATTGCCTGACTGGCTCAGTCGGTGGAGCATGAGGTTCTTGATCTCCAGGTTGTGGGTTTGAGCCCCAATTTGAGTGTAGAGATTACTTAAAACTAAAATCTTAAAAAAAAAAAGGAAAGACATTTACTGTAATAACATATGGCTTGCAAAAGCATTCTTCAAGACTGTGATTCTTTTTTATCTAAACAACTTATTTGCAAGAGTTAAAAGACTCTGTTAACTTTGTTTCTCAAGAAATATCAGTATGCCTTGTGGGTAATTGAAAAATATCTTCGAAGACCTACGTACCACAAAATCCATATTTGAGAAAAAAGAATATTCATTCTTTGATTATGATTGAATTTATATAAGGAGAAGTTAACTAAGTCACAACCTAAATATCCCAGTTATTTCTGGCCCTTTGTTTAAAAAAAACTAAGTTATTTACAAAATCAGATTGGGTTATTTTCAACACATGGTAATTAAAAAAAAAAAAAGAACTTTTCTGGGAGTGCCTGGCTGGCTCAATATGTGGAGCACGTGGCTTTTGATCTCAGGGATGTAGGTTTAAGCCCCATTTTGGATTAAAGATTACTTAAAAACAAAACCTTAAAAAAAATAAAAAATAAATAAAATAAAAAAATCTTTAAAAAATATTTTCTTTACCCTATTACCAATACAAAGAGAAAATCAAGAAGTTGAAATAGGACAGATTCATTTATAGGTCTATGACTAGACCACCTCATTTTGGAATTACAGTCTACGACAGCCTGAAAAGATTTAAAAACAAAGACAAGACGTTTTTCCTTAAGGAAGATAATACTATTGTTGGAACAGTCACTGCCAGGTGAAGATGATTTCACCCTTTTTTCTAATTTATTTAAGTTTATGAAAAGCTAATCAAAGATAATGTAGGACTTTGGGCTGCAGAGTCAGCAAAGTATTTAACATGTTGGTGCATGTGAAATACAACTATGTATATACACATACCTGTTGACTCTATATTCCATCTGGTTTAGCATTTTGTTCCAGTAGAGTGGCAATTGAATAATGAATATTTTAGAAAGAAAATTTGAATGAATGAATAAATGCATTAGGTAACAACACCTATTTGTCACAATGTAATGTCCTGTTCACTCAAAGTAATTCATGCCCTATGCTGAATGCATAGGAAAACTCCAGTATAAAGTTAGCCCACAAAGAGACACATTTATAGAGTGTCTATATAATTTAATGTCCAAACTGGGGCAAATAGAGAATGCAAACTCCACAGACAAGATATTTTTTTATTCCTGTTTTATTCCCAGCACTTAGGACAATGCTTGGCAATGCTAAGTTTTTAATAAAAATCTCAAATGAATGAGTAAATGAAAGAATACATGTATATGTACCCATAAGAATATTTACATTTATGAGAAATTATTAACATTAAAATCAAAATTCAGCCCCAGGTTATTTTTCCACGTGATCTTGTGAATTGCCAAATTGAGCGTAAGTAAAGTGAATACTTCTAGTACATGGGCAGTCCATTTCATCATTGGGAAGATCTAATTATCCTTATATTAAGATTAAATTTGAACTCACCTAATTGGAATGTCTCTACTGTCACCCTGCCAGAAATTCTTAATAATGATATCATGTGAAACCTTGCCAGATTCCTCACTGTGATCCATATGTTTTGCCATGCGTCCCAAGTTGGCGGCCTATGGGCCAGATTCAGTCTGCAGTTACATTTTGTTTTGTTTTAAAAACCAGAGGAGTATTCACTAATAAAAAGTTGCAGTTAGGACTTTTTTTAATCAAGAGGATTTACAAAGAAATCCCAGATTTCATGTTTCCCTGAAAAATAAATAATAAAGTTAGAGCTGAGTAGTGATAGCTAAGTACAATCTCTTTTCTTCACAGAGCCCATTACCATTCTACTTAATCGTACACTGAGCCATTTAGCTCATTTGTGTTCATTACCTTGACTAAGTAAACTTCTAGGTTTGTGGCTTGTCCCATTTCTTAGGTTTACTAGTCTTAACCCCATCTTAAAAAGAAAAAAAAAATGAAGCTAGGCTTGCCTCAGTTTGGAGCCCAAGCTGATTTCTAAGTGTTACATTTTTTATTAATTTTTGCCAGAATATTGCCTAATGTTTCATTTAGTCTCACCAATGTTTTAGAGACTCTTTAATTTTTGAAACTCAGAACTATGTGCTTCCTTTCTAGATTTGTACCCTTTTGGCATCTCTCCTAATCTCCAAGACTCTTGAAAGATATTAACAGTGTTATCATAATCCTATCTGTAAAAGGTGAGATTATAAAATCTAGGACAGAATTTGTCTGTCAAATTAACTAAATACCTTCAGAGAAACTAGTAGCATCACTTGGCCTGAGCTTTCGTCTCCTTTGCCAAGTTTTATTTTATCCTTTTTAGTTTGGAGATCATTTTACTTGATAGAGAAATAAACGAGTAGCTACAGAGTTCTGTCTTCCTTTAGTCACCTATTAGTGAACTGCAACAAATAGTGATTTTCTACTTTTCTTTCTTCAAACATAATTAAGATGAATATTGTTTTCATTCTTAATATTTTTGGAAGTCAGAGTTCAAACTCAGAACTGGTCTTCCTGATACTGTGAACCACAGATACTTGCTGTATCAAGTGTTCTTGGAACTAGAACTTTGTATTTTCAATTTTTCACATTGTTAATAATAGTATTTATTATCATAGTATTTAACTCAGATTTTAAATTGATTAAACATCACTATTTTGTGTGATTCATGGTGATAATGTGAAGGAGAGATTACAAAATAATGTATACATTAAATACATGCAAAAATATCCTGAAAAGACCTTCTAGTTGAATTTGTAAGATGAATATGGAATGGGAAAAAAGTGACAAGTTGTCTATCTGTCTGAAACTATGGAATAAAATATGAACTTAATCTCAGAAGTGCACATATTTTCTTATTCCCTAAAGAAAACTGTAAACCTTTGGTGAACCAACCAAAGATAGTTACCTGAGTTTAAAAGCATAAAAAATCAATTTAAGTTCAACTTACTAACGGTGAGCATTTCTTTCCCGAGGGCATAGCTAACATCTTTTGTAGTACAAGTGAAGAATGGGGTGGAAGGTAATATTAACTTATCCTCTCCCTTCTTCCTTGGTTTAACCTGTGCTCAGGGAAGCTCAATTCATAATTTCTTCAATTTCACACCATTAATACACATTAAGTTAACTCTAAAATGTAAAGTATAATAGTCTGAGTGACTAGGAGCCATTAAACCTAATGACACTTAAATGCATGTATCACAATGATGCATGTCTTTAGGAGGGCCATTATGTTTTTTCATAAGATAGAAGGGGATTGAAAGTATAAACTTTATGTTATCTAGATGAACATTCTTCTGTATTCATTTGGTCCTCAAAACATACTAAAATGGTTACTATAAAGTTATTTCTTACATTTTAACCTAAGGGGAACATTTCCTGTAGGTCCCAAGAGTGAGGCTGTTGAGTGCCTTGGCCTTTGTCCATGGTGCTGAAATTGGCCCCACTATAGGGTCAGATAGAGCAGGGGGAAAGGATTGATGTTTCTCCCAATTAATGACTTATAAGAATATAGATCAGGATTAAAAATGAATGTATTGCTAAGCCTTATAATCAGCATAGCAATAAAATTTGCACATATGGCAAGTCTGTGTATTTGAATAATGTGCAGCATGGAGGCTGAATTAGCAAATGTTTGTTTTTAACCCATTTGAAGTACACCGTGGGAATTTTCATTATTTTGTTCCTACACTTCCCTTTTCATTAAGAGATACCAACATCAGTAATATTTAGCAGCTGTCAATTTCTGTTTTTTTTTCCCCAAAACTCTTCATTTTGGGTTTTCTTATGTCCATCATAAGGCTTTCTGTCTTTGATTTGATTTATATTCCTCCAGTAAATATATATATATATATATATATATATATATATATATAACAGCATTAAAAATATTTGAAATTAAACTTCTTGCTTTTGATATATCATGTTAACACATGAATAAATTACATTGTTAGGTTTTGTTTCCTTTTCATTGCCTTAACTTTCTCATAGCATTTTTTATCCCATTATGCTATGCCTTGATCTATATTTCACTGCCCTAAGGAATTTTTTTTTCTTTTTACACTACCTGCTTTTATCTGCCAATGAAAATTTTGCACACCAAGGAGAAGAAAGAGGTAAAAAAAAATTTCAAAGACACATCTTTCCCTTCCTTAGTGGACATTTGCAAAAAGTGGAAAATTTCTTTTCTCAGTGTCCCTAGTATATTTTTTAAAGAAGATGAGGTAATGTTAATGTTACCACAGATTTCCAACCATTCATATTTACTAGTACACAATGGAGGTTCCATCTCTGGGACTTGTTTTCCCCCCATATTTAAACTGGAATCTTTGTCAAACTGCATTGGTATTCTCCTGAACAAGCAGGAATATAAAGTGCAGCTTAGCATTAGCATTTTATTTAGAACAAAGGGAGGTGAGCAGAAGCACCACCTACCAGTCTCTGGTTTCCCTTTAGGGGGTAGTCACTGCCATTTTAACTCTTGGGTTCATTTAAACAAGTATCCAACCATTGGCTTCAAAATTGAAGCCTAATATAAGCTCTTTATATTTGCCTGAGCCAATGATTTTTTTTTTATTACTTTCCCTTCTCAATCAGTGAGTTTGCTTTTGGTAATGAGGGAGGAATATTTGTTTTGCTCAGGGGTTATATTTTTGTCAGAGTTCTTGTCATAAAAATTAAGGAAGACATAGTTAACTAAACCACATTTTATAAAATATCACTGATTTTTCCAGAAAAGCCTCGTTTTGGAGGTGGGAAACATCTAGAGGAAAGTTAAGCTTCCAAGTGAGCATTTAAATAGCAAAGAATTTATATTGCTTAATTTATGATTACTGCAAAAAATTACAAATCATGTATTATAAAAATTTAATTTGTCATTTGGTAGAAGATAGCATTCCTTTTATCAAGCCATATAAAACTACCTATGTTCTTTACTGTGAGAATCTCTGATCTGGTTGACAGGGAGAGAACTGCTAACTACAGTGGCATGTGGCCATTCCCACAATTGCCAGCTAGATAGCTATTGAGTGAGTAATTGAGTTTCAGTGAGTTTCTATCCAGAGTTTATTCCAGACTCGATAATTTTATACTTCAGGCTTTGCTTTATGATGTAACTGAAAAATAATGCTCTTGATCTAGAAGCACTTTAATTAAATTAATTGGAATGTGATATGTTCATTGTTTTGAGGTTGTACAAATTGAATGCTTCTGTAGCCTGTGAGAGTTTATACATGCCCTCCTAGTTGGGAACTGTCACAGATTAGGCAAAAAATGTCCTGTCTGCTTTGAGTAGAAGCACTATATTATTTATTGCTAAACTATCTAGTATGTAGACTTTCAAAAGTAGCTGCCATGAACTTTAGTTTAGTCTAGTTTACAACTTGATGGAGACTCTTGCAGATGACACTGGGTTTAAATATATCTGCTTTAGGGGTGCCTGGGTAGCTCAGTCTGTTAAGTGTCTGCCTTCAGCTCAGGTCTTGATCCCAGGTCCTGAGATTTAGCTCCAGGTAGGTCTTCCTGCTCAACGGGGAATCTGTTTCTCTCTCCTGCTCCCCCTGCTTGTGTGCTCTCTCTTTCTCTCTCTCTCTCTCTGTGTGTGTGTGTGTCAAATAAATACATAAAATCTTTTTAAAAATAAATAAATATAAGCTGTTTCCTTAGGGGTTCCAATCTATGTTGTCATTAAGCAGACGCCAGTTAAACTTCCACCTCAGCAAGGGGGGGAAAGAGTTGTTGTCTACTGCCCTATGGCAGCTTTGTCTCCATTAAGGTATATACTGTTTTTGCAGAAGTTTAGAAAGCTATCCCAAAGTGATGGTGATTAGTGTTACTTTCTGAGGTATCTCATTGCTAACTAATAACAGAGAGCTGTCCCTAATTCCCCACACTCACCTGGTACCCCCAAACTTATCTTTTTTTTGAAGTCACAAGGATGAAAGTCACTTATAAAAGAAAGGTGCCCTTGTGGATGGAAACTAAGAGCAGTGGTTTCTAACTTTAGCTTCACATTATAATCACATGATGAGTCCCAGGCATCCATATTTTTTTTTAGTTTCCCAGGTAATTCTAAGACTTAGTCAAAGTTGAGAACCACTGCCTTAGAAAGAATTATTTCCCTGCATGAATTTTAAAAGTCACCTGCTCTCCTCTCTACCCCAGAAAACAATATGAGATGTAGAGTAGTTTATCTACTTGTGAGTTTATCTACTTGGGAGGTATCAAGGTTGATCCAGCAACTTGAGTTGCACGGAATGATGAATGAAATTCATAGGGGTGCAAACATATTTAGCTTTAAGATGTAAAGCAAGATGCTTTTCTAGGGGGAGGGGCAAGATGGCGGAAGAGCAGGGTCCCCAAATCGCCTGTCCCCACCAAGTTACCTAGATAACCTTCAAACCATCCTGAAAATCTACGAATTCAGCCTGAGATGTAAAGAGAGACCAGCTGGAATGCTACAGTGAGAAGAGTCCGCGCTTCTATCAAGGTAGGAAGACGGGGAAAAGAAATAAAGGAACAAAAGGCCTCCGAGGGGGAGGGGCCCCGCGAGGAGCCGGGCTGAGGCCGGGGCGAGTGTCCCCAGGACAGGAGAGCCCCGTCCCGGAGGAGCAGGAGCTGCACCAACCTTCCCGGGCGGGCGGAAAGGGGCTCGCAGGGAGTTAGAGCAGGACCCAGGAGGGCGGGGATGCCCTCGGGCTCCCGGGGACACTAACAGACACCTGCGAGCGCAGGAGAGTGCTCCGAGCTCCCTAAGGGCTGCAGCGCGCACGGCGGGACCCGGAGCAGCTCGGAGGGACTCGGGAGCGGCTCCGGGAGGGGGCTGCGGGGCGGGAGCGCGAATCCAACAGCGCAGGCCCCGGAGCACAGGGCGCAGGGACACAGCCCAGGATCCGGCCTCCCCCGGGACAGGCAGAGGCCGGGAGGGCCCGAGACAGCGAGGACGCTCCTGCCCGGAGCTGAGCAGATCAGCGGCCCCGCCCCGGAGCCTCCAGGCCCTGCGGACGGAGAACCGAGAGCCCCGAGCCCCGTAGTTCCTGCGGAGGCTGAATCCAGGCTTCCAGAGTTGCCACAGCAACTACTGCTGTTCCTCCCTGGGTCCCACGGGGTAAACAACCCCCGCTGAGCCCTGCAGCAGGCAGGGGCAGAGCAGCTCCCCCAAGTGCTGACACCTGAAAATCAGCACAGCAGGCCCCTCCCCCAGAAGACCAGCTAGACGGACCAGAGATACTCCCCCGTGTTCCAATACAACTTGTTTTTGGCCACTCTGCACTGAGCAAAATGACTAGAAGGAAAACCTCACTTCAAAAGAAAGAATCAGAAACAGCCCTCTCTCCCACAGAGTTACAAAATCTGGATTACACTTCAATGTCAGAAAGCCAATTCAGAAGCACTATTCTACAGCTACTGGTGGCTCTAGAAAAAAGCATTAAGGCCTCACGAGACTTCATGACTGCAGAATTTAGATCCAATCAGGCAGAAATTAAAAATCAATTGAATGAGATGCAATCCAAACTAGAAGTCCTAACGACGAGGGTTAACGAGGTGGAAGAACGAGTGAGTGACATAGAAGACAAGTTAATGGCAAAGAGGGAAACTGAGGAAAAAAGAGATAAACAATTAAAGAACCATGAAGACAGATTAAGGGAAATGAACGACACTCTAAGGAAGAAAAACCTACGTTTAATTGGGGTTCCCGAGGGCGCCGAAAGGGACAGAGGACCAGAATATGTATTTGAACAAATCCTAGCTGAAAACTTTCCCAATCTGGGAAGGGAAACAGGCATTCAGATCCAGGAAATAGAGAGATCCCCCCCTAAAATCAATAAAAACCGTTCAACACCTCGACATTTAATAGTGAAGCTTGCAAATTCCAAAGATAAAGAGAAGATCCTTAAAGCAGCAAGAGACAAGAAGTCCCTGACTTTCATGGGGAGGACTATTAGGGTAACAGCAGACCTCTCCACAGAGACGTGGCAGGCCAGAAAGGGCTGGCAGGATATATTCAGGGTCCTAAATGAGAAGAACATGCAACCAAGAATACTTTATCCAGCAAGGCTCTCATTCAAAATGGAAGGAGAGATAAAGAGCTTCCAAGACAGGCAGGAACTGAAAGAATATGTGACCTCCAAACCAGCTCTGCAAGAAATTTTAAGGGGGACTCTTAAAACTCCCCTTTAAGAAGAAGTTCAAGTAACTCTGAACGTGAATGGGCTTAATGACCCCATCAAAAGGCGCAGAGTTTCAGACTGGATAAAAAAACAGGACCCATCTATTTGCTGTCTACAAGAGACTCATTTTAGACAGAAGGACACCTACAACCTGAAAATAAAAGGTTGGAGAACCATTTACCATTCAAATGGTTCTCAAAATATACCCTAAAAACTACAGAACACTTCTGAAAGAAATTGAGGAAGACACAAAGAGATGGAAAAATATTCCATGCTCATGGATTGGCAGAATTAATATTGTGAAAATGTCAATGTTACCCAGGGCAATTTACACGTTCAATGCAATCCCTATCAAAATACCATGGACTTTCTTCAGAGACTTAGAACAAATTATTTTAAGATTTGTGTGGAATCAGAAAAGACCCCAAACAGCCAGGGGAATTTTAAAAAAAGAAAACCATATCTGGGGGCATCACAATGCCAGATTTCAGGTTGTACTACAAAGCTGTGTTCATCAAGACAGTGTGGTACTGGCACAAAAACAGACATATAGATCAATGGAACAGAACAGAGAACCCAGAAGTGGACCCTGAACTTTATGCTCAACTAATATACAATAAAGGAGGAAAGACGATCCACTAGAAGAAAGACAGTCTCTTCAATAAATGGTGCTGGGAAAATTGGACATCCACATGCAGAAGAATGAAACTGGACCACTCTCATGCACCATACACAAAGATAAACTCAAAATGGATGAAAGATCTAAATGTGAGACAAGATTCCATCAAAATCCCAGAGAAGAACTCAGGCAACACCCTTATTGAACTTGGCCACAGTAACCGGAGAAGGACAAACAGTGTATGTTCTCATTCATTTGGGGAATATGAAAAATAGCGAAAGGGAATATAAGGGAAGGGAGAAGAAATGTGTGAGAAATATCAGAAAGGGAAACAGAACATAAAGACTTCTAACTCTGGGAAATGAACTAGGGGTGGTGGAGGGGGAGGAGGGTGGGGGGTGGGGGTGAATGGGTGACGGGCACTGAGGGGTACACTTGACGGGATGAACACTGGGTGTTATTCTGTATGTTGGTAAATTGAACACCAATAAAAATTAATTTATAAAAAAAAAAAGATGCTTTTCTAAATGCTGATGTATATGGAGTCAGGTGTGGAAAAGTAGAATGTAAAAAGTTATTTCATTTTACTTTTCCATGTCTCAACATATCTAAAACTAAATATAAAAAATAGTGTGAGTTATTCAGCAATGCTTAACGCACTTCTTCTGCCCCTAAGACATGTCTCATCTAGAGGCTTGGGCAACACCCAAACCAGTTTCCTCAACTAGAATAAATGACTAGAAAAAAAAAAAGAATAAATGGCTAGATTATTACTTTCCTTAGAGGGTTACTGAAGGGGTTAATGGGACAATGCATGTTAAAATGTCTAGCATGATGCCTGACACACAGTTGATGTAAACTATCTTAGTTTTCTCGTTCCTTCTTCAGACAATTAATTGTGAATTAAAACAATCCAGGTTAACCTTCAGGCAATGGGTATAAAAAAGCTATTATGTCCCATATATTGTGTTTATTATTCCTCTTTTGTTTTTTAAAGTGGATTAATGCAGAGCTTTGCCTGGAATATGATATATATTTCTCTGTAATTCATTTCAAAATAATTTAAGGAATTCAAAGTAACTAAGAAATCATGCAGAAAATGCAAGATTTATTAATTTGCCTTACTGTTAAGAGAAATGACTAAAAATGACTTATTTTTATTTTTTTAATATTTTATTTATTTATTCATGAGAGACACAGAGAGAGGCAGAGACATAGGCAGGGAGAGAAGCAGGCTCTCCTCAGGGAGCCTGATGAGGGACTCCATTCAGGGATCCAGGGGCCACGCCCTAAGCTGGAAGGCAGACGCTCAACCACTGAACCACCCAGGCTTCCCAGCATTCTTATTTTTAAATGCTGCAAAAATTATCTAAAATTGAGTTGTCTCATATTGTTTTTTGAAAAGTTGTTAAGGATTAATTTGTATGTATTATTTTTAAAGTATCTTAAATTCCTTTAGTTTTGTGAACGTTGTCATTTATCGACATAAGTTCTTTAAAAAGCTTCCAACTCAAATCTTAACTCCTATATATGTAATTTATGTATATGTATACCACATACCTGTTTCCAACCAAATACATACTTCTTGCCCTTTTTTTCTTTCCAACCAAATACATACTTCTTGCCCTTTTTTTCTTTATCTCCTTTAAGAGAGAGAGAGAGAGAATTTTCCACAATGTATACTCTAGCATCTTAGCCAGTTTTGTTTTGGTTTTTTTTTCTTAGCCAGTTTAAATGTTGATAACTGACTACTGCCAAAGCAATCCACTGAATGCCAAACTGACACATTCTTAATTATACAAAAAAATCCCATGCCCTGTTGGGTTCCATGTCCACAGCTCAACTTAATAAGGAAATATTTATGTCACTTTTGGTCAGACAACCTCTGGACATCACTCTATAAATCTAAATAAAGAAATTACTTATGCTCTTTCTATTTCAGTTGAATTCTTGCTAATTTGTATTTTGCATGTAAAAAATCTGATGCAGTCCCATGAACTTGGAGTTAGACAACTCCCACTGATACTGAGACCTCAGGTTCTAAGTTGCTCAACTTATTAAATGCACAGTAATCTTAAAATTACTTGCATTTGCTTGTTTCTTTCTAATAATGATAATGAACTACATGATAACTTAATCTATTAATGTCAGCAAATGTTCTCCTGAGAAAATAACTAAGAATCTCTATTAGATATATGCAGACGTGAGGGATGGGAAAAATTTGCTTCTAAAGTTCATTCTTATTTCTTTGCTTTCTTTTCAATATTTCACTTATTACTGCAATTAAATATGATTCAGGGAAAAATGTAAGCTGATATTAAGGAAAAAGATTATTGTTCCTATTCTTAAATTACATAGTATATTTTAGCACCCACTTTGTTAGTTCCTTTTGACTTCATAAATGAGTTTTTCAAAAGGTTTATGTGAAGTATTCCTTTTTCAATTCAAATGGAGGAGGAATGTGCTATGTTCTTTTTTATAATGAAATATTTATAAAGTACCCACAGCCCCTTCAATGCATATTAATTAACTCATAGGCCGAAGCAAGAATAATGAGTCTAGATTATATAAGCAAAATAAACAAGTGATATGAGTCCTTCCAAAATAGAGATTGTTTTATTTCATATTTCAGAAAATATTTCAGAAACCCATAGAACAAAACTAGTTTGAAACTTTTCAAATGCTGTAATTACTCAGAGTATTTTATTTTATTTTTAAAAATATTTTATTTGTTCGTGAGAGACACAGAGAGGCAGAGAAGAAGCAGACTCCCTGCAGAGAGCCAGATGGGGGACTGGATTCCGGGGCCACAGGATCATAACCTAAGCGGAGGACAGGCTCAACCACTGAACCACCGAGGCGTCTGTACTCAGAGTATTTTAGGGTAAAGTGCTGTTGGCCTAATTCAGGTGGCAAAAAATTAAATTACAGTGGAACTGGAATGTACCAGAGCATTACTGTAAGAATATATCTAGGAAGGCCATTTGCTTTCTTTTGGAGCTTCCCTCAAGCCCCCACTGAAAAAGACCCTTGAGGGTTAGGCTGAGCATACTTCTCAGAGGACACATCTGAGAGAATTCTCCATGTGTATATATCCTTCTATCTTTAATGGTATGAATAATGAATAAGAAGCTTATGAAATATGCACTCACGTAGCCTTCCTCTCTTTTTTACAAAAAAATACTGTGCCATACCCATAATGAGGAGAAACCTAAGAAACCTGAAATAAAAATTGTCTTGAACTTATGGGACTTGATCATAAAGAATGATTTTCTGCATATAAGTTTGAATCCACTCTATCAAAAAGAATTATAATGGCAGGGGGGAACCAACATTATGTATTTGAGATCAAGAATTTTGTTCCTCATGACTATGCTATGAATTGCAAGGAGCAAGTAGCTTTACCTAGAAGATTTATAACTTGAGAGATATTATTTCAGTCAATCTTTTTAAAAGAACCTGTAGATTCTTTTATCCCTTAGAACACAGAGGATCAATTCTGTATTGAGATTTCCTTTGCAGAACCAGACTACATAAACTAAACCAATCTCTCTCTCTTTCCTTTCCTTAGAGAAAAATAGAAACAAAGGAATTATGTCATACCCAGAATGATATTATATATAAGAAAGGAAGAGAGAGAGGGAGGAAAGGAGAAGAAAAGGAAAGAAGGAATCAGGATTGTTTGGTAAAAATATATCCTGACAGAGATAAGGCAAATATTTTTAAATTAAAAATATTATTTAAAGATATATTTAGAGGCTCCTGAGGTGCTCAGCCAGTAAGTGTCAGACTCTTGATTTTGGCTCAGGTCATGATCTCAGGGTCCTGGGATCCAGCTCCTAAATTAGGGTCCCCGCTCAGCAGAGAGCCTCCTCATCTCCCTCTCTTTTTGCCCCTCCTGCCCTTCCCTTGCATGTGTGCTCTAGCTCTCTCACACACACAAATCTTTAAAAAAAAAAAAAAAGATACATTTAAACACTGAAGATAGAAGTGAACCACCATTTGTATCCTCATTCAGTTGTACTCACAAAACCAAAAGATAATTACAGAATAGGCTCATTTAAAACAATATTATAAGGGACCCCTGGGTGGCTCAGCGGTTGAGGATCTGCCTTTGGCTCAGGGCGTGATCCCAGGTCCACGGATCGAGTCCCATATCAGCTCCCCACAGGGAGCCTGCTTCTCCCTCTGCCTATGTCTCTTTCTCTTTTCTCTCATGAATAAATAGAAATCTTTAAAATTTTTTAAAATAAAACAATATTATAGGAAAAACATTATCATAAAGGTCAAGAGGCATTTAGAAATTAAATGAGCCAGGATACGTGAAGAGGATTAATTACATATATATAAGATTAACTAAGATATATAAGATAATATGTTTAAAGTTGTATTTTTCTGGAATTTTCTCTTTGTAAATATGAAAAGTCTGAATTTTGAAATTTCCTTAAAGTAAAATGCTACCTCTTTCACGTTCAGTTTGGATGTTTTTATGGGTGTATTGGTGCATACATACATATGTTATAGACAATAACAGAATCTAATTTCTACATCATAGAAATTAATGTGTTTATTAGAGTTCTGTTCAAAGTTCTATTATCATTAATCTTTCCTTCATTTGGCCTAAGCCCACTAATCCTCTACATTTATACTGAAAATAAAAGTACCTGTGATGAACAGTCCATCGTTATTAAGGATTTGGACAGCACAAGCACGCATGAATTTCCCATGTTTTGTATATGTAACTAGGATCCAGGCTCAGTCAGTAATACTTAGAAAAAAAGTTGTAGTCAGGGCATAAGCACTGATTTAAGCTAACAAATGCATGCCCTTCATATAGAAACTTTAAATCAATGGATGTACTCTCCTCTGTTATAAATAATATAGCCTCTGACTGCCTTGCATTTTCTTGGACAGGCTGGGGAAGAGGAGTGGGATGAGGAAAGAATAACCCCAAAAAGCGTTTCATTGGTAGAATCTCTAACTTGCACTCCAGAAATTAAAAGATACAGTGTTTGAATAAAACCTAATGTGGTATTAAATCAGAAACGACAATAAGATGTTTTCCACTTGAAATTCAACCTATTGATATATTTTATATAATAATATTCTATAAATGTAATTAGCTCAATCAGATTTTATGGGTATTTATACCAAGGCCAATAATTATCTTCAATCTCAGATATCTGTTGCTTCATAAAGTAATTAAATAAGTCAGGGAAATAAGTCTGCATTTCTACTGCCTGGTAAAAGTGTTGCTCTATTTTCAATGTCTCCCCTTTAATAGACACTCAAATTTTTGACATGTAGGTGACTCTCAGTCCATTTGTACCTGAAATCTAACGTAATTGAGTTGAATACACATATTATTATTTCTCACAAAATACCATAATCAAGATGAAGGGGAATTTCAAGTTATAAATTATTGGGCTTGAACTATCAGCATAATCTTTTTCATGTGACTCTTGAAGGACTCTCCTATTTGAAAATAAAACAACATTTATTATTCAGTGTTCCCCTGGCTCAGTCATCTTGAGAACCTCTGAACTATATTCATCTTTGCCAGCAATGGTCTGAAAGGGCAGGATACTATTTTGCTGTTTAAAATGATACCTCAAAGAATATATTTTTTGGCTTCACTTTTCTTGTCAAAAATTATGCAGTGATACCCCCCTCAAAATTACCTCTTACTTCCTATTCTCTTCATATGTACATACATACAAAAGGGGCAGGATCACAGTATATGCTGGGTTGAGGTTTGAAAGAAAGCATGCAAGGTAAATAACAGCAACAACATTTATGATAAAATTCAGATTATCTTTGGAAATTATTTAAATCATTCATAAGTTTCCTTCTAACATCAGAATAGGTCACTCTATTAGTTAAATACCAGGTGGATTGTTGGCTTATAATTATAACCCTGTATAAAAGTATTTGTATCTCTAAACAGTAGAAACATTATGTGGCTTGGTGAGATGTGAGAATGAGAAAAATAACAGATTCACATCTCCTATTTAAAAAAATTTTTTTTTTACAGTTTGGCACCATTTTTACAAAGCTCAAAAACAAGCAATATTAAGCAACATATTGGATATATTTTTGGCCTAAGTTGACTCCCAGGCCTAAGCTGGAAAATGGCTTCACTATTAAAAATTTCTCTCTCTTCCATTCTCTCAAATTGAATAGTTGAATTTGATTAAATGAGTCTATGACAAGACTTGACTGTTTTGCCAAAAAGTCCATTAGGCTTCTGGAATTACAGGGCTCATGGTGTCAGGCCAGCTTTCATTAAGAGCTGCCCAGGAAGCAGCAACACACACACAATGAACATGAGCTTTGGCATTAAAAAGAGATGAATTTGAATGCCATTTCTACCAGGTACCTCAGTTTAAACAAGCTACTTCAACACTTTGAGCTTCAGTTTTCTTAATGATCAGATGTAGATCATAATACCCACCTCAAGCAACTATTAAGGGTTAAATGAGAGAATTTCCATTAAGCCTTCTATAGTGTCTACCAATAAATGGTAGCTATTGATATTAGTGATTAGAATGGTTCTTTAAGGTTGGGTGTTTTTTTTTTTTCAACTATTACTTTTTTTTTTCTTAAACAAACCACCAGAGGGTAGTAGAGAACAAATAGTTCGTATACATTGTTTTAGGCGCTATCTCTATGAAATTACCATGGTCTTGTCCTCATAATATATCTGCCTTCCTGTTCTGTCATTTCAAAGTAAATGTATAAGCTTCAAAAGATGGAATATGCCTTTACTATTCTTAAATATCCAAATTTTACATATGACAAGGAATAGACTGTACTAAGTATAAGATGCTTCATTTCTGAAGTATTTTAAAGGAGATAGAGAAATATCGAAATACACATCTTGCTCTGCAGTGTTTTATTCATACATGATATTTTATATAGTTGGAAAGGTTTCAGGTACTAATTAAAACATAAATTACTATGTCTTCTTTGTGGTACTACTGAAGAATACCAAATTGATGGTAGTGAAGTTTTAGTGCCCTTCTTGTTTATTTAAGGAGTACAAGTCATTATAAAAAAATGATTTCAATGTATACTGTTGAAATATATCTAAGGGGTTTTAAACTGCTACATTTTTTTACTGTTTTGATATGATGATGATATTCCGATTCCAGGTAAAAATGAGGTTGGGAATTTAAATTTACACTGGAGGGCAAGCTGAAACAAGACCATTGAGATTGAGAAGGTGGAACACAAGAGAATAGTACATGAAACTAATCTATTTTCCAAAGTTGCAAGCTCTTAGGAAAAGCAGATGTAGATAATGATATTAATGGGTTTGTACTCTGAAGCTAGAGCTCTAGTATAATTTTAAATCTATAATTTTTTAGATTTTGAAGAGCATGGTGGTTCTCAATCAGGGATAGTTTGTGCCCCAGGGGACATTTGGCAATGTATGGAGAAATTTTTGATTTGTCAAGACCAGGGTGAGGGCAGGTGTGGGGGGGGGGGGTTGCACATCTGGCATCTGGTGAGTGGAGGCTAGAGGTGCATGGCACAGTGCATAGGACAGCCCCCCACAACAAAGAATTATCTGGCCCAATATGTTAATAAAGCTGATGCTCAGAAGCCCTGGAATAAAGCCATGAACTTTCAAAGACTATGTTGTGTGGTTGGCTATTTTCCATTTCTATTCCGTGTCCACATTGGTCCTTTAGAGAAGAGCTCTCTGCTCAGAAGCACAGCAGTTGGCTTGGCGCTCATCTTCCTTTTTTAAAGCAGCAGATTTTCCAGAGCTTCCATTTAAAGGATGTGCCATATTCACTCAGTGTCTGACGGGGATTAAATGTGCTTTTGGAAACTTAGCAAGAAATGTACAAGCTCTCTCAGTAAAGAGAATTTGTAGAAAACAAAAACAGCAGAGCAGGTTTCTAGTTTTTCTTTCCCCCAAATGGCCTTTAGTGGATTCAAAAATGGGAAGTGTGAATAACAGTGCTTTGTATTTTAAGTTGAAGCATTTGGAAGTATTGGTATAATGCCTTCAGGACATGAAATCTTCAGTTACATGATCACTTATTTAGAAATGTGATGAAGTGTGAAGAAATTGTACCAGCAGGAGGAATCATTTAAAATTCTAAAACGCTGAAAAATAGTTTCGTAGAACATGTATATGGTTTCAAATCAGCTGGCATATGTAGTAGAGCCTTTGCATTTAACTGTAATAAATCCACTAACTTTTCTTAACTTATTAATAGTTAAAAGCTAAGAGAGTGGGAAGGTAATTTATTTACATTAATTGTCTGATTTGTAGGGAACATTGAGCTTTTCACTTTTAATCTATAATCACATCTAAATTCCCTATATCAAATCTAGCTAAAAAATAAAACATGAGGGACACTTGGGTGGCTCAGAAAGCATTTGCTTTCTGCTCAGGGCATGATCCTGGGGTCCTAGGATCGAGTCCTCCATCAGGGTCCCCACAGGGAGCCTGCTTCTCCCTCTACCTATGTCTCTGCCTCTCTTTCTGTGTCTCTCATGACTAAATAAATAAAATCTTTTTTTAAAAAAAGATACATTTCAAAAACCAATAAAGAAAATGTGTCTTACTAATTTAAAGAGTTTAAAACTTTCAATCATGCTATATGTTATTTAAAAAAGTATAAATTGAGTCTTTCGGCCAACTAATTTATCCTAATAGGTAGATCTGTCCTGTCCAACATTGTAGTGTAAAATGTGTGGCCAAAAAATCCCAATAATTTTTATATTGATTACATGTTGATGTAACAGCATTTTGGATATATTGGGTTGAATAAAATAAATTAATCTGTTTCTTTTTACTTTTACTTCTTTAATGTTGCTGCTAGAAAATTTAAAAGTACATACTCCTGTAGCTCATTACTTTTATTGGACAGCACTGGCCCAGACCCTTCAAATTTTAATTAAGTAGTCACTTTCAGGATCAAATAATCATTTTATAAATTATGGTTATATGAGAGAAAATGCATATGTAGTTAGCTAATCATTCTGCTAAGTAGCATCATTTATTAGTGTTAACTTCCCATGTCCTCATTTCTACCCCACAGGAACCTTCTGCATACCCTACACCTCCCTGAACACCTAGTGCTCTCTCCTGTTTTTCCTCTCACCATGTGCCCGTTGTCTGAGATGTCTTCCCACCTCAGTCCTCAAGATCTAACTCAAAGTATTGGCTTTTCATAATGGTTTTTCCCAACTGTGAGTGGTCTCTCCCATTCCTCAATTCCTCAGCTCTGTACTGACCTTTCCTGAAGTGTGTTACTTCTAACACCAGGACTGCCAGAGTAGCGTTTTCTGAGGAAATGGTCAAATGAGTCAGAGAAATACTGAATTAAACAGTCAGATTAGTTTCTTTACTACAGAATTTCTTAGGACCCCTAAGAGTTTAATCTGGATTGAGAACTTGATATACAGCATTTCCCAGTCCTTTTTTTCTTTCTTTTTAAAGATTTATTTATTTATGAGAGAGAGAGAGAGAGAGAGAGAGAGAGAGAGAGAGAGAGAGAGAGAGAGAGAGAAAGGGCAGCAGGAAAAGAATCTCAAGCAGAGGGATCCCTGGGTGGCGCAGCAGTTCGGCGCCTGCCTTTGGCCCAGGGCGCGATCCTGGAGACCCGGGATTGAATCCCACATCGGGCTCCCGGTGCATGGAGCCTGCTTCTCCCTCTGCCTATGTCTCTGCCTCTCTCTCTCTGTGACTATCATAAATAAATAAATTTTTTTAAAAAAGGAAGCTCCATATGAGGAATTTCCTTGAAAAAAAAAAAAAAAGAATCTCAAGCAGACTCCCTGCTGAGTGTGGAGCCCCACACAGCTCAGCTCGATCTCACCACCCTGAGATCATGGCCAAGAGTTGGATGCTTTAACTGACTTTAATTCCAGCTGTTTTTGACAATAGAGGGCATTTTCTTTTGCATGCATTTCACAGGACTGAGTTACTAGAAACACACCGTGAGAAACAATGAATATACAATCAGCACAATCAGCACATACTCTTTTTAAAATTCTTACTTAGGGATGCCTGAGTGGTGCAGCGGTTTAGCGCCTGCCTTTGACCTAGGGCGCAATCCTGGAGACCTGGGATCGAGTCCCACGTTGTTGGGCTCCCGGTGCATGGAGCCTGCTTCTCTCTCTGCCTGTGTCTCTGCCTCTCTCTCTCTCTGTGTGTGTGACTATCTTAAAAAAAAAATAGAATTTTTATTTAAATTAAATTAATTCACATATCATGTATTATTGGTTTTAGCGTAGAGGTCAGGGATTCGTCAGTCTTATGTAATTACCAATGCTCATTACATCACGTGACCTCCTTAATGTTCATCACCCAGTTACCCCATCCCCACACCCTTCCTCCCCTCCAGCTACCCTCAGTTTGTTTCCTGTGATTAAGAGTCTCTTATGGTTTGTCTCCCTCTCTGATTTCATCTTGTTTTATTTTTTCTTCTCTTCCCCTATGATCCTCTGCTTTGTTTCTTAAATTCCACATGTGAGTGAGATCATTTGATAATTGTCTTTCTCTAATTGAGTTATTTCACTTAGCATAATATCCTATAGTTCCATCCACATCATTGCAAATGGCAAGATTTCTTTTTCTTTTCTTTTCTTTTCTTTTTTTCTTTTCTTTTCTTTTTTTTTTATTTTTGATGGCTGAATAGTAGTAGTCCATTGTATATATAGCACATTTTCTTTTTTTATTCATCTGTCAAAGAACATCTGGGCTCTTTTTATAGTTTGGCTACTGTGGACATTACTGCTATAAACATTGGGGTGCAGGGTGCCTCTTTGGATCGCTACATTTATCTCTTTGGGTTGAATGCCTAGTTGTATAATTGCTGCTATAAACATTGGGGTGCATGTTGGGTGTACTCCCACCAACAGTGCAAGAGGGTTCCCCTTTCTTCACATCCTCACCAAAATTTGATGTTTCCTGTCTTGTTAATTTTAGCCATTCTGACTGGTGTGAGGTGGTATCTCATTGTGGTTTTGATTTGTATTTCCCTAATGTGGAGTGATGTTGAGCATTTTTTTATGTGTCTGTTGGCCTCTTCTTTGGAGAAATGTCTGTTCATGTCTTCGGCCTATTTCTGGATTAGATTATTTGTTATTTAAGTTCTTTATAGATTTTGGATATTAGCCCTTTATCTGATATGTCATATGCAAATATCTTCTCCCATTTTGTAGGTTGCCTTTTGGTTTTGTTGACTGTTTCCTTTGCTTCAGCACATACTCTCCTGTGGCTTTTTATCTCTTGATTTAAGCCCTTATATAAACTATAGACCTTTACTTGATTTTTCAAATTTGTATTTCTTATTTCCTAACATACACTGTATATGATTTTTCAAAGCCAGAAATCATTTTGGCCAACAGTATGCAAAATTATGAATTACCTATTGACTTAGCTTAGTATATTAAGTGATCATACTATGTTTGTATTAGTCCTGTTCGTAATAATAGCAATAGTAAGTGGACATTACGTAAACCAAACCCTATAGTTCTCACTTTCAAATTTAAATTCTAATTAGTGGTAGAAGTGTAGGACAATCTGCAACATATTCAATAGGGAAAATATCAGCAACCTAAACAAAGCCAATGAGTACCTTGGCTATTTCTTTGAGGGCAAAAGGGGTAAATTACTGGAAAATATGAACTGGAGGTCAAGAAGAAGACCAAAAATGAGAGTGAAAAGAGAACCTTAAAAGAGTACTAGGGAGAAGGAAAGACAAAGATGAATAATAAAGTGCCACAAGAAATAATTAAATGACACTGAAAAAAAAGGGACCTCTATCAAATACTGTTTTATCATAAATATTAGTCAATAACTAACTCATTTTTCAAAAATTGTACTCAGTGACCAAATTCAAAAGCATAATTGGTTTATTGTAATTATATGTACATGCAAAGCAAAATGACAATCTTCAAGCCAGTTATAAGGGTTTAACATGATAGATGGTACCTAGGAAATGCCAAATTTGATCCAGAGACAGTCCTACCCATTTTATCCTTTATTATCATTATCGAAGTTAATCCTATCTCTGCCTATTCTCTTGTTTTTACTCATATATTTTTATAAACTTGACTCCCCAGATAAAATATGAGTGAAGGGGACAGAGAAGAGACTGTTTTATGTCTGTCTATATTTCTAGTGCCTGGTACAATTCACTTGATATTTGCAGAATCCCTGACAGGCATTGAATTGAACATTGTGTTGAAGAAGAGGGTAGCTGTTTTCTTGAATTCCAACCTCAAAAATCAAGAGTATATCTGAAGATCCAAGTTTCCCTTAATAACCCATGAAAAATGTCTTCCATGACTTTTTCTATATTGCAAAATACTTTATTTAATCAACTGATTAGCAAGTGTATATTTATCATCTATTTACTGAGTTTGGGGCCAGATGCTTTGGGAAGGAAGGTAAAAAGAAAGTAAAATACCTGTTTTTGCATTGAGGGTTGAGAAGAAAAGACAAAGAGATATTAGGAAACAAATGGAGAGTGAGTGCAAAATTCTGTGGGACATATACTTTAGTTCTGAAAAGGGGAACTGAAAGTAGGCTGGAATAACGAAGGAAGTTGGCAAAGTAAAACCAACTTTGGAGGCTATTAAAGCTAGAAGCATGGTTTGCATTATGTTCTGGTAGACATCAGAGAGCCCATGAAGAGTTTTGATGAGGGAATCCACAAGACAAGTCCTATGGTAAGATGAGACTCACACAGCCCAGTCTCAGAAGAGATTGAGGCAGGGAGAGGCAGCATAAGGAAGACCATGACAGAGACTGTTGGCTTTAGCCTGAGCTGGAAGACTGCAGGTCTGTCTAGGGCAGTAGCCATGAGACTCAGCCAGGGGCAGCTTTTGAGAGGAGGATAGATAGATAGATTGGTGACTGACTAGAAACAGAAAAAACAAAGATGAAGGTAAAATGTCAAAAATGACCCCAAGGTTTTGAGCACAGATAAAAAATAATAATAGTTAATGCTTTTGAGCATTTGCTCTGAGCCAGTGTTTTGTGTGCTTTGCGTGGATTTTCCTGAGTTTCATGATGCATTTATTGATGTAAGTACTAATATTTCCCCTGTTTTATAGGTGAGGAAACAAATCCATAGAGGAAATATAATTTGAGTGGAAATTTTAATCCAGGCAGCCTAGACTCAAATCCCATTCTCTCTGTATCTACGCTGGTCTCTGTCCTAAAGAAATGAGAGTGACATAGGTGAGTTTGGGATAAAGAGCTAATTTGAAGAGAATAAGAAATAATGACTTAACATTTGAAATAAAGTTTGGACTTGGGATGACTGTATTTGCAAGTAGACTTGTCCAGGTGAGATTTAGAGATGAAGCCCTCAGCTGTCAGATCTAACTTTGAGAGTACATATCACAGAGATTTCAAAAATTCTCTAGAGAAGAGAATATATCAGAGATAGCAAAGACTGGATTTCTACATAGATATTATTTCTCGTAGGTAATGAATTTGATAAGCATGCATCTTGGTATTTCATTTTATAAGACCCTAAATCAGTGCTCTACAAATTTCTTTGGTCACATACCTCTAAGACAATTTTTGAGCATACAGGCTTATTTATATAACTTATTCTCCATTTTTTTCACTTATAGCTAATGGTGAGAATTCATACTGGGAGAAGAGGCAGCTCTATTCTTTTCTGGTCTGCTTCTCTTTGCACTATGAACAGGAACTTCCATCTGCAGTTCTTCTGCAGAGTATTTTTTAAAGTCATTTCTTTTGTTGAGTTAAAACTAGTCTGTATTATCCAGGCACATGTGAACTACACTCTGTTACAACTCTAGATTATAGATCTCTCACTCTCATTGCATTTTTACATAGGTGGTGCCAAACATCTGATTTAGGAACTAAATTATGGCATTGGTTTCATTACACATATTAAATATAATAATTTTTAATTTGCAAATTGCCACTCTAGCATTTCCACACCCAGTAATTTCTTTAGCTGCCCTCCACCTGACCAGGGAACTTCTCTGCACCTTGGAGACCACTGACTTTTTCTTAACTTCTCAAGGTCAAAAGGTAGTTCCTCAATAGTACTCTTCTAGAACCTAATTAGTAGATGAGTATGGGAGCACTGTATCTGTACACTGTATGATGTACGTGCTTCTGTCGAAAACGCACTTGATCTTTTCCTTCCAATATTAGAGGCCTTGGAAATTTAGTCACTTCATGCAACATCCTCACTTCATTTTTTATATCATTTTCGTTTCCCTTTTTCCTTTTAAACACTTTAGCTTCAGCCTTCTCCTGTTTTATCTTATGGTTCTTGGGATATGATGTCGAGAATTTTGTAATTATTTTAGAGTAAGCCGCTGTAGATTTGTATGTGGATGGATCCATATGTTCTCTGTACATTTCCAAAATTTCCTTTAAGAATACCCAGAAATTCATGTCTTTTTCAGTTCTACTCACGGTGGAATGAGTACCTCCCTTTTACTCATCAAAAGTTTAAGTAGCAGCAGAGTCAGAATTTCTCAATAAACATGGATTCAGTGAGAAAAAATTTGGAAATTGGGGTCAAATGATAACGTCAAAAATATGTACTAATCCTTGTCTGGTGAGTAGAAAATAATATCAATTCATATGTCTTATTTTTATTTAGAATATTGCTTTTAACTTATTTTTAATTTCTATTTTTTCTTGTTGATCGTATTATTGTTTTCTTTAGCCTTGAATTAAAGGTTTTGCCATGTGTGGGCAGATATTTCCACGCTACACTTGGAAATATATTCTAATTTGAGCCATAGAAAATAAGCCTTAGCACTGAAAAATGATAAGCATGAATATTAAGGTATCAGACAATAGCTGGGAACTCCAATTGGATTATTTGAGATAAGTCACAATCCTAACATAGTTAAGTATGAAGTCCAGAAAGTTTCTGATCTACTCATCTTTCCAATATATAAAAATAATTATATAGACATTAAAATAACTTGTAACTTCTACAGTAGTTCTGATGGAAGCCATTTATTACAACTGTCAGTGGAAAAGAGTTAAGAATTTATAAATAACTGTAGATCAGCTTTCTTCCTAGCTTAACAAGAAAAAGAGCTTTTACTTTTTGATTTGCAAACAAAAAAAATGATTTTGGTTTTCGTTTAAATTTGAAATCAATGTGAAAAATATTTCTATCTATTCTTATTAAAATAAATGAAGCCAAATGGATATTGCCACAAGATGGCTCGGGATTAGGTATATTTCAGTCATTTCATCAGAGCTATTTGGCTAATTGGCTGCTTGATTCATAAACATTCAGACTGATATAAGAGCAAAATTAATTTTTTTGTCCTTTTCCATGCAGCATTTGTATTTTCACATGACAAATGTACTTAGGATTGTAGCAACATAAATTTTTAAAAAATCAACTTGTGAAACAGTTGTACAAAAACACCCACCTCTGTTTCTAAAACAAATTAACAATAGTAAATATGTATTTCTCCCTTCTCATACTGACAGTCACTAGATTGCACCTACTTACAGTGAGCTGCTAAAGAGCTATAAGATTTGGAAGAGGAGGGAAAAGAAAAACTAAGTGAAAAATAGTAGAAGGGAACAACAGAATGGCACTTAGTATGGGAAAAGTTTAAACATGGTAGGCAGAAGTGAAGAGCCCATATGAACCTGGCAATGGAGCTATGGTTGGTAAAATTTACTGTTCTCTGTGTATAAAAGAAAAAATTCAAATTGGGGTACTGTGAAACTCAGTGCTGCTTTTGTCAAGATTCCAGGCTCCTCATTGGAAAAGGGCAGAGTTAAGAAGGACGTAGGAAGTGAAATGCAACAAAGAGCTATCAGCTTTGAAAAATCCCTCCCTGTTACTCTGGAAAACTTCAACTTGACAGTCATGAATAGAAGTCTTACAGGTCCTGGGGCAAACAAGAGGCAGCAGATTGTCACGTTGTTGGCTGTTGCCTACACAGTAGCCAAACTGGAAATTCCCTTGGCTAATTTTCTCTCATTGCCTAACTAGAAGTCCATCACAGAGCAGACCTGGGGCAGGACTACCCTGCTGACAGTAAACATAAGGCTCACCCCCATCATTGGAAAAGCCATCAAACGTGATCTAATGATCTCTGGTCAGCAAACCCAGTACTTTTCCATCCTTATTAATAGTGCCTGTGAAATGAAGTACATGTTCTGTGTGGGTAAGACTCCTTTGCTAAATGTTAAAGTATTGAGTTTAACAGAGATCAAGAAGATGAATACAGAAGGTTTGGAAAATAATTCTTAACAGTCTCAGGACTTGGAGTAGATATGGAAACAAATGTATTTGTGTAGTGAGTGACACTATTAGCTCTAGTTTCTAAATGAAGAGAGAAGTTTCTGACCTGCTCAAGCAGGAAATGCCTTTCCTAGTTTCAGTACCTTGTCTTTACCACTGAGAGAGCTAGCAGCTGTGAACATATTGAGAACACTGGCTTTGTTGACATTTTTGCCACATTTCTCTTTATAACTTTCATCAAACAGCCCATTTGTCTTTGTGAGTTAAAGACTTTAGTAGAATTTGTGGAAGACGGTCTACCACTAAAGAAAGCCTTTCTTTCCACTAAAGAAAGCCAATAGGATGCACTAGTTACAGCATTAAAAAAAGGGCAGGCAAAGCCCTTATATCCTAAGTTAGTGCCTCAGGTTTTTTGGGTTGTTTTCTGTTTTGTTTTGTTTTTTTAAGATTTTTTGATTGATTTTAACAGAGATCGTGCACTCATGAGTCAGAGAAGGGCAGAGGGAGAGACTCTCAAGCAGACTCCCAGCTGAGCAAGGAGCCTGATGTGGGGCTTTATCTCATGACCCATGAGCTTGTGACCTGAACTGAAACCAAGGATTGGACTACCCCTAGCCAGCTGAGCCACCCATTTGTCCCAGTGCCGCAGGTTAAAAGCATGGTCATTGAGAGGATCACAAGTCCAGTCCTACAAATGAGAATCCAGGGCTCCCTGAAGATATTGACTAGTTTAAAATTTGTCCTACATTTTCTACTCACCATTGAGATATTAGACCTATTCTCCAAATAGTGCTGTCTTCCAGAGGAACAATGTGATTGGCTCTTTGACACATCACTTCTTGGGAAGTGCCTACCTTACCATCAGGAGGATCAAGAAAGGGACGTTGTATGGTGCATTCAGTGATTTACTAATGAATGCAGAAGGAAACTCAAAAGTGGCATCCTCAGTAGGGTTAGACTAAATGGGAAAAAACATTGTGATTAAAAATTTAGGGAAAGAGTCTTCATTGATACTAATGCAATTCAAAACTGAATATCACATTTTGGGGGGGTTCCATAAAGAAGATATATCTGAGTGTTTAAGATGATTGGATATAAATCTATGACCCACAAACGGGCAAGCCTTAAATATGCAAAGAACTCTAAGTGTTTATTAATCCCTTTGAAGGGCTACTACAATTAAATCAATGTGGATGCTTCCCAGTTGGCTAGAGAATGGGATTGCTCAAAGGTTTCAGGTTGAAAAACCTCCCATAGCTCTCTAGGCCAGAAATTTGGCAGTGGCAGTGAAAACTACAGAGACAGATTCCCAAATACTTATCATATGATTTGTATTCTGCAGTCATTTCCAGTTTCAGTGGCAACAACAGAGAGGAAAAGATGAAGTCAGGTTACAGGAATAAAATGCTTGAGAAGGGACTTGAATATCTAATGAACATTTCGGCAGAAGGTCCAACGCTGGGACTATGTAACTATAGACCTGCTGTCAACCTTTCCTTACTAAAACTCACCAGAGCAATCAAATTACCTTTTTGGCAAAAGACCCTCAGAAAACCTCAGTTGTGAAGGAGAACCATAGTCTTCTAATTAAAAAAAAAAAAAAAAAAAAGGCAGACTTTTCTACTCAAACTCTCTCTGTAAATCATCATTAACTCTGGCTCTATTTGTATATTATGGAGAAGTGACTGGTTTGTAGTAAAGTGTAATAATAGAACTACTCTGGCAAAATAGAATGAAGAAGTGAGTACATTTCTTATCATTGAGAAATTGTTGTGTGTCTGTTTAGTTTTTGATGTTTATAGAAACAGCAGTGCTCTATGGAAAAGGATTTCAGGGGATTCAGCCAAGGGGAAGAAAACTTTGCTTGCTTGATTTCACTTGACCACATTTCTTAATAATGGAGAAAAAAATACACAGATGTCCTGTATTAATAAATAGTATTCTTTTGTCATATTTATGTTTGTTTGCATTTTTATTTTCACTTTATCTCCAAATATAGTTTAAAGATAGAAATTGAAGTTATTAATATTTTTTAAAAGATTTTTTGGGGGATGCCTGAGTGGCTCAGTGGTTGAGCGTCTGCCTTCAGCTCAGGGCATGATCCTGGAGTTCCGGGATTGAGTCCCACATCAGGCTTTTCACAGGGAGCCTGTATCTCCTTCTACCTGTGTCTCTGCCTGTCTCTCTGTGTCTCTCATGAATAAATAAAGTCTTAAAAAAAAAGATTTTTTATTTATATATTTAAGAGAGCAGGGCCGGGGGCGGGGGTGGGACAAGCGGACTTCGTGCTGAGTGCTCAAGGCCCAACATGGGGCACGATCGCAGTTAGGACCCTGAAATCGTGCCCTGAGTTGAAACCAAAAGTCAGATGCTTAACCAACTGAGCCACTCAGGCACCCCTTGATGTTATTAAGTAGGTCATGTCATTATAAGTATTAAAATGATCATATTGTATGTTCTGATTTAAAAATTGCCCAAAAGGATGCAACATGGCTTAATAGTTGGATGGAGTTCATCATTATTCTGCCTTTATTCTCTATTGTCATAAAACAGTCCAAACACTGCCGAGGACACAGAGTAAAATTTAAAAATCATACCCATTCCTACTACCAAGCCAAACTATTTAAATATTCCCTAATATTTACCAGAGTCCTTGTACCAACCAAGGTAAGTCTCAGTTAATATTTGTTGAATAAATAAAATCAGTTACTTGTAAAAATTCTGGAATTGCACAGGATAGGATTTGTGGCAATGCAACTATAACTCTGCAAGGCAATTCTTAGGTGAGCATCACAGAAACTGTCTAATTATTATTTGCTTCATCTCTATTGCGATATTTTTAAAATATCATTTCATATATCTGTTATTGCATAATTAAAAGCCAAAAATGAAAAGCAGAAGATTCTTAAGTCTATATTTATTCTCATTTGCAACATTTCATAGTCCTTTCATAGTCCTTGCAACATTTCATAGTCCTGAATTTAGAACTCCATGCAGAGAATATAGGCATATGCCTTCACATAGGCAGAAAAAGAATAGTAATTTATATGCAGAAATTACAGGTGTTTACTATGGAAATACAAGCACATTGTTTTTTAACAAACTCACACTTCTATCCTTAGCATCTCAAGCACTGGGAAATTGGCTGCTCTCAAGTGTATTTAAAAAGGGTTTGAAGTGTGGAGTGTTCTAATATTGTTACCCCCAGTAACTATTTATTATAAATTTTCCAAGTTTCAAAATAGATCTACTGAAGCCATATATACAATTGAAAAAGTTGCATTTTCCTGAGTTTATTATAACAAAAAATATAGCAGTGTAACCATATGAGTATTTAAAAATATAAATGCCAGTGTCTTTTTAAAAAATAAATCCTAGGGGATCCCTGGGTGGCTCAGCGGTTTAGCACCTGCCTTTGACCCAGGGCATGGTCCTAGAGTCTGGGGATCGAGTCCCGCGTTGGGCTCCTGGCATGGAGCCTGCTTCTCCCTCTGCCTGTGTCTCTGCCTCTCTCTCTCTCTCTTTCTCTCTGTCTATTATGAATAAATAAAATCTTAAAAAATAAAAATAAAAAAAATAAAAAATAAATCTTCATCTAGAATTGTTTTCTATTTTAATAGTAAAGTCAAATAAGTGGTAGAGGAAAACAGGAGGAAGAACTATAACAAGGAGTCATGAGAATACTTTTTCAAAGAGCATTCTTTGAATTCTCACTCAAGAAGTGGGCCCATTAGAATAGTGAAGCTAAGATTAAGATTTTACAATAAATAGGATGAAACATACATTTTCTCTGGCAGAAGCTTTTCAAGTTGTACCAATTTGGAAGTCATTAATTCACTTGATCACTAAAAAATTCTTTTGAATTGCTCTTCAACTCATTTTATTAGCCCAAAAACTAAGAGCTTGTGTTAATCTTATCTTTAATATCGCTTTATGTTTCCTTGATACCATATACCCATACAATTCCAGCAGAAAGCATTTGCAAATCCAGGAATCATTCTTTTCTATTTCACAGTCAAGATCAGAGTAAATTCATGACATATTTTCCAATGAGTCTATCTGAAGGGCAGTAGGAACCAGATATTGGTGGTAGGAGCTGAAGGTTAGAGATTGGGAAGTGTTCTAGGTAGAAGAAACAACATTTGTGAAAGTCAAAGGTAGAATATAAGGATTATATCATGAGAGATCTTGTAAACCATATGTTAGTGTATGAAAGTTATCTTCAGGGCAATGATGAATATTGTAGGCCTCCACTGAGGCCAGGAAATGTAGGATGGGGTGGAAGATGGTCAAATTCTCACTTTAATGAGATCACTCTGGCTACTGTTTATAATGTACTAAAGGAGACAAGTATGTAGGCCAGATTAGAAATCCAGGCAGGAAGAGATGCAGAGAAATGAACATGTTTTAAAGATAATTAAGAGGTAGAACAGATATGACTTAGGTTCCAATTAGTCGTAAAGGTGAAGTAGAAAGATGAGCTCAGAGCATCACCCAGCTGCCTAGATCTGTAAGATGATAGCATTTATTAACTTCAAGAACACAGAAGATTAGCTTTTAGAGTAACTATGATGGATTCAGCTTGGAATATACTGAGTTTGTAGACCCTATGGGATATGAAAACCAATATATCTGGATGGCTTATGGCATAGTCATGGAATAGAGATGATGTGAATTTGTAAAATTTATGGAAGATTCACCTATACATAGTAATTGAAGCAATTTAAAAGATGTTACCTGGGGAGAGAAGGTAGGATGAAAACATGAGAGGGTCAGGGCTAGAAACTGAGGAACACCATTTAAGGAATGGCCAGAAAGGATACAGAGAAATAGGAAAAAACAGGAGGGCTGAGTTACAGAAGGAAAGCAATAGTCAGAAGTATGGGAGTGTTTCTTTTTTTTATTTATTTATGATAGTCACAGAGAGAGAGAGAGAGAGGCAGAGACATAGGCAGAGGGAGAAGCAGGCTCCATGCACCGGGAGCCCGATGTGGGATTCGATCCCGGGTCTCCAGGATCACGCCCTGGGCCAAAGGCAGGCGCCAAACCGCTGCGCCACCCAGGGATTGGAGTGTTTCTATTAAAGGTTGTTGAGAGGGCAAGATTAAGATAAAAACTAACCATTAGATTAAACCACATGCAGGTAATTTTTTACTCTGGGCCTGCGTTCTTGATAGAATGATGGGTACACATACAAAAGTGCAGTGGGGTTGGTGAAGGGGCAGGGAAACTGTGAGCCATGTGAACCTAGACTCTTTTTTGGAAGTTTGATGATGAATGGGGAGAAGCAACTGGGTAGTACCAGAGAGATAGGAGAGCTTAAGAGAGTCATTTATTTAGTTGGGAAAGGACTCAGCTTGTTAAATTGATGATGTGAACTCTCTGATAGGAAAGTAAGTTTAAGTCACACACACAAAAAAGAAATAGCTAATCATCCCAGTGAACACTTATTGAGTGCTTAATATACACTGGATAGTCTTCCAAGTTCTTTACATATATTAACTCTTGTGATGTTCACAGTAACCCTTTGAGATAGATACTGTGATTATTCCATTTTACAGATAAGAAAATAGAAACCTGGAATCCTAGAAGGACTAAGTGATGGGATAACTTCCATTGAGAGATGGAAAGGGTGGGATCCAAAGCCTGAGTAAGGAATTTTCCCAGTACAGAAGAGGGGTAACTTCCATCCTAAAGGACCAGAAATAGAGAGGATGGGGTGGAAGCAGAAGAATTTGTAGGTTCGAGGTCAAGAGATTGAGGGAATTCTCTTAATAGCTTGCATTTTACCTGTCAATCAGGAAATAAGGGCATAGTGTGAGGGTGGAGGTGTTAAGCTAGTAAATTTGAAGTGTGGGGGTTTCACATAGACCTTTGGAGGATAGGAAAACATGTTGACAAAGGGGCAGAAAATGATTGCCAGGCAGCACTGAGGTCTCACTGCAGCCAGAGAGCAAGTGCCAGCTGTATCATCCATCTGCAGGTATGTGGGGCTTAACCTCAAGCTCAGCATCAGGTCAGAGGAAGAGGTAGTGCTGTTAAGAGTATCCAAGAAAGGTCCTTGAGTCCACTATGAAGTTAGAAGATTGTGGAGGCAAACCAAGCAGATAGAAGTTATGGAGAAGGGCAGGGAACAAGTGAGGGATGTAGATCCATTTGACAAGCACTTACTTGCACTTCTTCAGAACTGGAGTTTAACTAGGAATGGATTGTGTCCAAAGATTAAAAAAAAAAAAAAAAACAGGGAATAGGTTGTGTCCAAAATTATAAGATCTATTTTTTATTTATCTTTGAAAGAGTGTATAGGAACTCTATACTTCCTGCTTAATTTTCCCGTGAGCCTAAAACTGCTCAAAATATGGAGTCTAATAATTTAAGAAATAGATCTGGAAATACAGACAGTAGGGGCTATCTGAATATGACTTACAAATATGACTTAACTCGCTTGTCTGTCACACCACAAAGCACATACTTGTTGTCACATACCTACTGAATATTTAGTCTAGCCATTGGTATTCAGTTATGTGTAGCCTTAAACACTGAAAATTTTCTGGAAGTGATGAAAGTTTGAGTAAGAGTACCGTTAAGGTTTTTTAAATAAAGACTGCTGCAAACCGAAAAAACACTTTACTTATCAAGAGAAAAATTCACTAATGAACCAATAGGTGGCAGTATAACATGGCGTTCTTGAAATTTTAAGTACTACTGCTAATTAAAATACTAATTGAAGCACTAGGTATGTGCTTGATGCTATATTAGGTAATCAAAACTCTGAGACAGATCACTTTCTTCCAGAAGGTTACAATCAGACAGTAAAGATTCAAGTGGGAAATCTAAAGCTGCTTCTCTCTGTATAAATCCATCATAGGCCAGTATGTAGGGTAGTAGGTCTCTCAAAGTAAAAAGAAGGGTTGGAGGGTGGCAGGGAGAAGGTCCAGGAAAGGGAGGGAAGGGGAAGAGAGAAGGCAGAAGAGGACAGAAGAGAAAAAGAGAAAGGAACTCTAAAGGAGCCAAAATTATAAAAGGACTTATTCATCCTTTGAAATTCATTTCAAAACTCACCCCTGGAAGCCTCAGACCCCAGACTAATTTGGACATTGGCAAGCCCTCAGGGCATTCATCTGTCAGGATGCTAACACAATGAGTAGTGTGACAGCCGATGGCTATGTTCATGTCTCTGTTGGACTGTGAGATCCTTGAGGACAGGCAACACTGTTCATCTATTAATACTCTGGAAACAGTGGCTGAGCCAGTGCTCTGCTCAGAACAGGAACAGAATAAACACTAATGGATGGATGGTTGGATAATAGGTATCAGGATATTTATCATGCCTTCCACCTTTTTAATCTTACTTTGGGAAGAAAAGTCCTGTCAACATCTTTTTCCATGAAAAAAAAATCAGTTTCTTCCTATCTCATAAGTCACCTGGGGAAAAACTTAATGTTTCCCTTTAATAAAAGTTAAAATAAAAAATGTTCAGGATAAGGAGAATATGAAAAAAGCAAACAGGAGGTAGAAATGGTGGTTGATCCTGAGGAAGAGAAGGGTATCTATTAAGCTCTACCATGTGCCTGACATAAATGATAGGCTTTGCATGTATTCTTATCTAATCCTTACAACAGTATTATGAAGTAATTACTGTTATTAAGTCCATTTTATAGGTGAGAAAATGAAGATCAGAGAAGTTAATTTTCCCAAAGACTTTAACTGCTACAAAATGACCTTCCTCCCTCCCTCCCTTTCTCCCTCCCCGCCTCCTTCTCTCCTTCCTTCCTTCCTTCCTTCCTTCCTTCCTTCCTTCCTTCCATTTCTTCTTCTTTGAATTAACATGCACTTATATGCTGAGTTCTAGAGGGATTAACAGCTTGTCTAAGGCTACCCAGTCAGAAGGACTCACTAGGCCTATGGGATATGAGAATCTATATTTTTTATTAAACTACTTTTTTTTAAATTACTTTTTTTTAAAGATTTTATTTATTTATTCATGAGAGACACAGAGAGAAGGCAGAGACAGATAGGGGGAGAAGCAGGTTCCCCATAGGGAGCTTGATGCAGGACTTGATTACAGGACCCCAGGATCATGCTCTGAGCTGAAGGCAGACAAACACTCGACCACTGAGCCACCCAGGCATCCCTAAACTCCTTTTTTTTTTTTTTTTTTTTTTTTTGTACAGATGTCTTTGCCAACTTCAGGAAACTTGTTTCACTTTCCCGTGGTCCCATGAATCAGCATCACATTATGGGAGGTCACTAGCTGGGCTTCTATTTGAAAGGGACACAGATGTTTTCCTACCAGCCTCTGAGTTGAGGTCATTTCTCAAGGCTTGAATTTGCTATTCTCTACTATACACCACTGGCAGCTCTTCCTGAAACATTTGGCTGATCCAGTAACCACTTGGGCCAAGAACCTGGGAAGCTACCCTTGAGTCCTGAGTTTCTGGCTACAGTCCCAGTTGTTTGTCAACAGTGGTAGGGAGGACCAAGAGCCTTATATCCTTTATTAATGCCCAATCAGAGGAAAACAGAGGTAACTTCTGAGAAAACAGTGGGCATGGGAGCTTACCGTAGCCATCCAGAAATAGCCAGAAGTGATGGCATCAAGAGGTCTCAAGTGAGAATTTTATTCTCATTTTAACAGTCCTGTTTTTGATGCATAGTAGCAAATACTATGAAAAAAAGTATTTCCCTGAAAGCAAATACACAAAGATGCTAATGGAAGGAATATGGATAATTGATGTTAGGGCAATGAGATGATGAGTAAGATTTTTTTTCCAAAATTTTGATGACATGGTTTTTGTATTCTTTAAAAAGAAAATATTAAAGTTATCTATTTTTCAAAAGTATTTTCCTTCTTTGATGAAACAGTATTCTAGAAATAGCCAAAGAGGACACATGGGCAGGTGAAACAACATCAGCTAGATTCCCAAATTCTGGATTTATTTTCCTACAGAATTTTCTGCAGTGTATTGGAAATTTAGCAGGGGCTAAATTTACTCATTAGGTCACAGGATTTCAGATGATGAAGGAAAAGTGTTCACAGCAATGACCTAGGAGGTGGAAATAAAGCAACCCCTGCCCCGACCCCACTCCCAAAGTCCAACTGGCTTGGTGCTTCTAGGTTTCCCCTGGACTCCTGCAGCTGCCACTAGGAGCGCTCTGCTCCATTTTGCAATACTGCTCCTGCCTTCTGAGTAGACAATCTCAAAATCCTGTCTCCTCCCAATTTTTTTAGTAGAAATAAAGGCAAATCACAAAAACTAAATAAATAAAAATAAGAAGAAGAACATCTATTAGAAACTTAAATAGAAAACAAGTACAGGGCAGCCCCCGTGGCGCAGCAGTTTAGCGCCGCGTGCAGCCCAGGGTGTGATCCTGGAGACGGGGGATCGAGTCCCGCGTCGGGCTCCTTGCATGGAGCCTGCTTCTCCCTCTGCCTCTCTCTGTGTGTCTGTCTCTCATGAATAAATAAAATCTAAAAAAAGAAAAAAAAACGTACAAAGTCATGGAAATAAGCAATGTAATGGAGAATAGGTTCTTTTATCTTAATGTAACTCAAATCTAGCCACAGAGCTTTCTGGGAACACAGATTATAAATTTTTAAACCTAGACTGGTTTGGATGCTGAATGAATCCTTCAGAGCCTCTAACCTGGGGTAGCTGCTCTGCCTCTGGGTGTGTGAAAAGAGTCTCAGCTTCATCTTCTCTTTAAGGTAGCTATCCCAGCTGGGTTCAGATAATGTTCGGCCACCCATGTCCTTTTCGTGTTTCTTGGTCTCTTGGTCTCCTGAGTATGGAAGGTGATTTTCTCTCAGCCCAGAATTCAGCCTCTGGATTTAGGCCTTCCCATGCCTACCTTACAGATAACTTTCTTGGCCCTTTCTGCAAGTCCATAAGATCCACACATTGTGCTGTCTCATCTAGTCATTTAAAACTTTTCATTAGGTAAATGTCAAGACTCAGTTTCTCCTATCCAGATGACAACCTTGACACTCACACTTTCCAGAGCATCTTAGTTTCAGTCATTCTAATCTGCTGTCCTAATAAGTATATATGTACTTGTTTAACCACGTGTCCCCAGTTGGTTCAACACAATCACCATCCCTGTGTCTTCAGCTAGTATCTCCTCCTCTTCTCAAAAATGGGCAAAAGGCCACAAACAGCAGATGGCATTTGGGGAGGATTACCTCATGTTTGCTCCCCCATCTGGCAAGTGGAAGACTGTATCCATACCATCCTTCAAAGCACCCCCCCAACTCCTGACCCTCAGCCTCCGGCTTTTTCCCTGGACTTTCCCTTAATTCCCGTTCTTCATCTGAAAAGTGCCTTTGACTGAAGACTCATTTGCAGAGCAGAGATAACTGACACCCTCTGAATCCACTGGATGTTCTAGCTGGCCTTGCTTCAGGTTACCCACTCCCCTCTCTGTCCCAGGTACTCTCTAAGCCCCCTCTTCGGTGAGCCATCTCACAGAATTCTACTCATTACAGTTTTACAACATCAAAATCCCTTAACCATATAGTAATAATAATAATACACATAGAATCAGGGGATGGCTGATCACTCATACATGCTTCTAAGGGAAAATGGACAGCTCTCTTTCTGGTAAGAAAAATATGGGTCTCCACTCCACCACAAAAAAAAAAAAAAAAAAAAAAAAAAAAAAAAATCCCAGGATGCCCCAGAATTCAGTTTCTTCTCCTCATGACGTGTGGTAAAGCACGTCAGCTGCTCCTTGTTGCTGTGCAGATCACCCAACATCGGGTCACTGAGACAGAAGGCAGCGCTAGCTCCCACAGCTGATAGGATTAGGAGATGGTGCTTTGTCAGCCTTGACTGAGTCTGGAGAAGCCCTCAGCACACGCAGGTGAGCTATGAGGGAGAGCAGAAGTGGGGGACTGTGATGGGTCTGGTTGTATGGTGCATTCGTTTTCTCTTTGCAGTGCATGTCTATGTATTGTCTTTTCTGTTAAGTTTGCAGTCTGGGGAGGGGGGTGGTGGCGGTTTCCTATCGATAAAAACCTGTCCTTCATCACATCTATTTCAGGGATTGGCCACATGTGCCTCACAGGATTTTTGTGAGGCTCAAATGAGATTACATATGTGAAAGAGCTCTGAAAATATAAAGTTTTGTGCAGATGAAAGATATCATTCATTTAATTATAAATTTTGCATTAACAAAGAATTAAATAATAGATCCCAAATTTGTGGGCGTAATTACCTGTACGTACTCCTTTTCCCCCAATCTGTAACACCCTGCCTCCCTTTCCTTCTGAGGCCTGGACAGGGATATTATTTATAATTTTGAAGGGTTTTAGCTTTCTAAAGCAGTTGATAGTCTCTAAAAAGCAGCATTACATTCATTTCTAAAGGAAAAACCACAAAATTACAAAACAACAAAATAAGTAAGTAGCAATGGAAAATGATGCATGAGAATATTTTAAAGCAGATGAAAGATGAATATAATATACTCGATTAGATTATATCTTTTTGATGATATAATCCAAACCCTATAAGACATTATTCTTAATGACATGAGAAACACTTGAATGAAATTAAAGGGAGCATAGATATTATCATTTTTAAAACTTGCCTTTTAGAACAGCAGAAAAACAGGCTTGTGTTCCAAAAGTACAGAGCAAAGAGACGTTAGAACACTAAATCATCAGCCTTTCCTTCGGCAGGGTTGCTATGGTGACAGCAAGGCTACCGCACAGCCTCTCACTGCCTGCACTTCTGCAGTAAAAGCTTTCACTGAACACATGTTGGATTTTTAAGGCACACACCCCATCATCAAATACAAAGACATATTGGAAGTGGCTTTATGAGTCATTTGCAAAACAGAATTGTGCCTATTTTCTTTATTCTGTATCGATGGGCTCCTTATGGGGTTATAAAATTCACTCATTCGTTCATTGGTTCATCGGACTGTTGTATATTGAGCACCTATTGCATGACGGGACCTGTACTAGGCACTGCCTATGACTCCTGGTGAAGACAAGCAAATAAGTGGGGAATTCGGAAACAAGATTATTAACAGCTCTCCCAGGGTACTTAAAAAACAAGTGTCCTGCATATATGTAAGGACTGACCTTGGAGGATCAGGGGAGGTTTCCTGGAAGACGCTGTCTCTAAAATGAAACTTAATGTATCTTTAGGAGAAGAGGCTTAAGGAGAGTGAGATGCAAGAAATGCTCTAGACAAAAGAGACCAGCATGTGAACAGTCTAGAGGAAAGAGAAAGCATGATACTTCCAGAGAACTGAAAGTTCTACACTCTGAGTGTTAGTGTTATCCATGTGAATGTAAAGAGAGTAGCCAAGGGGTGGGGGTAGGTATAGGAGAGAGGGTGGGTGGATGAGGAGTGGCAACACATGAGATCAGAGAGGTAAATAAGACCAGATCATAAAAGGCCTCTCTGCCACGTTCAGGAGTTTGAATATTATTTGGAGGACAACTGAGAAGTCATTAATGCGTTTTAATGAAGAAACATAGCTTGATTTGGTCGTTCTGAAAGGCCTCGTGGAAAAATTTAAGAACTGGCAAGAAAGGAATAAAAGGCAAAATTAGGAAGCAAGACAACTCCAGTTAGACCACTGCTACAATAATCTGGGATGTTTGTGGCTTAGACTCTAAATGAAAATAGTAGAGTTGAACAGTGGGCAGAAGTAATCAGATTCAAGATATTAGTACTGGAGTAGCATGGAGATGACTTGGTGGTTTCTGCCATGTGGGGGCCATGTGAGGGAGATGAAAAAGTCAAGAATGACTCTGAGGTTCTGACTGGGGCAACTCAGTGTGGGCTTTTCTACTCTTAGGCCCCCAGACTCAATTCTCAGTTCTCCGTAGGAAACTTAGAAGCACCTTTTGGCCTTAACAGTACATCCCTGTGTCATAGTATGTATGTCCTTGAGCTCATAATTTTGGAAATAACATTGTAGGAATCATCCTGGACCACCAGTTTCCTGAAATCCTTATCTAGGACAGTGTGGGTATAGAAAGTATGAATTAGAAATCACCCCCTCCCTCCAGATAAAGGATTCTAAGATTACCAAGCTCACTGCTTAAGAAATCTAAGTAGATTGAAAAGGCAGGAAGATGTATGGGATAAAATTTCTTTAGGGATTTAGGAAAAAGACAAATTGATTTCGCTAATCCTCTGATTTCAGGCTTTCTCAACTCACACTGCTTATTCCTGGATTTGAGATTTGAGGACCTCAGAAAAATGCTATTTGGAGGGCAGACAAATGGGGATGGTGGTGGTTCAAACACAATTTTCAAGGATTATAGTCCTCCCATGTATAACACTGGGTATAAGGATCAGACTGCTTCCTGTCCACATTGCTGCTAAAAATATCCTTCAATTCTGAATGAAGGGCATCTAAGTCATCATTTATGTTGAGTTCCATCACTAGATAAGAGTATAGCGAGTGTTCCTAAGAAGGCCCATGAACTAGCTGTTGGTTTCTATTTTAATTCCTCCGTTGGACAGGGTTTTGAGCTTTTTTGAACAAATTTGAATGCCTCACAAATGCTTTTTCTGCCTGTCAAGTAAGAGGCCTCAGGAAATATTGAAGGGGTGACCTGGAAATATTGAAGGGGTGACTTAATGGCCCTTTGTAAAATTCTGTTCAATGCAGTGGGTACAGCTGTTTTGTTTTCCCCATCTAATCCTCACAGCTACCCTTAAGGTAGATTTTATTATCCCTCAATTTATTTTTTTTTTCTTGTTTGATTTCTTTTTTTTTTTTTATAAATTAATTTTTATTGGTGTTCAATTTACCAACATACAGAATAACACCCAGTGCTCATCCCGTCAAGTGTCCCCCTCCGTGCCCGTCACCCATTCACCCCCACTCCCCGCCCTCCTCCCCTTCCACCACCCCTAGTTCGTTTCCCAGAGTTAGCAGTCTTTATGTTCTGTGTCCCTTTCTGATATCTCCCACACATTTCTTCTCCCTTCCCTTATATTCCCCTTCACTATTATTCATATTCCCCAAATGAGTGAGAACATACACTGTTTGTCCTTCTCCGATTGACTTACTTCACTCAGCATAATACCCTCCAGTTCCATCCACGTTGAAGCAAATGGTGGGTATTTGTTGTTTCTAATGGCTGAGTAATATTCCATTGTATACATAAACCACATCTTCTTTATCCATTCATCTTTCGATGGGCACCGAGGCTCCTTCAATTTAACGAAGATAAACTCGAAGTCCGGAGAGGTCCGAACTCTGCGGTGAAGCACTCAGCTGGGAGGGAGCTGGGGGCTGCCGTGCAGCCGGTTTCCGACCGAGTTCAGGTGTAGGGTCCTTCCCCTCGCCCTGTGCCTGGGCCCATTCCAGGCGCTGCAGGGCAGAGACGGAGAAGGGGCTGCCCCGAGCCCTTGGGAAGCGGCCTCGGGCTCGTTCCCCGGCCTCTGCTGCACCCCCGCCCCCGGAGATCCCTGAACCAGACGCCGTGTCAGTCCTGCGGCACCGGCTTGGCTGGGGGCCGGGTGCAGGGGGGCCCGCCCCGCCGCTCTCGGCGAGGTAATTGTGGGGAGCCGCATGTTGACTTAAAGCCGGGATGGCAGGGAGGGGCCGCGAGGGAAAAACTTTCTCCATTTTGGCCCTCGGTGAGGTCGCGGCTTTCCTCCGCTCTCCTGCCAGACGGGCACCCCCTTGCAGCCGGACCCCAGCTGCCAACGAGAGGGGGTCGGGCGCCTCCCGGCTGGAGGTGCGGGGCCCGGGCCTGCCCGCTGGGGGTCGGGGGCGCCGCGAGGGGCCGGGACCCGTCCCCGGGGTCGGGCAGGTGAGGGGGGAGGCGGGGAGGCGGCGCCCCGGCGGCGGCGGCGGCGGCGGGCCCGGCGGCGGCACCACGTGTCCGGCCGGGGCGGGGCGGGGCGGGGCGGCGGGGCGCGCCCTCGGAGCCCCGCGCACGGCGGCCGCGGCGTGTGGGGCCCGCAGCCCGCAGCCCGCAGCCGGCAGCCCGCGCCGGCTCAGCGCAGCGTCCTCGCTCCGTGCCCGCAGGTGCCTCCTCCTGGACGGCGGCCGCGGCGGCGCGGGGACCCGGCGGGCGGCAGAGCGATGGGACCCCTGCGGGAGACCAAGGTAAGGAGGGCACGTCGTGGGGACGGGCGGCAGCCTCCGCGGGCGCCGGAGACGCAGAGGGAAGGTGGGCGCCGCGGGGCAGTGGGCGAGCCAGGTGAGCCCCGGGGGGGGGGGCGCGGGGGCGGGGGCGGGGGCGCGGGGACCGGGCGGTGGTGGGGACGCTGGCAGGGCACAGGGGCATCCGCTCAGGTGCTGCGACCGGGAGATGGCACAGCAGGAAAAGATTTGAGGGGTTGACGTGTGGACGTGAGGATTAAAAGATCGACTTTGGAGGGTTAATCCCGTCTCCTGAAATTGGGGATTTGGGATCCGGCTCCCAAATGATGTCTGGTGTGTGATGAGAATAAAAAGGATCTGGTGACAGCAGTAGGGTCCCCAGCGTGTCAGCAGCCCACATCGGTTCAGGGTCTGCAGTGTGCCGAGAGTGGGTGACGTGGGATACCTGCTGGGCGACTGCTGCGCAGCGCAAATCCAGAGGCTGGGTGCGGCTTTCGCCCCGGATGGGGTGGATGCCTGAGCGACCTCAGGAGTTCCCCGCGGCTGAGGCTTTCCCCTCGGTTCCTGCACTGTGCAGACCTCCCCGAGGTGTTGACTTTGGCAGCGACCCTGCCTGGTAAGCCGCGGGGAAATGGGCGGGAGGTCATGCTTCCAAATACTGTTTGTTACCCAATCCAAAGGCCTTTTTGGATTGCAGAGGTTGGAGGGAGCGGTGAGTTTTTTGCAAAGAGCTCCTCCTAGGAATCCATTTTAATAAGGCAGGGTGGTGGTGACCCCGAAAAACACTGGGCTTAAGGCTCATTCTACATCTAGATGATATGCCTCATTGCATAAGCTTTTAGACTCAGTTTCCTCATCTGTAAATAGGCATTTAAGTTGGGGTTGTAAAGATCAAATGCGATAACGGTTGGGAAAGCACTTTAAAAATTGGAAAACCTTGCCAAGATAATACTTTTTATGCATTTTTAAAACCAAGCCATCGCCCTCTGTGTTTAATTCTGTGTTTTTTTAAGGGGAGAGAGAGAGAAAACGCTCTTCTCCTGGGTGTCCTGTAAGGAAAACAAAAGCTAAACATGATGTTAAAGGTGGAGCCATCTTACTGGGTATTGGATTTTTGTTTGCTTTTCTGTTGGCAAAAAGCCTTGTGTACCAGGATATTAATGAATAATTAAGATCCTGGCCGGAAGAGGAGGGGTTTGAAAGATAAGTCTGCATGATCTATCGGGAAAGAATTGTTCCAGGTATATAGGGACTGCTCTGTGAGCAGACTGGAAAGCAGAAATCAAATTGTCACAGCTAATTCAGGGAAAGCAAAATGGAAATCTAGAGGAAATCAAGTAACAAGCTGGAGTGTACTGTGAGTAATAAAGAACCTTTGAGAGAAGTAGAAGCTTGAATGTGATAGAAAAACCCAGAGTGGGAAGGTGAGTTAGGAATCGCATGGGTGAATGGAATGGCTTTTCTGCTAATGGGTGGAAGAGAGTGTGTGTGTGTGTGTGTGTGTGTGTGCGCGCGCGCACACGCATCATGCACACACACCTATTCTCAAGTATGCTCTTCAGTAGATTGGAAAGATCAGCTCAGTGGCAGAGTTTTGGTGCTCATTTAAGCAGCTGAGATAAGGACTGCTCTGTGAAGATTAAATATTCAGAAATGTGATTTCATAGACAGCCCAGAAGAAACAAACAAGAGTTAAGAGGGGGAAACAAGTTTCCTATTGTTTTCTTTTTAATGTCCAATTTTGAGAAGGAGCAGAGAGTGCAGCATCATGAGAAGGAGATTTCCCGAAGCCGAATTCCCCGTTTGATTCTTCGGCCCCATCTGCCCCAGCAACAGCACAAAGTGTCCCCAGCCTCTGAGTCTCCCTTCTCTGAGGAAGAGAGCAGAGAGTTCAACGCCAGCAGCTCTGGGCGCTCAGCGAGGACCATTAGCAGCAATAGCTTCTGCTCAGGTATAGTACCCATGGAAGCCACACACAATCAAGAAGTGTGTGCTCTGCTGGTGCATTGTGAATGGGCTGGAGTGTGCCCCTTAGAGCCTACATCTACACTTCTGTTATCAGGATGAATTGTCCTAGGTTGCACCTTTTTTGACCACTTTTGACCTTCACATACAGCAGGTTCATTTGGTTCAACCCTAATGGAAATTTGCACCTGTTTTAGATGTTCTTCTAGTTTATAATTTACTACATGAGCTCTAACTTTTGTTCCTATGACTCTTTTAAAAACTATTCCTTCAATAAATCTGGGAAATGTATTAGCTTGCATTTTTATACACGCAACCTTTCTAAGCCTGCACACATCTGATTATAGAATCCCCAAGGTTGAAACAACTCCTAATAGATGAGGTCAGGGTCAAGGAGGTTTATGTCCCAGGGCCGGCCTGACCTTGTAGTTTAGAGGGAAAAAACACGAGCTTTGTAATCTGCCAGACCTGAGGTGGAATCCTTGACCTTTGCAGCATTTTAGAAGCTGAATAACCTTGGGTAGGTTGCTTAACCTCCGTAAGCCTCAGTTATTACATCCGTAAAATGGAATCATCCCCTACCTTATAGAGCTGCTGTAAGGTTGAATGACCTGAAAGTACTCCCTAGTACAGTGCCTGGCTGAGAGAAATGCTTAGTAAATGATGGTTCTTAAAAAGATGAACTAGGGATGTCAGTTTGAGCACATGATTTTAGGAAGTTTCCTTACAGTTGTGAACACATTTGGTAAAGGCACAAATCTCTTCAGAGCTCCTGATGATCACTTAACAGAACCTGTTATGACCCATGAAAGGACATGACTTTGAACAACTTGCATTCTTTGGGAAGTATCAGAAAATTGGATGAAATTTAAAAGAGTGACTGTCTTGTGAGTAATGAAGAATGTCTCATAGTGGATATTCTTTAGAGCTTATTTAGGGAAAATGTAATTAGGAGGTTAACACAGGTATGAGAAGGAACATGTGAATCAAGATGCCGTGATTAATGCCCCATTTTAGCAGGTTCCGATAATCCATTATTTTTGTATCCAGTATGTTTTTCAGGGTTCCTTTAAGTGCAGCTTTGGATTTCTTAACGTAATTTCATGAAATCTATCCCATGTGTAAATTGTACATTGGAAATACTATGCTGCCATTTTTTTTTTTCCTCTGTAAAGCCTCAGACTCTCTCTTGATTCTGGAAAAAAAAATTCTATCAAAATATATTTTAGAGTTTGTTTCTTGCCATTTGGCTTATATGAATCTAGCTTAAAATGAAGACTCACTGATGGTTGTTTGATACTCTTGCAAGGAGAAAACACAAAGATACCTAAAACCTGGAAACATGTTTGCAGAAGGCAGTGCTGCTTGCTTTAACTCCATTTTGGAGCTCAGGCATTGTTTTGTCAGAGTGTGGGTGAACCCAGGGGATATCATTTCAAACTGACACTCTTTGTTTACATAACTCCATTACACATTTATCCCTGATATCTTCTCTAATATGGACTTCAGGGTGAGTAGTGTTGAGGAAAAAAAAAAAAGGAGGGTTGAAACAAAAGAAAAACTCTACATATGTTTTAGAAAATACATTAGGCAAACCAATACAATTACTAATTTTGGTTATGACTCACTCTCTCCAAGACCTATTCCTGGATGATCTCTCCTTCCCAGGAGACCCATCTCCCACTAAGGCCATAATGCTGTACATGAAAATCGAAAGCAGATATTGATCCTTCCGCCATTAAGTAGCTGAGAATTGAGTGAAAGAAGCATCTAATTATGGGCATCTATAAACCGGTCTTTCCATCTTTGGCCTTGCATCCTGCCTCCGGGTAGGATTCCCTCTCTTCCTAGGCCTCATCTTTCTGTGTCAGTTCTTCCCCAAGGTTTGGGTCCATCCCTTTCATTCTCTGCCTTCCTTTCCTCTGATATGCCCCTACCCCACAACAGCTTTGAGTGCTGCGCTGACGAAAATTGACGGGAGCCCCCTTTAGGGGCGTGTTAATGATGCTTTAGGAGGTCAGTTGGTGGATGGGAAATAAATGGGTTTGGTTCTATGGGGAGCATTAAAGCTACAGGCATTGAGGTAGAGAATGTAAAACATGTCTACCAGCAGGGGGAAATAGCTGGTTTTAATCCAGCCACTTTAACACTGAGGCCAGAATGTGTGTTGGCTGCTTAATCATGGCATTTAAGTTACAGACCAAGGTACAGGCAAATGTGAAAAATGCCATCCGCTGCTAGGATTAACCTAAACTAATTTAGAGGTGTCTGTTGCTGCTGCAGCTTCATAACCTTCTGGTGATCATTCTGTTTTAGTTTGTCTTCTTTAAAAATCATCACATTCACCAATGTGAAAGGGGACATGCAGAGTTAGGGGGATTCCTGTAATTTGAAAACTACATTTTCAGAACTGCAAACTGGACTCTTTCCCCAAATTTGTGTCAAAGGCATTAATTGTGAAGAGCATCATATGTTCTAAGATATTCAGTTTTTTAAAAAAGGATGTGGTGAGTTTACATGAAATTAAATTTACCTAATACAAAGAATTATCCTTTATTTCGAGAGTCTGGCTTCCCTATCCTTTACATATTACATAAGGAATATATATATGTATATATATATATGTACACACATATACAATGCAATATATATACATATATACGTATACAATACATATATACACACATACATATTTATATAAATATGTTGCATTTATTTATACATATTTATATATTATATCCTATCCTTTATATATTACATATATTATATATGTTTTTCATAATGTTATATTTTATTATAACAAAAGTCATGATGGTGGATGGTGGTTAAACTTGAGCAAAATAAATGACAACTAACTGTATGTTGGTGTGTTTTCCACATCTACCTTATGTTTTTCTTTTAATTTTACTGATCTGTGAAATTAAAAGACCAGAAAGCATGTATTTTCAAAGTGACCTGTCCATTTTTGCCTACTCTCTCTATTCCTTCCCCCACTCCACTGCCTTCCCCTTATCTTCCCAAGGGAGTCTTGACAAGGAACATTTAATGACTTGATATTCTATATGCTAATTTGTATGTTGTATCTATCTCATTTCAGAGAGGAGTTGTGTGTGACCTTTTGCAATTCATTTGGGGTGTATCCCCAAAGAGCGTTTCTTTTAATAGCTTCTTATTAACAGAATTTCTTGGAAGATATGCATATATTTTGTTCACTTCATCAGCACGTACGTTTTGCACTCCCATATCCTTCTCCTGATGAGTCCGTTCTTTACAGTTTGTTTTTAGTCTTAGTCACTGTGACCTTAATTGGGTACAGTTAAATTTATATGATATTGGAGGCCAGGCCCAATTTTGTGTGCATGGCAAGCAAAATATATATTCGTAGTAATATTAACTGAAGTTTAAAAAAAAAGAATTCAGAAGGAAGTACATTTAATAGTAAGTCAGTAGAAAGAAAACATCTGCTTTCATGTCCCCTCTTTTTTTTTTTTTAAGATTTATTCATGTATTTGAGAGAGAGAGGAGGAAGGGCACAGGGAAAGAGAGAGGATCTCAAGCAGACTCCCTGCTGCATGCAGAGCCCAATACATGTGGGCTCAACCCCACATCTCCGAGATCGTGACCTGAGCTGAAATCAAGGAGTTGAACACTTAAATGACTGAGCCACCCAGGCGTCCCCCCTCTTTTATTTTTAAATAGTTTTTTTAATCCAGTGGTTTGGCATGACATCACCCCATTTTCTGTCCCCCCGCCCCACTGCAACTTGTTTCTCATTGTAACATGCCCATGAATTGATAAAACTCACCTCTGTGATTTGTGTCTCGGGTGTGACCCATTGAATCTAGGCCTCTGACAATTTTCCTCCCCTTTCTTCATTGGTAGTGAATTCTGTTTGTCACCCTACTGTGGCTCCAGCCACTCTTGGAAAAGCCCCTGACACGGGTAGGTCAGCCAGTCACCTCCATCAGTCACCTGATGTGGTTAGCAGCATGCTGTGCATTCCTCCTTGCTTAGTTGTGGTAATAATTACCCCTTGCAGCTGGAAGGCAGATGGATCTCTGGGTTTTATTCTAGTTCTCCTGGGGGTGCCTTGTAAGCATGGCAGGTAGAACAAATTATGTGTAGAAAACCCTGGTTGTTTTATGGGAGACCAGTGATTTCTTGAAGTTATTTCCATGTTGTGAATATACACACATAGATACGTAGGCAAGTTTGTGATTTCAGCTGTTAAAAACATGTGCCGGGTCTGTACACTAAATGGTCAGAATCCAAGATTCTTTGTAGTTGAGTCCTGAGTAAGGTGTTTGTGGAGAGTATTTTGGATTTTACAGTGGTTGGGAAGAAATCCTTCTTTGAGCACCAGTGACCTAGAGGTAATCATTGCTGCTGTTTGTGGGAAGAACAATTAAGGCAAATTACAACCTGATGAGTGTCCTGCTATGACATGACAGTACCTCCAGAAGTTTGCCAGGCCTTGTCAAACAAATATTTCTGCTTTGCTTTTGTGCAGTTGAGGAAACTTGGCATCTGGATAGAGTAAACCTTTGAACCCAATAATCAGGATGGAGGTGAACTGCTTCAACTGAAGTGAGCTATAATACTGAATTACATTAAAATTGAATGACTGCCAACCTGCTGTGACGAAAAAAAAAAAACAAAGACCCTAAGACTTTAGTATCATTTTAATGATTAGGGGACCCAGGCACTATTGCATAATAGAGATTTCAAGTGCTTAGCTGCCTCAGCTGCAGAAATAAGTATCTAAAGATATAGGTTACAAATGAAGGGTACCTGCGCAGTATTTCTTTGAGGATATAGTGACTGCAGTTAGGAGGGCAAGAGCAAAATTTTTTTTTTTTTTTGCCGTCTAATAGAAGAAATACATAGCAGTGGGGACAATGAATGGTAATCATGATGGAATTGCACCGTGCCTAAGAGCAATTTATGGTTCTTAACATGAAAATCTTTTATGTACTAAAATACTAACATTGTTCTAAAACAATGTTTTAGAACAATGAGAAACAATGAATTGTTTCTCAATTTCAGAGAATGGTTTTGTCTACTTTTGAATCCTCAGGAAAATTTGTTTAATACTTGGGGCTTTGGACCCACCCTAACCTATTATCACAGAATGGGAGGACCCAGGAATCTGCTGTGTGTGTGTGTTTGTTTGTTTTTCTTTGCTTTCCAGATGTCTCTTATGCCTCATGAAGTCTGAGGTTCAGTCCTTTGTGGTCTGTGTGGGTTTGGGAATTTTGGATGAGGGATGTGAGGAGCCTACCCCAGTGGCTTCACAAAATGAAGAAAGATCAAAGATGACAGACCAGACACACTAAACTCATGGCATGCAGCAAGAAAAATGCCTCTGCATTCCCTGGAAATGATAGCTTCTCACTCTGTTTTTACAATTCCCTTGTCATTAGTCTTAGCATTAATATTCCTTGTATCTACATTATTGGTATAACTTGTGTCCAAATAGTAGACAGGTACAGGGGAAGGAGAAAGCATTTTCTTCCTTTATTTTCCCAAATAATCCTCTCTCTAGATTTACCATCTCTAGCATACTTCTAACTCTTTTGCATTTACTTTCTTTGGTATTAGGATGATTTGGGATATACTGAAAGTAGGTATACTGGGTACACTGTTGGTGAATACCCAGTGGATTCATTGAAAGAGAAAAAGAGAAACTAACCTAGGAGTAACAGGATATTCACCATTTTTTGCAAGCTTCCACAAAAAATGTAGTATCCAGTAAGCATTTATTAAATGCCTACTGAAGATCAGAATTGTGCTGAAGCAACGATAATGAATAAAACACAGAGAATGAAAAATCAATTCACCCTGGTGCCAGAAAATAAGTGGGATAACACATCTTTAGATAGAATTCTCACACAACTACCTTTACTCACTTGTTTTGTTTCTCTGTCCCTTTTGCCTACACCCACTCTACACACACTTCCTCCTTATAATTTGAGTTTCTTGCTCCATTTATTATCCACATTGGTCTCACATTTCATAAACCCAAGGACTCAAAGAAGTAATGTTAATTAGTGCAGTGCAGTGGATAAACTGATGCCAAGAGCCTTGGCATCACAGACCTGAGTTAAAAGCACAAAATGAGATTGGAAAGGTGGGCCAGGTCAGATCAGGAAAGGTTTTATATGCTGTGCTAACCTGATTCATGAGATCAAGGATCTATACAGAAACTAGAATAGTAATATAGAGAGTGAGGCCACCTGAATAGATGACAATAAAGGGGACTCTAGAACTGGACAGCATGTGCCTCTTCTAACGATATTCAAAATTCTAAAAATTCAGATATTTGACTAACTGCTAGCTAAGTCCCATGCATAAACAGCTGAATGTGGCTCATGGGCTGCCATTTAACAATTACTAAAGATATTGCAGTCATGGAAGGGTTTTCAGCAGGAAAGAATTATGACTAGATTTATGGTTTAGAAAAATATTTCTGATTATGTGTTGGTCAGTAGATGGAAGGAAGCAGGAATGATGGTAAGGAGCCTGCCTGGTTTGAAGGCCATTGTGGCAGTCTAGTTAAAGACTGATAACATGATATATAAGAGGATTTGGGGGCTAAAACATGTGGGTCGTAGTTGCCAATTGCAAGTGGAAGGGGCAGGAAAGTGTTATATCTCATTTTCCTCTGGATGAACACAAATGGAGCAGCAGGACTGGGGAGGACAATGAGTCAGGTTAACAAATTCAGATGAACCATTGTTGCATTTGAGATAAAGGGAAAGATCTGGAGCTCCAAAGAGAAGTCAGAGATGTTGGTAGCTGAAGTCCATGGAGTTGATAGTATTACCTGAGGGCAGTGCATGGAGAAAGATTAGAGGCCTAAGGCCAGACCTCTGAGGTAAAGCAAGAGTAGACAAAAAAAAAAAAAAAAAGGAAATTAAGGCAACCAAGGAAGAGTTCAGAGAGGAAGGAGGAGAGCCAGGACTGACAGTGTCTCTAATCCTAATGGAAGAGTTTTGAGAAGAAAGTAGTCAGCACTTTCTGATGTCACAGTGAAATTAAGGAAGGGGTGCACTAAAAAGTGTTCAAGGATAAATGCACTAGGTTATCAGTGTCCTTAGACAGAAATAATTCCAGAAGATCATGGAGATGGGTCCAAACTGCATCAGGCCAAGATATGAATGGAAGGTGACAAATAGAGTGTAGATAACTTTTTAAAACAAGCTTAACTGGCATAGGAAAGAGTAAATAGAATAAAAAGAAGTGTTGCATTTGTAGTAAAGACAGTGTTTATCAAATGACAGGCATTTTGATAAGTTTTCTAGGCTGAGGGGAAATAGACAAAGAAACACACACAGGGAGATATATATATATATATATATAATATATGTATTATATATTATATATATAGAGAGAGAATATAATATAATATATTATATATATATATATATATATATATATATATATATATATATATAGTGAGCACGAGAGAGACACAGAGATGGATTGAGAGAGAACAGAAAAGTATTAACTTTGTAGTAAGACTGGGGGTGGACCCGAGAAGACATGTTAGGAAGAAAAGAAAGGCTGGATGTGAATATAGGTAAGTATATTTACAGGTCAGAGTTAGGTAGCCGAAGGATACATTCCACATTAGGGTTTCCTCTGTCATACCACATGACCAAGCTGGTTTTAAAATCTGTTGAGTTAACTCAACAACTCTGTACCTTATGCTATGCTCACAGGTGTCCCTATGCAACATCCTATTGACTCTGTTCCCTGTGCTGTATCTTTTATTCCTGTGACTTATTCATTCCATAACTGGCAACCTCTGGTTCCCACTCCCCTTCACCTATTTTTCCCTTCTCTTTCCCCTTGTCTCCCCTCTGGCCACAATGTTTGTTCTCTATATTTGTAGGTCTGAATGACTGCTCTCCCTCTTTTTAGGGAGCCCAAACCAAGCTTCCCAGTGCATACCAGTGCTCTGAATGTAGCCTCATCCAACACTCACCCCCCCCTCCCTGCAGAAATTCATCCTATAGGCTTTTTCCTGTTCAGTGTGAATTTTCCTGGGCCTTCCTTTTTCCTGGCTGGCTCAGTCTTTATCCTGTCTTTTGTGTGGGTGCCCTTACAGTTACCCTTCCCCACAGACACTAACCTAACCCTCAGAATTCTTGAGTCCATGGACCCTAACTCAACCTTCTATTTACCTTGAACTGTTTGTGAAAATTATATTTTTAATGCTAATTATTGTATTTTTTAAACTCAGAAGAAGTAAAAATACGCAAACACATTGAGTGGATGTAATCACATTTATAGGTTTTATTTTGTTTTGCTTTTTGCCGAAGTGAGATCATGCTATATTGATCTGTGATCCTTTCTATTTATTTGTTAAGTGAATATTTATTGAACATCTGTTGTGGGCAAGGCACTATCCCAGAAGCTGATCTAGAGTGATGGACAGAGTTACCGACAGAACTTTTGCCATCCAGGAATGTGTATCCAGGCAGTACCTGTACCTGTCATTGCTTGTCAGCACAGAGAAGTCCCCTCGTTCATTGTCATGACACCACATATCCCTCTCTAGAGAGGGCCATCATTTATTCAGTCATTCTTCTGTAGATGGACATTTTGTCCATGGGCTAACCTTCAAAATTTGGAATGTATTTTATGAATATCACTGGAAGTAGACCATGAGCATAATTCTCTTCTTTCTCTGTTCCAAAGTAAATACCGTGATACACAATATTATCTAAAACAATTTTTTTTTCAAATAGAAAAAGCTCAAATGTAGCAATTGCAGGAACTCTAAGAGTATTGTTTTTTCCATAACTTTCTTCCATTTGTATCCCTTACTCCTTCTTGACTATCACTATGTTCAGATTTTCAATGTGAGAAAAATAGAACAGAAGGGAAAAATCTTTACATTGCTACAAGACAGCTAACTATAACTCAGGTGTTCATAGAGTGGCTTGGAGTATCCTTGTTATAAAGTTTTCGAGAGATTACAAGATAACTTCTTGGTCTGTGTATCTGGCTCTCTCTTCTCTTTCCTTCTGATCCTTCCAGTTCTCCTTCCATCTCCCTCTCTCCAACTTCTTCCACCAAGGAACCTTAAAAAAATAAATAACTGAGTCTTTAAGAAGGCATAGCTTAGAAACTGCAAATAAACTGTTATTGCTAAGGAGAGGGAAGGTCAGATGTATTAGTAATATGCCTATTTTGGAAAGATCATAACCCTACAAAGGACCTGGCAAAAGAAATGGAAGTCTGAGGGGCAGATTCCTTCCCCACACCCTTCGTCAGATGCACCTGTCTCAGGGCAGTGACATAGCCACCCTGGTTCCCCAGTTTCCACACCAGCTACTCCCTCACCAGAACTCCATAGATTCATTCCTCACACTACATTAACTATATAGTTGGACCAAGATGTTTTCCTCTCCAAATTTCTTCTCCTCTGGCTGCTAACACAAATCAAACAACTTGCTGCTTGGAAAAAACCAAGTAGAGGCAGGCCTTTGTTTCCAATACAGCTTGAGTCCTATGAAGAAATGGAGACTTGCCTCCTTTTGCTTCGTCTTCATCTCCTGCCTAGGGCTGCGCCAGAATGATGTATGAGAGCACTCAAAGCTCCAAAATAGCTCAGAAATCCTGGGAATGTTTACATGTGAGACAGTTATTTTGTCTCCAAGAAACCAAAGAGACATTCATTAAATAATTACTCCACTCTCCATTTTTATAGATGTAGGTGACAAGTCTTGGTGGAAGTGCTTCATTTGCATTCCTTCCCCAGCTCATTTTCATCAGCTCACACATGCACTTGCTTGATTATACACATCCTTAAAAGCAAATAAGCTGCTTTGACTCCTCATCTCCTTGTGCCTGCCATCATAATTCTCTGCTTCTCTTCACAGCAGAACTCCATGATTTGCCTTTGTCAAGTGTGTGGGTGACCATGCTGGCAGATCTTTCTCTCTTCTGCCCTCATTTTCCTTGACTTCTCAGAAGCACTCAACACAATTGAACAAACCTCTCTCTTAGGGAGGATTTTCCTCCTTAGCTTCTGTGGTCCCAATCCTCTGAAGTTCCTCCTGCCTCTCTAGTCACTCCTTGGGCATCATCGCTGGCTCCCCTGTCTCCCTATTCTCATAGTGTCACAATGCCCTCTTCTCCTCCTGCCCTCTCCAAGGGTATCCATCTTTAAATTTCTCACCTGTAGGTTGGTGATGTTCCCAGCCTGTCCGCTAAGCTTCAGTCTCTCATATACAGCTGCCTACTTGATATCTTCAAGGTCATGGTTAATTTGTGCCTCAAATTTAACATATCAAAAACAGATATATATATATATATTTAAAGAGAGAGCATGAAGTAGGGAAAGGGCAGAGAGAGAGAGAGAGAGGGAAAATCTCAAGGAGACTCCACCCTCAGCACAGAGCCTGATACAGGGCTTGATCTTATAACCCTGAGATCATGACCTGAGCCAAAATCAAGAATCGGACGCTTAACTGACTGAGCTACCCAGGTGCCCCTCAAAAACAGAATTCTTGATTTCAGCCCCTACACACTCATAAACCCATTTTTCTTTCACTCAGATATGACCACCATGTACCTGTTGCTTATGCGAAAAACCTTGAAGACATCTTTGATCTCTTCCTATTTTTCATTATCATGAGTTAAATACTTTGGATTATTTTTCCCAAATATATTCCAAATCCATATACTTTCTTCAAAATTTTCCCTGCTACCACCTAGTCAAACCACTGTCATCTCTGATTTCCACCAGGGCCAGGGCCTCCACACATTTATTTGCTTCGGCTCATTCATTCCTAAACCACAGCATAGTGGTTAAGAAGGAGGCTTTGGACTTAGCCTGTTTGGATTCTTATCATGGTTCTACCACTTACTGACTACAACCTCAGGCTGGTGGCATAAATGCTAGTACTAGTTTTATATGCCCTCTGCAAAGCAGGATGATACTAGTGCCAGTTTCCAAGGGATATTAGACTGTTAATTAAGACTTGTATTAAGTGTTTCGAACATACCAGGTACATAGTAGGCACTCTGCAGATATTAGCCAGGTATATTATAATTACTACAGGGTGTCCTCCACAAGCCAAATTGTTGTCATCTGCTTAATGCACATTATGGCTTCCATCCCATTTAACATAAATTTGGGATTCCTGGTCTATGGTCCTGTGCTCCTGTGCATGCTCAGGCTATTGTGTCCCTTCAATCTTTCATCAGCCTTCTCTCCCTCTCAACCTGCCCAACCTCCTTCCAGTTTCCTTGGTGCACAAACTCCATTGTTGTTCCCTCCGCCTGGAGTTCTTTCCCCTTCCTTTTCCATGATCATTTTTTTTTTGTCTCAGCTAGAATGACCTCTTCAGGGCCTTCCATGACAACATGTCAAATGACATAATTTCCCACCCACCTCACCTATTTAGTCTGTATGATATCACACAATTTGTTTCATTAACAGTACATCACAATCAAATATCTTCTCTATGTAATTCTTTTTTTACTGTCTCTTTCCACAACTAGAATATAAACTTCTTCAGGACAAGGCTCTTAGAGAGTCTTGATCATCATAACATCACTAATATCTAGAAGGCTACCTGGCACATAATAGGAAATCAGTAGCTATTTGTGGAAAGACTTGGATGGGTAGATGGATAGGTGAGTGGATGGGTGGGTGGATGGACGAATGGATAGGATTCTTGCACTTTAGCATTGACTATTGTATTGGGTAGTGTCACATTGAATAATACTGAAGCAAAATCACTTGTGAATTCCCACTCCAAAAAGATGCTAAAATTAGGTAAAGGATGAGAAGTTCAAATTTTCCTGTTCCAAACCTAGAATGCAAAATTATCTGAATGGCAAACATTATATGGTTACTGTGTTGAAGCAAGAATATTGGAAAACTAGAACCAGCTAGAATTTCTTGCCTCACATTTTTGTGGCCTGTTTATTATGGGATGGCTTCTTTCTAACAGCTTCCTTTTGTCTGTTTTTAATTTGGACCTTCCCAGAATTGCTGCTGTTTCCTCTTGGAACAAACATAGGTAGAAAAATTTAGAAAGAAACTAGCCTTTAGTGGTGGAAAAAAGCAAGGACTTTAGAGTCAGGCAAACCTGAGTTTGAATCTTGAGTCCCTTACTTGGTAGCAGTGTGACTATGGAATCTTTAACCTCTCTGAGCCTCATTTGTCCTACCTATAAAATATTATTAAAAATTAGTGTTATGTGATAGCTACTTAATAAATATCACTTTTTGTGTTTTATCTCCATCCTTTCAGTGCATTTGAATGGTTTGTGGTAAGAATTTCACAGGGTTCAAATTAACCATGAGTTTAGGCTATGACATTTTATGTCTCCATCAGACTGTGTTGAGAAATTACAGTATTGCTTGCACAGTAAGAGTACAAACACCCATAGCAATGTTTGGCACACAGTAGGTAATAAATATTTGTTGGATGGATGAATTAAATAGTCTCAGTCATTCATGACAATCAGCTAGATTTCCCTATAGTTTAAAGTAGTGTTTCCTTAGAATAGCAGTGATTTTGTCCTCCAAATGATGCAACTGAACATTGAACAGCATCGAGCCATAATGGAATGTTTCAGGACATTATGGCAAAACCACATTTTCTTCTGCCTGATGTTATTTTTAAGTACATCTTCTGGAATTGTTTAGTTCAGCATTTTGGAAAACAAATGAGCTCTGCGATCTAATTCAAAAATGAACCAGAAGTTGTAGAAATGTTTCTTGGACTTTGAAGAAATATTTTATTTGTAATCTTTAGAACCTAGTGTTTTATTCTTGTATGTAATTGGTGCAAGGATGTTGAAGTAGAGACTTGGTCATCATAATTGCCACCAGAAGTTTGATAACAGTGGTTGGTAGGCACTTCAATTAAATATCAGGAAATTATGTAATGCACACACACACACACACACACACACACTTTGGGCAATCTTAATCCTTTAAGATGTGGATTTTAAATGTATATGTACACAAAAGCATATATATATTCACTTTGCAAAAACTATTCATTGCTTGCAAAATTTTGTCAAAAAAGCATTGCAAAGTAATGTGGAAAGAATAGATTTCCTAAAATTTTTCTTAAATGATAATAATAAAGTTAACATCTAACCTTATACTGCGTTTTAAAATGAACTCTAAATGGATTAAATTTGAATGAAAAATGAAACTCTAAATATCTAGAAGAAAGTATAAGTAAATATTTGATTGATTTTGGAGTGAAGAAGGATATTCTAAGTATTAAAGGATTGGAAGAAATTGTGAAGGAAAATATGGAGAGATTTGACAACTAAAAAGAGAAAGAGGTTTGAATGTTAAAACATAATAAATTAAAAACAAACAATAAACTCAATGAAATATAACAAAGGGCTAATGCTTTTCATAAATAAGGATTCCTTACAGATCCATAAGAAATCCTAACAGTTAGTAAAAAAAAGTCAAACTAATAATTCATAGAATTGTAAAAAGGGCCAGCAAACATATGAAAGACATTGTGCCTCACTAATAATTAAATATGTGCAAACTAAAACATCAAAAACACATTTTTCATTATTTACTTGGCAAAAATGTAAACCAATAGTATTCAATATTGGCAGCATTTTTATAAGTGGGATACTCCGATTCAATAATGAGAATTTAAGTTGTCTCAAAATTCTTTGAAGGCTTAGTAATTCCACTTTGGATGTACATTCCATGAGATAATAAAAAAATTTGACCAAAGATTTATTTATTTATTTATTTTAGAGAAAGAGAGAGAGAGGGAGAGAGGGAGAGAAATTGCATGCCTGTGAGCAGGAGGAGGGGCAAAAGGAGAGGGAGGGAGAGAATCTTAAGCAGGCTTCATGCCCAGCATGTGAACCCAATATGGGCTCCATCTCACAACCCTGAGATCATGACCTGAGCTTAAACCAAGAGTTGGGGACTTAACTGACAGAGCCACCCAGGTGGCCCAAAAGATTTATTTTCATAATGTGTTATTAAAGCAATTTCAATAATAGTGACAAAATTGGAAATAACCTAAAAACCGCTGCAAATGGAATTGATTTTTTAAGTGATATGTCTATATCTATTTTAAATAATTACTTGTTTAAAATAATGTTTTTTTGAGAAATTAAATAAAACATTTGGGACTTTTAAAAACATATTTAAAAACAGAATATTACAATGAGTCCCCATACACTGCTTATCTACTTTGTCCAGATTAATAGCAAAATATTGTCACGTTTGTTACACTTACTCCGTTTTTCTTTTTTTTACTTTGCTGAAGCATTTTACAGGCAAATCTCCAGACCTCATGTCATTTCATCGTGCTTACATATGCACCTCAGCATGCATTTCTTTAAAAAATGGACATTTTCTTACATAATCATAGTGCTATTTTCATTACTAAACAACATAATTCTTTAGTACGATAGAGAACGTTGAAATAGCATCAGTTGTCTTAAAGGTGTCTGTTTGCTTCCTTATAGCATTTAACCTGGAAGCCAACAAACTTTTTCTGTAAAGAACAAAATAGTAAATATTTATGACTTTGCTAGCCAGATGATCTGTGGCACAATTATTCAACTCTGCCATTGTAGCTTGAAAGCCACAGTAGACAATATCTAAAGGATTCAGCATGGCTGTATTCCAATAACATTCTATTTACAAAAGCAGGCAGCAAGCAGAATTCGCCTGCGGGTTCCAGCTTGCCAGCCCCTGATTTGACTCATTACTCTCTGTTCTCCATATATTTTATATGGTGGACAATAGCTTTAAAGCTTTGTTAGATGCAGGGGAAATTTTCAGAGCAAGAACACCTCATGGGGAATGCTGTGTGTTTATCTGGCATTCCGTCAGAAGGTAGATAATGTCTGTTTGCCCAACATTGGTGATGCTAAAAATGGGTGCAGATGGGCAAGGCCTGATCCTTTCACTGTAAATTCTCTATCAGGCTATTGTCTGATGGTTTCATCCGTTACGTGTGTTATTTAAATCAATTATTTCATTAGAAATAATTACAAAATAGGGCAGCCTGGGTGGCTCAGTTGTTTAGCCACCGCCCTCAAGTCCAGGGCCTGATCCTGAAGTCCCAGGATTGAGTCCCACATCAAGGCTCCCTGCATGGAGGCTGCTTCTCCCTCTGCCTGTGTCTCTGCATCTCTCTCTCTCTCTCTCTCTCTCTCTGTGTGTGTGTGTGTGTGTGTCTCATGGATAAATAAATAAAACCTTAAAAATAAAAAGAAATAATTACAAAATAGTAACTTTCTGTTTCAATCATTTCATCTATTTTCATTAACCAGATGCTTCTCTAAGGAAGGACTTCTCAGTATCAATGAGGGATTTCAGTTATACTGAAATATAGTTTGTATAGAAATGGTTTGTAAATCAGGATTTATGCTAGTTTGTTCTTTCCTTCTAATTGCAAAATTTCAATACAAAAAATTGGTCCCTGGGTCACTGCCAATGATTTCTAGTAGGTTGGGATTCTTTTAGGTGGAAAAGATCTTACTTTCACTCTTTAGTTTTATTTTTTTATATGACTATGCACTCACAGAAATTTTGTGTGTGTATCCAATGGCTATCAGTCAATTGCATTAATTATTTGTTCTTTCTGATGCTCAGATTATTCCATCTTTGACCAGTGTGGGCCTTTTTGTATTAGCACCTGTCTTTAATAGCTTCTTTCTTTATAGCCTAACAAGTTCCAGGGGAAAGTGTTCAGAAATCAGAATAATGAAACTGAATATACTATACGTTGAAACAAAGCAAAAAGCAAGTGAGCAAGTAAACCATACACATAATTAAAAGATCAATAAGAAATAGACCAAATTGTTCAGTATTTTTTCTGGGTACAACAGTTATAGGAAACTTTTCTGTTTATTTTTACTTTCCTTCTGTGTACTCTTCTGCAGTCTATCTAGATTCTCTGCATTAAGAATTATTGCTTTTATAATGTTAAAGTTTAAGTTAAAATTTTAACAACCCCAACAGATTTCCTTTAATTTATCAAATTCCTTTAGTAAATTTAAAATAAGACACAAATTATTTTAGAAGATACTTACACCTTTTTCCAGAATTATAAGTAGACCAGTTGTGCAATTATTAACCATATACCATATTTTCAAAGAGCTTGTAATGTAAAGAGAGAGGAAAAATAGATTTAAAAACATTTTTTTTTAACAACCTTCAGGCTACAAAATTATAATAGATGCCTGTTTCTCCCATCTGTCCTTACAGACCTTAACATTTTTTCCCCCTAAACAACGATTTGGAAACTATTTAGTAGGTACATTTCTTACAGCACTCTAGGGGGATCATGACTTCTGGGACTTCTGGATCTGTGAGGATTCTTTCTATATGCTTAATCCTGTATGATGACAGATTCCAAGCAAACGAACAGCAAGAACAAAATGACCTATTCCTTAGCATAGATCAAAGAAGAAATGTGAATTAGTCTCCTTCCCTACAGATGGTGATCAAAAGTAGCCTTGATAAGGGTCACTTTTACCCTGTTCCACCAGGAACCATCCTGGGCCCATTTAAGTGAGATTTAAAATTATTGACCCCAGAAGGAAGTCATCCTATATTTTCAGATGGATCACAATGTGTAAACATGAAATGTGGTCCTGTTTTATGTTTTTTTAAATGAAGTTATATTTACCATAAATAATGAAGAAGTATAAGAGCTCAATTATTGAAAAAAAGAGTTCAATTATGTAGGGTGTGTGTGTGTGTATATGTGTGTGTGTGTGTGTATATATATATATATATACACACACACACACACACATTTATATAAAAACTCCTCCCTCTCCAGAGACTGACAATCTTCTACATGCTCTTCCTAAAGGCTTGCAGTAAAGCTTTCCTATGCCAAGACCAGGCTGAAACGTTTTTGTTTTTCTCAGGCATTTTTCTGGAAATTTGAAACACTCCACACGTTTTGGATAGGTCATTCAGGATTTCTGTCATTTCCTGCCTTGAAATAGTTTCCTCATGGTGTTGTACTAGAATTTTTTGTCATTGATAATTTCGTTGTACTAACACAACTAATAAAAGCCATAATTGTAAATATTGTGGTTATAAACCCATGGGTTCCAAAGGACAAATTTAGCTAGTAGCAGCAGGAAAACAGAGGGCATACTCAAAGGGTTTAACCAAAGTGCGTTTAATAAATAAATCTCTGTAATATGTGCTTGATCCACATGTAGTTTGGCACAGAGTAAGATTAGACATGAATAACCAAGAGTATCAACTTGACTTCAGTCTTAGAATCTCGGAGTAAATGTCAAGGGAGAATATTTTACATACAATTTTGGGAAAGAGTATTACAAAGACCTGGACTAGCAATCTGCTTCCAACTCTGACCCTGCAGTTACAGAGGAGGAGGAAGAGGAAGGAAGGGGAAGGAAAGGAGAAAAGGAGTCTTAAGTTAAGACTTCTTGAAAAAAGAACCACCTTTTCAGTGCTGCACAGAGAAAAATACCTCAGGTGTCACAGGCTAGTGGTTGACTCCCTGGTACATGAACCTTTGTTGCCTTTGCTCAGGTCTTCCTTTTGCATACCTGAAAGTCTGTTCCCTCTAATAGGAAAAATAATGGCTGTGGGTGGGGGCATGGGGTAAATGGGTGATGGGCATTAAGGAGGGCACATGGTGAGATGAACACTGGGTGTTCGTTCATACTATATGTTGGCGAATTGAATTTAAATAAAATTTTTGAAAAGGAAAATCAATGACCCCGCCCTTTCCAAAACTATTTTCCTTTGTTAGTGTTGATCTCATCAGACATAACAAGAGAATATCCCAAACTTTTCTGGTAAGTTACCGATTTTCTTATGTATGGATTTGCCTTAACAGGCTTGCTGGTTTATAGGAATGTTGTTTAAGTGATATTTACCCAACTCCTTTTGCTGATTTATGAGGGCCATTGATATGGGGGCTGGGTATAATGCCAGTAGGCTGGTTCGGTGCCAACACTTTGTTTAACCAATGAAAGATCATGTCTATATTCCCATTATTTCTCCCTCAATATGAAGCACAGTACTAGACAGTTAAGAAATGTTGGGTGAACACTAGTTTCTGTGGTGATTCTGATGCTGTACGAGGTACCTATAGTTAAAAATTTATTTAGGTCTTCATCTTCTCAATCCCTTCCCCTGGAGATACTAACTGTAAATATTGATGACACATTCCAGGTAAAAAAAAAGTTGCCACTGCCTCCCTTAAACTGCCACTATTCTAAATAATTTCAGGTCCCAATATTTTTTTAATTTAATTTATTTATTCATGAGAGACTCAGGGAGACAACCAGAGATATAGGCAGAAGGAAAAAGAGGCTCCCTGCGGGCAGCCTGATGGGACTCAATCCCAGGTCCAAAGGCAGACAGACACTCAACAACTGAGCCACCCAGATGCCCCTCAGGTCCCAATTTCTAACCAGACCCTAGCACTTAATTCTTGACATCATTAGCACTGAAAATATGGCTTATACATAATCCTTATTTAACTCGGGCAAAATGATAATAGAATCAGGAAAACACTTTTTATTTACATAAATTATAATCTTGACAGTGTTTCTCAATACTGGAAATTGTTTGATTTTTGTCCCCTTGAGTCTGAGCATTTTCCAAAAAAAAAAAAATTTGCTTTTTAGTTTAGTGAATCTGAAGCATGGGTTTTTATTTATTTGGGCCATCTCTCTTTAAAAAGGAGTAATTTATGGAAGTGACTCATAAGGAAATAATTTTAAAGGCAATGGGTAATTTCGAATGATTAGACTTCATTTGCTTGGGTTTATCTGCTTTGCGATCAGAATCAAGAAGGAGGACCTCCTGAAGCAATGTGCAGGCCTGTTGAGCCTTGTAAAAGTGCTGGAATCCATTTGAGTAATTAGCAGCTTTGCACCTTTAGGCAAGAGCTGGGATTTCTTTTGATGGAAGCATGGGACATGCTAATGTCAGAGAAAGGCACGGCCAGTGCCAGTACGTGATGAAAGAGTTGAGCAGTAGCAGCCAGGAGGGGCTCTCATCACTGTCATTCATGGCCAAAGTTTCTTCCGGAGTTTGGTAAAAAACAAGGCACTTGTAAAAGAGCAGCAAAGGCAGAAGGCAGAAGAGTGCACTAAAATCCACTCACTTCCAGAAATGGACCATTGAGGTCCTGTGTATACTAATATGTCCAAAAGTTAAAAAAAAAAAAATTGGGAGAAATGATTCATTTTACCAGTGCCAAGTTCACTTTGTTCCAGAAACTGGGCTATTTCATAATAAAATCTGAAATAAAAGCCAAAAAGGAAGCAAAGCAATGATATCTTAGATAAATTCTAGTCATCTTAATTCAGGCAACCAATATATTTTATTCATGCCTAGTTCTGTTTCTGTCTTGATTAAAGATGTGAAAATTTAAGAGGGCCTTTCACAGGGGGCAAATTATTTTTGTTCCTTTAATATTCATAAAAGCATAATAGTCCTAAAGTTGTTAGTACTAAAAGTCTCTATCGTTTTTGTTTTTTTGTCTAATGAGTTACTAAAGTAGCTCTGCCATCAAAATACTTAGTAATGAATATTTACCACTAATTGGCTATTTGGACATACTTTTAAGTAATATTGATTTACTTTAAATTCCCATACAGTTCTCCTCATCAAAGTATAAATGAATTAACCAACCATCATAAATATTTAATAATTATGGAAAGCATTTATAGGAGTCAGCTGTATGGCTTACCTGTTTGCCCGATAAGCATCTACACAGGTCACTTCATATATTACACATATTATTAGCTTATAGTAATGATCCTAGTAATAATCTACAACTTGAAAGTTAAGGGATGTTTTGTTTTGTTTTTTTAAGATTTTATTTATTTCCTCATGAGAGACACAGAGATAGAGGCAGAGACACAGGCAAAGGGAGAAGCAGGCTCCATGCAGGGAGCCCAATGTGGAACTCAGTCCCAGGACTCCAGGATCATGCCCTGGGCAGAAAGCAGGTGCTAAACCACTGAGCCACCCAGGGATTCCCTTAAGGGGTGTTTCTAATTTGAGTATCATTTTCATTTTACCAGTTTATCTCAGATAACAAGATATTGGATTGATATATTTTGGGGTGGGTATGGTATGTATGCTAATAAAATGGGTGGGATCACATTTGTTCTGTCCCCTTGAACTCCAAAAGCCAGATCTCTTACCTATTAAATTCGATTAACCAGTTGATAGGCCAAGTGTTCAAAAACTGGGTGTGGTCAATAATACTCAAGTAAATTTTTTCCTTACACAAACAACTCTGAAGAGTTGCAATGCCCCTGAGTTGCTGTGGTGAACTTTTTATTACTAACCGCATCAAAAAAAAAATCAATGGACAGGTTTGACCCAAAATACACTACCTGTGTTAAAACGGACAAACCTTTAAGCATTGACAACGTGAATGTTACAGAAATATTTATGGTCCAAAAAGCTTAGAAGATTTTGCCTTAAAATATGATTTATGATAGCTGATGTTTTCTTAACATAATTGGCCAAAATATGGAAAATAAAAGGAGAGGCATCCACAGAAGTTAACCCAGGTCCTCATAAGCAGAGTACATGTGTGTGAGTGCACGTGTGTATGGCTCACTGAATGACTTCTCTTTGCCATCATTGATTTCCTCCTCCTGATTAAACACTTATTGATTCCTATTTTCCAGATGACACAGGCTGTCCCAGTAGCCAGTCAGTGTCTCCAGTGAAGACACCCTCAGATACTGGAAACAGCCCTGTTGGCTTTTGCCCTGGAAGTGATGAAGACTTTTCCAGGAAGAAATGCACAATTGGAATGGTTGGTGAAGGAAGCATCCAGTCATCTCGATATAAGAAGGAACCAAAGTCAGGCCTTGTAAAGCCAGGTAAATAAATGCACTTATTCTTCATTTTGTTTATCCATTCACAGATGATGGACTTTTGTGTTGTTTCTGCCTCTTGGCTATTATGAATTATGATGCTATGAGCATCTATGGAAAAGTTTTTTGTGAATATGCTTTCAGTTCTCTTGGATATACGCCTAGGAAAGAGATGGCTGAGTCATATGGTAACCATTTTGAACTGTTTGAGAAAGTGCCAGGCTTTTCCAAAATGACTGTACCATTTTACATTCCCATCAGCAATGTATGAGGGTTCCACTTTCTCCACATCCTTGTTGACTGTTGTTATTGGTTTTTTCTTTTAATTATACCCATTCTCGTGAGTGTGAAGTAGTATTTCATAGTGCTTTTCTTTTTTTTTACAAGATTTTACTTGAGAGACTGCATGTGTGGATGCAAGCAGGGGGAGGGGCAGAGGGAGAGGGAGAAGCAGGCTCCCCCTGGGATCATGACCTGAGCCAAAGTCAGCCACTTAACCTACTGAGCACCCTGGCACCTCCAGAGTGCTTTTGATTTACATTTCCTCAATGGTTGATGACATGAGCATCATTTAGTGTGCTTATTGGCCATTTGTACATATTCTTTGGAAAAATCTTTTCAATTTTCTTTTAACCTGAGAGTACTCACCAGTAGGATCTGTTTCTCATATGGGATGTAAATTTAAGAGCAGGAGCCTTGTCGTCCTCTTTTTTGTATTCCAAACACACAGAGTCCAGTGTATAGTGGGGACTTAACAGTAAAGATAGGCTCTGGGATTGAAAAGAGAAAATGGTGCAGGAAAGAATGCCAGCTTTGTGAATTACAGTGAAAAGGTGATTTCATTTTGCAGGTATTGTAGAGTTTGAATGCAACTTGAAATTATTTAATCTTGGTTCCCACTCCCCCTCCTGCCTCATTCCAAAAGCATTTTCCAGTGGTGACAATACAAGGAAACAGTGGCACAAGAAACAGGTATGGTGCAGCAAGAATGAAGATTAAATGAGATTTAAGATTATCATTGCCCTTCCTTGTTTCAATAATGATAATAAGAATAAACATATGTTAACATAAGACTTACAACCCTATGTGTGGGTGCAGAATTCACGCTGAGCAAGTCCTTAGTCCTGCAGTAGGTACTCACTTGCTAAGGAGGTACTTGTCTTGCTCTCATGTTTAAGGCCTAGGGTCATCCTGAAGAAAATGCAGACAATTAAGAAAAAAAAATGAGGGGGAGGGAGGGAGGAAGAATAGAAAAATGTAAGAAAACAGGAACAGTTCTTCATGTCATTTTAATTCACGGATCCTTTGAGAATCAGGAAGGCCATGAACCCACCCTCCAGAAAAATACCCATTTGCACAAAATATCACTTACTGTTTCTGAGATTTCTTGGACCTCCTTTATTAGAAATTATGAATCCTAACTTAATGACCCTTACCCAGAGGCAGATCCTGAAACACCACTTTTGTCAAACACCAACGTTTGTCATCAGAATTCTGATTTATTTGCTTATAGGCATACATACCACCTATGCGATCTTTACCTTGTGCTCTTTATTTATTTGCATTGAACCAAGGTCAAAGGGATCCCGAAAGCTGATCTCTTAGTTGCCTAAAATTCCTAACGTCATCAATGAAAAAGTTGCTCAAGCTTTTGAGTGGGACCCAATTCTGTACTGTAAGCTCTTTGTAGAAAAATCTGCACTGTGACCTATAGTTCTCTGAACTTTCAGCAGAATAAACCTATCAGTCTCATAAATACGAAGAGAGGAAATCCTGGAAATGAGGCCCCTGGATGACTCCACAATTTATAAAATGCAAAGACATCATGTGTTAAACCACAAGATACTGCTCTCAGGTTAAAATGTTCTGCATCCCCCCAACCCCAAGTGATTATCCCCCCCTCAGCCCAGACTGATCCTCAGCTCTAGATGTGTGCTCTACTTTTTTTTTTCTTTAATAAATCTCCTCATTAGGACCAATACCAATTTATTAAAATAGCAAGCAATTAGTGTCTCTCCTACAGATGTGCCAGGACTCTTTAACATTAAATTAATCCAAGCCCATTTTATTTTAGGCCCGTTCTAGATTCTGGAAAACTGCTCTTCACCTCAAAAACGAGTTCTTGAAATGCCCCTTTAGGCACTCAGATAGAGAGCTAGTAATGCTCACTGAGTATCTGATGTAGAAGGAGAAGGGAAGTCTGTCACGGGATGCCAGGAAAAGCGTAGAAAGGTGAGCTAAGTGAGCCTGCACCTTGCCAGCTGGGCACTGAGACACACACACAGCATGAAAGCCCTTCCTTCCTCCAGGCGGGCCTTGTTCAGGAACTTCTTGGAGGCGGTGAGCCTTCTGTCACTTTGGCTTCTATCACTTAATGGCTGTGCAGATTTAATTAAAAATTGCCACCAAAGAGGGAAAGAAAACAATCCCTAACGGTCCAGATAGATGATGGCTTTGCATTTTCACGGTTTCCTTTTATCTACAAGTCAATTCAGGAAACACTCAAGACTGAATCTCCAGAGCCTAGTACGGTGCCTGTCGTAAAGTAGGTGTCCAATACATACGTCAATGAGAAATACAGTGTGCACTCTGTGCAAGGAATTATGTGTGGCATGAGAGGAGCATCAGAGAGATAGGGCAGAGAAGTCTTCAGTGTCATCATCACTGCTTTTTAGGGAGCTCAGCACTGGAGGCAGAGTACCGTGTGATGCATCTGGCCTATAGTGCCGATCAGAAGGAAAGGAATGAAGGCCTTCCATCTGGGAGCCCTGAGGAATCTGTGGTGGTCACAACGCTGCTCCCAGGCGCTCCTTTCCTGATGTTTGCACCCAGATTGGCACAGCCTAATTGGATTCCCGCTCCGAGTACATTAAATGACTTTCCTGGGCCTCCTTTAATATGAGGGTTTACTACTTGGTGTATCTTAGTCCCAGGAAGAAAAAGATCTGGTGTCATTCTTTTACAAAAAGAAATACTTAAGTCCTTTCTCCACAAGGCTTGCTGGAGAGCTGCGTGGGGAAACAATTTACATGTTTTAAACAAATAATCACAAGACCCGAAAGGGAGGGGGAAAAAAACACCTGCTGATGGAGGAGATAGGTAAAGACCAAATGGTTAGGGTCACTATAATTTAAAAGAAATCTACATTTAGAAACCGAAATGTTGAAATCTGCATTTGAAAGATGTCACTGTGTGCCATCAGCATTCAAACTAAGGTAGTATTCGGTTGTCATCTGACACCACCCAGGCTATGGAAATTGGAGACCTGGCCAGATGAACTATAATAACCTCACAACAATAACCAAGGCCTGGTTGTTTTAAAAAGACTGTTTCCCACATTCAGAGGCATATGCTAGAAAACTCAGAAGGCACCAACTAGGTTAGCGATTAATCAACCCTGGTTCGCTTAGTAGATAGAGGCTTTTTCACTCACAGATGTTCCAGAGCTTATCACAAACATGTTTTCACTTCAAAGTTGGTTCTGTGAGATAAAAGAGAGCTAGACAACTTACGAGGGAAAGCTATTCTTAAAATAACTTGAGCTACCTAGAGAGGAGTTGAGAGGGTAGACATGGACAACTTTTCTCCAGTTTACTCAGCTTGGCTGGTCCTGGGAGAAAAAGTGTGTGTCAGAGTTGGGAGCACTTGCTAACCACCAGAATCCCGTGTCCACCGTACTAGGTTCAAATCTTCATGCCACTGCTTTATATCCCTGTTTTCTTCAGCTGCTGGTTCTCTTCCTGAAACCTTGTATATTTAGCATCCATAAAATGAGTTGCTTCAAGATTAAGTAGACTAATGAATGTAGTGCCCAACATTGGACCTGCCAAAAAAGAATTCTTCAGTAAATGTTAGTGGTCATTCGTAGCTCCTAAAATATATGTCACAAATTCCATGCACTTTCTTTACAAGAAAACCCTTTAAAACTCTCATACAGAACCTCTGTTTATTTGAAACAACATTCTAGCATGTCCTGGGATCCTAGATCATATAAAATGAGGGCAGTGTTTGCTACAGGAGGACAGCAGTATGAAGTGCCAGCTGATGCCTTGACAATGAGGAGATGGGAAAATATGAAAGAGCAGACAAAAGAATGCTAAAAAAGCACAGGGGGCTCTTAAGTGTTTAAGTGCTCTGTAGCACTTTGTGCAGTAATTAATGTTCTAGAAACAGACTGAGTCATTGTGATGGTGGAGTCAGCAGAAAATGACGTGTGTGAGGGCAGAAAAATGTCTTAAGCATTTTAGAAATATTTTTTTTTGCATAGAGTGGAAGCAACTAAAAGCTTAGTACTAAAAGATTTTGGTTCTATGGAAACTTCCAGAATTCCTGGCAAGGTGTTATTTTTGTAATAGCTTATAGTACAATCAAAGGTCTTGCAGTAGCAAAACCTAGCCTCACGTAAAGGCTGTAATCTATTTTAGATACAGAAAACCTTATGAAAATATCAGGAAGGATATGTGAGATGTAATTGTGGGGCTTGAGTAACTCTCTGAAACTGAATTAAAAAATTTTTTAGCTAGAGGCGCCTGTCTGGCTCACTCAGTAGGGCATGTGACTCTTAATCTTAGGGTTATGAGTTCAAGCCCCATGTTGGATGTAGAGATTACTTTTAAAAGTGAAATATTTCTAAAACAATATTTTTTAGCTAACATTTATGGAGTGCTGACCATCCCCAGCAAAAGTCCAAGCACGTTCGTCTTTCATCCTAACATCTGTGAAAGAAAAGGATATTATTTGTCCCCTATATTACAGATGGAGAAACTGAGGCACAGAGAAGTTAAATAACTTATCCAAGGTTATACAGCTTGTAAGTAGATTTTCAACAGGGCAGTCTTGCTATTAACTCTTAACCATTGTGCTGATTGTAGGTCTGTCTTCAAAGGAATAATTTTAATTACAATAAGGGAGTGTGACAATTGAGAGATGTGTTGAATAAGACAAATTATTTTCCTTTAATGTCTGCAGAACCTAAAAATTCTCACTAATTTTCATAAATTAGCTAATATAGTCCATCTGTAGATTATGCTAGCTGTTGCTGATAAGAAAATCAGTGAACCTCAATGTAAAGTCCACAGAGTTGAACATACAAGATTGTTTGGATGCAGATCAATAAACCCTGAGGCTGGGACGCCTGGGTGGCTCAGCGGTTGAGTGTTTGCTTTTGGCTGAGGTCGTGATCCTGGGGTCCTGGGATCAAGTCCCACACTGAGCTCCCCAAGGGGAGCCTGCTTCTTCCTCTGCCTGTGTCTCTGCCTCTCTCTGTGTGTCTCTCAATAAATAAATAAAATCTTATTAAAAAAAATAAACCCAAAGGCTATGAACATCAGAGGAATGTTAAGGTCTTCAGTGTTCCCCATCATAAACTCGTCCTTTCCTACTTGTCAGGATGTTTATTGTGCTGCCCTGCATATCATGAATACTTTCCTAAGCAGAGATCATTAGACTTTTGTCAATTTAAACAAGAGGTCCTGCGTTTATACCGAAATGGGTCTCTGAACCTTTCTTTCACCCTGAGAGAAAGAATGCTCACCCAGGAGACAGCAGAGAATGTTTTGTGGTGGACTGTTATACAATCTATCACTTCTCCCCTACAGAGACCAGACCAGTAAAATAAAGCTTAAATGTGATGAGTGAACGGAAGTGTTTATCTTTATGGTGGGGTTACATATTTACTCTCATGACTTTCTCCCATCTGTGCTTTTGATGATGCACCCAATCATTATAATGGTGCCAACTGGTCCGTTAATGGTTTTCCCCCTAAGAATTAGTGAATTATAATCCTCTTATTCCCAAAGGTGACTGCCGTCCACATCCTGAGTCTGTTGGGATTTATTGCATGTACAGTGTTCTAGCCACTGGTTTGGGGTCCTGCCAAATGCTTACTAAGTGCTCTAATGTGTTGAGAGCAAAGCATTATTGGTCTCCCATACGGGGCAGACGTTTCAGCAGACCACACACCCACCGTTAGACATATTTATCGACTGCCAACATAAGAGAAATAAACCTAGAAACTTATTTTATACATAAACTTGGAAACCAAGAGTTATAAATCATGCAGATATATGCTTCAGATTGGACGTTTTTTTGTACTAATTGAGGTGAGTTTATTGAAGACACTCTGCATGCAGTGGGCATGATTAAGGGGATCCAACAAGGCATGGTGAAATACTTGGCCCCGGCAGCACCTTGGAGCCATTCCTACATCCTGAAGGGCCAAGACGCGGGTACAGTTACCCAGAACCCAGTGGGAGAGAGCTCTGAGGCCACGTGTGAAGCAGCTTTGGTAGAGGAAGGAAACCCCTGACAGGAAAAGAGCCAGAGGGGTAAATACCCTGATCTCTCTGTCTTCTTTGTTGGTATAATTTGTTGTGTGGCGTTTTGGCATACAGCAGGGTTATTGACAAAAAGTTATATGTTGAACCACATAGTATGTTAATTTGGGTAATTAACTGCATTAAAATTTTTACCACCTAAGCTTGTATCTGATAGCAACGAAGGATGCAGATCTTGGTAAACTAAGGCGATGCTCTATGAACTTGGTTGTAGTGGGCTTATACTTGGAAATGCATGGCCTAGAATGTTTATGGCTTTGTGGAAAGGTGATGCTCATGGTAGAAACTAAAGGAAAGGAAGGAAACCCTCACTTTTTCACATATAAGAGGTTTCTGCTAAACCTCTGCTTGAATTCTAGCCAGGATTCATTGATTAACTTTTGTTCGTTCATTCATTCATTCATTCATTCATTCAACTAATAGTTATTAAGCATTTATTCTGTGCTGACACCATTGCTCTAGGCATTAAGGAGAGAGGGAAGAAACAGACAGATACCTGTTCTCATGGAGTCTGCCTTTAACATGGGGAGATGGCTGATATACAAGCAGACAAACAAGATGAGTTCAGATAGTGACAAGCAAAGCAAGGTAATGCTCTATAGAGGGTGAGCAGAGGAGTGTCTGGGGCGATGACATTTGAGCTGAGAACTTAGCCATATTCCTTCATGTTTAGGGAGGGCTGAGTGGGTGTGTAGGGCAGTGAGTTAGGAAGGTAAAGAGCAGTAGCAGGTGAGCCTGTATTGTTAGAGTACTGCAAAGCCATTGGAGGGTTTTAAGAAGAGAGACATAATTTAAGGTAAATGTTTGAGATCCTTCTGGCTACTCTGTGGAGGTTGGATTATCAAGAGGTAAAACCAGAAGCAGGTATGCTAAATTAAGATGGCTTAGCCTAGGAAGAAGGCAGTGGAAACAGAAAAGTATAGGGACACAGTGTATATGAAAGAATGTAATGTCCCCCATTTCCCAAAGGAGAATAAAAAAGTTTTATTTCATTTGCTAGCTCAAGTAAATCTTTGGAGATACAGATGAAATAGTATCTGATGGGTTTTTTAATTTGCTATCTTAGTTAAATGTACTTACTTTTACTATATTATTCATTTACCAACATTTTTTTAAAGATTATTTATTTGAGAGAAAGAAAGCATGAGCAGCAGTTGGAAGGAGGGGTAGAGGCAGAGGAGAGATTCCCTAGCATATTCCCCACTGAACAGGAGCCCGATTCCAGGCTCCAGTCCCCCAACCCTGAGATCATGACCTGAGTCGAAATTAAGAGTCAATCACCTAACTGACTGAGCCACCCTAGGGGCCCCTAGAAACATTGATTTTTTAAAATTCATAGTTGATGTAATTTTTTAAATTCAGTTCTCATCGCTAGAGTTACTTTTCAACCCATCTGACTTTTCTAGAGCACATCATTTTCACCTTCACCTAATTTGTGGATATGAAGCAACTTTGAGTCTGTGTCTGGTCCTCTCACTGGACATTTTTTTTAAGCCTACAAGTATTATGAGGGTATCAGTTAAGTTACTGTAAATAAAGACTTTAAAATACAGAGGTTAAAACCAGATAGAAGTTTGTCTCTTGCTGAACAAAACCTAAGTACTTGGGTAATTGAGGCTGGTCGGCAGCTATGTCAAGGTGGCTGTCATCCACCAGGCAGCAGGAAGGGTGAAAGGGACCACTCAGTCATTTTAAGGTCAGGATGTGGAAGTTATTTGCAATTATATCCCAGGACACTTAGTCAACAGGCACCTATTTAGTGGAAGAAGGGAAGAATGGAGGAAGACACTGGGGGACAACATTGGCTATACAGCATGGGGACAGCTGACTTTTCTGTTTTCCTGTCAGTCTATATGAGTATTCTTCACTATCCAAAGCCGTTTGGTTCTTGAGTTCAGTTAGCAAAGGATAGGGGTTTTTGTGATCTGTACAATTTAACCATTGACTATATTGCTATTTAAAGTGTTCTTTTAGGGCAGCCCGGGTGGCTCAGCGGTTTAGCACTGCCTTCCGCCCAGGGCCTGATCCTGGAGACCCGGGGTCAAGTCCCATATCGGGCTCCCTGCATGGAGCCTGCTTCTCCCTCTTCCTGTGTCTCTGCCTCTCTCCCTCTCTCTCTCTCTCTGTGCCCCTCATGAATAAATAAATAAAATCTTTAAAAAAGAAAATAAAGTGTTATTTTAAAGGCTGGAAGAGCCACAGGAATAATTACAAAATCTGTTTTTTTTTTTTTAATTTCTTGTCCTCCTTCATTTTAAACAATCCCATCCAGTCGACCTCCAAAGGCAGCCGAAACTAGCACAGATTGAGGTCAATTTAGACTGATGTCTTTTTCAAATGACACTTTTTGTTCAAAGAAAGTACTTATGAGCAAGAGCTCTGTGATAAGAGGCTTTGGAAAGACTCTGATATATGGGGTTTCTTCTTTTCTGAGAGGTAATTGTGGAAGAAGGGTTACTTCACCTTATATTTAGACACTGAATAGGGTACACCAGGCCTCTTGCAGAGCTATGGGCGAAGGGAAGTTAGTGGGTAAAAGAGGTTTTTTTTTTTTTAGACTTTATTTATTTATTCATGAGAGACACAGAGAGAGAGAGGCAGAGACACAGGCAGAGGGAGAAGCAGGCTCCATGCAGGGAGCCTGATGTGGGACTCGATCCCAGGTCTCCAGGATCCCACCCTGGACTGAAGGCGGCGCTAAACCCCTGAGCCACCAGGGCTGCCCAAGAGTTTCTTTTGTAACATAAAAAAATGTCTTCACTTTTTCTTTGTAATATGGAGGAAGGATTAATAGCTAGCTTTTAAACGTTACTGTGAGAATCCTAAAACGTGTTGGGTATATAGCAGAGCGTATGCATACTGCACACACTAAGAGGTCAACATGCACATCACAAAGATCATTGTTAGTACTGTGTTTGTAGTAATGGTGTTTGTCTGGTATACAGTATGTGTTCAGTAAATGATCATTATCATCATTGCTATTAAATAAGAAATGAGGATAGTTTACAAGTAGCACAGCTTTAGCAGTAAACATGTACATCATGTATCTACAAAAACCAATGTCAGTATTTGGCAAGAAGCTGTCTTTGAAGTGATGGTGTTTGCCTGGTATACAGTAGGTGTTCAATAAATGATCACTGTGATAAGAAATGGAGAAAGTTGACAAATAGCACAGTGTTAAAGCATTTGAATGTCCACTCACCATCTCTTCTGTATCGGTCTGGTTTTATCACAGATGCCTCTTTTGTAAGAATTATTCTGATATAATGGAGGGCTTTGGTGGAAGCTGAATAAATGTGTTTACTCTCAGCATTTGGAAGGACTATGCTGAGGGTGGTCCCAGAGATTCCTCGATTCCCTTTTCTCCCTTCAGAACAACAGATCTCTCCTGTTCTTCTCTCTTGGGCAGCACTATGAAGTGCCTTGCATATTTAAATAGCTGGAATTCACGGAGTACACCAAGCATTTTTTTTCAAAGCTTCATATGCATGCCACTAAATTTAGGAATGTGTGGGGTTTTGCTGTAATTTCTTTCTTGCCCATTGAGACATAATCATTGTAGAAAGACTAAGTGTTTTGCTCTGACATTGTCAAAGGATTAGCCCTGACTGTTGTGTAGTGTAGGCATTTCCTTCTATTTGACAATTTGGTATTTCTTTAAATGCTTTGTGTCCATTCATGAGGGCGATGGTTTCATTTGAAATGCTGCAGTCACCAGGGAGAAGCTCCCCTGCTCTTCCCTGATAGGCCAGCCATCCCTCTGCCTCCTGTTGCTATGGTGCCCAGCAGAGTAACTTCCTTGCCCTGCACATGGAGGAGGCTCTGTCTCCATGGATACCCCACTCTGAGACTGTACTCCACGGAGAGATGAGCTGCTCACACTGTATTTCTGCACAAGACGTACCCCAGCCTGTGGCGGGAGGCTGTTTGCAGAGGCAGTGTTTGCCATGAAAGTCTACGGAGCTTACCTGCTAAGTAAGTAGTATTAGTCACAGTAAGTAAATAATAGTCATGGAGGATATGCTCTTCGCGTATGCATGCGTGTGTAAAGTTAGTTGTGGTAGGCTAACAATGTAGACTGAAAGGAAATTTTCAACTCTGCCTCTCAGATATTCTGAATGCAGAGTCTATAACCAAACTTTGAAACACACACATACACACATTGTTTTAAATACCCCTTTAAGGGGTGAGTCTGTGCACTTTGAAGCCAAAACAAGAAAAATTGACTATGGACTTTTATGTGTTAGAATGCTCTTCTAACTCTGAGCATTGCTTGGTGCATTTGTCAATGCAAAGCCTGGCCTTACTCAGTCCTGTGCTATGGGAATAGAGGAGCACAACCACAATTAATGCTAATTGGCACTGCGCATAGTTGCAGTGGGCCTCTGTGTAGGCTGAGACGCCATGTATTTATTATCAGGAGAGAGCTTGCTCATGTGCTCATGTCTGCCAGTTCGTCGAAATTATTCAGAGCACATCTCTGACCAGTTTTAATTTACTTTTCTCACGTGGCATCCAGTAGAAATTCTGGAACTCTTCATGTTCGTGGAATTGGGATGTGGAAGAGTGTTCTTTTTTTTATTAACTGATTTGATCCAACATTTCCTCTTTACTCTGCATTCCAAGAACATACGGGTTGGGTTTGCAATGTTGTAAAACACATGAGTCATCTTAAAGCGATTTTCATCTGGTGGGCAAATGATTAATGCTTGTGGTGTTAAAATTAATTAGTAGAAACAAAGAAAGACTATACATATGGTAAGCCTAAATGTAGTTCAATAGCTTTTAAATTGTGTAAAATTTAGATTTTTAGACCATTCACAGTAGATAAAACAACTCTAAACAAAAAGCAAAACGTGTGTAACTTTAGTATAAGAGGACTTCAGAAAAAAAAAAGAGGACTTCAGTTTTAATCACATAAAAAAGTGAGCACAGAATATTGTGCTAGATTGTAAATTTCTCTTATTTTCTGTACTATTGACTGACCATTCAGCAAAGGACAACTTTAGTCATGCCTCAATTTTAATTGCCGAAAATGGTGAAGAGTTACCACCCTTTGAGAATGTGAACTATACTATGTATAACTAGTCTGCATCTGACTTTGTTATGGAGATTAGGCTTTAGGTCATTGCCTTAATGTTTTATAAATATCATTTCCATCCTTCGAAGGAACAGCAGACAAATAAGGAGGCATGATGAACTCTGTTGTGATCATGGTTTTGGAGACATGCAAACAATGTCAATGACACTTTTCCCAATGTTTTTCAGCTGATTGGTAACTTAAGGCCCATTTCCCCATCTTGATCTGTCTGGGATAAATTCTCCCGCCCATCTCTGCAAACCAGCACAGTGTAGAATTTTTTTTCACCTCAAAATGTGTGAATCTCCTCTCTGAAACTGTTTCCTCATCTGTATAGTGAATAATAAATAGTGCCTATGACATAAGGCTTTGAAAATTCAGTGACATAATCAGTGGCACATGGCATACAATAAATATTAGCTGTTGTATTACAATCACTGTGAGCAGCATCGTCACCATTTCTGTGATGCTGTATAGTCAAGGAAGGCTATAGCTTAGAGCTTGCACAGTTCTTTGGTTTGGCTCCATTGAGCCTATCAAATTTTCTATCAAATACTCACCACTAAGAATCTAACTATGTGCTTGATATTCTGATGGCAATTATGGCATTCGGTATACATGGTAATGTACCTAACAAAATGTGAGATATGTAATAGTTTTCTCTTTTCCAATGCGTGCCTTTCTCTTTTTGTTAAATGGCTATACATACATATAATAAAACCTGCCTGTTCCTTTTGCTGGCACTAAAGGGTATGTAGCATGCCACAATGGATATATAAGATAAAAGGGGCTAGGCCATGGCATAAGTTTTTTTTTTTTTATAAGTTGTTAATATTTATAATAAACTAAAAATGTGACAGTGAAAAATCTAGGCTCAAAGTTTAAGCTTACTCCCTTTCCTGAAAGGATTTCCGTTCAGAGTGCAGTAAATGACACACTTTGAAAAGAAAGCAGTTTCATTAAGTTGAAAGTTTGGGGAGTGATGGGAGAGGAAGAGACAGGAAATGATTGATTAATCTGTTTAAAAATAGGCCCCATGCTGGGATCTTTCCTTTTGCACTAATCCTGTGTGACATCTGAGCCAAAAGAAAATATCTAAAACCAGTGCCCTATGCGCAGAACCTGCTGGTGCTGATTTTGAAAACGCAGGAGGAGCTGACCCAAATTACATTTTGCAACTTTATTTTTATGTCATTTTCATTTTCCATGTCTTCTTTCTGGCATAGCCCATCTTTCCATCTGTTTGCCCTGGAAAGAATGTGGCATGTGGAACAAGGACTGTACCAATTCACTTGAGTGGAAAAAAGAGGAAGACATTTTTACGATGTGATTTTAAAATGAGCTCTCTGGAGTTTAAGGAACTTGAAAATCAACGTGTGTCCAAATATATAGCTCAATATATTATGCTAAACTTGATTTCATATGCAATATCACTCAGATCATGTAGCTAGAATAAGCCTCTGTTGTAATGGTTCAAGGCAGACAGTAAATCCTTAGCAACATCCCCACCAACATGGTGACCTTTTATCTGTGCTGTGGTGGTCTGTGACCAAAATAATGCCCCACTTTCTTTTCCATTGTTTTCGGTCATACAGTCACATGCTCTGATGATGCACAGTTTGTCAAGGGTTGGTTAGGCACTTGGTGCTGCAGGCATGCGTCGTGGGTCACATCCTTTGTTGACATCTGAAGAGCATTTGGAGCTCTCGGTTCTGCTTGCTTGAGTCCTTTCTCAGCTGTGGGAGTTGGTAGCAGTTTCAGAGGGAGGGATGCTTCCTTGGGTCTTGTGGGGCAACAACACTATTCGGAGAAACTGGATCTTCCTGAGTGTTTGGCTTCTTGTACTCACCCCTGTGGCTGAGATAGGCAGGCTTTGCAAGCCTCTGCCAGGAAGATCTGATTTCTGCCGAGACTATGGGCGGACCTGACTGTTCTTGAGAGATGGAGGTTGTGCCTGAACCTGATACTGCCTGACATCCAATGCTCTTCCCCTCAGTTAATGGAAGAAGGGAAGGATACAGGCCACAGGCTGAGAAGCTCTAGGGCATGCAGAGCAATGGGTTGGGATCTGTAAGTGGTACTCTGGTGTCGTATCTTGCCCAGCCTTGCTTACCAGGGATAGTAAAGCGGTTTTGTCTGTAAAAAGCTGAGGCATCCTTGAATTTTGGGTGGGATTCTCTGGCTTAACATTTCCACCCTTCCCTTTTCTCTTTACTCTCAGCCACCACTTAACAGAACTGAACCAGTAATGCTACCAATTTGTTTTCTCAGTAAGTAGTTATTGATGAGCTAGGTAGTGAGCCCAGGTACTGGGATATAACAGTAAACACAGGGCCCCCTGTAACATGTGTGACATGTTTCTGGGGGAAGTGCAGGCCCCCATGAGTGCGCAAAGGACGGTGGAACCCAGACTTTGGGAGTCTGGAAAGCACCCCAGGGGAAGTAATGTGGTATGGACAAAGGGTTAAACCAGGTTCTTAAATGCAAAGACACTTGGGAATCCGAATTTCACATGCCATTTCTGTTAACTTAAATACTATGCACTCCCTTAGAATTTTTTTTTTAAGATTCTATTGTTATGATCACTGTGTTATATTTAATACTTTTTTTTTTTTTTTTTTAGATGGCTCTTCCTTCTGCTGAGGAATGAGCCTTTCTAGGTCATGGACCAGGTTTTCTTTCTGTTTCTTTCCTTATCATTTTATTATCTTTTATTTTAAATTCATTTGAGCTGCTTCCCTGTTTCTTTTTAGTATTATGGATAAAATGTAATGCACAAGAATATATACATATATAACACACGCGTAAGCCTTTCGCTACAATAATAAGGCAGGTATTTGTGATCCACCTTCCATTTTCAGAATTATCACCCCCAAGCTGTCTGAGTGATCTCTCAGATCCCATTCTCTGCCTTCCCCCAGAGGTGACTGCGATATTGAAATGTGCGTTTTATCATTTCCTCGCACTTTAAAAACGATCTTACCGTTTTAAATATGTGTTCCCTAAAAATAGGTTAGAGACACAGGGGTAAAATTTTAAAGTCTTGGAGCCATGTTTTCTGTGCCTTTATGTTCCTCATAATTAGCACAGTGCCTAGAACTTAGTAGGTCCTCCCTAGAGGTTTGTGAATAGAAGGTTATGCCCCAGAGCGCAGAGGATATTTGTGTAGTGCTATATGTCAGGGAGATACTGGAATTCAGCTTTAGCGAGCTTATTCCTTTTGAGCTTTGTTATATTTGCCTCCTTGGAGTGCTTCTAGATACAGTCTACAGAAATTAATTATACACTATTTAATAGTTCGGGGATATTTTCAAACTACCATTTCCTGCTTATCATACTGTCTGTTTTACTGCCAAGTAGTTATTCTCCAGTGGTCCCGAAGAGAGTGGCCTCTGTATTTTTGTAACGGTCTGCTTTGCTTTTCCATTCCATTTTGGTTTTTCAAAGAACACTGTGGGGCGAGGAGGAAAGAAGAGAAGAGAGAACACTGAGTACACTTGAATTTAAAAGTTAACTTGTGGAGGGCTGGGGGAAGGGCAGAGCAGCAGGGCAAGCAAAGTGTTGGCCCGGGAATGTGTGCTCCATGCCAGATGTCACTTCGAGTTGAGATCCTGGGGAAGGTTCCATTAAACAAGTCCATGGAAATTCAGAGCATAATTTGTGTGCAGAGCATAATCTCATTGTGAGTGTGCTCCATTCTTTTTTAAGTGCTAAAAAACCACACAAAAATCAGTACAGAACTTTCTCAGGGGGGACATTCAAAAACATTTTGTTCGGAAGCTTGAGAGTTCAGATAGTTTTTAATTGATAAACAATGGTGTGAGGTGAAATGCTGGAGCTTGCTGCCAGAAGCTGAGCTGGTTTGCAGAATGCTTTGTCTCTCTCACCAACGTGCACCCAGCTCTGAAAGGTCACAGTGGGAGCACTGCCTCCGAGGTGAAGTGCCCTGGCTGGGCGGGTTCTGGGGCTAAGGCTCAGCCGGGACTGGGACAGCCCTCTCTGGGCGGAGCTCGGGAGCTGTCCACCTGCCTTGCACCTGCTCTCCTGCAAGCCAGGCCTCTGATCCAGAATTCTCTCTGTTGTGTTGCCAGGCTTTCTCCTGGAAACAATTCCCTGTGACTTTGTTATTCCCTCTTCCCGACCCTTGAACACATGTCTGAATTAAAACAAACCCCTCTAGGCCTTCCATTTCTCCATTTGCTTTTGTTCCAACACTCTACAGATGCCAGAAATGGCCAGAATTTACCCAGTTTATTTGTTCTACCTTATTGACATTCGTGCTTGCAAATAAAAGATATTTGTATTAAAGATTGATTTCACAGTGCTAGATTAAATCTAGCATTGATCTTGGAGCCTCTCAATCCATTCTGATTAGGTGATTTAATTTTTCACATAGTCCTCAGGCAATATGAGAGACATTTTTTTCCTTTAGTTTTACTGTGATAATTCCCGTATGGTTTGTTTTTCCACTCTGTGCAGAAAACATACATGTCTTCACTCAATTGTTCTCTTATGTAAGTAGCACTGCAGTCAAGCATGGAACACAAGGGGAAAGTATTGGTTAGCATTTTACTTAATTTCTGCTTTTTCTGTTTTAAATTCTTTTATTTACCTGGAGGTTTAAATGATTTTTGACCCGATGCAGTTAGTTTCCTGAACCCAAGAATTCAGAACTGGAAAGGGTCTCCACTGTCAGGGCTCTCCCCACTTTACCATATGACCCACCTCCTAACTGTATTAGTCACCTGCCCTGACTTCCAGCGTCCAGCCTTTCCTCCAGATATTGCTGCTGTGATAGCTGCAGAAAACATCTCTGTGTTCCTATTACCCGCCCCCTCCCAATTCCAGGCTCTTCATGGCTCCCTCTTGCCTTCAGAGTAAATGCCCTTAGCGTAGCGTTCACATGCTTCAGCTCTTCGGGGTACAAACCACCTTTGTGGCTTCTTTATCTCGTCTGATACCTATACTCCAGCCAAACAAGGGACTGAATGTGTTCTGAATATTTCCTGTGTGTTCCTTTCTCCCATGTTTCAGTTCATGCCATCCTTGTCACCTGCAAGGCTCCCTTCTACACCCCCAACACTTGTTCATATTCTGTCCAGTGTTGGAGGCCTGTCTCAAGTGGCATCTCATCCATGACATATTTCTCCTTCCTCCATGATCCCTCAGGACCCCTCCATCTGTTTTGCACTCACCGTGACCTTTCATGTGCTGTTTGTGTGGCTCATTTGCTCCGAGAAGGATCTTTGAGCACTAGACATCTCCTTCTACAGGCCCTCCTCTCCAACTGCCAGCCCCAGGGCCTTAGCAGGTACAAAGTTTATTGCATATTGGAAATGGACTAAATTGAATGTTATCATCTTGGTTTCTAGTTCTTAGATCTTTGCAGATTCTGATCACAAGGTGCCAAGCAGAGAGAGTGAAGAAGAAAGTAGACTCTGGACTCAGACAAGCCAGCTCTCCTGTTAGTACAGCTCATGGCCTGGGGGAAATCTCATCACGCTCAGGACACTTTCCTTGTCGACACCCTGTGTTTTTGAGAGGAATTAGAGTTTTTAACACCTTGTGTTTTTGGCACATGGCAGCTTATAAAGTTAGTACCTGACTCCACCCTTTGTTGTATCATTCATCTCATCTATTCAAGGCCTGTGGAATCCATAGTCTGCCGCCAGCGCCATACCTTTCATGTTTTCATTCATGTCATTAATAAAGCATGTTAAATAGGTTAAGGACAAGGATGGAGTCAGGTGACACATTACTGGAGATTTCCCTCGAGGTTGACAGGCAATCCATTAGTCAACATCCTCCAGGTACTGGACTGGGCCCTCATCCAGTGTGCATGTCAGCCTCGTTTGTTAGATTCTCCTCTAAGTGTTGGACTAAATGCACACCAAATGCCACATCTATGATTTAGGTGGCAGCCTGCAATCCTAACTCTGTCAGGAAACTCCCCTGCAGGGAGCCTGATGTGGGACTCGATCCCAGGACCTCAGGATCATGACCTGAGTCAAAGGCAGTTGTTCAACCACTGAGCCATTCAGGTACCCCTTATCCAGTACTTTGTATGGCATGTATACTCCTTCTCCAGCCTGCTACTTCTCTTCCTTTGTGATTTCTCAAAAGTGAGTGGGGTTATTTTCACAGTCAAATTTATAAGTTCTTTCAGTACCATTTTTTCTCCTATTTCAATAAATATTGTTCTGAGCCAACTATATGTCGGGCACTGTGCTCAGCCTTGGGGAAACAGGGATGAATAAGACAGAGGTCTTCCCAAGCTGCACGATTTTTGCTTCTCAAGTTTAGGGCCAAAAACTTGAATTTTGAGAGATTTGGGCATATGGGATGGAGATAGGAGTAGAGGGGATATTTTTCCTACTTGTCAATAATACTAGTCTGTCAATCCAACTGAAGGGAGAGAAGAAGGAAGGTCACTTGCAGAGCCTTTCCAGGAGCCATTGCTGAATGCCAAGAGTGGATAACGTTTAATGGTGTAAAATCTGTCAAAGCAACAGCACCTACTGTGTGCTACAGGCCGCATTAGGCACTGCATACAGTGATGAGCAAGCCTGCAGGGAGCTGATGACGTGCTGGGAAATTACTAACAGGCATTGCTCTGAATGTGATGAATGCTTCTTAAATTCTGGGTAGGGTGAGAGCATAAAGGAGGGACACCGGATTCCATTCCTGGAAGGAATTAAAATTCGAGGCTGGAGACCTGAAGAACAGGTGATAGTTAGCCAGGCCCAGAGGGATAGGAGAATAATCCAGGTAGAGGGAACAGCATATGTGGAAACTGGGAGCCCGCAGAGTGTTGTGCTGCCTTTAGGAAATGGTGGTAGTTGCACTGGCCAGGGCTGCAGTGGCCGCTGAAGAGATTCTGAAGTGCTTGTAAATCATGTCAGGGAACGTAGACTTGATCTTAAGGACATGGGGTGCCATTAGAGGGTTTCAACAGGGGAGTCACCTAATGAGATTTATGCTCGGGAGCAGTGTGGAAGATGGAGTGCTCAGGCCCCGTTGAGCAGCTGGGGCACAGTGTGTGGCAGTTTCAGTAATTCTGGGCGAGAAATCCTGGTGGCCTGGTATGGAGCCCTCCGGATGGGAAGAAGCAGACGGAGCGCGGAGTTACGAAACAGATCTGAGCAGGTGGCTTGCGGTTTATAGTTAAATATTAAAAGCAAGAGCCATTTATTATAGTGTTTTTCATACTTTAGTGTGTGTAAAAGATCACCAGGACAGTTTGTAAAAGTGTGGATTATGGGAATGATATGAAGAAACTTCAGTCAACCCTGGAATATGAGTGAATGTGTATTTTCAGCAAATAATGTAAGTGACATGGATATAGGTAGTTCTCAGATCACATCATGAAAAGCCCCTTTTTATTAGATGTTTTCAAATGGCAATATTCTTTTAAGTACATTCACAATATGTTCACTTTTCATTTAAGAATGAAGATCCAGGGGCACCTGGGTGGCTTAGTGATTGAGCATCTGCCTTTGGCTTAGGTCATGATCCCAAGGTCCTGGGATCGAGTTCTGCATCAGGGTCCCCACGGGAGCCTGCCTATGTCTCTGCCTCTCTCTTTTTGTGGCTCTCATGAATAAATACATAAAATCTTTTAAAAAAATGAAAATCTGGGATCCCTGGGTGGCGCAGCGGTTTAGCGCCTGCCTTTGGCCCAGGGCGCGATCCTGGAGACCCGGGATCGAATCCCACGTCGGGCTCCCAGTGCATGGAGCCTGCTTCTCCTTCTGCCTGTGTCTCTGCCTCTCTCTCTCTCTCTCTGTGACTATCATAAATAAATAAAAATTTTAAAAAAAAATGAAAATCTAATCCTGTTATCTCTGTTGAAAATACATGAATGGCTCAGCCCCAAGGGTTAATGTGCTGGAAAAAAAAAAAAAGTCTTCTAGCTAGTGTGGTCTGTGGTCACTAATTGTTTGCTCTCCATAAGGGATGGTGAGCAGAGCAGAATGGTGATAATCTTGTTAAAACGTCTGCTACAAAAAATAAAATGAAATAAAATAAAACCTCTGCTACAGATTGTTTGTAAATGAATTTTCAAAGGTTTCAGCACGGCCTTTGCAAGAGCAAGCAAGCAAACACTTATGGAGAAAACCATATTTCCCCCAACTCTAGAAGTTCCATTCAGGTGTGCATTCTTAGTGTTTAAGGCATATTTCGATGCATTTATTATTGTGATATTTTTCAAGACGGTACACCTGGTTTCAGATGCCAGCTGCCCACTTATGAGCTGTGTGACCACAAGTGAGTTACCTGTGCTTTCCTCTTCTCATCTGTAAAATAAGAAGAAAACCGGACCTGTCTCATGGGCTTGGTGTGAGAATTAACTAAGAATACAAGCAAACCACTTTGAATAGCATGTGAACTTGATAAGCCATTTCTGACCATTACTGACAGAAGCACAGTAATCTATAAAAACTATGTCACCTGTATTAGAAGTTAGTCATGTAAGAAACGTGTCACCTTCTTATTTAAGTCATGTAATTAAAAAAATACACACACACATTTATAGTGGCCCTATGCAAGAATTCTTAGAGAAACATAAGTGTTTAGCAATACATACCAAACACATGGATAAAAGCAGGCCAATAATAACAATGATGAGAAGTTCAACAGTTGTCCCCAGTTCGTCTTTATTTCCCACAGTGATCCCATTAGCTAGGCATGCTCAATCCCTCCTTGGAATGAGGAAACTCAGGTTCAGAGAGATCAAGGGATTGCCTGCGGTCACACTGTCATTAAAGATCAGATATTTGAATTCAGACCCTACCAATGCTAGACCTTGCTCTTATCTGCTGCTCTTAGAGATATACTGTCAGTTATGTGAAGCATGGTTAGTAACACTTAGATTTATGCCAAGTAAATTAAGAAATTGACTCATCTTGAATATGAAATGTGTGAAAATGATTCTCAAAATGTATACTATGGTGTACAGCTCTATTTCAAGTCACAGTCAAGATTGATGCTCTGTTTCTCAGAGGTAGCTATGCAGGAACTATGCTATATGCCATATGAAGGATCTCATCCGGGATGTCTTAGGGCAGTACTTCTCAAATTTGAGCATACGGTTACCTCAAGGGCTTGTTAATAACCCAGAATATGCAGCCCTACCCCTGAGTTGTTGACTCAGTAGGTCTTGGGTGTTGTCTGAGAATCTGCATTTCTAACGAGGTCCCAAGTGATCCTGATGCTGCTGATTTAGGACCACACTTTTAGAACCACCATCTTAGAGGGTTGAGATGATTGGTGAATTTAGGACAAAACGATGGTTTAAAACTACTCTATAATTGCCTGACCTGCTTCACAGACCTAGTTATAAACTTCACTAGGAAGTGACAAATCATCAGCTCTGACATGGAGATACTTAGGTGACAATCAAAACATAGAAATCTTTACTTTAGCTTTAACATTTCCAAAGCAGGGCTGTTGCTTTCAATTTAGAAACTTTTACACAGTCTCTTCCCCTTCTCCAAAACAGTGGGGCTTGGCTTAAAATTCAGATATTTATTTCCCTTCCCTGTGACGCAACCCCAGCATTTGGCTTTAGAACTAGGTATTTTACCAAGTTCTGGGTTGCGTTAAGGAAGCCATTTGCATCCATTACTCCCTCCCCTGGAGCAAGGATTTTCTCTCTCAGTGAGGTTATATTCATAATCCAGTAACTCTGGGTCATCTTCTTACCACCATGAGCTGGTCTCATTGCTGAGGCTAAGGGGCAAGGTCGTGGAGTAACTCAAGCAAAACCCAAAGTAACATCATGGAATTCCTGATCTTTGAGGGCTACTCAGGGTCAGAATGACCCAAGAATGAAGGCTCACTTTTAGCCATGTTGTATCCTAAAATTGGGATAGGATAAAGCAAAGATTCTAGTTTTATTTTTAATTTTTGATTCTCCATGACAATGAGAGGGACAGGTATGGAAGGACAAATGATCCATAGAGCATTTCTTTTTTGTCTATGGAGTATATTACATACAAGTGGATTTACTCTTTTGGTTTTTTCCTTTGGGAGACTTGTGCCTTTGGAAATACAAATAGTTGTTTATCAGAATGGAAACTCCGGCTAGATGAGTAACTGGAATAAACCCAATTCATTTTCTCATTATCAGGAAAATGAAGAAATAAATAATGGTATAAGTCATACAATGGAATATTATATAGCAGTCAAATGAATGCCCTACAGATGCATGGAGAATCTTAGCAATATGATTTTGAATGCAAATTGTCCTGAAAGATTATAGATATATAGTAGGCTCTTTATTAAAAAGTGAAAGATAGACAAAACAGCAAACAAAAAAGAATCTACTTTTTAGGAATACTTATAGGTATGATCATTCTTTATAAAAAGGAAAGCAAGGAAATGGTGAACAGGAGATAGAATGAGGAGGTAGATATAATTTAGTGTTGATGTTCTAGGTTTTGTGATAGGTAGTGGTTTCTTCATTTACTATAATAGTAAATGTAAGGAAATAAAAACACAAGTACAATAAATACTAAATAAATAAATATGAATACTGGCTCATATGAATTGGTCAATAAAGAACTGAAATAAAGGTAATCTTACATGGGCCAATGTTGAAAGTGTGTCAAGAACCAAGGAATCTGATTAATGAAAGTCTGTGCATCTGTGACTCATAGATTTTCTACAAAGAAAATAATGAAAAGTCACTCTCTGGACCCATGCTTGGTTCCCACACAGCACTGTGACTTGAAGTCTTTGCCACTTTGTCCCATCCCTCATTTCCGTTGGTCCACTTGGTTCTTTCTGCATGAAGATCACTAAGGGAGGGTAACAGTAGGCCATTGAAGATTGCCAGCAGAGTCACTTCAGATGAAACCATAGCTGTGGTATCACTGGGGTAGGAAAACCATGTTGTTCCTTTTCTCTGATCTTTACCTTTCTGAGGAAGGTAACATGTTGACATGTTTTCTCAGAGAAGCAAAGCTAGAAATTTTAGAAAATAAAGACTGTGTCCAGTATGAGAAACTTATTGCCAGACACAAACATTGGGGCCTGTGGCTTAGAAGGATGCTAATTTAGGGGTGCCTGGGGAACACAGTCAGTTAAGTGTTCAGCTCTTAGTTTTGGCTCATGATCTCAGGATCATGAGATTGAGTATTGAGTGCTTGAGGTTCCCTCTCTCCCTCTGCCCCTCCCCACTGCTCACGCTCTCTCTCCTTCAAACAAATGAATAAATGAACCTTAAAAAAAATAAGAAGAAAGACGTTCAACTAACTGGCCTCTGGACTGCCTTTATGGTCTCATTCCCTGATGTTGCTTCTCCCTCCGGTGCTGTTCCCTTCACCCTGGACAACTATCCCCACCACTCCCCATGCAATGGGCTTGAATAGTCATGGGTAGTTTTGAAAGCTAGTTAGTTCAATGAGCAGAATCTTAATCCTTCCAGAAGAAAGTAGTATTTCCCTTTGTTGACCTCTTTTAGAAACCAAGTTGTGTCCTTCTAAGGCATTTGCCCCTTTCTGACGGCAGGATCAGTGTCTCAACTGGACATCTGCTAGGTGTGCAAAGAGCTGTGGCGCATTCAAATATGAACTAATGAAATCTCGCCCTTGTGCAGATGTTATCTTCCGCCGTGCATGCGACCCACAGCCTCTACGGGAATGTTCGGTAGTTAGCTCTCTCTGTGGTTTAGTGTGCTTTAGGCTTTCATGTGAAATTGGAGAGAGCGGTTGATGCAGCCCAGAGCTGAGGATTTACTCAGATTTACTCGTTGATTTATGATCTAAAGTGGGGAGGAAGAATCCTTACCACCCTCTGTCAGAACCGTCTTCTATTTTCATGCTAGTTTTGTTACTCACACCCAAGAGGACAGCCTGCCCTCACTCCTTCTTCCTGCTCCAAGTCCTTTTCCCTGATTTTGGCCAGATGTGTTTGGGACCCAAATGTGGTTCAGAGAGGGTGATCATAAGAAGAAAATACAGGCAGTATTTTAAAGTGTTTACTGAGTGCCAGGCACTACCTTTTCATATATTAGCGTATATAATCTTTGCAACAACTCTATGACATAGATACTGTTATCTTTTCCCTTTTATAGAAGAAAGCAAGGCACAGAATGGTTATGTGCCTTTGCCAAGGTCACACACCTGGTAATTGAGGCTACTAAATCCTATCACCTCATAAAAAGCAAAGAGAAACAACTTCACATTGAAAGTGCAAGAGAGATCGAAGAGATTGAAAATGCAAGAGAGAAACGGAGAGGGGATACATCATTCATGAGCCGAGAGGAAAGCACATCAAGATATTAGAAGTGGAGCATGGCTGAGTGCTGACAAGGTCCAGTGATGTAACTCTCTGGCAGACTGTTCCAGTACAGGAAGGGGAGGGTCAGTGTTGCTGAGAAAGTCAAGGGAGCCGGCCGAGTGCGAGTGCGACAGGCAGCTTCAGTGTAGATGTGGATTGTGGCACACTGCCCCCCAACCCCAGCACCACAGCTCAGGTGGGCGGGGCCTGTGAGGGGAGAATCCGCACTGCGTGGTGTGCCCTGGAGGTTGGCCAGGCCCTGGTGGTGTGCCCTGGAGGTGGGGAGGATGAGGGGAGGCAGCCAGGTCTCTTAGGTCTTAGAGTCAGATAGGAAAATGGTGCTTCCGACAGAACAGAGGTTAAAAAACAAAATAAAATAAGGGGAGCCTCGGTAGCTTAGTCAGTTAAGCATTTGACTCTTAATTTCCTCTCAGGTCATGATCTCAGGGTCCTGAGATTGAACACTCCATTGGGCTCTGCACTCAGCATGGAGTCTGCATGAGATTCTGTGTCCCTCCCACCACTGGAGCTCTCCCTCTCTCTCTCTCTCTCTGTCTCATAAATAAAAATAAATAGATACATACGTAGATACAAAGATAGTTAGATACATAGATAGAATCTTCTTAAAAAGTGAAACAAAATAAAAAACCATACTGTTTTAGAGTGGTGTTACGGGTCTGTGTAGCAAGTAGTAGATCATGTCATCTCTTCCTAACAAGTGAGTGTTTTGTTCCATTCACAGTCTCAAACTGCCTGCAGACAACACCACTTCACTGGGAGTGGAAGATGAGGTGGCTTCAAAAAAGACTCATCCTTTCCTTTTCCCTTATACTCTGTACTTAGAGTCACAGACCTCAGTCCTAGCCCTGCTCTGACTTTTTAGTGTTGGTGGCTTCTCGGTCTCCATTTCTCTCTTCCTACCATGTCATCACCGCCTTCCTCCCCTGTTAACTGCCCCCACAAGGACACCCCTTCTCTAATCCCACCCCACCACCTCGAGGATGGCTTTTCCCTGAGGTAGATTTTCCTGCCAGACACGGAGGCAGGCACTTCATTTTGGTAAACACTGAATAAACACTTCTCCTTAAATAGAAGTGGCAGGCTCTCCAGCTAGCTTTTTTAAAGGGGCAGAAGAAAGTTCAGTTCAGTGAACTTGACAAGAAATTAAAGATAAGGAACATATGAGAGTCTGGAAAATTCTTCAGGGAGGATTTGTTTTTCTTATATCCAGGCTCCCAAAATAGTCAAATAATCAATTAGGATGAAGTTCATGGCCACAATGGATGTAACCCACCCCAGACCTGCTCAGTGCTTCCACAGTGGGACACAGTTGCCCCCTTGCCAGAGGGTTCACCCCTAATGCTGATTCAGCATGGGGATGGTGTGTGCCTGTGTGGTTTGGCGCCATTCAGCATACCAGCCACCGACACATCGACCACACCAAAGGCAGCAAGGTAGGGCTGATGGGATAATCCAAACGGGGAGCATGCTACATTGTGAGGTAATTCTCTCTGCCAAGTGGTATTTGACACCTCCAGCTCCAAACTGGTCAGCCCCTCCTCTTGAAAACAGGATTATCAGGACTTGAAACCGTGGACCAACTGCTAAGTATCCCACTGGCTTTGCAAACCAACAAGTGTGCCTGAGTTTGGCTGGACCTGGGCCGGTTCTCAGACAACGTGTGCCTTGTCTATGTCCCTGTCTCCCCAGGGACAGGGGAGAAGATGGATTGAAGATGGATTTAGCCCAGGAACGTGCTTCTGGAGAGCTCTGAGGGGACAAGCCACTCTGGAAGTTAGATTCTACTATTTTGGGCACTTTGTCCTTGACAAATGTGGTGGCTGGTCCACGTCAACTTCTGCTCACTGACCTTCAGCTTACCATTGAAGAAAGTCCTTGCAATCTGATCAGACCTGGAGGAAGATTCCATCTGCTCTTTATCTTTAAGCTCCCCTCCTCAGTGTGGTCTGGGACCACTGGCTACATAGTCATCTGTGGTAATTAATGAAAATGCAGATTCCTAGATTCCCCCCAGACCTTCTGAACTGGAACTTTTGTGAGTGTTACCCAGAAATCAGGCACTATGACTTAACTTTCCTGATGATCTTTTCCCACAGTAAGGTTTAGGAATCAATGCATTTTTAATGATAATTATAAAATGAATATTTATGAAACTGTCAAGCACTTCCCATGCATTTCACTTACATTTATTTCAACTTAACAATCCTCCAAGATAAGTACTGCTATCCACCTAGAGTGGGGCCTGATACATAAAACATGGCAGATGTTAATTAATTTTCATTAAACAAATTATCTTTAAAAATATATACATGCACACATATATACATGTACATACTTACATACATAAATAAGAAAAGTAAGTTTTAGTGAGGTTAAAATCACTTAGGCAAGAATGTGCAGCTGCTGAGAGATAGGGCCAGAATTTATACTGCCTTCTTTATGTATAGCTTGTTGGTGTGTGATTTTGCAGGCTGGCACCTCCTTCTGGTGATACTGGGTAGTTTGTGGCAGTGATTATAAAGGATCCCAGAGGCACCTGGTTGGCCTTGGGTTGAATTTATGGATCTCTTGTCTAGGGTTCTCTTCTTGGCCATCTCTGGTAAATTAAGAGGGTCACATATTTAGTACTGATCAAGCAGGCCAAGGGAAGTTGGGTGGTCATCCACAGAACCAAACAGCACCCATTGTCTTTCCTGTACTCTACTCAGGTTGGCCAATGCATAGTCTTAATTTTCCCCAGAGTGAAGCAAAGGGAGACTAGATGTCTCCTGGGTTCCTGTCAGAAATGTTCACTTCCCCCTGCTTTCTTGAAGTTTCTTTACACCCACTTTATCATTTATCTACTTTCTTGGTCAGCAGGTGTATTCTCTGTATTTCTGCCAAGACAGGTCATGGAGCCAGCCCAAGATCAGGGAGTGAACAGGTGGAGCTGTCTTTGACGCTTTCAGTCCTCTTGGGCCTCCTTTCCTGTGCTCCTTCCCTCCCTTTCTCAGACCTTCAAAGCTGCCTGGCTCAGAGGACTGGCCTTTGGTGAGAAGAGATCAGTAAACCTATGTGCATTTTCCCTGCGTCTTTCTTAAGGTGGGGTTCTAACTCAGGAGCAACTCTGTAGAGATTTTTGGAGGAGGCCAAGGAGACTTTGTTTTAGGACCACAGATTTTTTTTAGATGTGCTCTGTTTTACATGCACACACAAAGTAAAAAATAGAAACATACTCTCCACTGACAAATGGCTGAAGGAAAACCAGCTTTTGTAAAGAATGTTTGTGAAAATGTTTGACTTAACTAGGATAAGGCATTTTGTCTCGCAGAGCTTTTTAAGGGAAAGATGTTTAAAAGCTCTCTTCTAGGGATCCCTGGGTGGCACAGCGGTTTGGCGCCTGCCTTTGGCCCAGGGCACGATCCTGGAGACCCGGGATCGAATCCCACGTCAGGCTCCCGGTGCATGGAGCCTGCTTCTCCCTCTGCCTGTGTCTCTGCCTCTCTCTCTCTCTCTCTCTGTGTGTGTGACTATCATAAATAAAAATTTAAAAAAAATATTAAAAAATAAATAAATAAATAAATAAATAAAAGCTCTCTTCTAGCCTTCAAGCCACTGTACCCGTAGTTCTAACTAGAAATTATAATAGCTAACATAGATTGAGTGCTTGCTATGTACCAGGCACTATTCTAACTTCTTTGCATGCTTCGCCTAATTCCTACAATCCCTTAACAATACTTATTATTAATATCTTCATCTCCATTTCACAGAATAGGAAACTAAGGCAGAGAAAAGGTAAATAATTTGCCAAGCCTTTACAGAGTTTGGTAGAAGAGGCATGATTCAAACCCAAGTGACTGGACTCCAAAGCCCTCTTAATACTTACATTAAGTGGTGGGATTGCTTTTATTATAAAATGCTTTTTCTTTAAAAAAAAATTTAGATTTTTTTCCAAAGGAAAAATCAATTGTCCATAATTATTAGTGTATCCTATTTTTTTTAATAAGCGTAATATGCACATGGTTAGAAAAGCCAAATGGCTCAGAAAGATATAAAATGAAGATGAGAGTCCCTTTAGATCCCTACTGTCCCATTCCCAAGGGAAACCAATATTAATAGACCTTTTTAAATCTCTCAACAAAAACATTCTATGTATGTAGCTAATTATATATTTGTGAAGAAGCAGACATGCCTCATCCCCTATTCTGCATCTAGTTTTTCTAATCTAGCAACAGGGCTTCAGATGTTTTCACTCCAGCACGCACAGGTTCATGCCATCCTTATCATGATACAGAGTATTCTCCTAGGTTGCTGTACCCCCTGACTTCACCGGTCCTGGTTGATGGGCATTTTGGTTGTTTGTTCGATGTTTATGTGCAGGAACAATTCCTAGCAGTACAGCTTTCTTTCTTACACATGTTATACCAACTCACACTCTAGCTGACTCTTAGCATTTTTTTCCAAAGCTTCAACAGAACTGGTATTATCAAACCTTGATTTTTAAAATTTTTTACTAGCCTTGTAACTAAAAAAAAGAAAAAAATCCTTGTTTACATTTACATTTTTTTAATATTATGTGTGAGGTGGAATGGCTGTTCATGTGTATTGATCATTTATTTTTCTTTATCTGCCATCTGCCTGTTCATGTCCTTTGTCCATTTTTCTGTTCTTTTTTTTTTCTTTCTGATTTTTGTATGAGCTTTTGGTAAAGTAAGGAGTTTGGCCCTTTGCCATAAGCAGTTTTGCTATTGTATAGTCAGATTCTTCAATACAAAATTATTCTCCAAATACTTTAAATTTGAACTTCCTTCTGTTTTTGTTTATATATAGGCTTTTAAATTTATGATGGCTCCATTCATTGAACATCAATCATAATGAAGATAAACCCTTTCTGAAATTATGACATTAATGAAAACAATACTTAACAGTTTTTCAGGAAGACTTCTGTTCTGAAATGCAAGAAAACCTGTGTATATATCTTCAATATATTGATCTTTGGATCAAATACTCCTTTTCTTTCTTTTTTAATTTTTTTTTTTTTTTTAATCTACGATAGTCACACACACACAGAGAGAGGCAGAGACACAGGCAGAGGGAGAAGCAAGCTCCATGCACCGGGAGCCTGACGTGGGACTCGATCCCGGGTCTCCAGGATCGCGCTCTGGGCCAAAGGCAGGCACCAAACCGCTGCGCCACCCAGGGATCCCCAAATACTCCTTTTCTAAAATAAATAACCTATAGGAGTTTTAGAGAATAGTTTTCAGAAACTAAAACAAAAATCCTGTTTAGTTTGTGAAGCATTTCTTGGATTCATTGTTTGGGTGCCCCAAAGCTTCACAGCTACGAGTCCATTCTGCTGAATCTACTTTAGAGAAGCTTTTTTTTTTTCTTTTTTAATAGTGTCTTCTGTAATTGTATGTGTCCACTGCCTCAGCTGCTTCTTAATAGCTCTGCTTGGCTTCAGTGGAAATGACTCCTTTCCTCCCTAGAGACCTTTAAATAAAAGATCTGTGTATCTGTGTGTGTGTTGGGGGAGGGGAAGAGGATGAAGGGATGGGGAACTATTTTTTTGTTTTTATTTTTTTCCTTTTTTAATTTGCTGCCTCTGTTTGAGGTGGGGATGTAGGTGGCCAACCTAAATTAATTTGATAGCTCTGTAATGACAAAGGACAAAGGAAAGTTTGGGGTTACTTCAATCAGTGGTTTAGAATGGCTTAACACAGCTTAGTAGACTCGGTTTTCAGAGGCTTGTGATGTTCTGATGTCTGAGGACTCCATAGTCTCCTGAAAACAAAAATAATAATGTCCTAAGAGACCAGATTGCGGGCAGTGTTTCAAAAAAATAAGTTTAGTTATCAGTTTTTGCATATACTCTTAATGTTTCCATTTTTCTTTCCTTCTCTAATTTCTGGCCTGACCATCACATGCACAGAATGCTCATTACCCTAACATTATGAATAAGAGTAATGCCTCTCCAGAGAATCCAGCAGAACTACCAAACAAAAACCACCAGAGTTTCTGGTGACCAGTGAGAAGAGCTTCTTATTGGTGGAGAACGCCCTTTGCTGCAGGACGTGTAGTCACCAAGACAGTGGCATCGAGAGGTAGTTTACAGATCATCAAGTTCATTCTCCTCTTTCTGTCCTGGAATCCTGCTCCACCAACGCCATTTAAAACTCCCTTCAGAAATATCAGAGAGGGAGACAGAACATGAGAGACTCCTAACTCTGGGAAACGAACAAGGGGTAGCGGAAGGGGAGGTGTGGGAGGATGGGGTGACGGGCACTTAAGGGGGCACTTGATGGGCTGAGCACTGGGTGTTATACTATATGCTGGCAAATCGAACTCCAATAAAAAAGATACAAAAAATTAAAATAAAAATAAAACTCCCTTCTGCTGTTCAAACGCAAGTCTTCAACAGCCAACTCTTGTGTCCTAGGCTTTGTCAGAGTCTTCTCTGTGACATCAGAGATTTACATTCAAGTATCTACATACAGGCACATGGAGGCAAATGCGTTCTTGATCACAAAAACTGCTTTGGGCTAATGACACTCAAAAATACATATAACACAATATATATTAAATTTCTTGAAATTGAGCATATCCTTTGGCTTAAAAATTCTTTCATTCATTTATTCTAAAGAATAGCAGACAAGGAGGGTACCTGGGTGACTCACATGGTTCACAGTCTGACTTCAGCTCAGGTCATGATCTCAGGCTCATAGCTCAGTCTTCTTGGCCCTCTCCCTCTGCCACTACCCCCTCCCCTACTAGCTTGCTCTTTCTCAAATAAATAAAATCTTCAAAAAAATTTTTAAAACCTTTAAAAAAAAGAAAGAATAGTAGACAGATATGTCAATTTGCATGCCCCAGGGATATCCATTGAACATTAAGCCTGTATTTAAAGGTCTGGACCCGGGGTCAGACAGACTAGGTTCAAGTCTTACCTCCACTTCTTTTTTTTTCTTTTCTTTTCTTTTCTTTCTTTTCTTTCTTTTTCTTTTTCTTTCTTTCTTTTTCTTTTTTTTTTTTTTGCCTCTACCTCTTGTTCATGTCACTCAACTTCTCTATCTCATCTGTAACAGGGACTGATAAGTGTCCCTACCTCAAAGGGTCTGTACTATCATGAGAAATAAATGAGTGATTATATAAATATGCTTAGGATGATTTTTGGCAGAGTATTACTATGTAATGATAGAAAAATTAGACATAGCGTATATATTCTTTTATTTAATAAAACAAAATGTAGGTGCCCCTGTGTGGCTCAGTTGGTTAAATGTCTTCCTTCAGCTCAGGTTATAGGATGGAGCCCCACATTAGGCTCCCTGCTCAGCGGTGACTGTGCTTCTTACTCTCCCTCTGCTTCCCCTGCTTGCATGATTGCATTCTCTCTCTCTCTCTTAAATAAATAAAATCTTTAAAAATAAATAAATGAATAAAACTGAATGTAGGGGCCCCTGGGTGGCTCAGTTGGTTAAGTGTCTGACTCTTGGTTTCCACTCACGTTATGATCTCAGGGTTGTCAGATCGAGCCCTGCTTCATGTTCCACACTCAGCACAGAGTCTTCTTGAGTTTTCCCTCTCTGTCTCCCTCTGCCCCTTTCCCTGCTGTCTCTCTCTCTCAAATAAATAAATTAATTTAAAAAAAATATATATATATATATCTAAAAAAATTGGAGTATATTTTGAAGATATTCACATATTAAAGAAAAGCAATTAGGTTACATAGTAATGTATTAACTAAGAATGCTGAGTGATTATATATCAAAAGGTTAACTATGATTACTTTTTGGTGATGGGACAATAGACTACACTTTGTCCTACGGATCGTTGCTATTTTCTAAATTTTCTACAAAGGAAATGTGTAAAAAAGTTGTCTTTTTAACCCCTGCAGAAGAAGAAGAATGGCTAACATTTATTGTGACTTTACAGGGAATCAGGCGCTTTATATATGTGTGTGCACGTGTATTTGTATATATACACATGCTCACGTTCTTTGCTTACAATAACCTTAAGAGGCAGAATCCATGATTATCATCTCCATGTAGCAGATTTAGAAACTGAAGCACAGAAAGGTGAAATAACTTGCCTCAAGTCCCCCATCTAGTGAGTGGTAGTGGTGGGATTTGAACTGGGGGTCTCTGACTCAGGGCCTGTGTTAGGTATTCTCTTTGTATGGTCTGAATAATACAGATGAGCATTGACCTACAGCCCTCGCAACAATAACCTAGTTACACATGCTGTTTAAAGGAAACGAATAGAGAGAGCCTCTGATCCTTGAGTCTTTTCGATAAATGGGGAGCTTTCAGGTCTCCAGTCATTCTCTTAGTTACCTTGTTAGTAAATGGGAAGAATATGTATATCAGGTGATGTAGTAAAATTGATCTATCTGTGTATCCCATAAAAAGGGTGAATTGACTTTACATTTGCATTAACCAAACTAGAAATATTTTTTAAAACATAGCAAAGTGAAATGGCATAAGTAGCATAGACATTTTTCTCTACGCTGTCACTCAGTAGTGAGTGTAACCGCCAGGTCTCCTGAATGAGTCTTCTAACGTCCTTCAGAGTGCAGAAGGTTAAGTTAGAGGAGTATAGGAAGAAACTTGGGCCCTACCAATACACAAGAGTCAATATATTGAGTTCCAATAGCAATAAAGTGTGGGACAAACTTGTCCCTTCAGTTCAGAGTAATTAGCACAGATCAAAGGCATCCTGAGGAAAAAGTGGATTTTCAGCAGTTGTCTGGTCTGTTTCTATTTTAGAATTTCTGTTTTTATTGAGGCAGTTAGGTTATAATTGATGGGTTTTGTGTTTCTTTTCAGGAATGAAAATTGGGTGTTTCAGAATCATAATCTTATGTTAGAAAATAATATCTCAAACCTGGTGGCTGCAACCACAGCATCTATTTTTTGAAAATTGTCTGCTTTTATCACTTAATAAGCATCCTGATAATTTACTAGCTGACGAGGCTGGCGGAATTAGGCTGTCAGGACTAGCATATTGCCGGATAGCACTACCAATCGTGAGTCCTTGAGATAGTAAAATACTACGCTTTAGCCAGAGCATTACTCAGAGGCAACTAATTACAGTTGGGGAGCTCATAACAACATTAGACAAAGTCTCTGAAATCCGGAAGGAATCACCAGTCCCAGGCCTGATAAATTGCCACCCTCATTCTCCCAGAATTCTTTCTTTCTTTTTTTTTTTTTTAAAGATTTTATTTATTCATGAGAGAGACAGAGAGTCTCCCAGAATTCTGCTGGGAATTAGGATTCGCTGCTGTCATCTATGTTAAGGGGTCATTTTTGGTGTCTTTCCCAGAAGAGGCTGAACTTCCTGAGAGGACCTGGGAGCTGGGGAAGGGATTTTTCTTTTTCTGCCTCCCTGTTGCCTTCCCTTCTAGCAAAAACTGCTACAACCCCTCAGTGAGAGGATCTGTTCAGCGGTGGGCCAGTCTGGCTACACCTTGTACCAATAGATCATCTTGGCAGTTAGGGAGATGGTAGTATATAGCTTACCCAGGAACCTCCCCCGTGCCCCTCTTCTTCCCATGGCCTTCCAGAGGACGCAGCATGGCATGGAGAAGTGGCGTGGGGACTTGATCCTGGCCAGGATTTATCCCCCACAGGCCTTGGACAAATCAGTTTTGATTTCTTCAGTAGTAGAATAGGGAGATTAATGTCTGCCTTACAGAGTTGTCAAGATTAACAAAGAATAGAAAACATGTCCTAGAGGGCCTAGTGCCTACAAGGCCCTCAATAAATAGTTACTAATGTGATGATCATTATTGTTCACTACTTGTTAGAAACTCAAAGGATTTAGATTATTCATATTTTCTTCAACCCAGAAATGTGAGCTGGCTCTGAGTTCTAGACCAGAAGACTCACAAACCATGTGGTAGGAATTGACAGATAAGGTCAAATACAATTATATACCTAGATTTATTTTCCAAAAGCATATGGAATTTTATCTTTTTTTAAATCCTCTCTTCCTTCTTCCCACTTGTTCTCTTTTGCCTCTTCTACTCTCCTTCACTTCCCCAGGCACCCCGTGGAATTTTTCTATCATTACCATTTCAGAACTATGTAATTTTTTGTTAGAAATGAATTTATATTGGGGCATCTGGGTGGTTCAGTGGTGGAGCATCTTCCTTTGGCTCAGGTTGTGATCCCAGAGTCCTGGGAACGAGTCGCACGTCAGGCTCTCTGCATGGAGCCTGCTTCTCCCTTAGCCTCTGTCTCTGCCTCTCTCTCTTTTTCTCTCTCTCTGTCTTATGAATAAATAAAATCTTAAAAAAAAAAAAAAGAAAAGAAATGGGTACACCTGGGTGGCTCAGTGGTTGAGCATCTGCCTTTGGCTCAGATCGTGATCCAGGGGTCTTGGGATTGAGTCCCTCATTGGGCTCCCCATGGGGAGCCTGCTTCTCCCTCTGTCTGTGTCTCTGCCTCTCTCTCTGTGTCTCTCATGAATAAATAAAATCTTTTAAAAAATGAATTTATATTATTTGGCCACAGAGCATGTTTCTAATTACATACAGATCTGTAGTCTGATGTGATTTTTGTAAACTAATGAACAATCTCCCTGCACAAACCACCCCACCATTACCACCCCCCCACCCCGCCCCCAACTAAAATATTCACCTCACAGCATAATTCACAGTTTCTATCACTGTTGCTGTAAACTTTCTTCATCCTGTTTGGAAATGTTCAGTTCCTGCTTTTTGTCACGGTCGTGTTCTCAATAGAAAAACAGCAGCTGGGGTCCCTGAGTGGCTCAGTCGGTTAAGTGTCTGCCTTCAGTTCAGGTCATGATCCCAGGACCCTGGGATCGAGCTCCGCTCCCTGCTCAGCAGGGAGTCTGCTCCTCCCTCTCCCTCTGCCGCTCGCCCTGCTTGTACTCTCCTTTTCACACTCTCTCCCAAGTGAAGAAAATATTTAAAAAGAAAAAAAAAGAGAAAAAAAGAAAAACAGCAGCTGCAGCCAGAGAGTCACTGATCAGATAGCGCCGGTTCAGGCCGTTATCTGGAGCCCAGGCTTTCTTCCCAGCTGCTGCTAACTGGTTGATTATCTCCAGACGCTAACGTGACGGATTCGAGTATGGCTAGCTGACTGCAAAAAGCCCAAAGATAAACTCCCCTGGAAAAAGTACTCTGGGACCCACAAGTATGCTTTCCATTCCGCCTAACGTTCGGGCCAGCGCGTCCCTGTTGTCCAGGGAGTGCCCCGGGGCGCAGGAAGAGGCCCCCACCTCGGGTCACCGCCGATTGTCTGCTGGGAGGTCGGCCTGTAGGAAACCAGCTCACTGTGCTGCTCAGCGGTGTTTATGAAACGATGTCCCCGTTCTTGTTCTCGCACCTTCTCTTGTTTGCTTTGAGGAAAAGGCCGAGAGCCGGGCAGCTCCGGAATCCTGCCACTTGCTGAGCTAGTGTGCCCTCGCAGGGAGCCCCGAGGAGAGGCAGGAGGGGCCCGTGTTCCCAGGTTCCTTTCCTTCATGCCTCTCTCTCCCCGCCGTTGCTTTGCAGGTAGTGAAGCCGATTTTAGCTCCTCGAGCAGCACGGGCAGCATTTCGGCTCCTGAGGTCCACATGTCTGCGGCGGGAAGCAAGCGGTCCTCCTTCTCACGCAAGTAGGCACTGTTTCCTGCTCTCTAATTGTGAAGACACTGCACAGGTGACTTGCCTGTACCTTAGGTTTCTGTGGAGCCACTTGGATGGCTGTCAGTTCATATTTAGTTATTACTCAGTGAACAGTTTTTGTGTTTTATAATGATTTGGAATTAGAACCTTTCACTGTCTTAGCAGCTGTGGTCACAGGGCTGGAGCGGCGTGTGTCTCTCCGTGGCCATCCCTCAGCCAGCCCTTGGCTGTGTGTCCACTCACCCTTCTCTCTCCTCCCCTTCCCTCACTCACCTGTGAACTCACCTGGTGTTAACGTAGTAGTTTCCACTTCCTACCTGCCTCCCCTCCGTGAATCTGTCATCTCTTAGCTGGGAAGCCTCTGACTTCACCATTTCTTTCCTCTAGCTGAGCTTACCTATTACCCTCATGAAAGAGACATAGTGAGCTCAGACTACTCCCAGCACTCACTGGGGGAAGGGGTGAGAAAAGAATAAAGTTCACAGACGTGACTGGCCACCACCAAGAGGCATTAGAGCAGACTAGCTACTTATATGGACTCTGGAGCCAGGTTGCCTTGGTGGGAATGTCGGCTCCATCACCTGCAGGCTGTGCGGCCCTGAGCAAGTTGCTTAACTTCTCTGTGCCTCAGTTTCCTCATCTGTAAAATAGGGCTGTAATCATACCTACTTTGTAGGGTTCACTGTTCGGATTAGTTAGTAGACATGAAGTGTGGGTCAGTGCATAGAGCCTAGCAGGCATCAACAAATGTTCACCATAGATACTATTTGGGTTGGGGAAGTGTGGGGAACTCCTGAGCCACCATTCACATGTGGTGGGAAAGATTCTAAGCCCCAGGATTCTCTCCTACTATGCATGATTTTATTTGTTCAAGTATTTATTGAGCATCTACTATGAGGCGGGTTCTGGTGATAGGGCAGTAAACAAACCTTTATGGAAATTATATTCATTCTAGTAAGATAAAAAAAGGACAATAAATACATAATAATATAATTATTTTTAAAAAACATACAGGTAAAGAATATTGAGAGTAATGAGATGGATGGTATGTTTTGGATAGGCTGGTTCCAGGAGACCTCTGAGCCAGGGACCCGAGCAATTCAATGGAATGAGGAACAAGACATCTGGGGATGATTTGTCTTTAGACTTTGAGCAAATCACTTGACTTTTCTGGGCCACAGTGTCCACATTTGTAAAAGGAGGGTTGGACCACATAATTCTTGAGGTCCCTTCATGGAGAAAAACAGGTTAGTTTCTAAGAACTTGCATTCCCAGGATTCAGGAAGCAGGTATCTCACATTTCTCTTCAGTGAGCAGAACATTTAGCTGATGTTTAAAAAGGGACTTGAGACCCCCTGGTGCACAATTTTATTGTTAAAAACAAAGCTGAAGCCAGACAAACCTGTAACAAAAGAGTGGAGCCCACAATGAAAAAGCCCAATTGTTCTATTCCCAAACACAATCTATTTGGAAATAAAATACCTCTGGGATCACATAATATGAATATAAACATTTTCTGTATAAATCAGATGTGGCTTGCTCTGAGAATAAACCATTTATCTAACCCATTCAAGAAAACTAGCACATACCTGTGGTACAAGGTATCAAAGAACAGAGAGCAAAAGAAAAAAGAAATGGCCTGTCGAAGAAGCTGATTGTATTAAGCACTTCAAAAGACCTTGTGTTTGTGGTTAAATTCCAAGGTAATGTCAACAATACAGAGTGATTTAGAGAAAATTGTCTAGTTTGGAATCTGTGGTTTCTCCAAATGACTAAAAATTGATATAGTAAACATAAAATAGCTAAATAGAATTATGTGCAAATCAGATACATGCTTAATAGATGGAAAATTGGAATTGGCAATGTTCTATTAGCCTCACTTTTTTTTTTTTATATCTGACCCAGGCATAGAGCACAGTCAGTAGATTTATGTGATGGGATATCTCGAGCACTTCACATAACTTTTGTGTTCTGTGGGACCATGCACTGAGGACGACTCCTCTAGATGTGCCAGGTATCCGGGCCAAAGTTTATAAAGCTTATCATCCTTTTAAATGGCTTGCTTCTCCTACAATAAATGAATATTCTCTGTGGAGAATCAGCTCCTGGGAAGAAGGCGAGCAGGAACATTTGGTGAAGGGGTGGGAGAAATAAGTGGCAGGTGGTGTTGGTGAGGATATTTTTGATGGGATCTTAAAACTAAAGTTTCAATGATCTCTTCTTACAGAAGGCCAACTCTGTTAACATCTCTGAGGAAATCTCTTTTTTTAAAAGCTTTATTTATTTATTTTGGGGGGAGGGCAGAGGAAGGGCTGAGGAAGAGGGAGAGCCTTAAGCAGACTCCAGGCCGAACACAGAGCCCAATCTGTGGGCTCCATCCCATAACCCTGGGATCATGACCTGAGCCAAAACCAAGAGCTGGACACTTAACTGAGTGTGCCATCCAGGCACCCCTGAGGAATTCTCTTTCTTAAACTAAAATCCTAATCTGACCAAGGGCAGATAGAAGTGAAAAGGAAAAAAAAAAGAAAATGTTTGGAATTTGGAGCCAGAGAAACATGGGCTTGCGTTTAGCCTCCCTTATTAATTATGTACATGAGCCAGGGCCCTGAGCTTTACTGTTCTGGAAAATGGGATAATAGTGGCATCTACCTCATTGAATTAAATGAGCTAATCCATAGTGCCCAGAATTTAGTAAAAGGGTCATAAATGGATATTTTCCTCAGTAGTGATAAAAATAATACTGATGGACATGATGATGAAGATGATGATTGTGATGATGATCACATTAGTTTTCTCAGGCTGCTGTCACAAAATATATCATAGACTGGGGGTCTCACATAATGGGAATTGACCTTCTCACAATTCTGAATGCCAGAAGTCCAAGATCAAGGTGTCAGCATGATTGGCGTCTGCAAAAGCCTCTCTCCTTGGCTTAGAGATGGCCCTCTTGTCTCTGCTTCTTCAACAGAATTTTTATGTGTGCCTGCATCCATTTCCTCTTCTTATAAGGACATTAGTCAAGTTGGATTAGGATTTAATTAGATTTAATTACCTTTTTTTAAAGCCATGTTTCCAAATACAGTCACATTCTTAGGTACTAGGGGTTAGGGCTTTTTAACATTATGAATTTTGGCGGGGGTGGGGGGAACGACATAATGCAGCCCTAACAGTGATCATCATGATGACAGTGATGGTAGTAATGTTGCCTTGAAGTAAAGGACAACATTGGGGGATAGAAATTAATGTGGGCCCCTTGTGAGGTTCTCTTCCCTTTCTCTCCATTTCCATCTGCTGTATTCAGGTGTGCAGGAAGGGGTAGGGTCAGCAGAATTCTGCCCCTTTGTGGACTTCAGTCTTCTTGCCCACCACACCAAGGCATTTGGGGTAAGCTGAAGAAGGTAGCATAGGGTTTGCTTCTCACAGCTATGGCAAACATGGAACCCTGGCCTCTCCTTGAAAATGTTTTGCAATGACTTTGTACCCATATGTGTTAGCAGTTGAACGGAACTAAACTAATTCATTGATTATTTTTAAGCATGTAGTTTCTTTTTTAAAAGTCAGCTCTTGGGGATCCCTGGGTGGCGCAGCGGTTTGGCGCCTGCCTTTGGCCCAGGGCGCAATCCTGGAGACCCGGGATCGAATCCCACATCGGGCTCCCGGTGCATGGAGCCTGCTTCTCCCTCTGCCTGTGTCTCTGCCTCTCTCTCTTTCTCTCTCTGTGACTATCATAAATAAATAAAAATTTAAAAAAATAAAATAAAATAAAAGTCAGCTCTTGGGACGGCTGGGTGGCTCAGTGGTTGAGCGTCCGCCTTCAGTTCAGGGCGTGGTCCCATGGTCCCATGATGATGGAGTCCTGCATCAGGCTCCCCTTGTCCCCTTGAGGAGCCTGCTTCTCCCTCTGCCTGTGTCTCATCCTCTCTCTCTGTGTCTCTCATGAATTAAAAAAAAAAAAAAAAGGCAGCTAGTCAGCTCTTGCAGTCTAACAATTCATTTCCTGAAATATATCAGTATAGCAGATGTGTTCTTAAAAATTCTCATCGAGTTTAATTTGTATCTTAGTGACTGCAGCACAATAAAGGTTGGTGGTGAATTCTTCAGGTCATAACCACATGCATAGCCAGTATATAACATACCTGTTTACAAGCTCCAAAAGATATATTCTATCTGTGTAAAGTAAGAAGGAGATATTTCTGTAGAGTCAAAAAAAAAATCTGTTTTTAAATCTTAGTTCAGCTGTGTGTTCTTGGGCCACATTACCCTTAGTTGCTTCATGTAACTGAATACTTCATGTACTTCATGTAATGTAAATGAGTGGTAATCGTTGTACCAGCTTTATAGCATGAGGGTCAAAATTAAGTAAAACTGTGCTCATAAAACATCTGGAAGAGGCCCAGGATCTCAGAAGGTCATTAGTGAAGGTCGACTTGGAAGAGGACTCCCCCGGTCAAAACGAAGGCTTGCTCTTTCCTTTCTCTCCTGACTTGGAGAGGTTAATCCTGCACGTTTCTCATTGTCACATTCAGAAATGTCAGGCCGGTTGGAGTGGACTCAGAAGTGAAGTGTGGAGAAGCAGATCCAAGCCAGAGTCCATGTATTCTGCTGCTCAGCTCAGCACCACTGGGTTGCTGAAGTTGGTTTGTCACAAAGCCATCTGCCCATCTGTTCCATATAAAGTGTCCCCTTCTCATGAAAAGGAGGCAGAGTCTATCTGGATGATTTCAAAAGGAAAGAACTTTTTAACTTCAGAATCGGATGATGTTTCATTTATATGTGATTTACTGGGTTGACAGCTAGTTGAAGTTACATTTGATTTTAAGTAAGTGTGGTTTTGGAGCCAAGTCTGCCCACACGCACACTCACATTTACATGCGTTTCTCATTGACATGTGTCCGTTGGATACAACTGTAATCAAAATTGCAAAGAGGGGATTGTCAGAAAGCAGTACTTCTGTATGAAAGATACCTTGTTCTTTTTCATTTTCTTGTAATGTCATCAAGAAATATTCCCAACACTGAACTGTTATCCTATCTAAGTAATTTCAACATTCTCAGGATGCTTCCTTACATAGTGGGTGTCAAGTTTCTGGAACTAGATTAATAGGGAAGTCCAAACAAGTTTATCCTGTAATAATATCCTACAGCTGCATTGCCTCTAACATCTTATCAGATGCACTCACATGCATTCTTTGATTCGATTTTCCCATCAACTCTGAGGAAGGCAAGAAAAGTTATTAGAGATCCCCAGGTATTCAGTAGATTCATTGCCTAAGCTCCTAATAAGTGGCAGTGCCAAGGCTCAAACCCAGTTTATTCATTTAGCCGTCATTTGGGGAACACCTAGCATGTGCCAGGAAGTAGCGGGGATATAAAAGAACAGACTGTGATCCTGCCCTCAGACTGCCCTAGTCTAGCGGGAAGGACACACAACTGTGTAGTTGTGATGCCATGTGATGAATCCCAGGCTGGATGTTTGCAAAGAGTACTAGGGACCACCGAGGAGCCACGTGTACACAAGCCTAGGGAAGGAGGAGTCCAGAGAAGGCTGCTTGGAGTGTTCCCACCCGTCTGGAAGTTGGAAAAATCCCAAGGCAGAGGGTAGGGAGCAAGAGGACATTCTAGGCAGGGAAAATGATAAATTCAAAAACATAAAAGTGATGGGGAGCATGGGTCATCAGGAAACTGTAAGTTGTTTGTAATTCCGGATTATGGAGGGAGGAGGGAGGAGTGAGGAGTGCGAGAGGGTAGGTTGGATGGGGAGGTTGGATCAGACCTCGTGAGGTAGGAGCCCTTGAATGGCTTTGAGGACGCGATGGGTGATGCGCAGAGCCCGGGGCAGCCTCCTGGCTGAGGGGGCAAGAAAGCAGGCCGCGAGCCGCGGGAGGCCTGTGACATTTCAGCAGTTACATGCTGAAGGTTCTGTTAGATCACTGGCAGCGGAAAGCAAATGGGCCGTAAAAGCTACAGGCTTGATCGGTTCATATGGGCTCCGTTCACCCCTCCTCCTCCTCTGTGGGAGCCCCCCTTCTCCTCATTCTCCAGACGAACCTCCCTAATTTTCTTACCCCAACGTGAACCACACCTGAACGCTTTTAAGCGGAAGCAGGTGGACTGGAACAACCAACCACATCTTCCAGCCGCCTCCAGAGTGAACCTCAACCAGATCGGTATTTCCCGCGGTTTGTGCTCCTGTCAGGCGTTGGGGATTAATTCAGAAACGAGCTTTAGGGCCAGAAAGTATTTGCGAGGAGGGCGGAGGGCTGAGGGCGAGGCCGCCGGTGCTTGGTGCTTGGTGCTTGGTGCTTGGTGCCTGGGGCGGGAGGAGAGAGCTCCGGGGCAGGCGGGGAGAAGGCCCCCGCGGCCCGGGCACCTGTGGTGGCGGCGCCGGCTCAGCCCCACGCTCAGCCCCAGGCTCAGCCCCACGGCCCAGCCCCACGGCCCAGCCCCACGGCCCAGCCCCAGGCTCAGCCCCACGGCCCAGCCCCACGGCCCAGCCCCAGGCTCAGCCCCACGGCCCAGCCCCACGGCCCAGCCCCACGGCCCAGCCCCAGGCTCAGCCCCACGGCCCAGCCCCACGGCCCAGCCCCAGGCTCAGCCCCACGGCCCAGCCCCACGGCCCAGCCCCACGGCCCAGCCCCAGGCTCAGCCCCACGGCCGGGGCGGGCTCCGGGCTGGCTGCGGGTGGTGGCCGAGGCCCGCACCCAGCAGCACCCAGCACGGCCGTTCTCCGCTCTTCTCCCAGCCGAGGTCCCCACGGGCGGAGTAATGGAGCCTCGTCCTACAAGGCCGCCAGCAGCCCGCCCTCCCCGCGGGAGAAGGACTTCCTGTCCATGCTGTGCAGGAGTCAGCTGAGCCCCGTGAACATCCATCCCGGCTACGCGCCGTCTTCCCCAAGTAGCAGCAACTCGGGCTCCTACAAGGGGAGTGACGGCAGCCCGGTCCTGAGGTGAGTGCCCGGCGCCTGCGGCTCCCGCCCCAGGTGCGCGCCTTCGCTCGTGGGGAACCTGGGGGGGAAGAAAGGTGAGGCCGCCCTGGAGCCTCGGCCTCGTCCCGGCCTTCCCCTTCCCGCGCTCAGCCAGCCGCCGGCCGAGGCTCAGCAGCCCGAGGGGGGCTGGCACAGGGCACTGGGGGTCCTAGACCTCCCCCCTCCCCGGGCCGGGAAGGAGTCAGACATCAGCGATGTACTGGGGCCACGTGGTGCCAGGAACCGTGTGAAGCACTGAGAAGGGCAGTGAGCCTCGGAGAGGGCCCCCGGGCTTCCCGCAGGGGGGTACCAAACACTTGGCTCATCTCATGGCAACGTTGAAGGTGATTCTGCAGGTCCCGGTTGTTGTTGTACGTGCAGTAAGCAGTTGGGAGGGGATCCAGCTCAGTCTGGAGGGACCAGAGGAGGCCTCCCTGAGGAAATGACCTTGAAATGAAATCTGAAGGTCGGGCAAGGAATTAAGTAGTCCTTGGGGGCCAGGAGGTTGTAGGAAAAAGGACCTGCATGCCCAAAAGGACCCAACAGGAGGACTAGAAGGTTGGGAGCTGGACACAGGCCGTCTTGGACAGAGTGTAGGCTCAGGGGGAGCAGGGTGACTGCAGCGGCCTGGACGGGTTCCAGAGTCGGGGAGGAAGCTGCCAGCCCTCTACCCTCAGTCTTCTTCCTCCTGGGTGGCCGTTCTCGTTCGTTAGTCAGCTCTCTTACAGCAGGGATGCCCCACACTTGGCCAGGCCTGAGAGGGGCCGGCATTCCAGCTCAGGAAGTTTTATAGAACACTGGGCACTTCGTTTACAAAACACACTCTGGTGACGGTGGAGTAGCCCTTTCCCTTTGGAAGAAGGAAACGTTCCACCGAATTGGCACACTCACACCAGGGATTGATCTCAGAACAATTTGAATCCAACTCCTAGCAATCAAGGTGTTCGGGTAGTGGCACACTGTGTGGAAAGTCGGGACATCTCACTCCCATCCTGCCTTCCCGCCTGCCCCACTTATTGTCCCCTAATATAATAGTGTGTTACTATGCACCCACAGGCAAGCCTGTGCACAATTGTGCATTATTCTGCATGAGGTCATTCGTAAGCCATAGAAAATCCTCCCTCTCCACTATCTCCACTCTCTCCACAAACAGCCTTCCTGAAGTCTCCCAAGTAATGAGCAGCCCTAAGAGTGGCCGGTGTGTCACAGCCCCCCTTCCCAAGTGAAGCGCACAATATTGAGGCTTAAGACCCCAATACACAGCTGTCGCTCCTTCTCAAGCCATTAGCTGTGCCTTAACTTTTCTTTTTACAGAAAAAGTAACAGTTCATTGCTTGGATTGTTTCAGGCGGTCTGGAAGGTACATGTCCTGTGGTGAAAATCATGGTGTCAAGCCCCCAAATCCAGAGCAATATTTGACTCCTCTGCAGCAGAAAGAGGTCACAGTGAGGCACCTCAAGACCAAGCTGAAGGAATCTGAGCGCCGCCTTCAGGAAAGGTGAATCTGCATTCCTTTCACCCTGATTAAGGACGGTTTCTTTTTCCATAAAATGAAATACAAACCTACACTATTGAAAAATAGAAAAGAAGAAAAAGTATTTCATTTTTGCCAAATTCCTTAAACCAGTCTTTCAGAAGAGCCATTTCATATTCCTGTGTGATTTGGCTGTTTCAGGAATTCACCTGAGAGGGTACCCCCTGCCTTTTCTGGGCGTGTACAGAAACATTGGGTGTGTGCGTTGCTATTTTTAAATGGCAGGAACACTTGCAGGAACAATCCCATACTTCCAGCAGAAAGGGTCGCACACAGGGGCCCCTATTAAGCCCTGTTTATCTCTCTGAGAGCGTGGATGGCCCTGTGTATTGTGATTCCTGCAGGCTATTTCTGTGCTGGAGGAAGAGGTTCATTATTCTTGGCTAAGTGTTAAGGTAAAAAACAGAAACCAAAAAACAGCCCATGCTTAAAGAGATCTTATCTCAGAGAGAAAAGACCTTTGACATCTTGGGGTGGGCCAGATTTTCTGCTTAATGATTTTTCCCTGGAACATTTTGGGAATAGACAGAGCTCTGACCAGGGTAGCATGAGTCAGATCTTACTTTCTGAAAGTCTTTGTTTATGATTTAAGGAACCGATGGAAGGGTGTGAGCAGTCATGGCAGGGAAGCATACGACAATGAAACTGAAGAGTAGTCAGGTCTAAACTTAGAAAAGCAAAACTAGCATTCCTTCGAATATACCAGGAACCTGACTGCCTGGCCTTCATATCTACTGATAATATGAAAACTTGTATTTATATTGATTATGAAGAAATGATATGTTAGGAAGAATTTTTTGACAAAGATCTTAAAATAAGGTCCCATGAAGTATCAAAAAAAAAAAAATCCATCTATTTTTTAGATGGATTTCCTTCAGTGTAGGATGATGGTTCCAGGGTCATCTTACCCTAAGAGGAGACAGACTAATCAACTCTTCAGAAAGTCTTTGCAGGGCACCTGGGTGGCTCAGTGGTTCAGCAGCTGCCTTTGGCTCAGGACATGATCCCGAGGTCCTGGGCTGGAGTCCCGCATTGGGCTCCCTTCAGGGAACCTGCTTCTCCCTCTGCCTATGTCTCTGCCTCTCTTTGTGTGTCTCTCACGAATAAATAAATAAAGTCTTTATTAAAAAAAAGTCCTTGCAACATGCAGCATGTTGTTACAGCTTAAATTTTTTTCAAATGATTATTAGAATATGATCAGAACAATGCTGCAGGGCTAAAACTTAACCAATGTGCCTTCCTCTTTTGATAGGTAGTAACCTTTAAAAGTGAAATGGAAAAAAAAAAAGTGAAATGGACTTTCCTTCCACAATGTGTAGATGTAGGAAAGGGTAGGCTATGGACGCAAAAGCAGGCAAAGAAATTCTAAAGCATTCTCATAGCAAAATTTCAAATATTAAGTACTGAAGGGAGGATAATGTTATATTTATTGCACCGCCTGACAGCACCCAGGAAGAAAAAGACAAACAGCCACCTCATTTTTTATTCTGATTCTAGTTATTATCATTTTTGCTATTTTACAATTGTGGGGGGGCAGTTCCTGGCTAATACTTGTGAGAGAAAAATTGAAAACCCACTTAACCTCTGCATTTGAAGGAGAGTAGCACCGGCTCTCTGCAGCGGGTCAGAACTGGAGGTGGGGGGGGGCGGGCTAAGAGCTGCTGGCTCCCTTAGTTCAGCCAGCCTGTCCCCTCCCTGGGTCCCTCACTCAGCCAACTTGTCCCCTCCCCGGGTCCCTCACTCAGCCAGCCGGCCCTCTCCGTGGCTCCCTCACTCAGCCTGTCCTCTTCCTGGGTCCCTCACTCAGCCAGCCTGTCCTCTCCCCAGCTCCCTCACTCAGCCAGCTTGTCCCCTCCCTGGGTCCCTCACTCAGCCAGCTTGTCCCCTCCCTGGGTCCCTCACTCAGCCAGCCTGTCCTCTCCCCAGCTCCCTCACTCAGCCAGCCTGTCCCCTCCCTGGGTCCCTCACTCAGCCAGCTTGTCCTCTTCCTGGGTCCCTCACTCAGCCAGCCTGTCCTCTCCCCAGCTCCCTCACTCAGCCAGCCTGTCCTCTCCCCAGCTCCCTCACTCAGCCAGCTTGTCCCCTCCCAGCTCCCTCACTCAGCCAGCTTGTCCTCTTCCTGGGTCCCTCACTCAGCCAGCCTGTCCTCTCCCCAGCTCCCTCACTCAGCCAGCTTGTCCCCTCCCAGCTCCCTCACTCAGCCAGCTTGTCCTCTCCCTGGGTCCCTCACTCAGCCAGCCTGTCCTCTCCCCACAGGGAAAGCGAGATCGCTGAGCTCAAGTCCCAGCTGGCCCGCATGAGGGAGGACTGGATCGAGGAAGAGTGCCACCGCGTGGAGGCCCAGCTGGCCCTGAAGGAAGCCAGGAAAGAAATCAAACAGCTCAGACAGGTCATCGAAACCATGCGGAGCAGCTTGGCCGATAAAGACAAAGGCATTCAGAAGTATTTCGTGGACATAAACATCCAAAACAAGAAGTTGGAGTCTCTACTGCAGAGCATGGAGATGGCGCACAGCGGCTCTCTGAGGGACGAGCTGTGTCTGGATTTCCCCTGCGACTCTCCAGAGAAGAGCCTCCGCCCCAGCACCCCGTTGGGCCAGATGGCGGAGGCGCTGGCCCTGGAAGAGCAGGGCCCGGAGGCGGGGGCCGACGGCGAGCTGCTGCTGGGCGAGGCGATGGCCCGGGGCACCGATCTGTTCGATGGGGTGGCCGCCGCCGCCCCCCGGGCCGACGACTTGGAGCTGCTTCGCTCGGCCCCCGGGGCCGGGGCCGAGGTCCTGGCGATGGTGCCCAGGGCAGGGCCGCAGGAGGAGGGCAGCGCGGTGGCCGAGCAGGCCGTGCAGACCGACGTGGTGCCCTACGGCCCTGCGGTGTCCGAGCTCATCCAGCAGGTGCTGCGGCTGCAGGACCCCTGGCCCTCGAGCCCCGAGTCTCCGGACGAGTCGGGGGCGGACTCGCCCGCAAGCTTCCCCGAGTCCATCTCCGCGTTCATGGTGGACCTGACGCCGAGAAATCCCAACTCGGCCATCCTTTTGTCTCCCGTGGAGACCCCGTACGACGACGACGAGGAGGCCACGGTGGGTCTGGAAGCGCCTGCGCACCGCCTCATGAGGGAGCTGGACTTCGCGGGCCCGGCCGCGGCGGAGGCGGAGGCGGCGGCGGCGGAGGCGGAGGCGGCGGCGGGGTGGGACGGCGGCGGCGCGCTCCCGCTGGCTGCGCGCGGGCCCGCGGGGGGGCAGTACTGGAGCCGCAGTTTCCTGGTGGATCTCCTGGCCGTGGCTGCCCCCGTGGTCCCCACCGTTCTGTGGGCTTTCAGTACTCAGAGGGGGGGCACGGATCCCGTCTACAACATCGGGGCCCTGCTCCGGGGCTGCTGCGTGGTCGCCCTGCGCTCGCTCCGCCGCACCGCCCTCCACATCAAGACCTGAGGAGGAGGAGGGGGTCGGCTCCGGGCGCCGCGCCGACCTGTCCCCGGGCGGAGGATCAGCAGGGGGACCTGGGGCGGGCTCTGGTCTGTCGTCTGGCTCGCCGTATTTGATTTGCACTATATTTAGTCGAAGCCTGCTCACTGTTTAAAACCGGAGGTATCTTCCAAGGCATGGAGACGTGGTTCGAGTTCAGTGTCCCACCAGTGGTAGAGAAAGCATGCTCCCGACCCTGCCGTGTCGTGCGAGGTCCCCGTTCTTCTCCTAGTGGTTCAGGAAGAGAAAATGCAGAGTTTGCACTTTCAAGACAGCTTCTGTAAGGCTGGCATGTCATCTCCTTGCTTTGCTTTGTGCCGTTTTAAAATGTGTAATTGTGACAGCATTCCAATGGTCTTGTGCACAGCAGGGGACTGTAACCAAAAAATAAAACCGTATTTGTGTCATTGATTTGAAGAAGTCTTGGATAGCTCCTTAGTGTCTTACTTGGGGTTGATAAGGTTTGAGTGTTTGCAGTTTTTTTACTAAATGTAGCTCCAAAGTTGTAAGATGGCTTGTTTGTTCCTAAACCTGTTAATCAATGAAGCTGTATGTAAGTTTACGACGTATTAACTTATTTTTTGCTTATTATATAGTGTTTTATTGGAAATTGTTTGTACCTACACACTTCAGCATGATGAAAATAAAGATTAGTGTTTCCATTTAAATAAATGTTTTATCCTCCTATGAAATAATTACCTGCTTAGTTTTACTTCTGTATATAGTAAGAAAGACTAAATGGATAGATCCTTTCTTCTTTACGAATAGGGGCCTATAAAAATGGAATAAGAAATGAGAAAAAGGGAAAATTAATAAAGAAAGGTAAGGATTTCCTGCTGTCTTTAAAAAAGCATTGTTTCTGAATAAAAGTAGCTTTGATTGTTTGCTGTGAAATCACCTATACACTTGTTTGTTCATATATTTATTTGTAAGGATGTGTTGAGTATTTGCAAAAGGGTTGGGTTGATTTTTTTTTTTTTTTAAGCATTTTAGGGATGCAGAGAGGGAGAACATGCTAATACTGGATGCAGAGAGGGAGAACATGCTAATTCCTCCCCTTGGAATAATAGGGTGAGGGTGGGTGGCTGGGAAGGATGAGATAATATGTGCTTTATATTGCCTTGTGAGGTGAGTATTACTCTATTTTACAGATAACAGAGCTAAACCTCAAAGAGGTTAAACCACTCACAATTTCATGGTTCATCTCAAGAAGCCAGGATTTCAAGTGTCAGCAAAGCAAGTGTTTTTTTCCACTGTAAAGGGAAAAAGAGGTGAGAATATCCTAAGTTTACATCAGAAACTCTCCTTCCATAGCACTTACCACCTTTAAACATACTGTATTTTTACTTGATTTACTTGTCTTGATCATCGCCCATCTCTCCCACTAAGATACTAAGTTTCTGAGGGGAGATGTCTGAACTTAGAACAATATGTGGCACATAGTAGGGGTTCTAAAAATAGCCTTTGAATGAATTACTCCATCCAACAAATACTTATTGGGTACCAGGCACTTTACCAGATCAGCAATCAATACTGAAGGAGACAGACAATGTTTCTGTCCTCAGGGAGCTTAGGTTCTGTCTGTAAAAGACACAGAACATGCCTACAAATGAAAATCACTTTAAAAAATGGTATTTCCAAGCAAATAAAATGTTTTGACCAAGAGTGACAGGGATAAAGAAAAGGAGCAAATCTCTGAAGAAATAACATTAGTGCGATGGATTAAAAAGAGCCAGGTATATGAAGATAGGGGGTAAATGTTGCAAAAAGAACAAATCCAAAAGCCCTGTGGGAAAAAAGGGCAGGACATGTTATGGGCAACAAGGAGGCCAGAAGTGCTGGAGCGGAGTAAGAGATGGAGGTGGCAGGCTGTTGGAGAAGTGGACAAGTAGCTAGTTCATGTGGGGCAGTATCAGTCATGTTAAGTTTGGTCTGAATTCATCCCCCATGCAATGAGAAATATGAATGGACTTAAAACAGGACAATGATATGATCTGGGGTGTTTTTTGTTTTTTTACTTTTTTCTTTTCTTCTCTTTTTTAAATTATGGCTGCTGTATGCAGAATGCATTGTAAGCAGGCAGGAGTGGAAGCAGCAAGACCACTGTAATAGTCTAGGGGAGTGATTATGACAACTTGGAGGTTGAAGTGGACAGAGATTAAGTTGAATAGAGATATAAGTTGAAGACAGAACTAAGGTGATTTGTTGAGAGATTGGATGTGGGGAGGGGATATGATAGAGTTTAAGAAAGAGAGGAATTAGGGGTGATTCTCAGTTTTCCTGCCATTTCCTGGAAATGGCAGTTTGAGAGAATAAATTTGAGATGTCTATTAAATGTCTTTGTGGAAATGTGAGTAATTGCATATACAAATGTGAAAAACACAGGCATTGTCAGGGCTAGAGCCATAAGATTGGGGTTCTTTGGCATTTACATACTATTAAAACCATGGATTAGATGAAACCATCCAAAGAGTGGAAAGAAGGAAAGAAAGCCAAAGACTGAGTCCTAGGGCACCTCACATTCACATAGAAATAGAGGACAGAGGGGTATCCCTGGTGGCTCAGCAGTCTAGTACCTGCCTTTGGCCCAGGGCATGATTCTGGAGTCCCGGATCAAGTCCCAGGTCGGGCTTCCTGCACGGAGCCTGCTTCTCCCTCTGCCTGTGTCTACCTCTCTCTCTTTCTCTCTGTCTCTCATGAATAAATAAATATTTTTTTAGAGCGCTTTTGAAATGTTTTATTTTTTTATTTATTTTTTAATGATAAATTTATTTTTTTATTGGTGTTCAATTTGCCAACATACAGAATAACACCCAGTGCTCATCCCATCAAGTGCCCCCCTCAGTGCCCGCCACCCAGTCACCCCCACCCCACCCCCGCCCTCCTCCCCTTCCACCATCCCTAGTTCGTTTCCCAGAGTTAGGAGTCTTCCATGTTCTGCCTCCCTTTCTGATATTTCCTACCCATTTCTTCTCTCCTCTATTCCCTTTCACTATTATTTATATTCCCCAAATGAATGAGACCATATAATGTTTGTCCTTCTCTGATTAAATAAATAAAATCTTAAAAAAAAAAAAGAAAGAAATCCAGGACAGAGAACCAACAAAGGAACCTGAGAAGAGGTAGCCCAAAGGTAGAAGAACCAGGTGAAGGTTGGGTTGTGAAAACAGAGGACAGTGATTCCAGAGTGGCGTGGTCAACTGTGTGGAAACCCAGCCAAGAAGCTGAGTAACACAAGAACAGATACATGCCCATTGACTTTGACAAACAAAGTCTTAGCAACTGTCAAAAGCCTTTTCTGTGAAGTCCAGATGGAAGCCAGATTGAAGTGGGTTGGAGAGTGAATGGAGGAGAATGAGTAGAAATCAGTGTGTACTGCTGTTTGTTATTTTTTTAAAATATAAGTTTAACTGTGAAAGGGAGCAGGGAAGTAGGTGATAATGAAAGGGAATATGAGTTACAACTGTTTTATTTTTCAATATCGAGAGGAGCTAGAACGTGTTTGTATGCTTTTGTAGTTGAGCGGTGGAAAAGAAATTGTTAACCCAGGAGTGGAAGGATTAACTGAAGGAAAGAAGCCCCTGAGGAGATGAGAAGGGATAGGATGCCTGGCATGAGGATGTGGAGAGGGGTAGTTTGTCTCTGACAGGGTGTTTCTTCTACTAGAGAACACACATGCCTCGGGACATACATGGCCCCTTTGCACACTGTAGAGGAATTTGTCTAAAATGGAAGGGAGGGATCCCTGGGTGGCGCAGCGGTTTGGCGCCTGCCTTTGGCCCAGGGCGCGATCCTGGAGACCCGGGATCGAATCCCATATCGGGCTCCCGGTGCATGGAGCCTGCTTCTCCCTCTGCCTGTGTCTCTGCCTCTCTCTCTCTCTCTCTGTGACTATCATAAAATAAAAATAAAAAAAAAAAATAAAATGGAAGGGAAACTATTTCTGGAGGTGAATAATCGGAAGTGTCCCAAAGTAATAAGCCATGCGGACTCAGGTCCCTTCCTGTAGTCCAGCCCCAGCCTAGATCAATACCTAGACACTGTTATCTTCCTTATGGTCCCTCTTTGTGTTTATTTTTGGTCGTTGCTAAATTAAAGCATTTTTACCTTTAGAAAAATCATAAGCTGGTTTTCGGTATCCACTGTTGCTACAAAAACAAATATAACACACAAACTCAGAGCTGTTCACCATCATTTCAAAATGGATCAAAAGATAGGCTCTGGTGAAGAAGAATTCTTCATGAACCACAAGCATTTATGTTGATTATCAAATTGGAGGCAGCTGATCACAAACAGTGATTTGCTTTGTCATTGTTCTGGATCCCTCTTTCAGTAAACCAAAGAGATTCAAACAAGATCCTGGACCAGTTGTTCTGTTTTTCAGACAGAGGTGAAAACCTCACCCCCTGCCTTCCTGCCCTTCCTCCAACTCCTTCAGGGTTCCAGTATGTATAGTCTGTGGAAAATTACTGCTTTTATTCAGAACAGTCTCTCACAAATGAGTCCCTTGGCATTAAAAAAAAAAAAAAAAAAAAAAGATGGAACAGAGCTTGCCTTTCGGAAGCCCAAGGCGTTGGCTGGTTTTGCGGACAGGATGATCTGATCTAGAAGCACTCACGGCTGCATTCGGTAATTTGTGTGCCTGTGATGTACAAAGAGGAACATGAAAAGAGAAGATCGATTCCACCCTGTTGAACAAATTGCTGTCCCATCAAAGTAAATGTTAAACATTTCCTACTGTTGTGTGTGCAAACATTCCAATTTATAAGAAAAGATTTTTTTTTTTTTTTTTTTTACCCCAAAGGGAAAAGCTGACCTTTCCAAGTTGAGCTGTTCAGAAAGGGGCGGGAAACGCATTTGTGCTCAGATGCCAAGCGTTTCTGACATTTGTGGCAGGAGAGAAAGGAAGTCTGTGATTTGCATCTATCATAGGCCCTGCCTAAGTAGTGGTTGGGTCTGATATGTTTTTCTCTTGAGGACTTTTCATTTTCAGAGGTTTAGGGGCAGTTTCCAATTTCCATTTTGGCTCAGTGAGCACTTCTACCAAAATTGATCTATTCCCGGTCCTACCAGGCAAAGTGCACAATGAAGCAGTAACCTAGGAACTGAAAAATAATGGTTTTCACAATCAAATCTTGAAAGAAAGTCAAGCTCCCAGGTGTCCCAAAGAAAACAATTAGAAATTCCACCTAGAGTAATACAGGTGGATATCAGGTAATATTTTTAACCACTGGAAGACATGCTCTGCGGTGACAACTGATTCTCTTACAGTCACGATGGCTGTGATAACTAATGGTTACAACAGTAATTTCAGACAATTTTTAAAATCTCAGATTTGAATGCTACAGAAGTTTGTATTAAAAGACAGGAAGACTTCAGTAACTGTTTGTTTTGTAAAAGGTGTACCTCTTTTAAAAACTGTCCCCATACATAAGTCACATAAAAGTGAAGTCTGGGCACAGGGACACCAGGCCCAGAGCCCTGCCATTTGCCTCCCTCTCATCCCAGACAGTGGTCTCAGCATCACCTCTGAGAACAGCTAGGAAGCCAGTTCACTAAATATGGGGATGCTCCAAAAACCTCGAGTTCGTGTAAGAGCCCCTGGTGAGGTGACTCCCAGTCCCCTGGACTAGTATTCTGAGCAATGCTAAAGGCCTCAATTCTCTACTTGCCTAAACAAATGATTGCTTCATGGAGATGCTTTCTAATCCTTCTCATACATGTTTGCCCGTGGTCCGTTGGTTTAACTGTGAAGAGGCTCTCACTCCAGAGCTCACATAAGTCTGGCCATAAAACCCACAGTCTGGCTCCCCCCTGAATGCTTATAAAGGCAGGAGTCCTACCTGCTGCTCCTCCCTGCCCTAAACTTCCTCCCCACGGTGATCTTATCTGACCCAACTTCAGGGGTAGTTACACTCTCATTCCCTGAAGGTGTCATTTTGATCAAACTGATTCTGAATAACTTTGAAAAATTACATTTTTGCCAGACTGGAGCTGTAATGAAAGTATGAGTATGAAAACCATGAACAACTGCAATGTTTCCCCAATTTGATGGTGCAATCAGGTCCTCCCTCCCCTTCCTTGCAATTAAATAGCTCACAGTGTTTGAAATGGTCTGCCAGCCTTACTTTCTACAATAAACAATAGGTGCTGGCATTTTAAACTGACCTTTAATTCCTCTGAACCAGCACATTATTTCTGGCTTGTTGATTATATAGAGAAAACAAAACAATGAAAGCAGTTTTAATAATTTTCACATCTCCCACTGAAAGTGGTACATGGAAAAAGGTTTTAAAAATGATCACCTTTGGGGATCCCTGGGTGGCTCAGTGGTTTAGTGCCTGCCTTCGGCACAGGGGGTGATCCTGGAGTCCCGGGATCGAGTCCCACATTGGGCTCCCTGCATGGAGCCTGCTTCTCCCTCTCCCTGTGTCTCTGCGCCTCTCTCTCTCTCTCTCATGAATAAATAAATAAAATCTTAAAAAAAATCACCTATGGGGGCACCTGGGTGGCTCCATGGTTGAGCATCTGCCTTCAGCTCAGGTTACGATCCCAGGGTCCTGGGATGGAGTCCCACATCGGGCTCCCCACAGGGCGCCTGCTTCTTCTACCTGTGTCTCTCATGAATAAATAAAATCTTAAAAAAAAAAATCACCTATGTAAGTATCTTACTGCATGAGGGTTCCTTCTAAGCAAGACAGATTGGCAGTTATGAGGTTCAGATGTGCTGTGAAGCTTCAAAAAAGCAATAAAAAGCACCTACATTTTTTGTGTACTTTAAACTTAAATGACACAGTTGAATATATCTATAGCCTTACAAACGTCTTCATTTACCACTACAAAAAAAAGTCAAAAAACTTTTAAAAAATTGATTTCACAAGTCAATGTATCTAATGATGACAGTTTTCTTCATAAAGTAGGTAAACACTGATTTTATTTAGGAATAATCAACAGGTTTGGAAACTGCCTTGATGTATAGAGATTGACTATTTTAATAAAACTGACTTGGGGGAGAAGTTAGTATCTTATAATGAGCCAAAATTGTTGTAAGAGTAAGAAACCTGGGTGGCTCAGCAGTTGGGCATCTGCCTTTGGCTTGGGGCGTGATACATAGGTCTCTGTTCTCTGTCTCTAATGAATAAAAAAAAAAAAAGCAGGGGGGGGAGGTAAGAAGCCATAATGATTTCCCTCAACATACCACAAACTTAGGAGTGTGTCTTTTGAATTTCCTATGCATGGAAATTTTTTCTGTGCCATTTACACTCTCAATCAGACCCTAAAATCACGTTAAGAAGATAGCTGGACAAGGTCAGGGACACAGTTTGTGGCAGGAAGGTCTCTGGCTACAGCACTGGTCCATACGTGCACAAAACCTGTGACCCTGGCCTCAGAACAATGAGCCAATCAAGTCAGTAATTGGCTTATTTTTGCAACTGTGTGAACATAAACCACATTTCATTTTGCCTTGATTCTATCTGACTCAAGTATACTGGAAATAGTCTTAATGGCAGACGAACTACAGTTATTTATATGATAATAAAAGCCAAGCTAACTTCCTTATTAAATAAGTTCTTAGAAAACGCAAATAGATGTTATCTACTGCAATTTGTAAGATCATTTTCACTGAGTTCTTGAAGAACTAGAAAGGAAATTCTAATGAACTATTGACAGCTGGCAGTTTCTAGAGACGAGGACTTTGAAATCTTGGTCCACATTGAATGCTGATTAACCACTAGGGTAATTTGCTCTCAAAGCTCGCTCTTTTTCTGTTAATCAAGCACACAACTGCCTTTCTTTACTCTATATGTGAAATGGGGGTAATGTCTACCTCACTGAATTGGGAGGAGTCATTGCTATTAGACTCTCAAAGCTGAACAAATAATGCTTTCCTTTTCTTAAACTTGCAATTCACCATAAAGGTGTGTAAAGATTAATATGGCAAGATCAGCCAACTTCTCCCACTGTTCACAGGGATGGGCCTGCCTTCATAACAACTACCATCTGCCGAGTGTTTAGATATGTGCCACAGACACTATAATGAACTTAGTCTCAGCCAATCCTTAAAACCACCATCTCCACTTAAATGATTTGCAAACTCAGGCAGTTTAATACTGCACCATTTCTACAGCTCTGAGAACTCTGAGTCTCAGAATTGATGCAATCCGATCAATATATAGGCAAAGCACCTGTATTCATTCTGCTGAAGTTCCCAGAAGGGAAGGTTGCAATTACCCTGGTTGGCCAGACTTCAAGCATAGGTGTATCTGCTGGGCTTGGGAGTGGCAGGGGGCAGGTATGTGCCTAAGGGTGTGTTTCTAGAATAGTCTCTGTTTCCAGCTTTAGAAGATCAAGGCTTTTGATGAAAAGCGTCATTACTCTCAAAACTTAACCCTGGTTACTTACTGAGCAAGCCCAACAGCCATGACCAAGGGGCACAGAAAATAAAACGTAGGAAGCAAAGTAAAAAATGTTGAATACAAAAGGAATCACATGCTAATCCTATGCTAAAGTGAAGTAAATTATACAAAGATAAAAAGAGCTCCCTTTTGATATTGAGAGTACCTCAAACTTTAAAACTCTATGTAAATGGTGAGCACAAGTTTATTACCTTATATTCACTACTGGGGTGCCTGGGTTGGTCAGTGGTTGAGCATCTGACTTTGGCTCCGGTTGTGATCCCAGGGTCCTGGGATCGAGTCCCACATCAGGCTCCCCACACAGAGCCTGCTTCTCCCTCTGCCTGTGTCTCTGCCTTTCTGTGTCTCTCATGAATGAATAAATAAAATATTTGAAAAAAAAGAAATTATTCACTAAAATAAGCTCCCCAGCATCTTCCTCATCCCTCCAGTTCACCTGAGAAAGTTGATTCTTCCCATCAACAGTCTGCACCCTTACCCTGCAAAGTGGCTTTAACCAAAACTACTCACCATGGTAACTGTTATTTGCTTATACACCTTATGAAAAATTTCTTTTTTAAATATTTTATTTATTTATTCGAGAGAGAGAGAGAGAGAGGCAGACAGAGGCAGAGGGAGAAGCAGGCTCCATGCAAGGATCCCGACGTGGGACTCGATCCCAGGTCTCCAAGATCACGCCCCTGGCCGAAGGCAGCGCTAAACCGCTGAGCCACCCAGGCTGCCCTCAAAGATTTCTTTTGAACACAGGCTAAAGGCTGTGAAAATCACTGCTGTAGGTTAGCTTAAGGCTAAACTACATGGGATTAAACAAGGTCAGCCGTACCTGGCCCAGGCCATCCCTGACAAAACAGTCTTTTTGGAACACTGGCAGCCTATAGAGTAGTATTGGAAGCCCGATCCAGATGCCAGTTTCTATAGCTACCACCTTCTTCCCAACCACCAATCTTCAGTCATCATCCTGGCCAAAGGCGATGAGGGCATGCCAAAACTGAGGAACTTAGATGCTGAATTTTAAATTCTCAGTTCTAAAACGTTGACTCAATTAATTATGCTACTAAAAAAGAGACAAAAGTCAACTAGAAGTTATCCTCAGCTACAGCTTCGTAAGTGGAAGTGTAAACCATAGGTAGGTAGATAGACAAAACACAAAGTTTCACATTCTGCACATTACTTGGGATCTCAATACATGAAATGCACAATTCAGATAATGGATAGCACTTCACTAATTTCATCTATGCCTACCCATAGTTCTTCTTGACTTTTACTAAGAGGCTTCTAAAACTGGTAATTCTTAATTAAAATTAAAACAAAGAACCTACAAATTGCAAAGCTAAAAAAGTCATTTACCCGAAATGTTTATCATATGTATTTAACTTCACAAATTCTTTTGGGATATTACACCCAACTTAACACAGGAATTCAGTTTACATACCAACAAAGTTAAAAAAAAAAAAAAACAGAAATCCCAGAATTGCTATTTATTCTTTTCATTAAAAAAATATTTTTTAAATAATCATAGAATTTCTAACCAGTCTTTACTTCTAATCAAATAAAAATCAAAAAGCCAACAAAACAAAATCCCACACGGTTAAAGTCATGACCAAAGTAGACTTCAATACTTGTCAACTACTGGGGAAAAGCAGTAAAATTTATTGTACTTAAGGAGAGGTTATCCTTTATGAACCCCCAATTTAGAGAAGTCAGGTAGCATTCTCATAACTAAAAATAAATACAAATAAGGAAAGAGAATACATTTATTACTAAAAATTTGAGTCCAATTCTATTTAATTGGGAGTTTATTGGCAGAAACGCTAATAAACATGGTAACTGAAAATGTGGCCTGGAACTATAAAAAGCAGCTTTTTACCAAAGTTAAATTTCAACTGGGTTCTATAATCACATTTAGTCTGGGAGCTTAGGCAAAGGACTTAGGGTGATCTCTCTATATAGGCTGTGATTTTTAGTACGAAATATGATTTTAATTCAAACATAGCAGCAGTAGTTAGCCTGTAGAGTATCTATGACATTTAAAAAAAAAACACATGATGTTAATTTGGGGCAACAACTTTTATGAAAGTAAAAATCTTTAAAAATTCTAAAGCCATAGAAAATCAGTCTGGATATATTTTAGTTATGGAGAAAAAATTAATGGGATTTAAACTAAAACTATCGGGATCCCTGGGTGGCGCAGCGGTTTGGCGCCTGCCTTTGACCCAGGGTGCGATCCTGGAGACCGGGGATCGAATCCCACGTCGGGCTCCCGGTGCATGGAGCCTGCTTCTCCCTCTGCCTGTGTCTCTGCCTCTCTCTCTCTCTCTGTGTGTGACTATCATAAATAAATAAAAATTTTAAAAAAATAAATAAATAAACTAAAACTATCAAATCTATGTTCTTCCCGTGAACACAGTATGTATCTATTTCCTTGAAACTATTTTGGAGCCAGTCCACATCCAAAAACAAAAATATTATTCCTATCTATCTCAGTTTAATGAATGAATCAATATTATCTTTGCCAACAACACAGTAAACTGTATTATGTCAGATATATAAAATTGATAGAGAAATCTTCTCAAAGCTTTGAAATATTAGAACCGAAGGCTTTCTGTGTTTGTCAATTAATGGCTTTTGTGGCGGAGGGACTAAGGTACCTAAAACACTGTAACACTTTAAAATCTACAACAAAAGGAAAAAAACTACTAATACTTGTTTTTAAAACTCATGAGTTATAATAATGCAAAACAAATTTGTCATTTTTGCTGATTTTCAATGTTTATACATGCAGTATAAATTACAAATATACCATTACAACTATCTATAAGAAAACAATGATGTATAAAATCCTTATGATAAATAAAATTACTGCATTTAATGTCACTTTCTTGAAAACCAAAGTCATCAAAGTCCTTAATGTCATATTAAACATAAACAATACCAGTTGAAACTAGAAGAAATGTATGCCAATACCAGCTTCTGACCACGAAAATAAAGAAGTTAAAGCCCTGCAGTTTGTCTGAATTAGGTCAGATAATCATGGAAACAAAAGAGTATTTAAAATTATTTATTTTATCATTATGCACAATGAAGGAAAGCATTATAGAGAGCAGAGTCCTTTCCCACCATAAAATTATTTACACCCATATATTTAGCTAGAAACACTAGCTAGAAGAGGTACTGGTATATTCCATTTGTAATAATTTCTCTACAGCAAACAGTTGTCTTACACTTGGAGCATGTTGAAAAAAAATATTGCCTCGTAGGTCTTTTTTTTTTTTTTTTCTGAGTCTCAATCACTAAGAGCTCAAGGTACTCTGAGAGAATCCTGGTGTCCTAGATGGTCTGATGAATGCATTAAAAATCAAGCAATGTATTTGTATTCTGAAAATACTCTTATATCCATATAAATGCTGCTTGAGTTGTGGAGCTCACATCTCTCCTACTGGCACGATGACACGTGAAGAACATCTGTTATGAAAGCTTCACGCCAATTTTGTTCTGTTCCTTTTTCATTAGCCGCTGTGCCTCTTTCTCCATTTTCTTCCTCTGTTGTTCTGCTGCTCTCTTTTCTCTGTCTGCTATCTTTTGCTGCCTGGAAAGAAATATATTATCTTTACTTTTAGAAAATGGCAAATGAATTCTAGAAAGAAATAGCAGTGCCCTTTTTACTAATATCAAATGTAAGTTCAAAAAATCTTCATTCTTCTCACTACTTTGAAAATTTCAAAGATTTTCAAAAATGGTACCTCCTAATTCTTAGAACATGCCTCGCAAAACAAAACAGCATTATCTCTATGTTACAAATAAGTAAAATGAGGCACAAAGGCTAAGTGACTTGCCCAAAGTCATAAAACGAAGTACAAGGATAAGAACCCACATCTTCCAATCCCTCTTCTTCAGATTATTTTCACTAACACACTACCTCCATTGGACCACACCTTCTTTTTGATACCATTCTGAAAAGCTTGATGTTGAGGATTAAATCTCCCGTTCTAATAGCTAGAAATTCTCCTAAAGGAAGTCAAGAACACAGATGTACAGGACACAATGCACAAAGAAAACAGATATGTAACACAAGCCTTCCAAGTAGAAACTAGGAACCTATTTAAGAATTAGCATTTGGCCAGCTCTACCGATGAAGGGTCAGAATTGTGGGGAGCTGCTGATTATACATTATGAGATACTTCCCTCCTTCCTGGCCCCTCCCTGACTCCCACTGAGCTAGAATCACTAGCCTCTCTCTTGTTACTGAATGGCTTGCGTGGGAAGGGGGAATGGGGGGACACAGGACAAAAACAGAAGCTGGTCCTGCATCTAAGGTAAAGGGTATGAAAAAATAAGTGAAGAAGTATGCAAGGGTGAGGAGGCAAGCTGTGGCTCACAGCTGTACATGGGATAGGCAACACGGGTTATAAAACAGAAAAATCCAGTGTGAGATTACCTATGCACAGGACAGCTCAAAGCAGACTCTGGTGAGTGAAATGTCGATACCATTCTCATCATATTTATAAGTGGGGAGTGAGCAGAGTTGTATATGACCAAAATTCGAAAAAGTAGAGGGACTTATTTTAGGCAATATTTTGACTTTTACTATCAATTAACCAAGGTTTCAGAAGAATAGTTTAAAAGAAATTTACTTTTTATTAGCTCTGATCACGTTCGAGCAAATCTGATAATCGGCATTAAAAAAGCCAAAATGCCAGTGCCAAAAGGAGAGCTGGAAAAATAATTATAAAGAGCTGACAAGCTTACAAACCGTAAGATCCTCAAGCTTTCACTTGATTACTAGCTGAAGTATAAACAACAACAATTAATGTTTCTGGAAAATGAGGCAATTTAGAGATAACTGCAGACAAAGTCTATTTTTCCTCTCCAGATACACACCTGGCATTACTGAATTATTAGAATCTCCTTCCTTAGCATTACTGAATATAGTACGGGCAGTATTAAGTGGGAATGGGAAACAGGCTGAGTCAGAGGACATGGAGTCTGAACACACTGTTCTTCTGGGGGCAATAACAGCACAAGAATCCTCCATGTCTCTTTGATTCTAACTTATGCAACTTGTAGCACAAAGCATGTGTATTACTGACTGACAGGCTCCCTCTCCCAAGCTGTCATATAATATAAAACACTAGGGTTAGAGTTTTGTTTTTTGTTTTTGTCTTGTTTTGTTCAGAGTGCAAGAGGGTAGTGTGGAAAAAAGGCTTTGGTACACAGTGAGTGTGAAGATACTTGTCAACTCCGTGCTTATCATTAGGATTACTGTATTCAGAATGAACAGACCCCTCTTTCATCCTGTGGTTAATGACTCTAATAATAACTAGAACCCCCCAAAATGTTCTAAAACACCTGGACTTTTATATCTATGATTTATCCAAAAGAGAGTAAAAAAATAGATAACATCTTTTTTTGATGATCCATGCAAATAAAAATGTTGCTGTTTACAATTTTTAAAATACTTCTTTTACAGTGAATAATGATTAAATAAAAACTAAATATTTAAAACTCTCATGACTTTACTTTTAAAATGTGATGCATCTCTGTTAAAAAAAAATGCTTAAGATAGGAAGGACAAGACAAAAAAAAAAAAAAGTCAGCCATAACTCAACTATATCCTCTGCTGGCTGTTCACGGTAACTGCAGTTAATTGATGAAGACAGAAAGGGAAAATATAAAAATGAAATCAGTTACTTATTTTCTATTCCTATTATAAAAACAATCTTTAAAAAAAAACTGACGGGGATCCCTGGGTGGCTCAGCGGTTTGGCGCCTGCCTTTGGCCCAGGGCATGATCCTGGGGTCCTGGGATTGAGTCCCGTGTCAGGCTCCCGGCATGGAGCCTGCTTCTCCCTCCTCCTGTGTCTCTGCCCCCCCCCATCATAAAATAAATAAGTAAATCTAAAAAAAAACCCCAAAAAAAACAAAACAAAACAAAAAAAAACTGACATCACTGTGCTTTACTATATCATCTTTAAAAATAAAAAAAATATTTAAATACATTTAAATATCTGAGCTTTTCACCAGTGACGATGATCACAAATTCTTTTAGGGTAAATATTGTTTACTCTTTGACCTGATGCAGCAGTAGCAAGTAAGTTTATTGCTCACAAAAACAAAAATATAAGAAGAGAAACACTAAAAAAACAAACCTGAAGATCTCAGGAATAGTATTTTCTTCTCTGTAGAATGGACAGTACCTGACAATTATTTACCTCATAGGATTTTTGAGTACATCAACTGAAATATATATATAAATGCAGAGTGCTATGTAAGTTATTTCCATTCGAATGTGCAGTGCTGGGCACTATTCTAGACCATGGGGAAACAAAAATGAAGGTATAATTTTTAACGTAGAGGAATATATAGTGGTGGCTCACATTTTAAGAGATAACTATGCTTTATAAGGAATGTAGTATAAAGCAAAGAGTATATGATGTATATATGTAAAAGATCTCATTTCCCATTAATAACATTTTTACTCTTTTGTTCCTATAATGCTTTATATTCTTGGTATCTGTGGGGTTTTAATCATATGAAATAGCATTTTCAGTTTGAAATTAAAAAAAAAAAGAATCCCCTATTACCTAAGCTCAAGTGAGAAAGTATGAAGAAAGATACAACTCTGCAGAATAAGCTTTCTTGACCTCAAATGTAACATAAACAAATTGAGTTCTTCTACTCAAGTTGCAATGTAAATATTCCTAAAATACCTCAGAACTTCTTCTGCTTGCCAGGCTGCATCTTCTTCTTCTTCCCATGCATTGGTATTTTCCTGCCAAGTATCTAAGTCACCTAATTCAGGCTACAACAAAATACAAAACAAAATTATGATAGTAAAGAGCTCTTCTTTCTCTACTTAGCAGTCAATAAGAGTATCTTTTATAACGTGACTCAGACCTGGTCACTCCCCTGTGTATTTTTCATGTCCTACATAAGGCCCCTGGTCTGCCTGAAACTGAGGTGTTTCCTGTAATGCAGGACTTTCAGTATTCACAGTGCTGAGCAGGTCCAGCTTTCTTTGTATTTTGTATTTTATACTGATTTTTCTTTTCCTGCCTACTTTAAGTTGGAATGGACAAGAACAGAACGTTTCTTCTTTCTGTTTCTCTCTTTTCAGTGAGAGGACAGGGGGAAAAGAGACTGGAGATGGAATGAGAGATGCCTAAGTACTCTGTGCGGGGATGAACCAGAGGACATGAAGTTCCCAAACTGGCAGTCATTTTCATTTAAATGTAAGTAATTTATAGATTTTTCAGTGGTTCTTACTATGTGGGTCCAAGGCAAAAACAACAAATCAGGCAAAATTTAGTCTTTACCAGAGTACTTTTATATCGTGTTTTTTTCCCCACCACCTGTCCTACTAACTGATCCCAGTAGGGATATTAGAACCGAAGGCTAGACCTCTGAAAGTTCACTTTTTCTTCCACAAACTAATAAAAATGCTCATTCTGGAATGTTATTTAGGTTTATGAGCATAAAATACATGGCACCAATCTGTGAATAGATTTACTGTATTTTCTTTTGAGCACTTACACTTAAAACTGAAAAAAAAAAATATGCGGTTTTCTCTTCCTAACCATAAACATAATACCATCCTCTGTTAAAACTTTAGTGTATTTCTGATTACCAGTTTAATAAAAGTCTCTAAAAGTAGAATACCTAAATCAAATTAAAAAAATTTTTTCAAGCCTCTGAACCGAAATACAAATGACCCTCTTGAAAAATTATACCAACTTAGCCTACTGACAGCAACAGGGATCAAGTGTTGTTTCCCTGTAACTTTGTCCATACTGGTAATAGCCTTCTTTCCTCTTCACTAACTTGTTAAGATTTGAAAATGGTGTCTTGTTATTTTACTTTGGATTTCTTTGAGAACTATAAGATCAAACTTTTCTTCATGTTATCAAGTTATATCTATTTGTACATGTATCCATTTTTCCATTGAGGTGTCTGACTTTCTGGGTATAAAATATTTAGGCACTAAAACCACAAAAAGAGAGTGGTATCTGATCCTTTAGTAGAAATGGCTTTCTAATTTAAAAAATTTTAAAGGATAAGACTGATAGATCTGCTACATAAAAACTAAACATGGGGTGCATAAATGGTTCAGTTGGTTAAGTGTCCAACTCTTAATCTCAGCTCACGTCTTGATCTCAGGGTTGTGAGTTTAAGCCCCAAACTGGGCTCCATGCTGGCGGAGTGCCTACTTAAAAAAACAAAAACAAAAAACACCTAAACACATCTGCCCATTGAAAACATCCAAACTAAATTATAAAGCCAACAACAAGCCAAAAAATTGTAAAAGATGACAGAAAAAAGTTAATATCCTTAGTATAAAAAGAGCTATCACAACAATACAGATGACTAAACTCCAGAAGAAAAATAAAATGTGAAATTTAAAAGAACATAATTGGTAGAATGAGTGGTAAGATATTTTTGGAGTAGAGAACAAAGTGCAGTAGATTACCATTCTCTCCTAAACTACCCCCTTATTTTGTCTGCTGGGAGGAAAACATGCAGAAATAGCATTGGCGACATTTTCTATCTACCCCGTTTATCCTTTCCAACTCTGTGGGGAATTATATATTTATAACGTAATAATACTAATACAATTCTGTAATACTAGATTCGTGTTTTAAAAACTTATAATTACAAGCAAGAGGCAAACATTTACTAATTCATTGGATAAGTCTAACCCACTTTACCAATACAGAGCAAACATATGAATAAAGCATAAAGTTTAGAAATATAAAAAATTAAATATGCTGTGCCATTTTAGAGAAATATCAATGGTGCTCTCATAGCATGATGTATAAATGCATAGAAATTATCAAAATTTGCATTATTTATGTGTGATCATTTAATATTGCACCTTCCCCACTAGAATGCATTCTTTTGAAGCAAGGACTGCCTGTTTTTCTTACTTTCCACTATAGTACTAGCATCCACCACACTGTTTCGCATGAGTAGGAATAATTTTTGATCAGTGAATTAAAGACATACATAAACATGGGTCCCCTGGAAAGAGGGGGCCTCTGAAGCACCATGCAGTTTAAAATAGACAGATGTGGTGTTTTAAAAATATGTCTGCAAATTCTTTGGCACTCTTCCTTCAAGAGGTAGAGCTTAATTGCCCTCCCCTTGCATGTGAGCTGGACTTAGTGACTAATATTTAATGAATAAAATAATGTGGAGGTGACAGTGTGTCACTTTTAAGACTAAGTGATAAACAATCATTGTGGCTTTGCATCTGTGTGCCTTCTCTTTCTCAGGGATTGCTTGTTCTGGGAACGTCAGTGGTTATGTTGTATGGAAACTCAAACAGCCCTTTGGAGAGGTCCATGGTAAGGAACTGAAGTTTTGTGCAACCAACTAGCATTAACTTGCCAGGCATGTAAAGTGAGCCACCTTTGAAATGAATCCTCCAAGTCCAGTCAAACCTTCAGATGACTACAGCCTCAGCTAATGATCTGTCTGGAAAATTATTAGGAACTCTGAGCCAGAACCACTCAGTTGAGTCACTCCTGTATTCCCAACCCCTAGAAACTAAATGAGATAAAGAGTGCTTATTGTTTTAAGACACTAAATGTGGGACTATTATATAATAATAACATGATAAACTTGATCATAATTAGTAATCAATAATTAATCAATTGAAGCATGCTTAAGGTCAGATCTGAGAAGTTTGGACATTTGTGTTTTTCAAAAAACTCAAAGCTGATTCTGAGATATTACCAAGGTTGAGAACCACAGTTATATACTTTCCTTACCACTTTTATCCTTCAAAGTAACACATTTATCAAACCTACTAGAAGTCAAATTATAATTTAAATGTAAATATCCTCTACTAAGGAAACAATTCATGATTCCCTTAAAAATAATCTGCTTTTAAGTTTAAATTTCAGTGGTGGGATCCCTGGGTGGCACAGCGGTTTGGCACCTGCCTTTGGCCCAGGGCGCGATCCTGGAGACCTGGGATCGAATCCCACGTTGGGCTCCCGGTGCATGGAGCCTGCTTCTCCCTCTGCCTATGTCTCTGCCTCTCTCTCTCTCTCTGTGTGACTATCATAAATAAATAAAAATTTTAAAAAAATAAATAAATAAATTTCAGTGGTAATCTCTTTAAAGGTTACATATTTATTTATTTATTTTGTAGAGAGGGAAAAGTGAGAGCAGGTGCACTCGTGGTAGTGGTGGTGGGGGGGTGGGGAGTAGAAGAAAGAGAATCTTAAGCCAGCTCCACACCCAAGCACAGAGCCCAACACAGGGTTCCATCTCACAACCCTAAGATCATAACCTGAGCCAAAATCAAGAGTCAGACACTCAAACAACTGAATCACCCAGGCGCCTCTAAAGGTCACATTTGTAACATATTGTTTCTATCTTTTATGTGTACAATGGGACTCTGGTCTCAGTAGCTGATGTAATTTATAATCTCATAAAAGGGTAAGATTGGCAAAATTCCAGATTAACCTCTCTCATATGCTAAGCCTGTTTGAAAGCACAGAAATACAAATATTATGTTCAATTCATTTTGATTTTTTTTCAAGAAAACAAGTAAAAACAAACCCTTGCCTGTATATCATTAACATACTTACAGATTGATGAATAAAAGGCATATCTTGTGTAGCTGCTAATCTACTAGAGAAACCTGTGCTACCATCTGGAATGCCAAAATTTAATGGTTCTCTCTTCTTAATAATGATCTGAAAGATTAATAGAAACAGAATTATATGAATATTTTACATATCATATAAAAATAGACAAGATAATTAAATGACCAAAGTATTCTGTAATTATTTAAAATATGCCCTTTCTTTTAAAATTTATAATGCAATTTTTTAAGTCTGTAAAGAATATCAAAATTCCTGGGCAACTGTCATGCAAATCATTTACACACTTAAGAAAAATTCCATTTTACTTTTTCTAAAAACACAAATTTTCCTCTTCTTCTCTAGACCCACAAAATATAAGGTGACACTTTTATCACTGTATTAAATAAGAACATGTGTTACACAGTACTATAAAAGTATAACCACCTCTCTGCATATGGTTATCTGTGAATGCATTAACTCTTTCAAGATAGTAGTATTAGCTTTGTAGCTTAAAAACATTTTCAGTCTAATTTATTAAGGTACTACTGTAATATTCTGGGTTCTTCCTCTTAAGAGTAGCAATATACTTCTAAAATATAAAGTATTTATCTATGAAGACACTCAAACTCCTTGAAAAATACACAACTTAATGCTCTTTGGCATTGAGACATTTGACCAACTTGATAAAAAAAATCCTGATTATAAGATGTAAATGTTAGAAGCCTTGAAATTATAAAAATAAATTTATAGCTGAAACTGGTTGGGAGGTAGAAGAGGATAAAAAAAAAAAAACCCTATTAGGAAGGGTGGAATAAATAATGTCTTCATTTTATAAAGTGTATTTTTAAGAAATATTTTCTATGCATGACTGAATAAGAAATGGGATTCTAAGTTTTATTTTTATTTTAAATACAGTGACTAGTGAGATAGACTGGAATAACAGCATCATAATATTTGGAAGAGAGGGAAGAGTAGTGAGCATAGTATGAAATAAACCTTCATCTACCATAGTATGAAGTCAATGGATAATGTCTTGTTTGGTATATCAAGACACAGCAACATAAGCATATTATATATAGATATGATTAAAAAAACACTACAAACCCAAATAGGAAAAGTTATGAGTGACTGCTTCTGAGAAGTAGAATTGGCTATAGGGAATAATGGGGCAGAAGTCTGTTGCTTTTCATTATAAGCTCTTCTACATTCTTTGATTTAAATTTTTTTTAAAGTATATGTACTATTTTGATAAAAAAGAAAGGAAAATATTCAGCCACTGTTCCTTTTCCAATAATTCCCTCCACTTTTAAGTGATCTTCCATATCTAACTCAAAAGGGATTAAATAAAGTGTGAATGACTACATAAGCCCATAATAATTGTTCTGTTCTCAGAGCCCTGCATCAGTTTTATAATGGTTACAAATAATGAAAACAATACCTATCAGTTTGTAAGCAGCACTAAACTGTGTACTCTTTTAAAGTCAGAACTTTATCTTACTTCAGTTTAGACTACAGCAGAGACTGCAGTCTAGAATCTGGTCTACAGCTGGACTTCAGTAAATGCATATATAACTTTCGAAGATTTGGGTGTATAACTTACTAGATCTATGTCACTTGAATAAATAAACTTGTTTACATGACAAAAAACACAAATTGATTAGAAATAGGCTTTCTGACAAATACTAATCATACTGTCTGATTTAAATATAGGAATCTGAGAAGCAATTTAATTATTTAACCTCCCATAGCACAAATATTTTACATACTTTCTGAGTTTTCCTTATAGTTGGTGTCATGTCCTTAAAATAGTCAGGTTCCAGTTGTTCCAAAGCATTTTGTTGTGTTGCTACATTCCCATTCCCTCCTTCAATCTTTACACTTGTGGGGGCATCTTCATCCCAGGAAGTCCACTCTTCAACATCAGTCTATATTGAATCCATCAATAGCATCAGCCACAAACAGTAACCTAATCAACAGCTCTTTCATCATTTATTGGAAAAACAGGCTTTCTAGGGGCACCCGAGTGGCTCAGTTGGTTAAGTGTCTGCCTTCGGCTCAGGTCATGACCTCAGGGTCCTGGGATGGGGCCTGGCATCAGTCAGGCTCCCTGCTCAGTGGGGAGCCTGCGTGTCCCTCTCCCTTTGCCCCTCCTCACTACTCATACTCCCTTTCTCTCCTCTCTCAAATAAATACATAAAATCTTAAAAGAAAGAAAGAAAGAAAAACAGGCTTTCTAAAACATTGGTTTTCAACCTTTTTGACCAACAAGAAAATATGAATTTTTTAACATATACAAAAACTAGATCAAAAGTTTTAAAAAAAACTTAGTTTTACTAAAGTTGGATGGTCAGTTCTACCCATTAAAAAACCAAAACCAAAACCAAAGCAAATGCTTTAAAAGCTGAAATCACATTTAGAACTACAGTCCACAGGAAGAATATTGAAATTTGCATCCTAAGCCTAACTGCGTTGATTAAAAAATAAAAACAAAAGCTAAAACAAACATTCTTAATAGGATTTATACAAGACAAGAGTTCTCAAATATAATATTCAAAATGTCCATGAAACAACTCAAAATTATTCAGTAAACAAATAAATAAATTTGAACTTGCATGGAAAGAAAGTAAAAATGTTATAATTATCTAAGACTTTAAGATAGTTATAAAAATACTGTACCAAACAATAGCAATCATTCTTGAAATTTTTGGAAAATAGAAAATCTCAGCAAAGTAACAGAAAATACTATGAAGAATCAAATAAAAATTTCAGAATTAAAAAATATAACCATAACAAAAAAGCTTGATCTGACTACCAAATTAACTTCGAAATGGACATACTAATTAATGGTCTGCAGACCAGTTTGAAAACTATGGCTTTGGAATATTTATTCAACCTTTAAAAAATTACCTGTTTGGGAACTGATGAATAATCAACTGTAGTTGGCAAAGTTATTTGGTCTCCACTTAATTTCCGTCCTCTGCCAGATCTAAAATAAAAATGAAGTAACTTATTTCAATAACTACCAAAACAAACATGACTAAAAGCACTATGGACTAAAGGCTAATAAAAGATCTTTTATAATTATACAATTATTTAAATAATTAACAGTTACTTATTAAAATATGAAAAGAAGAGGCATGTATCAAATATCTTTGAAATGTGTTTAAAATCTTAGGACAACAAAATTGCTTTTTGGCTTAGGACAGAATTATAGACGAACTCAGGAGGAAAATAAAGACAAAAACGAAAATGTGAAGTGATTTCAAATGATGTTCCTTCAAACCATGCTCTGTGATAAAACTCTGGGACACCAAATCCATTTTTTGTTTGTTTTCTTTAGGATTATTTGAGAGAGAGAGAAAGAGAGAGAGTATGTGCGTACATGTGTGGGTGAGCAGGGGAGAGAATCCTCAAGCAGGCTCCCAGTGGAACTTGGTTCCATGACTCATGAGATCGTGACCTGAGCCAAATCAAGAGTTGGATGCTCAGCCAACTGAGCCATCTAAGTAAGTGCCCCCATCTATGCCATTTTAACCAGGATGGCTTGGCTTTTGTTTGTTTTACCTGTTTGGGTTTTTGGTAAGATTACCTATCAAACTATCAAAAAGTCTGAAAACCACTGGATTGAATTAAACTGTAATTGACAAGTTTTAAAGATTAGAAAGAGAAACACTATATTAAATGAAATAGGTATTATAACTCAGTTGCTGAGAGCTTGGGTTATGGAAACTAGGTGGTAAATCATAGTTTTAATGTTACTCCTATTAATTATGAGTCACGTTAGAATCAACTAGCCTCTCAAGCTTCAATATCCTCATCCGCAAAATAGAAGTATTCAAATCTACTTTTGTAGGGTTATTGTAAGGATTTAATTGACATATTTAAAGCAGCTAGACACTACACAGTGCCCAATATATAAGACACTAAAAAAAAAATGGTACCTATTATGAATGATCAATCACTTGCTTCATTTCAAATAATCTATAAAGCATCTACTTAGAGCTAACTGGTAAAGTTAGTTATTTTTACTACAAAATTAAAAATCATATTTTGTTCAAAGGATAAATAGAAAATACGGTCTACTACTAAATTTATTATGTGAACCTGGTACTTTAGAACACATGACCTAGGTTCGTTCTGACACATAAGAAAAGCTTATTCTAACAAGAAGTCAGTTTTCTTTAAAAATGAACATACAATCAATCCTAAATACATTTACATTCACAATTATCATGAAATTTATAGTGGCAACAACTGTCCTTAATACTTTTTAAATCAAATGCACTTTCTTTTATCAAAAGTGTTTCAGTTTTAGAAAATACATTCGCAAAGAGAAAAACACCTATAATTTATCTTGTTAACCTCTAGCATTCTAGCAATTAATACCCATACTTATCCTACTTTACCTTGTGAATTTCTAGCTATTCCTCCTCATGCCCTGATGCTCTGAGCACTTAGTTCATTATTTTCCCTACTTCCCAAATCCTGTTCTCTTCCTGGGTGGGCTCAATAGTTCCCTAAATTTTCCATTTCTTTCTTGACTTTTCTTCCTCCAAGTGTTCATCTTTACTCTATTCCGTCCACTCATTCCCACTGCCATACTATGGACCTATTTTTAAAAAATATCTCAAATCACTCTACCTCTAACAATAAATGTCCTTAATCCTCAGAGTTTTAATAGTTATAGTATAGAACTATAAAACTATAGCTTTAGGGTATAGTAGTATGACGAAATAGAAGGAATTCAGATCTTTGGATGACTTACTAAAATAGAAGGACTTATCTGACTAGGACTAAGTAGTACACATTCCACATTCTGGAATATTACTTAAGAGAAAAAAAAATCTATTTTGTTTGGGTTTTTTCTGTTTAAGTTTCTTTTTTAAATATAAAAACAACATTCATATTGTAATATACAAAGACATATGTATGCCTAATTCCACCTAACCACCTTAAAACATTCTGGTAATGAAATAATTATGTACTAAAAACTGTCTTATTATACCAGTGAAAACTGGCTTGCTTTTTTCTGAAATTCTAAAGGAATAAAAATGTGATTTTAATTGAAGATGTAAGAATTTGAAAGAATGAAAAAAAGTGAAACTCTACTTTTTAGATCTGAAGTACAGAAATATATATATATAAAAAATACCAGACAGTATTGAATGAATAATCAAGCTATTTAGCTTAAATATAGTCTGCCCTGCCTTTTTGTAATTATGAAGGCATCCAAAACCAACAAGAAGCTAAACTAGTCAATTTGAACATAAAATTTGTTTACCTGCATATTAATCTCTTTAGGAATGAGAATACTGTTGCAAGGCAGGTGCAAACTTTAAATAACCGAAACTGTGTGATAGCCATGGTGGGAATCAAAACCTGTGGAAAAAGCACAAAAATAAATGATTTGATAAGCTATCTTCCCATTCTGAAGTCAAGCTGAAAGTTCCTACTATGAGCTGTGAAAATCAAACATTTTTTTACTTTTTTTTTTGGAAACCACAAATTTAACACAGTATATTTTATTTTGTTTTAAAGATTTTATTTATTTATTTGAGAGAGAGAGAGAGCATGTGTGAATGGGAAGGAGGGGGTGCAGGGAGAGGCAGACCGAGGAAAAAGAATCTCAAGCAGACTCTGTGCTTAGCATGGAGCCCAATGTGGATCTCACAACCCTGAGATCAAAAGCTCAGCCAAAATCAAGAGTCAGACACTCAATCTAAGTCACCCAGGTACCCCATACACAGTAAATTTTAAAATTAAAACGTAAATCACACTGACAATTCAAGAAACAAGATTTTTAAGTTTTCAATAGGAAAAAACTTTTTGAAATATTCTCAGGATATTTTTACCCCCTCAGGATATTTTTTAACTGAACTCCAATTATTTATTTATGATTTGTTTTCTACTGTAAAATTAAAAAAATAAAAAAAGCATAAAACAGTTTATATTGAGTCTTCTGCACCTTTTGAAGTTTGAACCACATGAACACTAACAGTACTATTCAAAATATTTTTAAATGCTTTTAAATTTCAGATAGATACATTTTAATATGCCCATTTTATAGATGAGGAAATTGAGTTAAGAGTGGTCAAATCACTTGTCCCAAGTCACATAACAAAGAACGTGAAAGTAATCACAGAGATCATCTAGTCCACATGGTTCACATATCTGGGGATCCTTTAAAGAAATGATACCTAGGTCTAACCCCAGTAAATCAATTAAATTATATTCTCTAAGGGGCAAGTTCCAGTTAAACTAGTAAGCCTACAAAGGAGACAAAAAATAGCCAATAGAAAAGGGAGCAAAAAAAGGGGAGGGGAGCAGAAAACAAGGTAAAGAGGTACAAATAACAGATGGGACAAGAAGGTGGAAAATATACCATGCGAACACTAATCAAAAAGAAGCTGAAGTGACTATTTCAATGTCAAAGAGTAGATTTCAGAGAAAATAATATTAGCAGACGTAAAAATGGTCCTTTCATAATGTTAAAAAGCATGTAAGAATCCAAAATATTTATGTCCCTAATAACGGAATTATGCCAATATCACAAGAGGTGACATTACCAGAGAGTCTGCTGATATTTAAAAGGTTATTAAGAAAATATTACAAACAACTTTAAGTCAAATCTATTGGCATATAGATCTATACTTAGTCCGAGTGACAGCAACACTCTGATACCTCATCCTAATTACTCTTAGAGCCACTATTGCCATTCCCTTCAGAGGACAAAATACACAGCTAGCTCTTTTTATTTCTAGAATTACAAAGGTAGAAAGGCCAAGTAGACTCCTTACAGTAACAGTTCCAAAAGGCTCCCTTAGCAATGCTCATACATTTAGGTTATATCTTCACATGAGCTCAATGATTTATGGAATGCTTGTATTTGGAGCTGACTTACTAATTGAGAGGATGGAAAGAATAGTGACTCTAAGAGTATGAACCAAAAATAAATAAATAAATAAATAAGAATTTCACTATTCAAGTAAGTTAAATACTTCTGTCAAAAAATACAATTAGTGGTTTACTAGGTTTCAAAAAATGCAACAATTTTGACTTCTCCTTTCTCTTAGTCTTTTACGTCCAAACTACCAAAATAACTACCTTATTCCATTTCTTAATATTGCCCATATTCTTCCCTATTTCCACTGCAATCTCCCTAGCATAGGTCTGTATTACTTCTTGATGGGGTATCATTAAAAATTTTTTTTTAAAAGATTGATTTATTTCAGAAAGAGAAAGAAGGGGGTGGGGGGCAGAAGGAGAGAATCTTCAAGCAGAGTTCCCAATGACCACAGAGCCCTATACAGGTCTTGATCCAATGATCCATGCATGAGATCTTGATCTGAGCCTAAACTAAGAGTCTGACACTCAACTGACTAAGCCACCCAAGGTGCCCCTATTGTAAAGTCTTCTTATCACACTTACATTCTCTACTTCATACTACAGTCATTTCTATATACCTTATCTGTCCTGTACAATAGAGAATCTTGTTTATCTTGTACCTCAAGTTATCAGTTGCAAAGCAAGACCTGAAAGGCTTAACTACTTCATTACGACTAGAATGATCTGAATAGTTAAGATGATGAATAAAAGCTCCACTTTAAAGCTGAACTCCTCAAGAATTAAAGTCTCAACCAAAAGAAGGCAAATTTCTCTAAATGAAAATTTATGCTAAATTTTCAGAAAAATTGTAAACTAAAAAAGATAGCTAGAAAAGAGATTGTATGAAACGTGGCGCTTGGGGGCAATGGGGACAGAACTGAGGAGGTACTCTATCAGGAAGTTTTGAAGGGAGAAGACATTTAATATTTAAGGGCTAGAGAGAAGAATGGGCCTCAGGATATATACACTGAATGCAGAGTTGAAAATAAATTTCATATAGAGCCTTGGTAACCACTGTCATCACCTTGCCAGTGTTATGGTTCAGTATCTGTCAACTTGAATGACTTCAATGGTAACTGGAAACAAAATTTAAAATTTTGTCCAACATTAAAACAGAAAATGGGACTATTATTGACAACAGAACAGATTCTCCCTAGCAATTAAGAATATCCTCATTCTGGAAAATTTGCTTTTGTGATTATCAAGAGAGGATCTAAGATTCATTGACCAGCTACTAATATGCTAAGCATTATTTACAAATGATGTCTCTTAACCCATAAAACCATCTTATGAGATAGACATTACTGCTCTCATTTCATAAAATTGAAGCACAGAGAGTAAAGCACATGTTTCCATGTTCCCACACCCGCTGATTCAGATTTAAACCTAGGTCTGTTTAATTCAAAAGCCAATAACATTTCACAAACAATAAACATTCTTAGTAATTCAGTGATGGAAATCATTATAATTTCCAGACTACATTTTCCAACCAGTTGCAATGAAATGAGGAAAATGCAATCAAGTTACATTAACTTGATTGATATGATACTTAACTATCAACACTTTTGATTTGATCAATTACACTGATTTGCAGGCTGGAATATTCTTTGGGACAGTTATTTAGCGTTCCAATTCAATTCAACAAACATATATATATATATTCAATTCAACAAACATATATATATATATATATATATTCAATTCAATATATATATATTCAATTCAACAAACATATATATATATATATATATATATTTAGCACCCATATGTAACAGATGATCCCCTGCGTGATGGTAAAAACTACTCACCCAGTACAGAGAAACCCTGTGTTTGTTGCTCAATTGTCACAGACTAGTGACAATGCAAGGGACTAAGGAGTCAGTGCTCCAATCAGTCTTACTCAGTTTGGTATTTTTAGGTCTTAGCCAATTCCAAGCACATAGTGGGTACTCAAATATTTGTTGAAGGGAAACTGACATTCCTTGAGCACTCAATATGTTCAAGATATAGTTCTAGACAATGTATCTTCTATCACATCACTGGAATCCTAAGGACAGGGGAGGCTAATCCACTTAACAGAGGAGGTTGACAGGCTTATATTTACTCACCCAAGATTTAAAGAGACTGATTGCAAAGCCCAGGCTCTCCCCAAACCAAATCCCATTTGATAAACCTTGTAATTTCAAGCTCATTGCCTCAGTTTGATTTTTGAAAAGCCCTCTAGGTAGCCAATTTAAGTATGCACCGTAGGCTGCTTTGCACTTTGGTTACTTCAAAATACTTTCTAAAACTGAGAACTACTAATATAACCTCATTTTCAAATTAGAATTTCCTTTAAAATTAGGAGGAAAACACAAAAACTTGAGACATAGCAGGAAAAGGATCAGAATTATTAAGCAACCTATTTTTCAGTGCTTTTAGAGAAATGACATCTGTAGGAAATCAACAGGAATGAGAGCTTAGGTAGGTCAAGTGAGTAAGATTCACCTACAACTTTAAAAAAGAACACTAGGTTAGAAGCTGCAAAATTAAATGTATCTTTTTTCCTTCTCATTCCCTGTAAACTGCTGGCCAGATGCTTTCGGCAGAGACACTATAGTACAATTTGTTAAACAAGCCAAGCCAAGATCTTTTAGTACATACTAAGTAAGTCTTCAACTGCTGTAATTCTAAAAAGGTGTTTCTGAAATTTTTCAGTATCAAAACTGTAAAAAACCATATGATTTAGCACAGTACAGAACAGCCTCAAATTCAGTTTGTGACTCTTAAGTTGGCTAAGGAATATCACAAGGCTCCAAAAAAATGATACTTGAACTCACTTATGTGAAAAACCAAGGAGAAAGGAACTAAGACGTAGAAGGGGGCGCAGTTGAGTGGACTGTACCACCTCCGGCCACTCAAGGGCCCTCAAATATGTGACACCGACACTCTTAAAAGAGCGGAGTTAAGGTCTCCTGAATGACTCCGAAGGCAGGAGTTCCATAATTAAAAGGCTTCGACTTCAGATAACCCCTCTGAAATTGGCTGCTGGGGAAAAAAAAAAAAATCATACCCACTGTACAGATGAGAAAAACGACAAGAGCGTTTTCAGGTTACACAATCCGACATGCACTCGGCGCTCTGTGAAACGCTCCGAGGCGCTGGAAGTGGGTGCAGCGTAGGGTGGGATTTGGATTCTGGATAAATCGGGGAAGGAGCAAGAAGGAGCAAGGCCTGCAGACGAAGGGCAGGAAGGACGGGGAGAATTTCCCCGCTGGGAGCCCATCCCGGGACTGGAGGGCCGCTGCGCCCGCGTCCCGCAGGCGTGTCTCCCGCGCGTGAGCGCCGCGTGGTGAGGGCTGCACGCCCGGGGCCCGCTCCCAGTCGCGGTGCCTTCACCCCAGAGGTCACCCTGACCCGGAAACAGTACCCCGGAGTGCCAGTCGGCCGTGGTAGGGAGCAAGCGGGCGGAGGGGCGAAAAGGTGGCAGGGCGGGAAGTGCGGGGCGAAGAGGAGGGCCGACCCGGGAAAGGCAGAAGACGCCTCCCCCCACCCCGCCACCCCCAGCACCGGGTGGCGTTCGGGGGGCAGTGGGGGAGGGAAGCCCCTCGCGGGCACGCGCGAGCCGCACACACTCACCTGCCCCTCCCCCTCCCCGCCCGCCCGGCGGAGGCTCCGAGAGGCCGCGGGCCGCGCGCGCACACAAGGCGCGCGCACGCGCACTGCCGGTCGCTTCCTCGAGCTCGCGCTCCGCCCGTTCAGTCCCAGCCCCGCTCATTCAAAGCCGGGCGCGCGCTCCGCCGCAGCCGCCGTTGCCTGCGCGCAGCTGCCATGGCCGCCCCCTCCTCGGGAAACCCTCCCCAGGCCCTCCCACTCCGCCCTCCTGGAAGGCGGGTCTCGGTGGTCTCCAGGCCCGCACTTCCGCACCCCGCCTGGTCCGGTCTGGCCCAATAGGCGAGAGGCTGCCGGTCCGGCGACCCGGCTTAGCCAATGAGCGCCGGAGGGCGGGCCCGAGGGCGGGGCCGGGGGCGGGGCGGGCGGGGGCCGGCGGGCGGCGAGGCTGGGGCCGAGGCGCGGTCACCGGGAGGGTTCCTGTGAGGTTTGCGGGCTGCACGGGCTGTCCCGTTGCAAAGTGCCTGCGCTCCTTCCGTGTTGCCCTAGTTTCTGTGCACGGTATCTCGGCTCCAGCCCTGCCCCTTTTCGTTCTACCTGCAGGCTCCCCCTACCAGATGGGACCAACGGAAAGCGGTATTCAGATTGCAGAAATGAGGGAGCTGCGGCTGACTCGGTGATTTGGCAGGCGGTGGGCAAGCTCTCAATCATTCCTACGCTTCCAGGGTGCGAGACGTCGAGTGTAACTCCGGACTTCGCCTCCTCCAAGAAACTTTTGATTGAATTTCCTTTGAAGGTTAAAAACCGGCCTTTAACCTTATCCCAGCATCTGTTCCTCCCTTGCAGCTCAGGCTAGCCGTTCTCCCAAACTAAGGTTTTCTTTGAACTCTGTTTTTTTTTTTTTTTTCCTTCGTTTTATCCTGTATGCTATGAAAAAACCAGGGATCTTTGCTTGTGGGCGAGGGTCCCTCAGTAATCTGCCTCACTATCGCACAGCGACAGTTTGTATGGTCAGAGGCTGAAAGCGCTTCATGTTTTTCTTTTTCTTTTCTTTTTTTTTTTTCCTACTACAACTATCTTTGTCCTGTCACCTTGACCAGCCTCCATCTACCCACTTACTTTCTAGTATCCACCCACCCATGCCACTCCAATCTGAACCACATTTCTATTCACTGCTTTATCCCCAAGAAGAGAAGAAAGAGAAGGTTGTAACTTGTGCTCTAGAATGATTCTATGTAACTCTGGATACAGTATTTCATCTCTAACGCTCAGTTTCCTCATCAATAAAATGACCGTAATAGCGCCTACTTCATAGGATGACTAACCCTTTCCAAGCATATAGGGCAGAGGCTGGCATAAAGCAAACATACATAGATTAATAGTTACTGCAGCAGCCGCTGCTGCCACCACCACTACTACTATTACCACCACGCTTTTTCGTCATCATTCCCAGTTACTACACCTCCCTAAATCCTCTGCAGTCTTTTATTTATTTATTTGTTTATTTATTTATTTATTTAGATTTTTTAAAAAATTATGATAGACATAGAGAGAGAGAGAGACACAGGCAGAGGGAGAAGCAGGCTCCATGCCAGGAGCTCGATGCTGGACTCAGGCAGGCGCTAAACCACTGAGCCACCCAGGGATCCCCTCTACAGTCTTTTAAACATTTGTTCTAACCTTAAATTTCTGCAAATGCCTAAATTCTAATAATTCAAAATCTCCAAATTTCTTTTTGGATTCCCCTAATTGATAATCCAAAATAGGCTACATCTCAAACGTTTTCAAATGTTTTTCTTAGACACATATCTTTGCTTCAAATTATTATATCGCTCTATTTTTTATTCTTCAGTTTCCTTTATTAAATTTGCCATTTCCAAACGGAATTAAAAGGTTTATGTACTTTTCTAGAAACACTAGTTAGTGAATATTTGTTTCCAACACAGTAAAAAAACAAAACTTGTCAAAGATGGCAAACTTCTTTTACTTCAAAAATATCTATGGAATAACAGTTTAAAGTCATCTTTAGTTGTTGAGTAGTAATTCCATAATTGAGGATCACAGGTGCCGATAATTTGGGATCTTGCATGGGGACCACCTCTTGGGAGTGTGCAATTTGAAGTCCTGTCCTCTGCCCAAGGCTTGCATGGGGTGGGGACGGGGACCATCAAATGTCAGGTGGGAGTAACATAAGGGAGAAACTTGGTAAATGAAAGATTTCTTTCTGAATTGCCTGTACTCCATGTGTTACAGTTAATTCTACGTGCTTTTTGTTCAGACCATTTTGCCCACTCTGATTTGCCTCTGCCCAACCCCTAATCACCAGCTTGATTTATTCACTTTTATCAGCTTCCAACTCACCATTTAATCTCCCAAGTCAAAGCCATTGTAGGCTTTTCTGTTCTGAGTTGTCTGCGTCAGGGTCTGAAAAGTGTTTTGTCAACTGACCTCCCATCCCTGCCCAGTATTTAGGGCACACCTTACAAACACAGCCCAGTGCTTCCCAATCTACCTAACGCAGTTCTCTGGCTTTTCACTAAAGAGATGGTTTTTCCCTCAAGCATAATTTTAGACCTGCTGTTTTGACTTGGACTTTAATGGCTTTTTATTAATGAGCAGCTGTCCACAGTTGAATACAAATTAAAAGTCACATTCATTTCTTGATCAAGCAAAACAAAGCCTTGCAGCTCACAGTGACAGTTTTGAATAGATATGTTTGAAAGCAAAGCATTTTCTGATGATAATTTTAATGGATTGTTTTGTTACTTTTTCTATTCTAGAGAATTGTGCTTGCTTTCAAAGTCATATATTTTAATATTCTGGAAAATTCTAACATTTTTTAATACCCATCATAACCATTTAATAGGGTCAGTAGCTTAACAGAAATACAAGTCTGACAGTTTTTTTAAATTTCTGTTGAAATAAAAGTGACTCTCTGTGAAGCATTTGAATATTTTCCATCATAAATATTACTATAGTGTATCTTCATAGTGATTTTTATTGCTAAACAGGAAGACCCAAGGTTTAAAAACAATTTAGAGTTAACCAAGTTAATCTTTGGAACAGGCCTACATAGGAATAGAGAAAAATAATCTATGTCTTTTATTAGAAATGGATTAAAATGAAAAGATATCATGAATATCTTTGCTTCTGTGTTTCTGTAGTGAGGTTCAACCATGTAATACCTCTTGGCTAATGCCCACATTGTTATTAGAGGTATAATACAATTCAGCTATATTATGAGTTAAGGAGACTTGATCTGAGCAGATCTGGCAATGTAAGGTCATTTATGATTTCTAAGGGTAAATGTGTTGAGATTCACACAAGTAACAGCTTGTCACACATACAACACGATCTGTCTTGTATGTGAATGCACAACTTAAAAATGAAACACTGAAAAAAAATGAAACACTGAACCAACAATGAAAGCCTAATTCATTCAGCTACAGCTATAGCTTGAATACATTTGAGCCTTACTTTTCTAATCTGCAAAAGTACATTAATAATTCCTGCCTTAAAGGTTAATTTTGTAAAGTAACTGGCATAATGTATGTGGAAATGTGTTGGAAACAAAGCAGATCAATGAAAGTTTTATCATCTTCAAGTTCAGTAGAATCTCCTTTTAGCTCACGGGAGGGAATACTGCTTCAAGGAAGACAGGAGTGAATTTTCTATCACCAGCAACCAGAAATAGACATTTTTGTTAGTGACACACAAAAAAGAGTTTTAAAGTTATGCTCTGAGGACATCCTCTTGGTACATCCTTTGCCCCCTTTGATTTTAAAGAAAGAGGGTGAAAAAACAGCTGTTACAAGGAAAGCACCCACAACCCTACCCTCTCTGTGCTTTTTCTCGCTACTTATGGGATATTTTGCTCATAACAGTGTCTGTTGCCAAGTTCTGTCCATTCTTTCAGTGTCCATCATTTTAGCACACCAGAATTTTCATAATGATGTCCTTACTAGTCTTTTGATTTTTATCTTTTCCTCCCTCTAAGTCACCTTGATATTTTGCTGTATGTTTAGGTTTTTTTTTTTTTAAAGATTTTATTTATTCATGAGAGACACACAGAGAGAGAGGGAGGCAGAGACACAGGCAGAGGGAGAAGCAGGCTCCATGCAGGGAGCCTGACGTGGGACTCGATCCCGGGGTCTCCAGGATCACACCCTGGGCTGAAGGCGGCGCTAAACCGCTGAGCCACCTGGGCTGCCCTGATTAAGTATTTTTAAAGCTTCTTCACAATAAATGTGTTCAAAATAAAGAGAGATTTGCTATTGTCCATCAATTCAAATTCACTTGTGTGGACATGTGTCTCAAATGTTGCCTTTTAATCTCTTAATTTCAAACTGCTGCTACTGGATTTCCCTGTGACTACCTCTGGCCCTTTAAAATATCAGACATGCCAGCAATTTTTGTTAAAAACATTTGTCTGTATATACTGTACATTTCATTATTCACCTCCTCATCATGAAATATATATTTCTTGCTGTGGTTTTTATCTGAAGTTAAATCCTTTATAAGTGAGAATTAAATCCATGTTATAACCATACTAGATATTTTCAGTATAAAAAACATATTTATTTTCTCTCTTCCTAGGGAGAACTTATATGCATAAAGGATCATCTGCCTGAATATATAAATTACTCTAAAGAAAAGCCGAAGGAAAATACTCTTACCATGTAGCCAGACACATTCATAAATATCTTGCCCAAAAGGAATTATTTTTTCCTGCTCCTAGGCTCTGAGCCCATTACCATAGCAACCATAACTAGTGTTGTCTAACTGGATGTGAATTTTATACATTTTTTCTTTGAAATGTGAAGGCAGTATGTCAGAATAAAGTGAAATTTCTATAATATTTTGGAAGGACTACTTTATTGAGAAGTCTGGAGAGGAAAAGTTTCATTGTGCAGTTTATTCATTCATTTAATGAAGCAGTTTACCATCAGCATAGTGTGTGCGAAGCATGTTAGAGAAGTCAAAAGTATATACAACCCTTAACCAGAAAGAACTCTAACAAAATCAGCTTGTCATGAGTGAAAAGAATTCCTGAAAGAGGAGTTTTTTCACAGGGACTGTTCTAATTTTATAATAATCTGATCATAATAACTAGAGTAGCATATTAGGACCGGTAAGAAAGACAGGCAAGAGGCTTACAGCTGGTCAGATTGCCTACAGGCATTCAAGTACCTACTGTTACCCCTATAGCAGGTCCTTTCCTCTTCAGTCTTATACACTGTGTCTGTAGCTACTCTCTGGAGAAGTGTTTCTTTCATTGGAGGTTGAACACTTCTCGGCAGCTGGTGCCAGCCTGAGGAAGCTGAAAATGCCCACTGATGAGCATAGGAAAAAGTTGTGACCCTTCACCTGCTTCAGATAGGTATATATTTCCCAAACCAAATATATAATGGATTCATATCAAGGTTTAAGCATTTCTGTTTTGAAGGATACAGGGAATAACTTCAAAGTTGTATGTGGTATTTGACACTATTTTCTTGCCCTGGTATTATCCCTGCCCACCTCCCTGGATAGCAAAGATCAATTCCCTGTTCCCTTGTTCCTTTCAAATGTTGCCTACCTCAAGCATCTTGTGAAATGAGGAGATATATCATTTAGGTTTAGGTTTCTGCCAAGTGACAATGAAACCCTGTAAGAGCGGAGGCTACTAGATAGGGTACCACATTGTCTGGACGCAAGCTCCTTGCAGCTGAGCACTCCAACCCCTTCCTGCGGGGGCTGGCCTTTGTCTTCCTGGTCCAAGCAGGCATCTTGCTCTCCATGCAGCAGGAAAAACAGGGAAGGATGAAGAAAAGGCAAAGGGATGCATAACAACCATCTTTTAAGTTTCTAGAATACGCCACAAGATTATTTCTGATTTTCTAACTTAGAGCACAGAAGTTGGTCATCCTTAATGGCAAGGGAAGTCTTTATTCTAGGTGGCCCTGTATCCAGCCTAAGAGTCTATTAACACAATGTTTATTACATGCTAGACCTTGTTGTGGTGTAATAAGAAGCCTAATGGTTTATTGGGCCAGGGATTGACACGATATAAGCAACATTATGGTAGTAAAAACAGCAGGAGTGACAACAATTTACTGAGGGCCAGTAGCTGTTAGGCACTGTGTAAAGTTTCATATATATGCTATCATGTGTCCTCACATACCATACTACAAGGCAGATATTTTCCACATTTTACGGGTAAAGAATCAGAATAAGACTAAGAACTTGCCTGAAGCCACAGAGGTCATAAAGTATAAACTGAGAATTTATGTCTAAGTTAGACATAAATATGTGTTAAACACAAATATGTTTTACTGAAAACTTTCTTTAGAATGAAACACTTTCCAGTGCTTGAAGATAAGTGAGAGAAGCAGTTAAATGTTGGAGCCTGGGCTCCGGAGTTAGAATGAATCCCAGCCTTACCACTGGAAGCTCTGTGAACTGGGGCATTTTATTAAATCTTTTTAGGTTTCAAGTGTCCTTATCTGGAAAAGGGGACAATAGGTTCATAGGGTTATTGTAAGGAAGAAGCCCACAGAGAACACTCAGTGTGTATCTGGCACTTGGTAGCCATGTGGTGAAACTTTATTTTGTTATTGTTAGTAGTAGCAGTAGTATTCTAGGTAGCACTTCGGGATAAAATAGAGAAGAGGTAAAAGTCGATGGACTATCTAGAAGTCATTGCAATGATCAGAGATGATGAAGCTTAGAAAAGAGTAGAAACAGTAGGACAAGATATAAACATTTTACTTATCATCAGAAATACAGGAAGGTATTCTTCTTACCTTCTTATCCTCTGTTACTTACATTGACCAAAGAGGGGGCATTACATTTACTTCATGAATTTTTCACAGCCTGGATAGAAAAATCCTAATACACCAGTAAGTAGTCACTTCTAACATTAAAACATATTTTTTTAAATTAAAAATGAATTTCTAAGACAGCATTGTTCAAATAAACTTTTTTTAAAGGTGGCCAGCTATGACAGAAAGCTATTGAAAGCCATATTGTCTAGGATTCCTAACAGCAACGACTCTGACACCAATCCACATTGTGTGCCCCAAAATTCGGAGAGGTACCCCCCCTTTAAAATCTGTCCTAGGCAAAACTTCTATTTTAATATCTAGTTAAAACCATATCCCTGAGATCTACAGAATAAATCCAAGCCCCTCTGATGGCATGGCACAGAAGACTGTTGTCTCTCCTTCCAGCCAGCCTCATGCCTTTCCTCATGTCACAATAGTGCTCCAGTAACATCAGACCATTGTTTCCCCACGCTCCATGCTTCATTTGTCTACCAAACACTGTATCAGGATCTACTCATGCTAGATGTTTTGTTAGATGGCAGGAAGAAATGCTGAATAAGGGAGTGCCCTGCCTTCAAGGAACTCACTATCTACTGGTGTTCCAGCCTTTGTTCTCACCACCACACCTTCTGCCAGGACTCTCTTCCTTGGCTCATCTCATGCTTTATTCCTCAACATTCATCTCAGGCATCATCTTTGGAAGCGGGGCATCATTGATCTCCATCCTCACAGGATGGACTCTCTCCCCAGCCAAGTGCCCCTCTCGCACCCTCTGTCTATGGCCCTCACATACCATATGGCATCAATGTGATCTTTTCCCACGACTACTTCCCCAATTAGATTATGAACTATTAGAAGGTAGAGACAGCATCTTATTCCCTGTAGTCTTCTCACTAGAATGCCTGGTATCTCATAAATGCTAAATAGATGTTTGTTTGACTGAACAGAATGCCAAATATATACAAAGATATTCCGATTTGCTACCTGGTAAATGTTTATAACGTTCCTTGAGCAAGATTAACAATTATGTGGGGAGAATATACTAGGAAATGACATACAGAAAAGAAAAGTCTGGGCTTTGTTGAATTTTCTCAGCTATTTCCAATGTGTTACTCAGTGTTACTTCTGGAATGTATCAGGTACATCCCGAATACCAGTTCTTGCCCTGGACGTGACTACAATGCCTTTATTGAGAGTTCTTTCTCAAAATTAAACATTTCCTTTAGAATTTTCTGAGTAAAATGCAATTTTTATAGTATGAGAGCTTCGGTTAATTTATATACATTAATTGTGATTTTTTTCTTGCATTCCCTCATTTTATTCCCTTATTTTGCATTCCCTTAGTATCCTCTTGAAAATAAGTATTTTCTTTTGGTATAGCATGGGGTTGAGGTAAGTCACACTCCTAATAGAGGCAATTTGAGTGGGAAGGCTGGTAAGCTGAGAACGTTTTGACTTGTTCCAAAAGTTTATTCCAGCAGCAACAACAAAAACTTTTCTTAGAATAATGGCCAGGTTTGGCAGGCCCAGAAATCTGGGACAATCTAGAATTTATGGGATTACTATGGATCTGAAAATCAGAAAATTAATCTGAAAAAGGTCTAAAATAATCTAATTTCTGGGACACCTGGGTGGCTCACTGGTTGAGTGTCTGCCTTTGATGCAGGTCGTGATCCCAGGATCCTGGGATCGAGTACTGCATCGGGCTCCCTGCATGAGCCTGCTTCTCCCTCTGCTAGTGTCTCTGTCTCTTTCTCTGTGTCTCTCATGAATAAGTAAATAAAATATTTTTTAAAGAATCTAATTTCTCCAAAATCCTTGGAAATTAGAATGACTTAGATCATTGAAAATCAGAGTTTTATGAATGGATAGAGGAAGTCAGATCCCCCAGTACATAGAAAAATTCAAAATGCTCCCAATCTGATTTAAGGATGGGTAAATCAAAACTAGACAAGCTCTTTCAATAATATAAAGAGTTCTAATATTTATAGGTACAGCAACTTGGAGGTGGTATATCTGCTTCTAAATCAAAGACTTTTTAAAGTTTTTTTGTAATGAAATAAGAACATACAAATATAAGGAATCAAAAGAAATTTATATTTTGAAGAAATCTGATTTTTATGGTGAAAGCTAATTAGTACATTTTATATATTACAAAAATATGATCAGCTTATTTTCTTGAAAATGCTATAGACTTTTTCTTCTACAACAAAATAGCTCATAAAAAGCAGCTCTTGCATTTCTATTTTCAGCCTTCCTTCAGGACAGCAGTTTAGTTGCATCCTGAAAAGTGAAAACAATATATATATTTTTTAAGTAGTAATAACAGCTAGTGTGGTTTAAAATATGTTTCATTCATTTAACGGTTCTAATATTTCATGGTATGGTTAATCAGGCAAAGTAGTATTTAAAAATTAGTATTTCAAAGTTTACCAGTGTATGTTAGAATCAGCAATGCACTCTTTTTGTAGAACTGGGGAGAGAGAATAGTGGTGCTTAAACTTTGTATTTTTCACATTCAAGTTGCCATTTAGTGGAATTTTGTGACTGTCTTATAAATAAAATATTAATTCAGAATGCAAAGTTATAAAATCCCAGCATTGGATTTCATTAATAGTTAGCATGGTCTGAATGCATTCCCCCCAAATTCCTATGCTGTAAACCTAATGCCCAATGAGATGATATTTGGAGGTGGGGCCTTTGGGAGGTGCTTAGGTCCTGAGGGTGGAGCTATCATGATGAGATTTAGTGCTCTTATAAAGAACAGAGCACTCTCTAGGCCCTTCCACACTGTGAGGACACAGTCTGTGGCTGGGAAGTGGGTCCTCACCTGACGGTAGTGGCACCCTGATCTCAGACTTCCAGCCTTCAGCACTGTGAGAAATAAATTTCTGTTGTCAATAAGCCACTCAACCTGTGGTATTTTGTTACAGCAGCCCAAATGGATTAGGATAATGGTGTTTAAATCACCTATTGTTTTAACTAAAGAATGATTGATTATTTAGTAGCCAAGGAGAAGATGTTGATTAACTTTTCTACCTGGGAAAAAAAGCCCTAAAGAAAACACCAGGAATAATATCATTTACTAATAATTTGAAAACAGAATTTTCTGAATTTTATAACATCCCAAAGCTGTCAGGAACAAGAAGGCTGAAAGTCAGTGAAGACAATTAGAAAACAATGCATTTAACAAGGAAATACAAAAAGCACAAAGATATGCTGAGCAGTACTTATACTTTATATTTTAATACTTCTGAAAAGAAACAAATTTAAGCAATATCTGTCATGCTATTTTTAAATGGACAACTGGTTTTACTTTTATTAGAATTCTGAAGATAAGAAAACTTGCATAAAAATACAATCACTTGTGTCCTGGTCATTTACCTATGGTCCCTGAGCTCCAAACCCACCCTTCCATATTCAGCTATAAGAGGCCAGGACTGAAGTCTGCAAACCACACTTCTCCCTTGACAGTTGGATCCTAATTAACTTCTGCCATTAAGAGGAAAGAAAGGATTATTTCTGTTGGATCATTGTTCTTGAAACCCCAATCTCCACTTGTTCGGCCACTCCTAGAAGTGTGTCCCTTCATCCTGACCCTGCCTATATTTAAATTTAAAATCTAGTCTTGGCTTTTATTCCTCAAAATTCTTCAGTATCCTTTTAAATTATTACCCTACCTCAAATTATTCCATCCTTCTTTTAATTTTTATTTTTACTCAAATAAAATAATCTACCTAGGTATCTTATAACTTAGAATATTTATCATCTTTTGAGATTTGGAGATCTGTATCATTTCTATATAAATCAATACTAATTATTTTATTTTATTTTATTATTTTATTTTTAATCTGGGTGAAGTCCATAGAATGTGAAATTTTAATCGTTTTTAAAGTGTACAGCTCAGTAGCAATATGTTCACACTGCTGTGCAACTGATCTCCAGAACTGTTTTCAACTTCTTAAATCTTATCCGTATTTATGTACTGCTTTCATTTCATTAATCTATCAGAAACTCTCCATCATTCCTCCCATTAGATCAAGTGCAAACTGATTAGTATCTGCCAATCAAAGCTTTTTACAATTTGCTTATAATATCCCTAACTCAACATTTCCCCCTAAGTAGCAGGGAGGCCTTATCCTTCTTTTAAAAAATAAAGTCAATTAAAGCATATTTTCAGCACCTATAATAAATATGGCTTGTAGTACTTGTCTTCTGAGTGCTCACAATTTATAAGGGAGATAGATTTGAATATGTCTAAGTTTAACAAATGTACACCACTGGAAAGGTTATAATAATGGTATAAACAAAGTAGAATGGGAGAACAAGGAAAAGGAGAATTAAAGGTATTACAGAGTGGGAAGGAAGAAAGGAACCCTGATAGAGGAGGTAGATTTTGAGCAAGACTGGGCAGCATGCCATGAGAAGCAGATCTGGTGAGTAGAGGAAAGCCCAGATGGAGGGAATATGTGGTATAGCAAGAATCTTTTCTATGAATGACTTGGCATAGGAGGCAGTCTTCAAGTCTGGTTCCAGGGACTTTGGGGTTGACTGTAATTTGCACTTAGTAAGGAATCTTTGAGGATATGACAGGACATATTACTATGTGACCCTGTGCTTTAGGAAGATAAATATGACTGCAATGTGGAAGACAGGCTGAAAGTGAGGAGTTCAGAAGCAGGGAATTTAGGAGGCTACTGTAGTGTGCCAAGTAAGTAAAAAAGGAAAGAGTTTTAAGTGGAGCAGCAAGACTTTAAAGGAAGAATGGAGACATGACATTATGGATAGAGATGGATGCCCCAGGGCCCCTCCAAGGGACATGGAGCTTGAAGGCAAGAGACAAGTCTAAGAAGGATCCGCCTGAGCGATGAGAAAGATGATGTTGGCATTAACTGATGGGGTGCCAAGAAGACAAAGTCCCTTTGGAAGGTGACGATGAGGAATTCCATGCTGAACATGGATAGCTGAAGATGTCTTTTTTCACTCCCACTTTTTGCTTTGCTCCTATCATGTCCCTGTTTTGAAGTACCTTTCCCTCCAATTCCACATTTTATTCATTTTTTAAATAATCCTGTGTGTAAAGTGCTCCTGAAGGGGTGACACCAACCATTATCCCAATCATGGTAGCCCACAAGGATCACTTTTTCCTCTGAGCCTCCCCAATAGTCACTGTCTTTGTCTGGTACTAGCACTTTGCTTTCCCTCTGTGGAACCACATCTCCACATTCCTAGCACTTCAGTCCCTGTGAGCCAGGCCAGGTTAGCTAGAACACAGTATCCGATGGCCCTAGTGATTGGCCCAAGATGAGACATGTGACTCAAGCTGGGTCAATGATATTGCTTCGGAATTTTGCTGAAACAGTTGAGCTGAACTTCTGCCTGCTTGTAACTGAAAAAGAGTCCAACATTAGCTTCCCATTGCCCACATTCTCATGTGCCACTGTGTAATGTGAGCCACATTTCCTGTAAAGTCATCTTATCTCTACCATTGAAGCTATTACTTTCTCAAGGACCACAGCCATGTCTCTGGGTTCCCAGGAGGTGCCATGTGTAGTGGTTATGCCTTCAGTCTCTATGCAGTAAACATTTACTGGAAGCTCAGTATGCACAGACATACATTACATAACGATGAACTATGCTTACCTGGATTTATGTTCAAATTCAAAACTGTGGTCATGAATATTTCTGAGAGCAGCACTTTTCCCATCAGACAGATAATCGCTATAATCATTATCTGGGCAGCTGTGCCCACAGTTGGTGCTTTGCTGTTGCTGTTGCTGTCACTGCTGCCTCCACCACCACTGGTGCCACTGCCACTAGAGATAGACTGTGCTGGTAGGCTTAGGGTCGCAGATTCTACCCGGACAATATCATCCAGTATAAATTCAATCTTATAATTTTTTCCTAGGAAGAAAAACCATCAGGGAATATCACTTCCCTTTATGACTTGTTTTTACACAGTTCCAATTGGGTTTTCATTAACTTAAAAATACCATATAATTCCTAATGAAGTATTTTTATAAATTGAGCCAAACAGATTGGTTTAAGTATAAACAAGTATAAAGGTCTCAGAGTTCCATTTGCCCATCAACTACGGGCAAGTGGAGTCTGGGTAGATTTTCTTTCTGTAGTATCAGTATTTGCTTCTTAGGGATGCCTTCTTAGTGCCCAGGACTAGAGAAAGGTCGCTTGAAATGAGGGGCAGTAAGGAAAGGAAATGAAGATGCTGAACCTCTCTCTGTTCCATCCCTGGATACTTGACCTAGGAGCAGAGAAGTCTCAGCCTTAGCTGGGGGAGATGGGGATAGAACTTTAAATTTCAAACATACAGAAGAGTTAAAAGAATTGTACAACAATCACCCATATACTCTCCACTTTGATTCAGCAATTTTACTACTTTCCATATTTCCTTTTAGTCAGATGCTATTTTTGTGTTGCATGATTGTGACCCTTTCTTTCTTCTTTCCCCAGGTAGACAAGTTGAGGAAACTTGTTCTATATTTTTAGAGTATGAAACATAAAAAGCTCATCCAAATACTTTTTAATCCATATGTTAAGTCTTCCCACAGTTTTGAACATGAGATAAACAATATATTTTTCCTTGACATAATTTCTTCTAGGATTAGTGCTGTCATTAATAGTGGTTACCACACAGTTTGCAATGCTTGTCACAACCTAAAGTTTTCATTTCTCTCTCTTTCTGTAACCTTTAAAAAAATCATTTGTTTTCTTTCTTTCTCTTCCTTCCTTCCTTTCTTTCTTTCTCAGAGAATAGAATTAGATCTTGAACTGCATTGTGCTTTCATAAACAATAGCAATACATTCTATAACTTTCAAGATGGAAGGTCATTGTTCTATAGAATTTTCTGCCACCATTATAATCCATGACAATGACACATTTAAGTTTCCTTTTTTCTTTCTTTCTTTCTTTCTTTCTTTCTTTCTTTTTTTTTTTTTTTTTTTTTTTTGCAGCAGGTTTATTTTTTTCTTAATGATTTTTCTGTGTAAAGAATTTAGGTTGGCTTTGTTGTTGTTGTTTTCTCCTGCAGTACTATGAAAAAGCCCAAGAGGGCCTTGTGGATATGCCACCCCTTGCAGGAGAATGGAAGAACCCAGCTAAAATCCAGAATCAAAATTTTGGTGATATGACTTCAATCAAGCTATACCAGCTGAAAATCCAGATATCACTGAGCAGAGAGGAGCCAAATTCCTGCCCAAATTCCTGGCCTGCACTACTGTGAGCAAGTGAAATGGCTCTTGTTTAAGTCATTAGATTTGGGGGCGGTTTGTTATGCAGCAATAGAACAGAAACAAGAACTGTAGATCATGTAGGTTGCTAGGTAAATATGTCCCAAAATGTGATTATCCGGTAGTAATACTATTTTTATCCAGGTTGCTCAAAGATGCAGCCTCAGCTGTTTACCACTTTCTTTTTCTTCTACTCTTTTCTTACCTCATTCTCACATCCCCATTTTCTGTGTTAGAAACCACAACCCATACCTCCTCTAACTGGGTGGCCCTTGATTTGCCTTTTATAGAGTTATAAATAGAAGAGGGTGTGAGACCACACCATCAGGCTCCAGTCTAATCGGCAAGGGGATTTCCTACATGCAGTAAATGTGGTGGTTACCTACTAGAAGGAGTTATAAAAAAAATGATGTTTTTAAAATTTTTTCTCAGGTGCTTTATTGTTATTACAATTTTATAGTGGTTAATCTACAAACTGGCTAACTGATCTAAAGCTAATGAAGGAAGATGACTATATTTGGTCTTCCTTACTATACATAACCAGGGAACTGAGACCCTACACTTGATGAAAGTAAGAAAGTAAGACAGGAGGCAAGCGAGCAAGAGATTAGAAGCAATGGTGGTTCTCCATAAGCAGGTCAGATAGATTCTCCAAGGGAAGCTTTCACTATGAAGGAAAATTTACTCCATAAAAGAATGATATTTTATTATCACAGTAAAACACAAAAACCTATACTATTGCTTCAGCACTCCAGTGATCCTGGTTATTTTGCTATTTGGAAGTGGTAGTTTGCAGAACATGTCTCTAGGTTGAGGTTTTGCCGCTGGGCAACTTTTAGGTCCATTTTCATGGGAAAGTGGCAACTTTCTCCTCACCTGGGGTTCCTGTTAAGTACCTCATTTCCCAGAAAATAGTCCCCGTTCTACTATCATTTAGGCTGACTCTTAAAGAATTGGGCTCTGCCCTTAACCAGCCAGTGTATAGGACACTCTAGGTATTAACTAGGACCACAGTGTTAGACTCATTGACATTTGAGTCCCATCAAACACTAGGTTGAGCTACTGCTGCCTAGCAGGCAGACCAAACGTCTCTGGTTTAAGGCATCCTCAAAGTAAGAAGAAACAAGAAATAAGGAAAAAACATTTGGAGGAATTATTCTAGTTTTTGATATTTAGTTAATATGAAAAAAGCAGACTATTGTTAAAATTCCCTTTACTTATTTTACTCTTTATTTTTACTTTTATTCTGACCTTTAGTATGTATATATGTGTGAGATAACAGTGGTAAGAAGTGGGGTGTACCAATATAACTTTTCAGAAGTTAGATCCTATAAAGGTCTTAAGTGGGCCCAGATTAATGGTAAACAGATTCATGGAAGCCTGTCTCAGGTATAAGCGGTTTATTCACTTTTCTCTTTTAGATACTTTGCAATCTATCACCAATAGATACTCTACAACCTATCTGTTTTGGGCTCAGTAGAAAGGTTTTTGCCAACTGACGTTATGCCATCAACCTATATGAAGATAATATAAGAAACATCACAATGGGGGTGCCTGGGTGGCTCTGTTGGTTAAGTGCCTGCCTTAGGCTCAGGTCATGATCTCAGAGCCCTGGGATTGAGCCCCATGTTAGGCTCCCTGCTCAGTGGGGAGTCTGCTTCTCCCTCTCCCTCTGCTCCTCCCCCCACTCATGCTCTCTCTCTCTTGCTCACTCTCAAATAAATAAAAGTAAAATATTTTTTTAAAAAAGAAATATTACAATGAATATATGACTATTTAATGTTGAAGATATCACTTCATACAGATTTATTGGGTACGATAACTCAGAGGAGACATTTGTTCTGATCTCAGAGCAATTTATAATTCTCCACAACTGGTTTGTTTACCTGATGGGCACTGTGGAATCATGATAATGCTTAGGTTTTCTCATTTGCACTGGCTTTCAGAACGCCTAGAATCCACTCTTCAGTCCAACTCTGAACTCTTGCATGGGCTATTAAATCTATAAAAGTCTATCGTATCCTTCTTCTTTAATTTGAAAATCTATATATTAACTGTTTTTATTATAAATGTAAATGCATAGTGAAAAGTTAGAAAAGTACACAAATGGATAAAAAATATGAGTTATGATATAATTTTGATGCATAGCTTCAGATTACTTATTTAATCTCCTTAATTGCTTGTTTTAATTCCTTTTTTTAAAATTCCTACTTGGTTTTGTATATTAAATATATTTTTGTAAGCTAGATGTTATCTGGCATGTTTTCTGAAGCAAAATATAGTGTTCCAATTTTTTTTTTTTTAAGATTTACTTATTTATTTTAGAGAGAACACAAGCGGAAGGGCCAGAGGGAGAGGGAGACTCTCAAGTAGATTCTGTGCTGAGCCCCAGGGCTCCATTTCACAATCATGAGATCATCACCTGAACCAAAACCAAGAGGTAGATGCTTAACTGACTTGCACCACCCAGGTTCCCCTAAGGTGTTCCAGTTTCTATAATTTATCAACCAAAATGTTACAGAACACTTTGTTCAACTATAATTGTCCCTATCACGGATATATGTGAAGATCCAAAATAGTACACTCACCTGTTCTAAGTAGAGTAAGGTCTGTATAGTTGGCCCAACAGCTGCTAAATGGAATTGTTGTGTTTCCACTAAGACCACTGATTTGGTTATTATTGGAGTCCTTTAGTATGGCCTTCAAAGTCAGTGAAGTAATCCCAACTGATACACAATTACCCTGAAGGAAAAAGTAGTGGAGAATTTTATTTGTCCTGTTCCCCTGCTTCTTTTTTAAGATGTGCACAACTTTATTTTTTAAAATGCCTCATTGCAAATTTAAAATCTGCAGAAGCTCCTTTCCCTACCCAAGGACTTGACAAATACAGGTGAGCACTGGGACAAGTCCACTGGAAAGGAACATTTTTTAAAACATGGAAAGATTATAGCCATAGGTATTAGTTCAGCTTTTAAGGGGCAGTGTAATCCTCAGGTTGCCCGTGGACCAGGATTCTTAAAGTTGGATCACTCTCCAAAATTTATAGCTTAACTTCTTTTCTCAACTAAAGCTTTGAGCCATGACTTACATCGGAATCTACTGCCTTTATTGAAGGCTGCTGAGAAAATGCCTGTCCTGGTGGTGCTGCCACTGGCTGAGTGATCACTGACAGCGAGGACACAGAGGCCACATGATGAAGAGGAAATGCAAACCTTTCAACTGGCTGGGCAGTCACCTGTAAAGAATTGGTCATGAGTGATGAAGTGGTTTTCACATGATAAATTACAGTCAGTAGAAAATTCTTCTTAGCAAGGCTAAGTGTAATATGTAATAATAAGTGTAAAAATATGTTCAATATGTGAAGTTAATTTTATTACAGTATTTCCTCTGGATCAAATTTGTGAAGCACTGTTCTAAATAATCACAGCATAGCACATTTTATACCAATAAATACTTTTTAAAGAAGATATGCTCCTTTTTCAACTGCTTTATCATTTTAGTTGTAACATTAAAAAAACAGCCAACATTGCCTTCTAAATTATTATTTTTTGCCTTCTAAATTATTGTATTGAACTATAAAGAGTTAAAATAAGAAATAAGCAGCAATGTTTTAAAAATAGCTGATGAATTTTTCTGGTGACCTTTTCTTACCTTAATCCAGGCAGAATCACTTGTGCTGGGGATAGGACTGGTAATAGACATGGAAGAGATATTAAATCCAATGATACTACTTGTTCTTCCTAAAATTACAGCTTGTCCAAGAGAACTAGCAATTTTTTGAAGTTCAGATAACTGCATCTGACCTATGGGGAAACAGTAATATGACATGTGGGTTATAAGAATATAGGATTATGAGAGTTTTTCACTTTAGTTTCTTTTGCATGGCTCCATCCACATACTGGAATCCTGTAGCTTTTTCACCACATATGAGCTGAACATGACAAAGTCATATGAATGAGATTAGGAAAATGGAGAACTTGGCAGAATATGTTAAGCTGCAATTAAAGAAAAACCAAAGGTGGATAAAACAGATACAAGAAAAGTGAATGAAAGCATAGTGGGAAAATAATAATTTAATACTTTCCCATGCCATTTTTTATTGAGACATGAAGCACTATCATGCAAGTCTATCACCACATACCACTTTTTAAAAAATAGAGTTTTGCTTTTGGAGTGTAAGGATAATTAGTATCATTGAATTTACACAATGTTGTATATTAGTAAGTTCTGAAGTTAACACTACATTACTCACAAATTGTTGCTTGCTGTAGGCATTGATGGTTTTCAAGGTTAATTTTAATTCTACAGGCAGTTTCTATTGTCTTTGTCTAGCTTGGCAGGCCCTCTTATACCTTCTGGTCCCACAGGGCTCACTAACTAAAAAGTGGCACCTCTATCTACCATACTCATTAGTCAGAGCCTTGTAATTTTGCTTGATGCCTTTTTCTACTTCTTCTCTCCCCTACACCATAAAAATCAATTACCAGTTTCTAGATCTGTTTGTCCCTACTGTCGAAATCCTAGTCAAAGCCATCATTTACTAAAACAGCTTTTAAACTGGTTTTCTTGTATCCATTCTGTCCTTCCTCCACTCCATTCCATACATTGTAGTCAGAGTGATCTTTTAAAAAACAACTGTAGGAGCACCTGGGTAGCTCAGTGGTTGAGTGTCTGCCTTTGGCTCAGAGCGTGACCCTGGGGTTCTGGGATTGAGTCCTGCATCAGGCTCCTTGCAGTTAGCCTGCTTCTCCCTCTGCCTCTCTCTCTCTGTGTCTCTCATGAGTAAATAAATAAAATCTTTAAAAATTAAAAAATAATAAAAAAATAAAACCCAACAATATCCAAGATATTTTTGATGTACAGTAAGCCTTGACAACAGTTCCTGACAACAGTTATCCAGCACCTGCTATACCCAGAATCCTGCTTTGAGGACTATGAGCATTGCATTTCCTCTGTCAAGAAGGAACCATAATGCTCAGTGTGCTCAGGAAGAAGGAGGCAGATGATCTCACATAATCATGGTCTTAGGAAATTTCAGTCCTGTCAGTTTAACAGGTGTGTCTATTGGTGGACTCAGACCCTCTGGATAAATGCTTACTATCAGATTTCTTTCTCTCCTTCACCCCCTCCCCCGCCCTCCTTCCATATACTCTTCTCCAGATGGCTTCCCAAGTGTGAGGGCTTGTGTGACCTTGTAGCAGCCCAAAGGTGCTTCATATCCACAGACTACTACTACAACTTGTCCTCACTGGTTTGGGTGCAATGTGGCAGGTCTAATCTGCCTGCACTGTTAACAGGTTTTCTCTGACCGCCTGACATGTGAAGGTGTCCATTTCTGGTGACAGCCACCTCAAGAAACCAAAGTCCTTAATCCCTTTCTACAACATCTGAGAACTCCTAGATATCTAGATACCATGTGAAGGCTGTGGAGAGCCAGAATAGTACTACAGGCACATCGTCCTTGCCATGTCCCAATATTTTGCTGTGAAATTCTTCTATGCCAAGTTGTAGGCCTTTCCTTGAGACTGGAAACTCTATCCTAGAATATGTCTGAGAAATGCGCTATTTGCCTGTTCCTCTGACTGCTCTTATCTCCATGTTCTTAGACTATATTATACCTAGATGGATAAATCTAACAATATAAAACTGCTTAAAGGGGATAAGCGGATGGAAGAGGTTGTGGATGAAGAAATTTAGATCACATATAGGAAATAAGATGGTTTCTTTGGACATCTGAGTGGCTACATGGTCTTGTATGACCCCATGACATATAAAGGCTTACCAGGAATTTCTGAGTCTATGTATGTACCATGGAAACAACTACAACTCCTAAAATAAATTAATTGACTATGTTCAGTTAAAAGCCCTGACTCTCTGAGTACTAGAAAGTACAGGGCCAATGAAGGAAAGTAACCTATGACTGCATAGAGAACATTATGTGAGATTTCATTACACCACAAGCCTATGCTTCCTGTTTCAACAAAGAGAGTTGATCACCTCCTTCCACTCCAGAAAGCCTTTCCACAGGCTTACCTTTCTATAAGGGAAGAATCCTTATAGAACAGAGGTCTGCCTAGCCAGTAGAATTCCAGAACAGTATGTGACAGATACATTGATTGGGTCAATCCTTGGACACAAACCTCCTGAGGGTAATGAGTGATGACCCCTAAAGGAATAAGGTAAGAACTTCACCCAGTACCCAGGTTTACAAGTAAGAGAGCCCAGAGGGGTGAGGGGGTGTGTGTGTGTGTGTGTGGGGGGGGGGGTAATGAAAAAGACGCTGGACAGAGATAAGGCAGATCCAGATTTTCTGAATCTAAAATTTATATAGTTTGGAGGCTCTCTTTAAGAAAAAGAATGACTTTAAGAAAAAGTCTTACTTTTGCAACTTGTATAGTAACAATGATTGGATCACATTATTAAATGGACCTTTTTCCCAAGGTCTTGAAAGTTAAAAGTCCCTCCTATGACCTGCAAAAGTTAAAGGCCTTGAAACTTAAGCTTCATTAGCTGGATGATTCCACTGACAAGGATCTAGGTTTCATTTTTTTGGAGATGGATGTGCCTAGTTGAGACCTGTGCCTGACTACTGGAGACAATGGCATGGATGGTAATGTATGCTGAGGATCGATGGCAAGAGGCCAGGGAAGTTCAGTTGCACCTCAAGACAAGCTTGTGCCAAGCAGAGAAGACCACCTACCCTGTAGGATAGAGAAAAGGATGATAGCTGGTGACATCAACTGGATAAGTCAAAGGATTAAAGAATTTCCTGCACATTTGCATTTGTTAGGGTAAATCTGTGACTTTACTACAGCTCAGAATCTCCAAAGATCTACTCTTTTCCTTAGGAAAATATCCACAGCTTATGAAGAAAAGAGCTTCTTTTGGTTTCCCATGATTTAGCACCTGCCTACGTCTCAATTTTCATCTCCAGCAGCTTACCCTTCCTGGCTCCTTCCACCACAGACAAATCAGACCTTCTGCAGTTCTTCTAATGCACCACTGCCACCAACTTTTTCTTAGACTTGAACGTTTTTACCTTTCTCCTTTCATTGAAAGACTCTTTTTATGCTTAATTTCATAGCTATAAAGTCAATTCCTTAGGTCACCTTTCAAATCTTCCATATTAGGTCAAATCCTTTTTATTGAGTTTACTAATTGCTAAAATAACAAAATAGAGGCTAAAATTCCTTCATAAGTCCAAAAGAGTCTGGGAATACAGAAGTAGAGTACAGAAAAGAGTCTCTAGGCCCAGGGTTTGGGATGTGGGGTTGGTGGGATTTCCTGAGCCAGGTTTATGAGGCCCTGATCGGGTTATCTGTGAATGTGGATCTGGTATTACGTTCTTCCAACTCACATGTCTTCTCTTCATACCTGCAGTATCATTGGTTATGAACTGAGGAGGAGGATCTCCAATCTCCAATTCCACTGTGAGTCCCATGGATCTCTTCCTCCGCAGACTCTCCCCTTGTATGATTTTGCTGACACGGATTTTGTCACTTGGTATCTTTAGGAACAAGGCAAGATTTCTAACCAGATTATGAGAGATATAGAAGTCATCCTCTGTTACAGCAGGTAATTGGAAAGAAACAAATATGACTGCAGTGGTGTGGATTTCAACAGGTGTAGTTCCTTTAACCAAAAGGTAAAGCATCTGGTAGATTCTATCAAAGTAGTTTTCACCAAGGACAGTGGAATTCAGGTTAGGAAGGAATTGCTCTATGAAGGAAAAAAGCCAAAACAGCACAGTTAAAAATACTTATGCTATCACAGTTACCATGTGGTATTTAATATCTGTTTAAACGTAAGAAATTCTGAAAAAAATTCAACATTGATCTTCCATAGGAAAGTATATATATTAAAAACAAAAACACTATAGAACTGACATGCAAAATTAAAGTCAACCCTTTAAATAATACCATTAATCATCATTATACATTACATTTATTAAAACAATTAGCTATAGATACAACAAAATTGATAAATAAAATTCAATTATGAACCCAGGAGCCTATATTATATCTGTAACAGTATTTACATGTTCAGAATTTTAAAGCCTAAATTTTAATGCCAAAGGCATTTGGCAATTTAAAAATGTAAATCTAACTTTAATAGCCATCTAGTTCATGCAGTGCTATGTATCAACTCTTAAGGAGCATTTATAATTCAGTGCTTCTATTTTATCAAGGACAGAAGTATGTAATACAAATGAAGTATATAATAAAATATTTCAGAGGTGTTTTATACCAATGAAACAGGTTTACATTTCAGCCTGAAAAATCTTTGGTTAATGCAAAACAAATTCTACCAGGGAGGGAACTGACTTTTGTAAAAGTGACTGAGATTTTTATACATATAAAATGAATGAATATATATATGATTTTATGGCAGAGTATCAAAAATGTCTAAGAGCTAATAAACCCACTAGCACATACTGAGCCCAAAGGCTGAGTTATATAATAGCACTGGAATGAGACATGTAGCTTACCATATTTCATGGTGAAGCTTACTAAGAAAAATAGATTAAAATTTTAGAAAGAAGAAATTTCTTATGAATGTAATAGACATTCATAGAAGTTGGTATTAAGAAGCCATTTCATTATTACCATGCATTTCTTTCATATCTACTAGTATAAGTTCTAGATGCTATTTGGTTTAAACATTCTGTGAATCTGAAGAATATGCCTTTATATTACAATTTGAAGCTGCTCTCAAACTACATTTAGAGGGGCATGCACCATTTGTCCAAGGTAACTTTCTCATGTCTTCATGTCTTCACAGTAATAGAAGGAAGTAAAGAAATACATAATAAACCATTTTGGGCAATATAAAATAATATGTATAGATTTATAATAGAGGGAAATTATTTTGCATTCTAAGTGCCAAAGCAAAATGTTCATTTAAAAATAGTGCTGTATCAGAAAAAAATATTTATAGGAAAGTGGTAGTAATAGTGTTTTGTAGCCCTTCAACACTTGGGTAACCAACTCCCTATATTAAATAAGTGCTGTTTGTTGAGATAGTTTCTATTTCCCTGATTTGAATTATAGAGTACTTGGTACTGAAAATGTTGTTTTTAAAAATAATTAAAAATTTATGAAAATTAAGCTGCAAATACAGGTAGTTATTTGTATATAAAAGTGATAACCCAGACTCTCTTATCTTATAAGAAGGCAACATGGCATAATGGTCAAGGGCATGGCTTCTAGAGCTAGACTCTCTGGGCTCAAGTCTCTGTTCTGCCCTCACCATCTTTGATACTACAATGGACTGAATTGTGCCTCCTTCCCTAGATTCACATGTTAGAGCCTTAACCCCCAATGTAAGGGTATTCAAAGATGGGGCCTTTGACAAGTAACTAGGCTTAGATGAGAATGGGGACTTCATGATGGATTAGTGCTCTCATAAGAAGAGATACTGACAGCCTGCTGTTGCTCTCTCTGACAGTGAGAAGGCAGCCCTCTCCAAGCCAGGAGAAGGGCTTTCACTGGAACCTGATCCTACTAGCACCCTGACCTCTTACCTGCAGCCCTAGAGCTGTGAGAAAACAAATTTCTCTTTTTAAGCCGCCTATTTCATGGTATTTTGTTATAGCAGCCAGAGCTAAGGCAGAGACTATGGCAAATTGATTCACCTCCTTGTGTCTCAGTTTACTTATCTGTACCTACCGCATAGAATTATTATTAGAATATAGTAACAATGAGTTGTTATATACAAAGCACTTACAACAGTGCCTGGCACATAGTAACATTTCTGGAAGTATCAGCTATTCAGACTATTAGTAGAAATAGAACTTGCTCCATAGACAGTGAAGAATATGGGTTATCCATTCATACTCTCATGTCTAGCTGATGTTATGACCTACAGCACACATTTATATAATTGTTAGCCAAGATTATGGAGCATATCTAAAAATGATAAGTAGCACATTGGAATGGAATATACTGGCCTTACTAGAACCCTGCTTAAGAAAAGGACTTCAATGAGCAGATATAAATTCAGGTCTTGCAAATATTGGTAAGTGGGTAAGTTTAGACTTTTCCATATATTTCATTTAAATCCAGAATTTATTATATTGACTTCATTATGTTCAGCTGATGTTATACTAGCTTTCTTGGCAATACTCTAGTAACTGTCAATTAATTTTGGCTCTGACCTTTGGATAGGAATAAAAGTAAAGCAGAGAGAGGGTAAAAATTCTGAGACAAATATCTTCTGTTTATAGGAATAACTGAACTACATGTAGAACGTAAATGTTCTCAGGGGGAAAGGACTGTGCATGATACACAAAGCTAATATCTGCATGTGTGCAGATATATAAGAGTTCCATCAGGAATAACCTTTCAGGACACATATGTTATAAATGAACACATCTTAGAATTTGGTGGTCTTAACAATACTTTGTCTTGCATTCATCAATGGCTAAGGAACTAAAAATATTAATAGTGAAACATTACAAAGAATTTTATTCATAATTAAGTACATATGTAATGTGTACTTTATTTTTTTTTGAGGAAAAATACCTGTGTACAGATGTCTATTAAGTTCACAGTGTTTCTGTTGAGGATTCCATACTGTATTTCTGGGGCAAACCAATGCATTGTTCACGTAGACATCCAAACGCTGAAGTGTGGGGAAAAAAATTCCTACGACTACAGCCTGTCAAAAACAACATTTTTGTTTCTTAAGAAAATAATGACACAGAATATTTAGAATTTAGCCTTAGAAATGTCCTTCAATTATATATGCCTTCTGTAAAATAGTAAAACTAAGTTTTATGGATTGATGATAAATACTGAGTTAAAATTTGTAAATGATCTTATATTGAATCATTCATATAGATGTTATAATTTAACTCTTAATTGATGATTTTCAGTAGAAAAGTATAAGGTAAGAATTATTAGAAGAGTATCTCTAAAAGAAACATTTCCTTTAAAAGATAACAAAGTTCCAAAATAGGCTTTCAACTTCAGGGGCAGGGGGAAACAGCGAATTTAGCAGCGCTCTATAATACAACCACACAAAATTAGTTAATGTTGAAAAATATGCTTACCTCTGAGATAAATTTGGTAGTAAGACTGTTAAAAATTCATCAAAATAACTATACTTTCTGATTCAATTTTGTTCATTTTCCATGTTTATATTCCTCACATCCCATGCTACAGGTATAATCATAAAGTAAGGAGAATAGCTTTTACAAGAGCAGGGAGAGATTAATAAGGAATCTAATAAGCTATATATAATTTTAGAATCTTCTTTTGAGATTGTCTTCAGAGGCTCGGAATATTAACAGTTATGTTATTTTTAAAATTAAAAATATTCTCTTCCATTAAAAAATTGAGGGCCTATCTAAGCCAGGCCCTATTGTAGGAGCTGTTGCTAAGTCCCCTCTCTTTGAGCTTATATTCTAGTGTGAGGAGAGAGACAAATAAGTAGTAGAAATAATAAGTAAAATATGAAGCGTGTTAGAAGGTAGTAAGTGCTATGGAAAAGGAAACGTAGATCAGTGTATGCATAATTGGGAGACCTAAGTGGGGCTTGTGAGTGAACAGGCTAGGCCTATTGGGGGAATAAAGGGTCTCCAGGGAGGGAGAGTCACCTACGGTAGACTGTTCCAGGCAGACTCAATATCTGGAACCCAGGCCCAGGTGGTAACAGATCTGAGGTGGTCTGGAAAAGCAAGGAGCCCGGTGTGACTAGAGGAGTAGAAATCAGAGAGCTATGAATGTGAGGACTTGGCTTTTATATAAAGCCCAATGGGGAAATGACTGCAGTGTTTGGGGCAAGGAGTGACCTGGTGTGGCTTATATTTTGAAGTCCCTCTGTGGCTACTGAGGTGAGAACAGACAATAGGGCAGGCAGAGGCAGAGCAGCAGGAGGAATTGGGAGCCAACTGCCTTAATCCAGAAAAGAAATAACATTGGCTCCAAGTGGGCGGTAGCAGTGACAGTGGTGAGAAGTGGTCAGATTCTGGATATGTTGAAGGGACACTCAACAAGATTTGCGGATAGAGGATGAGGAATATGACCCAAAGAAAGGAATCAAGAATGGGTCTAAGGTTTTATCTCCAGCAACTGAAAAGATGAGATTGCTCTCATCTGAGAAGGGGCAGGTGTCTCTCTCTGTTACTAGTCTCTCTGCTTTGTCTTATCCACATTCTTTTTCTCATTTCTAATCCTTTGGGATTCTCAAGTCTCATACTCTTGGGGAAAAAAAAAAACTCAATTATGAGATTACTGTTTAACCTCACACTCTTCCCAATGACATGGGATACATAAACTTAACCATCCCAGCTGATGTGATAGCAAAAATGTGATATTATTGCAGATATTTAAAATAACATGCTGTGATCTCTGAAGTAAATTCCAAAGGTGTATTCTTAAAGTATATAAATAGCAGCATGGAAAAATAAATATATAATTCCAGTGCCCAATTCTGGATGTGCACTATTTGTATGTAAAAGTTGCTGCTAATCACACAAATCATAGGCCTCACTGTCATGTTTCAGATGTAGAGCAGCAGCAACAAGTGTATATGGGGGAAAGGTGTTTGGTATGCATATGTTCTCAGGCTGCTAAAAACCTTCTGGACTAACAGTATTTTTAGTAGTACGCTGATGATCCTTGTGACGATGTTCAAGAGAACAGGGGAAGAGATAAAGTCCTTAGCATATAGAAATATATGTCAATAACCAACACCGATAACTCAAGTTATTTCTCTTGTGTTACCTTTTTATGGTCAACATTAAGCAACATCAGTCGAAGATTCTGAGGACTGGTACCAGTGAAGTAAACCTCATAAGATTTGTTCAGAGCCACAATGCTATGAAACAGGGACAGTCTTCTCTGGCATGTGTATCCGGCACACCAGCCATGATCCTGTGGGCCTAAAGCCACAAAATGAAATTCTGTATTATGTATATTCTGTATATGTATATATATGTATATGTATATATATGTATATATATAATACATTCTGTATTATGAATATTATTTACACAAAGTCTGAAGAGCAATTGCATTAAAAATAAATTACAGCAATCAAGTTCAGCATTTATATCCGTTATCCATTCACCCATCTATACTTAGCTTAAAAGGAAAGCAGGGAAGCAACTCCTCCTTACTACCCTTACTTTTTTTTATACTGTGTAGGGTAAAAAAGGTAAGTTAATGTGTGAGTTTGCATTGAAAGGGTCATTGAAGGAACAGTAGATTTATATGATTCTCTACTTCACTAATGATTTTTAAGCCCAGGCCACATGGTAGGAAAGAATGCTTGATCCTTTCTCCTACCTATCAAATGTGAGTTTAGGTGGGGAGCCAACTTTCTCAAACTCTTTAACGAGAAATATGATGTTACAGAGTTAAATTATTAAACACAGAGCCTGTTGGGGTGCCTGGGTGGCTCAGTCAGTTAAGCATCTGCCTTCGGCTCAGGTCATAATCTCAGAGCCTGGGATGGAGACCTGCATAGGGCTCCTGGCTCCGTGGGGAGTCTGCTACTCCCTTTGCCCTTCCCCCTGCTCATATTCTTTCTCTCTCTCTCTCTCTCTCTCTCCCCCCCCCCCCTAAAATAAATAAATAAAAATTTTAATAAAAAACAAAAAGTAAAAACAGAGCTTGTACTTGGAAACATGGTCATGTGTATGGCTAAACCATGGATTCAATTCTTTCACTCACTCATTTCTTCATCAGTTAATTTGAACATTCAACAAACTCTTGTTTTTTAAGATTTTATTTATTTATTCATGAGAGACAGAGAGAGGCAGAGACATAGGCAGAAGGAGAAGGAGGATCCCTGCAAGGAGCCTGATGTGGCACTCGATTCCGGACTCCAGGATCAGGACCTGAGCCAAAAGCAGAGGCTCAACCACTGAGCCATCCTGGCATCCCCATTCAACAAACTCTTAAGTTTGCTTTTTATGAAGTCTTTAATCTTCCTCCACTGTCATTTTAATACATTTTTGTTAAAGCCCGTGATTATAGGCACCATAGAAGGGTCAACATCATTAATGAATTGAAGTAACCAGAGAAATAACACTCTAATAAACTCTCTAGAAATCCAAAGACAGTGGATGCTTTTCTACCTGAATCCAGATACTTCCAGAGCAGGCACCCCATGTCTGTGGTAGCAAATTTCTCTATTTTACTTCTGTTTTAAAGTGGCTGGGATTATAAAACGCTGAGTGAGATATGGAACATAAATCTTCTTGATGTATTTATTCATTTGCTTTGCTCAATTTCCTGGCTTGCTTGGAATTCTTATCAATATTTACAACTGAACTTCAAATTTTAAATCAATAGAAACTTCTGAAACTCAAGTAGAATATGAACTTTCTCTTAATATCCAAAAAAATATAAATTCTACTTTTAAATAAAATCTCTTTGTGAGTTTTGAAAACAGAAAGAAATATCTATGTAGATAATGAAACATTTAGAGTAGCAAAAGCCATATTTTAAAAATAAATGAAATTGAGTATTAAAATTTTAAGGGAAATATTAGTGGTTTTCAAAAACTTTTATCTTGGGATTCCACCCCCCACCCCCAATCTAATGTGGCTGCATCTCATGCTTCAGTGATTCTTTCAACATCTTCATAATTTTTGCAATCCTGCTATCATTTACTTAAGACTTTTCTTTAAATTGACAGTCACTTTTAAAAATTTAAATGTATTTTTAAGAGAAATGTCATGTCAGTAGTGTAAGTGGAAAGCTTATATTGCTTTCCAGAAAATAAAAATGTAAAAATAAACAAAATAAAATCTTTCTCCACCAGACAAAACAGAGTAATTTGAAAACATCTCCATTATTCACACCGACTGGTCTAAAATTCTTCCCACAAGCTCTCTGCTTTGTAAGAGCTGTAAGGCAGTGCTTGAAATGGGGTTGATGGCAAGCCAGAGAAACCAGGAAAATTCAATGTTGTGGACAACAGAAGTGACGAGAGACTTGAAATCACATAACTTTGGGACATCGTTGATTTAGCTCATTTTCTTTAAAACATTTTTCTTGGATATCATTATTTCTTCAAGTGTTTTTTAATTTCCCCATTAGCACATTTTAAAAATTAGTATTTTTGTGAGGTACTGGCTATTTTGTTGAATCTTAGGATATTTTAGTACATGTTTGACACTGCCAGGGCAGAGAAATATTTCTGATCCAAGTTACGTGACCCTTCAGAACTTGAAAGACTCTTAAGACTTTTTATGGACTAATCTTTGAGCCCCTGATACTATTTCAGGGTAATACAATGAGTTCCTGCTCTCTATTTTCTGCAACTCTTAGAAGTTCATCTTATTTATTCAAAAAGTCTTGGACTCCTAAGTTGATCTGAATTCTTATGGAGACCACTATCTTTGCTCTGTACTAGAGCCACCCGTGACCAGAATGTAAGGAGCCTAGACTCTAGAGCTTGCCAAGATGTTCTTGACAGTCGAAGGAATCAGGAATGAAAAAACAAATAAACAAACCAACAAACCCAAAAACACATTGTTTCAAGATTAAGTCTTCTAAGGTTTCATGAAAATAAAAACTGAATAGGCTCAAAATATGCTCTCAAGTGTTCCAAATAACACATTATCTGTGTTTTAATTTATGTAAGGCAAATTGTCTTTTTGGACACCCTCAGGCCAATTTTTCCTTAAAATATTCATGCTACTTATTCTATAGGTATGAAGATCACTCAAGGAATAACTTTCCTCTTCTTCTAATGGTCAATTTGGAATAACTATCCTGGCTTTCTAATACAGGAAACTACTGAAGTGTCAAACATCCCTCCTGCACATAGATCTTTTCTTACAAACAGAAGGAAAAGCAGTGCTGATTTTTGCTATTTTTATGTGATAAATAATTTGAGATGTCTCCATGCATGTAATAAATAGTGAATGCCTTGAGTAACTACTAGTTTGTTCATACTAAACACCTACCGTTAATGAGATCAACATAACCATTGCTCACTATAGCCACTGGTGACAGTCTTCGAGTTTCTGTGTCAGAATCCAGGCTTTCAATAACCATCATTGCATATTCCATCCCAAAGCACCGATAACTCTGCCATTGTGGAATGTATTTACAGGTTGAATCTCTAATAATTCCTAGAAATAGGTATATACATTTAACAAGGAAAAGCAATCTCTGCAAAAACATATGCACTATCTTTTTCTTTTATGTAAGATTAGTGAGTAGAAAATATTGGTTGAATATCCCAGTTCCTAAAAATGAAAGGTATATTTGTTTCACAAACTTAACAGAATAATATCCAACAAACCTTTGTAAGGTGCTTTCTCAGTGACAGGAATTCTACTTCCATTTGGGAATGTGAGCATCACCTTAGGAATCCTATAGTCTCCAATTCCAAATTGACTATTTCCATTCCATTCATATTCTGCTTGAGGTATCACTGAACCAGAATCTCCCAGAAAGGAGCCATCCATATCTCTAAGAAAAGATTTTCTTTTGGCATCACAAACCATGTCTACACAATCAGATGGATTCACCTTACTGTTGAGAAAAGGTAAAATGTGTGAATACTTAGTATCCTTCCCCTGTTTCTAGAGAGCATTTCAATTTAGTGTTTGATAGAGAGTATCCAAAAAAATTGTTTTGATTAATTGAATCTTATCATTTCAGAAAGGATTCAAAATGGGACCAAGTAAGATATTTAATTAGTATTGTAACAAGGTCTGGTTTTCCATTCTGTTGGTTTGTTGTATTATTATTATTAACATTGCAAAAGGACAAGTTATACCTGTGAGATATAAAATTAGAATTCCATTTTGTTATTTCATTTTGTTAAATGATAGATTTCAAACTTGTGCATTGTTCACAGTATACTAACATTGCCCCAATGAGCAGGTGAACAATTAGTCTGTTGTGCAGAACATAAAAAAATCCCTGTGCTGGCAGGGAAATCTATTATTCCTCTTTCCTTTTTTTTTCAACGGTCTTTAAAAATTATAAAAGTATTGCATGATTACTATAAAATAATCTAAATACTTTAAAGTTCAGTTTCCTTCACTTTCTTATATCAAGCTCTCAGGCCATCACCAACTGTAGATTAGTATATAATATTATATAGACATTTGTTTATGTATACACAAACAGATATGTTTGGATTATGATTGCTATGCTACATATTTTAGCAACCATTCTGTAAATACCCACACTGTAGGAAATGAAATACTACATACTTATCATGCAGTTCAACCATAGATAGCATTCTGCCTTCATCTTGAGCTACCTGCAGTGTTGATTGTTAACTGGGTATAATAATAATAAAATAGATGCTTAATTTGCAATATACTGCACATTGCATAGTATACATAGAATACAGTATAGTTATACTACAGCATGATATATACTATGGGTAAATATAGCTTATTCCAAAATTATAACAACAAAATAATAGTGGAAAGCTCAGAACTATTAGATAGTGTTTAACATCCGTCTCTTTTTGTGCTGTAAGAGAGACACAAAGGAGTAAGTTACCCCTTACTGTACAATAATAGTTTTGAAGATGACTTGAATAAATATTTCTGTAGCTCATGGGTTCTTTGTGTTCAAGTACATGAAGAGTGCTTTTGTGAGCAAGTCTGTAGGGAGAGTACCCACTGGCTCTTTTATATTATGACGTAGGGCTCTGTCTTTACTTCATGTTGCAAAAAAACAGAACCTGAAACGTAAAATTTTGTTCAAATGATTTATTGAAATAATTCTCTCACAAAAGGAGAGAAGCCACAAAGGACAAAGAAAATGAGATTACTATGGTATGCGGACTAGCTTCATTCTGATTCCAGGAGTACATCTGGTTCATCAGTTGCACCCAGAGTTGCTCCCTCCATGAGACAAAGGGTGTTGGGCTTTCAATGGACTGCAAGGAAATGTTGTTATGGAGGGCTTTAGCCCCCCAGGGCTATTACTGTTTGGCTAAGAGCAATTTGTTGGAGAAGAGAGCAACTATAGATTATCATTATCATTATCGGGGATCCCTGGGTGGCTCAGCGGTTTGGCGCCTGCCTTTGGCCCAGGGTGTGATCCTGGAGTCCCGGGATCGAGTCCCGCGTCAGGCACCCAGCATGGAGCCTGCTTCTCCCTCTGCCTGTGTCTCTGCCTCTCTCTCTATGTCCATCATGAATAATAAATAAATAAATCATCATTATCAAGTGCCAACATTTAGAGCACTGGGGAACTGGGCGAACTGCTTTATAAAAGGGATCTGAGGGGATCCCTGGGTCGCTCAGTGGTTTAGCGCCTGCCTTCGACCCAGGACGTGATCCTGGAGTCCCAGGATCGAGTCCCACATCAGGCTCCCTGCATGGAGCCTGCTTCTCCCTCTGCCTGTGTCTCTGCCTCTCTCTGTCTCTGTATCTTTCATGAATAAATAAATAAAATCTTAAAAAAAATAAAAATAAAAATAAAAGGGATCTGGGAAAACATCAACAGCATCTTAATAAAAGCACAGAGCTCAAAGATATTATATTTGAAAATGTGGTATTTTCTGGGGCACCTGGGTGGCTCAGTCAGTTAAGCATCCAGCTTCTGATTTTGGTTCAGGTCATGATCCTGGGGATGTGAGATCAAGCTCTACATCAGGCTGTGTGCTGGGCATGGAAGCTTCTTAAGATTCCCTCTGCCCTCTTCTGTCCCTCTCCCATTCCCACATGCATGCTTTCCTCTCTCTCAAAAGCATACTATTTTCTTCAGGACCTAGGTATTAAAATTACATATTACTTCTGAAAGATTCAATGATAACTAAAGAGGAGCTAATTAAATTTTAGTGAGAAGAGGCTCTATAGAGCCAAAAATATTGTGGTTTAATAATTACTAAATAAGGAAGTGTATGGTTGTCACTAAAACAAAATCAGACTATGAAACACTGCATTTCTCTGAAAAAATGTCTATCTAATTATACAGCATTACTCCTCATCTTGTTCCTATACTGAAAACAGTCAAAGATCGCTCATAAAAAATTTCTTTCCTTTAATCTTGTCTTACATCTGAATTCCTGGTCTGCATCTCTTAGAAAGTGTAGCAGTTACCAGCTATCTTCTTTTAAGATTTACAGTCTAAGTGGCTCAGTTTCTAGAAATATTCCGACCCCCACTGACTTTTGTGGTTGAAAAGTCACTGTTCTAGGTTTCTGCATATTCTCAGTCACAGTGGTTATAATGATTGACATTAAATTTCAAAGAGCATGTTGGGGTGAACATGAAAAGTTATTTGGAAAGTGATAGGAAAAAAAAAGAGGTAGGAAAATGAAAGAAATAATAGAAATGCTTCTCATTCCGAATGACTATTAATGGAGAGACACTAAGGTACAAAAGTACTTCTAACCTGGTCTCAGTCTTTTATGATGGTATTACTTACGAAGCATGAAAAAAACAGTATGAGAAAATACACATATTAAAGTATAGCTTCTTCAATTTAACTGAAAACATAGATGCATTAGTCTTAATTTTCATGATCCTGATTAAAATTTTATAGAAATTAATAGTTACTTTAATATAGCAACTTCCTCAGGTCTATGGCAGGAAAAAAAGATAATGGAAAACTATAAATACAGGAAAGAAAAAAATGGGCTTTCATATATCGTACCTTACATCAGGCCTATGTATGAATATTTTTGATTGTTCAGTAGTATCAACTAGCTGTATATTCTTCACATGGATTGGATGCTGTAAATCTTCATTTAAAGGATTAGTAATGAATATCACATTAGTTTCACCTGCACAAATGTTCTTAAATCCAACAAATGTTGAACCTAAAACATAAATAGCAGAAAAATAATTATTTTCTATGGGGAAAGTGATAAAATCAGTTTCATTTCATGTACATTCCAGAAAACACATCATTTAACACCCCCTTGAACATGGAACCCTTCCCTTATATGGTAGATAGTCCAGCACATTTGTGGTAGACTGTTGCCTCCCTATATTAATACCCATTGAACAATCCTCTCATATTTTCTCTGAGCTTAGTTGCATGATGTGCTTTGACCAATGAGACAAAAGGAATTGTGATACAAGGAGGTCTGAAAAGTGCTTGCATGGTAGGGCTCACTTTCTTTTAGTGCTCTTGGAGAATTTTGTGATTTCAGCATGTGTATGATCTTGGGAGGCATTCAGCCCAATCCCTCCCATTACTCTAGCTAATGGCCAGCCCAACCACTGGCCACCAACTACCAGATATGGAAATGAAACTATCATAGACTAACTATCCCCTATCCATCATGTACACTGATGGCAATCTAAGGAATAATCCCAGGTGAGACCAGCAGAAGAACTATCCAGTAGAACAAAGCCCAAATTGTCAATCCACAGAATCATGAGCTAATAAATGGCTGTTTAATGACTCTAAATTTTGGAGGTGTTTTGTTATGCAGCAAAGACTAATTGAGACGTTGTTCTTTTTGGTCTTATTGCATATATTGTGTAATCAGAAGATAAATGTATTGAATCCAAAACTTAATCCCCATTGTACTAAAATCCAGTAACTCAAAAACATAAAAAAAGCAAAAGGTGGCTGAAAAATTCTTAGATCACTTATGTACTGCTACCACCCTTCCAATGATTTTTTTCCTAAGATGATACTGTATATACATGAATATGAGCCTGTAGATTAATATCAATAAAATACTACAGTAGCAGATACTGTTTGTAACCTGTGCAGACCTGCTTTACTGGCCCATTGTGCTTGTCTTCAGCTCAAGTAAATGTTGGCTGCTAACTACTCTCCTTTTTCTGGAGAACTACCCTTGACCAGATGACAGCTCCCTCTCCTATGGGATTATGCACTCCTTAACACCAGCACCAAAGGGTTACCATGCCTGACTGGCAACTGATACGGGAGGTCCCCTTGCCTCAAGAGGGGGAAGCTGAGGGGTACTGCACAGTCCCTGATGTTATCAAGAAGGAGCTAGACTCCAACCAAGACCACATCCCTGCCTAGCTCTGCCGTATCCCATTTTCCTCACTCCCTGTCTGGTGAAAGCAATAAACCACTTGCACAAGAACCTCATCTCTGGCTTTACTTTTAGACCACCTGATTTAGATCGCTAGTACCAGAAGTGGTCTTAGGGTACACACTGTAATGATGCAGTAATAAATTAAGCTCACTTGCTCTCTAGATGGGAATGAAGATGCCCTTCCTGGTGGCAGGTGGTGGTGGTGGGATAGTGGTACTGATAGTGGGTAGGTGCTAATAGTCCCTAGAATGCCACAACAGTGCAATTACTATGACTTCACTTGTGGTGAACTGAGCACATCTAGGTGGAAGGAAATGCTCTGGCTCATACAGTAAATTTGGCATTTGAGTGGTACTGGACAAACAGTGGTTACAAGGAAGCTAGAAATAGGTGACTATTGACCACCATCGATGCTTTGAAGAAACTGTAAACTTTGGTGACCAATCACAAATTCAAAGCAAACCTCAGGATCTGATCACAAAACCAACAGAAAATTCATAAAAGGTTGAATTCTCAGCCCTGGCAAGACTCCTACATCAAAGACAGGGCTCTTATAGAAAAGGAATGGAACCTTGAGTTAGGATGGGAATATAGGGAAAGATGAACTTGAACCTTGAAACCCTGGGTTCTCCTTGAATGTTCCAGATCTACATAGGTGATCCACCTCTCCCTTATTAAAGAATAGCTCCCCTCCCCCACTTGCTGAACTCATGACAAGAACTCAAAAAAGAAACTCAAAAGACAGGTGTCTTTCTCAGGACCTGTTCCCATTTCCCCTTCTGGCAAACAGAACAGTAAGTCTGGTCGATTCTCAACATGGCCTTACTGGGGAAGTGCTAAGCCTGCTCTGCGAGAAGAGGAATTATATACCAAAGAAACTACAAGAACTGAGTAACATGGACTGGCAGGAAGCAGGAATATGTATAGCTAAGTGTAAACTGTGATGGTGTTAGATCAAGGGAGGAAGAATATAAAGCTGGATAAGGGAGAGTATCAGTATGGATGGGGGCATTCTCCTATGCTGTGACTTTTCTAAGTTTGGAAAAAATAATGTTCCACTTTAAGTGAAGTAGAATTGTAAGAATGTCACGGCCAACTGTAGGAGAAAGGGTCAAAAGTCTCTCTAAAAATGTGCTATTGGAATGAATCTATTATATATATAATTTATATCTATTCTATATATAATTATATATATATTTATATATATTTATGATTTTATTTATTTCTTTGAGAGAGAGAGAGAGAGAGAGTGCAGGTGGGGGGAGAGGCAGAGGGAGATTCCCTGCTGATCAGGGAGCTGGATACAGGGCTCAATCCCAGGACCCCGAGATCATGACCTGAGCCAAAGGCAGACAGACGTTCAACAGACTGAACCACCCAGGTGCCCCAGGAATGAACCCATTATTTAATACATTTCAGCCTCACGTGGGATGGCCTTGAAAGAGTGTGGTGTGGGCAGATCCTATTATGGAATAGAAATCTGAGTAGGACACAGGGTGATCCACTTTGGGTGAAGAGAGAAGTAGTCTGAGGTAAGGATAAATAGAAAAAATGACTTGGCTAGTTAGTCAGGGGTCTAGAGGGAACAAGACTGGATGACTGGGTAGAATGAAGCCTGAGGGAAAAGCAACTGCATGGGTCTATGGGAGTAAGCACAAAGGGCATGTTAATGATCACCAGAGAGCAGCAACTGTGGAAGAAGCATTACAGAAACAAATGAACAGGATGATAGTAGGGCCAATAGATGTTACTAAGCTCCTAGATTACATGAGTTTAAATTTCTTCAGTTGTAAAAAGAGATAATAATATATAACCCTACTTATATAAAAGGGCTTTTACAATTTATAGAAACATTAAATCACTGTACCAGCGTCTCTTCTGTTATTTCAGAAGGAAAATTACATGTCACTTCTTAAACATATACAAATTTTGCCAGGGAACCATTCTTGAAATTGACTTATGTCTGATTTCTTTGCTTCTCACATTGAGCAGATTCATAGGCAAATTCATTTAAATCATTATTTTTCTTTACTTATAGAGAAATATTTAGATATATTCTACATATTTAGATATATTAGATATATTTAGATATATTCTACATATTCTTTATAGAATTTCACTGAGTTAGATTTGTCAAGACTACATTTAAACTTGCCTGATATCTCCAAAAGGCCACTGATAGCATTGTAACTCATGATTCCTGCATGGGGTTTCCGGGGTGCCATGTTATGTGCTGAAGCAAAGGTAGGCCAGCAAATCCCACTTCTACCACCTTTTATAAAAGAAATAAAATTAATAAAATTCAAATATGCACTCATAACACCAAAATTAAATTCCTAAAATTATCACCTGATGGAGGTCTGGCACTCCGATGGGCAGCAGAAAGTTCAATATTGGGATCATCATTAGTTAGGACATCAGAACAATTAAATCCAGGGCTACTTCCAACAATTAATGAGTTCTATTTAAAAAAAAATTCAAACAGGACAGCTTAAAGAATAGCTTTTCCTAAAGGAAAATATTATATTGAATTCCACTGTAGCAAAACACAACCTTAAGTTTGAGGAAGGGAGCATTCATAAAACCAAAATGAAAAGGATGTGACTTTACACCCTGAGTGTAATGACCGTCAAACTGGAAAGGGGAAGACAGGCAGGCAAATTATTATATATGACGACATGTTACATTTCTGTAACAGAAATATGCCCAGGGACCAGCAGGAACCAAAGGAAGAAAGAGTGTCAATACTGCCTAAGCTAGATCAGGAAAGGTTTCATAGATGGGATGAAATTTTAACTGTGACAAGATTAGCAAGTGGTAAACAAGAAGAGGTGAAGGGATCAGGGAGGAGAGGAAGGATAAAGCACTTCCCAGGAGAAGACATGGAGAACAAAGGCAAGGAGATTTGGATTTGCAGGGCTTGGAAGTCAAGGAGATCATTCTTATTAGAACTTCAATAATTTTACCCTTTCTCCTTATTGTGGCTATATTTATTTCTTACCTTAATCTGCACTGTTTTACTGGAAATTTTGTGAGATACAGCAGCTGGCATGTAAATCATGGAAGAAATGGCCATTCCATTGTCAACCAGAGTCACATTATAGATATGCACACTCTCTGTGGTCTGTAAAACAACTTGTAGTTTACATAGTACAAAATACAATCATAAAACAAGACAAACACCATCTTCAATCACATTTACCTGAAAATAAATTCCATAATCCCAGCATGTCCAAATGGTAAATCCCTGTATAAGAGAACATCCAGGAAGGCCATCCTGGTTCATATAAATACCATATAAACCTCCATGGGCTTCATTATCAAACCACTTTTCCATGGGATTAGATTGACCTTGTAAGGAAATATGAAAACAGATAATTAATATCACAAGTCCTGTCCTTGAGCTTTATAAGCAGTATCAGTTAGATTTTTAAAATTAAATATATGGTTCTTATGCACATTTTAACATGATAATTAAATATTCTTATGGCTTAAACATTTATGGCTTACTCTACTTAGTATTTAATCTTGTCTAATTTGTCCCTTTACCATTAGAATGAGTGTACACTCATTTGCAAAAGTTTGGTAGTGGCTCAGAGGATTAGCACCACCTTCAGCCCAGGGCATGTTCCTGGAGACCCAGGATTGAGTCCCACGTCAGGCTCTGCCTGGAGCCTGCTTCTCCCTCTGCCTGTGTCTCTCCCCCTCTCTCTCTGTGTCTCTCATGAATAAATAAATAAAACCTTAAAAAAACCTTTTTTTTAAAGTTTGGTTTAATTGTTAGCTAGCATACTTAACTTGCTCTATCTGATCAAACATGAATTTCATGAGAAAGTGCATGAAGTTTAGGTAACCATGAAACACAATGATACCACTTGCTGTTTGTAAAATGCTTCCCCTCCACACCTTTTTGTTGTTGGTTCCTTCTGGTCATCCCACTTTCAAGTTAAGTGTCACTTTCTTAGTATGCCTTCTCTGACTACCTGATTCAAAGTAACACCTCACTTCCTTCACATGGCAATTAAAATTATTTTCACTTGATATTTTAATATTACTTATTCATGAATTATTAATCTCTCTCTTACTAGAATGTAAGCTTCATGAGAGAAAATGCTGTGTCTACCTCACTCACCACCATATTCCTAGGGCTTAGAAGGTAATGCAGAGATAGGTGCTCATTTAAATATCTGTTGAACTAATGGGTGTATGATCTTGGGAACATTGTTTAACCTTTTAGACATCAGTTTCCTCAAATATAAAAAGCTTTAACATCTAATTTAGAGTAGTCTCAAATGAAATGAAATAACCCACATAAAGTATCTCAATAAATGGAAGCTATAATCATTATTAATATATAGGAAAATTGAAATGGATTTTTATGAAACTTTACTTATGTCAAAATCAGATTAGCAATCTTAAGAATTCCCTCCTAACCATACATACGTTGGAGGATTCCCTATAAAGAGCAGCATCACCCCCCTATAGTTTACTTAGTACCAGCTCTCTTGGCCATGTCTCTTGATATCTGAATTCCTCCTATCTTCTATTCATTTTCCTTTCTTCCTAATACTTTGCGATTGAAATTTTACTTGTCAACTGCCTAGATTCTGTGTTTTTTTTTTTTTTCCTCCATAAGAAGCTGTTTGCACATCTTTCCCTTGGTTCCACTCAGTGGTTCCCCTGGGACCCAGTGTGGGCCTCAGTTTCCTCCCTGACCTCCCAGATTCCTGCTCCTAGCCTCTAACTTGCCTGGGAGGTTGACTGGATAAGTTAGTATCCCATTCCAGTAACTTAACCCCTCAATTCCTCAGTAATGACTTTTATTTCAATTTCTCTTAAGTATCAAACTTCTTTTTTTTTTTAAGATTTTATTTTTATTTATTCATGAGAGACAGAGAGAGAGAGAGAGGCAGAGACACAGGCAGAGGGAGAAGCAGGCTCCATGCAGAAAGCCATCCGGCCATCCTGGGACTCCAGGATCATGCTCTGAGCCAAAGGCAGATGCTCAACCACTGAGCCACCTAGGCATCCCCAAACTTCCTTATAAATACTCTCAATTATTTAAGAATATCAATATAGTCAGTGAAATATACATATTAGTAAATATTCATATTTTGACTTAAAAAATCCAGGACAACACTTCAAAGAAGTTGCAGAAAAATTATATATTTTAAAATTTTAGTCAAAGAAAATCTTAAAGCTGTTGGGAACTAAAATATTTAATAAGAGCATATATCAAGGAATCAGTTAAATTTGTTGGCAGTTGTTTTATTCTTTCAAAATGTATTTTACACAAGAATAAAATTAGCTTAAGCCCAGAAAAAATTGCTGATTCAAAGAATCTCAAAATAACTATACTGAGATTAAAAACAAAAATCAGCTGTACAAGGGATATAAGGTTTTCAGAGAAAATCCTATTTCCTCTAAGTTTCTGAAGAGGTAAAGCCTGCAGCTCTAGTACTTTTTTTTTATCTGATAATTCATTTTCCCAGCTGAAAAATCAAGAGGTTATAAAAAGCTATATGAGAACAAGTCACCCTATTACTACTCACCTTTTTTGTTTTTGCTTTTTGTTTTGTTTTTAAACTCTGTGTCACTTTATGTAAACACAGACACCATATATACCTCTTTCCTTTCTTCCACAAAACATACTATATATATATATATATATATATATATATATATATATATATATATACATGCTATATATATATATACATAAAGAAAATAAGGAAATGCTACGGGTCAGGCTCTTACAGAACTGTACAATGAGAGCGTGTGTATATATATATATATATATACACACACACACACACATATACATATACATATGCACACACACATATTGTTCTGCAATCTCCATTTATCACTTTAGAATATCTTGTGGATTTCTCTCTCCGTATCAATATATCGATATGTATCTTCTTCCCTCTTTTTTTTTATTTTTTTCTTTTTTTTTTTCTTCCCTCTTTTTGAGAGGGGCCTGGTGTTCCAAAGTCTGGCTTTATATAACTAGTCCACTGTTACTGGACACGGAAAGCTTTCAGTTTCCTGCTAGCACACACAATGCAGTGATGAATCACCTTGTTCACAAATCATTTTATAAGTGTTATAGAGGCAAATGTTTGTTAGACTGCCAGAAGGGAAATGTTGAGCCAAAAGCAAATGCTCCTATAACTTTGGCAGCTATTGCTCTATTCCCCTCTGTAAGGGTTATACTGTTTTGTCATTAAACCAGCAATGTGTAAATGTTCTAGTTTCCCTACAGCCTTGCCAAAAGAGTAGTCGTTCAGTTAATTTTTTATTTTTACTCATCTAACATAGAGAAATGTACCTGAGAACTATCTGTTCATGTCCTTTGACTTTTTCATGCTTGCAGGTTTTAAGGCACAAAGAGTGAGCATTTATTCCTCTGAAGAGGAAGCATGAAATAATGTCATATCCCTACAGACATGCAGCTTTATGCTTAGAAGTGTTGCTTTTGTGAAAGTGGTAGTGGGATGAGGTATCACTGTTCCAACAGCAGCCACATAAAGAATTGAAGTGGTTGCCAGAGTTTCTGGGTCATAAACATGGGAAGTTATCTTTAAAAGCCTATTCATTTTTTCTTTAGACCCAATAGTATCTTCCAATAATTTAGTATGTTGAGTTCTTTCAGTGTCCTGGAGGAGGAGATACTACACATTGAACTAACAAACAATAATTACTTCTTTCTAACAAATTTTAACAAGATATTTCCTAGTTTTAGAATGACTGTGCCAAAGACTTACTTGAGCAAGGTTCACCATCAATGCGGTATCCTACCCTTCCAAATCCAGCCACAACGTTATTTTGTAAGACTGTGTTGGTCCCTCTGTTTATCTAGTACAGTGAGAAGGAAAATGCTACGGGTCAGGCTCTTACAGAACTGTACAATGAGAGCAAGTATGCAACGTATATTGGAAAACTAATTATAACTAACTTTTAGGAGAAAAATTCATTTCATTATTCAATCCATTCAAATTTATGTTACAAATGGAATATTGAAATTACCTTAAGTTCTTGGTGTAAAATCATCACTAGACACTTAGATTTCATTAGAAAAGAGATTTATTTCAGTCACACAATCCCCTGGGTGTCACTCAATAATTCTAAGCCATAGACAAATTACAGTATTGCTTACATTATGTTACCAGTTTGATTTATTAAGAGAAAAACTAAGGTGATTATAGTGGACCATAAGAGTCAACAGAAGCACTTACTATTTTCAATAAAATCTGCTGTATGAAAAACTGGCTGAACATGAGTGTTAGGTAGTCACTAAATAATTTTACTTTATGAGTCCAGTTGAGGTGGCAAAAAATGAAAAGTATAGAGCACAGAAGATTAGTTCTTGCCTTTGGTGTCAGCAAAGCAGCCAAAATTTCAACCATTTAAAGTATTAAGCACCTTTAGTTTTAAATATTATGATAAGAGAATAGAGTTAAATGAAATTCAGAAAAGAGACAGAAAACTTTAAAGATCCGGAATTGACATTGGATTAAATTCTCACATCTATAAATAGGATGGAAAGAAAGTGTTATCGTAAACGTATACCACATTTCAGGCTTTCACGGTTTTACTTTAAGGTGATTATTAAAAGTTGCACAAAACCAAAACTGAATCCTTATCCCATCTTCCAAAAGAGCTATTTTTAAAATTCCTTTTGGCTCCTATGGCATAGGCAAGTAGAATAAAAACAAGATGGGGCGATATGTCCTCCAGACCCTTTCTCTGTACTTACTTGGCCTGCCTGCAATCTCATCCTATATACCTGATGGCCTGCAGTTATTGAGGAAACTTTGTGGGAAACAAGAAGGATCCAACTAGTCATGCCAGAGAAGAGTACATAACCTTGTATAGAAAGTCATAAGACTTTTAGATGAGAAAGGTATTTTAGAGATGCTGTGCTCTCATTCTAATTTTCCCTATAAAGAAGGAAGTTAAATTCAGAGTTAAGCAGCAATATGGGCAAGGCACTCAGTCAATTAGCAGCAGGGAGACCCTGCCCCAGAACTTGAAAGTGATAATTAATGTTGGAGAAGCAAGGAAATAAGAACCATTTAAACCACTGGACATCAACACCAAGAAAATTTCAAAGGCTGTGGAAGCTCACAACACCTCTTAAGAAAATCTATTCACTCCTTTCATTAGCTCATTTTATTAGTTCACCAATCTTTACCTAAGAAAGAAACAGTTTTCAGTAATAATCTTTGGTAAAGAAATTAAAAATTATAATTTAGGGCACTCTTGTAAAATTATGTAATTATTTTGCATAATTATAAATCCCCCTACCTCAATTGCTGCATGCCAGAGAGTTGAACTTAAATCTTTTTTGTTTTGATAGGTTCCTGGCCAAACAGAAAGTACAACCAAGTTCCCTCGAACTCTGTTGGCATCCCCCCATATTCTTATGCCTGCAAAAACAAATGAACAAAGTTCCCTAAAATACATACAAATTGGTAATGAGTACTATGGGGAATGTCTTTCATGGTTCCATAAAATTAGTTTTTCTAGTTTGAGCCTGACAAATCAACCTCTTAAATTTTAGAGTTTGCCCTTTGAACTCTACTTCTTTAATAGTCTACTTGCTTTAAAATCTTCTGGGGTGCCTGTTAAATATTCACAGGATCCACCTCAGATTTTAATAAGCACATACATCAATTTTGTACACATTGAGTTTGTATTATTCTTTATACAAATATTTGCTTTATACAGATATTCAAGAAAAGATGACCTCCTAAAACCAAGTCCAACTTCTATAAAATAGTAAACTTTGTGAATAATCTTTTTGATTGATATGTGAGGAGTATTTTAAGTGTCATGGTAAGAAAAATCATAGTAATTTTAACTATCAGTGATTAGATAATTCACACAAGATCATGATCTGATAAATAATTCTTCTAGAGTTGTACTGTCCAATAAGATAACCATAACCACATGTAACTACTTAAATGTAAGGTAACTACAAATAAATTAAGTACAATTAAAATTCAAAATCCAGCTCCTCAATCATAGCAGACATATTTTAAGTGTTCAGTGGCCACATACGGTTTAGTAATTACCATATCAGCACAGATATAGGCCATTTCCATTCTCACAAAAAGATCAATTGGACAGCATGGCTCTACAGTCTTCAGATAAGACTGTCTCAGAAAGCATGTTATTTGGATAAGAATATTATCATCCTACCTTCCCCCACTGTAAAGTGAATGATGTTGTTATCTATGTCTAATCCATCTGTCCCAAACACACCAATTGCTGGGGAGAATCCATTGTGAAAGGCACAGCCTCGAATATAAGATGAGCCACGTTCTTGAATCTACAAATCATAAGAATTCAGTGAACATTTTAAAATAAAATTAAAATATATTTAAGGAAAAAATTTGAAGTAGGTGATTTTCAGGAAACGTGACAAGTAAAATACTCATTTCACGTTCCATGAAAGAAGATGATTTCTCTGTAGATCTTTTAATCCTGAGAAATTTCTATATATCTTCAATTTATGATTAAGTAAAGGAAAAATGCAGATTTAACTGCAGATAAAAAATTCTGAAGTACTCTTCTATGCACTTGTATTTCTATCATTACCTATAAAATACTAAGAAACTAAAAATTATCTTTCAGAACAGTTTATTATATGATGAGCAAGGACTTTTTTAATTACAAAAGTTGATACTCTAGTCAGGGGATTACAATTCAAATGTCTGTAGGAACCAGTCAATGAGTAGGTTTGGGGTTGTAACCTCAAACTTGCAAAATTATTTTTTATTTCCATAAAAAATATATTCTCTCTCATTTTATTCTCCAATCACTAGCCTTCTAAGCACATCTATGTTCCCACTTTTGACAGAGGCATAGATATACGGACATGCTTTTCATTTGAGAAATGGAAGCAATACTTACTTTGTTCAATAGAAACTACTTGGGAATATTTTTGATCACTGCAAAGTAAAGTGGAGTTCTGAAATAATATAGATCTTTAATTCTTTCATCACTATGCTCTTTTTTCTGCTTTTTGTTTTTGCTGACTTTAAATAAATGTGTGAAATGGGTAAATCAGATGCTGCTATGAGTCTAAAAAAGTTGATGGGAAATGTGTCTAAGAAAGTTATATTAGATCATACAGTCTTAGCAATTCTAAGATATACCTTTTTAGGAAAGCTAAATGAAAATAAAGTCAAAATACTTTATTTTGAACATATGGAAAAATTCAAGTACAAACCTGTCCTAAGTTCAGAAATGTTACAGCATGTCTTGGATCTGTGTTATCCCTGAAGCCTTCTTGACCACTGTGATAAAATTCCACATTACTTATCCTTGCATTTCCTGGCAGGGCAGGGAGGGAAGAGTTACAACATTTTTTTTTTCTTGAAACAGAATACAAATTTTTGAGAAGCTACAAGAGTTGTAGTTTTCCAAATTACAAATTTGATTTCAACTTTTTTTGCATAAATCTCATTCATTTTTCTTAGCTCCTTTAATCCAAATAAGGCAGTGTCCCTAAACTTTTCTTTCACTGACCTCCACAAGAGCCTTTTTAGACTTTTTTCCTGATAGCCTCCCCTCCCCATGAAATTTCAGTACCTCAAATATACCATATATCTCTTCATGTATGATGGCTCTTTGGAGGGCCACAAACTATTGCTTATCTAAGTTTTTTTGCCCCACAAGATCCAGTTTTCATCCCCCTGGTAGTGATACTGTTCCTGTTGAGAATGCATGACATAAAGCAAAGAGATAATTTACCTGACAGTTCAATTTTGATGCTCTAGAGAGATTTCAAGGGCATTATCTTTACATAATCCTTTCCAGAATATGCATTACCAAATATCTGCTCATCAGTTTGTCATAGGTACCACTGAGGTGACAAGAGGCAATTTCATAGAGTAGTGATAACAGCAATAGCTATCCATGAGAGAGTTCACTGTGCCAAGTGCTTAAAAAGTAATTTGCGGTTTAATTCTCATACAGCATCCTGTGAGTTAGGAACTTTCACTATTCTTTTATTCAGTATAAGAAAATGGAGGCACAGAGATTCATGTCTGGTAAAAAAACAGTACGGTATATTATTCATTTCAAAAACTGATATTTAGGGATCCCTGGGTGGCGCAGCGGTTTGGCGCCTGCCTTTGGCCCAGGGCGCGATCCTGGAGACCCGGGATCGAATCCCACGTCAGGCTCCCGGTGCATGGAGCCTGCTTCTCCCTCTGCCTGTGTCTCTGCCTCTCTCTCTCTCTCTCTGTGACTATCATAAATAAATAAAAAATTAAAAAAAACAAAAAAACAAAAACTGATATTTAATATAACACATTGGAGAAGAGTTACTTTGTATTAGAAGGGAAAAATGTACTAGAATCTACTAGAATGGTCTCAAAATCCATAAGCCAGCAATTGGATGTACAGTGGGAAATATAGTAATAAGATAGAGACAGAGAAGAAATGATTGCCACAGACTGTCTGGACCAACAAAAGCCATAGATGTTTACTAACATCACAAAACAATTTCTAAAAGCAAGGAAAGGTTGTCATAGGTTGTCACAGGAATAGCATCCATTATGGGATTTGAAGTGAGACAGGTGTGGATTAGTATCCAACGTCAGAGCAACTTCAACCCATTAACAGTCTATTTATCTACCTTTAAAAGGGGACAATATCTATGCATAGCACTATGAGGATTAAATGAGATAATATGCATTAAATGCTTAGCACAGTGCCTGGACTATCACATCATGATCATCATTACTGTTATCATCATCAGTTAAGCTCCCGTTGACAAATTATGTCCAAAAGGTAGGAAGCTATAGTGGGATGGCTGCTTGCTTCAATATAAAGGTTTTCTAAAATTAGAGTTGTTGCAAAATGCAATAGGCAGAATTATGAGTGAGGAGGAGAGCTCATAATGACACTAATAACAAACAAAAAAATAAAAATGCTTGTCACTTTTGGAGAATGGCTGGGAACCAACTCACTATTTCAAAAACTAGCTCATAATAGGAAAGAATCAAGCATTTTCCCTACATTTCCTATATAAACTATTTCTCAGGGTAGTCAAATAGTTGACTGGGGAAGCTTCTCGTTATAGAAATATTCTAGATAATAAATGAGGAGGGAATGGTAGAATTAAAATATCACCATTTTAAACCTCAATGATTTAATAGATCTAGGCAATGATCATTAGTGCCTGTAACTTCACAAAGGGAGAAATAATCAGACATTATGTGTCTACTAATGGGAAAATACACCATCAACTATGAAGAATTTTTATCTAAAAATAGAGTCTGAGTACAATCAGTTTTCTAGTTCTACACTTCTACACTACCTATGAAAGAATATACAACGGAGGGGGTGCCTGGATGGCTCAGTCAGTTATGTGTCTGCTTTCAGCTCAGATCATGATCCCAGGGTCCTGGTATTGAGTCCTGCGTCAGGCTGCCTGTTCAGTGGGGAGCCTGCTTCTCCCTCTGCCCCTTCACTCACTCATACTCTCTCTGTCTCTCTCTCTCTCTCACACATGCACTCTGTCAAATAAATAAATAAAATATTTAAAAAAAGAAAATATAAAGGAGACAGGAACAGCTTATGTTCTAGAAATGAATCACTAAACTCCAGACTGTTGGAAATACTATAGAAGGGATGATCTAGTTTCTTTTATAAATAAATTATAAGGAGAGATCAATGAATCAGAGATTTAAGATTCATAATCAATGGCCACATGGTCTTATTTAGATCTTGATTTGAACAAAAAAAAGTTCATGTGAAAGGAAGGAAAGACAGAAGAAAGACAGGAAGAAAGAAAGAATGGACTGGGGGAATCTAATCATTTGATGATAAGGAATGATTATTAACATTTTATTTTAAAATGTTTTAAAAAACAAGATATTTTTAAAGAAGTCTTTTAAAGTTACATATGGAAATATATTTTTTAAAGATTTTTTTAAAGACACTTAACCAAATGAGCCACCCAGGTGCCCCACATACTGAAATATTTTTAGATGAAATAAAACATGGTTGCTTCATTCACAATACCCAAGATCTGGAGACAACCTAAGTGTCCACCAGTGGATGAATTGATAAAGAAAATGATGCATATTAGAACCATGGATTATTATTCATCCATAAATAGGAGGAGCTCTTACCATTTTTTACAACACAGATGGACCTTGAGGGCATTATGCTAAGTGAGATAAGTCAGAGAAAGACAAATACTGTATGATGCTTACATGTGAAATCTAAAAAAGCCAAATGCATAAAAACAGAGAGTAGAATGGGGATTATCAGGAGCTAGGGTGATGCTGGGGGGCAGTGGGAATTAGGAAGATGTTGGTTAAGGGTATAAACTTGCCACTAGTGGATAAATAAGACTTGGAGATCTAATGTACAGCATGGTGATTACAGTCAACAATACTATATTGTAAACTCAACGTTGCTAAGAGACCAGATCTTAATTGTTCTTGCCCCAAAAAAGATGTAATAATTATGTGACACAACCGAAGTGTTAGCTAACACTATGGTGGTAATCATATCGATATATAAATGTATCAAAATAAATACAATATATACCTTAAACTTACACAAAGCTATATGTCAATTATATCTCGATTAAAAAATATATGTAGTTGCTTCAAAATAACCCAGGGGCTTAAAGAGAGTGGGTGGTCATACAGTTAGAACATGACTGACCAAAATTGATCACTGTGGTAACTAGTGATGGGTATACTGGGATTCATTATACATTTCTCTGTGTTTGAAAATTTAGCATATGTTTGAAATTTTCCTTCAAACAAAAATAACAGATCTGTTGTGCTTTTTATAAATAAATTCTGTTTGGGTGAGAGGCTGGGCTAGATGTTACCTAATGTTATTGTTAGTTTGATAATTCTTATTGTCTATGAAGATAAAATGAGTAGAAAAATGTTACAGATTTGCTTTTAGAGGGCAACACCTTGGCTTACATAACCCTTCTCCAGGCTTTATTTTTCTGTGTTAAAAACAACCCAATGGGCCCAAATTGGGAGTTGCTTATGCTCAGCCTCATGTCACCAAACCAAGACTGAACTTAATTACAGTTCCTCTCCCAGTAATGGAATCTTTTTTTTTTTTTTTTTTTTTTTTTTTACGATAGTCATACAGAGAGAGAGAGAGGCAGAGACACAGGCTCCATGCACCGGGAGCCCGACGTGGGATTCGATCCCGGGTCTCCAGGATCGCGCCCTGGGCCAAAGGCAGGCGCCAAACCGCTGCGCCACCCAGGGATCCCCCCCAGTAATGGAATCTTAAACCAGCCCATCAGGAATCTCTTGATCAGCACTAGTTAGGTAACATGCTGACTAGCCCCTGCCATCCCCTAAAGGAAAATAAACTTGCAATAACCAATTTGCTTTCTTGCCCGGTATACCTCCCATGTTCCTGCTCTCCGCCTATAAAAATCTTTCATTTTGCACAGCTCTTTGGAGCTCCTTTTTATCTGCTAGATCAGATACTGCCTGATTCATGAACCACTGAATAAAGCCAGTAAGGTCTTTAAAATGTACTCAATGAATTTTTTTAAACTCATGTGATTCTAAAAAGAAATGTGAATAATATTTAAGGATTGACTAAATGTAAAAGAGACCATGCTATATTTCAAATTTGTACGAACCTTTAAATGTCATCATATCTTGAGTGAATGAGCTGACCAGGACACGTGCACCAAAAGATTCCTTGAACCAACCTGGATAATCCTCACCAAGTATTTTGATGTTTCTGCTCAGTATCCCAACATCAGCTGCTAATGTATAGCTCTGACCTGTTCCAGGAACATGGTATCTTTCAGCTGCAAGAGACAGACAGCTAGATTATCACCAATGTTGAAAAATACCTGTGTTTATTGGTTCCTTTGCAATTCACAGGCCATATAATTTTCTAATATGTGTGAATTAATTAGATTTGCATATTTAAACATACATAGATGGCAGACTGAAATTATACCTTTTATTTTTTTTCCCCAAGGTTTTACTTAAATTTCAGTTAGTTAACATAGAGTGTTTCAGGTATAGAATTTAGTGATTCAACACTTACAGACAACAACCAGTGCTCATCACAAGTGCCTTAATCCCCATCATCCATTTAACCCACCTCCCCCCACTTCCCCTCTGGTAACTAATAGTTTGACTCTATAGTTAAGAGTCTGGTTTTCCTGTCCTTTCCTCTATGTTAATTTCTTTTCTTTCTTAAATTCCTCGTAAGAAAATCATACAGTGGGATCCCTGGGTGGCGCAGCAGTTTGGTGCCTGCCTTTGGCCCAGGGCGCGATCCTGGAGAACCTGGGATCGAGTCCCACATCAGGCTCCCGGTGCATGGAGCCTGTTTCTCCCTCTGCCTGTGTCTCTGCCTCTCTGCCTCTCTCTCTCTCTCTCTCTCTCTCTCTCTCTGTGACTATCATAAATAAATAAAAATTAAAAAAAATAAAAATTAAAAAAAATTAAATCTAGTCTGTCTATACAAGTATCACTACTCCAGCTTTTTTTTTTTTTTTAACATCCACTTGCATGATACATATTTCTCCAACCCCTCTCTTTCAATCTGTAGGTCTTTAGGTCTAAAATGAGACTCTTGTAGACAGCATTTAGATGGGTCATGTTTTTTTTTTTTTATCCATTTTGACAACCTATATCTTTTGATTGGAGTGCCTAGTCAATTTATATTCAGAGTAATTATTGATAGATATGTATTTAGTACCATTTTATTACTCATTTTTTCATTGTTTCTGGAGATTTTTAAGTTCCTTTCTTGTATCTCTTTTTGTCTCTCCTTTCCTCTCAAAGAGTCCCCTTTACTATTTCTTGCAGGTCTGGTTTAGTGGTCATGAACCCCTTTAGTTTTTGTTTGGGAAACTCTTTAGCCCTCCTTCTATTCTGAATGATAGCCTTGCTAGATAGAGTATGCTTGCCTGCAGATTTTTCCAATTCAGCACATTGAATATATCATGCCACTCTCTTCTGGTTTGCCAAGTTTCTGGCTTGCCAGTTTTCATTTCTGATTATTGTTTTTGAACTATTGTATCTCTGTTTTTTATTATTTTATCTTTTTAAGGGCCTCCCTGAAGTTTTCCATTCTTTTCTCAAGTCCAGCAAATATCCTTATGATTGTTGCTTTAAATTCTCCATCAGGCACATCACTTATATCTGTTTCCCTTAGAACTCTGGCCATGACCTTATCTTATTCTTTCATGTGGGATGAATTCCTCCATCTTGCCATTTTCTCTAAATCTCTGTATCCTTCTGTGTGTTAGAAAAGCTTGTTATGTGTTCTGCTCATTAGAGTAATGGCTTTCTAAAGAAGAGGTCATATAGTGTCCAGGGCCTGGCACTTTAGGGAGTGTCTCTGGTGTTTATTGTTCGCACTCTGCTGCTGTGTTTTGACTCCTCTATCCTTCAGGCCCGTCATCAGCAGAGACTCTTCTCGCCTTCATTGGCAGTGTTTGGACCTTGGCCAGAGTGTGGCGAGTTTTAACTAGGTGTTTTCTGGTCTGCTTGTTAATGAGACCTGACACTACTTCCACCAGAACTGAAGCCCTGCAGAACTCTGGTTGGGAGATGTGATGTGGGCCAGGGTCTCTACTGGTCTTCTGAGAAAGGGGCCCACTGCACTGAGACTGAGGCACACTTGACTGAGAAGGGCCATACTGGCAGAGCACAAGGGTGCAGAACTTGGGTATAAGCAGAGTAGGCAGCCAGTGTCCATGCTGTGCTGTTTACTGCAACTGGCTCCTGTTTATGCTCAGGGGCGGGGGTGGGAAATGGTGCCAGGCAGTCCTTTGTCCCTGGAGAGGAGTCTCCATGCACACTGCCTCTCAGGGAAGCACCCCCAGAAGAGCAAATAATCTCCCACCCTGTGCATCCCAGGTGTTTTTCAGGCCACTGTTTCCAAACCATCTGCTCCCAGGGTTGTGGGCCTGCTTTCTCTCTAGGAGCAGTGCAGTGCCCTCCAGTCTCTATTCCAGCCAAGCCCGCAGACTTTTACAACTCTGGGCATTGTGGACATGGTGAGGGCAGGGACCTGCACTGGGTGTTCTAGGGGAAAGTCCCTCTGCACCAGCACTGAGGCAGGCTTGGTGGAGAAGGATAGTCACACCAGAGTGCAGGGGAGTGAGCCTCAGAGCAAGCAGGCTAGGTAGCAGGTGTTGGGGCTGAGCTGCTTTGCACACATGCCTCTGCAACAGTGCTGAGGGATTGGGGAGGGCAATGGTGCCCGCAGCATTTTTGTCCCCAGAGAGGCATCTCCGTGAAAGTTACCTCTCTCAAAAATGCTCCAAGAGAGAACAGTCTCTTTGTGTTTTAGGCATTCCTCAGATTTTGCCATCTGCCCCCAGGCTTGCTTGCTTGCCTGCCTGCCTTTTCTCCAGGAGCAGGACAAAGCCCTCAGGGCTCCATCCCTGCCAAGCCCTTGACCTTTAAAACTCCAGTTTTAAACTCCAATCAGCCTTGCTGATTGCTAAAACTCATGAAAATCAGCCCCTCTGTTTTTCTAGCCAGTGGTTTGGGGAAATGTTCACCTTACTCTTTCCCCTGTGCTATACTCTCTCTTGCCTTTTTTTGCGACCAGGCCTCCCTCCCCTATATAGCATTTGGGATCCATTTCTCCCCCAAACCATGTCTCCGCACTTCCTACCATCCTCAACATGGCCTCTTCTAGTTGTGAACTTTGTTTTGTCAGGCCTCAGAATGCTTTCTTGGGTATTCAGAATGACTGAATAGTTATCTAGTTGAGGGACTAGCTATCTGTTTGAGGGACGAGATGAGCCTAGGGGCCTCCTACTACATTGTGGTCTTAGCTCTATGCATGATTTTTTTTTTTTTTTACTTTATTAAATGAAATGCAGTCAAAAGCATTTCTTTTATTTACACCAAAAAAAAAATACTATGCTGAATAATCTTATAATCGCCATCTTAGATTCCCTCCCTCCATGATACTTTTTAATTTAGGACAAAGGTGCTCTTTCTCAAAATTCAGTGTGCATAAGAAATACCTAGGGGGCACCTGATGGCTCAGTCAATTATGCCTCTGACTCTTGATTTTGGCTCAGATCATGACCTCAGGATCATGAGATAGAGCCCTGTGTGGGGCTCCTCCCTCAGCATCTAGTCTGCTGGAGATTCTCTGATTCCCTCTGTCCCTCTCCCTCTGCCCCTCCCCACCTCCCTCAGCCCCTCCCCCTTCCTCTGCCCCTCCCCCCAAGCTCACACATTTTCCCTCTCAAAGAAATAAATTAATTTTAAAAAATCACTTAGAAGCTTGCTTAAAGCAGAAAGTACTAGCCTTACCTCAAGGGATGTTATACATTAGCCTATGCTGAATATTTGTTGAATAATTATAAAGGAGAGCACTAAAAATGTGAATATTTCAAGACATTTTAATTACATATCTATTTAGTTAAGGAACAGCCACTTACCAAGGTGAGTGTAGGAAAGGGTATCATTGAGAATGAGAATTTTCTGGTCATGCAGGATTTTAATGATACTTCTAGTTTCTGTCTGGTGGAAATCATAGCTTGTGGTTGTTATCACAATCTCTTCTCCCTCCTTGGAAAATTCAAGTGCCAAATTCAAGAACAATTTTTAAAATAGGTTTCTATTTCTTAATAACAACTGTTAAAAATTTCTAATTTAATTTATGTCTGATTAGCAACATGATATTATCAGAAGGAACAAAATATACATCGAGGTCTCTAAAAATAAATATGCTTGTTTGATATTAAGAATTCTAAATTTTTATTCATCTCAGCATTTCCTGAAATTTAATTCAGTCATTAAAATCATAGGCAAAATACTTTTTAAAAATTAAATAGATCGAAGCAAATATACTCATATTTTATTAAAAACTGGTCAGTACAATATTCTTTAAGACTTAAAAAGTTCCACAGAGTTTTTAAATTTTACACAATTAACTATTACTCGGTATTCCTAAAATGTGGGAAAGACACACATAAACTTTTTTTACTCAAAAACTTTCATATTTTCCTTTCATAACTAATATATAATGTTCTTGATATATTCTGAAGGACCTTTAAGATCCCAATTTTTAAATGCCTGCTATCAGGTAAGCTTTTGAGTGCAAGCTACTGCAAAATATACATTTCTTATCTGATTAATCCTATGAGAAAAATGTCCATGAGAATAAGAAATACACCTTAAGTTGACCCACTATGTATATTCAGTTCCCACCACATCCTATTTCCTGTACCTGCCAATCCACAGCATCCACTAGAGACAGGACTTTGGAACCCGCCTCTGCAGTTTCTGAGAGTTTTGTTTTATATATTGAACGTGGAATTCCATGAAGATCCAGCTCACCAAACACCCCTGAAGGAGAAAAACTTGTATTTATTCACCACATAGCACTGAGTTAGGTGCTAATATAAAATGAAACGGTACATTGATATGTTTTAATAAGTGATTGGACATTTTAGAAGGAATGGAATGAACTTGAATTATCTGCTCAGGGCTTTACAAGAAGACTTTGACCCTCTGACCCACTTCTAGGAATCTGGTCTATAGAAATTAAATAAAGCCAGTGCACAAGGATATGTGAATGAGAATGCCTACTATGATAATATTTGAAAATACTGGAAAACTGGAATAAATCTAATGTACATCAAAAGAGAATGATGGAATCAATCATAATATACTAATAGAGTAGGGTAATATACTTTAAAAAGGTTATTATCTGTAAGTATTGATCTGGACAGATATCCATAATGTCTTAACTGAGAAAGAAAACCTATTCTCTTTAGTTTGGTCTGGAAACACTGCTATAGATGCAAGTTTCCTCATGATGTGGAGAATTAGAAAGATGGGTATTTTTTCTTGATATCATCTGTGTTGTTTGAAATGTTACTTTTGAAAGAAAAAAATAAACTCACAAAAGCAAGTATTTTTTAAGATGGATTTGTCTGCCCTGGGACATTGACCAGTGGAGACTTAAAATCATTCTGATGCCATTTTTTTATGTTCCTCTTTTCGGATTGTCACTGTTTCAGAAAACGTATGGGAAAGAAACTTCCGTACGTGCTTGTCTGCATTGTTTCAATTAATATGCAGCTGTGTTAATAAATGTGGTTACTAATTATGACCAAATAAACCCTCTCAGTTCCTTTTCTTTCCAGGCTTAGAAAGGAATACCCAAGGCCATAAAAATCCAACTAGAAAGTATAAAGTTCAGCAACAGTTGTGACTGGATAACTGATAGTAGAGTCAACTGATCCACAGATTATTAATAATGTAAGTGTAATGATGTGCAAAAAAAGTTACCTTTAAGGGAAAAGCACTAAAATATGAAAAAGTATGATATGTAAAAAATTTATATAAAGGGAAAGTTATAAAGAAAATCTGATTGATTAAATAATATACATATAGAGGGATTTATGTTAGTTTTGCCATAAATTCCTTTTTGGTTTCAAATACACAGGTCTATACCTATTTTAGTGTGATATGATTTAATTAAAGATTTTTTTATTTATTTTTACAACCCTTTACTGTAAATAAACCTCCGTGTAAGTTTTTGATATCATAACATCTTGAACTGACAACAGGTATTTTGGTGCTACATGTTTTAAAATAGATTTTCAAAACCGATATGATACTTTCAGTATCTGAAAACATATACCTAAGACCTTTGATCCTTGATTTGGTCCTTCTGGAAGAGCCCACTCTGGAGTAGAATGATTTCCTCTAAGAACAATCTGTAATTCTCCTTTAAAAGGGTTATCTTCCCAGCCACCAATCAACCTACCTCCCTGCAGTGAAGCAGAAAATTGTTAATACTTAAAGATTGAGCAGAAAAAAATTTTGCCCATAAAAAAGGAGTTAGGAAGATACTGGCAGCCTCCTCTAGGAAAAAAAAAGAGTGAAATTTCTTATACAAAGAACAGAATTGTATCTGGAAGTGACCTTGATTTAATCCTGTTACTTTGGGATCTGTAGCTTAAACGACTTTTCCAAGGTCAGACTCAATAGGTGCTTATTATCAGTGCTATATCTAAAGCTGAAAATTGCTAACACCTAAACTTGTGCTATATGGACAGATCACATTTTATTTTAGCAACACATGACATATATGAAATACACTCTTCACACTTACATGCACCGTATATGACAAGTAGGAGCCCTCATTGTAAATAATAGCAGCTACTACTAAATGCTTGCTGATTCCGTGTCAGACATAATGTGTAAGGCTTTACATATATTATCATTTGACCTTTACACTAAACCTATGCATTGCTGTTATTATTCTCACTTGATAGGTCAGAAAACTGGTGCTGTAAGTGGTCAAATAACTTACCCAAAGTTCCCAACTGAGGTAAGGACTCAGTCGTCACTTTAATTTACCTCAAAGCTCATGCATCTAAATACCAAAATACTGCATATCTTTAAAACTAAAGGCCTAGTTTTATTAAAGAAAGGTTACTGCCCACTTTTACTTTTTAATGATACTTCATCACTTTTGGTTAGGCCATTCTTTTTAATTAACAGTAATAAAAGACTGACAAAACAACTAATTATACTGTTACATGTTCAAAACCATCTGAGGTTTATGAGAGAATGAGGTGATTATTCCAAACAGCTGAAATATTATTAGTCTTTTCCTGTTTTCACAATTCTATGTCCATTCATTTTAAGAAACAGTTCACTTTCTAAAAAAAAGAAAAAATTAAAATCTTTTATTTTTTTCCAGAACTCCTAGGGATTCTCTGGTTGTTGGAGCAAGTTGCAGGTTTAACTCTACCTAACAGTAATACAAATATTCTACATAGGATAAAAATGGACAAACTTCACTGTAAAAGGTAGCATAATTACTCCCTCAGGAATATGTAACCACCAGTTGAAAGGACAGCAGAAATGTACTGAATTTACACGAGGCTTACATCTCATGGGTTAGAGCCAGTTGTGTTTTTTATTTCACATTGATTACATATACTTTCTATAATTTTTTTCAGTAAATCTCCAACATCTTAGAATTTTACTAATAAAGGTATAAAATTATATGTCCCTCCTTATTACCTGAAGTGATATGTAGGTAGCATTCAGAACAACCTTTCTGTAAGAAGGCTCTGCAGCTCTCATACTGTGTTTATCTTCCAGTTCGAGAACTCCCCAAATAGTGAGACTTTCCATTGGTGGAATATCTGTGTCTGCTACAACCCATGTTCCTATAAAATAATACTTTAATATAAGAGATATAACATAATCCATACTATATATTATAAATAAAAACACTGACACACTTACCAGTGAGTCCTGGTTTCAAAGTCCCTTTTCCCACACAATGACTTATTTTTGTCTCTCCCAGAATGTCTATTATCTTAATATTCGGGTTTAGACCCATATAAAACTCAGAAGGCTAGGTCTGGTATCCAGGACACAATACTAGAATCCATCACTTCACATCTGCTCTTTCCCTAGGGTGTGCTGCATAAAGGTGGAATGCTAACTTTGTGGTATCTATCCTAATGTCACATAAACACAGGCATTTTGTTTATGTTTATGGACTTACCTTCAGGAATAACCACATTTGTTCCTGGGTGAGGTATGGTATAATTATTTTCTCGAGACGATTTCCAGAAAGAATCATTTGACCATAAGCTGAAAACAGAAGAGAAATAGATCCATTAAGTATTGTCTTTATATACTTAATGATCATCATCTCCAAAACTAAATGTTTTGGGATGATAGAATGCAAATTAGAGAATTTATAATTTCACTAAGTAGGCAAGTTAATATGTGCAATTGATATAATAACACACACGACCACACGTATAGCTTTTTTTTTTCTCCATTGAAGAAAACTTGCTTTCTTTCGATAATCTGACTCACCTTTTCTCCCACTAAATCCTCATTGTGATACACTAATTTTGGCTAAAATGTAAATTATTTAATTTCCTTATAAGATTTCACATGGTATAAGGGCACCTGGGTGGCTCAGTCAGCTAAGCATCTGAATCTTGATTTCTCAGGGCTTGTGAGACTGAGACCCACTCCAGGCTCCATGTTCAGTGGGGAGTCTGCTTGAGATTCCCTCTCTGCCTTTCCCTCTGTCCCTCCCCTGGCTTGAGCTCTTTCTCTCTAAAATAAATAAATCTTTTTAAAAAAGATTTCAGATGGTATAAAGTAAAAAGAAACTCATCCTTTGTCCATTTAAAGACCCTTATATATGGTTCTACTGCCTGGGGGGAGCATGAAAGAAGATATGGTCACTAGATTCTGTGAAGAGAGGAATAGAAGGATGGTTTATGAATTGGTAAGGATGAGTCAAAGAGGCTAAGCCTCTGGGCTGGGATCAGGGACGGCAGGTCTGCAATCAGAATGAAGGTTATAGTAAACTGAAGGAGATATAAAAACTGGTTAGGCAGAGAGGCAGTCTCCGCTTTTTGTCGCTATACCATCCAGAAACCAACTCAATGCAAATTGTTTTAGAGAATGTTATTATAAATTTGATGATATTTTCCTACTGGAAAACATTCACAATCAGAGTTGCTTTCTGAAGTAGTAAAACTTTTAAAAATTCCATGATACTAATTCTTGAATTCTACAAAACCGTCAATATATAGTTTGGTTAAAGTATATTTGTATTATATATTTGAACTACTAAACCATATTACTAAGAAATATGTTAAAAATTCTGTTATAAAAACTTGTTTTACTAAGTTTAAAAGAAAGGATAGCAGTTAATTTAGACTTACAATAATACATTATTTTTCATGAAGCAATTTCAGAAAAACTTAACAGTTGTATCTTTCTAACTAAAAAATCTGACCAGCATTATACAGATTCAATCATTGATTTTATCTAGCTTTTCTCAAGATTAATAGCCTTTCATTCTTATCCCCACCAGCACTGTATTATGCATGATACACTCTTCTTCTTACTGTTCATTGTTATGATCAATAAAGCCTATATAACGCTTAAACAAAGCATATGTGGGTTGCATGCTAGAGCTTTATATCCTAATCTTGAGGTACCAGTTCTGGATTATGATCCTGCTTGTTTTCACTGATAGCTATCTATATAATATAAATTAATAAATGCAATTATAGCTATTTCTAGTAAGCAGAATTCATACTGTGGGGGGGAAATCTATGCTAAGACATATACATACCAACATATTCCTCTATCACATCCTGGTCTAGACCAATCTAAATCTACTATGTGAGTATATAATAAATATTAATTAAATTTTCAGTAATTTAACCTACCTTAGACTATGTAAGTACTTTTGGGTCAATAACCTTGATGGCTCATGTCTCTTCTACAGCTCTCTAGTCTATTTATGAGCCATTCTACTTTCTCCACTGTCCCTGTGTAATACGGCCAGAGAGCAAAAGTGGCATTTTCAAAATGTAATTTGGAGTACATGACTTCTCAGATGTAAATCATTTAAAAGATTCTTCTATTTCTTTATGCTGTCTGCATGACCTGAATGGTCTGATTTCCACCTGTTTCCAACACCATTTCCAGGCCCCTCTTTTCCTCACCAGGGTCCAGCGATGCTGATTTTCTCTCTCATAGATGCCACACTTTCTCCCATACTAGGGCCTCTGCCCAAGATGCTTCCTGGGCCTAGAACACCACATCCCCCCCACCCCATCCTTCACATGGTCACCTCTTTCCCAGCCTTTGGGTCTCAGCTGGAATGTCCCCTCCCTTGAGAGACTATTCCTAATCACCCTACCCAAAGGAGGTCCTTGCCATATTGCTCTCTATCACACCCCTACCCCTTTCCCTTATAATTTTTATCACAACTCACACTCATGTATTTAATTTTCTGTTTACTTTGTTGTTTTCCTGCTTGCTTGTGTTGGCATCTGTCCCTTTGAATTGAATGTGAGTGTAATGAGAGCAGGGACCACATTTGTGTTGTTTACAATTGGCTCCTCTGTGCTTAGCACAGAGCCTGGCCATAGCAAGTGCTCCAATATTTCTTAATGATCAAATGAATACATCAAAAAAATTCAATTATTATTCTTTTGTACAATAGCTACTATTCTATCTGCATATTTTGAAATGTAACTCACTTCATAAAAAAACATTGGGTTGTACTTGCTGCATAGTAGTGACCTCTTAAGTGCCCACTAAATGTTAGCTTTTATCATCACTATCATTATTTTTATGATTATTATTTGTCCATAAAGGACATAAATATACATCAAATCAGGATTATACCTTTAAGGGCTTTGAAGACTAGTACCAACCATCACATGCTAGTACAATGATGTGTGGTAATTACTATAATACAAGATAGAGAGTGGTGTTTCACATGAGAAATAAAGGTAAAGAGCTACGCAAGTTTCAAAGATAGAAAAATCATTTTTAACTGTCAGAGTGAACATATATTAGGGGATCAAACATTTGAAATAAAATTAAATAAGTTGTATTATGAAATCTGACCATGACAGTTATTCTAGACAAACAGACACCACCTGCTAAGAAAGCATTGGATTAATGAGGAGACTTAGTTTCTGGTGCTATTCTGGAAGTCTCATCAAGTTTTGTGATTTTGGGTAATTCACAAAAGGCCATTGGCTTCAGCTTTCTCACCTATATAATAAAGGAGTTGGTCTAATAATCCATATCTAACATTCTGCAAGTCTAAGGCCCAAGTGAAGTAATCAGTATGAAAGTTCTTTGTGACTTAAAAGGCATTGTACAGGAGGAGGGCATTATTTTCTCACCCAAGAGTGACATGTGAAAAGAATTCTGTTAAGTGCTATTGAAGGTATTAATAAACAAAAGGCCTATATACTTATATATGGATGGTCGCTTCCTGGGAATTGGTTTTCTTGATGGGGGATGTACAGGAAAGCAGTCCTGGAGAATGCAGCAGTAAGCTTGGAAATTAATAATAACATCTTTCACATCAGGATCCAGGGTCCCTGAAATGGGCTGAGACTGCTGAAGATCATTTCTTCCTGACACTAAAAGTGAAGGAAAGCACTTTAAATATGATCAAAGAACTTAAATGTAGACAAAATCATGGCAATTTTAAAATATGCTTTATTTTATTTTTTAAAGATTTTATTTATTTGAGAGGAAGAATGAGTACACAACTGGGGGGACAGACAGAGGGAGAAGCAGACTCCTGCTTAGCAGGGAGCCTGACATGGGTCTCGATCCCAGAACCCTGAAATCAGGACCTGAGCCAAAGGCAGATGCTTAACCAACTAAACCACCCAGACACTCCTAAAAATAGTCTTTACTAGCTTGATAGAGTTCAAATTTATGGACTATTTATGGAAAATTCTGATGAAATGCATATGTCTTATTGAGAATCATACATTCAAAATTACTTTACAAAAAATATTTTGGAATTCAAAATTTATTCTTAAATATTTTTTATTTTCCCAAAATTATAAAATAGTAAAAATGGAAACAAAATACTTGATAGCTTCCTTTCTACTCATTTCCTCTAATTTTGTGAAATAACTTGTAGGGCTATGTGTAAGAGTGTTGGTGTTATCTCCAAACATAGTAAGTTCTTAATTCAACTCAAGGTCTTATTCAACATAAATTTAGTCTCCAATCCATGTACTCAGCAAACAATTAATCCTTGAATCCTACTATCTATAAGGCACTGTATAACATATTTTCCCATCAAGCATTTTTTTTCTTTCCTTTTAGACAAAGCGTTAGATAAAATAATCACTTTTGCCTAATGAATACATACCCAAGTAATAGAGAGTACTTGTGTTAGCTTCAAGATGCCAGTCTCCATTCTTGCTTGTATTCCAACTCAATGGATTTGAAGAACCATTCCTCATATCAATAACATTAAACATATCAGGATTTTGAGTAAAGTTGTGAGATATGATTACATAGTCTTCTTCCTATAAATGTTTGCCCCAAAATATCATTCTATATGTTAACATCCTGAATAATATACATTAATTTTGATGACATATATTTAGCCCTTATATTAAGACTTAAATTTTGGTTTCAGTTTGTCACGTTGCATTAATATTTTAATAACATTTTACATGTTTGTGGCAATAATGCTAATTCTATCCGAAGGCAATGAAACTCGCTCTGTATACACACATATATATTAGAGAATATTTCATTTCTGTAATATCTGAAAACATTTAAAACAATGCTAAGTATTGTTTATTGGTTACTACTAGAGTGGCAAATGAGATCAGGGGAAGTCATACAGGGGCCTTCCACTTTCTTGAAAATGTTTGTTTATTTGTTTATTTTTAAAGATGTATTTATTGATTATATATAGAGAGTGCACACACAGGGAGGGGGGAAAAAGACTTCAGCAGAGTCAGCACTGAGCATGGAGCCCCACACAGGGCTTGCTCTCCCAACCTTAAGATCATGACTGGAGCTGAAACCAAGAGTTGGATGCTTAAGTGACTGTGCCACCAAGGCACTCTGAAAATGTTTATTTCTTAAAAAAAAAAAAAAAAGTAAATATTCACTGAATGTTAGATAGAACTAGGTGATGGGTATACAGGACTTGGCCTATTATTTTTTGGGGGTTTCATTTAAAATTTTTTTTAATTTATTTGAGAGAGAGACAGCATGAGGGAAAGGACAGAGGGAGGGGGACAAGCAGACTGCCCGCTGAGCAGAGAGCCTGATGTGGGGCTTAATTCTAGGACCCTGGGATCATGACCCAAGCCAAAGGCAGACACTTAATTGACTGAGCCACCCAGGTGCCCTGTGTTTGGTATACTTTAAAATACAAATTATAAAGCCCTTAACTGGTACCTGGAATATCATAAGTACTCAAAATACTATTATCATGGTAATACAGGACACAAGCTTAGTACTATGGGAATATGGCAAATTCTAATTCCTACACAAGGTTTCTTTTTTTAGCTTGCTTTTTAGATTTAGGGTAGGTCATGAAGTGTGTGCAGGACATGTCAGTATGTGAGGGAAGCACATTCTGGGTCTAACAACTGGTATAAGGATAAGACCTAGGCTGCATTTGCATAATATGCAATCATCATTATTAGAAGATGAATTTTAAAGCTTTTTGTATACCTTAAATCCATAGAATGTTGATGTATAAGATATGTTGGTTATGTGATCTACATCTTTAAAATACCAATTAATGTGCTTTGCATTTGGAATCAGAGCCATCCATCCAGACATATGAGTCAATCGTTTCTTCTGGAAGGGAACAATGCTTGTGCCTGTAGCAGAATATAAAACAAACAAATAACAGTGATCTCTACCTCTATCTAGAAAATTCCTCTTTTTTACGAACAAGTGCAAATGTGAAATATTAGCCTAGTCTATGGAAGTCTCCAAAGAGGTCAGAATAACATTTCATTACTTATGTTCTAATTGTCATTTGTTAACTGAAGGTCCCAATGTTTAATATTACACTTAATTGAAACATAAAACGCCTTCTCACTTGGAATTCTCAACTGAGATGAAGTCTTTATTCCTTAGGGAAAGAGAAAATTCAAACATGATGATGATTAGGACTACTATGACAAAAGTGCTTAAATATATGAATACAATTCTTTATAAATATCGTTGATCTAAAATAGAATTCTGTTGCTATTCTTTTAAGAACTTCAGGATCCTTGATTTGCAGAGTATGAAAATATAAGTTCTAAAAAATCCCATATTGGGTGAGTTAATCAAAATCGGTATAACAAGTACTAAGTACTACTGGAAATTTTTGATTTAAAGCTCTTAAGAATCTAGTCTACTACCAGACTTACCATGAACACTGGCCATGATACCCTAAGGTTTCTGAATGACAAACTTGGAACTGAAATTACTTGTTATGGGAAAAACTACTTAATTTGGTAATGCTTTATTCGTGAAAGAGTGCCTGACAACTTCAGCTGCAGATCTGAAAAGATTTCTTACAATATAAAGAAGAGATCTATGATTGTCTATATTCTATTTTTTCCTCTCCATTCCCTCTTTTTATCTCTAATTGAATTTATGTTACATTTGCAAACTCTTCCCTTACAAATTTAGGGGGAAGAAGCTAGATGAAAGATTAACTATTGTCCTTTTTCTTTGAAGAATAAGGCAAAAATTTTCCAATTTCAAAGAGGAAAAAATTCATTCATTCTCAGGCTTGTGAATTAGCATTACATTTAAAAACACCATGAGTAGAGATCCTAAAAACGTACAGTTCCAAAAGACCTGCAATGTATGAGAAGAACTACGATGATTTGAATTATTCAGCAAATATTCATTCCTCTCCCCTCCCTGAATGCAGAGTAGGCATCCCTGATCTGTTGATGTTGGATGACATGATATTCAGAAACGTTTGAAAAGTGCTTGCTGGATGAAGCTTGCCATCTTGAACCTCTACCACTGCAATGTAATGAGCCTGGCCCCAGGTAGCTGGCTCTCCCTTCAGCCTGTGCTCTGGAATAAACACACATGGAACAACCCGAATTCAACTCCTGGGGAGTAGCAGAGCCCACTGGATCCTCACCTTCAGGCAGAGCATCCTAGAGCACAGCCAAGATCAACCAAACCAGTCCTCAGATATGAGAGGGAAAACAATATTGTAGGTTTAAGATATTAAGTTTGGGGATAGTCTATCAAGAAGTAATAGATGAAAAATCATTCAATACCTCCAGAATCTGCTCTATGTTTGACAGGACCAACCTCCACTGGAGTTATCTGATGTATAGAATTATACTTTAACCTAAACTTCCTTGATAATTCTCTTTTATAAGTACCACACACTAACTGCACCACTGGAGCACCTGATAATTCTCTTTTATAAATAAAATGAATTGTGGGGTACCTGAGTGGCTCAGTCAGTTAAGCATCTGACTCTCGACTTCAGCTCAAATCATGATCTCAGGGTCGTGAGACTGAGTCCTGTGTCAGGCTCCACTCCGGGCACGGAGTCTGCTTAGAATTCTCTTTGTTCCTCTGTCCTTCCCCATTCATACTCAATATTTCTCTCTAAAATGGATAAATAAATCTTTTTTTTTAAAGATTTTATTTATTTATTCATGAGATACAGAGAGAGAGAGAGAGAGAGGCAGAGACACAGGCAGAGGGAGAAGCAGGCTCCATGCAGGGAGCCCTACATGGGACTCGATCTCAGGTCTATAGGATCATGCCCTGGGCCGAAGGCAGCACTAAACCGCAGAGCTACTCGGGCTGCCCTTAAAGAAAAACCTAATTGTCATTTTTCATAGTTATTTGTGTTTCCTTAATTTTTTTCGGAAGCACTCATTTTCAGTATGCTGATTTTAAGCATCTTAGACTGAAATTTGAAGTTGATATTTAAAAAAAAATAGTATCATTAAGAGTAAGTGTCTCAAATTAATTTGCCATCTGTCTATACTAACACTAATAGTAAGTGTCTCAAATTAATTTGCCATCTGGTCTAACTTTACATATATATTCATAGAGATACATATATTCATACATATATATGTAAAGATACACACATCATCATGCATAAGATACTTTAATAAAGATATCTATAGATAAGTGTAAAGTTTAACCAAATCTCATTTCCCACTGTTCTAGTATATTTGTTGAATTTTTGATTCATTTAATATATATATAATTAAAACAAGTGATCCTTTTTTTCTGTTTTTAATTTTTAATACTCGATCATTTTATTTGGCTTTAATGGAGATAAAATAGTCAAATTTCTTGACTAAGAAAGATGACCTATTTTTTTAATGTCACATTAAAAAGGAAAAATACCTTGTGTGATGTTTTCTCTACTCTGTAATTTGGTCCAAGTACTACAACTAATTCCACTGCAATTCAATACTGAGTTCCTACTATTTGCCATGTCTTGTATTGAGTTATGTGGGTGACAGAAAGATAAATTTATAGATCTTTCCACCAAGATGTTCAATTTAGTAATAAATAAAAATCTTCTTCCTGAAAGGATCAGGCAAAAAGGCACAGAAAGACTTCACAAGAAAGCTATAATTTCATAAATTCAGGAGTATTAGACTTCTTGATTCAAAAATAAAAACACAAATAAAAATTTCTCTCTAAAATCATCACTACCACCACCACTAACAACAGCAAGAAAACCCAACAAGGACAAAAAAAAAATAAGCCCTAGAGGCTTAAAATGTTTAAATATTACTGCTTAAAATTAATAGAGTAAGGTATTTATATTTTTTTATCATGCTGTATTTAAAATAATTTACCTAGGCTGGTTGTATATCTCAGAGTCCTCTGTAAAATTATCTTAGACCATGTTTTATAAAAAGTTAACATTCAGTATTTTCATATGTTGGTCATAAAGTATTTGGAGATATGATTAAAATTTTTATCATAAGTATTTTATGACCTGGGACCTTGGTAATGGGAAATGCTAACATATTACCTTACCAGATAAAATAACCTCATTTGCTTTTGATGTTTTAATTCATTTTAGTTTTAGCTTGTCAGAAAAAATTCATAGATACTCTGCTTAAAATACCGCTTATTGTATCATAGTCTCTAAAAGTTTAAGTAGTGGAACTCCAATCCAGACATCTGGTTATCAGAAGAAAAGAAATGGCTGTCAGGTTCATATCATTAAGCCACTGGGACAATGGGTATTAATCATTACCCAGAGAGTAGGTGTATGGCTCTTTCAATTCATAGGAGGAAGAAACTCTAGTAAGAACATTTTAAAATTAAATATAATAACTGATGACATCATAATAAATGATAGAAGAGGTGCCGCATAGTTATTGTTTTCCCTGTAGATCCATTGTTCGCCATTCTCCATGAGTTTGCACTATGGGAAGCACAAGAAGAGAGGCAAGAAGGAATGTGAAATGGGCCACTTATTCCTGACTCTCTCCCTGTGAGTAAGTAGGAGCCCTCAGTGTGCTCCTGTATTTCTCAACCAACAGGCACATCCCCATTTAACTTGCTTGTCTGGCTGGTGTAAATGCCAAATGGGTCATAAATAATGACAGCAAATTAATGTAACCAAGTCTGTTAATGATGTCAAACTCATCTGGTATTCCAAATATGGTATCTTAACTGGAACAAATGAGTAAGTCAACAATCCCTGGACCCGGTGTACAGCCACTGACCTAGCAAATGTTTCTCCGCCCCATTTCAATCAACAAAGATAATCAAAAGGGTCTGTCTTCACTGGCAGAGTTGATGGTATACTTTTACTGTCCTGTTCCAGTCAACTATGTCAACTTTTCTATTTTCTGTTGTAATATTGTCTGGAGGTTCCTTGAGCAGCAGAACATTATGCTAGTCCATACATTTATTCACGACTCCTCACATGCCCATTTTAGGTGTGTTATTTGTTTCCTGCCTGGTTACGGAATATATATTGTGCCTTTTTCCATGTTCCAAACAATTAGTGACAACTTAAAAAGATGATGAAAACCAAAAACCATATTTAAGTTAGTGGCTTGAACTATTATATTTCACTTACCAAAAGAGTCTGAGAGAACCACATCCTTTTCAAGCAGAGTTACTGGAGAAGGTTTGTTGAATGCCAAACGGTGGAAGCTGACTGTAGTGTCACAGACAGCCCCAGGGAACCCAATGCTCCACTCAGCTTCCTGACTACAGTGAGCAGGGTCCAGCAATGAGCTGTGTGGAATGACGGTGTGTCCTCTGTGACCTAGGATATGGACATAAACTACATGTTTCCTATATCATGTAAGAAAACTAAAAAATAAAACAAAACCCTGAACTGTCTACAACATATAGCTACTGTGACCCATAGTACACATAACAAAATCTAAAGGTTCTGGTACTTTTTTTTTTTTTTTGCAGGGGCAAGAGGACCTCGTGCAGAGGCTTTGCAGTGGGCTCTCTAGTCAGGGAGCTTATTGTAGATAAAGCTGAAACACAGGATCTGAAGCACCCAGAGAGCCAAATAGGGGATGGGAAGTAGGATAAGTAACTTGCTCAAGGACACACAAAAGGATTCAAATCCAGGCAGTCTGACCATAGAGTCCATACTCTTCCATACTCTTAGCCAATGGACTGCCAACTAATACTAAATATATAAGCTGAATTAGATAAACTGATAAAAGTTACACAAAGTTTTTTATAGTAGAACCATCCAAATGTTCTCCTTCTTAAAGCCACGATTAGGAGGAGGGGGTGGCAGGATGGGGTAACTGGGTGTTGGGCAAAAGCAGGGCATGTGATGTAATGAGCATTGGGTGTTATATACAATTGATGAATCACTGAACTCTACCTCTGAAACTAATAATATGCTATATGTTAATTAATTGAATTTAAATTTTAAAAAATTCCTCAATGTTTAAAAAAAAAGCCACAATAGGAGACAAAGGTCAAAAATTGTAGTTGAGAACTTAGTCTGTCTGATTATTGAGATGAATCTTCTTGCATCTTACAAAGTTTTTCAAAAGTAAACTGTCAATATCTGTATTTACTTCTCAATTATCTCAAAGTACTATGTGGAATCACACACATGATCCTTGCTATCTTATTTAGATAAGTCTTATCATTAAAAATGTGTAAAGATACTAAATTCTGGAAATTATGAGTATTTTTATGAGTATTTACAGAAAACGTAGCATATTCCAAACTTGAAATGGTAAAAAAATTTAGCATTGTACTAACAAATTATGTTGAATTTTGTACTTATTTTAGTAGGATATATTCAGTCTGCCTACATTGCTTATGTAAATAAACCTGGAATATATACATTTATGGGGCATGACTGGCTTGGATAATCATGTAAATAGTTTCTTATCTGTATAATTAACTGAATATACAATGAAAAAGTTCTAAAACAGAAATGATTTCTTTTTGTAGTCAATGTTTCCATAAATATTGCTCAAAATTTGCTCTTAATTCCAAACCAAAGTGCAAAGACAAGACAAAGGATATTTGGGGAGGCTACATTTGACAATTTAGGTCTCTTCCAGAAAAGAATGTCTCATCTCTGCCTAGTGTTGACCTGTGTCCTTAAATCATTTGCGAAGTCTGGTGCTGGATAAGATCTGTGATTCATGTGAGTCTGCTTTGTTGGTTCAACTCTCTGTGTTCACACAAATATATGTGCAATATATCTTATCAGAAATGGGACATAATGTTTACCTGTAAGTGAGCCATCAACATCAACCAGAACCACTTCATGTTCCCATCGAAAACCAGCCTTGTTTGGTGTGTGAAAATACTGGATGTCGACAAATTTTGCACTCCAGCCTCCACACCTTTCATTACAAACTCCAGTGATGGACGTCACTCCCAAAGCTACGCAGTTGGGACGGTCAAAGTTCATAAAGTGTACAGAAGATACAGTCAAGCCTTCACTGAATGGGAGAACCAGGCCTTTCCTTGTGCAAAATGCAGACCCCATTCCCAGTTCATCGAGATGACCAACTATTTTGGCATTTTTAATCACTGCTCCATTGGTTTCACCCCATCCTCCAACATAAGGAGCAAGAATCCTCTTGGTCTCAATTCCAGCCTCAAAGTTATTTACCATCACAAAGTTATGGAACTGAAGGGCACCTCCATTGACCCATTCAGCTCCTTTTTCACAATTCCAAGTAGTAAGTGAATTAAAGATTGCAGGCACTGGCACTGTAGAAGTACAAGATCCTGTTTGCATGGGGAAATATTCTTCAAATATCCACAGTCCAAACCAACCTTGCGAATGAACAGTGTTGTTAAAGAATTCTCCAAGAGGAACTCTTTTTTGGCAAATGTTTCGGTCATAAGATGGCCCATCAGGGTGGTTGTTCATTCGGTACCAAAAGCCAAAATGAGTGCCACCAGCAGCTGCATTGTGTCGTATGGTGTTGTTTGGGTTGGTTACCCAAAATGCAGCTGGGGTCACATCATCATTTAGAAGACTAGTACTTTGCTGCACAAATACTGCCAAGTTATATTGCAAAATATTGCCATGTTCAATACCATCTTCTATAAAAAATGCTCCACCCTTGATATCATATATAATATTCCGCTCAACCAGCAGGTGATGTGTGTTATGGATAGTAACAGCTCTGTTATAGGTCTGGTGAATTGCACAGCCTTTTACATAAGACTTAAACTGTAAATCTCCAAGCAGGTGCCAATGTATTGGATATCGCCCCAACCGGAATGCCTGGCCAGCATGGAATATCTGTCAAGCCCAGAAATCATAGCTATTTAGTGCTCACACAGACTCATAATTTGCCTGGCTTACATTTTCTTGTTTCAAACAAATCTCCAACTTTATAATAATTATTATTAATACACTTATATCTCCCATATTGTTCATGTATATGATTCAAAAATGTTATGTGACCTTCAGCCCACATTGTTTTATTCTATATATAATAGCCCATACTTGTTACCAAATGAATGAATGAACAAAAGCCATCTTTGAATCTTCTGCTTTTTGCCTCAGTCTATTACTAGACTTCCATGTTTAGCAAAATAAAACCTCTCAAAAACTTATTTTTCTCTTTCACTCTGATTCTTATATAATAATAAGACATTTTTGAATGTTTGCCATGTGCCAGATATTGTGCTGTGTCATATATGCATGATCACAGTCATTACCACAATCCTATGAAGTAGCCAGGTGTCGATTTCGTTTTATAGATGAAGAAATTGAAGTTTACAAAGGCTAAATATCTTGTTCATGGTTATAAAACTCCATTTAAACCCAAGGTGGTCCGATTCTACACTTGGTGCTATTATTTACTACTGTGCTGTGCTTTTTTTTCAATAGGTCTATGACCTAGTATTTAATACAGAGGATGCCAGTGTGTGAGAGTGTGTGTAATATGATCCCATAAGGTTAAGAAATAAAATGTTAGGGTACCTATTTACTTTCATTCTTCATCTAAACATTAAAATTTAACTATTACTAATCATTAATACACAGATTGACCCTGGCAACCTCACTCAGTCCCGTATCTCCATATGTCACATATGTGTAACAAATTTTAGGAGTTAGGAAGTTTCATAAAATACAGATGTTGACTCTATCACCCTCAATTATGTTATTTGCAACTTAGGTGATCCCAGTGTAATGTATTTATGGAGTTTACTAACCCTCACTTTCTCTGCTACAGCCTCTCCCTCCTTTCTTCCCATTTTTCCTTCCTTCCTCCCTTTTGCTGAATACTTGACAAAAAACTATGCTAAACTCTGACTATATGGATTGAATATAAGTAAGATACAGAGGGGCTCCAAATGTCTTGGGGATAATTTGCATATTTATGCATTTATTTACATATTGGTTCGATTAACAGTCAGTTGAGAACCTGTCATATGCCAAACACTGTTTCAGCCACATGAGAATCAGCAGAAAACCAGAAAGACAAAATCTTGGAACTAATTGAGTTTAGGTTCTAGAGGGAGAGATGGAAAATAGATAAACGTCAGGATTTACGAGTGAATAAAGGAAAACTAGTTTGGGCAGTTATTTCAAATAGAGGGTGAGGAAAGGCCTCTCTTGAGAGAAAACCTTTGAGATGACACCTGACTTGAAATGAATGTGAACTATACAAGCATTTGGTAGAGAATTTCAAGCATAATGAAGAGCAAGTGCAAAGAACCTGACACAGAAATATGCCTGATGTGGTCCGTTAATACAAGGAGGGTAAAATGATAAAAGATAAAGTCAGAGGCCATCTGGGGAACAGATTGTGTGGGTCCTATGGAAAGGACTTGGGCTTTTTGTTTTAGGTGTAATATGAAGCCATTCAACAGAGTGCAGCAATCAAATTATCTGATTCATAATTTAAAGTTTTTATTTGGCTTTGGTGTGGAGATTCTCTTGGAAAAAGAGTGGATGCAGGATGATCAGTTAGGAGAAAATCATAGTCATCTAGGTTAGAGGGGACGGTGACTTGGGTGAGGGATTGGGTGGCAGTGGTGGAGACAGTGGATGCAGGTCATTATATCTTGTGGATAGCATGGTTAGAGCTTGCTGATGAATTTGATGTGAGGTGTGAGAAAAACTGAGAAACAAAATTTTGGCATGATTAAATGGGTGAATTACTGGGTGTATCAAATTTGCCTGTTTCCTTATCTGTCTCCTCTACTAGATTATAAGCACCATACAACAAACAGCGGGAGTTCAGTGCTTTTTTATTGTATGCATAACCTTCGACAAACCATTGTGAGTTAACAATGATGCCTCTTACCTCTACATATTCTATTCTTCCAATTACCATGTTAGCACTAGGTATGGGAGCATGAAACATAATGCAGCCTCCAAACTGGTCACTTCCTGTTTCTTCTCCAAACTTTCCTTGGAAGCATGTCTGTGTCGTAAATTCACCTTTAAAAATATTTTTTAAGGCATCATAAAGAAAAACTATGGCAAAATCTTTTAATTATATTAAGATTTTCAACCATACCTAATTGTATCTTTTTAGTCATATATAATTTTAACCTCATCCTGGGATATAATTATTTGCATTCACATCATTTCCTTCTCTAGATAGTAAGAAAGTTAAGTACCTTGTCTCGTTTACCTTTGCATTCCCTAAAGTACTTATTATAGAATTTTTCTTTTTTTTTCTTTTTTCTTTTTTAAGAATTTTTCAAAGATACAACTATAGACATATTTTAATGGTTGAATGAATGCTGACGAGGACATTTTGTCTTATTATCTCTGAAGCTTTGCCCCACGATTTGGGGATTACCATAATGCAATCTTATGTTTGTGTAGCACTAGAATATACATTTTGTCACTTAAGTCCTAAAACTATAATAACTGGGTGGAACAGGGAATAATCTTAGTTAGGTTTCATGAACTGGAATCAGAATGTAAATTGTTAGACACTGAATCCAGAGAGCTTTGTCTCATATATCCCATTGAAGGAAAGGCTATATTTAAGCTTTTGTTAGTATTTAATTTCATATCTGATTATAATGATATTAGTTATTACATAAAATTATCTATCTACTATCTACCTACTACCTACCTACCTATCTACATACACACATGCACACACACACATAGGCACACATATAAGAACTGTGGAAAGTTAAGCATAGCCATGGAATCAGTTCTGTGTAATGACACCTGAGTGGAAGAGACACATGTCACTTCAGGACCAAAGTAATTAACTCCTGTTGCTTGACTCACCAGCCATGACATTACTTCTGTCCAAAGGATCATAGAGGCCTATGCTGAAGTGAAGCCTCCATCAGCCTACATCCTAGAATCGTTACAATGAGCATATTGGACACATGCAGCATGAATGAGAAATAAATCTTTCTCATTTTAAATCCCTGCCATTTGGGATCCCTGGGTGGCGCAGCGGTTTGGCGCCTGCCTTTGGCCCAGGGCGCGATCCTGGAGACCCGGGATCGAATCCCACGTCAGGTTCCCGGTGCATGGAGCCTGCTTCTCCCTCTGCCTGTGTCTCTGCCTCTCTCTCTCTCTCTCTCTCTCTCTCTCTCTGTATGACTATCATAAAAAAAAAAAATCCCTGCCATTTAGGGCTTATTTATAACTAGAGCATAACCTAGCCTGGCAATTTTCACTGGGGGTGATTTTGTTCCCGCAGAACACACTTTTGCAATGTCTGGAAACAATTTAAGTTGACACACTCTGGCTGCTGAAATTACCAGTGTCAAATCCATCAGGACATGCTGGTATTTTGTTACTCCACTCCACATGATCAGATCCTCTTATTAAAATATTTCTTGTAAGAATTCCAACTTCTGCTCTCGCTTCAAACAAGGTTCCATCAGGGAGCGTGACAGTGGTTCCTAAGTGTGTGTAATTCAGTGGATTAGTTAGCAATATGTTTGTGCCATCAGCAGATACAGATGCAATAGTCCTCTTTTCATTCTCTTGTTGACTGTGTCTGTAAAAAATTAAAAAAAAAACTTTCAAAGTTAATCTAAATCAACATAATCTTATTTTGATGCATTTGTCTTATGGTCTCTGAACACTTCATCTGTAAAATAGGAAATTTTTGAATGTCACACAATATTCCAAAGAGGAATTTGAAGATTGTCTTTAACTCTTAGGATAACTGAATAAATTTTACAAACGCATTTCAAATAAATATTCTCCACATGCTACATTTGTTCAGAGAATGGTACTAATTCCTATAAGGTATTTAAAAGAACTATTCATGGGGATCCCTGGGTGGCTGAGCGGTTTAGCGCCTGCCTTTGGCCCAGGGCACGATCCTGGAGTCCCAGGATCGAGTCCCACGTCGGGCTCCTGGTATGGAGCCTGCTTCTCCCTCCTCCTGTGTCTCTGCCTCTCTCTCTCTCTCTCTCTCTCTCTCTCTCTCTCTGTGTCTATCATAAATAAATAAATAAATCTTTTTTTTTTAAAGAACTATTCATTTATAACTTTGAAGATCATACTCAATGTTTCTCAACTGAGGATGATTATAACCCCCATGAAACATTTGGCAATGCCTGGATACATTTTTGGTGGTCACAAATCAGAGGGTGCTACTGGCATCTTGTGGGGTGCAACTAAGGATATTTCTAAACATCCTATAATACACAGGGCAGCCCCACACAGAAAGGCTTATCAGGTCCAAAGTGCCAGCAGCACTCAGATTGAGAAACCCATTCAGAGGGAGGCCGTTGGAGGTTCCTGAGTCAGGAAAAGAAATGACCAAGGTGAAATTTAGGAGGTCTTATTTCTACCACTTCGTCAATACACCTCCAAATCCAGTCCAGCCACAGCCAAAGGGCTTGTCAATTCTACCATACTCATTCATGTATTTTGTCATTCAGCAAATATTTGCTGAATGTCCCACCTGTCTTCTAGGCACAGAGCTAGGGATGCCAAGTAGAAAGTGCCCTGACTTTCAGGAGACATGTGTCAGTGCCTGCTGGTATATTATGTACTAAAGTATGGTTGGTGCAGTCAACAGGGGTAAGCTTAGGGGAGTTATTTCTGTGTCTTCCTGAATTCCCTTTTGACTCTGTCTCTTAACAAATCTTTTTTCCCTCTTTAAATACCAATTCAAATGACTATGTCACATTGTCAGGTAAAAAGCTACCTCTCTCAACTTTTCCTAGCCTTTCTTCTGGATTCCCAGTACATTCTGTCTGACGCCCTGTCAGTGCGCCCTGTTCCCACACTGTGGTCCCATCAAGTCTGCTACTGCCATACTGTCTGCTTCTGTGTTCTTTCTGCTACCTGGCTGCTCCTCCAGGTAAGGCACCTAGAGATTAAGTCATTTGTATGCTGAGCACTTCGTACAGTACCTGTCACAACTCAGTAACAGTGTTTGATTCAACAAATTAATGCAGAATGAATTCGTGAGGGGGAGAAAATAGAGGAATGTAGTCCAGATAGGGAGCTGATGTCTAAATTCCAGGTGTCTAAATTAAACTGAGAGCATGGAAAGACAATGGAAGAGACATTACAAGGGCAGAACCCAAAGGACTTGGTGATGTGCAGGAAATGAAGGACTCTGGTAGTAAGAAAGTCACTGGGAGGTTTTGGGAAGATCAAAATTAGACTGCAAGGGTTTAAGGGGAAAAAATGGCTAACAAAAATCCAATGAAAAAAATGAGTATAATATTTAGGCAATTTAGTAATTTTTTTTTTAAAAGACAGATGGGGGCACCTGGGTGGCACAGTCAGTTAAGTGTCTGACTCTTGATTTTGGCTCAGGTTGTGATCTCAAGGTTGTGAGACTGAACCCCAAATCAGGCTTCACACTTAGCACAGAGTCTGCCTGTGACTCTCTCTCCCTCTCCCTTTGCCCCTCCCCACCCTCAGCTCTCTCTCTCTCTGTAAAAAATAATCTCTTTTTAAAAAATTAAAAAATTAAAAGATAAAATGGAAGTGTCTAGAAAACAGGAGAATAAAGTTGTTTTTCATGATAGTGAGTGGATGCAGAAATCCACAACCCCAAAAAGACCCAGGAAAGGAACTGTAGGGAAAGGAAGCCAGGGGGAATTGAGGGCATATCAATAGTACAAGATCCCACAGGTGGTATGGAAAAGGCTCATCTCTCCCAAATTCTCTTGGATTTGGATGATACAGAGATTTCTTTAGAGAAGGTTCTGCAAAGTATTTTTTTATGTTCTGTACACCTAAATACACTTTTGATTCCTTTGTAATATCTATTTTTTAAATATCTAACATTTATACAGTATTTACTTTCAGCCAGTTCCACTCTAAGTACTTATGCATACTAACTCATCTAATTCTTACAGTAATTCTGAAATAGACACTAATAGCATTCCAGTTTTACTGAAGCACAAAGAGACGAAACCTTATAGCTACAGCACTCGTAAGTGATATTGTTGAGAGGTGGACCCAGGCTGACTAATTTTAGAAGCAGTATTCTCAACCACTTGCTTTACAAATTCTCAAATACAACTTACAAATGAAATAGTGAACAGTGGATTAAATTTGGTGGGAAATTTCTTAATTTTGGTTTCTTAAAACTAAATATTGCTCAGCTAAATTACAAACTTAGCCTTTAATTTCATATAGAAGAGCTATAAATGAGAACTTCCTATTTTATTACTAAGCCCTGTCATTTTGCTGCTTTTTATTTTGCCATTATGTAATTAAAATTTCTTTCAAAGGCAGAAATAAAAGGGCACTTATAAAGCCAAGTATATATTTAATTCTTTCTAACATCTACAAGTCTATTTTTAACTTGGAAAATGGCAAACTCAAAATGCCATCTTGAATTTTAATTCTAAATTGAGTCATGACCTTAACATAATTTAGCTGTTTCTTATCATAAATTACTATTTGTTACCTGATATGCATAACCGTATCCAATTTTGCTATTACCCATAATTTGAACAATAAAGCAAAAAAATAAAGCTCTTCTTGCTCCCTTTCCCTACCAATATTCTCGGTGTAGCTATATTACTTTTGCTCCTTTTATTTCTTATTTGTTAATGCATATGATTAAGCACAAATTAAAGGTCATAAACTGTTTCAATTGTAAAATGTCAGACATATAAAAGGTCATATTAATCATCACTCATTCTATAATAATTCTTCTCTTTGGGGATCCCTGGGTGGCTCAGCGGTTTAGCACCTGCCTTTGGCCCAGGGCGCGATCCTCTAGTCCCGGGATCGAGTCCCACGTCGGGCTCCCGGCATGGAGCCTGTTTCTCCCTCCTCCTGTGTCTCTGCCTCTCTCTCTATGTCTATTATAAATAAATAAATCTTTAAAATTTTTTTTTCTCTTTGATCCAATCATTACTAACAATCCTGCTCCATGGGAACCACTGCCAAGACTGTAAGATATGAAAGAGTTTGCTGGCTGCTTTCAACCATGTTCTTTGGCAACCCCAAATAAAGCAGTTCATTTACATTTTTTGCATTCATTAATGTATTTAGCTAAGCTCTAAGTCAGAGGTTTCTAAATGACTTTTGACAATGCTTTTTTCAAGCAAAATCTTACATGAGAATCTAACTGTGAAAAACAACTAAAGTATTTCATTAGTATACATTCTATAAACTCAAATTACTTTTCCTTATTGTAAATTAATCAGTGAAAACAACACACTGGTGTTCAACCCAGTGTTAACATTTGGCAAATACGTACTTGGCTGTTCATATTTCTTTATTAGAGCTTTCAAATTTTGATCAAATAGTTGTGGACCTTCTGAATCATCCCTCTTTTACATAGTTTTAAAAAAATCTCTGTTCTAAATTAAAATTATCATACACAGAAGACATCATACCTGTGACCTGTGCTTGCAATTACAATCTTATCTCCTGGTTTCCAAGTTACTGCTTCTTGTAAAATCAAAGTTCTTTCCCCTGCCTTTGCAGTATGAGCCAGATGAGTCCAGATCACAGAAACAGGCAGACCTGGAGCCAACATATAAACTAAGTATTTCTAAAGATTCATTTTCTTGCATAGTGAGAGTTTTATGCATTTTAAATATTTGCCTGGATTGAATAAATTTGGGGAAGGTTCATTAGATGTTAGATTTTATACCTTTCTCAAAAAAGAAAAAGAAATATTTAGAATACTTGCTTTATAAAACTAACAGTTAGGTTTATGGTAACATGTGTAGGTCTAGAAAACTGAAAAAACATCTGCCTGCAATGATACACTCTACTTAAAACAATTTTCTTTATAGGAACACAATATAAACATGGTGTGATACTATTGTTAAAACGGGCAGAAGCCTATGATCTTTGCCATTGTTGATAGAAATCACTTAAATTGATAATCTAGAGACAAATGAAATGTGTAAATTTCTGAAAATTATATTAGGATATTTATTTAGCACAATGCAGGATGACAGTTATCATCATAATAGGGATGTTTATACGTTCTAAATTTATAAAAGAAACAGATTATTGCAATATAGAAGGCTTTAATATAAAAAGGACTCACACCATGCTTCCTTTAAATAAGTAACACTGATACTTCACACATGACCATAATCATTTTTATATGCTGATAAATTTCCAGAATATAGTTATGTAAAACTATAACTATAAACGTATATTTTAGAAAGAGCCTATTTTAAAATACAAATATAAGAAGTTATAGTCCTCTGCTTCCAGACTTAATGCCTTTTTATACAGATAAATGAATGCAGTAAACAATCACTATGTACAGTGGTAAGCGCAAAAATACGCAAAAGGTGTTATGGGAACAAATGGAAAGGAATAAGCAGAAGAGTGTAGAGAAGACCCAGAAGGTTTTTTGCTAGAAGTGAACTTGGTTGCAAGTCTTGGTAGTGTGAGGGGCTGACAGGCTTTGGATAAAGAGGGGACACATAAAGACAGGAGGAATCTGGCAAGTTTTCATTTAGAGATAATTATTAGGAGAATTATCTCTGGTTTTCTGGCTAGTATCTCCTAGGCCAATTCCCTGAGCCCTTTTGGCTGCCCTACCATGCAGATCCAGGATTCCCTCTCGGACAGCCAGAGTTTTGGCGCCATATACTGGGAGCTCAGGAGATCGCAGGTGTCCATGCAAAGTAATGACTGCCCTGTGTTGAAAGGGGGATGCTTCTGTCCCAATCTGCAAGTGATTTCACAAGCATCATTCAAAAAGTTAAAACTCAATATCCACAATTCTAACCCTGCAGAAGTCATCCTTTCCTTTGAGAAACCAATTGTCCATTCCTCAGTTCCTTTCTTATGAAAGATAAACCTTTAATTTTCTAGTCAGCCAAGTATACCTGTCAGATCTTTGGAAAGAATACTGAATGACTTTAGCCATCTCTCCGAATTATTTTTTTTCTGTTCTATTTAAAATTCTGCTCTATTATAATTCACTATTATCTTTCCATTAAAAGCACAAGAATACTCTGGAAAACGTTTCCCCCAGAAAAAGGATTTTAGACCAATAATAGAGACCTGTGTAATGGTAAACCTATGAGAGTTTGTTATAATTAACTATCATTTTACACATAATATTTTATAAAGAAATAGAGTTTAGCGATGATTATATATTAGGTTCTCTTATATACCTGAAGAATGCCTCCGTCTGTAATTAGAATATTTTCTGCCTGCAGTTCAATATCAGCTTCATCAAATATTAGAGTTCCACCTATGAACCACACAATTTTGAAATACAACACAAGGAAATTATTATTCAATGCTATTTATTTAATGAGACTTAAAAATTTATTAAAATTAATTAAATTAGAAATTAATTGAAATTAAATCTGCTATCATTATGCATTTCACTTAACTTCACTTATTAGGCAACATAAAATATAAAAACTTCAGAGAAGTCCCAGGAGTTGATAGAAAAGGAAATCCCTAGGCAGATTGTTTTGATCATTGTTAGTTTCAGTGCGTTTAAAGAGTGCCCCTAAAATGAATTAAACTTCCATAAACACAAGGCCTCAAAATATAAATTAAGAGCCAAAACAATTAAAATTAAAGAAAAGTATTTTTTTATAGAAATCATTATAATGCTGACATTACCGACAAACCATGAGAAACTCTTAACTCTGTGAAACAAAGGATTGCAGAAGGGGAGGAGAGTGGGGAGATGGGGTAACTGGGCACAAGGAAGGCACTAAGGAGAGGGCACTTGATAGAATGAGCACCGGGTGTTATACTATATGTTGGCAAACTGAATTTAAATAAAATATTAAAAAATACTGCTGACATTACCTCTGAACTTTTATCCCCTAATTTGCACTAGTAACACCTATGGCCTGATTGGCATTATTAAAGAATGTGCTAAGATATATTTTTATGAGACTGATGTAAATGTGTGAACAGTAAAATTCTACTTATCCAAAGGTCCAATAGTTAATAACTTCAAATAAATGAAACACTGCTATTATCACAGAAGTTAAAACCAAAACAAAATATAAAGGTCTTTGAGCAGCTAAAACCATTATGGCAAGGTTTATACATGAAAGCCCAAAGCATTTTACTCTTGCCAATCTATCTCTTTAACATGCAATTGTAACAGTTCTACTTAGTTAGTCTTCTATAGTAATAACAGAACATCAAGAAGCAGAGAGAACCCCAACTACAATGAAAGCAGGCTCAAAGGCAAAGGTGAGAATCACAGCTGGCATCCAATGGGAGCCGGGGAGTCATTTAGTATACAATTTAGCAAATCTCTATAATTTTATAACCCCTGGTTCCCACTATGCCAGTTTTTTTCTAAATGTGATATTCCTTTCACTGTTGTGATCCACCACAAGTGCATAAGCACATATGTGCATACTCATACATACATTATTAAAACAAAAGTTTCCTAAAACAACATATAACTTTGAATGATGCTTACCCATAAGAATGCAAGACATTCTGATATGTTCTATCCTATTTAATTAAAAGATTCTGGTTATGATACACTAAATATCTGCATAGCACATCAGATTCTAATGCTCCATTTAAAGTACACAGTACTCCACCTTGCATTAAAAACATCATACCACTATGGATGTTCATGAGTTTTAATTAAATTTACTTCACAAAAATATACCATAGATAGAATCTAATAAGCAGACTTTCAGAAATTTACCCTGAATAAGCAACATTTTCAGAATAGGTGTATTTTGATCCAGCAAAACTGTCTGTCCTTTTGTAATAACAACTAAAGACCCTTCCTCTGGGGGAGATTTTCCTCCCCATGAGAAGTTGGAGGACCAAGCATCAACATACAGGAAGTCAGGATCATCCTGTAATAAAACAGGAAAGACTTTTAAATTGAGAGTTATCAGAATTCTTCATTCAATTTCTCAAAAAAGAAGAAATCTAAACCAGTAAACATTTTCATTAGTAGTAAAGTATAATCTACTTTATGTTATAGCTGCCTATTGGTTTATTTCACAATAATAATAAAGTAAAAAATTAATTACCAATTATCTTGGAATCCAGATTAAATAAAAACTTGAAATCATAAAATGTTAGTAATAAGCAACAAAAATATGTTAACTTTAAATTTAGTATGGTTACATCTCAGTTATTTTTTTGGAGACATTAACAAAGTAAAAAGTCCATTACCAATTACTTCATATCCCATAATGCCTTTCTATTTTTTATTTTTTCCCCTATTTTTTGTTGCTATGATTACCACATTCAACAGCACTTTTACCAGTTTGGCCATGCCAAGGCTTCTGATGTTGACATGCACTGGAGCCCACCCTGAAGGGCTATGGGCACTTGTCATACAGATGATATACGTCTTGTTGGAATACTCAACATCACATTTGGCTTCAGCTATGGTGATGAGAACATCTTGCACATTTTCACTGTAAAGAAAAAGGGAGGAAACATCGTTGTTTTTTTCTCAAATTTCTAGTTCCCACTGTCAAACCCTATAACTGATATGCATTATTGCAAAAATAATGATCTTACTCTCTGATCCATCAAAGTGCAGATTGACACTTTGTTCAGTAGTAAAACTTCAAAATATTTGTTGAGAAAAAAGTAAACAAAGGGTTTAAGCAGCCAGGAAATAAAACTGTACAAATTAGCAGACCTTCCAGTGTTGGAAGAAAACTGTCTGGGTTAAATTTATTGAGAGATTCTTTGTTAGTCACTAAAAAGCTAATTTTTAAAGAGACTTTCAGGGATCCCTTTGTTTATGTGATATTTTCACCACATTCAAAGACTTTAGAATTTAATATCCACGTTAAAATGCAAGTTCAAGGTCTTGAGAAATTATGTACTTGAGGAATTAAAATGGTCCTTTATGATTTAGATGAACTGAGGTTTTGAAGTCAGCCTTATCCACTTGAAGAATGATGACAGTGCAGTACATAAATTTGAGCCAAATAATGAATATGTTTAGGAAGAAGGAATCTGGCCAGCTACAATGAATGGATATGATGTATGAAGACATGTTTCATTGACCCAGTGAAGCAGATCATGGTTGGTGATGAGATGGTGAGGGAAGCATAAGATGTGATTTATTCTTAGGATCTGACTAGGATTTGAGGCAAATTATTTAACCTCTCTAATTTCAGTCTCCTAACCATAAAATGGGATAAAAATATCTAAGAGGGTAAGGCAGGAAGTTTCCATGGGGTAAGAAGTGCCTGACATGAAGTACTGGATAAATGTTAGCTATTAGTACTATGGTGTGCCTCACGCATGACTTCTGAGCAGATGGGTACACATTACATGACTATATTTAAGCACCGGTCTTGCATATGAGAAGGCAGGAGTAATGGTGTGAGCTTGCATCTATTTGCTGATGTATGTGTATGCGAAGACAGTACCTGAAGCCTGATCCCATGATTGTAAGTCTGGTGCCCCCTGCTGTACTGCCTCTCTTCGGATATATTTCGGAGATGAGTGGTGTCAGTGACATAGTATATGTAAAAGGAGTCGTGGAATGTGACAAATCCTTCCCATTGACCACACTCACTTCACACATTTGCTCAGGTCCTCTGCCTAGGAGAGAAGGACTGAATTGAGAATAGTTGGGCCATCAGGCCTTTATTCATTTCCAAAACCCCCAAATACTTTCAATAACATCTTCCTTTTCCTGAAATCACTTCCAATATACACAGGCTATATGTCAAGTAATAAGGATCTCTAGCAATAGCCAAAAACATCACAAAGTTCATGCACATTATCAAAGGGAAAAAAACACTTAGATCCTTCCTTGGAGCCTCATACTGTAGACAATTTTGCAGACCTCCCTGTGTAGGGTTCCAGCCTATAGGATACAACATTGTGAATCAGAGCAGGAAAGGAGGAACTGCTAAGGCATGCATACTGGTGACAGCTGGAAGCAAGGTAAGAGACAGAAATATCACAGACACCCAGCACAAAAGTACAAAGAAGAAGCAGAGCTGGCATTAAGACAACCCAAAAGCCTTGACAAATCTTGACAGCACTGTTGCATTTTTTAAAAAAATCAGCATATAAACTGATGTTGAAAGTATAAATAAGCTGATTCATAAAAAATATTATATTTTCTTCAATATTCTTTAAGAAGCCAGAAAAGAAACCACTGGGTGGCTCAGTGGTTAAGCATCTTCCTTCGGCTCAAGTCATGATCCCAGGGTCCTGGGATCGAGCCCCACCCCAAGTCCCACATCCGGCTCCCTGCTCAGCAGCGAATCTGCTTCTCTCTCTGCCCCTCCCCACTCATGCCAGATATTTAAATTTCATAATAACTAAAGAATTAGGGTTAATAATATCTCCATTTAATAAATGGACAAACTGAAACAGAGTTTAGTTACTTAGCTGATGTTGCATAGTAAGTGGTAAAATGAGATTTGGGGGCTCCTGAGAGCCTGGGATTTTAACCAGTAAATGAAAATAAATAAGAGTAATAATAACAGCAGCAAATCACATATCATGTCTCAGATATCATTCCATCCTCTTTGCACACATTAAGTTATTAAACATTACAAAATCCTATAAAGTAAGTGAAGATGATTATTCTCACTGTACAGGGGAGGAAACACTGAGGCTTGGAGAAGTTAAAAAACCCATCCAAAGGCACAGCTTGGGTCTGAATTTTGGCAATGCATTACCAGGGTCTGCACTCATAACCGTTACGCTATCCTATCTTTAATGGAAACTAAGAGTTCAGTAGAAATTAAAAATGTGTTCTCCATTTGGCATGCTCCATTTATGAGATAAATTAAAAAACCACAATTTATTATAAATAATTCAACCTAACCCAAATGTTATGAATCTTGAAAGACATACAAACCTAGAAACAAAGTTCTAAAGAAATTGTTTAGAATCAAGATGGTTATCAAGGTGATTCAATTGCTCCCCAAAACAAAAACTCAGAAGGAGAAATTTAGACTCTGATTGCTTTAACATTAATCATTTCTCAAAAACTGCAATTCTTTTTTTCTGACTACTCACCATCATTGTGTGGAATTTTACATAATAGTGTTGTACAATCAGATTTCAGCCTGTCAATTGCGCATTCTGAGCCACACACTAATATAATTGAGGTTTCTGGATTAAACCCAGTGCCTGTCACAGTCATGGTCTGACCACCACCGAAACTCCCTAGTGAAGACATACAAAAAGGAAAAACAGCTAATGAAAAGAAAAAACTCCTCTCTGTATATATTTTAAAACCTGAATTGGAAGTAAGTTACACTAAATGAAACAATTCTTAAAATTGAAGTTACATATTGCATTATACTTTATTATATTATATTATACTATGTTATATTATGCTATATTAATGCAACAGAATCTCTTTTGATTATAGGATTCTAAAACTTTTACTGAATAAATGTTCCATCCAATCATTTATTTAAACTACTTCTAGGCGGGCACCTGAATGGCTAGTTGATTAAGCAGCTGCCTATGGCCCAGGTCATGATCCTGGGGTCCTGGGATCGAGGCCCACATCAGGCTCCCTGCTCAGTGGGGAGTCTGCTTCTGTGTCCCTCCCCTCACTCATTCTCTCCCTCTCTTGCTTTGTCTCTCTTTCTCTCTTTCAAATAAATAAATAAATAAATAAATAAATAAATAAATAAATAAAATCTTTAAAAAATAAACTACTTCTAGAAACTAAAATTTAAGAGAGATGTCAAAAAGAATTTCAGATTAGTCAAAACATGAATGTAAAATTACTATTTAAAGAGGACCACATCGGTTATACTTTCTTAAGGAGTTTAACCATTAAAATAATTTTCAAATTAAAAAACACTTAAGTATTCATAATTAGAGACTGTGATGTCTAAACATGATTTTATAAAAAAAATTTCACATATAATCTGGACATTTTAAGTAGGATTAAATTTGAAGTTAATTATATAACAAAGAGAAATATAGGCAGTAAGTGAATATTTAGAGATGCTTAACTGATAGATATGCATGCTTATGTGATACATAAAAATATTTTTAATGTGTTATAGGAACTACAAGTTTTAGCAGTGTTTAAAGAATTTTTTTTTTCTAAATAAGTGTTTACTGAAACAATAAAAATATTTGTAGGTTTCTGCAAATTCATGACTACCTTGGCTCGGATGAATATTCTGAATAGTAAGTGGGTACTCAAATAAAACCGTGGACACAGCAAAGCCTTTTGTCTTATGATGCATCATAACAGGAAAAGTGCCACCAGCATGATCTCCAATGATGCATTGCAATACACTATCATTGACCATGGTTACATTACATGGAGTGTTGTCTATCTTCACTGAAATTTCCAAGATATCAATTCCAAAGTTAGATCCAATGATTTGAATTTTGGTTCCTGGTGGACCTTAAAAAAAAAAAAAAAAGCAAACAATATATCTAAATTCTAGTAATTTTGCATGCATTTAAAGATAAACCTGGGGATCCCTGGGTGGCTCAGCATTTTAGCTCCTGCCTTCGGCCCAGGGCGTAATACTGGGGACCTGGGTTAGAATCCCACATCAGGCTCCCTGCATGGAGCCTGCTTCTCCTTCTGCCTGTGTCTCTGCCTCTCTCTCTCTCTTTCTCTCTGTGTTTCTCATAAATAAATAAATAAAATATTAAAAAAAGAAAAACCTAATTACTTCCATAAACAAGATGATATCTGGTATTTTAAAGCTAATATAAATATTAACAAAACACAAACTTTGGCTATACTATATGTTACAATCTATAGTCTACTTACTATAAGTTATCTCAGCATTCATTATTTTCCAGCCCTTTGGTCTGTTCCCCTGTATTGTTATTCTATTGTTCTTGTTAATGATTATTCAGGTCAGTGGAGATGAGGGAAAAAGAGAAGAGAGATTTAGAATCAGGAAGTATGAAAGTTTGAGCAGGGGTGGTGGGTTGGAGTATATTTTAGGGAAGGGGCTTAGTATTTCTTTTTATTTTTAGTCTTTCCCAATATTGACAACTCTTTTGAGGATGATTTTTCTTAATTTAAATATTTTTGATATATACTGATAAATAGATTATGATAGGTAAATAATTAGATGTAAGATAGTAGAGTATTTTCTCATGTGCGTGTTGGCCATGTCTCTGTCTTGCTCTGTGAGATTTCTGTTCATGTCTTTTGCCCATTTCATGATTGGATTGTTTCTTTGGTGTTGAGTTAAATAAGTTCTTTATAGATCTTGGAAACTAGCCCTTTATCTGATATGTCTTTTGCAAATATCTTCTAAATGAGAAAACTTGATGTATCAAAGGAAATTTCAATAGCAAATTTCTTAAAGAGAGAGAATACACCTTACCCAAACCTGACCACATTTTCTGGTAATGTAAGTTAAAAAAGACTTTAAAAGGCTAACATTAGTTCTTCATTAAAGTTGCCATTCTAAGTTACATTATACAAATGAACTTCTTTAATCTTCATGCATGAAGAATCTTTAATTCTACATGCATGTACCATGAGGTAGGTACGATACCAACCTCATGGTACATGCATGTATAAGGAAACTAATATTTAAAAATCTTGGTCCAAAGTTGCATCACTGTAGAGTAGAAGGACTGAGATTTGAACCTAGGCATCAAGGCCATGTTCTCATCAGTACACTATAGCTAGTTCTCCAGAATTCATCATGTAGATGATAAGCATTCCAGCAGCTTAAATATGATCAGAAACACTATGGAATAATGACATAAAATTAGGAAGACATCTCAATCTATTCTTAGCTTAGAAAAATGAGTTATGCTAAATCACCAAGTAAATCTTATTTATAATATTTTTTCCATCTGAATGAGCCAATTATCTCCTTAAAAAAACTCTTTTGAGTCAATAAGTTAGTATTAACTGTAGTTTCATGGAAATAAGAGATACAGAAAAACTCTCAATGTTTAGTAACCTACTTCTGAATTTAAACAGCTGTTTCCCATGCCATATCAACATTAATCACATTAATTATTAATTTTAATTCATAGATACCCATCTATTTCTTCCTCATCTTGAAATATAGGTCAAATTAATGGATTTTGTTTCAAAATAGAAGTTGGAATTTGACTAAAAATATTATCCCAAGAATGTGTAAAAAATAATCACAAAATTGAAACTACACTGAACTCAAATCCCATTTATTTATTGTGTTTAGTGGATTGTCTAAGAACACATTATTATTCCAATTAGACACTAATAAATATTGCTGGCAACACTGTATCGAGACAAACAAGAAAAGGAAGGTATTGGAATACCTGTATTTGGGACAAGTTCTCTGAGAAGTGGAGTATCTTCCAAGGCATACGTAAATGACAGAGGTGGGTAAGCAACTTCATTAACAAAGATCTTCACACTGACCCTTCCAGCTGTTCCTGCTGGGGTACAGCAGTAGACTTCACTAGAGTTGACAGAGATAATTTCACAAGGTTCATACCCAACAGTGACTGTGGTGTTGCCTGGGTCGAAGCCATTTCCTGTGATCATCAAAGTAGTTCCCCCAGCAATGCTGCCAGAAGTTGGTGTGACAGATGCTATGGCAGGGCTGCTAACAGTAAGGTTTCCCAGAGCCAAGCCTTTACTTCCTACCACAACACCAAGAGAATGAAGTCCAGCTGGGAGAGGACCCACAAGAACAGTGACATTATTTTCATTAACGTCCATAGCTCTGAACTGTTGGTTTCCAATGAACACAGCAATGTCCTCCAAGATAGTGCCAAAACCTTCTCCTTCAATAAGAACTTCTACAGGTCCTTTGATAAAGTTTGGAAAGACTCTTGTTACAAAAGCAGTGATGCTTTCTAAGTATGAAAAGCTGCAATTTCCCTGACACTGGGCAGGCACACCATGGATTAGAAGATCCACTTTCACAAGCTGTTGGGGAGCAGGAGATGTTTCACATTCAATGGCTGTATAATTTACTGATAGAACTTTACAGGGAAAATGACCCATGAAGACTTCTACACCTGCAGGAGAAGCTGCAAATCCAGAGCCTCTTACAGTCACTCTTGTCATTCCTGTAGTTGATCCTGCATTTGGCAACACCATGTTGATGTTTGGCAAAAGCACAAATCGCCTATCAAATTCACTAGACAGTGTATTGAGAGCAGTGCCCAGGTTGTAGACAGTTACTGTGACAATTTCCCTGATGCCAACATTCATTGAGTTTTGAGGGTCAATATGACATCTAATGGAATTGTCACTACTTTCTTCTACAATACAGGGGTAGCTACCAATTGTAACCTAAAAGTAAGATGAACATGGAAACAAGTCAATATATTACTTAGTGGGAACTTAAATTTTCTATTAACAACTAAATTTTAAAAATTTAATCTCATGCAAACTTATTTATTCATAAAATTAATTTGGGGGGCTGACTAAGGCATCTCTCAGATTAATTTTAAAACTAAATTATAACCATACATGAATTTTCATAGCTATATTATTCATAACAGTCAAAACATTGAAAACAATCTAAATGCCCATGATTGGTAAATGGATGAATACAATGTATATACTATATAATGGAATATTATTTAGCCACAAAAAGAAGTGAAGTACTAATATACATGGAATAACGTGGATGAACCTTGAAAATACTATGTTTGGTGAATAAAACTGGTCACAAATGACCACATGTATTACTCTGAGAAAGATCCGGAATAGGCAAATCCATAAAGATGGAGGTAAATTAGGGCTGGGAGGATTGAGAAAATTGGGTGTAATGTCTAAGGGTTAGGAATTCTTTTCTGAGGTAATAAAAATGTTCTAAAATTGAGTGTGGTGGTGGGACACCTGGGTGGCTCAGTGGTTGAGCATCAGCCTTCGGCTCAGGGCATGATCCCAAGTCCCAGGGACTGAATCCCACATTGGGTTCCCTGAGGGGAGCCTGTTTCTCCCTCTCTCTGTAGCTCTGCCTCTCTCCGTGTGTCTGTCATGACTAAATAAATAAAATCTTTAAAAAAAATTGAGTGTGGTGATTGAATATCATAAAATTCAACTCTGTGAATATACTAAAAGCTATTGTATTATGTGCCTTAAATGCATGAATCCTACAGTATATGAATTATATTATAATAAAGCTGTTAGAAATTAAATTATGAGGTTATAGATGAAACATTTTCCTTTTATTAAGTATATGGTAGTAAGAAGGAGATCTTTACATTCTTACCTTATTAGCACATGTGAGATTACTGAAGCCACGTCCAGTAATTGTTATCAATTCGTTTTGTGTTCCAGCAGATGGACTAATGTTGTTTATAAATGGTGAAAAACAACTTGAAAGCTCAAAGACCAATCTGTCTGAATTTTTAACCCTGGTATTGTTTGGGCCACACAAGGGTTCTGTTGCTAGGCATCCTGCCACAGAGCTCCCCAAGTGCAAATCCACAGGTCCTTTAGGCAAAAGAACTGCCTGTAAGTCATGGATAATATTCTAAAACAAGAACTGTCTTCAGACTGCATTACTCTTTATTTTAATGGTGGTGGTTTATATGCCATTAAATTTTTTTTGGTTTTATTTTAATTACAAGAGGTACTCAGGCAGTACAAAGTTAAATTAAAGACCTAGGCAAAGGTGACATAGTGAAGAATGAAGAGTGAATATAAAATTATTTTTCAATTTGTCTAAGGCCAAGTCCTATGGGGACAACAAAACAATAACATCATCTCACATTTTGATATATCTTGGGGCACACTTCTTCATGCTACATCTCATTTGAGGCACAGAAGAATTCTGGGAGAATGGCAGGGCAATACTAACATGGGCCTCATTTTACAGAATAAATTCCAGCCTCAGAACTGTCCAGATCTACGCAAGGTCATGCGGCTGGTCAGAGACAGAAAGAGGGTAATCTGCTTCCTACTCCAAAAAGGTCACATATACCCTATGTCACTGGAGTAACTGGGTTTCCATCTTTAACCCTCTTACCCTGAGCATATGTGGCTTCAGTGCTACCTACAAACAGGTGCAGAGGAATGTGCCTGGTTTCAGCTGGTAAAACATTAATGACTCCTTGAAGAAAAATGGAGCGAGCCTCATCAACATATCCACTGCTATAATAATGGATTCCAGGTGAAGTAAATTGGTAAGAAAATGAACCTGCCATAAAATAAGATTGTACATAATAAATACAAGCAATTAATGCACCCTCCAAAGGAAATTTCAAGTGATCATTCACACATGCAGATGACAGGATTCTTATTTTTCATGCATGTGATATTTCAACAGTAAGTAGTAAAGAAATGACTCACTAGTTATAGAAGAACTATCTTCTATAATGAAATACATTCCAGAAGACAAGATCCAGCATTAATTTTTCTAGACAACCAGGTCAAGTCGGGCATAACTTACCACATTTTAAAGAAAAATTCAACATGCAGTGAAAAATGAACAATATTTTGTATTCATGAGAAGTTGAAACTGCTACATATGTATAGAACAAGGCATACAGTCTAAAAGGCACGCTTTACACTGAATTGTCCTAGGAGAAATAATGATTTGCTGATTCCAATCAACAGAAGTTCATTTACTTGCAACCTGGTCAGTATGACTAAAACGCTCCAATTTTCTTTATATTTTGCTTATTTAAGATTTTTTTAATCAGCTGATTATTCCAGAATGAATAAAGATGTTTCTGAATCAGAACTCATCTCTGACATATAAAATACCTTGCTTACATTCATTTATAATATTTTTATAAATTTGCAATATTTTTACTACAGCAATAAATGTCAACTAAATTATTTGTGTATTCACATATATTTATGCAAAAGTATTTTAAATCTAAACAATATATTTTTATTATCTAGGAAAAAGAAGCATGACACAAAAATGCAACAAAGTTGAAACATACCTGATGCAGATTTTTCTCTGCCATTTGTAAATCCTTTGCCATCATAAACTACACTTCCAGGACTGGATACAGAGAAAACCTTATATCCTATTCCCCTAAGAAATGGATGTGCTTGCCAATGCCATATCACTGTGTCTCCCACAGATACATTTAAGACTGATGGTGACCAGCCATAACCTAATCCATGTACTGGAAGCAAGAATGGAGGCATATTTAAGGGAAAAAAAAGTAAAAATTCTTAATTATCTTTGAAAGTATTGTATTTTAAAATTTTTATGTGCATAATTTAAACATGTAACAAAAATAAACAGAAATAATGGAAAGAAAGAAAATAGAAGCTAAGGGAACAAATAAATCACACGGGACACCTGGATAGCTCAGTCAGTTAAGTGTCTGCCTTCAGCTCAGGTCATAATCCTGGGGTCCTGTCTCTCAAATAAAAAAATAAATAAATAAATAAATAAATAAATAGGTGAATATTTTTTTAAAAGTTAAAAAAAATATTTTCTCTCTCCTTCTACCCCCTGCTCATGTTCTCTTTATAATAAATAAAACCTTAAAAAAAACTACACACCTCCAAAACTGATGATCAAGAGATAATTTGAACAAAAATCAGAAAGTCAATAAACAAGATGTTCAGAAATATCACATAGAATATTTTTTAAAGTTATGATCAGGGATGCCCGGATGGCTCAATGGTTGAGTATCTGCCTTTGGCTCAGGGCGTGACCCTGGTGTCCCAGGATCGAGTCCTACAACAGACTTCCTGTATAGAGCCTGCTTCTCCTTCTGCCTATGTCTCTGCCTCTTTCTCTCTGTGTCTTTCATGAATAAATAAAAAATATATTTAAAAAAAATTTTTTTTATTTATTCATTCATGAGAGACACACACAGAGAGAGAGGCAGAAACACAGGCAGATAGAGAAGCAAGCTCCATGCAGGGAGCCTGACGTGGGACTCGATCCTGGGTCTCCAGGACCATGCCCTGGGCCGAAGGCAGGCACCAAACCGCCAGGCCACCTGGGCTGCCCAAATAAATAAAATATTAAAAAAATAAAGTTATGATCAATTCTTTAAACATAAGAATTTTCTCAGGCATTGAGACATGCAAAAATCTATATAATTTCAACTTGAATATTTATTTAGAAACCCCATGGCCAATAACAAATCATCATAACTCATGAGGTTCTGTACTGCAGTAAAACTTAATAGCAATTCCTCAACTTGCCAATTGCAGTCTATCCTTATAGACTCAAGTCCACCACTGATTCATTCTATATTTTGCTCCATGTCAAGGCAGTAAATTAGAGACAAACTATTGACAAATTATGGAGAGAAACAGCAATACTTTTTTGTCTGAATACTTTGAAGTATTAGATAAATAAAAATCAAATCAATTTCAGGATGAAGTGCTCCCATTATTTACGATTTGTAAACGTTGGCCAATACCTGAATCTTCTCCAGTGTTGGTAATCCTGAATGTACTCCCTGTTGAATGAAGAATACATTTTATGACATTTTCTGATGATGAAGTCACATCACAATGGAAGGACCCTAGAAAGAAAAAAGAGGAGGGAAAAAGCATTTTCTCAAATACTTTTTGTAAAATATAGAGATTTAGTATAATTAGTGAATAGTTAAGGCCCTCGAAAAGCTCCACACTATTTTGCAGAATCTTTGATAGTAAAAAAAAAAAGGAATCTTTGATACTTTTCTGATAGTTATATTGTTTGAGTACTGATTATTTTTAGAACAGAGACCTTCACTTTTTAAAGCCTTTTATATACATTAAACATAAAATATTTACTTACTGAAATCAAAATCAGTTATTCAGTTTCTCTTTACTACCTTAACCAATCATCTTTTATATGCTAATAGCAAATTAAAGTTTCCACGATTGAGAGTATTTGTGTAATAACTCACCTATAAGCACATCTTTTCAAGTGAAAAAGATGATAACACCCTCTGTGAGGGTATTCTTACCTAAAAGCACAGTGTTTTCAGTTGGTATCGTGCTAAATCCCAAACCTATTATAGTGATTTCAGTTCCACCATATAAAGAGCCTCTCTGTGGAAACATGGCAGTCACTTCCAAAATATACTGTATAGAAGCACTCAACTTGTCTCTGAAAAAGAACAATTAATAGATGCTTCAACAAGCTTTCCATGAGGTTCTATTGCTAAACTCTTTTTTTTTTTTTTTTTGCTAAACTCTTAAGAATATGATTCATTTAGGAAGTGGAAGTAGTTGAATATTTAATTAGACAGTACTTGTTTAAACTAGATAATCTGACAATTATCATGACCTTAATTTGGTTGGATGGTCCGTGTGTGTGTATAATAACATATGTAGTATATGTAATAATGTGCTATATAATAATAATAATAATAATAATAATAATATATAATAGTAGTTTTTCCCTAACACAGAAAATTAAGTTTCTGAGAATCCCATGGCAAGAATAATTTGAGATGGAGGATCTTAAAATATTATGAGAAAGATATGGTTATGAGAACTGAGGTCACAAGAAATATATGATGTCCTTTAAAATATTTTATATATTCATTAGAGTAAAACATAAAAGCAGCATTATCTATAAGAGAATAGAAATGAAATTCCATACATTTTATATAAGAAATAAAAGTTTTATGCACCTAATTTGAACTTATTATTCTATGTATGTTGGAAACTTGTCATGATCTTCCTTCCCACTATTTCAATGAGAGAGTTTTAAACTTCTTTTGCTTTGTTATAGACAATGTGTCTGCTGAGAGGTCATCAGAATGTGCAGTGCTTTTCTGGTTTGTTATAGAGTAGACTCCTACAGCCCAGCTCTCAACATGAATAAAATGAGCCTTTGTGTAACTTTTATTTCACTTCTCCTGGATAACTGGATATATATTTTTTGAACTGTCACTGAAATATCCAGTTTTGTATGCTGTCAATTCTGCTCATTATCTCCATCATGCCAAAGCACAAACCAGCAGCTCTTCTAGAACTCCTATGAACTCCGCCCTGTGAATCGATGAGGGGATGTAGTTCTGGAGTTCATATTTACTGTTGCTCATCTTCCTTCACCTCAAGATTCTGCTGCAATAATCTCTCTTCCTATCCTGACATCAAGATTTTTTTAATCCCTAAATTTCAGTTTCCTTTTTTTTCTAAGTATTCTGAACTAGTACTTCCCTTATGCTAGACCTAAAATTTTACAAAAATTTTAACAAACAGCTTCTGGGAAGAAAACACTGAACAGTTACATAAAGGAAACAGCTAGAGAAGGATTCTCTCCATCCTCTCCTTTATGGGCAGCTCCTACACATTTCTTGGTTTAATTGTCACCTTTTAGAGAACGGTTTCCTGTACCTCAGGAAAAGTTACATGTATATATCAATTTAAGGGTCACTTGTATCTAGTGACTAGCATACTAGTATATGCTCCTAAGACCTGCTACTTCTTACTCATAGCCCTTTTCACACTTATAATTATGTTATTGATGTAATCTTCTGTTTGGAATCTGCCTCCCCAACAAAACTGTGGGCATTATTAACAGTGGAGGAAGGTCCCTCTTATTCTCCCTGGCAAACCCAGCACTGAGCAAATATCTGCCCCTTACTAATGGGTCAATAAGTATTTCCAGAATAAATGAAAATTATATGATACGTGCATAAATGTAGTTCCACAAAGAATCTTACAACCTAATCTGAATGGAATTGGTCTCAAAACTGAACACGTATTGTTCTGTAGGAGATAGTCTCAGAACATTTTGTAAAAGGAGGTATACAGATAGGTGAAAAAAGCAGCTGAAATTTTATAAAGATAATGACTATTTCTTTTTTCATCCCCAAACCATTAGCCCCATGTGTTCCACAACTCCTCAAGTTTATGGTCATTATTATACCTTGTTGATGCAAAGCCCCAGTTTCTGACTTCTACATAGATATCATGTTTTCCAGGAGACAACTTGGGCAAAAGACATCTAATATCTGTGAAGTTCCATTGAAAAATCCGGCAGGGTTTTCCTCCAACATATACCTCCACATTTTGAGCAGTTTCACTTCCAAAGTTATAACCCTTAATTGTTAAATTAACGTCTCCTATTATTTAAAAAGAGAATAAAAGTTTTACAAGAAGATTCAACTTATTATGTGGCATCAAATTCACATATTAAGTAAACCAACTTGCTTCTTATCTTTTATTGGATTTAGGAAATACTAATGTTTGCAGAGGCAAAAGAAAAGTCAGTGAAAGAATTGATAGAATTCAATAGAATTGAATTGATTCTTGATAGAATTCAAGAATTCATAGAATTGATTGCCATGTAGAGATAAAATTCATATTCAATTGTTTCACAGGGAAAAAAGATGGCAAAGTGCTTTCTAAAAAATGTATTTTTTTCCCATTACACATGTTCAAAGTGAAATAATAAATAGACTAATCTATGCTTAAAAAATACAACTTGTGGCTGGTTTTACTTTAAGAAACAACTGCAGAAGAAACCATGCTTCAAAAACCTTTCTAGAAATAGTTTACATTTGGGGCGCCTGGGAGGCTCAGTGGTTGAGCGCCTGCCTTTTGCTCAGGTCATGGTCCCAGGGTCCTGGGATTCGAGTCCCACATTGGGCTCCCTGCAGGGAGCCTGCTTCTCCCTCTGCCTATGATTCTGCCTCTCTCTGTGTGTCTCTCATGAATCAATAAATAAAATCTTGAAAAAAATAGTTTACATTTATTATCTATGTGATTTATATATATCTTATATTTATATATACACACATATACATGTATCTTTTGTATATATACCTTATATATATCAAATGATCTTACTGAAATTTTTCTTACCTTGTATTGTTCGAACTTTTGGACTAAAATCAGTTATAACTGGAGTCTGTAAACAATTATAACTATAAGCGTCCTTTGCTGTGGCTCGAAATCCATTGGTAATAACTGAAATATCAACTGTACCCTCAATTCTCTGAAATAAGAAGAAAAAAATCAAACAATTAAAAAATATTGAATCATTGAAATAAAGAAATTTGATAGCTAAAAACAAATAGAATTATTCAAAATAAACTGCTGAAGATGTTTAGTTTCAAAGTCATGAATCAATAATCAATTTTCAGAAATTCAGAAAGCTATAGTGTCCAATGTAAGCTACATGCTTTAATTTTTTAGATAAAGGCATATGCTATAGCAGTTTTGAGGATGTTTATGACCAATTTAAATGCATCCATAGGGATCCCTGGGTGGCGCAGTGGTTTGGCGCCTGCCTTTGGCCCAGGGCGCGATCCTGGAGACCCGGGATCGAATCCCACATCGGGCTCCCGGTGCATGGAGCCTGCTTCTCCCTCTGCCTTTGTCTCTGCCTCTCTCTCTTTCTCTCTCTGTGACTCTCATAAATAAATAAAAATTAAAAAAAATAAATAAATGCATCCATATTATTGGGTTCGTAAGGGCTCTGCAATATAGTAAAGATACTCTGGACAAGTGACTCAAATTGATAAAGCATTAAGATGCTAAAAGTTTTGACATTTTACTCTTAAAATACACTCAAATGTAATTTTTTATTCCTCTTTACTGACAAATCACATTATTATATCATTTTGGCGACCTAGTTTCAGAAACCAAGACTAACACTTGGACTCCTAAGAAAAATGTTTAGTGCTTTTACTGATACAGTATCTACACACTTCCCAATTAGGAAAAATGTTTTTCCAACATGTATTATTTGCTCAATATGTACTCAGCATTTAAACGAATAATTTAAACAAAGTTTTCATTGACCATATCCTCCAGATTCTCATCATCATTTGGTCCAACACATACTCAAATTTACTTTTCCTACAGATTTTAACTACATTATACCCACACTGAATCTGCTCAATTTTTTTTTTTAATGTTACTTACTGGATTCAGCATCCTTTGCACATAATAAGCAAACAAATACCTTGGTTTAAATTAGGAGACTATTTTTTAAGATAAAGAACAAAGATCATGCTAAGATGCAGTATTCCATGAGGAATTTCATTTTTTTGTATTTGCTTTACTTATTTACTTGTTTATTCATCGTCAACAAACTGAAACTATAACACATTTAAAACATATATTCTTTTTTAAAAACAAAATATGCCTAGATTTGCTTCTTTGAATTTTTTTTAGACTGTCTGTTAGTACTGAATTTTTTTCATCCTTGGATTTACCAGGTCAACTCTCATTCATCCCTCAAGTTCTGATAGCCCATCAGTTTTTCTGTGAAACTCTTTTTGACAGCCTCTCCTCACTATATTTTATTTTGTCTTTGTATCACATTGTTTAACATGGGTTCATGTGTCTGTCTTTCTAATTGGTATGTGTATATAAGTATGTGGATATAATGCTTCATATTAGGGTCTTAGCAGAAAGATGTAGAAGAAATAATCATTAGGGAACAAGACTGTAATGCTGCAGTCCTACGTAAAAATGTCACTTATTTAACCTACAGAGATGTTCATAAGTTTTCAGAAAAAAGAAAAAACAAAAACAAAAACAAAAAACTAAAATCAGATGCCTTACCTTTGGTGTCCTGCAGGTTATCTTACTCAAATCCCTTTCAATCACATTGCAGGTTTCATTTCCAACTAATGCCTTTGAATTTTCATTAAAGCCAAATCCAGATAGAGTCAAAAGAGTACCACCTTCATGAAGAAACAACAATAATAGACCAACAATAACAAAAGGAAACTTCAGCAACTAACTCATCATTCAGTAATGTTCTAGTCATCCAAGAGACAGGTTGGCAAATAGACCAAGGACCAGACTTGAGATGTATATAATCACCACCACATAACAGAGCCTGAGTTCTGAAGTCTGGAACCATCAAGGAACTGGGCTAAGTGATTTAATGAAATAACAGATTTGTAACCGCCATTTGCTTTGGGGTATCACTAGCAGCAACTGCTATCTATTTTCTACAGTGTCTTCATCCTCAAGAGAAACTATGCTTTTTCTATATGCTCAACCATCCTGTGGGTGTGAAAGTGAATTAAGACTCTTCCCAAATTTCACATTTTAATATTTCTAAGTAAAAGGAACTAAGAAAAATCCCAACAAAACAAAAATAAAGTAAGATGAAAACACTGAAGAGATCAAGACCAAAACAAAAATCCAAAACTAAGCATGGTCAAACAAAGGCAAAGGAAATGAAGCAGGACAGGAAAAATGTGTTATTTTCTTTCCATCTTCTGCGTCAGCTTTCCTTTCCCCGATTTGTTCCTAGAACTTTTTCTGGGTCAAGTAGCTCCATTGAGACTGTGGTTACAAATGGAGCAGCTGGTAAGCAGAATAATAACTAATAAATCTTATCTTGACATAATTGATGAGCTTGTTATAGAAACATGTAATAATTGATGATATTAATTCAATAACCTAAGATGTAAGTATAAGCAGTCACCCTGACTTGTGCTTCACAAGAAACAAAAGAATTAGTTAGCCATTTAATCACCCTGCCTTCCAATAGGGGAGTCTCCTTTGTTCTATATGAGGGAGGTTTGGGTTCCTCTCCCTCCATTCTGTTCTAGAAACAGTACAATGAAATGATGGAGATGTATGCAATTTTCTTTGTTTAGAACAATTAACTATTACCTGCCAGGCTTCCAGAAGCAGGCCAGATGTGTGAGATCCGATTCTGATAAATGAAGTAGAATACTTCACCCTCTACATTCCGTGCTAGTCCAACATCAGCTACAGACACAGCAACTGGGAAACGTCCAGCACTTCCATTCAGAATCTGGCACTTGATCTCACTTTCTTGTAATAAAAAAGAAAAATACAATAAATCAAATATTTTTATAAGATAAAATTACTGGAATTTTATGTTTGCAAATATAAACACTGGTCTTCATTTTTATATGCCAGGAAATGTATCTAAGGAAAACTACTCATATATTAATGGGGCAAAAATCTTTACAAGCTATTTGATGTTATGAATCAGAAACTGTTAGAAAAAAGCTAGATGAAAAAAAAAAAGCAAAGTGAAAAATTTGCTCCTTATTTCTACTGTGACCGAGAGAGAAAGAGAGAGAGAGAGAGAGAGAGAGAGAGAGAGAGAGAGAAAGGTTATTGTAATAATAATTTAAAAGTCCTAATCTGTAAAATCAGTTTTACCAGTAATTCTAAAACTGTTGATTCAATATATGATTTATGTCCAAAGCTAAATAAAACATCAAGTTTCATCAAGAAAGGTGATCAAAACCTAAATTAAAACCTATTCTTCATACTACATTTAGAACAGTCTATGTGCATTTATAATACAGGTGCATTATTGACTTAGATCTCGAGAATGCATAGAGTATGTAAACTAAAAACAAATCATATGGAAGGTGAATTTGCTTATGTAATTCCAACCTATTAAAATTAAGGAAAACACCTAGGATCATGAAAGATAATTTCTAGGGAAAGAAATAAATATGGCTTTCACTTTTCAAGAATAGAAATTGTGAATAATCTTGACATTCTGTGTTAAGGGATACAGATACTAGGAGTCAGGGAAGATGGCCATATCCTTTTGCTGCATTACTAATGTGATACTGTCAAAGCATAGGGAGAAGGATGCCAGAGTGGCAGCTTATATTTTTCTGTCCCAGAGACATATCAAAGAAAGATAGTAGCTTCTATATAACACTTTATGAGGGGAAAAGAACAAAAGTCAACTGCTATGAGATAGACACTGTGCAACAGTGAACGAATTAGTTTGTGGTCATAACCAAAGATCTACAAGATAATGCACTTACCCAGAGAAGTCTGCCTATTTCATGCCCCCATAGGGTATTCTATAGGAGGATTACTGTAATACTGCTCTTTGATTCTACTTTCTCTTAGAGAAAAACAATTAGATGTAATAATAATAATTTTACAAAGGACTTACCATCCACAGAAAGAAGAGAGCAACCCATTGGTCCAACTGAAACTGATACAGCGGAATTGGGAGAAAATCCAGAGCCTAATATGGTTAGAATTGTGGTTTCTTCATAGGACCCTGAAAATGATCAATTTAAAAAAACTATTAAAATGAAAAAAAATACAGAATCTGTTCTTATAAAATCAAATGTTTTGGAGAGAAAAATAAGCCTATCTTCCAAAGGCTACAAACAATGAGCCTATAAGCAACCAGGGAAAAGATAGACACGTATTTACCAGTGGTAAACTTTTTCCACTGAATTGTTCTGCATTGTTTCATATTTTAACTCTATGTTGAGATTAGCAGAATTATCTGACTGAAGTATGGAATGACATAAGGAGAATTATTGTCATGACAAATTAAACAGGCATCTCTATATGATAATTTATACTATGACAGAACTGCCATCACAAATTCATGAGAAAAGGAAGAACTGCACAAAATGTGTTGTGGGCACTTCCCACTTGTGATAAAATAAGATTCCTCTATCTAGGGTGACACACATCCTAAAGTTCTTGAAATATTACCAGGGTACACCGACTGTCTCAATACCTTATACAGAAAGTTTTTACACTCACTCTAGTGTCCAGATTTGATCCATAAATGATATAGTCACCCTGGTTATATAACATCACATACAACATGGATTCTACATGGGCTTAAACGGCTAAGAATGAAAAATGTGGAACTCTAGAATTTTAGTAGAAAACATAATCAAACAATTTTAATGTACAGGTGGGTTTCTTAAATAAGATTAAAAAGCCATGGTTAACCATAGAGGAAAAGATAAATAAATTGGAATATATCAACGATTTAAATGTTTCCATGAGCATGATACTAAAACAAAGTGCAGGTGACATACTGGGAGTAGAGATGTGCAAAAGATTGGTAAACATAGTATGTAATATGCAGCTATAAATCAATAGAAAAGAGACAATCTGATAGATGGATACAGGATGTCAACAACAATTTGCAGAAGAAATCATGCAAATGTCCAGGAAGCAGATGAGAGGATCACATGCATTACTCATAAGGGAATAGACAAAATAAGATGAGGATGAGATAACCCCTTTTACCCATCAGATTGACCAAAATTAGGAAACTGATGATACCAAATATTGACAAGGATGTGGAGAATATGGCACTCTCATACCTACTGCAAGTACAGGCACTCTGGGGAGCAATTTGGTCATCTAATAAACTGAATACACGTTCACTCGTTTCTTATTCAGCAATTCTCTTTGGGCATATACCCTAAAGAAGCTCTAGCATGTATACAATAGATTTGTGCAACAAAGCTCAATATGGTTATGTGTAAAAACAAAAAAATGAAAAATAAAAAATAAAAAAAAACAAAAAACAAAAAAATGCAAACAATCTAAATGTCAATCAATAGAGATGAAAATAGATATATTCATGAAATATTTTTAAATGATGAATTAGACATGAATAAAACCATATAAATATTTCTCAAAATGAATGTTGAATGACAAAAGTCAAATACAAATGATATTTACAATGTAACATCTCTGATACTTACATTTCAACATCTCTTCCATAAGCTTAAAAAAACTGGCAAAATTACCATATGTACATGTTATATACAAAAGGTATTAAAAATGGCATGAAAGAATACACACAAAATTAATTATTGTTACTGCCTCTGGGGAGATTTGTAGAGACTAGAAGAAGAAATTGTGCCTCGAGAGAACTTGAGCTATTCCTATAATATTTCCTTTCTTATATTGATGATAGGAAGTAAACATGGCAAAATGTTAACAGTGCTAATTTTCAGTGAAAGAATATAGGTGTTTTTATAGCATTATTAATCTTTTAATTATTTTTAAATTTATCAAAATATGGCAAAAGGCAATTTGGATTAATTATTTTGGGTAAGAAACAATTTTTTCAGGAAGTACATAAAAAATGGAAATTCATTACAAAATACAAGGATAGAAAATGTAAAAATGTAAATACTGAAGGACCACAACCAAATGAAAGTTAATCAAATTCTTATTTTTGACAGCTCTGACCCCATGTGACATGAATTGTCCCAAAGTAATATTATTAATGTAAAAAAGTCTGAAGAATGTATTCTTCAGACACAGAGATGTGCTGTTTTTAAAATTTCCCGTTTTTCCCTGATATATAATTAGGAGATGAATTTTCCTACTAGCCAAGATCAGATCTGTGATGATAGTAGCTGAGCTTATCTTTCTGACTGAAACCACAAGCCACTTCTAGTAATCCTTAGACCTGCTATTTACTTCAGCACCTGGGAGCTCAGACACAAATCATAACCATGCTTTTTAAATTAACAACATATTATGAAGATATGGTACAATGTGTTACCCAAGACTGAGTTCTTGGCAATAATTTTTCTCTCCAGTTCTCAAGTCTAGGACCTAATTATTTTCTTTTACTAAACAGCAGCTGTCTCATTACCACCCTTTTAGTACTAAATCTCTTAGAAGTGGTCTCATATGATGAAAGATTCCCATTAATACCCCAGCAAGTGGCCTTTCACAAAAATGCCTTATCAGAGTGAAATTTTAGAGACTGATTCCAATGTGGTGAAACTAAAGAAGTAGAAGGCTGAGGAGTCCACCTTCAAATGTGATTTTTTTAATTCAAAAATAAGTAATGAATTATCTGTCCACAGCTTTCTGATCTGATAGATTTTTTTTTTTACTCTGTAGAAATAACTGCTTGCCTGAGTCAGTGAAACTAGTATATTAAAAAAAAATCATTATGAGTTTACATTTTTGCTAGTTGTCTTCCATCTTCTACTCCAAGCTAAAAAGCAGGAGATTACCTTGAGATGGGCTGATGGCCCGGACTAATGGAGTGGCCATGTCATCCCAAGTAAACCCACAGTCACCTGAACATTTAGCTGGAATTCCATTGACATAGACTTCAACCTTCAAATAAAGAAACACAGAGAGAGAGAGAGAGAACAAAGGTAGCATGGCTAAGGAGAATATGCATAGGATTTAAACAAATGATGGAATTTTGTTTGTTTGCTTGCTTGCTTATAAAAATTATTCTATTCTATTTATACTTTTTCTGCTTTGACCATTCATTCATTCATTCAGCAAATGTGCCTTCTATGCAAAGACACAGTTGTAAATGTTAAAATACAGTAAAATAACATTAAACACAACCAATGACATCCCTGCTGTCACTTGATTCATGTCCTAGTGGGAAAGAGACAGTTTCACAACACTATACATTTTTTTAAAAAGATTTTATTTACTTATTTGAGAGAGAGCACTGTGAAAGAGCACGAATGGGGCACATGGAGAGGAAGAGGGACAAGCCCACTCCCACTGAGCAGGGAGCCCCCAGTTTGGGGCTATCCTAGGACTCCAAGATCATGACCTGAGTCAAAGGTAGATACTCAACTCACTGAGCCACCCAGGTGCCCCAAGACTACATTTTTTTTTTTTAAGTAAATACATACAATTCACCTAGTGGTGAATAGTGCTATGAAGGAAAATAAAGGCTGCTACTGAGAAAGTCCTCTGACCTCTTACAAATTAATTTCCTCATCATTAAAGTAGTAATATTAATAATTACTTCACAGAATGACTGTAAAGATTAAATGAAAGAATACATTTTCAAATTCTAACAGGCAATAGCAAAGTTTATAGATCTATGCTTTTATCATAAGGAAGATAATTTTCCCAAAAGTCACAAAATAATATTGAGTTAACCACTATTGATACAAATATTCACAGGAAAATAAAGACACCATCTCTGCTATTTAACTGGTCTTTAATGTATTAGAAAGTAGTTACACACTTAAAATTATGTTAAATGTCATGAGGAAAGTTTCAAGAATACCTGTGGCTGTTGGCTGGGTGTACGAAGTAGGTCTCCAAGTATACGTTGTCTGAATAAGCCACCTTCCTTTATCTTCATAACTGTCATATTAGCCTTTTCTCCAATAATATGGGAATCATTAATCTATTGTCACACAAAATTATTTTACTAGAAAGGCCATGATAAATACGACCACATTAGTTTTTTTTTTTAATTAAGCAAGGTTGAAAGTGAATAAAAGCTAAGGATAAAAAAAAAACATTTGATAACATTTTAGTCATATTTTTGGAAGGAGCCTCTTACAAGTAAGCATAATATACCCCCAATAAAATAACACTAATATTATTGCCTTATCATATATTGCACAGATTACAAGTTAAATTGAATGACTGAAATTAATCTGAATTTTTAAAATAAAATATGTCTCAGGAAAATGATTTTACTAAATTTTATTTTCTCAGAAAGTTCTTTGCTTTTTCTGAATATCACCACTTTGACAAATGATTGTTGAATAGTTGAATTTATTTATTCCTTTTTCTACCTGAGAGTTAGCTTTTCTCTTTCAGCATGTTTTACCCCTGCTCATCCTGGTTTTTCATTCACTTGTGGAATTATGTTTTTTGCCAATAATAAAAATGAATCAAATAAAATCAATATGTACAATTTGGTCAATCCAAAATCCCTCTGCCAATATGGTAGGCTTCTGATACATACGGCACCTAGCAAAGAGATAGGAGTCTCCATGTTGGGCCTCATGGGTTGCGAAGTGGTGATGAGAAGCAGAAATGATGAGCAAGCAGAGGAGACTGGTCAGGAAAGAGACAAGGAGATAAATGCACAGATACCAGCAGAGATAACAAGAGGAAGAAGACCAGTCATTAGAGCTACTCAGCTACAGAATCTTCTAATTCTAGTTTTAGATGATACATTTTCTTAAAGAACTTCCATATCTTTATGATTTAGTTACTATTTTGCACATCCATAGTCTATGTGTGGACATTATACACTACATTTATATACCTTTTTTCCTTTCTCTTTCCCTCTATTTTTTCCCCCATAATGGTTTCCATTGCATTTTTTCTACCTTATGTCACAGACATCTTTCCAGGTGAATATCCATGGGTTTACCTATGGCTGCGTGACAGTCATGCTAAAGTTGTGGCATTTTAACAACCATTCTTCTATTGATGGGGATAGGTTCCTAGGTTTTTACTATTATAAATACTGTTGCAGTGACTACTTTTGTGCCTATATCACTTCATATTTGTGTTATTATTTTAGTAGTATAGAGTTTAATAGCTGAAATTGCTAAATCAGAAGGTATCTATATTCAGACTCTACTATATAATCCCCCAAGTCACACGAATTGACTTTCTCACTAAAACAATGCATGAGAGAAACTCTTTCCTCACACTCTGTCACTTGAAAGCATCTTTTTAATATTTGATAATCTGAGCCCCTAGACTCCTCTAGACTCCTGTCTTTCACATACTTTGGGCCCAACCTCCCCACTTCCTCCACACTCTAAGCAAAGGTAATTAGATGACAACTTAACATGTGACTCCCTTGTGAACTTTAAAAGATCACCTTTAGAACCAGAATAGTATCCAAGGCCCCAGAATACAGCTCTAATGGATGGTGGTAGAATTATAGACAGAAACAGTGATTATACTTGGTCCCCCCATAAAGTATACCCAGATTTAGTCCCGAGATGGGCCCTGCCTGGACACCTCCTGCTCCTGTCAAGAGTCTTCTAACACATATTTCCTGGACTCTTTCCAGAGGGGACAGCAAATAAAGTACCAGTAGCAATTCTCCGTGAAAGAGAACATCTCATCAAGTTAATTTAGAACAATCTTCATCTCAATTTCCTTTTTTTTATGTTTAATCTACAGTTTCCATTTTTTAAAATATAGAGAGTCTCAAATTCTTTTAAAAATGAGGCCAGGTGCATCAGAAAAGATGAATACCCACCATTTGCTTTGACATGGATGGAACTGGAGGGTATTATGCTGAGTGAAATAAATCAATTGGAGAAGGATAATCATCATATCACTCATCCATGGAATATCAGAAATAGTGAAAGGGATTATATGGGAAAGGAGGGGAACTGAGTGGGAAAAATTAGAGACCATGAGAGACTCCTAACTCTGGGAAACAAAGGATCGTGGAAGGAGAGGTGGGTGGGGGATAGGGTAACTGGGTGACAGGCACTAAGGAGGGCACTTGATGGGATGAGACTGGGTGTTATACTATACGTTGGCAAATTGAATTTAAATTAAAAAATAAATAAATAAAAATAAATTTAAAAAATTAAATAGGCAAAAAATAAGCAAAAATTAAAAGAGAATAAAAATGAGGCTGGGTAAAAAAAAAAAAATGAGGCATGGTGCAAATATGCAAGCAACACACAGAAAAAAACAAAACTCAAGCCAATTGAAGGAACCTGTAGAAGATCTTGCTTTCCACATGAGCTTCTCCACTTGATGTTCCATGAATATCCAGCACAGGTTCCCTCACGTGTCACTGAGACTCGTCCGACTTTTTCTACACTCTGGAGAGCAAACTGTAATTCTGTAGCTGACACGGTGGCAGGAAGGCCTGCACACACAGAAAGACAGGAAATAGTATGAGTAAAAAATTCACAATTAAATTTCACCTTTAAAATATAGGAAATGTGTACTGTGGATTATCACTTGTAAGCCAACTGTCCTCCTCCAAACAGTAAAAATGAAATTTATATCTTTTTTATGCCAAGAATTTATGTATCTCTTGGAAGCAAAAATTACATGGGTAATGTAAGTCAGATTATAGCTTTGGCTCAAATATTTTTATTTTAAATATTGATTAACTTTATAGACAACCTACAAGCCAAGGGTTATAAAAGAAAAACAAACTTTTGGAAATATAGCCTGTTATATCTGGAGAGGCAATAAAGAAAAAGTGAAAATGTAATTTGTTCTGAATAATTTAGCTTTACATTACTGACAAAACCTCAACTATATAAATTATGTAGAGAAATCATATTAGAAAAAAATACACCAAATGTTTATTATGCTTATTTAGATTGGCACCATCTAACTGATTTATATATATATCATGTTCTGAACTTTTGTCATATACCTTTGAGGATGTGTCCATAAGCTTGAATGTCAAAGCTGCCACTAAGAGGTGGGGATGCAGCTTGAATTCTCTGAATACGAATCTTTGACTTCCCTGGCCAATTATTTCCTCTGTAAACAGACTCATTCTCTGTCTCATTTGTGATGATCTAATTTCCAAAATAAATATTGATAAAATGATTAAACATAACAACAGCTAACATGATTTCTATTTCACCATCATACAATTCTGTGACATGACATAAATGAGCCTCAGGTATTCAAGATTCTTCAGAACATGAAGGAGTGTCACATAAATCAACACAGGCCATACCTACACAGCTGTGATAATGAGGCCAAAGTCAACTCAGTCATCTGTGCAGCAATCAGCTGGAATCCCAGTAATACCTCATTAATTCAGAGCATACCCTTTATCACTCAACGAACAAATATTTATTGAACAGGGATTCCATTCAAGGTACAGTGCTAATCACCATAGGGCAGAAAAGAAACATTAAGTCTTAGCTATCAAAAAACAAAATCTTTTTGGAGAAATAACACAACTATAAAACTAACAATATATGATAGTATAAAATCGGCATAGAGACTGATTTAGACTCAGGAGAAAAGCTTAATGTTGATTGGCAAATCAATTGCCAAAAGCAACACATGCTATGAAAATTCATAGATTGTGACTCTACTAGTCAAGTGATAGTCTCCTGCTTCTGATCCCTCACAGTTGTCTGTGAATTTTGTGGAATTGAAAACTATAAGCCTCATTGTCCACTGAAATGAATAAACATAATTGCCGAAAGACATATGCCAAGAATGTACATAACAGTTTTATTCATAATGTGCCAAATTGGAAATAAGGCAAAAGCTAATCAACAGGATGGTTAAATTGTGGTACATTCACATCATGGAGTATGGTAAAGCAATGACAAAGAATGAACTATGGCTACATGCAAAAGAGAAATCTCATAATACCGAATAAAAGGAGCTAGATGCAAAGAGTACATACTAGTATTTATTGATATGAAGATTAAAAACAAGCAAAACTATTTATTGGTGGTATATGTCAAAACAGTGGTTATCCAGGGGTGAAGAGTGAATAATATAGTGACAAGGGGAAGGCACAAGAAAGGCTCTTGGGGAGCTAATGATTTTCTTTGTCTTGATCTGAGTAGTGGTTACGTGAGGGTATTTACTTTGTAAAAATTCATGGAATTCAGTGAGGTTGCATGATGAAAGATGAACACAGAAACCAATCACATTCCTACATACAAAAGCAAGCATGTAGAAACAAAAATTAACAACACAGACCATTTACAATTCAAAGAAAATGAAATGCAGGGGGTCCTGGGTGGCTCAGTCGGTTAAGCTCAGGTCATGATCCCAGGGTCTTGGCTCCAAACCGCCCCCCCACCAACCCCACCCCACACCACATGGGGCTCCTTGCTCCACAGTTGAGTCTGCTTCTTCCTCTGCCCCTCTCCCCAGTTTGCATTCTTTTTCTCCCCTCTGTGCTCAGGGCAGAGTTTGCTTGTCCCTCCCCCTCTGCTCCTTCCTCTGCTTGCACATACTCTCTCTGTATCTCTAAAATAAATATTCTTTTTTAAAAAAAATAAATAATTTAAAAAATAAAAAAACTTACAGTATTTAATACTGATCTTATTATAAATAACTCAAGCAGTACAAAAAATTGTTCAGATCCTTTTGAAATTGTGGAAAAATATCTTTTCCCTCACTGTAACAATTTTAATACAAGCAAAAAATGGTGTTTAGAACAGAAATTGGTTATTTATTATTTTACTTTTTTTTTTTTTTTTTGAGAGAGAACATGCATGTGCATGAGAACAGGTTGGGCGTAGGGACAGAGGAAGAGGGAGAAAGAAAAAGGCCCAGCACGGAGCCCACCATGGGGCACAATTTCACAACCCTGAGATCATGACCTGAACTGAAATCAAGAGTTGGATGCCTAACTGACTGAGCCACCTAGGCACCCCTATAACAGAAACAATTTTAAAACACATTGCAGAATCTCAAATTTGCTTTCAACAATCTCTGTTCAGAACATATACTGAAAGGGCCCACAATTTTTCCTTTTAAGTCAAGAGAGAAACTTTACTTAAATCTGACTATTTAAGAATATTTCCCCTTGTCTTTTCCCACAGATACATTTCTTCAAGATTTTTTTAATGGTTAAAGTGAATTTTCATACTCAAGTTCAACAAGCCTCAAAGTCTTCATTTATCCTTAGAAAAATTATCTTGTCCTATTAAAAGATAGCCCATCAAAGCTAATTTCCCATAAATTGGAAAGAGTAACTTGTAAAATTCTAGGCTTACCTGCCCAAAGCTCACAGCCATCATGGGTATATTGTAACTGCAATTGTATGAAGTCATGGTGATAGAATATTGGTTGGTCACACTTGATTCATTAATTTTGGTGTGATTCACCTGAAAGTGCTTTAAAAATATCCCTTTATTTGCTAGTGCTGGCAGTCTTCTCTTTGGCATTTCTAAAGAACAAAGAATAAATGGGAAATAAAATTGTGCAGCTTTTGTTACTAAAAAGAAAATTATCAAATTATATCCATGTCATGGAATAAGCTGTTTAGAATAAAATTTTAGAAAGAGATTCATCAGGAAAGCAGTTTTTGGAGCTTGGTAAACTTTTACTTCTAGAGTATAAAGCTTTAAAGTCTGTCGATGTATAAGCCTCATCAGATAAAAGAAAATAGTTAAAAGCCACCAAACCGGCAGCCTGGGTGGCTCAGTGGTTTAGCACCGCCTTCATCCAGGGTGTGATCCTGGAGACCCGGGTTCGAGTCCCACATTGGGCTCCCTGCATGGAGCCTGCTTCTCCCTCTGCCTGTGTCTCTGCTTCTCTCTCTCTCTCTCTCTCTCTCTCTCTGTCTCTTGTGAATAAATAAATAAATAAATAAATAAATAAATAAATAAATAAATGTCTTTAAAAAAAATAAAATAAAAGCCACCAAACTCTGGGCTCCATGAAGCCTTCTGTGGCCCTGTTCTGCTCTGTTCTAGGTTCCCAGAATGCATTGCTTACTAGGATACACTAGGACAAGACCAAGACTGTCTTGTTCACAGCAATTGCTTTAGTACCCAGCATAGTGCCTGCCACATGGTAGGTGATAAATGCATGGTATTTAATGAGTTACAGCATTTATCTGTAAGACAAGTGAGCTGTCTTATATATGTGCTCCACTAATCATAATGTAGGTCTGGTAAGACCGGATTTCAAAAGAAGTGACTCTAAAATAGTTACATTTAATTTTTTTTTACCAGTTGACTCATAACCTTGTACTTGAAAACAGTTCCAAAGGAAAGGATCCCAAAATTCCTCTGAAAAATGGTAGTAGTCACTTTTCACAGTGACTGAAATTAGGTTGATTTTTTTAAAAGATCACAGTTTAATTTTATTTTATTATCACAGCTCATATATGTGCATCTACTGACATGACTAAAATAAAAAACAATGTTAAGGCTACCAGAAATAAAGTTTTCATTTAAGTATTATTAATTATCACAATTAAATCCTTAGAAATAGCTGAATCTTACCAAACAGATTTCAATGTTAATGGTGGCCTTTTAGGAACAGATACTTTCATAGTTAGTTTCTTAACAATCAAAGCAAAATGAAAATGTTTGCTATAGTTCATATATCTGTAAACAGAATCCAGGACTATAAAGATTAATTCTTACGATAATGACAAAGCTTACATTAAGGGTACATTTATCCTTAGAATAAAAAATATGATTTAAATTATAATATCAAGATAAAAGAATGAGTCATAAATATTTATAGATTAATATTTCTATCTAAATTAAAGAATATAAATAATTTCCATGGTAAGATTTTACTACATAAGATTCAGAAGGTTTCAATAGGTATGGAAAGATACAACATACCATCCCACGCTGAAAGTGTAGATGCCTGTCCAATGTATACTGTATCAACATAGAAGGACTGTGATTTTGATGCTTTCTGTAAACCAATCCTCCGAAGAGAAAAATTTGACCCAGTGTATTTGGTTTGTATGAGGTCCAGAAGGTCTATGCAAGTATAGGTCCAGCTAAAATTATGGTTGATTAATTAGATGCATAGGTCAGTTGTAATGTCTAATGTAAAGCCATCCACTATAAAAAGCCTTAAAATCTTAAGGAGTAGAAGTGTTTTTTTCCCACAAGAAGACCATCAAGCATACTTCATTAGCACAGAAAAGCAGCCATAACAACAAACAACAGACAGAAACATGAATTGGCAGTAAAGGAATTAACATTGAATACAAATACAGGTTTTCTTCTATTTGCAGCCTTGGCAGTAGCCATAGGGGCGTGAAATATTCTGCAGCAATACATAAGGAAACTAAGGAGTATGCACCTTGGTGTAGAGCATGTAAATAAAAATAAGACACGAGAACAAAGTCAACTATGTCAGCAAAAAATGTCAGAGATAGAACAGTTAAATTCAGTTCAGGACTAAGAAGCAAAACTGGAATTTGTTATTACTCCCAAAAGAGCTCGCTGGAGTTGCACTTTCTACTTCTAAGTGCTACGTGATTTGCAGTACAATGCCTCTTAAATGTGTAAATTAGATTCAGATTTCTCACTAAATATGAACTGCACTGGAATTCCATAAATTACAATGAAGCAATTTGGCTACAAGAGTTTGCAACAGAGAGATAAATATTGCCATGGAAATAACTAAGTACAATTTAACAATCATCTTTACATCAGCTACTACCGTAGTTATTAACTGACTAGTTTGTTTGGGCAACTTCTATTCGAATTTTCTTCGTGGTTTATAAATTCATCATGGGATCCACCCCAGTGCATCAAAGCTTAGCTTAAACTGATGTATCATTTTTAGAAAATTATATCCAAAACTATACTAAGTTAATGTGCTCTTCAAGTAAATCTGAAAAAAAAGTACTTAGGGTCTCCGTAGAATTCTACTCTCATTATATAGTTCTGAAGTTTAAAAAAATACACTTTGAAAATTTGGTATACAGGACAGGACGCTTTATCAGACAAAAGGAGATAACAAACAGTATCAAGCTTAAGTGAACAGCACACTGCCTTTGTGGCTAGATAACAGTGGTTTCTAAAGGAAAATGAGATTTAACTTTTCAAATTTTGAAACTTGATTTATAGTTATGAACATCACTGTTTTTGGAAGGTTATAGAATGATTCTTGAGAGGAAATGGCTCTTCTAACACTAACAATGTCCTGAAAATAATCTAATGCTAACACATCCATTTGATCTAGGTGGTCTATCTAGCCTAAATAAAAGCAGATCTAGAAATACCCAATAGGAGCAGGACAGTTTACTTTGCCTTGACTGGCAATAGTTTTAACAGTGAACTCTAGTCCTTTAAAATCATGATACTCTTGTTTAAAGATCTCGTGGTGTTTAGGGTAAAGGAAGCCCATCAGTTCTATCAAATGTAGTACATCTTCAAATTACCTCACAGCAGATAAACTACAGGTTAGAAGGAAACAGAATCTATTTAACAATAATGGTAAGTGATGCTTTTGACCAACAAGGAAGAACCAAGATTTGTAAAACATCCCAAAATCCTGTTACACTGGAAGAGTAAAATGTATGCAGGTGGTGCTCATCAAAGCTAAAATTGTGATTCTACTGTTCAATTCAGATATGCAGGCAATGATCACAGCAAAATGTACTTGGGGATTACTTTTTAAAATAAAAAAAAAGTATATATGTGTATGCATGTGTCTTCATTTTTACTTCTATTGTATGTGAAATGTGTGTATGTTGTATGTGGAAATGCAAGAGTGGGTTGACAAATTTCAGAAGATCAAATAATTAATAAAAATCAGAACATAACTGCAGAACTGAGTGCCTGGGTGGCTCAGTTGGTCAAGCATCTCCCTTCGGCTCATGATCCTGGAGTCCAAGGGTAGGGCCCCATATCAGGCTGCCTGTTCAGAGGAGAGCCTACTTGTCCCTCTGCCCCTCACCCTACTCATGCTCTCTCTCCATCTCTTTCTCTCTCTCTCTCATGTAAATAAATAAAATCTTTTTAAAAATTATGCAGAACTAAATAGTGCTTGAGGGTATGGCAATTATAATGTCATTAAATAGCTTTCTCTGGGCCCTATATTTTCTACTTGCATTTCTTTCTATGTGTCTAACTTTTGGCAGATCAACCATTAAAAAGAGTCTTCTCTCCCCTAATTTTGGAATATTCATTGAAACATTTTATTTTCTCCACTTACGCTCAGAAAGGACCTTTTCTTCAGTGATCAAAATCTAATGACAATATTGTGATGAGGCAGTCTCTTTCTACCCTCCTTCAGTAAGTAGGAACATTATTAGATTTAATAATACATGGTTTAAATGATAAAGCTTACCATTGCTTTGTCTTTTAAATGGTCATAGGTGATGATAACACTAGACTAATATTTATTTTCATAGCCTATAGATTTATTTTTGGCACAACTATTTGTTAGGATGCTTATGTACAGGACAGGAAAACTGTAGTCAGATCTATGGTGCACATGATTTGTCAAAAACCAACAAAAAGTGAGAAAAAAAGCCCAAACAAAACATGAGTTTATTTTCAGCTTATATATTATAGTATAACTTAAATTTTAAATTCATAGCATAACTTACGTGTTTCCATTAGTAAAGTCATATGTAAATTGTATATCATTGCTTCTAGTAATCTTGCTCCTGTCTTGATATTGGAATTTTAGAGCAATATAATTTGCCAGGAAACCTTTGTATGCTAAACATAACTGCACAGAAATTTTTAAAAAGAAATCAGTAACAATATCTTACTTTTAAGTTGTTTTTTAGCAATTCAAATTAATTCAATCTATTCCAATAAATAAATATTGAGAATTTTCTGTACAAAATGTTTCAGAACACAGAGAAAGAATAATTAATTTCAGCTAATTAGGTACAGAAGAATTGGGGAAGATTTCCTAGAAGAAGAAGTGGAGTTGAAGTGACCTTACAATTAATGATTAATTCTTTAATGTTTTCTTAGATATGGTTTCCTTGAAAAATTAAAACAATTCACTCCTCATAGTCAGGGAGCAATGTAACACTTAAATCCAGCTCTAGCTGAACTCCACAATGAATTTAAAAGCCCATCACCCACAGAGAGAAGATAAACATTCAAGTAGATTAATTGGGATGTTAACGTAGCTGAGCATTTAGAGATGGAGATGAATGTCACTGTAAAATAGTAATTAAATACCAATTAAAAAATAGCAATTTTAGTGGTCTACAACATCTTAAGCATACCAAATATACTTAGAACTTAACAATATGCATCACAAATTTGAGAATTTTAAAACAAGAAAAAGGATAAACAAAACTATGATTGCTAGTCTTAAATATCTACCCTAAAACTACCATCTCTGCTCATGCTTTTCCTTCACTTTTCCTTGACTGGATACCCAAGATCACTCTATGATGGCTATCCATTTTTGTTTCTTCTTAATAAATGAAGGAAGATTGAAGAGATAATACATTTTAATGACTTTAGTACTTAAATTTGCATGCAAATAATTTTCTCTGAAATTATAAGACAAAGCAGAATACATGTGATACTGCATATTTTTTAAAATACCTTTTTTTGAGAACCAACTGAAATGGAAATCATAAGCACCCAGAATATGAACCACAGTACGTGTCCAATGTGACATGATTTCACATGACAAGCACTTTTCCCAGTCTTAAAATTTCATGACATTTTATTACCTAGATATTTTACAGATTAAATTAGCATATCATTTTGTTGAGTTTACCTGATTATAAGGAAATAATAAAATGTCTCCATATGGTAGTCTGTTTGGTTTAACATCTGCTGAGTCAAAAAGAACAGCTGGGTTTTTCAGGGAATAACGACCACAGTAAGCGTCAGTTTCAGCTGTCTTCTGCCCTCTGTTAATATGTTCCTATAGACACAATAATACTTCAAATGAAAAAAATGATTTATTGTCCTGCTTTCTTCCCCCACATCTCCACCTGAGTCGCTCAAGTTCCAACTTGATTCCATTTCTTCTCACGCTACTTTAACTTGAAATATTCTCTCTTCTCTGAAACTCTAAAGCTCTCATCCTATGTCACTCCATAATCATATAATCCCTTGTACCTTTGCCTTTGATGATTTCCTAAATCTTATCTTTCTCTTTATATCATGAACTCTCAAGGATATTTATTCATTCCTTCCACAAATATTTATTCACTGTTCACTGTGTACACGTTGCTGTTTGTTTATTTGTTTTTTTTTTGTTTAATCTTCAAGGTATAAGGGAAGTAATTAATGTATATAATATCCTACTACAAATTGTATTCTCTGAAGTCAATGAGGAAACAGGATCTATTCTGCATCCAAGTAAAGAAAACAAATAAAATACGCTATAGATCTTTCATTTGTTTATCTTCCCTACTTTCTCTTGAACAAGAAAATTCATATGTGGTGGAAATGCTGCTTTCACAAATGAATCACATTATAATGTCAAGAAATGCTAAAACAGACCTTATCAATAAATGTGTAACAAAATTATTTTTGCAATTTGACAACAGGAATTACAACTAATACAAAGAAAATCGCAAAATTCCAATCATTTTCTTATTTGGTCAGTTTCACAGTTCATTTTAATGTTCCATACCAGGTTAAAATCAGTCTCATAATCTCGAAAGTACTTCACAACAAATCCTTCTTCAAAATTTGCAATTTGTAGTGGACACTTGGTGGTAACCATTTCTTCCACGGCTGCCTGAAACTAAATTAACAGTATGAGCTTTAGTAACTTCTTTTTCATGAAGAGTTAGAACATTCATAATTCTGCCACTAATTCCACTAATTAGTTATAATAGAACATTTGCATACTACAATTCCTATACTTTAGCCATCATTATGAGATCATTTACCAAATATTTTCTAATTTCTGTGTAATAATTTCAGTGTCCAGTGACTTTTTTGAGAGTTTTACTTTAGAATGACAATAGTTACATCCAATTGGGTAATATCAGCTTACACAGTTGTTACATAAGGTAGACATATTTGTTTAGCAGTTTTTTTTTAAAGAGGGCAATGAGGCGAGCCTAAATGAATTAGCACCTAATTAAACAGGTTCCAAGTCAGTAGTTTCCTCAATTAACTCAAAATTAACTGGAAAAAACTATACATCCTAACACATTCAGTTTTTCAAAAGAAGAAATTCAGATACTATAAGACTGCATTTATGGTTATTTAAAAATAACAAATCATTTTGGATTACTCAGGAATTAGTACACTTTTACAAGTTCTCCTGTAATTCTCATACTTACTTCTCTGGCAAGACACAGATATAATTCGTGTTTAGAATTAAGTAGATAATATAAGATCTTTAATCATGCAACAAATGTTAACAAACTCATTGTGTAGGTAGTTGTCAAAATTCAGTAACTCCCAAGCAAACATTTTTTTTTCTATGGGAACAGCTGGGCCCTAGGAGGATACACTGGATCCTGTTAACACAGATCTAAGAACTCCCTCCCATTCCCTCTGTCTCTGTGTGACGTCTCCTTCCTTCTCTGTTCAATGTGGGTTGGCTCCAACCCACCATGCCAAGTAAGAGTATATTACCATTCCTTAAAGTGTGGGAAGTTTTTTTAATATAAAGGTGACGTTTAAACAGATTTCTGTTTAAGAAATTAACAAACAGCATACTTCAGCTTCTGATGACCATGGGGTCAGAGGCTTAGAAGTGACTCCATCCCAGTGCAGTGTGAATGTCTCCAAACTGGGCTTTCCTTTGATTTGTTCTGTAATATCCAGTGTGACATTGTTCCCTTCAAACACTTCATAACCAAGCAGATCAAAGTCTCCTGCAATGAAATACCAAACAGAATTTGATGTTAATTAACAAAATACCAATATAGCCATAATAGACATTCAAAATAAATAAAATTGGGTTTATTTAGTTGTATTATCACCAAAGAAAAGGATGAACGGAGAAGTCAAGGAATGGATCCTTGACTTTGGGCAGATTTAACTGTAGCAGAAATAGCAAAACAGCAAATAAAGTGCTATTCATTTAAGGTTCAGTTTCCATGGCTTGAAAGAAAGTATTATGAGATAAACAGAAGGAGGTTTTGGAACCAGAGGGTAAACATCAATGGGAAGTGGGATATTCCAAAAATTCTTTTAGTTTTGTCCAGTACTGTTATCATAATATAAAGGGCGAAGCTGAGATAGTTCTATTTTCTTTAAACAGAAATATGGCATGAAGCTGAATCCCAGGAAATAGCCCCAGGCTTGTGAAGCTTGTTTATACAATCTCACTTTGAGGAAAATAAGAGTTTGTCCTCAGATGTATCTCTACTTTGGAAAGATGCTTCGCCAGTGGAATCCCATTGACCTTCTCTGTTGGACAATGTCCTAGAATTTGCCCAGTTATGATTTTACTGACATATTTCTTAACGTATGCTGCTGAAGCCTTAAAATTTCTCTCTGAGCTGTAGATAAGTTTCTGGGAGAACAAGGATAATCATATCTTCACTTACACAGCATTTTGACAATCTAACCTTTGGGAAATTTTTAGAACTTCAATTCATATTAAATAAAATTCTTTGCCCTCCACTCACCAATCAAATGGACAGCTTTATCAAATGAGACATAAACAATGAAGTAACATCTTCCTAAATGAATTACGAGTGCCCAAACAAAATTTTTTTAAAAATACATATTCAGGAACCTATTTTTGACCTAGATCGCCCAAATACCAAACTTGATTGGTAAATGTGGCTGTAAGACTTGAAAATGTAGGGACACCTGGGTGGCTCAGCGGTTGAGCGCATCTGCCTTTGGCTCTGGGCATGATCCCAGAGTTCTGGGATAGAATCCCACATCAGGCTCCCTGCATGGAGCCTGCTTCTCCCTCTGCCTGTCTCTGCCTCTCTCTGTGTGTTTCTCATGAATAAATAAAAAAGATCTTAAAAAAAAAAGATTTGAAAATGTAAAACATTAACAGGAAATTAATAGCTATTACTTGAAAAGAAGAGAGGTCAAATAAAATGCTGTATTAAACACAGGTAAAGTGTTTTTTTTCCAGTTTTTATGTTTGTATGTTTGTTTCTTCACTGTAGGAATCCTCAAGGATTTTAATATTCGAATGAGCTCTGTCAACCTTCAACAAGAAGTTGGTGTATGCAGTTTCCTATGTGGCTTTGACCATAGAATCCTTTCATCGGGCAAGATCTGGCCAGACTAGTGTCTCCTGACAAATATTGAGTACTTAAACTTTTATTTCCAGAATTTACATCTTCACTAATTTTTGCTTAGTATGCTATTAAATAGATAGTGCATTTTTAGTATACATAGTATATTTCTCATGCATTGGAATTGTATAATACTTAAAATACAACTAAAGTTTTGATTACAATAGAAAAAATTAACTGTTTAGTTTTTATTTTATGAATTCACTTATTTTCTTCTGTCATTTTATGGAGTTTTTACCATTTTCAGTGAAATTGTACAGGATACAAATTTGTCTCTTAGAAAAAACCTAACAGAAATACAAAATGAAATATATGCTTACCTCTAGTTGATATAAAAGTTACCAGGTAAACATAGCTTTGGGGGTTTTGTGTTCTTATTACTTGAACTGTATCTGGTTTTATAGACCAGAGGTCATTTAAAGCTGATTCCAATATGAAGTCAGAAGCATCGCCAGGTAGCAAGACTTGGATAAAAAAAAAAAAAAAGTCAAATGATTAGGGGTTTTAATTTAAAAAAGAAGAGTTAAAATCTTTTGTACTACCATAGCCAGTACTAATGTTTTATATTTGATTTTTTCAAGTGCCCATCGTCTGTATCATGTTATCACTTAATAAAATTGTGTTTTGAAACTGATTCAAGTTCAACAATTGTGACTACTTATTTGGATTGTGATCTCTTGAAGAGTAGGATCATATTTTATTGTTTTAATAGTCCCCTAGTACTAAGCATTGTGTTTAGAAAATAGTAAGCACCTGTCAATATTTACTTAATGAAACAATTAATGGAAATAGGAAAAATTATATTGTAAGGTTAAATATAAAATAGAGATACGATATTTTTGTTAACGAATAAATTAGTGTCTCATATCTTTGTCACTTAATTTGAGGAACTGGAAGAAATGTTTAGTTCTCTGTAATGATAAATTGGATTCTTATTATCTTAACATACCTATGAATCACAGATATATAAATCCCTTGTGTGCACATAGGTATACATTTATCATGATCCTTATAAATGAAAATGATATTATATACCTGGAAGTTGTTTTTACTGATGCCATTTTTATCCTAAAGGTTTTTCTTCACAATGTATTTTTAGCTTGTCTAGCATACTATTAAAACAATATTTTCCAGAAAGAAGAATTTGACTAAAGCAAATCTTTATAATTTGACTACAGCAAAGCTTTATAATTCCATCTATAAATGAAGAGAAATAAAATTTCTTTTATAATTTACAACTTACCAGTTTTTTCCGTGTTATAGGTTAATCTATATTGGTAGCGTGAACATGAATTAGCTTCTACACACGGGCTGGTTACCGTGATCTTCTGAACTTCATTAGTTGCACTAGATGTTTCCCAGTTTTCCAATGTTATAACCTATTTTCCAATTAAAAAAATATATCTTTACTGTATAGAAAAATAGACTTTAAAAGCATGATAGTCAACTATTCAATGCCTCTTGATTTTACTGCAAATGACAAATTTTGAAGTTTCTCTCTTATCAAATAACAGATTATTGAGTTTTTTGGCGATTTTTTTAAAAGATTTTATTTATTTATTCATGAGAAACGCAGAAAGAGGGGCAGAGACATAGGCAGAGGGAGATGCAGGACTCGATCCCAGGACCCCAGGATCACAACCGAGCCAAAGGCAGACATTCAACCACTGAGCCACCCAGGTATCCCACCTTTTGAGTTTGAATACAGATAGATACTCCAAGCCACAAGTCAATAATCTCCCCTCCCCCAAAACACCATCTTCCCTAGTAAAATTAATAATCAAATAGAGCTCCTACCTTTGAACATTTACTTTCTACGAAGTGGATCTATAATCATAGCAAACCTGTACTTCCTGGACAATTGTCGACTGGGATCTGATAACTTGTTCTTCATTTACTGCATCTTCTGTCTGTTGTTCTGTATAAACATTTCTATACTGGTACAGGCCAACATCAACAAAGGCACTCAGTCTATACTCCTGCAGCAAGATTTCAATGTAATATCTGAAAACATATGAAATTTTTTCCAATGAAAATAAAATTGCAACACTATATAAAACACCAGCCTGTTTATTTATATTGTAGTATCTCTGATTTTGTTTTGTTTTATTTATTTTTTACAGTATCTTTGATTTTAAATATAAAATTTCATAGTGGTTTGTTAAAATAAAATAAATTATGTAAGATATCCACACAAGAGATACAGAGTTGTCCCCATTCATGACTAATTCATTCAGTGTTGTCAGTAAATATTTACTGAAAAAAATACATCGCTTATCCTCAAGGAGCTTAAACAAAAGTACATTATAATGCAAACTCCCTGGCCTAAAACACAGAGGGCATGTGGAGTTTAAATACTTTAATATGTGTAAGAAAATGACAGGCAGACTTAGGTGTATCACATATTTTGTATCTGAGTGGTTAAATATGTCAGGGATGAAAGTTCTTCTCTAGTTCCTTAAATAATGGCTCCACTTATAACTTGGGAAATAAAACATAGCTTTAGGAAGCTGTTACCGATTAGATTGATTATGGCCCTCCAAGAAGCTGGGTCATCCAACTGCCTATGGAGAATAAGGCATTCTCTGGCCAGCTGTTACAGGTGATGAAAAGCTATTGGTTACCTACCTAAATCTCTATTAATGTCACCACTGCTCCCATCTCTGGAGAAGCCAGCTGGGAGTTCCTCTAAATTGGCTCACATGATTCAACAGATACCCTCTTGTATGTGAAGAGTGAGTATTCACAGTTCATGAAAGACTCTGAATAGGGGACATGTATCACCTGTCATCTTCCTAGGATGATGGGGCTATGGATCATCCCCCTCCTGGTACTGGTATTGGAGGATTACATCAGGCTCTCGGCTGCCCTGAGAACCTGTTTGCCAGCTCTGCAATGTAGGCCACAGTAAGAAGAATCATTAAATTCTGTACCCTTATTATCAGCTTAAAAATCTTCATTAGGGACCTGCGATGTACAAGACACTAAACTGAGCACTTTGCAAACATTATTAATCTTCACAAAATCCTATAAAATATATATTATTATTATTCTCTTGTTTATATGTATAACAGACACTAAGAGAGCTTTTTTTAAAATTTTTTTTATTTATTTATGATAGTCACAGAGAGAGAGAGGTGGAGACACAGGCAGAGGGAGAAGCAGGCTCCATGCACCAGGAGCCCGACGTGGGATCCGATCCCGGGTCTCCAGGATCGTGCCCTGGGCCAAAGGCAGGCGCCAAACCGCTGCGCCACCCAAGGATCCCCTAAGAGAGCTTTAAAGATCAAATGGTTACTTAAAAATCAGTAACAGAGGTATGACTCGAAGTAGAACAGGGTGACCAAAAAGATACACACTTAGAGATGAGGCTTTATTATGTGACTAGGATGAACCTGGAAAATGAGCTACCTTTGGAAAGGTGCCAGGGACCACTGTGAAAGGAGCCAGCTAGAATGGCCTCGATTTCAGAATTCACAGCCATCATTATAAAGGTCAGTGTATAAATTCCAAACTAACTTGCAGGAGCACAGATATCACACAGCAGATGTATTATGAGTCCCTTCCATGTAAGCTCTGTGCTCCCGCCAAGCAGGGAAACTGAACGCATTTTCCAAGGCCAATGCAGAGTCTGAAATATGTATGAATGCTTAATAGCAGTAAGGATTAACTAGGTACTCTACTTACCATGAATTGGCAGTGACTCTGGTTAAAAAAGTAAATGTTTAAGTACATAAAGAAGTGACAGTCAGAGGAGGAGAAAAAGAATGGAATGCTTTCCCCATGTCATTATTACCAAGATGTCAGTGAGAACACTGAGTATGATTGCTCTCAAGTACCTTTGATCCCAACCCTCTCTGTCTAGCCCCATTTGGTCTTCATGGTGCTGTTTGTAGGCATAATCTCATCAATGTCTGGAAGGGTGGTGTTGTAGAATGAAAAAAAAAAACACCTCCTACCATCTAGAAGTGAAGTGTATTTCTTCACCCCTTGATTCTAGATTTGGCCATTTACTTTGGCCAATAGAATATTAGCAAATGTGACAAAAGCAGTCTTAAAAAGTATATGTGCAATAACAATTTCTCTCTTTACCACTAGAAACCCACCTACCAATGTGACAAACCTAGGCTCCCCACTGAGAGGTGAGACCATGTGGAGTGGGACATCCCAAATATCTAAATTCCAACCATGCAAATGGTGGTTCTCAACATATGAGCAAGGCCGTTCTAGGCTATCAATCACCAACTAAAGTAACCAGAACCGGGATCCCTGGGTGGCGCAGTGGTTTAGCGCCTGCCTTTGGCCCAGGGCGCTATCCTGGAGACCCAGGATCGAATCCCACGTCGGGCTCCCGGTGCATGGAGCCTGCTTCTCCCTCTGCCTGTGTCTCTGCCTCTCTCCCTCTCACTGTGTGCCTATCATAAATAAATAAAAATTGAAAAAAAAAAAAAGTAACCAGAACCAAAAGAACTGCCCAGCCATCGCAAAAGTGGGTTGCTTTAAGTTACTAAATTTTGGGGAGTAGTTTCTTATGCAGCAAAATCTAACAGATACAAATGATAAATGGGAGATGATCCCACTGAATCTACTGATCTTCATGAAACTTAGCTACTTTGAATACACCATGTCTTTTACCTCCCTGCTTTCTAAGAATCCTTAATGGCTTTTTGAATGGGATTATCTGCTATTTGAATGACACTCTCGTCTTCTCCCTGGAACTGACCTTGCAGCACTAAGTGATGTACTCCTTAAGGGCAGGGAGTATATTTTAATATTTTTTGTATTAAATTTCCTGGCCCAGGGTCTAAAGTAAATCAATGAATATCAAACATACATTAGCTGTGGTACCAAAGCATATGGTTTTGTGATTTCTCTCTAGAAATATTCAAGAGCACAGGTGCTTGAGCAGGGAAATTAGATGGCTGGATTGATGGAAAGGTTAGTAAGAAACTAAGAACAGGATTAGGTAAATTTCACAAAATTATCATTTCTGCAACAAGGATAATTTAGATATCAAATTCCCCAGGTTGGCTGAATGCCAGTATTCCTGAAACTATAGAAACCATATTTACCAAAAATATAAAAAAAAATGACAAATTATAAATTAAGCCAAAAACTAATATCACTTCCACCCATAAAACAAACTAAAAATATTTTTAGATATAAACTTACAGGGTTTTTTGTTTTTGCTTTAAGATTTTATTTATTTATTCATGAGAGACACAGAGAGAGAGGCAGAGACACAGACAGAGGGAGAAGCAGGCTCCATGAAGGAAACCTGATGTGGGACTCGATCTAGGAACTCCAAGATCATGCCCTGAGCCGAAGGCAGATGCTCAACCACTGAGCGGCCCAGGTGTCCCTAAACTTACAGTTTTTAAATACCACACAACAGTTTAATGAAAAATTTAAAAGCTTACTCTTTTCCTTTCTGAAGATGAATGTCATCTGATCTTTGTGTTGGACTGGAAAAATAACTGTTGGCATTGGAAGAATGATATGCAATCCTCACCTTATCCCAAAAAGAAAGACAAAGAGAGAGTAAGAGAGGGAGAGGAGAACTTATTAATAGATCTTTTTTTATTTATAATTTATCATTTATTATTTCTGTCAATCCTAGAACTTTTATGAATAGAAAAACAGGAAACTACCATATTTTTCTTCTAAGATCAGTTTTACATGGTGAAATAAAGTTTTTAAAAATTATCAAAGCTGACTTCATACCTTACACCCTCAACTAACATCAGCACCACTATACCACAAACATACATAAACTGTAGCTTTTCCACAATTAGAACTGCAATGGAAAATAGAAAGATACATACCAGGAGCAATGTTGCTATTGTTAAATAAAGTATACTTTTCCTCTGTGGAGAGCTTTTAGAGATTTAATCCAAATGATATTACTAAAAGTAGGTGTGAAAAATGCTAAATATCACTAAATGGGTCTGTGTTCTAGAATGAGAAAAGTCGGTACTTCCTGTCAGGAATGACTATCCCAACTTGGAGGAAACATGCTGAAAAGCTAGTAAAATTAGAATCCATATACTACAGGCAGCAATTTAAACTTGTTCCTCCAGTTTGGGGGACAATCATGCCATATACACTGGTTCATAGAATATTCTTTTTATTTGATTTATTAATTTCACATTTGTGAAAATCTTCTAAAGAAATAATTAAAATGCAGAATAACTTAATGAACACATAACTTAATGAACACCCAATAATGTTTATTTTATTTGTGGTCATAAAAAGTCAGGTAAGCTAAAAATGTATCTGTAGGCACAACGTGATCCAGATTTAGTAAACCCAGACAATAGAACACTATTCAGTCATAAAAAATTGTATTGTGAAAATTATTTAATAAAATGTGGAAATTCTAATATGTGACAAAAATGACTATGAAATTGAATGTATAATCTTATTTATATAATAAACAGACACAAAAAGAAATGACAGACTTCAATCTCATAACCACATAATAGTGAAATAGATCTAGTAGAATAGTGAGCTATTTTTACTCGTTCCCAAGTTTCCAATGTATAGTTATAACTCTTCCATAATTAAAATAATATTTGTTTTTTTAAGATTTTATTTATTTATTCATGAGAGACACAGAGAGAGAGGCAGAGACATAAGCAGAGGGAGAGGCTGGCTCCCCCTGCGAGGAGCCTGATGTGAGACTTGATCCCAGGACCCTGGGATCACAACCTGAGCCAAAGGCAGACGCTCAACCACTGAACCACTCAGGCGTCCCTAAAATAATCTGTAAAGGAAATATATATTTTTCCCTCCTAGAGAAAATTTAAGTACAGGAAAGCATTTTTTTTTAAGCCATGAGTTTTCTATGGTGACTTTATAGTTCACATTAGATGTGTTAAAATAGCCAAAAACCCAACCATGTGAAAATATAGTTCATAATTTTTCTTAGTATATGCATCAGCTTGGGTTTAGAATAAATGAGACACATATAAGAGTTGTCATATTGTTTTTATAATATTAAATAGTATTCTGTGGTTTCCTTACCTTATCTTTTGGATGTCCAGTTTGGCTGAAATAAATAGCATATCGGTCATCGCCTTTGATGTAGAATCTATAGACATCAGAGTCTGGAGCCACCAAAAATCCACTAAAGCGTGCAGCAAATGTGTCTTGCTCCATGGGCCAAATATAGGAAGCTGAATCTACCCAAATGGCACCCATGTACCCTGGTGTTTCTTCACTGTATTCAAGTATTTCTTCAAGATGCACTGGCCGACTATTATTCCATATCTCAAGCTTTAGGCCTCTCCCACCTGAAATATAACAAAATAGAAGAATACTCTCATCAGAATTTTCTTGTGGTGTCTCAATGGCCCTCTACTTGGGTGGTGGTTATAGATATTCTATTGCTATTCACATTTTTAGAGTATGCATGTAAACAAAACAATTACACATACCCATACATGTACCTGTACCCACAGGATAGAGTACTTTTAAGATAGTCTACAATTTATTTATTATTATTTCATATATTTGCACCTCAGATTCTACATATGTAAAATGGGAGTAATATCACTATTTGCCTGGTTGCTATGGGGATTAGAGGTTACTAAGTACTTTACTTAAGATAATAATAATATGATAACTATTATCTGTGACATGATTGATGTTACTTTACATAGTTAAATCTCAAAACTTCATGATTCAGACAATTTTATTTCAAAGCCTTTGCCTGATTACTCTCTCTAACAAAAGTTACTCAATTAGTGGTCTGCAACTAATCAAAGAATGGACAGTGTTGACTCTAAGATTTTTGTATTTGTTCTTCATCTTTCTAACATCAATTCTGTCCTATGATTTCATCTCCTTCTTGGACAGAATCAGAGGGAATATTCTCATTAAAGTGAACCTACACTTGCCAGTGTAAAATCTTAATTGTTTTTTCTTAATCATAAGGGAGCCATCTCACTTTTTTTTTCTTCCTTAAATACATCAATCAGACAGACTCGTGCCTTCTTCCAGCAGCCTTAATCCGGTCTGGAGTGGCTGGATGTAGAAAAAGATGGCTCCTCCTCTTCAGTTGAGTTTGCTTGGAGAAAAACGTGAATACCCCTGGCAGCAGCAGTGTTCTCTGATAAATACAACTTTCTTTAAAGTTACCAACTAAAGAGAGATCAAAACACTCTCTTAAACTGGGCATCTTTTTCTAATGTCATTCAAAACCAGGAATTTTAAGAGGTTAATAAACATAATTTACTTGGCTTCAAATACCAACCAGTGATATAAATAAACCAATTTCACTATATGCACAGGATACATGCATACAGCATACAAAGCCATACAGCCTCTCAGTGGTATCACTTCAGGTGTCAAAGCACCTACAGTGAGTCAGGCCAAGGTCTGGAAAGAATTTTGAGTTCCATTTCTCTCATCTTCTATTATCACTCTTAAAACATTCTAAGCAAGTAAGGATCTAACCTCTGCCATTTATTTTTTAACCACAAAAAGGCCATGCAGCCTGCACCAACATTCAGTACTCTCATTTAATCTGAAATAAAGTCATCCTCAAACTCATTCAATAGGGTGTCTCAGGAATTCAGGCTGAGTTTATTTCCATGGTACAGTTTTGAGGCAGCTATTTTAATACAAATATTTCCTGATCCAGAAAGTGTAAGGAGAAAAAGTGGAAAAAAATTATTATAATTATCACTAAAAATTCTAAAAAGTTCAAATATTTTTTGTTCCTAATTGTTCTGGGTTGAATATTTGTATCTCCTCCAAAACTCAGATGTTGAGACCTAATGTCTAATGTGACGTTATTAGCAGGTGGGGCCTTTGGGAGGTGTTTAGGTCAAGAATGAGGGCTTATAAAGGAGGCCCCACAGAATTCTCTAGCCCCAAGAAGGTGCTGATCTATGAGGAAGCAGGTCCTCACTAAACATCTAGTCTGCTGGCATCATGATCTGGGACTTCCCAGGCTCCAGAATTGTAAAACATAAGTGTTTGTTGTTTATAAGCTGCCCAGTCTGTGGTATTCTGTTTCAGGAGCCCAAACAGACTAAAATACTAATGGCATATGTCTTCTTATGTAAATGTAGAATGGCCATTCTCTCTTCTGGTAACTTACCCGGATATACAGTTCTGAGAACTTCAGGTTTAGGGCGTGTCTTGCAGAATATGCTATTCTCTGTGACATTCAAAATATCACAGGTTTGACCTAGAGAGAAATAAGGTGCAGACTTATTACTACAGAGCTCCAGAATGCAAATCACAATCAGCTTATCTTGAAGTGCTTTTCTGATGAAAACCAAGTTGCATAAGCAAGAAGCAAAGTCGGGGTTTCTTCATTTCCTTTATATGTTCTGCATTAAAACTTATCACTCTGGAGCACCTGGGTAGCTCAGTTGGCTAAGTGTCTGCGTTTGGTTCAGGTCATGATCTCAGGGTCCTGGGATTGAGCCCTGTGCCTTGGGCTCCCTTCTCAGCAGGAGTCTGCTTCTCCCTCTGACTCCCCCCTGCTTGTGCTCACTCTCTCTCAAATAATTTTTTTAAAAATCTAATAAAAAATAATAAAGCTTATCACTCATTAATTGTCATACTTTCACACAGCAACATTTTCCTGCCAAAACATCACAAGTCTGAGTCATACTCTAACTATAATCACTCGGAAATCTGAGTGATTTCTGAGAAATAAAATTTAAAAATTGATAAAACTATGTCACTGTAAAAGATTTAACTTTTGAGTCCAAAGTGAAGCCTTATATCTTGTTCCCTACAGAAAAAATGCTGAATAAGTCCATAATGTTCAGAATTTGCAAATCCAGCCCTCTTAGGAAATAAATAAATCAAACAAACAGTGGTGTAGTCCAAGTTGTTCAAATGAAAACAGAGATAATAATGCATAAATGGTATTTCCAGAGGCAGACCAAAACCAAAAGGAGTCTAAACGAGAACAATTATACAAAGCACAATTAAAACTGGGTGAAGAGTCTATATTCCAGACTTCCATATGCCCCTCCCAGTCAGCGCCTTAAGTATTTACTGAATTGGGAATCACAGCCCACGAAAAACGAGGTAGAGGTTAGCAAATAGAGGAAAGTATCTTTGCCAAGTTTTGCTTGGTGGCCTGGAAAACTTACTTCAACACTACCTTTCACAATTTTGTATACTTTGTGAAAGATAATTGAGATAGAAAACAATGCATTTGAACAGTATATTAAACCAACAGCCTATTTTGTGTGGAGCAAAGGAAAGATACATAGACAATTCATTGTTTTCAAGAAATTAACTGAGGATTCCTCAACATTCCCAATATAAATAATCCAATTAACAAATGCACAAATGAATAGACATTTTTTTTCCAAAGAAGACGTACAGATGTCCAACAGGCACATGGAAAGATGTTCAACATCGCTGATCATCAAGGAAATACAAATCAAAACTACAATGAGATATCACCTAACACCAGTCAGAATGGCTAAAATCGAGAACACAAGAAACGAATAGGTCTTGGCAGGAATATACAGAAAAGGGAATACTCTTGCACTTTTGTTAGGAATGCAAACAGGTGCAGCCACTGTGGAAAACAGTATGGACGTTCCTAAAAATGTTGAAAATAGAATTACCCTATGATCCAGCAATTACACTATTAGGTATTTAACCAAACAATACAAAAATACTATTTCAAAGGGATATATGCACCCCAGTGTTTATAGCAGCATTATCAGCGGTAGCCAAATTATGGAAAGAGCCCATTCATTAACTGATGAGTGGATAAAGAAGAGATAGTATATATAAAAGCCACAAAAAAGAATGAACTCTTGCCATTTGTGATGACATGGATGGAGCTAGAGAGTATAATGCTGAGCAAAGTAAGTCAGAGAAAGACCGATACCACGTGATTCCGTTTATATGTGGAATTTAAGAAAAAAAAATAAGCAAAGGGAAAAAAATAGAGAGAGACAAACCAAGAAACAGACTCTTAATTACAGAGAACAAGCTGATGCTTACCAGAAGAGAGGTGGGGGTGGGTAGGTTAAATAGGTAATGGGGACTAAGGAGTACACATACATTCCATGTATCTACGGAAGTACTGAATCTCTATATTGTATACCTGAAGCTAATATGACACTGTACATTAACTAACTGGAGTTCAAATATAAACTTGGAAGAAGGGAAGCCCAAGTGGCTCAGCGGTTTAGCACCGTCTTCAGCCTAGGGCATGATCCTGGAGACCCAAGATGGAGTACCGCATCGGGCTCTCTGCATGGAGCCTGCTTCTCCCTCTGCCTGTGTCTCTGCCTCTCTGTCTCTCTGTGTCTCTCATGAATAAATAAATAAAATCTTTAAAAAAAACTTGGAAGAAAAAAATAAAATACATGCAATTTACTATATGCAATTATACTCCAATAAATTAGTTGGAATTTAAAATTTTTAAAAATCTTAACGAAAGTAATGAAATTTCAATAAAGAAATTACTGAGGATTGAAAATCTCAAACCTTGTCACATTGATGGCAATGAAATATCATAAAAAATTAACATATTTACATATCAACTGTATCATAATATCATAAAACAGAATCTAAATTAAAAATATTTTATGCCCCTGGTTTTGATATTTGAAATATTTATAGGGCAGCCCAGGTGGCTCAACGGTTTAGCGCCACCTTCAGCCCAGGGCCTGATCCCGGAGACCTGGGATCAAGTCCCACGTTGGGCTCCCTGCATGAAGCCTGCTTCTCCCTCTGCCTATGTCTGTGTCTCTGCCTCTCTGTGTCTTTCATGAATAGATAAGTAAAATCTTAAAAAAAAAAATAAATGAAATACTTATATTTAAAACTTCAGAAAACATATATGATATTTAAAAATCTTATTGCAGAGGCTTTAATATTTTCTACAGGTGACCAGCAAGGATTCACAGGGATAGGAAGATATTACATAAATGTTAGATGAGGTTACTTTATACTAATTTCATCTCTTAAAGTCACATTTTGGCAGGCTCATAGGCAGATTCCTTAAAAGTAGAAAGTACTTAAGGAGGGCTGTATCAGAAAAAGTATGTGCCCAGTTACATGGCCAGACATGCAGTCCTTTGCTCAAGGTGGGTAAGGTCATTATAACTGAGTAGGGAGATCCCCACACTTGTATTCATCCTCCATCTCCCTTTTGAGTTGCACAGCTCCCTACCCTGAATAAACCTATGTTATACATAAAAATGATGTATAATCAGAGAACCAAGCCCTATCACATTTGTAAAAATATAACACATTAATCAATGCTCTTTCTAAAGCCAATATCATCAGTAATTCCTGATGACCAGGTAAGTCACAATACATGAAAAGGGGATGAGAAGAGTATCCCTATACTTTAAATTTTCCCATTACTAATCCATTAAGAATTAACAACAGTTCAAGAAGAACATTTAAAAGCTTGTTAAACAAAGTGTAGATGTGTCTCTAAGTGTGGTGAGGAATTTGCGGAAGGCAGGCACATTGCTACCATACAATGCCCTTTGTTGATGACCTCAAAGCCCAAGTCCTGGTCGTGCAGTTGCAAGGAATAGCCCTCATGGAAAAGTCCCAGCAGGAAAAGTATCAAGCCCCAGAACCAAATGTCCGTGTGAAAATATTCAGCTTTAAATTTAAGACATTAATCGAAGAAAAGACTAATATTCTTCCTACAAATTATTAAATAAAAGCCAGGATTTGTTCTTACAATGTAATATATTAAAAGCCATAAAAATACCTCCAATGAGAACTCTGACAGGGAAATCTGTCTGGTCAAAGAACCGTCCACTTATTGTTAGCAAGGTGCCACCTTGAGTGCTTCCTCGTGAAGGGGAAATCATAGTAACCTCTGGAGGGAGGAGAAGTACATTAAATAAAATGTCATAAATATTACACATAATCCCAAATGCTTGATTTTTATAAATTTTCCAAATTACCTAGCTTTTTTTTATTTTTTTTTTATTTATTCATGATAGTCACACAGAGAGAGACAGAGAGGCAGAGACACAGGCAGAGGGAGAAGCAGGCTCCATGCACCGGGAGCCCGACGTGGGATTCGATCCCGGGTCTCCAGGATCGCGCCCTGGGCCAAAGGCAGGCGCCAAACCGCTGTGCCACCCAGGGATCCCCAAATTACCTAGCTTTAACACATAACACAGAATAGGTAGTGGATTACCAAATTCGTAAATTGAGTGTTTCTATTTTGTCTCTGATGCAATCCTGCAAAGAGGACAATTAACATGGCTTTCACAGTGCCCTACATCTCATGGGGACCAGGCTTTTAAGTAGTGACTGGCACTAAAGAGATATCAGTAATGGAAGATGCAGGAATTAAGGAAAAACAGGGCTGAGTATAGATGTTTGATTCCAAAAGAAAACATAGGAAGGGATGAGCACAGCCTCTTTCCCCCATACTCTTAAAGAATAAATCTGTCTTCTATTTATAGGCCAGCATCTTATATTTTTCTCATATAGTAATACATTAACTATGGTTGGAAGTCTTCTGGTTTCATATATATAAGTTTTAGATATATTAGTAAAATAGCCCAGTGCATGATATATGGTAGATTCTTATTAAAATTTATTATTGAGATGCCTAGGTGGCTCAGCGGTTGAGCACCTGTCTTTGGCTTAGGGTGTGATCCCGGGATCCAGGGATCAAGTCCCATATCAGGCCCCCTGCATGGAGCCTACTTCTCCCTCTGCCTGTGTCTCTGCCTCTCTCTCTCTCTGTGTGTCTTTCACAAATAAATAAAAATATAAAAATATAATAAAAAAATGTTCTTATTAGTTCTATCAAAGTTCTACGTATTTTTACACACAAGTTTCACACTAAATAGAAAAAGCCAGAATATATCATATTTGATTTACTTTAGGACACTTTTTTTCATGTCTGAACATCTCTGAAATCTGAATGTGCCTCTCCATCACTCCTGACCCAGAATGAAGTATAATTCTTACAGTAGGATTTGTGTTTGCTTCTGACACTCTTTGAGGAGTTTACCAACCTTAGACCTCTATAAATTAAAGTAAATAATAATCTGGTTGAGTATTCTTTTGAACCACATTGAGACCATAAATCTGAGAGATTTATGGCTTGTAGTTTAAATTGACAGTGGAGATTTTTTCTTCTCCCCGGACCAACAGCCCAAGTGGATACATGCAAGTTTCCTTTCTGTCTCTTTCAGAGTGATGTGCTGGTTTCTCAATCAACCTTATATGAAAAATGTAGTTTTCTGGGTCCTAATTTAATGTCAGAGCTTCCTATTAGACTCCCCATCTTGGGTGTTCTTCCTTTCTTAGCAGTACCTAAAATAATATAGTATGCCTTAAGTCATTATCGTCATTGATTTGATAAAATGAAGTACACAAGTCTCTCTGTCTCTTTCATTATCTCTCTCTGTCATACACACACACACACACACACACACAGAGCTCACATACCTGCATATGTTTGAAACATTGAAATTTTATTTAGAGAAGAAACAAAATACACCATTTTTTGTGGGAAACTCCTGTGTAAAAAAAAAAAAAATTCTTACTTTAAAAATGAACTTTAAAAAAAAATGAACTTTATTTTAGGAAAATGTTATTTCTTTAGTGATATAAATGTCATGATTTGCAAAGGAGCTCAACAGAACATTTTAGAAAGACAAAAATGTTCTATATCTTGATATAGTTACCAGTTACACAAATATAAAAGAATACAAATACTCAAATATTCATTGGTCAGAACTTACTGAACTGCACACTTAAATTATGTACCTTTTATTATATGCAAATCATACCTCAATAAACAATTCTTATTAAGATAAAAAGAGAGGATCATCTTTCATGAAGGCTTTTGTGTTGACCTCCCTCCTCTCTCCTCTCTTATAATCCATTCAGCATCAGAATAACTAACATTACTGAACACTTATCAAATACCATGCTAAGGTTTTTAAGCTTTTAACCTAAGATTTTTTTAAGTTTTTAAATTATTATGCCATTTTATCCTTATATCAACCCCATGAGGTAGGTACAACTCGGAGGATCTATTTATCTTACTCAAGATCATAAAGGGAGTAGGTGGCAGAAACAGATTTTGAAGCCAGGCAATTTGAGTCCTGAGTCCAGGCTCCTAGCCTGTGTCCTACACAGTTTTCTTCTGCCACTAATCTGTGTGAGAGCCCAATGAATAAAGCAGGTTAACAATAATCCACTAGAGTTAAATCACCTTTAATAAACACAGAACCTATTCATATTTTTTTGATAGACTTACACTTCCATAGCCTAGAAAGCGAGGAAGGAAAATTAAATACTGTTTCCCTAATTACCTCAATGAAATTCATAATTAGAGATGTTAAGAAATTCAAATGTTAAGTCTCAAAACCCATCCATTATATTTATAACACACTGAACTAGAATCTAAAAGGATAATACAAATCTTATGGTTGAGGGCAGCCCCGGTGGCACAGCGGTTTAGCGCCGCCTGCAGCCCGGGATGTGATCCTAGACATGGGATCGAGTCCCATGTCAGGCTGCCTGCATGGAGCCTGCTTCTCCCTCTGCCTGTGTCTCTGCCTTTCTCTCTCTCTCTCTCTCTCTCTCTCTCTCTCTCTCTGAATAAATAAATAAATAGTTAAAAAAAAATCTTCTGGTTGAGACCACAATAAACTCCTATAACTCTAACCCAAGCATTACAATGTGCATTTGTAAGACTACAGAGTCTCTGGAAATATCGGATGCTAAATTAATTACTTAAAAAGTTCATACTGGATTTATATTTGTATGTTATAAGCTTTCAGTCATTTCTCAAAGACCTGAAATGATGCCAGCTCCAACAACATTGTCTATGGTCAGATTCTACATCTGAAAAAGAACCCTGCTTCTTAAGTTGGTGGGAAAATTGCCTCCTGAAATAAAATTTGAATGTAATTTATTTGATATGACACTGAGGTGATTTTCACTAATTCATTGATAATGACTAGGCATTTCTCAATTAAGGCAGCCTCATCTGAACCTTATCAGTTTGGAACAGCTGTTGTTTGAACTTGGGGTAATAGAGGGAGAGAAGGTTAGTTATTAAAAGACATACAGAATGGGAGCCACAATAAATAGTCTTTAATTGGTTCATCTGACATTCAAGAATGCTCCCAAAATTTGTAAAATATGTTTTTTTTACTTTATAAAATGATTTAACATTTTTAAAATGCCATAAAATCATGAAACTAGGCTTTTAAGTAGTAAATGCTGTATTTTTTTAACAGTTTTCTTAAATTCCTAAGATTGTATTATATAGAAACACAGTTTTCTCAGTTTTGAGACGTAATACAAAAGAACAGCTACTGGCTTTAAAAAAAGGAATTATAACTCAAGATCACAGAATCAACTATTGTAAGCTGTATTTTTGCCTATATTATGTGCAAATTTTCTGGCTTTTAAAAATGGAAAGTTTCAAGGCATGTTAATGCAACACAATGATTTATATATGCTTATCAATCACATTCAAGCTTGATCACTCAAACCTATTTTTGGATAATTCCTTCTTTGAGAGATATATGATGGATTTGGTAATTAATACCTCTGATAGAGACTCAGAACTAAGAATTCATCTTTTTCACCTGAAGAAGAATGACAGTGAGAGCATTAAAAAAAAAGCATATATAGTTCAGGAAATCATTTAAGACTCAATAATAACTGCTTCTAACATGACTTTCTAATATTTTCAATAAAATCCCACTGCCCTATTTGTATCAAGTTATGTGTATGTAGGTTGTGTCCTTGCAGAAAATAACTGGTAAATCATGGGACTCTAAGTCATTTGCTCCATGTAAATCACAAAGGTGAATCTTAGTACCATTTATGTACCAAATACAATGGTTTGCCGTTGAATTATAATATTCTTCGTGGTTTGGGTCCAGTCTATATTGGTCTATAATAAAGTGGGCAACACAGTCATCACTTTGTTATAAACCCATTGCCTCTAGCTGTCTGGAACCAGAAGATTTTTAAATACAATGATAATAGATTTGGTCTCACTACCTCAATTGGCAGCTGCATGCATGCAAGGACCAAATATCATCCTTCTCTTGCAGTCTGTGAGCATTAACCAGGAATAATCTACTTTGATTGTAATATTGCCATTCTTCTCAATCTTTTTAATCTTTTTCAATATTTTCTAATCATCTCCCTTCAGAAACAAAAAAAATCAACAGACATATCTTATTACTGATCTACTATAGCTATATTAGTACTAGATGACTAAATAATGTGATTTATTTGGATTTCTATTAACCAGCTAATTTTTTCATGGGGAGACACTACGACATTTTGGGCAGAATAATTCATTTAAGTTTGGAGTATCATGGTCCTGACCACAAAAAGCCATTAGCATGCCCTAGTCACTGTGACAGCCAACAAATGCCCCACACACATTTGCAAATGCACAGAGAAATGGGGTAATCCTGCCAGGGTTAAAGAATCCTGTGTCAGGATGTCAAGTAGTGAGGAGATGTGGCTCTATGGCTGAAATCCTCCACCACTCTTAGCAGAGCACTAGAATAAAATGCTCAGGGCATGGAGTTGGGCTGTGTGGGTTCGTTCACACACTGGTGCTGCTGCCAACTGGCTGAATAACCATGGGCAAATTATTCAACTTCCCTGAGTCTCATTTTTCCAGTGTGCAACACAGAGGGGATGATAACACTCAATGTTATGGGTTCTTTGGGAGTATACAACCAGACAACATATGTAAAATGCTTAGCACCATGCCTGCCACTACATGTTCTTTATTATGATTATCTATAATACGAGGTTTGCAACATGTGTTGAGATTTGCATATTCTAATATTTCTATAAACACATGGTAATCTTTCTTAGTGAAATTAGGGTGTAGGATATCTGGAAGTGATTTCTAGCTTTATTAAAGGTCATGAATAAATGTTATTAACTTTGGTGCTAAGATGGACAATTGCGAGCTGTAATGACTATCTTTCATCACCCCGTATGTATTGATACTTTAAATGAACACCTTTATCAAGTAATATTAACCATGGGATTTTTATTTATCCTCACATTAGTTCAAACGAAAACTGAACTACTTAGTTATCAAAAGAATTGCAATTAAGTCAGAGAGCTATAAGACATAAAAAAAACCCTTTTAAATATCACAATCAAAGATTTATTTATTGTTTTAGGTAATGTGCTATTTCCCAACAGCTGAAAGGCTGTGTCTGAGGCACAAAATAGAGAAAGGGAGTGATAGACCCCATAAATGTTAATTTGGGGGAAGAAAGTAATTAGTTTTTTAATCTCTGGGTCCACAGCACAAAGTAAATATATACTTTTATTTTATTTACCCAGTTGAATCAATTATGAAAATTATTATTTACAAAGTGACCTACCTTCCATAATCACTATCCAAGATGAAGCTGACATTGTGATGACCTGGGATTAATTAAAATACACAATTAATTAAATTCCCAATCACAGGAGAACAATAACTATATATTATAAAGCTGATTTAAAAGCAAAGAAATTTAAAATTAAAACTATATATGTCCATTTATTAATCCTCAAAAACATGACAATGAACTATCTGAAAGAAGCATCTAGTATTTTAAAATACACATACTAAGATGTCTTAAGATTATAACTAGAAAAACTTGACAAAATATAATGAATGAAGAATGATAAAAGAACAAATACATAACCAACTGCCCTCAAATTTCTTTCATTCATTCCACAGCTATTTAATTGGATGAGATATTCTGCTGGGGGTTGAGCAACGCAGGGTGAGCAGTTCACTCTTCTCTTAACTGAGCATATTGTACAGTGGGGGATACAGTCAGTCAAGAGCAATGACACAGAGAAATAAAAACTGTGATGAAGTAACCAAAAAAAAAAAAAAAACAGACTGAACTTTGAGAGTGGAAGGCTGGGTATCAGGGAAGGCTTTTTTGATGATATTTAATCTGAAATTCTAAGGATGGGAGGCTTGCAAAAGCTCTGACACAGAATGAAGTGAAGCCTATTCTAGAATTAAAAGATTAGGATGGATGCTAGCTGAATCTATTGCAGTAATCATTTCACAGTATATATAAATCAAGCCATCATGTTATATGCCTTAAATGTATACAGTGATGTACGTCAATATAAAACTAGAAAAAAAGAATTAAAAGATTGATGTCCCTGGAGTATATAGAGCAATGGAGAAGAAAACAACATAAAAATTAAGGCTACAGCAAAAACAGCTAAATTAGTAATGGAATTTTCTGGATGACAGAAGAATTAAAAAAAAAAAAGAAATTTGAAGAAGCTTACCTTAAATATAAACCTTAAGAAAAAGGTAATTCATACATGTTTACATGAAACTGAAAAGAAGCCAAGGTAAAGAGGAAATGTTAATTTTAAAGAGAGTGATGAGGGTGAAGGAGAGTTCTAAGAGAATATAAAACAAGGAAATAGAGTCAGGATCTCTAAGAATTATAAAAAATGGTGATGAACATTTACCAATGTAAGTTCCAGTCGTCTTACAAATCATAGAACCCATGTCTCCATTTGGATGATCTAAATTTAGACCGTACCTAATAAAATAATAAAATATATATATTAATTCAAAGTTTATATTGACACTGTTTTAAAATACTGTTTCCCTTATGTATCTGTATAGTAAAGATGCATTTATTGTCAAATAGATTAAAAAACAAGTAAAATTAAATAAAATACTGTGTTTCCCTTATAAACACCTTATGGACTTCAGAATATGTATCAGGATAGGAACTGTTGCTACAACAAAAATTTCTGTGAATGAAAATATATCCCAGCCTTGGTTGCTTGGGATATATAAAACTTGCATCAAGCTTTCTTTTACAATTAAATATTCTGTAGTTAATTTGGCTATCCCCATTGATACTCCTTTTAAATATTTTTAAATACTTCAAGGGAAACAATTATTTGATAAAGATATTTCTCAAAATACCTCAAAACATAATAATCTAAATAATAGTTCATATCGTATTCTACTGGAGACAATAAGGGATATCAGGTTACACTTAACTATATAAATGATTGCTAATTTACTGTATAAAATGTTATAATTTCCACTGTATTTTAAAGGATTCAGCTGTACAGTACTGCTAGACATTGCTACTTAAACTGGTAAGTTTATATCTACTGTTTGTTTTCTAAAGAAAATTATTTGAATGACTTACAAATTATCAGATTGTGGTATGAGAAGCTCACAGGGCATTCCTCCAATATAAACTCTGTATAAATAGTTTATTGGAAAAGATCAAGTTATGTTTAGTAAATCATTTCAAAATGTTCCCTCCCACCAAGCTCACTAACATCTTATATTTTTCTCTCAATCACTTGTTATTCAACATACATTTGTTCAACAAACACAGAGGGTATACCTATATTGTTGCAGTCTCTACTAGAGATATTGGCACATATCAGGGAACAAAACAAAAATCCTGCCCTTGTGGCACGGACATTCTAACTGAGAGAGACCTGATCATAAACATGATAATCATAAGATATTTGGTGTGTTAGGAAGTGATAATACCACAAAAATAGAAAAGTGGAAACAGATAATGGGGACCCTTCCACCTGGAGTTCAATTAATTCAAGTACAAAACAGAATTTTATGTTTTGTTACACAGATTAAGTTTCAAACTTTAAGTAGGAATTAAAGGAGGGTCACAGCCAAAGAACTATAATGAAGAGAACAACTAACATCCTCAGTGCAATTGAGGTGGAAACCCTAAACTGAGAAGAGGCATGGTTGGGCTGCAGGGAAACATCTGCCTTGCATTTATTTCCCTAGCTGACCAGGTTGTCTACTGCTTTAAGGATGATAGGACCTGATGTTATTGGAAGATTGCAGGAGGGACTGACAAGTACTATATTCTTTCCCATACTCAGAACAAACCACCCAGTTTCTGTGCCAACAAATCCCAGATACAAAGTAACTGCAGATACAAACCTGAAGTCTTATAAAGTAAGGACTTCCATTTGCAGAGAACTTCAAACTTTTTACTATCCTTTTACACACAAATCCTTTCATTTATCATTACATTAGGTTTGTAGTGGAAGCACACTGAATTATTGTACCCACTGCAGAGATTTATGGATTCGTATTCTTCTAACCTCCCTCTTTACGGCACCTAAATAATAAATTTAGCAACTAACACTTAAAGGCACTTACTATGTGTAACCCTCATAACCATCTTATGGGTTAGTAACTGTTACTCTTCCATTTTATAGGTGAAAAGACTGAAGCAGAAAGGTTAAATAGCATGCTTAAACCCACAGCCAGTAAGGAATAGAGCAGGAACTCAAACCTAGATAACTGGGCTCCAGCAGTTGCTCTTACCCACACCCAAGAATTCCCATATTGGTCTGGGTTTGCCTATCATCAGCAAAACTACCCTATGTGGCCTTAAATATATATATTTTTTAGTTTTTCTCATCTTATCTTTTAGACCAAAATCTCCTTAGTGGGCACCACACCCTTTGGTTATTTGCATGTCCACTATAATTTGTACTTGATCTGAGTTTGGAGATTAGGCTGATTTGACAAGACTTGTGAGAAGCAGAAGCAGCTTAGATATTCTGGCGTCCTGACTTCCTGCCCAGTATATGGCCCATTGCTCCCTGCTAAGGGGATTCAAGCACATTGAAATGCTTTGGGGACCCCAGAGTCACTATTAAGATAGTAGAAATGGGATAAACACAGATCTAAGGCATTCACCTCTCGCATTAATAGGTATATGAAAGTTTCTGTGCATTTATATACAGTATCTCAGGGTTTTGGAGTACATGGCCTGAGTAGTCTGATCTCTGAGGTCTCTTCTGATTGCAATTCTGTGACTACATGAAATAATTTCTATCCATTCCTTTGTATTGAACACAAGTAAATTTCAGTTACGATGGGGACAGGAAGAGGAATCTTCTGAAAGATTAAGCTTTCTATTTTCTGGCATTATTATAGCAAAGGATGACTTATAAAACCCCATCTAAGAATTGGAATATAAACCATTCATAACATTCAACTATATGGAAGCAAACAAAATATTTATGCTAACCTGTCTATCTAAAATGTCAAACATTTGTTTCTCTATTTAGTATTATTTATAAGGAATCAATATGAACATTTCCAGAATATTATAGATGCATACAAATGTGATTTAATTGAGTTTTATCTCATAGAATGCCACCTAAATTACCTTTATTTTATTTAGTGAAATCTTTCAAATTACTTGTTTTACCAAATTACATACACACATGTATGTATACATATATATTACCTTTTTAAGTATTAAAAATTATCTGCTGTATGAATTGTTATCTAATTTATCTATTTATCCATTTTATACCTGTATTTAATAAGCATGAACAGGGCTTTAAGTCTTTCAAGGCAAGACTAACTAAGATAACTACATCTGTGCTACAGAAAGATTAGTGACAAAGCTAGTCCAAAATGTGGACAATTATTTTTTGATATTAGGTAACTAGCCAGTGTTACCATCAGGTCCATAGCTGGTAAATGGAGGAATCAGTATTCAATCCCTAGGCTGTTAATAACTTATTGACCAGGGGGATCCCTGGGTGGCTCAGCGGTTTGGCGCCTGCCTTTGGCCCAGGGCGTGATCCTGGAGTCCCGGGATCAAGTGTCGCATCAGGTTCCAGGCATGGAGCCTGCTTCTCCCTCTGCCTGAGTCTCTGCCTCTCTCTCTCTCTTTCATAAATAAATAAATAAATAAATCTTTAAAAAAAATATAAGTTATTGACCATTTTTAGCTTTAGCATTCTCCCATACACCACTGTGTAGAAGAAAAAGGGCCAAACTGTATGTCCAGAGACTCCAGTTTTCGGATCTTGACTAAGCAATGGACCTCCGAGGCTCCACACTTACATATATATGCAAAATTAGGCAGTTAGATTAGATAACAATGTTATCCAATAATAAAGTTCTATAACTAACTCAATTACTATTGGACTTACCTCCATGTGCTTTCTATTAATTAAAACCCATCACAGAAAATGAATTATGTCAGACCAAAAATGAAAGGCATATTCGCCACTGCTTCTATGTCAATGATCATCCAACAGTCTACTTTTCTTCCTGTAATACGGCTGAAAATACACTGATTAATCCCATCATATTGTAGTGATTTTTGAATACCATTAAATCCACTATTTTTGGAATACCATATCCCACCTATGAATGAGAACAATATATTTCCACATCAGAAATTTACCTCAAAATCCTAACATTTTTCCCATTTGAGCTTAATGCAGTATTACTTCCATAGACATCAGTGAAGATTCTCCCTTGGATAGTTATTAGTGTGCCTAAAACAAACAAACAAACAAACAAACAAACAAAAAGTTCCGTTAAAGATTACTTACCCATAAACCCATACACTTAATACCAAAACATTAGAGGTATTCCCAATAAAATCAGAATCCAGAGACTTAAATTCCAAGTTCATCACTATTTGTTTAATATTGTTCTGAAAGGTCTAGCAAATACAATAAAACATGAATGAATATGTATAGTATTTAAGCGATATCTGTACGTACTTAGAGATAAAATAAATTTTTCAGGGAAAACAATGAATTAGTCAATAACTATTGCTTGGGTCATGAATGATATTTTCAAAAATTAACTAAGATCCCTACTCTACTTCATACCAAAAAATAAATAAATAAATAAATCTTAGGAGAAATAAAAATTAAATATAAAAATAAAACCATAAAAACTCTTGAAAAATAAGTATATAGTATATAATACTTATATAATTGGAGTGGCATGGCCTTCTACAGCATAAAAATGAAGAAAGAAACAACAATAGTTAAAATCTACAGATTTAATTTTAAAAATTAAAAAATGTCTGAATGACAGGAAAAACTGTTAATAAAATTTAAATCATTAATATCCTTAAAATATAAAAGATTCTTTTAACATGGAAAAAATTGACTAGCATTAAATTAAACCAAGGAAATAAACAAGTAATTCACAAAAGAAGAAATACAAATGGTCAATAAATATATATTAAATAAACAAATTTGCATAAATCAAGAATTAGAAAAATTAGAAATGTGATACTTGAAAAAAATTAGTTCCTAACATTGTCAAGATTATAGAAAAAGGTATTCTCACATTCCTCTTGGGAATACAAGTTAGTATAATTATAACTATAATGAAGTGGAAGCTAGCTAAATGTCAGATAGGGAGATAGTAAAATACGTTATAGCAGATTTAGATGTAACCACTGAAAATCATTTTTGAAATAATATTGGGAGTTACTGAATAATCAGAAATATGTTATTTATAAATTATCAGATAAAACAATTTTATATAATAAAAATAAAATTAATGACCACAAATCAAGAAAGATATTCAGCTGTCATATAACAGACCTGGAGTTCCAGATAAAGGTGTGATGCTCTTTATCATTGGGGTTCTGAAACTTTTTGCCTGTAAAATAATACCACCAATAAGCTAATATCTCTGCTTCTTACATTATTTACATTTAAATAACATCCATAATATGACTGTAAAAATATCTCTTTTTACATATAAAAAATAAGGTTTAGAATATTATTCTGCTTGTTCAAGATCTTTTCCTTAACCACTAAAAACTCTCTTTCATTTCAATATTTTTTAGCTTGGAATTTTAACATTCAATCTTCCTTTGTTCACAGTGTAAGTCAAATCCTAGTAATAAGGCTTTCTGGTAACAACTTTTAGAAATTTGGGGGAAATAAAATTACAGAAAGCCTTCTTTTATTTAAACCTATGAAGAAAAAAATAACAAAGCATATTTCAAAAACAGAAGCAAAATCTGGATAAAATCCATCAAAGCAAGCTTTAAGCTTTAGTAATGAACCTAATAATAATAATACTCTAGAGCAATGCAGGTATAATTCTTAAGAATTGTAACACCAAAAGGGAATGGGAGAAAGAATTCCAAGGAGCCCACATGAGGGATGAAAATTCATACTTTTGATAGACAGACATAGTTTTAAAAAATATATGGGATGGTCCTTAGAAGAAATGTATTATTGTAAATATCTATGTATAGGGTAACTAAATTTTGAATGATTCCTATGGTATGTGCAGTCATATTTTATCTCAATGCACTAGAAATTATAAAGAAAGGATAAATAGTTATGATTCTATTTAAAATGAAGGTGAGTGCAATGAAGATAAGGAAAAGAAAATCAAACTAAGAGTAGAAATGGAGAAAGAAAAAATAGTGTGAGCAAGAAAACAAAGTTTAATTCATTAATAAAATTAAAGAGAGTAACAAATGATAAAAGACATTCCACGACCACAGAAGATCATTAAACTGAGTGAAGTTATTCTTCACTACATGACAGTATTTTTCAATGTGGAAATAGATAACAATCTGTAAAATTACAAAATATAAGCCCATTTCAGCAAGAAAGCAAGCACAAGATCTATCATCTATAAGTTAAAGAGGAGATCCCATATACATTGAAAGTGCATTCCCAGCTGTTGATGCGACCTCTGCAGGTATTACTTTCTGTAATAGGAACCCCATCCACACTGACTCTCACAGTATAGGAATCTTCTGGCATTGCTCTGCAAAGCAAATAAAGAACATATAAAGAATGAATGCAATGACCCTTTTATTTACTGTATATCAGTAATGAAAAATACTGCCCTAGAGACTACAAGTCATTTTTGAAAATAAATGCCTAAAATTCTAATTGATGTACAGCTAAATTCCATTCCCTATTATTTGAATTCTAAATTGTTAGAATTCTGTTCTATATCATGAAGGATCTCCATCCCGAACTCTGTACTACAAATTCTAACATCATAGACCTCAGGCAAAGCCTTATTCTAAGTACACTGATGCTTACTGAAAAGGAAAAAAAATGTAATAACAAACGTAGGAATAATCACTTAAAACAGTAATATATCACCTTCATACAGTTATGTTACGTTTTGTTTTTTTTTTAAGTTCTGATCAAATTTCTAAAGCTTTTGCTACTAAAAAAGAGCCAACAATCTTAATGTAAATGAAATCCTCTGAAATATGTGTACCTGCTTTATTATTAAAATTTGCTATATAATAAAATAAAATAAAATTTGCTATGTAAAATTATTAATTTTTCTGATAAGTTGCTAATAACAAACATCATTTTGGCTGATGGTAAAGAACTTGAAATGTCACTATACAAAATGTTTTTAATCTTAATCACTGTGTCAAGATTTTGAACAAAATTAATCAAACTATACAAGAAAGCATAATTTTGATATTTTGAGGAGCATCATTACAATTTAATAGTAGTCATTTATCTTCTAAAAAAGATCAATAATGATAAGATAATAGCTCTAATAACAGGGGAGAGGATATAGAGTTTATTTTTTTGTGCCAATATGTGGAAAGAGCATTACACTGAATAAAACAAAGTTATAAAATGGTCTAAACATTATGAAATAAAAAATAGCTGATCATTGGAAAATATTATTATAATAGAGTACATAAAAAAGTATCTAATACTAATATATACATGATAAAATGCTCTTATTAAGCATACTACAAAACATACCTGGTATAGCATGTAATTTGAGTTGAATGACTTGAATCTTTTTCTACATCACAAGAAATTGATCGGAAAGAAGAAACTAATTGCACACTATTTCCCAACTCAGCATTATCAACTCCATAGTTAAACTGGTTTGCTTGAGCAAAACCTGGAAAAGTAAAAACACTAAATTATTATTAATGGAACTCTGTTTTCAAAGATCTAACAATTGTTACTCAGTATTGAATCATAAATAAATAATAAGGAATAGTCCTGAAGTAAGCAGTTAACCTATTTTATATTTATCCCTATGATTGTAATCCTCTTTGGAAGACTAAAAAATTGCCTTCAATTCATTTATTCACAAAAAGTAATGCTTGAGAACCTATTATTTGCCAGGCGCAGAATAATAGCTTATATTCCAGTGGCAGGGTGTGGAGGGCTGGAGAAAATAGACTCTTCCCCTGCCCCTATCAGACACTCTATCTGCTGAGGATAACTATTATGAAAAAAAGCAGGCCAGATGAGACAGAAGATTTAATACAAGAGGGTTAGCTGGACAAGATACAGGCCAAATTAATACAACTGGTCCTGAAGCTATAACGGATATTCACCATACCCCCCCTTTACCACCCATTGTAGATTTCCTTAACCTTAACCAGCCCTTCAGCTAATGGAGTGACACGAGCCTTCCTCCTGAGGGTCTGAGCCCTTACTTGCTTTACCTTTGTTAGGTTGTAGTTGCCACAATTGCTTGTTCACAGTTCTCACGGGACATGGAAGCAAAGACATACCCTCATGAGTACCCTGAATTCCACACATATCCTTCCTTACCTCTTCAGGATCCTCAGAACTTATTATCTCTAGTAGTCTACTAATTATGTTTGATGAATTCAAACTGATCAAGTAGTAGTGGTAGTTTCAGTTCAGTGGAAGCCATATAGGGATCCCTGGCAAAAGTATTCTCTATCTGGAAACTCAGACCCCAAATCCAGCAGAAGCTAAAGCTGCAAGGACAGAAAGCACAGCTCAGTTTCCAGATCACTGGGAGTGATAATGACAGAGAGTAACCATTCCTTTCCGGCTCCATGCGTTCTATCAGGAAACAGTAGCATGTACCGCCATTGGATCAATGCATACAGCATATGATGGAGGCCAGCATCCTACCCCACTGGAGGTTGTTCCCAAGCTGGGATCCTAGGCTTGCCTTTTATAAACCATTCCACTATTCTACTGGGCCACAGGTTTCAGAGTGACAGGTTTTGTGGCAATATGCCCACAGTCACAACTTTTTCATTGTAAATGTGTTCCTGTTCTGAGGCACTATTTTATGGAATTTCGTGGAAGCAACTCAGACCCTGGAAGTACTCAGAAGATGGGGCTGGCAGAGGCACTGTGGATAGGGAAGGCAAAATCTGTACCTGGAGCAAGTGTCTGTTCCAGCAATAACGTACCTCTGTTCTTTACATGAGAGAAGGGGAGTAATGTAGTCAATTTGTCCCTTAGTAGCTGGTGGACTTCCTGAGGGATGGCCCCTATTGACATCTCAGCGTGGGTCTCTGCTACTGGCAGGTCAGGTATTCAGCAACTGCAGTGGATAGCTTAGCCTTGGTGAAAGGGGAGTCCATGGTGTTAGCTCAAGCACCATCTTCCTCCCATGGCCCTTCTGTTCATGGGTCCATTGCACAAGCATTGAGGAAGCCAAAGAGAGAAGCTCCTGAATGAGTCATTCAATCAATATGGTTTTTCTGTTTCCTCTATGAGGTATCCTTTCTTGTAGGAATTAACTTGAGACATAGATCTGCATGCTTTGTGCTCATACCATGAGCACCTTCACATGCCTCTTTACGAGACCTTCTTGTTTATGATTTCCTAGCCCTGTTCCTGGGAAATAGGCAGCATGTGATGTGACATAAATGGTCAAGGAAGCTTTCTGGAAGGAGTAAGCCAGAAGAAATCCATGGCAAATGCATTTTAGATAGAGGGATTATGTTGTTCAGGGCCCTGTGGTGGGAGCATGTCTCTGGATTCAAGAATTAGCAAGCATGGTTGGAGAAGTATGTGTGAGGAGAGTGGTAGGATATCAGACCAGAAATTGAGGCATTTAGATTATTTTTATGAGTGAAGAAGTATGGGAGGCTTCACAACAGAGGGATGGCATGATGTGACTCACACTTTCCAACATTCACTAGCTGCTGTTCTGAGAATAAAGACTAGAGACAGCAGCGAAGATGCTGTTTCAGTTAGTGATGGATAAATGAGTGGCATGGGGTCAAGAGAAGATTAGAGTACAATCAGTGAAGAGAATAAATACTGATACCTTTTGGGGATTTTTACCATAAAGGGAAACAGACATGGATGGTAGTTAGAAGGGAGTGTGGAGCAAGAGGTAGCTTGCTGATTTTGCTCTTGCTTTTTTTCAGTATGGTGAAAAAACAGTATGTTTACATGCTAATGGGTGTGATTCAACAGAACCAGAGAAATAGATGATGTGAAACAGAGCAGAAAATTATTTTTTAATTGATGAAAGTTATTTTAATCTTACTGTAAATACATGAAAATTCAAAACTAGATTTAGAAGTAGTTAAATATCCATTAAGTAATTTTATGCCACATAAAAGTATATTATATTGCTGGAACAACATTCAATTTTGAAATAAACCCCCAAAATAAAACCTATGGTTAAGATTAATTGGATACTGGGATGCTTGACTAGTTCAGTGGTTGAGTATCTAACTTTAGCTCAGGTCATAATCCTGGGGTCCTGGGATCGAGTCCTGCATCAAGTTCCCCCAGGGAGCCTGCTTCCCTCTCTGCCCATGTCTCTGCCACTCTCTCTGTGTCTCTCATGAATAAATAAATAAAATCCTTTTTAAAAAAAGATTAATTGGATACTGTTCTATTGATTAAATCCTATAATTAAATATTCTCCTAATAAAATGTTTAAAATATACTTAATAATATTCTAATATGCAGAGTAAACCTGTAAGTTTGTCAATGTTATAATATTTTCTGGAATAAAGTTAAATTAATAAATAAATAATTTTTGCCTCGATCACTTCAAAATCTAAAACTTCTGAATTCTGAGTTCTGAAAGTATGTGCGTTTTCAAATGTTACTTTTCTCTAAGTATTACTTAACATTAAAACACTACTATTGCAAAATTGATAACTAATAATATTTTTGAAATTATGAAGATTTTTCCTTTGCCTCCATGTCCTTAAAGTAAATTTATAAGCTATTTGCATTTCAGAATTTAATCACCTGCAGAGCATAAGCACAGTACAATAATAAACTTAAAATCAGTAAACCAGGAAAAAAGTTAAACCCAAAGATTTGGATTTAACTCCAAATCCTATGTGTATATATACTGCCTTTGTTAGAAGAAATAAATAAATTTTAGGTATTTACTTTAAATTATCATGTAGTTTTGCAGTATGCTTCAGAAAACACTACTACCACACATGCTCACATTAAATAACCCTTAACAGCTGATGTGGCTGAACTGGGGTTGCTAGATATCTCTGATGTTATTGCTTTTTAAATTATTAAACATTTTCAGTGTTTCTAAAAAGGCCCATTAAAACGTGAATTGCCTAGTTTAAGGACTTCACTGGGCCAGATGTTCACCAAATGCCAAAGCCCCTAAACTCCAGCTCTGGGAAAGTTGCTTGTTTGAGATAGTGCTATTTAAAGGAACCCTAACAACCTGGATTGGAATCCTAGCTCCAACATATCCTTGCTGTGAACCTTCGGGTGTTCAAACTCTAGATATAAACTCTCTCATTCTTAATCTTCTTATCAGAAAAATGACCATAGGTGCACCTGGGTGGCTCAGAGGTTGCGGACCCACTTTTGGCTCAGATTGTGATCCCTGGGGTCCAGGGATCGAGTCCTGTATCAGGCTCCTCAAAGGGAGCCTGCTTCTCCCTCTGTCTATGTCTCTGTCTCTCTCTGTGTGTCTCTCATGAATAAATAAAAAGAAAGAAAGAAAGAAAGAAAGAAAGAAAGAAAGAAAGAAAGAAAGAAAGAAAGATGACCATAATCGCCTATTTATTGGATTGTTAGGAAGATGAAATGAGGATTGAATCTTATTGGGTCTTATTATTGGTCACAAAAATCCTGAAATTTAAGTTCAGTGTTAACGTAATCCCTTTTAAATAACAGAAAACTAATAAATGGGTGGCCAGGATCCAAATCCAGGTTGTAGATGTCAACCTGGCACCTGCGATATTCGGAGTAAAACAATATTTAAAAACATACACTCTAAAGCTATTACCCATTACCATATGTAACTTCCTTCAGACCCTATGTTCTTAGCTCTTTTCCTATCTTTTATATGCAGAAAAAATAAGCAGACACTCAACAAAGGGTAGGGATTTGAGTACACACCACTTTCTTCCTCTAAGCTTAAATTGTAACCAACAGAACTCATCCAATTATAAGCTACAAAGATAAGTATCAATTTGACTTGTGAAAGATATTTGCATTGAATCTTAAGTTTTGATTCTATGACTGCAATTACTGCTAAAATGAAATTTTGAAAAGATACAGGAAAGCACAGAAAAGCAAGTTACTTGCAAACCTGCTCTTTTCTTTTGCCAACTTCTGCTTATCTTTGGAGTTCACGTTGAGCTTGAAATACACAGAAGGGCTGCTGGCAACTAACTAAAGGATGGAAAGTTTTACTTGTAGCGTGGCTCAGGATGTGATACATGTATTTATTTTCCTATTAGGCACATGTCACAAAATTGGTATGGTAACACAGATTTGTTCTTCAGCATTCCTGAGACAAATACAATCGTAAAAAATAAAATCAACAAAAGATGTTATGTTTTTTGCTGAGTTGTTTTAATATCATATATATATATTTAATGTCACATGTGTATTTATTGTCGTATATATTTTTATATCATATTTATGTTGTCATAATTTGTCATACATATATATATATATATATATATATATATATACACACACACACACACATACACCTCATAGGAGTAAAATCCATGGGAAAACATGAGCCAAGTCAGTAACATTTTTCCTCATTACAAATATTGCTTAAAAAACACAACCATAGAAATATTTCTGATTTTTTAGCTAATTCCAAAGATTCCAAAGAGGAATCACCTCTAAAAAAGAATTTCAATATACAAGTATAATACTGAATTTAAAAATTGGGTATAAAGAGGATACCACTGGAAGTACTCCAAAGCACAAAGATTACAGGAAGGGTTGAGTGTACCCTGGAAACAGAAAAGGCTGAGGCTTCAGATGGAAATTCCTGGCATGTTGGTGTGTTTTTTTCTTTTGCAGAAAAACTGGAGACAAGACTTGCCAGGCACGCAAACCTGGTTCTCCTGATATCAGCCTGTGCTGCTATCATGGAAAATGTCAGTGTCGTTAAAGCCAGCAGTTGCCATGTACAATGTAGGCTGTTTGGAATTCTCCAGTTAAAAATACACAGGGCTGAGAGAGTATAAACCTACTCAAAAGTTGAAACATGCAAAACAATGAGAAGGAAAGGTACAGTGTGATGAAGGATAATTTCTCAAGAATGAAAACAAACCTGTGACATAAATGCAAAAAAAATATATACAAAAATAAAACAAAATAACAGAAATAAAATAGCTCTAATTTGTGGAACAAATAGTATCTATGGGTACCTTAGATACATCATCCTTTTCAATATTCACAACAGCCCCACCAGGTATGAAGCAATATCCTACTTTACAGATGAGAAAGCTGAGGCTTAGGGGGGTTACCTGCCCCAGTCACATAGTGGGAAGGGGCAAAGATGGACTGAAAACCAGACAGACAGGACCGAAGTCCCCGTGTTTTCCATAATATTACAAAAACTATCTAATTCAACACTTCAGTTAGATAAAAATATATGGAATAGAGAATTATCTAGGGGAAAAAGGTAAAAAGTAAAATACTATTCCTTCCATTTTACTTTTTTTTTTTTTTTTTTTTTTTTAAGTAAAGAGACCGATTAAGAAAGACAACTGAGAAATACAGGTAAAAAGTTAGAAGCACTCCAGAACTAATCATCAAAATGCTAACACCCCTCATTAAATCAGTCCTCTTAGAGACACAATTATTTCCATGATCATGCCAATGCTCAGAACACTTTTACTTGGGCATCATAATGGTAAAATGATCTATCTTTGGCTCCTGAAGGACAGCCTTTAGAACAAAGTAATATAGTCGCAAATTTTTGCTTAGGCAAATATGATGTGTGGAAATGGCCAAAAGTTAATTGGCCATTTATTACCAAAATACCAAAATATTAATAGTAGATCTTTCTAGAAGGTAGAATTTCAGAGAACTCACTTTCTAAGTCAAACATTTCTATAACATTTAATTTTTTCATCGTGACTTTACAAAAATAAAACATTTTTATAGTTACATGGGACCAACATTTAAGTAATCATCTGGCAGTTACAATTCCATTTAGAAAATGTTCTTCTGTGATTAATAAATTAGCTGTGCATGCAACTCTAAACATAAAGATGGGTCAGAGGCAACACTGATGGATTATGTGAATGTAGTTCCTCCAAATAAATTTTGTTCAAAGTACTACATTCCTGTAGTTTTGGAGGTCTGGTGTGTTGCATAAATTTACATTCTATGCATATCATGGGCCCTGAAAACCTATATAAAACAGTACACAGACTCAGCCTCTGAGAAAGACACATGTTAACCCATTTTTAGTTGACTACAGTATGTGGCCAAGGCAGGAAGAGGGAAAATAAATCAGGGTGGAGATGCAGGTATCTGCAATTCCAATAGGATTTAACTATTCTATGATTCTCTGTCAAGAGCATTCAGAAATTGAGATGGAGGGGAAAACTAGAAATTCACCATGACACTAGTGGCACACGATATACTGTGACTCAGAAAGTCCATGAAAGAAGCAAAGGTTATATAGCTAAATTCATAAAGACGGTCTTCCAAAATGTATTAAGAATAGAATATTTTGTTTTGTTCTGTATTTATAACTAAGGGCCATCTGGGTCTATGTACTAAAACTCAAGCCATGGCTCCTGGATCAGAAAAAGTTCAGGTCTCCATGAAGAAAGAAATAGCTGAGTAGTTATTTTGTTTTGTTTTGTCTTGTTTTGTTTTAATCTAAGCATTTCTCTCCTGGCTTTTAAATCTCTGTCAAAAACCTAATAGCTTCCAAGGACACAGTATCTTAACAGCAATTTAAGGGAAAAATGGATAAAGACACTTTTAAAATGGTCTTTAACAAATGCATTGCCTTTGGGTATTTAACTCTAAGCAACAAAAAACGATCAAACTTTAATCCAAAATATATTCTTCACAATTTACATGCATAAGCCATTTTAAATATATCACTGAGACTGAATTCTGTAGAAATGTTACTTAGAAGTATTGAAAGACATTTCAACATATCTGACAGAATAATTAAATATCTTGCTCTGTCAATTCTAACTTTGAAAAACTTCTCATTTCTCTTTTAATTTTCAAGACCAGATAATAGTTTTTGGTATTTTTTAAAAATGTTTTCTTTCCCAACCTTCAAAAATTCGTAAGCTGAATAGTACTATAATTTAGATGGTAGAGACCACAGGACTAAAAGAACCAAATATTTCTATTTAATCTTAGGCAGAGTTACTCATTAAATAAATTCACTGCTTGCCTACGATGTTTCCTTTCAAGACTAGTCAAGGAGATAGAGTCATACATAACCCATGCTTTGATGAAGCATTTGATAAGGACTGGGTGGCAGGAGAATGGATCCAAAGTTTTGCTTTCAATTGCCTTTCTGTCTTCATTAACATTCTATATCTCTAGCACTCCCTCTTATTAAACATTCTACCTCCCAAGCCCCTCCATGTTATATTTGATATAAAGATAAATGTTATTAGACCCATGAAGAGCAAAGCAAATAATTGCAAAGTTGAGTTAAAGATGTTTCTTTCAGTTCAGTCATTATAATCCAGATTTTGGGAATTAAATTAAGCAAGTAATTGTAGTATCAATTCAGATGATCAAGTTGGTAGAGACTCTTAAGGATTTTGTTAGCTGTCAAAGGGGTAGAGTTTTACTACCCTGGCCAAATGCAGAAACATTTTTTGTGGATTTTTTTTTTTAAGACCAGAAAGGTCTAAAAGTGAAATGGTCTTTAAAATACCTCAACTTTGGCCAAAAGAAAAAAGAGCGGGCCATCATACCTTCTCCTTTGATAGTCAGCCTTGTCGCTCCATTTATGCTGCCATATTTAGGTATTATTTCTGTGACTTTGGGAATTATTTTAGAGCCATCTGAAAGATATTAAAACACAGTAATGGTAAAAGTGTCAAGTATTTCAATTCAAGCATCAAATTTGATACCACATATTATAATGTTGTAAGAAAAACATCATGAAAATTATAGGCCTGGAAGTAAAAACACCTATATTTTATCTGCGGCTCTACTAGTAACCAATGACTTGACAGGGAAATAAGTCATTAACTTAATTAATACTCATTGGTTTTATGCAAAGCACTCCCTTTTGTGCCACAAAGAGCAGGAATAATACATGATGATTTTCATCACTCTTACCTATTTATAAAACATTTATTAAACCCTTAATTTCATGTAGTGCTCAACTAAACTGTAGTTCCATTGCAGTTAGCAGCCCACACAGTAGCAGACGATGCTGGAAAAACAACACTGGGGAGACATAGGCCATTCATTATAAAAGCAATTAAGAAAAGCAAATAATAAATGAAGATGCAGAGAATAGTCCAGGTACACAACCTAATGGTGTATTTAAAGAAGAAATTGTTTTCTGTGACCAAGTAAGACTTCAGGAAAGATCATTTCTGGGATCTTTTTAGCCTCCTGATGATAGTAAGTTCTTACTCTACTGGTCACTCATTCATTCAATGAATGGTATAGAGGTCCTGAGGATATAAAAATGTGTTAACTGTCTTGACTTTTGTATAGAGTGACAAGAGAGTAGATGGGCCATGGGTAACTAAGAAGGAGCAGTTCACTCCCTTCTTCGTTATTCAGTAGGGTCACACTGGCTTCTTAAACGAAGGGGTGGGGTCCCTGCTGCATCTTAACAGCAATTACTAATAGTTAGACAGGACCACCTACTGGAGAGATAAAGAGTTCTAGAAAGAGGGAGGTGCCTGTGCAAACACAGAGGTGAGTGAGCTGCTTCTCAAGAGAACTATCAGTACGCTTTAAAACAACTCAAAGATACACGGTGGCTAAAATGGTTTGTTTTCTGCTTAAACTACACAAATCTGGTAATTATTAGATCCAGTTACAATTCCCAAAGCACGTGGAAAAACTAAAGTGGACACAAAAAGAAAAGCTATAGAAATTACTGTTTGAAATAGATGTATGAGAAAAGGTTAAAGACATCATAATCCTATAGTTCATCCGGGCCTGCAAGAAGCTTAGCATGGACTTCAAATGTCTTCTGTACCTCGGGTCTGACTTTGCCAAGAGCTCCAAGGCTGATGCTGCTTCAGCACATTTATAACTTCGAGCAGCCCCCAGCCAGGAGCAGGAAACTCCAGCGAGGGCTCTGGATCCTATCTCCGAGACCGTGCTGCTCCTCACCTATCTCAGGTTCATCCTCCCTTATCTCCACGGGACAACTCCAATTTCTTATCTTATCAGTCTCTTCCAACCCTCTCCTGGGTATTACTTTGAAGGCAGAGGGCCGCTGCCCCTGGAAGTGACTGACAAGCAGCCACAGAGACCCATTCCTGTCCTACTGGGGGACACTGCCCTCCCTTCGGTGGGGGAAAGGGACCCAAGAAAAGTGGGAGAGGACTCAGATTGCATCCCCTGCCTGCACCCCCCGTTAAGTGTGTCTTTTTCAACTGAGTCCCCCGCGAGTGGGGGCGGTGAGGTTCTATAATTCAAGCAGTAACTCTTCTGACGTAAGAGCAATCCCTCTACTCCTCCTTCTGTGTGTGTGCGTGTCTGTCTGTCTGTCTGTCTGTGAGGTCCCCCCCTTCCAGGTCCCAGGTCCCCAGGATCGCAGCCTCGGCTCCGGGCTGGTGCCCCGCAGTCCCAACCCTCCCGCGGCCCCGGGAGCGGGGTCGCGCCTGCCCCGTAGCAATTACCTGCGCGGGGGTCCGCGGCGCACAGGAGCAGCCCCCACAGGCCCCAGGTTCCCAAGAGCCACAGGTGTCCCATCGCCGCGTCAGCCCCGCAGTCCGCGCGCGCCGCTGGCTCGCAGGCGCCGCGGGTGCCGGGCTGGGCTCGGGGACCAGGACCCGCGGCGCGCACGGCCCTTCCCACGCGCAGGCGAACGCGGCCCCGCCCCGCCGCACCCTGGCTCTGCCCGCAGACGCGCTCCCGGCGCCCGCGAACCAGTGAGTGCTGACGCCCAAGGCCGTCCCCACAAGTGTGATGACTCCACTCCTTTTGGCCAGAGGGACCAATGGGCAAGTTTTCCATGATCCCCGCCCCCTCCCTTTATTAAATTCTAGGCCTGCATACTTTCCTTAGCCTGTAGGCTTTGGCTATTAACTATCCCCGGGTGGACCTAACCGTCCATCCAATACACAAACCCCACACATTTCCCCCCTTCACATTCGTGTAAATTAGTGTTGTTCCTTTCATTGACAATCGTATGTATTGATTTCTCTGCCTGTCCCAAACACCATGCCCAGTGCTTTAGGGACTTCAACTCACAATAATCCCCAAAGGACTATTACTATTACTATTAGTTATGATTACTATTCTTATCCTCCCCCTACCCCGGGTGTTCCAAGCTGTCGCCTGAGGCACGGAAGGTTGACTAACTTGCCCATGGACGTATAACTAAGTGCCCAGTGAGGATTCAAGCAGTGACTCCGGAGCCAGTGCTCTTACCCCCTCCATTGCTCCCAATTTAGCACACTTCTGGTGAGGTCTTGCAATGCTTAGGACATCTTTATACTAAAAATTATTCATGGTCTTTGAAATTCATATTTAACTCAGCATCCTGTATTTGCCAAATTGGACTACTCTAGTTGGGTGGGAAGACCGAAGAAATAGAAGAGAGGGGGCATCTGGGTGTCTCAGTGGTTGAGCGTCTGCCTTTGGCTCAGGTCATGATCCCGGGGTCCTGGGATCCAGTCCCACATCAGGCTCCCCGCAGAGAGATGCTTCTCCCTCTGCCTATGTCTCTGCCTCTCTCTGTGTCTCTTATGAATAAATAAAAATCTTTAAAAAAAAATAAATAGAATTCTAAAATAAGTAAAATAATAAAATTAGATCCTTGTGCTTTAAGAGTTTATGTTTGTTTAGCTCATTGAGGATTAATTTTGTTGTTATTGTCAGCTTTGGTTAATTACATTCATCTCATAATTTTCTACAAATTGACTGCCCATGTCACCATCCTACTGAAAATAGTGCCTGCAAGGTACCACTGACCTTCTTACTCTTGGAACTCTTTGTAGCATATGACACTGTTAACATCTTTCTTGAAATTCCATTCCTCTGAAGAGTCTTGGGTTTCCTCCTACTTCTCCAATCACTTGTATCTCATATTTTTCTCTTACATCTTCTTCCTGAAAATTGATGTTCCCGCAGCTTCTACTCATCCTCCCATCCGCTATCTGGAAGTAAGTCAATTAGCAGAAAGCTTGTTGAATGCCAACTTGCTGGTTAATTATTTGCCAAATTTACTTAAAGACTGTAATGTTGTATAGCTATAATTAGCAACTTTACCAAGAATCTCTTAACATTAACAAAAATATTCACTTCAAGTTATTAACTGTGACGTGTAGAAGTATGTATTTCAGTATCAAAAACCAAAATAAAATGTAATAGGGGAATAAAAATTGTATTTGCTTGGTTAATTTTTATTTCTTTCCGATGCTTTTCAAATTAAATTGACCTAAGTTAAGTTTTGGATGATTTCATTAAAAAGTAATTTAAGTGCAATTTAATTCAAAATTCTGATTTTTCAGATGCTTTTGAATTTATAATTAAAACAGTATGAAAAATAAGTGAGATTTATTTATTCTGCATTTTGGATATATTAATAAGTGATTAGGAACCTCTTTATGTTGATTTCTGTTTTGCCAAACCTTTAATATTTTTAAGATTCTTTTACCAAATCCTCAGAGTATGTTAACCAGAAAATGGCATACAATATTTAGCATATATTGTAGTTACTCCCACTGTGTCCTATTTCATCTTTTTACTTATTTCATACTAACCATATGGTCCCTTCCAGATTATAGTAGTCCCTTTCAGATATCTTTACTTTCTTTATAGCTAATCTTCTTATAGCTTTCTTTATAGCTAATAATCTTATAACCAGTTAACCATATAGGGAACCTATATATGTTACTTATAATATGCATATGTAACAAGTTAACTCTATATGCAAGTATGAATAAGTATATATATGTATGAAACAAGTATACATATAAAATATACAAATATCCATATACAATTCACAACTTAATTGTGATAGTCAATATTAAAAATGTATGTATAATTGTTCTATATACTTCACCAACTTGTTCAAACTGTTAATACTGTTAAATTGCATTCATTAATTCATTTAATCCAAAGTTGGCTAATTGGTCTTTCAGCAAATTGATCATTTGGCTAATTGACTTTAGGAAAGTTGATATTTAAGCAAAAAGCCTATTTTCTTGTTAAATAATCCCTAAACTTTTAAAAAAAGCCAAGCATTGTAATTTGCATATATAGATTTTTACTCAACTCTTGAATGAATGAGCATCTTTAACATTTCTCCCTTTAAGAGGACTTATTTATGTGATAAATCAATGTCCAGCAAAAGATACCACCAGTGGTATTTTTTATCTTAAATTATTAACATAAGTGGATAGGATAATGTGACAATAAATAATTATAACTAGATAGAAATTTGTATAGCCAAAAGTCAACTTGGAACCAGAAAAAGTGATTTTGTGGTTTACCTAACTAATGATTTAAATTGTATTCCTCTTTAGAATATTTAAGCCTTTATAATACAGATTCATCATAGACTATAGGAATGGAATGGCAACTCCTGATCACTAAATTCTATGTTTTTGTAAGTTAAAAAAAAAATCCAGCTATAACAAAATCCTGCTATTAGGGCCAGCATCATGGGCACATGATATGTGTGGTCTCATAGACGCCTGCTTTGTTTAATGCTCTGCTGGCACCATTGTGAACTCCTTAATAATTTTTGAATGAGGTAATCACCCACTTACTCCACCTCCCCACCATCCTCCCCTCCAGCAACCCTCAGTTTATTTCCTGAGATTTCATCTTATTTTTTCCACTCTTTCCCTATGATCTCTGTTTTGTTTCTTAAATTCCACATATGAGTGATCCTTCAATTTAAAAGTAATTAGAAAATAAAATAAAATAAAAGCAATTAGAAGGGCACCTCGGTGTCTCAGTCCATTAAGTATCTGCCTTCGGCTTAAATTGTGATCCCAGCTGTCCTGGGATCAAGTCCTGTATCAGGCTCCCTGCTCAGTGGGGAGTCTGCCTCTGCCCAGCCCCTGACTCCCCAACCCCCAATTCTCTCTCTCAAATAAAAAAAATAAAATCTTGGGCAGCCCGGGTGGCCCAGCGGTTTAGCACTGCCACCGGCCCAGGGCATGATCCTAGAGACCCAGGATCAGAGACCAGGATCAAGTCCCATGTCGGGCTCCCTGCATGGAGCCTGCTTCTCCCTCTGCCTGTGTCTCTGCCTCTCTCTCTCTCTCTCTCTCTCATAAATAAATAAGACCTTTTAAAAAAATAAAATCTTAAAAAAAGAATCAATTTATTTAAAAATAAATAAAAGCAATTAGAAAGTGATAAAGAGTAAGAACACTTGCAGAGCTAGAAGGCAAAAAGGGTTCACTTGCAAATTCACTTAACTTGGAACATGAGCTGTGAGAGCCTGATTTTGAATCTAAACCTAATTGTGAGAGACGATGAACAAAATGAGGTACAAGAATAGATTTATTCTCTTGTTAAGCCTCCAACAAGTATTCAATATGGTAAGCAGTAGGAATAGAACAGTAATTTTTTTTCATCTTTGTCTTCACAGAACTTACATTCTTAGTGGAGACAGTCTAAAAACAAGATAAGTGAGTGAAATATATAGATGTTAGAAAGTGATACATGCTGAAGAAAGACAAATAAGCAACGAGGAATGTCACATATGTGGGGAGTGGGGTGGGGTTGAGTGTGATGCAGTTTTAAATAGGAGGACCAGGAAGTTGTCACAGAGAAGGTGAATTTTGAGTAAAGATCTAAATGTCTAAAGGGAATTACTTAGTCACGTGGATATCTGGGAGAAGAGCATTCCAGGCATTTTAGAACAAATGCCAATGCCACAAGGAGGGAGTGTGTTTTATATATAAGGAGCAGGGAGGCCAAAGCAGTATAAGATATGAAGTCAGAGAAGTAAAGAGGGGAGGCACAGATCATGCAGGATCATGTATTTGAGTGATATGTGAATCCACTGTAGAATATTGAGCTGAAATACATCATCTAATTTATGTTTTCAAAGAAACACCCAGATGCTATTTTGTTGTACTAGGGCAAGAGCAGATGCAGGGAGATCAATTTAGAGATAAATGCAAATCATCCAGACAAGAATAATGGTATCTTGGACTAGGATGTGTTGGCAATAGTGTTTGTAGTGCAAAGAGGTCAGGTTGTGGATATATTTGAGAACTGAGCTGATAGGATTCGCTGACCAGGAGTATGGAGGGTAAGAGAAAAGAGGAGGGGTAAACATAACTGCAAGAGTTTGGTCCTCAACATCTAGAAATATGGAGGCCATTAAATGCTGGTGAAAAAATGTAGAAAGAGCAGATTTGAAAGAGTGCATCAAGAGCTCACCTTCATACATATCAAGTTTAAGATCTATGAGATTTCCAAGTGATATGTAAAATAGACAGTTTGGTTTTTGCATCTGAAGTTCAGGGAAAAATCCAGGTTGGAGATATCAAGCATGTATTTTAGAAATAATGAAGCCAAATGTTATCATCTAGAGAATAGAATATAGATGAAAAAATGAACATATCTAAAGACAGTCTTGGAAAACTCCAGTATTTAGTAATAGAAACATGAGGAAAAAGAAGCAAAACCACTGAGAAAGAGTGGTCAAAAAAGTGGCAGAGTTAGATGATAGTGTTGCCTGGAAGCCACATAGAGAAGTATTCAAGGAGGAAGAAGTAATAGCTATCAATTACCCTTGGATTTAACAATGTGGAGCTTATGGAAACTAAGAATAATTTACCAAAGTGGTGGAGTGAAATTCTAATTGGAGAAGATTCCTTAAGAAATAGGCAGGGATAATTGGGGACCATTTTAGAATGGTCCACAATAAGAAGAGTTGGAAAGTCAATGGGCCAGGGGAAAAGAGTCACTGCAGGAAGCCAATAAAACTAGCATTCCTAGCAGTCTTGGATTAAAGTGAAATCAATGATAATGGTATTATCTTTTTTCTAGCTACTTTGAGGTGCCCAGGTGCAGGGATAAGAATAGGCAATTTTGGGAAAGCTAGTGGTTTTATTCACTTATCTTTAAGGTACTTGCCTACACTAGATGACACTGTGAGCAGCATTCTCTAATAAAAAGTCAGGAAACAAAGTATAAGAGGGTAAAGAGACTAAAACCTACTGATAGAACAAACCTTTGTTCTCAAGCATGCATGTGGGTTTTATTTTGTTTTTTTAATGCCTTGAGAATTTTTGTTTCTGTTGTTTGTAGAAGATAGTTATCTGGGGGGAACATTTTCATTTCTTCTTTTTAAACATCATCCCAATTTCTCTTTTGTGGAATAATCTCTTAAATGTAGTCTGGTGGTCCAGGTGTGTATGTGTATGGTGGGGGAACACAGAGTATCAGATTTTCCCTGGAACCTGAACCTTGAACAGAGGAACAAAGCAAAAGTGTGAATGCTGGGGTTCATTCACTGCACTAGAGGTGCCCTGACTGGACTATTCACACAGAATTGTCCTGTTCTTCCACATCTTAGAAAGTGGTTTGGTTCCTTCCTGTTTTCACATTTTGATTTGTCAGGTTTCCTGTGATAACAGGAGCTTCAAATAGTCTTTCTATAAATTTCCTTTTGCTTAAGTTTGCCAGTTAGTTACTATTGCCTGCAACCCCCAAACAATTCTCATTAAGAAAACATTTTTATTAGGAAATCATACTTTTGGGACAAGAGACAGAGCCCTGGAAAATGAGATAGGCCATTTTAAAAAAATGAAGCATTGGGTAAAATACTTTAATAATGTGAAGGATCACTGGGGCAATGTTCTTAGAGGACTGAATCATTTGGCAATTCTGATTTTTCCAAAATCCTACATAAGAAATTTAAATATGGAAACTATATTAACCCAATTTTTCTTAGACACAAAGTTATTGAGCTTCCCTTCCCCAAACAGGTATCTATGTACTAGGATAATCATAGTTGAGAAGATGTTTCCTAGACAGAACAAATCAACATCTTATAAGTCTTTGGCAAATGGTTATAAACAATTGTTTTGAAGCAAATGGAAAGCTTATAATCTTGGCTTTATATTTTGAAACACTCCACAATATTTCCTAGCCAAGTGTGTGCTGATAATTAGCAGTTTATATTACTTTGAAAGTAGGTAGAACAACATAATGGTCATAGTTTATCAATAAAGTATTTATTGTGCACTTACTATCTGCCCAGCATTCTGTTAGGGGTATTAACCTCCAATAAACTCAAATAATATAACACTTCTAATTTATACTTTCACTAAGAAGTATTTATATAATACTCATACAATTATCCAACAAATATTTATTAAGGATTCTTGATCATCAAAAATAGCTCTAGGTAATAGAAATATCTCAATGAACAAGACATACAAAGTCCTTCCCTCATGGGCCTTACAGTCAAGTGAGATGTTTCAACTGAGGTAACAGCTAGAGCAGTTGTCTTAAGTAAAGGATGAACATGGAATGATCAAGAACTGGAAAGGTGAAAGAGGTCCAATTTCATTCTTTTACACATGGTTACCCAGTTTTCCCAACACCATTTCTTTTTTTTAGAAAGAGTGTGTGTGCACACAAGTGGGTGTGGGGCAGAGGGAGAAATAGAGACAGAGAGAAAATCTTAAGCAGATTTCATTTCCAGGACGGAGCCCAATGAAGGGCTCCATCTCAGAACCCTGAGATCACGACTGGAGCTGAAATCAAGAGTTGGATGCTTAACAACTGAGCCACCCAGGCGCCCTTCCAGCACCATTTATTGAAGAAATCATTCTTTCCCCATTGAATATTCTTGGTTCCCTCATCCCATATTAGTTGACTGTATATTCATGGGTTTATTTCGGGGCTCTCTTCTCTGTTCCATTGATCTATGTGTCTGTTTTTATACCATAACTATACTGTTTGATTACTATAGCTTTGTAGTATAGTTTGAAATCAGGAAGTGTTATGTTTCCAACTTTGTTCTTTCTCAAGATTGCTTTGGCTATTCGGGATTTTAGGAGTTTTAGGATTGCTTTTTCTATTTCTGTGAAAAATGCCTTTGGAATTTTGATAGAGATTGCATTGAATCTGTAGATGACTTTCGGCAATACATACATTTTAATAATATTAATTCTTCCAATCTATGCAAAAAGGATAAAATTCCATTTATTTGTGTGTTCTTCAATTTCTTTAATCATTGTCTTGTAACGTTCAGTGTACAGATTTTTCACCTCCTTGGCTAAGTTTCCTAGGTATTATTGTCTTTGAAGCAATTGTAAATGTGATTGTTTATTACTCTTTCAGATATTTCATTATTTGTTTACAGAAATGCCACCGTGTTTTGTATTTTGATTTTATATCCTGCAACTTTACTGAATTTATTAGCTAATAGTTTGTTTGTTTGTTTTGGTGGAACCTTTAGGGTTTTCTATCTATAACATCATGTCATCTGCAAATAGTGACAACTTTATTTCTTCATTTCTGATTTAGATGCCTTTTTTTTTTCTTTTTTTTTTTCCTCTTGCCTGATTACTCTGGCTAGGACTTCTAGTACTATGCTGAATCGGAGTGGTGGGAGTGGGCATCCTTGTCTTGTTCCTGATTTTAATTGAAAATTGTAATTATATGAAGTGTGTTGACGAATCTTACTGTGCTAATTAATTCATGATATGTACATATATTAAATTATCAGGCTATACACTTTAAACTTACATAATGTTATTTGTTCATCATATTTCAATAAAGCTAGAAAAATATTTTCATCCAGTGGTATGATGTAGGGGTGCCTAGGTGGCTTAGTCAGGTAAGCATCTGCCTTTGGTTCAGGTCATGATCCCAGAATCCTGGGTTAGAGCCTTACTTATGGGCACCCTGCTTCTCCCTCTCTTCCTCGCTCCTGCTCTCTCTCACTATCTCTGTTGCTATATCTGTCTCTCTCTCTATCTCAAATAAATAAAATCTTTTTTAAAAATGGCATGATGTAATGATACATCAATACCAAGTGTCTGTGGGCACATTTTTAAGTGATGGCTTGGATTTTGTTTCCATTGCCTTCTTCCCTTTCAAAATAAATGGCAAATAAGGATAAGCTGAAAAACAAACAACAAAACCCCCAAAACTGGGTTTGGTGGGCTTTTATTTATTTATTTTAAGAGTTAAGAGATTTTTTTATTTATTCATAGAGACAGAGAGAGGCGCAGAGACACAGGCAGAGGGAGAAGCAGTCTCCACACAGGGAGCCTGACGTGGGACTCAATCTAGGGTCTCCAGGATCACACCCTGAACTGCAGGCGGCGCTAACCACTGCGCCACTGGGGCTGCCCTTTGGTGGGCTTTTAAAACCCAAGGAAGCAGTTGTCAAGTTTTTTTTTTTTTTTCAGTTGTCAAGTTTTAAGTGGAAAATGGAGTGACTTGATCCATGTTTCAGAAAATGCGGTATGGGATTAAATTAGGGATAGGAATGGACACAAGACTGGTTATGATGCTATTGTAGTGGTCTAGACTACAGATGATGAGGATGGAATTAGAAACCATTAGAATTGTTAAGAAATGGGTAGATGCTAGGATATAGGTTAGAGATAGCATTGCTATTTACTTCTGTAATTATATTTTGGAATGGATTAGTGGGGCAAGGGAAAGCAGAATGTCTTAGGTTTGGGGCATTAATGCCTGAGTGGGTGCTGAGTCATTTACTATGATATGCAAAAGCTGGAGAAGATGCAGTTTGAGGTAGGTGATTCCAGACACCTAATTTGTCTAACTTGAGTTTGAGGTGCTGATTAGGAGAAGGGTTACTTACAGGCAAAGAGCACAAGCTTTGGAGGCAAACGTCAGGGTTGCATGCTTCACTCACCATTCAGTAGCTGGGACACTTTGAACTAACTACTTATGTCTCAGGTGCTTTTTTGTTGTTCTTGGTCTCTTTTTTTTATGTAAAATGACAATAGAACTTACCTGATAGTGTTGTGTTGGGAAGTGAATGACTTAGTAAACATAAAATGCTTATAATAGTGCCTAGCATACAGTAAGTCCTCAACAAATGCTAAGTATTCTTTTTTTTTAAGATTTTGTTTATTTATTCATGAGAGACAGAGAGAGAGAGAAAGAGACAGAGACAGAGACAGAGACAAAGACACAGATAGAGAGAGAAGCAGGCTCCAGGCAGGGAGCCCATTGAGGGACTAGATCCCGGGACTCCAGGACCACGCCCAGGGCTGAAGGCAGGCACTAAACCGCTGAGCCATCCAGGGATCCCCAAAATGCTAATATTCTTACAGACCAAGAATGAAGGTCAAGATAAGTAAACAAATAAAATGTGGAATTATACAGTGGCACAGAGATGGACTTTGAAGCCACAAGATCAGCTAAGATCTCAGAGGGCAGATGTTTATGAATTTGTATGGGGAAAAAATTTTAGCTTTATTTTTCCCTTTAATAACTAACATAGACAACAAACCACAGTAGTATTGTTGATATCTGTGATATCAGATATTTTCATATAATATTATAACTGGTGGAGATATGTTGAAACATCACTTATGCTCATCACTACTTAAAGGAATCTTTAGATCCACAACAACATAACCATGCTCTTCCTGCCTCAGATGCTAGGATATTATTTGTGTACTACTCAATGTGATAAGACACAAAGGCTATAGTGTAGTTATTTTTTACAGACTATTTTTTAGAGCTTAAGTTCACGAAGTAGAGCAGAAGGTACAAAGACTTCCCATATGCCCCTACCATAACATACGCAAAGATTCCCCTATCACCAACATCCCCAACCAGAATGGTACATTTATTACAATTGATGTAACTGCATTGACACATTATCACCCAAAGTCCATAATTTTAGAGTTCACACTTGGCATTGTACATTACATTCTGTGGGTTTGGACAGATTTATACTGACACATGTACACCATTAAAGTTCCATAAGACTAGTTTTGTTGTTGTGGGGTGCCTGGGTGGCTCAGTCAGTTAAATGTCTGACTTTGGCTCAGGTCACGACCTTGGAGTCCTGAGATTGAGTCCCATGTTGGGCTCCCAGTTCAGTGGGGAGTCTGCTTGTCTCTCTCCTCCCCCTCTGCCCCTTCCCCTGCTCATGCTTTCTCTGTACCTCTCTCAAATAAACAAAATTTTAAAATACACGTACATACATACATACACACACACACACACGCACACACATACTGGAACATTAGTCAGCTATCAAAAAGAATGAATTCATGGGGTAATTGGGTGACGGGCATTAAGGACGGCACTTGAGATAATGAGCGCTGGGTGTTATATGCAACTGATGAATCACTAAATTCTACCCCTGAAATTAATAATACAGTATATGTTAACTAAATTGAATTTAAATAAACTTTAAGAAAAAAAGACTAGTTTTGCTGTTGTAAAAATCCTCTGTGCTCCTCCTGTTCATCTCTCCTTCCCCACAGTCCCTGGAAACCACTGATCTTTTTACTGTCTCCCTAGTTTTGCTTTTTTAAGAATATCATATGTTTGGAATCATATAGTATGTAGCTTTCTCAGGTTGATCTCTTTCACTTAGTAATATGCATATAAGTTTCACTTAGTAGTTTGCCTTAAAGTTTTAATGAGCTAAATAGTTCATTTCTGAACTGAATAATATTCCATTGTCTGGAGATACCACAGATTATTTATCCATCCACTTACTGAAGGACATCTTGGTTGCTTCCAGATTTTGGCAATTGTGAATAAATTTACTATAAATATCCATGTGCATTTTTTATGTGGATATATACTTTTAAACTCATTTTAAATATTAAGGAGTGGGATTGCTGGATTGCATGGTTTAGAGTGTGTTTAGTTTTGTAAGGAACCACCAAATTGTCTTCCAAGTAGCTATTCCACTTTACATTCCTACCAGGAATCAATGAGGAAGGTTCTTGTTGCTCCACATCTTCCCCAGCATTAGTTGTGTTCTGTAATTTGGCCATTCTAATAGATGTAGAATGGCATCTCATTGTTGTTTTAATTTGCATATCCCTGATGATATATGATATGGAACAACTTTTCATATGCTTTTTGCCATCTGTATGTCTTCTTTGGTGGCATCTTTGGCCCATGTTTTAATTGGGTTGTTTTCTTACCATTGAGTTTAAGAAATTCTTTGCATATTTTGGATAATAGTCCTTAATCAGATATGCCTTTTTCAAATATTTTTTCCCAATATGTAGTTTGTCTTTTCAATCTCTTGACAGTGTCTTTTGCAAAGCAGAAATTTTAAATTGGAATGAAGTCATTTATCAATTCATTCTTTTATGGATCATGCCACCACAGTGTTCTTATTTGTAAAAATTCTTACAAATAGCACTTTCCTCATGCAAGAAAATCTAAAGATGAAAAGCTAGGATATTTCCAAAATGGAATTTCCATTTAACAAAATTATTTGTTCTGACTTCCTATAAAATGGAAGCGCCTCTAGTTCAGCCATATTCACTGAAAATGTACACATGGGTTTCTGAACTGGAAGAGAGGAAATTGTTGGAGCAGATGATGGAGAGGATGTAACTACCAGTTGACCCATGAGCTAGACCCAGGCAATCAGGCTCCTCATCCCCTCCCCTGACCTCAGAATGCACACTCAACCCACCATTTCTGCATCCTTGAAAACAGTTCCCACTGTTTGGCAACAAAATAGTGGGAACTGTTTTCAAGGACTCAGCCTTGAGAGAGTGAGGTGTTGTTGAGACCATCTGGACTATATACATGACAGAGCCTAGTTAAGATCTCTGTAGAAACTTTTAAAATTATGGCAGGTAGTACAGAAATCTATTTGTTCTGCTGCTGCCCAAGATAAGCCTCATATTTAAGTCCCCTTGCTTATTAAGACTTCTATCTACTAATCTAGAATGGCCTGTCTTCCATCTCTCCTTGTCTTCCATGTACAGGGGCTGGTTTCAGATTTTACCTGGAAGCTCCCAAGGTTGCAAACCAACAGGAATCTAGGAGGGGTTCTCATGTCAAATGTTTTCATTCAGGGTAGAATTACAAAAATATCTTAAAACTTTTAAACAAGCAATGGAGGAATTGACAGCTTCACTGTTCTCCTGGAGTATTTGGCTGGAAGAATTCTTTTTCTGTGAGTCTCTTCTGGAAATGACCAAGACTGTTGACAGGTTCAAAGTTGTGAAAAGTTGTTTTATTGTTCTGGGGTTTTGTAAAGATTATTTCTCCAAACAAAACCTCAATTGGAAAAAAAGCACTATATGCCTCCCATGATTGCAGTAATACTTGGTAACATATACAATATTTCTTACCTTAATGGAAAAGGAAGCACCTCATGATATCATCACTTTGTTTTTTTAACACAGACACGGACTGGAAACTAAGACTGATTTTACAATCCTGAGAAGAGATTTGCCAACAACTATAAAAATTATTAGCATTATCCTCTGATAATTACTTTGAATAATTGAATTTAAAAATTTGTCAAGAAAAAGGATCAGAATATGAAGTACATCTTTACCAAATAGTTCACTGACTTTCTTATAGAACAAGAGTTAAATACTTATCTATATTAAGGACAGTCCATTTTAATTTCTCTAAAAGAAATGAAACTGCACATTTCAAACACGTTGAAAAAAATGATTTATCTATGAGTTGGCTCACCTGGCAGTCATTTCTAATGATATGAATGAGGTGAAACTTTCATTTCAAGTCCATTGTGGTTTCTACTTAAAAAAAATTTATAAGATTTCTAGGATTAGCAACTAGTCAGGAAAGCCAAACTTTGAAATGCTGGAGAAGGTGCTTCATCCTCAGATAACTGTCAATTTCTTCAAAAAGAGAAATCTATGGACAATTGTAAACTATTGAGGATTCTTTCAGAAGTTACTTTTATCTTGATAGTATTAAAGCTGAACCACAGATCCACAATCCTTTTCTTTCTGATATAAACACTATTGAAGATACTGTTATATACTCTATTGAAGATACTGTCCTAGACCACAATCTTTTATCTTAGAACCAAATATTATTATAGTTGAAATTTAACTCAAAAAGCCTTTGAGAATCCTGGTGTTCTTTGAGACAAGTTTTCCTGGCCTTGCAAAGTGAGCTAAAGAAGCTGTAATTCCATTTGCAAAAAGATATATATCTTAACTAATCAATATTTTCAGTGCTCATAACCATTAAAATAAAAATTTGAAATTGATGGAATGTCCAACATATCATATATGTATTATGTAAAAACAATATATGTATGTTGTCTGATTGAACACCATCTCACATTTAATGTTTTTATACTAGTTAAGAAGTAACTTAAATAGCCTTTAAAGTGATATTTTAAAAATAATATATTTTTTAAGATTACCTATATTTGAAATGCATTGCCTTATTATGTGTTAATAAAGATGAATATCATGCATTTATTTTGAAATATATTTGTATTTTAATATAATTTCCTGTGTAACTCTAAGAATTTTATTTTGTGCACTTAAATATATTATTATTAGAGAGAATAGATAGGCTTCACTTGAGTGCCAAAAATAACACAAAAAAGTCAAGAATCCCTGAGACAGAGAAGAACATGATGAGGGTTTGAGAAGTCCAAGGTTTAGGAGAAGAGATATTAGCAAAGATGGAGAGACAGCAGCCACGAGTTAAGAGGAGAGTAGGACGGTTTCACATCATGGGAAGCAAGAGAAGAATGTGTCTAAGGAAGAAGAGTGGTCATCTGCTATCAGTGCTGCCAAGAGGTTATTAAGTAGTGGTTTCTCTTGACCTTGACATGAATAGCTTCAGTGGAATAGCAATCGCCATAAACCCAAATTGAGTAAGTGAGTGGGAGGGAAGAGGTGGAGAGAGTACTTGTAGACAACTTAATTAGGAAGCTTTCCTTGCTTTGAATGAGAGCAAAGAAATAGGGCTGTATCTTGAAAGAGATCTGTGACCAAGACATGGTTTTTTATAAAAGATGCAAGATACAGGGCCACATTACTGCTGTTAGAGCTGATGCAATACAGGGAGAAACTTCTGGTGGAAAAGTCTAGAGATGAATAACCTCAGGAGAGAAATTATTGAGAAAAAAAGAGTGCTGGGATTCAGAGCACAAGTGGAGGAAAGGTTGGAAGTCTGAAGGCAGATTCAGGAAGGCTGGCAGATTTGGTGATGGGATGATGCTGGGTTCTTGTTTGTTGATGTTCCTTGGTAAAGCATGAAGCAGTGTGGTTAGCATAGGAAAGGAGTATGAAACAGGCAATTTGGGAGTGGAAAGTGTATACTAGGGCAGTATATAGAGTTCTGGGGCAGTGAAAAGTTCATTTGAGATTTGTGACCATTATTTCCCTTACAATTTTTATTTTGAAAACTTTTAAGCCTGTTTGTGATAACAGGCTTTCCCTTAGAATGGTATTTTCTATCATTCTTTCTTTCCATATTGAGTATATATACTTTTGTTGTTTGTTGTTGTTGTTGTTTTTGAACCATTTGAAAGTTAGTTACCATGTAACACTTCATCCCTAAACACCTCAATATAAACAAAGTCATTCTTTGTAAATACAAATGTAACATTCAGCAAATTTAAAGCACATATTATAACCCATATTAAAAATTTCTGTGTCCTAGTAATATTCTTTATAATTTTATTTATCAAGCCTGACACATTCCTTTAAATACACATTTCTCCTTGTTCTCTTTTTAACATAAAATACTTCTTGACCTTCATTCCTTCCCTTTTTACCCTTTTCAACTCTTTTAGTTTTTCATTCTTTCATGCAAAGTCTCTATAGAAAGAATTGGGTCAGAAGCATAGGAAAGGCAGCTGATTGGTGGGTACATCTTTGCTTTTTCACTGTATAGGTCTGCTCAAAGTCCAGTGTTTATGCTTCAGATAAAATGCAGGAGATAGATGCAATACACAAAATATTTCATGAGCACCATTGCTAGAAGTTATATGTTATACCTAGAACTTGTAGAGTCCTTTACCATAACTTTGACTTTATGTTACACCTCCTAAGGGGAGCACTCAGGATTCTCCTACATTGTTATCTTCTCAGCATCCCTAGCAGAAAGGAATCGTGTTGATAGGCAACTGTCAGGTAGAACTTTTAAGTGACTAATGAAATCATTAAGTACATCAATGATAGATCCGAGAAGAGAACCAGAGTGTGCGCTCAACATGCCATACTAGCTGAACTGAATGCTACTCAGATTACACAATGTGTATCATTACCCAAATCACCTGCACACCTGACAGACTGGGGCTTAATGGACGTCTCTATTTCAACTACTCTACATTATGCCTCTCATTTTGTCAAAGGGCAATTTTAATGTAAGTAGTTACCTAGAAAGGATAAATTCTCAAAGATGTGGCCTCAACAAGTAATTTTAGATTAAGGAGATATACAATAACTAAAAGCCATTGATTAGCACTCAATTCTGGTGATGCCAGGCACAAAGCCAAAGCATTTATGAATGTGGTAAGTACTGGCACCAGTTCCTATACTTGAAGTTATTTTATTAACAACAGTACACCCTGAGTGCAGAATCTGCCTTCATTAACTTTTTTTTCTTTTTACCATTGTCATCATAAGCCAATCTTTATTGAGTGTCTACAGGATTTTGGAACTATATAATGTTCTATTTATACTTTTTTTTAAAAAAATTGACTAGTATGAAAAAGGAAAATATGAGTATTATTCCCTTCTAAAAGTACTCTATAATGGAAGAGCATGAGGACAGGAAAATAAGACACTTTCACTTTTCTTTCACTTTTTATTTTTTCTTTCGCTTTTTATTAAAAATTTACTGTGCTTCTTTTACTTATTTATTTTTTTAAAAAGATTTTGTTTATTTATTTGAGAGAGAGAGCACAAAAGGCAGAGTGACAGGCAGAGGCAGAGGGAGAAGCAGACTCCCACAGAGCAGGGAGCCGGACATGGGACTCAATCCCTGGACCCTGGGATAATGATCTGAGCCGGAGGTAGACGCTTAACCATCTGAGCCACTTAGGCACCCCTCTTCTTCTTTTTTTGATAAAATAAATGGAATAGAATTATTTCAGTCATGGGATTTGCTATTTAAATCAAATTGCTGCCTGAAATACTGAATTGGCTTCAGTAAATGATACCAGTAAAATAACATATCTTAGTGTAGCTTCATCTTAATTTATAACAGAAGCACATTCTGAAGTCCTCACATTTTTTCGTTCAATAACACTTCCATCTTGAAAAATCTGACTCTCTTGAATTGGAATTAAGCCTGTGGAAATTAACACCTCAGTTACAGCCCCAGGTAGAACCAAAGTATGGGCTTCAGGTGCCCTCTGGTGGCTGATAGATAGAACAATCAAATACAATTTAAGTCTGGAATAAACAGGCACATGTCAAATTTCATTCTCTGTTCCATTTATTTATTTTCTTTAAAAGAACTTATCAAGAATTTATCCTGTTAGGCACTTAGGATTAAAAGATAAATGGTATACAGTCTATGTCAATACAGTAGTTAATAGTGGAATGAGGGTAAAACTGACTACAGATAATTTCAACTCTCCCTGTTAAGTGCTACTACAGATTTATTCTATTCCAACCAAGATACGTTGGTTATCTCCATTCTTGTAGGTATTATGTTAATTAATATTATATAGAAATTCCTGAAAAATAAAAGCAGCTGTTTTCGACACAGGGTGTAATTCATATATTTATATAAATGTATTAAACACATAGTAAATAATTACATATTTCTAGAGTTTTTCCTAGGAGTAACTCGAATCCATATTGCTTTTATGATGATCTTATTAATAGTATTAACAGTTTTGTCATCATTTTAATTCTTGCCAGATAATATTATCAGACCTATTATGCAGCAGAGTCAGTCTTACCTGGTAATTCAGTGTCATAGATGAAACTAGAACTCAAATTGCTTGACTGTACCTGTTTGTTTTCTTGGTGGATTCATCCAATGACTTTTGTGTGGTTTCTAATGGTAATATGAAGGATTTTATGAAGTCATTGAGTAATAGGAGATAGCCATTTAAAAGAAGGGTTAAAACACACACACATACACACGCACGCACACACTGGATCATTTCCAACATCAGCTACTGAGCAGCTGTTACAGTTCTCTTAAGTTAGATGGGGCCTTTTATCAAGTTATGAAGTCACATATCCAATTACCAATTCCCAGCATCACCCAGGCCCTGGCTTGGCACTGCTCAACCAAATGATACACTCATAATGCCAAAGCAAAGTGATTACCTAAATAATTTAGTGGAGTCTTCTTTAATCCTATACAAGAGCTTATAGTAATCTTAATTAGCATTTTACTCCCCCAGTGCAGTTGTGTAACAGTAATCTATTGAATTCCTGATGTTAAGCATGGAAGGGTGCTAGAATTTTAAAGAATGTATTCCTAGTTTACATAAATCAATGATGGGAGTCAAGAAGTTGGTTTATTTGAAAGAGAACAATGGTTCTAGATGCAAACAAGACAGTCCTAAGAAGTCAAAGAAACATAGAGGTGGTGGTAGAGGTGGGCACTTTTTGGCATGATCATTTAAAACTATACTCTTTAGTATTTTCAATTGCTATACTTTCTATTCAACTTTCTTTTGTTCCATTTCAAAATATTTTGTTTTCATTTTCTCATTTTCGTTTTGAGCTTCTAAAATATCTTCATGAGCAGTTTTTGGCTTGTTTTCATATACAGTACTGTAAAATAAGAACTATTGTTACTAATATTTCTGTTGTATCATTTAAGACTGTTTCCTTTTTGATAATGGGCAACAGAACAATGAATATAACTACCATTGCTTTAAGATCATTGCTTTATAAGACATGAAACAAAAACTCTTGTGTAGGTTTTGTGATTTTGTGTGTGAGAGATCACTTTACATAATCAAGTCCAGTTGGTCCAAAAACTACACTTAAAAGATAAATTCATCAGAAAGATAAAATTGTGCCTCTGGAACAGTAAACCAAAAATTAACACGAAGTCTTTTCTCAATGATACCCAATTGTATTGTTATCTTATTTTGTGCTCCCCTAATGTTCATTCCCTTGTCCATCCATCTCCAAAAACATATCATGCGAAGTAAAAAAAAAAAAAAAAAGTCCTGTTTCCTTCCCTCCAGATGTATGCAAAGTTCAAGAACCACTGTGGTGAAATTACACACAGGCCTTTCTTACAGAAAAAAAGTGGTTGGGAATCCAAACCAAAGGAATGTTAAAATGCTTTTACAAAAACTCGAGCTGAATTTTGAAGTTAAAGTAAGAGAGAAGTAAAAGGGCTTTCTAGGTTGGTGGAGTTTTGTTAAGCATTTAGGGATGAAGTAACTGGATACTTTGGGGGACTCTTTGGAGTGACTAAGTAAATGTCAGACCTAGTGGCTATGGTCAAGCTTGAATTTTACACTGTGAACTAAGAGCCAATGGAAAATCTCAGGTAGAATAAAATGACGAGGCTTGACTTTTAGTAAGGTCACTTAGGTAATAGTGTGGAAGAATCACTGGAGGAAGCATGAAATAACTACAGCAGGAAATATTAGGAGCCCACTGCAATAATGTCTGAACTAAGGCAGTTAAGAGGGCAAAAGTGGGCCACTGACAGCCTTGCTACAAAGTGGTCCTCTCCATCAGCTGCACAAATATTGAGAGCTTGTCAGAAACAGAGAATGTTGTGCCATATCTCTTACCTTCTGAATCAGTATTTTAACATGGTAATCTGTACATCTGGAAGGTACCACTCAGAGATAGGGAACGCAGTAGGGGCAGTTACTGGAGGAAGGTAAGTCACTATCCTGGGTGTGGTCAGTTTAAGGTATTTATGGTACATCCAAGAAAGCTGATCCACAGCAGTTGGGTATAAGGGTCTGGAGGCTGGGTTGAAGTCTGGTCTGGAGAAACGATTTACCATTTATCAACAAGTTTGTATTTGAAGCCATGGTCCAACCCAAGTTCCCTGGGATCTGCCCAGGAAAAGTATATCATTAGTCAAGCAGAGGGCCCAGGAGGGAGCACTAAGAAACACCATTATTTGAAGTCCCATACAGCAAAAGGTATCCACAAGACACAGAAGGAACCTCCAGTGGTAGGAATACACAATGTGAGTAGTGGGAAGAAAGTTCCAAGTGGCAGGATGGTCAACATTCTCATTCCAGCAGAGGTCACATAAGAACACACAAGAGTCCATTGGATTTGGCAATCTTGATGTCAGAGTAAAGCTACAGGTGGAGATTATTTCCCATTAAGTTCTTTCTTGACCTTAGTATGTGGGGATGCAATTTAGAGTTTTCTGCTCTCAAAGTTCAGATGAGTAGAATATGTGAGAGGAGCTTGGTATGGAGCCAGTTTGCAAATGTTCTCTCTTCCATTAAGATGATAAATTCTTTGAGGAATAAGGAAGGCACATAAAGATGAGTAAGACCCAGTCCCAACCCTCAGCATTTATAACAAAGCAGAAATAAGACATCTGTAGTACAAGATGGGACATGTATTATAAAATATCATAGAGATTCAAAAGAGGAATACACCACATCCAGACAGTAAGAAGAGCCTGCTTACTTCTCCTCAGTTGTTAGCACAGATATATGTACATACTTAACACTTAAACTGCATTAATTGCTGAATTTTCCTCTCAACAAATCTGGTATATTATTAATAAAGTCCCTTTTATTCCAATCCAAGGAAACTTCAAGCTCATTCATGAGATATTTATTAAAATAACACATTTAGGGAAAAAAATCAATACAATGTATACATCATTACTGAAAACTGTATACCATCATACAAAAAAGGATTTTATTTGGGAAATTGATTCCTAATTTATGGCAAGTTTTACTTTCAGAAATAAAACCACAAAACAACACAATCTAATTCAATCTTAAAGGCTGGCATGCTGAGCAAGGAATGTTCTTATTCTTTGTAGGAGCTCCTTCTTTACACTGTCAGGTACCAGGGCTGAAATATAAAAATAAAGATATAAGAGTAAGAAGATTCTAATTAATATATGTCAAATTGGTATTTGATATTTCATTCAGAATTAACAATAATTTCATGAATAACCCATATGCTTCAAAAAAGAAAGAGAGGTAAAGACATCTGAAAAAATAAAGTATATCTGCAATTCATTATTTGAGTAAATTATCCATCCAATACCTAAATATACTGCACATTGATGAGAAAAAAACATGGGAAAATTCTTTAAACCAGGAGTGGAAAAGGCCTTTTTGAAATACAGAGAGTTATAACAGATGAATAAATCTGATATAAAAGCAACAATGACAATTTAATAAGTTGGTCAAAATCACAATAAACAAAGGCAAAAGACAGAAAGTGGGAAAACACTCTTACAGAAATGGGCTGATCTCTTACTACACAATTTCTCCAATTCATAAGAAAAAGATCAGACTAATAATGACCAAAAAAAGATGAAGAAAAGGTAAAACACAGTTCTTGAACATAAAAGGGGTTTAACTTCATAGCTGAAATGTGCATCAAAACCACATTCAGACAGCATGTTTTACCAATCATGTTGACCAAAATACCAAAGGTCAGTAATATCCCTTGTTGGCAAGACTGAGGGAAAACTGGCTCTCTTATATTAGCTGGTAGAAAACATAAAATCGGTACCACATTTTGAGGAAGATAATTTGGCAATACATATTGAAATATGTGCACATACTCTGACTCAGCAAAAATGCAAAAATTGCAACAGGAGTTACATTTGTGGTATTTTTACTTTTTTAATTTTGAACCATTTGACTATTAAATATTCAGAGTATCACTAAAAAATTAAAAAATTGTAAAAAGCCCTGCTCTTTGGAATTTTAATTAGAGCCTTGCCTTGTAATTTTATATTACAATTAAATATCAATAAACAAACTACACGATTGTTTTTCCTTTCTTGGCTACTAATAAATAAGGACAATAGGAAATTCACTAAAACTTCTAATGCTACTTGTTTGTATCCAAAGGAAATGAAAACTTCAGATACAGTTCAGTAATTGTACACTGAATTCCACAAATAAGTACACAAATTAAGTAAGACACATACTCCTATTTACAGATTGCCTAGTTTAAGCTTGCTAGAAATAAAAGCTACATAATTAATTCAAGACCACTGGAAATGTGATCAGTATGTATATTAAACACACTTAATAAAAATTACGGTGATGGAGTATAGATCAGTTGCCTTGGAGTTAGGGATAAGGTGTGACTATAAAAGGATAGCTTGAGGGAGTTTTTTGGAGGGGAAGAGGGCAATTACATGAATCTGTACATGTGAATAAAATTCATAGAAGTGCACACTAAAAAAAGATCAATTCTATATTTTAGTTAAAAAAATAAAAAATAAAAAAAATAAATACTTCTGGCTATAAAAGGAGACTAAGAACATAAAACATTTATTTTTATTTCTCTGTTCCCTATTTGCCCATTTTCTAGCAGTGGCACTATAAGGGATCGAAATGTCCAAGATATGAGTGTTAAAGGAGAAGCAAAGGAAATTTCTACCCTGTATAACCAGCTCCAAAATGTTAATAGTTGAAGCATAAATTACAGAAGGAAAGAAAAAGAAATCAGATATAATTATTTTAAAATGTAAATTCAGGGACACCTGGGAGGCTCAGTGGTTTGAGCATCTGCCTTTGGCTCAGGGTGTGATCCCGGGGTCCTGAGATTGAGTCCCATATTGAGTTCCCTGCAGGGAACCTGCTTTTCCCTCTGCCTATATCTATGCCTCTGCCCCTCTCTCTCTGTATCTCTCATGAATAAATAAAATCTTAAAAAAAAATGTAAATTCATGCAGGGAGCTATAAATACTGTGTTTTGTTTTTCTATCCCTGAGACATGCTTGATGAAAAAGTCCTGTTTTTTTAGGTGTAAGCAGGCCTACAGATGGCTGGAAAGGACCACGGGATTCTGTAGCTCTTTCCTAGCAAGTAGTTTAGAGAATTAGTATTTTCTTGTAATAATTTTCAAACTTTTTTACACTTGGATTCTTTTTACTACTTCTATGTGAAAAAGAAGTAATGGATCATCTAATTTATCTGCTTCCACTTAAAATTACCAAAAGAAACCCTTCAAAAAATAAAAGAATGTAGCCACAACTAGCTAACAATGTAATGTAATTCCTAACTTAATATTTATTACATATAATCAATGTTAATATAGTATTTCCTCTTTTTCTTTTGTCTTCTGTAAGGAAATGAAGATGATGGTAGTGTGAATTTTAAATATAGGTTACCCTGAATATGAAGTTTTAGAACTACCAAATTCTTAATTTAGACACTTAAGAAGACAGGGCTTTACTTATTTTCAAAAAGAAAAGCAACAGCAGAGCATTGATTCTGGGGCTGGAGTAAAACTTTGAATTATTAAATATTCAAGTGAAATCAGGCCATACTTAATAAAATTTATAAATTCTAGCTTTAGGTAATACTCGCCTCTACAAAATCCCAAACTTTAAAAATTATCTATCTTAACAACCATTATCAACTTACTTTTGTATACTGTTTTAGAGTGCAAAAACATTTTATACCTCTCATCTCATTTATTACTCAAGACTATGCTAGAGAGGCAGGTAGGCAATTATAATCTTTCCCAATGAGTACCCAATAATTTTGGAAAGGTTGTTTTTCCCTGTAAAAAAAAAGAAAAGTTGAACCAGCAAGAGAGAGAAAAAAAATGTCTTCAGCACACGTTTCATTCCGTATAATTCCTTACCTCTGCCTTTTGGTGTGATTTCAGCCACCAAGTCATCAACAGTAACGTGTTCTAGTCCTTTTTCTTTAATTACCTCTTATGCAAAAGCAAAAAACAAATCATATCATTTAAAATCATTATCTGTAAGAAAGATTTTCATAGAGGAAGGGTTAAGATCATGTTTTTAGAGTGCAGACTGGTCTTAAAAAAAAAAAGAGGATACTTCTTTTTTTCTTTTCTAATGAAGATTTAGTTCAACCTTAAACACATTAACTATTCACCAGATCAAAATCTTAAAAGCCTGTTCATCTCTCAGCTAAATAACCTGTAACTTAACAATTTTAACAATTAGAATGAATGTGACTATAAGGTCAAATCTAACATGTGTAAGAAGCTGGAAATCTTTAACTATACATATCTTATTTCACCATAACCATACCACCTGTTGAATATGTATGGAAAGAGGAAAAAGCTATTATTTGAGTCTAACTTGTAATTTCATAGCCCAGAATTAAAGTACAGAATAACTCCTTTTGTTCCTTTCTCTTCTCTAGGCTGGGCCAAAGGAAAGAGAAGAGGGTAAGGAGTTAACATTTACTGAAACGTTATTATGTGCTGGGTGATTAATTAAAAGCATTTGATATTCACAACAATCTAATGGGTTGGGCATTTTTCCACTTACAAGTGACCCAACTGAGTCTTAAAGATTAGATAACTCATCCAAAAGTGAGCTGAAATCCAGCTCTAGTCTTTTCCAGTGAAGGTCTGTATGACCTCAAAATCTATGCTTTTTCTAATTTGCCACACTGCCTTCTTAGGATTGGTAATATAAATATTCTCTATTATCATTAATTGTAGAAACCATGACTATATAATGGGAGTTCATTGAAAATATCCAGAATTCCATTATACCAAAGCCAAGCCAGAAAAGGAGGCTCATCTTCGAGACATGTATAATCTATCCGGCAGCAGCATCAATACCTAGTAATTTAACAAGCTTCTATTCTACATTTTAAAAAAATAAGTAGAATAACCTAAGAGCTTTTCTAAGTAATTTTTTTTAACACTGTAAAGCCAGGAGATATAATTCCTATAGAATCTGCCAATCATAAAGTATTCAATTTGTTATAAAGTTAAAACAGAGGAATAACTAATGTTTACTTTGAATAGGCACACTGAAGAAGGTCGAACGCATACTTTGATGCCAGAAAAAATCTTACCTCACTTGTTTTAAGAAAAATACAATGAAAATTTCTACAGATTTAGGAATTATGTCTTATCAAAAGGAGATGGGGCAATCACTACCAGGAGATTATATTTTGTATTTGTTTAAAATTAGTTAGGCAGTCAATAGATCTTAAAATACTGCCTATTATTTTTCTAATGAACCCCAAGCCAACAAGAACAATAGAATTAGCTTATCTTGTAAATGAAACTGATTACCTTTACAGTGTGCCTTCAACTGGTCCTTCCAGCCACATTCAATTAATTTAGCTCTCAGCAACTCTTTGAGGCTGTTGAAAAAGAAATGTTTTCATATTAAACTACAACAAGGTACAGTATTTTAGACAGGAATGTTTGAAGCAAAAGTTCAAATGTTCAATTAAAAATTGGCTGCCTTCTAATCACAAAAATTTTAACTGTGATCTAATCTTAGTTCTATTACTAAATAATTCTTTGGTCTTACGCAAGTCATTTGAACTCTGGACTTCATTTTCATCATCAGTAAAATTAAGTATGTAGATAGGGCACAATAATTCTCAAGAAACTCTCCACTCTCTGGCCTTCTCATACACTTTCTACTTCCACCAACAGTAATATTATGGGTCTTGTGACAACTTCTAAATAGTATTAGTTGAGCTTGAATTGAAGCAGCACACCTCGAAGGTTTCAAACTCCAAAATCTATTCTTTGACTACAGATTCTTATCCTTTCATTCTCTTACTTCCCCATCATATCCCTTTCTAACCTCAAAAACTTTCCCCTTTTTTCCAATAACCTTCTAAATTATATACTAAATATGGTATTTAATTGACTCTAAGACTGGTTTTTCCCCACATTTCAAAAATTCAGTAATTGGTATGCCTATCACAATTTAATTGGCAGTATCTTTTTTCCTCCAGCTGGTAAAAAAAAAAAAAAAAAAAAAAGAAAGAAAGAAATTAAATGGTGTGTATCGCAACTAATGGCAGAAAAAGGGTGTAACAAAGTATTTTCTTTTCTTGTCCTTTTTCCATGCTCAACTCTTGGAAATCCTTAATCTTCAACCTAAATCACTTCTCAGCATGAACATGTCATGTCCCAAACTAAACCACTTCTCTTTCAATAATATTCCCCCCAAATTCATTATGTGACACTTCTATCTGGGTATTTAATTAGGTCTTTCCACCTTAATAGGGCCAACCCAAATCCTGCCTCTCTCCACCTCAACCTATTCTTCCTTTCAGAATGCCATTGTCCATCCTGGTTCCTCAAGCTAGAAAATTTAGCATCCTTCACTCAGCAACTCTGTTAACACTATACATATAATCCATAGAAGCAATTCCTATTGGTTCTAGTTCTAAGTATACACTACAATCCAAATGTTTTTCATCATCTTTGTTTTTGCTCCCTTAGTCCAAGCCATCTTCTTCTCTTGACTGGACTGTTACCAAAGCCTCTAACTTGTCCTCCTGCTCCCTTCTTTATATACGTTGCTCTCTTTCCTCTTCCCAAAACGGTTTGGTGGCTTCCCAACTTACTTAAAAATTCCAACTCTATGCTACAGCCTAAATAACCCTCCATGATATTCCTCCTCCTCAGCTATGCTTCTGACTTTATCTCTTCTTCCCCTCACCTAATTTATAGAGGGCTCATGAGCCTCCTTGTGGTCCTCAAAATGCCAGGCAAGCTCCTATCTTGGGTTCTTGGCTCTTGGGAGACCCCTCATTCCTTCCTATCTTTGACCTCTTATCAGTGAAACCTTCTTTATTTTTCTCTGCCTCAGATACACATCTCATTATTCTCAGTTTTATTTTTCCTCTAGAACTTATCACTGCCTACATAATACAGACTTATTGTCCATCTTCTCCCATTAGAACGTAAGCTCCATGAAAGAACAGACTTTATTTTGTTCACTACTCCATCTCTAGCACTTTAACAGGACATAGCATATGGCAGAACCTAAGTAATTTTAAATTGTATGAATGAATAAACAACCAATAATAAATAATCCCCTTTATTCATTACTGCCAATACTATATTCTCTCAGTTCCCCAAGGCATTGTTCTGGATGTCGTCTTCCTCATTTCTCACATGGAGGGCTGCTTTTACTTTAACAAATTGTAAGTTCTCCCTTCCATTTTTGCTGTTTTACATTTTTAATTTGATACAATCTAACACATTCTTCTGTAATCGACCTCTAACCCTTCAAGTCTATCTTCCACATTGCCAGCCTAATATTCCTAAAGAGCAAATGAGATTGTAGTCATCCCCTTTCTCAGAATCTTTTAATGACTCCCACCACCCAAGGATAAAGTCAACAACAGATGTTTCTGCAAATCCATCACCCACTTTCCTGACCTTTCTTTGACACCACTTGTAGTGTAAGAAATCTGCATAGGGTTCCAACAATCGAAATGAGTCCTAGGCCAGGTTGACCATAACTGGCCTATGTACCTAAGTAAGATGGTAATCACGCCAGGTACTTTGCTGGAACTACTAGGAGAAAGGTAGTCTGAGCCAGAGGGATATGAATTCTGAACTGCTAATCTTTGCCACCTGGTGGGTAGAGTCTGCTTGAGAATAAAGCCAACACAGAGGAAAACTGAGCTGAGAAAGAAAAAGAAAGACATATACTTGGTAACAATTTTGAGTGCCTGGACCCAGTGGAGACAGATGCAACTTTAAGCCCTAAACTTTGTAGTTAGATGAGCTTATATATTTCCATTGGTTAAGCCAGTTTCTGAGTTCTATCATTTAAAATGAAAGAATTTGGACTTCTACAAAATCCATTCCTCCTGTCCACTGTTCCAGCAACATCACTCTCACACTTTACCTGCTAGCTTTAATTCTGTAGTTCCTCAGAACAGTATGATGTTGTAACACACCTCTGTGACTGCACATTCTGTTCCATCTGTCTAGAACGTCTTCTGTCCTTTATTGGCTGAAAGAACTGCTAATCTTTCTCCCCGAGCTGAAGTACCTCTTTTACTATTTTGTAATTGATTACCTTAACCCCACCATAGAATTCAAAAATCCCTCCAGTTCCTTCTTTGTATTTTTCTTATGCAATTCTTCATCCTGTTTCTGGAAGCCTTTCTTGATTCCTGACTCTCTGTTTAATACTTCCAAACCTGTTCATTCTTCAAATATTTATTTGGCTAATTATGTGCTAGGGATGATGCTTAGGGATACACCGGTATTTCTACTGTCAAGGACCTAGATTATATTGAAGGACACAAACAAGCAAAGCAAGTGGATATAATACAATGTGATTAAATGCTGAGATAGAACAAGGTATCTGGGACTAAATAGATTCCTAGAAGAGGTGATGTTTAAACTAAAACCTGAAAGATGAAGTAGACGAAAAGATCAGGGAAGACGAATGTTTCAGGGAGTAGGAACACCACACACGCTGCTCTGAGGTTAAGAGTGTAGTAACTGAACTGGTTCTACCATATTTTCTCCCTGTTAAAACTGGGTACCATTATGTTTTTAATTGCAGTTATTTGGGTATTTTTTCTTTTCTATTAGATTATACATTCTTTGAGAAAGAGTCATTTCTTGTTCACCTTTCTAGATGACTCACTTTCCTTTAAGTAATGAAATACTGAGCAGACCTGTTTTTTTAGAAGTTAGGAATTGAAACTTCTGATAATCTCTATTTGCTGTAATTCCTTCCACTGACATCAGTTTTGTTCCTTGATATTTAGACTCTTATTACATATAACATAACTATAATTTAAAGATGTTAAATGTCATTTATTAACACAATCTCTTGCTTACCGTTCTCTTTCTCCAGTTTCTATCAACTTTTGGTTAATCGCTGCTCTCATCTGCGCATCTTTGTTCATCTTGCTAACCTGAACATCAACATGTATTTTCAGATACAGAACACATAAAAAGCATTTTCTTCTAAACCCTCTAGGTAAGCATCCTAATATACTTAACATCCTATCAACTGAGGGGGTGATAAATTTCAACAGTGTGTTAAAAATGTCATTACTCTTAATATTGGTCACTGCATCCCAAGAAGTCATACTGATTAATTCACTTTACAATTTTCCTCCGCCATATACCCTTTATTAATGAGTCTTTGGATAATGATATTTATCGTATCATTTATGCAATACTTATGTGCCCGGTATTGGGCTAACACAGGGGTTGGGTTTTTTTTCCTCCATTTAATTCCCAAAACTTATTCTTTCATGTAAGAATTATTAACACAATTCGTATTTTACAATTGAGAAAACTGAGGCACCAAGATAGCAAGTGGTGAGGACAGGATTTGAACTCATGTACTTTGAGCCCAGCAGTCTCAACACACTTTTAACAGCACATCGTAACTGCTTATCATTCCTGCACCTTAACTGCATTCAAAATTTCGGGGAAGCCATATAACCTAGAGAGTAATTCAAGATTAAGCACTGTTGGTGAAAAATGAAATTTCCAGATTAGGTTCAAAGTGCTTTACTTTTTTTTTTTTTTTTTTCTGTAGGGTGTGCCCAGAATTCTACAACTGCCAAACTAACTCTGCGTATGTGCTTGTGTGTGCTCTTCATCGAAGCTTGCTGGTGGAATAAAGGGAAAAACAAATCTCAAACTAACTCCTAATTTAGAAAACTCTCAATTTTCAGTGAAAAAAGACAACCAAAATCAAAGTGACGTAGAAAGGAGAGGAAGGTTAGAATGTAACAGCTGCAACAAGCTAACATTACTGCAGATAATTTGTCACTAACTTGGGACCACTTTTGCTGTGTCCCGTCTCGCCTATATGAAAACTCAAGACTGGCAACTGAGTTTTGAGTTGGGAAAAAAAAAAATTTTTTTTTGAGTGCAACAGGAAAAAGGAAGGGTCGAGAAAGGGCTGAGAAATGTTTGCTTGTAGCTGGAGGCTAACGTTTTCAAAATAATTCTAATGTCTAATCGGTACCATTCCTAGAATATTGAACCTGATCTCGCCTTGGCCCCTAAAATACGGATAGTGACCTTGGGCAAGTCAATTCTTAAAAGGCCTCAGTTTTCTCACTGGTAAAACGAGGGCGCTAGGGGATCCCTCCCAGTTCAGACATTCTTTGGGAAAATAGAATAGGGCGGAGACAGCGGGAGAGGCGGGAGGGGAGGAGCCAGAAAACAAAGCGTGGACTGGCTTCAGGCCAACTCCGGTTGCACGCCCTGTCGGAGAGCCCTACAGGCCCGCGAGCGCGGGTCGGGGAAGCTAACGAAAGACAGCACATCGAAAGGAGCCTGGGCTGGGCCCGGGTCCCGGCCCTGAGGACCACGGGCATAGCTCACCACCATCACCGCGGGCGAGGGCCGTCCCTTCCCAGCGACGAAATGACCCTTGCGCTGACGACCGTTACCTACCACACTCTTCGGCTGCCCGGACCTAGACCCTCAGTAGCTCGGGCACCTAAGCACACAGAAAGCTAAAACACGCATTTCCGGGGCGGGGTCTCGCTCCCCTGCCTATAAATGTGAGAATTTAACCAGCGCGGGCCGCCTCCTGGTAGCTCAGCCCTCTGGGTAAGAGAGTCCAGCCCACGCTGTCGCTGGGGCGTTAGGGCTCCAAAAAACTACATAGCCCGACATGCAACAGAGTCGACTTTCCCTTGGACACTACATTTCCCAGAAGGCATCCCGCACCGCGCAGTGTTTTCTGGGATGGGAACCACGCCGCCTGCGAGCCTCGGCGCTACGAGCGAAGCGCGGACCTTTCAACAAGAGCTTTATTAATTCTCTCGCTGCGACCCAGGAAGGCTATGGAGGTGGCCGCTAATTGCTCTCTGCGCGTGAAGAGACCTCTGCTGGATCCCCGTTTCGAGGGTTACAAGCTCTCCCTCGAGCCTCTGCCCTGTTACCAGCTGGAGCTTGACGCAGGTGGGAAGCGGCGGCGCCCCCTGGCACTCTAGTTCTTCCCCTTTCGGCTGCCAGCGGCCGGACCCTTCCCTCATTTTCTTCCTTCCTGATTTGGGCGAGCAAGGCGTCCGGGGCCTTCCGTCCGGCCGGTCGGGCTGGGGTGGACCCGGATGGGCCGCTTCTGGAGACCGACGCCCATCCCGGAACCCAGTGGGAGTCTCCCGCGCGGCTCTTAGGTAGCTAGACCCTGGGCGGGCCCGGGCTCCAAGGTCCGTCCTGCGGCTCGCGGCGCTGCCTGGGCCCCGGCCGCCTGTCGGTCCCTGGCCTGGGCTGCTGCGGAGAAGGCTCAGGCAGGACTTGCTTTCGCTCTCGAGCATCCTCTGTAACCGTGTGCGTTGAGAGGCCACGCCTCCTCGGAGGGCCCCCAGCTCGGGTTTCCTCTAGCGGAGCCCCACGTCACAGAAGAGGAACTCCGATGCAGTTCAGAGCATTTTCAGTTGCCCAGGTGCTGTCAGACTAAAGGCATTATGGTAGACAACATCTCTAGAAGATTTTGAGGACAAGTTGATTTAGTACCTACACTTCTGCTATTTTGTGTATCTGAGGCTAGCCGAAACCAATTCACCCTTGTTTTTACGAGGTATAATAAGCGTTTTAGTTGAGGAGCCCACAGATTTGCGTTTTTAATACACACCTCTACTGGTGTTGACGCATGTTGTGAGTGGATCACACATTGAGAAATACTGATCTAAAGAACTTTGTCAAATAAGTGTTTATAAAGTTTGTAAACATCTATTGAGAGCCTGTTTCATGTTTACAAGCTGATATCAAGATGAATAAGATACAGTCTGTAGGGATCCCCGGGTGGCTCAGCGGTTTAGCACCTGCCTTCGGCTCAGGGCGTGAACCCGGAGACCCGGGATCGAGTCCCACATCCGGCTCCCTGCATGGAGCCTGCTTCTCTCTCTGCCTTTGTCTCTGCCTCTCTCTCTCTCTCTCTCTCTCTCTCTCTCTCTCTCTCTCTGACTCTCATGAATAAATAAATAAAATCTTTAAAAAAAAAATAAAAGGTAACATAAAAGTGCAGTTTGGCTACTTGGAAAGAAAAATATAAACATAATTACAAAACTGTGATAAGGCAGTGATTGGGTTATGTACAGACCGTAATGGTAGTGGTAATGGTAGTGCTTACGTATCTTTGCAGACCTGCCTGGGGATCTGGGAAAGCTTCCTGGAGCTGATATCTTAAGTTGGGTTCTGAAGGATAGGTAAGAGTTCACCGGGGTAAGCTAAAAGGAGCTTGGTTTTTCATCCCTTCCTTTCTTTCTTCCACCTCATGTCAGTAAATGGTACCACTATGTTTAGTTTATGCATTAAAAAAAGCAACCCCAAACTCAGTGGCTCAAAACGGTAGGCAATTATTGTTGCTCACAAGACTGCAAGTCGGGTAGGTGTTTCTTCTAGTGTTGGCTTGGACTCATTCTTGTGTCTTTGTTCAGTTATGCATCTGCTTGATGGCTCTCCTCATCTTGGCTATACTTCCTCACAAATTTGGAGGTTATCTGGCTACAGACTAGTATAAAATTATTTCAGATGCTTTTGCTTAGCTCTTCTCCGTGTGATCTCTCATTAGCCCAGGCTTAATCCAAGAGAAAAGTAGCAGCACACAGGCATTTTTTCAAGCTACTGCCTGGAATAAGTTTGCTGTTGTCCCATTTTTCCAAACAAGTCATATAAGCAAGCTTTAAGGTCAGTATATAGCAAGCTCATAGCAAAGGGCATAGATTCAGGGAGGCATAAAAATTGGGACTATTAGAGCAAGTATATATATATATAGTTGCTTATGTTGGAGTCATGAAGTATTTCTTCTTTTAGTCCCTCTGTTCAGTCTGTCAGCAATATAGTCAGCTCAAGGTTTGACTTCTTGCCTCTATCCTTCTCCAAATCCGTTATATCTTACCTGAACTATAGTTTATTGACTAGCTTTCCCACCATTCCCTTCTCCTTCCTTCCATTCTCTGTAAAGTAGTATCATCCTAGTTTTTAATTTTCTATTTATTTGGTATCCTGTTTCCTCTACTAGACTGTGAGCTCCCTAGTATCAGTAAAATTTTCTTTTGTTCACTACTCTGTCCCTAGTGCTTAGCATTGTAGGTGCTCAATAAATTGAGTGAATGAAGAAGAGAAGGAGTTGTTATTGAGGTCATTCCATTCCTTAGAAAGCAAGAGCAATGGAAAAGGGTAAGTTGTGTGTAGGACACTGATGCAGCCCTGTGTAGCTGGAGCAAAAAAATCTGGAGAAGTAGAGACCACTTAGAAAAATAGGTGAGGGCACTGTTTGTCTTGTGGACTTTATCCACACATCTGGGGAGTAAGTCACTGTTTCCCAGACATTTTCTTGGGCCCTAATGTTTAAAAAATAAAGCTCAGCTGTCAAAGATTTGCCAACTTTTTAATTTGCTAAGGGGAGATGTTTCTTTTTTTGTTTGTTTGTTTCAAGTTTATACTGAAATTCTATTTAGTTAATATATAGCGTAATACTGGTTTCAGGAATAGAATTTAGTGATTCATTACTTATTATAATGCCCGGGTCACATCATAGGTGCTATCAGTGCCCATCACCCATATAACCCATCCTCTGAACACCTCTCTTCCAGCAACCCTCAATTTGTTCTTTATAGTTAAGATTCTCTTATGGTTTGCCTCCCTCTTTTTCCCCCTTCTCCTATGTTCATGTTTTGTTTTTTAAATTCACCACATGAGTGAAATCATGTGGTATTTGTCTTGCTATGACTGACTCCTTTCACTTAGCATGATACACTCTAGTTCCTAAGTGGAGATGTTTCTTAAAAACTGATGTCCTCACCCATTCTTTCATAAACAAAAGGATATTTTAACATCAAAAAAGCAGAGAGCAAATTCTCACAATAGTCCTCTAAAATGCATTAGCTTTATTAACTACTCACTAAATGGTCCTTGGTCTCTCCTCTTTTCACCATTGTTGGTTTTGGAGTCTGTGTTTGCGATGTACAGTTGGAGGTGATGAGGTCCCATTTAGGGTTTTAAGTATAGAAAAGAAAGAGATTTAGAGATTGAATGGTTTAATTTTAGATTCTGTGGAGACTGAATTTGGAAGATTGGAGGAGAAGGACCAGGGAGACCAGTTTGGAGGCTTTTGCAGTCCTTCGTGTGAGGGGCTTGCATTAAGAATTACTACTTGAGGAGGAGGATGGAGAGCTTAATTCTTTTAAAAACTCTTTTCTAGAAATAGTGAAGTATGATTGAGGAGCTCCTCTTGGCAACTTGGTTTCTTTTATGCTCCCTAAGGAGTTTACATTAATTCACCAAGATGTTAGTGACTGGTGTGTGAAGCTGTGCATTTAGGATGTGAGGATGAAGATGTGCTCTGGTTTCAAAAATCTTGGAGTACTGGTCTATTTTTATTCTCTTGTTTTAAATAATGTTAGTAAATTGTTCTAAAGTTCCCTTTGCTACATAAACCATAACTGTCAGTCTGTGTATTCCAAAAAAATTAAGCAAACAACTCCCTTTTTTATAAAATTGTGATTGTTCTTTGACCCAGCAATTCTAGTTCTGGGCATTTACCTTATACAGATCTTCCTTGACTTACGATGGAGTAATGTACAGACAAACACATCTTAAATTGAAAAATGCATTTAATACATCTAATCTACATAACATCATAGCTTAGCCTAGCCTACCTTAAATGTGCTCACAACACTTGTACTAACCTACAGTTGGGCAAAATCATCTAACACAAAGCCTAATTTATAATAGAATGTTGAATGTCATGTAACTTATTGAATACAAAGTGAAAACCAGAATGGTTGTATGGGTACGGAATGGTTGTATGGGTACGGAAAGTGAATGAGCTGTTTACCTTCATGATCAGTCACGTGCCTGCCTGGGAGTTGTACCTTGCTGCCATGGCCCAGCATCACCAGAATATCCTACTGTAATATTGCTAGCTTGGGGAAAAATTCAGAGTGCAGTTTCCACTTTTACATCCTTGCAAAGTTGAAAAATCCTAAATTGAACCATTTTAAGTTGGGGACTGTCTGTACATGTTTTTTTCCTTGAGTCTTCATTCTGTAAATGTCTTTGTATATGTTTTCCCCTTACATTTCACCTAGCTAACTCATACTCCATTCATTCATCTTGGTTTACATGCTACTTATCCAGAGATTCCTTTCTGGACTATCTAGTTAGAATCTATACTACAGAATCTGTTTAAATTAGAATCTGTAGTCTGTTTTCCTATTATACCTGATCATAGACTTTATCATACATTGTAGCATTCAATGTCTGTTTTCTCTTTTAAGATTATTGGTTTTGTTAGCGATGGTTCTAATGTCCATATTTAAGTGCTTTACTTTGAAAGGGCTGGAGCATGCCTGGTGATTAATAAGTGATTTTATATCACACATATTAAATAGGCTTATTAGGATAATTGATAATAAACTACATGTATTTAAGTGTACAGGTTGGCAAGTTTTAAAATATATACACACTACTCCTGAAGTCCTCATCATAATCAAGATATTAAACTTTGTTTTCTTCCTCAAAAGTTCCGGTGCCCTTTGTAACTAGCCCGCTGTTCCTCCACTTTAATCCCAAGCAACTGTTGCTGTGCTCTCTGTCATTATAAATTAGTTTGCATTTTCTAGAGTTTTATATACATGGAATTATACAGTATGTACTCTTTTTTGTCTCACTTTTACTCAGCATAATTACTTTTAGTTCATGCTTGTGTGAGAGAGGATATTGAAATCTCTGGCTATCATTGTGGATTTTTTCTTTTCAGTATTGTCAGTTTTTGCTTCATATATTTTATTTTATCTTATTTTATTTATTTATATTTTTTAAAGATTTATTTATTCATGAGAAACACAGAGAGGAGAGAGAGAGAGAGGCAGAGACACAGGCACAGGCAGAGGGAGAAGCAGGCTCCATGCAGGGACCCCGACGCGGGACCTGACCCCGGGTCTCCGGGATCACCATCTAGCACCAAACCGCTGAGCCACCGGGGCTGCCCGGGGCTGCCCATCTTCATGTATTTTAAAGCTCTGTTATGTTGCAAAAACACTTTATCATGTCCTTTTAATAAATTGACACCGTATTATTAAGGAATAACCTTCTTTATCCTTGTTGATATTTTTTACTCTGAAACCTTATCTGATATTAAAATAGTCACTCAAGCTTTCTTTTGCTAAATCTTACCATAGTGTATGTATTTATTTCCATCTTTTAACTTTTAACCTGTTTGTGTTTTAGTATTTAACATGTATATACTATTGGCAGAAATAGTTGAGTCTTTTTTTATTCAACCTGACAATCTCTACCTTTTAATTAGACTATTTACATTTGATGTGATTATTGATTTTGTTAGTTTAGGTCTTTCATCTTGCTATGGATATTCTGTTTGTCCTATCCAGTCTTTGGGAAGATGAAATTTTCCCTTTTTTTCCCTAATTTTTCATTCCATTTTTTTTCTACCTTCTTTTGGATTATTTTCTTATGAAATCATTTTTTTAAAAGATTTTATTTATTTATTCATGAGAAACAGAGAGAGAGAGAGAGAGAGAGAGAGAGAAAGAAAGAGAAATTGAGGCAGAGGAGAAGCAGGCTCCATGCTGGAAGCCCGTCGCATGAAATCATTTTTATCACTCTTTGTTATTTTACTGGTTGCTTTAGGGTTAAGGGTATATACATCTTTAACTTATTACATAATACATTCAAATAATTTTACACCACTTGTAATATAAGACCCTAAAATAGAATACTTGTTTCTTTCTTCCTGGCCTTTATGTTGTATTTGTGTTTTCAAAAGATACTTTTGGGACTCCTGGGTGGCTCAGTGGTTGAGTGTCTGTCTTTGTCTCAGGTCATGATCCCCGGGTCCTGGGATCGAGTCCTGCATCAGGCTTCCCACAGGGAGTCTGCTTCTCCCTCTGCCTATGTCTCTGCCTCTCTCTGTGTCTCTTGCTAGTAAATAAATAAAATCTTTAAAAAAGAGAGACTTTTTTGCCCTGTGTAGGATTCTATGTTTATATGTTTTCTTTTTTCGATACATTTGACCCTTGAATAATGTGGAATTGAAATATTCAGGTCCACTTATATGTGGATTTTTTTCAATAAGTAGTAGTACATTACTGTAAAAGTATTTTCCTTATGATTATCTTAATAGCATGTTCTTTTTTTCTAGCTTTATTGTAAAAACACAGTATATAATATACAGAATATATGTTAACTGTGTTATTGGTGAAATTTCTGAGCAATAGTAGGCTGTTAATAGTTTAATTTATAGACAGTCAAAAGATATATGTGGATTTTTGAATGTGCCACAGGTCAGTGCTCCTAACCTTTGTGTGATTCTAAGGTCAACTGGTCTTTAAAGATGTTGCCTGTTAATTTTCTTGTTATTAATTGTTTCTGATGAGAAATCTGGTGTTTTCCAATCTTTATTATTTTTACATGATGTGTTTTTTCTCTTTTATATTGGTTTTAAGCAGTTCGATTATGTTGTGCCTTGCTGTGGTTTTCTTCATGAGTCTTAATAGTTTTAAAGTTTGGAAAGTATTCAGCCATTATTTAAAATTTTTTTTTTTTTTAATAATCCGGTTGCCCATTTTTAGATTGCCGAAAATTGATCCCAGTTCATCAGCGCTCTTGATTTGTATGTTTTTTCAAACATTCTTTTTTTCCTGTGTCTTATTTTGGGTAATTTCTATTTTCATGGTTTTACTTTCATTAATCTTTTCTTTTGCAATATCTAATCTGTTCTTAATCCCATTATGTGTATTTTTCATCTTGGATATTCTTTTCATCTTTTTTGTATTTTCATGTCTATTGTTTTGAATGTATGGAATATACTTTAATAACTTTAAATGTTCTGTTCTGCTGATTATAACTTCTTTGTCAGTTATGTTGAGCTTCTATTGATTGATTGGTCTCTTCATTATCAGTTTTGTGTTTTTTTCCTTTTTGCCAGCCCAGTAATATTTGACTGGATGCTAGAAACTGAATTTTACATTGGCTGGAAGAGAGATTTGTGTTCTTATAAATATTCAACTTTATTCTGGGATGCAATTGAGTTACTGGAAACAGATTATTCATTTAGTGTTTTATGATTCGGTAGGCTGGTCTGGAGCAGTGCTCAGTCTAGGGCTAATATTCCCCACTAATGCAACAAAAGTTTTCTGTATACTCTACCCATTATCTCATGAATTTAGGTATTTTCTTCATTCTATCTGTTGGAACAGTCATGCTTTCCAACCTTGTGTGAGTGCCCAACACTTCCCTCTTATTTCTAGAAGAGGTAGAAGAGAATGGAATAGTAAACAACTGTGTGAGAATTAACCCTGGACAGGAGAAGAGAAACAAGAAAATCACTGCTTCTAATACCTATAGCAAAGTACAATAGTTTAAAAAAGTGGAGGTAGAGGCAAATAACATTAAAATGTTAACTTACAAAGGCCACTTCTTAGACCATTTCTTTTCGCCTAGTTCCTGAGCTTGCTATTTGCATATAGACATAAAATAAGAGTTCAGTAGCCCACCAACCCCCTTATCTGCAACCAGATAGTACTAAGCCCTATATATACTGTTTTTACCTATACATACCTACCAATAATAAAGTCTAATTTATAAATTAGGCCTACTTATAAATTAACAATAACTAATAATAAAATAGAACAATTATAGCAATATACTGTCATAAAAGTTACATGAAGGTGGTCTCTCTCTCTCAAATATTTTATTGTCTCACCTTTCTTCTGGTGATGGGAGATGATAAAATGCCTACGTGATGACAAGAAGTGAGGGGAATGACATAGGCATTGTGATGTAGTGTTAGGCTACTACTTATCTTTTGACAATACATCAGGAGGAGGATCATCTGCTTCTGCACCACAGCTGACATGGGTAACTCAAACTGCAGACAGCGAAACTAAAACTGTGGATAGGGTGTAACTGCTGTACAAGTCTGTGTTACGAGTTTTGTAACAAGATTTACAGAACAAAAGAACTGAATTTGGAGCACTGCTCCCACTAACCTATTTTATATAATGTTTCTGCACAAATTAACATGGTCATCTACCTCTCTTCCCCATATTTTCTACCCTAAGTGCAGACAGAAATATTACAGTTAACTCTACACAAATCCAATAATTACATAGCTCTTTTCACCCTTTACCCTGACCATAGCCCAACTCTTCACCAGCTTTTAATCTCCTTCCTCTGAAGAAAATAGCCCAAAGAGACCACACAGATTAGAAAAAGGATGAGCTGTAGACTCAGCTTGGTCACTGTCAAGTAGTTTTATTAAGTTACTAGCCTTTCTATCCCATCTCCTCATCTTCAATGAAAATTAGTAATACTTGTCCTAAAAAATTATTGACAAGCTTAATCTTAAAACATGTAAAGTACTTGCTATATAACACACAGAAGAAAAACAGCTGTTTTATCCTTCTCTACTCTTAGTACTTTGGGCCATCATGTTACCATGCACATTTCTTGCAGTATTGAATTTCATCCACACCGTGGTGCTAGAAAACCAAGAATTGATGTTGCTTCTCTCCTAATCAGTGGAATATGTATTTCTAAGTGTTCCTTATAAAATAAATACTTCCTTGAATTATAAATAGCAGTTTCTTCAGCCTTCATCAGATCCATGATAAAATTATGATTTTACCCCTGAGATGCCTCCAAACTTCAGTCAGGCATCCTTTACCAAGATGACTGCAATAACCTCCTAATGGATCTTCCTGGTATTAACCTTAAAAATAAAATTGGCCAAGTTATTTTATCAACAAAATGGATTTGTTTGGAATATTAGAGAATTGGAATTTGGGACCTGGAAGCTGCAGTAAAACCATCAGCAAGCCCAGCAAAGAAAGGAGAGGGATGTTATTTTATGGTGAAGATGGAAGAAGTTGGGAGGGGTTGTTTAGAATGAAAGTTCGCTGGAGAAAAGCAAGAGTACAGGGTAATGTTGAATTCTCCCTAGCTAAATTGCAGTGTAGTCCCATTTCTTGTAGGAAATGTGATGTACATCTTTTCCCTGTGGCAGCCTGTAATTGATGATTCTTTCCTATTGAATATTCTTCTGTTGGGGTCTGTAATTAACAGTTCTTCCTATAATTGATGTTGAATGCTAGGGTTCAGCCTCCTAGCCTCTCCACTGTATTTTTAGTGAATTTCCTTTTATTAATATTTACACTGGATTTTACCTTGCTTTGCTTCAGTCTGTTTTACGTGTTGTAGTTACAAGTAATCTTTTATAAATTCAAATCTGAACTTTACTCTCCTGCTTAAAAAACTTAAATGAATTACATTGTTTATTGATAAAGATGAGGCCTTTCAGGACCAACTCCTGCCCAGTTTTCTAGCTTTATCTGTATCCTTTTCTTGTACAGATCTTCATGGTGCTTTGTATTTCAGACAGTTTGGCCTTCTTTTGGTTCTTCAAACACCAGTTTTTCCTCCTACTTTGCCTGCTTTTCATTCTGTGTGTGTGTGTGTGTGTGTGTGTGTGTGTGTGTAGATATATTTCTTCATAAGTTAACTCTGTTTTATCCTTTCTAGCTGGGCTCATATTTCTGAAACTTTTATCAATTCCCCCACTCCATAGATGAGTACCCAGTGCTGTTTCATTACATGGTACCCAGTAATTTTTCTTTCCAACATTTATTACAGTTTCATTATATATTATGTGATTACATTTGACTAATGTCCATTTTCTCACTGCATCATGAGTACCAAGAGGGTAGAGTCTGTGCTCTTTGCTCAGTATATCATTGGTGCCTATTAAAATATTGCTGAATAAATCACTGAATGAATATAAAACAGGTAATAGAAGTTGGAACAGAGGAACATTATGGAAAAAAATAATTGAAATTAGAATATAGTAGGTTGAGGGTTTTTAAAATGTCTTTTATTTACAGTAAATTGAGTTTTATATTAAGGTAAGGTGTTAGCCCAGCATAATTTACTTACGCTTTTCCTGTCAGAAAGGAAATAAATTCTAAGCTATGGACAGCCCTGAACTATAAGGTTCCTACCTGGATGTGTGGGGAAGAAAGAGTGAGAAGCAGAGATCATTTAATAGATTAAATAGATCACTTAATAGACATTTAATAGGTTAAATTTATGAAAGTAGCTAAGAGAGTAGATCTTTTTTTTATTTTTTTAAGATTTTATTTCTTTATTCATGAGGAACACAGGTAGAGACAGAGGCAGAGGGACCCTGGGATCACGCCCTTAGCTAAAGGCAGATGCTCAACCACTGAGCCACCTAGGCATCTCGACAGTAGCTCTTAAAAGTTCTTATCATAAGAAAAAAATAACTATGAGGTGATGTGTTCATTAACTTACTATGGTAATCATTTCACAGTATGTTCATATATCAAGTCATTATCTTGTACACCTTGTACAATGTTATATGCCAATTATATCACAATAAAGGCAGAAAAAAGTAAAGTAAAATTATGGAAATTGCTAATGTCCTAGTGGAAAACACTGTTCTTTAACCAGGAAACCTTGTTTCTATTCCAGGTAGAATATTTTGTTCTGTACCCTTGGGAAAGATGTGATAAGACATTGGAGAAATCACCATTTGTGCTTATAGTTATTTCCATAATTGTGCAATAAAAACATTCTCTTTATTTCTTAATGTGTTGTAAAAAAATTAATGAGCTATAATAGAGGTAAAAGCATCTTAAAAACTATAAAAATTCTCTATAAAATACTTAATATTTACCCAAAAGACAGGATATCTTCAATTTTAGAATTTCCCTGTTCTTTTTATTCGTAATTACAAGGAAGAAGTACCTAAAAGAAAAGAAGGTAATGGCATGAAAATCCCTGTCTTTAATGGCCACTGTCAGGGATCATTCAGTTTTATTCATCGTTTATCCTCTATTCACAGTGCCTAGAAATTGTTTTAGAATGAATAATATGGTGACTATGTCTGGAAGGGCTTTGTGATTAGCATTATGTGATTTCTTCACCTTGTAAGCATTCTGTGGAAAGAAGTAATCTGAGACGAAATCTGTGATGTTTATTTTTATTTTTCTTATATTTCAGCTGTGGCAGAAGTAAAACTTCGAGATGATCAATATACACTGGAACACATGCATGCTTTTGGAATGTATAATTACCTACACTGTGATTCATGGTATCAAGACAGTGTCTACTACATTGATAACCTTGGAAGAGTTATGAATTTAACAGTGATGCTGGTAAGAAAAATATCTGTAATATTAGGATTTTCCAAAAATTTGATTCTTAATTTTCATTCTTAATCTGATATCCAGAGAATTGAGGTACACAAATCTTTAATATATGGAATCCTTCCTATCATTAATCTATGTAAGGGTACATTCTGTTTAATTCAGTTTTAATTTTTCCCTTTGTTCCTGTTACAATTTAAGTATTTCCCTCGACTCCCACCAATGAACAACTACCCAGTAATTTTTCTTTCCAACATTTATTACAGTTTCATTATATATTATGTGATTATTTGACTAATGTCCATTTCCTCACTGAATCATGAGTACCAAGAGGGTAGATTCTGTGCTCTTTGCTCATCATTATATCATCATTATATATATGGGTTTTATAGATCAATATTGATGTTAACTGTTCATGTCTGTTTTTTTCTAATGTGAAATATTAACCCTCACTATGACCGTGAATTTTTTCCTTTTAATTATTTATATGTGTGTGTGTGTGTGTGTGTGTGTGTGTGTATATATGTGTGTGTGTGTGTGTGTTTAAGATTTTTTTTTTTGTTTATTCATGAGAGACACACACAGAAAGGCAGAGACATAGGCAGAGGGAGAGACATACTCCCCACAGGGAGCCCAACATGGGCCTCAATCCCAGGAGCCCAGGATCATGCCCTTAAGCTGAAGGCAAATGCTCAACCACTGAGCCACAAAGGCGTCCCTCTTTTTATATTTTTAATTGTGTTATTTGGGGCACATTTTGTCTGCTATGGATTTGTCCTTTTAGCATTATGAAATGTCCCTCTTTATCTCTGGGAATAGACTCCGGGAATGATTTTCGTCTTGAAATCTTACATAAATATAGTTGTACTGGCTTTTTTTTTTATTAGTGATATTCGTTTTTTTCTATCCTTTTTCTTTCAGTTTCTAAGTGTTGTTTTTAATCTAACGTCTTAGACCACTCAGCTATTCTGACATGACAGTGTTGTTATTTTTAAAGTGTGTCTCTTGTAAACAGCATATAGTTGGGTCTTGTTTTGTATCTATCTAGGTTGACAATCTGTCCTTTAATTGAAGGGTTTAGTACATTTATGTTTAATGTAATTACTGATATGGTTGGGTTTATATTACCATTTTGCTTTCTTTTCAGTTTGTCCCATGTTCTTTGTGTCTTTCTCTGTTCCTGCCTATTTTTGTATTAAGCAAATTTTCTTAAAGTTCCATTTAATTTTCTCTTTTGGCTTTTATCTAAACCTGTTTGTATTGTTATTTTTTAATGGTTAATGTACAGTTTATAGTATTTATTCTTAACTTATAATTTGCCTCTAATTAATATTATTTTACTATAAAAACTTTATAATAACATATATTCTTTTACTTCTCTTATACCCTTCAAGCTATTTTTGTCCTATATTTTACTTCATATGTTGTAAACACCACAACAGATTGCTAGGGTATTTGCTTTAAACAGTCAGTAGTATAATAATAGCTTCCTAACTATTCCCTGCTCCTTCTAGTATGGTTCTGGATTGCATCTACAGAATCATCTGATTTTTTTTTTTTTTTTTTTTTTAAGATTCCACATTCTAAGTGAGATCATACCGTATTTTTCTTTCTCTGACTCATTTCACGTTAGCACAGTGCCCTCAAGGTGTATCCATTTTTTGGCAAATGGCAGGATTTGGCAGCCCAGGTGGCTCAGCGGTTTAGCACCGCCTTCAGTCCAGGGCATGATCCTGGAAACCCTGGATCGAGTCCCATGTCAGGCTCCCTGCATGGAGCCTGCTTCTCCCTCTGCCTGTGTCTCTGCATCTCTCTCTCTCTTTCTCTCTCTCTCCTCTCTCTCTCTCTCTCATGAATAAATAAAACCTGTAAAAAACAAAACAAAACAAAATGTCAGGATTTCATTCCTTTTTATGGCTAAATGAAATACTGCATTGTGTATATAACACGTTTTCTTTATCCCTTCATCTATTGATGGAGACTTAGGTGTTTTTTTGTTTGTTTTTTTAAATATTTTGGCTATTGTAAATAATGCTGCAGTTAACATGGGGTACATATATCTTTTCAAGTTAGTGTTTTTATTTTCTTCAGATAAATAGCCAGAAGAGGAATCACTGGGTCATATAGTACTTGTATTTTAAATTTCTTGGGATCCCTGGGTTTGGCGCCTGCCTTTGGCCCAGGGCGCGATCCTGGAGACCTGGGATTGAGTCCTACGTCGGGCTTCTGGTGCATGGGGCCTGCTTCTCCCTCTGCCTGTGTCTCTGCCCCCTCTCTCTCTCTCTCTCTCTCTCTCTGTGACTATCATAAAAAAAAAAAAAAGTAAATTTCTTGAGGAACCTCCATACTGTTTTCCACAGTGGCTTCACCAGTTTATGTTCCTACCTACAGTGCACGAGGATTTCCTTTTCTCTACATCCTCTCCAACACTTCTTACTTCTTGTCTTTTTGATAATAGACATTCTGTCAGGTGTGAGGTGATAATCTTATTATGATTTTGATTTGCATTTTCCTGGAGTAGTGATATTGAGCATCTTTTCATGTACCTGTCGGCCATCTATGTTATCCTCTTTGAAAAAAATGTCTGTTCAGATCCTCTGCCCATTTTTTAACCAGGTAACTTGTGGGGGTCTTTGGGGCAGTTGCTAATTGTATAAGTTCTTTTTATATTTTGGATGTCTTATTAGGTATATGATTTGCAAATATTTTCTCTCATTTCCTAGGTTGACTTTTCATTTTGTTGATCATTTCTTCTGCTCTGCAGAAGCTTTTTTAATTTGATGTAGTTTTGTTTGTTTATTTTTGTTTTTATTGCCTTTTCTTTTGGTATCAGATTCAAAAAATTATCGTTAAGACCAGCGTCAAGGAGTTTACCACCTATATTTTCTTTTGGGAGTTTTATGGGTTCAGGTCTTACATTTAAGTCTATAACCTATTTTGAGTTTATTTTTGTGTATGGCATAAGATAGTGGTCCAGTTTCATTCTTTTGCATGTGGCTGTCTGGTTTTCCCAGCACTAGTTTGTTTTGTTTTGTTTTATTGAAGTTTGATTTGCCAATATATTCCCAGCACCATTTATTGAAGAGACTGTCCTTTCCCTATTGTATATTCTTGGTTCCTTTGTTGTATATTAATTGGTCATATATGTGTGATTTTATTTCTGGATTCTATTCTGTTCCATTGGTATTGAATTCCATACTGTTTTGATAAGCATAGTTTGGTAAAGTAGTTTGAAATCAGGGAACATGATGCCTCCAGCTTTGTTCTTCTTTCTCAAGATTGCTTTAGCTTTTTGGTTTTGTTTGACTTTTGTTTTTAAAGCAAAAATAAATATATTTTTTGTTTTTAAAACAAAAATAAATAAACTTTATATATTTATTTATGAGACATGCTGAGACATAAGCAGAGGGAGAAGCAGGCTCCCTGTAGGGAGCCTGATGTGGAACTTGATCTCAGGACCTGGAGATCACAACCTGAGCCAAAGGCAGACGCCCAACCACTGAGCCACCCAGCCACTGAGGACACCCAGGTGTCCTTGCTTTAGCTTTTTAGAGTCTTTTGTGGTTCTGTGCAAATTCAAAGATTGTTGTATTTCTCTGAAAAATGCCATTGGAATTTTGATAGGGATTGCATTGAATCTGAGGATTATGATTACTTTGGGTAATATGAACATTTTAATAATATTGGTCCTTCCAATCCATGAGAATGAAATATCTTCCCATTTATTTGTGTTTTCTTGTAATTTTTTTAAAGATTATTTATTTATCTATTCATGAGAGACACAGAAAGAGAGGTAGAGACCTAGGCAGAGGGAAAAGCAGGCTCCCCCCATGGGCATCCTGATGTGAGACTCCATCCCAGGATGCCAGGATCATACCCTGAGCCACTGCAGGCATCCCTTGTAATTCTTTTTATTAGTTTCCTATATGTCCTTCCAGAGGTGGTTTGTTTTTTCTGTGTGTCTGTTTTTTTTTTTTTTTTTTTTTGGAAGTGTAAGCCCAAAGTGTGTGTGTGTGTATACATATATTTTAAAGATTTTATTTATTTATTTGAAGGAGAGCATGCACATGTGAGTACAAGCAGGGGAGGAGCAGAGAGAGAGAATCTCAAGCAGATTCTACACTGAGTGCAGAGGCAGACATGGGGCTCAATCTCACGACCCTGAGACCATGACCTGAGCTGTAACCAAGAGTTGGACGCCTAACGCACTGAGCCACCCAGGCACCCTGTGATGTATATTTTAAAAATACAAACTCTTCGTCTTGGTATATTGCAGTTTATGGTGCCCTTATCTCCAATCTTTGTCTTACCATTTTGTACCCCATACCCCAGCAATACCAAAGTCTTACAGTTCCCAAGAGATGCCCTGTATTCTGTTACCCTCAGCTAGTTTCCCATGTGATTAACTCTACTTGGTACGTTCTTTCTTAGTTCTGTGTCAGGTTGCCTCCCAATCTTTACTTAAGTCTCAGCAAAGCATCTCATCTATTAAGCTTTCCTTGACATTCTCCCTTTGTTCCTCCTGGAATATTCAAACCATTGGCTCTCAGATCTGTGTGGACTTTGAATTTCTTCTAGGCCAGGGGCTGGTAGACCTTTTCTGCATAGGGCCAGATAATTAATATTTTAGGGTTTGTAGGCTAGACAATCTTATGTCACAACTGCTCAGTTTTACTTTAGTAGTGTGAAAACAGCATTAGACAATATGTAAATGAATGAGTGTGACGGCATTCCAGTAAAACTTTATAAAAATAACATTACTTGGATTTAGCTTATTGACTGTAGTTTGCCAACCCTTGATCTAGGCCCTGGGTTTTTCTTATATTTCTATAATCCTGCCGCCCAGCAGGAGGCTCGGTCAGCATAATTGTTGAAATAATAACACCTGTTTAAAGTTTGTTCTTATCCTTTGGAATTGACTTTGCATTCATTCACTGATTCATTTATTTGAGAAAGAGTGAGCGTGCATGCGCATGGGAGGGGGGCAGAGGAAGAGTGAGACTCTTCAAGCCAACTTCCTGCTGAGCACAGAGCCCTACCTAGAGCTTGATCCCAGAACCCTGAGATCATGCTCTGAGCAGAAATCAAGAGCTAGCTGCTTAACCAACTGAGCTACCCAGGTGCCCTGGCTTTGCATTCTTTGTAGGATCTTCCTTGTATTTCTTGTTCAGGTTCAGGCATGAGTCTTTGGTTTGTTGAGATTATTTACTGAATGATAAATATTTATTTTTCTTCCACAAACATTTATTGAATGTCATTATGTGCTTAGTAGCCACATAAACAAACACATGATAACATGTAACAGTGGAAGTAGGGATAAGATTCAGACATAGTGTGGAGGAGGAAATGATAAATGTTGAAAGATGAAGTGTTCAGAGAACTTTCAGAGAAGATGTCACCTGAGTAGAATTTTGAAGGATCAACTAGTTACTATGCAGATTGAGGCAGTTGTGCTGCACATCACTTAGGAGGTGTATTCAGCAAACTTCACAGGCATGTGTGTGCATTACAGGTACTCTAGATTGATTTGCTGAAACACAAGAGTATGTATGGAAAGACCAGTAGTATGTAGTCTATGGTTGGTGAGGATGATGGCAAGGTGGGCAGAGGCCAGGTTTTGAAGGGCAGAGGAACAGTAATATTATTCTGTGTAAAGCAAAGAGAAATGTGTTTTTTTTGGGGGGGGGTTTTAAAGATTTATTTATTTATGAGAGAGAGAGAGAGAGAGAGGCAGAAACACAGGAGGAGGGAGAAGCAGGCTCCATGCCGGGAGCCCGACGCGGGACTCAATCCTGGGACTCCAGGATCGCGCCCTGGGCCAAAGGCAGGCGCTAAATCCCTGAGCCACCCAGGGATCCCCGCAAAGAGAAATGTTAAAAAGAAAGATTGATTCTTTTATTTTAGTGCAATGCTTGGCTGGGAGAAGGGTGTGGATAGGGTCACAGTTTTGGGCCAGAAGGTTGGTTTTATCAGTTCACTTGTTGGTAATCATGATTTGGGGTATTAATACCAATTTAAATCACAAGATTGATTGGAAATGTGGAATGAAAGTGTAATGATAGCATTTGAAATACTATAAGCAGTATGGACTGGTGAATATAGTTTTCTTCTCCCACTGGAAAGTTTTCACAGGAAATCAAATACTGTAATTTTATTAAGATAGCTTATTTGAATGGAATCAGGGTAAAGACTAATGTTTTTGATCCCTATTTCTGACCTATACTCAGGCTTTTATGGACATCTTAGAATAACTAGTTATAGTTCCTTAGTTTAGTCTCTCTTTACCTATGGGCTCATTAAGGATGCAGTATACACGTACACTCCTATCTACTTGGATAGCGTGTACCTATGAGTCAAATGTCCTCTATGCATACATGTGCAGTGTATTCTCTATACATGATTATACATGTCCATATGCTATATATGCATAATTTGCATTTTATTGTGTCTTTTAAATTTAAGGGCGTTTATGTTTTTTAGATTCTGTTATGTTTTGCTTGTTAGGAAGACAAATCTAAAATCTGGAAATTCTTTAAGAATATTGACTTAGAGAGCCTAACTTAGTCACATAGTCTGATTCATACTATTCATTCAACCTTCAAAATATGTACTGAATACCTAACTATATGTTACACATTGTCATAGGCACTGGGAATACCGCAGCATACAAAATAAAGTCTCTTCTAGCTTATGAATTCACAACAGAATATGAACGACAATTGACTCTTGAACAATACTGGGAATCTGAGTGCTAAGCCCCTCCCCCCATTGCACAGTAGAAAATTTGCAGTAGAAAAGTACAACTTAATAGCTTACTGTTGACCAGAAGCCTTACTGATAGCATAAAGTTGATTAACACATATTTTATATGTTAATGTGTATCGTATATTTGTATCTATTCTCACAAATTAATACTGTTTTTTTATTTTGTTTTTGGTGATATCTGTCAGATTTTCATTAAAGTTTTGCATGCTTTAAGGAAAGGAATTGGAGAGCTTTCTGGAACTGGAACAGTTTAGGACTGGAATGATTTGTTTCTTGTATGTTAAATAAAGATGCTCTTTGGACCTATTTTATATCCTTTTGTTCTTTTCAGTTACAGTCTTCTAGTTACCTGTCCAATTGATTTTATTTGTAATTGGTTTAGTCAAACTCTGTTTTTTTGGTAATTTTATAATTATTTTTTTGCTAAGAAAAATTGTTAATTTCTTAGGCTTTTACATTTATTCCTGTAAATTTGCCTGTTTTATGCTCTTGAGATTATCTTCTCTCTCTTTTTCCTCAATTTTTTTTCCTTAATCAAACTTTAGAAGGGTGTTTTTATTATTTTATTTTTAAAGAACCACATCTGAGGTGATTTTAGTTTGTTTTCTGCTTAATTTAGCTTTTGTTGGGGATCCCTGGGTGGCTCAGCAGTTTAGCGCCTGGAGTCCCGGGATCGAGTCCCACGTCGGGCTCCCGGCATGGAGCCTGCTTCTCCCTCCTCCTGTGTCTCTGCGTGTGTGTGTGTGTGTGTGTGTGTGTGTGTGTGTGTGTGTGTGTCTGTCTAAAATAAATAAATAAATAAATAAATAAATAAATAAATAAATAAATAAATAAATAAAATAATTTAGCTTTTGTCTTTGTTTTTCAAACTGTATTAGTCCTCAAAATCACTTGAAGTAAATGATAAAAACAAAAGCTAATTTCAGGCTATAGTTCTTAAAGATTCAGATTCAGTATGTCAGGTTGGTCATGGTCTGGGAATCTGTATTTTTATTAAGGACCTCAGATGATTTTGCTTGTGGTCCAATGACCAAGTTTTGAGAACTCTGTATTTGTGGCGTAGAAAAATACCACACTTATTTCTTAATATTTTTCTAATTAGCAAAAAGGAAACTGGCTTGTTTTTTGAACTTCTGTGTTGGGGGCAGGTGGAGAGAGTTGGCCATTGGTTACACATTGGCTTTTTTCTTAAGCACAGAAGTTGTTCTAATACCCATTTTATTGTCTGATTTTCTTTTCTTTCTTTCTTTCTTTCTTTCTTTCTTTCTTTCTTTCTTTCTTTCTTCTTTCTTTCTTTTTTTCTTTCTTTCTTTCTTTCTTTCTTTCTTTCTTTCTTTCTTTCTTTCTTTCTTTCTTTCTTTCTTTCTTTCTTTCTTTCTTTCTTTCTTTCTTTCTTTCTTTCTTTCTTTCTTCTTTTTTCATTGAGTCAAAGGCACACATGCACAAGTCTCAGGTTCTTTTGCTGTGGCTGGTTTACAGATACCTCACCCTGTTAAATCTGTGCTAAACACTATTATGGTCAGAGAGAAAGCTGTATGGGACCAAGGAAGGAAATCAATTGTCTGACCTTGAGATTTTGTCAGAAGCCAGCAGATGGCAGCAGTTCAACACACAAGGTTTATAGAGAGGCCTTACAAGTTAGTTTATAATCCTCAATTTTAGAGAAATGTCAGTTGGGTCCAGAAAGTGCTTTTGGGAACTAGAAAAAGCCTTAGGAAAGCAAAAGAAAAACGTTATATTTTTAAAATGTAATTATTATGTTGTCATTTTATTAGAGTATTATGGTTTCTTTTAAAGTAATGTTTTGTTTCTTAATATTTAGGGAATTAACTGTTATAACTTATGTTTCTATTTACCCTGAAAAACTGGTTTCTCCTAAAGTAGTATGTTGTCTCATGGTGCCTCTTTAAATTGCACTTAAAGATCAGGAGAGAGTTACTGGATTCCATTTTAAGCCCTTTGTGAAGCTGTGTCTTGAAGTGAGTGACACACTATAACTGTTAGTCTACCTCAGTTGCAGGCCACTATCTCCATACTAGCATTTCTACACCTGAATCTCACCTTATTTTCTATAGTTGCCTTTATTAATAAGGAGCCAGTTATTTACCTGGTTAAAGAAAAAATTAAAAAGGGAGGAATAAGTTATTTGAACTGTGTGTTTTTAATGAATTATTAAAAGTTTTCTGTTATATATATGAGACATTAATCAAATTCCACTTAATGAAACATCATTTCTTAAAGTTTTAGCAAAAAAGGAGAAAGGGAAAAGGAAAAAAGGAAGTTTTCTCTTCTTTCAAATAAACTTGTTACTAGTGATGAAAGTCTTTAAATGTCAACATGTAATAATACTAGTAAATGGCATCCTTACCTATTTTTTCTTGACTATTTTCTTTAAACTTGAGTAGTGAGTAGTGCTTTTTATAAACATATGTAGTAGAAAAATGCCTTGTCAGTTCAAACCTTGTCTTATAACTGTGACAAGAGGCCTTCAAACTCTGGTTTAGAAATATTTTTCATAAATACAGTTCATATATTATTTACTGTGTCGTTTATATATGATATTTTGACATTTTAATTTTTTATTATATTTTGTTGACCCAGGAATTTAATTAAAAAATTCTAGATAAGGTGTTAGTCTGAAGAAAAACTGAATATTCAGGTAGTTGCATTCAGAGTATTGTTGTTGTGGGGGTGTTTTTGCAGGCAGAGGGGAGTATTCTAGAAATTGCAATGAGATCTGGGGTATCATTTGTTTAGAAAAACTTGGGTAGTGTTTCCTTCTCAAGAAAATGTGAAGTATAGGAGAGACCATCAATTTTTGGAGTGGGGTCAGTCAGGATTTGAATCTTAGCCCTTCCATTTTCTTAGCATTGGAGTTCTGGGCAAATGATTTAATCTTTTAGACCGAGTTCTTTATCCCTCAAAGTGTACATAATGATTTCAACTTCATAGGAGTTTGTAATAGTTAAGTGAGATGGAAAAAAGTCAAAGCACTTATTTAATAGGATACTTGTACATTGTAGTTATTCAGTAAATGTACTATTCATCATTGAAATTTTAATTGTTCTGTAATTCAGCCGTGAAATGTTACTCCAGAATTATTTTCAACAGCTTTGAACATAGTTACATTCACCTTTTTTTTTTTTTTTTTTGGTCTGGAAGAAAATGATTGGGTGGGACAAAGACATAGATCCAGTATCATAAAGCATTATTATGAGGATACTTTGTAAAAACTGTCAGTGGAGGTTATTCAGAAATAATCTAATACTCTTAATTTAAAATTTACAGAAGAAAATATTTTACTGCATACAGTCCATTTAAAATTAAATGTACCCTCTGAGAATTCGATTTCAAAAATTAGGAACATCAAGATTGCTTTCACTTAAAACTATCATTTAACTTACGTAAGAGACATTGGTGTGTTTTAATTTAATTTTTAGCTTTACATTTATATACATGAATATCTTAACCATCCTATTAATATCGAAATCCTTTATCTGATAGACTTCCAGCAATCTCAGTTATGTGTAACCTTGTATTTAAAAGAAAATAGCTTAAAACACCTTAGTAATTGTATATGAAATGAAGAATAGTGATTCAGCAAATTAAGCCCTGCATTTGTCCTAGCAGTGTTCACTAGATTAGATGTAGTAAAGGGCATATAGTGGTAGAGACCACTAGAACTCTTTACTTTAAAATAGTTGTTTTGAGGAAGAAGTCTCATTTTATTTTATCCTATTAATATTTTTTAAACTATGTATATTACACCTAAGTTGCTCAGTTAAAAAAAAAAAGTCAAACAATGTATTTGAAGCAAAAATGGAAAGTTTCCTCTTAACCTTCAGTCTCCCCTACTGCCCATTTGAACATTTTGGATAGTCATGTATTCTTGTTGAGTTGCTAAGACTCCTTATATGCTGTAGATGCTAGTCTTGTGTTATTTTTGTGGCAAATATTTTTCTCCCTGTGTCCTACATGTTTTTTATTTTTTACAGGAAGACTTTCTCCACCCTGAGTTAAATGTGATTAATCTTCTAACAAAGTTATCTTACTTTTTCTTTAAAACATTTAGATTATTAATCTGTCTGGAATGTGGAATGTTTTTGTGTATGCTGTAAGGGAAAGAACAATTTTTTTCCAGATCTCTGGTATCCCAATAGCATTTTTTGACTGCTTCATTTATTTCTCAGTAATTGGAAATGCCACATTATGTTCTAAATGCCTACATAGGCATCAGCCTTCAATAGAATATCTCTTAATTGATCTCCATTTAACTGAACACTGAAGTAACTGATAATCTCTATTCCCTTTATATAATATACTGACAGGAGACCACAGTAAACTTAATGTTTACTGCTTGTAGGTTACTTGGTACTGTGTTAATAACAATTCTATTTCTGCTAGTTGAGTTTTACATTACTAATACTCATATTTGGTCATTCTAAAAACTTTATTTTAGCTGTGCTTGTCATTGTATTTTCATTATTTAATCAGTATTAAATAAATCAGTAAAAAATGAATACAAAAAGAAGGAAAGGTGCCATTTCAAAGAAAACTAAACTAGATGCTTTAGAAAGAGACAGTGAATCACTAAAAAATGTGTGGCTGGTAAGGACATTTTGTATAGTTTACTTAAATTTTGTTAATATATGCATTTATCTAAGTAATTCTAGGACCAGGGAATGATATACATGAATCAAGATTTATTTTTGGCCTGTAGGAAAATCTGTTAACTGAAAACTAAAGCTTTAAGAATAACAACAAATTATTCAATTGAGTACATTTTGATACATGTTTATTTCCTGAAATGTAAACCTTTATATATATATACATTTTTTTTGTAAAACATTTTAATAATTTTACTGTATCAAAGATGTAAGACATCTTACAGCTTTAAAATGTAAGGATATAGATAAAATAAAAATGTGCTAACACAAACATAAGTTGCTAAGAGTCTTAAGTGTGGTATTCTCATACTGCCAGGCTGGTGTCCATGGAGGCATTTAGAACATGATGTAGTATTTCCAATTAGTTGAAAATTCTGATCATTAACTCTAAACTTAAGAATGAAGACCAGATTATTCTAGTGTATTAGTTATCTATGGTGTGTAATATATTAGTTCAACACCTAGTGACTTCAAACAATAAATATTTGTCATCTCACAGTTTCTGAGGGTCAGAAATCAGAGTGGCTTAATGGGGTGGTTTCTGTGTCAAGGTTTCTCATGAGGTTGTAGCCAAAATGTCAGCCCAGAGAGCAATGATCTGAGGGGTCCACTAGGGCCTTCAAATAGCTCACAGGGTGCTGGTTGTTGTCAGGAGCCCTTATGTCCTTCCCATGTGGGTCTACCATGTGCAGTACAAGAGAGAGAGCAAGATAGAAGATGTAATGAAAACTATGACCAAATTTCCGAAGTCACATACTGTCATATGTGACATACATGTATGTGTGTCACACACACATGGCGTCTGTCATATTAGTTAGAAGTGGGTAGTACAACTGCTACTCGGAGGGGAATTAGGCACCTTCTCTTGAATAAGATAGTAACCACTACACTGCAGATATATATTCTGTGTGCATATGGATCAAGGAGAGGAAAGGATTCATTTATAATATCTGGCTTCTTTTTAGGACACTGCTTTAGGAAAGCCACGAGAGGTGTTTCGACTTCCCACAGATTTGACAGCATGCGACAATCGCCTTTGTGCATCAATCCATTTTACGTCTTCAACCTGGGTTACCTTGTCAGATGGAACTGGACGATTGTATCTCATTGGTACAGGTGAACGTGGAAATAGTGCTTCTGAAAAATGGGAGGTGCGGTTTTGTTTTCTGTTTTTTAGACTTAAGCAAATTCTAGAAAGTATATATAAGGTAGACCTTAGTGATTTTGAAGTAACACTTTTTGGGCATGGTTTATGTTTGACATCTTCGTTTTTATAACATATAATGTTAGGAGTTTTTAATTAAATTATAAAATATATACCTTTTACAAAACTGATACATTAACCATTTCTGGTTTGACCTGGGGTCATTGCAGTTATCAAGAATTGCATTCATTTGTTTAGTGAATGTTTATTGAGTAAAGCAGTACACTAAATACTGACATTGCCTCCTTCTTGATGAAGAGTTAGCCAAGAATTACATTGGGATATCTTCTCTACTCATGTTATATCTGCTAGTATCTTTATGGGCCTAGCATGCTTCTGAGGTACAACTCTGCTGGCTGTCTGGTAAGTTGCCATTGGTCAAATAATGAGTTTATCAAAGTATTTCTTACTTAGAGGAATATACTATAACATAAATATAGTAATATACCAATCTCTAAGATGCTGTTTTTATTTCAGCTTTCTTAAAACAATGTAACATTTGTAAATCTGAGGGGCAGACTAGGATTTTAATAATAATAAATAAGGAATTAATTTCTTGAGAGCCATAGTTTCTGAAGGTCAGAATGACACTGAGTTATACTAGTAAGTATATTGTGATACTGCTAATAGCTGAATCTCAGCACGTGGCCTCTTAGTTCTGGGTAAAGAAATATGAACTTAATATATTTACATCTTACAAAATGGTTTTATCAGACCTACAAATGCCTACAAAGATCAGGCTTTAATTATTTGAGAAGAACCAAGAAGGCCTTAGAACCAAATGGTTTATCTTTTTTATTAAGTTATATTAAGTGGTATACTACAAATTGTAGTAATTTAAAAAACTAAACAAAAAACACAATAAATAACCAGAACAACAATAGCATGTTTGAAGGGAGCCTTTGCAGGCCTTTGTGGTCACAGATTCAAATATTCATTGGACTTTGTGACATTTTTCTGCTATGGCCTTCAGTAATAACTTTTTTTTCCTTTTCTTTTCTTTTTTTTTTTTTTTTTTAAACTGAGGCAATGTGATATATAGCATGAATACCTGAAACAGTTGGAATGAGTTTGGAGGGTGATGGGCAGGAAATATATGAATGAGAATTTATGTATGATCAAGCTATGGAATCTGTTGGTTATGAGCAAGAAGAGACACACTGACCCAGCTCACCTTCAGCTTAAAAATAACACCACATACTCTGCATAAAGGAAATTCATATGGATCTATAATTCATTTGCTTTCTGCTATGTATATCACCTTGGTACATATTAGGCCTTTAGTATATTTTTTAAATCAAAAATTTTAAATCTGCTTCGTGTCCTCTTCAGTATACACTGCTGTAATGAAATAAGCACCCTCTGAGATGTTTACAGTTAATAATAATTTTGACTGGGGATTGGGGAGAGGGGGAGTAGGACAGGGATGGGACTTGGGCATTAACTGAAGTGAGAGGGATACTGTGGAATACTGGTCACTTTAAGAGAAACACCTTAGGAGAGTTTTAGGACTTCGGGGAAGTTGGTGGAACAGAGAGGAAGCTAATGGTGGGAGCAGTTGGGGGTGCAGTAGGGCATAAGGGGGCCTCATAAGGGCCATGATGACTGCAGTGTAGAAAAAGAAAGGAAGGGAGACAGCAAGACTACCTGCTTTTTTGCCGGTGTGTTGCCTCTAAAATGATGGGGGTGCTCTTACCGGCAATATCATATTTGAGTTGCTGGGCTTGTTCAGGAGACTGGAAACTTCAGTCTAACAAAATATAAGAGTTTATACATCTACTCCCTGGTGTCATTCCAGTCCCTTTCACTCACATGAGAGAAAAAGGGGAGGAAGCAATAAACTAGCTACTTGTACCTGACAAAACTTACCGTCTATCCTTCTTCCCTTTTAGTCTCCCGTTGTCCCCCAAACAAAAGCAAAAACTGAGTCAACCAACTAAAACCTGTCATCTCAGTTTTGAGTGTTTGAGATATTTTTTGCTGTTCTTGCTATTTTCTGTTTGTGGAAGACTAGAATGGATTTGAAAGGTCTACTGTTTGAATAATTTTGGTGCTCAAACACGTAGGGAAATTGACATTAAGGCACATGTTTGTAAGGCTTTCAAGTAGGAGCAGATAAGATGGGATTTCCAGATAAAGGATGTTTTGTTTTTTTAAGCTAACTTTTATCATTTGGATATTTTCTTCAACCACTTATTTTTTCATTTATTCAAAAATCTTACTTAGCAAACAGTCTTAAATGTGTCTTTATTATTTACTCTTAAATAAGTATAATGGTCCTTTAGCTTATGTATTTGTATATAAAAAAGAATGTAAGATTTTGTGTCTCTCTATGGTGCTTATTAGATTTACTTTGTAAAAAGACACTTCAGTATTATATTTAAATAGAATTTGTTGAATTAAAACTTTTAAATGTAAAGGGACCCTTTATTTTTGAGTAATAAGGAAGTTTTAATGATTAGTTCTCCAGTTCCTTTGACTCTCACCTTTGCAGACTTCCAGGAAACAAACAAGAACCAAACAAAACAATAGTAAAAACCCATACATACACACATGCATATATGTGTACAAACATGAACAATATTAAGAAACTAAGAGGAACAAAGCAGAAATAAATCATATATAAGATAGGAGAAAAGCTAAAGGAGTCAACATTGACCTGCTCATGTCCCCTTTTTTACTTGATAATTCTTTTCTAGGTTGTTGCTTCTAGTTCTCTTTCTCCTTTTGATGCTGCTTGGATGCCCTATTGTTTTCCTTGTTTTTAAGCCAAGAGTACTGATCATTTTTCTCTATTAAGCAAATAGGCGTTTTTAAAAAGCTCTTTCTTCACAGAATGTTATTTGAACTTGCAAATTTATTTAAAGGCTTTTTTTCATTTTTCTATACCTTGTAGTAAATAGTATCCAAATTAGTTGTTGTATTGTCAGAATTCCATGCGTTTACTCTGTGCTACCTGCTTTTGTGTAATATATTTGTGTGTATAATCTTTTTTTAGATTATGTTTAATGAAGAGCTTGGGAATCCTTTTATCATAATTCACAGTATCTCACTGCTGAACACTGACGAACATTCAGTAACTACCTTACTTCTTCGAATAGAGAAAGAGGAATTGGATATGAAAGGAAGTGGATTCTATGTTTCTTTGGAGTGGGTCACCATTAGTAAAAAAAATAAAGGTAAAATATAACAACATTGTGAATCCACAGTGGTTGGCACCATTTAGTAGATTTTGAAATACAAAGCTGTTCCTGTATATAATGTTGGCTTTTTCTTGGGTGGTGGTGCTGTGATTCTAATACCTGACACCTAGTAGAATGAATTCCTATAGATAATTTCTCCGCAGGTATGGGTTATAGAAAAAATAGTAATGTGCTTCCACAGTCACTTATACCTTTTTGTATAAAAGGAGATATTCTCACATAATTCTAGAAAAATTTTAAGGATGTATTTTAAGGATTTATATATATATATATATATATACATATATATATATATATATATATATATTCTTAAATGTGTGTGTATATTACACAAGGATTTACATATATCGTTGAGTGTAAATTAATTATAAATTACAGTGTAATATTGAAATATAAATTAAATATAAATACCTAGAGGGAAACAAATACCTTTACTTCCTTAAATCACAATTGTGCTTTCTTTCAAATCTAATTGAATCTTGCTGTTTGTTTCTACCTTCAAGAAAACTGCTAGTTTTTCTTAGAGTACTTCACCATGGAGAAAGTTTCAATCATCTATTCAGAACTGTCTGTCAGACTTCTAACTTGGACATTTGAAGTTATTTTTTTCTTTATTAATTAGGATTTCTTTCATGGTGTGGCCTTACTCTTCACTATTGCTTATTAGTTCTTACTTCAGAACTAAGTGGATTTTTCTGTAGAAGACTCTGCCCTTTTTCTCAGTTTTTATTAACTTACTCATTTAACTTATGAGTATTAAATTAGAGTTGACCCTTGAACAACATAGTTTTGAGCTGTGCAGGTCCTCATATATGTATTTTGATAAATACAGGATAGTACTATAAATATATTTTATGATTTCCTGAATAACACTTTTCTTTAGCTTATTTTAAGAGTATAGTATATAATACATGTATAAAATATGTGTTAATCAACTGTTTTTGTTACCAGTAAAGCATCCAGTCACCAGTAGGCTAAAGTTAAGTTTTGGAGGGAGTCAAACACAGATTTTTGACTGCACAGGGGATTGATGCCCCTAACCTTTATGTTGTTCAGGAGTTACCTGTTAATTTATAATCTGATAAAGGCTGTTAGTATTTGTGTTCTAAGAGGGTTTTTTTTATTTTAAAATGAGCATGTGTATAGGTGTACAAATACTGTGTACTGTTGTTTTTTTTTTTAAGATTTTATTTATTCATGAGAGACAGAGAGAGAGCGAGAGAGAGGCAGAGACACAGGCAGAGGGAGAAGTCGGCCCCATGCAAGAAGCCCGACGTAGGACTCGATCCCGGGTCCCCAGGATCAGGCCCTGGGCTGAAGGTGGCGCTAAATCGCTGAGCCACCTGGGCTGCCCTTGTGTACTGTTTAATATAATTTGTTTTTTGTTTTTCCCAATGTTGTAGTTTCATATCTGGAGGAACACAGTAACTTAAAACTTTAAGTTTTAGAAAACATTTTTTGTATAGGGCTAGGTGGTAACCATACAATTTATTACCACAACTACTCAGTTATGCCATTGTGGTACCAAAGCAGCCATAAGTAATACGTAAATAAATGAGTATAGCTATATTCCAATAATATTTTTTATGGATGTTTGATTTTTATATAACTCTTATGTGTATTTAAACATTATTATTGATTATTTTTAAAAAATAAATAAAAAAATTTAAAATAGAAAATTCATTCTTAGTCCAGAAACCATATAAAATAATGCATAAATGAAACTTTGCCTCCACTGGCCTTACTTCACCAATTCTCTGCTTTAGATAGTAAAAACTTTAATTTTTTTTTAATTAAGGTACATAACTTAAAAACTTACAGAGAAGTCATCATGCATGTTTTTCCTCCTGTTCCCAGTTCTGTGACAGCTTTAGATCAGTTCATAGTAACTTATCAGAACATGGTGACATTCTGCTCAAGCTCTGCCACCTGCATTCCCTTTGCTTTGTGTCCTTGCCTCAACTGGACAGATATAATTAGACTCACTTTTATTTTTTCTCCGAAGGTTGTAATTAGAAGAATATTAATTCTCCTTGTAGTTCACTTTTTCTCTCATTAATCTTCGTAGGTGTCTCATTCCTTTCACCTCAAGTATTATTAATGTAATTGTTACTCTTTTTCTTCTTTTTTAATAAAAATAATGCTTTTCTAAATGTGTTGAGTGGAATATCTGATAAGTAATGTTTTGTAGTCAAATAAATTTGAAAGTGATGTATAATATCCCTATTACATTAAACATGTTAAAGGCTCTAAAAATTTTGAGTTAAAAAGACAATTTAAATTTTTTTTAAGATTTTATTTATTTATTCATGAGAGACACAAAGAGAGAGAGAGAAGCAGAAACACAGGCAGAGGGAGAAGCAGGCTCCACGCAGGAAGCCCGACATGGGACTCAATCCTGGGTCTCCAGGATCAGGCCCTGGGCTGAAGGCGGCGCTAAACCGCTGAGCTACCTGGGCTGCCCAACAATTTAATTTTAATCAAGTATTTCCTAACTTAGTAATCGTGGTGTTCACTTGAAATTCACCTGTTATTCTCTCTTGCATGCATGTTGGGCAAAGCCACCCTATAAAAGTATGTAAGTCTGAGTCTTTGGCCTACTCTTTGCCTTGCATGTACAGTGCACAAACAAGTTTACTCTTAAATATGTATGAAATGAATGTGAATGTAGGTGAAGATTTAGAGGAAAAAATGACAGATATTTTAGAACATATTGTATCATTTTGTATAACGTGACACTGAGTTACGATTTTTGACTACTTATTATGAAGTTTATAAAGTACAATCCACTTTAATTGAGTAACAGTGTAAATAAAAGTATGGACTCAACTATAATGTTTTAGTACTTTTTAAAGCAAAAAAAAAAAAAACGCACCTGTTTTCAAGAATAAATTCAGTTATTTTACCAGAAACTTTCATGATACAGTTAATTTTGTATCTTTTTTTATATTTCATATCTTAAATTTTAATTTTTAAATTATCATTATTTATGTTTGAGTACAGTTACCCTGTAGATCTGTCTCTGAGTGTGTATAAAAATCATTTCTATCATAAACATTTCACTTACGGAAACCCTCTTATCAATAGCTAGAATAAGCAGAAAAATAGTCCACACCATACCTTTCCTTTATCCTTAATGTGTGGCTCTTTTCAGAAGATGTCTATCATGTACCTGTTGGGAAAGTAGATAGCCTATAAGAAAAGAAAAGGTAGATCCATCAGAAGCTGATATTTCAGGTAAGTTAGTCACTTTCAATGTCTAGAGCACTGCTGTCCAGTGAAAATTTCTGTCGAGTAGACATGTTTTATATGTGTGCAAAGGCTAGCCATGTGTGGCTGTTGAACATTTGAAATGTGGCTAATGTGACTGAGGAATTGAATTGTAAATTTTCCTTAATTTTGATTAAATAGCCAGTATGGTCCATAGCTACACATTGGAAAGCACAATCTAGAGCAAATTTCATGAGACCTTACTAGTATTTTTAAATGGAGGTATATTGGGGCATCTGGGTGGTTCAGTTGGTTAAGCATCTGCCTTTGGCTCAGGTCATGATCCCAGGGTCCTGAAATTGAGTGCTTCATTGGGCTCCTTGCTCAGTGAAGAGCCTGCTTCTCCCCATGCTTATTCTCTCTCTCTCTCTCTCTCTCTCTCTCTCTCAGATTTTAAAAATTAAAAAAAAGTAGGGACGTATTTACAGAAAATTAGGTTATAACTCTTTTTATTCCTATGAAAAGACTTAATAGCATGCCTTTTAACAGTACACTTAAAATACTTAATTTTAATTAAAACTAATACACAGATATTTTCAGGATATTTTTATAATATAGTGTTTTATTTATAGCTTTTTGTTTTAAAATTGTTTTTGGGATACCTGGGTGGCTCAGTCAGTTAAGTGTCTGCCTTTGGCACAGGTCATGATCCCAGGGTCCTGGGATCAAGCCCCTCATTGGGCTCCTTGCTCAGTGGGGAGCCTGCTTCTCCCTATCCCTCTGCTTGTTGTTCCTCTGCTTGCAAGTGTGTGCGCGCTCTCTCTCTCTCTCTGTCAAATAAAATCTTTAAAAAAATACTTTTTTTTTTACAGATAATAAAAAATACGAAATTATTAAGCGTGATATTCTCCGTGGGAAGTCAGTGCCACATTATGCTGCTATAGAGCCTGATGGGAAGGGTCTGATGATTGTCTCTTACAAGTCCTTCACGTTTGTTCATGGTGGTCAAAATCTTGAAGAAAATAAGAATGAGAACATGTCAGAGAAAATCAAAGGTAATTTTACTATTTACCTTCACAGAGTTCATGTGTTTATGTACACATACATTTATATCTGTTTTGCCTTCCTTGTTAGGTTGTGTGTTCTATGAGAACAAGACAGTTTTTAATTTTTCTTTATTTTCCTTTATATTTCTCAGAATTGTCTTTTGCAAAATGTGCTACCTAAATAGTATGAACTGTTTTAATTAATAATTTTGTAATTACCAAAAATGTTTTTTAAAAATCTGTACTTTAGCTTACCTGATTAGATGTTTAACAAATTCCTATTAAATGAATAAATGAATAAGTGATCTCTCTTTATCGATGTTCAAGAAGCTAGCATATTAGTATTAAATTAGTATTAAAGATATTATATACATCTTAACTTTTAGTACTAAGCTGAAAAAAGTTCTTGAGGGCAAAATCACTATGTTTTCCCAATGTTAAATGAATAAATGGATGGAGGTAATGTTTTAGAACGAAGACAATAATAAGATCTTTCAAAAGAAATTTATATTTACTGGGGCGCCTGGGTGGCTCAGTCATTTGAGTGTCAACTTTTTTGGTTTCAGCTCAGGTCATGATCTCAGGGTCCTGGGATTGAGCCCTGAGTTGGGCTCTGCACTCATGGGGGGGGTCTACTTGAGGATTCCCTCCCTTCCCCCACCCCGCTCGCATGTTCATGTACATACTCTTTCTCTCAAATAAATGAATCTTTTAAAAAAATAAATTTATATTTACATACAAAGAATATGTACTCATATTCAAGAGAATTTCACTCTGTAATCAGTACTATTCATATCTCTGATATAGCCAGAGAATACTATATTTTACTTAACAGAGATTTTCACAATATTTAACAATTTTACATATTAATCTTTTTCCCTTTTTTGATAATTATATAAAATAAAAATTATTTTCACTATTTTTATCTATTTTGAGCTTTCTAAACAAAAAATTCTTTGAAAGGTATTTGAAAATAATAATGTAATAAATATTTTAAAAATATTTTTCCCAGGTTTATAAATATATGTACCTTTGAATATCAGAGCTGTGCTTGATGGCTTTTTTATTTAGGCTCTTAACAAATTGGTTTCCTTATGTGTAATATGTTTTTTGTTAGATTATCTCCAAGATCCTTTTCCAAATAAATTTGTCTTAATTTTAACATTAAACTCTTCTAGAACTTAGTCAAAACAGCTATTATATCTCTAGACCACATGCCCTTCAGAACTCTTGGTGAGCAATTGCAAAGGAATGAAAGAATGCCCTAATCTTAGGAACCATTCTGCCTAATGACCCAAACCATGTTCTTCCAAGACAGATCATAGGGTGGTAGGGACACATCTTTTTAAGTCACTACCTACTAGTGCAGGTGTGGTTTTTCTTGTTGACATCTCACATTATGTTTTGAATTCCTTCTGAATACATCATTGTGTCATTTCTTCCTTTTTAGTATGAGTCTCAAATCCTCTGTATTTTTCTGTTTTTGTTTTTGTTTTTGTTTTGCCTAATAGCCTTTACTTATAAAGGAAAATAATTTTTTAAAAAATTATGGATAAGTTGTTAATTATAGCATGCTTTCTTTTGAATAATCTGCCTTATTAACTTTTGTGGTAGACAGAAAATTGAGTAAAACAAATTGTTTGTCCTAAAGAGCTTATAGTTATCAGTCTTTTAAGCAATAGTTGAAACTTTTTCAGTGAGTTTATATTAAAAGAACCTTTTCTAAAGAATGAGAGAGGCTCCAAGAGCTTACTTAAAGAATGTGGTGCAAGTTAGAAATTAATCCAAAGTAACAATTTTATACTGAGAACTTTGCATTTTTATATTTTCTTCTATAATACCATGCTTCTTAAATTTTATCTAACATCAAATAGAAGTGACCCTTTAAGAAGATACATGATAGTTAATGCTAATCTTCATATCTAGTACTCAAAGTCTTTACATAAAAGTGCACAAAAATAATAACCCATAAAAAGAATTATCACATTTAATGAGAGTTTATGATATATTTAATAACAGGATTGATATTAAATTTTATTTGCATTAACTCATTTAAACTTTAATAGTTCTGTAAGGTATATAATATTTTGTTACCTTTTTTTACTGATTAGGAAAAAGAGGATCAGAGATAAAAGTTGCATGCCAAAATTAATTAATGGTTGAGCCAAGATTCAGACCTGTGACTAAATCAGCTCTGGAGTACTAATTCCTAACCACTATATTATATTTCTTTCTAATGAGGGGGTAGACAGAGTAATGTTTATGAATATCATTAAGCAAATGTTTAATTCTTTTTGTATTTAAGCCATATTTTCTTATTTCATGGTTACGGTATGATGGGTTTAAAGGTGTTTCTTTAGTAGCTGGCTTTTTAGAAGACAAGCTAAGGAGATAGAGAAGGAGGTGAAGGGAGGATTCTTTTGTTGGGAACTTAGACAAAGTACATGGACGGCCCTTGAATATCCTGTGAAATTGTTTTCATGCAACAAAGTTGTGGGTTAGAAGAATCAATTTCTTTATAAATAAATATATCTTTCATCTTTGTATAGAGGTGTATTTCACCAAATAATAGTGGTCTTTTGTATCACCGAATTCCATTGTTAGGGCATATCAAGGCAATGGGAAAGTTCATGACAGTGGTTTATGACATATTTGTCATTCTTTTGAACTAGGAATCTGCTGTGTGGTGTGTGTGTGTGTGTGTGTGTGTGTGTGTGTGTGTGTGTGTGGTGTGTAAAGACGAGCAAGAAATAGGAAAAGAAAGGGGAACTGGAAGGCAGGGGGAGAATGAATGGGGACAAAGGTTTATTATCATTAGTATTAGTATGAATGTTTATGTTCTGGAGCATTTGGTAAGCCTGCAAGAGGAAATGTTAAGTGCAACTGTTAATACTCTTTGAAAGTTCCCCAAAGAGATCTATGTGTGTTTATTTATTTATAATTACTTTTTTTTTGTAAGATCACTAGAAATTATGCTAGGTTCTTTTAGATAGGTGTTCTTTTGTATGCTCTAGTCTCTAGTTTTGTGCATTCTCTTCTCCACTTTTTATTAATAATGTATTTTTCTTTTCCCAACAGAACCTCTGTATTACTGGCAACAGACTGAAGATGATTTGACAGTAACGATACGGCTTCCAGAAGGCAGTTGTAAGGAGGACATTCAAGTCCAGTTTTTGCCTGATCACATTGACATTGTGCTGAAGGGTCAAAGGTTTCTGGAAGGAAATCTCTATTCATCTGTTGATCAAGAAAGCAGTACATGGATAATTAAAGAGAATAATAGGTATATACACAGTTGTATTTATATTTAAAATTTTGTTTTTTATTACTTTTTCTTCTTTTTTGTTTTAATCCTTTCCACAGTGGTTATACCAAAGCTAACTACTACAATAGGTCAGTCTGTATTGGTGATTCTTTTTCATGAGATAGATTAAAAATGGAATTAAAGTATCAAAAAGGATAATTAAGATTAAGATTAAAGATGCTAGTGCAGTCATTGTATTCTGTGGCAGAGCTTTTCATTACCAGCTCTGAATAAAATAATAACAATAGTAACAGTAATAAATAGATAAAAATGTGGGGTTTTTTTTTTTTGTTTTTTTTTATCAGAGAGAGAGCATGTGCATGCAGGTGAGGGCAGAGGGAGAGCATGAGGAAGGAACAGACTCCCCATTGAGCAGGGATCCTGACACCTGAAGCAGGCTGGATCCCAGGGTCCCGGGATCATGACCTGAACCAAAGGCAGATGCATTACTGACTGAGCCAACCAGGTGCCCTAAAAATAGTTAAAAATTTTTTAAGTATAATTAAAATAAATAACCAACTTTTTTTATTAATTTCAATTTTCCAACTAGATAATAATTCCTGATCTTTAAATTTTAAGATATATAAAAGGGTACACAGTGCAAAGCCTCCCTCCATCCTAGGCCTTCCAGTCACCCCTCCACTCACCATACCACTATTATCAGTTTCCTTCTACAGGTATTTTATTCATGTTCAAGCAGATATATTTTTTTGACCAAAAAAGATTTCAAAACATAACTATACATTTTTACAGCTTACTTTTGTTAACTTTCAACAATAAATCTTGGAGAACTTTCCATAATGTATATATAATGATTTATTTTATTCTCCTTTATGGCTATTTATGTTATTTTACTCTATCAACTGCACGATCATTTTTTATAAAATGGTCCTTTATTGTTGGATATTTTGACTGTAGTCTCTTGCTACAGTGAATGATTTATGTGTATATGGGTATATATGCATATATATGGAAAGAATTTCATGTGCAGGAATATATATGAAGGATAAATACCCACAAGTGTAATAGTTAATATTTCTTTGAAAATTATGGAGAATAAATATTTTTCTTATGTAAGTTAGCCATGTACATTTTTTTGTCAATTGTGTGTCCAGGACACAACAATAAAAGGAATACATGACATATTCAACTTTATCAAAACAAAACTTTTCAGGGGGCACCTGGTGACTCGGTTGAGCATTTGCCTTTGGCTCAGGTCATGATCTCAGGGTCCTGGGATCAAGCCCTGCGTTGGGTTCTCTGCTTGGCAGAGTGCCTTCTTCTCCCTCTGTCTATGTTTCTGCCTCTTTCTGTGTCTCATGACACAGAAAAACAAATAAAAACAAAAAAAAACAAATAAAATCTTTTTTTAAAAATCTGAATTAAAAAAAATAATAAAAATCTGAATTTTAGCTATAAAAATCTCAGTAAAACGAATATGTAAAACAAATGGTAAAGGTTAAGTATCTTTTAAAACTATAATCCCTTTCTCCTACTTCTATGCCCCTTTGCAAATCTGTTGTCCCAGATACTTTACTTACTCCCAGTTATTTGGATTAATAAAATTACTTTTCATTATAGATTGTTAGTAATTACTGCATTCTGTGGTAGATTAATGGATCATATTAGGCATTTAATTTTAAAAAGAGTCAGGTTTTGTCAGGAATAGTTAAAATTAGATATTTTTACTTTAAATACAATTTTGAATTCGTAATATAGGACCCATATGAGTCTTTGATATGAATCCAAATCCTGAGAGTCTAAGAAATAGATACCTACTTAAAAAAAATTTTAAGCTTTATGATTTTTTTTTAAAAGATTTTGTTTATTCATGAGAGACAGAGAGAGAGAGAGAGAGAGAGGCAGAGGGGGAAGCAGGCTCCATGCAGGGGACCCGATGTGGGATTCGATCCCGGGTCTCCAGGATCACGCCCTGGGCTGAAGGCAGGCGCTAAACCGCTGAGCCACCCGGGCTGCCCAGCTTTATGCTTTTAGATCCTGAATTCATTTTGTTAATTGGGAAATTTGGTGACTTGGTTACATTCTTTTCTAATGCAGTAAGAAACATAGATTGATAGATTGATAAGTAATGATGTCTTTTATAATTTAGTATTACTGAACTAAGAATTCATTATTCAGTGAACTTAACAAAAAAATAATGATTTCCATGAATCTGATCCCTTGTCTTTCTGTTTAGGCACATGCTTTTTTTAAAACCATTCTAGTAATTCTTGCTAACCAATTTTAACATGGTATGTTTAATCACTATAGTTCTTCCAACATTTTTCATAATCACTCCTACAAATATTTATGGAAGTATGTTTATTGTAATTCTCAGAAAAGGATTACTCTTTTAGAGGGAGAGTAAAAAGTTGACTTGAGCTAGATTAAAATCAATCACTTGGACATGATAGGTTTAAAAAATTCCACTTTCAAGGTGATAAAATGGTTTATGAAGTCCTAACCAACAATCTTACTCCTTCCTTTCTTAATGAATGTCACACTTAATAGCACATTCAGTTATACCAATTGAATAAATACCTAATTTTGTTACCAGTTTGTCCATTTACTTGGATAATAAAGATATGAAAAAGGACACTAAGATGAACCTGGAATCTAATGTGTCTGGTAATCACCTATCTGACTATGGTTTGATCCCCACAGTCAAGCACATTGGCTTTTTGCCTCATTCTTTGTGAACCTTGGCATACTAACGCACTGAATTCGTAACAGAATCTAATAAAATTACTCATCACTAATTTTTCATTGAAGTATAATTAACATATACATATTAGTTCCAGATGTACAATATTATAATTCAACAATTCTGTACTCAGTGCTCATCATGATAAGTATATTTACACTTTTTTTTAAATATGTATTTATTCATGAGATACACACAGAGAGAGAGGGAAAGAGACAAAGACACAGGCAGAGGGAGAAGCAGGCTCCATGCAGGGACCCTAACATGGGACTGTATTCCAGGTCTTCAGGATCACGCCCTGGGCTGAAGGTGGCACTAAACCACTGAGCCACCCAGGCTGCCCCCTCCTTTACACTTTTTAACATATTTTTAAAACTTAATTATCTGAAATGTTCTTCAAAAAATATTTTATATCTCCACATTCTATTTAAACATGTTTTTATGTTTATGAGAGATTTGAGGGTAGCATTTATAAGTTGGCAAATTATCACGTATTAATAGAAGTCACCAGGCAGTAACCCAGTGACAGTCTAGAATAGCTAGACCTCACACAAATAGTTCCAGCATTTAATATACGAGCATAAACCAGTATTGTTTTCCTATTAAATTTGAGGTACTTGATTACAGTTTTACGTTACAAAGGATGATTATGATGATGTGTTGGTGGTGTCATTGGTTTATAAACATGATTTTCTGTACTTGATTAAATTATTCATATCTCTCAGTTTTGAATAGTTAATGTTCCCTCTCACTTTAGAAGGATTTGTTCACTAGTCTTTAGGTTATTATGTATGGGGTTATATGTTGTTTTTTGCTTGGATAGTAGGATATGATACTAGTTTTAAAATGTAGAAATGCAGTTGTGCTAAAAAGGGTTGCATTGACGAGGTATGCAAATTTAATGATGGTTCAGAAATTCTTTATAAATGAGATTGTATGAATTCTAACTTCTTTAAGTAGCAACTGACTAAAAACAGTATTTATTACATTCTGGTCACAGTAAAATTTCTTTAGTAGTTTTTTATATATATTTTTTCAGAGAGGCAGAGTAGTACAATAGTTAGGAACATAGACTTAGAACCAGACTGCTTTACTAGCTTGTGATTTTGGCAAGGTTACTTAACTTTTCAGTGTTTGTTTTTTTTTTTTTTTATCTTACTTGTCAATTGAAGATGAAAATAGTACTTAACTTTATTTGGTTGTCGTGAGCAATCAATGAGTTAAAATATGTATAGTGCTTAAGACTGCACCTGGCATATGGGGAAGATTATGTAGGATTTGCTGTGATGATTCTTCATCATCATCATCATCTTCAAGATAACCTTCCTCTTAGAGAATATATTATAGTAGTAATTTTTAATGCTAATGATAGGAACTCATTACACTGAAAAGATATTTTGTATAGTCTATTAAAATAAGTAGTTTCAGAAAAATTTAAAGTGCTGTAATTAATTCATGAGGTGGTGCTAATAACAGCATTGAAAAAATAACTGATAGGCTTGCATGTTCTATTTGATAATTATGGTAATAGTTATTATTGTGTCCTTGCAATATTTTTCATTGCAGTTGTGTTCCAGGGCATGGGTGAGTATGGCACACGTGTACCAGAGATGACACATGGAAAAGGTTGCTTTCCTATGGAACAGCTGTTGTGTTCTAGCAACAGCTACTCCTATAGTAGCTTACATGAATTTCCCTTCCTATTCAAGAAGCACATGGACAACTCCTGTGCCCTGACTTAGCTCTCTCTCCCCTTCCTGCTACATCACACCTTTAATCTCAGGATTCCTTGATGGGCTCTTTTTTGTGTATTTGGAATTTGTGTTGAATGATTTAAATATATAGAATTAGATTTTCAGTTGATACAGACCACATTAACAACTGTTTTCCCTAAGGAGTTACCAGAGTTAATTTCTAATTTCTACTTTCTTTTCAATTCTTTAAAATCTGTATTTTAATAATTGATCTAACTTGTCTGATGTTTACATTAATAATTATATATTATGGCTACAGTTTAGGAAAGTGAAGCTAATTGTTGGCTCCATGTGCCAAGAGGCACCTTTAGTTTTGTCTCTTTCCAGTTAACTCTATGTGCCCACCCAGTCACTACCCTCACCACCACCACTACTCCCCAATAAAATATCTCCTAGATCCACACTGCTTGCACTTCTGTCACTTAAGTTCAGTAATAGCCTGCATACCTGGACTACAACAGTATTTTCTCAGTGGTCTTAACTCTTGCCAGTCACTCTTCTCATCAAGTCATTTGACATACTATTTCCAGTGGTACTGTCTTGTTTGTTTATTTAGTATAAATTATTTTTATTTTTATTTTTTTTAGTATAAATTATTTACCCTTGGATTACAGATTTTCCATCATATGTAATATTAAAATTAACACAAGTTTTGGTAAAGCATCTCTGGACACCAACAGGAATAAATTCAGTGGAAGAGTTTGGTGTTGGTTATATAATTTGTATAGCTGCTTAATATAACATACTTTCTCTTTTATAACTTCTAGCTTGGAGATTTTTTTGATTAAAAAGAATGAAGGACTAACATGGCCAGAGCTCGTGGTCGGTGATAAACAAGGAGAGTTTATAAGAGACTCAGCCCAATGTGCTGCAATAGCTGAACGTTTGATGCATTTGACCTCTGAAGAACTGGTAAGCAATTACAGTAGTAGTGTCACTTTCCAAAGGCCCAGAAGTATGTTATATGAGAATTATGCCATGTTTTTCACACATTATTTTACATTTGTTAATGTTAGAGACATAGATTAAGCACTCCAGACTGGTGTTTGAATATAGTTTAAATTCTAATATTCATTCCTTACACTACATGAATACATATATATATGTGTGTATGTGTGTGTGATTGTTATATATAAGGTGGGCGTATCTCTGTGTACATATATATGTATACACATGCATATATACATATATATTCACACATATACACAAGTATATATGTTCTTTTTTAGAAAAATCAGTAGACTGTTACAGGGACAAAAATTATGATTTTCCTGTCTACCTATGCAAATAATCTACTTGTCATCACTGAAATTTTCTAGGTTATTTTAGACACAAGGGGTTAAAATATTTACTATGATTTTGATTGATAGAGTAATTCATTGTAATGATTACAATAATATACTACTCATTCAACTATGAGATTTTGTTGAAATGTTCCAATCGGATAACTTTTAAAATAATATTAAAAATTTGAATAAAGCATACCAGAATTTCAGTTATAGGCTTATTCACCAAAAATTATATCAGCACATGTAAAATGTCTGACTTATTGCCATCTGTGGAGTTAGAGCAATGAGGAAAAATATTTGAAGACAGTCATACTGTAGGGTTACTTGTATCCTAAAGTAGAAAGGAAATTAGAATATTGAAGTAAATGTTTCTGTCAAAAGAAAGCATGGCCAAAATGGAGAAACCAAGTTTCATGTCTGCCAGCAGTAATTAAAAATCTCAGGAATCACTAGAATTCATATATAAGACTATGAAACTGTGATTTCATAGTCCTGGTGTTCTAATAAGTCATGCAGGCTGCATTGCCCTACTGTGTTCCTTCTTTCAGCAAGTATTTATTGTATTGCCCTCTGGAATGTAATAGTAGTTACAGTAGTAGAGGTTTGTTTTGATATTGTAGATTATTGCTATTAACTGCCTTTTAAACTTGATTTTTTTCAAATGAATATCGGTATGTATGAGTAAATTATTTATGGCTGAACACCAGTGTGTTTGTTATAATTTGAAAAAAAAAACATAGAATCTTATTATCTGCAACTGGAGACTATCTTGTATTTCAAATCATTATAATTTTTCTTGCCTTTCTGCATTGATTAGAACCTTTAATCCACTATAAAATAGAAATGGTGAATAGTGAAAGCAGACATTCTTGCCTCATTTGAAATCTTGGAAAAAGTTTTTTAAAAAATGAAATCTTGGAAAAATAATTGAATATTTCACTGTTAAGCATTATGGATTATTTTTGACATGTTGAGAAAGTTTTTTTGTATTTCTGTCATACTGAACATTTTGTATCATGAAAGGCTATAGAATTTTGTCAAATACATTTTTTTTTATAAATTAATTTTTATTGGTGTTCAATTTACCAACATACAGAATAACACCCAGTGCTCATCCCGTCAAGTGTCCCCCTCCGTGCCCGTCACCCATTCAGCCCCACCCCCCGCCCTCCTCCCCTTCCACCACCCCTAGTTCATTTCCCAGAGTTAGAAGTCTTTATGTTCTGTGTCCCTTTCTGATATCTCCCACACATTTCTTCTCCCTTCCCTTATATTCCCCTTCACTATTATTCATATTCCCCAAATGAGTGAGAACATACACTGTTTGTCCTTCTCCGATTGACTTACTTCACTCAGCATAATACCCTCCAGTTCCATCCACGTTGAAGCAAATGGTGGGTATTTGTTGTTTCTAATGGCTGAGTAATATTCCATTGTATACATAAACCACATCTTCTTTATCCATTCATCTTTCGATGGGCACCGAGGCTCCTTCCACAGTTTGGCTATCGCGGACATGGCTGCTAGAAACATCGGGGTGCAGGTGCCCCGGCGTTTCATTGCATCTGAATCTTCGGGGTAAATCCCTAACAGTGCAATTGCTGGGTCGTAGGGCAGGTCTATTTTTAATTCTTTGAGGAACCTCCACACAGTTTTCCAAAATACAGCATCCATTCCTGATCAAAACTCTTCAGAGTGTAGGGATAGAGGGAACTTTCCTCGATATCTTAAAAGCCATCTACGAAAAGCCCACAGCAAATATCATTCTCAATGGGGAAGCACTGGGAGCCTTTCCCCTAAGATCAGGAACCAGACAGGGATGTCCACTCTCACCACTGCTATTCAACATAGTATTGGAAGTCCTAGCCTCAGCAATCAGACAACAAAAAGACATTAAAGGCATTCAAATTGGCAAAGAAGAAGTCAAACTCTCCCTCTTCGCCGATGACATGATACTCTACATAGAAAACCCAAAAGCCTCCACCCCAAGATTGCTAGAACTCATACATTTTCTTCATTTGTAGGATAAACCCCACTTAGTCAGGATGTATTATCCTATTTACATTTTACTGGTTTAACCGGGTTTGTTAAATGTTGTTGAGGAGTTTTTGCATCTGTATTTGTGAGGAACATTGGTCTGTAGTTTTTGTTTTTTTTTATTTTTATTGTCATCCAGTTTTGATATTTGGGTAATGCTGATGTCATAAAACAAGTAGGGGAATGTTTCCTGCTTGTTCTTTTTCTGGAAGAGATTGTATAGAATTGGCATTATTTTTTTAAAATATAGAATTTGCAAGTGAAACCATCTAGAATGGAGGAAGGGTTTTTTGGAAATTCTTAACCGCAAATTTAATTTCTCATAGATATGGGATTATTTTGGGCATCTATTTCCACTTTTATTGTCTTTTTTCAGTTCCCAGTTTCATTTCTGTTACTAGAGTATTTTCTCCTTTTTGCTTACTTTGGATTTATTTTGCTCTATTTTTAAAAATGAAAGTTTAAATGATTGATTTTTTAACCTGCTTTTCTATTTAATGCTATACACTTCATTCTAAACAATACTTGCCCTGCATCCTCCAAAATTTCAGACTATCTTCTTAATTTCATTAAAGATTGATTTGATTTGGTGCTGTATTTCCATTTTTTTTTATGTGGCTGATATTTTTTTTTTTAAGATTTATTTATTTATTCATGAGACACACAGAGAGAGAGAGGCAGAGACATAGGCAGAGGGAGAAGCAGGGCCCCTGCAGGGAGCCCCATGTGGGACTCCACTGGATCCAGGGAGCTCCAGTGAGTGGAAGGCAGAGCTAGAGAGGCTCAATGGCTGAGCCACCTAGGCTATTTATTCCCTGTTTGTTCTTACTCCTGGGGCAGAACTTTTCATGAATGTCAGCTGAAAGTCTAGGATGTTTTCCAGGGCTTCTCCTGTGTGAGCCCTAATCTTTAATTTTTGTCTTCTGAGCACTTGAATAATATCAACAGTCAACTTTTGAACCCCTTGCCTGCTGCTGCTTTCCACTTGTCTTTTTCAGCTCAGCTTGAAAATCAGTAAATGGCTACAGAGAAGCCGCAGAGTCTAGGGTTCTCTGTAACTCCCCTTTCTCTGTAATCTTGTCCTTTTAGAATGTGCCTGCCTTGATAGTCCTGAACTTTTAATTTTTGCCCTCTTCAACAGGTAATGGAAAGGGGAAAGGAGGGAGAAGTACAGAAGGTGCTTTTTGTATGCTGCTGGACAAATAAATATATATGTTCTTGAACTGTTGAAAAAATGCCCCCAGCTAATTGCTGGTAATTGCATTCCCAGCCAACCATAACAACCAGAATGGTTTCCACTGATACGTAGGCTGGAACAGACAACCACAACTAGTGGGTGAGACATGGACAGGTTTGATAATACAGATCTGTAACTCCCCGCCATTTCGTTTCAGAAGCTTTCTCAGGTCATTTCATTAAATTCTCAATAACATGACAGCATTTTTGGCAAACTGGGTATGTGGATATTTGGTCAGTCAGTTGTAGAATTACATTTCTGTTGTTTATATATGCAATTTACCACTTGAGCATTGGGATTCTTTTACTCTAGAGGTATATAAGACCAGACAGTGATTCTTGCATTAAGCAATGGAACATATTAAAATTAATGATTGCATGTATCTCCTCTTTTGGCTTATTAGCTATACCTCTGTGTTTTAGTTTGGGGATATTTGTATGTGTGTTTAGCAATTTTGGAGTTAACACTCTACATCTTTAATTCATCACCTCTATCGTTGAAAGGTATCACTTTGCTCATAACTTAAGAACTTCACAATGTATTTCCATTTCTTCATCTTTTGTATTATTCTTATTGTACATACAAATTATCCTTATTGTACATTTTATTTAATGTTGTAAACTCAATAAGTGTTATTTTAACTTTAATCAGTCAATTCTCTTTTAAAGAGATCAGAAATATGGGGGGGGGGGGAATGTCTTACATTGACCCACATCCTTGTCTTTTCCTCTGTTCTACACTTCTTTGTGTCAATTCATATTTCCATCTGTTGTCATTTTTCTCCTGGCTGAAGAACTTCCTTTAGCATTCCTTATAATGTAGGTTTGCTGGGTAAATTCTCTCAGCTTTTATTTGCTGCAAAAATACTTGTTGTCATCCTTTTAAAATATTTTTTAGGTATGTAAGTCAATGTCGATGGTTTTTTATTTTCTCCCTTTTATAACTTCAATTATACTACATTGTTTCCTGGCTTGCACAATTTCTGATGGGAAGTTGGCTATAATTTGTATCTTTGTTTCTCTGTTCATGTGTTTTTTTCCTCCTCTGACTACTTTTAAGATATTCTCTTTATTATGACTTTTCAACAATTTCATTATATTGTGATTTGCAGTGAGTTTTTTTCATGTTTCTTTGACCTTTCTGAATCTGTACGCTGATAGTTTTCATCATTTATTGACCATTCAAAATTTTTTCCATTCTTCCTGTCTTCTTCCAGTTACTTATTTGTTAGACCATTTGATACTGTTCCACAGGTCACTGCAGTTGTGTTTTTTTTGTTTGTTTTTTGTTTTGTTTTGTTTTTTTTGTGTTTCATTTTAGATAGACTGTTGTTTCATTTCAATCTCACAGGTCTTCTGTCCTGTCTCATTAGTTGTCAGTCCCATCTTTTTTGCTTTCCGTTTCAGGTATTTTCATATTTAGAAATTTAACTGGCTTTTTTTATATCTTCCATACCTCTATCAATATACACATGTTTTTCTTTACATCTTTGAGTATATAAAACATGTTTATATAACCTACTTTATTATCTTTTTCCGGTGACTTCATCATTCTGCCATTTCTGTTCTTGCTGATTAGGATTTATTGGTCTTAGGTCTGAAATTTAGGTTGTTTTTAAAAATTTTATTTATTTATTCATGAGAGAGAGAGAGAGAAGCAGAGACACAGGCAGAGGGAGAAGCAGGCTCCATGCAGGGAGCCCGATGTGGGACTCAATCCTGGGACTCCAGGATCATGCCCTGAGCCGAAGGCAGACACTGAACCGCTGAACCACCCAGACGTCCCTGAAATTTAGTTTTTAATTACTGCTATAATCTTGATATTTATAAGAATGAAGAAATCCATTCTCTTATTGATGGTTTATTTTATTTTCTGATCTAAGAATCCAAATCCAGATAAAGAAAAACCTCCTTGTAATGCTCAAGAGTTAGAAGAATGTGACATTTTCTTTGAAGAGAGCTCCAGTTTATGCAGATTTGATGTCAGTACATTAAAAACTACTCATGTGGTAAGTACTTGATTATTATATTTCTAAAAATTTATGAATAAATACAAGTTACATGAGATGGTAATTGATTGACCTAATGTATAATTTGTAGAGCTGGCTTGGGATTGGCACTACTGGCTATGATCTAAAACTCCTCACTCCATGAAATGGCAGTTTTATACCAACATCCCCAATGAAACAGTGTTGTGTTCTTTTGGTAGTTTTGTGTATTTGATATCTTACGATTTTTTTTTTTTTGCTTTTTTTTTTTTTTTTTTGCTATTCAGATTTTTATATATAGTTACAACTAATTTATAATAACCTCATATCTTTTTTCATTTGAAATTATGACATAAGTACTTTATGTTGTCATTTCAATTTAATTTAATGGCTGGGTGACACTATATAATGTTATTGTTGGTGTTCATATTTGTATTTAGTGGTTGTCTTACAGAGTATAGTATATACATCTTTAGTAAATGATTCTCGAATTGCATTATTCATGATGATTTTTTTTTTAAGATTTTATTTATTTATTTCATGAGAAACAGAGAGAGAGAAGCAGAGACATAGGCAGAGGAAGAAGCAGGCTCATGCAGGAAGCCTGATGTGGGACTCAATCCTGGGACTCTGGGATCATGCCCTAAGCCAAAGGCAGACGCTTAACCACTGAGCCACCCAGGCATCCCTGTTTTTTGTTTTGTTTTTTTGTTTTTTTTAAGTCCCTTTTTTACATAAAGCCTTTTACTGTATTCAGGGGTTTTATCTAATAGAGTTACAGAAGTCAAATTTGACCAAGGCTCTAACAAATTGATTTTCAGTCTATATTCTCATTATGTTAGCAGTTATTACCTATTTAATTGCAACTTACTTACCCTTCAGTTTTTTGTTTGATCTTTACTAATTGGCATGCAAGATACAGGATTTTTAGTCTGTGGGGTTTTTTACTATTGACTGTTTCATAATATTACTTTTGACTCTAGTGAAGAATTTTTTCATTTATATGTTTTGGTGTTTCTGATTGACTTGTGTGACCTTTTTTTTTTCTTAAAGATTTTATTTATTTATTCATGAGAGACAGAGAGAGAGAGGCAGAGACACAGGCAGAGGGAGAAGCAGGCTCCATGCCAGAAGTCTGATGTGGGACTCGATCCCAGGACTCCAGGATTATGCCCTGGGCTGAAGGCAGGCGCTAGACTGCTGAGCCACCTAGGGATCCCCCTTGTGTGACCTTCTTTATAAAATGTGTTCCTAAAGAGCATGTATTGATAGACTTTCGTTGTAAGTAGGTTCTGTCTTCAGAAGGTTAAGAAATGCCCATATGATCCCTCATTGTACCACATTTTTAGGGATGATATTTGGTAAACATTTGCAGCAATTTGCATACTCTAGAACTGTTTAATCACAGTTCAGTGTTAATTGCTGATTTAACTCCAATGATTTGGTATTTGTATAAATTGCAAAATGATCACCACAATCAGTCTAGTTAACATTTGTCACCATACATAGACATTTTTCTCTTATGTTGGGAACTTATAAGGTCTGCGCTATTAGCAGTTTCAAATATGAAGTATAATATTAACTATAATCATCATGCTATGCATTACAATCCCCAATACTTACTTAAAACTGGATGTTGATAGCTGTTGACACACTTAATCCATCCCCCAGCTGCCATCAGGTGTGAAGTGTGAGGGAATATCTCATCATGGTTTTGATTTGCATTTCTTGATATTTAATGTTGTTGACCACCTTTTCATGTAAAAGATGGCCATCTATAGGTCTTCTTTGGACAAATGGTGTCTATTTAGTTCCTTTAATCATTTTTTAATTGCATTGTTTGTTTTTTGCTATGTAATTATAAAAGTTAATTATAAATTTCGTATATTAACCCCTTATCAGATAGGACTTACAAAATTTTTCCCCATTCATTAGGTTGCCTTTTCATTTTGTTGATTGTTTCCTTTGCTATTGAGAAGCCTTTTAGTTTGAAATAGTTCCACTTTTTAATTTTTGCTTTTGTTGCCTTTGCTCCAAAAATATCATTGCCAAGACCAATGCCAAGAAACTTACTGCCTCTGTTTTCTTTTAGGACTTTTATGACTTCAGATCTTATGTTAAACTTTTTAATCCATTTGAATTAGCTTTTGTGTATGATGTAAGGATAGTGGTCCAGTTTTGTTCTTTTGTATGTATGTGGCTATCCAGTTTTCCCAACATCATTTATTAAAGAGATGGTCCTTTCCCCATTGTATATTCTTGGCTCCTTTATCATAAATTAATTGACCATAAATGGGTGGGTTTACTTCTGGACTCTGTTCCATTGGACTCTATTTTTATGCCAATACTATACTGTTTTGATTACTATAGCTTTGTAATATAGTTTAAAATCAGGAAGCCTTTTTTTTTTTTTTTAAGATTTAATTTATTTATTCATGAGAGAGAGGCAGAGGGAGAAGCAGGCTCTATGCAGGGAGCCCGATGCGGGATTAGATCCCAGGTCTCTAGGATCACGCCCTGGACTGAAGGTGGTGCTAAGCCGCTGAGCCACCCGGGCTGCCCCAGGAAGCGTTTTCTAAGATTGTGTTGGCTATTTGGGATTCTGGGGAAAATGTCATTGGGAATTTTGATAGGAATTTTATTGAATCTGTAGACTGCTTTGCTTAATATAGATATTTTAATAATTTGTCCAATACATGAGTGTGGAATATCTTTCCATTTATTTTTGTTTTCTTCAGTTTCTTTCACTGGTGTCTTACAGTTTTCAGAGTACAAATTGTTCAACTTCTTGGTTAAATTTATCCTTACTTCTTTTTGATGGAGTTGTTAATATTATTTTCTTAATTTTTCTTTCCAACAGTATGTAACTAGTGTATGGAAATAACTGCTTTTTGTATTTTGGCTTTGTATCCTGCAACTTTACTAAATTTATTAGTTTTAACATTTTTTTGCTAGAATCTTAAGGGTTTTCTATGTAATATGTCATCTGCAAATAGTGACGGTTTTACTTTTTCCTTTCTGATTGGAATGCCTTTTATTTCTTCTTCCTGCCTTAATTGCCCTGCCTAGAACTTTCAGAACACTGTTGAATAAAGGTGATAAGAGTGAGCATCCTTTTCTTGTTTCTGATCTTTGAAGAAAAGCTTTTAGTTTTTTAATGTTGAGTTTGACATTAGCTGTGGGCTTGTCATATGTGGCCTTTATTATGTTGAGATATGTTCTCTCTGTACCCATTTTTTGAGAGTGTTTTATAAATGCTGAATGTTGTTAGATATTTTTTCTGCATGTATTGAAATGATCATATGATTTTTATTTTTCGTTTTATTGATGTGGAATATCCTAATGATTAACTTACAGATACCAAACCTTCCTTGCATTCCTGGAATAAAACTCACTTGGTTATATTTTATGACCCTTATTATGTATTGTTTAATTCAATTTGCTAATATTTGGTTGAGAATTTTAGCATCTGTGTTTAACATCAATATTGGCCTACAATTTTCTTGTGGCATTTTTGTTTGGTTTTGGTATCAGGGTAATGCTGGCCTTGTAAAATGAGTTTGGAAGTGTTCTCTCCTATGCTATTTTGGAAGACTTTCAAAAAGATTCGTATTAATTTTTATTTAAATGTTTGGTAGAATTCACCAGGGAAGCTCTCATCTTGGATTTTGTAGGGAGGCTTTGATTACCAATTCACTTTATCCATTTCTTTAAATTATCCTATTTGTTAATGTAGAATTGTTCATGGTAGTCTCATTCTGATCCTTTGTATTTCTATGGTATCAGTTGTAACTTTTTCATTTCTGATTTTGAGTTCATTCTTTTTTCTTTGGCAAGTCTAAGTCTAGCTAAGGTTTGTCAATTCTGTTTATCTTTTCCAAAGAACCAGCTCTTAGAGACTAAAAAGACAATAGAAAAGATCAGTGAAACTATTTCATTTATTTCCACTCCCATCTTTGTTATGTCCTTCTTTTTAGTAACTTTGGGCTCTTCTTTTTCTGGCTCCTCGAGGTATAACATTAGGTTATTTGTGATTTATCTTGTTTCTTGTGGAGGTCATTTATTGCTATTCAGTCTTAGGAACATTTTTACATCATTCCAAATGTTTTGGAATATTGTTTTTCCATTTTCTTTTGTCTCAAGGTATTTTTTTATTTCTCTTTTGGTTTCTTCTATGACCCATTAGTTGTTTTATAGCATGTTGTTTAATCACCACATATTTGTGAATTTTCCAGTTTTATTTTTGTAAATGATTGTAGTTTCATACCATTGTGGTCAGAAAAATGCTTGCTATGATTTCATTCTTCTTAGATTTATTAATATTTGCTCTGTGGCTTAATATATGATTTATTCTGGAGAGTGTTCCACATTCACTTAGAAGACTGTATATTCTGTTGCTTTTGGATGGAATGTTATATATAGAAGTCTGTTAAACCCATCTTAATGATCTTCTTTTTTTTTTTTCATCTTAATGATCTTCTGAGTGAATGATCAAACTATTGGTGAAAGTGGGATATTCTATTCCTCCAGGTCTGTTAGTATTGCTTTATATATTTAGGTGTTGCTGTGTTGGCTTCATAAATATTTACAAACATTATATTCTCTTGTTAGAGTGACCTTTTTATCACGATATAATGTCTTATGTCTCCTATTAGTCTTTGTCTTAAAGTCTGTTTTGTCTGATATAAGTATAGCTATCCCAGCTTTCTTATAATTGCCACTGAATGGAGTATATTTTTCTATCCTTTCACTTCCAGTCTGTGTGTTCTTACATCTGAGGTGAGTCTCTTCTAGGCAGCATATACATGGGTCTTAGTTTTTTCCTTCTTTTCAGCCACTCTGTATTTTTACTGGAGAATTTAATCTATTCATATTTAAATTAGTATTGGTAGGTATGTACTAATTGCCTTTTGCTACCTTTTTTTCTAGCTATTTTGTAGTTTCTCTGTTCTTTTCTTCTCTGTCTTCCTTTGTGATTTGATGATTGATTATTCATAGTAGTATGCTTAGATTCCTTTATCTTTTGTGTATCTACTACAGGTTTTTGCTTAATGATTGCCATGAGGTTTACATTTAACAGCTTATATTTATAATAGTTTGTTTTATGTTGATAACTTCAGTCTGAATGCATTTGAAAGCTCTCCATTTTTACTCCAATTTTATGTTTTTGATGCCACAATTAACATTTTTTAATATTGTTTATCTCAACATCACTGTATTTACTATTGTTTTTTAACGTTCATATTATCTCTTTAAGTGATTAACCCACCATATTTAGAACATTAGAATATTTTGAAAGTTAGTATTATTTACCTTTACCAGTGAGATTTGTATTTCCACATGCTTTCCTGCTTCTGTTTGGCATCATTTTTTGTTCAGCCTAAAGAAGTTTCTTTAACATTTCTTACAAGGTCAGTCTAGTGGTGATGAACTCCTTCAGCTTTTGCTTCTCTGGAAAACTGTCTCCTGCAATGCTGAATAATATCCTTGCCAGGTAGAGTATTCTTGGTTGGAAGATTTTTTTCTTTCAGCACTCATACTACAATCTTCTGGCTTGAAAAATTTCTGCTGAAAAAACTGCCGCTAGTCTTGGAGGGATGGTGGGGGTCCCTTGTATAAAATAAGTTGTTTTTCTTTTCCTGATTTTGAGATTGTCTCCTTGTTGGGGCACCTGGGTGGCTTGGTTGGTTAAGCATCTGACTCTTGATTGCAGCTGAAGTCGTGATCTTTAAGGTAGTGAGATCAAGCCCCACATCAGGCTCCACACTGAGTATGGAGTCTTCTTGGAATTCTCTTTCCCCTACCCCTCTGCCCCACCTTTCAAGCATGTGCTGTCTATCGCCCTCTCGAAAAAAAAGTTCTGTCCTTTTTTAACTTTTAACACTTTGAATATGAGACGTCTTGGTGTGGGTCTCTTTGAATTTGTCTTACTTGAAACTTTTGGGCTTTCTGAATCTCAGTGTCTTTCCTTCCCTATATTAGGGAAATTTTCTGCCCCTTTTTCTTCATTCTAGGATACTTATAATGCATATGTTCTGCTTAATGTTGTTCTATAAGGCCCATAAGCTATCTTCACTGTTACTTCCTTTTTATCTTTTTGCTGCTTTGATTTGATAAGTTATATTGCCTTGTATTTGAGTTCACTGATCTTTTTTTCCTATTTCATCTAGTCTGCTATTGAAGCCTTCTAGTATATTTTTCAGTGATGTTATTCTTCAATTCTGTTACTTCTGTTTGATACTTTCTTACATTTTTTTGTCTCTTTGTTGAAGTTTTCACTTTATCCATTCTTCTGTGCTTAGTATCTTTATGACTTATTTCAAACTCTTCATTGGGTAAACAGACCACTTACCTACATTTCATTAAGTTGTCTTTCTGAGGTCTTATTGTTTTCTTTCCTTTGGAACATATTTCTGTTTCTTCATTTTCTTGACTTTGTGTTGGTTTCTATGCATTTCATAAAACAGCCACCTCTCCCAGTCTTGCAGGCATGGTATCTTGTAGGAGGTGAAACTTAATGTTGAGCTCTGCTCTAGCTCTTGTCTCTCAAACCTTTTTGATTGTACAAGCAGCTTATTTTACTTTTTGTAGCTCCTAGTATTTGAGAGTGTACCAAAACCTGTCAGTGTCCCTAAGTGGAGGATCTCAGTCAGCTACTTTAGGCTGACTGGAAGCCTATCCCCCAGGCAACAGCTTTTAAAGTATGCAAAATAATATAGTCATGTTGGACCATAAACAGAAGTCCCACTGTCCACCAGAACCAGGTAAACTAGAGGTGTCTCCATGTGGCAGCTACAAAAATCAGAGTGCCAGAGAAGTATACAAGCTCCTTTCTAGGAGATACTGGCACTTTGGAAGAAGGCAAGGAAATAGCACAGCAATAGTACCTGATGGTCTCCATCCCTGAAAAGTATCTCAGAAGTCCTTGTATGTGTGTCAAACCAGAAGGCCATCCCTTGAGCTAAAGTTCCAGGCCAAGCAAATAGGCCTTTTTCACAGAAAGACTGGGATGTTTCATTCTGCTAGTGCTGTGTCCTGGTGGTAGTAGCTGACCAGGAATGACATCTCCAGGTGTAACTGTCCCATGCGACCCAGGAATAAAAGCTCCACTACTAGAGATATGCATTTTAGGGGGCATCTGCTGGGTAGCAGCCATAAAAACTGAGACCACCAGATTAAAAACTGGGGTGCCTGGTGTGTGTACAACAAGCTTCCCTCTGGAGATGATGTGCCCTGGAATACAGAAGAGGGAGAGTGCAAAGATAGTCCTAGCCTTCTGAGATTTCTGGAGAGGGTTATAGCTAGCTCTCAGTTGTATATTTAATTAGAAACCTGCCTTCAGGCTGCAGCTATGAAGATAAACTAATCGGCCACTTTTACGAAAAGAAAGACTGGGTATTTGAGGTTTTTGCCTCCATGCTTTTCCCCTAGGGGTGGTAGTTGGTTAAGAATTCATTCTCTGTCCTATACAGGCTTGTGGAACCTGCAAGTATAAACTCCACTGGCTACCAGAGCCAGGTGATCTAGAGGCCCCTCATGGATGACAGCCACAAAAATTGGGGCACCATTTAAGGGTACAGACTCCCTTCTGACAGATTCTAGTACTCTGGAGGGAGGCAGAAAGAGAATGCGAAGTTGACACCTGCCAGTCTCTCTCTCTTAGGAGCATTCCAGTATGCCTCTAGCTGTGTATTAAATTAGATGCTTTAATAAGATAAGCAGATGAACATCTTTCACAGAAAGTCTGGGTACTTTACAGTCATCTGCCTCTATGACTGGTGAGTGTGTGCCCCATGTCTCTTTAATAATAAGTTTCTCAGTTCAGGCTGCCTTGGCTTTCAAACATAAATGTTTTGGAGGTTCATCTCTCAAGTGCAGGTCATAAAAGTTGGGGTGCTTGATATTGGGTTAAACCTATCAATCCTCAGGGAGTAGCTCAGTGTTTGAAGTTCCCTCTTGATTGTAGATGACTGTGCCAGGTTTATATATATGGTTTATGGTAAGATTATGTCTCAGCTCCTCTACTTGCTTGGGGGTGTGGGTTTTTTTTTCCCAGCGGGGATTGTTTCATATGTAGCTATAGGCTCAGTGTGTCCATGTGAGATGAGTTCAGGATCTTTCTATACTGCCGTCTTGAACTGAATCTCCAAAATATCTCATCTTTGTTTCAGTTGGGTTAAATTTGAGACCAAAGTTTCTTTTTTTAGAAGTATAAGAACTTTGATATTTCTCTTATTAGATATTTTAAATAAATAAGCAAAGATTTTGTGAAGTAAAAAAATGCATAAACATTGCTGTTTGAGTATAAATGTTCCGTTTATAAATGGAACAGCTCCAACAACTAAGTAGTAAGTACATCTTTCTAAAGGCAGAATTGGCTTGTCAGTGTATTATATGAAAGTGAAGTTCTACCTGGTCAAATGTGTAGTTTCTTGGTATACACAAGAAGGTACCAGTTTGCTTGTCATTGGAGGAGGGGGAACAAAGTAAGCTGTAGTGTTTCAGATGTTCACTGCTACATCCACTTTAGGAATCAAACAGTACTTTATTGACAATTTGTACTTCTTTTTGCAATGTTTACTTCAAATTCTCTCTTCTTAATTTCATTTGTCATGACTTCGGACAGTTTGAAATTACCTGTACATGGAAAGGTCAGTATATGTCCTTATAGTTTTAGGAAACAATATTGTAACAAAAAGGTCAGAACTCTATATTATAAATGATAGATTTTTCAAAATATAAAATTTCCTGAGAAATGGAAATCAGGGTTAAGAATTTGGCATTTGGAAAATAAAATGTTAAATGAATATATGCAGCAGCACAATAAAATAGAAATATTAAATAGTAGATCTGAGAAAGAAAAGTAAAAGATGTGGTCACTGGGATATAAAGCTCAAATCAGAATTCAAATACAAATGAAGAATTATTTTTGCTTCCATCTTGAGCTATGCTATACAAAATAGTAGCCACTAGCTGCTTGGTAGTTAATGAGCATTTGAAATACAGCTTTTCTGAATTGAGATGTACTGTAAGGGTGAAATACAGAACCAGATTTTGAAGTCTTAGAATAAAAAAGAATATAAAATATATTAACATAACTGTTATTCAAAAGAAATTAACTACATATATAATATAGTGACCAAATTAAATACAGACTTGAGCAATCAAAATGATATTTTTGTGTGATAGGATATTTTTAAAAATTAAATTACAGTGAGTTTCTGAGATCAGATCAGATGGCATTCATCATACACTACTTAAAACAAGACTGAAATAGCTGAAAAAAATACTTGCAAGTTACAAATAAAGCCATCAAGACAGGAAGCAGAGGAGTTACAAAGAGGAAATAATTCTTTTAGGTTAGTGTCGTTATGAGAGTTAGTAGAAAAGGCATGTATCCAATATACTAAGTCTTTTAAGAAGGTATTAAGGATAAGATCAGAAGTTAGAAAGTACCTAAACCAGTGGTTCTCAAATTTTTTGGTCTTTGAACCTCTTTACTTTTGTACAATGCTTGGATGGAATATCAAATTTTTTTTATTTGCATTGTATCAAATTTGACCAAGTATCAGAAATTAAGCTATATTGGAGTGCTGTATGGCTCAAGTCTGACTCTTGATTTTGGTACAGGTCATGAGATCAAGCTGTGGGGCTCTGCACTTAGCAGGGAGTCTGCTTGAGAGTCTCCCTCTTCCTCTCCTCTCCCCCACTTGGATGCACACGCATTCTAACATAAATAAATCTTTTTTTCAAAAAAATTAAGCTATTTAATAATTTTCTTAATATGGCCTCCATAACAAAGTACCACAGACTAGGTGATTTAAACAAAGGAAATTTGTTTTTTACAGTTCTAGAAGCTGCAAGTCAGAGATACAGGTGTTAGTTTGGTTAAATTCTTCTGAAGGCTCTCTCCTTGGTTTATAGATAGATGGCTATCTTCTCCTTTTAGTAATCGCGTGGTCCTTGTACTTGTGTTTGTTTCCTAATCTCTTCCAAGGATACCAGTCATATATTGGATTAGGACCCACCCTAATGACCTCAGTTTAGTTTAACCACACTTTTAAACGTTCTGTCTCCAAATAAGGTCACATTCCTGAGGTACTGTGTGGAGTTAGGATTTAAACATATGACTTTGGGAGGATTACAGTTTAGCGTATAATAATATCCTTCACTTAGATTTTAGCAATTATTAACATTTGCCACATTTATTTTTTCTTTCTCCTCTTCTATTTATTAAAACATTTAGGAATGAGTTGCACATACCATATCCTTTTACCCCCAGTACCTCACATGTATACTAAAAATGAAGGCATTTTCTTACATAACCACAATGTAAGTCAGGAAGTTTAACATCCATACATAACTGTTACCTAATACAGTTCATATCAGATTTTACAATTGCTCAAATAATGTACTAAATGGCAATTTTTTTCCTGATTCAGAAACATTGCAATTAGTTGTGATGTCTCTTTAGTCTCCTTTAATTTAGAATACCCAGTTACCCAGCTTTTATAACATTGACTTTATTTTGTACTTTTTATGAATTGTATCCAATATTTCCTAAAGAGCAGATTGAATTGTTGGATTTTGCCAGGAATACCACATAAATGATATTTCCTTTTTAGTCTATCATATGAAGAAGATCTTCATGGCAGTGTTGTGGTGTGAAATTTAATTGGGTGGTACTCACCATGTTCCTCGGCTCCTAAGTTATCATCTTCCCCTTTGAATTAATAAGTACTTTGTGTGAAGGTCAAAGTAATCTTTATAAAGGGATTAGTAGATTTTATCATTTCTCTCTGCCTTTCCTCCTTATACTGGCTACCTATCTGTCACATTTAGAATAATTAGGATTTTTACCATGTTCTATAAGCCCACTTCAAATTTTCTGTGACCCACTGTACGTGTTTTGAGATTCAGTCACATACGCACACCTGTAAAGCAAAAATTTCACACAACAGTACTATCCTTATTGCGTAAGACATACTTCATTCCATACTATTTTCAGTGAGATAAAAACAGTAAGTTCTCTTTTTAATCTACTTAATTTTTCCAAAAATGTTGAGACCCATAGTTTAAAAGACACTGCCCTCCCGTGATAATTGTCTCTCAGACTCGACTATTTTTTTCCTGACTCACTTTCCTTTGGCCATGATGGCCTTCCTGCTGTTCCTCGTATTAAAAACCTGCTTGTGTTAAAACCCTTATACCTGAAGGGTTCTGCCTTGTCTCATTTGTCCCTTATTCAGTCCTCTCTTCACGTTTTACCTTCCCCTTCCATCTCTTCATAACCTGTACCAAACACAATTGCATTTCTATCCACCTGCCTTTTTTTTTCTCATGGTACTTTGTATTTATTGATATATTTACATTGTCTTATACATTATGATACCACTAAAGATCCAATGTCATAATTTTCAAACATGAAAAAAAATTTTTTCTTATATTTCTTATAAAATGGCCATTGTCCACAGGTTTTAGTAAAGTAAAAACGTAAGTACATTTCCCCCAATTGTATTTTATGCCACTTAGCTAAGATCTGGTATCTTCCTATGTTCCAATCTCTAGTCAGTGTTAAAACATCATTACATTTAACTTTACAAATGGATGTTCAAACAAAAATACAACTCAGGATTTTGTAGGACTTCTTCTGTTTTCAAACATCAGTTTTGGACATGCCACATATGTACAACTTATTAATGAAATTTAACTGTCTAAGCACAATATACACATTTTACAGTATATGGGTTCCCATTATCTGAAATAATGCTCAGCCAGGGACATCCTCCATTGTTGCTTAATAATTACTATAAAGAAGGGAGAGTGGGGGAAGATAGAGTGAGAAGACACTGAGCATGCCTTTTCCCATGGGCACAGTGAGCCAATAAATTGGCAGTAAGGCAACTCACTCTGAAAAAACCTAAAAACTAGCACAACAAATCTTCCACAGCTAAAAGCGTAAAGAAAGGCCACATTGAGAGGGGCAGAGATACCCTTGGTCATGAACCAAACTCCCAGCCTGGGACCCACAAGCAAGAGGAATATCATAGGCTCAAAAGAGTTAGGGGATCAGTCCTCACATTCTGTATTCCTGGCCCTGGGGAACTGCACAGGGAAGGTCAGTCCCCATAATATCTGGCTTTGAAAATCAGCAGGGTTCATTGCTTAACTCTAGAAGCTTTGAAAACTATGGGGCTTAATTGAGAGGGCCAAGAGATAAGAAACCAAGTATCCGCACTTAAAGGGCTATTGTGCTATATTACTTGATCTGAGACCCAGCACAGAAGCATCAATTTGAAAAGTACTTAGGGTTAAACATAGAAATGTATTGCCTACTTTCAGGACATGTGCCAGAGGGGCAGGAATCTGTAGGAACTTTCACTGGGAACAGAGGTGCTGGCAAATACCATTTTTCGTGCCCTTCTTCACCCTAGCTGGCTGGAAGCATGTGGAAGCCAATTTTGATATTCTCCCAACCACTCTGCAATGCTCCTTTCCCCACTCCCATCATTCCTTGTGGACTTACCACTCCCAGTCTGTCCCCCGCCCCAGCACATGCTCCTCCAAAGTGGCTTCAGCCTGGACCATCTGGTGGGCAGCCCTGACCAGAACCACTGTCCCTCTAAAGCAATTCCTGCCCCAGGAAGGGGAACCTAGGCACCCCCTCCCACCACCACCAGCATGCCCATAGTAGCTATAGCCAGGCCTCTCAGCCAATTGCCAGGGGCAAGCCAGTGTACCTACAGTCATTACAGACAGCTAGCATAAAGGCTGATCATGCTCGTGGCAAGCTCTGCCCACCAGTGTGCCCACAATAACATGGCAATTCATTATTGACCACTGGGTAGAGGGCCAGCCCTGCCTACAAGCAACCCCAGACCCAGCAGGAGGGTGCATGCAGCCCACAGAAAGGACATCCTTGGAGCACCTGGTTCTAGTGACCTGGGGGAATTGCACTTCCAGGCACCACAGGACACCTTCTACATTAGGCCACTATTTATTCAATACCAGAAGACACAGCTCACCTACCTAATACATAGAAACAAACACAGAGCCAGACAAAATGAGGAGACAGGATTGTGTTCCAGACAAAAGAACAAGACAAAACTTCATAAGAGCTAAACAAAATGGAGATAAACAGTCTACCTAATGGAGTTTGGAGTAATGTTTGGGCTTGAGACAAGAGTGGATAAACAGTGAGAACTTCAGCAAAGGGAAAGAAAATATAAAAAGAACCAATCAGAATACAATAATTGAAAAATACACTACAGGGAATCAACAGGTTAGAGAATGTAGAAGAATGGATTGGGAATCTGGAAGACAGGATAGTGGACAGCAACCAAGCTAAACAGGAAAAAAATAATTCTTTAAATGAGGAGGTTAAGGGACCTCTCTGAAATATCAAGTGTAATAACATTTGCGCAAATAACATTTGCGTTATTGTTTTTAGGAGAAGAAAGAAAGCAAGAGAAAACCTGTTTGAAGCTATAGCAGCTGAAAATTTTCCTAACCTGGGAAGGAAACACACATGCATATTTAAGAGCCCCAAACCAGATGAACTCAAAGAGGTCCACATTAAGACACAATAATTAAATTGGCAAAAACTAGAGATAAAGAGGGACTCTTAAAAGCAATGAGGAAAACAAATAGTTACATACAAGGGAGAGACATTTCAGCAGAAACTTTTCAGGCCAGAGGGGTGTGGCCTATGTTCAAAATGCTGAAAGGAAGAAACGTATAACCAAGAATATTGTACCTTCACAATCTAAGGAGAGATTAAAAAGTTTACCAGACAAAAGGGAGTTCATCACCACTAAAGTAGCCTTACACGGGGATCCCTGGATGGCGCAGCGGTTTGGCGCCTGCCTTTGGCCCAGGGCGCGATCCTGGAGACCCGGGATCGAATCCCACGTCGGGCTCCCGGAGCATGGAGCCTGCTTCTCCCTCTGCCTGTGTCTCTGCCTCTCTCTCTCTCTCTGTGTGTGACTATCATAAATAAATAAAAATTTAAAAAAAAGTTTAAAAAAAAAATAAAGTAGCCTTACACAACAAATGTTAAAGGGACTTTTCTTAAGTGGAAAAGAAAAGGCCATAACTAAAATTGAGAAAATTATGAAGGAAAAACTATCACTAGTAAAAACAAATATACAGGTAAAGGTAGAAAGAAGATCAGTCACTTATAAAACTAGCATGTACATTGAAAGATAAAAGCAGTAAAATCAAATATATCTTTAAAAATTAGGAGATACACAAAATAAAAGATATAAAGTAAGACATATGCATAAAACATAGAAAAGGAAGTATATATGTTCTTAATATAGACTGTTGTACACATGGGAGGTTATATATGAACCTCATGGTAACCACAAACTAAGTACCTATAATAGATACACAAAATAGTAAAGAGAAAGGAATGTAAGCATAACACTGAAGAAACTTAAGTCACAAAGGAAAAGAGCAAGACAAGAACAGAACTACAGTAGTAACCAGAAAACAGCAAATGACAATAAGTACATAGTTCTTGATTACCTCAAATGTAAATGTACTAAATGCTCCAATCAAAGATATAGGGTGATTGAATGGATTAAAAAAATCCATGCATATTCAGCCTATGTAAGACTTTCAGATTTGAAGACACATAGAGACTGAAAGTGCAGAGATGGAAAATAATCCCATGCAGATGGAAGTGGGAGGAAAAAAGTAGGGGTAGCAATACTTATATCAGATAAAATAGACTTTGAAACAAAGACTGGAAAAAATTTTTTAAATAAATAAATAAAACGACTGTAACTAGAGACAAAGAATGGGTAATTGCACATTGTTACATAATGATAAAGAGATCAACCCATTAAGAGTATATACCAATTGTAATACTACATAATGATAAAGGGATCAATCCAACAAAAGTATGTACGAATTGTAAATATCTATGCAACCGACATAGGAGCACCTGCAAATATTAAAAGACATAATGGGAGAAATTGACAGTAATACAATAGACTTTAGCACTCCACTTAAATCAATGGATAGACCATCAAGACAGAAAATCAGATTAGTAAGGAAACAGTAGTTTTGAATAACACAACAGACTAGATGAACTTAATTAACACACACACACACACGCAGAACATCCCATCCCAAAATGAAATACACTTTCAAGTGCACATGGAACATTCTCCAGGCTAGATCTCATGTTAGGCCACAAGACAAGTCTCAACAAATTCAAAGAGATTGAAACCATATCAAACATCTTTTACAGTCATGGTGTATGAAACTAGAAATCAATTACAAGAACAAAACTGAATAAAACACAGACACATAGAATATAAACAGTATGATGCTAAACAACCAGTGGGTCAATGAAGAAATCAAAGAGGAAATCAGAAATTACATGGAGATAAATGGAAATAGAAACACAATGACTCAAAATCTTTGGAATGCACCAAAAGTAGTTTTAAGAAGGACATATATAGCCATGCAGGCCTATCTCAAGAAACAAGAAAAATATCAAATAATCTTACCTTACAGCTAAAGGAATGAAAAAAAAAGAACAATGGTCAAAGTTAATAGAAGGAAGGTAATAAAGAATAGAACAGTAGTAAATGAAATACAGACTAAACAAACAATAGAAAAGACTAATGAAACTGAAAGCTGGTCCTTTGCAAAGTTAAACAAAATTGATAAACTTTTAGCCAAAGTCATCAATTTAAAAAGACTCAAATTGAAGCAGAAATGAAAGAAGTTAAAACCGATACCACAGAAGTACAAAGAATTATGAGACTATGGCAAGTTTATATTCTATTCTATTCTATTCTATTCTATTCTATTCTATTATATTATATTATATTATATTATATTATATCAAGTTATTCAACCCAGCTTGAGCTCTCCTGCCTTCTGCAGCCACCTTCCAGGGGCCCGCCCAGTCAGCTTGCCCATGGTCACGGTCAGCCTGTGGTTTTCTGTGTTCCTTGCCCACTGGGGGCGTGGGACACACCCGGACCTGCAGGAGGGCAATTACCGTACTCCTTATATACCTCTGCTTTTGTTATTTTCAAATGCTAATGAACGTTTCTGTGTTAGGTTCTTTTAAATAAAAAGGGGTTAAAACCCAGATGCTGTATATTAATTTGTAATTATGTATAAAGTAAAGCAGTTTTACAGTAAAACTGCAAAAAATTTTTTCAGTGTGTTTTCTGGGATTTTGCCACAATATACTGGCTTTGTATTTTATTTATCTTCCTCTCTAGTTATTGGCTTCAGACTCTACTTGTAAAGTCCCTTCCACCCTTTCAAAAAATAAATGTCCTTTAAGTCTTAAAAAAAAATAATAATTCCTAGAAATCTGTAATCTTTCAAGATTGAGTTAGAAAAAAAGAAAAAAATCTGAACAGACTGATAACTAGTGAAATTGAATCGTTAATCCAAAATCTCCTAAAAGCCAATGTCCAGGAACAGATAGCTTTGAAGGTGAATTCACTAAAAATTTAAAGAAAAGATAATAATACCATTCTTCTCAAACTGTTTCAAATAATAAAAGAGGAAGGAATGCTTACAAATTTATTCTACAAGGCATTACCCTGATACTAAAGCCAGGCAAAGACACTTTAAAAAAAATTACAGACCAATATTTCTGATGAATATAGATATAAAAATACTCAACAAAATATTAGCAAACCAAATTCAAAAATACATTAAAAGGATCATGCACCATGATCAAGTGGGATTTATTCCAGAAATGCAAGAATGGTTCATTCTCCACAGATCTGTCAACATGATAAACCACATCAACAAAATGAAGAATAAAAAACCCGTAGGATCATCATATAACAGTTGCAGAAAAAGCATTTGACAAAATTTAACATTGATTTGTGATAAAAACTTTCAATAAAGTCAGGTATAGAGGGAGCATACCTCAACCCAGTAAATGCCACATATCAAAAGGCCACAGCTAATACTATACTCAAACTGAAAATTTTCCTTTTACAATCAGGAACAAGACAAGGATGTCTACTCTTGCCATTTTTATTCAACATAGTATTGAGAGTCCTAGCTGCAACATCAGACAAGAAAAAGAAAAAGGCATCCAACTGGTAAAGAAGTAAAATTGAGAAGTCCCACTACTGGGTATTTACCCATAGAAAACAAAAACAATTCATAAAGATAATATGCACGAGCGCCTGGGTGACTTAGTTGATTAAGTGTCCCACTCTTGATTTAGGCTCAGGTCATGATCTCAAAGTCGTGAGATGGAGCCCCTTGTCAGGCTCTGGCTGGGTGTGGAGCCTGTTCAACATTCTCTCTCTCTCCCTCTGCTCCTCCCCTATCTTTTCTCTTCCTCTCTAAAAGCAAAAACAAAAAACGCTAAAAGGTATTGCACCCATGTGTTCATTTCTGTATTATTCACAATAGCCAAAATATGGAAGCAACATGTGTCCATCAGTAGAAGAATGGATAAAGATACAGATGTTTACACACATGCTGGCACATGCACACACACACGCACACACACATGAATGTTACTCAGCTATAAAAAAGGATGAGATCTTGGCCATTTGTGACAATATGGGTAGACATAGGGAGAGAATATTATGCTAAGTGAACTAAATCAGAAAAAGACAAATAAATGTGATTTCACTTATATGTAGAATCCAATAACCAAAACAGACAAAAAGCAGAAACAGACCCATAAATACAGAGAACAAACTTGCCAAAGGGAAAGGAATGACCTACATAAATACAGAGAACAAACTTGCCAAAGGGAAAGGAATGACCTAAACAGGTGAGTGGGAGTGGAAGAAACAGGCCTGCAGTGATGGAAAGAATGTCATGGGAATGGAGGACACAGGTATAAGGAATATAGTCAGGTGATGTTGTAGTAACACTGTATAATGACAGATGGTAGCCATTCTTGTGGTTAGCATAGTATGAAATAGATACTTATCAAATCATTATGTTGTTCATCTGAAACTAATAGAACATTAGATGTTAAACTACAATTAAAACTATCGCTGCAGATGACATAATATATATAGAAAACCCTAAAGACTCCATCAAAAGTTTGTTGGAACTAATAAGTGAATTTACTAATGTTGCAGGATACAAAATTATGAAAATCTGTTGTGTTTCTGTATGCTAATTACCATCATAAAGAGGAATTAAAACATCTCATTTACAGTTGCATCAAAAGCAATTAAAATACCTAGGAATAAATTTAACCAAGGACGTGAAGGACCTTGTACTCTGAAAACTAAAACATTGATGAAAGAAATCAAACAATACACAAGGAAATGGAAATATATACCGTGCTTATGTTTTGGAAGAATTTATATTGTTAAAATCTCCATATTGGCGCCTGCCTTTGGCCCAGGGCGCAATCCTGGAGTCCCGGGATCGAGTCCCGCGTCAGGCTCCCGGCATGGAGCCTGCTTCTCCCTCCTCCTGTGTCTCTGCCTCTCTCTCTCTCTGTCTAAAATAAATAAATAAATAAATAAATAAATAAATAAATAAATAAATAAATATCAATAAATAAATCTATCTATCTTTAAAAAAAAAAGTCCATAACAGTCAAAGCAATCTAGATATTCAGGAAAATGCCTATCAAAATACCAGTAGCATTTTTCACAGAACTAGAACAAAACATCCTGAAATTTGTATGAACCACAAAAAATTCACTAATAGCCAAGGTATTGAGAATGAACAAAGCTAGAGGTGTCACAATCCCAGATATGAAACCATACTACAAACCACAGTAATCAAAACAGTATAATACTGGCACAAAAACAGACACATAAATTAGTGAAACTAGAAATAAACCCATACTGATATGGTCAATTAATACATGACAAAGGAGGCAAGACTATACAGTGGGGATGGGGCACCTGGGTAGCTCAGTTGGTTAAGGGTCCAACTCTTGTTTTGACTCAGATCGTGATAAGGTCATAGGACTGCACCCCGTGTAGGGCTCTGTACTCAGCAGGGAGTCTCCTTGGGAATCTCTCCCTCTTCCTCCTCTCTTTCTGCCCTCCCCCCCCACTCTCTCTAATAATAAATCTTTTTTTTTTAATGTACAATAGGGAAAAGATAGCTTATTCAATAAATCATCCTAGGAAAAAAGAACAGCTACATGTAAAAGAGTGAAACCGGACCACTTCTTTATACCATATACAAAAAAAAACCCTCAAAATGGATTAAAAACCTAAATATAAGACCTGAAGCCATGTAACTCCCAAAAGAACACATAGGCATTAAAGTTTATGCCTCAGCCTTAGCAATATTTTTCTCAATGTCTTTCCTCAGGCATGGGAAACAATAGCAAAAATAAATAATTGGAACTACATCAAACTAAAAATCTTTTTGCATGGCAGCAAAGGAAACCATCAATAAAATGTAAATTCACTTACTGAGTTGGAGAAGAGAATTACAAATGATATTAATTAATATCCAAAATACATAAAGAACTCCTATAACTCAAAAAAAAAATCTGTTTTAAAAATGGGCAGAAGGGGGATCCCTGGGTGGCTCTGCGGTTTAGTGCCTGCCTTTGGCCCAGGGCGCGATCCTGGAGTCCTGGGATCGAGTTCTGCGTTGGGCTCCTGGCATGGAACCTGCTTCTCCCTCTGCTTGTGTCTCTGCCTCTCTGCCTCTCTCTCTCTATGTCTATGAATAAATAATAAAATCTTAAAAAAAAAATGGGCAGAAGATCTGAATAGAATTTTTCCAAAGAAGATACACAGGTGACCAAGATACCTGTGAAAATATGCTCAACATTACTAATCTTCAGGGAAATGCAAACCAAAACCACAGTGAATCATCATCTCACACTGGTAAGAATGGCTAGTATCAAAAAAGACAAGAAGTAACAAATGTTGGTGAAGATACAGAGAAAAAGGAACCCTCATGCGCTTTTGATGGAAATGTACTTTGGTGCAACTGTTATGAAAAACATGGAGTAGCCTCAAAAAGTTAGAAATAGGAATAACCACATGATCCAGTAATTCCACTTCTTGGTATTTATTCAAAGGAAATAAAAAACACTAACAATAAAAGCACTAACCTCCATTGTTCATGTTAGCATTATTGATGATAGCCAAAAACCAACATCAGGAAATATTATGTGTCCATTGGTGCATTAATGGGTAAAGAAAAAGTGTATATACATAAAATATATTTTTTAGCCATAAAAGAGAATTTTGCCATTTGTGACAACATGGAACACTTTGATAGCATTATGGTAAATGAAATAAGTCAGAGAAAAATATATGATCTCACTTATATGTAGAGTCTCTGAAACAAAACAAATGAACAATGACAAAAACAGACCCTTAAATACAGAGAACTGGTGGTTGCCAGAGAGGAGGAGAGTAAGAAGACAGACAAAATAGGTTAAGGGGATTAAAAAGTACATACTTGGGAGTTATAAAAAAAAAAAATCACAGGGATCAAAGTATAGCATAGGGAATATAGTCAGTGATATTATAACAACTGTTGATTTATGGTAACTATACTTACCGTGGTGAGCATTTTGTAATGTATATGATTGTTGGATCACTATGTCATACACCTAAAACTAATGCTGCATTACATGTCAACTAGGCTTCTATTAACATTAACAAAGAATAGTTACTATAAAATGGGCTTTGGAGAGCATCCAATGATGGTAATTAAGAATATGGATTTGGAAGCCTACCCAAACTAAAATCCCACTTGCTGTTTATTAGCTTCTTAACTTAAATGTCTTAATGTCTTAATCTTGAGTTTCTTCTATAAAATGGCATCATATTCCTAATTCTCAAGTAGTGAAGTTTAAATAATGTACTTGTAAAATAGTTGTAAAATAGATATATGTATATGTTGTTCTCTGCCTCTAGTTCCTAGCACAGAGTTCCTGAAACCCTTGTAATTTCCTAAATGATAAGAGCAAGAGGAGCATCTTTTTTTTGTAATATCTTATCTTTTGATATAGGTTTCTGACACAGAGCCACTAATCCCTTGGTATTTGACCCTAGGTCAAATAACTCCTAGTAGGTTATAGGAATGTCCTTTGTTCTAAGGAGATGACTCTTGGTGGGCTTTTCACCAGAAAGACCACACCATGATTAGAAGCTTGGAACTTTTCAGCCCCACCTCCTATCCTTTAAGAAAAAGAGAGATACTAGAGACGGAGTTAATGATTGATCATGCCTATGTGATGAAACTTTCATAAAAATCCCAAAATGCAGTGTTCATTGAGCTTCTGGGTTGCTGAACACATTACCATGTGTTCAGAAAGATGGCATGTCTGATGAGGGAATGAAAGTTTTGTGCACCTTCATATAGATTGCACTGTGCATCTCTTTTATCTGGATGTTCATTTTCATCTGTTATCATATTTTTTATAATAAATATGAGTTTTGTTAACTCTCTTAGCAAATTATGGAACTCAATGAGAGGGTTTTTAGAACCCTGATTTGTGGCCAATCAGAAGTACAAATGACAACTTGGGACTTGAGATTGGCATCTGAAGTGAAGATTTGAGAGAGAGTCTTGTGGAACTGAGGCTTTAGCCTGTGGGATCTGATGCTACCTCCAAGGAAACTGTGTCAAAGCAGAATTGAATTGTAGGACATCTTGCTGGTAAAACCCACACATCTGGTGTCAGAAATGTTCTGACTCTGATAGTATTGTGAGAGTAAAGGAGAAACACAAGAATATCTTTCCCTTATATGATTGTAGATACAGATCAACGCAATACTTAACGCATAGTGAGAAATGAGTAAATTTTAGCAATTTGTTCTCTGTATAGAATGTTTGGATTTGGAATTAAATAATAGAATTTGGAATTAAAGTTCCATATCGTTAACTTTTCAGTCTGGCCTCAAAAATATACTTTGTTTCTGAACAGATAAAACCTTTTTCTTAATACTCATTTTCAATTTAATTTGGTAATAGCAGTGATTAGAGGTTATTTAAATGTCTTTACTTGGACATTAATCTTCAAAAGTCTTTATTTGCTAAGTGTTCTACAAAGAGAAGAAAAAGTCTATCAACTGACTACTTGAAATACATTTCAAAGTTTTCTCCAGAGAATATTTTACTCTAATTGTATTGTAGTCTTACTAGTACTTCAAAGATAAATACAATCTTTTCTTTAATAAATATGAAAATAGAAGAAATGTGGAATTATATTTGCCAAAGGGTTTATGGATTTAGGAATTTTTTCCTAAATTTGGCAGTAGCAAAGAATGAGTTTGTCAAATACGTAAATTGTCTAGTATAAATTAATTCTTCTAATTTAAGTGTTAAAACTTTAAAGTTCTTTTTTAATGGAATCCTACTAAAACTTATTATTTGCCCAGCATCTTCTATAGAATATTTTGAAGAGAAAGTAACATTTTATTGATAGTTGAATGTCATCAGGGTAAACATAAATTACCATGCTGTATCTGTATATAGTAATACTCAGAGATATTTGAAGTAAGTAAGGCTCTTTAACCCTATGGCTAATAAGTACCTTTAGCCTTCTCCATTTAAAAATTTTATTTTCTGGCTATTCATGGTTTGTTTCAGTTCTTTCCACTGCTAATAAACTACTGGGTATTACTTCCTTTGTTAGTGAGTGTTGGCCCAAAACAGTTGTTCTTATCCTTCTTTCTTATTTGCTGTCCCATTTTGCTCTTGAACACCAACTTGTCATTTTGAGATTGTGGCATATGTTCTTACTACTCAGGGAACTTTGAACATCTTATTATTGATTCTTACAGGTAATTGCCCATGCCAGATAATAGATAATGTCTCACTTCCCTTGTTTTGTCTGCTTCAAAGTATGATAATGTTTTTGTTGTTCTGCAGACATTTTCTTTCTTATGTTGATATTTTTTGTTTTTATAAGATCATACAAAAGTGCCCTTAATTTTAATTGTACTTTTTAATTATCACATTTCATTGTAATCTTAATTCTGATTTGTTTTTCTTTTGGACAAAATTATGTTGTGTGGATTTTTAGAGTTTGCAGGAAACAGAAAACCTCCGGAATTATCTTGAGATGGATATTTAGTTGCAAACATAAGTGGAGATTATAGGGAGCCGTAGAAACAGTCTCTTTCAGATCTCATGAAGAACTAGAAGGTCATTCTATAAACAAATACATTGGCAAGTCAGGTCTAAAGGAGAAGTAGAAAATTGTTTAGAAAATAGCATGTAGTTTTGATAACAGGTAATCTCCTTAGCTCTTGAGAACCGGATGTCCCTTGCTCTGTACTTCAGTGCAGTGCATGACATCTTTCCTGGATTATTTTAAGTAACAATAGTCTTAAGTTGCTGGAAGAAGAGCATCAAATCTTAGCATCTCAAGGCTCAGAAGAAGACCTATTGCTGCTGAGGGGGGAAAAAATAACTTTTGAAAACACCTCTCTAGGCCTAGGGGAGAAATCAGATCATCTGAGGCCTATTAGAAGTTTCCTACCACTGGAGGAAGGAGAATATCACTGAAAAGGTCCAAACCCTGAAACTCAGGGATATAAGGCCCAGGACTAAGGCTGAACCAAGAGTATGAAGCCCCCTCAACCCCCTGCCATGAGGCTAGGAAGCAGTGAGTAACTGACAACAGCAGTCTACCACTAAAGAAGTTAAAGCATAGAGAGACTCTGACAGGCAGATAGATAGTGAAAGCCTAAAGCTGGGGGTAAAATAGAGCTGAGTAAAATCCTCCATCAACTCACCCCCCACCAGAGTATAACTTAACACAAGGGGAACTTGAAGCCAGGGTTGCACTGAGAGTAACTATAACAACAACAGAACTCAAGTTTAGACCAGCCTTTTCACATCCTTACTCTGTCATAACTACCCACACTAATGACCTAGCAGAAGTGTGTCCATTCCTAGGCATAAATACTACTTACCTCAGTCTCTACTGCCTTTCACATCCAGTATTCGATCAAAAATTACAAAGCTTAAAAAAGGGTGCGGGGGTGGAAGGGCACACCAGAAAGAAACATCCCACTGACAAGAGATAAGGCAGACTAGGTCACAAGACTCAGATCTCAAATGATCTGTATTTTGGAACTACCAAACAAGGAACTTAATGTAACTGTGTGATATTAAAGAGTTTTGTGGGGAAAATGGGTTACATGCATATATAAATAAATACAGAATAATAGCAGAAAGAAACTAAGCAAAATGAAAATTCTAGGAAAAAAAACACAGCAAAAAGAATGCCTTCAACATATTTATCAGTATATTCAATATATCTGGAAAAAGAATTAGTGACCTTGAAAATAGGTTATTAAAAATTAGTAAAACCTAAGCCAAAGTGGGGTGTGGGATGGGAATTAAAAATAAAAAAAACTGAGCAGTTAGGAGATATGGGGAAATATTAAATAGTCTAACATACATCTGATTGGGATCCCAGAAGAGACATGAAACATTCACCAAAATAGACCAAAATAATCAACAAATGTTATTGTCTTAAAAATAATTGTAAATTTTTAAAAATAATCATAAACAGAATGTTCTCTGACCATAACAACTAAAGTAGATATTAGTAAAACAGAAAAATCTGGAAAACCCATCCAAATAATTTGGAAATTAACACATTTCTTAAATAACCCATCAGTCATAGTGGACCTCACAAAGGAAATTAGGAAATTTTGTATTTAATGAAAATGAAGCACAATCCATGTGGGATGCAGCTAAAGCAATGCTTAGAGGGAATTTTTATAGCATTATAGATTATATTAGAAAAGAAAAAATATACTAATAGTTTAATCTTGCACCTTAAACTAGGGAAAGAAGAACAAACCAAATCTAAAGCAAAGATTCTGCTCTTAAAGGTAAGAGCAGAAATCAGTGGAACTGAAAATAATAAAAAAAAGCAATGAAACCAAAAGCTGATCCTTTGAAAAGACTAATCTTGGTAAATCTCTAGCAGGATAACCAAGGAAAAAGAAAACACAAATTATCAAACCAGGAATAAAAATGTGCATAAAGGTCCAAAGACACTAAGGTGTAATAATGGAATATTATGAGTTCTATTTTCATATCTTTGACAATTCAAGTGAAACAAATTCCTTGAAAGATAAGCATTACCACAGTTCACTAAAGAAGAAATAGATAACTGCAGTAGTCCTATATCTGTTAACAAGATTGAATTTATTGTTAAAAACCGAACAAATCTCCAAACCTAGATAGCTTCACCATTGTTCTACCAAACAAAGAAATAGTATCATTATTCTACGCTGTCCCAGGAAATAAAAAAAAAAAAAAAAAGGAACATCTCAACTAATTTTATGAGGTTGCAGTACTCAGCCAAAGATAGGACAAAATAAAAAAGGAAAGAGGAAGGAAGGGAGGGAGGGAGGAAAACCAGTATTGTCCATGAATATAAATGCAGAAATTCTCAGTAAACTATCAGTGAAATCCAGTAATAAGTAAAAGGATAATACATCATGACCAAGTAAAGTTTATCTTGAGAACTCAAGACTGATTCAGCATTCAGATTGACATTCAGTATTATCAACAAATGAAAGAAAAATATTTTAGTCCCATTTATGCCATTTATGATAAAAATGCTTGCCAAACTAGGAATTGAAGGTAACTACCTCCCTGAGAAACCTAGAGTTAACATTATACTTTATGGTAGAAGATCAAATGCTTCCCCCTAAGATTGGTACCAGGCAAGGGTGTTTGCCCTCATTACTCCTAGTCAGCATCATGCTAGAAATCCATCCTAGTGAAGTGAGGCAAGAAAAAGTAGTAAAAAGCATAAATAATTATCACAAAATTCCAGTACTATTATAAGAAGAACGAAACCATACATTGTTTAGGTTTTATCTTAAAATCATGTTTATATGCAGTTCCTTTATCCACTTAGTTGTGCAACCTTTGAATAGAATTATAAGCCTATTTTCCTTTTTTTTTTTTAAGATTTTATTTATTTATTCATGAGAGACAGAGGCGGGGGCGCACAAACACAGGCAGAGGGAGAAGCAGGTTCCATGCAGGGAGCCCGACATGGGACTCGATCCCGGGTCTCCAGGATCACACCCCGGGCTGAAGGTGGCGCTAAACTGCTAAGCCACCAGGGCTGCCCAAAGCCTATTTTCCTATCATGGCCAGTAACCAACAACCCAAGAAGGATCAAACATCTTTCGGTGGCATGTGTTTGTGTGTGTGTCATAATCTTGTTTATTTAGCTATGTGGAATACGTGATTTAAAATGAAGACAAGGAAGGCTGGAATTTACTAAATAAAATGAATATTACACAATCTCTTACTATACATAGAAGAATTCTAAAATGTTTATCTCATTAAAGCATGTTTTGTCTCACAGTGTATTACTATTTGCAGTTACTATCATCAGACGAATTTTAATTTGTTTTTAAAACTTACAGAAACTTGGTTTTGAGTATATTTAAAACACCCAATCTTATTTCAAGAATAACTTGTTCAGGGGCACCTGGGTGGCTCAGGTTGTGATCCTGGGGTCCTTGGATCGAGTCCCACATCAAGTTCCTCTCAGGGAGCCTGCCTATGTCTCTGCCTCTCTCTGTCTCTCATGAGTGAATAAATAAAATCTTAAAAAAAAAAAAAAAAAGGAATACCTTGTTCACTTTTTTCCTGGGCAGATCTGCAAACTACTGAAACATGCATTATAGTAAAGTATAAAATTGAAAGTGATGGGCATACAGGTAGAACTATATATAAAATAGAATTTGACAATAAAATGACAAGCAGATAATGAATTTTTCTTATTTTTGAAAGAGTGCCAGAATCTAGAAACTTGCCTAAATTAAACAACATAATTAACATAAAGCTTTTCTTTGTAATAACTATTCACACATTCTTCGGCATAAAATTATTTAAGTGCTATACGATTCTATGAAGATCACTGCTGAGTTGCTGTGCTTTCCTCATTAATGTTGCTCATCTCATTTGTTTAATTTGCAATGCCAATAATATTTAAGGAAGAATCTATAGAAGATGCCTAGAATGGTAATAAAGAATATTTGCATTTACTAAGGTCTTTCTAAATGCCAACACTCTGCAGGTGCTTGAAATATATTTTACTCATTATAACAATTACAAAATAAGTACTATTATCATCATATTTACAGAAGAATAAAATAGGGGCTAAGTATCCTACCTAGAGTCACAGTTCTCACACTCAAAGACCATATAAAGGAAATGAGATAAGTCCTGTAGGAGAGGTATAAGTTATTATTGCCATATTTCTTTTTATTAATATTGGAGAAAACTGCTCAGAAGAGAAGGTGCTATTTAAGTATGGCATAAAGTACAGGCATACTTCATTTTACTGTGCTTTGTAGATGCAGTGTTTTTGTTATTTGGCTATCTTTTTTTTACAATTGAAAGTTTGTGGCAACTCTGCTGAGCAACTCTATGGGTGCCATTTTTCCAACAGCATTTGTTCACTGTGTCTCCTTGTCACATTTTGGTAATTCTCAATAATAAAAAAGTTTGAAATATTATAGTTGTTATGGTCATCTGTGATCAGTGATCTTTGATGTTAACTATTGTTTTTTGGGGGGTGCCACAAACCTTGCTCATATGAGATAACAAACTTAATCTATAAATGTTGTATACATTCTAACTGCTTTGCCAACCTGGCCATTCCCTCTCTTCCTCTCCAACCCTCCCTATTTCCTAAGACAATAATAATGAAGTTAGTTACCAATTAATAACCCTACAGTAGCTCCTAAGCATTAAAGTAAAAGGAAAGATCACATGTCTCTCACTTTAAAATCAAAAACTAGGCCTCTTGCTCCAAATGGTTAGCTAAGTTGTGAATGTGAAGGAAAAGTTCTTGAAGGAAAGTAAAAGTGCTACTTTAGTGAACACACCAGTGATAAAGCAAAACAGCCTTAGCTGTACAGATTGAGTTTTAGTGGTCTGAATAGAAAATGAAAGCAGCCACAACATTCTCTGAAGCCAAAGACAAACCCAGATCAAGACCCCAGCTCTTTTCAATTCTGTGAAGGCTAAGAGAGGGAAAGAGCTATAGAAGAAAAGTTTGAAGGTAGCCAACCTTGATTCATGAGGTTTGAGGAAAGAAGCCATCTCCATAACATGAAAATGCAAGGTGAAGCAGCAGCAAGTTATCCAGAAGATCTGGCTGAGATAAATAATAATGGTGGCTACAGTAAACAACAGATTTTTTTTTAAAGATTTTATATATTTATTCATGAGACACAGAGAGAGGCAGAGAGGCAGAGACACAGGCAGAGGGAGAAGCAGGCTCTATGCAGGGAGCCGGACATGGGACTTGATCCCGGGTCTCCAGGATCAGCCCTGGGCTGAAGGTGGCACTAAACCGCTGAGCCACCCGGGCTGCCCCAACAACAGATTTTCAATAGAAAAAACCGCTTTCTATTGGAAGAAGATGCCATCTAGGACTTTGATAGCTAGAAATAAGTCAGTGCCTGGCATCAAAGCTACAGAGGATAGGCTTGTTGCTCTTGGAGGTGAATTTAGCTGGTGTTTTTAAGTTGAAGCCAGTCCTCATTTATCATTCTGAAAATTCTAGAGCCCTTAAAAATTGTGCTTAATCTACCTTCCTTTGCTATATAAATGGAACAACAAAGCTGGATGACAGCATTTTTTCTAACATGGTTTACTAAATATTTTAAGCCCACTGTTAAGACCTGCTGCTTAGAAAATAAAAAGATTCGTTTCAAAATACTACTGTTTGATAATGCATCTGGTCATCCAAGAGCTCTGATGGAGATGTACAATGAGGTTAATGTTTTCATGCCTGCCAACACAACATCCATTCTGCAGTCCATGGATCAAGGAGTAATTTTGACTTTCAAGTCTTACTTAAGAAACACATTTTATAAGGCTATGGCTGCCATAGACTGTGATTCTTCTGATGGATCTGAACAAAATCAGTTAAAGACCTGAACTAATTCACCATTTAGGGTGCCAGTAAGAGCATTCATGATTTTTGAGAAGAGATCAAAATACCAATATCAATAGGAGTTTGGAAATTGTTGATGATTTTGAGGGGCTCAAGAGTTCAGTAGAGGAAGTAACTGCAGATACGGAAATACCAAGAGAACTAGAATTAGAAGGGGAGTCTGAATTGCTGCAATCTCATGATAAAACTTGAACTGATGAACAGTTGCTTCTTTGACATAAGCAAAGAAAGTGGTTTCTTGAGATGGAATCTAATTCTGGTGAAGATGCTATGAAGATTATTGAAATTGACAACAAAGGAGTTGTTGAGTCCACTGTAATGGAGCTGTGTATAAAGTACGTGGGTGTGGAAGAAAAGTAGCATCTAAGTCGGAATAAGGGGTACATCGCAGGATCTCCATCCCCATCTTCTTATTCATGGTTGATCTCCCTCAGTGGTTAGCCTTTTACTTGGTGGTTTAGGGCCCTCTATTCTCTCCCTGTTGTCCATTCATATATGCGAGGATCAGTGGTATATCATTTTCACTGTTAATACCCCCCGTACATTCTTAAGGCACTTGTCTCATAAAAGTAAACACATTGTTACGAAAATATGTTTTCAATCTGTATTTCAGTTATTTTTTTTCTTCTGTGAAAGCCCTTGGTAAGTAAATAAATGAGCATATTAGAAGGACATGCAGGGAAGAGAGCTGAAACAGTGTTGGGTCTATCTTAGTATAAAAGGCCAGGCAGTTGGTGGTTTTGAAAACAAACCTCATTTAGCCAATGATTAGCAGGAGCAAAGCAAACCATGTGAAATTGCTGCTTTTGTAATTAATAGTATTTTGATTCTACTGTAATAGAGAGATGTATAAAGTGAGAGTGGAAGAAAAGGAACATCTAAGTCAGAATAAGGGGCCCATTTTTTTTTCCAAGAATAAATGTACCCGTTTTATTTTAAACGTTTCACTGTTATATAAACAAAGCTGCAGTAAACATCCTTGTAAGTATATATACACAGGTATAATCTGTGAACAATGTCTGCCAGCCTCTCTCCTTTCTGTGAAGAACAAACAAAAGCCCTATCCTCAGGCATTGCTGAAGCAACAGAAGTTGGGTTGCCCTGTCACAGGATTCTCCTGTGACCAGGAGCCTGTGCTGGTACGGCTGTACCAACAAATCCTCTTGCTGGAGAGTCATTTCAGTTTTTCCTATTGAATACAGGTCAGGTCTCTACCTCTCATTTTAACCCAACACTTTTATTCTCCAGGCTGCTTTGAAACTCATGAGAACAATTCAGTATTTATCAAGTACTATGCATATTTTATATTTTCTACATTTGTTATGATTTTGTTCATATGGTATTTAGACATTTTTAACTCTGATAACACTAAAGAATCATTTCAACCTATTTTCATTAAAAGAAGTATTCTTGTAGGTAGAATCCAAATATGAGTCTCAACTTGATGTTTTTGTATTAAAATGAATTCCTCTGGTCATCAGTATTGCAAAAAAATTAACATAATAAACATTCTTGACATGGGTACTATAATTAAATTGTACACCAAAGTAAATAATTTATAAACAAACAGATTTGAGCTTTAATCTCAGCATTGTGGTTCTTCTTTGTAGCCTAAAACAAGTTCTCAAACTTTCCAACTATGTTCTTTTATCTATTAAATGAAGATAATAATAGCCTTGTAGGTTGTTGAGATTATTTATTACATGCCTGGCATTTAAGCACATGCTTATAAAGCCTAGGAGCTATCTTTGTTATTGGTAGTTATTATTACAAGTTACATTTGTAAACATCATATTTGTATTCTGTGGTTTAAAAATACTTTCCGGATTAAAAATATTCTGCCTATAAATTAGTGCTTTAATATCATGTTTAAGCCAGTTTATTAATATAGTGTAGTGGTTAAGAACATAGATTCTGGGTTTCAAATCTCAGCTCCATGACTTATTATTACCAGGCTGACCTTCAGTAAGTAACTTAAAGGCCCTGTATACCACTTTCCTCAACTTTGAAATGGACATGACGCTAGCACATTTCTCCCAGGCACATTTCTGAAGAAGTAATCAGATTATGCATATAGAAAGTTTAGAAGAGCTGCTGACATAACACTGTGTGTCAGTTATTGGCATCATCATTAATTTGCTGTCTCTCTTTACTTTAGGTGAATCTTGGAAGCAACCAGTACCTTTTCTCTGTCATAGTGGACCCTAAAGAAATGCCCTGTTTCTGTTTGCGTCATGATGTTGATGCCCTACTCTGGCAACCACACTCCAGCAAACAAGATGATATGTGGGAACACATTGCAACTTTCAATGCTTTAGGTATAAAGCAAGCTCTTTGCAGGCGCGTTTTCTATTATGTCAAAAATCATGGTCATTTATTTTAATTCATTTCTTTTTTTCTTTTTCTTTTTAATTTGAGCTGTCCTAATTATATTTGAATTGATTTGTGCTATAATTTCGTTGCTTTTACTATGGCTGGTGAATGTTAGTACTTTTGGAACAGTAGGATTAATCTGTTTTTATGCTTGTACACAAGATCAACACAATAGAAATCAAAGTGGTTATCTAACCACTGGAGTCATTCTAATCAGTCATTTGTTTATTCCAAGTAAGCTATACTGTATTAGAACATGAACAGTGGGTTTGATAGTACCCTACATGGAACTTGTATTCAGGTTTCTTCAGAGTAATCTTCAAAAACATAATAGAATTGCTCTAAGATAATGCTCATGAGGAGACATCTTTCATGGAACTGTCATGTCAAAGAGAGCCATTGTAATGAAAACACTTAGGGAAATGGTGGTAAGCAGAAATCAAATTTATTCTGTAGGATAAAAGGGAAATGGTTTTAAAACTAGGTCTTGAAAATTTTAAGATACATAATTATAGACTTATGCAATAATTGGTTTTATGTCTAGATATATTAGTATTGTGTGGGAAAAGCTTTTTATATAAATTAGGCACAGTTATTGCTTTATTGAGTGATTATTTTAAACTGGCAACAGGAAGTAAAATTATACATTCTAAATACAACCTTAATTATAGAGGAGATTTGTCAATTATCCTTTATAGTTAATAATATAGGCTGCTTAAACTGGTTAATTTAGACTCCAAGTGGATTTTTATGATGTGAAATACAAAGTTTTGTTGAAAAATTTAAACACGTAATTTCTAGCCTCTGTACTATAATTTGCATTTAATTCTGAATCTTTTTTCAGTAAAGAAAGTACTATCACATAATTTTCATATGCTCAGATTATTCATTTGTATCCCTAAATCTGTTATCGTAGAATTCTACTGTGCTTGAGTCTAAGTTAAATTAACGTTACGTTAGACGTAGTCTATATACATTATTAATTTTCTCGAGGTTAGTTTAGAATTAGAGCTGATTCTAAAATACTCAAATAGGTATCTATATCCTCTTCACTTTTCCTCCTCAGATCCTGCTGAATATTAAAAACCATCATTGAAGAATGCCTGGGTGGTTCAGTTGGTTAAGCATCTAACTCTTGATTTTGGCTTAGGTCATGGGATTGAGTCCCATGTGGGACTCAGTGCAATGTCTGCTTGAGATTCTCTCCCTCTGCCCTTCTCCCTACCTGCACACACAAACTCTCTCTCAAATAAATAAAATCTTTAAAAAATAGTATTGCTCCTTCTGTGCTCAGTTGTTCCTTTGCTCATTACTTGGTGAATCTCAATTTACATTAGTGTTCTATTTTTTACCTTATGTGTTATGACATTCAGTAACCATGTCCCAATCTGAAAGTCCTAATTTGTATTTCAGAACACAAACACCCTTTTAACCTGTAAAGATTTTTTAAAAGACAAGATTTTTTCAGAGCCTAATTAGTTTTCAAGGGATGTCCTAATTGAGTTTTTAAAATCAGATACTTGAATTTTCATTCCATCTTATAATCTCAAGGTCCTACTTCTGGAAGCTGAAGTACAACAAAATCCTGTTACATTGTTGGTGTATAAAAATACCACTAACATTATAAATAATAAGAGCATCCATTGTCATACTAGCATTTTCAGGTTCAAGGCCTATATTATGGACACACTCCTGAAATAACTTTACAGCAGTATTCTATAAATATTTTCCCATTTATTTGATAAAAAAAAGATTCTCTAATGCTACATCTCTGATTAATGAGCTTAATTATTTTTTTTAAAGATTTATTTATGGGACACCTGAGTGGCTCAGTGGTTGAGCATCTGCCTTTGGCTCAGGGCGTGATCCCAGAGTTCTAGGATCGAGTCCCATATTGGGCTCCCGATAGGAAGCCTGCTTCTCCTTCTGCCTGTGTCTCTGCTTCTCTTTCTGTCCCTCTTATGAATAAATAAAACCTTAAAAAATATATTTATTTATTTGAGAGAGAGAGGAGAGAGTCTCAAGGAGCTTCCATACCCAGCAGGAGATAGTCACTCAGCCCATTTCACAACCCCGAGATCATGACCTGAGCTGAAATCAAGAGTCTGATGCTTAACTGATTATTAAATTGGCATTTAAGGATAGTTTGACATGTTTTCAGGTCTTTTGATTTTAGATTTTTAGTGTTTTGTTCATAGAAATAATAAGGAACTATGTTGTGTTTTTCTTAAAGAGATAAAAAACCCTATCTATTTTGTTCCTTAGAAATTAAAGCTATATCTGCACCAGTTGGGAGAAATTGATTGTGGTTAATCATTAATGGTTCAGAATTCAACCACTGTTGAATATTTATGGTGTATATTTTATTGAGGCATTTTAATCTGTAGTATAGATTATTAAATACTAAATGTTTAATCACATTTTTCTTCTTTTTAATATATGAGTTTTATTTGTTTATCTATTTGTTGGCAGGCTACGTCCAAGCATCAAAGAGAGACAAAAAGTTTTTTGCCTGTGCTCCCAATTACTCCTATGCAGCCTTGTGTGAGTGCCTTCGTCGAGTATTCATCTACCGTCAGCCTACTCCCATGTCCACTGTACTTTACAACAGAAAGGAAGGCAGGCAAGTAGGGCAGGTTGCTAAGCAGCAAGTAGCAAGCCTAGAAACCAATGATCCTATTTTAGGCTTTCAAGCAACAAATGAGAGATTATTTGTTCTCACTACCAAAAACCTCTTTTTAATAAAAGTAAACACAGAGAATTGATTACTCCAATATATTGGCTTCTCTATACTGAAAAAGTATTCAGTGGTAGCCAGAAGGCTGGTAGTCATACTATAGCCTGTTAAGTTTTACTATGTTAAATAAAATTATCTTGTATGAATTTTTTATTTTTTAAAGGATATTGGAAGTATATTCAAGAGATTATGATTCTGTAAAGGCTATGGAACAAAGCTGCAAATTTAGAGAAAACTGGCTTCTGTAAAAAATGTAAAGAAAGTCTTAGTAAGTATAATTTTTTAAAAAAAACAGGCTGTGGAATTTCATCTTTTATATGAAAGGTGTACAATTCAGTGTTTAAAAATAAAAATATTTATCATGTATGCCTTGTCCATTAATAGTTTTCCCTCATTCTGTACCTATAGAATTTTTAGATAACAATTAAAATGTTGATTCTTGTAAATACTACGTTACTGAGGAAAAGGGGGAATCCAGGTCCAGTATTGTTAAAGGTTGCTGAAAGACTAAGATTTTTTTTGAAATTAATTTTTTCCAATTTTTAAATTTTTGTCCATTTGTTCTTCTTCAGACATAGACAAAGAGAAATGATAAGATTCCACAAAGTGTAGCTCATATTCCACCTCAGAACTCAGTGATTTAAAACAAAGATATTTGAAATTCACTGATTTGGCCATCTCTTTTCTTTCTTTGTGGCATCTCATTCTCCAGCAAGCTAGATTTGTCTTATTCCTGTGATAGAAAAAACACTGCAGGAAAGCAAGCCTTAGTATATAAGAACTTATCGAGCCTGTGTAACAGTCTGTCACACACAAATTATGATTTATCCTTGTAGTTCTCCTTAACCTTCTACAGTTAAAAAAGAAAATCCTGTTTATACATTAAATATTTTGTGTCATGAATTTTAGTTTCTCATTATTTCCTTGGATTTTTTTGGTTTGCATTTACCTGGAAAATCGTTCACTTCATATTACCATTTTAATGAGCAAAATAGGTAACCAATCAGATATTAAGATATTTATGAAGTAGTAATTAGTGAGATGGTATCGTTGGATCAGTAAATAGATATACAATTTTTATTTACTTACTAGAAGAAAATGTGTATAATCTCAAGATTGAGAAGACTTCTGAAGATGTAGAAATAAAAAATGTAAAAGATTAGTAAATTACAAAATGTAAAATATCTTTATGGCCTGATTCTGTTAACAGTGGTAAAAGAAAAACAGCAGACTCATGGAGGATATTTGTCAATGCATGATAGATGAGAGTTAAAATCTAGAATCTCAAAACATAATAAACATAAAAAAAAACAAAGAAAGTATACAGTATAGAAGCAGACAAAGAATATTAACAGCCAAGTCATAGAAAAATAAGGATGGCCAATACTTCTAAGAAGATGCTTAGTCTCCCAGGTAATGAAGGAAATTGGTAAAAAAAAAATATATATATATAAAGTTTTGTAACATTGCATATCAAGCTAGGGGAAAATGGGAACTCTCCTACACTGTTGGTTGGAGTGTAAGTAGGTACCAAAGGATACTTGGCAGGATGTATTCAAATAAAGTTCATTTTCTAGAATTCCAGAAATACTAGAAAACACTCAACATATGCACAGTGCAATAAATATAAGATTATACATTGTTAGCAATGTTTATAATAAAAATTTGGAGGAATCTGTCCTTCATTAGGGGAATAACTAAATTGCAGTATTTTTATATTAGAATAGTATATATATTAGTATTTATAAAAAGCTTTAATTTAAATCCCTCTTTATGGGCCTGAAAACTCCCTGACACTTATTATATAAGTAATATTTTCCACCTTTCTCATAGAAGAAAGATGCAGTTAAATTGTAACATATGGGCAATTTACAACAGGATTTCTATATACAATTTTTTAAAGATTTTATTTATTTATTCATGAGAGACACAGAGAGGCAGAGACACAGGCATAGGCAGAGGGAGCCCGATGCAGACTCAATCCTGGGTCTCCAGGATCCCACCCTGGGCTGAAAGCAGACGCTTAACCGCTAAGCCACCCAGGCATCCCAGGAGTTGTATGTTTTCCTAAAGAATAGATACACCTGTGAGAACTCTTTGTTCATAAAAATGTTAAGGGAAATACCCCTTAGTACCTCAAAGGAAATACAAAAATTAAGATTATGTGTTGCCCTGGTTCCTAAATTTCTACCATGGGAAGGAAATAAAAAGAGCCAACCCCGTATCTTTGCTTTGAACAAATATTTTGGGTTTAGAAACAGGCAGGCCATGTTGCAAGACAAGTAACTTGTGTTGGATTTATTGCCAGCCACATCCATCTTGAGATTCTGTTTCACCTGTCTTTTCCTGCAGCACATTAACCCAAGCATGTATTATGGCCATGTGTCAGAATGTGACAAGATCAATTACACAAGCATTTCTCAAGCCTCCATTTATGTCATTTTCTCATATCATAATGGCCAAAGCAAAGGACGTAGTTTATCCCACAGAGTGAAGTACCGCAGAGTTACATGGCAAAAGACATGGGTATGGGGAGAGTAAAGAATTGGAACCATTTTTGAAATCTATCACATGTACCCATCTATGTCCAAGCAATATAGATTTCTAACCCTTTTTCCCCCTAGTTTGTGACACACACAAAATTCTACTTACAGCACACCAGGGCTGCTCTTGGCCAGAAGTGACCTCAGTTATCCAAGGACCAAGGGATTAAATATCTAGGTAATCTTTAAATATTTGCAACACACTGATGTAAAGTCCCAAGAAGTAGTGTATACACTGGAAGACTGTCATATTTAAGTGCTATATTCAATTTTCTTTAAAAAACTAGTGAAGATTTTTATTTTTGAAAATCTGTGCCATTTAGATCCAAAATGTACAGTTTTTACCAATTCAAATGTACATACATGTCATTGTACCAACTTTTAAAGTGAACTTTATTATTCCCAGGGAAGGTGGTGGAGTAGGATTGTAGGCTTAATTTGTCCATGGATACACCTAGATGAAACCCTCATCAGTATAAATAATACAGAAAATGGCCCAACAGACTCCACAGCTAAAAGTAAGGAAGAGGCCACATTGAAGGGGGTAGGAAAGGTGGAGACATGGTCCAGTGCCAAAGTGACCCACAGAACTGACCACGGGAGGGATGCATACTGCAGGCACAAAAGGAGAAAGGAGCAGGCCCTACACCAGGCATATCCGGCATGGGGGACCCATCCAGGGAAGATGAATACTCATAACACTTGACCTTAAAAACCAGAGGGTCTTACCTTCTCAGCTCTTAGAATCAGTGGGGCTTAACATCTGGAACAAAATCATGGGCTCAGCTCTGGGTGGGCCAGAAGGTGATAGAAAGCAGTCCCCATCATTGAAGAGACAGCATCACAAACAGCCCCTCTGAGATACAGCACAGAAACAGCAGGTCGAAATAAACCCCAGGTATACGAGGGGGATTTGTTTGTTAATCTTGGGGCCTGTGCTGGAGACTTCTCCAAGGACAAAGGAGCTGGCAGGTACTATTTCTCTTACCTGCCCCCAGACTAGATACATAGACACCTGTAGGAACCAACACAGCCTGAACACTCTCCACCTAGCTTGCTAACAGTGTGCCCAAGCCCCAAGTACTTGTGCAGATCTGGCCTCATCTCAAATTCCTCTCACAGCAACCAGCACCAACCTTGCTAACGCTGCATGCCCCAATCCCTATATTCTGCAGACTTGCCTCCAAGACACCCTCAATTGGAGTCCATCCAAAGTGGTGCCACAAGCATGGCAGTGTGCAAACAGCCCTGATGGGTCAACACTACCATAAAGTGACTCCTGCCCAGGGAAAGAGGAGATAACCACCACACAAACCACTCCTGACGACAGTCCCAGCAGGGGAAGTGCCTTACAGGTCTGTCCTACCACAGCTCTAGCAAACACTTCGTCTGATCCAATTCAAGCCCAAGGCAGTCCCAGACTGGACCATTAACACAGCCAAACACTGCTACAAAAGGCAAAGAGAACCATTGCAGATGACTGTACTGAAGGCAAATGCAGTTCAGCCATAATAGTAGAGTGCATGCAACACACAGGAGACAACCCTAAGCTGCCAGGTGCTCGTGAACAGGAGCCATTGCACTGCAGGGCACTCCACTACCTCTTATAAAGCCATTATTTCAAGAGCAGAAGATGTAGATGACTTTTCTAACACATAGAAACAGACACAGAAAGACTAAACGAGACAGAGGAATATAAACCAAATGAAGGAACAGGACAAAAATCACAGCAGGAGAGTTAAATGAAAGGGATAGAAGTAATATACCTGATAGAGAATGTAAAGTAATGGTCACAAAGATACTCACTGGATTGGAGGAAAGAGTGAAGGACCTCAGTGAGACCCTCAACAAAAAGAAAATAAGAAAGAACCAGATAGAGATGAAGAACTCCATAAATAGTATACTAGAGGAAGCAGAAGAATGGATCAGCAACCTGGAGGACAGTAATAGAAAGCTATCAAGCTGAACGAGGAAGAGAAAATAAAGAATAAAAAATGAAAATAGATTAAGGGAACTCAGTAACCATTAAGTGTAATACTTCCGCTTATAGGGGATTCCAGAAGCAGAAAAAAGAGAAAAGAGAGGCAGGAAATTTATTTGAAGAAATAATTGATGAAAATTTTCCAAATCAGGGGAAGGGAACAGAAATCTAGATCCTGGAGGCACAAAAAGCCCCCAACAAAATCAACTGAAGGAAGTCTATGCCAAGACACTAATAATTAAAAATGGCAAAAAGTAGTGATAAAGAATTTTAAAAGCAGCAAGAGAAAACCGATACATATAAAGGAAACCTCATGAGGCTATCAGCTGATTTTTCAGGAAAAACTTCAGAGGCCAGAAGGGAGTGACTTGATGTATTCCAAAGGCTGAAAGAAAAAAACCCTGCAACCAAGAAAACTCTACCCAGCAAGGCTATCATTCAAAATAGAAGGAAAGGTTAATTATATCTATAAAAGACTGTCAAAGAATTCACAAAATGGTGTATAGTGTGACACCATATACTGGGGGGAAGAGGGGTAAAAATTTAGTGCTTTTAGAATGGTTCAAACTTCAGTCACCATCAACTTAATATAGACTATTATATGCATAACTATTATATATAAACATAATGGTAACCACAAGTCAGAAACCAGTAATACGTATACAAAAAATAAAGAGAAAGGAATCCAAGAATATGACTAAGGAAAGCCAGAAAACTGTGAGGGAGAGGAGCAAGAGATGGAACAGAGAAGACGTACAAAAACAATGGTAAAACAACAAAATGGCAGTAAGTATATACCTATTAATAATCTGTATGTAAATAGACTAAATGCTCCAATCAAAAAACATAGGGTGATAGAATGGATAAAAAAGCAAGACCCATCTATATGTTGCCTATAAGAGACAGGCTTAAAGACACATGCAGATTGAAAGAATGGAAAAGCACTTGTGATACAAATGGAAATGAAAATTGGGGTAGCAATACTTATTTTGGACAAAATAGATTTTTAAACAAAGACTAACAAGAGACAAAGAAAGACACTACATAATCATAAAGGGAACAATCCAACAAGAAGATATAACAAGTATAAATATGTATGTCCCCCAACATGGATGCACTCAAATACATAAAGTAGTTAATAAAAAAAATAATAAAAGATATAATCAATGGTAATACAATAATAGTTGGGGAACTTAACACAACACTTACTTCAATAGATAGCTTCCAAATTCATTCTGTGATGCCAGCATTACCCTGATATCCGAACCAGATAAAAATATTACCCAAAAAAAGAGAACTACAGGCCAATATCTCTGATGAACATAGATGCAAAAATCCACAATAAAATTAGCAAATCAAATTAAACAAACATTAAAAAAATAATAATAATCCACAGTGCTCAAGTGGGATGCATCCTAAAATGCAAGGGTGGCTCAGTATACCCAAATCAATCAATGTGAAACATCACATCAAAAGAGAAAGGATAAAAACCATAATCATTTCAACGATAAAGAAAAAGCATTTGACAAAAATACATCTATTCAAAAAAACCCACAACAAACTAGGTTTAAAAGGAACACATTCCAACATAATAAAGGCCATTAAAAAAAAAAAAAAGCATTATGGCTGGTGAAAAACTGAGTTTTCCACCAAAGATCAGGAAGACAAGGATGTCCACTCTCCCCACTTCTATTCAACACAGTACAGGAAGTCCTAGCCACAGCAATCAGACAAGAAATAAAAGGCATCCAAATTGGTAAGGAAGAAGTAAAATTAACTATTTTCAGATGACACAATACTGTCATGTTACATATAACCTTAAAGATTCCACCCAAAAACTACTAGAACTGAGAAATGAATTTAGTAAGGTCACAAGATACAAAATCAATCTATAGAAGTCATTGCATTTATATACACTAATAATGAAATAGCAGAAAGAGAAATTAAGAAAAGAATCTCATTTACGATTGCACCCAAAATAATAAAATAAATACCTAGGAATAACTTAACCTAAGAGGTGAAAGATCTGTACTCTGAAAACTATAAAGCACAGACAAAAGAAATTGGAAGGCAAACTAATGGAAAGATATTTCTTGCTCATGGATTGGAAGAAAAAATATTGTTAAAATGTCCATACTACCCAAGGCAATCTAGAGATTTAAAGTTTAATGCCAACAGCATTTTTCACAGCACAAATAACACTAAAACCTGTATGGAACCACAAAAGACCATAAATAGCCAAAACAATCTTGAAAAGGGGAACAAAACAAGGTATCACAATCCCAGATTTCAAGATACACTACCAAACTGCAGTACTTGGTATAGTACTGGCATGAAAGTAAACACATAGATAAATAGAACAGAGACCCCAGAACTAAACTCACAATCATATGGTCAATAAATCTTTGACAAAAGAGGCAAGAATATGCAATGGGAAAAAGTCTCTTCAAGAAATGGTTTTGGGAAAACTGGACAGCTATATGCATAAGAATGAAACTGGACCACTATCTTACACTTTACACAAAAATAAACTCAAAATGGATGAAAGACCTAAATGTGATATCTGAAACCATAAAAATCCTAGAAGAGAGCATAGGGAATAATTTCCTGACATCAACTGTAGCAGCATTTTTCTAGATATATCTCCTGAGGCAGGGGAAACAAAGCCAAAAATAAATTGTTTGGACCACATCAAAATAAAAAGTTTGTATACATCAAAAGAAACAATGAGCAAAACAAAAAGACAACCCCTGAATTGTAGAAGGTATTTGCAAATGACATGAAGAGTTAGTATTCAAAATGCATAAAGAACCTATTCAACTCACACACACACACACCCACACACACACAAAATAATCCAATTAAAAAAATGGAAAGAAGACATGAACATACATTTCTTCAAAGACGATGCAGATGGCCAGAATGAAATGATGTTCAACATCACTAATCATCAGGGAAATGCAAATCAAAACCACAATGAAATATCACCTCACATCTGTAAAAACACAAGAAACAAGTGTTTCCCAGGATGTAGAATAAAACAAACCTTCATGCACTGTTGGTGAGAATATAAACTGGTATAGCCACTGTGGAAAATAGTATGGAGATTTCCTCAAAAATGTAAAAGTAGAATTACCATATGATCCAATACCAATACTCCCATTACTGAATATTTACCCAAAGATTACCAAAACACTAATTCAAAGATATATACACCACTGTGTTTATGGCAGCATTATTTACAATGGCCAAATTATAGAAGCAACCCAAGGGTCCATCAGGAGATACATGAAGCAAGAAGTAGCATATATATACACAATTGAATATTTCTTAGCCATAAAAAGAATGAAATCTTGCCATTTGCAACAACATGAGTGGATCTATGGAGTATAATGCTAAGCAAAATAAGGCAGAGAAAGACAAATACCTTACAATTTCACTCATGTGGAATTTAAGAAACAAAGTAAATGAACAAAGGAAAAGATAAACAAACAAACAAAAAAAAGATTCTTAAATATAGAAACAAACCAATGGTTACCAGAGAGGGGGCAGTGTGAGGGGATGGGTAAAATATGTGAAGGGGATTAACAGTACATTTATCCTGTTGAGTACTGAGAAATGTATAGAATTGTTGAATCACCATATTGTACATGTGAAACTAACAACACTGTTTGTTAATAGTGGAAATTTTTAAAAGTAAACTTTATTTAAGTATGATTTGCAGGGATGCCTGGGTGGCTCAGTTAAGCGTCTGCCTTCAGCTGAGGGCCTGATCCTGGAGTCCCAGGATGGAGTCCCACATCTGGTTCCCTGCATGGAGCCTGCTTCTCCCTCTGCCTGTGTATTTGCCTATCTCTGTGTCTCTCATGAATAAATAAAATCTTATTTAAAAAAGTATGATTTGCACACAATAAACTATGCCCATTTAACATGTACAATTCGATGTTTTAATATATTTTTATATAAATTATTCATATGTAACAATATATAATGAAATTACATGTATATTCATATATAACTAGTGAAATCACTACTATAAAGTAAAGATGGAGTGGCTTTATTAATAATACACAAAATCAATTTCAGATCAATTATACCAAGGATAAAGAAAGTCATTTCATGACAAAGGTCAGTTATGCAAGAGGACATAACAAATGTTTATGCTCCTAATAACAAAGCTTCAAGATACACAAAGCAAAGACTGATAAACTACAAGAGCAAATAGAAAAATCAACAATTATAGTTGGAGATTTTAATATTCTTCTTTTAATCATAGATAAAACAAGCCAGAAAAATCAATAAATATTTAAGAAATTCGACTAGCACTATCAACCAACTTGACATTTATATGAATATACTAGCTAACTACAGAATAATGTTCTTAATATTCTTAATATTAATAAACATTCTTAAGGAGAAACATCATATATATCAAAATAGAGTATATTCTGGGCCATAAAGCAAATCTCAATAAATCAAAAAGTATGAAGTTTTTTGTTGTATGTCCTTCATACATACATGTTGCTTCAGAGCAAAATAGAATTAAAAATCAGTACCAGAAGGCTTTTTATTTTTTTTTAAAGATTTTATTTATTTATTCATGAGACACACACAGAGAGAGAGAGAGAGAGAGGAAGAGACACAGGCAGAGGGAGAAGCAGGCTCCATGCAGGGAGAATTAAAAATCAGTACCAGAAGGCTTTTTATTTTTTTTAAAGATTTTATTTATTTATTCATGAGACACACAGAGACAGAGAGAGAGAGAGAGAGAGAGAGGAAGAGACACAGGCAGAGGGAGAAGCAGGCTCCATGCAGGGAGCCTGATGTGGGACTCGATCCCGTCTCCAGGATCATACCCTGGGCTGAAGGCTGCGCTAAACCACTGAGCCACTGGGGCTGCCCCAGAAAGCCTTTTTAAAAAATTCCCCAATACTGTAAAATCATATACACACTTCTAAATAAATCAAAAAAGAATCAAGCAGTAATTAGAAAGTATTCAAAATGAATGGAAATGAGACCTATCAAAATGAGTGATGCTGCTACAGCAGTATTTAAAGGAAAACTTATAGCACTGAATACTTTTATTAGAAAAGAAGAAAGATCTCAAGTCAATGACCTTAGCTACCACTTTTGAAAACTAGAAAAAGAGCACCTCAACCCAAAGTAAGTAGCAAAAAGCAAATAGTAAGTATTAGGTTAGAAATCAATGAAATAGGAATTAAAAAAATCAATGAAACCAAAATCTGGTTTTTGTAAGAACTGATAAAATTAACCTTCAGTCAAACTGATCAGGAAAAAAAGAAGAAAAAAGAAAGATAAAAATTACCAACATCAAGCAATGAGAGAGATGAAATCACTACAAATTCTACAGATATTAAAAAATAATATGGGAATACTATTAACTTTATTCTAATAATTGGAACAGTTTAGAAAATATGAACAATTTCTTTAAAGAACAAGTGATCAAAGCTCAGTCAAGAAGAAATAGATAACTTGAAAAGCTTTATATTTATTTCTAAAATGGAATTTATAGTTAAGAACCTTCCCACAAAGCCTCACAGACCAGATGGCATAACAGGCAAATTCTACCAAACATTTGAAGAAATAGTGTCAATACTAACTTTCAGAACATTGAAAAAGAGGGAGCATAACCCTGATATGAAAACCCTGCAGAGACAATACAATAAAGGAAAATTATAGACTAATATCCTTCGTGAACATGAATGCAATAATTCTTACCACAATTTTAGCAAATTAAAAGGGCAGTACATCATGACCAAGTGGAGATTATCTGAGCAATGCAAGTTTGGTTTTAGATTTTAAATACACCTCAATGAAATTTACTGTATCAACAGATTAAAAAACTAATAAACATAAAATCTTACCAGTAGGTATTTTTAAAGTTTTGGATCAAGTATAACATCCTTGTGAGAAATTTTAGCAAACTAGAAATGAAAGGGAACATCTTCAATCTGATAAAGGGCATCTGCAGAAAACTATAGGTAACACCATACTTAATACTGAAAGACTTAGTGTTTTCCCCACTCTCCCACCCTTCTGCCTAAGATCAGAAATAATGTCTTCTTTCGCCACTTCTACTTAACATTGTACTACCAGGTTCTTATCAGTATAATAAGGCAAGAAAAATAAAAACCATCCAGATTCAAAAAGAAAAAATAAAACTGTCTTTATCCACAAGTAACACAATCATTTGTGTTGAACATCCTTTGAAATTTGTTTAAAATAAAAACAAAGTATTAAAACTTTTAGTTATCAGTTTCAGGAAACAAGATCAATATACAAAATTCAACTATCTCTATGTACAATCAACTAACAATCAGAAAGTGATAAAAAAAAACAATGGCATTTACAATAGCATTATGTTCATGAATCAGAACAGTTGTGGTAAGATGTTTCCCTAGGTTTATCTATAGATTTAATGCAATCAAGTAATCTTAACATGCTTTCTTCTTTTTCAGTAAAGTATGGTATTACAAAGGACCTAGAATACCAAAAAAGAATAAAAAGGTCTTATATAACCAGATTTTAAGGCTTATTATAAAGCTATAGTAGTCAAGACAATGGACATGTGGTATTGGCATCAAGGCAAAGTGATTGGTAGACATATGGACATATATGGCCAATTGAATTTAGACAAAAACATGAATGCAATTCAGTGGAGAAAGAATAACTTCTTCCCAAAAACATGGTGTTAGAACAATTAGATACCCATTTTCACCTTTTTATTAGACCAAATTGTGGTCTTACCAAAGACATAAGGTACTAATCCCTGAAACCTATAAATATTACCATATTTAAAAAGTGATTACATTAAAGATTTTACATGGAGATTTTATCCTGGATTATCTAGGTGCACCCTAAATTCAATTACAGTGTCTTTATAAGAAAGAGGCAGAAGTAGATTATAAATACAGAGAAGAGGTAATGTGAAGATGGACACAGAAATCAGAATGATGTCCACAAATTAAGCATCCTGGCAGCCACCAGAAGCTAGATGAAGCAAATAACAGATTTTCCTCCAGGACATGCAGAGAAAGTACAGTCTTCCTGGTGTGTTGATTTTTAATTTCTGACCTCAAAACCATGAGAGAATATGTTTCTGTCATTTTAAGTCACCAATTTTGTGATAATTATAGTAGCCATAAGATAATGCCTTATACCAAAATTAAAATGGATCATAGATCTAAAATGTAAAACTTTGAAACTTCTTGAAGATAACATAAAAGAAAAATCTATAACCTGGGGCTAGGCAAAGATTTCTTGTTTATGACACCAAAAAGCAAGATCCATTGAAGAGAATATCAATAAATTGAACTTTAAGAAATTATGTTCTTGGTATGACAGTCTTAGAATAAAAGACAAGCCACAAACTCAAGAAACTTTAGCAAATCACTTATCTGATAAAGGGTTAACATCCAGAATATATATAAAGAATTCAACCAAACTCCTCAAAGCTCAGCAATAAAATAATCAAATGAATAAATGCCTTTAAATGGGCCAAAGTAATAAACAGACATCACCTCAAAGGAGATATATGAATGGTAAGTAAGCACATGAAACGGTGCTCAACATTATCAGTCATTCGGAAATCAAAAAAATGAAAGCATAATGATATATGATTATATAGCTACTGAAATACTTCTAACTTAAGACTGATCATACCTAGTGCTGGCAAGGATGTGAAGCATTTTGCTGATTAAAATGGTGAAATAGTAGAATCACTCTGGAAAATAGGCAATTTTATAGAATGTTAAACCTTATGACCAAAACATTTCACTTAACCATTCCATTCTCTGCAAAGATTTGTACATAGCCACATTATCTGCAATAGTTAAACCTGAGAAAAAAACAAATGTCCATCACAGATGATAAATCCACTGGGAAATATCTATGCAATGGATTATTACATGACAATAAAAAAAAATAAACTATTGATATAATCAACATGGATGAATCACAAAATAATTATACCATGTGAAACAAGCCAAGAATGTACTGAATTACTTAATTCAGATAAAATTCTAGAAAGTGTCAACAAATTTATTTTGATAGGAAACAGATCAATGGTTGCTGAGTGAGAGGGGTTGAAGAAAGATTATAAAATATCATAAGGAAACATTTTGAGGTAATGGTTGTATTCATTGTCTTAATTGTGATAGTTTTATGAGTATATACATAAGAAACTTTATTCAACAGTATTTTAAATGTACCATTTATGTCAATGATTACTCCATAATGCTATTAAAATTTTTATCCAGGGATTAGGTATTGAATTTTATAAAATTTTTCTCCTATTGTGCAATAATTTTTTAGTATATTTCTGCTTTTATTAATAACTTGTATGCAATAGCATTTTAGTACACATTTTCTATATATTTTGGGCATCAGCATCCATTCCCCTTCATTTTGGTAGTTATACCATCAATTCTTTCTGAAACCATACATTTGTGTCTTACTGACTCCATCCTTGACACCATCACTTAAAGCTAGGCCAGTCAGTATTTTGCATTGCTCTGGTTATGCTGATTGGTTCATAAATGGGAACCTAACCCATTTAGAATCCATGATTCACAATGAGCATTGGCTGTGATATCTGGGACAAAGAGAGGCCCCAGAGAATGAAAGGATATAAACAAAACTGAATTTGTCACTCTAGTAAGGTGAGAACCTCTCAAAATGTGGACCCAAAAGAGGGATAGAGAGCTAAGAGGCTGTAAAACAAAAAACAGACCTTGACTGTATTATCTAGTCTACCTAGCAGTACTTAAAGCTAGTCCTATTCTTGGATGTTTGGGTAATGTGAGTCATTAAGTTATTTTTTTGCGTAAGCCTTTTAGTCAAAAGAAGCCTGATTCCATGATGAAAAATTCTCTATGCTCTTAACATTGAGACTTTATGCTAGACATTTATATCTGAGTTAATGGATGATAGTTAAATTATGTTTTTACCAAGAGCAGCAGTAAACAGCGGTTTATATATAAATTACAAGTGCTTTTTAGAAGGGGAAATTTTTTCCATTTCAAAATGGTTTTGCTGCTCTCCTTGAAAATGTATATTTATGAAAATAAATTTAGAAAAAAAACTTCTTTGGTGCCAGGGAGGGAAGATAAAAGATTTAGGAGATGCTTCAATTCTGAAACTGTATTTTCTGATTTTGCCATTTATCCTTGTGACCATGCTACAAATACTCTACTATAAATGTGGGGGGAAGCAGTAGCATATTGTATTTTTAAGTCATTTATATTTTTTCTATTCTAAACTTAATGTTTTTAAGGCTTGAGATTCATTTTAATGTTTGCTAAAATATTCAACACAGATATTTACTTATTTCTGGAAAAATGGTACCAGGGAAATGTTGATGAAGATTGAGTATATTCTTGACATTAAAACAAATATTGTTCCATTGTCTGCCATGTGTGCTTACACCATGAAAAATATGGTTTGGCATAAAACGTTAATTCAGTCACTGAAATTATAAAATGAAGAACACTCAAAGAAATACTGTTCTCTGGTTCTTTGCTCAGTAGCACATGTGTATTCACTGTTATTCTTTGTCTACAAATACATAACTTCACTAGAGGAAAAAGGAGAAGGATGAGGATATCTTAATGGAAGTACAGGGTAGTAAAAGTATGAAGTGTATTTTCTAATGTTGGTATAATTGATTCTGCTGGAGCTTTGTTACTGTTGCTTCAGGAACCCAGCTGTAATTAGATAGGAGGAAAAGCAACCAAGAAATCAATAACCCAAAACAAAATGGAAAGCTGCTTTGGAAAATAGCCTGGCGATTCCTCAAAATGTTAAGCATAGAATTACCATAGGACCCACTAATCCCAAGCGTGAGTATATATCAAGAAAAATAAACACTAGTACACGAATTTTCATAGTAGCATTACTCATAATAGCCAAAAGTATAAAGAAATGGATGGGTAGATGAATACATGCTATATCCATATAATGGGATATTATTCGGCAATAAAAAGGAATGAGGTACTAGTACATACTACAACATGTATGAACTTCGAAAATACGCTAGGTTTCTGTGTAACTTTGCTAAATGCCAAGATTAATCAAAATGTAAACACAGATCTTCAAGTTTTATTTAGTAAAATGGACATGATTTAGGGAGTCAGATTTTTCTCAACACCTACTCTGTAAAATGGAGACAATACATTCCCCACAGAATTGTGAGGGTTATAGTTTATAGAGTGCCTAATTTTTTCCATACATGCTAGTTTCCTTAAAAGGCTTTATAGTATCTTAAAGAATATACAACTGATAAACACAAAATTATTGTAATAACGTGATCTCAGATGTTATAGAAGCCCTCCACCAACCCCACCACCCTCATAATTGGCTTCTAAAGCTCACAGAAAGAGAACAAAGTTTGCTAAGCATGCTACTTCTAGGCTTGGAGAACCAACCGTTGTTGAGGGCACCAGGGCTTACTAAGAGGCCAGTGTTCACAGAACCTGTACTGCCAGCATTCATACTCTTATTACCTTCAGGTTATTTTAGTGGGCTGAGGTGAAAAGAGAAATTTCTCATTTGGAAAAGGGAGAGAGAGGGAGGCCTAATTATCCTCCCCAAAGAGATGCTGAGAATTTCTTGTAAAGCATGTAGGTGTCAAAGAACAACTGCATTTGTTTCCTAGTTGGATTTCTGCTTAGCTATCATAGGCTTTTCTACCTGCCCTTTGCTCCTGGAGTAGGGTAAAGAACAGTGTGGACAGATGGTTTGGTGAGGAAAGGGGACACTGAACTGGGTTCCAGAGATGGGTCCTCTTCATAGCTGCGGGTACCAGTGTTAGGAGTAAAGAGAATCAACAAGATTGGAAGCCAGGGATTCTCCAAGGACAGATACAGTATGTGACAATGAAGCACCATATCTGAGGGCAGCTACAAAGAGGGTGCAGCTATATGGGAGTAAGGTAGACTATGTAGCTGGGTCTCATAGGGGTAACTGTTAAAACCAGAAAGCTTAATTCTGAAAGTCTCAGGGATGAGAATGAAGTTGGATAGACATTTGCAGGTTATTAATAGCAGTAGACTGTGATATAATGGTTCAGCTCCTGGCTACTGCAACCTGACTGCTTAGATTCATAGACTCAGGATCAGGGGCAAGGTGTAGAAGGAATACACAGTCTTTATTTTGCGATTGTGTTAAAGGTCCAACCTTTTACATTTCTTTGAAAACTTTCAGCAAGGACAGGAAATTCTTTCAAAAATAACAAAAAACAAAACCCCTTGGGGTCTTGAAATAGAAGATAGACTAAAAACTCTATCTTAAGTTTATCTAAATAATGGGTTGGAATCGTTGCCTTAGAATACATAGGAGCCATAGGCATTTCAAAATTCCCTTTCTTAAAGGTAAGAATAATATTACAGCTAATGTATAAATAGCACCTACTATGTACCAGCCACTGTTCTAGTACTTTACATATTAAACTCTTTTCTCATAACAATTCTTTATTATTCTACTAAAGAGGAAACTAGGATACAGAATTTAAGTAATCTGCCTTAGTTATAAACAGTAAGTGGCAGAGCTTGGGTTTAAACCAAGGCAGTATGCACCCTGGGGAATTCTTAACCACTTTTTAAATCTGCTTTACATGTGCAGGTAGTGACTTGTCCACATACTTTTTGATGATTGTGGTGGCGATTTCTTGTTATTTTTGTTCCAAGTCTCTAAGATTTTAAGCAGATGGAGTTTTGAACACAGTTATATTTCTCAGTCATTGCTTTTCTTCTACTGCTTGGCTAACTTTTCCTGTGGCTGTCAGTATTTTATATCTTCAGAGACAGAGGCTTTGGGAAAGTAAGTAATTAAAAATATTTAAATCATGGAAAAATTTGGTCTATGATTCTAGAAACTCATGACTTCACCCCATGCTTGTTTAGGTGGGTCTAGATAATTTCAGTTGTGGTTTCCATAGCACTGCTTTTGAATTTCTTCCAAAGTGCATGCTTTTAATGGTTTCCCTGGTGATCTAGCAAATGGTTGACCCCAGCTGTATGATAATTCCTAATTAGGCCTAAAGGGTTTATTACAGTTTGGTATGATGAGAAGAAAAACTGCCATTCAACTGTTTCTGAACAACCCAACTTAAGCAATGCTTCTTGCATAGTCAGGTTTTTTGTTTGTTTGTTGTTTGTTTGTTTTTACTCTCTTTTTTTTCCCCAAGTTTTGGATCTCCCCCTCCCCCTTTTTAAAACCTTCCTTGAGTGTTTTAGTTCTCAAGGGATCACTTCAACCTGTGCTGAATCTTGAGCTAAATGTACTTGTTTACTTACCCAATGACCATGTTTTACAAAGATAGCCAGTAGCTAAAGCTCCCTGATTTACTCAGGGTCCATGGATTATTATAACAAAGCAGGAAAGCCTGTTGACCTATTTGCCACATCCGCCCACTATAGAGCCAGATGCAATGACAGATTTTTGAAAGGAGTGAACTTCTTTGTAGGGAATTAACTAGTGGTTTCTACTGCATTCGTGGCAGGACTCTGGAATGATTAGGCTCATTGTAGAGAGTTAAAGAAAGAAGTGGTACAAACCGTCTCTCCCTTAGCAAATGTTCTCACTTTGGTGTTAACCAGTGTTGATTCTAGGTCTGAAAGCAAGTAGTACCAACTTTCAAACTGATGTGAAATTAGAAATTGCAGTCAGTTCATGGTCATCAAAAACTAAATATGATGGGGTGAGTTGGAAATGTTGCCTTTAATAAATAAGGAAATTCAATATTGCCATAAGCATTTAAGTGGTTTACGGAGAAGCTTTTTGGCAATTATACTCCTTAATTTTCTCCAAGAATTATATTTAAAACCACATTAAAAAACTATTATATATTAATATCATATTCTACTTTTATAGCCACCCAGATGAAAATAATGTGCTAAATAATAGCATTTTCTAGATAGTGCTCCCAAGCTAGTTTTGCCCATTCTGGAGTCCAGAATCTTAATTGCAATTGGAATCCTAGAGAGATTAACTTGGTAGATTTATTGTTTTATTGTATTTTGTTAGTATTCTAATACAACAAATTACTAAACTATCTTAGTAGTTCTGGAAGTCACAAGTCCCAAATTGGTTCTACTAGGCTAAAACCAAGGTATACAGAAGATTTGTTTCCTTGACTTACAGCTTTTAGAGGCTGCCTGATTCCTTTAGCATATGGTTCTTTTCCATCTTCAAAGCCAGCAATGGCAGTTCAATTTTTCATGCTTCATTACTCTGACACTACTATCCTTGTGCCTTCTTCTAGTTTTTGGGACCCTTTTGATTGCCTTGGGTCAACCCAAATAATACAGGATAATCTCTCTATCTTAAAGTCAGGTTATTAATAACCTCATTTCTATCTGCAACCATAGCATTTATTTGCCTTGTAACATATTCAGATTCTGGGGATTAGGAAGTAGGACATTTGGGGAAGGGGGTGCATTTTTCTACCTACTACAGCTAGTGGCCTTTTATCTAGAACATATGGATTTTTATTTTATTTTTTTTAAACTATTTTTTTATTTTTTATTTATTTATGATAGTCACAGAGAGAGAGAGAGAGGCAGAGACACAGGCAGAGGGAGAAGCAGGCTCCATGCACCAGGAGCCTGATGTGGGATTCGATCCCGGGTCTCCAGGATCGCGCCCTGGGCCAAAGGCAGGCGCCAAACCGCTGCGCCACCCAGGGATCCCTAGAACATATGGATTTTTATATCAGTATTGTAGGTTGAAGTCTTAAAATTTTTTATTTTATTATTTACTGTTGTTATCAAGATACACATGTATATAAAAAAATATATATCCTGAAAGCAATCTCTATCTTAAGCCCTATTTGGAATAAGAAAATGTATAAAAAAATAAGCAAATAAAGTATAATACTGGTAAAAATATTTGCTACAATTATGATAAAAATTCATATATGAAATGTTCATACAAATGAGTAATAAAAATCTAAAGCTCACTCTAAACTAGGAAGATAGATTAAGCACATTTCAAAACAATTTCTGGAAGAAAGAAATTAGTGGGTGATGAAGCAGGTAGAGAAAATGATACCTATAACATTATGAGGCAGGACAGTGAGGATATAGGTGCCAGTTTACCAAAATAGAACCCCATGGAGGTTCTGGACTCAGATTTGATTAGGTGGGAAAGTGATGAATAAGGCTGAAATCAGAGAGAAAACAAAACATAGCTCTGATTATTTGGAAGTAACTAAGACTTCTGGTGAAGATTCTGGAGCTTCCAAGAAAAGTATTTCTCATTTTAGAATTTGGGCAGATCTATAGCCTCACAAATGGTTCTGTACAGGACCATCATGAAGTGGATTATATTTATTGACACACCCTGAATTTCCTCACTAGAGTCCTCAATTTTTTTATGCTGGAGAGGGACCTAGTCAGAAAAAAGACCAAGATACCTAATATCACAGAATATCCATAGTGGCAATCTGCCCATTTGTTTAAAACACCAGTGAAGGGCAGCTCTGGTGGCTCAGCGGTTTAGCGCCACCTTCAGCCCAGGGCCTGATCCTGGAGACCCAGGATCTAGTCCCATGTTGGGCTCCCTGCATGGAGCCTGCTTCTCCCTCTGCCTGTGTCTCTGCCTCTCTCTCTCCTCTCTCTATGTCTCTCATGAATATATAAAAAAATTAAAAAAAAATAAAAAATAAAAAATAAAACAACAATGGATAGCTGATGGTGGGGATTCAACATTTATAGGATTTCCCAGAACTGAAGAAAAAAAGAATTTTCAGGCTAAAGAATTCTAAAAAGAATTTTCACTAGGACCCACCTAGTGTCCAAAAAAGTGTAGAAAGACACACTTAGTATCATGAATTTTTACAATTCCAAGATTAAATGATGATCCTAAAATCTTCAAAGACAAAAAACAAATCACTTACAAGGAATTGAGTCATGCTGACATCAATTTTTTTTCCAGCTGTCCTAGAGAGTAGAAAATAATGGCACAGTAAATTGAAAATTCTGTCAAAGTTATTTTCAATCCAGAAATTTTCCTGCATGTAAATTCTAGGAAAGTTGAATATGTTCTTATTAAGGATATGAAATCCTAAAAACAGTGTGATCAAAGTAATAAGAAGGAACTTATGAGGACTTTAAAAACAGTTAACCCTTGAGTAGATAGTATCCAGTCTAGTTAGGAAGAAAAGGACAGAGGGCTTTGAGAGGGAGAGCTCTATAAAATAAAATCAATGTTAGAGCTTAAAACAAAACAAAACAAAACCTCAGAGTATGCTAAATACAAATAAAGAGAAAAAATTGCATAGAATTCCTGAGCAAAATAGAAAGATGGAGAAGTCATGGTTTGCAGATGATGCTAAGTGATTCATGGCATGAAGTTAAGTGTGTTAACCTTAATTTTCTCTTCCAGCGGCATTGGGTTATGCTATTGTACACACAGAAGAGGAAATGCAATACAAACAGATTACTTGGGGTTTTAATGAATATTGCTTATATAATCATAAATACAGAAATGTTTTGTATCAGGTCTCAATTTTTAAAGTCAACCTAAAGACACAACAAAGAATCCTTGCAATGATTGCCCGAAATAATATAAATATGAACCTTGTAGCTGCAGAGGGTGACATATAGAAGGGAAGAGGAAGAGCCAAGAAAAAGCATGAGTGCCAATCTCTTTATCTCACAAAGTGGGATTTGATAAGTAGAATGTGCAATTTAAATTATCAAGGCCACCAACAGAATTATTTAAAAAATAATAAAACCACGAATATCACACTTAGGAAGAGTGTAACAGAGCCTGTTAGTGCATTACCCCTATCCCTACAGCCTACCCTAGAGGCTATCCCAGCCAATTCCTACACACATTGCTCTGATAGCCTCCTGTGTCTCTCTCTGCTAGAATGGGCTTGGTCTATGAGATGGACAAGCCAAAAGTGCTACTAATATGGCCCAGAAATAACCCTCAAACAATGAGAATGAAAGTTTGTCATGAGGGAGACAACTTTGAGTTGTCTCTTTTTAGAGGGTCCCCAGAAACATTTAGCCCAGTTACCCACAGAGATAACTCACTCATTAATCTGCCATTCATTAGCTTTTCTTTCGTCTGTGTTAGGTTTCCTCACTCCCTCACTGTGTTTCCCAGAATTGCCTTCCCAAATAAACTACTTGTACATAAACCCCTGTCTCGGGGTTTGTTTTGCTTGGAACCAAACTAAGCTATAAATGTGAGTCAAATCTTTTTTTTCTTTTTTCTACATCAAGGAGCTAATACATATTATCTAAATTTGATAAAATAAGAAATTTGAACATATTATCAAATGAATTATGGTGAAAACCACCAAAACAAATTTAAACAGAAATATTAAGAGTTTGTTTCTGATGGAGGGTTAGGTGGGATGGCAGACTGCTTTTACTATATAAGTGGCAAAGGACATGAACTATTTATAAAAGAAGAAAAGGTTAAAATTGTATAAAACTTTCTCAGTCTCTCTAGTTACTAAAGAGATATAATGATGAATCATTTTTCTTTTCTTTTTTAAAAACTAATATATATAATTTATTATATATTATAATTATATATATAATTTATTAATATATATATTAATTTATTAATGAGAGATACAGAGAGGGGGTGGGCAGAGACACAGGCAGAGGGAGAAGCAGGCTCTATGCAGGGAGCCCGACATGGGACTTGATCCTGGGACTCCAGGATCAGGCCCTAGGCTGAAGGTGGTGCTAAACCACTGAGCCACCAGGGCTGCCCGATGAATCATTTTTCACTTAACAGTTAGGAAATCTAAAAATTTGATAACCAGCTTTACATAGGTAACAAGAGTGAAGTGGGAAGCATTTTTTCATACACTGTCAGAGAAATTCTAAACATACACAGTCTTCCTGAAAAGCCAATTTAGATATTTGGTTAGGAGTCAATATTTCTCATACCTGCTATAATTTCATTTTTTGGATGCAATTCCAGAAGAGGAATAAAAAAATGCAAACATTTACCCATAAAGATGTTCATTGAATCGTTATGTGTAATAGTGAAAACTGAAAACAAATACTCAAGATTAGGAGAAGTATATTAGCATACATTTATATAATAAAATACTACAAAGACATTAAATATCGTGATTTTGAAGGGCTCTTATTCACATAGGAAAATGCTTATGGTCTCAAGTGAGATGAAGGCAGAATACAAAATAGGATATGATTTACTACTTCAAATATCTAAAACTTTATTAGCAAAAATTAGCAAAAAATGTTTTGTAATATGGTAAAGTTCTAACTGGCATCAGTCTGTGAAAGAATTTTGTTAGGAAATTATTATATAAGACATTTGGAGTGAAGTTGAATAATTGAGATATAAAGGCAATATATTATGATGAATAAATCTACATGTATGGGGAAAATGCATTTATTATTATTATTATTATTATTATTATTATTATTATTGGTATTGCTACTGGTAAGAGGAAAAGAGAGAATAAAAGGTGTAGAAGATGGGAGAGAATGAAGTGATGGTAAAAGGCCATGAGGTATGCAATATGGCTGTGCCTCCAGACATAGCCTCCATGAAACTTTTAGTGCAGTTCTCTAAACTCACAAATGTGATTTTTATGGAGGCTGATCAGAGAAGAGGCTACCATGTTGTGTGCTTTGTTCATGGTGTGGTACAGGTAATATGCAGGGATGCTGGATCACCTTCACAGGAGTGATGGGGATGATATAAACTCCCTAGGAATTAGCTCATGTCTTTGGAGTTATTTGGTTTCCACAAGTAATGGGTTTAGAAATGGGGGTTCAGGAAGTTTCACTTATATCTGAATCACCAGCATTATACCTACATTAAAGACTATTTTAGCAAGGACTTTGATTGTAAGTGACAGAAGCACTTGGAAGGGTTTGAGCTGCATGAACCAGAGGCCATCTGGGACCTAGGGGATGGAACTAGAACTTTAATGCCAGTGACACATATCCTCTTGGTTCTCTCTTCTTTACCAACTTTATTCCCTCCTGATCTCACTGGATTTCTCCATCTGCTATAATGAGACTGGCAACACATTACAGTATTATAGCCTAACAGCTTTACTGATATGGGAAACAAAGGCAGAAGAGAAATTATTAAATTTCTTTACTACCTACATTGACAAGTCCTTGAAACGGGCAGAGTGACATTCTTCTAGGGACTCAACTGCCTCAATGTTAATACTTTGCTAAGGGCAAAAGGCAATCTTAGCCTTACCCCCAGAATCCTGTAAGTCTACTTTAACATATAAAAATTCCTTTATAAGTTTCCTTTATCTTTAACCACCCCAAGGTCCATGTTGGCAATCATTCCCCAAGCATATAGCCCACCGATATACATCTGAAATGTCCCATGACTAACGTTTAATTAGATGGTAATAAATGGCCTTTTCCCCAACAATAGCTAGCTCCCTTAAGGTCCTGGAAACTTGTTTCCAAAATTCCATAGAGACTTATGCTATCCCTAACCCCTCCCTAACTTGAAAGTATATAATGGGCCACTCCTCATGATCCTGGTACAGCTCTTCCTGCCCACAGGTCCTATTCCAGTGCTTTAATAAAACCACCTTTTTGCACCAAAGACGTCTCAAGAATTCTTTCTTGGCCATTGGCTTCAAACCCTAATGTCTTTCCCACATCATTCATGATTAGTTTAAGTTGGAAAAAAAATCAGCAATGGCCTCAAATGGGTTTGACTTGGTTTGTGTGTTCGTTTAGTTTTCATCACTGGGGACAAGTGAGCAAGTTTCTCCAATGGAGCAATTGCAGAGTGGGGATTAGGCCTGATACTGATATGGGAGAGCCTGGTTCTTGTCTCACAGAGTCAAAGAATGAATCTCATGGACACAGGAGAGTGAGTAAAGTGGTAGAAATTTATTAAGCAAGGATACAGAGAAAGCTCTCAGAAGTGAGAGGGGTCCTGACAGGGTTGCCACTGAAGACTTTGGCCTTTTCCTGGGAACCTAACCATGGAACCCAAGGCCTTGAGATTTCTTTGTGCTGTCTCAAGTGATTGACATAGGACTGTTTTGGGGTCTGATGAATGAATCTCTGGGATTGTTTGGTAACTGTCAAAGGGAGATACTCCCTAACACTTTGGAGCTAGGGAACCTAATTTATTTTCTTCTCTGTTTTTATTGTCTTATCTGTTTTCTTGGTATGGGTAGGAGCCTGACTCTGGACCATTTGGTGTCCTTGGGACTTATGGGAGCCTGACTCTGGGCCTTTCCCTTTCTTTTCCTGCCTAGACCCATCTGCCCCTAGATCATCCCTATATCAATACTAGATTACAGGAGGACAAACAGAGCCCATGGAAGGATTCTGAGCCTAGCTTCTCTCCACAACACAGATAAGCAAGCAATAATACACCCAAGTATAGAATACAAAAATATTGTAAATCAAGAATTCTAAACACTGCCACCCACGTGGCTCTGCGTAAGGGATGGACAGGACTAAGTAGAGGGAGATATGTAGGAGATCTATGGGATCAGGATCACAAAATTTAAAATATATGGAAGTATAAGGAAACCAGAGATAAAGAAATCCTGTCCTAGGTGTAAGAGGTAGGATATTGTTACAACAGTTACTTGTGACCAACAAAGAATTACCAGACCCTAAAAAGGAAGTATTATCACTAGCCCTTAATCAATGGTGATATCAGTGTCAGGTTTGATCCAGTTGGTAGTGAAATGGAGAGGACAGGCAAAGGTGGGTTGAAGCAAGCCTTTAATGGACATGCTCTCTGGTGAGGTTCTGTGGCCCCACAAGGGAGTGAAGCCAGGGAAGTCATGGGCCAGGAAAGTCGCACCCAAAGGGAGTATATGTGAGCTTTTTAAGGGGAGGGGTAAGAGGTTGTGTCTGTATGGGGTGATAGGTATTAGGGCATGGCATATTACTGGTGGAATCAGTATGGGGTGATAACTCCTTATATGGGGGTTGGGAAAGGTGCCATTCAGGTTTCCTATGCAGGTCCTGTTTTACCCATGATGGCATGTCCTTGGGTGGTCTGCTAGTGGCGGGAAGTCCCGAGGCAAGGGTAAAAAGATGGATGGTCTGCCGTAATTTTGTTGGTGCCTCCCACCCCCCTTGATCCCACCAGCCCAACATTCCGTTCCTCTTGTTGTTATAGGGTGTCAGTTCAGATCTGGCTACTTCCTGATGAGTAGGGGGCATCATGGGGTCCCTCGGAAGTGGACAAGTGGGAGTAGGGGTGAAGGAGGAGTTGATTGACAGATACTCAAGACATTTCACGAATTTGTTCTTGGATGAATCGGAGAATGCAAGGGGCCACCATTAATAATATGCTGATGATTAGGAGTGGACTTAGAAGGGGGAGGAGCCATGTAGTTAGTGGGGTCTGCCACCATTGGGGTGTAGTTGGGCCGCCAGGAAGGTATCGGGTTTCACGAACTTTGGCGAGGGTGTGGAGATTGGTCTCAACTACACCTGTTTTACTGATGTAGTAACACCATTCCTCGTTGAAAAATATGCAGGTTCCACCTTTGTCCACAGTGAGAAGGTCTAAGGCGCGTTGGTTTTGGAGTACAACTTGAGCCACTGATGTTATCTGGTCTTGTAGAGAAGCCAGAGACTCTGCTGAGGCCGTGATGGCCCCTTGAAGCCTTTCAGATAAGTCTCTGGTAGAATCTACAGAATGAATTAGAGCCCCTGTACCCAGTCCTGTAGCCACCAGGGTGGAGGCCAGGGAGATCCCTATAAGGAATGAGACTGGATAAAGAGAAAGACTGCCCATTTTTGTTTTTGTGGAAGGTTAGCCAGGAAGGAAACTTTAGCTTGGTTGTAGATGGTCTTGGAACTAAAGAGACGAGTAGGCAAAGAAGAGAGAGGGAGGTGTTAAGGGATTTAGAAAGGGTGCCATTGCACCAGAAGAAGCCTCCGATAGGGGGCATGATGAGATGATGAGAGATAACATTTGATAGGGTGACATTGCAGAGGGAAGAGTTAGGAGTGGAATAACAGAAGGGAGTTGGTGGTTAAGGGGGTCAGTGAATAAGGGAATGTTATGGAGGGAGGGAGAAGGTCCTGGAGGTGTGGGTGTGGGGTTGGTGCAGTTAAATGGATTAGGGAGGGGAACGGCCACTAGGGGGGCTTTGCCCAAGGCAGCACAGATAAAGCAGTGGGACAAATTGCCCATGACGGGAAGGTTGGTAAGGGTAGCACCTTGTTGGATAAGTTTTACCCAGGAGAAGGGGCCTTGCTTCTGAGTTGGATTAGCCTGTAGGTGGGTCTGGAGATGTTATTCCTATGCATGTATGGTGTGAGTTTGGTTGCTTAGGGCAGATAGGATTTGTGGAAGTAAGACCCACACATATGCTCTATAGATTCAGAGAGAGGCAGCAGGGTAGGAATCAAAAGGCCAGTGGTATAATTTTGCAGTCACCCCGGTTGCCCAGCGGGAATCCCAAGGATCTGGAATAGTTAGGAAGTACGACTTTCTGTCGGTAGTTAAGATGGTGTTGGCCACGTGTGGTAACAAGGTGGGTAGTATGCATGTTACAATAAAGGTAAGGACAACCGCCATTGGTTTCAACCCAGTAGGTACAGCAGTTGTAGTGGACTTGGTCATAGACAAAGCAGATTGAGGGGTCAGAGGATCTTTGTGGGGCAGAGTTGAATGCAGGAAAGGAGAAGTTAATAGAAGCCTGACATCCCAGTGGTTGACAATCAGTAGTAGAGAGAAGGTAGGCCCAGGATCCCTGGTCCCAGGCTTCTGTCATGTAAAACCACCACCTAAACCCAGGGTCAGTGTGGAGTGACTGAGAGGATTAGGAGGATGATTGCATGATGGCCGCACCCAAGTAGGTCCCAAAGGCTGTGCTGTCCACACATCTTGTGAGGGAGCTCTCTTTAATTTAGAGATGTATACCTATGGGTGGTGTCCTAGGAGTTTAGCGGCCATGGGGGTCATAAGGACCACTGTGTAGGGGCCAGTCCACTTAGGCTGTAAAGTTTTTGGTTGTAGTTCTTTTAGCAGGACACTATCCCCTGGGGCCAGGGCTTGGGGAGTATCTCTGGAAGCAGGGATGACTGAATCCACATGGGCCCACAGGAGGGCTCATAGAAGAGTTAGGTAAGGTAGGTAAGACAGGAGAAGCAGAGGCAATGATGGAAGATTTTGAGTGAGTAGGAAGGGCTGCCCATAGAGAAGCTCAAAGGGACTTAGACCTGACAGCCCTCTAGGGGTAGCTCTGAGCCTTGTTAAAGCCAGGGGGGAAAAGGGTTGGCTAGGACAGGCAGGTTCCAAGGTAAGTTTGGTGAGGTGTTCCTTGATAAGGCTGTTGGCTCACTCCACCTTACCTGAAGACTGGGGGTGATATGGGATATGGAGTTTCCAGGTAATGTTTAGGCTCTCAGAGACTTGCTGGATGATGCTGGAGATGAGAGCTGGGCTGTTTTAAGATTATGGGGTCTGTGGGAGGCCGAATCTTGGAATGATGTGTTCAATGAGTATGGTGGCCACCACATCCACCATCTCCCAAGCTGTGGGGAAAGCCTCTATACACCCTGCAAAGGTATCCACCAAGGACAGTAGGTAGCAAAAGGATTTGTGGCGTGGCCTGTGGGTGAAATCAAGCTGCCAGTCCTCGCCAGATTGGTGGCCATGGAGCTGATGACTGTGTCCCGGCCTGCGAATTCCCCCTTGAGCATTTACAGGAGTAGGCCTTGCAAGACTGATGCACCTCTCTGATAACCTTTCAGAGATGTGGATAGTGGAAAAAGGGTTCTAGGAACTGGTGTAAGGCCTTGGGACCATGTGTAGGGATTGATGTATGTCTAAAATGATCATGGGAGCTAAATGGTTTGGAAGAGCGAGTTTCTTTTGAATGAAGATCCAGCCCTTATCCTTGGTTATTCCTCCCATTTTTTTGAGCGTCTGAATCTCCTTGGCAGTATACGAGGGGAAATGTGGTATGTTAAGGAAGAGGAGGGGGACTGGGGAGGAGCCTAAGGCTGTGGCTTGGAGAGTGGAGTCGGCTTTATTGTTGCCTCGGGACACCGGGTCCTTGGAGGATTAGTGTCCACGACAGTGAACAATGGCTACTTCAGTGGGAAGGCTGAGGGCCTTAAGTAGTTTTGAAATGAGGGGCCCATTGATTATGGGGGTTCCCTTGGTGGTAAGAAACCCTCTTGCCAGAGGACAGAATGTGCATGTGTGATGAGGAAGGCATATTTGGAGTCAGTGTATATGGTAACTCATTGCCCTTTGGACACATGAAGAGCCCTGTGAAAGACAGAAGTTCTGCCTTCTGAGAGGTTGTCCCGAGGAGGACGGGAACTGCCTCTAGGATTGCATATAGGGTAATGACAGCATATGCCACATGTTTCTGGCCATCTGGGGTGATGAGAGAACTACCATCCACAAAGAGTATTTGGTCAGGGTTAGGGAGGGGTTGCTCAGAAAGTCCCAGATGTGGAGGAGTCAGCTCTTCCAGGAGTTGAAGGTAGGAATGGGAGGGTTCTGGGTTAGTAGAGGGGGTAGGTAGGAGGGTAGCAGAATTTAGACAAAGAGAAGTTGACAGATGTCAGGATTTTCGATGAAGAGGAGGTGATTAAGTTGGATTCCAGAAGGGGCCAGATGAGAAATAGATTTGTGGCTCAGTAGATCTCCCAGGAGGTGAGAGGAAAAAATGGTGAGGGGCCATCCCAGAGTGAGTTTAAGAGCCTCCCTTGTAGGGGAGGCAGCAGCAGCCAGGGCTCTGAGACATGGTTGCCAACCCTGAGCAATGACATCTAGCTGTTTTGAGAGGTATGCCAATGTGTGTTACGTTGGTCCCATTGGCTGTACCAGGAAGCCAGTGGCCAAGCCAGAACGCTCATCAGTAAATAAGTAGAAAGGTTTTGAGAGGTCCGGAAGAGCTAAAATAGGTCCTGAAGTAAGGCAGTCTTGTAGTTTGGAAAAAAGATGTTTTACAGTGGAGGGATCTGTCAATGGTCCCTGTGGGGTTTGTTTGGCTGCCCTATAGAGGGGTCATGCCAGGAGAGTGAAGTTAGGACTCCAGTGTTGGAAGAAACGCACAAGACCCAAGAAAGAGAGAATGTTGTCAGTGTTCTGTGGGGGCTGGAAATCCTGGAGTAGATGGATGCAGTCTCCAGTGAGTGTTTTAGAGACAGGGGTTAAGGATATACCCAGATAGGTAACCATGGGGGTGCAAAGTTGCGCTTTGAAGGGAGTAACCCAGTACCCTTTAGAGCCAAGGAAATTAAGGAAGAGAGCAGTGTCTTCCTATGAGGAAGGGAGAGAGGGGCTATAAAGGAGGAGGTGATTGACATATTGGAGGAGTGTGCTATGTTCAAAAGAGCATTGTTGGAGATCTCTAGAAAGGGCCTGGCCAAAGAGATGGGGGCTATCCCTGAATCCCTGAGGCAGTACCGTCCAGGCCAGTTGTCCTGAGGTATGTGTGTTGGAGTCTTTCCATGTGAAGGCAAAGAGAAAGTATGAATCTGAGTGTAGAGAACAGTAAAGAAGGCATCTATGAGGTCTAAGACTGAGAAGTGAGTAGTGGTGGAGGGAATATTAGAAAGTAGGGTGTATGGGTTGGGCACCACTGGGTGGAGAGGGATAGCAGTCTTGTTAATGGGTCTTAAATCTTGTACTAGGCAATAGGCTCCAGAGGGTTTCCTGACAGGGAGAATGGGGTTGTTGCACGGGGAGCTGATGGGGATAAGGAGGCCCTGCTTGCAAAGTCAGTCTATAATAGGTTTAAGTCCCCGTCAGTGAGTTTCTGAAATTGGAAATTGGGGATGAGAAGGAAAGGAGGTTTGATATTTTAAGTGGATTTTTACTTGGTGGGGTGAGGTGCCACAATTGGTTTAGAGGTGTCTCAGACTTGGGGCTTGATGGGTAAAGGGAGATGTAGTGGTGAGGAGGGATCAGAAGAAATTAAGGGTAAGATGAGGTGAGCTGAGACAGTGGGTGAGGGAGAAAGACAAATGGAGCCTTTGAGTTTGTGTAGGATATCCTGGTGGAGGAGAGAAGCTGGGCAGGAAGGAATTATAAGGAAGGAATGTGAGAAGGGGAACCCATCCAGGCTGCAAGAGAAGAATGGGGTAGTCCGTGGAATAGAGGAGGTGCCATCAATTCCCACCACTGTTACTGGAGAGGGGAAGCTGGCACCAGAGTAGGAAGGCAGAGAGTAGGTCACCCCCGTGTCCAACGAGAAAGAGATGGACTTACCTGATACCTGGAGCAGGACCCTGGAATCGGTGTGGGTGAGGGGGGTGTCTGAGTCTGGGCCCCATCAGCCATCATCCAAGCCCATGGACCGGAAGGCAGGACTTACCGGATCAGGGTTTCCCCCACATGGAGGCGCCGAGGATCCTCCCAGACCGGGGCAGTAGGATTTCCAGTGGCCCATCATTCGATATTGAAGGCATGGCCGAGTTTGCTCCTTGGGATTGGGACATTGATGGACCCAGTGTCCCTTGGTTCTGCATTTGAAGCAAGCCCCAGGTGGGGGCAGTTAATTCCCAGGTGAGGGCAGGTGGGATGGTCTTAATATTCTTGGCCTCCACAACTGGAATTCCTTGATATAGTTTCCCGGGTTAGCAGAGTAAGACCCCAGCTGTTTTTCAATTTGGGAACTATCTTGGAGTGAAAATGGGACATGAACACATATAACGCCCTCTGCACCCACCACCTCTGGTAAGGGACAGAGCAGGTCAGGGGAGGAAGAGACCCTGTGAGATCTTGTGCGGGTAGAGATCGGAGGGGAGGCAAGAGGTGAAGGTTGAGGGTCGGGGATAGGTAAGGGTGTTTGGGACACAGAGGGAGAGGGAGGCAGCAGGAGGTTTCGAGTAGGGAGGAGGAGGGGTAGGGGTTCCCCTGACTGGGGGACAAGTGAGACCCTCAGGAGCTTCCGAGATGGGGGAAAGAGGATGGGAATCGGGGCTTTTGTTTTTGGGGCAGAAGGAGGTGGCACCAATGCCAGAAGGACTTGAGCAGCGGAACATTGGGAACAGAGGGAGGGGCGAGAACAGAGGTTCCAAAAAGTCTGAATGTGAGGGAGCTCAGGGGGCCACTGGGACTGGCTGTCTAGGCAGTACTGAGGCCGGGCCACTGTACAATAATGGATAAGGTGGCATTTTCTGAGATCCTGTGAGAACCCCAGAGTTTCAAAATTGGCCAGTAGAACAGCCCAAGGGAATTTTGGGGTCAAATTTGGATTGGGCAGTTCCCATGATTCCCGCCGGGGAACCCAGAGACTGAAAACCGGCATCCCCGTTTGCAGCTCAGGGTCACGGACAGAAACAGAGGTCACCGTGAGGATGAGGACGCCTCCCGATCCGGCAGCGGCGGGGAGCCACCCGGCGGCTCGGAGCAGGTGCCCCGCGCGGCCGGGCTTCAGGCAGGACCACCCGGAGGGAGGCGGGGAATCGGGGGACTTACCTGCGTTTCCAGGCGCTGGGTTCAGTTGGGGTCCTGGTGGGGAGAGGAGAGGCTTCCCACCAGAGTGGGGCCTCGATCTCCCCCCGGGGGGCGGTGCCAAATGTCAGGTTTGACCTGGCTGGTAGTGAAATGAGATAGCGAGGCCAGGCAGAGGAGGGTCAGGCAGGCTGTCACTGCACGTGCCCTGGGGCATCGCGCCCAAAGGGAGTGCCCTGGGCTTTTTAAGGGGAGTGGAAGGGGTTGTGTCTGTATGGGGTGATAGGTATTAGGGCATATTACTGGTGGAATCGGTATGGGGCGATAACTGCTTATGCCCTTATATGGGGGTTGAGTAAGGTGCGGTTCAGGTTTCCTGCATAGGTCCTGTCTCCCCATGATGAGGCGTCCTTGGGTGGTCGGCTGGTGGCGGGAAAGTCCCGAGGTGAGGGTAATAAGGTGGAGGGCCCCCATTTCGTTGGTGCCTCCCGATCCCCTTGATCCCGCAGGCCCAACAATCAGCAGAGTTGTTCAAAGGATTTAGGCTCTCTGGTTCACTTCTAATAAAAGACCAACCCTCCGAGGCTGCAGTGGCAACCCTGTCGGGACCTCTTTCGCTGCGAGATCTTTTTCTGAACCCTCACTTAATAAAAGTCTATCACTTTATTCAGTCTCCCTTGACTGAGAGATTCATCCTGAGATGAAACTCCTGAGACCAGAACCTTGCTCTCCCACTTCAGCTCCAGGGGAAATAGCTATACTGTGGATTATCTGAGACCTATGAACCCATCAGGCTGTAGAGCTCCGAATGTGTGGACACTTGTACAAGCATCCAAGAAGAGGAGTCTTCCCCATTACTTAAACTTTAAATCCACACAAAATCACTTTCTAATATGGACTGACAACCAGAGGATCATGTAACACGCATTTAGTAAGTACACAGGAAACCCACTAAATAAAAACCAAGTAACAAACCCAATAAACTTCCCTAGCAACTCTATTATTCTTGAAGGAGCCTTTATCTCTCTGTAAGATAGCTCATCTTCCTTCCTCTCCCCTTACCTCTTGTCAGACTCCATAAAAACCACTTCATTGCCCTTCTACTTGTCTTCAGGTTTGGCTCTTTGCTGGCAGTAGCTTATCAGATAAACTCATCTGTGCTAATGTGTTACATCGCCCAGGTAACGGAGCTTATTGTTGACTACAAAGGATAAATCTCCCTCGTTTCTAAACTGTCCCCCTGGGCCAAATTACTTTCCTCTAAAATGCCAGTGTATTTTTCATTAAAATGCTTTCAAATCCTTCAGGTTATTAGGTTTATGGCAGCCCCATTAAGCAGAACAATAATGATTTATGTAAGCAGTTAAGCCAGGATCTTTGTTTTGTTCAACAAAAAGGTTCAAGTTCTGCAGCTGGGTTTTTAGGTCCTATAGTCTTGCATTACCGGAGTGTCTCTCTATAATTTAGAAGATTCCCCCATTTTGTTTCCCAGAAGCCTATCAGTCCTCCTTGGGACTGTTCTTCAGGATTTGCAGCATGGAGAGCCCAGCTGTGATGTTCAAGCCTTTGCTGAGGAAGGGGCAGGTGCTTTGGATCAGAAGAGACCTTGTAAAACTTCTAGATCTACCCCATATGGGCATTGTGATTGGGTCACTTAATGAACCAAAGTTTTCCCAGCCATAAGGGGCTAACAGTACCTTACTGAATGTTGCACAAGTTAAATACTAAATGAACCACTCTGCCAGGCTGTAGTGTCTCCAGCCTCAGATCCATTTCTTGCCTTTCCCTTGCTTTGTTCTGCATTGCAAGTGAGCGGCCCTCTGCAGACTGCATTTCTCAGGTTCCCAGCCCCCCGTGGGCCAATGGGGAACACTGTGGATTAGAAGTGTAGAAGCCAAGGTATTTCCCCCCTAGGTCTCCTCTGCCTTGGGTGATGTATCTGGCACAATCTGTCTTCCTCATGACCCCAGTTCCTGCTGGTCAGGTGCACCCTGACTCTAGCCCCTAGGATGGGGTAATCCCACCTCCTCTCTCTCCCCCTGGCCTAGGAGGATTCATCTTAGGTTCCTGCGATAGGAATCTCTGCCTTGCCTTAGTGTGCCCTGTTTCTCAGCTCTTCTGTCACTCATGTAACCAATTCTCTGCATTAAATTACGTGTTTTACAAGTTCAAGTGGTTGTTTCCTGCTTAGTCCTGAACTGATATGTCACCCTAGCATAGTAACGGTACATAGTAGGTATTTGTTGGGTTTTGCTGAGGTTGCTTAAACTCCTACTGTAGGATGAGATTGTTAAAGAAACCCAGAGCTGGACAGTAAAAACAGGTTCCATTCAGGGACTACTGCAGGAGGGAAAAGAGAGCTTAGCATATAAGTGGGGTTAGTTCCAAATACAGCCTGGACAAATGAGGATTTGGAGCCAAGGAAAAGGGTGCGGATCAGTGGATGGAAAGTTATTAAGGGGGGGTGGGGAGGAAGCCCTAATAGGATTTTTGCTGAAGGCAGGCCAGGGTAATCAGACATCAAGGGTCTCTCTAAATTGCCTTAAGATTCTTGCTACCACTGGGTGATGCAGGTCTGGCGAGGATAGACATCAAGGTCAAGAGGCTTACAGGAGCCTAAAGTTGGTCAAAAAGAGTCTTGATCAAATCTAAGTATTTTTTGCTAATCAATAAAAAGAAGTAATACGTATGATATTATAAAGGATATGGTAGTAGGTTAGTAAAACAAATTCAAATTTCTGCTCGTTATACATTTATTCAAAATGTCTGGAAATCAAGGAGTAATAACCAGATGAGCAAAAATAGCATAAACACTATTTCTTTTAATACATATCACTGGCATTAAATATCATCTCCCTTAATGCAACATTAAGTGTATTTTATACAGCCATAAAATGACCAATATTCTGTGGGTTTCATTCACTACTAGTATGCAGATGTAGAGGCTAAAGAACTATTTCCAATATTACTGTAGCAGAGATGATATATAATCAAATAACACCCAATTTCCCCTTCAGCTAACTTTGTCTCCACCTTTCTGGGAGCAGCATCATAGCAGTGGAACAGAAACCTGTGGAATGCTTCATTATCATCCCCATAAACCCACTTCACTTGTTCTCAATTAATGGGATCAATGACCACCCAAGCTCCTCAGACCTCTACCTCAGAGTCACTGTGGACCTTTCTCATTATCTTACTCCCCTATTCAAGCCATTTTTGAAGCATCTTTACAAAAGCCATTTAATCTCCAGTCATAATCTCAGACCAGCCATGATTGCAACCTCAACCAACTCACACCTGTACAGATGGACCACAGAGTTCCCAACAGTTACCTCTACCTCATTATGATGTTAAAATCTCCACCCAAGGAGAAGCACAAACCTCATTAATGTAACATACGTATAGGCATATTTCTTAAGTACACATGTATGATCCTACCTCCCTTTCAAAAGACCGTTTGTTACTCGTCTCAAAATAATCATCAAGATAAAAATTTAAGATAGTGACTAAATAATGTCCTTTTTCTTGTCTCACTGGGCACATTCAGGCAAAGGATAGAATTTGAACTTTTCCTTCAGGTACTCAGCCTTATAAAATTAGGAGTCTTAAAAAATTTTGTTTTTTTCAGATCCTTCACTACTCAACATATGAAATCTCAAATCACTCTTGAAACATTTTATAGAATTTTAAACATTTAACATTACTGGTTTCTAGCTTGTATCTTTTAGTCTTCATCCATTTTTCTAAATAAATCTGACCTATTTCACCAAGTGGCAACAAAAATGTTTGAATAAAGACTACATATTTTTTTAACCTCCTTCCACTTTTGTGGATGATTTGGCAACTATAAAATATTTGGATTACTTTCATCTTTAGTAAAGATAAACATCCATATTTCAGGAGGAAATTTCAATTTGAAATTGAAAAACCATACTAAAATAGGACATGTACTCAAAATAATTAAAACTAGTAAAGAAAAAACATACAGTGCACCTTTTGACATTGATCTGTGGGTTGCCAAATGAGGTACTGAATTAAAAAACAATTTTGCGAGTGCTTAGTTCATCTATAGTTGGCTTTTCCCCCCTAAGATTCTGTTTATTTGAGGGAGAGAGAGTGCACACATATGAACAGAAGGAGGGGCAGAGGGTGAAGCAGACTTCCCGCTGAGCAAGGAGCCTGAACATGGGCCTCAATCCTAGGACCCTGGAATCATGTCCTGAGTCGAAGGCAGAGGTTTAAATGACTGACCCATCCAGGTGTCCCCATAGTTGGCTCTTGATAGGCCTTTTTATTGCTCAGATAGCAGAGACTCCATATTGCTTATCTTTTATACTCAAAGCCTAGTACAGTGCCTGTCTATTCATAGATGTTTAATAAATGTTTGTTGAATGAAGAAAAACATCCTAGGCTCCTGCCACCTGTATTGTTGGTCTGTGTCAAAGTTACAGTCATTATCACTCTATTAGTTGTAGGTCAGTTCAGAAAATAGAAACTGTATTAAGCATCTCAGACAGAAGGGATTTAATATAGAGAAATAGTTACATGAGTGATGGAAAGTGAAAGCACAGCAAGGGGTTGCTGAGGTAAGCTGGAGGTTATAGCTCCAGGAAGAAACCACTCCAACATTGCCCCTAGAGCTAAGGAAATAGTGGGCACAATTAGGATTACCTTTTAGCTCAGAGCAGAGTCCCTGAGGAGTTGATGACCAGAAGAGGGGTTGAAGAGAGAAACTGCCCTATGTGGCAGCCACTAATGTCTCTGACTCAGGTAGTGCTAAAGGAAGCTGGAAATGAGAACAACTGCTACCACTAGAGCAATTCCCCATTTGCTCTCCTTTCAGTCTCTGTAGAATACAATGTTTCTCAACTAGGGGTGATTTTGTTTCCTAGGAGATATTTGCAACATCTGGAGACATTTTTTGTTTGTCACACTGGGGTAGAAAATATTACTGGCATCTAGTGGTAGAGGCCAGGGATCCTGCTAAGTAAGCATTCTACAATTCCTCTGTTCTGGCCAGACTGGAAATCCCCGACCAAAAAAAAAAAAAAAATTACAAATCACAGGAGAGTAACATCACCAAGATAGTGTCCTGACTTTGCTCTATCTCATTTAAAAAAAAATGGACAAGACACTACAGAAAATGCTAGAGCACAGGTGAGGCTGAAGCACCTTCCCCAGTCTCCCAGTACTACAGAGGCAAAGATAAACTGAATTATAAAGATAAGAGCCTGTGTTCCTCCAGGAGGAAAAGAGAGTCCAGTGTGGACATCTAGCTTCCCCAGAATTGTGGTTCACTTCTTGGGACCCCCAACTTTGGTCTCATCAGACAGAGGTTGTGGGGGAATCTGTAGGGCTTGACCACTGGGAATCTCATTGTGATAGAGACAGGGAGAGGGATTTGCAATAATCAGCAAATGGATCATGGCAGACTGAGTTCCTACCTGCAGTGTTCAAGTAGTTGTCTCAATCAGCAGTTTTGTTTACTTGCAGAAACAAGATGGCAGTGTACAGTGTAGTCCAACCAGGGAACTTGGTGGTGCAGGTCTGCCTGGGTTGGGTCCTCAGATGAAGAGTCTTCATAGCCCTGGAGCCTGTTCTGTTGCTGCCCAGGCAGGGATGCTGAGTCATAGTCCTAGGACCACAGGGGAAGGTAGCTGCATAGCCAACGGTATCATCTTAGTCTGACTCACTGCTGAATATATCTCTGGGGCATATCTGACCAGAAAGCATGGTAGGAACACCTAGAAGCTGCATGGCCCAACAACACTTGGGTAGAGAGTTTGACAAATAGAACTGATGGTCCACAGAGCAGAGCCCGTCACACTTAAGGAAGTTAAGGAGCAGGTTGGTTTGAGTTAAGACTACAATCAACCTTTTGGAACTTTGAATTAGCATCCCTGCTCTGCCCAGGCAGAAAGCCTAATTTATAGCCCTACCCACTATTGAGTGCAGCTGCTGGACCCTCCAAACCAGAAACCTGATTGAGAGCACCTGGGAGCCGGTTTGAAGGAGACCCTCATGTTTCACTCAGGCAGGAGAGCTAACTCATAGTCCCAGCCACTGCAGAATGCAGCTTCTGGGCCCCTTTGACCAGAAAACCTGATTGAGAACCCCTGAGAAGCTGCTGGGGCTGGCCCTCCCATTCTGTTCCGGCAGGAGAGCTCATTAATAGCCATGCCCACTTCCCCACCCCCCATATAGCTCCTGACCAGAAAGTCTGGCCTGGACACCTGGAAGGGGAAATAAAAAAAAAATATTTTGAACCAACCAAAAACAAAAACACAGCATACCAAAACTTATGGAATGCAGCAAAAGTAGTTCTAAGAGGGAAGTTCATAGTCTTAGGTGACATTAAGAATCAAAAAGGTCTTGAATAAGTGACCTAATACTATGACTAAAGGAACTAACAAAAGAATAAACTGAGGCCAAAATTAGCAGAAGGAAGGAAGTGATAAAGATGAGAGCAGAAATAAGTGAAAGAATAGGAAAATAATAGAAAATATTAACAAAGAATTGGTTCTTTGAAAAGATTTTTAAAATCTGACAAGCTTTTAGCCATACTAACCAAGGAAAAAAGAGAGGACCCAAATCAACAAAATTATAAATAATAACAACTAAAATAAAAATATAAATATAAATAAAAAAGAAGACATTACGACTGATATCACATAAAAACAAAGAATCATAAGAGGCTACTATGAACCACTATATGCCATCAAATTGGATAAGCTAGAAGACATGGAAAAATTCTTAGGAACATAGAACCTACCAAGACTGAATTGGGAAGAAATAGAAAATATGACCAGACAAATTACTGATTGAATCAGTAATCAAAAATTTCTCAAAGAAGAAAAACTCAGGACCAGATGATTCTATTGGTAAATTTTACCATACGTTTAAAGAAGAATTAATACCAATTCTCCAAAAAATCAAAAAGGAAAGACCACTCCCAAGCTCACATTACCAGGCCAGCATTACTATGATACCAAAGTCAGAAAAGGATACCACATGAAAAGAAAACTACCTGATAAATATAAATGCAAAACTTCTCAAAAAAATTCTAACAAATTCAGCAGTGCATTAAAAGAATCATTCACTATAATCAAGTGAATTCATCCCTGGGATACAAGGATGGTTTAACATACATAAATCAATAAAGATGATATATTACTTTAATAGAATGAAATTAAAAATCATATGACCAACTCATTAAACACAGAAAAAGCATTTGACAAAATTCAATATCTGTTCATGGTACAAATTCTTAACAAATTAAGTATAGAAGGAATGCACATCAATATAATAAAAGCAATATATGACAAGCCCACAGCTAACACTACACTCAGTAGTGAAAAGTTGAAAGCTTTTCCTCTAAGATCAGGAACAAGACAAGTATGTCTTGTTCAAAGAGACAAGTATGTCTACTCTTACCACTCCTGTTTAATATAGTACCTGAAGTCCTAGCTAGAGCATTCAGGCAAGAGAAAGAAATAAAAGGCATCAGAATTGGAAAGGAAGAAGTAAAACTGACACTATTTGCAAATGACATGATACTATATATAGGAAATCCTGGACTTGACCAAAAACCTGTTAGATCTAACCAACAAATTCAGTTAAGTTGCAGGATACAAAATTAGCACACAAAAATCAGTAGTGTTCTATACACTAACAATGAATCATCTGAAAAAGAAATAAATAAAATGATCTCATTTACAATAACATCAAAAATAATAAAAGCCCTGGGACACCTGGGTGGCTCAGCGGTTGAGCATCTGCCTTCAGCCCAGGGTGTGATCCTGGAGTCCTGGGATTGAGTCCCACATTGGGCTCCCTGCATGGAGCCTGCTTCTCTCTCTGCCTCTCTCTATGTGTGTCTCTCATGAATAAATAAATAAAATCTTTGGAAAAAAATAGTAAAACCCTTAGGAATAAACTTAACCAAAAAGGTGAAAGATCTCTACATTGAAAACTATAAGACATTGATAAAAGAAATCAAAGAAGACACAAATAAATGGAAAGGCATCCTGTTTTCATGGATTGGAAGAATTAACATTGTTCAAATATTTATACTGCCAAAAGCAATGTATAGATTCAATGCAGTTCCTATCAAGAGTCCATTTTTTTTTTATAGAAGAAGAAACAAAAACCCTAAAATTTACGTGGAACCACAAAAGACACAGATAGCCAAAGCAATCCTGAGAAAAAAGAACAAAGTGGGAGGCAACACTTCCTGATTTCAAGAGATATTATAAAGCTATGGTAATCTAATACTGTAGTATTGACATGAAAATTGACACGAAGACCAATGGAACAGAAACTAGAGTCCAGAAATAAGCCCATGCAGATATAGTCAGCTAATATTTGACAAGGGAGACAAGAATGGTGGATGGAGAAAGGCAGTTTCTTCAGTAAATGGTACTAGGAAAATTGAATGTTGACATACAAAATAATGAAACTAAACCTCTATAACACTTACAAAAATGAACTCAAAATGGATTAAGATCTCAGTGTAAGACTAGAAATCATAAAACATAGGAAAAAGCTCCTTGACATGGATGATGGCAATGATTTTTGTTTGTTTGTTTGTTTTAAATATTTTATTCATTTATTCATTAGACACACACACACACACACACACACACAGAGGCAGAGACACAGGCAGAGGGAGAAGCAGGCTCCATGCAGGGAGCCCGATGTGGGACTCGACCCTGGGACTCCAGGATTATGCCCTGGGCTCCAAACCACTGAGCCACACAGGGATTCCTGGCAATGATTTTTTGGGTATGACACCTAAAGCAAAAGCAAGAAAATTGAAAATAAGTAAGACTACATAAAACTAAAAAGCTTCTACACAGCAAAACAATCAACAAAATGAAATGACAGTTATTAGAATGGGAAAAAAATATTTACAAATCATATATCTGATAAGGGCCTAATATCCAAAACATGTAAAGAGTTTATACTACTCAATAGAAAATAATAATAATCCAATTAAAATTGGCTAATGACCTGAATAGACATTTGTCAAAAGAAGATTTATAAATTACCAACAGGTACATGAAAAGGTGCTCACATCATTAATTTCCAGAGAAATGCAAATTAAACCACAATGAGATATCACCTCACACCTCTTAAAATGGCCATCATCAAAAAGATAAAAGATAAATACTGATGAGGATGTGGAGAAAAGGGAAGCCTTGTGCACTGTTGGAGGAAATGTAAATTGTTAGTCACTATGGAAAATAGTGTGAACATTCCTCAAAAATATTAAAAATAGAAATAGCATACGGTCTAGGAATTCTACTTCTAGGAATATATCTGAAGGAAATGAAACAGTGTGGAAGAGATATCTGCACCCCCATGTTTATAGCAGCATTATTTTTAATATTCAAGAAATGAAAACAACCTAAATGTCCACTGAGGGATCAATGGATAAAGAAGGTGTGGTATAGGGGATCCCTGGGTGGCTCAGCAGTTTGGCGCCTGTCTTTGGACCAGGGTGTTGTCCTGGAGTCCCGGGATTGAGTCCCATGTCGGGCTCCTGGCATGGAGCCTGCTTCTCCCTCTGCCTGTGTCTCTACTCCCCACCCCCATGTGTCTATCATGAATATATAAATAAAAAAATCTTAAAAAAAATAAGAAGGTGTGATATATATATATATATATGTATATATATATATATATACACACACACACACACACACAATGGAACATTATTCAGCATAAAAAAAGAAGGAAATCCTATCTTTTGTGACAACATAGATGGACTTTGAGGGCATTATGCTAAATAGCCAAAGACAAATACTGTACTATTTCACTTATGTGTGGAATCTAAACAAACAAATGATTAAGCAAAACCAAAAAAACCCAAACCCATAGAAAAAGAGACCAGAAGTGAGGGTGGGAATTGGGGAAGGGAGAATGATACAAACTTCCAAGTAAGATAAATAAGTACTAGGGATGTAATTCACAACATGATGACTACAGTTAACACCATTGTATGGTATATTTAAAAATCATTAACATAGTAGTTCCTAAGAGCTCTCATGACAGGAGAAAAACATTTTTTTCTTTTTTGGTTCTATATGAGATGATTGATATTAACTAAATTCAATTGTGATAATCATTTCAAAATATATGTAAGTCAACTCATTGTGCTGTACACCTTAAACTTATACAGGGCTGTATATCAATTGCATCTCAATAAAACTGGGGGAAAAAAAAAGAATCATTCAGCCTAAAATGTCAGTAGTGCTGAGGCTGAGAAAACTTGCTTTAGCAAAACCCAAATGAAGACAGATGAGAAGGTAGTTTGAAAGTGAAGTTTGCAGAGTCCCAGCCCCACAATATCAGAGTGGAGCATAAAAGAGTAGATTTGGATCGCAGAGACAATAAGTAAATGATTGGCATAATCCTCTGCTGGGAAAATCTTATTCTTGAATACAGAGAGGGTGTGAATGTCCATGGATCAAATGAAATGTGTGAAAAAAGAGAAGAAATGTAAGTAATTTTCAAAAGCAAATATAAAAGGTTTGAGATTTTCCAGTGTTTGGTTATGTGGCATAGTGCTTAAAATATGAAAGATATATATGTGTGATATGATCTGACTTGAAATATAGCTTAAATGGCGTGCATGCAATACATTTTGAAATCTTGTGGAGGCTTCTCAAAGTGAAAAGCAGACATACCCTGTAAAGCTACAACTGAGGTACAAGGAGAAGTCATTGTTATTGCTGATCTGGAGAAATGATCAGGTTAACATCTGGGTTAGCACTCTAATGATATTAGATCCCATAGCCAAAGAGTTCTGTGAATCTATTATTTCCAGTTTTTCTTGTTCCTATAGCTGTGTAATAAATTTCTCCCAAACTTAGTGGTTTAAGACAATGACATTTTAAAATTCTTATATTTTCTGAGGGTCAGGAGTTTAGTTCAGACACAGTGGGATGACATGGTGCCTGTCCATAATGTCTGGGACCTCAGCTGGGAAGACTTGATGTCTGGAGGCTGGTATCATGAAGCTCCCTTACTCACATCTATGGCCTGGGTTGATGGAAAACTAGGGCAGCTGACCAGACCACCACTTATGGCCTCACCATGTATCCTGGATTCCTCTGAATATGGTATTCTCAGGGTGTTCAACTTTTTTAATTGGTGGTATAAGGCTTGAAGCTCAAGTGTTCCTCTGAGCCCAGAAGACTGAGCCTTGTACCCACACAGCATCACTTCTCTGCATTCTGTTGATTGAAGTAGTCACAAGCTTGCCCTGTCTCAAGCAGAGAGTAACTCCACCTCAAGATGGGTTGGGAGGTGTCAAGATCACATTGAAGAATGATATGCAGTGGTGGATATTTTCTCCTAGGAGAAAAGCCTACTCAAAAATAAGTATTTTGAGAGAGAAGGAATGGGATTTTCTTCACAGAAAGAGAGAAAATCTGGTATAAGTGGAGTGTCCTGAATCCCAAGAGTTATGTTCAAATTCTAGATTTATCCCTTCAATTCTAGTTATACAATCTTGGAAATATTACTTAATTTTTTGGTTAGTTTTTTTTTTTTAATCTGGCAAAAGGATGATGCCTAAGAACTTTTTAAAAATATGAGATTCTTTGATCTTACTTAACTGGGGAAAAGATCACATGATAAATGAGTATCTATTGTGCATGAGATTTAAATAAGAAAAAAACAGGTTTCTAAGGAAGCCAAAATAGAAAATGTACAAAAACCAAAAAACAATGGGGATCAAGCAGAATGAAGAAATATTTCAGTTTATAATAATTAAATTTTTATTACTAAAAAGGTCATTGGAAACTTGTTAATCTAACCTCTACTATTTTATAATAAGAAAATTGGGGTCCAGGGATCCCTGGGTGGCGCAGTGGTTTGGCGCCTGCCTTTGGCCCAGGGCGCGATCCTGGAGACCCGGGACCGAATCCCACGTCGGGCTCCCGGTCCATGGAGCCTGCTTCTCCCTCTGCCTGTGTCTCTGCCTCTCTCTCTCTCTCTCTCTCTCTCTCTCTCTCTCTCTCTCTCTCTCTGTGTGTGACTATCATGAATAAAAAAATATGTTAAAAAAAAGTTAAAAAAAGAAAATTGGGGTCCAGAGAAATAAATTGAATGAGGGAAGAAAAGTTATTTTTCAAAAAAATATTTTATTTATTTATTCGTGAGAGACACACACACACACAGAGGCAGAGACACAGGCAGAAGGAGAAGCAGGCTTCACTCAGGGAGCCCGACATGGGACTCAATCCCGGGTCTTCAGGATCACGTGCTGGGCTGAAGGCGGCGCAAAACCGCTGAGCCACCAGGGCTTCCCAGAAAAATTCTTTATTAGAGAATTTATAGGAAAAAGATTTGAAGAATTTTTTATATTTATTTCAGATGCTAATTTTCCCCTCATGGTAATATCAGGAAAACAAATGGATATCTGAAGAGATTTAACGTAATCCCTTTGAATGATTTAAATTTATAGAAATATGTATCAATTTTTTTTGTCTTGGTCTTTTTAGGACTACTTGAGGTATATGCATTGGATCTGTTAATGTGGAGGTCCTGACGTCATCTCTAGCAGATCATCAGCAGACATGAAAAGGACCTGGACTGAAGCGCAGGTTGTAGGACTTCAGTCCTGGTCCTTTGACACTTTGGTAAATCATAGAATTCCTCTTCCTAGCCTTTCATTTCCTCCATTTGCAACTGAACCACATGCCATCTTTTTTTTATAATCTCTCAGGAAATCTAGTCCATCGCTTGGTGTTCATTAAATGCAGGTTAATCAATTAAAGCTTTCACTTGAGAGGGACATGTGGAGAAGCATCTTTCAGTTGGAATGGCAGGACTGATATCTACTCATCAAGTTTTGCAGTAACAGTAAATATGTGTTCTCTCAGACCAGAATAACAGAATAACATCTCCCTGTCTTTGTCTCATTGTTCTGCTAGTTCAGGAAGTCTGCTGTGCAGGCTCATATGTTCTCTTCAGTGAGGTTCTCTGGATCACTACTGACATCTTTCTCCTCTTGGACTCCAGGCAATAGATAGGCTTCCCAGGATAGCAGTTGGTAACACCTCTGTGATTGGATATCAATACTCTTCTGTTCTTTATTCCTGGAAGTGATTTTATGAGACTGGCTCATAGGCTGCCGTCCTGAGGTGGCTGGTTTCATTCTGATCCTCTTTCACTATCATTTCTATTCAGTATAATTTTTCTGTTCCAACTGTCACCTTGATGAAGTGAAAAAAGCAATTTCTCTTCCCTAACCTCCAGATAAAATTCCCAGAGGGAGAAAGCTAGGACAAAGGGTAACTGGATATGTGTGTGCCTGTTGACACTAAAAACTAACTTCTCACTAGGCATAAGGTGAGCAAGTGATACTTCTGTAATACCAATCCCCTTTCCCACCCTGCAACTCACCTACCCCTCAGGGGTAGAGATGGGACTCACAGCATTAAAACAGACCTTTCAGAGATACACTCATAAATCCTGCTTTTCTTCACTCTGACAATTGATCTGACAATTGACAATTGTGTAATTGATCTATGTCACTGGAGGAATATATATTCATATATGATCTGGCTTTGGAAATTATCTTTATTTCTGTGTCTTGGTTATAACTAAAAAAAATATTTGGTTAGAGTTGCCTTTCCTAAGAGTTTTTAAAAATTTTCATTAAAAATGTAACTATATGAAAAAATGAAAACACAGAACAAATTTAATAAAATTTTCTTACTGAGAATGTAATATTAGAGAATTTAAAAAGGCAGTGACTTATTTCACATTGTCTATTTCTTTTGCAATTACTTGTTTACTTTTTGTTGTAAACTAATAGCAATGTATAGACATTTTATAAGGACAGAAAAAGGGAAAGAAAAAATGTATTTCTTGATGTATTACTTAATTCTTTATATTTGAGAAAGGATTTTCACAGCCTTGTTCCTTGATGGTTGTTGCCCAGGTGTCATCTTCAGTTCCTATAGGACATTTGCACTCCTGGGCTGTAGCTCCTTCCTCTATCTTTAAAACCAGCCATGTCTGATTGAATTCTTCCCACACCTCAGATCGCTTTGCTCTCCCTGTCTGCCTCATCTTTTCTGCCTGTTCCTTATAGAATTTTATACTTTAAATAGGTGCAGTTCCAAAAAGAATAAGATACCTAGGAATAAACTTAATCAAAGAGGTGAAAGACTTGTACTCTGAAAATTATAAAACACTAATGAAAGAAATTGAAGGTAACACAAACAAATGGAAAGATATTCCATACTTATGGATTGGAAGAATGAATATTGGCAACATGTCCATACTACCCAAAGCAATCTACAGATTCAGTGCAATCCCTATCAAAATATCAACAGCATTTGTCACAAAACTAGAATAGGTAATACTAAAATTTATATGGAGCCACGAGAGACCATGAATAGCTAAAGCCATTTTCAGAAAGAAAAACAAAGCTGGAGGTATCACAATTCCGGATCTCAAGATTTACTACAAAGTTATAGGAATCAAAGTAGGATGGTACTGGCACAAAAATAGAAACATAGAAAAATGGAACAGAATAGAGACTCCAGAAATAAACTCACAATTATACGGCTAATTAATCTATAAGAAAGGAGGCAGGAATATACAATGAGGAAAAGATAGTTTCTTCAATAAATGATTCTGAGAAAGCTAGATGACAGCTACATGCAAGAGACTATAACTGGACCACTTTCTTATACCATATTTAAAAATAAACTCAAAATGGAATAAAGACCTAAATGAGAGACTTGAAACCATAAAAATTTTAGAAGAGAAGATTGGCAGTAATTTCTTTGACAGTGACTCTAGAAACATTTTTCTAGGTATGTCTCCTGAAGTGAGGGAAACAAAAGCAAATATAAACTATTGGGACCACATCAAACTAAAAGCCTTTTGCATAGTGAAGTGCATTGACAGAATCAAAAGGCTTCCTACTGAGTTGGAGAAGATATATGTAAATGATATATGATATATCTGATAAGGTTAATATCCAAAATATATAAAGAACATATAACTCAACACCATAAAAGCCGATCTGATTAAAATATGGGCAGAGGACTTGAATAGATATTTTTCCAAAGAAGATGTACAGATGGCCAATAAACACAGGTAAAGATGCTCACCATCACTAATCATCAGGAAATGTAAATCAAAACCATAATGAGATGTCACCTTACACCTGTCAGAATGGCTAAAACCAGAAACATAATGACTAACAAGTGTTGGTGAGGCTGTGAAAAGAAAGGAACTCTTGTATACTGTTGGTGGGAATTAAAATTGGTACAGTCACTATGGAAAGCAGTATGGAGGTTCCTCAAAAAATTAAAAATAGAAACATCATATGATCCAATAATTCCACTACTGAGCATTTACCACCCAAAAATGGAAACACTAATTTAAAAGATATATGTACCCTTATATTTACTGCAGCATTATTTACAATAGCCAAGATATGGAAGCAACTAAGAGTCTATCAATAGATTAAGAAGATGTGATAAGGAAGATACACGCATGCACATTTATGTGTGTGTGTGTGTGTGTCTGTATGTGAAAGAGGGGGGAGAGAGAATATTACACAGTCATAAAAAAGATAAGATGGTGCCATTTGTGACAGCATGGATGGACTTAAAGGGCATTATCTAAGTGAAATAAGTCAGAGAGAAAAAGATGAATACTTTATGATATCACTTATATGTGGAATCTAAAAAACTCGAATGAGTAAACAAATAAGAAACTGAATCAGGGCAGCCCCGGTGGCACAGCGGTTTATCACTGCTTGCAGCCTGGGGTGTGATCCTGGAGACCCGAGATCAAGTCCCACATCGGGCTCCCTACGTGGAGCCTGCTTCTCCCTCTGCCTGTGTCTCTGCCTCTCTCTCTCTCTCTCTCTCTCTTTCTGTGTGTGTGTGTCTCTATGAATGAATAAATAAATTTTTAAAATCTTTAAAAAAAAAGAAACTGAATCAGACATACAGAGAACAAACTGATGGTTGCCAGAGGAGAGGGGGATGAGGACATGGGCAAAATGAGTGAAGAGGTGTGGGATATACAGGCTTCCAGTTATGGGAATAAGTAAGCCATGGGAATAAAAGGCATAGTATAAAAAAGATAGCCAATGATATTATAATAGTTTTGTATGGTGACAGGTGGTAGCTATACCTATGATGAGCATGTATAGACTTGTTGAATCACTATATTGCACACCTAAAACTAAGGTAACATTGTGTGTCAACTATACTCAATGAAATATGAAAAAGTAAATAAATAGGTACTGCTTATTTTTTTATAAATTATATCTCAAAAAAGGCTAATTTAAAACTCATCTCAGTAAAACCTTATGAAACTATAAGACAAAATATGATATTTGAGGAACACAGTATGAATAAAAAATAAACCAAAAAAATTCAAGTAGTTGAAAAAGTATTTATGAAGCCACATTTTCAATTGTTTCACTTATGGTTAGTCTTTTTACTTTTTAAAATTTGCTGTTTTTAAAAATGCTTTCTTGTGAGGGAATTTTGGGGATGATAAACTGTTTTGTATCAGGTCATAGTGCTGAACTCAAAAGTCTGTGTGTTGTCAAAACCCAGAAATTGGGGCTCCTGGGTGGTTCAGTCAGTTAAGTGTCCAACTCTTGATTTCTGCTCAGGTCATGATCTCAGAGTTGTGAGATTGAGCCCCACATGGGGAGCCTGCTTAAGATTCTCTCTCTTTATCTTCTAGCCCCAGCTCACATGGTGCTCTTTCTCTCTTTAAGACAAACAAACAAACAAACCCAGAAACTGTATAAAAAGTAAATTTTATTGTATATAAGCTAAAACAAAACAAACCCTCCTAAAACAAATGCAAATGCAAAAAACCCCACCAGAATGTGAAAAAGAACTCAAAAGGAAATATAAACTGTAGCAAATAAACCTAATCGAATTGCAAATGAACAGTCATACTGACAGAAGTGAAAGAGTGAAGAATTAACCTAAGTTATTTTGCAAGATGGTATTTTGACTGGGTAAAGACAAGAAGTATTGAACAAAGGTCCAATATTTTAGTTAGTAACTGTTTCTCAGAGAATGGAATAGCAATTCTACTTTATAGAGTGAGGTTCATTAAATAAGTAAATAAATATATTTTAACAAATGCAAACCAGATTCTCACTGCTGTAGAATAAATTTACAAATAAAGAAAGGAGGCAGGCTGGAATAAATACTTTGAAATCTGAGGCATTGGTAGGAACTCATTGTTTTTTAATATATGTATGCAGATAACACAGTAATAAATTTGCTCTGTGTATATCCATAGGTTAGTGTGTTTGTGTGTGTGTTTGTGTGTGTGTGTGTGTGTATGCATAACTAAGCCCTGTCTGCTGAGAGGGTCTGTGACCAATGACACCCCAGGAATAATTTCAGCTAGCACCCAGATCTTGGTTTCTATATGTCATTCTCCAATAGAAGGAAGCAGGGCTCCTGGAAGAAGTGCTTGATTCCAGGACTAAGACTTGGAAAATAAAAGATGATCCTGGAGTATCTTATGGTGTCAGACGCTAAAGAAATATTCAACAAAGGATGGAGGGGAAAGTCATGCTGAAAAACAATGGAGCCAGTGTGAAAGAGTTCTCATTGGGCAATGCTGGAATACTTTGAACAACAGAATAATAATAGTCTTAGGTTATAACTCTAGAATAAAATTAAAATGCATGAGTTCATACTGTTTATAAATACATTATTCAAGAAAAAGAAGAAAGAAAGAAAGAAAGAAAGAAAGAAAGAAAGAAAGAAAGAAAGAAAGGGACAGCTCTTCCTAACAGAAGAACTCCAATGAATAAATGCTGAAGAAATGGGAAGAATAAAAAAAAACATCATGAGAACATGACATCAATGTTAATAATTATTGCAGCCAAGAACCATCAATCAATGCTAAAATTTATGGTCTAATGTTTGAGGAGAAACAGGGTATTTGCACGATCTTTACTGCCCCCCCCAATATTAATTACAAAGTGAAAAATAAAATTACACCATTTTGATGATAGTCTTGCCAAAAACGTATAATCATGAGAAAACATCAGAAAAATTTAAGGAATAAAGTATAGAATAACTGACCAGTGTTCATCAGAAGTGTCAAGGTCATAATAAACAAGAAAAGACTGATGGTCTGTCATAGATTTTACAGGTTTACAGTTCTTTATATTGGCATTTATTCAAAGTGTTGACAAATCTCCATTCATAGCAGATTTTGACATATCTTTCAGTAATTGATAGATCACGAAAAAAGTTTAGTAAAGATTGCTCGTTAAAGTATTGTTATGCCAGTTGCTTTGAAATCTTTTTCAATTAATTCCAACATCTGTGTTATGTGGCATTGGCATCTATTGATTGTCTTTTACTCATGGGAGGTAGTAGAGAGTAGACCTATCTTGCAGTTAAAATCAGCAAGTCTTGATGGTTTTGTTTGTACTTGATTAGAGGTATGTATGGAGCAAGGATGCAGAAGGTGAGGAAACAGGTAACATGTAGCCTCAACAAATTTCCAAGACCTCTGGCTTGGATAACTGGGCCGATTTTGGTATCATTTATTGAAATTGGTTGTAAAACAGGACAGAAAGTGATGAACTTGTTTTTTTCCTATGCAAGGACAAGATGCCTATGGGACAACCACAACCTTGTAGGAATATCCTCAAACCATAAAGCAACTGGGTATTCAGGCCTTAGCTTAGAGAAAGGGTCAGATGTTAAAATGCAACCTGTGAATTGTTTTTGCAGAAGTGGTGTGTGAAGCAATAAAAATGGTTTAGAATGAATGACTAAAGAAGTTAGGAAGAACAGAAATATTTCAGAGGGTAGACAGAAATGGGAAACTAATAAGGATTAGGGAGGAATAGTTAAAAAGGGAAGAGGAAATCCGAAATGGGTGACAAAAGTCTAAGGAGTAGAGAGTTTCAAGAAAGGGAGCAAAATAGCAGCCTCACAAGATAATGACCACAATGGGTATTAATCACTGGTGACATTTGCCAGTTGCAGTGTCTCGGTGAAAGCAGAAAAAAAAAAAAAAATCAATGGATTATGGAATGAAGGGAGCTAAAAAGCAAGGCAGTGAAGTTAATAAGCGAGGTCCACAGTTTCTGGAATCTTGGATTAGGAGGGAAGAAATGAATGAAGCATATGGTGAAGAAGTATATGATAGAAAAGCATGTGATTTCTAGACTTTGTCAAAAATACATTTCCGAGTAACCACTTGTATTTGTTTCCTCTTATATGACTAGAGTGTGATCTTGGAAAATGAGAATAGACTGCAAATATTTAGGCAACTAATGTCCTAGTAATATAAAGCCACAAATAGATGTCTGAGAAGCCCAAATACCCAGAGCTGATGCTTGAAAAAAAAAATTTTCCATTAATTCTGATCTGCTGTTGTCATTCAAATAGAGCCAGAGGTAGCTGAAGCTTTGAAAATTAAAGGTAACCCCTTCAATCTCCTCCCATACACACTGTAGGACATGGGTACAGACTGCTTACCTGTCTGAGCTTATTAATCAAAAGTGGGCGGCTGCTCTCACCACCTGCCATGTCCCTGGTGGTCAGTATGCTCTTTAGAACACTAAACAGACCTACTACCAAGCAGAGACTTCCTTTCTCCTATCACCTGTTAATAAAAGCAACCGCACATTATGCATGCTCTCCTTGTTTCTTTCTTCTGCTGTTCTCAGTGTTGTTTATAGTGTGGGTTCACTTAGTGTCCTCGACCCTTCTAGAAGGAAGCTGATTTGCTAAGGACACTCTATCAAAAATAGAAATGCAGCAACACAACTCCAGATCTGCAAGAAACTGTTTTCCAATGCAGGGAATTCTTTCATGCCATACTGTTTCTGGTTTTAGACAAGCTACAGCATCATTGGACATTTATACATATTTTTTCAAAGCAATACATCCAACCTATAAAAGCCAAAAATAATTTTTTTCTATTTTCTCTGTCTTGTTCTTTTGTTTTAACAATAAAAATTTATTAACTTCTTGACTTAACATGGTAGGTGATAGAGTATTTCCAATACTGATTATTGCCCAAGTCAACAAGCATCTATTAAGAAACCAAGAAGGGAAAGAGCTGAATCTGGATTCTCAGTTTTACCTGCTAACACCATCAGAGGCATTATCCTTGAATAGAAAAGGGCAGGGTAATTCTGATATTGTGTAGCTCTGCATCACTCAACAACCTAAAAGGGAGCCAGGGTAATAATTCAATAATGAAAAAACTTAAGTGATTGAGAAAAAGTTTTAGGCTATTTAATCTGTATAAGAGAAATATTAAAAAGTGACTTTGTGGGAGATGATGAACTCTTCCCAAAGTTCCTATTAGCTATAAGCTGAATGGTGATGACCCCAAAGAAAGTCTGTGTAATCACTTAACTTTCATGAATTTAACATGTGGGACAAATTCCTACAAACTTAATTATCCTGCACAGAAAAACAAATATATGGATGAACTAGACCACTAAAGCATCCTATTTACTTCATAATGTAGATTTTATGTAAATTTTGAGTTCATAGATAAAGCACTTGAAAAACTGATGGTATTTCCCTCAAACCACAAAACATTTCCGTAAATAAGAATTGGGGTAAGGGTATACAATCTTGGACAATTTAGAAGAGCTCTGCCATTTACTTTCACCCTAAACTGAAGGAGCTTATCATTTGATTTTTAAAAATGTACTAATTAACAAAAGGACTTCAAGTAAAACATTACTCATTCTCTACAGATATTCTCTTAGTGCCCAAGTAACCATTTATAGATACCCAAAATTATTCAGAATGGAAATTATTATATCTGGTCTTATTTCTTAAAAATAAAAGCAGTTTGAAAGAAAAGGTATTGCCATGTGAACTGCTCCTGAATTGAAACAAATGTTTTGGAAATGACCATTTAAGAGATTCCTTACCATCATTTATAGATATTTGCAGAGATGGTAATAGGAAAACTTCCTCTCCTGAGAGTAGATTTCAGTAAGTTATAAACAGCAAAAACAATAATAAAAGCAATGTGTAGCTGGAGAAAATAAGGCTCATGATTAAGGGAACTGGGTAACTTCCTTTCATAAACCACCAAAAATTTAAGAGCAATAAGAGAGCTATTTATAGATAAAAGATATACTTAGAAATTAGTTTGGCTTATTTTAGAACATCAATAATCGGCAATCGCTGGCCAGTATCATACATGTAAGAACCTTGGAATTGTGCTAAGAGTCATACCTATAATATCTCATTTCATTTATTATTCAATATATATTTACTGAGTACCAATCACACCCTAGAAACCGTTCTGGATACCTAGGATACAGAGACAGAAGAACAGGTAACACTAAATATTATGGAGGCAATAAAGAGTCACATGATAAGCAGTAACTTGAGGGAGGAGTTACTCTGTATAGAATGCTTGGGGAATGTCTCTTGGTGTAGGTGACATATTGGGCTGAGAACCAAAAGGGGCAGGCAAGAAGAAAAACATTCCAGGCCAAGTCCCTGACTCAGGAAAGAATGTGATGTGTTCCAGGAACTGAAAGCAGACTCTTCTTCCTCATTGTGGCAGTTGGGATATTTAGGTAAGATGTAGTTGGAGAGTTGGGCAGGTGCTGGAATATGCAGCTTTTGATGGACCACGGCGATAAGTCTGGGTTTTATGCTAAATGCAATGGAAGTCCTTTGATAATCTGGTTCATGTTTTAAGCAGGTAATTGTGGCAGCTCTGAGGAGAGGAAAGCATCTTGGAAAACAGTTGGGTGGCTACTGCCAGGTGAAAAATAGTGGTGGTTTGGGGTAGGGTAGTGGCTATGGAGAGGAAAAGAAGAGGATAGATTTGGGATGACTGGGACACCTGGGTGGCTCAGGAGGTTGAGCGTCTGCCTTTGGCTCAGGGTGTGATCCCGGGGTCCTGGGATTGAGTCCCGCATCTCTCTCTGCCTGTGTCTCTGCCTCTCTGTCTCTAATGAAGAAATAAGTAAAATCTTAAAAAAAATGATTTGGGATGACTTTAGAGGTAGAAGCATCAATGTTCCCCTCCTTCCTTCTCCCTCCTTTCCATTCTCTTTCTCAGCAATTTTCTTTACATCACTGTGGAAGTTTGTACTATTTTTTTTTACCTTTTTAATTTTGTTTTTTAAGAGGGGGAAGTAGAGCATGGTGGATTAGAGTGAGATTCAGTTGTTTTTAGACAGTGAGAATGTGGGCAGGTTAGTTGGCCTCTCTGTACTTCAGTTAAATGAGGATGAAAAAAATAGTGCCTATCTTATGTTATTGTGAAGGTTAAATGAGTTGGTATATAAATAGTTGTTGGAACAGTACTTAATAAATTTGGATGCTCCAAAATTGTTAATGATGATTATAATTAGCATAGCAAAATGTTCTATATAAGGCTTGTCCATAAGCACTCTTCAACAAATGTAATGTTGAAATATCTAGTGATAAGATGGATGAATTTTTAAATTAAATTAAACTTATTAAGCATTTCAAAATAATGAGGAAGGACTAAATTGCAGAACACACAAATGTGGGGTACTTCTTCCAGTGAACAGTAGGGAATGCAGAGAAGAATGGGGACATATACAGATAGGTAGGTAGATTTGATGGTGGGAAAATATTCACCTTGAAATAACCTTTCAGCAAATATTTATTAAGTTCTTACTATGTGCCAGGCATTAAATTACCACTCTTGGCCTAAATAACAGCACTGAACCATACAAAATCTCTACTCTCATGGAGTCTCTGCTAGGGAATTTGAAATGAAGTTATTAAAGAGGTAAATGAGTGAGGGAGGAGATGGGAAAGGCTTGATGAGAGAGTAAAAAATGAAAAAAAAAATCCAGAATAGTCTAGGGAAATATACTAAATTTCTGACATTATGTTGAGCCATATTATATGAGTGCTAAATGATTTTAAAGTGTAATGAATTTAGTACTATTAGTTGTATGATTTCCCTAGTAGTATTCAGCTGCCTGGTGCAGGTGCAGAGACGGTGATGGCTGAATTCAAACAGCGTTTGGTTGGATTCTGAACAGAAATGGGCAAATGAGTGATATGATGAGTCATGGAATCCAGGCTCAGTAGGCAGCTGTGAAAATAGAGGGGCTGTTGGACAGAGAAAAATGAGGAGATTTAAAAGTTCACAGTCTCTAGATGAGGTAAGTGAAGAGTTTCAGTAGGAGTTACAATGTGAGTCAGTTGGAAGAATGGATATCTTAGTCACAAAGTGCTACTTGAAGATTTAGAAGGTGGTGCATCTACCGGTGATAAGGTGCTAGGGGGAAATATAGAATGGGAGGCTAAGATTAAGGGGAGCAGAGATCATTTTGTTGAGAAAGTCAGGAAACTTGGGCCCCAGGTGTTAGGTGGTCACACAGAGGCTACAACCACTGGCAAGGACGATAGGGGCAGAAGTAGAAGAGCAAGAAGGGAATCAGAACCTCAGACTTAAGTATCTAGCGTGCCCACATAACTGAGGCAGTAGGCCATGTGAAAGCCTGTTCCTCAGCTCCAGGTGAATGTTTGTTGCCAGGCAGAATATGGTCTCAATAATGCTGGAATTTATGATTTTTTTTCCAGACAAGCCAGACATTTAGATTTAATTCATGTAAAATTTCCCAATTTTAAATGTTAGCAATTCATTTAATTAAAAATTCTAGGCAACCCAGGGGCACCTGGGTGACTCAGTCGGTTAAGCATCCAACTCTTGGTTTCAGTTCAGGTTGGAATCTCCGGGTCTTGAGATCAAGCCATGGGTGGTGGTGGTGGTGGTGGGTGCATACCACGCTGGGTGTGGATCCTGCTTGGGATTCTCTCTCTCACCTTTCCCTTTGCCCCTCCTTGCCATCTCCATACAGGTACACACACTTCTCTCTTAAATAAATAAATAAATAAATAAATAAATAAATAAATAAATAAATAAAATAAAAATACATAAATTCTGGGAAGCCCAGACAAAACATATTTTCAGACCTGATTTAGCCCACAGACTTCCAGTTGGCCACTAGTGAGCTGAAGCCTTCACTGGATGAGGTGAATAACCAGGACTCTGGTATTTGAATCACTGAGAAGGAGTAGCAGATGTCACAAGACCATGAAAAAAACACAACCCCTCTGTAAACACATCTGAAAATAGATAAATCATGAATGTTATCTAAGCTAAATGACCAAACATTCCCCTAGCCTAATAGTTTATTAATACATATGTAGCCCTGCTTCATTCCTTCCAACTTACAGATAAGATTTATTAAGATACCAGTCATAGAATTATTTTTGCAATCAAACAACATTCAATCCAGAACAAAACCCTAATTGGTTGGACATTCTCGACACATGCTCTCACTACTTGCTTCAACAAACCTAATAAAAGCTCAAATTCCATAGGACCTTTGTACTACTGAGATGTCCCACACTACCCTATGGTATGAAATCTCTCTTGGAACAAATCAATGAACTCAACTTTGTTCAACTGCAGGTGTATTCCTGGTGGTCTTTGGCCAGAAAGCATTGATATGACCAAGGCTCTCATCTTATAGAACCTTTCTTCCCATTATAATATTCAACTCTCGACTACTTCAATTACCATAACAGCTATATACAAAAATGGATTCACTGTCCAAAGAGATAGGAAGAATAAATTTCATCTTAAATATTACTTCAGAGGTATCACCATATTATCACCATAATGATCACCATATTATCACCATAATTTCCATGTTTATGGATGTGATGTTTGACACATTATAGCACCAGTCCATGAAAAATGAAGTTTTCAGATAGAATCTTGTTTTACTTGATTTTTGGCCCAATCTCATTGAAACTTTCCTATATTCACCATTAATAATTCGAAGAATTTTTTAACAATAAAAACATTCCATTTGTCAGGATACAAGTAAAAGCAGAAAATTCTAAGATAAAATCAGCTATGATTTTCATCAATTGGCTCTATTGGATAAGGAAACTCATTCCTTCCCTCATTCAATGGTATTTATTGTTACTTTATTTAAAAAAATTTTTTTAAGATTATATTTATTCGAGAGAGAGAGAGAGAGAGAGAGAGAGGCACAGACACAGGCAGAGGGAGAAGCAGGCTCCATGCAGGGAGCCCAACGCAGGACTTGATCTTGGGTTTAGCGCCAAAGGCAGGTGCTAAACCTCTGAGCCACCCAGGGATCCCCTATTATTACTTTATTATGTGCAAGGTATTTTATAGTTACTAGAAATATAATGACGAACAAGTTTATAGTCTCCCAAGGATGGGCATGGGGAATGAGAAGACAGTTAAACATGTTGATATAATGGTAAGTATTCATCTTTTCTGATGGCTGAGTAATATTCCATTGTGTATATATACCACACATTCTTTATACATTCATCTGTGGAAGGACATTTGGCTCCTTTCCGTTTGGCTATTGTCGATACTGCTGCTATGAACATTGGGATGCAGGTGCCCCTTCATTTCACCACATCTGGATCTTTGGGGTAATTATACCTTCTTATAAGTTTTCTCTATTTTCAAGCCCAAATTAAAGTCTCAGTAAACTCTTTCAGGAAGTAGGGCTCTACCTTTTCTGAGCTCCAGATCTAGTTACTTTAATTTAGATCAACTGTTCCCTCCTGGTCAATTGACCCACTACTTCACTCTCTTTCCTGAACTCCAGAGCCTGAAATTCCATGACTAGCCTTTCCTCAGGTCTACAGTCACTGTGCCTTACTAATGACCCGAGGAGTGGGGCCCAAAGGTAGGGCCTTCTGAATGAAAGGGAGTGAAACAGAAACTCTATGAATGAGTTTGTGTTCAAGCTAATTGAGTTATGGAAGACCTATAGCAAACCTAACCTCTATGTCGCCTGTATTTCAGAGAATACTGTTCTTCCCATTAAGGTCTAGGAAGATTAGCTTAAATGCCCATCCAGGGACATGTGGAAAGTTTCACCACTTGCTATACATTTCTGCAGTTTCTCAGGATACTTACATTCTCATAAGCCTCTGACTTAAGTTGCTGCTGCTGCTAAAAGAGTAAATCAATGAAGTAGTCAGAAAAGAGCATGCACTCTGGAGTCAGAGTACTTTGGTTCAAATCTTCCTTTACCTCTAATTGGCTGCATATCCTTGAGCAAATTAGTTAACCTCTCTGTGCCTTCGTTTGCTTTTGAAAAATGGAGTTCTTCATCTTACATACAGGATTATTATTCTGATTAAAAAATCAATATATGTAGAGCTCTTGAAGCTGTGCCTTATGTGTGTTATTACTCGGATTGTGATACCATCTTGCTTGTGCTGTCCTTGGTTTAATACCTTTTTCTTGTTTCTCACCAAAATCCACTCACATAAAATTTTTGAGTATGTAGCAAAATTTACTGGAGCACTACTCTTCAGTAGAAATATAAAGTGAACCAATTACATAATTAAACATTCCATAGTAGCCACATCAAAAAAATAACTTTAATAGTATATTTTACTTAATTCAACATGTCCAAAATACCAATATAATCACTTGTGATTATAATTATTCATGAGATTTTAAAACTTTCTTCTTATTTATGTAGACTTAAAAATCTAGTGTATATTTCATACTTGGAGCACAACTCAATTCTTTCCAGTCACATTTTAAGTACTGAACTGCCATAATATTGGACAATGAAAGTCTAGAGAGCCAGACAACTCAAATATAATTATTAGATATCTTTGTTTCCAAACTGTTTTCCCTGAGGGATTTTTAAAGGTCCTGGCATTCTGTGGGACATTCTGGGCTCTTGATATCTGGCTGGTTTCTCTTCTTATCTCTTCTTGTGTTCTTAAGAGCAAAAGAGAAATAAATCAGAAGGAAACAAATTTACCCAAATTGATTATGTAGAGCAAGTCAGCTTTTTGTAGCCAGGAGCTCAAATGCTGGCCTCTTCTTGAAATATAGGCAGTTCTTGATTTGTGCAACACTGTATTAACTCAAAGTTGCACATATCAAAATTGCCTATTCTTTTTTGTACATTGTTTTGGTAGCCAAGATAGAACTGCTTGTAGTACTTTTAAGGTTTTGATTTCTTAGGCAAAGACCAATCTTCTAATCTCTATGTGGTGAGTGGGTGGGGACAATGATTTGGGTTATAATCTATTATTTATAATCTGATGTTTTTGTGCACAGATTTAAAATTTCTTGTTCCCATATATTGATTTAGTGTGCTTTATACTGCTTGGGGAAGCACTAGAGAAAGGGTTCCAATGTAGGTGAAAAGCAGTGCCATTTCCCAGTTTCAAAGAAATGCCATTTTTTTCTCCTAGGGAAGAGTGGCAGAAAGTTGCCCAAATAGTAAGAGAAAGTTCCATTTGGGCTTCCTTAGGCTTGTCCATTTTATCATGTCTTTTCTTTTCTTATTTTTTTTAAAAGATTTTATCCATTTATTCATGAGAGACAGAAGGAGAGGCAGAGACATAGGCAGAGGGAGAAGCACATTCTCTGCAGGGAGCCTGATGCAGGACTTGATCCTAGGACCCTGGGATCGTCACCTGAACCAAAGGTAGATGCTCAACCACTGAGCCATCCAGGTTCCACCATTTTTCATTTCTCATCAAAGGAAATTTAAGATGGTAGAACTAATTGAAAAATATCTGTTTTTATACCTGAGATAAATTTTTAAATGTCATAGATTGTAATCAATCAAACTTAAGATATGCTTTAAAGGATAATGCATGATCAGTGAGTCAATCAATCAATAAAATCAACAATAGACTTTGACTGAGAGTTTTATGTTTAACGGGATGCCAGTAGATGAAATCTTAAAGAGATAGCATTCTAATGCTCATATTGAAAAGATCTTTGATATAGCAAAAACTAACTTCATTATAAATGCATTTCATTTCTAATGGATTTATTATTATGCTTACTCAGGAAATTCTTGTGGCTGGACTCATTTGTCTTTGCTCAGGTAGAGAACAAATGATAGCCTATAATTTTTATCAGAATATCCAATGAATCCTATGCTTTGACACATTCCCAGTCCAATGAAAATTTATGACCTCATTGATAACCCTGAGGGGAACAAAATCACAATGTGTCTTTTGAATATAAAAGGAAAACTAGGTAGTATCTCTTAAGAATATGAGATCTTTAAAAATTATTAACCCATGTGTATATAATCCATATTATATCTTTCTGGAGAAAATGACTGAGCAACTAGATCACTCTATTCTGTTACCGTAGTATAGAATAGAATTTATTGAAAAAATAAGAGAGATTTTTAAGTAGTATCATTATTATTATAACAGGATATGGAAATATGCTTTGATAAAATTTGTAACAGATTTTTTTGAAGAAAATCTTTTGGGGGAAGCATTATTGTATTTGCAATACCCATTATCTCTATGAACTTAGTCTTTTTTTCCCTCACACATTCATCTGAGCCTCAAAAGTGAAAGAAAAGAATTGAGATAAAGAAGAAAATGAGGCCTATAGTGCTCTGATATTTTATCTACTGGATATACAGAAGGAATCTACTCTATAGGATGCTCTTTACATTTTTCCCCTTGAAAAGCTCTTTCATTTCTCTTGTTTCTCTGACCTGTACTATGTAAACAATTCCTGGTCAATAGCTAGCTCTGCTCTTGGGTGCTTCATTCCCCGCTGCCCCATGAACACTAGCACTTGAACCACGTTAAAGCTCAGCATGTCTACAGTTCAATTCCTGTTCTTCCAACCTAGCATTTCAATGGTACCATTCTCCGGTTTACCTTGAGTTGAAACTGAAAATTTACTTCTGAATTCCTTTGTCCTTTAACCTCCATCAGTCAGTCAATTGATACCGACATCTCTTTGAAAAGTCTTCAGCAGCTTCCTGCTCATGCTGCCTTCATTCTTGTTGCAGCCATTACCTCATAGGTATGAACAATTACCTTCCCATCTGGTCTCTTTGTGGCATGTGTTTTCCTCTTCTACCCTCTTCTATTACTTCCACCATAATTAAAATTTTATTTAAAATATTTTTTAAAAAAGATTTTTATTTATTTATTTAAGAGAGAGAGAGGAAGAGCAAGAGCAGGGGCAGAGGGTGAGGGAGAAACAGATGCAGGGCTTGATCTCGGGACCCTGGGATCATGACCTGAGCTGAAGGCAGACACTTAACTGACTGAGCCACCCAGGTGCTCCCATAATTAATATTTTAAAATACTTAGAGCAAATACAGACAGTTTGAGACCTGCCACGAGAAAACAGGACCAGAAAGGGTCTAGCTGGTCAATGCTATGGGACAGCCAGAAGAGAGGTCAAAATCAAACAAGCACAGACCACATGGACAGATCAATGGTTTTCTTGGGAAGAAGTGGAAGCTCAAAAGATTCTGCTGATTCAGAAAGGATCAGGTGGTCAGGCACTGTTAAAGTTCTAGAAAAAGAGGATCTGGAGTCTCAATGTCAGAGATAATATAAATGACCAGGAAGAATAGCGATTGCATCCCCCATTGTTCCCTCCAGGCTGGAAGTATTTGCTAAAGATGTTGGCACTGTCGTCCCTTACCTAGAGCATGCGACACCCCCTGCCCCCCACCCCCTATGGAGCTGTCATCCCGGAGGGAAAGTTTAGGTCTCATCTCTGCCTACCTCTCTCCGCTACTGCTGGATTACCCCGGACCTGTTGTTGATGACCATAACCAGAAGCAATGATAGGGTTGCACATGGACTTTACTTAAACGGATTAACTCTCCTACTTTACCTAGAGGTTCCCTCCCCACAGTAGGTGGTGATTCCAAATTAACACCTTTCAGTAGCTCCCTGTTGTCAACCAGATGAAGTTCTCTATTCTGCTATCATCTACTATTTCTTTTTTTTTTAAGATTTGTTTATTTATTTATTCATGAGAGACACAGAGAGAGAGCAAGAGAGAGACAGAGACACAGGCAGAAGGAGAAGTAGGCTCCATGAAGGTAGCCTGATGTGGGACTCGATCCGGGGTCTCCAGGATCACACCTTGGGCTGAAGGCAACGCTAAACCGCTTCACTACTATTTCTGTCTAAATGCTCTTCTACTCTACTTGGTCTGTCAATCTTTATCGTGTTGATCTGGAGTCAGACTCCATGGAATGAAATCTCCCCTTTACCATTAACTAGCTTCATGATGTGAGAAAATAACCTAAGTCATAATTTTCTCCTGTGTAAGAAAGTCATGATAATCGTAGCTACCTCATAGGGTTTTTGTATGGATTAAATGAGATAATAAATGAAAAGCATTTAGTACATTTCCTGGGACTTAGTGATAATGTAAACAATAAAATGTTAAGTTGATGGTATTGCTCCAAATTCATTCACCTTTCAAAGTCCAAATCAAAAACGATGAGATAATATAATGTGCTGATTAAGGGCATAGGTTCTAGATATGGATCCTAGCTCTGCTACTTAAACTAGCAATGTAACTGTGCAAATTTCTTCACGTCTGCAAATGATAATAACAATCCTTCATAATTCATGAGCTTGTTACTGGGCTGTCATAGAGGCTAGTGCCTAACCATGGAACATGATGTGACTGTGTTGTTCAAACTGCATGTTATTGATGAGTGTTATTTGAGCTCCTGAATCATAAATTGGACAAGATCAGCAACAGTATTACAAAATGGGAATGCCTAGGGGCTCATTGGTGGCACAGTTGGTTGAGCATCTGATTCTTGGTTTCGGCTCAGGTCACGATCTCCTGGGTCCTGGAATCAAGCCCTGGTCTGGCTCCATACTCAGCAAGGAGTCTGCTTGGGGGTTCTCTCCCTCTCTCCTCCCCTAATTCATGTGCATGCTCTCTTTCTCCCTCTTCCTCTCTCAAATAAATCTTTAAAATGGGAATGGCTAAAAAATATTGAGTCTGAGGAGATCCAGAGGCATAAGGAAACTTTATAAGCAGGCGGTTCAGATTCATGTTATCAGGTTCTTTTTTTTTTTTTCGAGATTTTATTTATTTATTTGAGGGAGGGGGGTGCACAGACACAGGCAGAGGGAGAAGCAGGCTCCATGCAGGGAGCCCGACGTGGGACTCGATCCTGGGTCTCCAGGATCAGGCCCTGGGCTGAAGGCGGTGATAAACTGCTGAGCCACCCCGGCTGCCCATGTTATCAGTTTCTATTGCTTTGTTGCCTCGCTTTCAACTCAAACTTGTAGCCTCACAGAGAATTCCTATGACTAATTCCTGGAGGATGGAAAAAAAATATGGACCGGGATTACCAGTGTATCTATTTGGTATACTGGCACCAGCTAGGAGTAGATGCTCTTACACTAAGGAGAGACAGTGGTGAAAGTGGATACATAGAATTTCAGTAGGAAGAACTTTAGGTAATACATGTATGGAAAGACAGAACCTTAGTTATAGATTAAAACTCATTAATGGCTGTGGGTAAGGGTGTTGGGCTGGCCAGGGCATCAGGCACTTGGAGACATAACTGGAAAATTGAGGGTGAGAAAAGATATATATATGGACCTCTTAGAAGGGCTTCTTCTTCTTTCAGGAATATTCTTCCTCATGATCTTTACATGACTTCCCATCTTTCATAAGGACTGTGTTTCAGACTCAAGGGGTTCTCTTGGGTGCCTGTTTATACTTCCTTATCTAATAGTTCTGTTCAATGGAAAATAGCAACAACCCCAAAATGATAAGAACACCAAATGCTTAGATCCTACAGGTCATCCATCCACAAAAAAAATCCCTCTGTAGCCAAGGTGCTTGCAGAAGGTAAAAGAAACATGAGCTGTGTAGTGGAATAAGCCAATTTTGGTCTCTTGACCAGCTATAGGAGTAGGGACTGAAGCAGCTATGATTTACATTAATTGATAACTTTGTGATCCCTCTTTTTTTGTCTTACTTCCTGGTATGAAAAATACCAGGTGGTATCTAATGTGTGAAATGTGGTAGCCAAATTATTAGCTTAGTCCTTCAGGTTGAAGGTATGAACTTTTCAATTAGATGTAGGACAAGAGCAGATACCGAAGAGCAAAAGCAGTAGACTTTGATGGGCAGCATCTATTTGCTCTTCTGAATCCACACTGCCTGCCCACTGTTCTCCATCTTAAGAAGCTGACCTGTCTAGATTATATCCTCAGCCATGGTGATAACAAAGTCCACTATATCATACATAGTTGCTGCCCACTCCTGCTGGACTCTGCCTCAGCTACCCCATCACAGCTAACTTGGATCTCCTACCCTTGAGCTGAGAGAACAAAGGCATCTTTAGGGGAAGGCAACCATGTTCATTTAACACTGTTTTACTATGAAACATGAATAAGGGCAGGTAGGGAAGATTCTGTGAGCAAGCTAAGACCTGAATGATGTTCCCTGGATATCCCATAGCAAATGGGCTCCCAGGGGGATTTTTAGATTGGGCATGCTAGGGATGGAGGCACTAAACAACCAATAACAATGTATGAGGAAATGTACTAGCCCATGTGGTAAAGCAGAGTGGTCCAGCTCCTTCCAGAGAAGTAATAAAGATGACACTGAAATTTCTGGCCTAACTGGAGTATTAATTTATCATATTTTTTTCATAATTGCATGAATATGTTTTTCCTACTAGCTGATTGGGGGCGGGAACTGAGCCTTATTTATCATGTTTTATCCAGTTCTTAAGCCATTGTGAGGGTGAACATAGAGTAGGAATGGAATAAATGCTTGCTAAATAGTTTGAGTTGGCTTTGAATAATAATCACAATACAAATATTCTTAATTAGGTTTTATGGGAAGTAGTAGATACTATTTAAAAACTACTTTCTCTTTTAAAATTTACTTTCATTTGGGTCATTTTTCAGATGTAAAAATGATTGAATGAAGCAGAAGGGAAGAGAAGAGAGCCAGACATTAGATGTTGAAGTAGGAACTCGCTTTACCTTTTGTAGGACATTTTTGTTCTGCAATTTTGCTTTCTTCTTTTGATTAAGAAGAAGATAAAAGGATAAAGATGGGAGGAAAGAGAAAGCAGTGGGGTTGAGGTACAACCTGAAGTGAAGGGAATATAGAACAGAAGATGAAAAAGGAAAATAGGAGAGTGGGGACCAATAGATGAGGATGAGAGTGAAAGCAATCCAAGAGGAGCTGAGAGGGCACAGCAAAGCCAGGTACTGTGGCCCTTCTCCTTTCCTATCTTTCATTCTTCCTGTGACTCCATTCCCACTGCTGTTGGTTTACATTCAAACTCACCCCACAAACACAATTTAAACATGAAATCCTTAATGGAACAAGAAACTCTTGGGTGCACACAGGTGGTATATCTAGATGAAATGACTAAGTTAGAACTAATAGTCTTTCAATTTTGGTTTCATAGCTTCAATTTAAATGTTCCTGCTGTGCTATGTGAGGTCTAAATATAGTCAGTATATCTGTTCCATAGCTTCTAAGTTATAAAGTGTAGATTTGTCTCCATGAGACCATGCTACCAGCTGTCTCCCCTGGGCACCCTGTGGAGAAGTATATTCAGTAAATGTGGGAGTAGAGAGTCATGCAGGTGTGAAGGTCATATACAGCTTGAACTCCTATGGACCAGACAAGGATATTTTTTTCTTTTCTCCCTCTTTTTTCCACTGTAGAAAATTAAACTAAAAAGATATTTATAATCCAGATAATAATGTTAATGGCTGCACTGCTCAGCATTCAGCTGCAAAAAAAAAAAAAAAAAAAAAAAGAAACAGAAAAGACTTTAGCTGTATAGTTGGAATCCACTCTAGTGAATTTATATAGAAAAGAGTTTATTCTAGTGTATCAAATGGTTCACAGAATTGTTGGGTTGGATGTAGCAACAAATTCTATGTTATGGTTTCAGGGATGAATCCCAAAACCATGTGCAAAAGTGGACCTTTAAAGATGTTGTTGCCTTTACTGTGATGGGGAAGGTATTGGGTTTCAGCTCCAACCACCATTGCCACAGTCAGGATAGTCTACATTTATCTCTTGCTATTGCTGCCAGAGCTATAATCATACCACCTCTTACAATCTGTACCTGTACCTGTAAAGTGGATGTTCAGAATGCATCACTCATGAGGTTGATGACTGGAAATTAGGACCTTTTCTAATATAGCCAATGGAAAAACCAATGTCTCCACCATCTTGATTGATAGCAAAAACAAAAGTAACAGTGGATACAAAGAAGAAAAGAAGTGTGGCATATTCCTTACTTTTGGCTCTTAATTTTAGGCTAGTTAATCTTATTTCCAGAACTCAATCACTTTTAGGTCTTGATAGTAATTTATCTGATATGACAACAAAAGCACAGATAACAAAAGCAAAAATAGACAAGCAGAATTACATTAAATCAGAAAGCTGCTGCATGACAAAGAAAACAATCAACAGAATTAAAAGGCAATCTACAAAATGGGAGAAAATATCTCCCATTTTGTATATGGGAATGTATATAAAAATGATATTCAAATATATCAATTAATATTGAAGATATATAAGAAACTCATACACCTCAATAGTAAAAAGCAAAAAACAAAAAAACCCACAAAAAAACAAACAAAATTCTTCAAATAATTCAATTAAAAAATGGGCAAGGGACTTGAATAGATATTTCTCCAAAAAAAGACATGCAAATGGTCAATAAGTATGTCAATAAATAGTCAACATCATGAATCCTCAGGGAAATGCAAATTAAAATGACAGTCAGATATCATCTCCCACATATGTTAAGATGGCCATTATAAAAAACAAAGCAAAAACAAAAACAGAAAATGGTAAGGGTTGGCAAGGATGTGGAGAAATTGGAACCCTTGTAACGTGCTTGGTGAGAATGTAAAACAATGCAGCTGCTATTGAAAATAGCATAGGGATTCCTCAAAAATTAAAAAAAAAATATATATGACCTCACAATCCCACTTCTGGTTAATTATCTAAGATAATTGAAATCAGGTGCTCAAAGAGATATTTGCATTCCTGTGTTCATTGCAACATTATTCACAATAGTCATGAAGTGGAAACCACCTTAATGTCCTTTAAGGCTGAGTGGATAAAGAAAATGTGATTCTATACACAATGGAATATTATTCAGCCATAAAAGAAAGAAATCTTATTATCTGCTACAACACTGATGAACCTGGAGGACATTATGTTAAGTGAAAGAAGCCTGTCACACAAGGACAAATACTCCATGATCCCACTTGCATGAGGGATCTAAGGTACTTGAACTAATTGAAACAGAAAGTAGATTGGTGGTTACCAGTGATTAGAGGGAGAGGGATATAAGGAGTTGCTGTTCAGTGGCTATAAAGTTTCAGTCATGCAGGGTGAAAAAGTTATGTACAACATTGTTCTTACACTGCACTTATACTATCTTAACAATACTGTATTGTACACTTAAAAATTTATCAAGAGAATTGATCAGATCTTATAAATTTTTTACCACAATAAAAAATGCATGTTTTAACATATTCTATGTGCTAGGTACAGAGTGCTAGGTGATAGATAACCAAAGGGAAAACAAAAGCAACAATAAAAATATGCTACCAGCCCTTGCAGAACTCTTAGTGTCTAGTAGTAAAAAAAATTAAAAAAAGAAGTTACACAGGATGAAAATTCTAGAGATCTCTTGTATAGTATGAGGACTATAATTAATAACATTGTATCAAATACTGGAAATTTGCTAAGACAGTACATTTCAGGTCCTCTCACCACACACACACACACACACACACAAATGGTAAATACGTGAGGAGATGATATTCTACTTAGCTTGATGGTAGAAATAATTTCACTCTATGTATCTCAAATCATGTTGTACACCTTTAATATATACAATTTTTATTTAAAAATAAAAATTTAAAAGTGAACCAAATAAAATCTTACAGTTGCTATTAAAATAAACTAAGCCACCTAAACAAATAACTAAATCACCTTCAGAATCCTACACTCAAGGGATTGTGGGAAATGCAGACTTTAGTTTTCCAGTCTCTGTAGCAAATAAAGGAATGTATGCTAGCAGGAGAATGAAATGATAGGTAAAACCAATTCATTATATCCACTACAGTATTTCAATTTCTGGTGTTCCCATTTGGTGCAGATGTTATTACACCCAGGATGCAAAATAAATTTCCAAAGGGGTTTTCAGATGGCAATTTTATTTATCTATCATCTATCTATCTATCCATCTATCATCTATCTAGATTTTATGTATGTATTCATAAGAAACACACACAGAAAGGCAGAGACATAGGGAGAGGGAGAAGCAGGCTCCCCATGGGGAGCCTGATGAGGGACTCAATCCCAGGACCCCGGGATCACGACCTGAGTCCAAGGCTCAACCATTGAGCCACACAGGTGTCCCTCAGATGCCAATTTAGAGTGTAATAGAGAGGGAAAGCATGAGCTTTGAAATAAGACAGGCCTGACACTGTCTTTGTGACCCAGGGCAAGCCATTGAACCTCTCTGACTTTTCCCATCTGTAAAACACAGATCATAAATCTTATCTTGCAGTATTACACAGAGGATTAAATGTAAAGCTTCCAAAATATTATGAAGTTCAATAAACAATTACTGCTGTTGCTGTTTTAATGAGTGGAGAGGAATATTTAAAGTTAAAATTAAGTTTAAAACCCTGTTATTATTTCTAAGTTCTAATGGAGTCCCTGGAAATTGAAAGTTCTTTATATAAGACACACTTTCTTTGGAATTGGCTACTCTGCTTGGTGTAACAATGAAAACTTGATCCACATCATAGTCACACTCTTTTGCAATGTGATTTTGCAGCTCCTTGCATCAAGAAGCAGACTCTATCTGTTCCCATCTTAAATCTGGGCTGGTTTCATGCCTTGTATATATTACTAGGATGTGGCTGAGATGATGTCGTGCCCATTCTCCAGAGGCCTTGAGTCCTTCCACTGTTCCCTTGGAAGCCTGCCTGAGGATGGGAAGCTACCTAGAGCAGAGAGCAGTACACACAGCTGAAGCCCCTCACACTGATCCCTGGTGGACGCTGCAGCTGACACAAGAACAATCCTCTCTGTGACCAGAAGAGGCACTCAGCTGAATCTCACCTAAACACTAAATTTTTGTGTGGTTATACATCAAAAACTAATTCAATGGATTACTATTATTGTTATTTTGGAGGATGATTGTCAAAGGAAGTTGCTCAATATTTTATATTAAATTTTATAAAAAATACAAGTTTGTATATTTGTATAATCTTCCACTCCTACCAAAACCAAATTGCGCACTGCTGTGCTCTGAGAGCTTTGCCATTGACACGGTTTCTCCTTCCCTCTGGTCTCCTTGCTGTAACTGCCCTCCAAGACCTCCATTACCATTCCGCTCTTTATTGGTACACACTTACTGTCTATTTCCCCAGTATTTGACTCGTATATCCTCTGGTCTTTTTAAAAGGACCATTTGGGCCTAGTGAGAGTATAGAAGGGAAGACAGTAGTGAAGAGTCAGTCTGGGATTCAAGGCAAGTGTCCTACCATGAAAAAAAAGAATTGGCCCAAGGACCTCAACAAATAAGGAATGGTAAACTGTTGCAGAGAGGCAGCATGGTTGTTATGCTAACAAGAAACTTTTATATGCTCTCTTGGGCACAACAGGCAAAGCATGAAATATACATTTGAAGCTCTTCTATTCTGAATTTTTAAAGTGTCATTGTATTAGAAATCACAGATAAGCTGGGAAGAAGAAAGTGGGCTTGAGTATTTAGCAGACATGTTTTTAAATTGCAGCTCCTTCACTTAATGGGACCTGACATAACTTTATCTCTCTTAGATCAATTTCCTTTTCTATAAAATGGGTACACTGTCACCTGAAAGCAGCCTAAGGATAACATCTACCTTGTATACTTATAGCAGTTAATGTCATGGCGTATGTAAAGGGCCTAGAACACTTACTGGGCCACACATGTAATAAAGTAGTAGGGGCCATTTCCAAGCACATCATTTTTATTCCTTAGAAACTCAAAGCTTTTTGCACATATCATTTCCCCTATTTGCACGAATTCTTTTGGTGCTTACCAATGGACAGAACTCTATACCTTGTTTACTGATGAAGTCTAGTTCAAACTAGATGTCTGATAACATTTATTGAATTGATGAATGAATTAAGGATCGAATAAACCAATGGTTCTAAGTTACTGTCCAAAGTACTGAAAAGATGGTGAAATGAAAACAGGATGGGGTTTCAATTACTTTTTTTACATGGAAAACATTTATTTGATATCTTGCAAACAGGCAGACATTTGAAAGTTTGCATTCTTCTGCATAAAATGGTAAAAATGATTTAAACAAATGAAAATAAATGATACATTCTCTACAGAGGATTTGCAAAGATAAACATGAGATATCATATGCAAATGTGAATTGAAAGCTTTTGCGTCCAATGTAAGAGCTATCAGTTATTGCCATCAGTTCATATCATAAAGAATATAAATATTATTTCATTATCTTCATGAACTATTGGAATAAATATTATTTTGGGGAAAAGTTGTTCACTAACAAATATTTACTAAGTGCCAACCAGACATTGTGTTTGTTGCAAAGAAAGAGCTTAAAAAGCCAAGTTTTCTACCCTTGAAGAGTTTACATTTTGGAAAGGGAGGCAGACATGGAGACTTGCAGATGAAATTTCTGAGTTTCAAATGTCTCTGCAAGGATCTTTCAGCACTGCGAATGTTTTTGCAAACTTGTCTTGCCCTTGCTATGCCTTTTTTGCAATATTTTGATTATCAGTTTCTTTGGTGTTATCAATTTAATTTTCAGTTCTTGGTGGATGGTATTAAGAAGGAAAGGTTGTCAGAGGTTCACATCCCAGCCCTCAGTTTCTGTGAGGCTGGGCTTCTAGCTGTCATGTTGGTGCCCCCAAGGCTTTTGGCCCAGAGGACACCCAAGTTTCCCCCGGCTGCATGCAGCGGCGGTGCTGGGTGTCAGGGGCTGGGTACAAAGAACCCAGCACTGCTGAATAGCAGGAGAGTACTGCGAAGGTGGTACTCAGAATTTGAGAACGTTTGGATGCATGATGTTTCTGGAGTATTAACATTTTGCTTTGGTTTGTTGGTCTTACCAACTTGGAGCTTTCTCTCAGTTATGATTGCAAATTTACTCATAAACTTTTGCTTGTAATTCCTGGATTTGACATGTCTGTTTATGACAGAAATAATAGCAATAATAACCAGTTTTATGAGCTTACTGCATGCCAGATATTTTACGTACATTATTTTAATCCTCTCGAAAATCATATTAAGAAGTAATTTCTTAGATGGGAAAACTGAGGCAGAAAGAAGTTAGGTCATTTGTCTCAGGTAATAGAGTTAGAAAGCAGAAACAAAAACTTGTATGCTTAAAATATTTTCTCATGGATACTTGCTAAATAGTTTTTGAAGAACTATGTCCCTTCCTGTATGTTGTTAGGTTTTTAATTTACAAATCAATTTTTAAACAAAGATTATTTAAGATTTTATTTATTTATTAGAGAAAGAGAGAGAAAATGGATTGGGAGGAGAGGCAGAGAGAGAGGGAGAAGCAGATTCCCAGCTGAGCAGGGAACCGATCATGGGGCTCCATCCCAGGACCCCATCACCACCGGAGCCAAAGGCAGATGCTTAACAGACTGAGCCACCCAGGCACTGCAATAAAGACTCTTTAAAGAACAGTTTTATATATACAGAAAATTTATAAGGATAAAACAGAGTTCCCCTTCTCCTATAGGTAGTTTCCCTTATCATTAAAAGTTTACCATTTTTATGATACATTTTTTACAATTAATGAACCAATCTTATAGCATTATTTTAAGCTAAAGTCCACGGTTTATTCAGAGTTTCTTAATTTTTACCTAATGTCCTTTTTCTGTTTTGGAGAACCCATTCTGGATACATCACATTTAGTCATCAAATCTCCCCTCGGCTGTGACAGGTTCTTAGACTTTTTTTGTTTTTAATGACCTTGACAGTTTTGAGTAGACTGGCCAGGTATATTGCAGGATGGTCCTCTATTGAGATATGTCTGTTGTCAGAATTAGACTGGGAGTAATGAATCTTTAATCATTATTTTAGAAATTAAAATAATTTCTAAATATTTATTTTTTATTTGCTTATATTTATTATTATTAAATTGTTTCTAAAATATTTATTATTTTAAAATAATTTATTATTTTAATCATTAAAGAAATGAAAAGGATGTAATTTCTGAAATATTTCAATCTTTATATTTTAAACAAAACTGAAAATGCTTTTAAATGTATTCGATATAATCTAAATACCCTGGCAATTTCATAGCCACCACCATTCAGTTTAAAAATACAAGAAACCTTTTTTTAATGGTAGGAAATTATCACTTTCTCCCTTAGCTCTTAAGTTTATTCCATTTCCCCCACAGAGTTTTATGTTCAGAAAACATATTTTTATGCTTAAAATTTTTTATTGACCCATTATCATACTTATTTTTAACAAAACTATGTATATATGGTTAAGTTTAAATGCCTTATTATATTAAAACATATGATCTGGATCATGTAATCTCTGAATTATGAGTATGCAATTTTACCTAAATATATGCATATTATAATTTTGATAATTTAACAGATAATTTAATTAAGCACTTCTATGATACATCGTATTTTTTCTCACCAATTAATGTACCCCTAGATGAATATTTATTATTTGAGTGGCAAAGAGAGAGTTCAGCATCAATTCACATAGATAGGTAGATGAGAAGGCAAAGGCTTTTGTTATAGTTATGTCCTTTAATTTTTGAATACTTTCTGAGTAACATGCCAAACATCTTGAAGTGGCCCAGCATCAAAAATCACTTTTAATCATCTATTTATTAGTTAAATATTCTATTAGGTTTGCCTTCAATTCTGTTGAGAGCGAATAATTGAAAATCAACTCACTTGTAAAGATTTGTTACCCAATTGTTGGGGTCATTCATTTTCTCAGTTTCTGGGAACTGAACCAAAAATGCTTTACCAATTCTTTTCAAATGGCTATTTATTATACCTTTTACTTTTGCCCACAGAGGCATGTAGCTTAACCCAATATACTCAGAAAGAATTGAACCACGAAACAATAATAATTTCAATATATGTTGCCAATATAATAGTTTTATAAAATGCTTATATCTTTCATATTCCATGTGCTTTAAATATGTTTTTTGTTAAAACCTTGAGGATTCACACTTAGTTCATTCAATTAATTGAAAATTTCTACTCTGTAAACTAATTAGCAAATCCTGTCTTCATTGACAAACCAAATCAATCAAATTAAGCTCACTCATTGTTAGAAAAAGTCTGGCTTTATTTTTTAATTCAACTAATTGGGTTAAAATATGTGCTTCAACAACTATTATAAAAGGCACTGAAAAACAAATTATGGAATGCATAAGATCACCAAAAGCAGTAAAGCTTTATTTAAAATTGTGCAGGATCTAATATAATCAGGGCTCAATCTTTATAAATCATAAAATAAAATACATTCATATTATTGTTTTTATTTATTTATTTATTTTTAAAGATTTTATCTATTCATGAGAGACACAGAGAGAAAGAGAGGCAGAAACACAGGCAGAGGGAGGAGCAGGCTCCATGCAGGGAGCCTGATGCAGGACTCAATCCCGGGACTCCAGGATCATGCCCAGGGCCAAAGGCAGCTGCTAAACTACTAAGCCACCCAGGGATCCCCCATATTATTGTTTTTAAATCGGTTTTATACTTAGAGCAATTTTGGGTTCACAGCAAAATTGAGAAGAAGGTGCAGAGGTTTCCCCTATAATCCCTGCCCCCATATATGTATAGCCTCCCCCATGACCAATATTCCTCACCAGAGCAGTACATTAGTAACAATTGATAAGTCTACATTAACATAGCATCACCTAAAGTCCATAGTGGACATTTGGGTTCGTTCACGGTGTATACATTGTACTAATGTATAATAACATGCATCCATTATTGTAGTATCATACATTATTGCCCTAAAAAAATCCTGTGTGTATTTATCCCTCTCTGCCTATTAGCCTCTGTCAACCACTGATCTATTTACTGTCTCCATAGCTTTGCCTTTTCAAAATGTTGTATAGTTGGACTCATACATTATCTAGCCCTTTCATATTGGCTTCTTTCACTAAATAATAGACATTTCAGTTTCCTCCATGTCTTTTCATGGCTTGATAGCTCTTTTCTTTTCAGTGCTGAAAAATATTTCATTACCTTGACGTACCGTGGTTTATCTATCTATTGAAGGACATTTTGTTTGCTTCCAAGTTTTGGCAATTATGAATAAAGCTGCTAGAAACATACATATACAGGTTTCTGTGTGGAAATATTTTCAACCCCTTTGGATAAATAGAAAGAATTACAATAGCTGGATGATGGTACAGTAAGAATATATTTGCCACTGTCTTCCTAAATAGCTGTACCATTTTGCATTCCCACCAACGATGAATGAGAGTTCCTGTTGCTCTACCACCTTACCAACATATGTGTTGTCAATGTTCTGGATTTTGGCTGTTCTAATAGGTATGTAGTGATATATCTCATTGTTCTTTCAATTTGCATTTCTCTGATGATACATGATGTGGAACATCTTTTTCTTTTTAAAAAAATTTTAAAAAGATTTTATTTATTTATTTGAGAGAGAAAGAGAGAGAGAGTAAGCATGAAGGATGGGGAGGGGCAGAGGGAGAGGGAGAAGCAGACTCCTCGCTGAGCGAGAAGGACAATGTGGGGCTTGATCCCAGGACCCTGAGATCATGACCTGAGCTGAAGGCAGATGCTTAATCGACAGAGCCACCGAGGTGTCCCTGGAACATTTTTCCATATGCTTATTTGACAACTATATATCCTTTTTTTTGGTGTGATGTTTGTTAAGGTCTTTGGCACATTTTTTTTAATAGAGTTGTCTGTTTTCTTAGTGTTGAGTTTGTATACTTTGGATAACAGTTCTATATCAGATATTTGTTTTGAAAATATTTTCTCTTAATTTGTGGTTAGTCCTCTTATTCTCTTGGACTGTCTTTTTTTTTTTTAAAGGATTTTATTTATTTTTTCATGAGAAACACAGAGAGAGAGAGGCAGAGACACAGGCAGAGCAGGCTCCATGCAGGGAGCCCAATGTGGGACTGGATCCTGGGTCTCCAGGATCACACCCTGGGCTGAAGGCGGCGCTAAACCGCTGAGCTACCCGGGCTGCCTTTAGCACGGTCATGTGAAAAAAAAAAAAAAAAGAAATTAGTGAAGTCCAGTCTTTCTTTCATGGATCATCTTTGGTATTCTATTTAAAAATTTAGGGGGATCCCTGGTGGCTCAGTGGTTTAGCGCCGCCTTCAGCCCAGAGCATCCTGGAGGCCCAGGAATCGAATCCCATGTCAGGCTCCCTGCACAGAGCCTGCTTCTCCCTCTGCCTGTGTCTCTGCCTCTCTCTCTCTCTCTCTCTCTCTCTCTCTCTATGTCTCATGAATAAATAAATAAAATCTTTAAAAAAGATAAAAATAAAAATTTATTGCCACACACAAGGTCATCTGGATTTTCTCCTGTGTTATCTTCTAGGAGTTTTATAGTTTTGCACTTTACATTTAGGCCTTTGATACCTTTTGAATTAATTTTTGCGAAGGGTGTAAGGTCTATGTCTTGATTCATTTCATTGCACATGGGCATCCAACTGTTCCAGCACCATTTAATAGAAGACTATCTTTTAATCATTGTCTTTGCTCCTTTGTAGAGGATCAGGTGACTATGTTATGTGGATATTTTCCTGGGCTCTGTTCTATTCCAGTGATATATTTGTCTATTCTCTCTTTTTTAAGATTTTTAAAATTTATTCATGAGATACACAAAGAGAGAGGCAGAGACACAGGCAGAGGGAAAAGTAGGGTCCCTCTGGGGAGCCCAATGTGGGACTTGATCTCAGGATCCCAGGATCATTACCTGAGCTGAAGGCAGGCACTCACTCACCTGGGTGGGTGCCCCATATATTTGTCTATTCTTTCACTAGTATCACACTGTCTGTTCATGGTAGATTTATAGTAAGTTTTGAGGTCAGGTAGTTTCAGTCTTCCAACTTTGTGTCTTCTTCAAGGTTGTGTTTACTATTCTGAATCTTTTGCTTCTTTATATGAACTTTAGAATCAGTTTGTCAATGTCCACAAAACAACTTGCTGGGATTTTGATTGGCATTGCATCGAATCTATAGATCATTTTGGAAAGAACTAACACCTTGACAATACTGTGTCTTCCTATGCATGAGCATGGAATATCTTTCCTTTTATTTAGTTCCTCTTTGAATTATTTGATCAGTTTTATAGTTTTCCTCATATATATCTTGTACATATTTTGTTAGATTTATACCCAAATATTTAATATTTTAGGGTGAAAATGTAAGTAGTATTGTGTTTGTAATTTCAAATTCCGCTTGTTCATTACTAGTATATAGGAAAGTGATTGATTTTTGTATTGTATATTAACCTTGTATCCTGAAGACTTGCTTTACTGCCTATTAATTCCAAGATTTTTTCGGTCAGTTCTTTTGGATCTTCTACATAATCAGGTCATTGTGAATGAAGACAGTTTCATTTCTTCCCTTCCTTTTCTTGTCTTATTACCTTAGGTAGAACTTGTAGTGTGAATTTGGAAAGGAGTGGTGAGAAGAAACATCCTTGCTTTTTTTCTGATCTTAGTGGGAAAGCTAGTTTTCTTTTCTTTTAAGATTATATTTATTCGAGGGAGAGTGTGAGCAAGCATGAGTGGTGGGGTGGGAGGCAAGCAGTGGGAGAGGGAGAAGCAAGCTCTCCACTGAGCAGGGAGCCTGAGACAAGGCTTGATCCCAGGACCCTTAGATCATGACCTGAGCTGAAGACAGATGCTTACTTAACTGATTGACCTATCCAGGCACCTAAAAGCTCCCAGTTTTCACCATTAAGTATGATAGTACTGTGGGTTTTTTATAGATATCCTCTCTCAACTATTTTGCTGATATTTAACTTTATAATACCAGTTATTAATAAAGATAATTAAAATTGTGTAAATCACCCAAATCCACCAATTCATCTTTGCCTCAGGAATGTTGGGTAGTCAGGCTTTGTGTCTGCCCTGATGTGCTGTAGTATGAAACACACATGAAGTACCACTCATTGAGGAAATAGCCCTCTATTCTTAGTTAACCGAGTTTTTACCATGAATGGGTGCTGGATTTTGTCAAATGCGTTTTCTACACCTAGAATCATGTGATTTTTTCTTCTTCAGCTTGTTGATATGATATATTATACTAATTGATTTTTGAATGTTGAACTAGCCTTGTATACCTGGAATAAATTCCACTTGGTCATGGTATTCTTTTTATACATTTTTGGATTTTATTTACTAATATTTTATTGAGCATTTTTGCATTTATTTTCATGAGAGCTATTGGTCTGTAGTGCTTTTTTTGTGGTGTCTATCTGGTTTTGGTATTAGGGTAATACTGTCCTCATAGAATACATTAATAATTATTCTCTGTTTTTATTTTCTGAAAGGCATTATAGAGAATTGGTATGATTTCTTCCTTAAATATATTTTTTAAAGATTTAATTTATTTATTTCACAGGGAGAGAGAGACAGAAGGAGAGAGAGAGAGAGACAGAGAGAGAGCACACAAGCAGGAAGAGTGGCAGGCAGAGGAAGAGGGAGAAACAGGCTCCCCACTGAGCAGAGAGCCTGATGCAGGGCTCCATCCCAGGACCCTAGGACCATGACCTGAGCCAAAGGCAGATGCCCAACCAACTGAGCCACCCTTCCTTAAATATTTGATAGAATTCACCAGTGAGGCCATCTGGGTTTGGTGTTTTCTGTTTTGGGAGTTTATTAATTGTTGATTCAAATTCCTTAATAATTATAGCCATACTCAAATGGTCAACTTCATTTTGTGTGAGTGTTAGCAGATTTTGTCTTTCAGGGAGTTGGTCCATTTCATTAAAGTTTCCAAACTTGTGGGCATAGAATTATTCACAGTATTCCTTTATTATCCTTTTAACATTCATGGGATCTGCAGTGATGTCCCTCCTGTCATTTCTCATATTAGTAATTACTGTTTTTTCTCTCTCTTTTGCTAAGTTAGTCTGGCTAGAGGCTGATCAATTTTGTTGATCTTTTCAATGGTCCAACTTTTGGTTGTGTTGATTCTCTTTATTTACTGTTTTCAAATGCATTAATTCCTTTTCATTTTTTCTTTTTTTTTTTTTAGAGACAGTGAGCATGAGCAGGGGGCTGGGAGGGAAGGGGAGGGAGAGAGAATCTTGAGCAGGCTCCATGCTCAGGGCAGAGCCTAACATAGGGCTTACTCTCACAAACCTGAGATCATGACCTGAGCTGAAATCAGGAATCCAACCTTAACTGGCTGAACTACCCAGACACCCTCAATTGCATTAATCTCTGCTTTAATATTTATTTTCTGCTTACCTTTGATTTAATTTGCTCTTCTTTTTCTAGTTTCCTACAGTGGAAGTTTTGATGATTCATTTTAGATCTTTGTTCTGTTTTAATATATGCAATCACTGCTATAAATTTCCTCTAAGCACTGCTTTTTACCATATTTCACAAATTTTATTAAATCATTTTTTCATTTTAATCTAGTTCAAAATATTTTCAATTTGTCTCGAGATTTCTTCTGTGAGATGTGAGTTATTTAAAGGTGTGCTATTTACTCTCCATGTATGTTAGGATTTTCCAGTTGCTTTTCTATTATGGGTTTGTACTTTAATTCCATTGTGGTTGAAAAGCAAGCATCCTGTGATTCCTATTCTTTTAAATTTGTTAAGATGTGCTTTATGGCCTAGAATGCATTCTGTTTTGGTGCATGTTCCATGTGAGCTTGAGAAGACTGTGGATGTAGGATGAAGTAGTCTGTATATGTCCTTTATTTCCAGTTGATTAATATTGTGGAGTTCAACTATATTCTTAATGATTTTCTGCCTACTGGATCTATTTCTGATAGAGGGGTGTTGAAGCCTCCAAATATAATAGTGGAGTCTTCCATTTCTCTTGGCAAATCTGTCAGTTTTTGCCTCATATATTTTGACACCATTGTTAGGAACATACATGGTAAGGATTGTTAGGTCTTTTTGGGGAAATCACTCCTCTATTATTATGTAATGTCCCTCTTTGTCCTTGATGACCTTCCTTGCTTTGAAGTTTGCTGTGTTGGAAATTAATATTTCTACTTCTGCTTTTTTTGGTTAGTCTTAGTGTGGTATATATTTCTCCACTCACTTACCTTTAATCTATATGATCTTTATATTTTAAGTGAGTTTCTTGGAGACAACATATAAGGTTTTTGTTTTGTTTTGTTTTGATCTACTCTAACAACCTATGTCTTTTGATTGGTACATTTAGACCAGTGATGTCCAAATTTATTGTTGATATGGTTGGATTAATATCTATCATTTTTGTTACTGTTTTATATTTGTAGTTCTTGTTATTTTCCTACTTTTGCCTTCCACTTTCTACCTTTTTTTTTTTAGTTTTAATTGAACACTACATGATTCCCTTTTCTTTCCTTTCTTAGTTACATTATTATTATTTAGTGGTTGCCCTATGGTCTGTAATATACACTTAGAACTAATCTAAGTCTGTTTCAAATAACACTATATTACTTTAGAGATTGTGTGAGTACCTTATAATAAAATAATCCTAGTTCTTCCCTTCCATCGCTTGTATCATTGCTGTCATTCAATTCACTTATATATAAGCAAACACATACACACACACATACACACACACACATAGTATATAGATCTGAGTTTCTGACCTATATTATTTTCCTTCTCCCTAAAGAACTTCTTTGAATAGTTCTTGTAAGTCATGTCTACTGGCAATAAATTCTCTCAATTTTTTAAAAAAGATTTTATTTATTTATTCATGAGAGACACAAATAGAGAGGTAGAGACATAGACAGAGGGAGAATCAGGCTCCCCACAGGGACCCTGGTGTGGACTCAATCATCCCTGAACCTCAAGATCATGACTTGAGCCAAAGGCAGATGCTTAACCACTGAGCCACCCAAGTGTCCCAAATTCCTTCAATTATGTTTGAGAAAGTCTTTCTTTCTTCTTCCTTTTGGAAGGATAGTTTCACAGGGCACAGAATTCTAGGCTGGTAGTTTTCTTTTCTCAACACCATATTTCATTCTATCCTCTTTTTCCTTGGTTTCTGAAGGGAGGTTGGATGTAATTTTTTTCTCATCTATAGATGAGGTGTTTATTTCTCTGGCTTCTCTCAGGACTGTTTTCTTTATCTTGGATGTACTATAGTTTCACTAAGATATGCCTGGGTGTATTTTTTTTCCCTTGGCATTTTCCTGGTTCCTAAGTTTCCTAAATCTGTGGTTTGGTGTCTGATATTAATTTGGAGGAAATTCTCAGTCATTATTCTTTCAAATACTTCTTTTTTTTTCCTATTTCTTTTCCTTCTGTTATTCTTATCATGTGTTTGTCACACTTTTTGTAGCTGTCCCACATTTCTTGGATATATTGTTCTGTTTTTTTTCATTTTTTCTTTTATCAGGTTTTGTTCTCATTGTTTTTTAATTTTGGAGACTTCTATTATGATATTTTCAAGCTCAGACACTCTTTCTTCAGTTATGTCCTAATAAGTCCATAAAAGGCATTCTTCATTTCTGTTAGTTTTTTACTTCCAGCATTTCTTCTTGGGATCTCCCTCTCTCTTTTCACATTGGTCATCTGTTCTTGCATGCTACTACTTCATCCATTAGAGGCCTTAGCATATTAATCATAGTTATTTGAAATTCCCAGTCTGATTAAGTCCAACACCCCTGTCATATCTAGTTCTGATGCTTGCTCTGTGTTTTCAAATTGTTTTTTGCCTTTTAGTATGTCTTGTCAATTTCTCATGCTAGCTGTACATGATGAACTGGGGAAAATAGGTCTTTAGTCATGTGGTGGTGGAGGGAGTAAATATTCTATTGTCCTATGATTAGGCCTTAGCATTTTAGAGAGCCTATGCCTCTGGACTGTGAACTTCACAACTGCTTCTTTTGCCCTCGCCCCTCAGGTGGAACAGACAGGAGGATGGCTAGAGCCAGCTGGCTTGGAGATTTCCCTTCCCCCAGTCAATTAGCTCTGATGCAACCCTTGCAGATTAGGATAGCTTGTCCTAAGGGCAGACCTTGTTCTGAAGGCATATTTCAAAAATAGTTCATTTTCTTCTCATCATGCCAGCATGAGGAAATTTGTCTCCAATATTTACTCTTAGAACCTGGTCAGGCTTTTTCAGGTAAAAGTTTGGGAGATTCCTCTATGACTTGGTTCCCCTGGAGACATTAACTCTCAGATATGTCTATCAGTTTGTTAATTACAGTTCAGGTTTTCCTACTCTGGCACTGATTCCATGAATGTTTTAGCTCATGTGTTTCTGATCTGGTAAGTTGTGATTCTCTGTGTTCTTTTGTCATTCTCTCTGGTTTTGCAGGCAGCAGTTTGCCCTTTGATTTTTACTTGGTAGAAAGGAGTGGTGACCTGCAAGCTCCTCACATGTAGAACTAGAAACAGAAGGCAATGTATTATGTTCTATTATTTAATTTGTGTTAATGCAATGTGATGTATAGGTAAAACAAGTAGTTGTGAAAAGCATAATAAATCAGTGTGCCTTTCTTAATGGGTTTTTAAGCATATATTGATCTCTAATATCAGCTTCTGGGAAGTGTTAAATAATCACATATAAATATTCAGAACTCTGTTTTTTTATAATGATAACATTTCCTATGTACTTTCCTTTTTTTGTATATTCTTTTTATTAGAGTTCAAATTGCCAACATATAGTATAACACCCAGTGTTCATCCCGTCAAGTGCCCCCCTCAGTCCCCATCACCCAGTCACCCCATTCCCCTGCCCACCTCCCTTTCCACTACCCCTTGATCATTTCCCAGAGTTAGGAGTCTCTCATGTTCTGTCACTCTCTCTGATATTTCCCACTCATTTTCTCTCCTTTCCCCTGTATTCCCTTTCACTATTTTTAATATTCCCCAAATGAATGAGACCATGTTTGTCCTTCTCCGATTGACTTACTTACTCAGCATAATACCCTCCAGTTCCATCCATGTTGAAGCAAATGGTGGGTATTTGTCATTTCTAATGGCTGAGTAATATTCCATTGTATACATAGACCACATCTTCTTTATCCATTCATCTTTCGATGGACACCGAGGCTCCTTCCACAGTTTGGCTATTGTGGACATTGCTGCTATAAACATTGGGGTGCAGGTGTCCTGCCGTTTCACTGCATCTGTATCTTTGGGGCAAATCTCCAGTAGTGCAATTGCTGGGTCATAGGGTAGCTCTATTTTTAACTCTTTGAGGAACCTCCACACAGTTTTCCAGAGTGGCTGCACCAGTTCACATTCCCACCAACAATGCAGGAGGGTTTCCCTTTCTCCACATCCTCTCTAACATTTGTTGTTTCCTGTCTTGTTAATTTTCACAATTCTCACTGGTGTGAGGTGGTATCTCATTGTGGTTTTGATTTATATTTCCCTGATGGCCAGTGATGCGGAGCATTTTCTCATGTGCTTGTTGGTCATGTGTATGTCTTCTTTGGTGAAATTTCTGTTCTTGTCTTTTGCCCATTTCATGATTGGATTGTTTGTTTCTTTGCTGTTGAGTTTATTAAGTTCTTTATAGATCTTGGATACCAGCCCTTTACCTGTCATTTGCAAATATCTTCTCTCATTCTGTAGGTTGTCTTTTAGTTATGTTGACTATTTCTTTAGCTGTGCAGAAGCTTTTTATCTTGATGATGTCCCAGTAGTTCATTTTTGCTTTTGTTTCCCTTGCCGTCATAGATGTATCTTGCAAGAAGTTTCTGTGGCCAAGTTCAAAAAGGGTGTTCCCTGTGTTCTCCTCTAGAATTTTGAATTTTGATGGATTCTTGTCTCACATTTAGATCTTTCATCCACTTTCAGTTTATCTTTATGTATGGTGTAAGAGAATGGTTTAGTTTCATTCTTCTGAACATGGCTGTCCAATATTCCCAGCACCATTTATTGAAGAGACTGTCCATTTTCCAGTGGATAGTCTTTCCTGCTTTGTCGAATATTAGTTGACCATAATGTTGAGGGTTCATTTCTGGGTTCTCTATTCTGTTCCATTGATCTATGTGTCTGTTTTTGTGCCAGTACCACACGTCTTGATGATCACAGCTTTGTAGAACAACTTGAAATCCGGCATTGTGATGTACCCAGCCTCTAGTTTTCTTTTTCAATATTCCCCTGGCTATTCAGGGTCTTTTCTGATGCCACACAAATCTTAAGATGATTTGTTCCAACTCTCTGAAGAAAGTCCATGGTATTTTGATAGGGATTGCATTGAATGTGTAAATTGTCCTGGGTAGCATTAACATTTTCACAATATTAATTCTTCTAATCCATGAGCATGGAATATTTTTCTATCTCTTTGTGTCTTCCTCAATGTCTTTCAGAAGTGTTCTGAAAAAAAAATAATAAAAAAAATAAAAAATTAAAAAAATAAAAAAAAAGAAGTGTTCTGTAGTTTTTAAGGTATAGAGCCTTTACCTCTTTGGTTAGGTTTATTCCTAGGTATCTTATGCTTTTGGGCGCAATTGTAAATGGTATTGACTCCTTAATTTCTCTTTCTTCAGTTTCATTGTTAGTGTATAGAAATGCCACTGATTTTTGGGCATTGATTTTGTATCCTGCCACACTGCTGAATTGCTGTATGAGTTCTAACAATCTTGGGGTGGAGTCTTTTGGGTTTTCTATGTACAGTATCATGTCATCTGCAAGAGGGAGAGTTTGACTTCTTTGCCAATTTGAATATCTTTTATTTCTTTTTGTTGTCTGATTGCTGAGGCCAGGACTTCTAGTACTATGTTGAATAGCAGTGGTGAGAGTGGCCACCCGTCATGTTCCTGATCTTAGGAGAAAGGTTCCCAGTTTTTCCCCATTGAGAATGATATTTGCTGTGGGCTATTTGTAGATGGCTTTTAAGATGATGAGGAATATTCCCTCTACCTCTGCACTCTGAAGAGTTTTGATCAGGAATGGATGCTGTATTTTGTCAAATGCTTTCTCTGCATCTATTGAGAGGATCATATGGTTCTTGTTTTTTCTCTTGTTGATGTGATCTATCATGTTGATTGTTTTTACACGTGTTGAACCAGCCTTGTGTCCCGGGGATAAATCCCACTTGGTCATGGTGAATAATCTTCTTAATGTACTATTGGGTCCTATTGGCTAGTATCTTGTTGAGAATTTTTGCATCTGTGTTCATCAGGGATATTGGTCAATAATTCTCCTTTTTGGTGGGATCTTTGTCTGGTTTTGGAATTAAGGTGATGCTGCCCTCTTAAAACGAGTTTGGAAGTATTCCATCCCTCTCTATCTTTCGGAACAGCTTAGTAGAATAGGTATTATTTCTTTAAACGTTTGATAGAATTCCCCTGGGAAGCCATCTGGCCCTGGACTTTTCTGTCTTGGGAGCTTTTTGATGACTGCTTCAATTTACTCCCTGGTTATTGGCCTGTTCAGGTTTTCTGTTTCTTCCTGTTTTGGTAGTTTGTGGTTTTCCAGAAATGTGTCCATTTCTTCTAGATTGCCTAATTTATTGGTGTATAGCTGCTCATAATATGTTTTTAAAATTGTTTGTATTTTATTGGTATTGGTGGTGATCTCTCCTTTTTCATTCATGATTTTATTAATTTGAGTCTTTTCTATTTTGTTTTTAATAAGGTTGGCTAATGGTTTATCTATCTCATGAATTCTTTCAAAAAACCAACTCCAGCTTTTGTTGATCTGTTCCACAGTTCTTCTGGTCTCTATTTCATTAAGTTCTGCTTGAATCTTTATTAACTCTCTTCTTCTGCTGCGTGTAGGTTTTATTTACTGTTCTTTCTCCAGCTCCTTTAGGTGTGAGGTTAGCTTGTGTATTTGAGTTTTTCTTATTTTTTGAGGGATGCTTGTATTGGGATGTAGTTCCCTCTTTGAACTGCTTTTGCTGTATCCCAAATATTTTGAATAGTTGTATCTTCATTTTAATCAGTTTCCCTGGGCAGCCCGGGTGGCTCAGTGGTTTAGCGCTGCCTTCAGCCCAGTGTGTGATCCTGGAGACCCGGGATCGAGTCCCATGTCAGGCTCCCTATATGGAGCCTGCTTCTCTCTCTGCCTTGTGTCTCTGCCTCTCTTTCTCTCTCTCTCTGTGTGTGTGTGTGTGTCTCATGAATAAACAAATAAAATCTTTTTAAAAAATCAGTTTCCATGAATCTTTTTAATTCTCCAATTTCCTGGTTGACCCTTTCATCTTTTAGCAGGATGCTCTTTAACCTCCACATGTTTGAATCTCTTCCAAATTTCTTCTTGTGATTGAGTTCTAGTTTCAAAGCATTATGGTCTGAAAATATGCAGGGGACAATCCCAATCTTTTGGTATCAGTTAATACCTGATTTGTGACCCAGTATGTGGTCTATTCTGGAGAAAGTTCCATGTGCACTTGAGAAGAATGTGTATTCAGTTGCATTTGGATGTAAAGTTCTGTAAATATCTGTGAAATCCATCTGGTCCAGTGTATCATTTAAAGCCCTTGTTTCTTTGGAGATGTTGTGCTTAGAAGATATGTCATTTGCAGAAAGTGTCGTGTTGAAGTCTCCCAGTATTAGTGTATTATTATCTAAGTATGTCTTTACTTTGGTTATTAATTGATATACTTGCTGCCAAGTATATCACTTGCTGCCACATTCAGGGCATAAATATTCATGATTGTTAGGTCCTCTTGTTGGACAGATCCTTTAAGTACGATATAGTGTCCCTCTTCATCTCTTACTACAGCCTTTGGGATAAACTTTAATGTATCTGATATGAGGATTGGTACCCCTGCTTTCTTTTGAGGATCATTTGAATGGTAAATGGTTCTCCAACCTCTTATTTTCAGGCTGTAGGTGTCCTTAGGTCTAAAATGAGTCTCTTGTAGACAGCCAATAGATGGGTTTTGCTTTATCCAGTGTCTTTTGATGGAATCATTAAGCCCATTCACATTCAGAGTTTCTATAGAAAGATATGAATTTAGTGTATCGTGATACCTATTCAGTCCCTGTTTTTGTGGATTATTTCTTTGGGCTTCCTCTTTCTTTCTTTCTTTCTTTCTTTCTTTCTTTCTTTCTTTCTTTCTTTCTTTCTTTTTCTTTCAAGATTTTTGTTTTATTTATTCATTCAGAGAGAGAGAGAGAGAGAGAGAGAGAGAGAGAGGCAGAGACACAGGCAGAGGAGAAGCAGGCTCCATGCAGGAAGCCCGATGTGGGACTCGATCCTGGGTCTCCAGGATTATGCCCTGGGCCGAAGGCAGGCACCAAACCTCTGAGCCACTCAGGGATCCCAGGGGTTCCTCTTTCTTTTACAGAGTCCCTCTTAATATTTCTTGCAGAGCTGGTTTGGTAGTCACATATTCTTTCAATTTCTGCCAATCTTGAAAGCTCTGAATGATAGCCTTGCTGGATAAAGTATTCTTGGCTGCATGTTCTTCTCATTTAAGACCCTGGATATATCCTTCCAGCCCTTTCTGGCCTGCCAGGTCTCTGTGGAGAGGTCTGCTGTTAATCTAATAGTTCTCCCCATGTATGTTAGGGATCTCTTGTCTCTTGCTGCTTTCAGGATTTTCTCTTTATCTTTGAAATTTGCAAGTTTCACTATTAAATGTTGAGGTGTTGAGCGGTTTTTATTAATTTTAGGGGATCTCTCTATCTCCTGGATCTGAATGCCTGTTTCCCTCCCAAATTAGGGAAGTTCTCAGCTCTGATTGGTTCAAACATGCTTTCTGGTCCTCTGTCCCTCTCAGCGCCCTCTGGAACCCTAACTAAACGTAGATTTTTCCTTCTGAGACTATTTATTTCCCTTAACCTTTCTTCATGGTCTTTAAATAGTTTTTTTGTTTTTTCCTCAGCTTCCTTCCTTGCCATCACATTGTCTTCTATGTCACCCACTCTTTCTTCTACCTTATTAACCATCGTCATTAGGACCTCAGTTTGGATTACATCTCATTAATTGATTCTTAATTTTGGCCTGATTAGATCTAAGTTCTGCAGTCATGAAGTCTCTTGATTGCTTTATTAATTTTTCCAGAACCACCAGTAGCTTTACAATTGTGCTTCTGAATTGGTTTTCTGGGGGATCCCTGGGTGGTGCAGCGGTTTAGTGCCTGCCTTTGGCCCGGGGCGCGATCCTGGAGACCCGGGATCGAATCCCACGTCGGGCTTCCGGTGCATGGAGCCTGCTTCTCCCTCTGCCTATGTCTCTGCCTCTCTCTCTCTCTGTGTGTGTGACTATCATAAATAAATAAAAATTTAAAAAAAATGAATTGGTTTTCTGACATCAAATTGTATTTCATTTACTGTAACTCTGTGGCAGAGAGTACTCTTTCTGATTCTTTCTTTTGTGGTGAGTTCTTCTTTCTAGTCATTTTGCTCAGTGCAGAGTGGCTGTATGAGTGGGCTGAGTCAAGAATATCAACCACGACTTAAGTAAATTTCACCCTAGATGATTCTGATGAGGTCAGAGACCAGAAAATAAAAACAATGATCAGAACAAAATAAAACAAAAGGACCACTAAAGTGAAAAACAAATCTTAAAACAAAGTAGTAAAAAATAAAAGGACAAGAATCCCAAAGAAGAAGAAGAAAAAAAGAGTAAAAAGCAAAATAAAGAGAAAAAAAAAGAAAAAAGAGAAGGAAAAAAGAGGGGACTGGAGATGGTGGTGGCGAAGAAGTTGTAGTGGCGGGAGAATGTAGTCTACTGAGGGGTCCTAGATGGTGATCCTTTTGTTTCTGAGTGTATTAAGTTCTGTATGTTAGAGATGCTCAGTCCCAAATTTATATAAACCAGAAATACTTGTAGAGAACTCCACCATTGACCACCAAAACATAAATGAGATCAAAGAGGGGCGCAGAATGGGAATGAGGAATCTTACAGAATGAACCAGCACGGTATACCACTTGGTTCTGGGTGCATACTGGTCATGTTTTAGAAGGTATTAACTTCTGCCATGGTAGAACAAAATGAGGCAAAGAAAACAAAAAACACAAAACAAAACAAAAAAACATATCTTGTATATCTCCCAAAATTAAATTAAGTATGTTGAAGGGATTCTAGAAGTGGAAAATATATCTAGGACCTGTAATTGTAGAAATATGAAAGTTTAAAAGTAAGAAATTTAAAAATGAAGAGGTGGTAAAATATTGTAGTTAAGGTGGGAAAAGAGAAAAAAATTGGAAATTTATAGTCTGATATAAAAATGAGTTGTACAGGAAAAAGGAAAAAAATAAAAGGAGGGGTACCCTCTGGTTTTATATACTGTTAATCCATGACTTCCCCTGGAGCTTTCCAGCGCTGCTCTGCCAAGAACTTGCTCTTTCCGGTCCTTCTAGCTGGTCTTCTGGGGGAGGGGCCTGCTGTGCTGACTCTCAGGTGTGTGCACCTGGGGAGATGCCCCCCTCCCCACTCCAGGTAGCTGTTTACCCCATGAGGCCCCTGTTCCCTGTCGGCCGGCCCCTCCCAGGCACAGGGTGACACCAGGAGGGACACCACCACTGGCGGAGGCCGCCCCCCAGCCCTGGAGTCAGCTCCCCAGTAACCACCGCAGCTCCCAGTCCGCAGGGGCCTGGATGCTCTGGCGGCGGGGGGGGGGCGGGGAGGGCACTGACCTGCACAGCTCGGGGGCGCCGGGGCAGGAGCGTCCCCACTGTCCTGGGCCCTCCCCACCCGACTGGATGCTTCTTTCTTTATTTCTTTTCTGTCTTCCTACCTTGTTAGCAGCAAAAACCCTTCTCTCTGTAGCATTCCAGCTGTTCTCTCTTTAAATCTCAGGTTGAATTCATAGGTTTTCAGGATGGTTTGAAACTTATCTAGGTAAGTTGGTGGGACCAAGTGACTTGGGGACCCTACTCCTCCACTGTCTTGCCCCGCCCCCCTCCTCCTATGTACTTTCCAAAAGAAAAATATTCTTATTGCTATGCTTACCTGGCAAATAGCAGATAATTGTATATTATTTAATAGGGGCTAGAAAATATTAACCACTTTATAAGATGAACTAATATATCATTAGAATAAGTATTTTACAGGGACGCCTGGAGTGGCTCAGTAGTCGAACGTCTGCCTTTGGCTCAGGGCATGGTCCTGGGATCCTAGCATAGAGTCCTGCATCGGGCTCCCTGCAGGGAGCCTGCTTCTCCCTCAGTGTCTCTGCCTCTCTCTGTGTGTCTCTCATGAATAAATAAATAAAATCTTTTAAAAAATACATTTTTTACAGTTTAATTTGATAAGTTATACTTTAAGGATCTCATTGAATAATGCACATAGATCTAGAAGAAATCATAAAATTTTTATTTGTGAATGTACTTTCCATTATAACTAAAAATATTGAATAGTCTTAGAAAATATTCTTTAAAGGCTCAGCATCACCAAGCTTTTCTACTTGGCAAAATGGTGCTTTTCTTTTATGAATATTACAGATATCTAAAAAAAGTTTGCTCATATTATAAGAGCAATTTTTAGCTTTTAGAGTTTTTAAAAAATGCTTCCTTCATTTTGTTCTCCTTAGTTTCTCTCATAGGGAGCAATTTAATTTCTGAAAAGAGTCTGGGAAAGGCAAGAGGTGGTGATTGCCCACTCTAATATATGTAATTTTGGAACATTCTTTTTTTTTTTTTTTTTTTTTTTGACAGAGAGAGAGAGAGATTAGCAGGCCAAGGGAGAAGGAGAAGCAGGCTTCCTGCTAAGGAGGGAGCCTGACCATCCCAGAACGCTGGGATCATGCCCTGAGCTTAAGGCAGATGCTTAACCAACTGAGCCACCCAATCACCCCAGAACATTCTTACAAGGGCCAACATACCATACCATTATATTTCTAAGGTGATATATTTCATTATTATCAGAAATCTGTCAGACACAGGAAGATAGGAAGAAAAAATCTTGATTAATCAACCAAAGAGTCTCTCCTGCATACACACTCTAGTCTTTTGCTGGTGTCCTCGATGTTTTTACACCCTACAACAATGACGCAATTAGATTTAGAATGAGTCATGAAGATATCTTTCTTATATAAAATGAGAGAAGACCAATTTTAAAGGGGATGTGGGGGAGGGAATCTCTCTGATGATATGAAAGAATGCCCATGAAAATTGTGGATATGAAAATGGATTCCCTTAAAATTATGCCCCAATATGAAGACCACATCTTTTATCTATCCGATTCTAGTCCCAGCTTTGTTTCTGCCACAGAAATTTTGTCATCTTGACATTGCTAAGTATAATATTCTAATCCTATTCTTTTTCCTGCTTTATATATTTTAGTTCCATTTTTGAAAAACAGGGAACAACAAAGGAGTCATTTCTGGTCATATCTTTCCTCAGCAGATAACACCCATGATCTCATATCCAAGGTCTCTAGCAACATGGCTATTCTTTCTAGTTGTATCAACCCTGGCTCTTCAGGAGCACTCTAGTTGCAACTGGAAATTGCAATATGACCAGATCAGAGTGCTAAGATAATAACTATGGACTGAGTACATCTTTTTTAAGAAGTCCCCAAATGCATGTATTTGAAAAATTAGAAAATGTAATAAGAAAGAAGACAAATATTGCCACTCAGAAACAATTGCTGTGAATATTTTGAAGCATATCTTTTTAGTTCTATCCAGGTTTACCTATCTATCCATCTATCATCTATCAACATCAATAAATCTATTTCTGAAATTATATGATGCAAACTGTTTTGAAGTTAAAATTTTAACTCTCCAGCTCAATATTTAATTTTTAATAAATACACCTTTGCAATACAATATTTAATGGGTGCAGAATGTTCCATTGTATGATTGCATCACTATTTAATCAATCAATCCAGTATAGTTGGATGTTTAGGGTGTTTTTAATTTTTTTTACAACTCCAGATGCTATGTGATTAACATCTTTGTACTAAATCTTCTCATACTTCCTTAGTTATTTCTTTGGAGATTATTCCTAGAAGAGAGAATTCTGTGTGAATACTTAAGTTTTTGATACATAAAGATCATATCAATGTACACTCCCACAAGCAACATATAAGAATCTCTTTAGGAGATTATGCACTTCACTTGAGGAAAGTTAACAAATGTAGCTTTGGTAAGGAGTGTGTGTTAGAGGTAAGACTGTGTGTTAGGAGTAAGGAGTGTATGTTAGAGGTAAGAGTGTATAAATCACATACTGATTCATGCAAATAATCTTTTTGTAGATGAAAAATTATAGAAACCATTTGATTTCCTGCCTTGCTTAGTAATCTCCTCATGGTGCCTGTATTTATAGGCTTTTTAAAGAGATCTTTAAACATCTACAGATTTGTGGCAAAACAGTCAAGGTAATTATTCTGCCACAGAGAAAAACATGTCTTGCTCTCAGCATCTAAATAGTGTGAAGCTTTGGTTAGCTACCTAACCTGCAGAGCCCTGAAGTTTGGCTTACTTTCTTGGTTGAAGAAAGTTTGTCAACTTGAAATTCAGGAAGAGCAGAGTCAGATTTAGAGGGGCCAACTATTTATACAATGTGGAGGAAAACCGATTTTCTATTCTTTATTTAAAATCATTATGGCATCAAAGCACCAGTGTTCTGAGTCCAATAAATAGTAATTGCTTTAAAAAATGTCTAGCAGTGATGGTAATAGGAATGGGATATTGACAGAGGTTATGAAATTTCTGCTAAAACATTGAATGAATAATTGTCATTAATGCAGAGTTATTTTCTTCCACAGCTATAAGTATGACCTAAAGGAAGATTATGAAACACAAAATATGGATTGATAAAAAGAATAATGCCAGGGAAATGTGTCATAGGAAAAAATCACTGGATTTGCATTTGGACTTGAGTTATTCATTTTTTCACCCATTTAACAAATATTTATTCAGGATTTATTATGTGCTAGAACTTGAAGTAGGTGCTTGAATATAGCAGTGAGCAAAACTGACATGATCTTGTCTTCACAGGGCTTAGAATTAGGGAGAAAATGGACATTAAAAAGTAAATATGTTTTTAGCTCCAACATGTAATGAGCTTACAACAAGAAAAAGTGAAATAGCCTGAACATAAGTGACTTTTCTTGGACTCATCAGAGAGTGGAGGTCATAGGGCTAGGTGTCATGCCGAAACCTGGAGAGATGGGTGAATCTGGAGAGTCGCTGCTGAAACCTGCTTACCAGAACCAGAAGTTAAACTGGCAGCAACACTGAAATGGTGATTTTGATAACCTTAATAATAGATCTTCAAGAAATCATTTAGGCGGCCAGTGGATCATAGAATAAATACAAATTGCAACTGTATCACAAATGTATAAAACAACCTTACTGAAGGGATTGGGGGGAAAATGCTGACCTAAGTAGCACTGGAAATGAATCTGCAAGAGTAAAGGCAGAAAGAGCTTTACAAGAGAACAGTAGTTGATAAACTTTTATCTCACTGGGGGGTGAATTAATAATTCTTATACCACTATATGTATATACTGGAATTAAATGATTAAATAAATGGATGGCAGATGGTGGGGTCAAGTTTTCTTATTGTTGGAATGGAGGCTATAGACAAGTAAGAGAAGGAAGTTAGAGATATCCACGTGGTAATGGATTAGAGCCAGAGACCTCAGTATGATCTCATGTTTAGTTGCATATAGATACAGATGGCTATGCATATGTATCTGTACATGTGTGTATGTCCATGGGCTAGTATATGTACTAGTAATATACATATATTTTCTTATCCTGTGAGTTAGGAAGGCCTAAAAGTGATGATACCCAAATGGCAATAAGCACACCTAGCATCCAGATCTTGTTTTTTAATACCATTCTCCAATAAAAGGACATAGGGCTCCTTGGAGAACAGCTGATTCTAGAACTGGGCAGGAATATACATGATAAGTGTCAAGCTCCTCTAGTGCATGAAATAAGAAAGTGCCAAAAATAGATAAAAATGAAAATAGCCCCCTCTCCACAAACATACATGGGAGAATCATTGAAGTCTTTTATTTTATTTTATTTTTAAAAATATTTTATTTATTTATTCGTGAGAGACACAGACAGAGGGAGAAGCAGGCTCCCAGCAAGGAGCCTGATGTGGGACTCGATCCTGGACCCCAGGATCATGCCCTGAGCCAAAGGCAGATGCTCAACCACTGAGCCACCCAGGCATCCCTCACTGAAGTATTTTTTTAATTTTTATTTATTTATGATAGTCACACACACAGAGAGAGAGAGAGAGAGGCAGAGACACAGGCAGAGGGAGAAGCAGGTTCCATGCACCGGGAGCCCGATGTGGGATTCGATACCGGGTCTCCAGGATCGCGCCCTGGGCCAAAGGCAGGCGCTAAACCGCTGTGCCACCCAGGGATCCCCCTCACTTAAGTATTTTAATCAAGACATTGACATCATGTTTTTTGAAGAGATCTCTAGCTAAAGTATACAGTGTAGATGAAAGGTGGGAGACAAGAATGCATGTGGATTGAACAGTTAGTGGGCAAATACAGGGGCCCTGGTGAGAGATGATGGTGAGCAGAGACATGGGGAGCAGGTGAGAGAGCAGAGGGAGTTAGAATTCCAGTTCTAATGCTAACTAGCCCTGACTAGCAATTTGAACATGAGTGAAGTCATTGACCTTCCTGTCTCTTAATTTTCCTCTGTTGTTAAAGATGTGATAAACAGGGCAAAATCCAATGTGTAGTTACCTCTTTAAAAGAATTTTTCTACAAATGAATTTTGTGGATTTTCTAGATTTGTAGAAAACTCTACAATTTCCTACAAATTCTAAAAAATAAATTTCTACAAAGTTACAATGTTTGACTATTGTTTCAAAGAAATAGCATTGTTTACGTCATAAAAATTGAGAAGTAATTTTCCTGCTTACCAAAGCATCATGTTCCATTTTGTTCTTCACATCTTTTTAAAACATTTTTAGTGCTGAGAATTAAAAACAATATAATCTCAAACAGGACTAGTGAAGAAAGGTTAAATGAGTTGAAATTATTTAGCTTACATAAAAAGAAGAGGAAATGATGCTTTGATGACTATTTTCCAGTGAAAGAAAAGTCACAGAAAAGGACATAGTTAATTTTATTGTCTCTTTCACAAGGGCTATAATGAGAAGAAATGGCATAAATGCTAGGAAAGAGTTGGGAAGTATTGTTGACTGTGTCTGAGAGGAACACCAGCATGGACTGTAAAATTTCCAGGCCTGAAATCTACAAAACGAGATCAAACAATGATTTGCCTTCAGTGTTTCACGTTTTCCTTCATAAAGACGGGTGGTTGGACCAGAGGGTCCTTAGAGATCTCTTTCAACCTTCCCATTCCTGGACAGAGGGATGGATATCTCCTGATTCTTACTTGGTGGCAGCAGCTGCTTTTGTGAGGCAGGGAGCTAGGCACAAGGGACAGGGGGATGGACCTTAGATGTCCTGATGGAGAGCCCCAAACCAGGGCCTCCCCATTCCACCCATCTAGCCATTGGTCTGTGGTTACAGCGTCCTGGCAGCCTTTAAAAACACTTAAAAATATTTTTAAAGACAAAGCAGCCTCTTGTTCTTATGTGCCCTCTGTCTCCAGGATAGTGATAATGTTGCAGTTTCCTACCCCGGCAGGTATTTTTGAATACATCATGGGGGGATCCCTAGGTGGCTCAGCGGTTTGGCGCCTGCCTTCGGCCTGGGGCGTGATCCTGGAGACCCGGGATTGAGTCCCACATCGGGCTCCCTGCGTGGAGCCTGCTTCTCCCTCTGCCTGTGTCTATGCCTCTCTCTCTCTCTCTCTCTCTGTGTGTGTGTGTCTCTCATGAATAAATAAATAAAATCTTTAAAAAAAATAAATGAATACATCATGGGAAAGGACAGGTGTAGTTGGCTACTTATATAATCCAGGACTGTTACTCAAACGTTGGGAGGGGTTCCAGAAGCCTCTGTCTTTCTTGACCAGCTGCTTCTCTCTTGGAATGTACTTTAGTAAAACTTTGGTCTGCTTTACTTTTGTTTCTCTGTCCTGTATTTCTTTACTGGGGCAGCAAAAAGAACAGAGGCTTCTTTCCTTTCCCATCTCTCTCTCAGTAACACTTTCATCATGTTACAGAATCCTTATAGAAACCCTAGGAGTTTGGATAATTATTCCTGCTTTATCCATAAAAGACACATACTTTCCTTCGGTTCTTTCCCCAAACCTTGCAAGAAGCATCTTTTTGGATGTGAAAGACTTACCAACTGGGGCCTCAGAACTGCATGTAACTCTTTTTCTGTGCAGCAGTTAAATGGTTTATAGTCACAGACTGAGGGTTTGCAAAAATAAAACTTTATTCCTCATTTCTGCTTGGTGGTGAAAAGCAGAAATTCAGTCATTTCCACTCAGAGCGGAGTCTCTGTGCCCGTCCTCCCCTTCCTTCCCCTTATCTCCTTGGGTGGTGTCTAGGGTCAGGGCCCGGGTACCACCACGGGGCGGGTGATGTGCAGATTCCATGGTCATCGCTGACCTTGCTCGCATATCCTGATGGGTGCCTGGCCCTCGTAGGTCCCATGGGTCAGTGTCTGCTGCTGCTGCATCTGCACACTGACATCTCCATCATAAGCTCCAGTTATCTGGGCACCAGGGTCTGCATTTGCCTTCAGCTATCAGCTTTCTTTTGGTCTACTGTTAATTTCTATGCCTCTCTTGCGACCTAAGAACCTTTAGATCTTCTGCCAACTGGCTTTCGATCTGGAGAAGACCTGGAGGGGTGTATTAGGTCCACTTTTTCTCCCTGACTGTTCCATACCCATTGCTTCTCCACTCTCTGGTGTTTGGATGCAGAGCTTCTCCCAGAGGTTTGCTATTTCTTTGGGCTAATTCCTGGGAAGAAAGGCCCTCGCCTCCATGCCCTGGGGTTCCTCACTCTGACCTGCTGCCTGGGATTATAACGGGAGGGAGGACGAGACAGAGGCTCAGGCGCTCCACACGTACGTCTAACTCTTTTGCTTTTTCTTCTTCTTCTTCTTTTTTTAAAACATTTTATTTATTTACTTATGAGAGACACACAGAGAGGCAGAGACATAGGCAGCGGGAGAAGCAGACTCCCCGCGGGGAACTGATGCAGGATTCGATCCCAGGACCCTGGGATCACGACCTAAACCATCCAGGCATCCCACTTTTCATTTTGAGTTGTCAAATTCCCCTCTTCCCCAACAGCCCCATAAGATGTTTTGATCACCTGTCTGGGTGTTAACAAAGTTACTCTTGTGCTATCACATGCTTTTCCCTGTTCTAGGTTTTGGGTCTTCTAGACTTTGCTTTTGATCAATAAAATCACATTTTTAGAAATCCCCGAAGTCCATCAGAAACTTCCCACAGAAAAAGCAAGCCACATACAGATAGTTTTCTCTTTCAAATTCCTGGTTCTTATAATGGAAAACCACTGCTTTCAAGACTATTTTGGAACAAAAATCACAAAATTTGACACTTTTTTTTCCTTAGTGAATTGCTTTATATTCTCTCTTCTAGGGCTATAAACCTCAGCTTTATGGTCTAAGTAATTTTGACATTGAAACATACAGAAGAAAAAGCATAAACTAATCTGTTTACTGCAAAGTGAACACCGGTGATGCCACCACCCAGAAAGAGAATATTGCCAGCATCCCAGGAGTTCCTTAGTGCCTTCCCAGGTACTGTTCTACTACAAAAGTAATCACAGATCTAACTTCTAATCTATGGATTAATTTTGCCTGATTCTGATATTTTATATAAAGGAAATCATGGAAGATGCATTATCTGTGTCTGACTTGTTTAGCTCGATGTTACATTTGTGAGATTCATTCTTGCTGTTGTGAATAGCAGAAGTTTGTTCATTTCCATTGCTGTATCTTGCATTTCATGAATATTCCATAATATATTTACCCATTTCACTGTTGATCAACATTTAGGTTGTTTCCAGTTTGGGGCTATTTGTACACAATACTTCCAAAATTATACTTGTAAGCCTTGTTTGGCACATCCAGAATGCATTTCCATCAGGGAAATTCTTTCAAGTGACAATCTCCAACTTTTAATTGGAGTGTTTAGTGTAGATACACTCTAGTATTTTAATAGCTTCCTATCTTGTCTTCTTGCCTTTATCTAATGCTTTTTCTGCACTATAGAACACTCTTTCTAAAATTCAAGCCAGGTCATTTCTATTCTTCAACCATCATAATTGTATTCTTTTCCTCTGGGAGTGATTTGCAAGCTTTTTACCTGGGCCCCAGAGCCTTCTAGGATTTGGCTTCTGCTTGCTGTGTCTTTCACTCTTTGCTCTCGATAAAAGCTTGTTCGCCTCTCCAAACTGTTTCTTCTGCTCTTAACCCAGTTTTCCGTCATTCCCGGTGCCTCTCCTTTTCCACCCCTCATGATGATTTTATCTGGCCAACTCCTGCTTACTCCTTAAGTCACAGTTTGTCATTTCTGAGATGACACTGAAGGTTGAATTGTCAAATTCAGAACATGTGGGCAATTGCAACCCTCAAGTGAAACATGAAAATGCCCAACCTATAGACAAAGTTCCCAAAAGTCTGTTTTTCCCATATTAGGATGTACATTAGAAAATGTGAGGTTGTAAATGATGCTTGAGTGATGTATGCAAAGGAGCTATTTCAGTTATAGAATATCTCCTTTATATACCCCATTCATCACATAGTTTCCATGATGTTCTCTAGTGAGGTGTAAATTCCAAGTTTAGTTATCGTAAGCAAAGTAGGTAGACCACAGTTAGACAATTTCACAAAGAGGACTTTCCTTCTGCCCCCTGAAAACATACCATCAGGTCTCATGTTCATGAAGGGATTTAACTGCGGCATCTCTTTCTAGGCATCCCCCAGAGGAAGAAAATAGAGTTCAGGCCTGTTGTGCATCCCCCCATTTCCAACTTCCATAGCATTTCTGACCTTCTAAACCTGGTTGGGTGTCTCTGCTAATTTTCATAGGTTCATGTTTCTCCCCTGTGAGTGATTTCTGATGTTCTAGAACTTCTTGGTTGTTTCCCGTAGTCCCTTCAATCCTATAAACTCCATTAAGATGGAGATTATATATATTTTATTTACCATTGTATGTCTGATGCCCAGCACAATTCCTGGGGCAGAGTAAGGACTCAACAACATTTGTGAATTGTTGAATTGTTCAAATATATCTACTTGTTGAAAATAAGATCGTTTGTTTACTCGGTATGACATTGCTGGTTTTTCAGCTTGTTTGATTAAAGTTTATATATAGTTGATGAATGATTCTAGCACAGCAGGAAGAAAAAGATTCATGGGTTTCTTGTATAAACCTTGTCATAATAATTAGATTTCATATTCTTATCGAATATAAGACATAATATGTCTTTGACCTTTCCAGAGATCTTTTATTCTCAGACATATTTCCATTGACTTTATTTCATTGTCTTCTTTTTTTGGGGTCATTTTCTCAGTCCTCTCCATTTCTGTCCTATTTTCTATCCACATCTATTTGCAATTTAGATTTCCTTTATGCCTTTCTAAAAAATCCATTCCTTTCCCTTATTTTTTGTTACTTCACAGGGAGGATTTAAGGAATTAGATTTCCCTGGCATTTTTTATTTTAATTTTAGGTAATCAACATACAGTACAATATTAGTTTCAAGAGTAGAATTCAGGATTCATCACTTACATACAACACTCTGAGCTCATCACAAGTGCCCTCCTTAATACCCATCCTCCAATTATCCCATTCCCCCCACCCCACCCCCTGCCCCAGCATTTGATTTTCAGATTGAAATAGCCAGGTTCTTGTTTCTATAATCGGCAATTTAGATCTAACTTTGTTCCACATGGCTGACCTCCAGTTTATCCATGAAGTTGACAGATTAGATTATGATAAGACTGATAAGACTGAAAAGATTATGGTCTCTGCTCTTTCTAAATTATGCCAAAACATCTCAATGAAAAGAGATCTATTCACTTATTTATCTGGATTCAAACCATACCTCACTTGAATATAATTCATAATAATAATATTGGGTTTATATGACAGATGATATTTTTCTGAAACTAAAGCACCGTTCACAAAGAGAATATGGTTCTGATCGCTATTTCATGAGTTCTTTTGAATTTGACATGCTTATGTTTTCCTGTGCCATGGGATTGTCCATTTGTGCCAGTCCTTTTTCTCTGGCATGTTTCTCTATTCAAATTACTGCTAAGTCTACTCAAATAGCATTTATAATCTCATTTGATCTTCACCAAGGACACATCATTTATGTATTTAGTCCACCTCTGTTCTCATCCCATTGGCCAGTCTTATTAATGGCAACTAAACTACTACTCTTGGTGTTGGTATAATTATAATCCTAAATGCAAATATGAAATTATATAGCAGTAGTCAACAATGAGGCAGAAATCCAGATGTTTAATTTTCTTCAGATACTTATTAAGTAGATACACAAGATTTAAAAATTTTATGTAGGGCTCCTGGACCCTTGAGATTGTTTTTTGGTCCCCAGAGGTTGCATATAATGGTTTGAGAAATCCTAGGCTCCCCCTTGAATTCTTAGGCTTGTGATTCTCAAAGCTTGTCCACAGAACAACAGCTTCTGCATCACCTGAGAACTTGTCAGAAATGCAATTCATTGGCCTATCCTGAATCTACTGAATCAGCAGTTTTGGAAGTGGGGTCTTGAAATCACCCCCAGGTGATTCTCATTTACATGAAAGTTTGAGAAGCACTGTCTTAGACGCTGAAGAGATGCCATTTGCCCAGGATATAAAATAAAAGTAGGGTAACATTGCTGGATATGTTCTAAATTAAGCATATGACTTGATGTATATGGCATGAATCATTTAAACAATAATATACAATCTCAATTACATAGTAGGTAAGGTTCTTATAAGTTTTAAGCACCATGAAGGCAGTAGTAAAACTAAAATAAGGCTATTCTAAGACTTGAAGATGGGAAACTTGAAGTAGGAAGATCAAACTGTTCCAGAAAAGAGTGGTGGGTCAGAGAGCCAAATACCACCAGGAACACACCTGCAGTTCATCAAGGTGGATTTATGACTTACGACATGATGGAGAACACACTCCATGGGATGCCTTTGTAAAAGGGTGTTAGGAAAACTATAGGATTTGGGCTTGTGTTAAGTGATTTGGGGAGGGTTTAAAGAAGTAGGATTTTGCTTTTAATGGGATGATGTCAGCAATCAGGGGTAATTCTTTGATTTTTGTATCTAAATAAATCTTAAAAATTTTTTTTTAAAGATTTTATTTATTCATGATAGATACAGAGTGAGAGAAAGGCAGAGACACAGGCAGAGGGAGAAGCAGGCTCCATGCAGGGAGCCCAACTTGGGACTCGATCCCAGGTCTCCAGGATCACAACCTGGGCTGAAGGTGGCGTTAAACCACTGAGCCACCCAGGCTGCCCGGTATCTTAATAAATCTTATTTAGGAGAAGGAGTTTATTTCTCAAATAAAAGAAGTGTTCCCTTTGAGTCGAGAACAGATAGTTTTCCTACAGTCACTTGGAAATGCAGCTTCATAGATGTTATGTTGTGTGTGTGTCTGTGTGTGTGTGTGTATGAAAATAGAGAACTAATCATTATTCTTGAACCCAGTAGTTGTTCTCGTTCCATCTTTGACATTTCAGTCATTGGAATGAAGTTGATCAAGTACAAAAAACAGTCACAGTGAAGGCCTTTGGGCTGTCTTCCCAGTGTAAATTTATCAGTCAGCAGTGGAAGGACCAGTTGAGTCACAATGTACATTAAGAAAGCAACAGGATTGGGACGCCTGGGTGGCTCAGTGGTTGAGCATCTGCCTTTGGCTCAGGGCGTGATCCCGGAGTTCCAGGATTGCGTCCATTGGGCTCCCTGCATGGAGGCTGCTACTCCCTCTCCTTGTGTCTCTGACTCTCTCTCTCTCTCTCTCTCTCTCTCTCTCTGTATCTCATGAATAATAAATAAAATCTTAAAAAAAATAAAGAAAGCAACAGGACTTAAATCCTTTCTGTATTTTTTTTTTTATTGTCTGCTAGATACTGTACTAGGAACCTGGTTGGGAAAAGACAGGTATTATTTGGCCTCTGCCGTCAAGAAATTTATGCTTTAGTGAGAAAAAGAGTCTTATTAACAAAATACAATATGATAGGTACAAAGAGGGAATGTTGTATAATTATAGAAACAGCAGACAGGAAGAAGTTATTCATTCTCTAGATAGAAAGGCTTCAGATAAAATTCTCTCCAAACTGGGTTTTAAAGAATGAAGAAGAATTGTCTAAACAAAGGGAAGATGTGGGGCAGGAGGAAGGTGTTAAAACCAGGATCTTGTTCATAATTAAAACCACAGAATCCTACTTCCAACAGTATCATGGTCTTAGGGACTCTTAGCTCTCTGCCACAGCAAAACACCTTCAAAATGATATGTTTGGCTCACAAGAAGGTATGGGAATCCTTGAAGAGCCAGAAAATAAGAGAATGCTGAGATCACAGAAAGAGATGAACACAGACATGGGGGCTGATGCTAGTCTGGGGCTAAAAGTTATTATTATTGACTTAGAATTGTAGGTATCCATGACCACTGGGTGAAAAGACTAAGTTTGGGACATGTGACTCTATGTTAGACGACACTCACAAATTGAAAAATGCTGTTAAAAGCACAAGGCTTATACTAGAGATTATCCTTATGTACAAATCTCTGTGGGAAAAGTAGGACTGCCTAAGTATGCAGACAATCCATATAAAATAAAAATGCAAGGGGTTGATTATGAGTATATATTGAAACTTCTGTCTTATAGTCAGTGCTTTTGAAATTATCTTGGCAAGTATAGGAACTAGAAGATATGAGAGAATATAAATAGGAGGAAATGAAAATTGGAAAGGTGAGCTAAAACCAACCTAATAATTTTGGTCCCCAGTCACTGTCAAGAGCTTGGATAATAATGAGTTTGTACTTTCCATGTTGCAGCCTTTTGCTGGGAATCAAAATCCCTCCAAAAGCTAAGATAAATAGTAGCTCCCAAGACAACTCTCTGAAGCTGTAGAAGCAAACCCTTTGAAGAATTTCTGTAAAATACAAATGATAACTGGAAAAGTAAGAAGTTATTTAGAACCCACAGAGGAACATAAATGAAAATAAGTGAAATGCTGTCAAAAAGTATAGCAAGTCTCTGCAGAACTAAGTCACAAAAAGGGTGGGGAGAAGAATAAAGTCTTTGAAGGACTTTCATATTGCAGGTGAATGTGTGCATTTCACAATTCACTCTTTTTGAAAGCTATTCATTCATTCACACTTGCGTTCATTCACTTAATAAACATTGAAGGCCAAGTATGTGCCTGTGTCAAAAGCTGAAGGTATAAAACTGAATAGAACTCATTCCCTGTGCTTCCATTGTTTATGGTCTAAGGTATGGCCTTCATGGTACACATGACTGTAAGACTGTGAGCTAAAGGCTAGGATGAGAAATAGCCATGACATATGCAGCCTGGGAAGGAGAGTGGGGAGGAAAGTATATTATCTTTTCATTTGAGAGAGCTGCATGAACTGAACTTCCCCTCAACAAATGTGTTTAAGTGCGCACTAGGAAGTGATGACACAGAGCCACTCTCCAGAGTGTTCCTGAGAACCGAATGAAATGATCCCTGGGATAGATGTCTGCTTATTTCCACCATCTTCATCTTTAGTGTAGGGTGCACGGGGAAACTACCTAGTCAGTGAACAAAGCTATTGCACATTCCTGAGGGCAGGTTAAGAAGCCATCCTCCTCCTCAGAGTGTGTGCTCTGTTGGTAATATTCTCCCCAAGGACACTGTGAAGAGGAGTAGCTGCAGAAGACATAGGTTTGGGAGCTTCCGAATCCCTTTCTGAGCTTTATAAGTGAAATTTTATACAAATCATATTCCTATCTAGGTATATTCATGTCTATGTACATTGCAGCTAGTGTATATGCAATATATCAGCAAAATAAAAAGAGAAGCAAAGCAAAAATAATAAATGAAGGTACAATAAGATGTATCAAAAGAATAAATTAAGTCATATGAATTTTTAGACATGAATCTGTTTCCATGCATAGTATCTTGCTTTTTCTTTAGCGCTGGAGTTACACAGAGAATTCCTTAAAAAAAAAGAAAAAGAAAAAGAAAAAACTACTCATGGAGCTATAGTTAGGGCAATGATGAAGAGTGTAGGATTCAGAATCTGGGTGGCCAGGTCTCAATCTAGGCAAAGCCACTGCCTATTCATCAAAGACACCAGCAACAATACTTAATTTAGCAAAGCCCTAGATTGCTTATCTGAAAAACGGGGATATAATTGCAGTTTTTCCCTTTATAATGTTATTTATTGCAGGGATTAAGTGATGCTCGCAAACAGCTTAATATGTGTGAAGACAGTGATGATGATGATGATGAAAAGCCACCCTAGCTACAGGAGTGAGGCCTAGCTGAGGAACCCCTTGGTCTAATGGCTTTCAAAGTTTTAACATATTGACATCATGTGGTGCAGGGCCATTTTCAGGAGTGCGTTACCCTTGTAGTCAAACGGCGCCTTATTCATAGAAGGGCTCCGCACTTGGTTTCTGTTGTGCTCTTGCCATCTTAACCTTCTTCATTTTTAAACAGTCCTGCACTTTTATTTTGAAATGAGCTCTGCAAATTATGTAGCTGATCTGCCTGGGGAATATTTAAAAATCCCAAAGCCTAAATTCCAACCTATATCAACTACATCAGAATCTCTGAGACTGGGACCAGAGATTCTTTTTTTTTTTTTTTTTCTGTCAGTTCCATAGATGAATCTTATATGTAACAAAGAACAAGGGCCTTGGTTTTCTGGTTGATTGCTAACAGTCCAGGGGTTTTTTGCATCAGTAGTCTATACGACCTTGGTGAGGAAACCTTGCTTTTAGGTATGGATTTTTACTGCGGAGAATTCATATAGATTCTCCAACTTTGAATCATGTCTAGAACTAGGCTGCACACACTGGGATATCTGCCAATACGACTGCAAGATGACTGGCTCTGCAGTCAGAGCATAGGAACTTCTCTCTTTAATCTATAAAATGGGGCTTAAAATAACACCTCCATCATATGGTTGTTGTTAGACTTAAATGAGATAATTTATATTACTTAACAGAAAACCTGACATAACAAGTGTTCAGTAAATGTGAGCTGTTATTAATATCATAATTTCTACAGGTTGTTTTGGTTTGATTAGTGATGGGATCCTCTGATGGCCTAAGCAATTCCTATCACAGGAAGAGCAGGGTACTTGTTTCCAAGTGCATATTTAGCTATTCTTTAGGGATAGAAGTATAGAAGGCTTTTAGTCAAAGGAGGAAGGACAGTGGCTTGAGGCAAGCCACATCACAGCAAAGGGATAAGTTGTAGATAATTTACTCATACTGCCCAGCCTTCAAATTATTAGAATTTTCCAAAGCAGCATCTGACTGGGTTTTTCAGACCCTCCTCTTTTAAGGAAGACATAGCTAATTAGAAGAGAAATCTGTCCTCAGTCCTTATGCTCTACAAACATCAAAATGTGCCATCTGTCATTCCTCTCCTCTTAGTTACTACACCAACCAACAAAATCTCTCCATTGGCAATTGATGTACTTAGATTTTTTTCCTTGATCATTATTTGTTTACTCTGATGTCCTTCATTTTTAATAGTAAATGACAGAATGGAAACCACAATTCACTTTATTTAGAGGCTCAAATACTGCTACATTGCAGAAAGACAGGTTTTAAGCCTTAGAGATTAGGACAAAGAGAACTATAGATGTTGTTTAAAGGCATAAATGAACCATAAAGTTACAGCCTTTATTTAAAATTTTTAATTTCCTATTTTCCTTTATTAAAGAGATCATTTGGCATTTTGCTGGTATCACAGTGGGAAAAAGTTATGAATGCCTTTTGGTAGAGAGTTACAAACAACTGTGTAAATACTAATTTAATTAGAATTCAGCAAGAAAGCCAAAAGCCAGAAATCATTTATTTGCCTGACACCTGGTTGTCATGTTTACTTGGAATGATGGTTCTTAACCTGGAAGCACTTCAAGATCACTCAGTGAGCTTAAATAAAATCGCACCAAAGTTTTGGCCCTACTATTGGCCAGTTGAATTTGAATCTTTGTGGATGGGGACTGGAACATCATTTTTTCTCTTTTATTTATTTTTTTTTCATTTTTTCTCTTTTAAATAGATACTTTTTTTAGAGCAGTTTCAGGTTCACAGAAAAGTTCAATAGAAAGTACAGTCAACTCTTGAATAACCATAGATTGAACTACACAAGTCCACTTATACATGGATTTTTTAAAAAAATAAGTACAGCACAGTTCTATAAATGTATTTTATTTCCTTTATGATTTTTAATAACATTTTCTTTTCTCTAGCTTACTTTATTGCAAAAATATAGTATATAATACATATAACACACAAAATATGTGTTAATCAACTGTTTATGTTATCATTAAGGCTTCCAGTCAACAGTAGGCTATTAGTAGTTAAGTTTTGAGGGACTTAAAAGTTATACGCAGATTTTTGACTACACAGTGCCTTGTTGCCCTTAACTCATGAATTATTTAAGGGTCAACTGTAAAGAGAGTTCCTATACACCCTGCCTCTACTGCCAACATCCTATAGGAGAGTAGTATATTTGTTATAGTTGATGAATCTGTATCAATGCATAATTATCACTAAAAGTCCACAGTGTACATTACAGTTCATGGTTAGTATGCATTCTATGACTTGGACAGATGTACAATGGTGCATCTCCAACAATGTAGGATCATGCATTTTCACTACCCTAAAGGCCCTCTGGGCCTTCACTGCCTATTCATACCTCTCTCCCTCTTAATCCTTTGCAATTACTGATCTTTTTACTATCTTCATATATATGTCTTTTCCAAATGTCATATCGTTAAGACTCATACTGTGTGTGGTCTTCTCAGATTGGCTTCTCTCATTTAGTAATTTATATTTAAGATCACTTCATGTCTTTTCATGGCTTGATCTTTTCCTTTTAGCACTAAATAATATGCCATTGTCTGGAAGAACCACAGTTTATCCATTCACGTATTGAAAGGCATCCAAGTTTTGGCAATTATAAATAAAAGTGCTATAAATACCCATGTGCAGGTTTTTGTGTGGATGTAAGTTTTCACCTCATTTGAGTAAATACCGAGGAGTGCAATGGCTAGATCATACGGCAAGAGTATGTTTAGTTTTGAAAGAACCTGCCAGACTGTATTCCAAAATAGCTGTACCATTTTGCATTCCTACCAGCAATGAATGAGAGCTCCTGTTACTCTGGTTCTCCATACCAACATTTGGTGTTGTCACTGTTGTAGATTTTGGCCATTCTGATAGGTGTGTAACAGTATCTCATTATTGTTTTCATTTGCATTTTCCTGGTGACACATGACAGTGGGGTATCTTTTCATATGCTTACTTTCTATTTGCATATCATTTTTTTTGATGAGATGTCCATTCATGTCTTCTACCTATTTTTTTAACAATGCTGTTCTTTTTTTTTTTTTTAAGTTGTTGAATTGTAAGTGTTCTTTGTGTATTTTAGGTAACAATCTTTTATTGGTTGTGTCTTTGGCAAATATGTTCTCCCAGTCTGTGGATTATCATCTCTTTTCTGTGATGGGGCATCAAATAATAATAATAAATTTTTCCCCAGTTGATTCTAACATGTAGCAGGGTTGAGAACACAGAGCCCTTGCTAGAAATGAGAAGAATTCTTGCAAAAATCTCAAGGGCTACATGCTTTAAAGGGTTTGAGAAAATGCAAAGGCAGTTTAAAAAAAAAAAAAAAAAGCCCTATTTGATTCTGATTGAACTGTATAAGCGAACAATAATGCTGATGCTTGGTTTAAAAAGTACATACCAAAATACCTTCAGGCAAGTAGGCACAAGTAAACCATTTGTTAGAACTTCCTCATGCTAAAAACAACTTCAAGGCTCTTAGCTCCCTGAGCATGAGCAAATTCAGTGCAAAACACAGTGTGGCTTCTTTTCCTCAGTTGTCTCTCACTTTTGGGCTTTCCCCACTCAGCTTCGCTGTATGGAGTTCCCCTTGTGCACCTACGTCAGACCCAAGTTCCCCTGAAAGGCAGCCACATCAGCCTTCCTTTGTTCCCAGCTGAACATGGGGAGTTTTTCTTCATTATTGTCTTTGCAATGCCACCCACCTTCTACTCACTGCTGCCTTCAGGTTCCTGAGGGACCCAGTATTGCCCCCCACAGAAATGAATGTCTGTTTCTAGAAGAGACTTCTGCCTTGAATCTCTACCTTTACAGAACTGCCTGCATCATGTAAAAGAATTGCAAATGTCTCCTTTACTCTAATTCCTAAAAGCCTACACCCATCTACAACTTGCTTGCTTCCTCTAGGTTTGCCTTCCTGGCCCTTGTTAGATTCTGAAACAGAATAACCTTCTAAACTACACAGTCAGCTCTCCTAGGCCAACTGTATGCAGGAAGCAACTCTATAAAGGGAAAGCTGGAAGAAAGACAGAAGTGGAAAGCATTTAATTATTTAAGAACCATTTAGACTGAGGTACAATGTAAATTATCTGGGTTAACCCTGTGTGAAGTCTCTTCTTCACCTAGTAGTCAGTGATCCTTACTTATATAAGTCAGATCACATCACCCTTCTTAGAAATCTCCAGTGGTCTTTTAATTCACTAAAGAGAAAGTCTAAAGTCCTTCTGGCCCACAAAGCTCTATGGGATCTTACTCCACTGGTACTGCATCTCTGTCTTCTGCTGCTCACTGAACTTCACATGCTTTGGCCTCCTGGCGGTTTCTGGGACACACCACACACTCCAGTTTTAATTGCCATTTCCTGGGTCTGCAACGCTCTTCCCCCAGAGGTTAGCATGCCCTGTCCCCTCATTATGGAGAGACAGGGTGGCCCTGCCTATTTATAACACCATTTCTACTTACCTCTCCTATTCTCTCCCCTTGCCCTGCTTTATATTTTTTCATAGTATTTATGTCCTCCTGATACATCATAAAGTCCTTGGTTTATTGTCTATTTTCTCCCACTAGAATGCAAGCTTTATTACAGCAGAGGCTTTGTGTTATCTGTGGCAGCTTTTCCAGTGCCTAGATTAGTGATTATTAAATCTATATTGGTCTCAAGTAAAGTTCCAGAACAAATGTGGAGGGATCTTTCAAATGGCACCTCTTAGCAGAGACTTCTCTCTGGAACACTACGGACAGCTGTCTGACATTTCCATTTGAATGTCTTAGCATGTTAATACATTATAAGTCACAACAGGGCAGGGTCTCTATTGTTTTGTTCACCAATTTCTTTTCAGACCCAAGTTAATGAGGGTGTATGGTCTGTATTCAATATATATTTGTTGGATCGAATGTTCAAAATTGAACCCTCCCTCACCCTCCAGGCCAACTATAAACCTGGGAGTCAAAAAAAAAAATTAAAAAAAATAAAAAACAAACAAAAAACTAAAACAAAACAAAACAAAACAAAACAAAAAAACCTGGGAATCAATCTTGCCTTCTCCCTATTCTTCATCTTGTACAGCAAGTCACTTATCAGTCCTTGTAGACTATATCCTATTTGTATCTATGAAATATATATGCTTCTCTCTAATGCTACAGCTTTATTCTGGTCTAGGCTTTGCATATCTAGAATATTCCTAACCAACAAAATACAAAGATAATAAAATATATAAAAGATTATTCATTCTGGAAAGAGAACTAGAGACCTCTACGGAGATGTTTTCAATGGAGGTTGTCTTTAAATTTTCAATATTGGGTACTTTATGGTGTGGGTTTTAGCTATTTTAATGGAAATCATAGATTAAAACTTGTTTTGGGGGAGGGGATTAGGTGGCTATTTTTGGACACAGCTATTGAAGATGAGTACTAAAAAAAAAAAAAAGAAAAAAAAGAAGAGGAGTATTAGGAACAACCAATGAATGAACTGTGTGTGAATGATGGCAGAATGCAACACACCATCCTGACCTTTCGGCCTATTGAAAAAACTAGAAAAAAACCTCACAACTCTCCACAAAAAATGTGTATTGAGTTTTCTGAAGCTCAGCAAGAGAGAGCAAAGAAGCTTTCTTCTTTTGACTTCCCAAAAGGTTTTCTCTAAGTTTCAAGTAATGAGTCATTTAGAAGGAACATCTGTTGCATCTAGAAATGGACTATTGGGAGCAAAAACATTCACTGGAAAACAGAGAATTTGAACCTATGTCACAGGCAGTTTCACAAATAGCTTCTGAGGCTAAAATAAAGAGAATTAGATTCAGCTCTCACGGTTACCAATGTTCTGTTGCATCATGCCAATTTTACTGTTTTTGTTCTTTTTTTTTTTTTTACTGTTTTTGTTCTATTATGAGTTCTGATCTTTAAAATTCCTAAGACAAACAATCAGAATGAATTCTGAATGTCATCATCACCCAAAACCATTCTCTCAACTCTGCATGCACGTGTATTTGTTTTTCTGAACAGTAGTTACATTAAATATAGAAAACCACCTGTCCAAAATAGACTCTCAGTGGCATTAAAAGGTGATGAAAAGAGAGTAGGTTTTGTAGCCAGGTCTAATGTGAATTTTGTCTCCACCACTGATGAGCTGTGGGAATATGGATTTACTTCCCTTTAATCGAATGGAGTTGCCTCATATGTAATGTGGGGACCAAAGTATCTACTGCCTAGATTTGTTGTTAAGAATATATATTTGATGTGCTTATTGCAGAGTAATTCTAAATGTTTTCTCTTCTAGCTTCACAAACTCCAGGCCAACTCTAACACCATCTTCTAGGAAAGTGGGACAGGGACAAGAAATGTTATTGATGGAAATACATCTTGCAGTGGTCCTTGGATCCTGTGGGTAGCCGTTGTTAAATTTGATTTTCTGATGAATGGTGTTCAGAAGGGATCTAGTGTACTTGATGATCAGCTTAAAAGAAAAACCTTTTGTTTGAGATTTGATTTTGCATACAAATAATTAAGCACTAATATGCCAGTTATTTATTGACTGACTTCTATGATTTAGGTACTTTTTATACAATATTTCATTTAAACCTCAAAGCAACCAGACTTAGTTTGCATTTTTATCACTGCCAGCATACAGAGTGAAGCCCTGAGATGCAGAGTTTTGCTTACTGAAAGTCAGCATCAGATTCAGTGTTTAAACCCAGGCCTGTGTGATCCTAAAACTGGGCACTTGTCACTTCACCACTCTACCTTCTAAAATCATGTCTTCTGAAAGGTGTGTTTCGGGGCTACGGGATTATGTAACATGACCTCATCAGTATATTCTTATCTTAATTTTAAGAAGTTGCTTTAGTTTGCTCCTTTCTATGATTATTCCAAGACCTCCATGTTGCCTTTTATTACTTTAAAATTTTGATTCCAACTTGACGTCCAAATAATCCAAGCTTATACTCCTAAATTGTATTCCTCCTTCCATTCCCACAAACTCCTTGCCTCTTCCTCTCCTTCCTTTGGCCATTCAAGATCTCTAAATATTATATATGGATATATAAATATGTGCACATAGAAACGTATCAAACAGGGCACCTGAGTGGCTTAGTTGGTTAAGTGTCTGCCTTTGACTCCTGTCGTGATCTCAGGGTTCTGGGATGAAGTCCCATATTAGGCTCTGGGCTCAGCGGGTAGTCTACTTCTCTCTCTTTCTGCTCTCCTCGCTACCCCCATCCTGCTCATGTGTTTTCTGTCTCTCTCTCTCATAAATAAATAAATAAATAAATAAATAAATAAATAAATAAAATCTTTTTTTAAAAAATGAAATGTATCAAAGAACTCCAGATGTCCAATCAAGAAATAATGCTGAGACAAATATGGCTCTTTTCCAGTTGCCTGTTAATAGCTCTTGCTATGTACCGTTTACCTTGTAAAATATGGATGTGCATCTTAGAACTATAAAAGCCTGAACTAACACTTCTTTCATGTTTTCTCCATGAGTAGGACATGTCTGGTCTAGGCCAAGAGTCCAAAGTCCTTCTAATTTTAGATGAATAATCTCTAAATGGAAGAAACAATATTTAATAAGTTGACTTTTTACTCCTTTTCCTTATGTAGAAGCAGATTTTGTCTAATTTTCTATTTGGAAATATTTCACTAATCATTTAACTAGGGCTTTTGGAGTTTATTCATGACATACCTGAAAGAATATATTAAAGAATATGCATAATAAAGGAAAGGTATACGTTAAGGATGATGCTTTAGTTGGTAGAATCAACTTATCCTAAACATGTTACCAGAGTAAAATCCTCAAGCACCATTACATATATGCAATAGTTATATGCCTCATGTTTCAAACGCAGTCCTTATTTTGATATTTCTGCTACCATATCAGATGCCATGTACATATTATGGCACATATCTCAAGTTTTGGGCTGGGAAATAGTATCAAAGTACACATGAACAAGACAACAAATAAACTAAAAAACAAATGAACAAACAAAAAAAACCCCACAATATCCAACAATTTTCTGTTTCAAAGAGACCCATCTAAGGGAAAGAAAATCAGGACACAGAAAGACTGGAACTAGTAAGATGAAAAAGAAATGTACTAGGAAAATGTTAACGAAATAAAAGAGAATTGTGGTAGTCTTAATAGAGAAAAAGTGCATTTTTGTGAACGACTATAATTTTTCTGGGATGAGAATATTAAATGAGACACAGAGATATTGCAAATGTTAGGGGACAAAGATTTTATATCAAACAAGTAGATATGGTGTATATAAATCTAAAAGCACAGCTATGAAATATGTAAGGCAAAAGTATTAGAAATACAAGAAAAAATGAACACACCTACAATTTTTGCAGAAAAATTTAACACACTTTTCTCAGAAATTAATTGATAAGGCATAAAAAAGATATAGCAGATATAAATAATATAATTATCAAACTACATCTAATAAACATAGAGAACTTTGTATTTGTATCCTTGAACTGAGAATATGCAGCCATTTTTCATATGTATATGGGTAAGGAAATTCTAAGATTCTACATATTAGTCCACAAAATATAAAAATTATTTAAAAAATAGACTTGATAGGAGTACGTTATTTGGTCATAGTTCAATCAAATTACAAATAAAGAAATTAAAAAAAATTTTTTCTAGCAAAATACCTAATCACTTAGACATTTAATCCTTTCTAAATGAACTTTGGGTTGAAAAGGAAATCAAGAGAAATTAAAATTTATACTATAAACAAACAAAAATGAGAACATGATTTGAGCATAACACTGATATCAAAATCAGGTAAGAACGACACATGGGCACGTATTCATAAACATCCAAAGGCTGTTAGATCACAACACAGGAGACACAATTGTATGTTTACTTGAGGATGATAAGATTGGAAAAGCTAAATAAATAAATAACAAAAAATGTTAGTTGTCTAGATTCAAAGTCAACATACAAAATTGGTATAATTTTCTATACATCCAGAACAGCCAATTTAAGAAGTCAGTGGAAGAGAATCCCATTTATAGCAACACCAAAAATCTGTAATGTTTTCAGGAAAAAAAAAACAAATAGTAAGTATTCAAATCTTATCTGCAGAAAATTACTACTTTAGGAGCACCTGGGTGGCTCAGTTGGTTTAGCATCCAACTCTTGATTTTGGCTCAGATTACGATCACAGGGTTATGAGATTGAGCCCTGAGTGGGCTCTGTGTTCCATCTTGGAGTCTGCTTAGGATTCTCTCCCTCCTTTCCCTCTGCCCCTCCCCCTGTTTTCTCTCAAAAGAAGGAAGGAAGGAAGGAAGGAAGGAAGGAAGGAAGGAAGGAAGGAAGGAAGGAAGACAAAAAAGGGAGATTTGAATAAATGAAAAAATACCATATTTCTGCATGGGAAAGTTCAGTGTGGCAAAAATTCACAAATTCATAATTTGATTTGTTTTGAATTAAAATAATAGCAGATGTTTTCATGGAATTTGATATATGTAGGAGAAATATACTCAAGAATTTGTTAAAAGAAAAATAAGAGAGAAATAGCACCCTCAAATTTTAAATTAAGGTATAAAGCTAAGGTAATTAAGATACACTGGTATTGGGCAAGAAAGACATAAATAGATTAATTTAGTTGAGGAATCCAGAATCAGAAAAATATATATATATATATAGAAAATATTAGGGTGTCAGCTCAAATCATTTCACCCCTAAACAACTGAAGAAGAGGAGTTGTCTGATTTCCTGAAGGCTGATATCAGAGGACCTCACCTAAAAGATGTGACCAAAAGTATGAATAGTGCATATGACAAATGGGTACTTTCAATGCTTGAGGAGATAAGAAAGTCTTTAATGTGTTACATCTGTTGACTTTCTATTGGAAAGATTATTAAATTTTGTTTCATATTTTAGATATTTCAAAATATAAAATAAAAAAAATAGCACTAGTAAAAGACACTAGTGAAATTTTTAGTGTTTTGACATGGGCAAGACTTTTCCAAGAAAGGTAGAAAGCACAGAAATGATAAAGGAAAAGATTAACAAGTTTTACAGTTAAAGAATTAAATTTGTATAGTAAAAGATACTATAAAGCAAAACACCAAACAGAAAATAAAAACGACCAAATGGGAGAAAATATTTGCTATAACAAAGAATATTCAAAGTATATAAAGAACTTTTATAGAGCAGTGAGAAAACTCAGTCCAAAGAAATGGACAAGGACCATGAAAAAGCAACTTACAGAAAAAAAAAATAAGGTGGGGGAGGGAGAGAGGGAAGAAGAGAGAGGCAGGCAGGCGGAATGCTCACTTTATTAGTAATAAGGAAATTAGAGTTTAATGTAATTTTTTTTTGTCTATCAGTTTATGAAAACCTTAAAAGATTGATATATTCAGTGTGGAGGAAAGTGTGTCATGATTACTCTCATGTACTGCTGCTTGGAGTGTGAATAGGTATAGTCCTTTTGGAGGTCAATGTAGCAGTATATACCAAAATTTATAATGTGTTTACCCTTTGACTCAGTAATTCTTTTTAAAGAAAATATCCTATAATATTGCTGGGAAATGTATGTAAAAATATCTTCATTATGATGCTCACTGAAGCATTGTTTGTGACGGTAAAGTACTAGGAACAAGCCAGAAGTCATTGAGAGACAAATGAAATTAAAGCACAGTACAGCCATCCAGTGCAATAGCATGTGGTTGATCAGTGTTCTCCAATTTGAATAATGCATGGATCTCTTCTTCAAAGGGATTTTTAAGTTAATTCTCAAAGTAGCATGATGAAATATCTACAAGAACAGACCTTAAAGATATAAAGTTATCTTAAATGAAAAAAAAATCAGATCACAAAATTACATGTTTAATACAATACTTTTTTAAGACAACAGACTCAAGCTACACACACTTTCTCTGAATGCAGAGAAAAGACAAAATCATATCAAAGACTTAATAGTGGTTACCTTAGGGTTTGAATCAAGATGAGGAAATGTGGTAATTTTTTTTTTACTCTCTGATTCTGCTTTTTAAAATTTATGTTTCAATAAAATTGTGTTCTTAATTTTAAAAATAAAAATAGTTTTTAAAAATTTTTAAAAATAATAATTTTGGAAAGAGAACAAAACCCCCTACTTTTCTAGAATTTCATTCAATCTTAAAAAACTTGCTAATGGGATGGGAGTTATGAGATTCAGAAGCAAACCGAGCCACACTTCAAATACATCATTGCAAAATGAATTTTTCATTAGTGATCTCTGAAACCAAGTACTGAAATCATGAGATGCATAGGGAAGTCAAACATTCTTTGTTAGCTTTTTGAAGTGTCATTTGTCACCCTAGCTTGCTCTGAAATATTCTGTTATCTGCTGCATTCCATGGAGTGCTACAGACAAAGTTCAGCATTCATTTTGCTACATGTGAAAAGTGTTCCAGGAGAGAGTATAATAGTATGAGACTAGGGCCTCAAACCTCACTACAGTTGAGGGCTAAGGAGTAAGTCAGAGAAGACAAGAAGGCTGACACCATGCAAGCCTCTTTTTCCTCCTAATGTAAAAATTAAATATGTAAATTCCTAACCTGGTGGCAGGAATTAATATCTCTGTTTTGTATAAGAAACTGAAATTTAGAGGACTTCAGTGAATAAAATTTTAGTAGCTTCTCCTGCCAAGTAGGACATTATTTATGGTTTCTTATTGGTTTTAAGACTTGTACCAAAACATCAGGAATCAGGAAGGAGTGAAAAGTCCTGAAAAAAATTAAGGCCAAATTAAGTAACAAATCACATAGTAAAATTGGGTAATAACAAGAATTTAGTTAATTTTTCAGAGCAGGCAGGTTTAACACTGGTAGTGCTGGGGTGGGCACCTATCAATATGCTATGATGGGAGGGAGAAATGAGTTAATAGCTCATCGGATGGTGTACTACCTTAATGTCCTTTATACAATGATATTTTATTTTTTTCTCATTCAAAACTTATATAAGAATTGCAAGCAAGAACTCCTGTATAAATAGTTATATTATTTATTTATTATACATCTAAAAAATATATTTTAGGGGTGCCTAGGTAGCTCAGCCCACTAAGCAACTGACTCTTGATTTCAGCTCAAGTCATGATTTCAGGTTGTGAGATCAAGCTGAACAATTGGCTCCCTGCTGGGCATGGAGCCTGCTTAAAATTCTCTCCCTCCCCACCTCTCTCTCTCTCTAAAAACAAAACAAAACAATATTTTATGTAAAATTTATCTGAAAAACAAAGCAAATAAAAAACAGAAACCAGAATCATAAATACAGAGAACAAACTAGTGGTTGCCAGAGGAGAGGAGGCTAGGTGGATGGGAAAAATAGGTGAAGGGGATTAAGAGGTATAAACTTCCAGTTATAAGGTCAAGTTATAGGGATGAAAAGTACAGAATAGGGGAGATAGTCAATAATATTGTAATAATGTTGTATGATGACAGATGGTAACTACACTTATGGTGGCGAGCATAGCATGACGTATAGAATTGTTGAATCACTATGCTGTACACCTGAGACTAATATACATTGTATGTAACTATGCTTTAATAAAAAATTGCAATAAGGAACTCCTGTATACACATTTATATTTACATCTATTTATAATTTTTTCCAACTCATTTGAGAATAAATTGGAGGCATCATACCACTTTACCGCTAAATAGTTGATCGTACAATTTATAAGGAGATATTATCTTACATAACCACAGTGCATTAGTGAAAATCAGAAAAGTTACCATCGATACAGTAATATTAGGGAATCCAGAGTCCATACTCAAATTCTTTTCAACTGACCTCAAAGTTTCCTTCACAGCTATTTCCTACCACAGTCCGGGATTCAATCACATATTACCTTTACCTATTTTATTCCTAGTGGTCAATTAACTCTTCAAAAAATAATTGTGCCCTATATCTGCTGAGTGCTAGGTAACATGTTAACATAGGCCAGTGTCCAAATCCCCCTCGGAGGAGAGGGAGGGCAGGCTGGAGCTGGTAGAAATAGAGTGGGCCTACAGCAGGAGCTGTAACTGCTACAGAATGGTCAGGGTTCATCTCATGAAGCATTTAAGGGAGACTGACATCAGTAACTTACCGATGAAGACAGAGACCTAGAATATAAAGTGGCAAAATAAAGATTAACGCCTGTGTCTCTAGAATCTCAATCTTGTTATTTATTGATTCCTTTACAACCTATTCCTTTCCTGAAATCATCTTAACCATTTTTCTGCACAGTAACATTCTGTGACACTGCCATGCTTGTTCATGTTTTGTGCTTTTGCCCATAAAATTCTCTTTTTCTCAAAATGTATTTTTCAGCTCTTTTCTCTATCTCAAGATTTTGCCTATTTTTTTTTTTAAGAGAGGGATTGGGGAGGGACAACAGGAGAGGGAGAGAGAATCTTAAGCAGGCTCCACCCATAGTGCAGAGCCCTTCTCAGCTTAGAGCCCTACCCAGGGCTCAATCTTACAATCCTGAGATCATGACCCAAGTTGAAATCAAGAGTCAGATGCTTAGCTGATTGATCCAACCAGGTACCCTGAGATTTTACTTTTTTTTTTTTAAATTATTTATTCATGAGAGACAGAGAGAGAGAGGCAGAGACACAGGCAGCGGGAGAAGCAGGCTCCATGTAGGGAGCCTGACGTGGGACTCCATCCCAGGATCCTAGGACCACACCCTGGGCCGAAGGGAGGCACTCAACTGCTGAGCCACCCAGGGATCCCTAATTCTATTTTTAATGCTGGAGAATGCTAGGGGTACCAGATGGAAACCCAGGCTGAGGATCCAAAGGGGGGTTCATATCAGCTGTGTCTGAATGGCTGACAGGGTGAAGTCACCAGCCATTGACTTCCTGGAGGTGATCTAATGCGTCATTGTAAGAAACTCATGCCCAGTGAAGGAAGAGTTAAGGAATGAACTCTTGTGTAGTACAATGGGGCATTTTGAATTTAGCAACAGTATGACTTCTGGCACAATACTACTGGCATCAATGAAGTAAAATGACCATAACTGCTTTTTGTTTTCATACTACTTACATACTGATGACAGAAACACTTTTAGACTTTTAGGAAGTTGCTCTCTCAAGTTGCTCAAAATATAGAGACGTGCCTGCAATTTTCTGAGTAAGCTATTCCCAGTAGATTCTTGGTCCATCGTTCCTCTTTTTCCTACACACCTTTCCTCAGAAAAAGAATCTTTCCACACAGCTACTAAGTCAGCGACTGCTGGCTAGCTACCTGACATTCAATGCCTTTTCCTCTTTCCTAATTTTGTGCAGATATCCATTCCTGCCCCTCACAGCTGATTAAGAGGAAACTGACACAATCCCTGGAGCCAACATGGATAATAATTAACCTAAAGCAACCAGCATGGTGGCATTTCCTCCACAACTGTTTCTGATTTAGGAGTGGGCTTCTGACATTTTTGGCTCAGACTAAAGACATATTCCACATGGGGACAATGATTGCCCCCACCCCCTCTCTCTTTCTAGATGTGAATAAGAAACAATGTTGCTATGGTTGCTGCTGGCAACCATCTGATGACCAAAACAAAAAGGACCCCAAGGACAGAGCAAACACTCTAGACAGAAGAGCAGAAAGTTAGAAAAGTCTTGGGCGCCTGATGTGATAGCTTCAGCCACTGAATCAAATCACTCTGCAGTTGACTACTGAACTTCTTGCTATTTGAATAATAAAGCTCCTTATTATTTAAGCCTGGATGAGTTATGGCTTCTGTTACTGCAGTTGAAAGGATACCAACTAATATATTATAGAAACATTTAATTATGAAGACTGAGAAACCAAAGTTTTGTTATACTCAAACAAAACTTAGTTAACCTGACTCATTTAGTGATTTGCATAATTGTTATCACACCATGTAACAATTAGATATAAAGTATGAATAATGCACCCGAATGACTAATTTTCCAGGGAAGGTGACGTGGAGCAATAAAAAGCATACCTTATTCAGAATTTTATGGGTAGAAATCTTCTACTCTGCTTTTTCTATGCAAAGAAGCTGCTCATAAATTTGTGATCAGCTCCCAAGTGAAAAGGGCCTGCTGTTTATTGAATACTTACTGGAAGCTGGGCACAGTCCTAGGTGCTTTTTAGACAGTTGGATTCAGAACCAGTTTCATTGGTGTTATGTGCCGGCGCCAGCCAGTTTTGAATTGAAAGAACAGGGCAACTGTGTATCTTCCCTTAGCTTCATCCATGTCCCACACTTGGATTCCCAAGATTACTGTTCTCTTAGCTAAATCACTGTTTCCCAATGCATAACCACTATGCTCCGGGCCTGGCTCCAGAGGAATTTCTGGAATTAACCACATGAGGTATCAGAATCAGCTCTTCCACACAAATTGTTAGGCTCCGGTGTTAAGGCTCAGCCAAAAGCCTTAAGCTACCCTTTTCATTAAGGGCAACATATCTCAGGTGCCCCCTTGCTATTTCTTGCCAATGAAACCTGATCAACACAATCCCAGAAAGCTCCGTCAGGCCTCCCTGAGGTCTTGTCTTGTCTTGGCAGTGGTAGGGCTGCAGCCCCTTGTCTCCCAAAAGTCCTCTAGATTCCTAGGTAACTCTTCTGAGATCATGACCTGATCTGGCTACATGAATCTAAGAGTGCTTACTTTCCTACACTGGAAAAAAAAAGGGGGGGGGGGCTGTCCAAGCAATTCTTCCCTGGGTAAAGGATTTTAAAGACTTACATAAAAATAACATATTCAAATTATAAACATAAATAAGCGTGGAAAATCAGGTCATTACACAAATGCTGTATCTTTTTAATGGTCCCATAAAATTCCATCTATAAGAATACCATAACTTACTTAATATCCCAATGTTGAATTTTTAGACTATTTCTAATTTTCCCCTATTATAAATATTTCTTTGCAATGTACACCAGATGCATGAGTTTAAATGTTCCTGTAACACTTTTTCTTAAAATAGGCTCCATGCCCAGCACAGGGCGGGGGCTTGAGCTCATGACCCTGAGATCAAGACTTGAGCTGAGATCAAGAGCCAGATGCTCAACTTACTGAGCCACCCAGATGTCCAATCCTGTAACATTTTGAAAAGATCACTATAAAATGAATTTGGGGACTTCTTTGGAACATGTCACTAAATCTACCAGAGAGATTGAGCCAGAACCACATAGCTGTTCCTTTTCAGTGCAAAAACTACCCAAGCAATGGACTTTAATTCCACTTTCTTGACTGTTCCTTTGTCCCTGTCTTGGCGGACTCCATTTGCCTCCCAGATATACTTCCTCAGTCTTCAGTGTCTCCTCATTGCTTTCCTCCAGGTGACTTTTCTTGATGCAAATGAACAAATCTTTAAAAGAAAGAAAGAATTTTTTTTTGAGCCCAAGTGAGGACAGATGCCTGGGAAACACAATCTTCATGAAGAACAGAGCACTCTGGAGAATGAATAGTTTTTACAGTTATAGACTTTTTTTATACCTTGTAAGAGCTCAAAAGATTATAGAGTAACATATAGGCAGGAATCATCAGTTTTAACATCAAGGGATGCAGGGAGGAGGTGCATTGATGGACAAGATGCATTTCCTTGAGGCCACTCATTCATTCAGCAGGTGTACTATGTATGCTTGGTGGGCCATAAGTGAGGCTTTTGGTTTAAACAAAGTTTGTGTCCAGTCATGCTGACTTTGAAATCTAAAATGTCTTCCCTTACATATGAGGCCTTTAGAAAAATTTTCTCCCATCACTCTTGACCAAGGCCTTGCTCCATTTCTCCCAGCCAGGCATGGGGTGCTTCTGCGAGCTCAGGCCAATGCCTCTCTGCACTTGTCCCCAGCTCTTTGCAGAATTGGCAGCTTGTACCAGCCCTGCTGTCAGACGAAGCACAATGAGGGGTCCACAGGAGAGTCTGAAAGTGTTTGGGGTTGGATAGGAGTGATGGGAAGGATGAAGGAGGTTGCTGAGGCCAGGTACTCGGGAACTCTGGAAAATCCACTTCTAGAGCACATTCTGGCACTTTCCCCAGGGGCCTTTCAGCCATAGCATTCTGCCACGGTGCTTTCTGTCCTCTTTCCGACCCAGGCTAATGTGTTGGCAACTGCACCCAAGCTGCAAGTTTCACCCATTTTGATTTTTCTCTTTGCAAGTATCTGGGCTCCTACATTTTACTCAGATGGCCTAGCTTCTGACTGGATTTCTCATAAGCCTTCTTGGATCTCCTGGAGACCGGGCGCCTCTCCTGCATCAGGCTCTCTTCCCAACGAAGAGGCTGCGTTGCTCTGCCATTTATTCAGTCATTCATATTCATAGGAAAGCAGAAAGACAATTTTCTTAATTACAGTACTTGATGCTGCAGTGTGCCTCCCAATTTTCTGTGTGCGGTTTCATCTGTGTAACAGGCACTCTGCATGAATTCAACACCTTTAATTGCTGGGCAACGTTCTCCAGGAGCAGGAATATGCAAGAAGAGAAATGGACTTCCAGGATTCCATTTAAACGATGTCTATTTGCCTCTGGTCTTATTGGGTTCAGGGGGCCTGGTTGAGCTGCTGCTTTGTGATTTTGCATGTACAAATCAAAATTAAGCTTCTGATTTGCATCCTTCATTTGCTAACGGAAGTTCTGTTTTTTTATTTACCAGCAACTGAAGATTTAAACCTCACTCTCTCCTGAGACCACTGTGAATGGAGGGAATGAATCATTTGATAGTCTTTAACACATGGAGAGAGAAGTGCTGCAGTCTTTCACCATAAAATTAAATTTTGTGAAGCCATCACTGAACAGTTACAGATTGGGGAGAAAGTGGAGTGTAGTGAGCTTCTGTGGCCTCCCTCCAAATGCACTGAATAAAATCAGCGGGTCTAAAAAAAAAAAAAAATCAGCGGGTCTAGGTTTGTTGGTTAGAGTGCTGTATGTAATCTCAGTCTGGTCTATAGGATTTCGATAAAAAATGGAAAGCTGAATACCTTTGCTTTTAGCATCATAACAGCTGAATTTCCCAATTTGACTTCAAAATTCCACTTTTATCAGATATCAGTTTCGGTTAAACTAGGCAGTTTTTTTTTTCTTTCTGTTCATTTGTAGGCTAATGAGAGCCAAGTATGTCTCATTTTGGCCCTTACTCGTTCATTCCACCTGAATGCGTTGGGAACCTGCTGATTGAGAGACAGTCTGAGGCCATGAATGATGATGTGTAAAGTTGATATCAAAACGTCCTGCTTGAAAAGAAAAACAAAACAAAACAAAACCTTCTTGTTTGGGTAGGGTTGAACTCAGATTTTTTTTAAATTTTTTTTTTTTATTGGAGTTCAATTTGCCAACATATAGCATGAGCACCCACTGCTCATCCTGCCAAGTGCCTCCCTCAGTGCCCATCACTCAGTCACCCCAACCCCCCGCCCACCTCCCCTTCCATTACCCCTTGTTCATTTCCCAGTTAGGAGTCTCTCATGTTTTGTCACCCTCACTGATATTTTCACTCATTTTCCTTCCTTTCCCTTTATTCCCTTTCACTACTTTTTATAATCCCCAGATGAATGAGACCATATAATGTTTGTCCTTTTCTGATTGACTTATTTCACTCAGCATAATACCTTCTAGGTCCATCCACGTCGAAGCAAATGGTGGGTATTTGTCATTTCTAATGGCTGAGTAATATTCCATTGTATACATAGACCATTTGAAGCAAGCTAAGGATCCCTTGAATATTTCTTTCCTTTAATATTTGCTCTTTCAAGTCCCCAAAAGAAGTAAACCAGCACATCTCCTTTGTTCCTCACACTTAAATCTGTTTTCAATACAGCTGTAATTTTCACTGAATCTAAGCTGGGATTCAGTCTGCTGTTCTGCTGAGCTAGTGACCTTCATCATTTACATTCATGAGCTGATTTATATTAAAGGAGAAAAAGACCAGAGGCAGAAGTTTTGTGAGAAGTGTCTGAGTCAAACAAGAGATTAGAGGGAGGCAAAGGACAGTGTGCTGTTTTTCCTCAGCCTTGCTCCTAGGTTGGATTTGATCTTCTAGCAAGAAAACATTTGCAGGTGGAAGCTGGAGCTTTTTTTCATAGGAATCATTGTTATACACAGAACATAAGCAGTGGTATATAGAACCAAGTTTATTACAAAAGATGGTATAAAGTAGGAGAGAGGAGCATTTTATGTGGACCCAAAAAATAAGTGCAGTTCTTTTTGGCAACTCAAAAGCTTTGTACCTTTTGAAGTCAAAATAAATGGTTCCTTAGGCAAAATTATGTTATAATGGTAAGAACTGGCAGTGTGGCAGCTGGGAGATGCTAATTGTTGGTGGTTTGGGATTAATGAGGAGGCTGAGGTTGAAGAACATGATAACACAGGATCTGAGCAATGCGATACACTCTGGGTCTGCTCGTAGTAACCGAACGGGATACTGATGCCCTCTGATTAGGCAGGCGGGTTGACCAACCAGTGAAATTGATTTCATTTGTGTTCATGGATTGGTGAAACCCAGGAAAATTCAGGATGTATTTGCTTCTATTTTAGACAACACAAACCCCTCTTCGGGACCCCAGATTTCAATTCACTGGGCAATGGAGACATTGCAGTCTTGCCCTAGGCTACCTTGAGTTAATGTCAAATTATTAGCAGAGAAGATCACCCTTTTGGCTGCATTTCCATTATTTCAGTGTATTTGCATTTGATGTTTTTTCTAAAATCTTTTTTAAAAATATTTTATTTATTTATTCATATGAGAGAGAGAGAGAGAGAGAGAGAGAGAGAGAGAAGGAGAGGCAGAGACAGGCAGAATGAGAAGCAGGCTCTGTGCAGTGAGTGAGACTCGATCTTGGGACTCCGGGATCTTGCCCTGGGCCGAAGGCAGGTGCTAAACTGCTGAGCCACCCAGGGACTCCCTTTTTTCTAAAATCTGATAAGCCTTTTTTTTTTTTATTTGCTTTGTATCATTTCAACAATAGGAGACTGTAGAATGTGGTATCCTGTGGAATTCTCCTAGGAGTGACACCAGTAAATGTAAAAGCTGCCTTTTGGCAGTCTGGATGGTTTATGGGGTGAGTTCACTACCCTTTTATAGAGGGGTAAGAATGGAGGATGAGGGTACAGGGAGGGTTGAGACTTCTAGAATGTGAACTTACAATGAAAACAGTAAGAAGAGGTGCTAAAAGTAACCCTTCAAACATTTAAAGAGAGAATCTGTCACTCTTTAACAATTTAAATATTCAAATAGTTGCCTATTTAGTATACATAATACATTTTGTCTGCCGCCAGTCATAGTGTTTGTGCTTGTAGATGTTCACTACCCACTTGTTGTCTTAAATTGAATTATGTGGATGCCATTTTCCTAATGGACCAGATTCCCCCTCTGATTCTGTAAATAGATGACCTTTGCCTCAACTTCCTTCTCAGTGCTTGCTTCATGGAAGGAGCAGTTTTGATGCTGGATCTCAGTGTCTCTGGGCTTTTTAAGTGTGTCACTCTATTTGACTACATCATTCCAGTAATAAGATACAACAATATTTATTTTCTTTAAAGATTTTATTTATTTATTTATTTGAGAGAGAGAGAGAGCACACACATGGGCAAGCATGAGTGGGGGAGGAGCAAGGGGAGAAGCAGATTCTCTGTGGAGCAAGCAGCCAGGCCTGGAACTCATCAGAGGCAGATGCTTAACCAACTGAGCCCTCCAGGTGCCCAATATTCATTTTTATAAAAATCCAAACATATGTAACTGACATAGAAATTAAAGGGCTGAGGGGTGTCCGAGTGCCTCCATCAGTTGGGCCACGGGCTCTTGGTTTCAGCTCAGGTCATTGTCTCAGGGTTCTGGGATGGAGTCCCACCTCAGGCTCCATGCTCACTGGGCAGTCTGCTTCTCTCTCCCTCTGTTCCCTCCCTCTGCACTGCCTCTGCCCCCATTTCCTGCAAGCATGCATGCTCAGGGGAACTCTCTCTCTCTCTGAAATAAATAAATATTTAATAAAGAGAGGGGTGCCTAGGTGGCTTAGTGGGTTAAGCATCTGCCTGCTTACTCAGGTCATGATCTCAGGGTCCTGGGATGGAGCCCCACAGCGAACACCCTGCTCAATAGGGAATCTGCTTCCTCCTCTCCCTCTGCTCCTTATCACCCTGGCTATTGGGCTCTCTCTGTCTCTCAAATAAATAAAATCTTTAAAACAAATAGAAATTAAAGGGAAGCAATTCATACCAATTTATACTAATAATGTCCATCAGTCTTCTATCAGTAAGCAGGACAATATGAAGTATACCCTAGATGAACGATGTGCAATGTGGGTAAACTTAACAAATGTCCAATTTGAAAAAAACTGTAGATCACCATTTGGCTGTAAAACTCAATGTTTCCACATCCTTCACATCTTGGCATTAAAAAAAATGTGTTCAATGTTCCAAGCAAAGGCGCCGATTCTTTCAGCTGTCTCATGTCCTTCTGGTAACTAATTACATTCTTCCCAGAGAAAATGACTGATTATGAATGAAATAAGGGCGCTTACATTAAATATTGAATATTAAACACTAAAAGAGCTCTTTCTCCAAAAGATCTAACACAAAATATGTTATTTGGAAGGGTTATTTTCATTGATCCTGGATTTTTTTTTTTTTTGTTCTTGCTTTTCTTCCCTTCATTTGACTGTTGGGGTGGTGTTTCCAGATATTTCTGTATATCTCTATCCAATCAGAACTGATAGGACTAAGAAGCTAAACAAACAAACAAATGGATATTCTAATCGTTATTATCATCACCAATTTTCACTTTTTTTTTTTTCAGATCAATCATTAGTCTTTCTCAGAACTTGGAAGTTGCCACAACCATGTCACCAACCATAATAAGAAATGTGACATTCAAGGTTTAGTGGAGGGTAAAAGTCGAAACATCATTTTAATAATCAGTGCTGGAGTTTCTCTGAGAGTAAGTTGGTAAAGGCTGTCATTAGAAATGTGTTGGAGTCAACTAGTCTGTTTTATAATACCTGAGAATGACCAAAGTCATGTACTAGATAATATGTTTTAGATGATGAATAAATGTGTGGATAAAGTGAAGAAAAAAGGTGTCTATGGTCATTCTGAACTTCCTATTATTTTATACTTCTATAAACTCAGTAATCTGGGAGTGTGTGTATGTAGGTGTGTGTATGTGTTTGGGGTTAGGATGGAGCTTTTCTGACTTTCATTGCTATAAAAAAAATATGAAGTTAACTGCCTCAAGTGAGAACCATTTAAAAGGCTCCCTACAAAAAAACAAGAAACAAAAAAACCCAACAAAAACAAACAAAAAACAAAATACAAAAAAAAAAAAATCCCTGTTGCCCTTGAATTATAGTTTGACAATTACAAACGTTGTTAGTGATTTTGATAAGAGGATTGGCCTAATTTTGCCATTCAACTAATTAAAAAAAACTGTGAATGTCAAAATAATTTTGGGACTCATAGGGAAAACTTTCTAGATCAAATTGCTTTCCTCCTTGATGTCCATCATCAACATTTAAATTTTTTTTAGTAAACATATTATATTGGAATAATTTAGGTTTATAGATAGGTTCAAATATAGTACTATCATTCTGCTTACTTTCTATTTATTCTAAACCAGAAACAAGCAAAATAGTATTTGTCTTAGCTCATCTGGGTTGCTAACACAGAATACTGTAGAGTAGATGGCTTATATAAACAAAGGAAATGTATCATAGTTCTAGGGGCTGGGGAGTCCAAGATCAAGGCACTGATAGATTTGGTGTCTCATGAATGGATGGTAGCCTTGCTGTGCCCTAACATGGCAGAGGATCAAGGGAGCTTATGGGGTCTCTTTATGGGATTAGGGTGCTAATCCCATTCATGAAGGCTCTAGTTAAATCATGACCTAATCACCTCCCAAAGGCTCCACCCCCAAATATCATCATCACCTTGTAGGGTAGAATTTCGACATATGAATTTCAGATCCATAATAATATTAGTATTTTCAAAAAATAATATTAGTATTTTCATGCCTGATATTTTCAGGATGTCTTAGTTTGAAAATAAAACAGCTCAACAAAATTCCTTTTTCAAATGAGCACTACTTGATTTAGACAGTTATTCTGCTTTTGCTATTGTATTGTAAGCAAGTTAATTTTTCATAGTTTCTATCAAACTCCTTTGTCTCCACACCATCTTATGCCTTCTCATTTGCTGAAGTGTGCTTTGAATGCCTCCCTTTTTGTCTATTCCACCTGCCTCTTCTTGCTGGCTTAGGCTGGAAGGCTTTCTCTCTCAATTTTCTTGGCGATGATCCTCTATGTTAATTATGGGAATTCACCACGCACTTCCTTTTTGGTTCTCTGGGCACCTTGAACCATTAGTTAAATCTTGTGCTATTACCTAAATTTTAAATGTTTGCATTTGGTCTTTTTAACAAGATCATAAATTATTGAGAATAATTCTGCCTTTTTATCTTACCCTAGCATGTAGGAAAGTACTTTGGACACAGAATTTCTCAATGAATATTTGTAACATGATATGGTTGGAATTCTGATTAGCCTTGAGTCTGATTAGTAATTGTTAGTGTTGAGTACATATTCTTGGCAGTGTATCTTATAACTGCTTTTAGGTGTAATTTAATTTAATCCTCACAGTGCAGGCATAAATTAGGTGTTTCTATCTCTATTTTACAGATGTAATGATTATATGTTGAGTTAAGTACTTTATGAATTATATAAGAGAGAACGAGGAGACAAAAATGAATTGACAAGATCCATTATTGTTCTGTAGTATAGAGAAGTATGTTTTGTGAATCATAAAACTGCACTGTGTTAGAGGTGTAATAACTGATTTACATATGCAATGTCAGCTCTTTGAGATTTTAGAAGGCAATATCTGCTTAGAAATACGATAAGATCTATTCATGGTGTCACTTTCTGATGATGGCATCTGACCCACCACTCATTAGACATCCACTTAAAAAAATTGTAGCACTGAATGGCACCTAAAGCAAAGCCTCAGACAAGGACTTGGGTGGACATATTACATTTTGCAGGAAAATTCAGGAAGCAGAAGAGAGAAAGTTGGGATAGTTGGGACAAGGAAGGAAGAAAAGTGAATGAAGGGTATGTTTTTGAGTTGGTTATCAATATGGAGAATGGGGGCTCAATTATGCTGAACCTAAATAGCCATTCTTAATATTCCAAAATATTCCACCAAAACAGGGTGGAGCATTTTTCCATCAGTTCTCTTCCTTCACTTTTCCCTCCTCAGTTCCCAACAAAGGGGCATTAACTACTCTCTAATTCTTGGCTACCTATGTTGAAGCTGAGTAGTTTCCACAGATTTGGAGAAAGCTGTGAGAAAGAAAAGCAGTCACTTTGGTTTGCTGGAGATGGGATAGTGGCCATGTGTGAGGAACTGTACACCACAGCTGTGCTAAAATCTTGGGGACTAAAGAGGAGCTGAAGCACTAGGTTCCATAAGTGGCTTGCTACCACCATGCAAATATATATTTTTTTAATTAAGATTTTATTTCTTTATTTGATGGCGGGGGGGAGAGAAAGAGAGAGAGAGAAAGAGAGGGAGAGATTGAGAGAGAGAGAGAGAGTGAGCACAAGCAAGGGGAGGGAGAGAGGAAGAGGGAGATGCAGGCTCCCAGCTGAGCAAGGAACCCTGATGCTGGGCTCCATCCCAGGACCCTGGGATCATGACCTGAGCTGAAGGCAGACACTTAACCAACTGAGCCATCCAGGAGCACCCCCACCCCCTTGCAAATCTATTTGCACAGATTCACCTACATTATCTCACCTTTAATGACAAATTTAGCAGCAGAGTTGGCAGTCTTGTGGAGTGGATGGGGTGGGCACATTGAGCACTGAGGGGATTTTCACATCAGAGGAAACAATATTTAATAATGAAGCTGAATATATTTTAAGGTTAGTATGAATTAGCTGGTGATGTTTGAGAGTTAGGAGGTCTAGGACTTTTCAGTGTCTATATGCAATCTACACTCTTAATAGTTATTATCTGTGGTATAAAATTCTTTCTTTTCATTAAATTTAATTATTTAATAAACACATTCATTTGCATCCATTAATAGATATTTTTGGAAGATCCATTGTATGCCAGGTACTGTGCTAGTCACTGTGCTTTGCTAACCACAGTGAGCAAAAACATGTCCTTATTGATTTTTACAGCATTTTCAGGAGTTTTGGGAAAGAAGAATATGCTATTTGGTATAATTCCACTAAACTAATTTCCTGGGGGAATTGAGAAAAATTTACAAAGGCTGGAAGTGCTATACATCGTAATATAAGAACAAATACTTTGAAAGGTAAACAATGTTAGTGGTGGCAAGATCACTTTATTCTTGAATAAAGAGGATTCAAAGATTCTTCTATTGTTCACTGAATGTAACAGTGCTTCAAATATGTTTTTTATTTTCCCTCTGTTCTCTAAGTGTGAAAGAAAAAGGTCATTTAAGCAAAGCTTAAGATTTACCTAAGCAATCATTTCCTTTTATGCCAAAATGGACTTTATCAAATGGAGTCTGTTTCCTAGAGTGGTGGCCCCAGGGACTAACTAAACCCACTTTCACACAGAGCCAAACTTCTAGTTTGTGTATTTTTGCGTGTCTATTCCAGGTATATTGGAGATTACTTGGAATTACAAAGGTAATGGAGCAATCTGCCCTAACACAAAAAGGAACAGGTAGAGACAGTTCAAAGAATTACTTTAGACTTGCCCAAATATCAGCTTATTTAATTAACCCTCATGGTTTTGTCTTATCTAATAACATTAAGTGAATTCATTAATATCAACATCATGAATTTGATGAGATAGTTGTATTTGTTCCATCGAATACACATTAAATTTATTATTGAAGAGGGAAATGCCTACCTGCCTATTACTTATAATCATCTCAACAAACAAACAAACAAACCCACAGTGGATCATGTTGAGTACCATTAAAATAAAATCTTCTAGGCAAATGGTTTAGGGTTAAGTCACACCAAAAATTAAATAATTGGGAAGGAAAAGAAAGTTAAAGAGCTAGATCTTTCAGTTTGATTATTTATTGCTCACAGTACACATATTGGAACAGACACATAGTTTCCCACAGCAGCACACATAATACTGCACTTTCTTATAGAAGAGTCTTTGTCCCACAAGGACGCAACAGTGAATTCCCAAAGGATGAAGCGAGTCAGCACACAACTTTGTAAAACTGATAAGAAGGAAGCCAATGCATTCAGGAGCACATCATAAGCAACATGCAAGTCTATGAAGTTGTCAGAAGTAATCTGAAGCTAAACACTACATGCTCTTCAGTTTTAGATTTCATCTTAAAGTTTAAGTTCATGAAGGGCCTAGGTCCCTGAGCTAGCTCTGATTTCTATATTTAGCATAATTGGATAAATCCAGAGTTGTGAAGGACCCCTGAATAATATATACAGGTATAAATACTTTTAAATATATTGTGACAATATAATATAGAAACAAAGACATATATATATTTTTTGTATATATGTGTATACACATATATTTTTTCACTTGGAAAATCAAGACTATGAGAACACTTTTAGAATTATAACACCTATAAGACAAATAGTGTAGTATATTTTCTATAGATAATAAATGAAATTCACAAAGATTAGAAAACAAACGTGCTAACCTAGAAGCTTTTTTCCCTTTATATTCATAGTATATGGGTGGAATATTTTCTCATCAGATATAAATTAACTTCATTCACTTTTCCCTTACTTGGGGCTTATTGTAGTGGCAAATATTAAAGGACTAGCTGTCTTCCTTCATTAATCCCTCATAAAATGGACATGTTTTGGGTAGCTATCCTTAATGTCCAGAAGATTTCTCTAAGATCTATTGTGTCTCCCTATCCCCACTCAGCTTATTTCTCCCACATGTATTGTTTTTCCTTTAAATATCTAAATCTAATGTTTCCTTGAAAGAAGTCCTAATTTTCCTCCAAAGTCCTCCTTGATTACTCCAGGTCCCATTAATGCCTCCTTTTCTCTGTAGCACTCAGTTATTTGTAGTCTGAAATCATACAACTTGGCTTCCAATTATGTATTCTATATTTCTTAAATGTTTCTCTGTTAGTATGCTGTCACTAAATTATAATCTCCAGAGGGCAGAAAGAATATGTTGGTCTCCTTTATTTTTCATTATTAAATTAGGCTGTGGACTTGTTTTTGAAATTTCAAGCATTATGTATATATAAAGGATAATTCTATGATCCAGTACACTTAATGCAGTGCCTTTCACTGAGCTGAAAAAGTGTTTAAAAACAAAGAAACCCAAACCCCAAATAGAACTAGTCATCTTATTGTGAGGACAGATCTATAGGTAAATTGGGCATCACCAGAAGATTTAAGATATATTCCTTAGTTTGGGATTGGTCATTAGTTTAACAGATACCTAGGGGCATTATCCAAGTTCAAATAATTTGTGGAGTACAAAGATTAGATAGGCTTACCCACAAGAAGTTTTCCATATAGTTGCTTATTACGATTTGTGAAGTAAATAATGACTTTAAAGGTCCTAGTGAGAGATCAGGACTCAGTAGTTTTCAAGGTGTGGTCAAGGACTAAGGCATCAAGATCCCCTAATAAGTGAGAATCTCTTGGGGCAGGGCCAAATAAAGTGTATTTTAAAATAAGCTTCCAGGTCATCTTATGTGTACCAAAGTGGGACTGGTTTATTATTCCTGGCTAAGGTGTGAACACTTGGCTTCTTTTCTAGAGAATTTAATGCCATTCTAGGAATATAGAGAATATTCTTACTGACTTCTAAATTCAGACCTCTAGTTAGGTAGATTCTTATTCTGATACCATGTTGTATCTGTTTTTCTTTTTTGGAAAGTCTCTATCAGCATCAGTCCATAACATTCTTGAGAAAGTTTAGACTCTCTTTGCTGCAATTCAGAGAACAGTCATATGCATACCAGTTAAGTCCATTATTCTGAGAGGAACAAAATAATCACTAAAGAGTGTTGCTTTGGGGCTCAAATAAGTTTGCAGGAGCTCTAGCTAACTCCACTGCTTATCCTATCCTTCTTTTATAATTTTCAAAGTGCTTTCATTTCCATTATTCTAGTTGAGAGCCTGTGGTATGGACTTGACCCAGATGTTCTTCCATGAGGACATACAGGTGATCATGTGAATTTGCTCTTTATTGGCCACAAAATTGTCTTTTTTTTTTAATCTTGCTGAATCCAGATTCGACAGTTCTGACAATGCGCTGTCCCAGCCGTACCATTTCACTGAATCCCTCTATTCTTCTAGACCATGTTTCTAGAACATAAATCAATCACCCCAGATTGGACTTCCCATGAATGCATTTGGTGTAGAAGATGGTAAACAGGCCTAACAATATTGTATACAAACATTCACAGCTACTCTTTTCAAAAGAGATTATTTGCATTTCAAAATTTGAACCACCAAAATTTGGTTTATGTCAGCATAGCCTATTGGTGCTAACCATCTCAGCAACAAGACTATTCCCTAGTGTGCAACTTTGTAAATGAGCTTTTCTGCTGAGTAATTTGAAATTATACTTACAGACCAAACATATAAAGAAAATATTACAGGGCCTTATCTGACCTTTTCCCCCTGTGTAATCAGTGAAATGAACAATTGATATTTCTAATTATAGTTCATAAAATAGAATCACAACACATAAATTATTTTAACAATTGCTTCTTTAAAACATTTTTGACATCTCTAATTCATGTTATAAATATTGCCAACAGTTGTATCTTGAGATGGTGCCACATTGGTTTTGTTTGTCCTCATTGGACTGTGAGATCTTTAGGAATGGGAAGAGTCTTTTGTTCCCTTAAACACATTTCTGTAGTAGTTTTTCACATATGATGTGTTCTTCTATTGGCGTCTCACTGAAGCTCTGAGATGCAAAACCTCTGCTTGTTTCTGTGAGGAAAAAGCCTCATCAAGTGGCTCAACTCTACACCTGAGCCCCACCATGAAAACAGGGACTTCAGTTAAATAGAAATGGCAGAAGTATACATTTTTCCATACTTGAGACATGATTTTATGAAAATATGAAAATGTTTCAGAACAAAATATTTTCTTACATATAAATATATTTGAAGGAATATTTACACTTTTCCTTAAGAGAGTTCATGTCCAGGTTTAGTCTTGAATAAAGTCAGATGAAATTGCCTGCACTAAGGAAAGTCATGTTTTATAGGAGAGATAAGAGTTTGATAAGGAGAAGGAGTGAGAGAAAGGAGGAGGGGAGGAGAGAAAAATGTATTTGTTATTACAGAGCTCTGTAAGACTTCTTCATGAATATTCTTCTAAATACATTCCCTCAGCCAAGTCTTGGTTTTGATAGATAAACAGAAAACAAATTGCTTGAGGTTTTCATCCTCTGCTTTTTCCAAGAGTGATTCCAAGCATTTGAAAAAAAGTTTCCTTTGAACCTGGGATTGACCAGTTGTTTCTGGATGCTCTTTTTCACACCTAGTTTCCTTACTCTATATATGAATATTCCAACACTTTTCTGAGTTGTAGTTGAGAGGCAAAAATAATGTTGAATATAGTACATATGTAATTCACAGAATCATAAGGGGACAATTTAAAATCCCCTTTTCTTCCAAAAAGTTAATATTGTCTCTCTTCTATCAAGTTTGCAGATTGAACATAGTGTAGAATGAGATAACTCTTTTAATCTTTAAGAGCAGACCAAAATTGTACGGACTCAGCTTTACTAAGACATACTGTCCATAGTATTCCAACACATTCTTCTGAAAATGACAGAAGTTTAAGATTCAGTTACACTAAGCTTTATGGTTAAAGTTTTCCTTTTACTTCACCAGTTGTTTTGCTCAAATCAGCCATTTGTTTTGGAATATTTTCAAAGTGTATTGTTCTGTGTACTTAGCTTGTTTAAGAATGAATATGGTTTGGACTTTTCTCATTTCTCTTCAACATATTTGTGTTGGAGTGAAGCTCTAGAAATACACTCACAATAATGATGGAAGAAGTCTTAAGAGGTAATTTATATTTGCTTGTTTTATTTGTGATCTGTGACCTTTACCTAATTACCTCAGGTGCAAGATCTAGCCAAAGACACTCAGAAATTAATGGAATTGGAAGTAATAAAATAATAACAAGGGATTTTATTAAAGGAGGCCCTTAATATTACTCTCCTCCATCAGCAACTTTTTCAAGTTTTTAATTTTTCATTTGATGGAGTATTAAATTTTGATGATTTAAGGAAATACTTTGTGATTTAGTAGTGTGATAAATAATACTTTAGAAAGCCATATCTCCTCTGTGTAAACCCAACTATCTATTGGATCTTGCATGTGAACATTTAATTTCATAATGGCATTTGCTTTGGAGTTGAGACACTATGAACTATGCTCCCTCGAATTTCCCACGTGGTCTAAAACTAACAGATTATTAGCAAATAACTCCTTAAAAGTGGAAATGGAAAAACTGAGCCCCTAAATTAAATTTGCAATGGTGAGAAGAGCATATTGTGTTCCATGTATGACATGTAAAATTAACTGTAATTTTTTCAATGTCTAATATTACCACTCAGCAGAATATTTATATTTTTTAGTTATTTAGGTCATCAGGTCACAAGTTGCCATCAGCATGCTGGCTTAAAAAAAAGGGAAACAAAAAAGAAAGATACATTTTCTCTTGTTAATATCTACACAATTTAGAGAAGCTTCATTGATCCCTGATCCCTGATCCTTGGATTTATCATCAGGGAAATCACAGCTGTAGTGAGACTGTGATGAAGATAATGTGGTTTGCGTACCTATCAGCAAGGCTGAGACATAGTAGATGCTCAATGGTATCAGTTCCTTTCCCTAATGAAAAAGCTAATATAGTCCAATCCCTTCTGTTAAGTAATTTATGCACATGTATGTGTATGTTTGTATGCACCTGCACATGTGCCTGTGTGATTTGAGGTTGGGTCACTCTGGTGCTTCTATCTATCCATATGATTTTAAGATTAAGATTAATATTTAATCCAGGATGAAAAGTCAGTTAAAATAGATTTCTTGGTGTCATGCAGATAGACTTTTAGTGTATTTCCCATAAACATTTGCTTGCATTTGTTTGCTTGCATATAGTGACAGGATAAGAATATCTTCCTGGAGTAGACGAGACCAGTTTTCCCAAAAGCATATTCTGGTCTGATGTTCTAGATAGTAGACACTCTGTGTAGCAGCATTTTAAAACTGAAGTTTCCAAAACAGAAATGATGTATGCTTTATAAAGAAGGTGGGGAGGGGTAATTGTTAGCCGTGATTAGGTTTCCAAAAAATCCATGAAATAGGGATATAGGCTGGAGAGGGAAAATACCATTCTCTGGGGAACCCAGTACTTTCTGACCTCACAATTAAAAATGAATTATTATTGAACCATCACCAAGGAGATACACTTGGAGATACTGATTGGCTATATCCCAGGTGGTGACCCATCTGGAAGAAACTACATTGGATCTTGACCCTATGGGTTGGGCAGATTCACATTCACACTCCTGGAATAATCACTGGAATAGAATAGCAGGTCTAAGTCATACCTAGAAAAAGATATTAATAATGAGATGAGATCAGTTTTAGATCTATTGAAAGTAAAGCCAACAGAATTCTGCATTGCTTTGACTTAGAATCTGTAAACAAACTATCAGTTGCATTAAAAAAAAAAAAAACTAAACTAAAAAAACCCCAAACCTACAAATGACAAGCAGGCAGGCAGGAAAGGCAATTGCAGACAAGTTAAAAATCCATAGACTTCTATCCTCCGTGGGGAGTCTTCATCTGGAAGTGTAATAGTCACACTTTGGCTGACTTAGAATAGCAACTAGGCTTTTGAGAATGTTTCAGACTTTTAAAGCTAGGTTCACTAGAAAGATTCACTTGACATGGCTCAGTAGTTTATACACAAGAATGCTCGAAAAGGATTTTCTTCCTTAAAAATTTTAGAGAAAAAGCCAACCCTTATTTTACATACTTGGTTTTGTCCTGGCTCTACTTTTCAGTAATTACTTACATGTTAGTTTGTATCTTCAGAGTTACTTAATCTGATATTTCTCCTGTTTCACTCATCATATAAGAGGCTCAAAGAGTTGGTTAAGAGCTGGATTAATCTAAAAATCAAATCTTCATGTCTTCTCAACTTATAATTCTGGCTATTTTAAGGTTTATTTTACGTTAGAGTTGAATGATGACATCTACTTTATACGACATAAAGAATTCTCTCGGGATGAGATGTACAGTCAAAGGAATATAGTCGCTGGTATTATAACCGTGTTGTATGGCAACAGATGGTATCTTCGCTTGTGGTGAGTACGGCATAATGTATACAGCTGTCAAATCACTATGTTGTACATCTGAAACTAATGTAACATTGTGTGCCAACTACACTTGAATTTAAAAAATCATCTCAGAATTTTATGAGCATTACGACATTTGTTTTTGTTTTTTTGTATAGTGAACATATTTGAAATCTCATTTTTACTTAATAAATTTTTTTCTACTTTACTCTGTAGTTTCAGATATTCATGAAATAGCACTATGCTGTGTTAAAGTGAAATGCTAGATGCAAACATTGAAACATTGCCAAATTATCAAATGTACAAATAATTTGGGGGAGTTTGAGAAATTACATTTATTATGAATAATGTGAAATCAGTGTCTCAATTTTATCTAAGCTTTGAAGCCCCAGAAAAATAGTGAATTTCTCAACTTAAATGGAAAGAGCTACACTTTTAGTTTCTATCATTTGGTTCTTTCACAAATCTGCTCCATTTGGGGGGAAACAATTTTGTGATACTAGAAGGAAAATATGAATTATTCCTATGGGTTAAAATATCTTGGGCCAGGATTTATTAGAGCAATACTAAAGACTTTCTCTGCTCTGTTTCCAGGTACAAGTACTGGCTGTTTCCTCTTGGGTTGATAACGGCACAGATTCTCATTCACTTTGTGGTCCATTTTCTTCTCATTCATAAATCAGCTTTGGCTAAAGGTTATTTCAGAAGCCAAGCAGGTATCATCAAAAGATACTTTTGTGGCAGATAAATAAGTGTCAGTGACAGTGATGTCATCAAGCTCTGTGCTGAAATGATCTGACTCCTTGATGACACTGTAATTTAGGGCCACACTGTAGTTAGCGGGTTTCTCTACCGGCTTCTGCTTGCAGTTGCAGAGCTTTCTGAAGGCGGCACGGAATTTCTGGGACATGAGATTGTAAATCACCGGGTTGATGGCACTGTTGAGATAAATGCAAATTCTGCAAAAGAGCAAGAACCAATTTTCTTGGAAAGGGCTGGAGAGAAATGAGTTGACAACCACAAGAGTCCTGTAGGGCATCCATAAAAGGGCAAACAGAATTACAACCACTGCCAGCATCTTGGTGACCTATGGAGAAATAAAGAGAAATGCAGTGCAAACACAAATGAAAACAAAACAAACAAACAAATGAAAATAAAACACCTTCGCCCTTATTCCCACCCCAACCATTAGTTCCCAAGATGTAGTCTGAGAGAAGGACTTAAATAAATGCATGCAGTTTTGTTTGTGAGATCATCCCAGGAAGCAGGATTAAGGAAGGGTAAAAGAGAGATTGGGATAGAAGAAAAGCTAAAATAGGGTGTATTATTGTGATGCTCCCTCTGTGGGGCAACTATGGATTAAGTAAGGCATTTCAGGATTATCTGTCCAGGGAAAGAGAGGCTGGGGCATTTATCCACTGGCTGCCAATCTCCCCACTTTGTTGAGGACTGCCTTAGGGGCTTTAACAGGCCCACACTTCCAGGATTCTCCTGCATGGAAACTCATGGGGGCTTTAGAGACTTTGAGGCAGAGAAGATAGACTGGGGACAGTGGATACTGGAAGCAGGATGTTCTCTGCAAGCAGGAACCATTCACTATCACAATGGCTGAAATCAGAGTCCAGCTAAGAGAATGTGACACAGGCCACCAAAAATGTCTGTGACAAGTGTCAGGAGACCTAGGGTCTAATCCTGTCTTTACTTACCTTATATGTGATGCTGAGAAATGATCTTAACCTTATAGGTCATCTGTAAAATGGAGCCAATATTGCTCCCCTAAATTAAATGAGGTAACATAATAGTCTGAAAAGGATAAAATGTCTTTAAAATAAGCCAATGGTTATGGAATATCTACTATGTGCCAGACACTCGACTAGCTGCTTTACATATGTTATCACATTTAAAAGGCTGAAAATCCTCCAAAATAGGTATTGCATCTTTCATTTTTCAAATCAGAAAATGAAGCGTAGATGCTGGTAAGTATTTTGGCAGAAGTGGTAGAATCTCAGAGCCAGGATTGGAATCCAAGTCAGCCTGGATCCAAGGTTTTGCCCTTCCCACCACACAGCTTTCCTGCAGGATCAAGGGAGATGAAGGACAGAGAAAACAAACCTTGAAGTTTTACATAGAGCTGACCCTACTCCTAAGGACAAACAAAGCACACTAGCTAGGACATTAGGGGGGATGAGGTTAATATCCAAGATTGCCCAGGGATCAGATCATCAAAGAGCATGATTTAGCAGATTCTGGAGATTGACGGACTAAGAGTTAGACCATTTGGTTTTGTCTTCGTTAAGTGGTTTTAGGACCTTAATGAAGGCATTCACCTGTATTTTCATGTCTATATCTGAAAATATGCCTGATCATATGTTCATTTACTTCATAGAGATATTGAGAAAATAAAATTTAAAAATAATGAACATGATAAGGGTTTGGAAACTCTAAAGCACTATTGGAAATATCACCCTTTGATTAATGACAATATAAAGAGACCATAATATTTCAATTTTATGAAAGACATATTAAAATTATAGCAGTGGTTATCTTTGGGTGACTAAGATAATAACTGATTGCTTTTCTCCAAAAGCAACACTTTATACATTTTAAAATAAGTTTTCAGTGGCACCTGGCTGGCTCAGTCAGTGGAGTATGTGACTCTTGATCTAGGGGTCATGGGTTCAAGCCCCATGTTAGATGAAGAGATTACTTAAAAAAAAAAAACAAACTTAAAAATAAATAATAAAATAAAATAAGTTTTCAGTTACCTTTACTGTCTCACTGGGTTTGAGAAATCCTCAGCCCAGACTTTCTAGGTGTTCTAACTTGAAAACAAACTGAAATGGAAGGGGCAGATTCTTCCCCTCTCAACCCTTTTGACTTTTCAGCTGCTTTACTAAAACCAGTACTAGCAGCTTCTGTCTTGTTCTGGCATTGAGGGGGATCCTCTTTTGGGAGAGGGCTTTTTAAGGCCTTTAGTGTAGAAATAAAGATTTTACATCTAGACATGTACACTGTCATCAGTATCTACTATAAACTCATCTCCCAACCTTGTACTTAATCCTGATAATAGAATCCATCTTGGTTTCCTTTGTCAGAAAACCTCTCTTTTTTCCGTTGTGCTGGGGCTCTGTCTTTACCCTTAGCCATATCTCTTCTACCTCAGCTAGAAATTCCCCTTGCATCCTACATTGTGGGAATAATGCTACTCTCTTGCTATTTTTTCCTGGATTTATAGTAATTGCCTTGTTCCTTGGCTTTCCAAATATCATTTGCTGTAAGACTTTTCATCTATGGGCACAAATAGCCTTTGTTTCTTTGTTTTTTTTTAAACCATTACTATCTCTTTTTTAACAACTCCTATTACTTGCTTGCGATAATACCTATGATCTATACGCCTATTCTCATGTTACTGTTTCTCTCCCTTCTCCGGCCATTTTATCACTCCCCTGAAGCTCTTCCTGCCCTCTAAAAATGTGCCTAAATTCCCGTTCTGCCTCACTCACTGTTCCCTGAGCTTCTCTTCAGACTCAGTGCATGGAGGGTAGTTAGACTTCATATTTTGCTAACTGGGGATAGAGAAGTTGTTCTGTGAGAAGGTGTAATTTTGACATTAGTTCATATAATGCCAGGTAAAATATTATTTCAGAGATTCTGACTTCTTTCATAGAAAAGAAGGATTTACTCAGTCAAGAGGTTAACTGAAGCCTAATTGCTAACTGAAGCCTAATTTTTTTTTCTGAGCACACTTTTAAGATTATGAGTAAGTACTTTAATTGGTCCTAGGAAATCAAAGACTTAATTCAGTGATAAATATTCTGAAGGAATATTTCTGAAGGATAAATATTCTGAAATATTCTTTGGAAGGAGCTATAGTAATTATAATCTTTATCATCATCATCACTCACATCCTTGTCTTTGTCTCCTGTCTAGTACAAGGTTCTTGTACATTGGGTCACTGCTTCACACCTGCCAACAACCTTGCCAAGGACTAAGCATCCTATGTTTGAATCTCTGCTTGCTACACAATGAGACTGCTACCGTCACATTTCAATTCTTTATGATGGCTTGTCACAAAGATTTGTAAACATTATCTTATCTAATGCTTATAATAGCTCAGCTAGTATTAGCTCCATTTTACATATGGGGAAACTGGGATTTAGAGAAAGTATGTGATTCATCTAAAGACACATGAGTAGTAAGTGACAAAGCTGTGATTCAACTTAAGTCTACTTAAGACAAAGCCCATGCTCTTTCCTTTATACTTTGCTCTTTCTCTCTATGAAAGTCTTTGGCATTTCCAAAGATAAGATTTCTACTGCGTTATCCCTATTGTGGTCACCAAAACATTTAACTTCTTCTAAACATAAATTCAACATATTTATTGCTGCTAAATTTCCAAACTTAAAGTTTGAATTTCACCTACCTTTGTGTTTTTCTCTACAATTGTCAGGTGAAGCATTAACCTACATTTAATAGCTACCTACCTCTTTTCACTTAATGTCAGTGAGGGAGCATTGTCTTTAACAAAAGCAACATGTTTCAAGGTTAATATCTCTGCCGTGTGCTTCCACCACTCCCCATCCCCCGGCAAAATCTGACATCATTAATAAAATTTTTATTGTAATGATCTATATTTGTCCACCTCTCTAATACATGGTAAGCTTTGTCAGGGTATAGGTAAGTTTATTCATTTCTTTGTCCTCAGGGATTTAGTACAGTATGTGACATAAGATAGACCCCGGTAAATATTGAATAAATTCTGGCATGGAAAGAATTATTTCTAATTATGTAGCTATGATCACTTTCTGGATTTTGATACTCCAAAATTTTGTTGGAGGATTTTTACAAATACTACTTTTAATATTAAAAAATCTCTTTTAAGTGGAGATTGATTAATTAATAAACTGAGTCCTTAACACATTTCAGCTTTTTGTTGAAATAAATATATTTTTTAAAATGTAAGGAAGTGTGGAGTAAAACAAATATAATGATGTTTCTAAAATTGATCAAGTGGAAAATACATTTCCAGTGAGATAATAAGGAATACATTTACTCTCATTCATAATTATTGTTAGTTAATTCCCAATATCTTTGATTGAGTTTAATCACTTTCTAAAATATTCACAAGTTTTAAGTGTTTCCATAGCTTGGATATTAAGAACTCCTATTCAGTATAGAAGCAAACACCTGGAAAGAAATGTTCTAGAGATCATCTTTCATACAGTGTGGTTGTTGAAGTTTTATTTCTGTTGCTATTCCTTATCCCAAATGAAATGACAAAGATGCAAATTTGAAAATATTTTTGGGCCATTGTTTTTAAGCATTGACAGTTTTGCTAGGGCAATGTGATGAGATGAACGATTGCTTCTTTACAAGCCTCTGTACCAGGGCATAAAGTTCCTTGAGAAACAGTATGACACAATCTTCAGGGGAAAATGATTTTACAATATATTTTTATTGGGAAGGAATTTATCCATCCATTTAGGAGATGCATTTGCGTTCCTACTATGTACCAGTCAATATCCTGTCTCTTGAGGATTCGACAATGATCCAGAGAGACATTGCCAATGGCTTTATGTACCTTATAATCTGATGGTAGTTGTAATACATTGTAATGAATCTGAAGACAGAAAAAAATTTTGGTTCTAGGAAAGCACCAGACCTGATGACCCTGAGTTCAAGTGGTGGTTTGTGAGGGCTTTCTGGTCTCAGTGACATCTATGCCAAAGTCTGGAGGTAAAGAGAGGCAGAAAGAGTGTTCCTGAAGAGATTGGATATGTGTGGTAGCCTGGAGGCATGAGATAGTGAGGCTATCATGGGTGCCAGGAGTAATTTAGTATGCAAGTTCTGGGGTGCCTGTGTGGCTCAATTGGTTGAGCATCTAACTCTTGGTTTCAGTTTGGGTCTGATCTTAGGGTCATGAGATGGAGCCCCACTTTGGGCTCAGTGCTCAACACTGCATTTGCTTCAGATTCTCTCTCCCTCTGTTCCTCCTGCTCATGTTCTCTCTCTCAAATAAATAAATCTTTTTAAAAAAATTAGTATGCAGAGTTCCAATTGCAGATCATGTAAATAAGTAGAGCTCTATCTCTTTCTCTAGGAAGTTTGTGGAAACCATTACAAAAGTCATTATTTTTATCTGATAAGGTGATGTTACACTCTGTAGGGTGCTTGACCTTCATTGCTAGGACAGAAGGAGAGATGCAGCTGTTAAAGGAGATATACTGTTGAGTTCTGAATGTCAGCTCCATGAAGCCATTTTAATCAATGAGGCAGCCGTTTTTGCACAGTATACTGAGGACAAGAAAAGGAGGCTGATTAAATTGATTACATGTAACCAATTGATTAAAATAGTGTTTAGAGAGAGAGAGATTGCTTACAGAGATGGTTGAGGAGAAGAGCAGGATGGGAACAGGAGGAGCTAAGCAAGGGCTTCTGTCCTTGGCCACCATGGAGAAGGGTTATCTTTCTTTGAGGATCAGCTTGAAAATTTTAAATCAAGCCCTATATATATTTTACTCTTCATTGTATTTAGCTATATGGTATAGTGGCATATAGTTCTCATAAAAGAGTTTGGATTCAGTCCTTCTCAACACATCCTTTTGTAATCATTTTAAAACCTCTAGATAAAGACCCTACTAGCAATTTTTCTTCATTTATTTTTTTAATGTGAACTGGATAGATTTCTATCTTCTGATTGTTAAAGTTGAGATTATGGTTCCTTCAGGGGCCACTAGTTCAACTGTGCATATATGTGCTCCAGGTGAAACACCAGGCTAATTAGGTTCTCTACTTCAACCTGCAAGGATCCTTGTATTATTAACTACTATCTCTACTGCTAGTACTATGACTTTTACTACAAGTTCTAAAACTAATAACTAAGGTTTGTATATTGCCTTTTTAAAAAAAGTGTTAGATATATGGGAGAGTTGCAAATATAATAGAGTTTCCATATACTTTATACCAAAGTCCTCTATTATTAACACCTTATATGGGTGTGGTGAATTTGTCACAATTAACAAACCAATACTGATAATTTTCTTATGGAGTTAGTTAACTTCATACTTTATTCAAATATTATTAGTTGTTTTTTTTTTTTCTGGTGTGCTTTTTCTGTTCTAGGATATTATCCAGGATACCATGTTACATTTAGTCATTACACCTCCTTAGGTTCTCTGGGAAGTGACACTTTCTCTAACTTTCCATAATTTTGATGGCCTTGATAGTTTTGATGAGTACCAGTTAGGTGTTTTATAGAATATCTATCAATTTGAGTTTGGCTGCTGTTTTTCTCATGCTTAGAATGAAGTTATGGATTTGGGGGAGGAAGACCACAAGGTGAACTGCCATTCTCAACACAATATATCAAGGGTGCATGTTATCAACTTGACTTATGACTAATGCTAACCTCATATATTGCTTTATTGAGATATAATTTACATATAATTAAATTCACTCACTTGAAGTGTACAACTCAAGAGTGTTTAGTATATTCATAGAGTTGTATAACCATTACTACACTCAAATTTTAGAACATCTTCATCATCCTGAAAGACACCTTATACACATTAGAAGTCACTCTCACCTTCCCCAGCCTTCTGTTGCCCTATGCAACCACTAATAAACTTATGGCTCCATAGGTTTGCCTATTTTAAACATCTCATATGAACGAAATTAGTCTTATGTGGTATGACTGGCTTCTTTCACTTAACATAATGTTTTAAGGTTTATCCATGTTGGGGTATGTATCAGTACTTCATTTCTTTTTATTGTTGAAAAATATTCCACCCTTTGAATATGCCACATTTTATTTGCCTATTCATGAGGGCAGTTTGCACTCTTTGTCTGTAATGAATAATACTACTATGAACATCTGTGTAAAAGTTTTTATGTTGGATATATGTTTTCACTTTTCCTGGGTGTATACCTGGGTTGTATATTGCTTTTTAAGTTATAAACCATTTGGGAATATTAAACATTTAATCATTGAAACAATTCCTAGAGATAATTATTAATATAATACCTAGTGAAAAATACGAATTGGTTAGTCATATTAGGACTCAAAAAAGATACAAAATAAAGTCAAATCTAAAACACTTGGGACATAGTCTTAGGCTGCTCTTGGAAACTGGAAAACTGCAAGACAGAAAAACACAAGAAGAAATGGATATTTTTGGAGAAATGTATTATTCATTTATACTAATAAAAACTTTCATTTATCAGGCTAGCTTATTTGGAGTGGGTTCAAGAGAAGGTGGAAGAAGTGGATAGTGACTGTAAACATATATTTTTAGGACTTTTGCTGGAAAAAGGATGGTAAAATAGAAGGGTTGCCAGAGGGAGATGCAGAGTCAATTTATTTTTTTTAAAAATGGAAGATATTATATCTTTGTTTGCTTGGGGAACGGTGCCACAGAGAGGGGGAAATTTGTGATCCGAGAGAGAGAGAAAGAGAGATAATTGAAAGAAAGATAACTGAATAGGGAATAGTATGGAGGTGCACAAGTGGTAAGGTTGGCCTCTTCTCAATCATACATACAAAAACACTTGTATAATATATTCTCTTTTTTCTCAGCCACACTTAATCTATCTAGATAATGCAGGGGAAAATTCTACCTTTCTTGTCAATTCCCTGAATCCTGAGTGGAGTCCTAGTGGCAGCTAATTGTTTAATTCCTTGGAATTAACCAAGTACTTTCATGGTCAGCAAGCCATTTTGTGTTTATATCCCTATGCGACCTATAGGACAAGTGTTATAGTTCCCATTTCATTGATGAGGGATGGAGACTGATTTCAGAGAAGCAGAGAAACAAGGTCATACAATTTACATATATAAATACAAACAGCAATGCTAGTTATTGGATTAAGGTCTTTTGATATTACATCTAGTTTTCTTTCTAGATAGTTACAGAAATCAACATATATACCAAGTTGAAGACTTCTAATTGTTGTAAATAATGTTTATGAAATATTTGGAAAGGGTAATATTTTTTGGCAGGAATCATTGGTAGCCCTGGGATTATGCATGTTTTTTGCCCCTCATCAGAATGCTACATTTATAAAGTACTGATTAGGGAGAAGAAAGGCAGATAGGGCTCATTCATCAGGGGAAAAAAAGTAAACAATAAAACTTAAAATGCAAAGGTAATAAAACAGAATAAAAAATAAAATGGGAACTTCTATTTTTGGGGCCACAGTCCAATTAGTAGCATGTCATTCGTGAGAATCTGGTTACCTGGTTTTTGGGGACATTTTGATTAATTATCAGAGATTAGTTTATTAGTCTGTCTGGGAAGTCATAAGGAGTTGGTTGATACCTCAATTCTCTGGAAGGTTTAGTTGGAATTTTTGTAATGATTCAGAGAAAAATTCTGACTTTTGATTTTATGTATGATTCAGAAAAGGTTCTGTGCATGGTCATGGGTCTTGCTATTATCTAGACATTCTTCCTTGAGAGAGACAGGCTGCGGCATACCACTGTATGCCCGTGAGTGGCAAAGTGTGGTGGATACGGAAGAAAGAGTTGGAATGGCTTGTAACATCTTGGTTTCACAATCCCTCTCTGGGTGGATCACATGACTTAATGTCTGAACCTCATTTCCCAGAGTCAGTAAATGTACAATCTATATTCCTCTCCAAAGTTTCTCCATTTCCAACATTCTAAGAAAATCTAACTTATATGTTATTAATGGTAACACAATATTCAGACATGTTTGTGATTATTTCCACATAATTGGGTTTTGTTATTTGGGGGAGGTAAGGCCAGGTAAAGGGAGATAGTACCTGGGGCACACTATTCCTCAAGTGCTGATAGACTATAGGAACAGAGTCAATGCTGATACAGTGATTGTCAGTAATTACCTTAACTGCTGTGTTCACAGGGATGATGTAGCTTCCTGAAATGCTGAAGAAATTACTAGAATTCATTTTAACTTCCTGTAGCAAATTAAGAACATGGTGTATCTCTAGATCCAGAACCCTGGCTTCCTAACCTTTTATTATTTTCCCTTTAAGGGCATTCTTACTGAAATATTATTGAAGAAATTTAATCATAGAGATGTATTGGAGCATTACCTTGGGAAGAAAGCAAATAACTGACTCCTTTTTAAGGACTACTGTCAATTTAAAGACAGAATCTATAGACATTTTAAAAGGAATGCTGAAATAAAAATTATTGTATAACAGGTACCAGGGTCCACTCAAATATTTAGCTGAAATTCAGTGGTAGAAGATAAAGATTTCAGGGCAACCTTAAATACTGTGGAAAAGCTTTCTTAAAACTAAAAGGGCAAAGCTATGTAATGGGAGATGATAACCATATCAGTAACTTGTGTTGGAAGGCTCTTTACCATTTTTACAATGAAAGATCTTCCAGACTGTCATAGCAGGTAACTAATTTGTGGATCATAGGCTCTTTACTTGTTTTGGATCCCACATTCTATAACACCAAAGTTCTGTTTTTGGTTTCATGATCACAGTAAATCAACAATAAACTTATATTGGCTCTCTAACATACAAAAGGTTGGGAGAAGTCCTTAGTAAATATGCCTCCCACATAACAAGTGCTCAATGCACAGCTGAATTATTACTGAATAAATATTTGTTTTTCACAAATGTAATTTCACAAATATAATTGTGGAGGTATATGTAGGTTTAGGACTCTTTAAATTAGTAAGTGTTCTAGTTCTTGTACTTCTGGCTGGAATATTCCCAATTTCAAAAGTGTACTTCCTTCTGGAAACATTCTCTGGGTTAATGAATACAAAACAGTTAGCTTTAATATTCTAAAGCCATTCTTTAAAGAGTAACAATATGTTCTGTGTTTGGATCCTGTCCATGTTCTCCTGCACTGCTGCATTTTAACAAAGTGTTCTGTCACTGGGAATATTTTGCTCTCAGATGGCCTTCAGCAAAGTGATCAATGACCCTTTGCATTTTATTACATTAATTGAGCCAGTTGAAGAATAAACTTGAAGAGACAATTATGTAAGTCTGAATTTAGGTAAGCTTCTACACTGATGGGGAGCTCTGGGATTTTCTTCTTCCAGTGTTCTGCCTTGTTTTGACTTAGAGTCTGACAATTTTCAAAAGATGGTTATAATCAACGTGAGGTGTTTTGTACTATGGAATGAGATCATTGGTGGGATTTTTAAAAATTGAATGATGGAGGCACCAAAGGGTTTGGAATCAACTCAAAGTCAGTTAAAATACAATAAAGGTGAATAAGGTCTGAGTGGTGATTCATGGTGGGGAGATCATGGACTGTCAAATCCTGCTTATGGATTACTTAAAGATTTGTTGGCAAGAAGCCATCTCATGATGCTAATGCATGGGTTCTTGACTCCACCTGTCAAGTACTCTATCTAAATATTCCATTAAGAACCTCGAGCCATTCTGGCTAGAATTACAGAGTACTTTCTGGACTCTATTCTGATTAAAAAATGTCCATGAAAATAGTAGCAGAGATTCATAGTAGAGAAATTTTGGTTGTATTCAGTGAAGCTTGAGGAAGAAGTAGAGATTAAGGGAGAAGTAGGAATTAGGGAAATAAATAGTGATACAATATTTTTAAGTATGAATTTATAAGACTAGTGTATCTGAAATAGAAAAAAAAAAGTCTCCACAATTGTAAGGGTGCTGAGAAAGCAGACTTGTCAAGCAGAGCTGTTTTCTGAGTGAGGCATTTGTGGGGAAAAGCAAGTGGGCTCTGTATACTAGGATGGGGGCTGCATGTGCCAGGATGGTCATGAGCTGGCACTGCCCTTGGTCAGATATACGAGGACAGTTGAGAGGTGGAATTACACAGGACATATTTCCATGTAGAACACCATGCGACCCTTCCTCCATGACACCCCCAGACGCTTTACTAAGCATCACCAAATACCAAGTGTGAGGACCCTCATGGGAAACAGAGAGAGCTCTGCACCCAAGTCTGATTGTAGGAATGAACCCTCAAAGCCCATACTTTCTTTCAAGAGCAAAGTTAGGGAGAGGTACAAAGAGTGGAGAGTGGAAAACATGATGGACACTGAGCTATTAGTGGAACTAGAATTCAGGGCTAAATCATACCAAAACCTTTCAGGATAAGAGAGACCCTGAGTGGCTGTCAGTCTCACTTTCTGAGAATCTCAGAATCTCTGAGTCTGTTAGAGGATGACTGTGCAGTATTTCTTAACATGTTTCAGTCTAGAATGAGGAAATAGGGATGAAAATGGACGGCATTCTAATCTAGCAGTAGGAATTAGTGGGTGGAAGGGAGTAGGAACATTCAGATATATGCAATGCCTACTATGTGCTGGGCAGTGTGTTTGGTATTTTCTTCATATCAGCCCTAATATATCTGCATTTTATAGAGGATAAGACTGATGCCGAGTTACATGCTTATGAATAAAAGCCACACTTTAAGAGCAACTATATTTCACTGCAAAGTCTCCCTACGCTCTTCTCTACACTTACCTTGAATTGGGGGCAAAAAAAAATTTTTTTGAAGTTTGCAAAACCAAAAAACAAAAGATAGGATGAAAGTTTGGAAGTGGTGAAGACTGAGTGGATGGAACAGAGAACCTGAAAAATGAATTCCTAGTTCTACCCAAGAGTTTATGCTCAGGACCTAACAGAGCTATCTCATTCCCTCCACTAGGTTCTGAGGGAACATGTTTTTTGAAAGTTTTCTGTTTTGTGGGCTATCCTGTTAACAGTAGAAAACAGCCTGGCGCTAGGCAAAATGTAGTTTTGGAGGATTCTCCACAAAACTTCCTGCAACATTAGCAACTATTGTAGTGTGGAGGTTTCAGGATTGGTTACAGTCTGATAGAATTGGAAAGGAAAGGATGGCTTCCCTTCTGTTGCTTTGATGTTTTCTTGTTCACAGGTTGGAAACATGCTGGGAAGGAGAATTGGGATTTAAATTATAATAACATCTGTAGAAAATAAAATGTCACTCTAAATTCTTTCAAGAGCCATCCTGGAACAGTGCTACAGTGTGTCTGCTCTGGGGTTGAGTGTGCTACTTAGCCTTTTCTAAATGCTCTCTCTTCCAGGTAAATTACTGGTGAATGACTAAGCATGTGGAAAAGGCTGCCTTATCATCTGATGTTGGTTTTCTTACCTTCGCTCTCTAGGATGTGTTTACTTCTCCTGATCATTTTTCTCTTTGGTCCCAGTCCTTAGAAATTCTGAATGAGGGATCTTGGCTGGCTATGAGCTGGGCAACCAGTTGCTGGCTCTAACACTTCTACGAAGATACTGATTCTTTCTGAGGGAGATATTTCCCAATCTCATCCCTCCCCTGTGCTTCTCTGGCCCTAAAGCCTGGTGAGGATAACAACCTAGACAGTGATACAGACAATCCTTCAGCTCACCCAGCAGGGGATGAGAAATCAATGAGAATGTTTTAAAATGTAAACTCTGAATGATGGAGGGGGAAGAGAGGTAATCTCTAAATAGGAGTAAACCTCTCAAGGCTGCCAAAGTTTTAATGGGCGTTTAGTGGTCTTGCTCCTAAAGATCTTGGACAAAGTGCCTTATCACAGTGCTAAGAGCAGCTGGAAGGCAGCTAACTCCTTCTCTACCTGGGCTTCTCTCAGAAGAGACCAGCTCTACCATGATTGGGCCTCTCTGGAGTTACAGAGTAAATTTTCTAGCTGTCCCAGAAGAACTCACAGAAACAGCCAAATGGGGAAAATAAGTTTCTTTCCTTCAGCAAGTCATAAATTCAGCACTTTTTTTTTTTTTACTGATTTTTAGTTCTCTCATGGGCTAACCATGGGACTCAAAATCAGAAGACTTAGTTTGAAATGTCAGCTTTGCCAATCATCACCACTCAAAGCTTTCTGAGCCTTGATGTCTCAGTTAATATGAGAATATAATATGTTTGAGGATTAATTGCAAAGAGGATGTGAAAACACATTGAAACAAATTCTATACCTTTCTAATACAAGGTGCTATTATATTCCCTACCATGTCTTGAAATCTGCTTCCTTGGTAAAGGGGTGCTAGCTTTATCACCCCTTGTTCACCTAACAGATGGAATGGAGCTACTTTGCATTTATCTGCTTTTACCTGTTTGACTAAAAATCTATATGAGTCTACAAGGTGTACGATGCAAACTGCAGCATGCTGGGCTTGTGCTATGAAGTCCAAGCTTTTACCATAGATTATTTCTATTTATTTAATTTTTAAAAAATTTTATTTATTTATTTGAGAGAGTCTACAAGCAAGGGAAGCAGCAGAAGGAGAGGGAGAAGCAAGCTCCCCACTGAGCAGGAGCCCGATGCAGGGCTCAATCCCAGGACCTTGGGATCATCATCTGAGCTAAAGGCAAATGCTTAACCAACTGAGCCACGCAGGTGCCCCTTACCATAGATTATTAAGTCATTAGTTTATTTTTAATGGTATTGTCCAGATAGTGTTAGCATAGTGGTTGAGGGAACAGGCTGGATTCTAATTCTAGTTCTGTGTCTTTCTAGGTGTATAAAGTTGGGCAAGATATCTCATGCCTGTAAGCCTCAGTATACTCATCTGTGAAATAGGAGTAAGTGTAAAGAATACATGAGATAATTTATGTAAAGGGCCCACATAGAGTATTGTCTTCAATAAATAACAGATCAAAATAATAAATAAATAACAGATCATTTTAACCATCTCTGGGAAAATGTAAATGGAAGAGAAGATTCTGACAACAACAGCAAATAATAATTCCTTACTGTGTTCAATATATCTTAAACATAGTATCAGGGACTTTATTGAATGATTTAATCTTTGCAGTATTTATGAAGTAGGCATTCTTTTCATTTTAAAGATAAAGAGAATGATATCCAGAGAAGAGAATATTAACTTTCTGGAGAGTGTTCGGTACTAATCTTTCCCTAGGTTCCTTTCTCTCATTTCTTCCTGCTTATTTCTATGTACTAACAATCCCATTCTGAGAGAATCCTATTGCATCATCTGTTTGTTTCTTGTCTCTCTCATCTGTAGAATGATGGCTTCTTGAGGATCCCTGTCCTACCCAACATGCAAGGAGCAACATGAACATCTGGCACCTAGTAGGTGCTGAATATATTTATATATTCAAGAAATGAATGAACAATTCACTAATGCTACCCTACATATTGCTTCTTCCATGTAGTTCCATGTGGTTGTTTGGTACTTCCAGTCCTAATCACAAATGCCATTATTATTTTGGGTCTGATTTCTTTTCTGATATGTAAGATCTTGATGGCAAGAATACTGTGTACTGCATATTTTTATCTCAAGCCCCTAAATCAAGGTTTGGCATTAAAAAATGCTTAAAGTTAACAATTAAAATCAATGTGAAAAGATTCAGTCTCAAGATGGGGCATGATAGATCAAACTGGAATTTTGATGAAGAAAATTTTCTGGGAAACAGCTTGTTATTCTGTAGAAATAAATAATTGTCGGATATAATGTTATGAAGAACTTAGGAAATGTGAAGAACTAAAGAGATGCTAAGTCAATATGATTTATGCTGAGGTCATTTCCCATTACTGATGTTGATTGATAGTGTATTAATATATACCAAAGTGGGATTTGCCTTTAAAAGATCTGACAGTCATTCTTCTCTGTCTGCTGTCACATCTAGTCATGTGTGGTTTCCGTCCCTCATGAAGCTGTAGAAAACCATTTTTCTGGATGTCACTCTGCATCTTAAATTTGTATTTTTAGAGCCCATTGAAATCAAGGATTCTCCCATATAATGGGCAAAGTATTTTCTTCAGGGGATATAGAGTCAAGATGACGTTAGGGAATACACTAGCTACTAATTTAGGCTGCCTGCGATAAGCTTGAACTTTCTTGTTTTCGGTGATTTTGAGATAATTCTTGTTTTGGTTATATTGATTTAATATGTATTTTAATTTATTTCCCACACACCTACCACGTACCTTTACTGAGTATATATTTTCACAAATAAACTTTTAAATACGAATAGTTCAAGGGTCAGCAAACCTTGACTATAAGGAGCCCAATGGTAAGTATTTTAGCCTTTAGGGGTCCCACAGTCTCTGTCATAACTATTCAACTCTGCCACTGTAATATGAGAGCAGCTACAAACAACACATGGATGTATAGGCATGGCTGTGAAGGTTAGTTAGAAAAACAAGCAGGGGAGCTGGATTTGGCCCATGACCATAGCTTGCCAACCAATGGAATAGTCTAATACTTCTGGTAAAGCAGATAAATGTCATATAACTTATTTCAAACTACTATTGTGATTTATGGCTAATTTCTTCAAATTATTCATCTAAATATGAACAGATCTTCTGAGAAATATCAAATAATGCTGGCTCTCAGCTTGTGGGCCAAAGTTTTGTTTTTGTTCTTTTTTTTTTTAAGACTTTATTTATCCATGAGACACACACACAGAGAGAGAGAGAGAGAGAGAGAGAGAGAAGCAGAGACCTAGGCAGAGGGAGAGAAGCAGAAGCCCTGCGGGCAGCCTGATGCAGGACTCGATCCTGTGAGCCAGGATCACAACATGAGCCAAAGGCAGATGCTCAGCTGCTGAGCCACCCAAGAGCCCCTGGGCCAAAGTTTTGATTGAAAATTTGACTTCTTTTATGACAGAATCACTTTGAGCATTATCACTCTAAAAAATGTCACCTAAAAAAATTATGCTAATATGGTACTTTTAATAATCCTAGGAGCTACTTTCCCAGAAGATGTGTGCTCTTTTGGATGATGAATTCAAGAATGGTGTAGAAAGCAGTACAGGAGCCAGTTGGAGAGGGTGCATTTCCAGATTGACGGTGGTGGGTCCTGCTGGCCCAGAGCAAGCCAGTCCCTTGGTTCTCATATCAGACTCTCCTAATTTTCCAATGTCAAATATCCTCTTTTACAGAAGCCACTCTATGCTGGAATCCCAGCTCCAGCACTTAACAGCTGTTGGACTTTGGGCACATTTCTATTTCTGAGTCTTAGTTTTCTCTTCAGTAATAATGGTGAAAGAAATTTTACCTGTCTCCCAGAGTTGTGGGGATAAATGAGATGATGTTGATCAAGTGCTTATGTAGTGTTTGGAACATAGTAAATGCTAGAAAAGAAAAGCTAATTTTGAAACTAACAATTAAAATCACTCATTACTTACTGTGCATCAGATCCTGTTCTGTTTCATTTACATATTAGCTAATTTAATCTCAACAATAGCATTGTGAGGAAGGTAATACCATTACCTCCATTTTACAAATGAGAGAACCCATATATACTTACAAGTAGGCAACGCTGGGATTTGATCCAGACAGTTTGCCCCCATCTGTGTTTTAACCACTCTGGCTACCACCAAAAAGATAGAAGTCTCTTGTCCTATCTGTCCCTAAAAAAGGAAACTGTTTCTTATTTCTCAGATGGAACTATTTTCTCTTATATATTTTCTCTTACAAAAATGAAGAGAACCAGCACTGTATATAAGTAAGAGAACATTGTCACAAACCTCTCTCAATCTCTGACCTACCTAGAGGTCTCTATCCCCGCCATAGGAAAAACGTTTCGGTTCTGAATTAGACTGTAGAATGCCTTTTCTTCTAGAAAAAGTGTTATAAAAGTTAATGAAAGATAATTGAATACTATCACTGCTATACTTCCTGTGCATAAAAGCTAAATGACTTATGTAGGCTGGCATGGTGTTTTAACATTTCATTAATGGGAAAAATCCTGTTGTTTCAGGCATTGATTTATAAATGACATTTGCTAGTGTCTGCATATAGAATCAAAATAACACTGCACTCTGAAAATGGGCTATTTATTTTATATATCTGCTCCCCTATTTAAAACCACCTCCCTCCTATTTCAGTATTTCATATCCTCCTCATCTGCTTAATTTTTCTCCAATATCTGATATACTACTTGTATTTTATATACTGTGTTTATCTATTCTCTGTTTTCCCATTTTCCTTAAAATGTAAGCTCCACAAGACAAGGATCTTTGTCTCATTTGTTCACTACTGTGTTCCAAAGGTCTAAAACGGTGCCAGGAACACCCAAGCAGGTGTTCAGCACATTTTGTGCAATACACGAATCACTGTAATCGTCATATATATATATATATATATATATATATATATATATATATATGATATGTACCTCCTCTCTGAGTTACTAGCACTGTGGGCAAGTGCATGAGGGAGCAGAGTGTAACATTACTGTCAGAGGCTTTGGATTAGATGCTAGGATTAGATCCCTTGTTCTTCCATTTCTTGATTGGATGACTTTAAGGTTAATGCTGTTAAATCTCAGACTCCTCATCTTTAAAACTGAGATGATAACTTATACCCATGTTCAGGTACAAATGTGATGATGTGCAAAAATCCCTGAGCACCATACCTAGCATACGGTACGAGCTCAGTAATACTAGCTGTCTGAAAGGTGAGCAAATGACTACCAGCCATGTAAGTGGAACATACTATTTTCTGGGTTAGGTTACACTGGTGGGAGGGAGACCAGACAAGTAACCTGATGCATGATATTGACTAAAGAATCTAAGCTAGAATATTTAAACAGTGACTCAAACTGGGATGCAGAGATTTTGAGGATCACTTGGGAAAATTTTTCAAAACACTTCACACTCCTGGGGAGTTGGCGACATTGCCTCCCTTTACAATTTGTGGGAGATGTGCTTCTGTACTGAGGGAACATGTCCTATTCCTCAGGGGCTTTGGAGTAAAATAATAGTTGATAGCAAATTTACAATACATTATTAAGGTGTGATATATTCAAATCTTTCTGATGACTGTAAGCATGGCATATGTATGAAATATTGGCTAGTTAGTACACAGGGAATGAATCTCTGCTCACTAAAGAGGCTTTCGTGCACAGCATTTCCCTAGCATGACTATGTAACAGCTTACTGAGATGTTTTACTTCTGAATGAAGGTGTTTCTATTGCTCTGTAGGGAAAAATGGTTTTGTGAATTTTATCATAGCTAATTATCATAGTTCAAGTCACCCTTATGATAAATTATTGTTTGTGGAAGAATTCTTTATATTCCTCAGTGTTACTAAAGAACTTGACTCTATCCTTAATACTGAGATTGTATTGGGTCAATTTAGCTGAGGCAGAAAGGTGATCTTCTTGAATAAATAAATTTCTAATTACAATAGCTTTATTATCACTCTTTATGAAAGATAGCAGGATTGTCTGAAAGTGGGCATACATTTAGGTTTTGGTTTGCAAAAACTAGAGAACCTTCCTCTAATGCTACCAAAATTTGTTAGTGATCATTAAAAATTATTTAAGAAGATAATTCACACTGTCACAGCCCAGAATTTTCTGTCTTTTGACTAACTGGGCATAATAGGAACATGAGTTTTCTTTTAGGACCTCAGTGTTCATGATTAAAAAAATAAATTCAAGACTTTATTTTTTACTTGTGGTATATGCATGGATAATTGTCTGTATCAAAACATGTTTAGGGCACTTGCCTTGGGCTCCGGTCAATCCCAGGGTCCTGGGATCAAACCCCAAGTTGGGCTCCTGCTCAGTGGGGAGTCTGCTTCTCCTTCTACCCTTCTCCCTTGCTCATGATCTCTCTCAAATAAATAAAATTCTTTAAAAAAACATATTTAGGATGAATACAATAAGCCTGATTTGATTTAATAACCATTCTTAATTAATTATTCTGAGGAAATGAGCAGAGTTGAGAAGGAGCCAGTAACAGAAACTATTCATTAGCTTAAAAGTCACAGCCCGTAACGGCAGGTTTTCCACCTGTCTGAAGTTTGGGTCTGCACTGGATTTTGAGTGGCTGACACAGACTTCTTGAGTTGGGAGAGCTCCTCTCAGGAATAAACAAACATCGAGTGGGATATAGTCACTGATAAAGGAAGGGTTATTCTGTGGAACCTCTCTGGCTTTTGCCTTTTGTATCTCAAGAGTCTCAGTGAGGCACAGAAACTCAGTGTGCTAGCTTCTGCACGAGAAGGGTCAAGCACCCTCAATTCCACCCACCCCTGTTTATTAAGAGTGTTTGCACTTCAGAATGCCCTCTTCCTATGAGATAAAGTCAGTAGCAAAGTAAAGTCAAGAACTGTCTGCAAAATGGAGTTATGTTCCTTTTATCAAAGGCTAATTGCTTTTAAGTATGTTCTGGCGTCCTTCAATGATAAGTTAGAAAGAGCCGGGATGTTTAAGGGGAAGGCAAAAGACTGTGAACATCAGACACATGAGCTGAGGATGCTGATAAAGGAGAGATCTGGCTCAAGATTGTGAGGAAAGAGTTATGGTCCATGAACTGGTCCTATCCACAACTGGGGCTCCTGGCTTCTATGGATTTAGAGGCAGGGCTTCAGATGGAACTTTGTGGCAAATGAAGAAATTTCTGCCCTTGGTAATGCATCAAATCATATCTATCTTTATCATAAGACCCTTGCCTCAATGAAAGGGAATGAAGCACCAAGCATAAATTGTACTGGTTGTGGGGGTGGGGGGTTATTCTTTGTAACAGAAGAGGGAACAATGAAATGGCCCATGTGCATATGGCACCACACACAGAAAGACCTTCAGGATCAGTGCCTTGGTTGCCCAAAGAGAGGGATGGATTTTCCTAATCCATGCTTAAGATGTTTATTGGGAATGAATCCCAGAACACTACAAAGTGTTTGGGTGTCACTAAGAAATTCAGATTTTCCTGTAATTTACTATCACACCAGTTTCTTGTTTCTAAACATGAATGACTTAATCCTGTCATCCTTCTACCTATCATCTACCACTCCTGCTTCTCACAATGAACTGCCGTGCCTCTGTTCATACCCCCTCCCTCTGCCACTGTCTTTTCATTTTTAGTCCATGATTTTCTATTCTGTTTCACCAAGATGAGAGACCAGTTTGTGAAAGCGAACCACAGAGGTTCCTGCCCCAGAACCTAAAAATAATCTGCAACCAAGATCATCCTTATCTGTTTTTCTATATCATTTATTCTCTTTAAGTCACTCATTTATCCATTTATCTGACATTGGTGCTTCTATATGCCAGACACTGTGCTAGGTGCTGCAAATGGAATGGTGAATTAGATGCAATCCCTGCTCATAGGTAAGGAAAGAAGCCCTGCCTCCTCTCCAAGGTCATGGCTTTGCCTGTGCTCTTGCTGGTATCCCCTCGTGCCTCCTGTGGGACGGACCCAGCCCTATCAACAGTGAGTCTGGCTCGTGTATCTGCAAGTAATTCCTCCCATTCTGCTCGCTCTTCCCATCAGGATTTTTTTTTTCCCATCAGGATTTTAAACCTTCAGGTTTCTCCTGTCTTACGCAGGAAACAAAATAAAATAAAATATTCTGACTTTTATTTTCCTCCCTTTCATTACTGTACATTCCCCACTTACCCCTCTCTCTCACAAACAAATTTGTTAAAAGTTGTCTATTCTTACTCTCTGCCCGGTTTCCTGCTGCCCGCCCCCTCCAATCCAATCATTCACAACTTCATAAAATCTAACGTAGTCCCTCTAACACTTTATGGGAATTGTACTCACAAGGGCTGCCAATGCCTGTTTTGGATGGTTTTTCAGTTATCTTCACCTCTTTCTATTGACCTCTATGGAAAGTCTCCTCCTTTGTTTTTTGTGACTCTACTTTCTCCTGGCTTTCTTTCTCCCCCCTCTGGTAATTCCTTTTATTTATTTTTTATTTTATTTATTCCTTTTATTTCTCTATTTTATGGGCTCTTCATCTCATTATCCCCAGAATTCTAGCTCCTCCAGGGTTTCTTTTCTATTCCACAAAACTTCCCCCAATAACCATGTCTACCCCAGAGTCCCCAGCAAACCATCTGCATAGTGACTGCTCCAAATCTGTATCTCCAGTCCAGGTGTTTCTTATAAGCCCTAAATCTGTATTTTAAACTGTACCTTTGTATTTTATAGACACTTCAAATGTAACATGGGCAAAGCTGAACTTAATATGCTCACTGCCCTGAAATGTGTTCTTCCACCAATGTCCTCATTCAGGCAAATTACACTATCCAATTAATAATAATAGTACCTAGTGTTTATTGTTTCCATGTTCCAGGCACCATGCATGATGCTTTATATGGATTTTAGCACTAAATCCTAATAATTACCTTGAAAGATAGGTCCATTGTTAGCATCCCTTTTATAGACACGCAAAATGAGTCAAATTAACTGGCTCACATCACATAGTGGCCAGCCCTGGTTCTGCTGTGAGGCATAAGACTCTAGAATGCAGAATCTCAACCATCACACCACTTTCTCAATGGCTCAAGTAACTTATCTTTGATTTCTGATTTCCTTCTCTCCCCCTTTCTGTACATCTACTCAAACCAAGTCCCAAATTAGATCCCAAATGTATCTCTTTCTAGTCTTACTGCCATTGACTTCATCATGTGAAGCCTTTGCAGAATCATCCAGATTATTTTTTCCCTATTGTTGCAGTCCTCTCCTAACAAATGCCCTTACTTTGGTCCAGTCCTTTGCCTACATGAAGACAGCGATCTTCCTCAAGCACAGATCTGATTAAAATATGCCTCACCTTGCAATCTTCCAGGGACTTTACATAGCCCTTAGAATACTGTACAAATACCTCAGTATCCTAGCTAAAGACTTTGCTTCCTGATCCCTGCCTGTCTCATCAGTCTCAGCTTTTGTTGTTTAGTCTTAATGGGCTACGTGCACTTCTCAGACAGATGGTTCCCCTTTCTGGGCCCCTGGCCTTTCCCTGTTTTGCAAGGTGAAGTTTAGGAATTCTCTTCCAGAAAGCCTTTTTGATGCCCATCTGTCGCCAAGCCATCTAGGTCAGTGGAACTAAAAGTACACCACTCTGTGCTTTTTCTGATGATAATGCTTATTCCTTTACAGTTGTAATTATCAGTTTCCTTTCCTGTGTTTCCTATTAGACTGTCAACTTTTTGTGAGCAGGAGTTCTAACTTGTTCATGTTTGTATCCTAGTACATAGCCCAGTGCCTGATACATAGTAGGTTTTCAAAGAAATCATAGATGAGTAGGGGCAAATCTGTCCTTACTTCCACGATTTTCCCATTTCCTATAATAACACATTGAAAGGATTGTAATAATTCAACCAGGATAATACTTCCACTGTGCACAGAGTTGGTTTATACAAAAGTATTGACTTGATTGCTCTTAATTGATTAACAGAGAAATAGCTGGAGATCCATCCTAGCACTTTATAATCTCTAGTTAACTATTTCTGTAAATTCACCCTGAATCGGAGCCTATTCCCATCCTTCCTTGTAGAGCAGAAAATCTATCAGTGCACATTTTTTCTCCTGCCATCTCCCACCCACATGCGTGATCTTTCAAATGTTTGCCAAGTAGAATCAGTCACAAAGCCAAACTCCCATCAGAGGAAGCGTGGGAGGGTGTCCGTCCAGCACGTGGCTGGAGGCTCCAGTTACTTGACTTTACAAATGATCTTTAAAAATTCATGGGATGCTCTGCACTTGCCCAGCCTCTGTTCTCTCTCACTCTCACGGTGGGGTCTCCCTCTCTATGCTAAGAGCTGCTGCCTGCAGAAAATCTGCTAAGTTCTCCCAAGCCATAAAACCTGTTCAAACTCAAACAATGAAGGCACAGAACAGAGAGGCACAGGATGCTTTACCTGCTTGCAATTACTCTGTGATTATGCTCAGGCGAGCTATCCTACAGGTACAGGATAAGAGTCACCAGTGCTGTTTATGAAAGGTCACAGTATTTTCTTTTCCAGAATGATTCTATCTATTTTTATTACAGTTGAATAGGGCTGTCAGGTGTTTTGCATTATTCATTCTATTTTGTGTGCACACTTAGCCTTGTTCAATTTTCAGAGTGAATTTAATTTGTGGTTTAAGTTCTTCTTGGGCACCTTGCATGCAGTTCTGAAGAGCTGTGTTCAACCCTAGTGGCAAGGCCAGGACTTCACAGTTTTAGATAAATCCACTTACTCCTTCAACCGAAACTTGTATCTCCTTGAACCTTCTCTCTCTCCTTGGCTCATTCTTCTTTCTTTATTTTCCCTCCCAACTGGAGGGAAAGCATCAACTAAAATTCTGTCTTTGGCCCTTTGGCTATGTTCCAAGAGGGGAAACTAGGTCTTTTAACTCCAGCAAAGACTCCAGTCCTCTTCCAGCCTCCTAAAGATTCCTCCAGAACTCAGTTTTTGTCAGCTGTCCTCTTTTCAGATTCAACCCTAATTATACTTTCTTTCCATTATTTTAATGAGCCCCAAAGGCATGTATCTTATCCTGACCACTCATCTTACAATGTAGATTTTTCCAGATCCCAAAGGCGTACAACCTAAATGTTCAAATCCTCTTCTGCTGAAGATGTCTGACAGTGCTTTTGGCATTCTTCCCTCCACATTTCTCTCAACAATTCCACCATTTGAAGTCTCCTGAAAAGAACTGCTAGAGTCATGCTTGACGCTTTCATCTTCCTCATTCCTTGCACCCGGTCTTTACTATTATTTATCAGTATGTCCCTAGGCGCCATGGCAGGCACCATGGACCACAAACCAAAAGGGATAATGTTGCCACCACTGTGGGATGCAAGATCTGGTGGGAGAGACATTTGAGCAAAGTATTGGAGCAAGTGGTGTGCTGTACAGATGGGAGAACAGAATACTGCCCAGGGGAGGGAGAAGCACCAGCCACTGCTGCTAGTGGGCTTCGTTGTAGGTGACAGGTCCAAGGAGGGGGTGCAGAACCCTGGCAGTAGGGGGAGTGTACCCTGACATGGACACGTTATGAAGTGTGGCCAGTTTAGGAAACTGCTTGTGGAACGGTGTGGGTGTGCTTGTGCTGGGGGACAGGGAGAAGGTGGTCTTGAGGGAGTAAGCAGGGAGCAACCCCAGGTGCCCCAGGATGCCATGCTAACGATGTGGTGTTTATACCTGGAAGACATATATGGTTATTGGCAATTCCAGGTGTCTTAGCGGTGTTATCAAATGTGCACTGTATAAGATCCTAGCAGCACTTTGTGGGGTGAACTGGAGGAGGGTGATGAAGGGCTCCAGGAAGCCTGGGTAATAGGTCAGCAAGGCAGGGTTGGGCCTCCTGGTCGACAGCGCAGAGGGATGAGGAGACACAGGTGCCGAGGAAGTAGCCCTAGGAAGGAGAGGTTGACACCAGAGAACTTTCTGTGCAAAACATTCCTGGTATAATGGCTTAAGGAGAGCTGGGAGCTTTGAAATAGGCATTTGTAGCATATAAAGAAGGAACTGCTTAGAGTCCTGCAAAGGGCCACACAGAGATCACCAGTGGGAACTCCAAGGGTGACGCAGCTGCCGGGTACCGCGTGCTGCCTTCCCTGGCATCACTGGGTGGCAAGCCCGAGAAGCTGGCAGGCCACAGCTGGTGGCAGTGTGCAGGGTTTCTGGTCTCAGTGATCCATTTCCAGCCTGTGTGTCCTCCAGATTTACATCCCTTGTCTCCCTAACATGAACCCTTGGCTCACGTCTGGCTAATCTCATCACTATTCCTCAGACAGAACATGCGTTCTTAAATTCTGGGCTTTTTTCTCCTATTGATGATACATCACATCCTTCCCTTCTCCCTCCTTTATCCGGGACGACCTCTCTTCTCTCCTTCTCTTTAACTAGCCCCCATAAAACCTCTAGAACCCTTTCATCTTACCAGCTCCAGGAAACTTCCTTGAACCTTTACCAATCTCAACTTTATTTGATTTTCTCTTGCCCTTATGGTTGAAACTGTAAACTCTGGAGCAGAGGAGTGTGGGTTCAAATCCTGGCTTTGCCACAACTGTTTATGTGACCCAGACCACAACACTAAGCAGCCCCCAAAGTCTTCAAATCCTCTTCTATAATTAGTTACTACTTCTCAGAACTGTTGTGAGAATATAATGAGTCAGTTCACATAAAACAGCACAGAATACATAATAAGTCAGTGACACTTAGTTTCTATGTGTGTGAGTTTTGTATTGCACTTGTATTTCTCTCTGGGCACAAGGTAGGAGCTCAGGAAGTATTTGCTAATTTGATCTTTTTTTTAAACTTTTTTTGTAAGGGGGGGTTGGTCAGAGGGAGAAGGAAAGAGAATCTTAAGTAGGCTCTGTGCCCAGCAAGGAGCCTGATGAGGGGCTCTATCTCACAACACTGAGATCATGATCTGCACTAAAATTGAGTCAGTCCCTTAAACGACTGAGCCTCCCAGGTGTTCCTTTTTTTTTTTTAATTTTTATTTACTTATGATAGTCACACACACACACAGAGAGAGAGAGAGAGAGAGAGAGAGAGAGAGAGAGAGAGGCAGAGACACAGGCAGAGGGAGAAGCAGGCTCCATGCACCGGGAGCCCGATGTGGGACTCGATCCTGGGTCTCCAGGATCACACCCTGGGCCAAAGGCAGGCGCCAAACCACTGTGCCACCCAGGGATCCCTCTCCCAGGTGCTCCTAATTTGATATGCTGTTAGATGAACTTGGAAGATCTATCTCTATTATAACCTCTAAACGTAGTCTTCTTCAGGAAATAATGACCAGTCTATATTTCTGCTATTTCATGAGTAAGGAGAGAATAAATTCCATTTTAAGTATAGCATATAGTTTAAATATAGTAAATAAGAATTACTGAATACTTTTTTTGAACTAGGCATTTCCTCACAGCAATCTTATGAGTGGGTCTCATTAGTATCCTATTTTGCATATGGAACAAATTGAAGTATGAAGAAGTAAAATAACTTATCCAAAGTAAAAGAGCTAGGATGTATATTTTTCTGATTCTAGAGCTAATGCTTACCTGCCTTCTAATACATGTCTAATATATGGCACCTCTTGACCCAATTGCAGCCTGAGTTGGAAACTTGAGATTCACAGATACATATAGAAGTGTCAAGAGTAGGGAGGGCTTTACAGGTGGGAAATAAATTACATGAGCAAGGTTGCAAGATATAAATGAGCCTGGTATGCGTGGGAGAACCTGGGAGAAACTTGGTTTACATAAATGACAACTTCTGCTGGTTGAAGGTGTCCTTGTTTCTCATGTTGGCTGGGTGAACGCCCACTTATCATTCTAGAGTAGAAGTGACTCTTACTCTGTTAGGGGCTTGCTTTCTATCTTTAAGTACAACATTTGCCCTTCTCTGTTGCCTCTTCCACACACTGTACAGCCCAACTTTCATTTCCAATTTTTTTAACAGATTTTATTTGAGAAGGAGCATGTGCCTGAATGGGAGGAGGAGCAGAGGGAGAGTGAGAAGCAGACTCCCCACTGAGCATGGAGACCATGGGGTTCAATCCCAGGACTCCAAGATCATGACCTGTGCCAAAAGCAGACGCTTTACCAACTGAGCCACTCAGGTGCCCCTCCAATTGTTTTCAATGGCAATCTTTCACATTTCACTGAAAGTTCCTTAAGATAGTGACTATCGCTGGTTTTTCAGAGCAATGCCTGACTTTAAATTGGCACTCAATAAATGTTTATTGAATTAAAGAAATAATGGATAAACAAAGCCAAAATAATGATGAGAGGGTCAGATGTTAGAGTTTTAAAAGCTAGTCGGAGGAGATTGAGGATATTCTTTTTGAAAGAAGATGATGTGTACAAATTGTTTTAGGAAAATGAGTCACATAGGGGCACTCAGATTTATTCTCATTTTTATACCTCTGCTCACGTTGTTTCTCCTTCCCTGGGTTGCTATCACACTGCCTCTCTGCCCATCCTGTCCAGTGAGCTCTCTCATTACAGAAGGTATTTTAAGGCTTATTGGAAAGCCAACAGAATTTTGTGTAAAAAGCAAATTATGATTTGAGTCTGCCATATTTCTAAGTTAGCCTGTCCTGTCTGGGAGGGGGAAATCTCCATAAAAGTAAGTCTTTTCTACTCACATAGTCACCATCATACTGGGTAGCTGCTAGTTTGGAGTAGAAAGGGGATTTAAGAGGGATACCTGGCTGGCTCAGTCAGTGGTGCATGTGACTCTTGATCTCAGGGTTGTGTGTTAGAGCCCCATATTGGGTATAGAGATTACTTAAAATAAAATATTTTTTTAAAAAAATAAGCTTAAAAGGGGATTCAATAAAAGATAAGAACATTTTAGTTAAAATCAGAGGATACATCATAAATCAGCAACAATTTTTCATGGAGCAAAATAGTGTTGGAATTGATTGAGCCCCAAAGTAAGTAAGCATGCATATACTCTTATACTTTCATTTATTGCATATGTACAATTATACATCACACACACACTCACACAGAGAAGTGTGCTGATAATTACTTAACAATTGGCTCTCCACAGAAAAAGAGGGAGGCACTGAATTATCATATTTCCTGATTTCTGTAGTCTACAAAACTCTACCCACAGCCAATTTTGAGCAACTAGTGTGACACCACTGAACACAGAGTCAGGAAGAGATGCTAACAACCTGCTCTTCCCAAGCCTATGCTTTTGGGCCACAACACACAACTGTGTGTATACATACTTTGGAATGCCCACTATATGCACTAGACACTGCATTGAGGTCACTGAGGATATAAAGTCCAACTCTTAAGGATATTAGCATCAGTGGGAAGATGGACAGATTAACAACTGTGAAACTTAAGAATTACTAAACTAGCAGTATATGCAAGGTATTATGGGACCATAGGTAGAGCACCTCACATACATAGTTATATAGCTAAGGGTTTAGTTATATAAGTCTGCCTGGGAAATTCTGGGAAGCCTTGATGGGGTGCTTGGGGCCATCATTTGATCTGAGACTGGGAAGATAATTGGGAGTTTGCCAGATGAAGGGCATTCTAGCCAAAAGAACATAAAAAGTTCAGAGAACTACAAATAATTTGGTATCACTGTGGCATACCAAGAGAATAAACAGAGCACACAGGAAGGAGCTGGGATCTTATTTGTTAAAGCTAAGATGCTGAAATTGTAGGCCTCGGGGAACTATACACATCACTTGGATAACATATCTCTGTTAGAGTGGTCCCCTGGTGAGCAGTATACAGAATGACTTGGGGGAGACTGGAACTGGAACCCAAGCAGCTGCTGAGGTGAATGACAGCAGGGAGAAGTGGTGAACAAGGACAATAGTGGTGGGAGTGGGGCACAGCAAATAGGAAAGTCATGAGCTAGAATTACTCAGACTTGGGAATATAGGGCAGAAGACACCTTAGAAGGGCTCCCAGATTTCTGGGTTAGGACTATCAGATAAGAAAGAGGAAAGTTGGGGTTTATGAGGAAAAATAATGGGTTTAGTTTTAGACATATTGGATTTGATGCACTTTCATAATGTCCTAAAAGCAATGAAATGTCTGCTAGAGCTACATGCTAAAGACTCATAAGTGGGTGTGGACGAAAGCAGGTGGAATGACAAAGGATGAGGCTGCAGAAGCAAGAATGGAGTCAGATGAAGCAGGTCCAGACTTCCTTCACTGGACAACTTATTTCATCACCCCACAGTAAGAATACAAGACTGTTCCATCCCTGAACCTGCCCAGTCATCTCCTGGCCTCTCCTCTGTGGAGCTCTGCTTCTTGCTTCTCTCCTGTCTTTGTAGTGCTGCTTTTAGACGTTCTGTGGATCTTTAGAGGCTCAACTCAATGCCATGCACTCCATAAAGCCTCCCTCTTCTCTCTCCTATTTCTTCTCCCCTCCTGATGCCATGCTCTCTATCTGGAACACAGTGAACTGCTTAGGCTTATTTGTGCACATTGCCAACAGTGAGTTCCTCTGCAGACAAAGAGTTCATCTCTGTGTGTCCCTGTGACTTCCATCCTTAGAACAGTGCTAGGTGCTTTTTGGATTGTGAGTGGACATTTCATTAAATTGAGGAGGATATTTCTGCACAATTTTGCTTAATGTTGACCTCCCTCTAGCTTTGTATTTCCCACCCTTCCCCAATTCATAAGGACAAGGTGAAGGAGCCTAAAGACATAGTGCCACCACACCTTCCTCTATCTGGAACTTAAGATACCTGCTCACAGTTTGAAGAATTCATGAGAGGCTATGTAAAGAAATATAATTTGTCATTTTCAAGGTTAGCTGATTTTTTTTCAAAGATTTTATCAATTTATTTGAGAGAGAGAGAGCATGAGCAGGAGGATGAGCATGGGAGAGGGAGAAAGCAAACTCCGCACTGAGCAGGGAGCTCAGTGCAGGGCTCGATCCCAGGACTCTGTGATCACGACTTGAGCCAAAGGCAGACACTTAACCAACTAACCCACCCAAGTGCCTTGTTAGCTAATTTTTTTTTAAGTTTTATTTATTTGAGAGAGAGCATGAGTAGGGGAAGGGGCAGAAAGAGAGGGAGAGAACCTTGAGCAGACTCCCTGCCAAGAGCAGAGCCCAACGTGGGCCTTCATCCCATGACCCTGAGATCATGACATGAGCTGAAATCAAGAGTCTGACACTGAATCAACTGAGCCACCCAGGCGTGTCTCAAGGTTATCTGATTTTAAGTGTGTGTGTGTGTGTGTGTGTGTGTGTGTGTGTGTGGCCAAATTAAGAATGCTATAGGAGTATAGGTTTCTCCTTTTTTGTAAGAATGTAGGAAAAATTTATTTTTCTCTACTGGTGAAATTATGGCTCAAAGCTGCAAATATAAAACTGGGAATAAACAATGCTCATCTAACCAAGGGTCACAAAGCACGTAACTGCAGGGGAATTTCACTGAGTCAGTTGATAGGGTCTGTATAAAGTCTTTCCTTATATAGGATGTGAATGGGAAAATGGAAAGCTATTTTTTGATGATAATAATAAGCTGGCTCCCTTAGATACCTGTGTGCTAAGTGACAAAAATCACACTTTTTTTCATTCTTAGTGACCTTTATATTGTGAAGGGTATAGCTGAACCTAGACAAATGAAATAAATAAAACTATTAGAAATGAAAAATGGATTAAAGTCCCAGTAAATTTGAGAAACCTCTGATTTAGGCCTGATGCTGGAGTGTTTAGTATCACGAATTTGCCTGGTAAGATAAACGAATGATTAAGCTCCCCATACAACCTAGGGGATTTATCCTCCCAAACACCACCCTACTGTCCGATAGTTTACTGTTATGCCTCCTTTCCCTCCTGTTTTAGTGGGTTTGCCTTGTTTCTTCTTTAGAAAGCAAATAGCACTGGAGGCAAGAGTTGGCAGGAGGGAGGGGGAGAAGAGAAAACATGTACATAAGCCCTTTCTTTATCTCAGTTCTTGATTTTTCAAGAGCCCATTGCACCACTCAATCATGCCTACGGGGCTGCCAAAGGGGCCAGAGTTCAGTGAGAAGGACAAGCTGGAGGGAAGAGTAGTGAAAAGAACAGGCAAGAGGAGAACAAACATGAATTTTGTCACATGCATCTCATTGTATTTGAACAAAGAGTCTATGAGTAATTGTTATTCATCTTTTATTGATGAGAAAATCAAGCCTAAGAAAAAACTGACTCAATCCTACCCATTTTCTTTTACTTTGCTATTTTCCTTGAGAATATGAATTTCAACATTTTATGTAAAGGCAGGGTATAAATTTTACATACATGTATATGTGTATATATATATATATATATAACTGTAATTATATAAAAAAGACCAAATGAAAACATAAGAAAAAGAATATAAGCAAATGCTAATGAACTGCAGTTTTGGGAGGTAGGTTAAGGGATGCCTTTTTTTCCTTATTCCTAGTTTTCTGTGGTTTTCCATAATACACATGATTGCTTTTATATCATCATCAGCAGTAACAATAGCAACAGCAACAAAAGGCATGGATTGCTTTAAAAAGAAAAGCTTCTTTTGTTTCTTGGGCGAGCAATGTTAAGGTAGAAGGCTTATAAGAAATTTATGGAAACAAAGACTGGTATTTTAAAGGCTTCTTTAGTCAAATAAAACCCATAATGAAAAATTTGCCATAAACTCATGCAGTTTGTATTTGGACTTTGTTCCACAGTTCTCCCACCAGACAAAAAGGAACTAATAAGGGAGACTCAGTGCAAAAGAAAATTGGTAGTCTGCTCCATACAATATTCTGCACACCCCTACACCCTATGGAAAGCAAATATTTGCACTGAATGTGTGTATGTGTGGTATAGTCTATTACCAAGATGTTTTTGTGCCTTCAAAATACCAAAGGATCTAATCAATTCCTTTGAAATATACAGTCAATAATAGAGATACGCTCCACACCAATGCCCCACATCGGAATAGGCTAAACTGACAGGCTTTTTTGGCACTGTGTGGATAGGGCTGAAATGTGACAAATGGGATCATTTAATCTGTATCTCACCAATATCAAAACAACCAATTGTAAAGCAAAAGAGTCAGTCAGATAAATCTTTTGTCTACACAGTTCCAAGCCATTATTTTGAGTAGCTTCTTTCATTCAATTTGCCAAATATTTAGTCAGTTTCCTAAAATATAACTGAATCTCTAAATAATAGGGAAAAAAAAGATCTGATCTGGATTTTCCACATGGGGGATACAAGTTAAAAATAAACAAAAATGCACATTTGTCCCTTACATATAAATACTCTTTTATTTCCTTTTTAAATGGAGTTCTCTGAGGCTATGCACATTTGACTTTAATAACTTGGTTAGAAAGATCTGTCCCAGAGAAAATATTTATTAAAATGTAAATTAAACTTGCCTGAAAGAAAAAAAATGCAAAGGAGATATTGAAATAAAAGACTCTTGGTTATAGGAGGTGGGGGTTTGAACCTTTTGAAGATTTAAGAAAAGAACAATTTTAGAAGAGAAAAATGCCAAATGAAAGGCACATTGATTTTGGACAAAGCTGGCTCCCCTGCACGGTTCTCACTCTGACTCATCAATCAGTGAACTAGTATCTTCTAGGCTCGGAGCCCTGATGCTGTGCTGCCTTCAGCTGGTGCATCTATGATGCTCACACCTCACCCTTTCTTTCTTTGAAACATGTCTCTGGTTCACACCTTCCTTTAAATTCTCCTGATAGAGAATTTTATTACCTCAGGCCTGAACCACTACCAACAATTTCCAAGGTAGCCTTTCTGCCACCAGTCTCCTGCTCTCCAAATGTGTCTCATCCACATATTGATCATCCCCCAAAAAACATTCTGCTCACTGCTGCTTCCTGCTCTCCACCCTCATTATTTGTTGCCCCCGCATGAAGTTAAAACTCCTTTCTCTGTCTGATAGTTGGGATCCTTCACAGTCTCTTCCCTGTCTCTTACACACACACACACACACACACACACACACTCCTATTAGTCCAATCTTTCTTTGTACTGCTCCCAGATACATCACTCATTGTCATCAACCAAATCACTCAACACCATAAAAATCCCACCCATGTGCCCTTCTTTGTCTCCTCTTCAAATATAAAACATTCTCATCCCAGCCACGTCCTTTCTGTATGGAGGCTGTCCTCTGGACTTTTACTTTCCAAATCAGCTCCATCCTTTCTGAGCCTTCTCAAATGCCACCTCTTCTATGGAGCCTTCTCTGATTCCTTTAGCCCCACAATTTCCTCTCTCTTCTCTGAATTCCCATCCCACCTGTAATCAAGATTGAATTTTCTGACATATTACTTAATTGCATTTTATTGATTTATATGCCATCGCATGTTTCTCTGCGAGGGCATTACTGGCATTTGTAACAGGGCACTTCTTCCGTGTGGAGGACTGTCTTGCAAATTTCAGGACATTTAGTGCCCCCTCTCTCTTGAATGCTATTTGACAGTGATGTTATTGTGATAAACACAAATGCTCTGAATACATTTCCAAATGCCTCAATTACTAAAAAGTTTCTTATTTTTTAAAAAATATTTTATTTATTTATTCTTGAGAGACACAAAGAGAGAGAGGGGCAGAGACACAGGCAGAGGGAGGAAGCAGGCTCCCCACAAGGAGCCCCATGTGGGACTTGATCCAGCATCCTGGGATCATGCCCTGGGCCAAACGCTCAACCGCTGAGCCACCCAGGCATCCCTAAAAAGTTCCTTAGAGAAGTTCCTCTATCATATACACATCTGGTCAACAACTAGTGTGTTTAAATGGTGAATTCACATAGTATTTTAAGGAACAAATATGTATTTTTTCTTACAGTTGCCAACACACTATAAAACTAGGAAGAAGGCTAATTAACAGTCAGGTTTTAATTGCCACTCCATTTCATGAGATGTTTCATTGAACCCTCATAGTAACCCCGGATGCTGCTACTTACCTTCCTTTTCTAGATTAGGAAACTGAGACTCAGAGTTCTGTTCATTAAAGGTCATCCTGTTTGATTAGAACCCTAGCATTTAAGCCCAGGACTGTTTGAAACCAAATCTCTGGCTTTTTCTTCTACTACCGGCCTCTATAAAGAGGTTGTAACAGGTTTGAAATAGGAGTGTGAACATGTAACATAATTAGCAATTTAAAGCACATTAATACTGCTGATAGATACTAATGACTACAATTGAGAAGGACGCTAGACCAATTTTTTTTTTAGAATTTATAACAAGAATATAAATTGGAGTCTAATGAACAAATTTACTTACTGACCTTCTTTGCTGCAGACATTAACCCATGGTTGATCTCCAATTGAGATGTACATATTCTTTACTTTCTTACTGTGCTTGTTAATGTTTGTCTTGGCAGATGGTCAACAGATCTCTCTAAATTTCCCATAATCAAGTTTGGGTAATGGATCCAAACATGCCTTGTATTAGGTAACATTGCTAAACCCAAAGCAATAGGAATTGAAGAGCTAGCAATAGTTCTCAGGTCTTCCCTGTCCAGTATCGAGATACCTTTAATAATAAATGTTCTGCAAATCAAATCTCACAGTATCATTTAAAATGGTGTACACTCCCCTTTTAAGTTAGAGTTTCTTATTCATTTCATTTATATCTACATTACCCACACTTATTAGTAAGTAATTTCAGTGCATGCCCATATCTCCAATTAAAATTCTTCATCTACGAGCTAATCTAGAGTTTATGAAGTAATAGCATGTATAATCCACAGGCATACTTTAAAAAGTATGCTCAGTTTCTATCTATGCACACTGGAAGAATTGTATTGCTTGCAGAGGAAAAAAAGAGAGAGAAAGAGCCAGTATTGTCAGTTTCAAGTTTTCTTTTTCAGCTATGAGAATAAATGTTTACTATGTGTTTATTCTGTTTAGCAAAGAAGGAAAAGGAACTGAAAGCTAAGTTCATTAAATAACTTAGAACAATTGTGTAACTATGGCTGAATATGTACATAACAGTATTTTATTTCTACATTGTCTCATAAACCTTGTCTACTATAACAAAGTTGTACTTCATCCACCAGTAAAACCACTATTCAGCTGTAACCACATCCACATTTGGTGATCTGAAAGCATAAAGTCATTTTTAGTTATGCTTATCAGGAGAAACACAGTTAAAAAAAAACCTAATAATTCCTTGTAACAAATGAATTGAGCTTGGTGTTAGCCTTTTTATCAGAACATGGCCTGAGCAGAGTGCATTTACAGTTTCTGCGTGCTGGGACACTTTGTAGGTTGCTGGAGGAGAGGGTGATAGAATCGTTCTTCCCTAAAACTAGTAAGTCCAAGACCAGGAGCCCCTCTCAGTTATATACCTCAGTGTGCAGCTGTAGAATGGTAGGAGAAGTTTCATTATTGCTTTGACTCGTCTTTCTCAAACTATCTTATCAAATCTTTGTCATGCCATAGAATTCTTAAAGATATCTAGCTGCTCCCCACAGAAGCCACAAATGGCACAAAAATTTTGATAACATTTCTCAGAGAGTCACAAACTCTTTAAAAGTGGATTTCTAGAATTTCTGTTTATATTCCCTTAATATCTTCACAACACCTACACTGATACCTAATAGTGTGCTGTGACATCTTCCCCACTTATTTTTTATTTTTAAGGATTTATTTATTTATTTATTTATTTATTTATTTATTTATTTATTTATTTATTTGAAAGATAGGAGAGGAGAGGGAGAGGCAGAGGGAGAAACAGACTAGCCACTGACTGGGGATTGATCCCAAGACCCTAAGATCATGACCGAGCTGATGGCAGATGCCCAGGCACCCTCCCCACCTATTTTTAGATCTTCATTTGTTTCAGAGATGGATTTAATAATGTAAAGCAGAAGCTTACACTGTGAAGCATTTGCATGATTGTATTTTGATTTTGCCATCAGCTAAAGGCAAAGTTGATCCCATCCTGTAAGGAACTCTATCCTACATTTCTTCTGTGGACTTGGTGGCTCACGTTTGCTTACCTGCTTCCTTGAAGATACTGTGCTGTTGAAACATCTATTAGAGGTCTTTGAATTCAAATTCTTGTTCTGATGGGTTGAGTCATTTTTCCATGTCTTAGAATTTTCTTTAGGATCTGAAGGAATGGGATTTAAGAACAGGATCCTAGCTATGAATCCATAGAGGACGGTGGCCAGTATCATTGGCACAACATAAAAGACACCAAAGTCCATTAGGTAAATAGGTGAGTAGTAATTCCTGGAGATCTTGTAGCCACAGGACACCACAATAGCATCTTTGTAAGTGCTAATATTGAGATCCAGCAAGAAGAACCAGAGCATACAGTAAATGGATGTGAAAGCCCAGACAAAGATGATGATCTTTTTGGCTCTGGAAAATGTGCAGAGAAACTGGGCTTTGATGGGGTGACAGATGGCTATGTACCTCTCAATGGTAAAGGCTGTGATTGAACAAGAGGATGCATTAATGCCCAGGTACTGGAGGTAAGTGATGCAGAGGCATCCAACATAGCCGTAGACCCAGGAGCCATAGATACTGTCTGTTATGTTGGGGAGGCCTGCAGCCACCAACACCATGAGATCGGCTACGGCCAGACTCACCAGGTAGCAGTTTGTGGGGGTCCTCATGTGCTTGGTTCTCATGACCACCAGGACTACCATGATGTTGCCCACGATGCCCAAACCACAGATAATGAGCACAAGCAAGATGGTGACCACTTGGTATTCTAGGGCCACCACTGCTCTTGGCTGAAGCTGTGTTTGGTTCAGTTCACTTACGGTCTGGTTTTCCATCTTTACCGACTTGAAGTTTCTCTGAAACACTTCTCAAAACATCCTCTTCCCGGGGGCCCGCTTTTATCTCTGTGGTTCTCTCTCCCTGTGAAGAGTCACAGTCCAAAGTCATTCACAGCGTCACCATTTCAAAGGCAGCCAGTCACTGACAGGTACCTCGTTGTTCCTCTGCTTTCACCTCCACCTCCCTGATACTGGGTCTACAGTAACAGGGCTCACCGGCACTTCTGAAAACTCTCTTCATTCCAACTCTCGTGTAGGATGGAGGAACAGTTTCTGACCAGCTGAACAAGAGGCACCTGTTTCCTCTTGGGGGGTGGGGGGTGGGCGGGGGGGACGCCTAGGAGAAACCGAGGAAGCTCCCTATTTTGCAAGAGCTCCCGGAAGGAAAAACGAAGTATCCGCTAGCCGAAAGATGCAGAGAAACCTCTCAGATGCTCGGGGAAAGTGCAAAGAAGTGAAAGGGACCAGGGACGGGGAAAGCCCGGAGGCTCAGTGATGAAGCTTGGTAGCAACGTAGCGTTTGCCTCCTTTGCTCTCGGGAGGGGCGCGGGGGGATCCCCCGGCTGCAAAACCGCAAGTGGGAGCTGTGGCCGTTCCCGCTGCCCCCTGCCCTCCCTTCCCGAGAGGGGCCGGTTTCTTCTCTTACCTTTCCGTCCGCGGCGCTCGCTGCCTTGCGCTCTCCGGGCGGGCGAGGCCGGACTAAACGCAAGTTTCCAGCCCCGCGGGAGGGAGGTCTGGTCGGCTCGCTCGGCGCCCGGACCGCGGCCCCGCGAAGCCCTCGCGCCGCAGCCCAGCGCCGCCCGAGCGCACAGCCGCAGCCGCAGCGGGAGCGGGAGCGGGAGCCGGAGCCGGAGCCGGAGCCGGAGTGGGAGCCGGAGCGCGAGCGGCGCCCGGGCAGCCGCGGGGCCGTCGGGTCCTAGGGCGGCCCCTGACGGGCGCCCCCGCTGCGCGCCCCGCGCCCCGCGCCCCGCACGCCCCGCCGCCCGCCGGGCCTCCCGCTCCCGCACCTCCTCCCCGCCCCCCCGGGAGGATTTCCTCTTGAAGGTGCCGCCGACCCCGGCCGGCCTGGCTCCGGAGGTGCGGATCGCAAGCAGGGGCGCCGCAAGCAGCGGGGGGCGGGGGCTGGCTTCTAGCCCAAGTGCTGCGGGAACTCCAGGACTCCCTGTGTGACAGGACCGTGGGGAGAGCGGATCCTGCTCCGCCCGACACAGCCCTGAAGCTTGAAATTGCTGTGTGAGCTGCAGGCAACTTCTTTCTCTACTGTGGAAACCCTTGAACCGTTTCTCCAGTGAACCTGTGAGCCTGGCTCCCTCCTCCCCTGTTACATGAATGGAAAAATGAGTGAAAATGGCTATTAAAGCATTTCAGCGGCAATCTTCTGAGGCTTATAAAAATTATTTTTCTGACAATTGATTCAGCTAAGAATATTGACCTAAGGCGGCGGGCGGTCTGTTAAGTTTGGTTTTCGACTCCGGTTCCGCCCAGCCTGGGAGGACCTCTCCACCGTCCTCTCCACCGCTCTCGCCCCTTCACCCACCCGCGGTGTAGCAGCCACATAGACCACCCAGCGATGTTGGGTGTCGGTTTATTTCCAGGTGAGAACACATCCAGTGGAAATCTAGGCCAGGGCCACTGTGGCACCACAGCTCCGAAATGAAACTTCATGGATGCTTCCTTTTCAGAGATGTGGACTTAAGCTTGACTTCTCTTTCTTTAAAGTGGTCCGCAGGCACATCCTTACCAGTTTTTTTATAGAGGCTCAGAAAACATGTCTCCCTCCCACGGGCAGCAACCAAATACACCAAATGTCAATGTTTGATTTTATTGACTGACACAAAAAACAGCCCTTAACCAAATTCCCTATATGGTGAGTAGTTTGGTTCCCTGTTTTAAGATGTTTAGATGCTCTTCCTTCTAGATGTCGATAGAAGTGTACATTTTTGAGTACATACAACCATGGGGATATCTAAACCATGTTCATGGCTAGGTGCCAACAAGATGAAGGTAAAGCTCTGGATCATATTGAGTAATTCCACCCTCTGAACCGCCGAGTGCTCCTTGACTCTCTACTTCTCTTTTCAAATCATCATATGACCAATGAACCACCCATGACCCAGATTCAGCTTTGAGGCATTTATTGTTTGGTTTGTACAGTGTAGGCTCAAGTGTGATTGAAAATAATTTGATTATTGTCTACTTTTCAAAATCGGGAGATTGTATACTAAATCTGAATTTCCGCCTCTTCTAGAGATTAGAAAGATCTGGCAATCCTGGGCCTCTCTCTATTCCTTAATAGAAATAATCACCTGAAGTTGAGTTGTGGCTATGGGCAGCAGTTTGCGGGGGTCCTTCACGCAGGGTGCACCTGCTTCCATTTCCTCACCCCACACTTCCTCCCTTTTGTCTGCCACACATGCCAGCCTCCCTCAGCCACCACACATTCCCGGCCTCTGCAACCACCTGAGTCTTGGTTGCTTATCACATGCAAGCTCCTCAGAGAGACAGTGTAGTTACCAGCCAAATGCACATTCTTTCACCCTGAGTAGGATTTCTGCTGGCATTGTCATTTCCACCCCCAACTGGTTTAGCATACTGGCTGGTAGTTGCCCTTCCTGTCTCTCTCTCTCTCTCTGGACTAGAGGACAGAGACTACTCTGAACATCACTTTTCTTGCTTAGCCCTTTACATTTGGAATAAAAAAAAATGCTCTCAGGGCCCCCCGGGTGGCTCAGTGGTTGAGCATCTGCCTTCGGCTCAGGTCATAATCCCAGGGTCCTGGGATGGAGTCCCACATTGGGCTCTCAGCAGGGAGCCTGCTTCTCCCTCTGCCTATGTCTCTGCTCTCCCTCTCTGTGTCTCTCATGAATAAATTAATAAAATCTTTTTAAAAAAAAAAAGAAGAAGAAGCCACTGCCTCCCTACTCAACCTCAACCCCACCACCCCCAACCCAAAATATCTCTTGAAAGGTCATGGTTCGTATAGAACATCTTGTCACTCCTCCCCAGGATTTTAGTCACTTTCAGATCTCCTGAGAAGACCTTACTTCAAGTCCTACTCTTAGGTAGTAAAGATGAGGGGAGAGAACATCTATACCACTATCTGCTCTGGCAACTCCACCTCCACTCCAAATCTTATCTTCTTTACTGTTTCTGTATGAGGTCATCATTCTGAACCTCTATTTTGCATCTTTATTCACTTTTGAGTATGTAATTGTTACCCTCCTACTATGCACCAGGCAGCTAGTATGTAACATTTCGTTCTTTTTTTCTTTTCTTAAGATTTTATTTATTTTTTCATGAGAGACACACAGAGAGAGAGGCAGAGAGAAGAGAGAGAAGCAGGCTCCATGCAGGGAGCCTGACATGGGACTTGGTCCAGGGTCTCCAGGATCACACTCTGGGCCGAAGGCAGGTGATGAACCACTGAGCCACCCAGGCTGCCCAACATTTCGTTCTTATCTTCCAGTAGGTTATGGTCTATTGGGAGAAGCAGATTCATACACATTACAGGGAGCAATGCGCTAAAAGCTTATGTTGAGAGGGTTCAGGTGTGATGGGGAAGGCATCTATCTGTCAGTGGCGGGTGGGGGGGGAGGGGAATGGGCCCAAGGACCCAGGAAGACTTCAGAGGTAAGGCAACATCTAAGAACATTCCTGAAGAGTCCAGGCACTTTTTGATAGGTGGGAAGAGGGAAGATATTCTGCGTGGAGGCGACAGGGTGTATAAGGCCTGGCTCTGTGAACTAGGGAGGGTAGGGCTCAATTTTCTGATCTTGCTCTGGTGGTGAGGAGTTGGAGCTGGTGATGACCACTGGCAGGCTTTCTAGTGAGGAGTCCTCCCTTCTGCTCTCCGACCCCCCCCCCGCCCCCCCGCTCCCCGCTGCCTGCTTACCTTGCTGTTCCTTCAACTCAGGAGAGTGCAAACTTCTGACTGCACCCTCCCACACTTGCCTGCTCAGAATGATTCTGTTTTCAAACCACTTCATGCTCTGTGCCAAATTGTATCTTCAAAGTAGCTGTGATTTCATAAGCTAGGCTTTTTAGCTGCATACCTCAATCAGACTGTATCAGATAAGTGTTCTCTGTGGTAAAAAAAAAAATAAACTACACAAGCATGGGGTTCCATTCCAATAAACCTTACATTTTGTTTGATTTTTTTCCCTCACAATAGTATCCTAGATTATAATCAACTGTGGCTTTTCTATTGTTTGAGTACTTCTGACTAGGAAGAAGTTTGAAAACAGTCCAGTGGCAGCTGTTTTGAAAAAAAGGCTGGTGAGTCCTGAGTTCAGCCATGTAGACAGCAAACCTATATGCCACGCACACTGCTCATGGCCATTTCAGTCCCAGACTATTTTCTCTGGCCTGATGCCCTTAGTGAAGCCTTGTCACTCACATGCCACTTGGCTAGAATCAAGAAAAACCGAGCATGAGACTACACAGGCTCCTTTGTAAAATGTCCTTGGACTTAGAGCTGGGACTTTCTTTTTGGTCTGGACTCAGATTTGCTCCTTCAGCTTGAGGAAAATTTAGCACTTCTGCTTCTGACCCCTGGCATTTCTAGTCACACAGCTTACTCTCAAAATCTGACTTTCTCTTTGCTGGGTACCCTAGGAAACCATTTGCTTAGTGAGTCTCTGTTCCTGGGACACACCGGCTAACACTGTCACACCTGCTGAGCCTACCTGCCTCCACAGGAGAAGAATTAGGGCAGGCTTCACCCTTATCTCTGGAGGTGATCTTAGCTATCTAGGGAGTAGGTGGCTGTCCATGGGTTGTCATGAATCTGTTAGTAGATAGAAGATTATTTATACAATCAGCATTTCTCAAACTTTAGGATGCATCTGAATCTCCTGGAGAGCTTATTAATATCTAGATTCCTGGTTCCATCCTCAAGTTGCTGTTTAAGTAGCTCAAGGATGGGATCCAAGCACTTCTTTTTTTTTTTTAACTTTTTTTTTGTTTTGTTTTATTTATTTATGATAGGCACACAGTGAGAGAGAGAGAGGCAGAGACACAGGCAGAGGGAGAAGAAGGCTCCATGCACCGGGAGCCCGATGTGGGATTCGATCCCGGGTCTCCAGGATCGCGCCCTGGGCCAAAGGCAGGCGCCAAACCGCTGCGCCACCCAGGGATCCCCTAGGGATCCAAGCACTTCTTATAAACATTTCTTATAAACTTCCAGCTGATGCTGATGCTGTTGGTCTGTGGACCACACATGGAATAACATTGACCTAGCTCAGTGGTTCTGATGTGGGAGGCAGGGAGCATTGATGGATCAGAGTCACCTAGACAGAATTTTTAAAATGTACATACTGGCTTAGTTCTCCTACATATTTTGGGTGTTGGTGTATTTCCTAGAATTGGACTAAGGCTTGAGAAAGAGATTGGGACTCTGGACAAAAGCGGTTGACTTATTCTTCATATATGTATAATATATATTACATGCAATATACATATTATATGTATATATATTTATCTAACTTATACTGTAAAAACTGGAGCTTACCTTGGCAGGTGGGAAATTGTTGAGAAACAGAATATCGGTGCTCACTACAGTCAACTAGCACTAGGGTTCAGAGATAATGTAGAGCATCCAACTAGATCAGTGGTTTGTAGGACCCAGAGCAGGGTGAGGAGAAGGCAAAATTGCAGGGAGTACCCAAAACCTCAGTAATTAATATAATCAATATTTTCATGGACTATTTTTTAAATTAGTATAAATGTGAACAAATCTATGATGAATAAAATATCAAAATTTTACATAAAGACACTATCAATATTATGAATTTTTCCCTTTCACCTCAGGCTCCAAATACTGATCCTTTAGTTCAAATTTTGATATTTTGCTTATGATGCATTACTTTGCATTTTTTTTTTAAGATTTTACCTATTTATTTTTTTGAGAGAGAGTGCAAGCAGGAGGAGGATCAGAGGGAGAGAGACAGGAAGACTCCCCATGGAGCCTGTAACCTGGAGCCTGGAACCAGAGCCAGGGCCTCTAGTGGGGTCTGCATCTCAGGACCCTGAGATCATGACCAGAGCTGAAACCAAGAGTCGGATGCTTAAGCAACTGAGCCACCCAAGCACTCCTCCTTTGGATTTTTAAAAATAATACATTAAAGTCATATCTTGATTACTATTTTCTTGGAGTTGCTTTAATTTTGCACTATACCTTGCCTCACCCTATTCTGTCTTCTCTTCCCTGTCTGAATTTCAGAATCATGTGGAGGGTTTTTAAAAATGCAGATTCTTAAGTCTCTCTCCCAGGTGTTCTCATTTAATCAGTCATGAAGCAAAGCCTAAGGTTGGTTGGTGCCACAGTGGTCAAGGATCCCTGAATTATACCAACGGAGGTTGGTCTCTGGAGATGAAGGACTGGTGGTCATTGGTGGTCCAGGCTGCGGGAGGATGAAATAAAGTGGGTGCAAAGAATGTGCAATGATTCAGAAAAGTGGCAGCATCAGAACATTTTGGCAACAGAACACTGGCACAGGATTTAGCTTCCTGAGAGAAACTGTAGAACTATGCAGGTTTCTAGGTTTAAAAGTGCTGAACCCGATACTGTCTATTAGGTTAAGATTCAGATGCAAAACCAAGGCAAAGACTTGGTCACTGGAACTGAGATATCAGGTCTGGGTTCTGGAAGTAGGAAACAAAGTCAAAACAGGATTTGATGCTGAGTCACCTGAATATTGAACTAAGGATCCTCTGGTTTCCTCTGTGGAGGTAGAAGCTTTAGTCTGGAGCCTGAGGTAGGGAGAAGGCATTTGGCAAACTACAGAAAAATGTCAAAATCCATTTTTGCTGAAATTTAAATATTAGCTAGAGAAAACTGTTGGCTGTTGATCAACAAAAGAAACTACTTTATGTAATGGGTTTATGAAGTTTGGCTTATGGTAATTGAAAAAGGCATGGAATCTTTGTGCCCTAAATGGTAAAGTAGGTTGGATGGTAATGTGTCTTTGGGGTACGAATTGGCCTTCCATTTTTGTTTCTCTATCATATATACTTTTATATTACCTAATGTCCACATTTGGGGAGAAAATAGGACCTTACATTTAAAAACAAAGCACAGTAGAACTCAACCTAAAAACATCTAAAAATGAAAAGTATAAACACAAACACAGAGCTCCTTCTTCTCTGCAGTCTGTACCATTGGTAATCTGGTCAGGTGAAGCATGTTTAGGAAGAGTTAACACCCTTTAGAAGTTTCCCCAAAGTGTCACTTGGAAGCATGACCTAAACGAAAGGTTTAAGATTAAGAATTTTAATCAAAACATTTAACTTCTGAACTTGTGTTTAATCTTGATTTATTGCATGTTTTATGTAACACTAAATTTATGTTTAAACATTTGTGTAATTCAAAAATGTATTGCAGTTATTGTAAAATTCTGTCTTTGTAGCTGATCATGTTTTTATTTATTTATTTATTTTTATTTATTTTTATTCATTTTTTTTAGCTGATCATGTTTTATTCTTTATTCTGGCTGCTAGGGATCTCAATTCCAAATGTATATATGCCTACATGAATAGTTGTATAAGACCTTCCTGATAAAATTTTCTTTTGCCTACTAAATCTATCAACTTACTATTTGACCTTTGGTTCATCCTCTGTTCTTATTTCTTTTTTAGGTCATACACACAAATGCAGATGCAAAACACTGCTTCCCAATGTGCATATATATATCATTTTTTAAAAATCAATTTTATTGAGGTACAGTTCATATAAAATAAATAGAATTCACTTTAAGTGTACAGTTTTATGAATTTTAACAAACACCACCATAATTAAGATATAGAAAACTTCCATCATACTAAAGTGTTCCCTATTTTTTTCCCCAGCCAATTCTGTATCCCCTAAACTATTCTTTGTTCAGGTAAATATTGCTCAGTTTTCTATGTTGAGATTATATTTATCTCTTGAAGAATTTCATGTAAGTGGAATTATACAATATATATTCCTCTGTGTCTGGCTTCTTTAAATCGGCATTTAAAAAAAATATCCATTTGTTGCATCCAGTAGTTTGTTCCCTTTTATTCCCTTTTATTTATCCCATTGTATGGATATATAGAGAGATATTCTATTTTATTTATACAATCACCTATTTGTGGACAATTTGATTGTTTTAAAGTTTTGGTTATTATGAATAAAACCTTTATTAATATCTCTGCAAATACAATGTTTGTGGACATATTTTGTCATTTTTCTTGGATAAGAATTACAAAATTGCCCAAGAGTGAAATTGTTGGTACATAAATTTAGATATGTTTATATTTTTTAAGAAGCTGCCAAAATGTTTTTCAAAATGATTGTACCATTTTCATTCAAATCTACATAATAGTTTGTTTTCATATAAATCTACATAATGGCTAGATGTAAAAAATTCAAAGCAGAAAATAACCATTCATGTTAAGGGTGAACTCTGTTTTATGCATTCGTGTGCCTAGCAGCATGCAGCAGACAGGATATAGAGAGTCCATAGAGAGGGCAGTTTGTATACAACACAAATTGATGTACAAGTGAATGAGTTAATATTCTCAAATTATTGACTTAAAATATAATTCATAGAATAGATGATGAGTTAATGACATAATACATATCAAACACTCAGTCCAGCCTTTGGCACAGAGTAAAAGTCAGTGTATTTACTATTCTATAAACACAATGCGTTTGTAGAATATAAAACTAGTATTATTAAACTTGGTAAAACACCACATAGTACCTTTAAAATATCTAAGTTATAAAGGGTGTCTTTCTGCATGCAGTGGAGTTTTTTAGTGGTTTAACTAAATTGTATCTCTATGGAGATTCTAGTACCATATCATCCTTATTCTTTAAAACCAAGTTAATATAAAATATAACACTGAATGTTTTTATGCCTCAGCAATTTTATTAACTAATCAAATAAAATGCAAGCATTTGTTCATTCATCGTAATTATGTTCATAACAAGTTAGGGAATTTGTGGAATTGAAGTTCTTATTGATGCCTTTGAAATCAGGATTGTGACAGAAAACTGTGAAAAAGTGATTTGTTTTAGTTGTTAGGAATTGTTGGCTTAAAAAGTATTCTAAGACAGAAAGAAGAGTGCAGATTATTGAGGTTATATATAATAATTATCATTTGATGAACAGGTCACTTAATTATCAGGTTGTTAATTACAGTGCGATATTTGGTGTCACCAGTGAGTTCACCCTAGGTGTGATGTGCAGAAGGGACCACATCTCCATGAGGAAAGTTTTGTGATAGTCTCATGGTGGCTCAAAGCCACAGGAAGGTGGGTGGAGTGGGAGTCTGAGGGTGAAGGTGATAGGAATGGAGGTTTGTTTGAAGGAGTTAAGAAAGATCTGCCAAAATCAGAAGTTTAGCATCTTTGAGAATCAAGTCATTCTAATATTGAAAATGATCAAAACACAAAAAAATTAAAAAGAGGCATTAACGTGGAACAAATTTTCAGTTTGTGAAATTGTCACAGTAATCTCTCCTAAGGTAAGATGTCTATGAAATATTACATTACATTATTACATTTTTTCTTAAACTTTTCAGTCTTCAGGGAAATCCTCTGTAAAGGACAGCAAGGAAGCAGTATGGTGGATCACTCAGGAGATGACATTACAGAGCGATTTCTCACCTTTAGGAGGAAAGGTTCATTTGTCTGTCCACTTGTTCTTCCATTCACGCTTGTTAAAGGCTTACTTAGTGGGATCCCTGGGTGGCGCAGCGGTTTGGCGCCTGTCTTTGGCCCGGAGCGCGATCCTGGAGACCCAGGATCGAATCCCACATCGGGCTCCCGGTGTATGGAGCCTGCTTCTCCCTCTGCCTGTGTCTCTGCCTCTCTCTCTCTCTCTCTCTCTCTCTCTCTCTCTCTGTGACTATCATAAGTAAATAAAAAAAAATATATTAAAAAATGCTTACTTAGTGCGTGCCAACTGTTTGACAGGCCCTGTGCCAGACCCTATAGATAGAACCTAATATAAATATGAAAAGCACAGAGCAGCTCCCAGCCTGGCAGGGGTGACTTACATAAACCGTTAATTATATTGCAGTGTGTTAGCTGTTATAATTGAGGTGTGTACACATTTTTAAAGATGTGCAGTGTTAGAAGAGACTAATTCTATGTGAAAAGGTATGGAGTAATTACTTTCAAAGGCCAGGAAGAAGATCAACAAGACTTGGGACCAGGAGAAAAAAACCAAACAAACAATAAAGGGTTAGGCAAATAGCCCCTGGCAACCACCTGAGGAATAGAGAAGGTCGGAGGCATAGAAAATTTTCAGTTGGAGAACAGCAGGTTCCTGGTCTCTCTCTCTGAGATGTTCTACAGTGAACGCAGTGCCTGACTCCCACACCCTTGAAGGTAGAGCCCTGTTGCAAAGGCATATGCTAAGTTCAAGGTTCTTGATGCAGACTGACTGGCCCTCAGTCCCAGCTCACTTTACTGTCTGTTAGATTTTGGCAAATCCTTTAACTAGTGTGTTTCTCAACAGCTGCCTTTGTAAAGTAAGGATAACAATAGTAACTCTCTCATAGGGTCCTGTGTTCTTTTTAAGGATTACATGAAATAGTAGGAGTTAAAATTATTAGAACTATGCCCACACAAAGGGCATACTGAGTAAACGTTAACAGATAGTATACTTAAAGTAGAAGAAAAAGACTATCTTCTAATTCTGCTGATTTTTGAAGCATGGGCTTCTGAAGTTGTATCCTGCTAACTGCTTATTTGTTTTAAGAAGTGGCAGGGCCAGCTACGAAGTTGAATACTTATCTGTATTTCAGAGTAATGACAAAGAAAAGACAGGATTCAAATCTATTTAATGATGAAAGGGATAGATGGGGTAGGTCCTCTTGTGCTGAACAAATTTTTGAAATAAGTCAGGGAGGCTAGATTGTCCATTCTTATGACCTCTTCTGACAGAAGCTTTATGGTTCCTCTGCCAGTTTTTAAAAATAATTGGCATTTACCAAATTCTAGCAAATGAATATTTAAAAAGAAAATGAAATTGTTAAGCATTGTTATTTTCAAACTGCAGTTGAGACCTGATATTTGGTTGTGATATCAATTTAAGTTTCATGAAAAAAATTCTTTTAGATTGCAGATAATATGGGTATTGTTTCATTAACTTCTTATTCATATAAGTAATAATATAAGGCTGAGACTGACATAAGAACTCTACACATATGGTATTAAGAACTTGATGTATACTCAGTTAATTTTCATAACAATCTTGTCAGATAGATGTTATTAGTAACTCCATTTTGCAGATGAGGAAACCAAGGGGTTAAACAACTTTATAAGGACAGAGTTGATATATTCCAGAGCCAGGGTACAGACCTGGAAGTCTGGCTCTAGAAGATATGAGGTACATGATTATAATATAAAATGTACATCTTACTGTGAGTCTGGGCCAAAGGAGTTTCGAAATGCACAGCTCCCACCTCCAACAGCCCTAGGCAAGTGCACTGCCTTTGCAGAACTTCCCCTGGCTTGAAAGTCATGTTAATGTTCTTGTGATTTCTGAGTTTTAGCTGGATGACTTAATCAACTTAAGAATGAAAGAGGAACCTAAGTGTATGCAAAAGAGCAAGATGTCCAAGTCTTAAAGGGCATCCTTTCAGAGAGAGAAAATGATGAACTAGTAGAAAGTGCAGGTCATAAAAAATTTCAGTTATTATCATTCACAAAACATTATTAGAAGATAAACATTTACTATGCACCTATCTCTTGTGGGGCACACAGATAAATAAAACAAGATTCCTTGTTCTCAAGTAGTTTATGGTCCAATGTGAAAGAGAAACAAACACAAAATACGAGTTACAGTATTACCTTGTAAGTTCAATGCGAGAATATGATAAAATGCAGTGAGCTCTTCATTTGTACATAAGAGTGGCCACCAACTTGGCCTAGAGGATCCAAAAAACTTCAGAAGGAACTAATACTTGTCTTGATTCTTGAGAAAAGAAAGAGGAGGTGGTGTTTCAGCCTGTGGGGAGAATGTGTGTAATAAAGCAGAGGAGTGAAAGGGTGGAGCGTGTCTATAGAACAAGGGGTTGTTTCACCTTACTCATTACCATGAGAATGTCTTTGGAGATAAACATTTTATATTTTTCTACAACATCTTATAACTGAAGAAATGCCAAACCTCGCCAAGATAGTGGCATTCTCCTGGTTCTATTGAGTAGGTGTAATTGAATACTAGTGCTGCTGGAAAAAGAAAATTTCTACATTATGCCTGTGTCTAATAAATTCTAGTTGAATTGACTTACCTAAGGGGTTAGTGTACTTCAAAGATCAAAACACTTCCTGTTGATTGATTGTCTGCTTTTCAAGGAAGATACTGCAGGCAGCAACTTTAAACTCTCCTTGCTCATGTCAATTAGATGATGGCAAATGTTCACCCCCTCTCCAGGGCACAACAAGCCAGGAGAATTTTTTCTCCTCATTCTAGAAACATGCTTTTAACAACATGTTTCAACAAGCAACATGAGTTTTTGGCAACCAGAGTTCAGTATAACTCCAAGGCTATTTTTAAAAAGAATCAGTCCATGTTTGGAAGGACAAGGGGGTAAGGTGGTATATGTCATGGAAATGAAAGCCTTGAATGTCCCTTAAAGATATGAGTATCCCATAAATCAGCTGGATGACCTCGGCAATTTGTGTCAGTTCTCTGGGCCTCAATTTCCTGGTCATTTAAATAATGGTGTTGGAGTTGTTCCTGGGTGGCTCAGTCAGTTAAGCCCCCAATTCTTGGTTTCAGCTCAGGTCATAATCTCAAGGTGGTGGGATTGAGCCCTGTGTCAGACTCGGCTCTCAGTGAGGAGTCTGCTTCAGATTCTCTCTACCTCTCCCTCCTGCTCTTGCACTCATGCTCTCTTTCTGTCAAATAAATAAAATTAAAAAAAAAAAAAGGATGTTGGAATCATTGACATGTTCTGGTTTTAAATGTCTGATTTCGAGAGTATTTTAAGCTATTCTTGAGAAGCAAGAGATGCTTAAGTTTCAGGTAGCTTAGGGTCCTCCTATAACATCTCCTTTTACATAACCTTTCATTTCAAAGGAACTAAAATGGAAGGAGTTAGTTTCCTCTCTGAGGTTGAACAAAGCTGTCTCTGAATTGAGACTGGGGAAGTTGAATCCTCTGGTTGTGTCTCTGGAATTTCATCATATCTGTAAAACTGCACTGCCTGCTTCTATTGGCAGCAGACAGGCTGCTCTATTTGGCTCTCCTGTGTTAGTTTACCTCCAGCATGGAAAAGGCCCAAAGCTCTTCTGCATCATAGACTTAATGCCATTGGCTTATAGGGTCTGCGGAGACTAAGAGCTGCATGAGGGAACAGAGCAGAAAAACCCACATGATGTCAAAGAATCAAGCTCTTGGGGACCTTTAAGCCCACTGTACATATGCAGATAAGTCCCCTGGAGAATACAGGGTTAGATTTCCTCTCTGGAGATAATAGTTTTCTTTACCTTCCTGCTTTTTGTTCTTATGGAATGCATATTAATGCAAGAGAAACCCAGAGCTCTACTGGTCTAATAATGCATATTTTATGGTTGTTCTGTTGTAAGTTCATCTCTTTTATTGGTTACTCACTTAACTGTGGTTAAGGAAATGCCAAATCCTGCTCCTGTGCTGTTGCCATAGTGATTCCTGAGAGATAAAAGCCGAGCATGAAGTATTCAGGTGAAATTTTTATCCAACTAATGTTTAAATTAAATGTGGATTTTATTTATTAAAATATTTGAAACCCAGTGATCAGGGAAGTGAAGCACCATTTTCCCAATTACCTTTGCTGCTTCCTCTTTGCTGTTTTATGCACACAGTATCTTCAGCTACAGCGTCTCACTGGCACTCTTCTATTCTCAGGTGAGGATCACTGAGCCACAGTGAAGGCAGGGGTACAAGGGGTAACAGTTTAACCTATGCTTTCATGGGAGCAATCTAATTTTTAAAAAGATTTTATTTATTTTATTTTTTTATTTGAGTATAGTGGACACACAATGTTACATTACTTTCAGGCATACAACATAGTGATTGAACAACTCTATAGGTTATGCTGTGCTTATCACAAGTGTAGCTACCATCTGCCATTATGCTACGTATTACAATACCATCCACAATATTCGCTGTGCTGTACCTTTTATCTCCCTGACTTATTCCTTCTATAACTGGAAGCCTTCCACTCCCCTTCACCCATTTTGCCCACTTCCCCATGCCCCTGATCTCTGGCAACCATCAGTTTGTTCTTTATATTTCTAGGTCTGATTCTAATTAAAAAGAGATATTTTTTTAAAAAAGATTTTATTTATTCATGAGAGACACAGAAAGAGAGAGGCAGAGACATAGGCAGAGAGAGAAGTAGGCTCCATGCAGGGAGCCCGATGCGGGACTTGATCCCAGGATCCAGGATCATGCCCTGGGTTGAAGGCAGGCACTCAACCACTGAGCCACCCAGGTGTCCTTAAAAAGAGATATTAAATGCTTCTTTCCCCCTCCCACTTGAATACTGGCCCCAATATTTTTAAAGTCACAGTAACTATACTTTGGAAACTTGATTTTGTGTCTAGTTCCATTTTGAAGAATGTCATTATCTGGTTTTGCTAGTATACTAGGCTTATATTTCTATCCAAATATTTTGAGACACAATAAGCTAGCCTATTGGTGGTAGGTCAGAAATTTGGCACTGTGTCACGTTCACACATAGGAACAAAGAAATGAGAGTGAATAGACGGGGGGTAGATGGGAAGGAAGGTTGGCCAGGACAGCGGTGGGACAGATCATCACTTGGGGAAAGCACATCTGGAGAATCCTTCTCAGCCCTCGCTCAGCATTGCATAGACCAGGCAATGGGAAACTTAAATGTTTGTTTGTTTGTTTTTGAGTGGGAAACTTGTTTTGTACGAGGCCAGAGAATAAATATTTTTGACATGGCAGGCCATACCACCTCTGTGGTTAACTGCTGACTTCTGACATTGAAGCCCAAAAGCAGTCATAGGCAACATAGAAATGAATACATGTGGCTGTGTTCCAATCAAACATTGTTTATGAACAATAAAATTTAAATCTTTCATGTGTCACGAAATATTATTCTTCTTTTGATTTTTTTACCCAACCATTTAAAACTGTAAAAACTATTCTTGGCTCACGGGCCACTAAAATAACAGGCAGTGGACCTATTTGGCCAGCAGGCTGCTGTTTGCTGAACTCTGGCATGGAATATTAAGAAGATGAAATCTTGGTTGTGATTGTCTCCCTTTGAATTCTGGGCTTTTCCTTTTTGCCTATTTTACCTTGGACTAATTAGTTAATTTCTCCATGATTTGGTTTACTCATGTGTAGAGCAAAGTTGGCAATGGTACCTACTCATGGCATTTTTTTTAAGGTTTAAATAAGGGGACACCCCAGAAGAAACCAACCCCACCAACACCCTGATTTCAGACTTCCAGCCTCCAGAACCATGGGACAGTAAATGTTGTTTAAGACAAATAAATACGTAAACAATACCAACAACAAAAATAAATAAGGGGACAGATAAAGAGTGTTTTTAACACAAGAAGTGCTCACTATTAGGAGTCATTATCATTTCATCAGCACTCAGGTCTCAGGGTAAAATGGAAGCTGCTCTGTCACAATCTCTGGCACTGAAGTAGCTAGATTTGATATCACTAAAGAGCCAGGTGACTTAGAAAGAGAATGTGAACACCCTCCTTTCTTTGGCAATCACCAAAGTATCAGAGGCCTCCTTTCATCCACCTGCCCTGGCCACCTGCCCCTGGCCACCGCCTACTGGCCACCGCCTGGGCATCTACAGCTCGCCTATAATCAACATTTCCTTATGGAAAAAGCTGCTTGTGTGTGGCATGCCTGCACCTTCGGTCACCCATGATTTTATGGTTTTTATTTCCCTTCCACTGCACTTTCTAAATGTTGACACGGCGATTCCAGGACTGGTCTCATCATTTTCAGATCTTATGATGGCTGTTTTTATACTCCATAAATCCAGAGAGGCAAATTTTTGCTGAACATTACACAGCTGTTGGGCTGCTGACAACTGCCCTCCCAGAGTCGTATATGGAAATACAAAGTTTTTTAATTATGTTTGTTGTTTTCTCTTCTCACTTAACCATTTCCATTTATTTCTGGTTCTTGGGCCTGTAGGGCAGCTTAGAGCTGAGGAATATTTGTTTTGAGGGAGTATAAAGGATATAGAATAGGCATGTTATGCAAAGGAATTTAGGAAATATCTAGAGGCTATCCTCCTGATGATTTGCTTTCTTTTTCAATAATCAGTTTCAAATTTTTCAAATCTTTCTCCTAAGAGAGGCCAAACTGAAATCATAATGAATTTTGCTTTAAACATACAAGCCACAAGAAGAATGCTGTACCAAAATATTCTCTCTCGCTTAAGAAAAGCCACGTGTCCTTTTGGAGAATTTCATAACGGAGGCTACTGGCAACATGTTTTATTACTTCTTGAAAATGAAAAATGTTTTGGTGTGTGATTCTCTACTGAGTTGTGTTATAATTAGTTCAGTGTCTAAAAACTTATTCATTCATAGAACCTTGGTTCTGGAGCCAGTTCTAATCCCAGTCCCATCACCTGCTAGGCTTTGTGGCTTTCAGTAAGGTATTTCAGCTCTCTCTGCTCCATTTCCTTCTCTGTAAAAAATAGGGGGCCGAATAATCAGCCACCCACTTTTACAATTCTGTAAAAGAATTGCAGAATTGTAAGGACTAAAAATCAAAATTCACATAAAGCCTTTAGAATGGTACCAAGTATAGAATAAGAATTCAAAAGATATTATAGCTTTTCTTATTCATGGGTTATTCAGCAGGGAGTCCGTTTGCCCCTACTGTGTGCAGACCCCGGCCCCTGTCACTTCCTAGATGTGTCTCCTTGGACACATTCCTTCATATCTCTGAGCCTCAGGGTTCTCCTCTGTGACACAACCATAGTAACAGTGCTTGAGAAAAAGAGCTAATACATTTAAAGCAACCACATCAAGTCCGACACAAAGGAACTACTTATTCAGTGTTAGCTATTATTACACTTGCTATTTGCCAAGGTCCTGAGGTGAATTCTGGGTATTTTGAGACAAGGAGGTTGTTAAGCAGAGGCAGCACAGTAGACTCCACACACTGGTGAAGAAGAGAATGGATCAGCCAGCAACTGTAAAGCAGTGTGGTGACAGTGGAGACGCAGGTGTGCACAGGCCATGGTGTTTAGTTGAGCCCTGGGGGAGGCAGGTGAGCTCACAGTAGGGGGAGGCCATGTGCTCCAGAAGAGAGCTGATGGAGTCTGACAGACCTGGGTTTGGGCTTTCTCCTTGCTTATTAGGGAAGTTCCTCAGCATTCTGACCACAGCTCCATTTTCTTCTTCGTGAAATGGGGTTGATCTGACCTAACTGCCTCTTGGGAAATACTATTTTACTCCTCAGCGGGCACATGGGAGGCATGTGGGAATGACTGAAATTATTAGCTGGGAGTGGAAGAAGCAAAGACCACTGGCAAACTAATATTCAGGTTACAAAAGTAACTATCTCTTGATTTAAATAAGGCCTCATCTCTTGGCTTCTAAAGACAAAACTTCAACATTCCAGTGTTCCAAACTTATGGAGGTTCAAACAACACAAATGACTATTGTAGAGATAAAATAATTTAGCTCACAGGAAAAATATGATTAGAATTTCTAGGAGAATTAATTAAAAATTAATGCATTGGCTAATCATTAATACAGGCCTTAATTGGTGATTATTGAGAGAATGGTTCCCAAGGTGTTTTCCTGAAAACTCAAGTCCTGCTAATCCCAAGTGATAAGGATTCTGTGGTTCAGATATGTAGAGAAATTCTAGGTTAAACAGATTTCTTCATTACAGTGCACTCCATACCTTTTAAGATAATAAAGTGTATTGGATGTCTCTAGGAAGGGATAGAGTGTGGTGTGTAGCATTTCCCCAATGTATTGGACCATGGAATTCCCTCTTCTCCCACCTCCCCTGCTCCATATGTGTGTGTGTGTATTCCATGCCCAAGTCCAGTAGAATACATTTTGGAAAATGATACTTTACCTTCTCATGCATCCATATAATGCTCATATATATCCTGCTGCCGCTTACTGACATTCCTAGGTGTTCTGAAGGTCAAAACATAATATCATGCCAGATACAATGATGTTCTTCACATCTCCTAAAACTTACAGAAGTCTTAGAGATTTTCCTTTGAACTGCTTACAGTGAGTTCATAATGAGCATCTAAAATGCTTTTAAAGGAAACTTTCTCAAAGCATCAGATTAACACTTTGAAATAGGGGGGACAAAAGCAAATAATAGGGAAAGACGAACGATGATACTTGAAATCCACTGCAAATGTGTACTGCAAAAACAGTCTTTCATCTCAATTTGAAAGGATTCTGTTTTGTGCATTAATAAAGGTTTCCCCCTCCATCTGGTTCAAACTCATTGTATAAATTACTTCCAGGTATTGCTTGTACACATGCAATGCTCACAACCAGAAAGAAAGCCTATACATGTTGCATAAATAGGGATACACCGCCTGAAAACAAATATATCTTTTTGGAAATGAATGAAGGAGACAGCCATGGCCAATAACTAGAATATTCTACCCATGGCCATGAGTTGTAAAGTACCTAAACACACAGTCAAGGACCCATGTGGCTTCTTCAAATCTGGGTCTATCTGGGAAAAAAGAAACACACTTTTGGTCAAAATTATTGTTTCCATAGTCATCCACACACCTGAATTTACATACTCATGCAAAACCCCAAATGCCCATTAACATTTCTAGAGCGTGTGAACAGTTTCACAGCAAGAATCACTTAATGTTGGCAGGCCTGCTTGATTGGTCTGCTGTCCTGCTCTCTGTGTGAGTTGTGGAGCCCAATGGATCCATTGGCACCAGGGCCTTGTAACTACACAGAGGGTGGTCTTGTTTTCACGTGTGGTTTGAGGATAACTGCTCTGTTCTTAATGAGGAATAAAGATAGATTTGATAAATTCAGTAAAGACTGTAATTAAGCAATTTGAAGATCTTTAAAACTAACCAACAACTGATTCTACTTTTCCAATTTGTTCGCTCAAAATAAATTTGACCAGGCAGGCTGACACAACTCTAGGTACATAGATTACTGAGAGGAGGCAGTCAAATCATCGCAGAGCACAGAGCTTTGACTCCACGCTCTTGAAGACAAGCTAGATGAGGAATTAGAGACTGTCCTTTCCTTTCTCTGTAACTTTTAATTTGTCTTCAAAACAGGTATGCTAATTTATAAGCACCTTGTTCTGCTCCTTCTTTACATTATTGAGAATCTGTTATTTTTAAAAGATTTAAGAAATTAATTATAAAGAGTGCTCCATTTTAATTTTCTTTTTTTTTCTTTTTTTTCATTTTAATTTTCTTTTAAAATAGCAGGTACTCGATTGTTCATATTTAACTTAATTGCTTAAGAATTTTTTGTGAGAAAAAAATATGTTTAATGTTCATACTTCTTTGTTTAGCAATATAGTATTCCTCTTCTGGTTGTTCCCAGGGACCTTATCTTTGCAGCTAAAATAACTTAAACATGACCTGAAGCCTGAGGTCTGCCCCAGGCCCTTTAAGTAAAACTATTTTTAGTATCCCCACTTTGCAGGTGAGAAAATCGAGAGCAAAGGTGGGAAGAAACTCACTCAGGGTTGCCCAGCTCATGTGGAGCAGAGCTAGAGTTTGAACTTGGGAGCTCTGTCCCTGGAGTCTGTGCTCTTAACCATATGCTCTGGGCCTCCGCAGGCAGTGCCTACCATTTGAACAGACCCATTCTTTGAGTCCTCCTTTATTCAAGCAGGGTAGAAAACAAGAAGCATACATGAGAGTGCTCCCCCACCCCCAACAACCACACTGTCTTTGAATCCTAGAATACGAGCTCCCCAAAAGTTTGGAACAATAGCAGCCGCGGGAACCCTGCTTTACGACACTTTGAAGTAATTGGCATTCACTAAGATGCATACAGGCCACTGCATTTGTAGGATATTAGTCTCGTTAGAGTGTAGTCATATTTCATATAAAAAATCAACATGGCTAAGTGACAAGCAAATTTTGACTAACTTTTTTTTTTTTTTTTTTGAAGCTAAGGGGGAAGGCAGTACTAACAAAGACAGTTTGTTTCTTTGGCATAACACTCTTAATGATGAAGACAGGGAAGTGTTTTGACAACAGTACAATCAGGTGGATGAATAACTTCCTTTAAAGTAATACCTGCAAGGAACTGTGGGAAGTTCAGGCTCACGCCCTATGATATTAAACAGACATGAATTCTGCGTTGCTTCCTCCACTTCTGCAGGTCCTCTGGATCCGTATCAAGTTCTTCTCAGGGTCCCCTCCTTCCCTCAATTGGGAAAAGGCCTGCTGGTAAACTGATGAGCCCCCATCTGGCTGACCCTTGCAGTCTCCACAAGCTGGTTTCAACCAGGATGGTTTCATGGAGGTCTCTGTGTGCAGCCTGGGCCCCATCTACAATCCCATCTCCATCAGCCTCCAGCTCCTCTGGTCATCACTGCCCACTGATGTGTACCCAGGGTCCCGCTGAGCTCTCATAACACTCTGCACACCTTTTACAGAAATTCACATTTCGTGTCTTTGACCACAGAATCTGGGTTTCTGTATTATCTCCACTGCTTCAGCTTAAGAGTTTGAAGACTTTCTCTGTTAAGACCCACATTGTAAGTGCAGAGCTTCAAAAGTCTTTGTTGACAATGCTGAATGAAGTCACTTGCCACAAAATTAACTGTTTTAAAGCTCACCTCATATTCAGTACTATTCTCATTCTTAGGAAGGTAAGCAATATCTTATCCAAGTAAGTATGATATTGCTTAGGAAGTTTTTCTTCTTAAGAACTGTGGCAGATGTTGCTATTTCCTTCCCAATATTCATTACCCCTGAAGCAATGTACATAGCTATAATTCAGAGCTCTTGAATTCTCTTGAAGCTCTGAGACACAAGTGAAAGTTGCTCTTCAGGATTTCCAGGAAATCTTCAAGAAATCTGTAAGGGAGCTGGGAGGTAAGCTCTTTGAATTTTTATTTCTTCCTGGAAAGTAGGTGCAATGGTTAGAGATCTAGCAGCCTTCATGGACCATGAAGTAACTTTAAAGAGGCTACAACATATTGATAGAGAAAACTTGAGTTTCTTATGTTCACAGACAAACCAGCTCTAGACTTCCTCTTTTATATGAAAAAGAAATACTTTTTAATTTTCCTTAAAATGCCTTAAAATTATAAAATAGTTTTTAATGCCTTAAAATGTTTAAGGCATTATTTTTATTTCTGTGTTTATTTCGATTTAGTGCTATTTGTAGACAAATGTATAGAGAAGTTAATTTAAGTGAAAGTATCCTATTAAATTGTAAGTGGCATAGTAGAGGCAAGACATAGGAATTCATTAATACCTTAAGACCTTTATAAAAGACAAAACCAGTTTCTAGTCTTTATTAAGGTGGGTTATTAATCACTGGAAAAATAGGAAATGCAACTCAAAACTGTCATGAGCAATTAATTGGAAGATATGAGAGGCAGCTTTGTAATGGGTCAACTTTGCTAGACTGAACTACATTTCTCAGAATTCCTTTTTCTGTATGTTTCCAGATGGGGTGAGCCACAAGGGATATTTTTGTAAGCTATATGGAGGGCCACTTTGTAACTTACAGATGTCTAACTCATTCACATGAGGCAACTGTCAGGCTTCTGAGGGCTCCACTTTCCTCAGGATTCTTCTTCAGTGTCTCTGAATCCTGTGGCAGGCAGGTGTGTGTATTTAACTCTATGAAGAAAGGCCCTGATTTCTGCAGATTCCTACATCATCAAGGTCAGAGGCAATAGGAAATGGCACAGGTTTCAGGCTTTCCTTGTGGATTCCAGATTATATTTATGGATTCCAACTTTTTCTTTCTCTCTCCTACTGTATCTCCATCTTCCCTTCCTGGGAATGGCTGCCTAATGAGTGGACCTGAAGCTTTAACACAAGATGCAAAGACAAATATCTTGCAGAGACCACTTAACCAGATGCCACAATTATAGAAGGTGCAATACCTAGAATTTGAGGAGCCTCAGTTGTTCAGTCAGGTAAGTGTCTGTACATTGATTTTAGCTCAGGATGTGATCTCAGGGTTGTGAGATTGAGCCCTGTATCAGGGTCTGCAATGGACATAAAGACTGCTTAAGATTCTCCCTCTCTGCTTCTCTCCCTGCCCCTCTTCACTAAATAAATAAATAAATAAATAAATAAATAAATAAATAAATACAGAATGGGTCAATTTGATATGAAAAGTCAAAAATAAAATATAAGCAGACAGAAGTAGAAAAGGAGTCTTGTGTGTCATTCTTGATCTCTTAATTAATTCAACAAATATTTATTGGGTGATACATAAATGCTAGACATTATGCTATGTTCTAAATTAAAATGATGGGTCCTTGCCAACCTGGTACCAGTTCCAGGTACTGGTGATATAGTGATGACCAAACAAATATCCCTGTCCTCATGGAGTTTACATTCCAGTTGGTTGTGACAATGAATAGACATATAAAGTATATATGTATGTATCAGATCATAGTAAGTGAAATAGAAAAGAGCCACATAGAGACAATAACCCCTTCACTGCCTGGTACTGGGAAGGATTTAGAGACAATGTATACAAAGTGCCTGATCCACAACAGACCTTCTATAAATTGTAGTTTTGTTGTTTTTATCAGGATTGTGTCAGAGGGATTAAAAAAGAGAGATAGAGAAGATGTGATAAAAACCCTTGGAAGTGGAATCATTAGAACTCAGTAAATGATTACTCTTTTACTTAAGGGAAGATGCAGTAATGGGATGTGAATTCTAGCCTCCAGCCTATGAAGACTTTCAAGAAAATAAAGAAATAGTTATCCGTATAGTTAAGATAGTAAAAGAAAAACTTCATTAAGTAGGAGAATCAAAGAAGATAAAGCAGTCTGGAATGTGGCAGAGAAATGAACATGAGGAGGAATGTGAGCCATTCAGAAGATGAAGCCCTGCATCCACTGCTGAACTTGAATCTCAGAAGAGCCCCTACAGGAAATTTAAACAGGTAAAAATTCACCAATTGAGTCACTTTTGTTTGGAGGGACCCAACTCCAAGCCTGTATAAAATTCCATGATCTTCTGATTCCAGGATGCTGCTTCTATGGGTACCTGGACTGGCCTATGAAGGAGATCAGGAAGGTAACCTGGCTTGTGGTGGGACTTAACTGAATCATGGGCCACTGTGGCTAATGGTACATCTGTGTGGCTCTAGAGATGGGCTCCAAGCTTCCCTGCAGCCGCTGCTCACTCTTTAGATGCCATACCTATTTGCCCTTAATGACTAAATGCACAAGGTAGAAGCAAGGGGAAAGATCTCATTACCTTCTTTAAGACACTTTTGTTTCTCCAATGAAGAAAACTGAGTAGTAGGTACCATGTTGTTGAGGGAGTCAAAGGAAGAGTTTGGCAATTAATAAAACCAAGTAAGATATGATGGGCATGATTGTTTCAGTAGGAGTAGTGTAAATAATAATTACACTTTTAATAATTGTACCCAGATGCACATCACTAATCATCTCCCTGTGTGGCGAAAGGTGACACACACTGCAGAATTAGGGAGAGACTAAGGACAGAGTGGGAAAGGCAGGAGAGCAGGATAGAACTTGGGGCCAGGGAGGGGGGCTGTGACAAATGCCTGATGACAGCATGGCTGGCTGAGTGAGACATCCTCAATTATACCCACATTTATACTGAACTATGTGGAAAACAAATTTTCAGTTTTCTAATGGAAAACATATTGATGTTCTGGCAACATTTCTTTGAAGACAACCTATGAAAAGGTTAAGATGAAAACAATCCTCTGGTTTAGAGCACCAAGGAAGCACATTATTAACACAAATATTCAAAATAGAAGGCAGTGAGACAGAGGCAAAAGCTATTTTTGTTGACCCTGGTATGTGCCTGAAATGTTAAATGTCCTGATGTCCTATTTGGGAAGAGAAGTTACTGAAGACTAAACATACCTGAAACCTGGAAATGAATTTAGATTAAGGTTTTCAACAGTAGATTCTATTAGGCTTGTAAAGAAATTAATACATAGAGAGGTTAGGCCCCTTTCCTAAACTAAAGGCAGAGAATAAACACAGCGTTCTTTAGGATAGCCTTGGTTGACCTAGACCCAGGATCACTTCCCCCAAAGCCTCTGTATTGCTCCTTGAGGGCCATAGTCAAATTTAGTCAGTATCTTGCCCTCTCACTGAAGGCAGTGATTGGTTCAAAGTAATAGCATGATACAATACTTTTTAAAATACTTGGATTGTGCCAGGTATTGTTCTAGACTTTTCTCCTGTATCCCTCCATGTAGTCTTCATAACAATACAATGGGGTGGGATGCCTGGGTGGTTTAATCCATTAAGCATCCAACTCTTGGTTTTGGCTCAGGTCATGATCTCAGGGTGGTGAGATGGAGCCCCATGTCAGGCTCTACCCTCATGTGCTTAAATCTAGAAAGTCCCCAGAAAACTGGGACTAATGGATCACCACCTGTAAATCTAATTTTTTATATGATTTAGAAGAAAGCAAAACAACTGTTGTTGGTTTCAAAGGCCATGTGTTTATATAGGGGGAAAATCATGAAAAGATTAACATGCCATTAGGTGGGTTGTCACCAAGAGTGAATTAAAAAAATAAATGAAAATATTTATTACATTAAAAGTTGAAGGACATAAACATAGCAAAATGTGAATGCTCCTCTTTCAACTCATTAATATCATGTAATCATAAAGTGTAGGAGCACAGAAAAGTTTTGAGTGGAGGGTAGTTAGTGACCAGTGATGTTTGAAATATTGTTTATAGACAGATGGGATATTTTTCTCTGAGTATTTTATGAGAATATGATGAGGATTAGAACAACATCCCTGTTTTTCACAACTAAATTGAAGTGTCAATGGAATTTTGATAATTATAGTTGACTCTTGAACAACATGGGAGCTAGGGGTACCAACCCCTGTGCACTTAGACTTGAAAAATCCATGTATAACTTTGACTCCCCCAAACTTAACTATTAATAGTGTATTATTGACCAAAAACCTTGCTAATAATATAAACAGGCAGTTAATACATATTTTGTAATGTTGTATGTATTATACACAGTATTCGTACCATAAAGTAAGCTGGAGAAAATGAAAAGTTAGTAAGAAAGCCAAAGGAAAATCCATTTATGGAACTGTTCTGTAAAAAAAATCTGTGTGTAAGTAGAGCCATGCAGTTCAAATCCATGTTGTTTAAGGATCAACTGTATATGGCTATGGAGGTGGAGAATTCAACTTCCTACTTCTTCAAAATATTAACGACAGCTAACATTTACTGAAAACCTACTCTGTTCTAGGCACTATTTGTTGTTCCACACTTAGCCTTCACCACAACTCTGTGAGGGAGATGCTGCTATTACCATATTATATATATGGAGAAATGAAGCATGTTTCACATGCCCAAGTCTATGGTAAAGCTGTGATACAAATCCAAGCCACACGGCTCCAGAGTCCATGTTTCTAACTTCTCTGCTACACCTAGGTAAGGACATGACAGGAAGTGTTATTTATAGGCCCTCACTTTGAAATAGTTTCCAAATGTCTGAGATGTAAAGTATCTGGGAAGAGCCATAAGGAAGAAGAGCTAGTGGAGGATTAGGGGTGTAGCTGGGAAGAATTACCCACAGACATGCAATGAGCAGGAGTTTTAGAGACACCTTTCTCCCATTCTCCTCGGGTCCTCATCACGCAGTCTTACCTTCAGTGGCAGCCTCCTTAGCTCTTGTGTTGTTTAAATACCTAAACAAGACTAGAAGAAACGGAAATCCATGAAGCTCATCACTGGCCCTGCCCCTGCCTTAGTTTCCCTGAGGAAACCTGTGGTTCATTCTGTACCTTATTTCTTTTTTAAATGGAACTTTATTGAGGCAGATTTTCCAGAATTGGAATCTGGAAGATTATGGTTAATTTGTGATAACAATAACAACATTCTTGGAGAAATTTTCTTGTTTAAATGTTTCACATTCAAGAAGAGATTAGAGAAGGTTCTCTACCTCTGTGATTATATTAACAGCCACAGATGTCAATTTTTTGTCTATAGAGTAATATTTAAATGTGAACCACAGTAAATAGAATACATTCATTTTGAGTTTCTTCTGTTTAGAGTACTTTAGGTGGGCTTTTCTATAGGGATAGGTGATTTTAGACTTTTCCCCATGACAATGAATCATCCCTTTTATTCTGAAGGAAAGACAAGTACTGATGTATGAGCACCAGGACTAAAGTTGCTATATATCCCAAACCACTAATTGCATATTTCCAAAAGGATTATGTAGAATTGGCACTTTGTGAGTAGAGAAGAAAAAACAGAGGCTTTGGGGTTAGAATTCGATTCAAATCCTGGTTGCTCCTCTTCTTAGCTGTGTCATTGGTCAAGTTTGTCTTCCTCACTTTCCCTACAAGGTAAATAGAAGTGATAGAGCCAACCTCTTGAACTCATAGAAATGTGAGAATTAAACTAAATCATGGAAATATAATAGTAGATAGTAGACAAATAATAGACATATATTTATTACATGGACCTCCTATGGAGTCTCCTAAAAGCTTTAGGCTTCCTTATGGGCAAAAATTCATTATTTGTAGTAGGGACAAGTTTGTCAAAGTCTCCCCTGCCTCTGGACTTAAATCTATCTTCTTACACAGACATCAATTTGCATGTGCTCTTCCATCCTTAGATGCTGATTTGCTGAAAGAAATGTTGCGCTTATAGATTTCATTCAAATAGGCTTTGATTCTAAAGCAACTTGTGTGATTGGAAGAACCCTTGAATTTTAATTGCTTCTTACAAGCTGATCAGGAAATATTCCCACATATGTGCCACATGAACTCAGCGCTTGCAGAATTAATGTCCTAGTAATTAAGAATTAAGACATTTAAAAATTCTTAGAGTTAAAATATGAGCTTATAGGTTAAAATGAATAGATGCTGGCAATTGACAATTTATTTTCTTCTACCTTCTCCACAAGTGTATCTGAACAAGACAATAGGTACCTAAGAACAATAGGTAAGGATTAACCATTTCTTTCCTAGTGTACTTTAAAATTAATATTATTATCATTAAGTACTCAGATGGATACACATGACCTCACATGCACTTGTTTTCCCATTTATGTGAATCGCCTGGAAAAACTCCCAAAGTACAATTGTTACTAATACATTGTAAATAATTCAGATTTTCTTCCTTTAAGGGAGGTGGGGAATTCTGAAGGCAATTACAAGAAACTGAATAATGGTTGCCCTTTAGAACCTACTCTTCAGTCTTCCTGTTTCTTTTTTTTTTTTTAAAGACTTTGATTTTTTTAAAAATTTTATTTAGTTATGATAGTCACAGAGAGAGAGAGGGAGGCAGAGACACAGGCAGAGGGAGAAGCAGGCTCCATGCAGGGAGCCCGACGTGGGATTCGATCCCGGGTCTCCAGGATCGCGCCCTGGGCCAAAGGCAGGCGCCAAACCGCTGCGCCACCCAGGGATCCCAGTCTTCCTGTTTCTTCACTTTTATCCTTGTCCTTTTACATCTTCATTAGAGACATTTATTATAATTGGACATTTCTAATTGAAATAAAGTTCTCAGAAGCTATTGCTGCAAGCACAAGAGAGAAAATGTTAATTTTCAGATTGATTAACAGTATCTTTAAATTATAGCACGATTTTCCAAACTTCCCAACCATGAAAATTCAGATAAAGTCACTAAAATTGGAGATAATTGTAAATACATTGTATTTCAAATCTCACATGCGCGTATACCCACAATGATAGATTCATTTATTGATACCCCCATAAGTGCAAATTGACATAGAGAAGGTGGTTTAATGTTTTATTAACTAGATATTATGATATGCTAGTGATTGTTTATCCAGCCCATAGAAAGGGAAACAGTTTAGTCAGCAAGGCATGATGCCAAATGATTGAACTGAGCAGTGATTGGACTCAATTAGATTTCTAGCTTTCAGATCTTATAAACCCCTTTCTATTCAATTCTCTTGCTAGTCTGGGCTATTTTCTGTTGCAGGAACTTCTGTTGCATAGTCTTCTTTGCTTTTTTTTTTTTTCATGGTTCTGCATATGCTGTTCACTCTGCTTGGAAGATTCTTTCCTACCCACTGAAACGTCCACATTCCCTGGCTAATACTTTCATGCGTCTAAGATTCAATCATCCATTCATACATTTGATGGTGAAGTACAATCCAGCACTAGCTCACATGCAGGGTGTGGGTGGGAGAGGGATTTCATCATGAACAAGACACTCATGAACAAGTACAGTGCTTGAGATATTTGTAGCTCTGGGAGAAGGAGGTTTCTCCATCCCCTTCCCTTCCTGTTTCTTCTCAGCTTTGTCATTGATGGGGAGAGTCTGTTAGTCTAATAACTTTGACATTAAAAAGAAAGACAATCAAGTCAGACACGGCTTTGTTTGCTTTATAGATTAACCTACCTAAGAGATCTATAATGAACCCACATCTCTAAGAGTCCACCATAATCCTCTCATAAAGGAGCCAGGAACAAGGCCATCCCTGCTTTGACCTTTGGTGCAGCACTACCTGTGTGGAGCAGAAACCCTAGGTTAGTGGCACAAGAGTAAAAAGCCCATATGGTAAGAGAATAGAGGCAAATCCCAATATTCACCCATCCTCTAAATGAGAAGTCTCTCGTAAGAGTCACCAGTTCATTCTGCTCTCACTATGATGTATTACAATTACCTGTCCCTTTGCTCATTTTCCCCACTAAACTCTAAGATCCCTCCTAATCTTTGTGTCCTCAGAGTCTATCCCAGTGCTTAGCACGTAGCAGACACTCAGTAAATATCTGGTGAATTAATGAATGAACCAAAGCAACCACCAAGTGTAATCGTGAAAGTGGCCTGCTGCACACCTGCAGAAGAGCCACTCGCCCAGACCATAGTGCGAAGTACTGATTAGAGTTCTCTATTGAACAGCCATATGCTGTGACTCTGGAAATAAACTCATAATACTACTGTTTGATAGATAGTAATATGACAGTGTGTCTAACTTCAGGTGCTAAAAGTATTCCACTTCCATTTTTAGTGCTTGGTCATACATTTCAGGCTGGGGGAAAATAGATGGGAAAACTTGTCTGTCCATGATACCCCACAATATACAATGTAGTCTACTCACTGCTGGCATATTGAAAATAACATGGAATTTAGACTCAGCAGACATGGGTTTAAGATCCTGTCACTTAATGGGTAGATAACCTCAAGAACATTTATTCTCCATGGCATGTCTCAGTGTCTTCATTTGTGATACCAGGGTAAAAATATCTCGCTCTCTTATTTGCTGTCTAAAGGTCTTTCCACTTTTGTTTTCTCTATAATTAGGTTTTGGTTTTACTGATATTCTGCATTGATTTTTCTATTTCATTGATTTCCACTCTTACCTTTTTTCCCCTTTTGAAGATTTATTTGAGTAAGTGAGAGTATACATGTGTGCATAAGTGGGGGAAAAGGGAGATGGAGAAGGAGACTCCCTGCTGGGCTCAATCCCAGGACATCCCTGAGATCATGACTCGAGCTGAACTTAGACACTTAATGGACTGAGCCACCCAAGTGCCCCTACTCTTATATTTATGCATGATTTAGGTTTAATTTGCCCTTCTTTTTTTTATTTTTTTTAAATGTAGAGATAGATCATTGACTTTAGACAGTTCCTAGTTTCAATAATAAAAAAAGAGGGTATCTTTGAACTCCAACAAAAACATTTTTGAAGTGTATTTGTCAACATATACATAAAGCTATTAGTAGATAATTGATTGAATATTTAAAAACATTTTTTCAAACAAATTTTCTGGAATTTTATTTTGGCTAGATTAAAAACAACTGATCAAAAGTTGTCCACAAATAGCTTGTTATTTTAAAATGGATGTCTAGGCATTAAAGAAAGGATGGCAGATTAGAAAAAACATTGAGCTTCAGAGCAGAAAATCTGAATTTTAGTCCAAATTTTCTGAGTGATCTTGAGCAAGTTATACCTTTCAGAGGTGTGCACATTATGGCTCAAGGACCTGTATTTTGTGGATCTGCCATCTCTTTCGTGGATACGATTCTACTGGAACACAGCCACAGCCATTCCTTTCAGTCCAGTCTATGCCTTTCACATTCCAGCAGCAGAGCCGGATGGTTGTTGCAAAGCCTTTAATGGTCCACAGTGTCTAAAATAATTACTCTCTGTCCCTTATAGAAAAAGTTTACTGACCACAGCACTATTGTCCTAGCTTCTTTATCTGTAAAATAGGAATGATAGCCTTCACTTCATAGGGCTGTTGCCAGGACACTTACTTTGGTATATTTGTGTGAAAACTTGGTACAGTGCTTAGCATATGGCCATGGTGCCAGTAGGCTTGTTCAATTGGAATCTAAAATCTCTACCCACCACCCAGTGATTGATTTGAAACTTTTCTTTTAACCTTAGGTTTACAAGGTGAAAACAATCATATGTTAGAAAGTAAAATTTCACATTTTCCTTTTTAAAAACACCATTATTTGCTTGTCAACATGACTCTGCCAAACAATATAATCTTTATCCATCTTTGTCATAAATAATTAAAATATCCAGAGATTTTAAATGCCATGGCTGATGCAGTGTGGAACTCCATAGACTTTATGCAAATAGAAACGGGATAGGATATGTCTGAGTTTTTAAATGGTAAAGATCATAATTTTGTTTATACAGCAGCAAACAAAAAAGCCTATAATATAAATCAGGATTATTGGTGGTTCTTTCTTGAATGATATTGTTAAATATACAGCATTATTTTTTGCTTCTGTGCTTGATTAGAAATATATTGCATGGAGAATAAAGTGATAATTTGGAAAGAAACAGGAGAATTCTGCATAAGGGACTGTTGTGGCAACTGCATGCTGTGTATACTATAATTCTTAGCTAGTCACGCTGATTATAGCAAGTAGGTAAATAAGGAGAAGTAAGTCACCAGCAGCTATTTCCTCCTTGCAGAACTGCTTTTATTAAATTGTTCTCTACTGTGATCATCAGCCTATATTAAGGTAAAATATAAGAACATTAGTAAGCACATCCTGTCTGATCTTGGGACAGTAATCATCACGTTCATCATGATAATTTGCTGTTTCTGCATTATAAACCCTGTGCGTTGAGGAACTGATCAGGTTTCCCTCTGCCAGTGAACTTGGTAGAGTGCTCAGGGCCAAATTTGTGACTCAGTTGTAGTAAACCATACGGGTCTTTATGATGTACATTTTACACTCATTCTTAGTTGTGTTTTATATCCTTTGTTTCTTTCTTTTGCTCTGCTTTTATTTATGCTTTTGAAGTAGTTTATGTAGTTCTGCAAGCCACATTCAATCTTTTCTGGAATAAGGTTAGGTATAAATAGGCAATAGGGAAGTGGATAGGCAATTTCCAGTAAAGTGCTAATACGTCTTTTGGTTCTCTCCTTGAAATACCTCATAAGGAACACAACAAAATAATTCCCAGCTTACCACTTGATAAATCTTATAGTTTAAAGAGAAACATTGAGATGATATGGGAACCACACGCTGGGGACCAGGCTCTCTGAGGGGAGGTGGTGCCTTGGTTCTTGCGGGGCCGCAAGGCTGTGCAGCTGCCAGGTCTGCTGCCCCAGAGCCCAGGGGGTGGTGGGAAAAATGAAGAATGAATTTGCTGCTGTTATCTTCTTCCTCACAAGGCGAGTTCAAAAACATGGTAAGTGGAGAAAAGAGGCCATTGTAAGATTTCCTGAGAAATTGAGTCTGCTACTTCCAGAGAAATACAAAAATCAGTGATATCCAGAAAAGCCATCAAAAAGACAGGCCTACAGATATATTCGTGTCAGTGAGTTTCACAGTTGATCCAGAGGTCCTGAGCCTGTGAGAACAGGGGCATCTTGTATGTCGACCTAGGTTGCCAAAAGCACTCCCTCTGGGTGGGGAGCCATGGGAGATGTGCTGTCGGGATGGAGAGAAAAACAATGCATTCATTGGTGCTTTTTAATTTTTTTATTTTATTTTTATTTTTTAAAAATACTTTTTATTTATTCATTCATGACAGAGAGAGAGACAGGTAGAGGAAGGCAGAGACAGAGGCAGAAGGAGAAGCAGGCTCCATGCAGGGAGCCCACTGTGGGACTCGATCCTGGGACTCCAGGATCACACCCTGAGCCAAAGGCAGATGCTCAACCGTTGAGCCACCCAGGCGTCCTGGTGCTTTTTTTCTTTTTTTAATTTAAATTCAATTAGCCAACATAACAGTACATCATTAGTTTAAGACATAGTGTTCAATAATTTATCAGTTGCATATAACACCCAGTGTTCATCACGTCACCCAGTTACCCTATCCCCTGCACCCATCTCCCCTCCAGCAACCCTGTTTGTTTCCCAGAGCTAAAAGTCTCTTCCTCTCTGATTTCTTTCCATTCCATCTTCCCTTCCTTCCCCTATGATCCTCTGTGCTGTTTCTCGTTATCAATCTATAAGTGAAACATATGATAAGTCTTTCTCCGTCTGACTTATTTCATTCATCATATCACGCTCCAGTTCTATCCAGCTTTGATAGCATTACCTCTAATTTTCATTCAGGATCCTCTCTTTCAGATGAAGAAATAAGTAAGGAAGTAGGAGTGAAACCCACTTCAGTGACTGCAACCCCAAGCCTTTGTACCAGATTTCAGAACTGATATTCTTCCCTCCTCCAATAAGGCACCCTTTGTCCAGAAAGAAGCCAGGAATGTGCTGAGGGAATGGCCATCAGAATCACTATTCTCTTCCTATTCAATCTTGTTGTCCAAATCAGAGAATTAAGAACAAACCATATCACCCAAATCCAGTAACATGCGTACCTCCTCCTGGAAAGCATTGTGACAGGAATCACTGGATTAATCTTCACGTGTTAGCACTCTACTACCTCCTTTTGATTTGCTTGGTGTTAATGTTGAGAGGAGGTAGGATAAGCCTGACCACATATTAAAAGTTAAATGTTCATACTCATAGTAGTAAAGTTAGATGGGCCAAACCATTAAACTTATTTTTATAGAGAAGTTGTTGACAATAATCTTTCTTAAAATATATATGCACTTTAAATATATTGATAGAGTTTGAGAAACTTTATTAAAGTTAGTCAAGTACCTGAGTTTTTAATATTGGGTTTGAGTATTTATATATCGTGCATCAACTCTGTTGGATATGAGAACAGTACAGCAGCAGGTGATCTGTTCTAGCATCTTTGAGCATTTACTTTATGGGAGGTATGTAAGTTATACACAAGGAAATCTCTTTTATGTCATTGTTTAGAAGAATTGCATGAACCATGTTGCAAATAAAAATAAATAAAAAGAACTATTTAGTATATTAGTCATTTGGCTCCCTATACCATACAAAAATATTGAAATAATTTTGGCCGCAACTAACCCACTGTCTTTTCTAAGGGTAAGCCTGTGATTTAAATGCCCAATTTTCATTTAAGTATCAAAAAGAAGGAATGCTTATGGTCTATATTCAAATTATCCAGTCACACTAATTTGATTTGCTTGATAAAGATTATTGGAATTGGTTGCATTTAAACAGTTATGCAAGTGGAACTATAAAAAAAATCTATATTTTTAATAAGTGGCAAATCTTATATCACTAATTAAACTAAGTAGATATTTGTTAAGGTATGTATGAAATAGTGTTTGCAGAACTGTGGATACAGCACTGGACAAGACAAAACTCTTCCCTTGAGGAACAGCTTTCTTCTAAGAGTTAAGAAACAAATGGAACGAATTTATGGTAACATTATCTTATTGATTCTGGTCTGTGAGGCTTTTTTTTTTTAATTTTTATTTATTTATGATAGTCACACAGTGAGAGAGAGAGAGAGGCAGAGACACAGGCAGAGGGAGAAGCAGGCTCCATGCAGGGAGCCCGACGTGGGATTCGATCCCGGGTCTCCAGGATCGCGCCCTGGGCCAAAGGCAAGCGCCAAACCGCTGCGCCACTCAGGGATCCCTGGTCTGTGAGGCTTAATGCTGAATGTGTATGATACTTTTTAAGAGATCTGTTACTTACCTAGAAATCATAAATTCCTAATCAGAATTTGAAGATATAGAAGTAGGTAGATAGAAAAAAAAAAAAAAAGATGAATTTGACCCACTGTGGGCTTGGATCCCTGAGAAGCCATTGGCCTGGAGGTGGCGCTATGAAGTTTTTCTTTAAGTGAGGGGGCTCCCACTTCTCTGGAGGGTGACAAGAGAGACAGAGAATGGAAAATTAACACTGGTCAAACAAGTACATCCTGGAGGGCCAAGATTGAGGGAATACCTATAAGCAAAGTGAAAACAGAACCTGGGACTAAAGTCTAGTCAGGAGTTAGAGATTGCCAGAGGTTACCCTAGAGCCATGGCATCAGAAATCACCTCATTGTTAAAAAAAAAAAAAAAAAAGAAAAGAAAAGAAAAGAAAAGAAAAGAAAAGAAAAGAAAAGAAAAGAAAAGAAAAGAAAAAAAATAACCTTGTACTTATTTACATTGCATCTACTGTTTCATGCCTTTTCTCCTTTATTCAATTTGCTCACCTCTCAGCAAGTCTTCTTTTCCTTATCCTTCTAGTCTCAGGGAGGCTTCATCTTCTCCAGAAACCCAGGTTGAATGAAATGATCTTTATTGGTTCTCATACTACCCTGGACCTACTTCCATTATTTCTTTCACCATATTACATATGAAGTTCTCCTTCGAAGTGTCTGCCACACTCATTAGACTAAGAGGTTCTTTGATGGTGTGGACAGAACCTTCCTTCATTCTCCTCAGTGCCAAATTCTTTAGGTGCTAAGCAAAGATTTATTGAGTTAAACTGAACTGCATCAGGCAATGTTAAAGAACCAGGGAGCATGAAGGCACTATACGTATCATTGATCACATTCTCAAACACCCACAAGGCCTGGCAGGTAGTATAAATAAACAAGTGCATATTCTGTCTATGGAGGACAACTGCTCTAATCCAGATGGTTCTTACCCAGGGGAACTGCAGCCCCATATTGCCAGGTCTGAAGTTCTGGAGAAGTCAGAAGGGTCCATTTTCTAAGTCAATATTTTTATCTTAGATCTTAGTGGCAATAAATTCAGTTTTAGAGATTTTCTTTGGGCCAAAATACCCTGGCTATTTCCAGCATGGGTATGCCAGTTGTGTTGCTGCCATGATTTTTTTGCTAGAAACTACAAAAAAACAACTTTAGATATCTGAGACAAAACAACAACGACAATGGCAAACAAAAGAAAAGAAAAGAAAAAAGAAAGAAATATAGTGGAGGATTTTGGGGTAGGGATAGTCAAAGAACTGGGGGAATAGTTAAATAACCAGGTTTGAGGCAGGACAGAGCCTGGGTAGTGACAGTGAATCCTGGAGACAAAAAGTAGTGGACCGAAGAGTAGCTGGACCCCAGCAGTCTTCTGTCTGTGTCAGGCAACCAGGACTTTTGATTACCGGTGTGGCTGCCAGATGTAGCAAATAAATATACTGGACACGTAATTAAATCTGAATTTCAGATAAACAACCAATAATTTTTTACTATAAGTATGTCCCGCACAAACCTTCATTTTAGCAAGTCTAATTACTAGGAGTCAGAGTCTGAGTTCCCTCCTTCATTTGGGTCACACATCTATTCTTTGTCCCCTGAATGAACCATCTAGGAACACTGCACATAATGGTAGAGAGACTTCTAAAAGAAACTTGGGGTCTTCAACCATAGGAAAAGGCAAGAAATGTTACGATGTCAAAACGGACCATTCTCTCTCTTTCTCAATCATCAACATATATATACTCATTATTGTCTTTTTAGATACACTCCTAAGAGGGTTATACTAAAAATATTTTTTAAATGTTGATAAGTCTGGTAAAGGTTCTCTTCTGTGCTGCATGTTATCTGTTCAGTGGCTGGATTATAGGCAGGAGGTCTGTGGTCCCAGTGGAGGATCCAAGGAAGTGCTAGAGAGGCACGAGGAGCTCTTGTTAGCAGCTGTTTACTGTGCAATATACAAGTATTACATGGCACAAGGACAAACCTTAAGAAAGTGATTGTCTTTGTTTAGAAAAATACCTTGATGGGATGTTTTGACAGAGTTGGAGTGCTGCTATGAAATAACGGAGGAAGAGAAGGCGAAAACAGTCTGTGAGAAGTTAACATGAAGCTGAATCCATGCCAAGGAAGAAATTGGAGAGGAGATGAAGAAGCAGCAATGTGAGGATGCACACAGCCACTGGCTGGGCTCTGTGGAGAAGGGTGGTCATTGAGGAACACCTGACGGCATGGGCGCTAAAGGACTTCTAAATGGTAATGTTTAATATTAAAATTTAAATTGGTGGTTGTGCTAGTGTAGCATACCTTATGAGAGTAGTTTTGGAAGAAATAATATAAAAGGAGGTATGTTCTGCATGTGGGTTAGTGCAGACAGGAAAGAAGACAACAGTCATGGGAAGTGGGATGTGAGTGAGCTTGAGAACTCATGGATGCAGAACTATAGAATGTAGGCACCATAGGAGATGTGAGCTGTTAAGAATTCCTTTGAACTTCATGTGTATGGTGGTGGTGGTGGGGAGTCTAGCATTTTACAAAAATTTAATTAGATATCAGAGTACAGGGTGAGTCCAGCTGCCACTTGAGTCATATATATAACCTAGGTGGATAATTTATATTATGCAGTTGTAGCTTTTATATTAACCACAGATTCCTTCTTTCTCGAGACTCTTAACATCTCCGCTGTCAGGAGTGGGCTGACTGTCTCAGCCCTGTTCCTCATTCTCAGAGTCTTCTCTTGTGTCATTCTTTCATCCCAAATCTTGCATAGCTCAAATCTTAACTCTTCCTCTTTCTTGTAAGTTGCATCAGTTCTTTATTGCCCTGTGTTTATGTAGAGTCTAGTAATTACAAGGGCTAAGTTAATGGAAAGATAATACATATGCTCCCACTCTTGCTGCTACTATCCATACTATTTTATTTAGTTAGTTTTATCTTTTACCTCTGCACATTCCACCCATTTTAGAGCATATGACTAAGATCATGGGCCTCTTGGGTCAGACCATCTGTATAAAAAAATCTTAGCTCTACCACTTGTTATCAAGCTATGAGTACCCTCTGTGCCTCAGTAGCCCTCTCCTATAATTTAATGAGGTTATTATTTTAATAGGGTTCTTATTTTAACTGGGTCTCAGAATCATAAAATTGGATGAATATGATTGTTGATTTATGACTAATTCTCATTAGTCATAATAATTCCATTATTACTCCATTCAAGGCAACTTTTTAAACCGTCTCTCTAGAAGACTCTTATGAAACCATCCAGAAATGCAAAACTAGGATGCTGATAATAACTGATTCTATCTGCTACCCCTTTGTCTCTCTTATCCATGGCAACTACCATCCCAGATGTGGTACTTACCATTGTCTCTCTCCTGGTAGTACACTTCTATTATGTTTCTTTACCAAAACGTTTTAGTCATTTTAAAATTTATAAAATGAAAATGTCAGACTAATATATAAGCTTTTTATGACTTATTTTTGAGAATAAAAAATAAATATTAAATGAAGGCAATATTATCATTATCAAAGAAAGCCCAAAAGAATCTACAATTAGCAATGATGAAAGAAAGAAGTTACCAAGGAGCATATTCATTCTTATACAGCAGGAATAGTTAAGAAAATTTAATGAAAAAGAAGGTTATCTTTTGGCAACAACAACAAAAAATCAAAGATACATAATTAAACCTGACAAAAGATATGAGAGACATCTTGGGAAATCTATAGACATAATTGAAAGATATTAAAGAACTACATAGATAAAGAGATATACATGTTCGTGAGAGGAAGAACAGACTTTAAAATTAATACAGAAGGCCAAAGGGCCCAAGAGATCACAGGCACTACCAAATATCCAGGCTTGTTTAAAAGCTACAGCAATTATATTTTGGTGGAGGGACAGAAAAATAAATCAATGAAATATAGATTGCAAGACACACCCACATATATGTGGAACTTTGATATATAAAAGATGTAGCACACCAAATCATTTGGGGAAAACAGCTTTTAAACAAGTGGAGTTAGATGAAGGTTATACCTAAGGAAACAGATGAAACTGAGTTTCTCCCTATACCATACCAAAAAGCAACTGCAGATACCTCTTTAATTTGGAAATCAGTTTGGTTTTATGTTGTAAAGTGGAGCATATGCATAGACTATGATCCAGCAATTCTTCTTTTAGGTACATGCCTAGGAGAATGTCCTGTATAACCTACACCAGGAAACCTGTACAAAGAGGTTTATAGCAGCCCTGCTGCATAGTAACAAAAACTTGGAAATAACGAAATTGAAAAAAGAAATGGAAAATAAACTGTCTTATTTTGGTATGCGCTTAGAATAAAGTACTCTGCACCAGTCAACACAAACAAACTACACCTAGACACCAAGATATGGATGATTCTCAGCAATGCAATTTTAGGTGAAAAAGGCATTCATGATCATGAGAAAAATGAGCTGGCTTTCCGTCCTTTGTCTGGCTTTGCTCTCTTGGTTGCTGTCTTCACAGAATGAATTTAGGAATACTTCATCTTTCTCTTCTCTAAAATGTTTGAAGAAGATTGGATTGATCAGTACCTTAGAAAAGTTTAAGTGTACTTGCCTGTGAAGCTTTATGCACCTAGAGGTTCAGGGAAAATGCTGCTAAATGTTTAATATTCAGCTTTTGGTTATTGGTTGGGTGAAAGGCAGAGTGGCTAATCTGTAGTGCCTGACAGTTTCCTTCGTTTAGATTCTCCCACCATGACCGATTTCAAGCTACTGGTGTCAGTATGGTATCACTGAACAAGGCTGGAGATGGTGCTCCCAACGATCCACCATAACCCATAATTTCTGCTTTTGCTCTGCAGTCACTCTAAGTGCAAAGGCAGTCTCTATGTCTCAGAAATTGGAGTCAGGGGCTCTAAAAGTAATAAACCCCCCCAAAATAAAATAATAAAAAATAAATAAAAATAATCAAACCCTAGATGATGATGTGATGTTAAACCTCTCCTCACACTCCTCCCAGCCTCCCATGTGCACTGGGGAAAATGACTAGTGCATCTTTGCCTCCCTCCTTGGACCTCTTACCTGCATGGGGGATAGTGGGAGTGGAATAACTTATCCAGAATAAAATGGGAGGAAAGGGAATAGAATTAGTGGATGATGTGACACCCACAAATGTCTTCATCTACAAGGAAACTTCAAGGGAAATTATATAGAATTCTGGGGTTTTCAGGGCCCTTGGGTGGCTCAGCTGGTAAAACACCTGCCTTCTCCTTGGGTTATGATCTCAGGTGTCCTGGGATCAAGTCCTGTGTCCAGCTCCTGCTCAGTGGAAAGTCTGCTTCTCCCTCTCCCTCTGTACCCTGCCCTTCCCCTGCTTGTTCTCTTTCTCTCTCTCAGATGCTGGGGTTTTCTCTGCACAATAAACTGAGTGGGTATTTTAGAAAGGTCTTTCTGAATCTCTAGTTGGATCTCCTGTGATGTAGCAGTGGCTCTCCTTTGGCTGATCATTCCTTACTCAGTGTTTTCTCATTAGTTAATTAACATGTATTAAGAAGCAATAAATATTTGTTTATTAAATATTAATTAAATCTAGTATTTTGCTTATCTAATATACCTATATTAAATATTAATAACTTATAAAATGATAATATTTTAATAAATATTTTATAATGACATAATAGTAATTTACAAAATATGGATAAATATTCATTGAACATCTGTTCTATCCTCTAGAATAAGTATGCGTTAAGTACTAGGAAAACTGCATGAGTAAAAGAGGCACAAATATCTGTATTTCCGAAATCAATTCTCTTTCCATCCTGTTCCACAGGAAAAAAAAAACACAATTCTTTGTTTTCTTATTTATTTATTTATTTATTCATGAGAGACATAGAGAGAGAGGCCGAGACATAGATGGATAAGTGGGCTCCTCACAGTGAGCCCAATGCAGGATTCCATCTCCAGACCCGGGATCATGCCCTGAGTCAAAGGCAGATGCTCAACCCCTGAGCCACCCAGGGATCCCATTCTTTGACTTACCCAAAGAGGGGAGTGTCATCACTTTGGGAAAGCTGCGGAAACTTGTCTTAGCCTCACTGTTAAAGCAGCTCGAGTTCTCCTCTCTACCATCTTCCAGATTTCTAGAGACAAAGGTTAGATTTCAGTCTGCTGTGTCTCTAATAATGAAGGTTCTCTGGGTGGTCTTACTGAACCCCCCTATTCATCTATCTCTTAATCATTAGACTTGTTTTGAGGGGACTGGAGCCACCTGTCACCCCTTCTTGGAAGAAGAGGGCTTGGGGCTCAAAGGGTACATTTTGCCAAAGAAACTTCTTCACAGAATCCTCTCCCTCACCTACACCCTCTTGGTGATGCAGGGTCATTGAGGGCAGTGGACAAAAGAGTTCTTTAGATGTTCCACAGTGCAAAAAGTTGCTCTTATAGCACTGGGACAGGACTCACTGGCAGAAAGAGTTGAATTTGTTATTATGAGGTGCAACTGATTATTTTTAAGTTGGGGGTGGGGAGAGGGAGCAGAGGGATAGAGATAACAGAGATCTTTAAAGCAATTTCTGTATGTTTTTGTTTTGTTTTACATATGTTTAATTTTTTTGTATTTTTTTATTGGAGTTCGATTTGCCAATGTATAGTATAATACCCAGTGCTCATCCCATCAAGTGCTCCCCTCAGTGCCCATCAGCCAGTCACCCCATCCCCTCACCCACATCCCCTTCCACTACCCCTTGTTCATTTCCCAGAGTTAGAAGTCTCTCATGTTTTGTCACTCTCTCTGATTTTTCCCATTTTCTCTTCTTTCCCCTATGGTCCCTTTCACTATTTTTTATATTCCCCATATAAGTGAAACCATATGATGATTGTCCTTTTCTGATTGACTTACTTCACTCATCATAATACCTTCCAGTTCCATCCACGTCAAAGCAAATGGTGGGTATTTGTCGTTTCTAATGGCTGAGTAATATTCCATTGTATACATAAACCACATCTTCTTTATCCATTCATCTTTTGATGGACACTGAGGCTCCTTCCACAGTTTGGCTATTGTGGACATTGCTGCTATAAACATCGGGGTGCAGGTGTCCTGCTGTTTCACTGCATCTGTATCTTTGGGGTAAATCCCCAGCAATGCCATTGCTGGGTCGTAGGGTAGCTCTATTTGTAACTCTTTAAGGAACCTCCACACAGTTTTCCAGAGTGGTTGTACCAGTTCACATTCCCACCAACAGTGCAAGAGGGTTCCCTTTTCTCCACATCCTCTCCAACATTTGTTGTTTCCTGTCTTGTTAATTTTCACCATTTTCACTGGGGGGAGGTGGTATCTCATTGTGGTTTTGATTTGTATTTCCCTGATGGCAAGTGATGTGGAGCATTTACTCATGTGCTTGTTGACCATGTCTATGTCTTCCTTAATGAAATTTCTGTTCATGTCTTTTGCCCATTTCATGACTGGATTGTTTGTTTTTTTGCTGTTGAGTTTAATAAGTTCTTTATAGATCTTGGATACTAGCCCTTTATTTGATATGTCATTTGCAAATATCTTTTCCCATTCTGTAGGTTGTCTTTTAGTTTTATTGACTGTTTCTTTTGCTGTGCAGAAGTTTTTTATCTTAAATCCTGATAGGTCATTTTTGCTTTAGTTTCCCTTGCCTTCATGGATGTATCTTGCAAGAAGTTGCTATGGCCAAGTTCAAAAAGGGTGTTGCCTGTGTTCTCCTCTAGGATTTTGATGGATTCTTGTCTCACATTTAGATCTTTCATCCACTTTCAGTTTATCTTTATGTATGGTGTAAGAGAATGGTCTAGTTTCATTCTTCTGAACATGGCTGTCCAATTTTCCCAGCACCATTTATTGAAGAGACTGTCCATTTTCCAGTGGATAGTCTTTCCTGCTTTGTTGAATATTACTTGACCATAATGTTGAGGGCCCATTTCTGGATTCTCTATTGTGTTCCATTGATCTATGTGTCTGTTTTTGTGCCAGTACCACACTGTCTTGATGATCACAGCTTTGTAGTACAACTTGAAATCCGGCATTGTGATGCCCCTGGCTCTTGTTTTCTTTTTCAATAATCCCCTGGCTATTCAGGGTCTTTTATGATTCCACACAAATCTTAAGATTATTTGTTCTGACTCTCTGAAGAAAGTCCATGGTATTTTGAGAGGGATTGCATTAAACGTGCACATTGCCCCGGGTGGCATTGACATTTTCACAATATTAATTCTTCCAATCCATAAGCATGGAATATTTTTCTTCCTCATATTCTTTCAGAAGTGTTCTGTAGTTTTTAGGGTATAGATCCTTTATGTCTTTGGTTAGGTTAATTCCTAGGTATCTTATGCTTTTGGGTGCAATTGTAAATGGGATTGACTCCTTAATTTCTCTTTCTCTGGCTCATTGTTAGTGTATAGAAATGCCACTGATTTCTGGGCATTGATTTTTGTATTCTGCCACACTGCTGAATTGCTGTATGAGTTCTAACAATCTTGGGGTGGAATCTTTTGTTGGTTTTTTTTTAAGATTTTATTTATTTATTTATTCATGAGAACACAGACAGAGAGAGAGAGGCAGAGACACAGGCAGAGGGAGAAGCAGGCTCCATGCAGGGAGCCGGATCCTGGGACTCCAGGATCATGCCCTGGGCTGAAGGCAGATGCTCAGCCACTGAGCCACCCAGGCATTCCTCTTTTGAGTTTTCTATGTACAGTATCATGTCATCTGTGAAGAGGGAGAGTTTGACTTCTTCTTTGCCAATTTGAATGCCTTTTAATTCTTTTTGTTGTCTGATTGCTGAGGCTAGGACTTCTAGTACTATATTGAATAGCAGTGGTGAGTGTGGACATTCCTGTCATGTTCCTGATCTTAGAGGAAAAGCTCTCAGTTTTTCCTCATGGAGAATGATATTTGCTGTGGGCTTTTCGTAGATGGCTTCTAAGATGCTGAGGAATGTTCTCTCCATCCCTACACTATGAAGACTTTTGATCAGGAATGGATGCTATATTTTGTCAAATGCTTTCTCCACATCTATTGAGAAGATCATATGGTTCTTGTTTTTTTCTCTTGTTGATGTGATCTATCATGTTGATTGTTTCACAAGTGTTGAACCAGCCTCGCATCCTGGGGATAAATCCCACTTGGTCATGGTGAATAATTTTCTTAATATATCGTTGGATCTTATTGGCTAGTATCTTGTTGAGAATTTTTGTTTCTTTTTTCATCAGGGATATTGGTCTATAATTCTCCTTTTTGGTGGGGTCTTTGGTTTTGGAATTAAGGTGATGCTGGCCTCATAAAACGAGTTCGGAAGTATTTCATCCCTTTCTATCTTTCTGAACAGCTTTAGTAGGATAGGTATTGTTTCTTCTTTAAACGGTTGATAGAATTCCCCTGGGAAACCATCTGGCCCTGGATTTCTGTGCCTTGGGAGTTTTTGATATCTGCTTCGATTTCCTCCCTGGTTATTGGCCTGTTCAGATTTTCTATTTCTTCCTGTTCCAGTTTTGGTAATTTGTGGTTTTCCAAAAATACATCCATTTCTTCTAGATTGCCCAATTTATTGGTGTATAGCTGCTCATAATACGTTTTTAAAATTGTTTGTATTTCCTTGGTATTGGTTGTGATCTCTCCTCTTTCATTCATGATTTTATTAATTTGAGTCTTTTCTCTTTTGTTTTTAATAAGGCTGGCCAATGGTTTATCTATCTTACTAATTCTTTCAAGAACCAACTCCTGGTTTTGTTGATCTGTTCTATGGTTCTTCTGGTCTTTATTTTATTGAGTTCTGCTTGAATCTTTATTATCTCTCTTCTTGTGCTTGGTGTATGTTTTATTTTATTTTATTTTTAAAGATTTTATTTATTTATTCATGAGAGACACAGAGAGAGGCAGAGACACAGGAAGAAGGAGAAGCAAGCTCCATGCAAGTAGCCCAATGTGGGACTCGATCCCGGGACTCCAGGATCATGCCCTGGGCCAAAGGCAGGCACTAAACCACTGAGCCACCCAGGGATCCCCTGGTGTAGGCTTTATTTGCTGTTCTTTCTCCAGTTCCTTTAGGTACGAGGTTAGATTGTGTATTTGAGGTTTTTCCAATTTTTTGAGGGATGCTTGTATTGCGATGTATTTCCCTCTTAGGACTGCTTTGCTATATCCCAAAGATTTTGAACAGTTGTACCTTCATTCTCATTAGTTTCTGTGAATCTTTTACATTTTTCTCTAATTTCCTGGTTGACTCTTTCATCTTTTAGCAGGATGCTGTTTAACCTCCTCGTGTTTGAGTTACTTCCAAATTTCCTCTTGTGACTGAGTTCTAGTTTCAAAGAATTATGGTCTGAAAATATGCAGGGGACAATCCCAGTCTTTTGGTATCACTTGAGACCTGACTTGTGGCTCACTATATGGTCTATTCTGGAGAAAGTTCCATGTGCACTAGAGAAGAATGTGTATTCAATTGCATTTGGATGGAAAGTTCTATAAATATCCTTGTAATACATCTGGTCCAGTGTATCATTTAAAGTTCTTGTTTCTTTGGAGATGATGTGCTTAGAGGATCTGTCATTTGCAGAAAGTGCCATGTGGAAGTCTCCCAGTATTAGTGTATTATTATCTATGTATGTCTTAACTTTGGTTATTAATTGATTTCTTGGCAGCTCCCACATTAGAGGCATAAATATTCATGATTGTTAGGTCCTCTTGTTGGATAGATCATTTAAGTACTATACAGTGTCCCTCTTCATCTCTTACTACAGCCTTTGGGATAAACTTATTTATCTGATATGAGGATTGCTACCGTTGCTTCCTTTGAGGACCATTAGAATGACAAATGGTTCTCCAACCTTTCATTTTCAGGCTGTAGGTGTCCTTAGGTCTAAAATGAGTCTATTGTAGACAGCAAATAGATGGGTTTCACTTTTTTATCCAGTCCAAAACCCCGTGTCTTTTGATGGGATCATTTAGCCCATTCATGTTCAGAGTAACTATTGAAAGATATGAATTTAGTGTAGTTGTAATATCTTTTCAGTCCCTGTTTGTGGGTTATTTCTTTGGGATTCCTCTTTCTTTTACCGGGTCTCCCTTAATATTTCTTGCAGAAGTGGTTTGGAGGTCACATAGTCTTTCAGTTTCTGCCTATCTTGGAAGTTCTTTATCGCTCCTTCTATTCTGAATGAGAGCCTTGCTAGATAAAGTATTCTTAGCTGTATGTCCTCATTTAGTACTCTGTGTATATATTATGCCATTCCTTTCTGGCCTGCCAGATCTCTTGGAGAGGTCTGCTGTTAATCTGATAGTTCTCCCCATATAAATTTAATCTCTTGTCTGTTGCTGCTTTAAGGATTTTCTCTTTATCTTTGGAATTGGCAAGTTTCACTATTAAATGTCAAGGTATTATATGGTTTTCATTGATTTTAGGGAGGATCTTTCTATCTCCTGGATATGAATGCCTGTTTCCCTCCCCAAATTAGGGACATTCTCAGCTATGATTTGTTCAAATATGCTTTCTGGTCCTCTCTCTCGGCATTTTCTGGAACCCCAATTATACGTAAATTCTTCCTTCTGAGGCTACCATTTATTTCCCTTAACCTTTCCTCATGATCTTTTAATTTTTTTCTTTTTTCCTCAGTTTCCTTCCTTGCCATCAGCTTGTCTTCTACATTGCTCACTCTTTCTTCCACCTCATTAACTCTTGTCGTTAGGACCTCCAGTTTGGATTGCATCTCATTTAATTGATTTTTAATTTCAACCTGCTTAGATCTAAATGCTGCAGTCATGAAGTCTCCTGAATCCTTTATGCTTTTTTTCCAGAGCCACAGTAGCTTTATAATTGTGCTTCTGAATTGGTTTTCTGACATCAAATTTTAATCCATATTCTGTAACTCTGTGGCAGAGAGTACTGTTTCTGATTCTTTCTTTTGTGGTGAGTTCTCCCTTCTAGTCATTTTTCTCAGTGCAGAGTGGCTTTATGAGCTGGCTGAGTCAAGAATATCAACCACGACTTAAATAAATTTCACCCTAGATGATTCTGATGAGGTCAGAGACCAGAAAATAAAAACAACGATCAGAACAAAATAAAACAAAAGGACCACTAAAGTGGAAAACAAATCTTAAAGTAGTAAAAAATAAAAGGCTAAGAATCCCAAAGAAGAAGAGAAAAAAAAGAGAAAAGAGTAAAAAACAAAATAAAAAGAAAAAAAGACAAAAGAGAAGAAAAAACGAGGGGACTGGGAGACAGTGGTGGTGAAGAAGTCATAGTGGAGGGAGAATGTAGTCTACTGAGGGGTCCTAGATGGTGATCCTCTTGGTTCTGAGTGTATTAAGTTTTGTATGTTAGAAGATGCTCAGTCCCAAATTTTGTATGAACCAGTGATACTTGTAGAAAGTCCTAACATAGACCACCAAAACATAAATGAGATAAAAGAGGGGGGCAGAATGGGAATGAAGAGGGAGTATAATCTCACAGAATGAAGCAGCATAGTATTCCACTAGGTTCTGGGTGCACACTGGTCATGTTTTAGAAGGTATTAACTCCCGCCATTGTAGAACAAAATGAGGCAGAGAAAAAAAACACAAAACAAAACAAAAATATCTTGTATATCTCCCAAAATTAAATTATGTTGAAGGGAATCTAGAAGTGGAAAATATATAAGACATGTACTTGTAGAAATATGAAAGTCAAAAAGGAAGAAATTTAAAAATGTAGAGGTGGTAAAATATTGTAGTTAAGGTGGGAAAAGAGAAAAAACATTGGAAATTTCTGGTCTGATATAAAAACAAGTTTTACTGGAAAAGGGGTGAAAAAAGGAGGGGGTACCCTCTAATTGTATATACTGTGAATCCCTCGACTTCCCCTGGAGCTTTCCAGAGCTGCTCCACCAAGAACTTCCTCTTCCCCTGGCCTTCCAGCAGGTCTTCTGGGGGAGGGGCCTGCTGTGCTGACTCTCAGGTGTGTGCACCTGGGGAGATGCCCCCCCCTCCGGGTAGCAGTTTACCCCGCGAGGCTCCTGTTCCCTGGCGGCCCGCCCCTCCCAGGCACAGGGTGACACCAGGAGGGACACCACCACTGGCGGCGGCCGCCCCCCAGCCCTGGAGTCAGCTCCCCAGTAACCACCGCAGCTCCCAGTCCGCAGGGGCCTGGATGCTCCGGGGGCAGGGGGGGCGCTGACCTGCACAGCTCGGGGGCCCCGGGGCAGGAGCGTCCCCGCTGTCCTGGGCCCTCCCCGCCCCCGCCTGTCCCGGGGGAGCAGGGTCCCGGGCTGTGTCCCCCCGCCCTGGGCTCCGGGGCCTGCGCCGCTGGAATCGCGCTCCCGGGGCCGCGGCTCCCGAAGGCAGCAGGTGCAGCCCCCTCCGCCCGGAGCCCCCGCCCGCCCCCCGGCTTCTGCCCGAGGCCCCCCGGCGCGGCTCCAGCCCTTCCCCGAGCTCGGCCCGCTCTCCCCCGGGCGCCCTCCTGCTAGTGACCCCGGGGACCTGGGGGCTCCGCTGCCCTCCTGCGGTCCTGCCCGAGCTCCCTGCGAGCGCCCTCCCGGCGGGAAGACTCCGGGGGATCGTTCGAGGTCCCGCTTCTCCGGGCGGGCGCTCCCGGCCTCAGCCCTCCCGACCTCAGCCCGGCTCCTCGCAGCCCCGCCCCCCCCCCCCGCCCCCCGGTGCTGCTTTATCTTTCCCACCTTCCTACCGTGTTAGAAGCGAAAACCCTTCTCTGCCGTGCTCCGGCTGCTCTCTCTTTAAATCTCAGGTCGAATTTGTAGGTGTTCAGGATGATTTGAAAGTTTCTAGGTAAGTTGGTGGGGCGGGTGAGGACAGGACCCCTACTCTTCTGCTGTCTTCTGGAGCTACCTTCCACATTTGTTTTAATTTAAATTCAATTTGCCAACATATAACCTCCATCAAGTGCCCTCCTCAGGGCCCATCACCCAGTTCTGTAGTTACAGATGACTTACAGGATCCTGGAGGTCTGCCCATTGTCAAGCCAGGGTTGCTTTTGGCCTCTAGCAGAGCATGAACATTAAGTCAGCTGTGAGTTCCTTGAGGAATGTCCCATCCTACTTGTCTCAGGTATTTATCTTATCAACGGGCTGTAAGTTGTAAGGAAAAGTAACTTTATCTACATTTCTCTTAATGCCTCAGGGTCCTCATTTATAGAATGAGGTTTACAGAAGTTCCTGCCTAATGTCTTTATCATGAGAGTTAAAGTATGAAAAGCTCATAGAATAAGGCTTGAACCATCATAAGCCATTGTTATTTTGTAGCCTTTCTCTGTGCCTCAGTGGAAACTTCTAAATTAGCATCCTTTTGCTTTATTGTTTCCTTTGAGTCTCTTATTTTCTTGTCCTGAGATTGATTGGGATTCAAGTCCATCCAAGGCACTCATTCATATCTAGGCTTCTGCGGGTCGTGACATTCTCCCACATAAGTTTTTTTTTTCCTTTTTTTGTGTTCACTATGTACAGTTTACATAATTATGAAAAATGAGCCACTTCATCAAATTTTCCTAACCTTGTTTTTGAAAAAGCAACTGCTAAGCTATTACCAAGCAAGGAAGAGAGCATAGTGATAATTTTCCTTTTTATGGCAGCTAGAAATTAGAGCTTTCTGTGGGAGGAATTTAGGAGTAACTTTCAATGTTCGTTTCTTTATTTTGTTTTTCAAGCAAGTAATTCTTCAGTACGAGTGACTGACTCTTAAAAGAGTTAAGGCAATCATTTTTCATGATGTTAGTGATGGTTGGAAATAGTATCCCATTCTCAATTTGTGACATATTCGAGGAAAATACATCTCTATTTCATTGCTTTTCTCTGATTTTTCAAGGGTTATAATATGAACTTTAGGTTCACAATAAGATCATTAGAATCATAATTCAAATAATGTGAAACTGGACCACTTGATGCAAGATTTCTTGATTTCCTGATGCAAGACCTCTGGAATGGCAAACTAATCAAACTCCATATTTTACCTAATTAGTAGAATCAGGTGCCGGAAAAGTACTTTGCAGTCTTCCTCACTGAAGGTCGTGGAGTTTTTGAATATTCTCCAGTGGAGATCAAGCCAGGTTATAATTCACACAACTTTAGATCAGCTTTGTGAGCTGAACATTTCCTATCTATAAAAAAAAGTAGGAAACCTCCTCTAAGGAATTAGAACATCATACATCTCAGCAATAAGAGATTAAAAGCTATTTTTTCTGGGATGGCTCTGGAACCTTACGTAGAAAAAAGGTTTAGCTTAAACATTTTTTTTTCTGGATTGGTTTTTTTAGCCAAATAACAAGTTTCATGTTTTTTTTTTCCTCCTCCTGCTTGTTTGAGCTTAGTTGATTATTTGAATTAATCAAATCTACCTTTTGTTTTGGCATTATGAGAACCAACAATTCTTGAATGTATTTCATGGGATGATGTTGGTCCTGTGATATATTAATTAATTAATTAATTAATTAATTAATTGTTTATTTATTGAGTACCTGCTGTATGTCAGAGACAGTTGGGGATAAAGAGGCAAATAAAACAGAAAAGATCTCTGTTCACACACTTCACATTCTAGTAAAGGAGAGGAGAAATAAGCTAATAAACTGGTAATTCTGTAATATCATGTAGTGAATAGTACTCTGAAGAAAAATAAGATAAGGTAAAGGCCTAAAGGATAGAGAAGGAGATTATTATTTTAGAAATGATGTCTTATGTAAAATGGTAAAAACTTTCTGATAATGTGATATCCGAACAAGGATCAGAATATGGTCAGTGAGAAAGACATAGACATATCTGAATGACCAAGTCAAAGAATAGCAGTAGGAAGAGTCCTAAGACAAAAAAAAAAAAAAAAAAAAAAAAAAAGCTCGACATATTGCAGACATGGCAAGGCAGTCTGTGTGGCCCAGGGAGGCATATGTGAAATAGGTATTGATAGAAGTGAGAGACCAGATCATATAAACTTTATGGACCTTGGTCAGAGCTGTGATTTCCATGCTGAGTTGATGTGAAGCCATTGGAGATTTTTGAGCAAAAGGAGAATGACATATTTGGTTAGTGCTTTAAAAAAGATAATCTTGATGGTTAAGTGGAAAAATGAATGCCAAATTGGGAGTGGAGGTAGGATATAGTATTTTTTTTCTTATGATTCTATGGTCAAACAAGTTTTAGAAACACTATATTAAAAATATACTTTATACTTTATAAAAATACTTTATAAAAATATAAAAGTGAGTAGGTATTTTTTTTGTACAGCCTTAATATGTTGATGTATCTCGTGTATCTCAAATAGTGTGATGGGATATGAAATTCCCAACTTTCACCATGAAAGTATTATTTTTAAGGAAGCTCTTCAGAGATTAGCATCCATAGACCTCATGTACAGTGTTGCTGATGCTGACACCATCTAAATAAATCATCTGTCTTTTGAGAAACATAAACACTTTCAAACAGAGCTGAGAGGGAAGTTTTCTATCAGAGTTGCTCATAATTCTTCTGTGACCATAATTCCTGACCCTGGTGAGATTGTTTCCTGTTTTTTAGCAAGGTATTATGAGAGTAGATTTTTTCAGAATTCTGTGTGAGAATTTATTTGATTTATATTTTAAATCCATACACAGTCTTGGTCTATGCATTTTGGTGTCCAGCTTTTGATTAAATACCCACATTTCTCCATTTACCAGAGGAAATAGTGCATAGAAGATTCTTATACATCAGTGGAAAGCAAGTCTGCCTTCTCATGGAATGGCTAGTTTTTAATGGGCAGAAGAATCCTGGATTTGTCAAGAGAAATGTTATGTATGCCATTTTTGGTAGGATGTTAACGTGGAAACAAAATTATTTACACTAGGAAGCATGCTTATTATTTTAAAAGTAGTTCTTTAGCTAATGGAAACAGCAAGTCATGGAAACCTTAGATTGTTCTTACCTCCATGACATGATATGTGTGTCTCTTAATTATCAATGGCAACACATTCAACGCATAATTGTGTTGTGATTCACCACATTTGAATCTCTCTGAAAAGATACTGGAAAAATTTCTACCAATTTTCCCCTATAACTTTTCTAAATTAAACTGTTTTAAAGGTTAATTGTCAAATCTCTGGGTGGGGTGAGCTTTCAAAAGGTTGAGTTTGCAAACTAAATAATGGGTCTTAATCCTATCTAAAATCATTTGCTTAAGGTGGTTTGGGGTTTGCTTTGCAGAAGGTTTAGTCACCTAAAAAAAAGGGGGTGGGAGGAATAGATGTACAAAGGGATAAAGTGAAATAACCCACATCCTTGGGCCTGATGAGGCTCTCTTCCTCAGGACAGGAGGTAGAGTATGGAGCACATGAAATGGGCATCAGGCTATAGGGCAAGGGCTTTGGAATCAGGCACTCTTTGGCTGGAATCGTAACTTTTTCACTTCCTAGATACATGGCTACTAGTTGTTTTTTATGTATTGAGCCTCCATTTTCTCTTTTAATAAGGAAATGGTGATAGCTCCTTAATGGAGCTGTTGTGAAGATAAAACAAGACAACACATATGCAACACATTTGTCACTATCTCTGGGTGGAGCTTTTGTTTTCACCAGTGGGTCAGCTTTAAAGCAGAACTTGGCTACTTACATTTACTAGAAAGAAACCACTCCAAAGCACTAGTGAACAATGTGTATTTTCCTAAGTATATTGGGGGAAAATTAGAGGTGGTCACTCACACAGCACAGGATAAAACATTACATGCCCAAACTGGCAATTAGCTATCTCCTGCCAAGTGGGCAGAGACAGCTAATTGTGTCACTGTATCCATATACTCCTTCTTCCTTTTAGCAAGAGAAGGCTCCAGGTTTTAGCTGAGATCATGACTGCCCAGCTAGAAATGACATATGTTAGCATCCCTTGCATCTGGGTGTGACCAAGGAACCAAGTCAGGCCTATGAGATATGAACAATGATGTGTACAACTGCCCGATCATCTTCTTAGAGTCAAAGCTGCTCACCTTTCACTCTTTCCCATTTATTATGATCTAAAGAATACTGACAAACAGCATTAGAAGTTTAGAAGTTCCCAACTATCAATCCTTGAACTATTAAATGCTAGCAAAATAATCTATCTCATTTAAGCCACCGCACAGTGAGGTGTTTTTGTTAGAGCAGCATGGTCTGCTGACCATACACAGACCAGTTCTCAGTTTCAGATTTCTTTCTTCTTGTCCAGGCTAATCTCTCCCTTCCTCCACCTAATGCTTCCATTCACTCCCTCTTGCTCCCTTTCTCATGCAGTTCAATTTAACTTTTATCCATTCCCTCTAAACATCATTGCCCAGGCATCATTCTTTTCAGTCCACAAGAGACCTTCCAATCATTGGGGTCTATCTTTTTTAGAAGGTAGAAGAGAATCTTAAAACACAAATAATTCTTTTCATGTTACACATGGAAAATACTTCATATACTATGTAACTACTGTGTAAAATCAATGAAAATCATTCAACACCTTGACATTTAATAGTGAAACTTGCCAATTCCAAAGATAAAGAGAAAATCCTTAAAGCAGCGAGAGACAAGAGATTCTTAACTTATATGGGGAGAAATATCAGATTAACAGCAGACCTCTCCAAGAGACCTGGCAGGCCAGAAAGGAATGGCATAATATATACACGGTACTAAATGAGAACATGCAGCCAAGAATACTTTATCCAGCAAGACTCTCATTCAGAATAGAAGGAGAGATAAAGAACTCCAGGATAGGCAGAAACTGAAAGAATATGTGACCACCAAACCAGTTCCACAAGAAATATTAAGGGGGACTCTGTAAAAGAAAGAGGAAGCCCAAAGAAATAACCCACAAAAACAGGGACTGAATAGGTATTACGATGACATTGAATTCATATATTTCAGTAGTTATTCTGAATGTGAATGGGCTAAATGATCCTATCTAGAAGACACAGGGTTTCAGACTGGATAAAAAAGCAAGACCCATCTATTTGCTGTCTATAAGAGACTCATTTGAGACATAAGGACACCTCCAGATGGGTTCCTCCATTTCCCATTTAGCCCTCTGCCTTCTCCAGGAGTTGACATTAGTTCTGGAACAAACTGGAAAGACTTAAAGATCTACTTCTACTGTGGTACTGTAACTGTAACTTTGAGTGAAAGAGAACCTTCTTGGTGAATTGCAAACCTGACTGCTGGTCTGGTCTGAAGGTTAAAAATTCCAGGGTCCCATATGACCAGCATACTTATCACCCAAAGCACTCTTAAGATGTCTAAACTCGGCTCAGGTTATCACTGATCTGGATCTTTCCCATGGCTCAGTTTGGGAAGTTTGATTTTATAGGTTTGCTGCACAGTACTATTAGCCTATATCTCAGGAAATTTTGATGCAGCCATTTAGCTGGTGCATGAACTGACAGACTCATGATATCTGAGATTTTAAAGACTTGACAAAAATCAAGTTGAGGAGAGGCAAATGACAGGTAATGCTAATTCCACTACTTCCCCTTCCCCCCTGCCGCCCCAACTCTCAGCTCCCCTGATAACACTAGAAAAGATTAAACTGATAATTCGACCATGGAATAAGGAGTCTTAGACATTTTCAACTACTTCAAACTATGAGTCGGAGTCTATTCTCAAGTCTATTCCCAAGTATTTTCAACTACTTCAAACTATGAGTCAGAGTCTATTCTCAAGTCCTATATGGCCAAGGACTGTAATGGGCTTTGAGCACATCCAAGTAAGCATCACAATCTGGCTTTGGTACACATATAGAAATTGCCGACAAAGGGAGAATAACAGAAAATGGGAACACATCTGTTTGGAGGCCCAGCTACCTGATATGTTAGCTTTGGCAACCCTTGTACACTTTGTCCTGCCAATGAAGCTGCTGTCAGGGAAATTGAAACACTGACTTCATATGGCTGGGATCAGCACCAGTAATGCCTCTATACATATTAGGCCTTCAAAAACACTTCTGGATGTCGATCTGGGGCTCAACTTGGCAGCCCTGAACCACACAGATCATTACCTATAATGGGAATTATGTATGTTTATTATTGAGCTGATTTATTTTGAAAATGTTCATGGCCTAGAGCTCCAAAACTTGCATACAGAAAATAAATTCAACATTTACATTAAAAGCAGCAACTTCCAAACAGAAAAATAGGTGGTAGAATTTCAGATTCCACACATTATGCTGCAAATGTTAGAGGTCAGAAGACTATATTAGAGGGGAAAGTGCTGGGGAATCAGAGGTGAGGAGACAATCTTCAGAAGATTTCTCTACTGTCCTCTACAAGGAGATGGGTGCCCTACAAGTCATGTCCCGTTGCTCACACATAGGGTCACAGGAGGAGGAGCTGGAGGCCGCAGAGTCAATGTTTAGAAGACCTTCACTACAGGACCAAATATATGGGATTTTATCCTCTTTGTACATTATAGTTTTAAGGAACATCAAGAAGCACCATTTATAATGTAAAAAGTCTGGAATTTAATTACATTTAACTTAATGAAAGAGCTCATACAAACCCTCTGGCACTACTTTTGGGCACAGTTGTGAGTACTGAGCTGGCATGTGAACAAAAGCTATTAATAAAAAGGCTCATCCTCTAGATTAACACATTAGATTATGTGATTTGCCAAGCTGTCAGACATGAAGAAGAAATTATTTGCTCTTGTTTTGACAGAAATAAGCTCAAGCACTTATGATTATCTTCCAGGCTTCAATGTTCAGAGAATCTCAATACCTTTTGACCCAATGGTTAATTCAAGTTACCCTATTATTCCCTTTTTGTGAAAATTTGTATTCTACATGTCTGATGGCCATTTCTCTGGAAAATTCTATAATAAAGACGTTCTCACCTTTATCTCATTGCTCTTCTTTTCCTGCTCACAGACTTCATCCCCTAGCAAGTTTTTAACAATGTTTATTGAATCCCTACTTCGCATCAGGTTTTATATTTGGTGAGCCACACTCACATATTTATTTAATACTTCAAGCTCCTCTAAGTAAGTGATATTATTCCCATTTTACAGAAGAAGAAATTATTACTCAGAAAGGATATGTATATAACTTGATCAAAATAATGAAACAAGACAATGTCTAAGCTAGAATTTGAATCTATCTCTTCTATGTCCAAACCAGTGATATTTCCTTCTTTGTTACCTTGCTTTGCTATCAGTGTAAGTAAGCATTTTGAATTTAAGCATATGCACTTTTGAAGCAAAGGAATTCCGGAACATATATTATGCTATCTGAATTCAACTTGGTAGAATGTCATTTGATTAAAGGATTGGGATATACAGACCATAGAGATAACTAAATACTAAAATCAAGTCTTTTTGTTTTATATCAATTAAGGAATTTCAGGCATAAGAACTTCAGGAGGTCTGAACCTGAGAGAATATGCTCAGTTGCTTATGGGACAATAACACAAAATAAAGGACATTTTTTTTTTGTCTTTATACACTGGCATCCATGCTAACATGGTCTTAGAAAACCATGTTATGATGGAGTGTCTCAAGTAAAATAATATTACTTCCAGTTGCAAATTTAATTTAATGGAAAAAAAATAAATCTATAGTTATAAATCTACTATTGAGTTCTTGCTCTGACTCTTAAAAGTTATGTAGATTTGGCAAATCTCAATCTAAGTTACTGCCCAGTTATTAGGGACAATTTCTATGTGTCTGGAAGAGTACTTAGCACAGTAGAGGGGTCCATTCTTTATTGAATTGAAGTTAAAATATGCTAATGGATAGAAAAGTAACTTGGAAACTATAGAAGGAACTGAAGTAATTATTTTTCTTAAAAAATAAACATTTTATTTTAGAATAGTTTTAGATTTAGAAATTGTGAAGGTAATACATAGAGTTCCCAGTTTCTCCTGTTATTAACATTTTATGTCAGTATGGTAAATTTTTTTTAAGTTTTTTTTTTAATTTTTATTTACTTAGGATAGTCACAGAGAGAGAGAGAGAGAGAGAGAGAGAGAGAGGCAGAGACACAGGCAGAGGGAGAAGCAGGCTCCATGCACCGGGAGCCCGATGTGGGATTCGATCCTGGGTCTCCAGGATCGCGCCCTGGGCCAAAGGCAGGCGCCAAACCGCTGCGCCACCCAGGGATCCCAGTATGGTAAATTTTTTAAAATTCATGAACCAATATCAATACATTATTATTAACTAAAGTCCATACTTCATATTTTCTTATTTTTCAGGTAATATTATTTTTCTTGTTCCTTGCTCTAGGATCTCATCCATAGTACCACATAACATTTAGCCATAATGAGTCTTTAGGTTCCTTTTGACAGTAACAGTTTCTCAGACTTTACTCATTTTTGATGACCTTGACAGCATTTTGTAGATAGACTCTCCAATTAGGATTTGGGAATTTGGTGTGATTAGATTGGAGTTATGTGTTTGAGGTAGGAAGACCACAGAAGTTAAGTGCCATCTTCATGACATTATATCAAAGGTACACATGATCAATATGACTTATCCTTGCTGGTGTTAACCTTGACCAACTGGCTGATATAGTGTTCATCAGGTTTCATTCCTATAAAGTTACTTTTTAAAAAAAAATCCTCTTCCCATACTGTATTCCTTGGAAGGAAGTCAATATGAGCAGGCCATACTTAAGTAGTGAGGGTGTTATGTTCAATCTCCTTGAGGGTGGAGTTTCTACATAATTTATTTGGAATTCTTCTTCATGGAAGATTTGCCTATTCTCCCCACTTGTTTAGTTATTCAATCATGTATTCATACCAATAGGGACTATGAATATTTATTTTATATTTTGGGCCATGATCCAGTACTATTTTATTTTGTTGTCCAAATGAAATTATTAATTTTACTATTAATATTATTACCAAGCAGAACCCATGGTGGACTGGTATTTTTTTAAAAGATTTTATTTATTTATTCATGATAGTCATACAGAGAGAGAGAGAGAGGCAGAGACACAGGCAGAGGGAGAAGCAGGCCCCATGCAGGGAGCCCGACATGGGATTCGATCCCGGGTCTCCAGGATCACGCCCTGGGTCAAAGGCAGGCGCTAAACCATTGCGCCACACCGGGATCCCCATAGTGGACTGGTATTCTGCAAAATTCTATTTGATAAAAAGGTAATTGTGAGGTTCAGGACTTGTGTTTATTCTGCTGACTTCTGTGCTCTCAGAACCTGGTTCTTGTCTCATGTGCCTTGTAAATACTTTCTGAATTATTATTTTTTAAAAGATTTTATTTATTTATTCATGAGACACAGAGACACAGAGAGAGAGGCAGAGACATAGGCAGAAGGAGAAGCAGACTCCCTGCAGGGAGCCTGATGAAGGACTCAATCCCTAGACCTCAGACACTCAATCACTGAGTCACCCAGGTGCCCCACTTTCTGAATTAATATCTGAAATATTAATTTGAGTTATAACTGTCATTGATTATAAAGATCATGAATAAACAGATTTGTTGCTGCAGGATTTATATCCAGGATCACAAATGTTTGGTAGCCATGGAAACAACTTGCAGATTTATCGCTGGACTTCTGAATGTCCTCTCCACCCACACCACACTATACCATAGTCACAGCTAGAACAGAAAATGCCACTCTTTGGTGAATTCCCACTATGTGTATCACAGAGAAACATCACATGTCACATTGAGAAGGCTTGTGTATTCCATGAAATTCTCTGTTAAAATGGTCATTGTAGTTTACCCCAGCCAAGCTCTGAAGTGGAGTGCAATCACACGGCTGAAATAACAAGCACTCTGTGACGAGACAGCAAAATCCTGCTTCTTACCTGCCTTCAAAGCTCCCTTCATTTATCAGCTACAAGCACTCAGTTTGAGTTTGGAGTGGGAGCCTTTGACTGCGTGCCCTGCTATGTTCAGTTAGAGAATGAATCTTAAAATTCCAACTGGTGCCAGCCCGGGCAATAGAGGCAGTAAGTTAAGTGGAGTCCATCCCTCTGGTAGTGCTCCACAACAGATATCTGTCTATAACCAGGGACAAGTCCAAGTGTTGGCTTTAATTTATAGTGTCTTGGCAGTTTCTACAGCTGGGATCTTAGCCAAAGCCAAGTTCTCTCCCTCTGTCTGTCCTTATCCAACTCATTTCTCAGTTAATATTTTGAAGTATTCTTCATGAATCCCAAAATATGCCTTTTGGAATTTCACCATGATCCTCCCAACATCTGTTATATATTCTCAATCACATTTTGCCAAATTCTAGTTCATTCTGGATCAGTAAAATATGAAATTGAATTCTAGTTCTGTCATGAACTAGGCCAGTCAAAAAACTCTCTGAGCCAATTTCCTTATCTGTATGGCATCAAAATAATGCCTGCTAGAACAAGATGGTATTGTGAAGGTTAGAAATGATTGTAGGTGTGCCTGGGTGGCTCAGTCAATTAAATGTCTGCCTTTCCCCTCAATTTTGGGATTGAGTCCTGTGTCTGTTTCCTGCTCAGTGTGAAGTCTGCCCCTGCCTCCTGCTCCTGCTCGCTCACTCTCTCTCTCTGTCAAAGAAATAAATAAAATATTTTTTAAAAGAAATGATTATATGAAAATATTAGCCCATTACAGAAGCTAAGTAAATGGCAAACATTTGTTTAGTTAAAGGTGCAGAGGGAACTCTTTTCATGGTATAAATGAAATAACACATTAACTAAAAAAACAAGTAGGACAATGTATTAGGAAATGATTTTTTTAAAGATTTTATTTATTTATTCATGAGAGACAAAGAGACACAGGCAGAGGGAGAAACAGGCTCCTCACAGGAGCCAGATGTGGGACTTGATCCCAGGACCCCGGGATCACTACCTGAGCCAAAGGCAGATGGCTCAACCACTGAGCCACCCAGGCACCCCAGGAAATGATTCTTCAGGCATTATTCATATCTCTCATTGATGGGAGGTTGAGCAGGTCATTGTGCTGGTTTGGCCAATTTATATTTTATCACTTGAATGCCATTTCTCTGATCATTTCTGAGAATAATCCCATTAATGAATTCTTTGAGACAGAAGAAAATTCAAGGAGTTAAGACCAGGAACTAGACTCATCTCCAGGTATGAGTCAATAATGAGAATAATGGATTTGGTTTTGGATTCCACCTTAAACTCTGAGATGAACAGAATCAGGTAATAGGAGCAGCAGGGACAGAGAAAGAGCCAGAAAACCAAATATGGAAATCAAGAAAATGTAAAAGAATATAAAATATAAGGGAAGGAATAAGTCAGAATTAAAAGCCATATCTAGTGGATATGGGGACTGGTCAGGTAACTAAGAGCAGAGCTGGGGTCTTGGTATAAGAATTGATCAAAGATTTGTTCCAATTCTAGCCAGTTTCTAAAATAAATATATAATATAATATAATATAATATAATATAATATAATATAATATAATATAAATGTATACATTTTAGGCATGCATTTTATCATTATTTCCTTTTCCCACACCACTGCATCCACAGACCCACTCTATTGGCTTGTTTTTACCTATATGAAGTTTTACACAGATTCCATAGCTTTTGTGCACATTCTAAATAGTAACAGGAAAAGCCTTAATCTTTAAGACAATAAACTATCTAATCCAACTTAATGTTAGAACTCCAAACCTTCCTTCAATTTAAAACTTCTCTGCTCCACCCCATCCCACTCATTGGGCTCAACCCAGGCTAGCAACCAGCAGTAGAGGAGAGGGCATGGTTACCGCTTCTCCACCGGCCCCCAAATCTGCCTGGCTGCTTTTTCCCCCCATTTAGAATTCTGCATCAAAGGCTAGAAGAGAAGGGGCAGGGCTATGGCATGGTGGGGAAAAGGTGGAAGGGAGTATTTGATGGGTACAGTTTCACCCATCACTTTGCACCCTGGGATGTCAGACACCGAGTCATTCTTTTTTTTTAAGATTTATTTATTTTAGAGAGAGAGAGTGTGTGCACATGGTGGGGGGAGGGAGGAGGAGCAGAATGAGAAGGAGCAGGGAAGCAGAGTCTCACTGAGCACAGAGGAGGGGCTGGATCTCACGACCCTGAGATCATGATCACAAAATCATGACCTGAGCTGAAACCAAGAGTTGGATGTTTAACTGACTGAGCTACCCAGGCACCCCAATACCAAATCATTCTTGATTGATTGTGCTTTTGTGGTTATTTGAGGTGTCCTCCCCTGTCGGGAGGTTTCCCCTAGCAGTTCCCCTGATGTAGGCAATTGCTCCACAGGTTGGAGACTCTGGACCTTAGCTGGCTTCAGCACATGCCTCAGGGAGTTCCCAGGAGTTCAAGTCCACAGCAGCCCCATCGATGGGAGAGTTTAGACAACTCCAGAAAGCCCATTTCACTGTGGACTGGGTATTCTTGATCAGCTTCTTACCTTTAGGCTTTGATTTTTCTAAGTACTGTGACAAAATTTTAAACTGGTTCCTTTGAAATCAACTTCACAAAGCTTGAAAGGGCAGTGGTGGTGAAGTCTGGCAGCAATCTTGCAACTGTTTTCTAGAGAATCATCCCTGTAGAACTTCACACCAACCTCATCACACTCATCTTTATATAGTCTAGAGATAAGCAATGGACAAGCATCACAAAACTGGAGTTGGAGTCTCTGGCAGGTTATGCATTGATGGTAGAGCTTCCTGCTTACAACCACTGGAGATTGATCAATGTTCCAAGATCACACACACACACAAAAGTCATATCTAACATGTGGTGACCCAACAAGAAGCCTCTCTCAAAGCACTTTCCTGTGGTGCTGTGGTCAAAGCACTTTACTGTGGTGCTATGGTCTAGCTGCTATTCTTGCCTTTGCCTAGGGGAATCTTCAAGGTGTCTGACGGCTTCTCATGTACAGGCTAAATTTTTTTCTGCTGGGAAGTCATTGCAGCTTCATGGTTAAACATACATGGTTTATTGTTCACTGTGTTCAGCTAATAAACTCTGCCCTTTATTTCCTGAGTTATCTAGTATAAAAAATTTAAATCTCTCTGTGCCATGCTTTCAAAATATTTGAAGACATGATACATAACTCACTGGATTGTATGAAGATTAAGTGAAAGCCTATTTGCACAGTACCCACTCTTTCTAAGGCACTCTGTAAAAGGTGGTTTCAAAAAGTTGTCTTTGGGGTGTCTGGCTCAGTTGGAAGAGCATGTGATTCTTAATTTCAGGGTTATGAGGTTAAGCCCCACGTTGGTCATAGAGTTTACTTTTTAAAAAAAGATAAAAAAGCCGTCTTCGTGAGATGGATCAGCCTGTTTGAAGGAAGGCTCTTTTTGTGAAGCTCTGGGGAGAAGTAAAGCAGGTTTAATTCTGTGTACTCCAAGTCTTGGTTCAAGAGCACCTTTCTGTAGCAGTGTAGAAGCAAGGTCACATTGTTATATGCATGGCCCAGAGAGAATGTTTCAGTGAAAAAGCAAAATAAACCAGAGATATTTGACAGATTAGTCTGCTTAATATATATTTAGTTTCTGAAGAACCAAATCTTGTCTCTTTATATATGATGAAATGAAACAGTGATGATTAAATGCTGCATACCTGCCCTTTGGGATTTAGTAGGAAGTTGCTCTGGTAAACCATGGTCTGTGTGAGATGCATCTGAGTTGAGAGATAGAAAAAAGCTCCACTGTTCACATTTTGAGCACAGCTGTTCTACCAACCATGAACTTTTTCTTCATATTCAGTCTTTATCTTATCTTCAAGAATATTCTATGAGATTTTGCTAAATATTCTGCCAAATTTCCCAGATAGTATTTCTGAAAAGGTTCCATCTATAAATCCTCTCGCCTTAACTTTAATAGTCATTAATGTGGTTTAATAAACTCCATTTTAGGAAAACTACCTGCCCAATAGACTTCTGTATCCTCTTCTCTATTACCAGTAAGTATAACCTAAAATGGACCTTCAAGTTTTTTTAATAATCCAATTCCTAGCACTTAATGTTTTTACTCTCTGTTTTTTGATGTAGTAGTTTAAATATGTGGAAACCAATTACATTTAAGAATGGTCTAAAAGAACATTCATTAGACCTGAAGACATATTTAGACACCCACCTGTGACCCAATTTAGGATAAATTACATGGCTAAAAGTTTAAAAGAGGCTGTTGGATTCAAGTCAATTCTTTGAGAGTGGAGATGCTAAGTTCAATTTAACATATATTACTGTAATCAAGACAAAAGCATTACCATAGTGATACTGGTCCAAAATATTTTTTAAACAGACATATTTCGAGTTCCTGCTTTTCTGTTGATAAAAGGGGTTTTCTTAATAGGCAACATCAGTGTCCTAAAAAGGTAACCCTAATGATGGGGGAAACTCTGGAACAGAACTCACATTTTACATGTGTCTATGATTCATACTTTCAAGTAACTACTGTAACCTGGCTTGTTCTAGAATGTGGTTGAATACTAATCCCCATAAATTATTCCAAACCAAATAGTTAAGACATTTCTGTTTTTTTTTCGGGTTTTTTTTGTTTTGTTTTGTTTTTTACATTGGCTTTCTTGTATGAGAGGTCTAGAGATGGCCCTAGAAAGGACAGAGCCTGGAATTTTCTACTTCTATGCTCCCTCTCTCAATCTTCTGCATAATATTTGGTATATAAACTTATCTAGTACAGGAGCAAGTGCTTCAAAATATCTTGGGGATCTGAAAATAGGAAAGAAGTCAAGAGACATGAAGGCTAAGAGAAGTAGATGTTGAGAGAAGGATTCTCATCTACCTTGTCTGTGTGATGGACACACAGAAGGGTGAGTTGGAGAGTGGGTGGTTGGAGAGAGCTGCTTTTCCTCATATGCTCAAGTCTATCTCAGTGGGTCAGGTAACACTTTGGATGCATCCTCTTGTAAAAAGCCTGAACACATCTGTCTGAACTAAAGAAAACAAGAGGAGCAAAACTTTCCTTGGGGAAAAAAACAAAAGATTTGTGTTTGAAGTCTGATTTGGCTGCTTGGTGATTGTGTGAGCTGAGAAAATCCCTCAGTATCTCTGAACTTCAATTTCATTAAATATAAAATGAATGCATTAATACATAGTAAAAAGGGTTTTTGTTAAAATCCAGGAAGATAGTACATAACATAACTTTTCAAATAGTTATTTGGATATATTACATTTTATTTTTCTAACTTTACAGGAGGTTTCTTCAATATAAAAGATACAGTATAAGTTTCAGAGATCATAATGTCTAGATGGAATATCCATCAAACATATTAGAAGCATCCTAATCATCAGCAGACCACCTCTGATATCTCCTATGCAAATTTGGCTGCCTCAAAAAAATGTTCATCTAGACTTAAAGGCTATTCAATTGTCAAATAAATTCATTCATCCAAAAATTGTGTGTTGGATGACTGCTCTGTGCTAGATACTGTGCATATAATTTTTGCCTGAACAAAGGTAAACTGACATACAGGATTTATTCTGTCATATGTGTTTAAATGACATTAATTAAGATTAATTAAGATAAGTAGCTCCATAATTAGAGCTATGGTCACAATTCCAAATTAAATATGTGATATGGCCAGGTATACAAAAGTAGGGAATGGCGGGGACTCTGCCCCCCACTGGAGGGCTCAAATCCATCCTAAAGATAGTCAATTTCAAATTAACTAGAAATAAACTGTACTTACCCAATAAAAGATGGTGGCAAGCTGAATTTGGCCTGGTGGTTCTGAGTTTATGATTCTCTGTTAGATGCTCAGTTATAGAGACATTTATAGCAGAAACCAGGAATAGGTTAAGCTTTACATTCTCCTTTATGTGATACAGCAACAGAGTGATCCTAAGCAATTGAGGAATAGCTGTTTTCCAGGTAACACACAGTGAACTAATTGATTAATTTATTTCAGAATAAAGTTCTTAATCTGTCACTTGATACCTAACAAATCTGGTCTGAAACCATTTTTTGATTTTCTTCTCCAACGTTTTCTCCTCTGTGCTACTCTGGCCAAATGAGACTACTCCCTGCCATGTCTTTTGCACTTTCCCACTGATGTATCCTCGCTTCACCTGGACTGCTTTTTCTGCATTTTATCAAACTCAAGTACTACCCACCTTTTAGGACTGAATCAGGAGTACTCTCTGCTTCATCTAAATGTTTTATACATAATAGTCCTCCTTCATGATATATGTTATTTCTCTGTTGCAGACAACAGAATCCACTCCAATTGGTTTAAAGAGAAAGTTTTATTAAGGCAGGCAGAAAACCTCAGTCACTGGAACAGTGGAGGAGCAGTATATAGGCCCCCAGAATACCACAGTACTTGCTTGGTACAGGGACTTTTGCTACAACCCACCTCATAACCTTACTGCCTCTCCTGCCACTTAAGTTCATCAGAACAAATACTCAGAATCTCACCTATTTCTTCCATAGCTTATTTCTGAGCCAGAGTTTTATTCAAGCATATCATACTGGCTGAGCATGTATCACATATTTATACCATAGAGGCTAGTAAGGGTGGGAAATTAGATTTTCATTATAGTAAGATTCACAATATAGGGGAACTTTCAAAACGTGGAACAAAAGATTTGGGTAAGCCCGAATGACACATGTCCATTGAATCTGGATTCTCCTTTATTTGAGATTTTGGCTCTGTATTCATTCATTCATTCATTCAGCAAGAATTTTTATGAAGTATGATATATCAAGTACTATGCTGTCCCTGGAAATCATCATCCTCAAGATGCTTATAGTTGGGAAACCCACAGAACTGTAAAACACAAAGAATGTATCCTGTGTAAACTATGGACTTTAGGGAAAAACAATGTATCAATATTGGTTCATCAAGTGTAATAAATGTGCCACATGAATGCAAGAGGTTTAGAATAGGGGAGACTGAGGGTGAGGGAGGAGAGAGGGTTTATGGCAACTCTATACATTCTGCTCAATTTTTCTTTAAATCTAAAATTTCTCTAAAAATAAAGCCTATCAATCAAGAAAAAAAAGCTTACAATTTAGTAGTTGGAAAAATAATAAAGCAACAATTAAAATACAAGGTAAATAGTGTTATAGGAAGGAGAAGAGGGTTTAAGTCATATTGTAAGGAGATTTGTAGTATGAGTAATGGAAAAGTAAGGAACGGTTTCTGGAAGAAGTACCACTTGGTAGTAAGCTGCAAATGGGAGGGAGCATAGAGGAGGAAATTAAAGAGATCTGGTGTGTTCAAAGGGAGAGTATGTAAAACTGGAGAACAAGAGGGAAACTGAAATTAGTTGATCATAACTGTAGTAAAGAGAGTGGTGTGGGAGTTACACAAGATCAGACTGGAGAGACCCTATGAGGACCAGGTCAGAAAGGCCTTATGTACAAAGCCTCCAAGGTTCAGACATTGTCTTATTATCTCTACGACGGTGTCTGTTTTTGGATAATGTTTATCCCCAGCATCTAGCACAGCACCGAGCATGTAGTGCTCTCTATTCATTAATGATTTGCAAATGCTTTTACTTCTTCCATATCTTTTGGTATTCTACTTAGGGAAGGGCTTTCTCTTTTCTTTCATTTATTTATTTATTGGCTTTTTAAATTTTTTTTTGATCGGTAGGGGCTCGTGGATTCTTATTCTATTCAATGAGTTATAATCCGTTATTATAATGAGTTATTTTGATGCTCTAGTTTTCCCAGATTTGACCAATAGTAGCCTCTTGAAGCTGGCATCTGTGTCCTTTGACATGTCTCCATCATTCTTTGAGTACTTTCATATTTTTTGGCAGGACAAAGTGTTCTGGATTAAAGAAAATAAAGAAACATAGCTGAATACAAAATGAATTCTGACCTAGTTCCTAGACCAGAAAAGAAAGTTTTTCTATGTTATTTCTAGAACTTATAGAAAAACTTATAGAAAAACTTATAGAATAACTTATAGAACAACTTTTTCTATAAGTTATTACTAGAACAATTGGACAAATTTGGTTAGGCCTATGGATTAGATAATAGTATTGTATCAAAGTGAATTTCTTGATTGTTAACTGAGAGCATATTCTTGATTTGGGGAAATCTGCAGTGCTATATTTAAAGGTAAATGGAGAAGAACATGCAACCAAGAATACTTTATCCAGCAAGGCTCTCATTCAAAATGGAAGGAGAGATAAAGAGCTTCCAAGACAGGCAGGAATTGAAAGAATATGTGACCTCCAAACCAGCTCTGCAAGAAATTTTAAGGGGGACTCTTAAAACTCCCCTTTAAGAAGAAGTTCAGTGGAACAATCCACAAAAACAAGGACTAAATAGATATCATGATGACACTAAACTCATATCTGTCAATAGTAACTCTGAACGTGAATGGGCTTAATGACCCCATCAAAAGGCGCAGAGTTTCAGACTGGATAAAAAAACAGGACCCATCTATTTGCTGTCTACAAGAGACTCATTTTAGACAGAAGGACACCTACAACCTGAAAATAAAAGGTTGGAGAACCATTTACCATTCAAATGGTTCTCAAAATATACCCTAAAAACTACAGAACACTTCTGAAAGAAATTGAGGAAGACACAAAGAGATGGAAAAATATTCCATACTCATGGATTGGCAGAATTAATATTGTGAAAATGTCAATGTTACCCAGGACAATTTACACGTATAATGCAATCCCTATCAAAATACCATGGACTTTCTTCAGAGACTTAGAACAAATTATTTTAAGATTTGTGTGGAATCAGAAAAGACCCCAAACAGCCAGGGGAATTTTAAAAAAAGAAAACCATATCTGGGGGCATCACAATGCCAGATTTCAGGTTATACCTCAAAGCTGTGTTCATCAAGACAGTGTGGTACTGGCACAAAAACAGACATATAGATCAATGGAACAGAACAGAGAACCCAGAAGTGGACCCTGAACTTTATGGTCAACTAATATACAATAAAGGAGGAAAGACGATCCACTGGAAGAAAGACAGTCTCTTCAATAAATGGTGCTGGGAAAATTGGACATCCACATGCAGAAGTATGAAACTGGACCACTCTCTTGCACCATACACAAAGATAAACTCAAAATAGATGAAAGATCTAAATGTGAGACAAGATTCCATCAAAATCCCAGAGGAGAACTCAGGCAACACCCTTTTTGAACTTGGCCACAGTAACCAGAGAAGGACAAACAGTGTATGTTCTCATTCATTTGGGGAATATGAATAATAGTGAAAGGGAATATAAGGGAAGGGAGAAGAAATGTGTGAGAAATATCAGAAAGGGAGACAGAACATAAAGACTTCTAACTCTGGGAAATGAACTAGGGGTGGTGGAGGGGGAGGAGGGTGGGGGGTGGGGGTGAATGGGTGACGGGCACTGAGGGGGACACTTGACGGGATGAGCACTGGGTGTTATTCTGTATGTTGGTAAATTGAACACCAATAAAAATTAATTTATAAAAAAAAAAGAAAAAAAATAAAAATAAAGGTAAATGGATATGATATCTATGACCTACTCTCAAATGATATTTAGGAAGAAATAACAGTAGAGAATTATATATATGCATATTTATGTATACATGTAACATATATTAGCTATTCTATATATGTGAGAGAGATTGATAAAATAAATGTGGTCAAATGTTACCATTTGGGAAATCTGATATATGCAATATTTTATACTGATTTTGCTATTGTCTATAATTCTGAATTGTGTTAAAATATAAATTTAAGAAAATAAGCAAACAAAAAAAGATCTTTACTTACTAGGGAAAATAAATTGCCTGGAAAGAAAAATGGAGAAAAGAATCCAAGAAAGAAGGCTATTATAGTTGTCTGAGGAGAAATGGCCATGACATGGATCAGACAAAGAGAGCAGTGGATGTACTTGAGTAAACAGACTCAAGATACAAATTAGGGGTAGAACTGACAGGACTTGCTATGGGTTATATGGGGGCTGAGAAAAGGGACACATGAATGAGGATGCCTGGGTTTGGGGCTTCAGTAATTTGATATATGGTAGTGTCATTAACAGGCATGAGAACCCGAAGAGGGAAATTTTGTAAAGAAGGGGAAATCAAGAACTTTCATTTGGACATAACAATCTGAGATGGGCATTAGTCAACCAGGTGGAGATATGGGGCTTAGTACAAAATAGAAATACAGAGCTCTTTGTTCAAAAATCTAAAATTTCAAGATGGTGACAACAAAGTATTAAACCAAGTTTGAGGTCCATCTAAGGGGGGGCAGGCAGCCCTGTGTGACATCCCAGCCCTGTGCAGAAAGAAGCTCCAGTAAAGGACATTGAAAAGGAACATTCAGAGAGGTAACTCTCTGAGAGTGCTCATTTCATAGAAACCAAGTTAGGAGAATTTTCAAGAAAAAAGGATGTTGGTTATTATTATTATTATTATTAATTATTATTATTTAAGGATTGTATTTATTTATTTGAGAGAGAGGGAGAGAGATGGTGCACAAGCAGTGAGGAGGGGCAGAGGGAGAGGGAGAAGCAGATACAGGGCTTGATTCCTGGACCCTGAGATCATGACCTGAGCTAAAGACAGATGCTTAATCAACTGAGACACTCAGGTGCTCCAAGGATGTTGGTTATCTTGAAAATGTTTAGGTAGGTTCAGATTAAGTAGGAGAAATCTTTGTGATTTGGCAACATGCTTCACTTGATAAAAGTCATCTAAGAATATAGGACATAGAGGGTCACCTAGTAGCTGAGTTGGTTAAGCTCTTGATTTCAGCTCAGTCATGATCTCAGAGTCATGGGATTGAATCCTGTGCCAGGCTCTGGACTCAGGAGATAGTCTGTTTAAGATGCTCTCTCTCCCTCTCCTTCTGCCCCTCCTGCCATTCTCTCTCTCTCAAATAGACAAAAAAAAATCTAAAAAAAAAAAAAGGAATATTGGACAGAGAGATCAACAGAATAAAGCAAAGGTAAAGAAGCAGAGAGAATAAGTGTAATTATTCTGTTTGAGGAAGTTTTGCTCTGAAGAAAAGCAGAGAGGTTAAGTGATAGATGGAGGGGAACTTGGATTTTTATTTTTAAAGTGAAAAATGGAGACTTTGTAGGCTGATGGTCATAATCCAGTAAAAAAAAAGAGTGGTGATGCAAGAGAAAGAGACCTCTCAGTTTAATTGGTTGACTTCTCCAGCAGTTTCTCTGATTGCTTGGATACAGGCATAGATGCATTTCTACACAGATTGTGAGTGGAAGCACTGACTATAATCTGTCATGGACTATCTTTCCAGGGATGTTTCTGTAGGGAAAGGGCTCAGAAAATAGAAATAATAGACTCTCTTCCTCCAGAGTAAAAGGTTGGCATGCTTACCCTCCAGCATAATAAAGATAATGTCTTCAACATAATGGTCATGTTTCTTGCCCATTACACAAGATTCAGTTCCCCAAGTTTAGGGCTCCTCTCCTGTAATGCAGCCCACTGAATGTGGAGGTGTCATCCAAACCTCTTTGTGTCACCCTGTGGGAACTGGGGCTCAGGGAACCAGAGGAAAACTGCTGATAATCTGGCTACCACTACTGCTGAGTAATAAAACTCTTCTTTATCTCTGATCCAGGAGGCTGGTTCTTTCACTAGCATCCAGGAAATTGTGGCAAGTAGTAAAAGCAGTTCTTGACAATGAGCTCCAAGGGAAGCAAGAAGCCAGACAGTTGAAGGTGTTTTCCAGAGAGAGGTTAAAATCCTGGGATCATAAAATCTAACCTGAAAAAACAGGCAAGTAAGGACAGAAAAACAGTAGTGAATAGTAAATGTGTGTGAGGGAGCATGTGTGTGTGTGGGGGGGGGCGGTGAGTATATGTTGCAGAGCTTCATTAGTTGGAAGAATTGTTTGAATGTGTCATCTTTGGGTAGAGATAATAGATTATAAATGCAAATCAGAATGTGCAATGCTTGAAATCCATATTTCAGAGGTGGCACAGCTGCTAGAGGCAAGAAGGTCCAGATAAGTGGCTAAGGTTGGGTGAAACAAGTTTGGGGAACGTTTCTGAGAAGGTCTCAGAGCAAGGCAGGTGTTCAGGCTTTGATCTTAAATACTTACCATGCCAGGTCCCTAGACAATTTCTCCGTGCCACAGCTCTTAAAGAAAGGGGTGGAAATGGTCATGTGAATGTCCAGTTGTTCCCTCTGACAGCACTCCCTCATGGATTCTTGACCCTCCTCTGTCCTGTGCTGTGCCCATCCCTTTCCCCTGCACTCCTCAGTTTTCAGCCTTTTTTTGGAGTCAGCCAATGAAAAGCACTCCCCAAAGTCTGGAAGACAGGAGAAGGGAAAGGATCTAGTGTAGTGGCTTCCTTCCTCCATTTACTCCTTTGTGTTGCCATGGTTCTGCTCGTGACTACATCTCTCCAAAATTATAGTTTCTGTCAATCAACCCCTCTTCCACGACCTCACTTGTCCCTTCCCGCCTATAAATGCTTCCCCATATCGCTAGTTCCTATGTGCCTCAAAATCACACGTTGATTCCCTTAACTCTGCCACACCTCAACAAACAGCTCCTTCATCAGAAAGCCTCCTCCAAGGACCAAGTTCTCAGCTGTGCCATCTATCACCTGCTGGGACCCCAAGTGACGCACTGCAATTGGACAGGGAGTTAGTGTCACGGGGTGGGATAGACAGAGAACATTCTTAATGAAAATAGAACAGACAGCTGTTCTCTCACACAGCTGTGTAGGGGGCCTTATCTGCCAGTTTTTGGGGTCAAGGTTATGGCTAATTTAAGGCATTAGAAACGTTTCATGCTTTTTCTAGGAACTTGAGTATAATTACAAGTTCTATTATGAAAAGTATGTACTTTGGGGAACTGTGAAAGAAGTACTTGATTCAAATACCTGGACTGAGTATTTTTGGCAGTAATTTTAGAAGTGTTTTACAATTTATGTTGTTATTTTCTTCCCTTTTTCTAATTTCATTGTGAATCAAATTTGACATTTATGTTTTTCTTTCAGAAAATGTCCACTTAAATGGAGATACTCAAGTATGTAAGCATGTACTGTATATGGTTAACATATTTATTGGATTTTATGTTCCAGGTACTATTCTAATTTTTCAAATCTCTAGATTTTTCTTCTTCTCATTGGGTTTCTTTCAGTTTTATTTGAATATATATATATATATATATATATATATATATATATATATAGTTCAATCTTTCTAGGAATTAGTCTTTTTAAAAATTAATTTAATTTATTTATTTGAGAGAAAGAGAGAGAGAGCATGAGTAAGAGGGAAAGGTAGAAGTAGGACCCCCGCTGGGTAGGGAATCCAATGCAGGACTCCATCCCAGGACCCTGGGATCATGACCTGAGCCGAAGGCCAACACAACTGACTAAGCTATCCAGGTTCCTTGAATTTATTAAACTGTTTTTGAGGATATTTTGCTTCATCTGCTTTCATATTAATTTATTCATATTTTATCTTTATGATTTCCATATTCCTGCTATACAAATTTTTATTTCTTAATTTTCAAATGACCACAATTTTCACTTACTTTTGTAAAATTTTTAACTTGTTTCTATTTCCAAAATGAAAAATAGCTGTCATATAAAATTAAAAACAAAGAGGGATCCCCTTTATCCACATCCTCTCCAACATTTGTTGTTTCCCGTCCTGTTAATTTTCAGCATTCTCACTGGTGTGAGGTGGGATCTCATTGTGATTTTGATTTGTATTTCAGTTATAGTATATGTTGGCAAACTGAACTCCAATAAAAAATATACAAATAAATAAATAATAAAATAAAAAACAAAGGTTAACATTATGTACTTCCAACAATGAAACTTAATATTTTAGTATATATCCTTTCAATGTTTTTTTCTATCAATATTTTGTTTTAATTTTTTATAAAATTTAGAAAAGGTTATATATGCAGAGATTTATAATTTGCTTTTTTCACTCACAGTAGAATGAGAACAGTTCTTCATACTGTTGAACAATATTCCAAAACTTATTTTAATGGGTACATTTTTACACATTTTACATTTCAATTTCTTATCCTTTATTATTAAAAAGTGATAGTATTTCCAAAACTCAGGTATTACAAATAGAATTTCAGTAAAGATCACTGTCATTTTTATAGTTGCTATATACTTAATACTTACTAACAAATTACATTCTACAGAAAGTACACTAAAGTGCCCCTTTTGCCCCCTTCCTGAAGATCTTTTTTTTCTTTTAAGTTTTTATTTTTTTATTTTTTAAGTAATCTCTACACCCAACATGGGGCTCAAACTCACAACTCCTAGATCAAAAGTCTACTGCCTGAACCAACCAGGTGCCCCTATCTTTTACAACTATTTAGTTATATTTTTTAATCTGCGTATAGTTGACACACAATGTTACATTAGTTTCAGGTGTACAATTTTGTGATTTAACTAGTTTATACATTATGCTGTGTTCACCATAAGTGTACCTACCTTCTGTCCCATTATATCTCTATTATAAAATAATTGACTGTATTCCTTATGCTGTGACTTTTATTCCTATTACTTATTCATTCCATAACTGGAGGACTATATCTCCCACTCCCCATCACCCATTTTGCCCCACCCTCCACTCCCCTCAACCCCACTAGCAATCATGTTTGTTCTCTGTATTTATAGGTCTCATTCTACTTTTTTTTTCCTTAATCATTTCTTTTTTTTTTAGATTCTACTTATAAGTCAGATGGTATTTGTCTTTCTCAGTATGATTTATTTCTGTCTGTTCATGTTGTTTCAAATGGCAGGCCCTCATCATTTTTTATGGTTGCATAATATTCCCATATATGTATATACCACATCTTCCTTATCCATCCATTTAAATCTTTCTTATCTATTGATGTCACTTTGACTACTTCCATATCTCAGCTATTGTAAATAATGCTGTAATAAACATAGGAGCATGTATATCTTTTCATGTTAATGTTTTCATTTTCTTTGGGTAAATATCCAGTACTGGAATTATTGGATCTATTTTTGATTTTTTGAGGATCCACCATACTGTTTTCTATGGTGACTCCACCAATTTACATTCCCACCAACAGTGCATGAGGGTTCCTTTTTCTTTACATTCTCACCAACATTTGTTACTTCTTATCATTTTGATTTTAGCCATTCTAACTGGTGTAAGGTGATAGCTCATTGTGGTTTTGATTTATATTTCCCAGATGTTGAGCATCTTTTCATGTGTCTGTTAGCCCTCCGTATGTCTTTGTTGGAATAATGTCTATTCAGACCTGCTGTACATTGCTTAATTGAATTATTTATTTTTTTAGTGTTTAGTTGTATAAGTTCTTTATATCTTTTGGATATTAACCCCTTCGTGGATATGTCATTTGCAAATATCTTCTCCCATTCAGTAGGTTGTCTTTTTGTTTTGTTAATGGTTTCCTTCACTTTAGTGTAGTCCCAATTTTTTAATTTTGCTTTTTGCTTGCCTGAGGAGGCATATTTAGAAAAATACAGCATTTTTTACAGGACTAGAACTAATAATCCTTAAATTTTTATGGAACCACAGAAGACCTCAAATAGCCAAAGCAATCTTGAGAAAGAAGAATACAGCCAGATTTCAAGATATATACAAAGCTCTAGAATACTACAAAATAGTATGGTACTGCCACAAAAGTAGGCACACAGAACAATGGAAAGAATAGAGACTCCAGAAATGAGTCTACGATTACATAGTCAATTAATCTATCACAAAGGAGGCAAGAATATACAATGGGGAAATGACAGTCTCTTTAGTAACTGGCACTGGAAAAATTGGAATGTAAAAGAATGAAACTAAACCACTTCCTAACACCATACACAAAAATAAGCACAAAATGGATTCAAGGTCTAAATGTGAGGGATGCCTGGGTGGCTTAGCAGTTGAGCATCTGCCTTTGGCTCAGGGCATGATCCTGGTCCAGGGATCGAGTCTCACATTAGGTCTCTCTGTCTATCTCTTTGCCTCTCTCTGTGTCTCTCATGAATAAATAAATAAATAAATAAAATCTTAAAAAAAGATCTAAATATGAGATCTAAAACTATAAAAATCATAGAAGAAAGCACAGGCAGTAATTTCTCTGACATCGACCTTATCAACATTTTCATATACAGAGTTTTAAACTTAGCACTTTTTGATTATTAGTAAAGTTGAACATGATTTCAAGTTTAATATTTGTTTATATTTCTCCTTCTTTTAATTATGTTCATATTTTATGCCCATTTTCTCATTTAATGTTGAAGATTAATTCTTTGTTCCATGTGTATTGCAAATACTTTTCTCAAGTTATCATTCTGCTCTTTTCTTTTATGTTGCTTTAGATATTGAAGTTTTACAGAATTTTTATAGAACACTTTTTTGTGTGTAGTCCTGTCAAAGTTTTAAATCTCATTTATTTTTATACTTAACAAAAGTTTTTCTCCACAAGATCAGATATATAATTTCCTGTTTTTTCTTATTTATCATGATTTTATTATATATATATATATGTATATCTATAAACATATACATAAATATCCCTATAACTATATCTCCTGTTGGTTCCATTTCTCTGGAGAGCCCTACACCTACCAAAAGTCATGAAGATATTCTTTTCTGCTTTTTTTTAAAAGATTTTTATTTATTTATTCATGAGAGACACAGAGACGGAGAGAGAGGCAGAGACACAGGCAGAAGGGAGAAGCAGGCTCCATGCAGGGAGCCCGACGTGGGACTTGATCCCGGGTCTCCAGGTTCACGCCCTGGGCTGAGGGCGGTGCTAAACCGCTGAGCCACCTGGGCTGCCCTCTTCTCTGCTTTTTTAAAAAAGTTTATTGTATAACATTTCACATTAAGATCTATAATCTATCTTAAATTGGTATACCATTTTGTCTTTTTAAATTGCATATTAAATTGGTATATATTCATAAGATATTATTGATAGGATCTTTGCCATGATTTGTAATCTTAATAGGTATCTAAAGTGCTTCACCACTAAAACTTTGTTTTCTCTATTTTCTTGAAAGAGAATTTTAAGAAAATTCCATTATGGGAGTATCATTGGATTATAAAACTACTGAATTGTTTTTGAGATAATCAAATTTACAGTGACATTTTAGTCTCTATTGAAATTATATAAGTGGTCTCATGATTCTCACCTATTTCTGTCATAAATTACATTACTAAATTTCTCAAATTTAAATTAGCATTAATTTTTTGATTTATCATTTTCATTATATTGTTCTGCTAGATCTAATTTTAAGATTCTGATTTAACCTTTATTCATATATAAGATTGCCTACTGAAATTTTTTAAATTAAGGATATATTCTATTATTCACAAAAAGAGGAAAAGAAAGTCTAAGTTCACATAATTAGTTTTTTTTTCTTTAACAATCTATGAATTTAAGACGATAGGTTCTATCTTAAATATTGTTGCTTTGGCCATATTCCATACTATTTTTTAATGAAGTGTCCATTAGTGACATATTCTAAATGATCTATAATAGATTGTTCAAATAATAATTTGAAATAGTGTTTTAAATTTTTTATGCAACTATTTATAATACATTTAAACTTTATTGGTCTGTGATTCTAGGATATGCTTTGTACATATTGTGATTTTGAAATTAAGGTTACCTTTATAGCCTATGGTATGATTAATTATTGTAACTATCAAGTTTTTGTTAGGAAAGAAAGTACAATCTTTACATTGTCAAAGTTAGATATCAGGTAAATTAATCTTTTCATTTGTAATATTTTAATTGTATTATTCATCTATTAAATAGTTATTTGTCTACTTAATCAGTTAAAGCTTAAGAAAATATATGAAATTTAACACTTTTGTGTCATAAAAATTTCTCCTTATATTTCAAACAGGTTGATATGTATATGTATACATACACATTTGCACACGTATTCATGCAGTTTTAACATTCAGTATGGTAATTTTTGAATGTATATAAAAGTATAGAGCTAGGTATAACAAACTTGAATTATGTTCTACTGAACTTCAACAATTATCAACATATGATTAATCTTATTTTACTTATATCCCCATTCGCTTATCCACTCCCATACTTGATTATTTTGAAGCAAATCCAATCACATCACCTGTAAATATTTTAATATGTATTTCTAAAAAATAATTTTTAATGAATATAATGCAATATCATTATTACATTGCAAAGATAAATAATTGTTCAATATCATTAAATATATAACTATATCCACTTGTCTCATAGCTTTTTTAGAAAAAAACTATTTGTATTAGTATCTAAGTAAAGTGCATATATTGATTTAATGTGTCTACTAAATCTCTTGAACTATTCATTTCCATCTTTTTACTTACAAATTTTTATTAAGCAAAATAGGTCATTAGTTCTGTGGAATTTCCCATGTTTTGGGTTTTGTTGATTGCACTTCTGTGGTGTCACAGTGTCATGTCACTTAATATATTCTTCTGTCCTTTATATTTCCTGCAAATTGGTAGTTAGATCCAGAGGTCCTTGGTCAGATTTAGTTGTTTTCTGTTTGAGTTACAAGATCTCTTTACTGTGGTGGTGTCTATTTCTATCAGATATCATTTTAACATTTTCTCATTTCTCATTTTGTTGTGCTATCAGCCATTGGTATTATTCCAAAATCCATTAATCCTTAGTACTTGTAAAATGGTGGTATTCAAATTCTATTACCTCTTCCTTGATTAGTTGGAATAATTCTATACTGAGAAACTTTCCTTTATCAAATACTTGATTATTCTTTAGGTCCAGATTATACATGATGGAGTAAATACTTGAGCCTTTTCTTTTATTTACCAGTTTTCAAAATAATGAATGAGACAGCTATATTGGATTTTCTTCATGGGAAAGCAGAGCCTGGGACCAAGACTTTTGTATGGGTTGTTTGTTTTGGAATTAATCCTGTGGAGCAGGTGTGAGTGGTATGGGAAATGAAGAAAGGAGGAAAGACAACAGACAGGCAAGGCACCCTATCAAGGTCACTGTTGAGGACAACTGCAAAATGCAGACCACTTCTCAGGGTTGTGTCAGAAAAACAGAAGGTTGCTATCAACATAATGTGAGACATAAGCCCACATGGATTGTCCTTTCGGTGCACCTGAGGCTTCACTCAGAAGTGTGAAAGATAGGGTATGAAAGGCAGTTGCACACTTGGTATCTTATCCTGCAGAAGTGACAAGTGTGAGCTTGTGTAAGTGTGTGTGTGAGAGAGATCAAGAACCCTCAGATTTAAAGATATTTGATGTTTTTAATAGATTGCATTTATTATTATTTTTTTTACTGATGCTCAATCATCCCTTATATGGCTATCAGGAATCTCTTCAAGTCAGTTCCTGTGTCTTTTTTGACATGCCCCTGGTAGTGGTTGATGGCATCATTGATATATAGTTTGACAAGGTATTGCAGGCTTCTCATATGCACTTTTGTGTGAGACTTGGTATCAATCATTTCTTCAAGAAGCCTTGGTTTCTTTTAATGAGAAATGGTCATTTAAAGATTGTAATTTGATGCTAGGATACCATAGCTACTACACCAGTTACGTAAAAGGCCTTTTTGGTAAACCGATCTAGGAAATAGGTCCATATTGTTAAAAGAAAATCTTCTGAAGAATACAATACCATATTGTTAACTATAGGCACCATGTTTTTACCACAGATCTATAGAATTTATTCATCTAGCATAAGTGAAACTTTGTACCAAATGAGTAGATCGCAGTAAATCATCTTACCACAAAACAAATAAACAAAGAACAACAAAAACCAAAATGATACAAGGAAACTTTGGAAGGTATTGGATATGTCTAGTCCCTTGATTATGTGATGGTATTGGGGGGTTTTGTATATGTTCATACTCACTAAATTGTACACATTTAATATGTACAGTTTTTTGTATACCAATTATAGCAAAATAAAGCTATTAACAATTTTTTAATAAATCAAGAACTTAAAAAGAATCATTTTCAGTTTATAGTGACACTTTTTATTCAAATTCAGGACCAGAAGGTTTTTCTTTAATCTCATCAATTTTAGTAACAATCTCATCTATCTTCTTTATCCAATGCCAAAAATTTGTGACAATATAATTATTCACTTGATTTACCCCAAAACATACACATACAAATCTGAGATTAACAGATTTTTTTCTGAATTATTTTTGTCTTTTGTTTATATCCTACTAGGGATACACAATCCAGTGTGTGAACTACAGTCATTTGGAATTGTTCATCTCTGTATAGTTATGCCACCAAATGGTTAGATAATTAGGTTTATTTGTTTAATTTCCATTTTATTCTTAGGTATTTAAAAAAGATATTTAATTTTTTAAAATGATGTTAAATGGTGTTAAGCTAAAAACAAAACAAGTTAGCTTCTCTCTTTGTTGAAATTATTTTCTTCTTCCTATGATAGATAAACCTTAAGAAAAAGATTATTATTTTTCCATTTTTAAAAATAAAATCAAGACTGTGAGTATAACATATGTGTGTGTATAACTTATGTATGTGTGTGTGTGTGTGTGTGTGTGTGTGCAGATGCATGTGTGTGGTACCTCTCCAGTACCTTGCTTAGACAGTGGTACTCTATACACACTTTTATTCACTTTGCTTTCTTCATATAACATCACATTTTTCATTTTTAAACTTTCATTGTGATCTCCAGTGTATAACTGAGAGTTGGATTTTACAAAAATAATTTATATTTTTCGAATTCAGGTCTTTCTTAGGTGAGCTTTTGTCTATTATTTTTTTCTTATGTGCTCCTATTAAGTTTGTTCTAGTATCTTCACCAGTATACACAGGAAGAATTTCCATTCTTTAATGTCTCTCAATGCGCTTTTAACTCATGATTGAACAAAGCTTTCCTAGAAAGCTTGAATCCCAAAAGGATAGATTTGCTTTTCCTTAGAGTATTTATGTCCTTTACTAAATTCTGCTATTGCAATGGAGAGAAACTAGCTGAGTGACTCCTACACATTAAGTGAATGCAAAATTGTATCGAGACGGGTAGGAAAGGCTGAGACACATAGGACTATGATAAAGAAACCATTTGTCTTTTCTTAGTTCTGGTGACAGTGTAACTCATCATAAATACCATCCACAAGGCAAAGGTAAAGAGAAGATGGAAAGACAGCTCAGGGAGACTGACATAGTTGTGCAAGGCTGGGACTTGACACCATTTAGAAGGATTAAGCCTATTGAATTAAACCAGATGACTCACCTGAATCTTGCTTCCTTCTTAGGACTTCACTACTATAGTAAGTTGATGCAATACAACTGGGTTTTGAAATCTAAGGAATACTTAACATATATGTGATGCATCACATATTTATTGTCTACTAAGTATTAGATCAGAATAGAGAAGATTAAGAATATTTCTTTTTGGGGAGGTGGGGTGGGAAGGTGGAAAGAAGCAAAGGTTGTATAACTTGGTCAGGGTCATAGTGAAAGCCTGTGACTTGAAGAATCCAAAATAGCATTTTTCTCCAGCACTACCTTGTGCCCTAACCACAAAGTAACACTAGATTCTTTATAAACTATAACTATTGGCAGTCCCATGTGTAATCTCAGCAATATTTTGGCAGAAACATAATTCTTTCTCTAGGAGTTATCACTCAGAGTTTTATTTGTCCTTTTCCTGAGTGGAACACTGGATCACATTTTAGATAGCTGCATTATAGCTTATTGATTTTAGTTTCCCTTGTCATCTAGATGTCTTCTGTTCTTTTCCCCTTTAATAAAGTTTAAATTAAACTTAATACTTCCAAACATAAATCTATACAAAACAAACTTCTAAATGCAAATGTGTTGAAAGGGCTTCTTCTCAAATAATGTGATTTCTGTGTATTGGAGTAGATATGCAAAACAATGAGATAAAGATTATACGTCTTTGAGTTTATTCCACAGGACAGCTTTAAATGCGTAATTACCGTATTAGGATGGCCCCTTAAATTCCATGAACTCTTGATTAGGGAGTATAATGCAATCTTGAGGTGGAGAGAACTTAACAGAATCCATAATTCCCTAAAACTGAATGTAAGAGTTTCTGTATATGTGCTTTTTTCTATAGATAAGGTCCATAGAGTTCTTAAAACTTTCAAAGGGGCTTGTGGCCTCCTCTCTAACCTCCATGTGAGAATTAATGCTAGAGAGGAAAACTAAATATGTTATGAATTTTTAAAAAATTGTTATTGAACGGCAGCCCAGGTGGCTCAGAAGTTTAGCGCCTCTTTCAGCCCAGGTTATGATCCGGGAGACCCAGGATCAAGTCCCACGTTGGGCTCCCTGCATGGAGCCTGCTTCTCCCTCTGCCTGTGTCTCTGCCTGTCTCTGTGTCTCTCATGAATAAATAAATAAAATCTTAAAAAAATTGTTATTGAAAAAGTGCTCTGTAGATTCAAGTATCTTAATCTAGTTGCTGTAGTCTAGAATGATATGCTATTGTGCATTTCTAATTCTATTAAATCATAACTGCCATTCATTAAATGTCTATTACTTTAAATGTTTTATCTCTAATCCTCATAAATCTCTCTAGGGTAGGTAATATTGTCCTCACTTTACAACTAAGACACCAAGTCTCCAAAGAGTCTAATGGACTTAAAAAGTAAGTAATCGGTAGAAACTCTATTTGGCTACAAATCCTGTATACATTTATTTTTCTCAAAGGCACTGAAATTTCTTGTTTCATTGAGCAACTACTGTATCAGACCATGAGCTAAAATCTTTACAGTTGTTGCCTTTAATACTCATATTTACCTTGCAAGATGACATCATTATTCTCATTTAACAGATAAACCAATGAAACTAATGAGGTCTCACAACTGGAAAGGGGCAGAGCTGGATTTAAATACCAAAAGGTTGTAACATGTTTGTTGCTTTCTACACACTCAATAATATCTTCACAGTGATTGACTGAATGTGTTAGAAATATGTTCAGATGCAAGTTTAAGCTCCTAGAGAGTAAACAAGTAAGGAGCTATTCTTTTTTCTTTTTCTTTTTTTAGGAGGGAGGGGTAGAGGAAAAGAGAGAATCCTAAGCAGACTCCCTGCCCACCATGGAATCCAAAGTAGAGCTCAATCTCACAACCCTGAGATCATGAGCTGAACCAAAATCAAGAGTTTGATATATAACCAAATGAGTCATCCAGGCTCCCTGAAGAGTTGTAAAAGGAAATCTAAAAGTGCCTCAGGACTGCTGCCATGCCTGGAAGATATTTAGCAATGAACTAGGCTCATCCTATCTTCCTGTTCTATCATAATTACTATGTGGTTTTCATCTTGGTAAGATGGCAGCTTTACTTTCAGGCATTACATTCTTTCTCAGCCTAGAAAAATGGGAATTCCAAAAGGCAAATTAAAGCAAAAAGCAAAGTAAAAAATAAGTTTGGGAAGAGGAACCCTCTGTGGAATGTCTTAGTAGCCAGAACTTAGTGGCCACTCTTAGAAACAAGGTAGGGAGATGATGAACTATGAATTAGGTACACATTGCTGCCCTGTACTAACTCTGGGTTTGGCTACTAAAGAAGAAGAATGGAACTGGATAAGAAACCAGTGGATTTTTATCTCTCTGCTAAGTGATTATTTTCTCTTTGACCTTATTAGTGGACTATTGGTGACTTTATTCAACGACTAAAGAAAACACTAATTTAGAAGACATAGAGTCCAACTGACCAGTAAAAACTAATTACTAAATAATAGGACCTGTTTTGTAATCTTGGGATTCAGTGGTAAACAAGATAGTTAAGATTCCTGACTCTATGCATTTTAAAACTTTGTGAGGAAAATGTTCAGAATGTACAGAAATATAATGATCCTTGCCAAAATGGAAATATAATGTTGAATATGAATAAATATTATGGAGACCTAATCAAGGTTGAGTGCCTAGAGATGAGACCTAAAAGATGAATAAGAGTTTGTAAGTCTAAGACCTAAGGGAAGGCAAGAGTATTTCAAGGAGAAGAAAGACTACCTATAGATTTGTAGAAGAGGAAAGAAATATGGTACATGGAATACATAGAGAAAATTAGGTGTGCCAGAACATGGAGAATTTAAAAGGAAGAGTCACAACAGACAAGAGGTAGAGAAAGGAGCCAAATTGTGATAGGTTTCTTAGGAGACATTTAGATTTTGGATCCTTAAAATCTGTGAGGAGGGACACCTGGGTGGCTCAGTGGTTGAGCATCTGCCTTTGGCTTAGGTCGTGATCCTGGGGACCCGGGATTGAGTCCCATGTCAGGCTCCCTGCATGGAGCCTGCTTCTCCCTCTGCCTGTGTCTCTGCCTCTCTCTGTGCGTGTCTCATGAATAAATAAATAAAATCTTAAAAAAAAAACAACGAAATAAAGTCTGTGAGGAGGCAACAATACGCGTGATGCATGATTGAATTTTTATTTTAACATCATTCTGACTTCTTGTAAAATGTGGAAGAGAGGGAGATAATAGAGCATTTTATTTTTTATAAATGAGAGAATGGAAGCTTAGATCAGTATGGCACTGGAAAAAGTGGACAGATTCCGGTGATATATAGGTAGAAGAGTCTATCTGTCTGGGTCATGGATTGGATGTGAGGGATAAGAATAAGAAGACTATAGCTTCTGGGTGACAATCAAAGATTGGCAAGAATAACAGGTTAGTAAACTTGATAGACATCATTTAGTCCAATATCAATAACTGACAGACAGGAACTCAAAACCAGGATGTAAAGAAACTTCCATAATAGTGTTCTTAATAGTTGAATTCAGATGGATTAATTTGCCAAAATTTATTGAGCACCTTTGATTTTTCAGACCTTGTATTTTTGCACCTGGAAGTGCAGGTAGAAATGATAAAGATTTGGTTTTGGTTCAACCTCTGAGAGTTCAAGCCCAGGATGACTAACTTCAGTCCAAGGTATCTTCCTTGCAACTACATGCATTTATTTCTTCATTTCTCAGCATTTATATAGAGTAATACTTTATGGTACTTTGTCCATCTTTAAATAAATATACTGAGAAAAATTATTTTACCAATTTGAATCTCAAAACTATCCATAATTGCAGTTAAATCTTACCAACATTTCTCCATACGAACTACACAAATCATCTTTTTAAAAGATATACAATCTTTCTCTAATATTTTGATCTTCCAGTTATATAACTTTATCTCTCTGTTATAGTTTAAAATAGTTAAAAGCACAATAATGTCCAATTTCATTTGTATTTTACATAGTGCTTAAGACAGTATAAATAATTGTGGTTGAGAATTTAATTTTTTAGGTTTTAAAGTTCTATTAACTTTACTTAGAGAGGAGTGTCAGAATTCCACCTTCAAAGTTATTCTGATCTTTGCAATGCTTTATTTGAGAGTTTAAAATTTAAAAATTAAGATCTTTAAATTTTTATGAATTTTTTAAAGCCATATTTTGTTGGATTTTATTTCATATTTTAGTGTTTATTCTGTTTATCTTTCAGGCAATGTATTTCATTTGGAAATCAGAGGAAGTTTTCCTTGACAACCATAAAAATAGATAAGAGTTTTTAATCTTAAGGTAATTGTTGCAATCATGATTTTTTTGAGTGTTATGATTGATTTCAGGCCATGTGAAGGTTTATGTGTTTTCAGTATAAGGGTTTTCCTGGAAGTAAGTCTACAGAACCCCTGTCGTATTATTTTACATTAAAATGCTCTATCAGTACATGGGGTTAGTTTTAAAATGGTTTCAGAAACAAATAGTGGACACTAAACTCAAATAAATGAGCTGTGGATCAAGAAAGAAATGCAATGTCTTTTATTTTCAAATAAGCTAATATTTTTCCCATATTCTGTTTCAGGGTACATTTTGAATGATTGACCTTAAATTATACTTACAGCTTGGATTTAAAGGCTTAATCAAAAGTCTTCAACTGTAACATTATACAATGATAGAATTATCTGGCTCTGGAGGTGGTGAGTTTCTATCATTAGATAAATTAATATGATTAAATTATTAGTATAATAAATGTGATAGTATAGAATCCAGGTACATAGTGCTCATTAAAAGTAATGGTGGACGTAATGATGGTGACAGTAATGGTAGCAGAAGTAGTAATATATAGTATTTATCATTATTATAATCACCTGAGGTGGTATATTTTAGAGGAAGTTCAAATATAGGATAGATGGCCAGATTGAAAATTTGGAATGTTTCCATACTTAAGATGTATTAATTCTCTAAGATTTATATGTTTAAATTGTGTAAATGAATATTAAGAACTGCTCAGTGAATAGTTTCATCTTCCTAGATTAGTTGACTAGAATTTTAAATAAAGTTAATACATGAAACACTTTAAAACTTGGTATTCTAAACTGAGGAATATTCTTTTCAACTAACATTAATAAATATGCACAGAATTAGTATCACAGTCATTGTGTAAGTATAAGATTGTCCCATATTTTAAGGCCTTGCCTATCTTGAGTGGTGCTAGATAAGTGGTTTTTCTGGGTGTTATTTGCTGTTCTGGCAATAGAATTGAATCAACTTTGTCCACTATACAATTCCAGAATGGTGTGTGGAGATGAGGCATTATATACACAAGGCATATATGGATTAGAGTGGGTTGAAATGTCATAACAGAGAGACCTCCATATTCAATGGTTCCAACAAGTTATTTTTTTTCTTCCTGTTATGTAGCTAGAGTGGGATAGGGTATCAGTAGGTCACCAAGCACCACCCAATCATTCAGTAAACAGTTTCCTTCCATTTAGTTTTTTCACCATTTCCTAGGGTACTCATTGCATGTCTAGTCAGAATAGAGTCACCGATACATTTGGGTTTCAGAAAATGTAGAGGGCAAATAAAGGATGTAGGATATATACCCACTTTTTGAGGGAAATAGCCAGAAAATCGCACTCACCACTTTTGCTTATGCTAGAGACTACCTAACCGCAAGTAAAGCTGGGAAATGTCGTATAGTTGGGCAGTCGTTCGACCAAACTGGCCATATTACTGTGGGAGGAAAGAAGATTATACTTTGGTGGACCAAACTGCTAGCAGAGGTCAGGCTTGTCCCCCTAGCTGTGTGACAGGATGCTTAAAGATCAACCACAGTTGACTCCCTATCCGACAATGAACTCTTTCCTTGAAGACCAGAACAACACCTATCAAGTACACTTGTGAGAGACGGCCTTTCAAGGATGCTGAAGGTGGAGATATTGTTCAGAGACTCTTGGTCTCTGATACTGATATTTTAAAAATAAAGTGTCATTTTGCTGAGCCCGAGTTTGCTTTTAGAATCAAGAGGGACACAGATGTCTGCAAATGTTTTTTTTTTTTTTTTAAGATCTTACTTATTTATTTATGAGAGACACACAGAGAGAGAGAGAGAGAGAGAGAGAGAGAGAGAGAGGCAGACACACAGGCAGAGGGAGAAGCAGGCTCCATGCAGGGAGCCTGACGTGGGACTCGACCCTGGGTCTCCAGGATCAGGCCTTGGGCCGAAGGTGGTGCCAAACCACTGGGCCACCCAAGCTGGCCCTGCAAATGTTTTTTATTAAGGATATAGGCTGTTTACATTCTCCGTAAATTGTAATGAAAGTCACTAGTATAAAAGGATGGTGGCCCATCAAGAACTTTGTTTCTCAGTTTCAGGAATGCCTGACTGTGGCCGGACATTGTCAGCTACTAAGGGAACATATACAATAGATGATCTATCTGCCCCTGCTTCTAGGGGCCACCTTGTTGTTAATAAATCCTTTGGAAATTTCTTATTGGGAATTGGGAATTTTTATCTCAAAGGGTGATTTGTATGTGGCCTCTTGGCATGGATCTTAATATATATATTATATATGTGATATATATATAATTAGATATATAATTTTTGTTATATAACAAATATGCATTATATATATTTTAAATGTGTCATTTGTGTTATAAGTCCTATGTATTTTATTTTATTTTTCTAGAAATATTATTCTGAGAAGAAGAACATAAGTTTTACCCAAAGGGATCCATGAAACAAAACAAAGAAGAACCAAGAAACTTTGAATGAGGAAAAACTGGAAGATCAAGAAACATACTCAACTTAAATTCAAATTGAGGCTTCCTTTCTTCTCTTACAGTTAGAATTTGAACTGAACCTTCAGCAACCTCTTGTACTGTTGCAATCTTTTGCAATCTGTTGCAATTCCTTACCCCTTAAGTCTCATAGTATTTTGCTTATTCTGGGACTTCTTGATTTAGTCTGCAGAAGAAGCAAAGCTTTTGAGAGCTTCAAAATATTTGAACTCATAGATATCTGTTATGTGCATGTTCTTTAAAATAAGAAATGTGTGGGAGATATCAGAAAGGGAGACAGAACATAAAGACTTCTAACTCTGGGAAATGAACTAGGGGTGGTGGAAGGGGAGGAGGGCGGGGGGTGGGGGTGAATGGGTGACGGGCATGGAGGGGGACACTTGACGGGATGAGCACTGGGTGTTATTCTGTATGTTGGTAAATTGAACACCAATAAAAATTAATTTATTAAAAAAAATAAAATAAAATAATGTGGTACTGGGAAGTTTTAATTATTCTAAAAATTTAATAGCATAAATTTTTCATATTTTTTAATAGCATAAACTTCTTCAAAAAAGCACAATAAGAGGGCTCTGTGCTGGCGATGCTGAAATCAAGAGATCAAGAGGATGACATTTTCTATCAAAACCCTTAAAAATCTAGACATGTTCAACAACCATTTGTGGTAAACTTTTATTGTTTGCTTATTCATTAAGGTCTTAACTTGTGCAGTAGATATGTTTCTAAAATAGAAATTAAAAAAAAAACACAATTTAACAGGAAGAGTGAGTAGACTAGCTGAGAATCTCTGTTTATTAGGAAACTTTGCTTGACTTTTGACTGTAAAATGTTTTAAATGGAAAAATAGCATTAACAGGCTCAGAGTTGTAGGGAGGAGTATGGCAGGTGCTTGTTTTGTAGAATGTCCTATAAGACATATAATTTGGGTGTTCACTTTCTGCACTGCACCCTGGTGGCTTTCTATTTTTAGTCTCTTTCCACTATTCTTAGTTCTCTGATAAGGCATTCCTGAAAATAGGGCAAAGTCCTCATTGATCTCACAGCATGAGATTTTCCTTACATGTTGTAGGATCCTGCATGCCTGGCTTCCTGTATTTAAGAGTAGCTTTGGTGGAGATTGCCTATCACATTTGTAGGATTATGGAGGGATCTAACTCAGCCCTGGGTACAGTCTAGGACATGGTACATCTATCAGTGCTGGCTCATTGATTTGTGGACTGCCATTAAAATACGAACAGAAAATCCATGAACTAAATGTCAGGGGTAGGGTGGGGGTAGGGGTGGGGGTGGGGAGAGACTACTACTATATTAACTCTTTTGTAAGCCAGATTTATACTATGAGAAAATACCCCATAAATATTCCTTTTTTTTTTTTTTTGGTAGAAATGTTCCAGCCACTCATAGAAAAGCTTCTCAACTATCTTTTCATTTTCCAGCTGATAATGTGATTTGAGGTAATTACCTAAAATTTAAACTGTGGATTGTAATAGTTGTGTCTGGATATCTGTTAACTATTGTTGACTATAACTTTGGTCTTTTAAAGAGTAAAACTTGGGCAGCCCCGGTGGTGCAGCGGTTCAGCGCCGCCTGCAGCCTGGGGTGTGATCCTGGAGACCCGGGATCCAGTCCCACGTCAGGTTCCCTGCATGGAGCCTGCTTCTCCCTCTGCCTGTGTCCCAGCCATTCTCTCTCTCTCTCTCTCTCTCTCTCTCTCTCTCTCTCTCAATAAATAAATAAAATCTAAAAAAAAAGAAAGTTTAAAAAAAAGGAGTAAAACTCAATCAATACTGAAAAAGAATTGCCAGACATTATCCGATCCCAGTCTGATTTTTATGAGCATATTATAGTTGGCCAAGTTGTTTTAAAAGTTATTTTTCTTTGTCCCAGTGGTCTATAGAGTTTGAGATGTCTCCCATCAGTGATAAATCCATTTTGACCTTGTGCAAAGTTAAGTGCTGAAGCATAAAATAGAATTCCATATTTCAAAGTCTATACTTCGTTCAACAACACAACAATAAAATATATTGCAAATGATAAACTATATGAAATGAAAGTGTCAATAGTTATCTGGCCATTTTTGTTCCAGTCTAGATGGTACAAAATACAAATATGCATTATTATTGCTGCAAATTCCATTATTTTAGAAGACCTTCAGAAGCCAAGATTGAGGTATAATTTATATTGTGTCTATGTTTATCACTGTTCCAACTCATTTAAAAGAAGCTTTGTTTATACAACCTTAGCTATAAAATAGGATATTAAAAATTAACACATGTGCTTCATCTTTCTCTTTCTTTAGGACTTAAAACTAAGATCTAACACTATTAGTTGTTCACCGAGTCTCAAACTGTCCCTCAGCAAAGAAACACACTTCTATCAACAATTATTTTCTTTAAATATATTGATTTACTAAGTCTATTTTATTTAAGGATTAAAATTCTACTGCAGATACTAGTAGGGTATAATTTGATTTTTGAGAACATACTTTGTCAGTGTTGCTTGTACAAATTGATTTTGCTGATTTAGAAAACAAGCACAAAAAAGAAGCGTTGAGGGAAACTAAGCATCAACATATCATGTTCCTCTTTATTTTAATACTGTACTTTGAAATCAAGATTTTGTTAAAATGCAAGTATCTTCCTTTTGCTCATAGTAGTGCAGGTAGAGGAAATAAGTTCTATTTTTTAAAAAACGATTTATTTATTTGAGAGAGACAGCATGCATGAAGAGAGACAGAGAGACAGAATCTTCTAGCAGACCCCACACTGAGCATGGAGCCCACTATAGGGCTGGATGCCATTACCCATGAGATCATGACCTGAGCCAAAACCAAGAGTTGGACACTTAACCAGCTTAACCAATACTTAACCAACCAACTTAGCCACCCAGGCACCCCAATAAGTTCTTTTTTGAAGAGTGATGAGATTATTTTTGTTTAGAAAATACATGAGTTAAAAAATAGCAAATATTCTCTAAAAGCTAATATATCACAAGCTCTTCATAGGGTACTTGTATACATTTTAAACTTTAAGCTTAATAGCTAGGATTGAAACTATGATGGGGGAAGAAGTGGTGGATTTCATTTGAAGGCAAATGGTGTGTGTGTGTGTTTTCTTATAACCCTATGACTTCATTCTGCTAACTACAGGACATAAATTGTCTTGGTGGTCATCATTCATTTTTCACAAGATCCACAATATGTTTTTCATGATTATGCAATGTTATTTTCCTAAACCAATAAATAAGTTTCGATATGCTAATCTGTTTCTACAATTCACATTTAATAAAAGGCTAAAGAGTACAAAAATATTATGAAATGCTTTACCATGTAGAAATGCAAATTAAATGTCAGATTTTAATATTTAAAGTTCCTAAATTTATTCATCTATGTAGGAGCTGGAACTTGCTATACTTTAATAATTAAATTTGATTTAGGACTAGCTGTTACCCTGTTTTTCAATAACATAGTGCAACATTTTTTAAAAGATGAAAAAGCTTTAGACTTAGTGTTTTTATCACATTTAATTTGAGAAAGGCAAAATACAAAATTTGTTGGCTATATCTTGGAAGACACCTTTGAGTGTCTTTTGTAAAAGAAGAAATGTAGAACAATTGGGTTTTCAAATTTCCCTTGGAAGCAGAAAAGGAATTCCAGGGCATGATGTTTGTGTTCCTGATACATTTACCCTGTAAAACAGCACATTTCCACATTTATCAATCTGCCTACCTTCCACGCCACTAAGCAGTGGGAACCTATTCGTGGACCAAGGCCAAGAAAATTCACACCACTGGGTCACAGGAAGAAGTTTCTAGGACAGTGACACATTCTTTCCCTTATATGTCTTCCCTTGATCTGCTTAGTCTTTTCTTCACACTCATACCATTTGCCTTTGGCAAAGGAGAGAAAACCCATTTGGAAAGGGAATTTGTAGACATCCAGGACTGGTATCGTAGATAGTGACAGAGTTTTAGACTTACCCATTTGCTAATGATTTCTTAGCATGAGTTTTCAACTAAGTAGAAAACAGTCTGGGTAGTCTCGTGTCTACACAGTCTGACAGCTTCAGCCCACTCTATTATCCCATAATAATTCTGTGGTTCCCCTTTTCTCTCCTCTATAGCAGTAAAGAGTAAATGAACTAAAGGGAGGCTGTGGTTTCTCCCTACCTGAGGACCACACAATAAGCAGGTTACCTACAGTCGTGTCCTGCGTCAGTCAGGTATTTCTGCCTGTGAATACAAACCTAAGGTTCTTAATTTAGAACTTCTAAGGAAATAATCCAGTTAAGAATAACAGAAGAGAAACAAAATGAATAAAGTGTTCATAAAATTTAGATTTATGGTTCAATCAAAGATATATCTTTAATTACAAAGACCTTTAAAAATGAATACATTTTTTTTTTAAGTTCAAGTTTATTCACTGGTTATTTCTCCCAGGGTAGTTACATTGTTCAGTGGTTTAGAGAACTAGGTTCTTTCTCACATTATCTTAAAATCCTTTGGGGTTTAATATTTTGTGTTCTCTCCATGTGTACCATTTTCTCCCTGTTGATGCTTTTATACCTGGTTATCGTCTCTTTGGCTATCACTTGTATACATTTTAGAGAAAACTTGTTATCTCTTTTTGAGTACCTTAAAAACTAGCTTTTGCTATCACTAGCAGGGTTTGTTGCACTTAGTAAAACACTTAATGATTTCTCAATTTTCTCTTTTAAAACCAAGATCTGATGCTTCTTCCCCCTTAACTGTTAGACATCCCACTCCCCTTTATTTGGCTGAGATGCCCTTGCACTAATTATTTTGGTTTTCTATTCTTGACTTATTTTCTGGCTCTGTTCCTGGTGGATTGAGTTATTTATATTCCTCTTTTCAGGGCAGTAATATTTTGATTTACAGGTAGTGCCTCCAGAAGGAGAGAGTTACTTGGGAAACAAAGCAAAATATCTCTTGATGGCACGTTAGGTTTCTTCTGCAAGTTTTTTGGAAATAACTTTATAGTACATCAAAGGATAAGATGACAAAAGTTCTGGGACACCTGGGTGGCTCAGCGGTTGAGTGTGTGCCTTTGGCTCAGGGTGTGATTCTGGTCACGGGATCAAGTCCCACATCGGGCTCCCTGTGGAGAGCCTGCTTCTCCCTCTGTCTGTGTCTCTGCCTCTCTCTCTGTCTCTCATGAATAAATAAATAAAAATCTTTTTTAAAAAATGACAAAAGTTCCATCACTGCAAACAACCCATTGCATATTATGTGGGGTTTCTTAAATATTTAGAATATCAAGAAGATGAGAATTGTCCTCATTTCCATCAAAATGCAATCTGTTGTTAGGAAAACAGTGTAAGAGACATCTGGTTTTTTGAGTTTATTCCCCACCACTCCCCCTGCCCAGTATGTGTTCTTCTTTTTATGCTTATAGCACTGTAGTTTTGCTCTGGGGATCTTTTCTGACCACCTACAAGTGTGAGTGACATTTCATTCAAGGCCTCCAGCCTCTCCATGTTGCCATCAGGTTTGGAGGGCTTCCTGAGATGCATTGACCCAGTGCTCTTCAAAACTGGTCAGCATAGGGTGATAGGATATCAATAAAAGGATTTCTCTCCCCAGCTTCTATGGGCTCAGAGACCGTGTCAGGATCTTCTTCCTGTACCCATGCTAACTTTCTTTTCTGCCCTTTGTTGGTGAGCCACTGCTTCAGATCTGGTCACTACTTGCCACTTGCATTGAACTCTTCACAGTGTTCCTTATAATCTTATTCTTGTTCACAATATGACTGCAGTTCCATTTTCTCTTTGCTCCACAGCTGAAAGTCAAAATTAACTATCAGTGCATCAGCCAAACTAGCCAATCCTGTAGTCCCTTACTTTTTTCAAGGTAGCTGATTAGCACAAATTATAGCTGAAAAAGAAGGAGCTAGCCAGTTGGGAGTGAATAGGGGGCATATTAAGGGTTTCAGAAATAACTTAACCTATTGGATGAATTCCATATGCTGAATCATCTTTTTCCTGTTTTAAAATTCTCTCTGGACACATGCTTCTCTTCTGGCATTATAGACTCTGAAGTAACAACCACACGGGTCACATAAACCTGGGGAATATAGCTAATCCATCCTACTCATGGCTATGTTGTGACATTATTAATTAAAGTTTGCTTAATCGACATACTCTTCTGCCAACCTTGGTTTCAATGGAATCTGACACTTACAAATGTACTTCAAAGAAAAGGTATTCCTTGCTTAACTGGTCTACTTGTAATTCTTTGCATACTATCAAGATAACTTAATCATATTTCAATCAACAGCTATGTCTTTGTTTTGGTATTACTTATAAATAGATTTTTTTTGTACATTTGACATATTCTATTTCATTAGTGTCAGGTATACGACATAGTGTGATTCAACAACTCTATACATTATGCTATGCTTAAGTGTAGGTACCATCTGTCACCATGCAATGTTATCACAAATCTATTCGCTATATTCCCTGTGCTGTACTTTATATCCCCATGACTTATTATTCCATAACTAAAAGCCTGTATCTCCACTCCCCTTCATCTTTTTTGCCCATCCCCCTCCCCTCATCTTTTGGCAACCATCAGTTTGTTCTCTGTATTTTTAGGTCTGATTCTGCTTTTTGTTTATTTGTTTTGTTTTTTTAGATTCTACATATACATGAAATCATATTTATTGCATGGAATATTACATGGTGGAATATTACTCAGGCATAAAAAAGACAAGACCTTGCCATTTGTGACAACATGGATGCATCTAGAGGGTATTATGCTGAGTGCAAAAGTCAGTCAGAGAAAGACATACAGCTGTTTTTGATATACAATGTGTTTTTTTAATGTTTTCTAATCAACTTCATGTCTTTTTCCTTTGCAGTAAAAGGATCCTCCAGAGACTCAATTTGTCCACTATTTTGAAAGAGCCCTAGTGGTAGCTTAATTTTTCTTTTCATCTGTCCACTTCTTCCCATTTTCATTCCCTTTGGTTCTGCTTAGGTTGACACCACCCTCAGCAGTTTTGACCCAGGTGTGGCCATCAGGGCATCAGATTTCTGTTAGCCACAATGATTGATTCAGGGATCAGCAAGTGACAAAAGCCAAGCAAATCATGGTAAATCTGGGAGATTTGGCCAGAGTTTCTAGGGAAAGCAGCACTCTTTTCCAATTGGTATTTGTAAGCTAGTAGCTTAGAGCCTTCTGGTCATTATCTTAGCCATGCCATGTGGTAAACCTATGAATTAGGCTCACACACAGAGGAGCAGAGAGGGAAGACCCAGAGGGAGTAGAAACTTAAGGAAATAATTTGAGTTGACATTTCAGCTGTGCTTGAAGTAATCCCTATCCCCTATCCCATATCCCCCATTTTGTAAGTCAATATTTTATTAAGCTACCAGGAAGGGAGTATCATTAATGTTATTAGAAAGGCAAACTAAGAAATTGAATGGGTATCACTCTGCCAAAAAAATATAGGTTTTTTTTTGCTTTTAATTTTTAATGTTGATTGCCTATAGTCATTTTAATTTAATAATCATTACAGCTTTTATAGTCTTTAGTGTTTTCAAATATGTGAAACAGAAAAATACCACAATTGAGGACTACCATCCTGCTCATTCTTCTATCTTCTTTCTTGGGTTATCACCTGTGTGTGAGATATTGACTGTAGCATAGAGTCTCCACCTGTTTATGAAAAAGAGTAGGAATTTAGAGCCAAAAAATATTTCAGATATGTTGGAGGTTCATGAGACCTTGCTCTGTTATGTTGTTTTAATTCATAATTATACATTTATTACTAATGTAAGCATATGAGCATACAGCACGGGTATCTTTCACAGAACCATCTATGCATGTCTTAGGTTTATTTACTCATTGTATGATTTTGGACATGTAGTAAAGGTTGTTTGTTCAAATGTGTATCTCCCTTGCCATCTGTGCCTTAGTATCTAATAGTCCAACAAGAGAGGGTCATTCCAGTAGGTTCTGTCTTTTCTAGTCTCCTAGGAAACATGCAAGGATCAGCTATAACACATAAATTCAGGGCACCCCAGGTGGCTCAGCAGTTTAGCGCCACCTTCAGCCCAGGGCCTGATCCTGGAGACCCAGGATCAAGTCCTTCTTCAGTCTCCCTGCATGAAGCATGCTTCTCCCTCTGCCTGTGTTTCCTCTGCCTCCCTCCCTCTCCCTCTCTCTCTCTCTCTCTCTCTCTCTCTCTGTCCCTCATGAAATAATAAATAAAATCTTAAAAAAAAATAAATCCACTAATCTGTCATTAGTATCCTGGCTTGAATTAATATATAAGATTATTTTTTCAACAAGTGTAGAGAGAGCATGGTTTTGAGGAAGAGGTCAACAGACAGGTAAATTTTAAAAGTGACAGAGAGCCAATTTTATTTTAAGCAGCATGAATTTTGCTGAGTTTAGGACAGAACATCTTGAGAAAGGAAGCTGTGAGGGAGTAGGAGAAGAACTGAAATTGGATCTAAAATATTTAAATTCTTGATAGAATCTATCACATACCCATGCATGACCTTGAAAACATATTTAACATTAGAATCTCAGTTTCTTAATTTATAAAATGTAAATAACTATATGTTCACCAGAGTTGTGTTGTGAGATTTAAGTTGGGACAAACTGCAACTGGCATATGTAAGCACTTAGGAATTATCAAGAAAGCAAGCAAGCAAAATGATATATCAGAAAAAGCAAAGCTTGTAGAGCTATGTAAAGTAGAATTTATATCTGTCATCCACTAACTTAGTGACCTTGGATTTGTGCTCCAGTTTTTGGATAATTAAAAATATAATCTTTACTTGAAGGAGTTGTTATAAAGATTAAATGAGGTGCTACACAGTTAGCATCTGATACAGTGTCTACTTCATGTCATCCACTGAAGCTGAGTCAACCTAAGCAGGCCTGTGTGGCTCAGTCAACTAAGTGACCGACTCTTGATTTTGTCACAGGTTATGATCTCAGGGTCCTGAGACTGGCCCCTGTATAGGCCTCTGCATCAGGCTCTACATTCGGTGGGGAGTCTGCTTCAGGATTCTCTCCCTGACTCTGCCCTTCTTCCACACACACACATGCATGCATAAATAAATGAATAGTTTTTTAAAAATCCCCAAAAACAAAATTGAGTCAATTTAAATTTCACTGGAAACCCAGAGCACCATTGGGTGTTTTTTGGTCAAAAGGTAAATTTCAAAGAACTCTTTCAATAATACTATTAGAATGAAATCATGTAGGAAGTAATCAAATCTGTGTGTCTGTGGCCCCTCTGACATTAATCAGTACACACTGAAATCCACAAAATTGAGTTTATTTGGTTGCCAAGAAACCTGCCTTATACAAGTTGTAACCCCAGACAACTTTTCCATTTCATGTGTTTTCACTCTTGCTTTGTTTAATCTACTGAAAAGTAATGGCAAGACATACAAGACAGAAGTCATTTTTAATAAAAGAATATTCCTTGATTTCTATTTAAGGTAACTCCAAGTTGATACAAAGACTTGTAAATTTATTTGGAATTCCAAGCACATCTGCTCATAGAAAAAATGCTAGCCATGGTGATTAGATTTCCCGGTCAGCTGGAAGGAAAAAAATATCAATAGAAGCACAAGGTCCCTGAACTGTAGGATTCATGGCACTAGTCTGAGGGCTGCCTTCTATGGAGAAAAGACTGTTGTCTCTAGAAACAGAATCAGCCAAGCAAAGTAGACGAATGAAGTTTGTATTTGGCCTCTTCACATTGTCCATTCAGCACTCCTCAATGACTATTTGAACTTTCTTTTCCCAAGACTTACATACTACCTTTTAATAAAACACTTTACACAATTCTACTAAATTTCCCTCCTCTCTCTGTCTTTCCCTCTTAAAGCCATCACACTTTAGAACAATTCACCTTTCCTTCATCTGTAATCAAACTCTTGTTCCCTCTGTGTCAGAATTCCCAACTGGGGAGAAGCAAGAAGACTACCTTAATTTGTAGTAAAGTTAATTATCTATGGTTTCATTGGCTAACAGTTCTTTACTTCTTTAGAGGAAAATTATTTTTCCAAATTAACATATAATTAGGAGATAGATACTATATATTAAAATGCATATACTTCAGGAAATATAACGAAGTCAAAACAAAAGACAAACTGTGTGTCATCTTATGCAGGGCTTCTGCCTAAGGTCATTCAGGTTCAAGGTTGGGGAGATCATAGCAGGTATGTGTTGGGGGTGAAATCTGTCTTTATTTTCCTGGCCAAGCTTTATTCCTGGATGTTGAGTGGCTTCAGATGGGAGGGAAACACCCTTTTCTAGTTTATAAAAAAGTGTGGCAAGGTCTAGCAGTGGCCCCGTGTGTGGTGTAGGTAAGCTACTTTTTTGGCAAAGCAGAAGCTCTACAGAGTCCAACCCTCCACTGAAGAACATAGCCTTCAAGTGCCATTCATGCTTTCTCCAGCTAGTTTCTGTCTCCAGTTTCTGATTTAGAGTATTATGTAACATTCCAATTAACTTTTCCCTTTGGAATGGATTCTTGGCAGTACAGTAGTGAGAGAAAACATGATGAGTATCATGTGTGGGTCAGAGTCCATCAATTCTGAGAAAGGGCTGTTTTCTTTGGTGATCCTGTGTACCCTGGTGAGCAGCCTTAGTGCACATCACTTTTTTTGGCCTATGGTCTTAGAATATTTCCCAAACTCTTTTAAGAGATTTACATGATTATTTATAAACTACCCTGCATTTACTCTTACCTTATTTACCTCTTCTTTCCTGTCTCTGTTTCTGGCACCCTCTCCTTCTCTTCTCTTGCCATAGTGAACTACTTTCATCTCCTCCAGAAGCCAGACTTTCTCTTACCTCTAGAGTAAGAGTAAGATGTTTATACCCTAATTCCCTTTAGTGGGACCCCTTTCCCACAGTACATCATCTAGCTAACTCCTGTTTAGTCTTCAGATTAAATATTACTCTGATAAATTGTCCATGTCCTTCATCTGTTATTAACTCTGCTTAACCAATACTGGGTTAGGTGCTGCCATCAGATATTAAAGCCTTATTACTTTTAACTACTTGTTATCCTAGAAAGACCGGAAGCTCTGTGAGGAAGGGGCCCAGTCTCTCTTCTCATGGCTGTGTCCGTAACACCTAGGATATCAGAGATTAACAATGAATTTTTGTTGAGTGACTATTTTCATCCAGGTTGTACCTGTACTTTTAGATCTATAAGCCTGTGTAGGAATAAAATTGCCATCTGGATTTGAGGCAATGTACCTAGTCATGATTAGAAAATGCTCTGATTCAGGGTAGCCGGGGTGGCTCAGCGGTTTAGTGCTGCCTTTGGCCCAGGGTGTGATCCTGGAGACCCTGGATTGAGTCCCATGTCGGGCTCCCTGCATGGAGCCTGTTTCTCCCTCTGCCTGTGTCTCTGCCTCTCTCTCTGTCTCTCATGAATAAATAGATAAATAAAACTTAAAAAAAAAAAAGAAAGGAAATGCTCTGATTCAGTTGTATTAATGAAGGGCTACACATGCTTTAAATCATTCAGTTCTGTATCTTCAAAATCATTTAACATGAAAACCATGTGAAAAGGTAGAAGAGGATTAAGGGTCATTTGGAGATGGAAGTTGACTTGGGTAGGAAAAGGGAAAAAATATATAAGTCACTTGGTGAGGATTTGGAGGCTATGGAGGGAGTATATGCCCCTATGGTACTGAGGTTTTCAGTCTGCACACAACACTTGGGAGGGAGCTGTTGCCAAGGCCCTAATGTCTTTCATTCTTTTCTTTCTCTTCTGCTTACAACAGACTTGGAAATAGCAAAAGTGTGTCAACTAAAAGGTAGAAAGCCAGTTTGTGCTATTCAAAGCAAAGTTTGAATGCATTTATCCTCACAGAAAGCCAGCAATTATAATGAAGATATTTGTAAGATAGAAAAGAATCTCCAAATGTCTGGAAGTCTAATGAGTCTACCTGTTACTCCATATCCTTCTTCCCTATAATCAAAGAGGCCAGAATCAAAGCCTTAAACCCTTTACAATTATAATCCCATAAATGATCCCCTCAGGAAAGATAAGTCATTCTATCTAATTCATTTATTTTCTTAACCCAAGAAAAGAAGAAATTGTCTGTATAGCTATTCTGAATTGAAAACAATTGATGTTCCCCTCAAGAAACATTGAGATTTTACTTACAACTCGAGATTTTTCTTTGTTTAGGAGAGGGCTGGAAAATTGCTAGGCACAACCAGTCTACATTCTAGCACAGGCTATTACTCAAGTCTGTGACTCTGACCATGATAATGTGCATCTCCGGTGGGTGCACCCTACTGGTGTTTTGAACAGGGCAGCTAGATGGTAATTTCCTGTGTCTCCATGGATGCTTTCACACCAGCACTCACTTTCCTGGGGCTTCAGGCAGACGGGGATTTTCTCTCAATACTGAAGTACCTCCTGGGAGAGGAAACAGAATGAAAACAGAATATTACCTGTTTTCTACGGTGACACCAATTTTAAAGCTGTGCTATTTTAAAACAAAGAAACAGACGGAGAAGTTAAAAGGAAATGAATCCTATATTTGCTCTTTGGAAAGCACTTACTGGGTAATTGCTGGGCTCTGAGTGACTTGAGGTGGGAAATGGAACGCAGATTTAATGAGATCCAGCTTAAGGCACCATTTGCGGAGACCCAGAATGGCAATAGTAGAGGGTTATTTTCCTCCCTTTTGATTGTGTTTGCTTGGCCTCTGCGAAATGACCAGAATTTCTTAGTCTAGTACTATTGGATGCATCCTATCCCATAATAGTAGCTTTGAGGGACATCAGTCTACAAGAGCACACAGGCAAACCAGTGCCAGGGAACTAATGTCCTCCAGGGCTAGAGGTCAGCCTGTTCCATAACAAAGAGGTCAACGAAGATGCCTGTGATGTTCCCCTCAGCTTGGCTAAACTAGGTTTCTCCCAACTATAGCCTCCTGGCCTCCCTTTTCTTAGAGCATTTACTTTAGAAGACTTAAAATTATAAATTCGTTCTCTGCCCCTTTGAAATATATGTAAATCTTCTTCCAGCCTTTTGCCAGGCTGATAATCCAGGAATCTTTCTTGAGGACCTGGGAACCATCTCTTTGAAATATAAACACTGAAAGAGACAACACCCCTCTTTTCCAGTCCCTGTGATAAGGTAGGAGCTCAGCTATAGTGGAGACCAGTTAGTAAACACAGATGGCTTACTTACAGAGAAAAACATTTGCAAACTCAGAATAACCCATCATGCCGGACAGAGTACACAGATGAACCTTTCTCCTAATTTCCTCTACTTGCTCACCCTAGGACTTAAAAAATTCTCTACTGTTTGCTTTAATGGATTGAAGTTTAGTCTCTTCCTTTATTTCAGTAGTCTTGAATAAAGCCTTTACTGCCTATTTAACTGTGTCCAGTGCAATTTTAATCTGAAAGGATCTAATGCAAAAAATGGTGGTGAGGATCTTGCATCATTTAACAAAGTAGGTACATTAGTTCGCTGGAGCTACCATAACACCATACCATAAAAAATAACAAACTCTCCCAATCAATACAGGAGGCTAGCAATCCAAGATCAAGGTGTCAGCAGGTTGGTGCCGCCCAAGGCCTCCCTTCTGGACTTGCAGATGATCATCACCTCCTCCCCATGTTTTCAATGGTTTTTCTTCTATGCGCAAGCATTCCTGCATGTCTAAATTTCCTCTTCTTATAAGGATACCAGTCAGATTGGATTAGGATGGTTTTATTTTAACTTACCACTTCAAAGGCCCTATCTCCAAATACAGCCACATTTTGAGGTACTGGGGATTGGGGCTTTGATATGTACATTTTGGGGGGGTACCCAATATAACCCATAACTCTGGGTCTTTATTTTTGTTGCTGCTGTCTCTGACATAGGGAAGCAAAAGGGACACCATTTTAGAATAGCTCCATCTCTGCTGTTTTTCTGCTAGGCTCCATTACTCATGATCTATATTTTGTCCCTGAAGCCAAAGGAGCTATGTTCCCATTTCAAGGGGGAAGCCAGGAAGTCAATCATTCTCTGAGTTTTGTGTCCTAGGCCCTAAGTACCTGATAACACCTAGGAAGAACCAGATCTCAAACATATTCCAGGACATTAGCTTCAAACACACGTTGGCTGACACTGGCATCAATAGTCCTGCCTTTGGTATTTGTGGAATAATACCTATTGTTCACCTGACACTTCCCTTTGATTAAACCCTACCCTGGATTCCTGAAGGAACACATTCCGTTTCTAATATAACCTTCTAGCCCCAAGCAATGACAAGTCTCACTCTCCTTTCCTTTCTGAGTCTCCCAGATACTCTATCTGTTATTCTCTACCTGTCACACTCTTCAATAAACTCTGTTTCCACTTCTCTGGGTTATATTTGATTTCTATCTTGCATGAAGCCAAGGTCCTGTGAGACCTTCCCTTGGGTTCTTGGACTCAGACTGCCTGCATCATCTCTACCACTTCCTTCTGAGAAGAAACTGCTTTCTGAAGCTACCAATCCAGCCATCTCCAGGATAACAGCCACCCATACCCTACAAGGTCCCTACTCTTAGCACCAGAAAGAATGTAGATGAATATTCAATGCTTGCCAAAGGAGTAAGTTACACACACGGAGAGGGTGCCAGAAGGATAGGACAAAGCTACTGAGTAGGAAATGCGGTTTTGGAAGATAAAGATCTTTGTTATGAAAGTTTGCCTTTTGCACCATTACATTTCCATAACACCCTGAAGTGCTAATCAGTATATCTTTTTTTAAAAAAAAATCCTATAACTGTGTTGGAACTAGCATAATTATATTTTTTGTTGCAAGTGTTAATTAAACAAATATCAACTCATAATATAATGAGAATTTTGGTTACTCTATTTTGGCACTTCTCTTTCAAGAGGCCATCAACTCTCCCTTGCCCTCCCCCAATACACACACACACACACACACACACACACACACACACAAATGAACTTCTAAAAGACCCTGCCTAAGGCAACTCAGTCAGCTCTTTCAAAAAGCTGTTTCAGAAGAACAGAAGTACCGCTAAAAAGTTCCTTTTAGAAGTCCATATAAAAGATCAGATTCTACTTAATATTAGAAGAACCCAGAAACAGAATAATCCATGAATATATGTGTAAGACATGCCATGTTCTTTGACAAATTTATTCGGCTGCTAATTTAAAAGACTGATAAGATTGTGAGCCAACGTGCCTCATTAGCAGCCCGCTACCTGCCAAGAATTCACTGGTGTTCTCTAAAATAAAACTATAAATACAAGTAGAGGTATTTATTATGAATTGGAACTAAAAACTCCTTTCAGAATGAGAAAACTGTCCTTGGGCAATATGAAGTTGAAAGCCAATTTTTCTGTTGCCAAGCTATTGGATGAGCAAATAAGCAAGGAAAGTATGTCCTTGGCCATTTAGATGGAAGTTCTGCTGTCCCAATAAGTCGCTGGAAAATATGTGTAAAGATGTATGTATTTTCTTGTCATTCTAATGATAGGAATATTAATGATAGTACACAATTTAAGTAAGAATTCGTCTTTTTTTTTCATTTTTTCTAACTTGAGAGATCCATATTTCTCCTTATTGAAAGTGATTTTACACATAGATTTTTTTTCCCCAGATCCCTACAACTTTGCCCACAACTACTCATTACCTAAGTTTTCTGACCTCAGGATTTACTGTTTACATATCCATGTAATTCAAGTCACCAATCCCCTGCTCTCATTATTTTTGTGTGTTTGAGTGTTTTTGTTTTTTGTTTCTTTCTGGGAGACTACATTTCTTCCAAAATACTTCCAGCTTCCCAAATCCTAACCAAGGTCATAGATTTTTCTTTCCCTTATTCTTTTTAGCTTTTATTTCATTTTTTCTTTTGTGTCCACTCATCCACTATTTGGGGAAATTACTACCCTACATATTCACCAATTATCATCATCATCATCATCATCATCAGAATAAAACAACAAATAACAGTTCACATGTACCTGGTATTTACTAAGTGCCCAAACTAAATGCAGTGCATGCATTAGTTTATTTGTTCTTCACAACAAACTAACGAGAACACTGCCATCGATAATTCCATCACGTTTTTTACAGTCGAGGAGTCTGAGGCACAGAGATTGAGTAACTTACCCAAGGATACATAGCCAGTTATGAGTAAACCAGAATCTGAACCCAGGTAGTCTGGCTCCAGAGTCAGTGCCTGCCTGGAATGCAGTAATAGAATACATGAGTAGAAATGACCTATGATAAATCTGTTGAAATTTTTCCAGCAATCCTCCATGCATTTTTTTTTCTTCCCTAGTCTGCATCTGGATGATGAAGATCCACGATAGGAATGCACATCCCTGAGACTTGCATTACACCGTTAAATGATCAAGATTTTGAGGCTTGAGAGATGCTAAAAAAGTAAAAAGCCTTAGGCTTCACAGCATAAGAGTAAGACAGTTTTTGTTTAGTACTCATTCAGGGAAGAACCTTAGATTTGAAATTATAGCCCTGTTTGGTGGTAAATGGTATTAATAAGAAGAACATTTGCATGGCCAGGCTGTTTTTTTTTTTAAGTAGACATCAATTTCCAATTCTTAGTCGCATTATCATTTTGTCATAATGATAGACCAGGTTCCCAAAGCAGACTTACCTTAAGGTCATCTCAGACAAATTCCTTCAAGCACACAGATCCTATGGAGTACTGGCAGCCTCTTTCCTTCACAGATACAAAGAAGGTGTGCAGAGGCAAATCAGAGATAGAGAGCTGAAGCTGTTGTAAGTTGAATTGTCTGCACACCTGGATCAGTTTAGAACCACAAATGCAGTGCACTACAAATAAAAACAAGGAAATGCAGAGGAAACTAAGATTGGATTGTCACCATCATGTATGTTTGGATGTAATTTTTAACAAAGTCTTTTGGCTTTTTTTTTTTTTTGCTATACAAACTTTATTTTTATAAATTTATTTTAACTTCATTTTTAAAAATTGCTCATATATTTACACACTTAGGCAGTTTATATAAATGTGATCCTTGCATATCCTATCATGTTTTGCTTTGTTTTCTGAGTGCCAGGATTCTTCTTTCCCTCTTTATTCCCATTATTTCTCTTACTCTATCTAAACTGTTATCGTTTCATTTGTCTCCATGCTTTAAAAATAATGTGCCAATACACATTCATATGCATATATGAATATATTTTCATGCACATGATGATAGATATAGAACTCATAAATATATATACATATTATGTATACATAGTGAAATATATGTCCATATATCTACATCCACAAATAAATACATATATACACATCTATAAATACATACATAATCTTATGCTCTCAGGAAGTTGTTTCTTCCCCCCCACCCTTTGATTTGTAGAAATGAAGAGGGGCCTCCAAAACTCCTTCTCCTGGTACAAACACCCCTGCATTCCTTCAAAGTCTGCCTCTCTGTCATGTCATCATTCTCTCACCCCTATGCAAAGGGTGGCCCCAAGCAGCCTAGGAGTACCCGGCTTACTCTCACCAGTCTCGCAGTTCCATATGAATTCGTCCATTCTCTATAATTCCGTCTCCTTACTCTCCCTGCACTCTCTGGAACTCAGTCTGTCAACAAAATGCACTGTCTTCCCAATCTCTTCTGTGAATGTTTCCTTCAACAATTAGTTTTCTCAGGCCGTTATAAAAATTACTACAAAGTTGGGGACTTAAAACAGAAATTTACTCTCCACAGATCAAATCCAGAAGTCCAAAATCAGTATCACTGGGCCTAAGTTAAAGCATTAGCAGGGCTGCGTCCCCTCAGGAGGCTTCACAAAAGAAGGCATGCCTTGCCTCTTAAAGCTTCTGGTTACTGCTGGCATTGTGTAGCTTGTCACTTCAAACTTCAAGGAAAGTTATCTTTGAATCTTTCTCTGATCCATCTCCACATCACCTTATCTGAGTCCCTTTTCTTCTCTCTGTGTTACGTTTCCCTCTGCCTCTCTCTTACAAGGATGCACGTGGTTGACTGCATTCAGGGCCCATCTGGAGAATCCAGGATCCTCTCCCCATCTGAAAATCCTTAACTCAATTACATTTATTTGCAAAGACTCCAAATAAGGTAATATTTACAGATTCCTGGGATTATGAATTCATACCTTTGGGGGCCATTATTCAGCCAACAACAATCTGTTTCCTCTATCCCAAACCTGATTCTTGGGGCACCTGGGTGGTTCAGTGGTTGAGCATCTGCCTTTGGCTCAGGTCGTGATTCCGGGGTCTTGGGACCGAGTCCCATGTCAGGCTCCCCACAGGGAGCCTGTCTCTGCCTTTCTCTCTGTGTCTCTCATAAATAAATAAAATCTTAAAAACAAACAAACAACAACAACAAAAACACCTGATTCTTCCCTAAGGAATTTGTTTCTTTTTCAGGATGCTCCAAAAGTGGCTAGGTGTTCATTTTGCTTGCTTGTTTTGTTTTTTAATTTCTCACAGCCCAGATGTGAGGAAAGTGTTCTTGATCTTCATTCACAACGCTGCCATCCAAAACACTGTCTCCTAAAAAATGCTAACTTCAGAGCTCATGCTACCATACTATACCATCTGTCCCCCACGTCAGCACCCATCCACAGACCTTCAGGCTACTTCTGAAGATTTTTATACCATTTGCTCTGAATCCTCCTAACACTTCTTGGTGATTTCAATATCTATGCATGCAGTCTTTCCAATGCTCTGGTTTCTCAGTCTCTTAACCTCCTCTCCCCTAGTATATGAGATATAACTTCACATCATCTCAGCTTTTCAGTTCCATGATTATATACTAGATCTGTCAATACCAGTAACACTAACACTAACAAAAAACTGAAACCCCTCCACAATCTCAATTTTTAAGCACTTTACTCTGACAATTGTCTCCTATCTTTTTTCTTAAAAGATTTTATTTATTTTAGAGAGAGAGAGCAGGAGCAGAGGGAGAGGGAAAAGCAAACTCATGGCTGAGCAGGGACCCCATATGGGGCTCCATCCCAGGTCCCTGAGATCATGACTTGAACCAAGATCAGACACTTAACTGACTGATCCACCCAGGCGCCCTATCTTTTCAGATAATCCCCCTAATACCTCAACTCCAGAAAAGCTCTGATCTATGTGGAACAATAATATCTTAATCCTGTCACCATTCATTGTCCTTTACCCCCTTTATGTCACAGTCCCCTTCCTATAGGGCCAATCTCTGTGTCACCCTACCCTGTTTATGTTCAGCTCTCTGCCTCCTTCAGATGTGCACCCAGGCAGCTGAGTGAGGCTGAACATCCTTGGCTGACTGTGTTCATTAAACGTATCACCTTGAGAAGAACATTGGTGGTGACAGAAAAATCCCATTGCGTCTGTAAGGTCCTTCCCGTTGCCACTCATCCTGATGATTTCCCATACCTTTCCTCTTCGAACTCCCAGTATGTCCTTCCATCTTCACCCTCAGCTGACGACCTTGCTTCTGTACATCACTATGAAAATACAAGAAATGAGAGGACATCTTCCTCATACTCACCTCTGCCAACACCAGGGATCTGTGCTGTGTACTCAGCCTTCCTTTTTGTCTATAAGACAGAAACCTTTATCACCTTCTCAGACCACTCCCTCCATTTGGGTACCAAAATCCATTTCCACTTAGTTACCTTGACACATCACTCTAGTGCTTGCCTCCTCTCTCTTCTATCATGAATTTTCTCTATGGATGGCTTTTGATAGCATACAACTGACCTGAAATATCTATCATCTTAAAAATCAAAACAAAACAAAGCATCCCCTTCCAGCTACTGCTATATTACCATATTTCTCTTTCTCCTTTAAATCAAAACTCTCTTGTGAGACTTGACTGTAGTTGTCCCTTATTTTTATTATTCTCCCATCCTGTCTTGAACCCTCTTCAGTCCATCCATACACACACACGCACACACACACACACACAAATCTTGAAAATATAAATGCATAAATGACTGCCATGTACTAAAGCCAATTTCCTCATCCTGTCCTTTCTAGCAGCAACTTTTTTTTTTTAACTACCCCTGCAAAAAAACAGGGCCACTAGCAGCAACTTTTGCCCATCTTCTTTTTGAACCAATTTCTTTATCTGGCCTCCTAGAAACTGCTCTCTTGTTTCTCTTTCTACTCCACTTACTGGTCATTCTTTCTCAGTCACCTTTCCTGGCTGCTCTCCAATATCTAAAGTTTGGCCTCTGACTGGTCACTATTCTATTCCCAGTGCATAGAATCACATAGAATGCATAAATATATAGGAATATTTCTTGGTTTTGTTCTAAGAAAACAGGGTCATATCATTCACAGTTTTTTATATATTGCCATTTTAATGCAACAACACTTCATGACTTCATGGAAATCCCTTTAAGTCAATCGGCATAGCTCTATTTCATTCTTCTTAATATCTGTGTTATATACTGTAGAGTGAATATGCAAACATTTATTAAAATATTTCCATCTATGGGCAAATCTTTGTATGTAGTTCTTTTTTGCTGTGATAAATAATGTGGGAATTAACACAGTAGGATCCCAGAGTAGGACTGCTGGAACCAGGGAAACATGTAGATTAAATGATAACTATTTTAGGATTGCTTCCCACAAAGCCTGTATTATTGATGTTTTTGCCAACAATGTTCTCTATTGCTGTATTCAATGGATGTTTTCACTCAAATTTTAGCTAGACTGATACGTGATGACTGTTTCTTTCATTGTAATTTTCCTGACTAGTATGTTTAAGCAGCATGACTTAGCGGATAGAAAACTTCTCAGATGTCAGACTTCCTGGATTTCAACTTTCGTTCCAACACTTTACTAGCTGTGCGATCTTGGACAATTCTGTTAAACTCTCTGTGCCTCAGGTACTTCCTATGTCAGAAGGAGATAATAGTAACAATTATTTCATCTCTTTTATTTTTGTGGAGATTAAATGGGTTAAACAATGTAAATCACAGCAGTAACTGGTACAAAGTAATAAATTACTTTCAATAAATATTGCTTATTATTATCACTCCTCCCTCCCCTCCTGTTATCATGGCCTCTTTTCTTATGTTTCAATCACAAATCTGTGTATTAAATTTGATTTCCACTGTCCATTTTTGATTGGATTATCCACCTAATCACATCAAGTTGTAAATACTCTGTATGTGCTGTAGATATTAACACTCCGTTGGTCATGATAGGCTATGTTACATCACGGCAACCACGTCTCAAGGGCTCAGCACAATGAGTTTATTTCTCAACTTTCCAAAGTTTCTTGTGGGTCAAGAAGTCTTCCTTCATCTTATAGATATGACATCCAGGAAATGTTGCTTCCAAAATCACTGTGGCAAGAAGAGACCTGGAGAGTTGTGGCAGGCAGCTCTTGGTTTGTTTGTTTTTGTTTTGTTTTTTGTTTTGTTTTGTTTTTTGAGACAGAGAGCATGCAGTGAACATGAGGAGGGACAGAGGGAGGAGGAGAGAGAGAATCCTAGGCAGGCTCCATGCTCAGCGATGCAGAGTTCAATGCACGACCCTGAGATCATGACCTGAGCCAAAATCAAGAGTTGGTTACTTAACTGACTGAGACTTGAGGCTCTTGGTTGTCATGCGTGTATGTAATCCTCTGCTTGAGCATGGGCTGGGTTTAGTGACTTGTGTGTAGCAAACAAAGTATAGTAGAGATGATGGGAGGTCACATTTTGTTTCAGATCAGGCTGCAAAAAAGACCATGGCTTCTCAACAGTTCCTTCCTTTTGTTCACTGAGTGAAGCCAGCTGTGCACTTGACAGGGGACTGAGAGAGGCCTTCAGGCAACAGACAGTGAGGAAGTGACATCTTCAGTCCAACAGCCCTTGAGGAACTGAAACCTGTCAACTACATGAACGAGTTTAGAAGTGGATCCTCCCTCAGTTGAGCCCTCAGAGGAGATGAAAGCACAGGCCAATACTTTGGTTGCAACCTATTAGAGACCTTGAACCAGAAGGCCTACCTAAGACTCATCCAGATTCCTGACTCACAATAACTGTGAGATAATAAATTTGTTTTTTTTTTATGCCTCTAAGTTTTAGGGTAATTTGTTTTACAGCAACACATAACTAATACAAGGATAGAACAGGGTATTTTTAAGGCCAACAAGTGGCTTGTATCGTATCTGCCCACATCCCACTGGCCAGAATTTTGTCTTGTGGCCCCAACTGTATGTGAGAAGAGAAAGTAGGATGCTCTACACATGGTGTTTTCTCTGCTACTTCTTCCTACCCTCTTTGGGAATATTTTTTTCAGTATCTATTATTTATATCTTATGTTTGTGCTATCTTCTGCTACACAATATATTTTTTAATTTTTTTCACAGACAAATATCTATGAATTCTACTTCATTCTCCTGCAAGATTTCTGTTACTTTATTTTTTAGATGAGTTTTTAATTCATAAGTAATTTATTTTTGCATTTGCATACTACTTTAATTTTTTTCACATGTATAATGATTATATCATTTATTAATAACCCCCCCCACACACACACACTGAACTGAACTACCAACTTAGTCACATGTAACAATTTAGTCGTCATATAGATTGGGATCTAATCTAATTCTAGATTTCCTTTTCTGATCTACTAATCTCATGTCTATCAATGCGCCAATACAAAATTGATCCTATTACAATGGCTTCCTATAATTTTCTTTTTTTTAAGATTTTATTTATTTACTCATGAAACACACACAGAGAGAAAGGCAGAGACATAGGCAGAGGGAGAAGCAGGCTGCCTACAAGGAGCCCTATATGGGACTTGATCCCGGACCCCAGGATCACACCCTGAGCCGAAGGCAGATGCTTAACTGCTGAGCCACTCAGGCATCCCCTACAATTTTCTTATATCTGTTAGGCAGGACCTCAGCCCCATTGCTCTCTTCATTCTTTTTTGATGACTTCTCGGCAATTTTTCTTCAATATAAAATTTAATATCTTTTTATCTAGTATCCTACCTACACCATAAATAAAAACAACAAAAAATCCCTTGAGAATTCTAAGTGGAGTTATACTATAGTTTAATATTAATTTGAAGATAGTATTTGTGTGATACATTGTTTATATTTATTCTTTGTTCTCAAAAAAGATACCTTTTCATTTTCATACATAGTTATTATATAAATATAATTACAAATGTTAATATAATTTATATATTTAATATATACAAACTGAACCAGCTTGAAAACCACTGTAGTATCCATCAAGTTCTGGTCCTTTTATGTTGTTTCCTGTTCTGCCTTTGTACCACATAGAAATTCTCTTTTTCCCACACTGTTTCTTAATTTATTACAGGGAAATCACCTTTCCTGTTCCCTACTTCACTCATCTCTAGTTAATTAATTGTTTATGTGCATTCCTGGAGACTTATGTACCTGAACTATTTGGGAAATACCAAGAATTGTGTATCATTATTCACCCCCAGGGACACAAGACCCAAGTACAGGGAATGTCAAGTGTATCTGAAGAAAAGGAAATTATAGAGAAATTTCAATTTTTTTCTCTCTCCATCATTTTCCTACTTGGTGTTATGGTTCATGATATTGCTTATGTGACATCAAGGGAATTTCCCCTTGACTGTCTTAGAGCCTATCCAGTGGTTACAGCATTCATTCATCCATCTGTACTATCATTCATTTATTTATTCAACAAGTAATTATTGAGTGTGTTATAGCCATTATTCTAAGGAAGCATCATGAAGAAAACAAAAGAAAAACAACATTGCCAACAAAGTTCCTACCTTTGAGGAATGTACGTTTTGGTGAGGAATTCAAACAATAAGTGAGTAAATAAATTAATAATACCCAGGAGTCATAAATACTATGCCTATCCAGAGCTGGTCACTCTAAGTAGGTATGGCACAGGGATTTATAGGAAGCCAGGACACCAATGCCACAGAGGCCTGGAAGATTGTAACAGACATAGGACATCAGGATTACAAATATCCTTGGTACATTTGAAAATTGGCAAGAAAGCCAATGAGGCTGAGCACATGGGCATGGGGAAAAGCTCTGGGAGATAAGCTCAAAAGGAAGCTGGAGGCCAGATCCTGTAGGTCCTTGTAGATCAGAGTATGAACTTTGGACTTCATCCAAAACCAACAGCTGTGCTGGTTTGTTTACTGATGGCTTTTACCTATGTGGACCAACTTGAAGGGAACAAGGGATAGCTGATACTCAGATGAAACATTATTTCTGGGTTTGTCTGAAAGGATGTTTCTGGAAGAGATTAGGCTTTGAATCAGTAGACTGGGAAAAGAATATTTCCTACAAGTGAAAGGAAGATATTGAGGAGGAGTTGAAGACAGGTTGAAAGGAGTGCCAATTTATATTTTAAAAGGATATTATATTTATCCTTTCATTTGTCAACATCATTATCTTCCCAGTCCCCACATTTACCATGTCTTCACCAGAACCTGAGTAAAGCTGAAAATTTGCTTCACTCAGTGAGGAATGAGTGATGGTATTAAGCATCTCCATCTAAGAGGGGAATTGGCTGGGTGACTCTGGAGCCAGTCCTGACTCTCCTTAAAAGACTATCTGAGTCTTGTTGAGGTCTCTCCGAGGAAATGGAAGTTAGAATCTCTGGCTTCATCTTGAATGAATATTTAGGCCACAATTATAAATAAGGCTTTATTCATGCTTTTTTTCCTTTCATTCACTCATTTAATAAGTATTTACTGAACATCTACCATGTGCCATTGTATGCTAAGCCATGAAAATATAACCACAAATGAAATAGACAAGGTTTCTATCCTCATATCCTCACAGCACTTCTAGTCTATTAACTTACTTATTAACTCTTATTAACTCTAGGGTATGCTCTTCCAAAACCAGAGTAGCTAGACTTACTCTCCTGGTTTCAGAAAGTACTGCTTTACAACAATGTATTATATTAGATCAGCCTGGCCACCTCAAGTGGTCATGCATCTTCCAGGCTTCAATATTTATAACAATGAAATGTCTGGATTTATAGTCATTATTAAATATGTACTCTGTGGCTTGTTCCTGGTAGTAGCACCATCTTTAGGCAAAAGGCAATTCAAATTAAGTTCATGTTTCTAAGTGAAGGCACTTTGCTGTTGGCACATTGGCCATTCACATATTATGTCTTTACTAATCTAAGACTTTAGAAAGAACTTACTAAATAAAAATGAAGCATTCATAGACACAAAGGCAATCATGTCTTATGAATGTATGTAACAGGATTAAAATTTCCCTCTCTTCTAAGAAGAGCCAACAGAGAAATCAAGATTTGGGGTGCAGTATCAATCATCTTCTATTGTAGGTAATTGTTTTAAAGGTTTACAAAGAGGCTAGGAAAGCATCTTTCATAGCTTTATATAGGTATAAATGGATTGGAAATGTGAATGAATCACTTTATTCAGTAAATAAACTCCTTAACCCAAACAAGCATTTGCTGAGACCCTATATATAGAGAACTGAGATTGCTCTATGATTCTTTCTGAAGATATCTAGGTATCTGATTTTGGCTGTTGGCTATGATAAGGGTAGTGGGATTTACAACATGCTGTTTAAAGTCCAAAATGCCCCAGAGGACAGCTGTTTGTTTACTGATGGCTTTTACCTATGTATATCAACTTGACGGGATCAAAGGATAGCTGATACTCAGATAAAACATTATTTCTGGGTTTCTCTGAGAGAATGTTTCTGGAAGAGATTAGGATTTGAATCAGTAGACTGGGTAAAGAATATTTGCCTCACCAATGCCAGCGGCATCATCTTTTATAATTCAATTCTTTCACGGCCTGAGTAGAACAAAACAGAAGAAGAAGAAAGAAAAGAAGAAGAAGAAGAAGAAGAAGAAGAAGAAGAAGAAGAAGAAGAAGAAGAAGAAGAACGGAAGAAGGTTAAATTTGTTCTATCTGCTTGGGGCTATAACATCCATCTTCTGTTCTGAGACATTACTGCTCCTGGCTTTCAGGTCTCTGAACCAAGAATGAGACTTATACTATCCATCCCTAGATTTTCAGACTATGACTGAATTACAGCACTAGCATCCCAGTTCTCTGTAGTTTGCAGATGGCAGATGGTGGGGCTTCTCAGCTTCCATAATCATGGGGGCCAATTCCTATAATACATTTCTTCATATACATAAACATACATATAATATGTAATAAATCTCCACATATTTATGAGTATTATGTATATTTGTGGTGAAATTTATTATGTATATATATAATATATACACTCCCATACCATGTATGAATTGGCTCATGTATATATATAATCTGTGTGTGCGTGTATGTGTGTGTATCTTATTGGTTCTGTTTCTCTGAAGAACCCTAACTAATACAAGCAGTTGGCCGCCAGGTTTGGTTATGTGACCAGAGGGACACAGAAGATCTTGCTGGGAATTTCTGCTCTAAGTTCTCCTGAATTAAGATTCATCACATAAATCTTTCAGTTTAATGTATAGATGAAGCACATTACTGTATGAAAAAGAACTCTGAAACCCATGACTTGATGTCTTTCCAATTCCCAATGCTGACTGATGTTCTCTTTCTCTTACTGAATGTAGTGTCTGCCTTTACATAAAAGTCTCATTGAGTATGCTTTGAAGAGTCACAGAGTCACAGGAATCCTTTAAAAATTCTAAACTTGTGAAATCTTCACACTATATATATTCAGCACTATTCTAGACAGGTCTTTTGGAGTATACAAGAGTATCAAAAAACTGAATCCAGTTGGGAGAATGGCAACAAATAACACATGGGGCAGCTACAAATCATAAAAAAGATATTAAAAGTTAAATAAGATTGTAGGGACTATATCTGTAACAGTGACTGAGAGGTTGAGGGAGCCCTAATTGAAGAAGAGATGGGAGACAGCTACTGAACAAAAAACAGGTAAGAAAAAAAAAGCCAGGTAAATAAGGAGGTATTCTAGGTATCAGGACTATAGTGAAAATAAAATGGGCATATGGGAATGGGCATAAAGTGAATTGGTATGTCTATGACAAATTAATGTTGACCAGACAGGAAACACCAGGGAAGGTACACTAGACAACCAAGTAAACAGAATGACTTGGGCAGGGCTGGAACTAGCACAGGGCAAGTGAGGCACCTAGGATGTAAAAATACAGGAGGCACTCACTCACGAGTGCTGACTCTGCAGGTGCACAGCCACAAAGTGAATGTCCTTAAATTTTGTGCCTCAGGCACCTCACTGATCTCACTGAAATCAGTTGATGTCAGGCTTTGTCATTGTTTACATGAATGGATTAGTCATGGTGGCTCTAAATGAGCCTGACAACTTGGGTTCCACTTTACCAAGGTTGATCTAGCTCCTGCTGCTGTGTTTCTAACCTGCTAGTTGCAGAGACCAACATTAGGTCCCTGATATGCCATCATCTCTCAAGTAGACCAACTGGCCACTTAATGGCAAGGTGACTAGATTGAGCTCCTTCCACCATAGAAGGACCAGTGATTCCTTCAAGCAGGAATAGGCACAGATTCCAGGTAGAGTTTTGCCTTTTCAGTCCAAAGAACCTCAACCAACACTATTCTCTGAAGGTATATGGTATGTCTGACCCACCAGCAAAGGATCTCATCAAATAGAAATTCACTGAGGCGCCTGGGTGGCTCAGTCCATTAAGCATTCAATTCTTGATTTCGGCTCAGGTCCTACCTCAGGGTTGTGAAACTGAGCCCCACATTGGGCTCTGCATTCAGTGTGGAGTCTGCTAGAGATTCTCTCTCTGCCCCTTCCCTGACTCTTTCAATCAATCAATCAATCAATCAATATCTTAAAAAGAAGAATAGAAATTCAGTATAAAGAAAAAGAGGAGGGAGCCCATGACCGTAGAACCTACTGGTTATATCACATATCACACCATCCAGAAGATGCTGCCTGATAGAGCACTGAAAATAGTCTTTTGGAGGCATAACTTGTGCTAGTTGAGAGGTGATACTTGTAGGAGGATCGGGCATCATCTTCCATGTCACTGTATATATCTTAAATTAAAGAACTTTATATAGAACTATGTGTTGAATGAGAAGAAAATGATTGGCCCAGGATTAGGGGATAGAATCAGGAATAGCTCTCCTTATTATCATTCCCAGTAACCAACTGGAAGAATTTGTGCCTTCTGTCCCAACAACTCTGGGCTCTTTAGGCTTTTAAGTCCTGGATCCTTAAGAGAATATACTTCTATGAGGTGACAGAAAAAAAGTTATGACTGATGCCTGGGTATTACAGTCTCCCTGTATCCAGAAGTTATCAAACAAGAAGAGAAGTCATCATCTTGGCAAAAATATTTGACTCTGATCATCAGCAGAAAGAAGGGTTGCTATTAACACAATGGAGGAACAGGGACACCTAGATGATCCAACTGGGCACCACTTGGTATCCCCTTGCCCAGTTTTGATGGAAAATGACAATTCTCAAGCAGCCTCAGTCTGAAAGTGCACTGTGGCTAGCCAAGCCTCCTAGCAGTGCTTCATGAGGCTAAAGGAAATTTAGAATGGGTAGTAAAGGGAAAAAAGCAATGAGTCTCAGTGGTACCTTTAGATCAGCTGTAGCTGTAAGAGTCAGAGCCAGCACCATTAATCTTCCTCTTCTAAGTCTTCCCTCAGAAGAGAGACCTCTCAGAATCCTGGAAGAGCTGCTCCTGGAACACATATGAAGAAATGGATGAATATAACTTGGTGATGCACCTCCTGGGTCTCCCTCTGAGGCAGGACATGTTAGTGAACCTACTGGGGAGGGCTGCTGGCAGACAGCTTACAGCTATCAGTCCTTGGAGGGATTGCTTCAGCTGCAGAGAGAAGCTTGGCCAAGGTCACATGTGTTTCAGGGCTGGCTGATCAAGGAAGGAATATTCAAGACCAGCCATTTTGGTCCAAAGCAGAATAAGTCTCATGAGGGGGGCAGAGGCATCTCTGGGCCAAGCTGACTTCTCTATTTGGCCAACCTTGCTTCTTTCCAGACTCTTTCACAAGAGATGATCCCAAGGATAAGCCTCAGTAAGCCTCCCAACTATTGAAATTTTCTGGTCTGCTTCTTACGCCAATTATCTACTGCTTTAAATGGAAAATTAGTGAATTCTAATAACTGGTTGACTTTCTTTCACCCATTTCATGGAATCAAAGTTAAACTCTTGGAAGTCCATTCTGTCATACTGTGATTGCTGTTGTGAATTCAGTTAAGAAGTTCACCAGTAGAGTTAGTTGTTTTGTAGGAAAATATGAATACAAATTTTGGTAGAGCATGGCATCATTAAAAAGATAATATTGATGATTAAGAAACTCATGACACAAATATACTTAGAATTCATCATAGTGTATTCTTAGAGGGATTGGGGAATTTGTGTCTTGCAGAGTGCCAGATAGAAAACATTTCAGGCTTTGCAGGTTGTATGGTTTTTGGTGCAACTACTCAATTCTACTGTTTAGTACAAAAGTAGGAATAGAAAATCCATAAACAAAAAAGCATGGCTATGTTCCAGTAAAACTATATTTACAAAACCTGGCAGAGTTCCAGATTTGACCAGAGGGCTGTAGTTTGCCAACCTCTGCCCTAATTCATCAGCATCCAAATGAGCTCTAAAATTTTATCAATCAAAATAGAACTTATGTTTAAAATTTAAAAATATATTTGTACAAAACAGTAAAAGTCCTGAAGCTAAAATGTTTAATGAAACTGATGTATTTTTTTTAAAAGATTTTATTTATTTATTCATGAAAGACACAGAGAAAGATGCCGAGACATGGGCAGAAGGAGAAGGAAGATCCTTGCAGGGAACCTGATGAGGGATTCAGTTCCCAGACCCCAGGACCACGACCTGAGCCAAAGGCAGATGCTCACCACTGAGCCCACCCAGGTGTCCTGAAACTGATGCCCTATATAAAACTACCAATAGCAGAGTTTATAGTATTCTTTCTTTGTACTCAGTATCAATCATATTTTATGTATTTGAAGATCTAAATAATATCTTTTCATATTAATTTAAGTGTCCTAAAATGGTATTAAACTTTTTAAAACACTTCTCTAAATTTTAACAGTATTTTATTCCAAATTAGTTTGAAAATTTTAATCAACATGTGTTCATAAATGGAGTACCAAAAAGTCTAGTATCTGAAGCTTTTAGCATATTATAATTACTGAAAACAGAGCTTGCAAGGAATCAGATATTGCAATATATCCTTGTAAAAGCAAGAGAGAAGCTGAATGAGTTAGATGTTTAGACCTCAATGCACAAGATTTAATTGTGAAATTCAAAAATTGCACTTCTGGGTATCTCAGTTTGTGGGAAGAATCTTCTAATGGGGCTCCTACTTTTAATTTAATATATATATCTTGCATCAAAATAAAATGAAATTGAGAAGGGCTATGACTTTCCCTCATATAAATTTTGTGAAACATTCAAATAATTAGGAATAGTGACAATTTACTTAACAAGTTTTATCCTGTAAGAATATTTGTTGAAGAAAGATACTTTAAAGGAAGGGGAAAAAACTAAGACCTATAAAAATTTGAGTAAATGACTTGCACATTAAAAAAAAATAATTTTCTCCATGCAACAGATTTTTTTCTGATCTTATTAATAGGGACAATTTTTTGTCAATTAAAACTTCATATCTAACAGAAAAGAGATAAGATTAATTTTAATTTTGCATTAAGCATTAAGATTAATGCTTAAATGAAAATTTGAAAAATATTGCAGGCAATTAAAAAATAAAAATAATTATATCATATAGAAAATATAATCTTGAGAAAAGTATTAAAAATAGATACAACTAAGAATGACTAACGTGGATAAATAGGTACACTAACAACTATCCTATTCATTTGGTAATATAATCACTACAAAAAGAAGTGTTTTAAAATTTTTTCTTTATTTAACATGGTATTTTATTTTATTTTAGAAAGAATTTAATTTTTTTATTGGAGTTCAATTTGCCAACGTATAGTATATCACCCAGTGCTCATCCCGTCAAGTGCCCCCCTCAGTGCCTGTCACCCGTCACCCCAACCCCCCTCCCACCTCCCTTTCCACTACCCCTTGTTCATTTCCCAGAGTTAGGAGTCTCTCATGTTCTGTCTCACTCTCTGATATTTCCCACTCATTTTCTCTCCTTTCCCTTTTATTCCCTTTCACTATTTTTTATATTCCCCAAATGAATGAGATCATATAATGTTTGTCCTTCTCCGACTGACTTACTTCACTCAGCATAATACCCTCCAGTTCCATCCATGCCGAAGCAAATGGTGGGTATTTGTCCCTTCTAATGGCTGAGGAATATTCCATTGTATGCATAGACCACATCTTCTTTATCCATTCATCTGTCGATGGACACCAAGGCTCCTTCCACAGTTTGGCTATTGTGGACATTGCTGATATAAACATTGGGGTGTCCTGCCTTTTCACTGCATCTGTATCTCTGGGGTTAATCCCCAGGGGTGCAATTGCTGGGTCGTAGGGCAGGTCTATTTTTAACTCTGAGGAACCTCCACAGTTTTCCAGAGTGGCTGTACCAGTTCACATTCCCACCAACAGTGCAAGAGGGTTCCCCTTTCTCCACATCCTCTCCAACATTTGTTGTTTCCTGTCTTGTTAATTTTCCCCATTCTCACTGGTGTGAGGTGGTATCTCATTGTGGTTTTGATTTGTTTTTCCCTGATGGCAAGTGATGTGGAGCATTTTCTCATGTGCTTGTTGGCCATGCCTATGTCTTCCTCTGTGAAATTTTGTTCATGTCTTTTGCCCATTTCATGATTGGATTGTTTCTTTGCTGTTGAGTTTAATAAGTTCTTTATAGATTTTGGATACTAGCCCTTTTAGAAAGTTCCATGTGCACTTGAGAAGAATGTGTATTCAGTTGCATTTGGATGTAAAATTCTGTAAATATCTGTGAAATCCATCTGATCCAGTGTATCATTTAAAGCTCTCGTTTCTTTGGAGATGTTGTGCTTAGAAGATGTGTCATTTGCAGAAAGTGCCGTGTTGAAGTCTCCCAGTATTATTATCTATGTATGTTTTAACTTTGGTTATTAATTGATTGATATACTTGGCAGCTCCCACATTAGGGGCATAAATATTCATGATTGTTAGGTCCTCTTGTTGGACAGATCCTTTATGATATAGTGTCCCTCTTCCTCTCTTACTACAGTCTTTGGGATAAACTTTAATTATCTGTTATAAGGATGGCTACTCCTGCTTTCTTTTGAGGACCATTTGAATGGTAAATGGTTCTCCAACCTTTTATTTTCAGGCTGTAGGTGTCCTTCTGTCTAAAATGAGTCTCTTGTAGACAGCAAATAGATGGGTCCTGCTTTTTTATCCAGTCTGAAACCCTGCGCCTTTTGATGGGGTCATTAAGCCCATTCACGTTCAGAGTTACTATTGACAGATATGAGTTTAGTGTCATCATGATACCTATTCAGTCCCTGTTTCTGTGGATTGTTTCTTTGGACTTCCTCTTTCTTTTACAGAGTCCCCCTTAATATTTCTTGCAGAGCTGGTTTGGAGGTCACACATTCTTTCAGTTTCTGCCTATCTTGGAAGCTCTTTATCTCTCTTTCTATTCTGAATGAGAGCCTTGCTGGAAAAGTATTCTTGGCTGCATGTTCTTGTCACTTAGGACCCTGAATATGTCCTGCCAGCCCTTTCTGGCCTGCCAGGTCTCTTGGAGAGGTCTGCTGTTAATCTGATACTTCTTCTCATATAGGTTAGGGATCTCTTGCTGCTTTACAGATCTTCTCTTTATCTTTGGAATTTGGAAGTTTCACTATTAAATGTCAGGATGTTGAATGGTTTTTATTGATTTTAGGGGGGGGGGAATCTCTCTATCTACTGTATCTGAATGTGTTTCCCTCCCCAAATTAGGGAAGTTCTCAGCTATGATTTGTTCAAATATGCTTTCTGGTCCTCTGTCCCTTTTGGCATCCTCTCGTACCCCAATTAACAGTAGATTTTTCCTTCTGAGGCTGTCATTTATTTCCTTTAACCTTTCCTCATGATATTTTAATTGTTTTTCTCTTTTTTCCTCAGCTTCCTTCCTTGCCATCACCTTGTCTTCTGTGTCACTCACTCTTTCTTCTACCTCATTAACCCTCATTGTTAGGACCTCCAGTTTGGATTGCATTTCATTTAATTGATTTTTAATTTCAGCTGATTAGATCTAAATTCTGCAGTCATGAAGTCTCCTGAATCCTTTATGCTTTTTTCCAGAGCCACCAGTAGCTTTATAATTGTGCTTCTGAATTGGTTTTCTGACTTCAAATTGTAATCTAAATTCTGTAACTCTGTGGGAGTGAGTACTATTTCTAATTCTTTCTTTTTGGTGAGTTCTTTCAAGTTATTTTGCTCAGTGCAGAGTGGCTAAAAACAAGTTGTACTGGAAAAAGGAAGAGAAAAAAGGGGTAAAAAACAAAATAAAGAACAAAAAACAAAAGACAAAAACAAAAACAAGGAGGGGTACCCTCTGGTTCTATATACTGTAAATCCCTCAACTTCCCCTGGAGCTTTCCAGCGCTGCTGGGCCAAGAACTTCCTCTTCCCCGGTCCTTCCAGCTGGTCTTCTGGGGGAGGGGCCTGCTGTGCTGACTCTCAGGTGTGTGCACCTGGGGAGATGCTCCGCCCCCCAACTCCAGGTAGCTGTGTACCCCGTGAGGCCCCTGTTCCCTGGTGGCCCGCCCCTCCCAGGCACAGGGTGACACCAGGAGGGACACCACCACTGGCGGCGGCCGCCCCCCAGCCCTGGGGTCAGCTCCCCAGTAACCACCGCAGCTCCCAGTCCGCAGGGGCCTGGATGCTCCGGGGGCAGGGGGGGCGCTGACCTGCACAGCTCGGGGGCCCCGGGGCAGGAGCGTCCCCGCTGTCCTGGGCCCTCCCCGCCCCCGCCTGTCCCGGGGGAGCAGGGTCCCGGGCTGTGTCCCCCCGCCCTGGGCTCCGGGGTCTGCGCCGCTGGAATCGCGCTCCCGGGGCCGCGGCTCCCGAAGGCAGCAGGTGCAGCCCCCTCCGCCCGGAGCCCCCGCCCGCCCCCCGGCTTCTCCCCGAGGCCCCCCGGCGCGGCTCCAGCCCTTCCCCGAGCTCGGCCCGCTCTCCCCCGGGCGCCCTCCTGCTAGTGACCCCGGGGACCTGGGGGCTCCGCTGCCCTCCTGCGGTCCTGCCCGAGCTCCCTGCGAGCGCCCTCCCGGCGGGAAGACTCCGGGGGATCGTTCGAGGTCCCGCTTCTCCGGGCGGGCGCTCCCGGCCTCAGCCCTCCCGGCCTCAGCCCGGCTCCTCGCAGCCCCCCCGCCCCCCCCCGGTGCTGCTTTATCTTTCCCACCTTCCTACCGTGTTAGAAGCGAAAACCCTTCTCTCTGTAGCGTTCCAGCTGGTCTCTCTTTAAATCTCAGGTCGAATTCCTGGTGTTTGGGATGGGTTGAAAGTTTCTAGGTAAGTTGGTGGGGCCGGGTGACTTGGGGACCCTGCTCTTCTGCCATCTTGCCCCGCCCCCAGAATTTAATTTTTGAAAATAGTTTTGAATAGAACTGTTTATAGGCCAGTTAAAATAATAAACCAATTTGCATCCGATCTATATGTTTTAAATTATATAATTTTAATTGACGTTAGTGTCTGTTTTTATTCTCAAACTAATATAAATTATTTGCAGGGTGCCTGGCTGGCCCAGTTGGAGAAGTGCGTGACTCTTGGTCATGAGTTCAAGCCCCTTGTGGGATGTAGATATTACTTAAATAAATAAAATTAAAAAAAATGTTTTCTAAATTATTTGCATCTTCTTTTTAACACTGATCAACAAAACCAAAGGATCTTCTTTACAACTCATGCTGTCTTCATGGCAGAGAATGGGAGAATGCTAATAATTTTCATTAAATATCTCTGATCATGTCACATATAATTTTATCTAATCCTCACAAAATCCCATGCTGGATATTTTCTCCATTTCAAATCCGAAGAAAACGAGGTTTAGGAAGGTAAATTTGCAAGGACAAAATTAAAACTTTCCTTATCTCTAAAGTCCAACCTCTCAATTTTCAGGCTATAATTTAGAGGCTAGGTATTCACCTTACTATCAAAATCATGTTTGTTAAATGAACTGATTATAAAATTGAACATACAGAGAATATTTTTTAACCTTTATTAATACCCACAAATAACATTAGTAGTACTTTGGGCTATTTCCTCAATGATTTTTCTATGCATGATTGTTTTTGTATTTATGTGATTGAGATCATACAATGTACTACATTCCTTTAGCCTGAGAGAAGAAACAATGTAATTAATAATTGACACTAAACATCCAAATATCCTTGGAATATTGCCCTTACAAAAACTTAGTCTTATTCCATTAGGCACTGATTTTGCATCTCTAGGATCTCAGAGAATGGCTTTAACAAAAGAACCCTCACTTATACTACATAGATGAGCAAACTGTATATAGAATATTTAAATGGTACTAAGTAAAAAATAAAAATAAAAAAAATAAATGGTACTAAGTTCCATTTGTAGGCATCTTTCATTAGACCATTAATTTTTTGAGGGAAGAGACCATGTTTTGCTGAAGTTTGTGTTTGAGTTATACAGGACAGCTACTCAAATTTATAAGGTGCTTCAAAAAGATTCGTGTAATTGAAATACATTTTGCCATCAGAGAAACTTTCATGGTACATATAAGTAATGGCGAAATTCTTATATAGCTGATATATGTAATTAGAGGAAGGTCCAAATGGAACAAATTGTAATATGCTACCTTTTTAGTGTTACTTAGGATGAAAGACTGGTGACAACTTGAAGACTTTTATTTTTTTCAGCCTAAGAAGTACTTCTGAAATGCAATCTGACTGGACATTTATAACAACGATTGCTTCTTCTATATGTAATAAAGAATCCTTAAGCACTCATCATTATGAGTGATATTTATAGTCATTTTTACCTTTCATTGTGAATAGTGGAAAAAGAAAAATATCCTTTTGGTTTGTAATGAAATGCTGTTTGGTTTGGCATTTAGCTCTGGTTTGTACTCACAATAAAAACCTGAGGCAGGAATAGGAGCTTGCCTTTATATAATGTTCTTTCTCAAATATCCATAGTTTTCTGACAATTTTATCTTAGACGTTTTTACATCAAGATTGTTTTTATTGTGTTAAAGTTCTTATTTTATTTTTAGATACTTTATTTATTCACGAGAGACAGAGAGAGAGGCAGAGATATAGGCAGTGGGAAAAGCAGGCTCCCTGCGGGAAGCCTGATGTGGGACCTGATCCCAGGACCCCAGGATCACAACCTGAGCAAAGGCAGACCCTCAACCACTGAGCCACTCAGGTGCCCCTAATGTTCTTATTTTGTTAATACTTAAGAAATTATTTTATGAATTCAATGAGTTCATTATGAATTTATGTATTATGAAGAGACTTCTTGATTTTTAGACATAGGTTCTTGTTGTTTTACTGAGGGAGGAAGACTGGGTTCAATTATAACTCAGCTTTTTTATTTGAGCCTCAAGTTCCCATTTGCAAGAGAAAAGATAACTACCTCTTAGTGGTATTTTGAACATGCTATAAGGTAACAGGCAAAGATTAAGCCAATGTGCTGGCACATAATACATGCTATCACAAAGAAAATTGTTTTCCTTCCCTTTCCTGAAAATGCAAATGCAAGAAGAAAAAATATTTAAAAAGTAAGGACTGCAATCTCCTTAGAAGATGCATATTCCAAGAGATCAGGTCTAGAAAAAGTATGCAGAATTCTTAAAGTATCATATGTGTTGAGACATACTTTTTCCTTGGGTTTCTACAGGAAGGGTTGTGAGATAGAATTTATAAATCAGATGAAGAAGAAGGAAAGCCATACAGGAGAGAGACGAGGTGTCATCTCCAATTAGCAGACACAACCCCCGTTGTGTCACGTTTTAGGCCAAATTCTACGGATACAAGTGCAGATCACACAAGCTCTGTCTTCAGGGGAAATGCAGTTCATTAAGAGGGTTATTCAGGGGCAGCCCTGGCTCAGTGGTTTAGCACCGCCTTTGGCCCAGGGCCTGATCCTGGAGACCTGGGATCGAGTCCCATGTCGGGCTCCCTGCATGGAGCCTGCTTCTCCCTCTGCCTGTGTTTCTGCCTCTCTCTCTCTCTCCTCTCTTTCTCTCTCAATCTGTGTCTCTCATGAATGAATAAATAAAATCTTAAAAAAAAAAAGGTTATTCATGAACAGACTACCATGCCATAGAAAGGACTATAGGTCTCTGAGCTAAGCCTGAATGGAAATTTGGAGTTAGCTGGGCAAAGAAGGTGCATTGGAGTCAGTGAAAACAACAGGAGTGAAGGTGAGAAAGTGTCATTGCTTCAGGTAGCTGAAAACAACTGTGTGTCTGGAGCTTAAAAAATCATCTGAGGGGTGAGAAGTGATGTGGGGAGAAGGTGGGAACCAGAAATCAGATCATAAAGGATCCTCTCTGGCATTCTGTGGTTCTGGTCACACATAAATGCTTGCAGTTCCCTGGATATATACCCTCAGCTGTGTAAGTGGCCTTCCCCTCATTCCTCTATTCCTGTGGCCCATTCTTTCCTCAGGGTCTTTGACCTTGCTGTTCCCTCTGCTAAGTACCTCTCTTGGATTTTGATGTGCTGTCTCCTTCTGACTGGTCAGTCATGTCTCAAGGCAAACATAACCTGCACAAACCCTTTATGGATGTCTCTATCTCTTAATAGCTTACTCCAACACTTCTCAAAACCTATCGCTCTGCTTTCTTTCTCACAATGCATGTCATGATTTGAATTTGTATCATACACTTTCTCGTGCATCTCTGTGTCAATCTCCTCCCCCCACAATATCAAGGATAGGACCATAAAAGTGGGAACCTTTTTTTTTATCTTGTTCACTTCTGTAATTCCAGTACCCCTAACAGTGCATGGCACACATCAACACTGACAAATCACAGGTTTTCCTTCTGCTGCAAAGTCCCATCATTTCTACATCAAGCCAATTCCAACTTCAAGTGGTATCTAGGAACCTTTGCGTTGGTCTCACCTACTTTTCAGAATGAGCATGTTTTCTGACTTGATGTTCTCTGAGAGAGCACCTTGTGTACATTTCTGTCTTGTCCCTGTCATACTGCACTTTAGTTGTCTATTTGCTTGTCTGTATCTTCTATTTTATTTTGAACTCCCTGAAAGCATGATCAGCTGGTTCTTATATTACCAAATGTCCAACACAGTGGCTGAAGAATTATAGATGCTAAGATTTTTGTTGTTGTTATTGAGTGACAGTGAATAAATGAAGGTGGATGGTAGAGGGTTGGGACAGAAGTAGGAGAGCAGACAGGAACCTCTGATATCCAATGCTAGGAATCACACCTTCAAAAGTATCCTTCCACATGCACAACAGGTGCACCACATAAGGATCATAGTAATTTATTGATGTATAACAGTGAAAAATGGAAACCTGCCACATTCTCAGGAGGTTAAATTATACTTCCTGCATCATTTATGATGGAATACTAAGAACCTATTAAATCACATACATCTGTAGTGTCTAAATGGGGTGTCTTGATTGGATGGGGGTGACGATCGGAGTGGAAGCTGGTGGTATGGGTGGTGAAAGAATTCACCTGAGGCAGAACAAAGGACATAGAAGTTTATTGAATACACCACAAGGGAGTGCAGGCAGGACAGCACTGGAGAGGCTGTCCCCAACCAAGCAGTGGGAAGAATTTTAAAGGGGGAAGATGAGGAGGTATGGCGACAAACAGAATATTCCCTCTTTTGGGAATGGTGCCTCATTGTAAGCCCATGGGTCAGTTAGGGCCTATGATATTTTGAGGTGGGTAGCCTGATGGGCCTGTTTCTACTCAGCCAAGTGGTCACTGTGGGACCTTTCTACATTCCATTGTTCATGCTTGTTTGCCTAAAAGCAGCCTCTATAAAATGGAAATTTCTCCAAATCTTTTATATAAAGCATGTTCCCATTTATGTAAAACAAAACAATAACAAACCCTATATCTTTGCATCTCTACATGCATATGCAGGCAATTGTAAGGAACAAGAACTAATGAGGTATGAACCAAATGCTTAATAGTGGATATACCTGTGGGAGGAGAGAGATTGGGTGGAATAAGGCAATATGGAAAGAGACAATTTACCCTTTGTACTTTTGTTTGGATCTTTTTCAATGATAAAATGCTTACTAATTATGCAATTGAAATAATTTAAGGAATATCTGTTACTAAAATGGGCAAGAAGTTATGAGGATCTGAAGCACAACAATGACTGAGAAAACAGCATCTTTGGGATCTATAGGAAGTAAAAATGACAGAACTTGATGAATAATTAGTTCTAGGAAATGAGGGAGAAGGAAAAGTCTAGGGTGACCAACATTTCAAGCTTGGATGGCTGGGTGAATGGTGGTATCATCCAATGTGTCAGACAATAAGGCAAAGAATATTAGATTTAGATGAGAAGATGTATGTAGTTTAGGCAGGTAGAATTTGAGGCACTTCTGCAATTTCCAAATGCACCCATTCACTAGCTGAGTATATACAGGTCCGGAGTACTGGAAAGAGATTGGGAATAAAAATGCAGATATGGGTCAATCAGCACAGATGGGATATTGAAGCTTAAGAGTATATGAGTTTTCCCAGCAGGGCTTATAAGTGGAGGGGGAAACTAAGTGCATAATTTGGGAATATGTCTTCTCCAATCTTCCACTCCTCTGAAAGAGTTCCTGGTTTTCTTTTATTAAGTTTGTTTGTTTGTTGTTTATTTATTTATTTATTTATTTATTTATTTATTTATTTATTTATGAGAGACACAGGGAGAGGGGCAGAGACATAGGCAGGGGGAGAAGCAGGCTCCCTGAAGGGAGCCTGATGCAGGACTCAATCCCAGGACTCCAGGATCTTGACCTGAGCCAAAGGCAGATGCTTAACCACTGAGTCACCCAGGTGCCCCGACTTCCTGATTTCTGGAAGATTTTTAAAAGAGGTTTGTAACTCAGAAAGGCTGAGAAAAATTCTTAATGGAAAACAGCTGAGGGTAAATCCTGACGAAAGCTGATATTTTTAATGAGATGAAGTAACGAAATCATGATGAATACTTAGAATGACTTGAATTATTTTTTAAAGATTTTATTTATTTATTCAGGAGAGACACAGAAAGAGAGGCAGAGACACAGGCAGAGGGAGAAGCAGGCTCCTTGCAAGGAGCCTGATGAGGGACTCGATCCTGGAACTCCAGGATAACACCCTGAGATGAAGGCAGATGCCCAGCCACTGAGCCACCCAGGCGTCCCAGAATGACTTCAATTATAGGAGAAGAACAAGGACATGAGGATATTAAAGAAGTCAAGGATATTGAGGGGAAGAAAAACTCAGGAAAATGGTCAAAAGTGTGAAATTCTGTAGGGAAGTCCACTAAGTGAAATCTTCCTGCAAAGAAGAAAATAGGAACATTATAAGGTTATGTTCTGGCAAATAAGTATCAATCTCATTGATCAAAAGAAATAAAACAGCTAAAAGGAAGGATGCACAATGCCTATTTATTTACAAAACATCCTATCTTGCCTTGATATTTTGTTCATTTTTCTTGAAAGCTTTGGAAATTATCCAGCTAGACTAATGGTCCATGACTATGAGCCAAAAATTGGAGAACGTTCAGATGGGAAATGTTTATTGGAGGCTGTTACATAGCAACATGTACTTTGTGTAGTGAAAGCATGTAACAGCCTCCAATGAGCATTTCCTATAGAGGTGTTAATTTGTCACTGTACTATGTACGCCTTATTGTATACATATATTACTGAGTACAGTTTCCTACAAGCCAGTAAGCGACTGAGCCAGAATATAATCTTGGGGGTTGGGCTCTAGATGTAGATTATTAACACCTAAACCATCCCTTAATTAGAGGAGTGACTAGAGGTAATGTTATGAATCCAGTAGCTATCTGCGAAATCAGATTACTTCCTAAGGCTTTCCTGCAAAAAATGATAATTCTTTCTTTTTCTAAAATTTTATTCATTTAATTAATCTCTACCCCTAATGCAGGGCTCAAATTCATGACCCTGAGACCAAGAGTTAGTTGCATGTTCCTTGGACTGAGCCAGTCAGGTGCCCCAGAAAGTGATATTTCAAATAGCATAATGCTGGAACATACAAATGTCTTAAATACTTTCTCCTGGATGCCTAAGCCAAGAGTCTTTGTGGAGTTTGAAAAAGGAGGCCTTGAGTAGGGTTGTGGTGCAGGGAACCAGCACCTAAACAGTAAGCCTTCAGATTAACTGCACAGGACTCTGACTCAGAAAAGCTTCCTTCAATTTAGGCTTGAGTTACCCTGGAGATTAGTTAGGAAAATTAGTCCTAAAATTGTAACGGAAATGTCATTACTCATCTTAGATATCCAATTAGATTTCATTTCATTTTTTGCATTTTCCTGCCTTCTCACAACCTTCTGTAGTTTCCCTCTACCACGTACATTCTTTCCAGGACTCAACATTTAGTTGGTATGATTCATACACATTGAGAATCTGTGTGTAATATCTTTAATATCCTAACTCATGCTGTGGTGTGGGAACTAACTGTTAGAAAGAACGGCTGATCTGTGAGTCAGAGATTTCTGCCAAAGAGGAACACAAAATAAAGCCTTTTCATGAAAATAATAAAGAAAAAAAGGAAAAAGAGAGCAAAAGAGCCCTTTGTTATCAAGCCACCCAGTTTCTTGACTACCTGTGAATCAATTTCAGCAGAGACGGTGCCCCATTCCTTCCCAGTACAGAGTGAGAAATTTCTATGCCCAAGATAGGAAACCAAAGAGGAATTAAACAGACTTTTCTAACTGCTAGGATCAGATAGCATCTCTGGGAATGTTCCTGCATCTGATGGTGTTCAGACAGCCCAGCAATACATATTTTCACTTTTATTTAAAATAAAAACTGAAATGAATAAATCTTACATTGTTCTATGTTTTCATGTAGTCTCTTATAAATTTGGGATCTCTACTGGAAAGGACATAAACTTTCATGATAAGAGAGAGATTTGACATGTCATTAAAGTGTTCATTTCTAGACAAACTCTTCCCTTGTCAAGTTAAGCTTTTTCCTAAATCGTCTAGTTCACCAATTTTGGTTTTCTTTTTTCCTTTCTTAATCACCAAGTCATTAGTGAAAAAAAAAGCAGCAGAAGAATGAGTGCATGATTAGAGGTGCCAATGTTTGTAGAAATGTGCAGCAATATGCAATATCATAGAAGTCAGTGTCAGATTGTTTAAAGCACATATTCTCACATGGATTTTGGTTGTAAATATATATCCTTAAAATTCAATTTCAAGTTTGATCTGTTCCCAAGTAATAAAATTGACACTAAATTTGTTCAACTGTGGTTGCTTTCTGAATCATTTCACTTCTGTGGTTGAACAAACAAAACTTTCCTTTTTGATGAAAAATAGAGTTCTCAGTGTTGGAATTCCTTTTTTTTCACATTTATTCTAAGTATTTAAGAGAATATGGAAAATTTAGGGAAAATGAAGGAATCATGACATTTCTGTATCCAGTCTCCTTTTTCCAAAACTGTACATCTCAATCCACATAGTACCAGGTTTGAATATCTGAATTTAGCTATTACAAATTAATCTGGCCTTAGGAATTTTTTAAAGGTGCTTGAGAGATTACAGCTTTAATCTGGCAAATCTATTGAAAACAAGACATATCAAGGGGAGGTGGAGGAAGAAAAAGTTATTCTGGACTGAGAATAAAGTGTGAGAAGACTGGGGGAAAGCTGCAAAGAAAAGACAGAATATGGGCAGCCTTGGTGGCCCAGTGGTTTACTGCTACCTTCAGCCCAGGGTGTGATCCTGGAGACCTGGGATCGAGTCCCACGTCGGGCTCCCTGCATGGAGCCTGCTTCTCCCTCTGCCTCTTATTCTCTCTCTCTCTCTGTCATGAATAAATAAAAATCTTTTAAAAAGAAAAGAAAAGACGGATCTAGTGGTTCTAGTCTTTTCATGAGGCTTGACAGCATCTCTGCTTTCGCATTCTGTTAGATTTCTCTGTCTTCCTGGAGTAACTTTGGCTAGTTCTGGAGTGTTTCTTTTGCTAACTCTTCCTCAAAAAAAAAAAAAAAAAAAAAAAACCCTAATTAATACAATGCAGGATGTCTAAGTACTTTCCATCATCTGGGTAAGTGATCTGGTTCCAGTTCTACAGTAATGAATTCATGAATGTACCTGTCAGAAGCTGTACTGCATGGGGACATGGAAAGTGATGGATGAGGAACTTGTTGCAGCTTCAGTATTGTGTGTATGGGTCACTGGCATTCATTATGTTCCTGGTGTTACCTCCTGTTCAGCAACTGCACCAGGCCCCAGAATGGTGGTCTTGAGCATTTTTCCAGGTCAGACTGCATCCTGGGTCACTCCAGCTAAATATGTGTAAGGACTGGCTTTCAGAAAGTTGGTTCAGAGTCTGATTAACTCTTACTTGTAGCATATGCTATCATCTACAACTATTCTATTCTATATTTAGGATATACAAGCATATTCCTTTACCGATTCTTGCTTTTCTGTCTCCTTATTGACCTGATTTCTTTCTGTACCATTTAGACAAGTAAATCTAACTTTTTTTTTTTAATCTCTGGGGTCTTTTCTACAACCTAAGCCTACTTTTCACATTTGTTATTTTGCTAATTATACACATGAGTGGAACTTTGTTCTTCTAACTCTTTAGTGTAGGTAATTCATGATCACCTGTTGAACCTCACAATGAATTCATTATATGTGTAGGATCTGGATTTTTTTACTTTTAAATTTTTTAAAAGATTTTATTTATTTATTCATGAGACCCACACAGAGAGAGGCAGAGACATAGGCAGGGGGAGAAGCAGACTCCCTGTGGGGAGCCCAATGTGGGACTCAATCCCAGGACCCTGGTATCACGGCCTGAGCCAAAGGTGGATGCTCAACCACTGAGGCACCCTGGCATTCCAGGATCTGGATTTAATAGAAAAGCTTCACGAATGCTCCTTGATCCTTAGAGGCAGAAGCAAA